>NC_064617.1:575478568-577978568 GCF_023898315.1 Schistocerca nitens
AGGGGTCGCATATAAAACGTAGTGTTAATGATAGTTACTAAACGGGAAATTCCCAAATAGACAATGTTTCTCAGAGTTATTTAAAACTATCCTGCGTCAACGCTGCAATTACCATCTATGTGTCAGTGACAGCATAAATTCTCAAATAATTTGCTGTTTATAGGAACTACTGAAACAATTTGGCAGTCAGTATCTAAGATTTGCACGGTTGGTTTCTTATCCCGTGCTAACACATAATGGTCTCCTTTGACAAAGCTGAACCGTACTCGTCATTAGTATGACAAGAACCAAGTAGGATTTAGTGGCTCCGCATGGAACGGTAATTCTTAAAGTCGGTTCATATTGGACGCCAACGATCCGTGATGGAACGAAACAAAACGGAATGTCGCCTCAAATGGCGACTTGTTCACACTGGACGGAAGGTCAAGTTGACGTCACGTTCCTCAGTTCTGCTCTCTACGCTGTGAAAGTGCGTTTGTGAAGGACCATCCGTCTTACAAACAGCGGTAGTATAGCATCAGTATTAATAAGTATCAGTGGTAGCAGAGTCCATTAATGTCCCCAAAATCATGTTCGTGACAAATGGCATCCGATTAAATTGACGTAGCTACTGGAGACTAGGAAAATAGGAAAAGTGTACTCCAGACATTTTAAATCATCAAAATTTATTTTACTAAAGAGAGGTAACACTTCTGTGACCTTGTTTTACACACTTTACAATTACTGAACGACTTAGGTTTCAGATAATAAGCCCATTTTCTAGTATTCAGCTGACCGCAAAGATGAGAACCTAGCAAAGACAAACATGTCAACTTCTTAATGTGTAAATTCTCGAGTTAAACTATAAAAGTTATCTCTGGTGACAACTGTGACGCAGTTACACACTCTTTTACAAAATTCGTTAGGATAGCATTTGCAATAACTGTGACCAAACGTACATTGGGGAAGAGTTATGAACAGGAATGGCAATTTTTATCATTATCTACTCAAGAATGAAGGCACTGAGTTTCATCTCCTCTCAAGAGTTTGCAACATAGTCTCATAGGGGTGAATAATGGAATCGAGTTTGAACATTCATTATAAATGTGGGGATACACATACAGTTTCCTTCGTTTCTAATATCGCTCACTGAGTTTAGCATCTTTTCCATCAATGCGTAGGACATCGACATCTATTATGTATTTGTGGCCTTCGTTCAAGTAATGTTCGACAATGTTTGAATTTTACTTCTTTCATCTCCAGCTTCTGTTGTGTTCTCTGAGAGTAGTACAGACTGAAGGTCGGATGAATGTGTCAGTAAAGAAGTCTTTTCAGAACATTTTAAATTTATGATTGCTATTTTCTGCCTCTGAAGTGACTAGTCCGAGCAGTTGGTAATCAAGTGATCCAAATTTTTATCTGAAAACTTTTGTTACAGTATTCTTCAAAAAATGAGTCCTAGGACTGCCCAGCTGTATGATTTCCCCAAACTACAGAAACCAGAAGTGCCATTTCAGCCAGTGGTATCTGCAATACAAGCAGCAGTACAAAATATTGCAAGGAGGATCAAAGTTCACAAGGAAATACAGCATTAAGAAGAGTTTAGATTTAGTAAACAAGCCAAAAGATATTAAGATTGCAAAAAAATGCAAAGTTAGTCTCTTTTGATGTACAGAGCTTGTTCTCAAGTGTTCCTGCTACATATGTTACAGATATTATGTCACTATCATTTTATATACACAGCATTAATCCAGACGAACAGATGAACATAATCAATACAATGGAATGGCTGTGGGCTCATTCCTCTGTTAGCAGAAATATTGATGAACACGTGGGTGACTGTTTTTCATAAGAGTTAACCACTGGCAATACGTTGTGTACTTGTTTGGATATGTTGACATTCCCTGCGTGTGATAGACTCCACTAGACAACTAGAGAAGTTTTTGGAAAATATGAGTCACTAGCATACTAACGTAAATGTCAGTATGGATTAGCGCCTGGGGGTTCCACCACTAATTTTATAGACGTCGTCTTACAGAATAAAAATAGCAGCCACGAATTTAAAATTTACCAAAATTACTCCTTTACTGGCACATTTATACCGGCTTCCCTTCAACATTCTACAGCCTACATACATGCTGCTTTCTACCCAAATGATCCACCGTCTGTTTCCTGTCTTCTGGAATTCAATGCAACATAGAAGATAATCACATAAATGAATCTGATTCCACCATTATCGACAAAATCTCAATAAAAAAAACTAATTAACCAAGCCAGATTCCTACACTTACATAAAAAATAAATACAGAAACAAACTTCTCGACAAAAGTAATTTGAGACTATTTTAACTTCTGTGGTTCCTGACTTCAAAGTCACGTGCCGCGCACGCCAAATGGACCCTTCTCTCCGAATTCTAAGAAAGGGTTTTGCCAGTTAATTCCATAACGAAATCTTGCAAGTTAACAGAAAAGCATAAAATACTTCAATAGCGCACGCTAGACCTACCCATAGCGCAAAAGTCATCATCAGCCCTTTTGATGTGATAAAACTGAAATGTAAACCGTATAAGAGCATTACGGCTATTAAACTATTTGATTGTAGTTTAGTTACTTGTCGTCACAGTATGAAGGTGTTTTTATGAGGCTGGGTTCGCACTTGTGAGATTTTTGTGAAAACAGGTCACAGATCGAAAATATTAAGGAACCACTGGCCTTAGGTAGTTAAAAAAAATCCTCATGACTTCACAGTTGCCCGATACAGTCACTAAGTTATCTGTTGCGTCCTAATGTATTTGTAAAAATTAATGCTAAATTAATGCAGGAACATAAACTGTAAACAAGAATTACATACTAAGTTCATTGAAAACTTTCTTACTTCAAGTAAATAAAGATATATTCTTCTCCTCGTAACGCTACAATGACCATTTGGATGAATTCATTTCTGAAGCAATTACGACGTTAAAGATTTATGGTAACGAATATAAGATCTTATGGAAATGTATTTGAAATTAGAGGTTTTTTTCGCGGTGCATCATAAGCAGGTCATTTACATATTATGTAGATATTCCATTAGTTTTATCACTAATGAGAAACCTAGTTTTACTAAGTACCATCTCGCTCGAGGCGCTGGAGGCAGGTATTCATAGAACTTCTCGTCTCACTTGCGATGGTCTGGGATAAGTTGTTGCTATTGATTTCCACCACTCCAGAAGTGGCTGTGCCTCATCTGGTTTTCACATCAACAGATACATGAAAACTTCATGGGAAGTTTGCTCCTTCTCCACCCACGATGCAAAGACACTCTTTGCAGTACTTGACCGATGTTGATAAAATATTTACTTAGTAAACTTACAAAACATCGCATTTACCTCGAAATGTAGCACATCTGGGACGTGCTGTGGCGCAAACTTCTTCTCTCTTAGTTATCGAAAGTTTCTTCCTATGCCGCTCCTGTGGTACTACAAATAATACAGACAAAGCACTGATTTTATTTCCATTTTTTCGATTAAGAGGTTAGAAACGCTTGCTGTTTCCTGGAAATGATTGACAATATTGAGGCACACCGTCTCCTTTAAATACGACCTCTTATCCCTTTCAGGGCGTTTAATATATATAACCCGAAATTTAAATTTTATTTGGTTATACATGCATCTTTTACGTAAGTGGGAGTCTTACCCCAATGGGCCGCATTCTCAGCATAGTGTTCCTATAGCTGGTACACCCACGGTACAAGTAACTGCAGTGTCGGACCGCTGTCAGCTTCCATAGTCTTGGTAGCGTCTTGAAATGCGTCAAGAAAGTGAATTAATTTGTCAGCTTCCTGGTAATGCCAGTTCTCAAAGAAGTGTTAAAGATGGCAGGTCCTTTCACACGCCTTTCTTCATCTCAATTTATTCAATCGAGCAGACAGTTACAGGCTCTTCTGCCAATGCGACTACCAGAGGGTGTTGACAGTGGCTGTGATGTTGAATTTAACGGCAGTTGTGTGGATGAAGTCAGAGGTGAAGGAGCCGACGACTCATTTTATACAAATTGTCTCTCTCGTGGGCAGGTGTGTGAGAACTTCTAATGAACTCTACCTCTCAATATCTCTTCAGAGAAAACTACCCCGTCAGTGACACTAAGGTGAAACTTGTACACAACGTATTTTGAACACAAATGACAAGAAATGTGGCCCTGTATAGTGAAACTGAAGGTGACAAATTATATTTTCGCGCCAAGACTACTAGAAAATAAACAAGGTAGTAAGATAATTCTAGATGCAGATATTAATTGTACTTACTGTTATGGTTTTATCTGCACTTGATAAAGACAATCCATCACTGGCAGCTCATGTTTCAGTTTCCAGAATGCTGTAGCACCCATGTAACTCGATATCGTATTCCGGTATCTTGTATGAGTCATACACTCATAGATCGAAGGAGGTGGGTACGAAAGGTTATGGAGCTACAAGCCTGGAATGACCGTAGCAACAAAAGCACCATTCGTTCAAATACGGGGAGTATGAAGATACAGGAAAATATGATGAAATACAAATGGTGGGAGTGTGGAGTGACAAGTGTCCACGCCGGCCGGGGTGGTCGAGCACTTCTAGGAGCTACAAAAAAATGGCTCTGAGCACTATGGGACTTAGAACTAATTAAACCTAACTAACCTAAGGACATCACACACATCCATGCCCGAGGCAGGATTCAAATCTGCGATCGTAGCGGTCGCGCGGTTCCAGACTGTAGCGCCTAGAACCGCTCGGCCACTCCCGCCGGCCCTAGGCGAGCCAAAGGTTGCGTTTTATTGGCAGGACACTTAGAAGATGCAACAAGTCCACTAAAGAGACAGCTTACATTACACTCGTTCGTCCTCTGTTAGAATATTGCTGCGCGGTGTGGGATCCTTACCACGAGGGATTGACGGAGGACATCGAAAGGGTGCAAAAAAGGGCAGCTCGTTTTGTATTATAACGTAACAGGAGAGGGAGTGTGGCAGATATGATACGCGAGTTGGGATGGAAGTCATTAAAGCAAAGACGTTTTTCGTCGCAGCGAGATCTATTTACGAAATTTCAGTCACCAACTTTCTCTTCCGAATGCGAAAATATTTTGTTGATCCCAACCTACATAGGTAGGAATGATCATCAAAAAAAAAAAAAAAATAAATAAGAGAAATTAGAGCTCGAACAGAAAGGTTTAGATGTTCGTTTTTCCCGCGCGCTGTTCGGAAGTGGAATGGTAGAACCCTCTGCCAAGCACTTAAATGTGAATTGCAAAGTAATCATGTAGATGTAGATGTAGACCGCTAAGGTCGCAGGTTCGAATCCTGTCTCGGGCACGGATATGTATGATGTCCTTAGGTTAGTTAGGTTTAAGTAGTTCTAAGTTATAGGGGACTAATGACTTTCCATAGTGCTCAGAGCCATTTGAACCATTTGAACAAGTGCCCGCCACTACACTCCTGGAAATTGAAATAAGAACACCGTGAATTCATTGTCCCAGGAAGGGGAAACTTTATTGACACATTCCTGGGGTCAGATACATCACATGATCACACTGACAGAACCACAGGCACATAGACACAGGCAACAGAGCATGCACAATGTCGGCACTAGTACAGTGTATATCCACCTTTCGCAGCAATGCAGGCTGCTATTCTCCCATGGAGACGATCGTAGAGATGCTGGATGTAGTCCTGTGGAACGGCTTGCCATGCCATTTCCACCTGGCGCCTCAGTTGGACCAGCGTTCGTGCTGGACGTGCAGACCGCGTGAGACGACGCTTCATCCAGTCCCAAACATGCTCAATGGGGGACAGATCCGGAGATCTTGCTGGCCAGGGTAGTTGACTTACACCTTCTAGAGCACGTTGGGTGGCACAGGATACATGCGGACGTGCATTGTCCTGTTGGAACAGCAAGTTCCCTTGCCGGTCTAGGAATGGTAGAACGATGGGTTCGATGACGGTTTGGATGTACCGTGCACTATTCAGTGTCCCCTCGACGATCACCAGTGGTGTACGGCCAGTGTAGGAGATCGCTCCCCACACCATGATGCCGGGTGTTGGCCCTGTGTGCCTCGGTCGTATGCAGTCCTGATTGTGGCGCTCACCTGCACGGCGCCAAACACGCATACGACCATCATTGGCACCAAGGCAGAAGCGACTCTCATCGCTGAAGACGACACGTCTCCATTCGTCCCTCCATTCACGCCTGTCGCGACACCACTGGAGGCGGGCTGCACGATGTTGGGGCGTGAGCGGAAGACGGCCTAACGGTGTGCGGGACCGTAGCCCAGCTTCATGGAGACGGTTGCGAATGGTCCTCGCCGATACCCCAGGAGCAACAGTGTCCCTAATTTGCTGGGAAGTGGCGGTGCGGTCCCCTACGGCACTGCGTAGGATCCTACGGTCTTGGCGTGCATCCGTGCGTCGCTGCGGTCCGGTCCCAGGTCGACGGGCACGTGCACCTTCCGCCGACCACTGGCGACAACATCGATGTAGTGTGGAGACCTCACGCCCCACGTGTTGAGCAATTCGGCGGTACGTCCACCCGGCCTCCCGCACGCCCACTATACGCCCTCGCTCAAAGTCCGTCAACTGCACATACGGTTCACGTCCACGCTGTCGCGGTATGCTACCAGTGTTAAAGACTGCGATGGAGCTCCGTATGCCACGGCAAACTGGCTAACACTGACGGCGGCGGTGCACAAATGCTGCGCAGCTAGCGCCATTCGACGGCCAACACCGCGGTTCCTGGTGTGTCCGCTGTGCCGTGCGTGTGATCATTGCTTGTACAGCCCTCTCGCAGTGTCCGGAGCAAGTATGGTGGGTCTGACACACCGGTGTCAATGTGTTCTTTTTTCCATTTTCAGGAGTGTATTAACAGTGCCGGCTTAACGTAGCGAAATTAGTTTGGCTTTCGAGTGTTCATTATTTTTAACTAGACCGAAGTGGTGAAAAAGATCTTGTGAGGGAAACTTTCCTCCGTTTCATAAAAATGGTAATAGTTTGCTTCAGCAGAGTGCTGAGAAGACAGACTATTGACACAGTGCTTACACCTGCAAGAAAGGTGCATGAATATTTGAACATTGTAAAGTACCTGACCCCCACACCCAACCCCACCACCACTTGTTGAGACAGGAGCGTGAAAATCCGTTGTATATGCACTCAAGTGGGCCTAGAAACTATTAAGGGAAGCACCAATACTCGTCTGAAACCTCAGAAGGACAGTTGTCGTCTGTGCAACCGTGCAGCAGCAGATGCACTGGGATTCGGTTCTCCGACGCTAAGGCTTGATCATGGTGCAATTGCTACTACGCTATGATGTATAGAGATCCCAAAAAAATTTCAGAAAATTACTAAACAGAAAAGAAAAAGGAAAAGAAATAGATCTGTATAAGACGTTGACCTCTCTGCTAAATCTGCGACTAAATCATCTGCGGTACAAAGTCCATAGGATACAATGGTCTGCCTTCACGATCTCTAGCAACATATGGATGACGTCACCAGTCGCTACTACTCTGTGATCTACAGGCACGCAAAATGGCTCTGAGCACTATGGGACTTAACTGCTGAGGTAATCATTCCCCTAGAACTTAGAACTACTTAAACCTAACTAACCTAAGGACATCACACACATCCATGCCCGAGACAGGATTCGAACCTGCGACCGTAGCGGTCGCGCGGTTCCAGACTGTAGCGCCTAGAACCGCTCGGCCACTTCTGCCGGTAGACACGCAAAAGACTTTCAGAAAGAAAAGAAAAGCATTTAACAGAAAAGAAACTGAAACAAGGTAATGAATGATGTGGACCTTCCTGGTAGAAGAAGCAAACAGTGCTAAGCCTTCTGCCGTACAAAATCCATAGGATTAACTGATCTCACTTCCAGATCTTTAATGACAGAAAGATGGTTCACCACTCGGCCGTCGCGTGATAAACACTGCACCAATTTCGACTTCTGGTTCAGCACACTGAGTCTCCTTTAAGGTAGCTTATGTGAGAGTTTCAACCAGCTACATCTCCGATGGGTCTCTGGACGTCTCCCGCAATTGGAGACGAAACGTGAGCACAAAAAGAAGTCTTATACCTCACCTGGATAACTGTTTCTTTTATTTGTGATGACCGATTTCGATATATAAGTCAATTATTCTTACATCACAGCCTACTTCCTAAAAATGCGAGGTTTCCAAAGCTGAATTTATGAACTTAATGCAACAAGCACTGGGAGTCACAGAAGACACATCTGGTGGTAGTTGGAAGAGGTGTCGTTACCATCGTGTCTAATCAATTATGTCAATTATGGTTGCTTCCAGCGGTGGGAACAGCGAGTCACCAACTTGGAAGACACACTCCATTGAGTGGAACTCAACTAAACCAGCTACCATCATTGTTCGCGTGAAAATAGGTGTTGGGCAAAACCTGAAACGGCGGCGCAGATGAATCCAGAATCTTCCCTGTTTTCGCAGCTGGGAGCGCTCGGATACCTTGGTCTTATTAGTAACTAAACACGTCCCGTCGATGGAAACAAACTTGACTAGTCGGACGATATTAAATATTCTTGTTGGCCGTTTACACAGGTGTCGCATAACTGGCTTCCCTTGGTGTACAAAACGTTTTGTAACAGCGTCTCTAGCACGAACATCTTGTTTCTGTTATTCGGATCATGCTTTTTTCGTTGAGACTGGGTACTCTAGACGAATTTTAAGTTCAGACTATATTTCGGAGAGCCGTCTAAGTATTAGGAATAATAATGCTTTTGATGCCTCTAAAGAGCGAGGTTGCGCAGTGGTTAGCACACTGGAGATGCATTGAAGAGGATGACTGTTCAAATCCCTAACCGGCCATCCGGATTTAGGTTTTCCGTAAGTTTCCTAAATCACTCCAGCAAAGGCCGGGATGGTATCTTTAAAAAAGGCATGGCTGTTTTCCTTTATCAACTCTTCGTAATTGAAGTTTGTGCTCTGTCTCGAACAACCTAGCTGCCGACCGATCGTTGGACTCTAATCATCATTTAATGCTTTTCTTTTTCTGATACTTAGCTAATTTGTAAAATAGAAACTTCCACAACTGTTTCTAGCATGAATTTTTCAAATGAACTTGTTTGTATGCTGTCATGTCAATAGGGACACTGTAACTACTTTTAATCGCATTTAGAAGTCTTGTCACAGATGCAGTAAGACACCGGCCACCAACAATCTACTTTCACAAGAAGAGAGTAAGCAGGCACTACGGCACTACCTTTAGATCGACCTCAAAAATAATTTTAACAAGGAAAAAAAAACTTACAAAATTTCTCACTAGCTTTGTTGGCCATCTGAAAAGCAACAGTATCAGATATATATATTCGGGTTTCGGTCTGAAAAATAGGCATCTCCATATCTGAAGCCTGTGTAAGTGTAAGTATCGGACATAGTTTGTTAAGTTTAAACTAAGTGGTGCTGATACTGATCGCGGGTTGCCTCCAAGGGACATAACAGCTGCATTGTTTCGAGGGGCATTCAATAACTAATACAGTGCTCTTTTTCTGAAAGCAGGTTGATTTTCTTCAGGATTCCGGTACACCATATAATTTCCCACTCTTTTGCTAGAAAACCCGATTTCTCAACATCATTTCCGTTCAATGCGACGGCCTTACGCCAACTTTCTGGGATGGCTTGTGTGCCAGCATGCCACCACTTTACCAGTCGACGTTGGAGCCAATGTTTCGTGGCATAAATAACCTCCCCATCATCCACGTACAGCTTCTCGGGGTGTACATCCTTCTTTTGACCAAACAGATGAATATCCGAAGGTGTGAGATCCTGGCTGTAGTTTGTATGAGGAGCAACAGTACGACGAAAATTTGTGAACTCCTCTGGGGTGCACAGACTTGTTTGAGGACTTTCGTGGTCATCCAGAAGGAAAAGTTCGTTTTCATTTTGTGGCGACGAACCCTTTGAAGTCATTTCTTCAGTTTCCTGGGAGTAGCACAGCTGTGTGTGGCCGAGCGGCACTCGGATGATCGGACAGGTTCGCACGACCTTGTTGCGGAAAAGACAGTAGCTTTTGTTCGCTGCCACATGTCCGCAGACATCCTGCAAGTGCCTATGAATATCTATGATGCTTTGGTTTCCTGCCAAAAGGAACTCAGTGACAGCTCTCTGCTTGTAACGCACCTCCGTCACGGACGGCATTTTGAAAGCTACGTATAGCCCTGCTACCTATCGGAAAGTCGTGAAACTGTTAGGGCTGAAGTGAGAATATCCCACAACATCCTACAACAACTGTGTTGCATTACTTATTTAATGCCACTCGTAATAACCATATGTCAATACAGGAACAAGAGAAAACAACGATGAAACCCAGAATCACACGAGGGAGATATCTGGTTGAAAAGAAACAGAGGAATGCATGTGAATAGAAGGAGAGAGAAACAGACAGAAAGAGAAATTAAAGATGACACTGGATTGTCAGAGGTATGCCAGGAAACAGGCGCTAGAAACAAGCTAAGAGAGTAGTCACAAAGTTTTAATTTTTATCTTCAGATATAGTAAAGTTAATTCACTGTCTGTTTGCATTGCCTGCAAGCACTGACATCTCCGCGAAACAGTACATAGCTCACTGATACTGGAATATTATTATATTCCGGGACAGCAGGCATCTGCTTGGTAGCAAACAAAACATAACTGCGGGACATTATTTTAGCTAGATAGTAAGTAAATCTTATGAACACAGCTCGTACCAGAAGAATTACGAGAACTCTGTACGTCGGAAACAGTGATACACGTCCTCGGACACGATAAGAGTACTTCAATAGATAAGTATTGGTTTTTGTTTAAGTGTTTGAACAGATGAGGAGTGCGTAACGAACAGAGTTCTCCTCTTTTCGTAGGAAACTTCAAGCGTTCTTTCATTTTTACCTCTTTCCTCCCTCCTCCATCTTGTGACATCTTACTTGCGAAAGAACTACAATTAGAAATTTAATACACTAGCAACGAACGTCAATTCACAACAACTTTGTGTAAATGTTTGTCCAAATTCCTTCTTGTTTGGTTCTACGGCTATTGTAGGCACTTGCACTGGGTGACAGGTACCTGCATTATATTATCAGTATCCGGCAACTATGCGACTGTCCGGTATGGAATTCCTGCCAAATTAACGACGGGTCGATAACGTTCGGGACTGTGAACACACGCCACTCCCCGTGTACGTGCGTGAAGAAGAGCGCGAATGCGAGCTGCGATACGCGCAGAAGTACACGCACGGACGTTAATCCGGCCGCGCACTGAGATTACGGTCATCCACATGTGCAGCGGGTCGACCGGAAGAGAGAGGAAGGTAGGCCTATGACAGGCGAGAGACAGAGAGAGAGAGAGAGAGAGAGAGAATGGTAATCAGAGAACGATCGGCTAATTTCACGGCATGCAGCCAACGCTATCGGGGAGCCGATAACAGTTACCTACTGATTACCTGTCGTTAGGGAGCAGACCAACAAGTAGTCGCGCGTTGCTGGAGGGCACGGCAATTTGCCAGTGGACTTTATTGCCGAGCTGCTGTGGGATAGCACGGATCCACACAGTGTTCTACGTCACAGCACAAATCGCGTGGCGGCCCTCTAGGTAGTGTTTACAGGTGTTGTCCTATGTTAACCACATCCCAGTATAGTTACACGAGTACTGAGTCCTGTAGAAGTTCTACAGCCGTAATTCTAAACAACCTAAAAATAAACGGCCATCGGCATGTTACGAGGGAACTATAAAAATAGTTTCGACCTGTCTGTATACGAATCTCATAATTTTACGCGAATACCTCTAACCCGCAACCCCCCCCCCCAAAAAAAAAAATAAATAAATAAAACAAAAAAACGTGCAGTCACTTCAGCGAGACCAACTATGCATTCCAGCAAATGATACACTCTTTTACAGCATTTGTTTTCCTACTATTTTTAAGCTGTTTCCGTTACACAGGTAAAACCCACAACAACACCAATAACTCGACAAAGGAAAGGAGAGATTCACGATGCAACAATCATAATACTACTTCACAATAATTGTGATTCCTTTCCGGGTTGAAAGTTGAAATCTGAACAGCAATGCAGAAATACTCGTTCTCAACACAGTAAAGTCCTCGATATTCTACTACTTCGCTAGAGCACAGCATAACAAATCCGTCTTCTCAAAACTAGTTTCATTATCAGGAACCTGACTTTCGAATGATCTTCCTTAACATGTCAGAGACATTAAATTCCCGAATTGAGACAGACTTGCACATCTCTAAAGACAAAGCCACATGTATGACTTCTCTGTTACAACCAGAGCCAAGGGAATAACTTGACAACGCAAACAGCGTATTGTAGGAGGAACAGATAAACTTTAATTTCGCAAATCTGTGTTTTCTAAGTCCATATTCATTTTATAGAATAGATATTCGCTCTGCAAAAATTTCATAATACTTGAGCATAAAATATGTTCCATAATTAAAAAAAAAATTGAGTTCAGCAATATTGACTTCATATTATGTGCATCTCTTCTCTGACCACTCCTGAAACTGGCAGTGACCTACCGTTTTTTTCCAGTCTCTAGGCACCCCTCATTGATTCAGTGGCCTGCGATAAACTGCTGCCAAAAGGAGGCCTTTCCGCTACTAAGCGTTTGCAGTTATTAGTAGGGTAATGTATGCCTGAGAACACTCAAGGGTCAAGATCTAGGGTCGAGTTCATTGGTCACGCTCCCGAGCCATTTGTCCTGCCTCCTTATCTTCGAGGTCACGTGTCAAAGTCCATTGTCTAAGACCTTTACTCAGCCAGTAATACTTATCACTTATTTTAGTGTAATTCATGATGTATTGATGTATCACCACGATTAAATATTCAATTATAATGATGCATTACCTAAAAATAACGATTTTGTCTACCAGTTAAGGAACACTCCACGTCCTCTCTCTCTCCACCCCCTTCTCTCTGCAGGTCAACTGTGCTTCACTTGTGATATGTACACCATAACGAGAGCATTGACATGCTGCATCGGCATAGATCGGCCACTGTCTCCAGGCAGAATAAAATTAATATGAAAAAAATCTGCAAGAATTAACCCAATTCTGTCTCTGTCATTACTTCAAATGGCTCTGAGCACTATGGGACTTAACATCTATGGGCATCAGTCCCCTAGAACTTAGAACTACTTAAACCTAACTAACCTAAGGACATCACACAACACCCAGCCATCACGAGGCAGAGAAAATCCCTGACCCCGCCGGGAATCGAACCCGGGAACCCGGGCGTGGGAAGCGAGAACGCTACCGCACGACCACGAGATGCGGGCTCTGTCATTACTCATTGCATGTGTGTGTGTGTGTGTGTGTGTGTGTGTGTGTGTGTGTGTGTGTGTGTGTGTGTGTGTGTGTGTGTGTGTGTGTGTGTGTGTTTGTTTGTTTGTTTGATTTTGCAAATACCATTTCACTCTGTTTTCAACAGCACAACCGCCTCTTCATACTTCATTACTGAGGACATACACGTGTTCACCAGACGCTCACTCCTCAGGCTATAGCACATAGATGGGCTATCTGATATATCTAAACAGTGAGCAGGGAACGGTATGGTTTCCTACCACTATGACTGCTAGCTAATACATTACGTGTATGTAGTATTAACCCATACCTGTCACTCATAATTAATACTGTTATTCTGCTCTGTTCCCATTAATACGTTAGTCCTATTTTTCCACAGTGCAACAATCCTCTGGTGCCTCAATCTTCGACGAGCAGAAGCAACAGCAGGACGCAGATATTTCAGAACCATTGTCTGCACCGTCTGTCGAGTCTTGGCTACGTGGTCCCAGTGTACTACTGTTCGCCTCTACACATAATGTGACTACTAGGGGATCCAAACGAGTCATTACTGGTATACGAGGAGAGAGTGACTGTGCTACAGTAATAGAGGTCAAGTGTATTAAACATCGCCGTTAAAGTGCGGTTTACAGAAGTGTGTGGGGAGTGTTATGTCGTGTAATGCTGTACATCCATATTACATATTTTCTTTTCCTTCAGGCATGCACCTCTTTTGTTTGAAACTGTCTCTCATAGGGTGATGCAACAGTCGATGTAAATTCAGGAGAGTCCTCCATTGATCTGCGCCTTTCAAGTATTATTAATTTACGTGACTTACGTAGTGCATTATGCACTGTTTCTAACAGACTGGCTTGATGGCTCTAATACATTTGTATGAGCCACTAATGGGGAATTTTTAACCAGTGGAGAGATCATAATGGCACCTTTTTAAATTACCGGCTATATTTGTAATGCAATGGTTTCGACTGCCTTCTGCATCCTTATGTCGTTGATCACTGTTGATTCATCCGCCTTTTAGGGGCAGTTTCTCACATCAACACGATGTCACAAACCTCTGCCTGCTCCCTCACCCTCTTTGCGTAGGGTGTGATTGCTTGTAGCAGAAGTCTTCGGATGCCATTG
Source organism: Schistocerca nitens (assembly GCF_023898315.1). Classification (NCBI taxonomy): domain Eukaryota; kingdom Metazoa; phylum Arthropoda; class Insecta; order Orthoptera; family Acrididae; genus Schistocerca; species Schistocerca nitens. The sequence goes on from NC_064617.1 coordinate 575,492,980, forward strand.
CTAATGATGCTTTCTCTAAATTTAAGCAAGGACTGAGTTCAAACCCAAGACGTTTCGAATACTTGTGAAAGACGATACCCGTAGACCACAGCGAGCAATGAGACGCTATACACCGAAACTTAAATGATTATTCAACTCGTAGCACGCAGTTGTGAACGAAAGTCAAAATGTGAAAAACAGCGTGACAGTAATCGCAAAAATCAAATCTAGTCCTCTCGCAGTATCCCTGGAAAGAGTTAGACATAAGCTCTCTAAACGTCCTTGAGGCTTCACTCGATAGTACTTATCTCCACTTAGAGAGAACAAAAGTAGAGTGAGATAGGAGTCACAACATACCAGGCACCAAGAAATATTTATTTATTCCCAAATCATGGAACGTAGACTAGCTTACACAACAAGGCTCGTTCCTATAAGACATTGAAGTTACAATACTCAAATAATGAAACATAAATACTTGCAGGAGTGCTAGATAAGAATTCAGTCAGGTGGTCTTTTTTTACAAAGACGACTGTATAGTAACTAGTCTCTGTATTGTCCCTTGTGAAGTATCTATTGTTGCTGGTCACACTCTTTCATTGCACTCAGACTGTATTTTTTCGATAATAAGCTATTTGTTCTAAAAGTGTAGCAGATTGTCTTCAGCAGAAGGAATACAATGCCAGCACGTTTCGAAACTAACTCAGCTACTTTGCTCTCTTTTGCAGGGGATGGAAGTTAACCGTTGACCAACGCAGCCAAACCGTCTGGATCTGATACAGTCTCTTCCAATTTGACTACAAGGTGTTTCTGGCGCTACCTGTATCTGGCTGTGACATCCTGGTGTAACAGCAGTTCTTATTAAATGCTTGAGCATCCCACTAAGCACAGGATAGTAGCATAAGGGAAAGATACAATTTAACTTGGGATATATAAAAATTCCTCCAATTTGGGAAATAAAATTCCCATTATGCACCATAGATGATATTTAAATGACTTCATTCCTGCTTGCAACATGCCGTGGACATGTGATGATGCTTGTAGAATGCAGTTAAAGTTGATCCTTTTTTCCTTTATGAACATATTTACTTCTGCATCAGTCTGAAAAGAGTTCGAAGTCGCTGAGAGTGTACGCAGCTCATGGCTGGTTCTGATATACTTTTCCTACTTCCACTTAAAATACTTCATGATCTGCCTCTATGCGGCATGAATCTCTGAGGGCTGACAAGGGTGCTTCTCTCTAAATACACTCCTGGAAATTGAAATAAGAACACCGTGAATTCATTGTCCCAGGAAGGGGAAACTTTATTGACACATTCCTGGGGTCAGATACATCACATGATCACACTGACAGAACCACAGGCACATAGATACAGGCAACAGAGCATGCACAATGTCGGCACTCGTACAGTGTATATCCACCTTTCGCAGCAATGCAGGCTGCTATTCTCCCATGGAGACGATCGTAGAGATGCTGGATGTAGTCCTGTAGAACGGCTTGCCATGCCATTTCCACCTGGCGCCTCAGTTGGACCAGCGTTCGTGCTAGACGTGCAGACCGCGTGAGACGACGCTTCATCCAGTCCCAAACATGCTCAATGGGGGACAGATCCGGAGATCTTGCTGGCCAGGGTAGTTGACTTACACCTTCTAGAGCACGTTGGGTGGCACGGGATACATGCGGACGTGCATTGTCCTGTTGGAACAGCAAGTTCCCTTGCCGGTCTAGGAATGGTAGAACGATGGGTTCGATGACGGTTTGGATGTACCGTGCACTATTCAGTGTCCCCTCGACGATCACCAGTGGTGTACGGCCAGTGTAGGAGATCGCTCCCCACACCATGATGCCGGGTGTTGGCCCTGTGTGCCTCGGTCGTATGCAGTCCTGATTGTGGCGCTCACCTGCACGGCGCCAAACACGCATACGACCATCATTGGCACCAAGGCAGAAGCGACTCTCATCGCTGAAGACGACACGTCTCCATTCGTCCCTCCATTCACGCCTGTCGCGACACCACTGGAGGCGGGCTGCACGATGTTGAGGCGTGAGCGGAAGACGGCCTAACGGTGTGCGGGACCGTAGCCCAGCTTCATGGAGACGGTTGCGAATGGTCCTCGCCGATACCCCAGGAGCAACAGTGTCCCTAATTTGCTGGGAAGTGGCGGTGCGGTCCCCTACGGCACTGCGTAGGATCCTACGGTCTTGGCGTGCATCCGTGCGTCGCTGCGGTCCGGTCCCAGGTCGACGGGCACGTGCACCTTCCGCCGACCACTGGCGACAACATCGATGTAGTGTGGAGACCTCACGCCCCACGTGTTGAGCAATTCGGCGGTACGTCCACCCGGCCTCCCGCATGCCCACTATACGCCCTCGCTCAAAGTCCGTCAACTGCACATACGGTTCACGTCCACGCTGTCGCGGCATGCTACCAGTGTTAAAGACTGCGATGGAGCTCCGTATGCCACGGCAAACTGGCTGACACTGACGGCGGCGGTGCACAAATGCTGCGCAGCTAGCGCCATTCGACGGCCAACACCGCGGTTCCTGGTGTGTCCGCTGTGCCGTGCGTGTGATCATTGCTTGTACAGCCCTCTCGCAGTGTCCGGAGCAAGTATGGTGGGTCTGACACACCGGTGTCAATGTGTTCTTTTTTCCATTTCCAGGAGTGTAGTAGTGATTGCCTTCAGATGTACAACTCTTGTACAGGAACCAACAAATAAGGCAATATAACAGTTCCCTTTGTCAGACTTGATTCCATGAGGAAGCAGCTGTGCCCAGCGACTGTGTTTATTTCAAGGGTTACAGCAACTGGTCGCAGATAATGTTTATTCCATATGCAGATTTCGGTCACCGTGTGTTGTAACCCCTTGTTACATATCTGCTTTCTTTAACTAAAATTCATTCTAACTGGCCATGAACAAATCCCATATTTCATATAAAATCATGAATTCAGGTTTGAAAGCAGGAAAATTAATTAAAAGAATAATAAGAGCCAATGGAATAGAGAATTATATGCAATGTAGCAAGAGGCTTTATTCAGAGTTTCTAACGGACGTCCCTTTTGTTTCATAGTTGTTATATAAACCCAAATCATGTTTTGTTGACGCCTTTCACGCCTGTTAGTCTCTAGCGTCTTTGAGTCTTTAGCGTTTGGGAGGCTTTTTGTTCGAGATTTTAGTTCCCGAGCTTTTAGCATCGTACTTCTGAATATTCGCGACGTTTAAGTGCATGCGCCACAGAGTGAAACAGTTAACCTCACTGGATGACGGTTTAATTAACAGTACATTTCTTTTATTTTCGATTATAGACGTTTACTATCGGACTTAAATCATATCACATAAACTGCGTTAAATGAACTCTGTGACTTTTGACGGAATTATTTCGGTGCCACGCAAAATCAAAGATATTAATTCATTTTGGAACACGAATCGGCCGACTAGTAACTGTTAATGAGCATCTTTGTCGACAACCGCTAACAACACAGTTCGCTGATGAATAATTTGAATTTAAGCTTATTGAACCACAAATATTGACTGAAATGACAGACAGTGTCGTGTCGTCTCACTTTCGCGTATCTCGACTAGGTGACAGAATGGGAACGTTACACCTTCTCTGATCGTGGAAGTGCGAGTAGGCAGCAATAGGGGGCGTCACAAATGGCGGCCAGCTTGGGGTTCGAAGGTAACAAATCAACGATATGCAGTTTATAGATGTGCTTTTGTGAATTATTTAGTGACGGTCCACGAAAGAAATAACCATTTGTGTAAACTTGCTCGCGTTACATGTTCGCTGTCTTTGAGAAACTACGTCTGGCTGGAGTGACAGGAAGGTAGTACTACAACGAACTGAAAGCTATATACGTCATGCCTGAGGAAGGCACACATACAGATGTTATAAAAGACACAAAACCCAACTACTTACAAAAATAATTGAAACGACGAGCTTGCTGTTATAATCGATATTTAAAGTTTGAGTCATAGCTCATTGTGCTTCAAGTAAATATAATGTAGCGGTTGGTGGATGACTACGGCAGGTTTGTCGTATTGTCGAATCAGTATTGTAGCCTAGCGAGTATTTGTGTTTGTGTATCTGTAGTTGTGTTAGTGTTGATTGGTAGTAATATGTAGTACTGTATTTGACCATGCCAAGAAGTCCTATAGTTTGAGATCTAATGTAGAGGAGGTGGCTTAGGAGGAGGGAACAGAGAGGGTTGATAATAGGACAGAAACGTATCAGCTGAGCAGATGAATAGCGCACGAGGATTAGAATCATCGAATGCGTCCGGAATAGACTCGTTGTTTGTGACAGAAACGACTGAAAGTAACAAAGTCGGAATGTCGATACCCGATAGGGTTCCATTACGCGACCTAATAGAATGGGTGAACCTACAAATGAAGTGGGGATGGATGTTTTGTTTTACTTTTTAATTAAATTCAACAAGGAGGATCGAGAATTTAACTAAGAGACACTAAAAGCTAATCGGCAACGGGAGGTACAAGAAGGAAAACCCAAGGAGGAACAGGATCAGAAAGATTCAGATCCTAAAGAGGAAGTATCACACTAACCGGAACGGGATCGAAAGGATCGAGAATTTAAAGAGGAACCAAACAGGTATTTAAATCTTTAGAGACTGAAAATAAGAAAACAGATAATAGGTTGGCTAAGGAACTCAAGCAACTGAGACTGCACTTAAATTCAGTAAGAAGTAAACATGATACCTCACAGGGATCGGTAAATACTTTAGAGAAGAATGTGAGAGGGATACGTAAAGAGCAGTCTACCGAGTAATATAGAAGAGATGATATGTCCACCAAAGTAGAAGACCTGCAGTTAACAAGCTACGAGTATACTGACGATTATTATTTAATGGGTCAAACGAAAAGGATTGAGGAACAAACGTGCGTCTGGATAGAAATCAAATCAGAGGCGGTACGATCTCAAGTACAGGGCGTTGTAGACTCCGTCAGTAAATCTATCAAACAGGAATCATCGATACCCGAGAAGACCGAAATCACAGAACAATTAAAAGTCGAGTTTCAGAATATTAAAGAAAAAGCATTCTCAGAAATTCCTGCTTGGCGGAATCAAGTCAACATTCGATTACCGCGCATGGAAGTCGAGCCAACCGAGCTAAAATCGCTGGATAGATCGTCCGATCAACGTCCATCGATTAATCCAGAGACAAAGAAAAGAACGTAGAACGGCTGTCGGGAGAAATTGGTTAGCATAGCGAAGATTCAGATAACGGAAATTTACATTCTGACCGTCGAAGAGCAACTTCGACCCATGGTATTAATAAAAAGTGTTTGAAACGTGTTTCCTAAATAACCTGGAATGAGCAGGACAAAATTCAGTTTATAGCATTGAAAACCAGTGGTGAAGTCGCGCTATGGGCATCTGAGGTAGCTAAGATTCATACGTCATGCTATGAGTGTGAAAAACTATTTATTGCGAAATACTGGTCGTAGAGCAAACGAAATAGAGTTAGATATAAGATTCACAGTCCACAATTTTACAACTCGAAAAAGGACACACTTCAGTATTTGGAGAGGTGCATAAATAAGATCCGATACTGGGATGAACCCATTAACATTAGGGAGATTTTAAGAATTCTGAAAGGGATATTGCCAATTCGCCCGCATGAGAAACTAATTAATGTACCCGAAGATGGCTTACATCAATTCCTGTCAGTAGTAGACTCGCTATATGTACTCCAAGAGGACGCTAGGCAGTTCGGAAATCAGATGTATAATGCGAATCCGGACAATGTATACTACGGCAATCGTTGCAATGGAAACCAGCGCAACCGAAAATCGCAGTATAATAACGGTAATACGAATAATCGAAATTACCATAATAATAATCAGTGTAATGGTGATCACTCGGGAAACAGAATTCACATGATCATCAGCCAGGTAACGGCAATAATAGTAACGGTGTTATTCACAGTAATAATAATAGATATTGTGGACTGAGACCGAACGACAGTCATAGCGGTTTATTCAACTACCCGAGGAAGCGAAAATATAACAGTCATAATATGCCACCGGAGAATAATAACATGACACGCGTCCAATGGGGGGGAACCAATCGGCCGTTCCATGGACAGCGTCTGCTAACACAACAGAGATGTCAGGACAATACATGACACCTCAAATGATAAATAAAACGGGAAATAGGCCGCCTAATCAAGACTGTGAATGGGCGGCTCAGAAACATGAGGCACGAGTGGTAGTTGTAGAGGGGCAAAAAGATCCATTCTTACGATACGCATGTTGCAAACCATGAGAAATAAGCAGCGTGGGTCAGATAATGAAAATGTTGTGATGCTTACCCACTGAAGAGGCGGCACAACACATATCATCATCTTTCAAGCTACAAGAAGAGGCAATATGAGTCAAATAATGAAAACGTTGTGCTGCTTAGGCATTGAAGAGGCGGCACAAAATGTGCAATTAAGTTGCAAGTGTGGGGCATATAACAATTATATATAATGATTATGTGTTATTTATGGTTTTGTATAATAACTTTGTGTTATTTATGGTTTTTCAAAACAGAGCTTCGGTAGAAAAATAGGTAAAGACTTATTATGAATCAGGAGAACATTTTACAGACTTTGACACGTTAAGCCACAATATTCGGAAGCGGAAGCAGTCGAACAAGGAGGCCGGTGACCAGCGGGGTTCGCGAAGCAGCAGTCAGCACTTCGACAGATCAACAGCCGAGCATATTGGCAATGCTTCCAAGGAGAACAATGACCAGCAAAGTTCGCACATCAGCGGTCAATGCTTCATGAACTGTCATCATACTAAACTCGATGCGTGATGTATCTGGCGATGTGCAGGAGGACGACAGGGCAATGCCCGACCACGCCAGCATAGAGATTAAAAAAGGAAATCCGGCATGTGTGTCGATATTGGTCACGTTTCTGCCCAACGCGACAAGCATAGATCAGTGACCGAAGAGTCAGTCGCCGCCGTAGAAACTTCGCGACATTGGCGAAAACACCGAATAAATACCTCCGACAAATGGGCAAGAGTGTCTTTTGAGGGGAGAAAGATGTGATGAACGAACGTCGCCCAGATGGACGGACCGATGGTTAGCCAACGGATGTCACACTTCCTGCAACGACTTAGCCACTACGCTGGTCAACAGAAGATGTCGGTATTGAACCAACCGGACAACACAGAAGATGCCTTCCCAGGTGTTACCAGGAAGAAGTTTTTGTGGTTCCTACTCATATGGCTGGTGAGGACGAAGGCACTGTGATCTTACCAAATGGGTCACCTGTGTACCACGAGGTTGATGAACTCCGCCAGGGGGTTGCAGGTTCGATTCCGGGACGGAGCACTCCCCACCACGCCATGGCCGCTTGTTAACAACGCAAAGAGATAATTCACAAGTAGAAGACAGCGCTGCCTCCGCAGCAGGTCGAGGGACGGTACTGAATGGAAGAACACGCCGCCTGGCGCTCCGCTGCAACACGAGCCGTCGCCGTATTAGCGGTTCCTGGAATCTGCACGCCGAGACTCCGCGCCGCACCGCTACTGCGACGAACTGAGCAAGCTAAAACACAATGTACTACTCTGTTCACTTCAAGGGTGCTATGTGTCAAAAAATTACTGATAGTGGTGTAGTGGTACCACCAATGTTATGCTCACACTCACCCACTGAGCCAAGGAAACAACGCATTCCATTGCCCACAAAGTGCCGCTCTCTCCCCCGTCATCCCTGAAAAAATAATGACCTTTACTCCCCTCTGTGACTGACACTCTGTGTCCAAATGGTTCAAATGGCTCTGAGCACTATGGGACTCAACTTCTGTGGTCATAAGTCCCCTAGAACTTAGAACTACTTAAAACTAACTAACCTAAGGACAGCACACAACACCCAGCCATCACGAGGCAGAGAAAATCCCTGACCCCGCCGGGAATCGAACCCGGGAACCCGGGCGTGGGAAGCGAGAACGCTACCGCACGACCACGAGATGCGGGCACTCTGTGTCCAGTGTCACAAAACCACGACTCACGACACAAGCTAAAGCAAGAGGCAACTATAAAAAATTCTTATTGCTCAACCATTAAAGAGGTGGCACGACAAAAGATGACGTAGATTACCCATTTTTACCTATGCTCCATTGTTGCAACCAGACAGATGGCCTACAGGAACTAAACAATCACTCTGTGCAGCAGCAGAGGGTCGGAGAGATGAATGGACATCGCAGACCTCGCCGGTCAAAACAACAGACAAGACTACAATCATGTCCCAAGATTGTTAATGGCAAATTTAAGATCATACATAGATTGGAATGTGTAATTGATATAAACTGACTTATTCAGTAAAAGACGTAGTTGAAGTACTTAAGTTATGTCTAGAATCTAAGCTGAAATATATAGTTACTTTTAAACTGAGCCTTTCAACATAGATATTAAATGAATGGAACATTTATTTAATGTTAGGAAAAATGTAAATATTTAAAATTTAGGTAGTACTTTGAAATACTCTATGATGAAAAATGTAGTATATAAGGAACATGTAAAAAACTATTATACAATTTTTGTAATCATGTCATGTCATCCACTCATACACTGCCACTCGATAATAAAAAGAAAATAAGAAAAAGAAGAAAATAAGGTCCCAAGAAAAGATCCAAAAAGATGATCCATAAAAAAAATTAAAGCCGTAAGTCAATGTCAAATATAGTTAACGAAGAACCCCAACCCTATAAGAGAAAATATGAATAGGTGTAATGGTAGCATACCTCACGGCTACCTTAAGCGATAACAACTTGATTTTTAAAAAATGGTTCAAATGGCTCTGAGCACTGTGGGACTTAACTTCTAAGGTCATCAGTCCCCTAGAACTTAGAACTACTTAAACCTAACTAACCTAAGGACATCACACACATCCATGCCCGAGGCAGGATTCGAACCTGCGACCGTAGCGGTCACGTGGTTCCAGACTGTAGCGCCTTGAACCGCACGGCCACCCCGGCCGGCCTTGATTAAAATAAAGTAATCGTTGGGGGGCTGTGCAACCCCTCGTTAGATATCTTTTTTTAACTAAACTTTATTCGAATTGGCCATGACCAATTACCATATTTCATATCAAATCACGAATTCTCGTTCGAAAGCAGAAATGAGAGCCAATGGAATAGAGAATTATATGCAATGTAGCAAGGGGCATTATTCAAAGAGTTTCTAGCGAACGTCCATTTTGTTTCAAAACTATTATGTGAACCCCACTGAGACCTGGTACTCAAGGAAGGCAGGATTCGGTTACGATTGTGGACGGGGCCCGAATCAGTTACTATTGGTTTGCTTTTGCAATTTCTCACATTTATTTTAAGAGCGTGATTCCAGACTCAGCAATAAATAAAAATATCACACTTTAATAATAGGGAAGAAACAAATGTCTAATTAATAGTACTTTCAGAACATTACAATTCACCAAATGAACATAAAATACAGACACAGCAAATAATATTTTGGAAACAGGGCAATGTGGTCGCAGTTAGAATTTTAAGACAAGTAACCACAGTCGTTGCTGAAGGCCTTTAACGCCGAGAACGGCAATTATTAAAAAAATTTAACACACACACTATCAAACAGCAATTCAATAGAAAAGTTAATTTAAAAGACAGGCAACTGATGACCAAACAGTTGAGACAAATTATGGTAACTTGGTAATACAATAATAAAACAATAACACAATAACAAAACACAAGGGCCAGTCACAGACGGTACTCCAGGAATCGACCTCTGAGTAGGTCAAGCCAAGACCACTTTCATGAGTGATGAGAAAGGCAGCCAAGAGTTGCATTCACATCACAAGATGGTATCTCAGACTAGCGACAGTCTAACGAGTGGTTAATGATAATCTTGGTGAGGCTACCTGACGTCCACTAAACCAAATACAAAGATGTCATAATATGCGAAAGCCGCAACCGGCGGTATGGACATCCTCCCGCAGAACACTGTGCTTACAGCACCCGGAACAAGAAAGGAATCACTACCACCGAAGTAGAAGAATCGCCAACCAAACTACAACCAAGAAAGCTATCAAACTTACACTTCTCACTTGACAGCGGCAGCAAGGCGAGGAAACATACACTGCCGTTACATACACTAACCCCCAGGCGCAGGTAACTGGGGTGTTACCAGCCACCAGGCAGGAAAATACCGCTGGTTTAACTTAAGAATAGTAACAAGCTGGAGGTAGTAAATAGTAATTAGAAGTACAGGAAAGCTAATCAGATCCGCCTTCCCCAAGCACTCCACTCGCTACTGGTCGCCTCGACGACACTACGAGCAGCAACACGAACACAAGTCACTGGAGAACCGCGAGATTTCACAATGGTGGAGGTTTCTCTACTCAAATAGAAATTCACTCTACTTCAAACTTTCAGGATCTGGTTCACGACGAGGTTGTGCACCCTCGTGACCACAGCCCTTCAATTCGGGGCAGTCCATGCGTGCTGCCAGCAGTCCCAGCGTGGTCTCAGTCTCCTCGAACCTGGCTCCTCGTGCATACCCAGCTGAACTGCTCACTCACACGACCCAGAAGTAAAACAACGTCACCCCAAAGATAGGGCCACAGTTACTACATATCGATAACGCCGCTGCTGCCACTAGCGGACAGGCAACGCTTGCGAAACCAAGTGGCACCAGTCAACACAAGAAGAAGACAAACAACCGCAACCATGTCAACTAAACGATACAGGCTGGCCTCCAACAAAGGACAGAGACCTACAACAGCAGCAACGAGAGCCGCAGCACGGCTCACTGACGTACGTATTGTTAACGTCTTTCATGTCTTTTAGTCTCTATCTTCTGTTGAGTATTTAGCGTCTGGAAGTCTCTGTGTTCGAGATTTTAGTGTCAGAGCTTTTAGCATTGTACTTCTGAATATTAGCCACTCTTAAGTTCGTGCGCCGCTGCGTGAAATAGTTAACCTCACTGGAAGCCACTTTAATTAGAAATAAATATCTTTGACTTTCGATTATAGACATTTACTATCGGACTTAAGTATGAATACCCTCCATAGTAAATCATATCAAATAAACTGTATTAAATGAACCCTGTGTCTTTTGAAGGAGATAATTCGGTGTACATGTGCTACACAAAATCAAAAATACCAATGCATTTTTAAACATTAATCGGGTGAGCGTCTTTGGCGGCAACCGCTGCATAATGCAGCTAGCTAATGATAATAATTTCAATTAAACGTTAATGATAAACAAATATTGACTGAAATAGGAGGTAGTGCTGTGTCGCCTCTACAAGGTGAAGAATACTTCCTGGGCATAGGGAAAGGACGTTACACCTCCGCTGATCGTGGAAGTGCCAGTGGGAAGCTATAGGAGGCGTCACAGTGGTCACGTTCAGTGCAGTAAACGTAAGTTAAAACATGAAAACCACGTATGTACATATAGTCCCGGCTGGACTACTCATGTCAAAGGTTGAGGTTGAACTCATCATATATGCACATAATGAACTCCGGACATACATTTATTGCACTGAGGGTGGTAACACAGTGATCGAAATCTGGGTATGGAATAAACATTATTCGCGACTGATGGCTGCAGGGAAACAAGGGTCAGGACGGTAATGCTAAAATTGAAATGACTACAGATTAATTAATATGGCAAAGAAAAATCTACAAAAAATGTGCGTGATATTTTATACATACTTAAAACAGTGCAACAAAGAAATCGGGTGTGACACATAGGCGAACACTACAAATAATTTAAAGATAGGCCTGACGCAGATCGAGACCACATTCATAGTTCTAATATAGGTAAGGGCTGTTACTAATTTGCATTTACAAGTTTAACTATGAAATCTAGTTACATTTCGTAAAATCTACAAAAACACATTATGCGTATATGGGAACTCGGGGCGGAACGGGATACTTAATGTTTAACAATTCATATAAAATAAGGGAACACAAGGAAACACTTCTTCAAGTGATAAAAAAACACCTTGTAGTTTAACCTAATGTACCTTATTTTACAATCACTTAAAACAATACATTTTGCATTTTTTACAATTTTTCAAAGAAAGTCTTGCATATTTCCCGTTCCGCCCCACCCACTGGGCAGAATGGGATAAGGGTATTTTTGTTAAATTGTCGCATAAACGTTGAATTTGAATTACGAATATCGTATTAAACTATGACAAAATGTTGTATAACAGGCAATTCAGACTAAGGAATGTGTAATTTAAACAATTAGAAAGTCATTCTTCAAAATAAGAAAATATTTTAATGTCATTCTGAAAAATGTACAATGTTTAAAAACCACCTTTCAACAGAAGTCACAGATCAGTATTTCCTCTTCATCTTCACTGTCTATGCCAGCACATGAATTGTGTGCCCACTCTGGCATGCGATCCAGCCCTCATTAGAAACGGAGCAGAAGTCCCCACAGTAGAGACACTCAGCATCCTCACTCTCTGATTCTCTCTTCTCCAACATCTTCTTCCTTTTATTTTTCTTAAGGTCTTTGATGTCCTCTGTTTTAGTTTTTTTTTTTGGGTGTACGGTTTGATATTTTTGCCTTAAGTTCCATTGCACCTGACTTCTCTGTCCTGACATTGTTTTTATTTGTGCACCCTCCTCCTTTGTTTAGGACTACTTTACGTGTGACAGCATTCTGCAATTCCCTCTTATAAGGAGAATGTGTTAATACGACGGTTTTTCCATTTCGTCTTGTAGTCCGCCGTGTATTTTGACAGATTAGTGGGATTGGAATGACAGCCTCGGACGATATCTGGAAAGCTGAGTTGTTCAGCGTACATAGTTGGTTGGGGGAGTCTGGCATCCATGAACATCCAGGCTGGGTTTGCTTTCTACTTTCATCAGAATATGACGGGATAGAACGGGACACTATCCCATTCTGCCCCATCCCGTTGCACCCCAAGAGCACTTTTAAGGTTAACAACTTTTATGGGGTGTAATAACTGACGTATTTAAACACATTAAATAACTAAAGTATAACAAATCCCATGTACTTTAAGGGAATGTGTCATTTTAGGGTATACAATTAACAATTAACAACTTACCTGGCGATGAAATTCACCAAACGTTAGAACAACGCAAGCGGTAACGTGACGGACAACAATTCACTTAGATCTCGCACTTCAAACTAAATCAGAATGGTTGCCCTCATTTCCCTTCCATTCGTAGAAATAGTTACATGCCCATACAACAGGTTGCAACACTGTCAAGTCTAGAAAAGAGCAATTTCCCATTGTGCCCCGCTATCCCGTTCTGCCCCGAGTTCCCCTATCATTAAAAGTGGTAGAATGTAGCGGCACCACCGTTTACGATAGGGAAAGTTAGTTTTGTGCGATATTCGGAGCACGAGTTACAGCCAGGTGCGGGCCGGATTGCAGTAAGTTACGCTTACCAGTAGTTGCAAATAGAGGCCACAGGAACCTAGAACTGTCGGAGTGGGTGAACACAGCAGTTTCCATGGCGCAAGTCACAGGCAGAAGGGGGCATCTGGCCAACCTAAGTGTTACGCATACGTAATGCGAACCAGTGCACTTGGCAAAACAGAGGAACATAGCCGATTATAAATAGATGTTTTCTAACGACAGTCATTCAAGTGTGGCAGCTCTGCTGGACGGCGGACTACATGCAGCAACAGATGGGGCGACAGCGTCCCAGTCGACCCTCTGAGGCCGACGTGTGGTCCACAGTCAGCCAGGGCGGGCCACTCCTCGGCTCTCTGCCGCGGGCAGTCGTCTCAGATCCCGACACACACCGGAGGCTTCCCAAGGTGAGACACGGACTCCGGAAGCGGGCGCTTTTGTGGCGCCTCGACTCAGGCCATGCCGGCGAGGACGCGTAGTGCAGGCATCATGCAGTTGTCAGCTGGCCGTGCCACGGTTCCCAGTCGAGCAGCTCTGAGACATCGAGGACAGTGGCCACTGAGTTCGCTGGTGGTGCAGCCATCCTGGCATAATTGGAACTCTGCAGCTGGCGTACAAGGCCGGCTCGACACAGCGCACTGCACTGTGTCGCTGGGGCGGTGGCCTCAGCATTGCGGGACCGTGTGACATGGATCGAGGTGAACGGAGCAGTGTAGTGGAGGCAAATAAATTATTTGAAAAGCTCGAACGAGTTTTAATACGGCACCTCCTGGCACCCACCCACTACATTTGGTGTCAATACGCCACATTCGGCATCTGATACCACAACATTTGGTCTCAGAATAGCGGACGTCGTCTGTCCAGTACGACGTTCGAGCCCACCGCCTACAGTACAGTCACAAGATGTGGTGAGTGCTTACAAAATTGTCATTCTATCCTATTTTGTTTTTTCGAGTATGGCTCCTGGCAAGCCACATTGTAGATGTTTTGCGTGTGCATGGTATATTTTGTTGTCACAGTAAGTGTTAGTGTGTTTGGAGCAGTAAGAATTTTTGTAGCATCTGATTACTTTTGTATTGGTTTATGATGATACTGAATATGACGACACAGAGCTGTAGGAAGTCAGATTATTCTTGTACTTAATCCCAAAACAAAACGACTAACTGGGAACGAAAGCAACACAGTGGCAGAGTCAAGGACGCGAGATGATTCGGAACCAGAAGCGGTGCGGATTTTAATGGAAAGGTAGCACAGTTGACAGAAGACAACACGCCCTTGAGAAATGAATTAACATCTAGAAGTGAGCGGGAAACTGCATCTGATAATTCGTTGTTGCCTAGGGTGCAGGAGGTTGATCCGGCTGCTGTGAGTTGGATTATTCTGTTTTCTGGCAAGGCATCTCGAAAAAAATGGCTCTGAGCACTATGGGACTTAACTGCTGTGGACATCAGTCCCCTAGAACTTAGAACTACTTAAACCTAACTAACCTAAGGACATCACACACATCCATGCCCGAGGCAGGATTTGAACCTGCGACCGTAGCGGTCACGCGGCTCCAGGCTGTAGCGCCTAGAACCGCACGGCCACTCCGGCCGGCCAAGGCATCTGAGGATGTGCATTCGTTTGTGGAGGACTTGGAGACTTCAGCGGTGATGAATGGTTGGTCTGATGAGCAGTTGTTACACTGAAAGGTGGCTACACTGAGCCACAGCGCCAGAGATCGCTAGAGAGCATTGTTCCGCCCGCCTCCACTGGCAGTGATTGTTGAGAACTCGTAGTAGTCAGTGCTTGTCCAGGACTCGTAGTAGTCAGTTCGTGTTCAGATGTGCTAGTAAGGAGTGCTTGCTGAGATGTGATACTGAAAAGTTCTTGTTGAGATGTGGTAATAGCGAGTCGGTGTGGAGATATATTGTAATGATTAGAGTGATTTTGGTCAATATATGAAGGTAACGAAACTTGATTTATTTTTCATTATTTCCATGTTTTAAATAATGCGTCATTACAGGTTCAGTCAACAAAGCATCTGGCTTGTGTTCTTGGATTAGAGTGTAATTGTGGTTCTCTTGAGTAATTATGGTATTTTTATTTCCTTTAATTAATTCAGTATAAATGTTATTTAAAAATTCTTGTGTTGTTGAAGAAGAACCGTGCCAGATGCGTACGTTGAGTCACACTCCCACACACAGAACAGTTACTCTTGTGCTTGTTGTTGCGTTGGTTTTATAGTTGCTGGGGACTTAATTAATTAATTGTGTTAATGAAAATTTTCATTTCATTCTTTGTTGTTGTTCTATGCAGTCAGATAGCGTAATAATAACAGTCAGGGCCAACCGTTTACGAGACTTGCGTAATCGGACAGTACAGCGACTGAAAATCAAAATTATTTCCATTACATTTAATTAAGCCCCCATGCAACACATAGCTAAGATTAGATTAACGGGTGAAGCGAAAACGTATGTAAGGTGTTCTGAGGCTTAAGGAAGGCAGGACATTTTAAGAGGTTAAACGAAGGGCTTTTACAAAGGTACAAGAAGCAGGATAGCGCTCGGTACTTTAGAGAGAGGTCAAGCACAATGACAAAGAGAGAGGGGGAGACGGTAGAGAAATCTGTGGGCAGGATAAGAGAAATTAACGAGTATACTTACGAGTTGGGTCAGAGCGATGAAGTAAATATTGTTATGTTTCAGGAGGCCGAGCAAAGGGCATTTGATGTATTTTTGAGAGGGTTACTGGCGCATATGTCACGGAAAGTACGTGAAGGGGATCTGAAAGAATTCTATTCGGCCATTCAGCTGGCAGTTCAATGTGAGGAAATAGACGTGGCAACAGGGGTACGTGAGAGGCAAACAGTATTTGCAGCGGGTATAAAATGTTATAAGTGTGGTCGTACAGGACATGTGCGGAGGCAGTGTACCCAGTCACCATGGAATAGAGGAAGGGGTGAAAATCAGCATGGTGGAAGATGGAGAAGTGGAGACAGGAGAGGTCGACAATCGTTAAGCGACAGAGGGGGCCAAAGACCCACCTAAGGGAGCTTCCGTTTAACTTCAATGCTGCGAATACATATGAAGAGGTGGAATGTTCAGTGGTAGGATCTGTAGGAACTAAAAAGTTTAAGATTTTGTTGGACACAGGTGCGTGAGTGTCAGTGGCTACTAAGAATATAATGGGAAGAAAGAAGTTAGACGCAACACGCTATAGGTTGCGTGGAGTGGGGGATAAGGAGGTCACGCTTTTGGGGTCGGTGACAGTTGACTTTCACATAGGGAAAGTCCGATTTAATGCATGCATGGAAGTAGTACCATGGGTAAGCGAGGGCCACGACATGATCCTAAGAGTAGATTTCTTGCATCAACATCATGCCAAAATTGACCTTGGACAACGAACTGTGGAACTTGGTGGAATGTTATTTCCGCTAGGGAAATTGTTGTCAACGCAGAACTGTCGCGAGGGGCGTTCAGTGTAAAGTTCAAACCCATTGAACCGCGTACATTGGCATTAAGACTTAATTCGCCTGTGTGTGTGTCTAGTGGCACCGGGAAGTCGCTTTGGGTAAGTGTTGTGGAGACAAATATACCTGTGGGTACAGTATGTGTTATTGAACCATTGGAGGATAATGAAGATTTGGGTTCATTGGGTTGTTTTGTGAAATGTAGTGTTGTATGCGTACAGGAGGGGAACGACGAGCGAGTAGTTCCCGTGAACGTGGATAATTTTAGCACTGTAGACGCGAATTTGAGGAAAGAAGTTTCAGTAGCAAACCAGGATGTGCCAGATGACGAAGACTGGTGTTCGAGTGGTAGGCGAAGTGATCAACCACTACCTGCCGATAGAACTGCATTGCGTGACAAAATTAAGCATCTGAAAGGAGGAGAAATAGAGCGTATGGAAGAATTATTATGGGAATTTAAGTTTTTTTTCCCACAAGGGCCGTTACCAGCAACTGCATTAGTTCAACATAGGATGCCAACAAGGAATGAAGCACCTGTTTACCGTAAACCATACAGAATACCGAGTTATTTGCAGTCGATTGTGGAGGATTTCATTGATCAGCAGCTTGCGGACGGTATAGTACAGCATGGTAATAGTTCCTGGGGAGCGTGCATTGCCAGAAAATGGTTCAAATGGCTCTGAGCACTATGGGACTTAACATCTGAGGTCATCAGTACCCTAGAACTTAGAACTACTTAAACCTAACTAACATAACGAAATCACACACATCCATGCCCGAGGCAGGATTCGAACCTGGGCATTGTCGTTGTGCCTAAAAAATCTACGGATGGAACTAAGAAATACAGGTTCTGTTGTGACTACCGATACCTCAATAATAAGACAGTAACGGATGCATACCCCATTCCAAACATATCGGAGACTTTGGATCACTTAGGACAGTGCCAGTACTTTTCTACAATGGATTTGACAAGTAGTTATCATCAGTTAGAGGTGGCTCCAGAGAATCGTCCAAAAACTGCTTTCTCTACACCTGGAGGCCATTACCAGTACATTAGAATGATATTAGGTTTGAAAACCGGTCCGGCAACGTTTCAGAGCTTGCTACAGAGTGTCTTGAGGGGTTTGAAACCACGGCACTGTCTTGTCAATTTGGATGACATTATAGTTTTTTCAAGTAGTATGGAGCAACATAGACAGCGGTTTAGGGAAGTCTTTATGAGGTTAAGAGCAGCTCGTTTGACGCTTAGCCAGGAGAAGTGTCATTTTGCATTGCAAAAAGTAAAATATTTGAGTCATATTATCAGTAAGGTCGCACTGCGAGCAGATCCGAGGTTGGTACAGACTTTAAGGGTTTTTTGGGAACCGAAAACAGTTAAGGAAGTGCAGTCATTCATCGGAATTTGCAATTTCTATCGAAAGTTCGTGAAGGGTTTTGCAGATTTAGCACAGCCGTTGACGCAATTGTTAACGGAAGGTTGTGAAATTTGAATGTACAGAAGAGTGTCAGAAAGCGTTTGACAAACTGAAAGAAGTGGTGTGGTCCTGGTGTTTCCAGATTTTGAAAAGGAGTTTACAGTAGCATGTGATGCATCGAATCTAGCATTAGGGTGTGTTCTTAGTCAGGAAATTGATGGGAAAGAACATCCTGTAGCCCATGCGTCTGGGCAGTTGAATGCAGCAGAGAGGAAGTACTCAACAACAGAGAGGGGGATGCTTAGCGTATTCTATGGAATCACATATTTTAAAAAATGGTTCAAATAGTTCTGAGCACTATGGGACTTAACATCTGTGGTCATCAGTCCCCTAGAACTTAGAACTACTTAAACCTAACTAACCTAAGGACATCACACACATCCATGCCCGAGGCATGATTCGAACCTGCGACCGTAGCAGTCGCGCGGTTCCGGACTGTGCGTCTAGAACCGCTAGACCACCGCGGCCGGCTCACATATTTTAAATGTTATTTATATGGGAGAAGATTTCGGGTAGTGACAGATCATGCTGCGTTGAAGTGGTTGTTGGGGTTGAAGGATCCGTCCACTATACTCGCTAGGTGGGCTGCGAGGCTTAGTGAATTCGACTACGAGGTGGTGCACAAGCCTGGGAAGAAGCACGGTAATGCGGATGAACGAAGTAGGAAGGTGGCTAAAGCAGAAGTCATAGGTTATTACCTAACAGTATCGCAACAATTACAGGACGCTGACAACGATTGAAAATTTTATCGGAAACAGCCGCAGTTTAATACGTACGACTGTCTCCTGTGCAGGGAAACCAAGTTAGGGCCAAGGGTATTAGTGCCAGCGAAGCTGAGGGATGAGGTTTTAAAGCAAGCACATGACCACGTGTTATCTGGTCATGGAGGGTGTAGAGCGACGAATAGGAGAGTGGTGGAGAGGTATTGGTGGAGAGGTAGGAAAGGAGATGTGGATCAGTATGTCAAGAATTGTATACCATGTACGCATAGAGCAGGTTTGCGTCGCAAATAGATACAGCTACAACGATTACCGAAGGCGACATGTCAAAAATGGTTCAAATGGCTCTGATCACTATGGGACTTAACATCTGAGATCATCAGTCCCCTAGAACTTAGAACTACTTAAACCTAACTAACCTAAGGACATCACACACATCCATGCCCGAGGAAGTTTTCGAACCTGCGAACGTAGCGGTCGCGCGGCTCCAGACTGAAGCGCGTAGAACCGTTCGGCCACACCGGCCGGCAAGCGACATGTCCATTCTCTTTTCTGGGGATTAATGTCTTAGGACCTATTAGGCGAACACCATTTGGGAACAGATTCTAAATGACAGTAATATACCATTTTTCAAGGTAAGTGGAGATGGTGGCTATGCGAAATCAACAGGCAGCAATGGTCGTGCAAGCGTTAGTAAATAACTGGATTTCGAAGTTGGGCGTACCAGAGACAATAATTACTGACCATGGGACCAACTTCATGTCGGATGTAATGAAGGAGCTGCGTAAATTGTTGAACGTAAAGAAGTTGAGAACGAGCGCGTTGCATCCACAGGCCATCGGAAGGACAGGACGGGTACACAGAACAATCGGCAAGATGCTGAGTTTTTATGTGGATTCTCATCACCATCAGTGGGACGAGTATTTGTGGCATATTGTATGCGCGTACAATGCAAAAGTCCATACAAATACCGGTTTGTCTCCATATGAGGTAGTGTACGGGCGAAAAATGCCGTCACTGTTTGATGTAGTGAAGCTACAGAAAGGAAGGACTGATGAATCTGTACGTCAATTCACAAGGACAATTCGGGATGTTTGGAAACTGGCACAAAAGGCGAATACAAAGGCTTTGAAAAGGCAGGAAGACGCAGTAAAGCGGAAAGGAAGTTTACCGCAGTATAAAGTGGGGCAATGGGTAATGCTGTCCAGCCCCTATATGCAAAAGGGGAAAACGAAGAAGTTCCTCACGAGGTATCAAGGACCATACCAAGTTGTTGAAACCATATCTCCCGTTAATGTCAAGCTTCAGCTGCTAACTACAAAAACGATAGTACACATTGGGCGGTTACGGCCATTTAGGGGTTGCCCGGATGTGACTCCAGGGGTGTCACAGAAAGGAAAGAGGAAGAAAGAGAGAGTGAAGAGAGTTTTTTTTTTTTTTTTTTTTTTTTGGGTGGTGGTGCTGAAGTCTGATCAACTTCGTTGATTTTTACTTCTGTAGGGAATGGAAAGGGTAAAAATTTTCTCTTTATTTATTTATTCTTCTTTCAGCTTTAGTTTGGGCACACAGAAGGGTCCTTTAACTCGCTGCTTTTGGTGTGTGTTTGAAAACATTAGTGTAGAAGTGCTAAAGGACTATATGTCCTTAAATTATGGAAAATTACGTAGGGATATCAATTACGGAGGCTCAAATACTATTGCCTTCGGTACTTTATATTTGTGGTTGCGTAAGGGTTCTACCGTACCTACTGTGGTGAGTTGTGGTATACTGTCACGTATCATGTCCAACTTCCGAAATAAGGTTCGTGCCTTCTCCTTGACCTTGTCTGAAAGGTATGATTCGCTTAAGGCTCGATGAATGTCATGATTCCGGATCCACCATTGGGCTCCAGTGATCCATCGTAGGCATCTGCTTTGTACAACCTGTAACTTCTTGTAGTTAGTGGCACACGTAGTACCCCAAGAGGTCGATCCATACAAAATAAATGGTTCGACTGTGGCATGGTACAACTGGAGTTTCGTGCGTTGGCTGAGGTATGAGCTCTTCAGAAATGGGAGGAGAGCTCCCAGCATTTTGAGGCCAGAGTCTTCTTCTCCATAATGTGATGACTATACAGCAGTTTGGCGTCCAGATGCACTCCCAGGTATTTTACAGTTGTTGCCCAGGGGAGTGGCTGGTCTGATATCCGTAGGCGTCCATTGACGATGGGTCTCCGACGTGTGAAGACAATAACTTTGGTTTTCTCTGCAT
The DNA here is from genome assembly GCF_023898315.1 of Schistocerca nitens. Lineage (NCBI taxonomy): Eukaryota > Metazoa > Arthropoda > Insecta > Orthoptera > Acrididae > Schistocerca > Schistocerca nitens. Next base: position 575,514,231 of record NC_064617.1, read on the forward strand.
TGACCGTTATTTTGTTCCTGTGGGTCCAGTGGTCCACTAAATCTAGTTGGCGCTGCATCCGTGTGACGAGGTGGTCCATTCTGGTGCCTGCAGTCAGGAGCGCTGTGTCGTCGGCATAGAAACTGGCAGTAACATGTGGCACCGTCTAGAGGTCGTTAATATATAAATTAACCAGCAGTGGAGATATAACCGATCCTTGTGGAAGTCCTTCAAGGACAGGCCGTGTTGTTGAATTCTTGTCATCAATGCGAACATATAATCTGCGATCCTGAAGAAAATTGTCGAGAAGTTTTAAATAGCAGTCTGGTAGGGGAGTGGTACGTCGGAGCTTGACGATCAAGTGGCGTCGCCATACTTTATCGTAAGCCTTCTCTATATCGAGAAAGACTCCAATAGTATGTCGTTTCTTGTTGAAATTGTCTTGGATGGATTCCGTGATGCGCAGTAGTTGTAACTCAGCCGATAGCTTCGCCTGGAAGCCAAACTGCTCCGGTCGGATGACGTTGTGTGCCACAAGGATGTCCAGCATGCGTTTCAGTAGGACACGTTCCAGTACCTTTTCCAGCGCCGGCAGTAAACTTATGGATCTGTAGCTGTCAGGGTGTGAGAGATCCATGCCCGGTTTTGGTATTGGCACTTTTCTGGCAATCTTCCATGCCTCTGAGAAGTACCCAGTCCTGAGGCAGCTGTTCACTATCCGGGTGAGAAGCACAACAGGCTTTCTCGGTAGGTGTTTCAATTCCGTATTGCTGATTCTATCTGTTCCAGGTGAGGTGTGTTTGCTATACTTGATAATCCTCCGAATTTCCTCCGGCGTTGTCAGCCGGGGCATAGTGTTAGTCGGGGCGTCCCGAATAGCTTCCCATTCCGCCGCTGTGTCCTCCTTTGCACGGTGGAGTGCATCATCTCCATCCTCCGTGGGGGGCGTAGTCATCTGTTGTTGGTATGTATCCGCATACAGCTCCGCCTGCGCCAGTGAGTCGTACAAGAGGCTATGGGGTCCTCGAATTGCCCTTTTGGGGGGATATTGCTGTCTGAGACTTTTAACTATTCGCCATTCATCTTTGGTGCGTAATAGAAGGTTGTCCATTTTGAGTTCCCACGTGTGTTGCTTCCAGTCCTGAACCTTCCGCCTGAGTTCTCGGGTTAGTCTGTGAGTCTCCTGTCTATCATCTGGATGGCGGTAACGGACCCATCGTTTCCGAAATCGATTGCGCCTTGTCTTAAGTTCCTGCAGTGGTGGTGGAAACTCGTCATAATTGACTTCTGGTTGCAGGTGCTCCGTGAGTGCTCGTTGTTTCGCACTGTTAATCTTCTTCGTGAGTACTGCGACTGCCACATCAATAGCTTCTCTGGTAGTAATAACCTCGGTTGGCCGCACATTGTTGTTGAGGTACGTTTGGAACTGCTGCCAGTCGTAAGTTCTTGTCGTCGGCAGTGGGAGTTGCAAAGTAGCCCTCTCTATGAGTCCTAACACCGGTCTGTGGTCCGACGAAAGATCATCCAGCGTCCGCAGATGGAGATTCGGGTTGATGTTCTTGATTATGGCGATGTCTAGAACATCAGGGTCTTGTGTCTGGACGTAAGGTATCCTCGTCAGTTCCCGTGGTCCATGGACGGAAACATGTAAATTCTCAGCCAGTGCAAACAACATATGTCCTTTTGGATTAGTCTTACGGGCATTCCAGGCAACATGTTTACTATTAAGATCCCCTCCAAGGAGAATCTTGTCGTAACCCTCTGTAACGGCGTAAAGATCTTCTGGGTGGAGAGGCTTTTTGGGCTAAGGTAAGCCGCAATACAGGTAATGTTTCCGAGCGTCGTGTGGATTGTTACTGCCGTGGCCTCTAAAGTCTGGAGTTGGGGTAAACGTTCTTGGTGGTGACGAATACATTTTTTGATCAGAACTGCGGTCCCTCCACCCCGTTGGTCCCGTCTGTCCATCCGGTAGATGTGCATGTTCCTCAAGCGGAGGTCGGTTGACTCGCGGAGATATGTTTCGGAGACAAATGCTACGTCTATCTTGTGGTGATGTAAGAAGTCCGTGAATTCTATTTTCTTCAGTTTCAGGCCGTTGGCATTCCAAATGCAGAAGTTAAGATTCATCGTATGATGCCGTGTATCCATTTAGGGTGTTTGAAAAGCTGTCAGTACGCTTTATACAAGCGAGAGGATAGACGTCAGCTTCTGCTGGAGGGCGGTGAGTAGTTGAAGAATATCTGTTAACGCTGGTGTAAAGGTGGTCGACCAGGCAGATGATGTCTCCGCTGGTGTTGGCGTCGGTGGATGGGCATGTATTGCTTCGGAGTAAGAGCACTGTTGTCTTGTCTGTCGTAGAGTCACTCTGGGTGCCGGTTGTGGTCGAGAGGCGATTGTTTCCACAGGGAGAGGTGCCGCTTGTTGTTGGGTGGCCGGAATCGCTGCCATGGCTGAGTTCTTAACAATTATAGGCCGTTGTGGGGTCGACTTCTTTGGTGTCCTTCTAGTACATTTCCGTAGGAGTTCTTGAAATTTGGGGCAGCCACGGAAGTTCGCGGGATGTTCTTGGTCACCATTGGCGCACTTTGTGGGCGCCGTCCTAGGATGGGAACAATTCGATGATTTATGGGATCCACTGCAGCGGACGCAGCGTGCTGGCATGCTCCAGTAGTTCGCTGTATGCTCGAAACGTTGGCAATGTCGGCACTGGACTGGTCCTTCTCTTCTATTATAGGTTTCTTTTATCACTCGTGTGTAGAGCAGGTATTTGACATCATATATCTTGTCACTGTCTTTTCCGGATGGGACGGTGACTCGGTACACAGGTTGCGGTATCAATTGTTTCGTCTTCTCGTCGCGTTCCTTAAATTGGTAGACTTGTAGCACTTTGAAGCCTTTTTCCTTGAGGGCATAGTAAAGTTGTTCTTCGGTAACTTCCGCCGGAAGGCGTTTGACAACTACTTTCAGTTCCCTGTCGTCTGGTGCTTGATGCGTAAAATAGCAGAAGCTGTGGTTCGTGAAGAATTTTATTGCACGTCTTTGGTCTTCGAAGGACTCAAAGTGGTATTTGATGTGGTCCTTTTGGTATATAGCTTTAAGGTCGCCCTCTTGAAGTCCGTTGAGCGTTTCATTGAGGTGAACGTAATCCTTTGTGTAATAAATTGTGACTGGGGGCACTTTGCGAAGCACATTCTTGTCTCTGTCCACGGCTTCTGCGGCATTAGAAGTTTGTGCCTGTGGCTTGTTGGTGGTTGATGGAGGCGCAGCTTGAGGTGTCAGTGGGGCGAATCGGTTCGTTGTGGGGATGGTCTCCGTTCGTCTCTTAGCCGGGTTGGCTAAATCCTTGGCTAATGCGTTGCTTCTGCGCCGTTTGTTGTGTACGAGCGTAAAGTCCCCCTCTGCGTGTGGGGAGTCGTTGTCGTTTTCTGCTGGAAAGGCCGCAGCCATCTCCGCGTCGTCGGCCGTTTGGTGGGAGTGCTGTGATTCGACATCTGAGTCCATAGATGGAGATGCCAGACAGGTGTCGTTATCCTGCTCTTGCGTTTCCCGTGAATAGCGGATAAGGCGTTGTACGTCCTTCAGCGTTTCTTTGTCCTCCTCCCGACATAAATCGAGTCTTCTGGCGTAGTCCTAGCGGTCGTCTTCATTGCTGCGCCCATCGTGATGTGATGTATGGCCGACGTCCGATGGTCGAATAGCGCCTGTCGATCGTCGTTCTATCCTGTCATGAACCGCTGCCGTAGCCTGGGTCGTTAACCTGGGATCCGTCCTGTGTGGAGCGGCCGCTGGAGCGTCCGGCGGGCCAGGCCCAACCGACCGACTAGCGGCCGACTCCGGGGCGTCCGAGGCGGCTGACCCGGCCGCGCGCGCATCGTCCTCGCTCGTCGGCATCGCGAACTCGACTCTGAAGAGAGGTGCTAAGCACAGAGGAAACCAGGAAGATACAGCATGAAGTACCGTATGCTTTGCGATATAGAAAGTGGTAGATTATAAGTATAGTATTTTATATGTGTTTTCGAGTATTGTGAGCCTGCTGGGGCAGCAGTCTTTTGAAGAGGGAGGAAGAGTGATGGTGATCCCTGTCCCCAGGTCACTGAAAAGGGAAGTGTAGTGTCTGACGTATGTGGAGTGTTGTTGGAGGAGAAATCAAACGCAGTTCTGGAGAAATAAATGTGTCACAGTAAATATTGCGGCACAACCGTAATAAATATGAGTTGAACGGTTTCACAGTCGTACGATTTCCTGTTTAAAGTTTTACTTATCGATAGTGCTGGGTCAGGAATGTCGTGTTTATTGCACCAGTTCATATAATGTCAATTTAAGTATGCAAGTAGTCACACAATCGATGATGCGTTTGAATCAATTATGGTGAATGTTGGAGGAAAATCTGTGAAGCTTACAAATATGGGACACATGCACGGTGCAGTTATTTTTAGCTAGGGTGAAAGGAATAGACTGTCCAAGGGACATCGTGGAACCAAAATGGAACATGCAACGGTTCGGGATGCATTGGATCTTTTTCACCTATGAGAATTTGGTAGTAGTTCAAATGGCTCTGAGTACTATGGGACTTAACATTTGAGGTCATCAGTCCCCTAGAACTTAGAACTACTTAAACCGAACTAACCTGAGGACATCACATACATCCATGCCCGAGGCAGGATTCGAACCTGCGACCGTAGCGGTCGTGCGTTTCCAGACTGACGCGCCTAGAACCGCTCGGCCACTACGGCCGGCTTGGTAGTATTTGCAGAAGCGAAACGTATAGAGCTCGAGGGAAGCGGAATTTTAATCAGTGGAACTAAGGGAAACATAATAGGACCAACCTTCGATCTGCCAGCGTCAATTTCAGGAGTCACACAATAGAATGTTATGTAGCTACAGCTGTAAGGCCAGAGGCCACTTTAGAGTTCTGGCCAAGGCAGAATCTGACCTTGTTAAAGCAAACTCTGGAGCCAGGTCTGTGGAGATCCGTAAACCAGTTCATTTTAGAGCAAGAGGGGCGCATATCAGCCGAACAGCTTGTTCATCATGTCGCTCAGTATAGGGAAAGGCAACGGCAATTAACGATCATTTTCAGCACCTCTGTGCCAAGTGTCATCGCAGCCTTAACTTTGTTATGTGTTGTTTACCTTCTGATCAGGAGGAGAGCCAATTCCCAGAGGGATCCGGGGGTAGTCCAAGTCCCAGTAGATTGTATACCGAGAGTGTAGGTAAGGGGTTGAACGAGCGTTCAGCGGAGTGGTCATCTATTAAGGATTTTTTTATATTTTTCCACGCATGCCATGTGCTTAGGAGCACTAGATCACATTTAAGTTTTCTAGTAGTAAGGAAATATGTCATAAGGGCCAATCCAAACAAGTTTAAGAGTTAGTTAAAGGACGACCCGCGGAACGGGTCTTTCCAAAGAGGGGAATAATGTAGTGGCACGCCGGCCGCGGTGGTCCCGCGGTTCTAGGCGCGCAGTCCGGAACCGTGCGACTGCTACGGTCGCAGGTTCGAATCCTGCCTCGGGCATGGATGTGTGTGATGTCCTTAGGTTAGTTAGGTTTAAGTAGTTCTAAGTTCTAGGGGACTGATGACCACAGCAGTTGAGTCCCATAGTGCTCAGAGCCATTTGAACCATTTGTAGCGGCACAACCGTTTACGATAGGGAAAGTTAGTTTTGTTTGATATTCGGAGCCAGAGTTACAGCCAGGTGTGGGCTGGATTGCAGTAAGTTATACATACCAGCAGTTGCGAAGGCAAATAGAGGCATCAGGGGTGTAGAACTGCCGGAGAGGGCGCACACAGCAGTTTCCATGGCGCAAGTCACCGGCAGAAGGGGACCACTGGCCAACTTAAGTGTTACGCATACATGACGCGAACCGGCGCACTTGGCAAAACAGAGGCGCACAGCCGAGTATAAATAGGTGTTGTTTTCTAACGAGAGTCATTCAAGTGTGGCAGCTAGCAACACATGGGGCGACAGTGTCCCAGACCACGGCAGGTCGTTGGTTCGACCCTTTAAGGCCGACACGGGGTCCGCAGCCAGCTAGGGCGGGCCACTCCTCAGCTCGCTACTGCAGGCAGTCGTCTCGGCTACCGACACACGCCGGAGACGTCCCGAGGCGAGGGCCGCAGATACGGCGCTTGTATGGCGCCACGACTCGGGCCACGCCGATGAGGACGCGCGGTTCGGGCATCGTGCGGTTGTCAGCTGGCCACGCTACGGCTGCCGGCCGATCAGCGCGGTGACAACGAGGACAGTGGCCGCTCAGTTGGGTGCTGGCGCAGCCGTCCTGACGTAATTGAAACTCTGCAGCTGGCGTACAAGGCCGGCTCGACACAGCGCGTTGCACTGGTCGCTGGGGTGGTATCCTCAGCATGGCGGAACCGTGTGATGCGATTCGAGGTGAATGTAGCACTGTAGTGGAAGCAAATAAATCATTTGAAAAGCTCGGAACAGTTTTAATACGGCGCCTCCTGGCACTCACCCGCTACATTTGGTGTCAATACGCCACATACGGCGTCTGATGCCACAACAATATGGTAAAGAAAAATCTACAAAAAATGTGCGTGATATTTTATACATACTTTAAACAGTGCAACAAAGAAATCAGGTCTAAGACACATAGGCGAACACTACAAAAAATTTAAAGATTCGCTGACAATTTATCCGTCGTTTCCCGGGCCTGACACAGAACGGGACCACATTCATAACTCTAGTATAGGTAAGGGTTATTACTAATTTGCGTTTCCTTACAAGTTTAACTGTGAAATCTAGTTATATTTCGTAAAATGTACAAAAACATATTGTGCATGTAGGATTGCAAGTGGCAGAATGTTAGATACATCGAAAGAAACTGAGTCCTGCAGTCTTCACACTCTTTAGTAAACGGGTGCTTCAATTTGTTTTCGACTGGCGGTTGGCAGGTGTGTGCTACAGACTAAGGCACTTTGTCATGGTTCGCATGGCTCCCCCAGCAGGAGGTTCGAGTCCTCCCCCAGGTATCAGTGTGTGTGTGTGTGTTGTCCTTAGCGTAAGTGAGTTTAAGTTAGATTAAGTAGTGTGTAAGCTCAGGAACCGATGACCTCAGCAGTTTGGTCCCATAGAAGTTACCACAAATTTACAAAAATGTTCTCCAAACTCGTTCACTGTCAATCCAAACGATCTGTCTTCGATGTCTTTTAAATAACTGACAAGCTCATTCCAGAAAAAACAACGAAATTTCGATTTCGAATTGTCTGTTTGAAAAGTCTCATTTTGAAGTTCATTCTGAAGTGCTCTGTGAAGAGTTGTTTTTGAGAACATTGAGGTGAATACTGGTTTGCTTGAATCAAATTTCCTTTTTGACAACATCTGTCACTGCCTCTTCCATGTCTTCTGTAGACCAACTTTGACTCTTAGTTTTGTATTCGTTTCTTCTAAACATCTCTGAAAAAAGAACAGTCCCTAGCAACAGCGTGAAAAACCTGAAAATGTAGTGAAGTATCGCAGAAGTATTAGAATAAATATAAATAAAAATTAAACACTAGGGAAGAATGGCCGGCCGTGGTGGCCGAGCGGTTCTAGGCGCTACAGTCTGGAACCGCGCGATCGCTACGGTCGCAGGTTCGAATCCTGCCTCGGGCATGGATGTTTGTGATTTTCTTAGGTTAGTTAGGTTTAAGTAGTTCTAAGTTCTAGGGGACTGATAACCTCAGAAGTTAAGTCCCATAGTGCTCAGAGCCATTCGAACCAAGGAAAGAATGGTGCTCTACCTGGGGCAGAACGGAACCTCAGTCCCTTACGCCCCGGTTCGTTCCTCCCCGAAATGTGAAGTTGGGTACAGTTCAAAACCCACAAAGCGCTCTGAAATATAAACATCGTCTAAACGCATTTCGCTTACCTCGCAGATAAAATATTACTAATATTGCAATACGAACGCGAAAGACAAACAAAAGCACGTTACAGGCCCAACCGTAAGAGACAAACTCTTCCACAATAGTTTCTTACCTTCCTTGTCGCTTGGATAATAAGCTACTTAGATAATAAGCTACTGTTTAGTGCACCACTTTGCAGCCACAATAAAACCCTAATGCCGCTCTGCCACGTGCTTCCGTCCTCTCCTGTCCTCCCCTATGCTTTACTACTTGAATTCTCCTCCTGCTTTGATCGACGGTAATCAGTTCTGACACAAAATGGTCCTGTGTAGTCAGTTGCACAGCTAAATAATGGTGTGACAGCTTCTATCGTCGGACAATGTATTTCTCTGCTGATTTGTAGGGCAGGCGTTGTTTCTAGTCTCTGACAGGTCAAGAGCTGATTCAGAATGCTACGAATAACATTTCTTTTGTTTACTCTGCAGTAATATCTCCCGAGAAATGCAAGCGATTATGTCTACAAAAAATATAAGGATTTGTCCATTTTACGAGGTAAAGAGTATCAGAAAAATAGATTTTACGATCTGGCAATAATAAAGGAATAGAGTACGAATCGCAAAAAAATTACATATTACCACTGTAGTGTGGGCAGACTTGCCAACACTACGCACACTAATTGAAAGAGGCGGCCAAGATGCACGCGCTAACTCACGAAGGATGGAGTGAGGTCTGAAACAGGATTCGTAATAAATGCTATAAAGAAAAGTACGTAGCTCCTTGAATACTTAACTTTTAATCCATCCTTGTATACATCGTTCTTGAGGAGACATCTGGAGATTGTGGCGATACAAGTGAGACTCTTTAGACACATGCAATGTTACAAATGGCGCCTTGCTAGGTCGTAGCCATGGACTTAGCTGAAGGCTATTCTAACTGTCTCTCGGCAAATGAGAGAAAGGCTTCGTCAGTGTAGTAGCTAGCAACGTCGTCGTACAACTGGGCGAGTGCTAGTACGTCTCTCGAGACCTGCCGTGTGGTGGCGCTCGGTCTGCGATCACTCAGTGGCGACACGCGGGTCCGACATGTACTAATGGACCGCGGCCGATTTAAGCTACCACCTAGCAAGTGTGGTGTCTGGCGGTGACACCACAACCACCACACTCCTCGTGCTTACTTGCCAGACGCGTCTCTTACAACTTCAGATCTGGCCGAGATGTGTATCGAGGTCCCTGGCGTCAATTTGGCGCCTTATTGTGCGTCTGTTTACAAAATACATTGATTTTGATAACGAATAGCTCAATTTACGTCACTACTTTGACGACGTTGTTGTGCAGCACCCATTCACGAACATTTTACGAAGAGTAGGAGGTTACAGTCAGTACGAAGACAATGACTGCTGCCTTAAGACATAATTTGAAGCAACAAATCGCGTGGGGAAAATTCGTGTAGCATGAATGTCTGTCACATCCTCAGGAGGAAAATTAAACAGTCTGTTTGTTAATTCTTTCTATTGGACGCCACTCCATGGACTTCACGCCCTTAACCTACGAGTACACCAGTAATCCTAACCGGAAAGGCCACTTAGCAGTTTAACGAGGAATCCGAACGCCGCATTGTACCTGGCAAATCTTCACATCACTGAGAGGTGACGGGTAGCGTGAAGGCAGTCGGAATAAAATTTCCGTGGCCCCACCGGGATGTGATCTCGCAGCTTCTTAGTTTCCTTACCACTAAGGTATCAGGTTCGATTAGTAGAGAAGTGTGGATCTGGATATTAACTGATTACCGTCATTTGGGGATGGGGCGGGGAGAGAGGAAGAGATGGGAAGTTATGTCCAGGTAGATAACGTGACGCACCAGCATTGTATAGTAACTTGCCACCACCACTCATATAAACAGATCTCTTTCGGACGTGAGGATCTGGAATCTGCTAAACACCTGTACACAGCAAAACAGAAAAATATTCAACGAACCAGTGCTCTTCCACTGAAAAGAAATGTGTCTGCGGGTAGCATTCGTCATCGTGACATACTGCTGCGACCAGATTCGACTCATGGGCTGTACATAACAGACCACATCTCAGGTTATTTATTCTATTAACTGCAATGTAGTGTGGAAAAGCAGTAGCAGAGTTCGTAAATAATAGACACCATACAAGGGAAGTCCATTGCTATCATGACCAGTACACAGAACGTCGTTAATATACCTTACTAATATTAAAGGCAGTCTTCCAAAGTTTTTTCACTGACTAATATCAAAGTACTGCTTCTTAGTCATAGCATAGACGCAACTTTGAGACTTAAAATAAAAAATTATTAGGAAATAAGCAATAAAGAGACTGATCAGTCGATCCATGACGGGAAACTATATATTCATACAATTCATATTGAACGAAAGCTGGTGCGTGCTATTTATTTTAGAAGCAATGCAGCATTCCCTCTAATTGGCAACAGGCAAAATTCATACTAGTTTCTAAGATGAAGGGCAACCAAAAAGTTACCTTTTGAGGGCGTTGCTGTAGCGTATATGCAACGTAGCGCGACTCCTATGCAGATATATAACCACCAACATGTAGACAAGTCTTCAGTGTGGCATTCGTGTCTTTCCTATGTTCGTGCGGTAAATGCGGAAACGTGAACTTTGGCAAAGTTATTACCAGATGCGTCCGAACAGCACCAATGTGCTGTTATTCTTTTCTTGGTTGCTGGAGGACATACATCCATTGGGGAGTGAAGAAGTTGTATGGGACAGCATGTCTGTTGAAAACCACCGATGCAGAATAGTGCACCAGGTAGCATGTTGGTAGCAATTCGACGTAAGATGCCGGTCGATCTGAGAGGCTAGGCTCAGCCATTACGGAACACAACAAGCGGGCTGTTGATCACACCCTAAATAGCCCTCATGTCCCCCTATGCTATTATCACGCCTTTGATCCCTTCAGACCCTTCAAAAACGCCTTGAAGGGTTGACGACTCCTGTCGGACGAGGATGTGCAGCATGCAGTTACGGACTTCTTTACACAACAGGACACAATGCTTTAACCAAATAGGTATCTTCAACCAGGGGCGTCGTTGGATGATTTTGTCTCTGCTCACGGCGATTTTGCCTCATTGGCATACTGATTCTGGACTTTAAGTCCTTCGAACGCTAACTGTTTCATCACTCGTTATATTTGCGTGTGTCGGCGAGATCATTTTGACGCAGCATATCAAGAGGAAACTATTCATTAAGTGACTGCTTCGCAGTCATTAGTTGGCTTGTCAGCTTGCTGAAGCTATTAATTAAAACTAATCATTTTGCGAAATTGTTCAAACTATTCAGACTGACGTCTACGTATCAGTGTGTGCCTGAATATTTTCAGCTAAATCAAACAAAACTGACCATGAATGAACAATGACACGTTCACTGCAACTAATTAGGTTGCACACAACATTTTGTTTTACTCTAACCTCTTCTGACACAGACACATCGGATCATTCGTATTGGGTGGAAAGGTGATCAGTACAAAGGGGCCGGCCGGGGTGGCCGAGCGGTTCTAGGCGCTACAGTGTGGAACCGCGCGACCGCTACGGTCGCAGGTTCGAATCCTGCCACGGGCATGGATGTTTGTGATGTCCTTAGGTTAGTTAGGTTTAAGTAGTTCTAATTCTAGGGGACTGATGACCTCAGAAGTTACCTTCCATAGTGCTCAGAGCCATTTGAACCAAGTACAAAGGGCTGTTACAAAATTTCTTGTTTCATCTACGGGGCTGTTTAATCGGCTTCATGGTCTTATGGCTCTTCTCAGTACCCACCTCTGTAACAGTGTGACGAGAACCCTCTGGAGACGTAAATTCGCTTCTCTTGTGAATTACCTCTGTTCTATTTTCGTCTTCCCCAGGTCCGTGGGATACGACAAACGGTATCTCTTCCGAGTGAGTGCGCCGTCACACGGCATAGCGGTGTGGGAGAACTTAAAGCCAGGAAATGAACAACTCTTCCAACAGCGGGTTGCACACTTGGTCGCATAGTTGCTTCGTGAAGTAAAAGTTATAATTCACTTTTCGTTGCAGCTGAAATTAAATGCAAGCAACTGGAAGACATTACTGGTCAGGTGTTAGATACGCAGACTTTTTACAGTTGTACTCAATTACTTTCGTAATTGTAGACATACGTTGTTCTCATACATGACACCTTTCTTCGATACCAAAGAATTCTTCTGTATGATTCAATATGGATTCAGCAAGCATCGATAGTATGAAACATATCTTTCTCCTTTTCTCAAGATAGATGAAATTCTCTAGATTTTTTGCGTCATCACTCTTTCGGCTGTGCTGAATGTCTGAAGCGGTCCTCCAGCTTTACCTGTCTTCTGCTACACAACAGAAGTTTGGAACATAGTTAATGAATGTATTAGAGGTAGAAGACAAAAACTCACAACCGTCTCTAATAACCTCGATGTTGACGGGACGTTCAACCCCATCTTCCTTTCTTTTTACAAAAACAGCTATCAGTGAGGCAGCGGAAAAACATATTCCCAAGAAAAAGAATAACAAGAAGGCCGGATATTTACCAGCTGAGGCATTGCAAATTGAACGACCGAAAGAAAAAAATGAAAGTGGGTGGATCAGGAACGTTTCAATTAAATACAGAGTTGCCGAAATTAGCCAGAAGAGACAAGAATGATTTCTTAAGTGAATTATGAAAACATGTTGAAGAGAATAACAGAATGGAATGGCAAGAGAACTATACAAAAGAATTAGAGATACCAAAGGAAAATTCGAAACGAAATTTGAATTGATGAAAGACAGAAATGCTATAGACCTAGCAGAAGCGAGGGGCATTAAGTAAAATGGTCAAAATGTGTAGGAGACTATACAAGAAAGAATAGGCCCTAGAAAACAAAGCTAGTGAACATGATGGAATTCCAGCAGAATTGTTCAAATTTGTTGGACAGAATGCAGTGAAAGTATTGCATTGAATATGACGGAAAGTATGGAGAGTCCAACAATGGTCATAAGTTTGGAAACTTCAGTATTCATCACGATTCCAAAGAAGAGAATTTGAAAGACCGTTCGAATCACCGAATAATCACTCTTGTCTCACATGCTAACAAAGTAACCTGTATAATCTTACAACATAGACTTCACCAGTATGTTGATCGAGAGCTACCTGAAGAGAAAGCTGAATTTCATAGTGGAAGACGGCCGAAGATCAAATTGCCAACGTCAGATGGCTTATGGGAAACGCAAGAAAGTTCGAGAAAGATTTTTGTCTTTGCCTTATTGATTATGCCGAAGCGTTTGACTGTGTTGACCACAATAAATTATGGGAAGTAGTCAAAAACACGTGAGAACCAGATCACATCACTTACCTTATACGGCATTTACACTTTCACCAAGAAGCCACAGTGATAACCATACATGGAGCAATTAAATATATCAATATCAGAAAGCAGTACGGCAAAGTTGCATACTATCACCTTATCTATTCAGTCTGCATTCAGAGCACACTGTGAGGAATGCCAAAATAGATGAAGAAGAAACTGGAATTAAAATTCCTCGACAAATATAAATAACCTATGTGGAAGATACCATACTGATGGCAGAAAGTCAAGAAGGTTGTAGGATCCTCTTACTGAAGGTGAAAGATGAATGTGCAAAGGCTGGTCCAACGCTGAATTTCAAGAAAACGAAAATTTTGTCAACAACACTTATCACTTCATAGCATGTGGGAGGAAAATCAATGCAGGTTCGCAAATTGATGCTGTTGGTGACTGAAGCCAGGGAAGCAATGGGCACTTATCGCTTGGTAGAAGGCAACGACCGACCTTGACAATGTTTTAAGGAGCAGAGACGTAACTTTAATAACAACGACCCGTGTAGTAAGGCCTGAACCGTAAGAAAGGCTCAACAGCTTAGAACAGACACCTTTGAATTGTGGTGTTGGACGAAACACCTAAGAGTTCCATCAACCGCAAAGAGAATTAATAGGTGAGTATTATAGCGTATAAAACCTGATTGCTCCTTGGGAGGTCTAGTGCTGAAACAAAAACTACTCTATGAATAAAATGTTCTCGGTTTTTCAAGCCGCGTCAATTCGAATAAAATCCTCGAGCTTTCGATGACCATTTCCGCCATCGTCGTCAGGTGTTCACTGACTGTCGTGGCTGCTACGGTTTCTCGCTAATGCACGCATCATGACATCATCAGCAGCCAATCAGATAGACCCAACGTGGCGCGCGCGAGGAAGTCGACCCGGGCAGCTAGCGGACCTATTGCCTGTGGCAGCGCCGTTGACGTCAGGTGGCGTCAGGGGCAGGCGCCACGTTTGAAACTGCCGATACCGCGTCGCGCATCTGTCTTTGCTTTCTTTCGATGTCCAACGCCCGCCCCCATGCGCTGCTGAGTATGTACCCCTGGTCTCTGTTGAAACTGTTGTTTTTTAATCGAATCTCTGCCGCTTCCTATATAACGGAGTCCCAGTAAGTAGATGCATGAGGAAACACTTTTGTATTTTCGAACTGTATGTCCGTTTTCTATGCAATGTTCCGCAATGGCCGACTTGTCAAGCTCCCTATGTTTTATATGGCGCTTGTGCTCAGTACATCGCTCGGAAACCGTGAATATTGTTCGTCCGATATACATGCCGCCACATTCACACGGTACACCATACACGCCGGACGCTCGAAGAGCAATGTCGTCTTTAACAGGGCGCAACATATCTCGTATCTTGTGTGCGGGCAGGAAGACTGGTCTTAGCCCACGTTTCTGCAGCAGACGTCCTAACGTGCTGCTAGTTGCTCCACAGTGTGGCAGGAAGTGTGGCAGGAATGCAGTCCGTTTGGCCTCTTCTACTGATTCTCCAAGTATCTTTCGTCGGTGGTCCTTGAGAGCATTTACGATGTCTCTTTTGCTGTATCCATTTTCCCCGAAAACACGTTTTAAGTTCTCCAATTCAGACTGTAGGTGGCCTTCTCCAGAGATAATCTTGGCTCTATGAACCAATGTGTTCAGGGCCGCTTTCTTGTTGGGTCATGCATCTACATATAGGGACTCCGTTATAAAGGAAGGGGATGAGATTCGTTCAACTAAGAACAGTTTCAACAGAGACCTGGGGTACACAGTCATCAGGGCATGGGGGCGGGAGTTGGACATCGAAAGAGAGCAAACACAGATGCGCGACGCGGGAGCGGCAGTTTCAAACGTGGCGCCTCTCCCTGGCGCCACCTGACGTCACCGGTGCTGCCACGGGCAATAACTCCGCTAGCTGCCCGGGTCGACTTACGCGAGCGCGTCACATTGGGTCTATCTGATTGGCTACTGATGACGTCAACATGCCTATATGAGTGAGAAACCGTAGCAGTCCCGGCAGTCAGTGAACTCCTTAAGACAACGGCGGAGATGAACATCGAAAGCTCGAGGATTTTATTCGAAGTGACGCGGCTTGAAAACCGAGAACGTTTTATTCATGTATGCCGTCGCGAAAGACTCCGACGACACAAAAACTTATCTACTTTGGGTAATTATCATAAGATATGATTCGCTGAGAAACATGTTAACGCTAGGAAAGATTGAAGGCACGAGGAGGATAGGGAGAGAAAAAGTAAGATTCATCGATGGCATCATAAAACTAGTGGATTCCAACCTTGAAAGCCTGCGAGAGTAAGCGCAGAATAGAAGAAATTTGGGTGCTTTAGTTCAGGAGGTGAGTCAGAAACGACTAAACGAATAGAGAGAGAGAGAGAGAGAGATTTTCATCCCAGCACAGCTATGGCACCAAGTACTCTCTTTACCCGTTTCTGCGTATTCTTTTCCAGCCCTTACCATATTTCCGCTCTAATGCTACTTCCGGCACTACTTAAACCCCATTCCTGGAGGCCGTAGTAGATTTTATAATAACCTGTCTCTTCTAATATTGATCTTCCACAGACTTCTTCACGCTTCCATCCTTTTCAGTTGCCGGCCGGGGTGGCCGAGCGGTTCTAGGCGCTGCAGTCTGGAACCGCGCGACCGCTTCGGTTGCAAGTTCGAATCCTGCCTCGGGCATGGATGTGTGTGATGTCCTTAGGTTAGTTAGGTTTAAATAGTTCTAAGTTCGAGGGGACTGTTGAACTCAGAAGTTAAGTCTCATAGTGCTCAGAGCTACCTATCCTTTTCAGTTCTTTTTCATTTCATACTTAACACGTCCTTTTAATTATAAACATTCTTCGATTGGGTCACACGTTTCAGTTTCTTTTGCTGTGAATTACCGATGGTCGACGTTTGAATTATATGCAATGTTGTACTTGATGTGTACATTTTCAGGAACGTCTTTCATATTTTGTACGAAAATGTGAGACCGATACATTTTTTTAAGTCTACTGTTTTCGTCTATGTCTAGTTACTTCTCACATCTTGTCTGCTTCGTTCATAATCTTAAACACCTATGAACGGAAACAGGATCAATGCTGACTCTGCGAAATTCCTGAATACAGATTCACACTGTCGGTTAGTAAACATAATATATTATTATGTCACCTGGAAACTACTGCATATCGTAGCATCCATCGTAATTAATACAACATAGTTTACTTAATGACCTTGTGTAAATATTCTGAAACAGATTCTCTGTCAATATGACGCACTGACCAAATACACTCCTGGAAATGGAAAAAAGAACACATTGACACCGGTGTGTCAGACCCACCATACTTGCTCCGGACACTGCGAGAGGGCTGTACAAGCAATGATCACACGCACGGCACAGCGGACACACCAGGAACCGCGGTGTTGGCCGTCGAATGGCGCTAGCTGCGCAGCATTTGTGCACCGCCGCCGTCAGTGTCAGCCAGTTTGCCGTGGCATACGGAGCTCCATCGCAGTCTTTAACACTGGTAGCATGCCGCGACAGCGTGGACGTGAACCGTATGTGCAGTTGACGGACTTTGAGCGAGGGCGTATAGTGGGCATGCGGGAGGCCGGGTGGACGTACCGCCGAATTGCTCAACACGTGGGGCGTGAGGTCTCCACAGTACATCGATGTTGTCGCCAGTGGTCGGCGGAAGGTGCACGTGCCCGTCGACCTGGGACCGGACCGCAGCGACGCACGGATGCACGCCAAGACCGTAGGATCCTACGCAGTGCCTTAGGGGACCGCACCGCCACTTCCCAGCAAATTAGGGACACTGTTGCTCCTGGGGAATCGGCGAGGACCATTCGCAACCGTCTCCATGAAGCTGGGCTACGGTCCCGCACACCGTTAGGCCGTCTTCCGCTCACGCCCCAACATCGTGCAGCCCGCCTCCAGTGGTGTCGCGACAGGCGTGAATGAAGGGACGAATGGAGACGTGTCGTCTTCAGCGATGAGAGTCGCTTCTGCCTTGGTGCCAATGATGGTCGTATGCGTGTTTGGCGCCGTGCAGGTGAGCGCCACAATCAGGACTGCATACGACCGAGGCACACAGGGCCAACACCCGGCATCATGGTGTGGGGAGCGATCTCCTACACTGGCCGTACACCACTGGTGATCGTCGAGGGGACACTGAATAGTGCACGGTACATCCAAACCGTCATCGAACCCATCGTTCTACCATTCCTAGACCGGCAAGGGAACTTGCTGTTCCAACAGGACAATGCACGTCCGCATGTATCCCGTGCCACCCAACGTGCTCTAGAAGGTGTACGTCAACTACCCTGGCCAGCAAGATCTCCGGATCTGTCCCCCATTGAGCATGTTTGGGACTGGATGAAGCGTCGTCTCACGCGGTCTGCACGTCCAGCACGAACGCTGGTCCAACTGAGGCGCCAGGTGGAAATGGCATGGCAAGCCGTTCCACAGGACTACATCCAGCATCTCTACGATCGTCTCCATGGGAGAATAGCAGCCTGCATTACTGCGAAAGGTGGATATACACTGTACTAGTGCCGACATTGTGCATGCTCTGTTGCCTGTGTCTATGTGCCTGTGGTTCTGTCAGTGTGATCATGTGATGTATCTGACCCCAGGAATGTGTCAATAAAGTTTCCCCTTCCTGGGACAATGAATTCACGGTGTTCTTATTTCAATTTCCAGGAGTGTATATTTGCATTCTAAGTTAACTAATCTCTAACCAGTGTCTCGATCCTCCGCTTAGCGTCATCTCTTGCTTATATTCTGTGGTCGCACGCGGGTACTCGTATCAACAATAATAACTGCAATTCTCATACATATGAAGCCCCTTTCATTTCGCAGAAAACAGAAAGAACTACTGAAGCACTTGTTACAAGCTCCTAATTTGGTTACTGCGTAGGCATTAGCAACCATTTAGTTAAAATAAATACATCATTATTTCACATCTCATTTCTGCGGCATTATAGCAATGTATCTGTAGTCCAGAAGGCCCAAGAGTAAAGTCTCCTAATTTTCAACACCTTCTTTTACTTTTTAAGTGATATATTCATATGATAACTTAATTCAATTACATTTTGCAAATTCATAGATTCATTTTGCCACGGCATGGGAGTCGGTCATTCTCAGACACTGATGCTGATTTCACGATTTCAGCAGAGAGCTATGCTGCGCACCGAGTAGTGTTTTCTGTTCTCCAATCGAACCGATTCGTTCGATGATTCTCTGAAGTGAACACAGTGCCAAATAACGTGACCAAAGGTGCCAAACTCTCACAGTCACTGTATCTTTTAATTCTTCGTCGTCTTCTGTTCAGACACATGGCGTAAGACCCATGTCGATTAACAGACTGTATCACCTTCCATGAGGAGAGAATGTATGAATTACTCCCATCGCACCGGGAAAGAGTTAACAGATGCGCCTTCATGTTGTATCATTATCTCAGTCCTGACCCCATACTGTCTTACTGTCTAATCTGATTACAGTTTTGGAGTTCCTCTATACCACTCTTATTCTGATCCTCGTCCACCTGACCAGTAGCATGACTTCTGTTATAAGTTCTAAGGAACATTGTCTTAATGTTATGAAAACTGCTTTAGCGAAGTTGGTCCCGAAAGTACTCATACGCCACGGTAGTACGCCAGCACTCTGCGCTCTATGTGAAACTCGTTTAACTAATCTTGCCCTGTGCCAACAAACACAGTATGCAAGCAAGAACAGCGATGTGAAACCACCTCACTGCGTTTGGAGACATATAAAACCTTTTGAAATGTACGTTTGTGTTCGTGTTGATGCGCTTGTGTAATTATGACAGAGGAATTCTGTATTATATCCCTATTATTTTATTTTTATTTTGGGTTTGAGAGCCGGCCGAAGTGGCCGTGCGGTTAAAGGCGCTGCAGTCTGGAACCGCAAGACCGCTACGGTCGCAGGTTCGAATCCTGCCTCGGGCATGGATGTTTGTGATGTCCTTAGGTTAGTTAGGTTTAACTAGTTCTAAGTTTTAGGGGACTAATGACCTCAGCAGTTGAGTCCCATAGTGCTCAGAGCCATTTGGGTTTGAGTAGCAGAGTCCATACACCCAACAGTAGTTACAAATGTGTCATATTGTTACTTTAGCGCTCGTCTGCTTCTCTCTGTGTGAGTGAATTTTCCCAATTCTGTCTACCAAAAATCGTCAAAAATGATTACCTACGAACTAGTTCCTAACTTAAACTCGTGTACTGAGTACACTGAATTATACAAACACTTAATGTGATATGAATGTAACATGACTATTGAAATAAACGCGCACCCTTACTTACAAAGAATTCCTGCCTGTGAACTGTATTTTCACTTACCTCCTTTCCTGACAAATATTTTTGCACATTTCTCGTTTGCGTACAGCAGTCAAGCAACATTAAGAAAATACAACTGAAAATTCCGTATCACAAAGTGAATGTGTGCATGTGCATGTTAAACTGAATGACGTGTGTGAATTTTAACTGGTGAAAAATAACTTCTAACAAAATTCAAATGAAATTCTTTATTCAAAGGTAATGGCTTAAACATCAACTGACTATTCCCAATAGTATTTACGTAACGAAACTCATCTTCCTGTCAGAGCGATTCCATAACAACCCTACTACCTGACCTTCGCTACTGCAGACTCAACGACATGAAACAATGCTATGTACTTCTGGGCTTACCTTGTAACATTACTGCAAGGAATGTGAGCAACTCTAATTATTTAAAATTTCTATACATTAATGTTCACTTTGAAATCTCATTCAGTAGTCTCATACAAAATTAATAATAAAAAAGATCTTCCACCACATACAGAACATGATGTTCTTCTACCGAAAATTTAGACTGAAACTAATAAGAACGAAAATATCGATAAGTTTCTTGGGTGATGCAGACACAGTGGTAGAATTTAATACTTAACTTTTACATCTTCACATCTGCTTTTCTGCTGATGTCCTATTGTCCACAATATGTTACTATAAGAAGTTATAGTATTCTTGCCCCATCCTGGAAATCATCAATGAAAATTCAGCAGTTGCATTAAATTCTTTTATTACTGCATAGGTTGTGTGCAGCAATGAACAACTGGCGTTACAAACTCACTACACGTTGATTCTCTGAAAACTTGCTATAATCTGCATAATGACGGTGCCATTGCACAGCTATTTATACTTTTAGTAACAATCAATAGTACTGTTTAAGGTGCAAATTTACAAAATTACTATAGAAAATTAATACACAGAAATAAACTGTAGACAGCGTAATTTAGGTACATTATTTCCTAATGAGTATATGGTGGCAGTTTGTGAAATAAACGATTCAGAAGTGTGAAACAAGATAATATACGGAAATTAAAAATGCGAATTCATAAGCAAAGTAAAAGTAGCATTGTTTTCCTAACATAAACTGGAATTACAAAATAAATATGCTTTCATTTAATAGCAGCTACATAGTTCAAAATTTTTGCTAGGACTGAAAATCAGTGTACACTTACCTTTGTATTAAAGGTGTGAGTAATTTCTCTTTAATTACAAACGATGTTGGAAGTATTTTACATTGCTGAACTATTATACTGCAAGTTTTGATAAAATAATGCACACAATGCGAACAGAATATAAAGTAAATACGAAATTCTAGTGAACAACGGTAATCATTAAAGGGCTTGGCTATTCAGTGGCTTCAATGTTAGCAAAAAATTTTTCTACGATTACAGAGCCTGGATATTAAATGTACGTGAACCTTGTGTAGTCATGAGCTTCCTGTTTGGCTTGTAGCCAGAACTTCTTTATCGACTGTTGTGTAATTCACTAAGTAATTAGTATCAATTTGCATTATTCGAATGTTTGACAATATATTATATGCACATACGAGGCTTAAATGTCGGCTTAGAGGATGTTCTGTAACAACCTCAGCCTCTCAACATTCCAGAAAAACTCACAAATGATCTCCTTAGCTTCTCTCTTTCTCCGTAATTGCTTCAAAAATGTTAATAATCCAATTCCTTTAACCTTATCTCACACTTATGACCAAAATTTCCTGGCCATTCTTCAAAATACGTCTGCTACTCAACACTTCTCAACTTAGAATGCACGTAATTTTGCCAAAACCCTGAGGCAAAGGCATTGTAGCAGCGTAAAGATATTGTTGCAATAGTCAAAGGTTACTTAGCTACAAGATTTTGCTTTGTGTGAGCTGTGCATCCAAATATTTACGTAACAAATAGAATTTACAGAGTGACCAAAACAAATATGAATATGTCATAATATTAACACAACTGTAGTTTCCACAGTAGAACAACAAAAAGAGTTCTACGTACAAGCATCAGTTCTTAAGGTAAAATACTAAAAACGAACATCACACTGCCAACAGTGGTTACAACAGTGCAGAGTTAACATTAGTGCTATTTGCAGAATAGAACTGTGATAAGAGTGTGACGTACAAAGAGAAGTTCGTTTCATAAATTAAAAAAACACAAGATTACTATGCAGGGTACCAGCTGGACCGGTTCCAGAGGAGAATGAAATCCACAGTAACTTATAATTGGAAGCTGGACAGCGGCGTAGTTTACATAGAAAAGAGCTAAATAGAAAGTAAAAATACAAACAGACCTCCCAGTATTCTAAATGGGCTGGTTCCATGGGAGGACAAACTTATAATATATTTTCTGTAATGTTGAAGAGATCCCTCATTTCTTACTTACTAAATTGACAACAGCTGCAAAACCATATGCAGACTGAGTGTGATGGAAATTCTGCTGTCCACATAGACCCTCATATGACACTGCTCGTGTTAGGAGCAGATGTAGCCGAGTTCTGTTAGTAATATGTGCTGATACTTGGTCCTCCAATTCTTTCCACCTTCCTTTTTGCATTGGTCGTCGCTCTGTCCCCTTCTTCATGTCGACTTACGACTGATAATTCTCCTACCACCGATAAGACTTTGCGTGAACTGTCAAACTATGTCGAGCCTGTTCCCCATGAGCTCGAGTCATCCAGTTCACGGATTAGCAATAGGTACTCTACAAATGTCCTGTTTGTGCTCATTCCTCTGTAATAATATTATTTATTTTTATCGTTAGTTTCCATGTCCACGACCATTTCACAATAGGCAGGTAATTAAGCAAAAACGCTCACCATAAATGTTTCAGCTAATTGAACTATAACAAAATGCTCACTACCTGAATTATAGTCTTTTGTTATAACTATGTTAATTAAAGGGATACCACTACTAACTGTGGTACTTCAAATGGAGCTAGAGTAATTGCGTGCTCCTAGTATCATAAATCTCAACGTGTTTATATCTATGCAGTCTAGTAGGAAATTGAAATGACATTAACGTATCTCCAACTACGAAATTATCTGTTTTTAACATGAAACCGATTGCTACCTTACACAGTAGATTAAAATTTCATACCCAAATAGAGAAATACGTCACGTCGGAACAAAAGTGTAGCATTAGTACGATTCGGATATAAATGTAGCACAGAGGAATTGTAGGTCGTTATCTATTTTTTCTGTTAATTCCACACGAAATTCATGCTGAATATCCGAGGAGAGAAGCGTCTTTCACAAAGATAATTAGACTTTCTACTTACCGATTGATAACACACGAAGATCACCAAGAGAACAATTGTGTTGCACTTTTTGGAACTAGATAAACTTATCAATGAGGCCTCTGTATGTCCATCTTTTCAAAGATGGTTGCGGGACTAGGCTGTTCGACACAGGATGTCAAATTAAACACCTTTAAGCGGTGTAGTACACAAACTTATTTTAATTGGCGACCAGTTTTGGCGATTTACTATGCCTTCTTCAGGCCCCTGACCGACGTGCAGGAGGACTGCATCTCGGTTTCGATCAAAAGCGGGGCCAACTAATACCAGTATTACTGTCAGACGTCATATTCACCACATTTCTACCACGACCATTTATCCTCACTGTGCCACCCTCTACCCACAAGCCCTACTCCTCATCTGAGAATCCCATTACATGTACTGCTCGTCCCTGCGAACTTGTGACAGGGATACACACACACAGCACAGGCAAATACAGAGACACGTCAAGAGTTTATTAAATTCAAGAAAACGCTGAAACTGGCTCCAGACATGCGCCAGTCTCAACACTACACTCCTCATAAACTCTTCCAAGTACTGGACACTATTCCATCGACGTCATTCCTCACTACCCGTTCATCCACAACAACCATCCATTAGGTGACAAGATGGGCAAAACAAGCACTTTTCATCTTATCTGTCTGACATCTGCTTCATCTCTGATGACCTTCATTCTGTTTACTCCCCTTCCTTAACATCCATGAACATACTAACATAGCTGTCCGGCCCCTGGCTCCTAGCTTCCAGTACTTGGGAAACTTATCACCAGCAGAATTAAATACACTAATCACAGCAAATGACATGAAACGTGTACTTCACAGAAAACGCAACACACTGCTTGGTCACGCGCACATCACCTATTGTTACCTTAAAGGATCACCCCTCTCCTTTCTCGTCCTCCTGGTGATCCTTTATATCAGTATTTTCTCCACAGGTTACTATCCTGAGCACTGGGAAGATTCCAAAATCCTATTTTTCCTCAGACCACAAAAAATGGCTAAGCAGGCATGGCTAGATAACAAATGTAACGATATAGAAGCATATATCACTAAGGGTAAGATAGATTCTGTCTATACGAAATTTAAAGAAACCTTTGGAGAAAAGCGAAACCAATTGTATGAAAATCAAGAGTTCATATGAAAAACCAGTCCTAAGAAAAGAAGGGAAAGCAGAAAGGTGGAAGGAGTATATAGAGGGCCTATATGGGGGAGACGTACTTGAGGGCAATATTATGAAATGGAAGAGGACATAGTTGAAGATGAGAAGCGAGATATGACACTACGTGAAGAATTTGACAAAGCACTGAAAGACCTAAGTCGAAACAAGGCCCCAGGAGTAGACAACATTCCATTAGAACTACTGATAGCCTTGGGAGAGCCAGCCATGACAATACTCTTCCACCTGGTGAGCAAGACGTATGAAATAACCGCAGACTTCAAGAAGAGTATAGTAACTCCATTTAAAAAGAAAGCAGGTGCTGACAGGTGTAAAAATTACCGAACTATCATTGTATTAAGTCACGGTTGTAAAATACTTACACGAATCCTTTACAGAAGATTGGAAAAACTGGTAGATGCCGACCTCAGGGAAGATCAGTTTGGAATCTGGAGAAATGAAGGAACACACAAAGCAATATTGATCCTACGACTTCTCATGGAAGATATGTTAATGAAAGATAACCCTACGTTCATAGCATTTGTAGACTTAGAGGAAGAGTTTGACAATGCTGAGTGGAATACTTCCTTTCAAATTCTGATGTGGCAGACGTAAAATACAGGGAGCGAAAGGTTATTTACAATTTTTACAGAAACCAAAGTCGAGAAGTACGAAAGGGAAGCAGTGGTTGAGAAGGGAGTGAGTCAGGGTTGTAGCCTGTTCCCAATATTATTTAATCTGTACAATGAATAACCAGTAAAGGAAACAAAAGAAAAATCTGGAATAGGAATTAAAGTCCAGGGAGAAGAAACAAAAACTTTGAAGTTTGCCGATGACATTGTAATTCAGTCAGAGACAGCAAAGGAATTGGAAGTGTAGTTGAATGGAATGGACAGTGTCTTCAAAGGAAGATATAAGATGAACATCGACAAAAGCAAAACAACGACAACAGAATGTGGTCGAATTAAATCACATGATGATGAGGGAATTAGATTAGGAAAAGAGGCACTTAAAGTAGTAAATGAGTTTTACTGTTTGGGAAGCAAAATAACTGATGATGGTGGCAGTACGGAGGATATAAAATTTAGACTGGCAATGGCAAGAAAAGCGCTTCTGAAGAGGAGAAATTTGTTAACATCGAGTACAGAGTTAAGTGCCAGGAAGTCCTTTTTGGAAGTATTTGTATTGAAATGGAACATGGAAGATAAGCGGTTTAGACAAGAAAAAGAACAGAAGCTTTTGAGATTTGGTGCTACAGAAGAATGCTGAAGGCTGGATGAGTAGCTCACGTAACTTATGAGTAGGTACTGAATAGAACTGGGGAAATGAGAAATTAGTGGTACAACCTGCCTAGGAGAAGGGATCAGAGGCGTCAAGGGATCAGCAATTTCATGCTGGAGGGAAGTGTTGGGGGCAAAAATCGTAGAAGGAGACCAAGAGATGAATACATTACCCAGATTCAGAAAGATGTACGTTGCAGTATTTACTCAGAGGAGAAGAGGCTTCCACAGGATAGAGTAGCATGGAGAGTTGCATGAAACCAATCTTTGGACCAAAGACCACAAGAACACCAAGGTATGGACGTTTTGGTAGGACAGAATATCAACTAAAAGATGTTTGTTGGTGGAAGAGTGAATGTGGTGGTACAAGATTTTGTAGTGCTGCCACATAACTATAATGAAATTAACGGTGGTGGATATGAGTGAGGACCAGACAGACCTTAGACTAGGGTGTTGAGGTAGGTGAAAAGGAAGTTGACCTGATTGTGGGTATAGGTGGCTTAGTTGTTTAGATGAGAAATGGAGTGGGCAGCAAGCAATATTTCTCGAAAGACTTGTGGGTGTTCGAATGGATGAATTTTTTGGAGAACAATTGTCATTACTTTATCATGTCTTCAGTTGTGAGGGTTGGGCAGACGATATTGCTGCGCTGAATGAGTGTGTCAGTGGGACAGATTGGGAGAGTGAATTTTTTTGGTCTGGGCTTGTCTTGGCAATTTGCAGTATAGATGGGGTAGCATTCATTACAAGTGTTGCAGGTAGGAGGGGAAGCTATGTTAGGGCACTGTTTAAGGAAATGGGAGGCTCTGCAATGTGGACAGATAAATGGTTTTTAGTCTGTCATCAGCTGTCATCAGGTGATCATTGTAAAGGAGACACTTTTGACAGTGATATGGTTGGGGATTGAATTTGGAAGGTTCCTCTTGTGGAGGTGGTATATCAGGGCTCCGTCTATCAGGAGAAGGTCCATGATGGAGTTAGTTTCAGTAAATAAATGGGCAAGACAAGTGGGATTGTAATCATTGTTCGTACAAAGGGCTTTTTGAACTTCTAATTTAGGATTGTTGTTCAGTTCAGATTCCATTTCTTAATCTATGATCTAAAGGTCGACTTTAGTGATCACTGCTGTGAGGATGGAGGATGGTGGGGCGGTTGGGGTTGTATGGCGTAGGATAATGTGGTAAAGGGTGTTAAAGAAGCTTTGTGTAATGTGTGGAATTTTGGAGAGAAGGTCGCTGTGCAATTTGGGATTGAGGGACTTAAGTAACACACAGTCTTTTCTTGGGAGATTTGTTGGATGTTGAGGATTGGTAGACTTTTTTGACTTCGGGAGTAAGGGATTTGGGTTTGAGTAAGTTCAGGTCTGGGTTGAAGAAGACAAAGGTGTGGATGGTGTGGGAAGATGCTGGAGGGGCAGGAGTTGTGTCCATAAGTTGTGTGTCATGAGTATCAGTTTGTGGTTTTTTTGTGTGGGAGTGGGATTGATGTCGATATTTTATCCTTCTTTTGGTTTTTAACAGCTGTTGGAGGGATGGATGGTTGTAGGATGTGATATTGTTGCGTGTTACCTTTGAGTGGTGCAGGTCATTCAGCACACTATGCTTTGGTTCGTGTATGTGTGTGTGTGGGGGGGGGGGGGGGGGGGGGGAGGGGTAAGTGGATGTGCCCCATGTTGTGACGGTGTGAGAAGGAGAAGGACAGGTATAGATGACAGTTATTCTAGGATGATCCATGATGGCGGACACCGATCAGCGGCATTAGCTGGGGTGACTAGTTGCTGAAGCGGCGCTCGGACGATTACGACCTTTAGGTGGAGTAGGGAGTGATGATAATATCTCCGATGTGATGCTGGCGATGAACGGATGGAGGCTGTAGGGTCGATAAACAGACGATGAAACGGAGATGATGCCTGATGGAAGCCAAGTCTAGCAGTGAATACGTGGGCTGACGATGACCATGGCGATGGCGAGGTCAGGATGCAAAGATAGCAACAAGTCGCGAAGGCGATGACGAATAGTTAGTGCTGGCACCAAAAGCAGTGACAGGTAGCAAGGAATGGCAGTGGAGGCGATGAGGATGACGTGGACGGCTGGAAACTTTTCCCATCGGAATTAAAACCCTGACAGCAGCCAGGATGTTCTTAGTCCCAAGAGGAAGAGGGGTCCCAGTCCTCGAATGCCATCAAACCAAATAAATCCTACGCTCAAAAATACTGTAAGTTCTCGGAAACTATATATGAGATTATGCGGAGTGAACTGATTTCTTTAGTGATTGCGACACTGGCAGCTAAACTTACTATCCTTATGTTTGAGAAAGCGAAGTTGAATTCGATGTCTTTGCAATTAATGCAGGTCTGACTATCGCCGAGCGCGAAGGGTTGTTAGTTTACTGCCTCACCAGAGTGGCGCGCTTGACTGGATAACTTTTCCTCAGTCTTGTTTGTTTCTTTGTGCGAGTCATGACGTCGTTTGGTCCGGAAGCTTTGTTGTTGTGTGTGTCTATTGGTAGCGGCGTTGTCCACTCATAATGTTCGTCATGGGTTCCAAGTTCGTTCCAAGGAAACGGACAGTCTGCTTCAGTTTCGACCATTCACGCGTTCCATGCGGCCCAGGTTTTTGGAGAGTCATAATAGGTGTGTTGATACTGTTCATGTGGCGTCTGATCAGATTCATATTGCCTATTTCGATTCTGATAACTATGTCTTTTTATTAAAGAATTAGATTGGGTGCTTTTGTGTCATGGTTCTCTCGTGATGGTTCCATAAATATGTTGCTTCATGATAATGCGGAACTGTATGAAGTTTACGACAGTTTACTTAAAGCGATTTTGCTCTCTTATGGTGATGTCAGCGGTATACAACACGAACGCTGGTCCACTCAATATTAGATACAATGTTGTAAGGAAAACAGCTCAGTGGAGGGGGTAATCAAACGTAACATTCCTTCTCCTATTCACGCCTGTGATTACCGCGTTGATCTAATATATAGTGTACAAGTTTGGACGTATTCTCTCTGTAATGAAAGTGGCCACCTTAGATCTAATTGCCTGCGGGGCTACTTGTGTTACAGTCCTTATCTCTACACCGTCGCAAACTGACGTTAGCTGATCTTGTTTTTACTGATCACGAAGTTGGTACCAAGTCTTCCCTGGGTGGTATGGAACATCATAAGGATGTACAGCTTACAGAGCCCGACTTTCTGCTTTTACTCTTGCCCAACGGTCCTGAAATCGTTGTTGCCAATCCGGCAGTGTCCGCACTGCAACATAAGACACATCGTATGCAGGATAGTCAGTTAGATTCGTCTACACCTCACCCGCCACGCCCAGAAGTAACTTTGTTGGTTCATGTATCTTGTAGAGTTGAGTCCTGCATTCCTGATAAGGTCAATGGTGTGAAAACAGCTATTGAAGTCTCTAATGCTTCTCCTAGTATTCATTCTGCGGTTGAGGTAACTTCTCCAGAACCACCAAAGGTGGAAACGACGTTAAGCCTTCTGATGTAACAGTTATTCAACAGCAGCAAACTGAGGCGCTCCCGAAATTACTTGTTCCCTTGATGTCAAACACTCAGTGACGTCGCAGTGACCAACTGTTGTTACTCCCATGGAGGCGATTAGTGGCCAGGTAATCCTACCTGTCGACCCAGATGTTGTGATGCCTGATCAGTCTTCTGTGCATCGATTTGCGTTGCAAGCATCCGATCCTGTGGGTCTCTGAGGCACCTTATTGCTCACCTACTTTGTTCAATGTTCGAGAACCACCTACGTCTCTGACTGCCGATACTGTATTGTCTAGTAGTCGCTGTAAACAACGGATCCAACCTGAGCGCGCAGTGGCTCGTAAAGAGAGAAACATGAAGCGGCGGAAGCCCCCAACATCCAAGAAGCCAATGGACCCAGAAATGGATCTTGACACTGATTGCTGAAGTAATTCAGTTTGTCAGCATCTCGAATTTCGTTTCTTGTTGTTAAAATATGCTGGCTTACACGTTTATTTCTTTCGACATTAATAGGGTGGAATCGGATTTGTGGCTCGTTTCGTTGAGTCTTTTTCTATGATTCCTGTGCGGATGCCGTCTTTCTACAAGAAGTACAATTTACTCGTTTATCTCTCCCTTATGTTGGGACTGTGTTTAGTGTGTCTCTCGAAATTTCCATGTTTTTTAGGGAGAGCATTCCCATTGAACAGATTGAAATTCTTGATAATGATAGAGGAATAGGAAGTATTATTCTTCATCTGACCTTTATGGACCGTCCGGCACCGGACGAACTTTGGACCGTTTCTGATTTAGTAGGAAAGAGGTGGTTTATTTATTACGGAAAAGTTCAAAATGGTTCAAATGGCACTGAGCACTATGGGACTTAACTGCTGAGGTCATCAGTCCCCTAGAACTTAGAACTACTTAAACCTAACCCAAGGACACCACACACATCCATGCCCGAGGCAGGACTCGAACCTGCGACCGTAGCGGTCGCGCGGTTCCAGATTGCAGCGCCTAGAACCGCTCGGCCACCCCGGCCGGCGCAGAATATTTTAATAGAGGGTAATTTTAACTGTGTGTTGCTTCCTATGGATCGGTCACCCAGTTCTACTTTCTGTCGGAATTGCAAGACTTAGTTGATTTCTTGAAATTGAAAGATGTTTGGATCTGTAAATATCCGCTCTTGTTAAGTTTACCTACAAGTATATTACTGCTACTTCTAGCAGTAGGCTTAACAGACATTATTGATATGTTTGGATGCGTGATAGGATTCTGGCTGTCGATGTCATCCCAGCCACCTTCACGTACCACTTTGCAGTGACTTTTACTTTAAATCACACGCAACAGTCGGTGAAATTTTTTCGATCTCTTTGGATGTTGAATTTGGCGCAATTGGATGAACCTCTCTAGATGAGGTGACCCGGGAAGTGTGGGACCGTAGTCTCTGTTCGACTGCGTGATACCCCTACAGTTTGGAAAGGTGATTTCAATTAGCAAAGCCGAGGTTCCGAAAAATCTTCATACGATTCTGCGCTGATAAGACAGCAGTGTTACTGCTGTCTCTTGTGTGACCGTTATGAAAGTGCTCATCAGACTCCCCTATGATTGCAAACGTCAGAAGTGTAAGGGCGCTGTTGTTACGGTTCAAGCATCGTCAAAGGGTAAGATCCTAACCAGTTCCTTCGTAGGGGATGAACTGACTTCTCTTTATCAACTGATTTGACATCAGACTCGTGGGCGACGTCCGTGTATCACATCTCTCATGATCGAGGAATGCAGATTGTGACGACACACTAGCACATATTGCATGCTTTAAATCAGGCCTGGCAGAGTGTGGCTCGCGAACCATTCCCCTCCAGTGAGTAATTACACCTCCAATGTTACGCAAGCGGTATCGCCAAAGGCTGGACGCAGCCTTCGGTTCGCGTGTTTATCAACAGTGGAATGCGGCAGCATCTCTTCGATTGTTTCATCGAATCGCTGGCAGTCGCATCTTCACTCGATGTCTGATTTCGAAGAAGCATTGCTGTTCCGTTAGTAAGTTTGCTCTCGGCGTTTTGTTCAGGTTTATTCTCGTTGATATTGCGCTGCTGTTCAGGTTGTGATTTTGCTTATTATTGTGGCTATTATTCTGTTTTGATCCTAGTTATTACTGTGACTAGCTGTTAAAAAGATCGAAAAGGAAAAATACTGAAGAGCGCATTTTCAGTCATGAGTTGGTGTTTAAGTACTTTTCCGTAAACAGTTTTGACGAAAAACCCTAAAAAAATAAATAAGTCAACACAAAAGTAGTAATCTTCATTAACATTTCTCTTCATTCCTTGTAGCAACAAATGGACATTACTCTCATGAAGAAGGAGGCACTTTGATGGGCCATCAAACGTCAAAGAAAACATTTCAATTCCATCGTAAGAGATATGCTAAAAATAAGCAAAAGCTCAAAATGCTGCAGTGACAGCTTACTCGTGAAACAATGAACAATAAAAATAGCAAAAACATTTTGTTACGACGATGCCACTGAACACTTTTAAACAGCTGCTTTGTCACGTAACACTGTATAAAGTCGAGTTTTTGCTACGGGACGTAGCATAATAAAGAAAAACAATTTAATGGCAAACTGTCGGTATTATCCTTTGTGTGGACGAGAGTACGGTTTAAGTTGGTCGGCTACTAATTTTTATTGGTGTATTAACAAACGACTTTTTGCATTATTAGCTTTAGTACCGTCGCTCAGATAACAGGTTTGGATAGTTTTAATGTAGTTAAAATGGCTTGTTGACGAAATTGGAGGTTTAAAAAAGTATTGCGGTATTTGTACCACTGGTGCATCATGCATGGCCGGTATCGAAAATGATTTCGTTGGTGAGTTAAGGAAAGGCGGAATGAGTTACTTAATTTTTCATTGCATTGTTCATCAAGACGCGCCACTACATGGATAACGGGTCAGAAGGCTATCAGCAATGGAAGACGTAACGAATATTACGAATATAATATGCGGAGGAAATCGATAACCATCTCATCGATAATTGAAACAGCTTTTGAAAGAAACTGATGCAGAGTGTGAAGACATACTTCATTCCAAAATTCGTTGGTTGAGGAACATAGAGAGCTCGTTTTTTATTTTACATTTATTTTGTTATTTCTTTATTTGTGCTTAGAAAATCACTTTTTAAGTTCGTGAATAAAGATGTAAAATCGGGTTTGTGGAATTTGAAAACAAGGTGAAGGATGATTCACTTGTTTTTATCAGAAACAGCATTTCTAATAAATTTTAGAATTAATCATTTAAATAATGTGAATTTGCCTTTTCAAGGAAAGGAATGTCCTAATTGTGGTATGTTTATGGATATTAAAAATTTGGCTGTAAAGTTACGTTGTTAAAACTGCAAATTAGTATCACTTCGCGAGTTCGAGTAAAATTTTCAAAATTTACTTCCGTTGTTGATGAAGGCTACAATGGGTTTCATACTGGTTTTAAACTTTTTAGTCTCTGGAGTCGGATATAATTTTCTTTGATAATCTAATGAAAATTATTCTTGAGAGTCTCTGAAGTGATCATCAAGAATAAGTATACACTTCCCTAAATGATTCTTACATGGTACCCAGAGCAGAAGGAGATGCTGCAATTTTTGAAGCCACGGCACAAGACAGGTAGCCAAATATTGCTGGTTTCTTTGTTAAAGTAAAATCTCTTCCGCGTCAAAATACATTTGTGAAAGTGCATTTTCTTCAATGAAGGGCACTAAATCCGCTCACTGTACTGTAGGAACCAACGAGTCGCGGAAAGATCAACTTCGTTTCGGTACAACGCAGATTACAATCAGTATCGCAGAACTTTTCAAGATCATTTTAAATAAATCTAATCTGAATATTTGTTGTCATTAACGTAAGTACAACAGTTTGTAACAAATAACTGAATGAAGATGAAATTTTTAGTGGGGTACGTATTGTAACACTAACGCATAGAGTTTAGGTAGGGCTCACGATTCACGACAACAAACTGTCGTCCCTGTCATTGTTCAGCGTGACTGTGGCGGGGCTGTGATGAGGCTGCACCAGTCGAACTGGAGGGGCAGGCACTCGCTGAAGGAGAATGGCTTGCGAACCACGCTTTCGCAGATCCTCCCTATTCTTTCCGTTACATACGGAGGATCCTGACGAAGCGAAATATTACCGTAATTTACAAGCCCACCAGGAAGATACAGGAATACCTTAAGCCTGCCAAGGACGCTCGCAAGCCATTGGAAAAAGTTGGAGTGTATAGGATCCCATGCAGCTGTGGAGATGTCTATGTGGGTACCACTAAAAGAACTGTTTCTAAACGTTTGGAAGAGCACAAGGGCAATTGTAGAAGATGTAAAGGGAACGATCAGCTGTTGCGGAGCATGCTTTCCAGCCAGGGAACCACAATATTCGTTTCGAGGAGACGCAAGTACTAGCGGCCACAAGCGGATATTACGAAAGGCTCTACAGGGAGGCAAGCGAAATCGCTAAACACCCTAATAATTTCAATCGAAAGGAAGAGGGCGTGAAATTAAACGGTATATGGATGCCGGTGTTAAAGAAGATGTGTACCACCCGTCCACTACTGGGTGATGGCAACGGCGATCGACGGCGACGCACAGCGGCCAATTGCACTGACGTTTTCAAAACACGTGACGTCACCCCGCGGCGCGGGAGCGCGCGGACACGAAATTTGGCGGCAGTCAGTAGCGAGCCAGTGGATGTGTTGGATCTTCCATCGAGCTACGGACCCCCTTGAAGATGTCTCCCGCAGACGGAGACGAAACGTTGGGAATTGACACAGAATTCATCAACCGACCATGGCATAACAGCCCGGATAATTATAATGGACATGATATTTCCGGCCGTGAAAGTCTGCATTTTAGTAACTATGTTCATTGTAGATGGAGGGAGCGACACGGATATTCTCGTCTTCCATCAATATAAGGCCATTGCATGTTGGAAGTGTCTGCGCCTGCCACAGTATCGTGACTTATACGCCAGTATGTAGACCTTTGTATTTCGTCTTCAACGTATCTGTTGACATAGACAGTCCTTGAGGTATTGTTGTCATGGCCGTTTTCCAGACATAATTAATAAAACAAATAAAGAAATAGTTGCAGGCAACGATTGGAAAGGGATTTATTTTCCTACCTCTCACGATGAGCGGAGAATGAGCGTTAGGGTCCCAGTCCAGCACAAATTTTCATGTGTCACCAATAGCTAATATTTCCACACCTAAGAGAACTGATGTCAAAATAATTCGCAACTGGTGAATAAATTTCGCGATATTAATGCATCTATGGACATTTACCAATGTCTGTTCCTTCAGATATGTATGCATGTGAGAATGAACAGATACTGTAAAATAATCTAGGACAAGTAACCGTTCCTAGTTTGGTGACAACTTTTTTACCATTCATACGGTTGAAAGCGAAAACAACGATATCTCAAAATTTTCGAAATCAGTTTTGGTGGACATCTTAACTGAATCACGATGTTTATGGTTTTACATGAAGAGTATATTCGTAAATACACCAATGTGGCATTATCATAACACCCAGAAAACTTTCTTCCACCCCGGTTTTGATGCTATAAATACTACGTTATTGACATTTGTGATTGATTCTGTGTTAGTTGGAAATTGGGGTAAGTTTCTGTGGGACAAAACTGCTGAGGTCATCGGTCCCTAGGCTTACACACTACTTAATCCAACTTAAACTAACTTACGCTAAGGACAACACACACACACGTGCCCGAGGGAGGAGTCGAACCTCCGACAGGGGGAGCCGCGCGAACCGTAGCCATGAGCCCAAGACCGCGCAGCTACACCGCGCTGAACGTGGTAGTTTATTCATTTTCTGTAACATATTATCCAGGTAAATATCTTAAAAGTCTGATAGAGAGCCCTTTAAATATATTTTTAACTTAACTCCGTCCGAACACGCCTTGGAAGTCCCAACGGTACCGACCGGCCGCCGTGTCATCCTCAACCACAGGCGTCACTGGATGCGGATATGGAGCGGCATGTGGTCAGCGCACCGCTCGCCCGGCCGTATGTCAGTTTACGAGACCGGAGCCGCTACTTCTCAATCAATTAGCTCCTCAATTTGCGTCACAAGGGCTGAGTACACCCCGCTTGCCAACAGCTCTCGGCAAACCCGCTAGCACAGCCCAACAGCGCTTAGCTTCGAGGATCTGACGGGAACCGGTGTTACCACTGCGGCAAGGCCCGAATATATTTATACTTGAACATATTTCAATTACTTTCTCGCAGAAAGAAAATCATCTCACTATAACATTTCTGGAATTGAAATAAATATTTCTTGGGAACTGTATAGGTCTGGTAATCAAAATGCACTAATTATAACAATCACCACATTTCAATCCAGCGTTGCTCCGTCAATAAAGTGCCAAACGTTCTATAATGACGATACCAAAAAATTTGTCTCTCGGTGGGAAATTGGCGTTGATTGCCAGAGTGACTATGTAGAGAAATAAATATGTAGACATGAAGAATATAGATCTAGAGAACTAAAAACTTTATTTTATTGAAAAAGATTTAAGAGTTATGACGTTAGAAATTCGGAGAAAATACTTTTCAGCACGCCCTCGTATTTAAAATGTACTGTAATATAAATGGACTATGTTTTATTTGATCTCCAAGGGAGAGAATAATTCGAACATAGATCTACTACATATCAGCTCTTTCGTTTTAATTACGATTTATGTGAGTTTTTCTTGTGAATTGGCATTTTTAAACGAGCACAGATTTGGTCTGATCCTGTGACTTATCTTTCTATATTGATCTGTACCATCAGTATTTTTGCATTTCGATTCGTAATAATATACATTATGGTCTTCTTTTTCGCAACTCTGGAAGCTAAAGTTTCCTAGAGTTGTAGCTATTTTCGACAACTTGAATATCATGTTATTTGAAGCAATCCAGCATGATTTCTAAGTAGTAGATTTCATGCACGATTGTCACTGCTTTATATTTAACGGCTTGCTGTAAACCTGTTTTGTGAAAAAGACTAGAATATTATTTGGAGTGAAGAATGGAGTTAAAATTGCAGAGGTGCACCAAGTCTTGAATACAGTGGAAAGGTTCAAACTGGTATACGGTGCAGTAGGTATGCAGATAACAAAATACTTGCATTATAGACTTGTGTAGAAAGCTGCGTGCATCAGACCACTCTTCGGACTGTTATCTGGAATGACACAGCGTAGTGATCAGATTAAGGATTTCCGTGATTTCTACGAATCGCTTCAAGCAAATGCCGGATGACACCTTTGAAGAAGGGACGACCGATTCACTTTCCCATTCATTGGTGATCTGAGCTTGTTTTCAGTCTCCAGTGACCTCGGACGGGATGTAAATTCTAATCATCCTATCTCTAGTAACACAATACATTACTAGCATATTGTTTTAGATACAGTTAGCAACTGGAGATGAATTTCTCCTCTGACCATGGCAGAACAGCTCGGTGAGACAGAAGATGTGATTTCTTCCAGGTTGTAACTGGTAGACACATCCCACTCTCGAATTTTATAGCTCTTTTGGTCGCGTAGTTACTCACGTGCCACTGTGTCGAGCACGTACCGTGAGAACCTCGGCTGGAAGAAAAGCGCAACTGCCAGTAAAACGCTGTGGCCAAAGATGTGTTGATTACAGAGGTAGCGTCGATTACTGCGAATTGAATGAGTGGATAAATGGGCCAGAGTACAGAAAACGCATCAGTGCTTCTGTGTTGAACTACAAACGTGAGCAGCTATGTGAGCCGTGGTCCTCCTATTCTGGCACACCAGCTCTTTGGACGACTATCGATTACCCTGCTGTACTAGGATCTTTGCCCCTGTTGTGATCTGGCTGATGGTATTTGGGGTCGGAGAGTTGGTCGTAGGACTCGCTACGAGGCGCTAGGACGTGCTTGAGGGGACGAAGGAGCAAAACACGCGGGATCGGCCAGCAGCGGCGCGGCCGGTCTATCTTGCAGGACGGTCGCGAGTTAGTGGTGCTACCTGCCTGATGTCAACTCCGGGCGCTGCGCGTCGCCTTGCTTTGGTGCCTGTTTTCTCGGACAGACCATTTCCTCGAGACCCTCTCGAACAACGCCCTCCATCGGAGGTGTAAGTGGTTTTGGTGCCTTCGTTTCGTGGAACCATTTGCGTTGTAGTGACTGTCACTTGTTGGTTGGTTGGTTGGTTGGTTGCCCTAATGTATGTGTTGTTGAAGTAAGAACAGCCGGCAAGGTGTGTGATCACAAGGAGACTAGCGGCCACTACTTCCTTTAAGGAAATTAGCGTCCCTAAAAGATGCAGTAACTGTAAGCTATTGAAGATATTAGGACATAGTCTAGTTGTAATTTTCTGCATACCAAGCTTACACGATTGGCAGTAAATTGCAGACCTAAGCAAGGAAATTAAAGTGCACAAAACCTAGTTTGTGCTGAAGTTGTGCATTTGAATAACGTAGTATTATCTTAAAATTTTTTCCTTTTCATCTTTGTACACATTGTCGGCCTTAATGATATGTGCAAATATTCTTTGCCTAACTATGAGAGTGTAAAAATCGGATATTATAGTCGTTTTATTGAAAGCACTTATTGTTTTTTTAATTATGTTATTATTTATTGGTTCTTAACTTATATTAATTGATGTTTGCTTGGTATTTGCCGTGTTTTCTGCAGTCTGTTTGTGTTCCAGTTTTTCTGCGAGTTGGTGTGTGTGGGAGCGGCGCCACGGTCTGCTTCGGTGCACAGAAGCTGTGACGTGCCGCCTAATAAGAAGTGACTCCCGTTTGGGCCCCGGCGTTTAGGTGTTGTTTTGGACGGCTGGTCTGCTGCTTCCGGCATTTTAAGTTAAGTCACCTTTTGCCCAGAGCAGCCTGGCGTCACTGCCCATTTGATAAAAATTTGGTATCTCTCATGTATTAAAAAAATTAAATTTGCTTGCCATTGAATTATATTAAGTGTAACGTATTGTGCTGGTTGTGTTATTGCTCAAAATTTTTTTATCTGAGCCACCCTTTTAAATTACTTCAGAATTATTGTTCATTAAGTAATTCTAATTTGCTGCTTGCATGAGAAGGAAGCCATTGGTCATTTTGGATATTGTTTTAAGACGGCAACGTGTTGATTGTATGTTAGCTGTTTTTATAAGTGTGGTCTTGAATAAATTATTTATCCACTAGTTATTGTGTTTAAGGAGTGACGTTATAGTGGCCTTGACCTTCCATGCTAATCCCGACTTCCTAAGTCACATTATGCTTTTCAGGATCCATGCGGTTCAGAAGCCACCGCTCCTAAGGGGCATAACTCTTCACACGTCAAGTCTTTGGTGTGTCACAAAAATACTATAAAATCTGGAACACTTAAAGAATGAGAGATTTTATTCTGTGAAGATGTACAGTCGTGGACAAAACGAGCGAGACCCCTCGCCTTTTCGTTATGCTGATCCGCACGGCTTTAAAGTCTGCTACACAGCATAACAGGCAAGGCGACGAAGTGCTACCAACATACTATGCACAGGCGTGAAATTGACAAACTATCTGAACTTTTTTAGACTGTTTTCCATAATTTGTAAGACTATATTAATGCTGATTAGTGTGTTAAATACAACACGTAAATATAAGACAGAACTGAAAGAAGAAACGCTAATTTGTATGAAACGGACGAATAAAAATGAATTTCAACTTATCCAGATAACATAACTGTTTCAGTAAGACGAAGAACCCCAGACCGTTACGAAGTAGCAAAATATTATCCGCATTCGGCCGCGAAACGGTCTGTGTCAACGTTCAGACCAGTCATACTGGATTACCATTGCTGACCTACCATGAAAGTGTGCAAATTTAGCAATGCGTGAAGATTCATAACAAAATTCACTTAAACATCATTCAGTGCCACACTTAAGTCAATTCCATTATTGACAGAAGCGGTAAAAGTAGGCAGTAACATGTATGAAATTCTACAAGAGAGTCATATTGACATCCACAGAGCGCCAGTACAGAATAAAGGTAGCGATAAAACGTATTGGGGGCGCGAGAATTTCTTAAAATTGCTTTACTGATATTCTACCTGCCTCCATAGAGATTAGAACCGAAAACAAATCAGACCTTCCTTTCACTATGCTAGCAGACAACCTAGGCAAACAGCCCTCTATTATTACCCCAGACATGAACATGCCGGCAATTTCGCAATGAAAATCTGCAGTTTCTGTTGCATAGAGCTTTCTGGACTCAAAAACATGAATTTTCTTCCTTTATGTCACCACTTATGTGACAATCATTCGGGATGATTATCGAAATAACAAATTACTGTTATTAGAGAGTAAATTTTGTAGGATAATTCTGCACCACCCCAGGAAATAAACGGCTGCATAGCTGCCAAACGTATTCTACACTGTTTCGAATTCTCCTCTAGACTCGCCACAGCCACAAAACGTTCATTAGCCGAAGTGTTTCTTAAGCTAGCTAGCAATGGGAATGTTCGTACTTCTAAAACGCGGTGGCATTAATACTGGGATGTGAATTACCACGTGTATAGGCAAATGGATTCTATTTGCATTCCTGTAAACGTGACTTGGATCGAAAGCGTAGCTACGATTAATATGCTGATGTATCGACTGCAACTAGAATATTTCGAATAAAGAGTAGCGGGTGTTATTTATGCGGCCCTTATCTTCAGTAGCTGTCGTAGCTGATTTCGTTACTTAAATCGGTAAAAACGGAACCCTACTAGTCTCACTTTCTTGACCGTCTATCGGTCTACCCAACCCTTAAAACCAGTTTACCTCCAGAACGGATGGACATAATAAGCGGAAATGTATCGCACTTCTTGCTGTAACCGGTCCCTTGGTGGTGTAAAAAAGTGAGCCTCTATGTCAACGCAATCTAAAGATACGACGGTTTATGTAAAGAAAATTTACGCGAAACGTCAAAAAATGGCTTCAAGAACTATGCGACCTAACTGCTTAGGTCATCAGTCCCTAGACCTGGAACTACTTAAATCTAGCTAGCCTAAGGGCATCACAGACATCTATGCCCGAGGTAGGATTCCAGCCTGCGACTGAAGCAGCCGTCCGGATCGTGACTGAAGCGCCTGGAACCGCTCGGCCACCGCACCCGGCGAAACCCTACTCACCTCATGTATAATGATAATGTATACTGTCTAGTGAGGATAAACTGTATTCGCCAGCAACTCAGATCGTTTGATCACGGAACTTTTACGAAGCTACATTCGAACTTTGTTCGAAGTCGTCTGCAATATCCATTTATAAACACCCTAGGAACGTCGTATGCGATATCCACTTCTGAAGACGCTGGCAGATACTGCAGTACTATAACAAGTAGGTGGGAATTTATTGTTATTGGTCCATGCATGACACTTTATTTCAATATCACACTTCGGTCTAAAGTTATGAGTCTGATTGAGTATCGAAGATAATTCGCTAAACATTCTACCCACCAGCAATAACAAGTATTCCAGAAACAACTCCGCAGGACAGCTCGTGGATGCGACGCGATCATAACAGCTTACTCTAGAGAGTTTCCTCGCGCTGCAGCGGCTACCGGCCACCCGCCAGACGCCACCCGCTGCCTGAAATCCGGGGCCGCCCATGTGAACGCAGCGCCGCGCTTTCAGTGTATGTATCAACTGTCATTTTCGAATTTGAGGTTCTAGTTATCGACTTGCAGTTAAGCACTGGATTTTGCATACTTGACAATCATGAAATACAGTTAAGCATTGCAAAGTTGAGTCCCAAGTGGAAGTAGGTGTAGCATCTGCAACATAACGTTTACTTTTGGTATAACAGAGGGGTGAATGCAGAGGAGGCAGCTAGAAAGATTTGAACTGTGTTTGGAGCGAGTGCTTTTGGGAAAAATACGCCAGAAAAAGATATTGGTGTTTTAACAAAGATCGTTCTGGCATGAATGATTTTCCACATTAAGGAAGTCTCGACTGCTGATATATGTGATAGATTACCATTTTACCATCATGCGACATTTGCATTCAACAGGCAAAGTTCAGAAGTGTGGTGTAGGAGTACTGCGTGCTCTAATTCGAAACAACAAAAATCAACGGAGTGACTATTATTGAACGTCATCAGGTCACTCATCGAGCATTCCTATGCAGTACTGTTACTGGTGACGTGTTATGATGCCTTTATCGTTAACTTCCTAAGAAGAAATGAAAGGCTGAGCCCCACCAAAAGACGTAAACTCGAGGAAAGAGTAGTGTGAACATAATATTTTACATCTGATAAATCCAAAAGTGTGTTTTGGGCTACGAATTCTGCCCCCAGGGTGTGTGCAACACAGCTGGAATTTGTTGCCAACAACTGAGACACCTTTCGGTCACAGTGTAAGAAAATCGAGCAACAAAACTACATCACATGTGCTACTGCATGATAACGCACTATGTTGATTTGAGAAACATAACTATCCAGGAGATTGATAGGAAAGTCGTCTCTCAGGCACTTGTAATGATAGGGAAGTCCTCTCTCAAGCACTTATCCCTCTCGTCATATATTTGTAAAATTTTACCTTTCCCACTCTTGATCGATCAACCGTCAAGGCAATTCATTTCTAGACGAAAATACTGTTTAAACTACTCTGAATTAACGACATCGTTAGAAACAGTAGGTTTCTACAGGCGTAGAATTTGTAAACAACTTTAGCATTGTCATATCGTTTTAGATATCGTGAAAGAAAATTCTGCTGCTAATTAATTTCTCTTTGATAATTACTGTTGCGTTTAGTAAACTAATGGAAAATGCAATTAAAATATTCACTGTACTAATACAAATTAAATTCAGCTTACTACAGAAACATCACGACGGAAGTCTATCTTAATAAAGCATTAAGTTTCTGTGAGACGATTGAGCCTATTTTAACACGAATTAGTAGGATATTACAGACTTTACACTTCGAAAAGATCTGTATTTATTTCATTTCCTGTACCATTCGTAAGTATTATCAAAATGTGACATTTCATAGATAAAATTATGTGTTCACAACAACAACAAAAATGTCGTCAGAAAACAAAAGTGGCGTTATGAATCTGGCAGTACCGTAAGGTTTTCGCTCTGACACTAAGAGTTACTGGAAGTAGCAAGACGAATTTTGCTCGAGCGTTGTCTTACGAGTCCCTTATTAAGTTTTTATCTGCCTGCTTGTAGATGTGCTACAAAAGAATTAAAAATCTGGCTTTCAGCAACTCTCGAAAGGCGAACAAAAGCAGCTTGCACCTGGTTACTAAGCATGTTACCTGGGAACTGGTTTTTTCTTAAAGTGGGAAGACATCCTTTTGTGGTTCAATTGGCAAATGTCAGTCAGACGTGTGACGTTAGTCTAACCGTTTCGGTGTGTTGAATTTGTACCAATGATTTTTCTACAGGTTTTTTCTGTCCCAAATAGAGAGTTGAAGTCTCCCATTAGTATCTTCACATCATCTTGGTGAATTTTGCTCATGGTATTTTCGAGTGTGTTCCAGAATTTTTCAACATTGTCGGTGTTTTTCTTATTTTCGATGTTGGTGGGTTCAAATGGTTCAAATGGCTCTGAGCACTATGGGACTTAACTGCTGTGGTAGCGGTCGCGCGGTTCCAGACTGTAGCGCCTAGAACCTCTCGGACACTCCGGCCGTCGATGTTGGTGGGGACACGTGCATTGATGAGTGTATATGTTTTACTGGGGCTCTGAATGACCATAGTCATAAGTCGCTTGTTGACGGGCCAGCCGCGGTGGCCGAGCGGTTCTTGGCTCTTCAGTCCGGAACCGCGCGACTGCTACGGTCGTAGGTTCGAATCCAGCCTTGGGCATGAATTTGTGTGATGTCCTTAGATTAGTTAGGTATAAGTAGTTCTAAGTTCTAGGAGACTGATGACCTCCACTGTTGCGTCCCATAGTGCTCAGAGCCATTGGAACCTTTTGATTGTCGATCGGTGTGATTTCTTTGACAGAGTTGATAGATCGGTGTTCGAGAAATGCAATGCCGAAGATTGGTACGCCTTTCGCTACCTTTTGTTGTATTCTGCTCTTGAAGATGCAATGGTTTCCCTAATGCACGGTTTCATTGTCAGTTAGTCGTGGTTCTTGAAGTGCAAGGATGAGAATTTTTTGTCGGTCCATTTCTTTTGTGAGATTATTTAGTTTTCGTGTTTGGATCAAGGTATCGATGTTTACTTTTAAATGCATGTTTTTTGCTTGTAGGGAAATTTACCAGAGATCTTCGATATTCTCTGTCGTGCTAACCTGGACTCCCCAGAATCCGAAAATCCAACTGCCGCCTGTCGACAGCCGGGTTGTGTACCACCTGGGATAAAGTTGACTTTGCTTGCATAGTTTACGTTTGCTTGTGTTTCATTGGTTGTGCTTGGGTGATACCAGGACCGGACAGGACCAGAGGGTGTTGAAGCCTTTGAAAGCAAATATTTTCAGCCAAGCTCATTGAGCTAACAGACGGTGACCAGAGTAGCGGTGATTTTCACTCAGACGTGTCTGGATTTTGCGTTCAACGGATTGAGTAGCCGTTCAGGATTGTGTTAGTATTTGGTTCACCCCTAGTATTTGATTTCCTCGGTGCCACCCATATGGGGGAGGGTTTCCACTATCCGCCACACACGATTATTATTATTATTATTATTGTCATTATGTCTCAGCAAATCCGATATGGTGTATCTTCCCACCACTGAAATAGATGTGTATTGTTCGATTCAGTATTTCCATCACTTAAATGTGGTTTATAATTACGTTACATTGCTACTAGTAGCCATTTTCTCACTTTTTCTTAGACAGTTGCTACCTGTTACTCCATCATAGGAATTTATGTGCGAAGCATTGTTGCAATACAGACGTTCAAATTATCCGATTTCTGTAATTTCATTTCGATACCTGATCGTTCTAATCGGATTCAGCCAGGTAGTCTTAATGTGGATATCCGACCACGACTGTCATCATATGTTAGACTGTGTAAACCACATTCTTTATCGGACTGTTG
Organism: Schistocerca nitens; assembly: GCF_023898315.1. Lineage (NCBI taxonomy): Eukaryota > Metazoa > Arthropoda > Insecta > Orthoptera > Acrididae > Schistocerca > Schistocerca nitens. Next base: position 575,557,941 of record NC_064617.1, read on the forward strand.
AATATAGATCACTTATCTATGACAGGACCTGAATTCGTAAACACTGTGGAAAATAATAATCCGATGTGCTTATTACAAATACGTTATTTCAATATAAATATGTGAACTAACGAGATAACAGTTTATTTACAGGAGCAGAACTAAAGTTCAAATGTTCAAATGTGTGTGAAATCGTATGGGACTTAACTGCTAAGGTCATCAGTACCTAAGCTTACACACTACTTAACCTAAATCATCCTAAGGGCAAACACACACACCCATGCCCGAGGGAGGACTCGAACCTCCGCCGGGATCAGCCACGCAGCTCATGACTGCAGCGCCCCTGACCGCTCGGCTAATCCCGCGCGGCTACTAAAAGTATGCTCGTCCACAAAACCCATGTGGACAATTATCTGATAATCGGTCAAGCTTTGCTTTGTCGCAGCTTTTTAGGATACAAGTCCATTTACTTTCAGGGGTCTCCTTACAATTCTTGCAATGCAAGGTAATTGAAAAATCTCATCCACTCGACGCCAACTGAGGAACTGACTGGTGCATGTGTTGTTCAACACACAGTAGTTGTCACCCTCACTGGAATCAATGAGTGTGTGCGTGTGTGTGTGTGTGTGTGTGTGTGTGTGTGTTTGTGTGTGTGTGAGTGTGTGTGTGTGTGTGTGTGTGAGTGAGTTTTCGTGTTCATGCTCAATCTGAATCAATACTATTAACATTAGACAGACAACCGGCTATAAATATTGCATCAAATATGACTGTAAAGTATGTTAATGCGATGGGAAGTTACAAACTGAATTTTCACCCAACCCACGTCCTGCATATTACGTTAAGTAAGATGTATTAACTCCATAGTATCGTTAGCAGAGAGTGCGCTCTTGTTGTCGAGGCCTGCGACAAGCGCAGCGATCAGCAGTGCCCAATGCCGCCGCGATTTGTTTATGTTGGCTGAGCGTGGACACTGCAGCAGATGCTTCGCCATAAACAGAAAGAAATCACCTTGGCTCTGACTGCAGTGAGCGGATATCACTGCCTGCGTGTTCTTATAGTAACCAACGTGAGACTCTACTCACAGGTGCCATGGAGCAATTGCAACGAGTATCATGTCATTAGTCATGAGAATATTAACCAGTGATGAAATGTCCACTCTATTTGAATCCTAAGCAAATAGGAACCTTCTCACAAAGGAATGTGAGGTGATATCAAAATTTATCCAATATACAAAAATTAACTGCAGGACTTTCATGTATGCAGTAGTAGCACACAAGGAAATATTATGTCTTGGAAGCGTATATTTCATTTCCTCTTGTCATATTAACGTCCTTGTTTTAGAATGAAGTGAGAAAATTAACACGAAAAACTTAAGTTCCTGAGAAGCATATAAGTCATTTACTCTTCTCATATCATAGCTTTTGTTTTAGTATGAGGTAAAAAAATAAACAGTTTACGGCTCTGAAACATAATATGACACCAGATTCTTATCGTAGGCGCTATCGGAAACGCAAAAAGCAGGGAGCTGTCCATTCTTTTGTCCTAAAGTCTGTTTCCTTTCATGCATTACTCACGCTAGGAGGTTCTTATTTAAGGACTTGTGGGCATCAAGTTCTTCAGCAGAACAAGCCTTATGTTATTGTGCTAATTACGGCATGGAAAAAATGCAAAAAAGACGAGTTCCCCTAGAGCAGTGAGGATATTTGCACATGTCTGTATTCAGCAATGACTGCCAGCTGCCACAGCACTTCACAGAATCCTTGCGGCAGGCAACATAACTGTGCGTGCACTTCAGACTTCATTCAGTAAGACGTCAGGAGATGGTTGGAAACGTCTAATTAACGTTGCTTTCCGAGTCGTATTCAATCCAGAATGAGGTGTTATTAAGGTAGTTGAACGTTCTAGCAATTACACTTCTATAATTCCCATATGAGCATTCCGATAGCCAAAAGAACCCGTTAGTGTGAAAACATCTGAAACTGCATTAACATCAAACTGCGAGAACTCGAGACAATACGTGGACTCTTCTCTTCGCTAGGTGACCAATTACTGATATTTAGGATTCTCTCCGTCCTAGGCGTAATGGAAATGGAACTTCAGAGGCGCTTTCCGATATTCTTGACAAACATGAGAAACTTGTAATCACTGCGAGTTACAACTGCGTGATGATAATGGTTCAGGTTGTCAGTAGTTGTGGTGGTGTTATGCTGTCAAACAGCTTACAGCAACGTTAATGGTGGCGCTCATAATTTAGCGCTGACTACCTACTTATGTAGAGATAGTGTTGTGGCGTCGTCGCTTGACTTTATTTGGCCTCAGCTTGAGTAATCCAACTTAACGAACATAGTACTACATTCGCGGGCTGCTAATGATACAGTATGACTACAGAGATCATCGTGCGGATATTACATTAATTCTGCAATGAATTGCTTAAAAAATATTACCCTCAGCTATGCAGGTGGAATGACTCATTACGCAGGTACTCTATGTTGCACTTGGTTAAGTGATTAGTTCGCTGCAATCCTGCTTCTACTGCTTGTAAATACTTGTATACTTCAAAAATGGTTCAAATGGCTCTGGGCGCTATGGGACTTAACGTCTGAGGTCATCAGTCCGCTAGAACTTAGAACTACTTAAACCTAACTAACCTAAGGACATCAGACACGTCCATGCCCGAAACTGGAGTCGAACCTGAGACCGTAACTGTCGCGGGGTTCCAGACTGTAGCGCCTAGAACCGCTCGGCCACACTGGCCGGCATACTTGTATACTGACCATACGTTATTTGACTAAATATGAACTACAATCTAATTCGCATGTATATGACATGGGTTAGCGCCGGCACAAAGGTATGACTAAGGATTGGATGCCGTTGGAGTCCCGTTATTTTGATGGCAAGACAAAAGTTCGCAAATCACCTCTATCGCCTCAAAAAATATCGAAGGACCGACGTCCACACTGTCACAGCGCGTTGAAATACAGCAACGACGGCAGATGAAAATTTGTGACCGACTGAGCTTCGAACCTAGACCTCCTGCTTACTTGACAGACGTGCTGACCACTGCACTATTTTTTTTAAAAAAAAGTTTGAGAAGACTTTCCGCACCAGGTAGGCGGAGGCAAAGAGGGCAGGGGTCGAAAATCCGAGGCCTGGCCACAATGCCTCCCCCATACCTGTCACTGAGCAGCTGCATTATTCACATGTATTCCATGTTTGCTACTCATATATTCCTTTAAATTGTAGAACAAAATTGAAGTAGTAATTAAGGTAAAATAAATTACAGATTGTCGCCTCCAATGGCGTGCGTTCCTTGTGGAACATAACTTATAACAGTGAACAGGGTGACGGAAAAATACATAACAAACATTCATTCAGAAATATATTCACAATTTAAGTTATTATGCACTGGGTGCATATGAGGTCTGTACGGAAGCCATATATTTTTCAACAAATGAAAAAAATTTCGGAGCCGGAGGGGTTTTGCCAAATTAGAACAGTTCTGATTTTAGAACCAACGTAAAGGAATATTCCAGGAATAAAAAAAAGTGGAAGAATAGTATTCTGATTCTAATAAAAAAAACTGTCCACCTTTTCGTAGCCCACATAAAACAATAGATAAAAAAATTTGAAACCGTTCTTTATATTTGTTATTCTTCTTCAGCGTAAAATGTTCTTCTGCAATATAAAACATGTACTCTTCTAAGTTCTAAGTTTATACCCAGAAGCCACGAATAACTGTTATTCTTTGCGGACGGGTAACTTTTCCAGTCGGGTTGTAAAGCTTCAGTTACCGGTATATGACTTTCTGCGGTTCTGTTGATAGTGCTAATTTATTCCTAGTCCAGTTCCAAATTCTGAGTCTATTTTCACGTAAGAAGGTGTGCGCTACAGTTTCTACAAGCCGACATTTGTCGCAGTATGGAGATGCTCTCAATTTGATTTTTCAAAGTCGTTCCGCTGTGGGTATGGTTTCGTTTACAACGTCGTACCATGCGGCACTGACTCTAGTTGGTAGAATTTTATTGTTGATATTTTTCCAGACGTTCCTCCAGTTTTTTGTAGGTCAGTGTAGACGATGTCTGGTAATATAATCATAGACGGTTCTAGTGTTGGTCTGTTATGGTGGAAGTCTTATACAGCCTTAATCGCCATAGTACTTTCGGACGTAATCTAGGTTGGCGTGCAACATTAACAAGAGCGTTCCTATCACCAGGATCTAACGAGAGGAACAGAAATTTCGTGATGCCTGTCTTAGTGGCGTGTATTAGTTTAATAGCACGTCTTTAATTCCAAATCCTCTGTCTTTCCTCTGCAAAGTCGCCGTGTGGAAGGCTACTTTGAAGATATTTTGTTTCCACACGTACCAAGAGGCTACAGCCAATATTTTATGTGCAGTGACCTGCAGTATCGGTAAGACTGCTGCGACATGACAAATTTTGCTATGTATCTATATATTTATAAACTGAATTTTCTGCAGTCAGTCTAACGATCGCATTTCATGGGCCTTCAACAAGGTTCCGATGACATTAAGTTTCCGCTCCCAATTGTTCGTCGCCATGTGGTTGGGGTTCGCCCTTAATGACAATCCGAGTTGGAGTCTCTCTTCAGTTACATCTAACCAGTGCGCACCTATTGCACTATTGTAAGAACCGGGATGCAGTATTTTGGATTTAAAATTTAGTAAATTTGTGGTAAGATCTTATGAGAACAAGCCCCCCCCCCCCCCTCCGGCCATTATTCCACTCGCTCGCCCCCACACTGTATTCCCGCGTGGGTTCGGACGATGTCGTGCGTCTAGCACTGAAAACTTTAGATGAGCCGCCGAGACCCAAATAATTATACAGGATGTTTCAGGAGAAATAGTAAATATTTTAGGAGGTGGTAGTATAGACAAATTGCAGAAGAAATGCCAAATAACATGTGTCCAATTTTTATTTCGTACATACAGCTGGGTTAATGCATTTCCGCTTCGTATGTTGGTCCTTACAGGACCCAGTTGTCTACACTTCCTTGAAAATGACATCCAGCGTTATTGGAAGAGGTTCATTTGGCTACAGGAATGCCTATGTTCCTCCAGAATGACGGGGCTCCTGCAAATTCTAGTCGTCAGGTGACACATTATCCAAACCTAACATTTTCTGGAAGATGGATCATTAGATATGGGCACTTTTCTTGGCCTTCAAGGTCCCTGGACGTTCTCTCTTTGGATTTTTGCCTGCGGGGATGGTTAAAGGCGAAGTCTACATAGAAAAAGTAAACCTTAGAGCCGATTTGTTCGTTCGGATTATGAATAGTGCAGCACTCATAAAAGAACGCAAAGACGACCTCAGAAAGCTACACGTGGTGTTATCAAGAGAAGTCAAATGTGCATTGAAGTTGGAGAGGAATTTTTGAAAATCAACTTTGAACGTCCTCATTTGCCTGTGATTTGAGTTTGTTAGGGTTACGTACTAACAGCTGTATCTTTGTCCTCAAGTTCCTCTTGTTAGATCCTGGGGATAGGAACGAACCTGTTAATGTAGCATGCCAGCCTAGATTTCGTCCAAAAGTACTATGGCAATTGGATCTGCATAAGACTTCCACCAGCACACACCAACACTAGAACCGTCTATGACTATATTACCAGACATCGTCTTCACAAACCAATTCCGGTAAATTAACCTACAAAAAACTGGAGGAACGTCTGGAAAAATATCAACAATAAAATTCTACCAAGTAGAGTCAGTGCCGCATGGTGCGACGTTGTAAACGAAACCATACCCACAGCGGAACGGTTATGAAAAATCAAATTGACACCATCTCCTTACTGCGACAAATGTTGGCTTGTAGAAACTGTAGCGCACACCTTCTTATGTGAAAATAGACTCAGAATTTGGAACTGTACTAGGAATAAATTAGCACTATCAACAGAACCGCAGAAAGTCATATACCGATAACTGAAGCTTTACAGCCGGCCGCGGTGGTCTAGTGGTTCTAGGCGCGTAGTCCGGAACCGCGGGACTGCTACGGTCGCAGGTTCGAATCCTGCCTCGGTCATGGATGTGTGTGATGTCCTTAGGTTAGTAAGGTTTAAGTAGTTGTAAGTTCTAGGGGACTGATGACCACAGAAGTTAAGTCCCATAGTGCTCAGAACCATTTGAACCATTTTGAAGCTTCACAACCCGACTGGAAAAGTTACCCGTCCACAAAGAATAACAGTTATTCGTGGCTTCTGGGTATAAACTTAGAACTTAGAAGAGTACATGTTTTATATTGCAGAAGAACATTTTACGCTGAAGAAGAATAACAAATATAAAGAACGGTTTCAAATTTTTTTATCTATTGTTTTATGTGGGCTACGAAAAGGTGGACAGTTTTTTTTATTAGAATCAGAATACTATTCTTCCACTTTTTTTTATTCCTGGAATATTCCTTTACGTTGGTTCTAAAATCAGAACTGTTCTAATTTGGCAAAACCCCTCCGGCTCCGAAATTTTTTTCATTTGTTGAAAAATATATGGCTTCCGTACAGACCTCATATGCACCCAGTGCATAATAACTTAAATTGTGAATATATTTCTGAATGAATGTTTGTTATGTATTTTTCCGTCACCCTGTTCACTGTTATAAGTTATGTTCCACAAGGAACGCACGCCATTGGAGGCGACAATCTGTAATTTATTTTACCTTAATTACTACTTCAATTTTGTTCTACAATTTAAAGGAATATATGAGTAGCAAACATGGAATACATGTGAATAATGCAGCTGCTCAGTGACAGGTATGGGGGAGGCATTGTGGCCAGGCCTCGGATTTTCGACCCCTGCCCTCTTTGCCTCCGCCTACCTGGTGCGGAAAGTCTTCTCAAACTTTTTTTTAAAAAAAATAGTGCAGTGGTCAGCACGTCTGTCAAGTAAGCAGGAGGTCTAGGTTCGAAGCTCAGTCGGTCACAAATTTTCATCTGCCGTCGTTGCTGTATTTCAACGCGCTGTGACAGTGTGGACGTCGGTCCTTCGATATTTTTTGAGGCGATAGAGGTGATTTGCGAACTTTTGTCTTGCCATCAAAATAACGGGACTCCAACGGCATCCAATCCTTAGTCATACCTTTGTGCCGGCGCTAACCCATGTCATATACATGCGAATTAGATTGTAGTTCATATTTAGTCAAATAACGTATGGTCAGTATACAAGTATGCCGGCCAGTGTGGCCGAGCGGTTCTAGGCGCTACAGTCTGGAACCCCGCGACAGTTACGGTCTCAGGTTCGACTCCAGTTTCGGGCATGGACGTGTCTGATGTCCTTAGGTTAGTTAGGTTTAAGTAGTTCTAAGTTCTAGCGGACTGATGACCTCAGACGTTAAGTCCCATAGCGCCCAGAGCCATTTGAACCATTTTTGAAGTATACAAGTATTTACAAGCAGTAGAAGCAGGATTGCAGCGAACTAATCACTTAACCAAGTGCAACATAGAGTACCTGCGTAATGAGTCATTCCACCTGCATAGCTGAGGGTAATATTTTTTAAGCAATTCATTGCAGAATTAATGTAATATCCGCACGATGATCTCTGTAGTCATACTGTATCATTAGCAGCCCGCGAATGTAGTACTATGTTCGTTAAGTTGGATTACTCAAGCTGAGGCCAAATAAAGTCAAGCGACGACGCCACAACACTATCTCTACATAAGTAGGTAGTCAGCGCTAAATTATGAGCGCCACCATTAACGTTGCTGTAAGCTGTTTGACAGCATAACACCACCACAACTACTGACAACCTGAACCATTATCATCACGCAGTTGTAACTCGCAGTGATTACAAGTTTCTCATGTTTGTCAAGAATATCGGAAAGCGCCTCTGAAGTTCCATTTCCATTACGCCTAGGACGGAGAGAATCCTAAATATCAGTAATTGGTCACCTAGCGAAGAGAAGAGTCCACGTATTGTCTCGAGTTCTCGCAGTTTGATGTTAATGCAGTTCCAGATGTTTTCACACTAACGGGTTCTTTTGGCTATCGGAATGCTCATATGGGAATTATAGAAGTGTAATTGCTAGAACGTTCAACTACCTTAATAACACCTCATTCTGGATTGAATACGACTCGGAAAGCAACGTTAATTAGACGTTTCCAACCATCTCCTGACGTCTTACTGAATGAAGTCTGAAGTGCACGCACAGTTATGTTGCCTGCCGCAAGGATTCTGTGAAGTGCTGTGGCAGCTGGCAGTCATTGCTGAATACAGACATGTGCAAATATCCTCACTGCTCTAGGGGAACTCGTCTTTTTTGCATTTTTTCCATGCCGTAATTAGCACAATAACATAAGGCTTGTTCTGCTGAAGAACTTGATGCCCACAAGTCCTTAAATAAGAACCTCCTAGCGTGAGTAATGCATGAAAGGAAACAGACTTTAGGACAAAAGAATGGACAGCTCCCTGCTTTTTGCGTTTCCGATAGCGCCTACGATAAGAATCTGGTGTCATATTATGTTTCAGAGCCGTAAACTGTTTATTTTTTTACCTCATACTAAAACAAAAGCTATGATATGAGAAGAGTAAATGACTTATATGCTTCTCAGGAACTTAAGTTTTTCGTGTTAATTTTCTCACTTCATTCTAAAACAAGGACGTTAATATGACAAGAGGAAATGAAATATACGCTTCCAAGACATAATATTTCCTTGTGTGCTACTACTGCATACATGAAAGTCCTGCAGTTAATTTTTGTATATTGGATAAATTTTGATATCACCTCACATTCCTTTGTGAGAAGGTTCCTATTTGCTTAGGATTCAAATAGAGTGGACATTTCATCACTGGTTAATATTCTCATGACTAATGACATGATACTCGTTGCAATTGCTCCATGGCACCTGTGAGTAGAGTCTCACGTTGGTTACTATAAGAACACGCAGGCAGTGATATCCGCTCACTGCAGTCAGAGCCAAGGTGATTTCTTTCTGTTTATGGCGAAGCATCTGCTGCAGTGTCCACGCTCAGCCAACATAAACAAATCGCGGCGGCATTGGGCACTGCTGATCGCTGCGCTTGTCGCAGGCCTCGACAACAAGAGCGCACTCTCTGCTAACGATACTATGGAGTTAATACATCTTACTTAACGTAATATGCAGGACGTGGGTTGGGTGAAAATTCAGTTTGTAACTTCCCATCGCATTAACATACTTTACAGTCATATTTGATGCAATATTTATAGCCGGTTGTCTGTCTAATGTTAATAGTATTGATTCAGATTGAGCATGAACACGAAAACTCACTCACACACACACACACACACACACTCACACACACACAAACACACACACACACACACACACACACACACACGCACACACTCATTGATTCCAGTGAGGGTGACAACTACTGTGTGTTGAACAACACATGCACCAGTCAGTTCCTCAGTTGGCGTCGAGTGGATGAGATTTTTCAATTACCTTGCATTGCAAGAATTGTAAGGAGACCCCTGAAAGTAAATGGACTTGTATCCTAAAAAGCTGCGACAAAGCAAAGCTTGACCGATTATCAGATAATTGTCCACATGGGTTTTGTGGACGAGCATACTTTTAGTAGCCGCGCGGGATTAGCCGAGCGGTCAGGGGCGCTGCAGTCATGAGCTGCGTGGCTGATCCCGGCGGAGGTTCGAGTCCTCCCTCGGGCATGGGTGTGTGTGTTTGCCCTTAGGATGATTTAGGTTAAGTAGTGTGTAAGCTTAGGTACTGATGACCTTAGCAGTTAAGTCCCATACGATTTCACACACATTTGAACATTTGAACTTTAGTTCTGCTCCTGTAAATAAACTGTTATCTCGTTAGTTCACATATTTATATTGAAATAACGTATTTGTAATAAGCACATCGGATTATTATTTTCCACAGTGTTTACGAATTCAGGTCCTGTCATAGATAAGTGATCTATATTCAACAGTCCGATAAAGAATGTGGTTTACACAGTCTAACATATGATGACAGTCGTGGTCGGATATCCACATTAAGACTACCTGGCTGAATCCGATTAGAACGATCAGGTATCGAAATGAAATTACAGAAATCGGATAATTTGAACGTCTGTATTGCAACAATGCTTCGCACATAAATTCCTATGATGGAGTAACAGGTAGCAACTGTCTAAGAAAAAGTGAGAAAATGGCTACTAGTAGCAATGTAACGTAATTATAAACCACATTTAAGTGATGGAAATACTGAATCGAACAATACACATCTATTTCAGTGGTGGGAAGATACACCATATCGGATTTGCTGAGACATAATGACAATAATAATAATAATAATAATCGTGTGTGGCGGATAGTGGAAACCCTCCCCCATATGGGTGGCACCGAGGAAATCAAATACTAGGGGTGAACCAAATACTAACACAATCCTGAACGGCTACTCAATCCGTTGAACGCAAAATCCAGACACGTCTGAGTGAAAATCACCGCTACTCTGGTCACCGTCTGTTAGCTCAATGAGCTTGGCTGAAAATATTTGCTTTCAAAGGCTTCAACACCCTCTGGTCCTGTCCGGTCCTGGTATCACCCAAGCACAACCAATGAAACACAAGCAAACGTAAACTATGCAAGCAAAGTCAACTTTATCCCAGGTGGTACACAACCCGGCTGTCGACAGGCGGCAGTTGGATTTTCGGATTCTGGGGAGTCCAGGTTAGCACGACAGAGAATATCGAAGATCTCTGGTAAATTTCCCTACAAGCAAAAAACATGCATTTAAAAGTAAACATCGATACCTTGATCCAAACACGAAAACTAAATAATCTCACAAAAGAAATGGACCGACAAAAAATTCTCATCCTTGCACTTCAAGAACCACGACTAACTGACAATGAAACCGTGCATTAGGGAAACCATTGCATCTTCAAGAGCAGAATACAACAAAAGGTAGCGAAAGGCGTACCAATCTTCGGCATTGCATTTCTCGAACACCGATCTATCAACTCTGTCAATGAAATCACACCGATCGACAATCAAAAGGTTCCAATGGCTCTGAGCACTATGGGACGTAACAGTGGAGGTCATCAGTCTCGTAGAACTTAGAACTACTTATACCTAACTAATCTAAGGACATCACACAAATTCATACCCAAGGCTGGATTCGAACCTACGACCGTAGCAGTCGCGCGGTTCCGGACTGAAGAGCCAAGAACCGCTCGGCCACCGCGGCTGGCCCGTCAACAAGCGACTTATGACTATGGTCATTCAGAGCCCCAGTAAAACATATACACTCATCAATGCACGTGTCCCCACCAACATCGACGGCCGGAGTGTCCGAGAGGTTCTAGGCGCTACAGTCTGGAACCGCGCGACCGCTACCACAGCAGTTAAGTCCCATAGTGCTCAGAGCCATTTGAACCATTTGAACCCACCAACATCGAAAATAAGAAAAACACCGACAATGTTGAAAAATTCTGGAACACACTCGAAAATACCATGAGCAAAATTCACCAAGATGACGTGAAGATACTAATGGGAGACTTCAACTCTCTATTTGGGACAGAAAAAACCTGTAGAAAAATCATTGGTACAAATTCAACACACCGAAACGGTTAGACTAACGTCACACGTCTGACTGACATTTGCCAATTGAACCACAAAAGGATGTCTTCCCACTTTAAGAAAAAACCAGTTCCCAGGTAACATGCTTAGTAACCAGGTGCAAGCTGCTTTTGTTCGCCTTTCGAGAGTTGCTGAAAGCCAGATTTTTAATTCTTTTGTAGCACATCTACAAGCAGGCAGATAAAAACTTAATAAGGGACTCGTAAGACAACGCTCGAGCAAAATTCGTCTTGCTACTTTCAGTAACTCTTAGTGTCAGAGCGAAAACCTTACGGTACTGCCAGATTCATAACGCCACTTTTGTTTTCTGACGACATTTTTGTTGTTGTTGTGAACACATAATTTTATCTATGAAATGTCACATTTTGATAATACTTACGAATGGTACAGGAAATGAAATAAATACAGATCTTTTCGAAGTGTAAAGTCTGTAATATCCTACTAATTCGTGTTAAAATAGGCTCAATCGTCTCACAGAAACTTAATGCTTTATTAAGATAGACTTCCGTCGTGATGTTTCTGTAGTAAGCTGAATTTAATTTGTATTAGTACAGTGAATATTTTAATTGCATTTTCCATTAGTTTACTAAACGCAACAGTAATTATCAAAGAGAAATTAATTAGCAGCAGAATTTTCTTTCACGATACCTAAAACGATATGACAATGCTAAAGTTGTTTACAAATTCTACGCCTGTAGAAACCTACTGTTTCTAACGATGTCGTTAATTCAGAGTAGTTTAAACAGTATTTTCGTCTAGAAATGAATTGCCTTGACGGTTGATCGATCAAGAGTGGGAAAGGTAAAATTTTACAAATATATGACGAGAGGGATAAGTGCTTGAGAGAGGACTTCCCTATCAATACAAGTGACTGAGAGACGACTTTCCTATCAATCTCCTGGATAGTTTTGTTTCTCAAATCAACATAGTGCGTTATCATGCAGTAGTACAGGTGATGTAGTTTTGTTGCTCGATTTTCTTACACTGTGACCGAAAGGTGTCTCAGTTGTTGGCAACAAATTCCAGCTGTGTTGCACACACCCTGGGGGCAGAATTCGTAGCCCAAAACACACTTTTGGATTTATCAGATGTAAAATATTTTGTTCACACTACTCTCTCCTCGAGTTTACGTCTTTTGGTGGGGCTCAGCCTTTCATTTCTTCTTAGGAAGTTAACGCTAAAGGCATCATAACACGTCACCAGTAACAGTTCTGCATAGGAATGCTCGATGAGTGACCTGATGACGTTCAATAATAGTTACTCCGTTGATTTTTGTTGTTTTGAATTAGAGCATGCAGTACTCCTGCACCAGACTTCTGAACATTGCCTGTTGAATGCAAATTCAAGTGGTTCATAATTATGTTAGTAAATTCACTCGATATTTTTATGTCCTTTAAATTACATTTGCTACATGATTCGCATTGAAGACGTAGGAAATGTATGTTATTTGGTCCGGGAAGCACGTTCCAACAGAAACTGATGCTTACATTGACATTTATGTTGCGAATTAGTCGTCTTATCCATCACATGGATAACGAGGATGCTCCGTTTTGCTACAGTTGTTTCATAGCTAACAAGGGAACCTTCCCATCGCACCCTCCTCAGATTTAGTTATAAGTTGACACAGTAGATAGGCCTTGAAAACTGAACACAGATCATTCGAGAAAACAGGAAGAAGTTGTGTGGACCTATGAAAAATATAATCAAACTTAACAAACTGAGTAGTCCATGCGTATGATAAGCAACATCAAGGATAGCTTGAGCTCGGGAGCGCCGTTGTCGCGTGGTTAGCGTGAGGAGCTGCAGAACGAGAGGTCGTTGGTTCAAGTCTTCCGTCGGGTGAGTTGTTTGATTTTTTTATTTTCAGACAATCATCACCACACGTACTGTTTATCAACAAATGTAGGAAATAATCATACAGATGTTCGATAATCGTTCGATCCCTTAAGGAACTTTCCGATGCCTTACTGTTCGGAAAATATTCATTGACATTGTTATTGAAGTCACGAGCTATTTTTGCTGGATTCATATTGCCCACGCAATGCATCTCACGTATTTAATACACCCTCGTCCAAAGTAGCGAACCGTTAACTGCCAGCCAGGGAGCCTCGTTAGCAGGAATACTCTCTCTTCCGTGCGCTGTAGTCGACTGACGTCATGTCTTTCGATGTTTGTTTAGGTGTAGCGTCATCATACTACGGCGCGGTTACCTCGCATCGGACGGACGGACGGACAGATAATAATTGTCTGAAAATAAAAATTAAACTTTTCACTCGAGGGAAAATTTGAAGGAAGGACCTCTCGTTCCGCAGCTGCTTACGCTAACCACGGGATCACGGCGCTCCTGAGCTCACCCTATCCTTGATGTTCCTATCTTGCGCATGGACTACTCAGTTTGTATATTTTGCTTATTTTTTTCATAGTTCCACACAACTTCTTCCTGTTTTCTCGATTGATCTGTGTTCAGTTTTTCAAGGCCTATCCACTGTATCAACTTATTACTAAATCTGAGGGCGGTGCGATGGGGAAGTTCCCTTGTTAGTGGTATTGTGTGTTGGTGGCGTTGCCAGTTTACATACTGTGCATTTAACTCACAATAAATGCGTTGGATGCCTCCTGTGATCAGTTTACTTGAAAAACGTTTGTTGTTATCGTAATTTATGTAACTGGCTCTCCGACTTCCAATTTGACAATTTGTGGAAAAATTGTTTACCTTGTTAGTCCTAGTTTCAAACATTGTCAGATAGGAAACGTAGGCATGAAGGAGTCTGTAAAAGCAATTAATCGCTATTATAGCAAACTTTTGAATCCACTGGACACTTGAATTCTATATATTGATTCTGAGAGTTTTGTTATTTCTCTTGTTATTTACTGTCCCAATGTCATCCGTGAGAATAAAATTAAAGGCAGTTGGATTAGGTTCCTGATCTAAATACGCTATTCCACAAATTAAAAACTTCCAGTTATTCTTCATATCTTGAAACTTACTACCGTTGACTTTCACTGAAGGAAAGATACATAATAATAAAATGAAATCAAAGATTAGAATGTCAAAGCATAGTGTGAATGGTTAAAATGAAATGAACTAAAAATCATCTTCTTGTCTAAAACACTTTACTCTTCCAGAGAACTTCGGTACCTCTCAAAATTTTTTCAGCTCTGATGTTTAGCCACATGTGGAAAAATTGTGGGTCTCATGATGCAGCACTGTTTAGCCGTCACAAAGTAAAGCCTCAAAAATCAGTAAATAAAACTATTCTTGTACAGTTGCTCCGAATCGCATATACCAACCGCCATTTGCTGCGACAACGACTTAAAGTCTATTGGGTATTTGATTTTGCTCTGCTTTTTCGGGCCTACTTACCTCTCCTTCTAGCCCAACCTTTGTTCTGCAATTACGTGTTCATCGGCGAGCTTCTCCTCAATATTTTTATTTTGTGCTGAACTGTTTTGTACCCTTCTTGCATACACACGTGTGTCACGTTTTTTATAGAGACTGAATGAATATATAAGGTGAGTATTTCTTCTCTTATCAAATTAAATATTACATATCTTGCTGTGAATTAATTTGTTTGTCCCCATTCCACTTACTGCGTTTACTTGAAATTATATAAAATATAATTCTGTAAAAAAAAAAATCGCGTATAGCCTCCTTTGGCTTCCACAACAGCTGGAAGTCTGTGGGCATTGAGCCCACAACTCGAGCCACAGAACTAGGAGATTCAAGTAACTCATTCCAAGCGTCATGAATTTGCTGATTTGTCGTGCGTTGACAAATGGATGGTTCTCACTGAAACGGCGTATCTGCTGATCCTGAGCTGCTGTTGTTTTGCGGCGACGGCCATGAGGCCTCCCATTCAGGTTACCACTCTCTTCCTTTCGTCTGATCCACCTGGCTACCGTCGACTTGTGAAAACCCATAGTTCTTGCTATGTCGGCATTTGAAGATCCCTCTGCATTGAGTTGTATTATAGCGCCCTTGTCTGCCTCAGCCAGATGGGCCATTTAGCGTTGACTGAATGATTCGTCGCGGTTAATATTGGCTGCGGAAACAGCGCTGGCAGGAAACAGACTGCCTCCTCCAAGATGGCAGCCGCAACGCAGTGGCCAAGTATGTGTAACACGGAAATCGATGGCATAAAAGAGAGATCGCAAGCCCGTACCCGTGTCATTACATAGTGGAGCAACTTAGAATCTCTAATTTTTCTCAGAAGGGACTGGTCCAGTCTTGTCATGTCTTATCCTGATAAATATTACATGAAATGAAATGTTTACGTTTTGCATATGCGTCAGGCCTGACGCAAGAAACATTTCTGAAATATCTGAGGCAACCTGAAGAACATTTCGTGAATTTTATCTGTAGAAGGTTGCCTTATAAGAAGGAAAACGTGTTTATCCCCTCTCGCCGTGTTTCCAGGTGGCGCAGTTTACTCGGAGGCATACATAATTCTCGCCGGGCGTAAGAAGCGACTCGACGAGCGAGGGGAACTCGCCAAATGTCGTAGGCTGATTGTCCCGAAACTTTGCTCAGTGAAGGAGAGGACAAAATAAGCGAACATGTGTTTCGGCTTATCTGCAGACACTCGACCGTTTCCAAGAAAAATACGGTCAAAGTTATCAACGCGCTGTTGCTCTAGTGTAGATACCTTCTGCAGCCGAGAACGCAATTGAAGCGGTGGCTCAGTGGCTACCGTCGTTCCTTCTTAACATTGATTCCCGTGTTCGAGACCATATTGGGTTGTTTATTATTTTATTTTCCTGCCTCTCTATCAGAATTATCTACGAATGTTTTTTCTATGTTCAAATAATGTTGTCATTATTCGCCAATTAACTTTATGTGTAATTAATGAATTAAAAAGTAATAAACGAATGAGACAAGCTGATCTAAAATCATCTGGGCTGCCTCATGTATCGTTATAACCAAATATTTTATAAATGTTAATCTACATTCAGATCCGATGATGGCACCTTTAGTGTGTTGAAACCGATTATCCAGTAAACAATATTTAAGCGATCTTGGCTTCTGAATTATTTCTACAACAGAGTGATCGCCCCACTACGCACTGTGTGTTCCCTTTTTAACTTATTTCTTTACACAGTAAATTAACTGACGAATAACGACAACAGAGTTTCATCATAAATTGGAATAAACATTCGTAGATAATTCAGAGAGTGAGGGAAAAAAAAGGAAATACCGGGTTCAAAAATGGCTCTGAGCACTATGGGACTCAACTGCTGTGGTCATAAGTCCCCTAGAACTTAGAACTACTTAAACCTAACTAACCTAAGGACATCACACACATCCATGCCCGAGGCAGGATTCGAACCTGCGACCGTAGCAGTCACACGGTTCCGGACTGCGCGCCTAGAACCGCGAGACCACCGCGGCCGGCGAAATACCGGGTTTCGAACTCGCAGCGCAAAGTTCCGAAGTCGCTATGGTAGCCGCAGAGCCACCGCTTCAGTTGAATCCTTACCCGCTAAGAGGTATCTACACTATAGCAACAACACATTGAACACTTTGACCGTCGTTTTCTCAGAAGCGGTAGAGTGTAAGCAGATAAGCCGAGACACGTGTTCGCTTATTTTGTCCCCGCTTTCACTGAGCGAAGTTTCAGCAAGATCAGGGTATTTCCTCGGGAACTTACACAGGAAGAAACCATAGTAATAATGTAATTCAAGGCTCGCAAGAAAAAATTTAAGTGGTCCTTTTTCCCGCACACTGTTAATGAGTGGGACGGTAGAGAAATAACCCTAACCTTCTGCCAGGCACGTAAGTCCGGATTGCCAAGAAATCCTGTTGATGTAGTCATGTAGATGTAACAACGAAATTATGTTTTAATTACGACATGTGATTTTCATTTGATTTAAACATCGAAGTTGTTTGCTGTTTATTTACTTCTTGTTCAATAGTTTCAGCCATATACAAATACCTAGGCGCGTTAAATTGATATTGAAATAAAGTGTCATGCGTGGACCAATAACAATAAATTCCCACCTACTTGTTATAGTACTGCAGTATCTGCCAGCGTCTTCAGAAGTGGATATCGCATACGACGTTCCTAGGGTGTTTATAAATGGATATTGCAGACGACTTCGAAAAAAGTTTGAATGTAGCTTCGTAAAAGTTCCGTGATCAAACGATCTGAGTTGCTGGCGAATACAGTTTATCCTAGCTAGACAGTATATATTATCATTATACATGAGGTGAGTAGGGTTTCGCCGGGTTGCGGTGGCCGAGCGGTTCCAGGCGCTTTAAAAAAAATGGCTCTGAGCACTATGGGACTTAACATCTATGGTCATCAGTCCCCTAGAACTTAGAACTACTTAAACCTAACTAACCTAAGGACAGCACACAACACCCAGCCATCACGAGGCAGAGAAAATCCCTGACCCCGCCGGGAATCGAACCCGGGAACCCGGGCGTGGGAAGCGAGAACGCTACCGCATGACCACGAGATGCGGGCCCAGGCGCTTTAGTGACGAACCGCACGGCTGCTTCAGTCGCAGGTTGGAATTCTACCTCGGCCATGGATGTCTGTGATGCTCTTAGGCTAGCTAGGTTTAAGTAGTTCTAGGTGTAGGGGCTGATGACCTAAGCAGTTAGGTCGCACAGTTCTTGAAGCCATTTTTTGTCCTTTCGTGTAAATTTTCTTTACATAAACCGTCGTATCTTTTGATTGCGTTGACATAGAAGCTCACTTTTTTACTCCACCAAGGGACCGGTTACCGCAAGAAGTGCGATACATTTCCACTTATTATGTCCATCCGTTCTGGAGGTAAACGGGTTTTAAGGGTTGGGTAGACCGACAGACGGTCAAGAAAGTGAGACTAGTAGGGTTCCGTTTTTACCGGTTTAGGTGACGAAATCCTAACAACGAAAACACTGAAGATGAGGGCCGCATAAATAACACCCGCTACTCTTTATTCGAAATGTTCTAGTTGCTGTCGATACATAAGCATATTAATCGTAGCAACGTTTTCGATCCAAATCACGTTTACAGGAATGCAAATAGAATGTATTTGCCTATACACGTGGTAATTCACATCCCAGTATTAATGCCACCGCGTTTTAGAACTGCGAACATTCTCATTGCTAGCTAGCTTAAGAAACACTTCGGCTAATGAACGTTTTCTGTCTGTGGCGAGTCTAGTGGAGAATTCGAAAAAATGCAGAATACGTTTGGCAGCTATGTAGCCGTTTATTTCCTGGGGTGGTGCAGAATTATCCTACAAAATTTACTCTCTAATAACAGTAATTTGTTATTTCGATAATCATCCGGAATGATTGTCACATAAGTGGTGACATAAAGGAAGAAAATTCATGTTTTTGAGTCCAGAAAGCTCTATGCAACAGAAACTGCAGATTTTCATTGCGAAATTGCCTGCTTGTTCATGTCTGGGGTAATAATAGAGGGCTGTTTGCCTGGGTTGTCTGCTAGCATAGTGAAAGGAAGGTCTGATTTGTTTTCGGTTCTAATCTCTATGGAGGCAGGTAGAATATCAGTAAAGCAATTTTAAGAAATTCTCGCGCACCCAATACGTTTTATCGCTACCTTTATTCTGTACTGGCGCTCTGTGGATGTCAATATGACACTCTTGTAGAATTTCATACATGTTACTGCCTACTTTTACCGCTTCTGTCAATAATGGAATTGACTTAAGTGTGGCACTGAATGATGTTTAAGTGAATTTTGTTATGAATCTTCACGCATTGCTAAATTTGCACACTTTCATGGTAGGTCAGCAATGGTAATCCAGTATGACTGGTCTGAACGTTGACACAGACCGTTTCGCGGCCGAATGCGGATAATATTTTGCTACTTCGTAACGGTCTGGGGTTCTTCGTCTTACTGAAACAGTTATGTTATCTGGATAAGTTGAAATTCATTTTTATTCGTCCGTTTCATACAAATTAGCGTTTCTTCTTTCAGTTCTGTCTTATATTTACGTGTTGTATTTAACACACTAATCAGCATTAATATAGTCTTACAAATTATGGAAAACAGTCTAAAAAAGTTCAGATAGTTTGTCAATTTCACGCCTGTGCATAGTATGTTGGTAGCACTTCGTCGCCTTGCCTGTTATGCTGTGTAGCAGACTTTAAAGCCGTGCGGATCAGCATAACGAAAAGGCGAGGGGTCTCGCTCGTTTTGTCCACGACTGTACAAGGTGTTTGAAAGCTTCCACGAGCAACAGCAAGAGCATTGCTCAGGAGGTGTAGTGAGGCCAGCTTCCACTTCCATTTTCGTAATGATGATACGGCGAAAGAGAGGTTCGCTGATACCAAGCGAGGTCATCTAGACATGGGAAATTGTGGGTGACCGCGATCTGAGCGGCCTGTCTTGAAAGCGATTCTACAACAAAACTTAACGTCGTGATTACTTTAAAAATGGTTAGCACACTGGACTCGCATTCGGGAGGGCGACGGTTCAATCCCGTCTCCGGCCATCCTGATTTAGGTTTTCCGTGATTTCCCTAAATCGTTTCAGGCAAATGGCGGGATGGTTCCTTTGAAAGGGCACAGCCGATTTCCTTCTCAATCCTTCCCTAACCCGAGCTTGCGCTCCGTCTCTAATGACCTCGTTGTCGACGGGACGTTAAACACTAACCACCACCACCATTACTTTAAAAAATTTAAAGACAATGGAGAAAAGATTGTGTGCCTCAGTTATTGGATCCAAGAGTTAACAGGAGTAACGAAGTAATTATAGACAGATCGTTGGAAGGGAGGCTGTGAGATGAGATGAGATTTGTCAATGGGTCCTGCCTTTCTTGGCGCAGAGTAACGGTGTCTAATGACAGGGAGAACCATTTGGTCAGCTAAAAAGTAAAGTACCTCCCCCATAACCGGTGCCAATACCGGTTCAGAAAGGAGCAGAAGCAAGAGTGGCACCCTTTAAAAAATCTTTGGTTCCTCAAGGCAAGGAGATAGTACCTTGTGAGACTCCCTTGTCAGGATTACGGCGAAGACCGCTATGACTGACGAGGCAATGTGGAACCAGTCGCTCCCTAGAATGGCTCGAAGACTGGAAGCAGCAACCCTCTCTGCTGGGGTTTGATTAACAGAGAAGAAATGGGCAGGCAGATCTCTCAACACCTGGACGGCACTCGGCAAAGGAGGAGGTACTCTGATTTAATACTGGGTCACCCTGGGTGGAGGTTGTGCGAAGAGATGGTTACTCAGCCACATAAAAAAAACTACAGCTCACAAGTCTCTAAGGAATAAACTGGAAAATTCTCAAAGGCGACGACAAGACTATGATAAACGAGTTGGTATTAAAAATATTTAATGTGCAAGTATCAGAAATGCAAAGAAGTTCGAGCTTACAGAAAATTTGAAAAAAGAAACCGGCAATTACAGTGCTACATTTCGGAAACAGTTGCCATAAGGAAACCTGCAAACTTTCAATCAGTTTGACACATGACTGAAAGCTACTTGGCTTACAAATAATGAATTAAACGCTGCTCTGTAAGTACTTTTCCGTTTCGTTCTAAAAAATCAATTGAATGTTTTAAATCTCTAAGCTGTATGTGAAAACGCTAACCTATATGTCAAGCGAAAAAATCGCGTAATATTTCAGGATACCTATTGAAGGTGCCTTGTAACTATGGCGAAATGAGTTTGGAGACGTAAGTTAAATAAAAAAATTAAGACGTAACATGCAAAACGTGCTTTTGTTTTGAATTACTGCAATTTACTCTCTTACATGCTGATGATCAGATAATTAAACAGGAAACAGGAGATAATCTACAAAGAGCAGTACAAAGATTGAGTCAAAACGCAGTATGCTACAACTTAATTGTATCTGCAAGTAAGACAATATAATGGCTTTGAAACGGAAGAATCCAGTCAGATCAAAAATAATAACAAATGAAAAAAATTTTGGAACAGTTATGCTACTTAAGTTATCTAGAATGTGCCTGGCCTACTAGTTTTAACTATGACAAACACAATGAGACGAAGGTTAATAAATATCATGCTGTCTGCGAAACACTGGAAGAACTTTGGGAAGAAAAACAAGAAAATAAACGTAAATGAAACTATATACCTGCTCTCGTATATGTTTCCGAATCACGGACAATAACACAAAACAGACAAATCAAGTATGCAGTTAGCAGAAACGAAGTTCATGAGATGTGTAAGGGGCTGCAATCAAATGGAAAAAATAAGGAATAAAACAAAAAGACCAGATTTAAAAATCTTTTCAGTTATTGACCCTACAGATGAGAGTAGAGTGATATGGAAGGATCATATTGATGGAAAGATAGATTTTCTTTCCTCGAATTTATCTTCCGTGTGACAACTTCTTCCTCTCATATTAGCATTTTCAATCTACGTCCTGAGTTATTTGCTGGATGTATTCCAATCTCTGCCTCATTCTACAGTTTTTACCTTCTTCTGCTGCCTGCAGTACTATGGAAGTTATTCCATGGTGCCTTAACAGATGGCCTACCATCATGCCCGTTCTTCTTGTCAGTGTTTTCCATGTAGTCCTTTCCTCGCATATTCTTCGGAGAACATCCTCATTGGGTACCTTATCAGCCCACCTAATTTTCAAAATTATTCTGTAGACAGGAAAAAAAGATAATCAGTTATCTGCCGACTATAAGGACATAACTAGATAAACTTCTTAAAGATTGATGGATGATAGAGAACAGAACAGGTGACCGACGCCTGCTGCTTGGAAGGAGATGCTAATAAAAAGTGAAATGATGTCGTGTAGTTTTGTTGGCTGGGAGACCCCAGAGGGCAAGTATCCTTCGTGCACAGTGCTACATCTCCTTTGTGGTGCATGCGAGTTCTGTGTTTAGTGTAAGGTGTCATGTTTGTATTTGTCGATGATCAGTGACAGGGGAGGTTGAAAACCGGTACCGGCAAGTAGCCTAATCCTCTCGAAGAGCTCAAAGGGGGCCGCCGAGCTCAACTATCCCATCCGATAGTCGGATCATCATTAACAGTATCACATGCCCTCACTTCATAAGGAATTTAATTCAGGATAGCCGGCCGCTGTGACCGAGCGGTTCTACGTGCTTCAGTCCGAAACCGTGCTGCTGCTACGGTCCAGGTTTGAATCCTGCCTCTGGCATGGATGTGTGTGATGTCCTTAGGTTAGTTAGGTTTAAGTAGTTCTAAGTTATAGGGGACTGATGACCTTAGATGTTAAATCCCATAGTGCTTATAGCCATTTGAACCATAATACAGGGTATTCGAGTAATGTATAGTTATCAAGAACTACGTCAAATTTCTCCTTCGCTTTGCCGTAAAGGCGAAAGGAAAGCCGCCAACAGCACGTGGCATATTCGACGGCTGTCCATAGAAGTACTGGTCAAGCTCGTCGTTGCTAAATCTCCGTGACCTTACGAGAATCCGCGTATTCATTGAAGCAAGGCAGTTCACGTTTGGCTAACTGATATGGATGAACAGAACTAATCGAGGACAAAAGTGTAATTTCAGGCTTTGCAGTCAAAGCATTTCCGTTTGCACAGTGAACCGCAGTTTCATTGATGTGCTTACCATACTAATAATTCCAGTAAATAAGATAATTAAGTATCTCAGGTAATAGCTTTTTAATGGGCATCTCGCTAATTCACTGATAGGCAAAGCATTATATCCGCCAGCTTAATATTGTATTGGTCCATCTTTGGAGCACAATACATCAGGGATTCTTCGTATTTAGGATTCGATACTCCCTTCGTCTGTTTCTGGGGGTATGTTCCACCATGTGTCTAAGTATAGGCCACGCAGTTTCCTTAAATTCGGCGTCTCCTAAACTAGGAAGTAAGACCCGATAGCATCTAACATGTGTTTCGTCGGGACCGGATCAGTCAAAATCGGTGGCCAACAGATTAAGGCTAGTTCACTATCCTGCAGTCAAACCACTGTAGCACGACTCTGGTTCTGTGACACCGATATTCATCTTGCTGGAAGATGCCATCGCCATTGAAGAAATAACCTAGCGTGAGGGGATGTTGGTCTCCCATAATAATGGTCACAAAGCCCACAGCTGGATTATGTTTGCCACGCGGGATTAGCCGAGCGGACTCGGGCGCTGCAGTCATGAACTGCGCAGCTGGTCCCGGCGGAGGTTCGAGTACTCCCTCGGGCATGGATGTGTGTGTTTGTCCTTAGGATAATTCAGGTTAAGTAGTGTGTAAGCTTAGGGACTGATGACCTTAGCAGTTAAGTCCCACAAGATTTCACACACATTTCCACATTTTTGGCTTATGCTTTTAATTACTACCTTAGGTCTCATACACCTCCAAGCGGGTATCCCTCACAGCATACACTCCGCCCATCGCCCTGCGTCTGTGGCGCGGCGCTTCATTCGAACAGCCGTTTGCCTGCACTGCAGCGCATCCTGACACGACCATCGATCTGGGGTGACAAGAAACGTAGTTCATCCGACCTGGTGCCACTTTCCATTTACCTGCAGTTCAATCTCTATGATCCCGTGACCAGAGTGATCGCAAATTGACGTTCTCGTTCGGTCACCAAGCTACAGAACGCCACTTATCCTGCTTGACGGAGCAGGCAACCCTCGGACATCGACGTTCCGTGATGCGGCCTGGACCTCCATCACGCTGTAGCCTGCTCGTGGTTTCATCATCTTTCAACCACTTTCCACAGATACGCACGACAGTAACATGCTAAAAGCCTTTCAGCTACGGCATTTTCAAGGTGCTGTTTTTCAGAATTAGTTGCCCTGCGTCAAAATCGCTTATTTGAGTGGATTTATCCGAAACATGTTCAAATGTGTGTGAATTCCTAAGGGACCAAACTCCTGGGGTCATCGGACCCTAGACTTACACATTTCTTAAAATAACTTAAACCAACTTACGCTAACAACACACACACACACACACATCTGTGTCCGAGGGAGGACTCGAACCTACAGCGGGAGTGGGCGCGCAATCCGTGACATGGCGCCTCTAACCACGCGGCCATTACTCGCGGCAGGATTTATCAATTTACGATCGCTTCTGTTCCGCTTATAGACTTTCCTTAGCGCGTCAGAAGTCTATATCGCTACCGAGAGAGATTCTATCTCGTTTTGTAGAGTGATCGTAATTTTTTGGCATGAAAGTTCACAGTTAAATAGCCACTATTAATATTGAAATTTATTATGCCAATTCACGAATCACTAGTGGCGTAGAGATTGCTTGTTCAATAATAAAACCGTCCCCAGTCTCGGGTTCTAACCCCGCTACCGTTTAACGTCTGAATAAATTCGATTAGCATTGACAGTCGGAGACATACGGGATAAGAAGGCACCCTCATTCTGCCGACGGCTTTGTCAAAGAGGGCGGAGGAGTGGACAGAGGTTCAGGGTCTTCCTTACCCTTAGGGAGGATAGCTGCCCCTAAAGGCGGAAGAATCAGCAATGATCAACGACACGAGGATCCAGAAAGCAATAGAAACCACTGCATTAAAGACACATACCGTGTATCCACAGGACATGTGGCCTGTAATTGAAAAAATGTCACGATGATCCCTCCATTGGCCAAAGATTCCAGAATATTCCCCATTCGGATCTCCGAAAGAGAACTGTCAAGGGAGAGGCGTCTATCACAAAAAGATTCAAAAACCCACAAAAGGATAACGTTCTGTGAGTCGAAGCGTGGGCTGTCAAAAGTATGAAGCTAGAAAATCTGAAAAGAAAAATGCAAAGGTTCAGTCTAGATATAGTGAGTGTTAGAGAAAGAAAATGGATAGATGAGTATAAGGTAACATCAATAGCAGCAGAATCTGTAATAAAGGGAGTAGGATTCGTAATGAATAGGAAGGTAGGAAGAGTGTATGTTACAGTGAACAGTTCAATGACAGGGTTGTTCTCATCTGAATCGACAGCAATCCATCACCGACAACGATAGTTCAGTTATACACGCCAACGTCGCAAGCCGAAGATAAAGACATAGAAAAAGTATATGAGGATATTGAACGGATAAAGCAGTATGTAAAGGGAGATGAAAATATACTACTCCTGGGGGACTGGATGCGGTTGTACTAGGAGTATAAGAAAGAGTTGACGGAGAATATGGACTTGGTATTTGGATTGAAAGAGAGGAAAGACTACTTGAGTTCTGCGGTAAATTTCTGCTAGTAACAGCGAATAGTCTGTTCAAGAATCATAAGAGGAGAGGTATACTCGGAAAAGGCGGGAGATACGGGCAGATTACAGTTAGATTACATCATGGTCAGACAGTGATTCCGAAATCAGATATTGGAGTGTAAGGCATACTCAAGCTCGCCAAGCTACCCGCGCGGTCTCATGCACTGCTTCCCGAGCATAAAGGAGTGCCAGTCCCCGGTTCGAATCTGCCCGGTGCATTACTGTCGAGGTCCGATGTGCCGGCCAGCCTGTGGATACTTTTTAAGGTGGTTTTCTATCTACCTCGGCGAAGAAGACTAGCCTGAAGTTTAAGAGACGAGTCAGGAAGAATCAATGCGCAAAGAAGTGGAATACGGAAGTACTAAGCAATGAAGAGAAACACCTGCGATGAGGAATAGCTCAGTAGGCAGTAAAGTTGAAGAGGAATGGACATCTCAAAAATGGATCATCACAGAAGTTGGAAAGGAAAACATAGGTACAGAGAAGGTAACCGCGAAGAAACCACGGGTAACAGAAGAAACACAGTTCATCGAAGAAAGACGGGAGTACAAAAATATTCTGTAAAATTCGATAATACAGAGGTACAAGTCACTTAGGAATGAAATAAACACGAAGTGTAGCGAAGCTGAGGCGAACTGGCTGCATGGAAAAAGTGAAGAAATCGAAAAAGAAATAACTGTCGGAAGGATAGACGCAGCATATAGAAGAGTCAAAACAACCTTCGGTGAAATTAAAAGCAAGGGTAGTAACATTATGGGTGCAATGGGAATTCCACTGTTGGTGGAGAGAGTTCACTGAAGGCCTCTACGAGAGGGAAGAGTTATCTGATGTGATAGAAGGAGAACCAGGAGTCGATACAGAAGAGACAGGTTATCCAGTAATACAGGGTGACAATTACTGAGCTACATTAAATAAAATCGTCATAACTACTGAACAGTTTGCGTTAGGACATTCAAACTGCATGGTTGGCCGAGGGCGTGATGGGAATTAGTAAGCGCATGGTTTGTTTTAGCCGACTTTCATCTGAGTGGGTTCGACAGGAAGCAAAATTGGCGCATCTGAGGGACTGAGAATCCGCATTTCGCCATCGAAAGGTCTCATCATCCTCCACGGGTGACGATATGGTGTGCAATACCTAGTCACAGAATAATCGGCGCGATATTCCTTGAATGCACGGTGACTATCGAAACGTAGGTGAAGGTTTTGGAAGATGATTCCATCCCCATTATCCATAGTGTCCCTGTTTTCGACAGATGTGGTTCATGCAAGACGGAGATCGACCCCATCGAAGCAGGAGTGTGTTTGATGCCTGGAGGAGCACTTTGGGGACCGCATTCTGGCATGAGCCTCGATTGGCCTACTTATTCTCCGGATCGGAACACAGGCGACTCCTTTTTGTGGGGCTGTATTAAAGACAAGGTGTATAAAAATAACCCCAAACCATTCCTGAGCAGAAAACAGCCACTCAGTAGGTCATCTAAAGCGTCGATGTTCCAACGCTTCAGCGGGCAATGCAGAATTTCTATATTCGTTTGCGCCACATCATCGCCAATGATGGCAGGCATATCGAACATGTCGTAATCTAAATCCGAATATCTGTAGGGGCATTCACATGTTGAATAAAGTGTGTGCATGCCGTACTTTGAACTAATTTACGTTTGTTTTCACGTATTTCAATAATTGTCACTCTGTAGATCATAATTTAAAAAGGGTTTGACAGACTTAAGATCGAATAAGTCTGAATGAATAGATAACTTTCACCAGAATTTCTAAAATTATTGGGGGAAGTGACAACAAAACGACTATTCGTTTTGCTGTGTAGAAATTTAAAAATTTGCTGACAAGAATAATACACACAAGAATGGAAAAGAATATTGAGAATTCATTAGATGATGGCCAGTTTGCTTTAGGAAAGGTAAAGGCACCGGAGAGGCAGTTATGACATAGCGGTTGATAATGGAAACAAAAGTCTAAACAAAAATCAACACAGGTTAATAGGATCTGTCGACCTGGATAAAGCATTCGACAGTGTCAAATGGTGCAAGACGTTCGAATTTCTGAGAAGACTAGAGGTAAGCTATAGGGAAAGACGGGTAATGTACAACTTATGCAAAAGCTAAGATAGAATAATAAAATACCAAGAGCGAAGTGTTCGGATAAAAAAGATGTAAGAAGCGGATACAGTCTTTCGCCCCTACTGTTCAATCTGTTCATCGAAGAAGCAATGATGGAAATAAAAGAAAGGTTCAAGAGTGAAATTAAAATTCAAGGCGAAAGGATATCAATGATAGGATTCGTTGATGACATTGAGGTCCTCAATGAAAGTGAAGAAGAATTACAGGATCTGTGAAAACGAACGGAGAATGTAATTGAGTGCAGAATATGGACTGAGCGTTAATCGAAGAAAGACAAGGGTAAGTAACAGAAATGAGAAGAACGATAAACTTAACATCAGGATTGATAGTCACGAAGTAGATGAAGTTAAGGTATTCTTTTACCTAGGCAACAAAACCCGTGATGGACGGAGCAAGGAGGACATCAAAAGCAGACTAGCACTGAGCCAAGAGAAGTGTACTAGTATCATACATTGGCCTCATTTGAGTAAGAAATTTCCAAGGTTGTACGTTTGGAGCACCACATTACGGTAGTGAAACATGGGATGTGGGGAAACTGGAACAGGAGAGAATCGAAGCATTAGAGACGTGGCGTTTGGACGAATGCTAAAAATTTGTTGGACTGATAAGATAAGGGATGAGGAGGTTCTGCGCAGTATCATAGAGGAAATAAATATATGAACAACACTGACAAGAACAGACAGGATAATAGGACACCTGTTAAGATATCAGGTAATTACTTCCATGGTACTAGAGGGAGCCGTAGAGGGTAGAAACATAAGGGAGAGGGAAAGTAGAATACATCCAGCAGTCTGCAAGTGCTACTCTGAGGTGAAGATGATGGCACAGAAGAGGAATACATGGCTGGTCGCATCAGAGCAGTCGGAAGACTGATGGTTAAAAAAAAAATTTTAATATTATTTACTTCGCGAGATATGTATCACAGCATTACTGGAAAGATGATTCTGTATTCAGCATAGGCTAAAAACACATATCTCAGGATATTTGGTCTGTGATGGTTAAAGAAAGCATGTTCTGGGCCGCTACCGGTAATATGGGAGAATCAGAGGGCTGACCGCTCCGAGAGTACGTGGTATCTCGGCTTCAATTACATCCTGATTGTACTGTGCTGTTGGCTGCTCTGGTGTGAACAGGCTTATGGCTGTAAATTTGACTTGCTTTAGTGCAGTTGTTTCATTCTGGGATGTATTCGACTGACGACATTACAAAACACTTGAAATTAATATTTGAATTGTTCCTGAGCAATTGCCCACATCGCACTTCACATTCACGAATTCTCTGTAAACGGCACATAGTTTATCAGCTGCAGAGGAACCCCGCAACAGGCACTTCGTCAAGGATTGACTGAACTACTGACTTACCGTACTCTGGTACATAAGGGTGGTTGAAGTAGGTACAGCACATTATGAAACTAGAATGCGAGGAGGTCAAAATATGCTGTTGTGGTCTTCAGTCCTGAGACTGGTTTGATGCAGTTCTCCATGCTACTCTATCCTGTGCAACCCGCTTCATCTCCAAGTACCTACTGCAGCCTACATTCTTCTGAATCTGCTTAGTGTATTCGTCTCTTGGTCTCCCTCTACGATTCTTACCCTCCACACTGCCCTCCAGTGCTAAATTTGTGATCTCTTGATGCCTCAGAACATGTCCTACCAACCTATCCCTTCTTCTAGTCAAGTTGTGCCACAAACTCCTCTTCTCCCCAATTCTATTCTATACATCCTCATTAGTTATGTGATCTACCCATCTAATCTTCAACATTATTCTGTAGCACCACATTTCGAAAGCTTCTATTCTCCACTTGTCTAAACTATTTATCGTCCATATTGAAAACTATACAAAGACCTAATGACGCTTAACCTGAAAGACAATTTGTCCTGATCTATTTTTTCTTTTTCTTCTTTAATTAACGTTTTCTACATTGGGCAATAAGGACGAATTTTACTGGCGAATATGTGGATTAATATGGCGCATTTAGAGTGCCTAGCTCTTTGAAGAGGTACCTACGTGACGTCCGTGGGTCAGCACCACATATTATTCTTACTGCTCGCTGCTGTATAATCAATACCTTGTCAGTGATGACTAACCCCAAAAAATTTTTCCCAAATACATTATTTTAGAGGAAATATGTAAAATACGTCCAGAGGTTGATACGTTCCTTACGAATTAGAATTTATACCAAGAACAAATGTAACTGATATTGACTGTTTGAGAAGCTCTGTAATCTGTTTCCTCCAATTCTATGTTTTGTCAATATGTACATCCAAAAATTTGGAGCTTTGTACACTATTTTCTGACTCCTGATCACGTTCTACATCAATTGTTGGTATGACTATTTGTTGTACAGAATTAAACATTGTGTTTTTTTTTTCTAAATTTAAGCAGAATCTATTTTCAGAGAACTGCTCAGTAATCTTTTGGAAAATATCATTTATAACTTTTCTGTTGTTTCTCTCTAATGAGATATAACACTCATATCGTCTGCAGAAAGGACCAATTTTGCTTGTTGAAAGTTAAATGGCAGGTCGTCCAGATATATTAGGAGTAGGAGTGGACCAAAAATTAAACCCTGTGATATTCACTTTGTGAATTTTTTTCCCCAGTCACTAAAATTGGTCTAAACTATTCAGCGCAACACCTTTTGCATTCTGTTTGTCCGTATGATTCAAATCAGCTGTGTGTAATGTCATCAGTCCACAAAACTTTAGTTTCCTAACAGAGGATCATGATCTGAAGAATCAGACACCTTGAAAAATTACGAAAAATGCCAACTGGTGATGTATTATTATTTAAGGTTTTTACTAGTTGATGAGTGAATGTACAAACAGCATTAAGAGTCTAGCAACCTTTCTGAAATCCAAACTGTGGTGTGCTAAGTAAATTGTTTCTATCTAAGTGTGCAGTTAATCTTGAGTACATTACTTTTTCGAATGTGTTGGGAAAAGACATCAGTAAGTTAATTCGATGATAACTGTTTAAGTCTGTGTTGTCACCTTTCTCATGAAGTGGTTTAATAATTGCATATTTTAACATGACTGGAAAAATTCTCTGTGCCTGTAATGCACTGCATGTGTCACTAAGGACATTAATTATTAAATGAGAACTACTTTTATAATTTTATTTGAAGTTCCATCAACTCCACGAGATCTTCTGTTTTTTCAAATTTTTGTAATTGTATTAATTTCAGGAAGGATGTTGGGGCTACTTCTAGTTGCTTAAAGTTTTGTGGGATGACGTTGTTAATATATTCTCTTGCTTCTTCAACTGAATCATTTAATTCCATATTTGCTGCTACATTTAGAAAGTGATTGTTAAAATAACTTGCAACTTTTAATTATCAGTTCAAATGGTTCAAATGGCTCTGAGCACTGTGGGACTTAACATCTGTGGTCATCAGTCCCGTAGAACTTAGAACTACTTAAACCTAACTAACCTAAGGACATCACACACACCCATGCCCGAGGCAGGATTCGAACCTGCGGCCGTAGCAGTCGCGCGGTTCCGGACTGAGCGCCTAGAACCGCTAGACCACTGAGGCCGGTGAATTATCAGTCAGAACATTGTCCTTTAGTTTAATTGTTATGGAATCTTGACAATGTCCCATATAGTTTTCATCTTATTATCTGCACTATTTATATGCATACTTCTGGACATTTTAATGACTTTCATTAAAGTACTGCCGTATTTCTTGTAGTATCCAAGTAATGTCTGCTCTATCTTACGCTGGATTTTATATAATTTCCTTTTTCCTCTGACATGAGATTTTAATTCCCTTAATTATACACAATTAATTTGTTTTTAATCGATCTTCTGGATAATTGTTTAGGAAAGCAAAGGTAACTTTAAAGTACTGACACATATTTACTAAGGAATAAATAGAATCTCTTCCTACATATACTTCACTACACACCACCCCTTTTAGTTCACTTTTAAATAATTGTATCCTACTCTCATTAATAAGCCTCGCAACTTTCACATGAGCCTGCCTGAGTCGTAAGGTGCTATAGTGTTAATTTCCAATAACTGCGCATCACAATCAGATAGTCCACTAGCAACTGAATACACATTAATTGTTTCAGCCTGAGCACTCTCCATAAAAAGTTATCAATCAGTGTCTCACTATTTTGCTCCACCCAGTTTGGATAATTGACTACTGAAATTAGAATGAAACACCCAAATAATAATTAAAGTTCGTTTTCCATGTTTGTATCTTTTAAGAAATCTACAATGAAATCTTCACAAACTAGTAATTATTTCTTCATATCTGACAGGTAGCTCAACTATGCATCTAAATTTCTCATAAATGTCTGAAAGTTTCCCAGAGGGGATCCGAAGATCGTTACAAATATCAGAGAAGTATTCTGCAGTAGCAACTCATAAGCAATTTGCTTAAAACCACGAAAGGCACCATACCTTCTTAGAAAAGTCAGTGAAGGCAGAGATTACAGATTTAGCCGCCATTTACATATATCATTAGATAACAGAGACGTCTTTGCATTTATCTTGGAATAACAGCAGAAGCCAACAAAACTTATAGTGTTACAAGTACATAGCAAGATCGAATTTACTGTTTAAAGCCATTCTTCTCTATTTATTCGTAGTGATCGACACAGATGAGTTGAGGCACACATACTTGTACTTACATACACATAAACGATACATACACATAAACAAAATTTTAATTTTGGTCTGGTCAGTGTGCCAAAAATAATATGAAATGCTTCTTCCAGTCACTAGTGCCATCAAGATTTTTGGGATGTTCCTTTTGATCATCCGGCAAATGCCGAAACTGGGAATCCCCTTTCAAACATTACTAATGCGCATTCCTTCTCCCACACTTCCGAAATTTGGCTGCAATGAACGAAGCTGGGTAAAAGAAAATGTTTAGAATTCATAATATGCATGGTACCTAGGCTGTGGTTGTATGTTAAAAGGTAAAATATATTGAAACCTATAATAAATAAATTAGCTAAACGCATGCAATTTTACAACTGCACTTAGCAGAAGCAGTCACATTTGGTAAAGTTTGCGAGTGTCCAATTTTGTGTAGCGCGCAATTTTTATACAAGCGTTGAGAATGCAGATTTGCCAGCAAATTAAAGGTAAGCAGCTGGAGAACGTTAGTAACAGAGTAAAGTAAAAAACCAATACAGCTAAAGGCTCTTGTTGAAAAAATATCGGCTTATCCTCAATACAAGAAAATACACTGAAGCACCAAAGAAACTGGCATAGACATGTGTGTCAAATACAGAGATTTGTAAACAAGCAAAACACGGCGCAGCGGTCGGCGACGCTTACATAGGACAACAAGTGTCTGGCGAAGTTGTTAGATCGGTTACTGCCGCTACAGTGGCAGGTAAACAAGATTTAAGTGAGTTTCAACGTGGTGTCATAGTCAGCACACGAGCGATGGGACACAGCGTCTCCGAGTTAGCAATGAAGTGGGGATTTTCCCAGACGACCGTTCCACGAGTGTACCGTGAATATCAGGAATCCGGTAAAACATCAAATCTCCGACATCATCTTCTGTCGGAAAATGGTTCTGCAAGAACGGAACCAACGACGACTGAAGAGAAACGTTCAAGGTGATAGAGGTGTAACCTTTCCGCAAATTGCTGCAGGTTTCAGTACTGGGCAATCAACAAGTGTCAGCGTGCGAACCATTGAACGAAATTTCATCGATATGGGCGTTCGGAACCGAAGGCCCACTCGTGTACCCTTGATGACAGCACGACTGAAAGCTTTACGACTCGCCTGGGACCGTCAATACCGACATTGGACTGTTGATGGCTGGAAACATGTTGCCTGATCAGTTGAGTCTCGTTTCAAATTGTATCGAGCGGATGGACGTGTACGGGTATGGGAATAACCTCATGAATCCATGGACCCTGCATCTCAGCAGGAGATTGTTCAAGCTAGTGGAGGCTCTGTAATGGTATGGCCCGTGTGCAGTTGAAGTGATATGGGACACCTGATACGTGTACATACGATTGACAGGTGGGATGTACGTAAGCATTCCGTCTAATCACCTGCATCCATTCATGTCCATTGTGCATTCCGACGGACTTGGGAAATTCCAGCAGGACAATGCGACACCACACACGTCCAGAATTGCTACATCGTGGCTCCAGGAACACGCTTCTGAGTTTAAACACTTACGCTGGCCACAAAACTCCCGAGACATGAACATTATTGAGCACATCTGGGATGACTTGCAATGTGCTGTTCGGAAGTGATCTCCACCCCTCGTACTCTTACGGATTTATGGACAGCCCTGCAGTATCATGGTGTCAGTTCCCTCTAGCA
Source organism: Schistocerca nitens (assembly GCF_023898315.1). Taxonomy (NCBI): domain Eukaryota; kingdom Metazoa; phylum Arthropoda; class Insecta; order Orthoptera; family Acrididae; genus Schistocerca; species Schistocerca nitens. The sequence continues at coordinate 575,592,041 of NC_064617.1, forward strand.
CTAGTTCAGACGTTGGTCGAGCCCATGCCACGTCGTGTTGCGGCACTTCTGCGTGTTCACGGGGGCCCTGCAAGATATTAGGGTGGTGTATCCGTTTCTTTGGCTCTTCATTATACGAGTACAATGTAATGCTCTTGAAGCGAGCTTCACTAGTGTTCACCAGTACATGTGTCATCTCTATGGAGTTATGGAAGAAAGGAAAGAATATTCAGATCTGACTTCCGAAACTCACCTGGTTTATGTAAATTTTTTGTTTTCGATTAGTGCAGAAGTTCCTACAAATTATCCTACTTAACTATATCAAGTCTAATCTTATGTATCACGTACTGGTTTACTCTTCAAGGCGAACTAAGAGATATATGACTAACAAATAGATACACTGTGCCACACGTGAAGACCGTGAGAGTAAAGCTAGAATAATTCCACTTTACGTAGGGATACGGACAGTCGTTCATCCGGCAGATCATATCCAAAAGGAATATGAAAGAGCAAAAATAATACTATTCTACGTCGTTTAGCGTACGGTGGATTCTGAAGACATGTACGGGTGGGCCAGAAGTTACGATAGGAAAATATTCAAATTACCTAAAATATCGTTTCGCGTTTACATGAATGAGGAAATGTATTCCAGGAAAAAAATAAACATTCTCTGCGTGTAGTGCGTCCTGTGTGTCCTGTGGCAGAGGTCAATCAAATTGCAACAATGCAGGCGTCACTCCTCGTGGTTCTGGCGAATACCACGACACGTGATCCACTTCTGTTTTGCTCCCAAGGTGATACTGGGGTAAACGGTTGTTTTATAGAAGCGGATACAAGCAGATTCATAACTGAAGAACGTCTTCTCCGTAGCGTGTAGCTGCATGAAAAGGTACGAACTGGTAAGGTATGTGATAAAATTATGCAATTTTTTTAAAATCGCTTTAAGAAAGATGGCTCATCGGAGGCTATTCTTTTGCAAATGCGGCTGAGACAGATGTACCATGCAGTTGTAATGAAGCCATTGCACGCTTAAATGCATCATTACTTCGTTCACTAGCAAAATCGACAAGAAGCGGTCGTCGGAGATGAACATTCCGAGAGCCTTCATGCGCCGTAGAATGAAGAAAGAATTTTAGTCTTTAATATGAAATGCTGTACATAGTCAGGAACGTTAGTAGTTGAAGTATTTCAAAAGAATGTGTGCAAGGAAAAAGATTTCATTACAGTGAATACGTTCAATTTTTATTAAATGCTGTGCTCAGTACTAAAAGTAATAAAACAGAACTGTAATTATCAAAACCAATTAGAGACCGTTACAGTTCAAAGGCCACCCGAATTCTTATATACCTTAAAAGCTTGTAATAGTGTTTTATTCATATATTCGTATTTATGAGTGTATTATCAATGTGTCTTATTAAAAGTGTTAGTCCTAAACACAGTCAGTTGACAGAACAGTTTCTGCCCCCCCCCCCCCTTTATGCTGAGCCAATAGTTTGGTAAAATTTACAGCGAAAATATTTATTAAGGTCAGAAATTATTCTAGAGATATTTGTACAATTAAAATTCCAGCTGGCGACACGTTATAAAAACCGTAACAGGTTCACGGTCCCCAAAACTTCATTCATACTCTGTATAATACGAGGGTGGTTTGAAAATTTCTCGGAATCGCCACGAGAGATCAGCGCTAGCGCAACGAGTCATTCACGTGACATTCATTGGGCTGTTGCCTGTAAAGACGTGCCATGTCAGTGCTCTTGGAAGATAGCTGTGGCGGTGACGTGGCTCTGTTGTTGTTCCCGTGTAGTGATTTGCGAAAATGCAAAAAATCGAGATTCGAGCAGTCATTAAACATTTCGTAAACAACGGTATGAAAGCAAAGGACATTCATGCCGATTTCCAGAATACACTGGGGGACTCTCCTCCTTCCTATTCAACTGTTTCTAAGTAGACAAATCAATTTAAATTTGGTCGGGAGAGCTTAGATGACGATCCGCGCAGTGGTCGGACAAGATGTGTCACCACTCCAGAAATTTCAACAGTGCAAAAAATGGTCATGGAGGTTCGCCGATTGAAAGTACGTGAAACTGCTCACGTTTGCCAGATATCATCTGAAAGAGTATACCACATTTTAACTGAAGAATTAAAAATGAAAAAATTATCTGCTAGATTGGTGCTGCGACTCTTGACGCGCGCCCGCAAACATGTGCCGTCGCCATGGCAAAATTACACGAACTAAGGTATGAATTGTTGCCATACCCGCTTTATTCACCTAATATGGCTCCGTCAGACTTCCATCTCTTCCCAAAAGTGAAAATTTGTCTTGGTGGATGAAGATTCACTTCAAACTAAGAATTGATAGCCGAAGTTGACAACTATTTTGCAGGCGTGGAGGAAACTCATTTTCGAGATGGGATCAAGGCACTGGAACATCGTTGAACCAAGTGCATTAATATACAATGAGACTACATTGAAAAATAAAAATAGTTTCAGTGATGTAAGTACCTTTTTTCTATTCCGTTCCGAGAACTTTTCAAACTACCCTCATACAAGGACTTACACGATTCCCATGAAAACAAATAGTGTTCATGTTAGTTGACTGATAAAAATGTCAGTATTACTGTGTTTCAATAGTAAGATATTGAAGCCTCCTCACGTCCAATTTATCTGTGTTTATCCTATGTTAAGTAGTACTTTGTAATGATCATTATCTTTCATGCTTTCAAAAAACTGTGCACATTAGTGGGAGATTTCATCTGGATTGCTAATAGCTAACTACTTTATGAATCCAGAATGAAATTTTCACTCTGCAGCGGAGTGTGCGCTGATATGAAACTTCCTGGCAGACTAAATCTGTGTGCCGGACCGAGACTCGAACTCGGGACCTTTGCCTTTCGCGGGCAAGTGCTCTACCAACTGTTCGAGTCTCGGTCCGGCACACAGTTTTAATCTGCCAGGAAGTTACTTTACGAATGTATGCTAGGCTGTGCTGTTGTTTTTGTGTCCGATTTAGAAATCAGATTTAAGTCCCAAGTAAAGTTACATACAACATTTAGTTTACTTTAGTAGCAATATACTCACTTGGAATTATTTGGACTAATTAGGTTGCGACAGTTTTTGATTTACGGGACCACATTTCACTCTCCAACGTCAATAACGTTAGTTCGATTCCTGCTAGGATAACTGCTGTTCCCTTTCAAAATAGAATCCTTATGGTCACGAATTACTGTCCGATTTCTTTCCATTAACGCACGCTCAGAGTGAACTTCAAATTCCTCACAAAGGAGCAACATTATTAGTGACTCACTTTCGCAGTAAAAACCGACAGTGTTATGATCTTAGCGAACACTAAACGATAAACGATGTCCACTTGGATAACGCTTCCTTAAGCATTGTATGGAAAGATGTGCACTGTTCAGCAGGTTCCATTTTCAATAGGCTTTAGGCAGAACTGAAGAAAACTGACTGATAAATCCCAAGCATTCTAATCCAAGTTGCCAGGTTTCCTTGTGGTATACTCCTTCTGTTTTGTGCGGTTTCTCCTCGCAGCAGTTGAGAACTTCTCTATGTACGGTATTATTTTGTCGTACTGTAGCTATTATTCGTCTTTTATTAATTCAGGGAGCCTGATAAGTAAATAAAAAAAGAATAATCGTCAAATTCTTCAGAAAATTTTCGCGGTACGTCACAGGGCGATATAGATATATTAATATGTAATGATGCTTTGTGAAAAGACCGAAGCTGTCACAATTTTAAAAATGCATGCAAGCTAGATTGACAATTAAATCTGTTGTACCACGCTTGATTGCGAATTATCTCCAGAAAAGGCAGCACGTAAGTCACCGCGAAACATGAACACAGCCGACCATTTGCAACAATATAAAGGCATCAGTTTCCATAGACTACGTAGATGGGATGGACGAAATTAACATATATGGACAAAGGAGATTCTGTTCTGGATTTCTGATGATACGACGTCCAGCTCTTCAGCCGCACCTTCATCTTCGGATTAATCGTTAATGGTACACAGTGAGTTATTACTTAAGTTTCCTAAACAGACTGTGGCAAGACTGGTCTACGTCGTGAGCGCAATACATATTTATAAGATCATTATCATAGTATGCTCACATGATCTTCGTATGGAGGATCCAGTTGTCACCTGATATCGGCATAGTAAATGATCACTTCGTCCATACAACTACCATCTAATTAACTTCCACTGCTATCGTGGTAACGAGGGAATTTCCTCAAATCATTTTCAGATTCTCGTGGATGGAAGACTTGTTCAAGAATCAGTTATCAGCAAAGACCTTGAACGTCGTTGTACAAGATCAGTCCATAAATGAGTGGAACTAGTTCGATTCCTATTGACATACAGTCTTCATGGAACGTCACGAACTTGGAACTTTGTTAATCGTATCTATTCAGCGAACGCCAATAGTAACAAAAATGGTTCAAATGGCTCTGAGCACTACGGGACTTAACTTCTGAGGTCATCAGTCCCCTAGAACTTAGAACTACTTAAACCTAACTAACCTAAGGACATCACACACATCCATGCCCGAGGCAGGAGTCGAACCTGTGACCGTAACGGTCGCGCGGTTCCAGTCTGTAGCGTCTAGAGCCGCTTGGCCACTCAGGTCGGCCCAATAGTAACATATTGTTATCTCTTTCCTTTTGTGTTTTCTGCTTATGTACACCCTAAGGCAAAAAACAGAATACACCGGGAAGGAATTACCCGAATGGCACGGAAATCGATAGATGTAGTGTACGGATACAGACAAACTAATGATTACTTTTTCACAAATATTGGACGACGTAATTAAGAGAAACAGCTTCAGAGATTGAGCAAGTCAATAATTTGTTAGTCGACTTAGCTCCTATGAAAGCCTTCATTCGGTTGGCATTGATGGACATAGTTATTGGATGACCTCTTGAGGGATATCGTGCTAAATTAATTTCAACTGGCGCATTAGATCGTCGAAATCCCGAATTGGATGTAGCGCCCTGCTCATAATGCTCCAAATGTTATTAGTTGGGAAGAGATTCGGCGACCTTTCTGTCGAAGGTAAAATGTGGCAAGCACGGAGATAAGCAGTAGAAATTCTCGCCTCGTGTGGACGGGGATTATCTTGCTGAAATGTAAGTCCAGGGTAAAAAGACGCGACGTAGAATATCGTCGACGTACCACTGTGTTGTAAGGAAGTCACGTATAACAACTAAATGGATTCTTCTATGAAAGAGATTGGCACCTCGGATCACTCCTGGTTGTCGTACGGTGAAGTGGGCGACAGTACAGTTGGTATTCCAACGCCATCTGGGTCATCTCCAGACATGTCTTCCCTGCTCACCGGGTCTCATTTCGAAGTAGTAACCATCACTGACGACAATTCTACTTCAGTAAATGAAATTTCATACCGAAGACATGTCTGGAGAGGCTCTGGACAGTGGTGAGATACCAACCAGACTGTCGCCCGCCATACAGCCTGAGAACCAGGAGGTGCCTTTAGTTTCCATACCAGGACCCATTTGGTTGTCATCCGAGGCATCCTTGCAGAACAGTGGTGCGTCGACAATATCGTCCACCCCGTTTTGTTGCCCTTCACTGCAAGCCACGCTGCTTTTACATTTCAGCAAGATATTGGCCGGCCGTACAGGCCGAGAGTTTCTACTGCTTATTTCCGTGTTTGCTACACGCCACTTTGGCCAGCAAGGTCGTCGGATCTCTCCTGAATTGAGAACGTTTCAAGCACTATGGGCACGGCCCTCCCCTCCAACCAGCTCGGGATTTTGCTGAGATAATACTCCAATTGGACAGAATTTGGCACGATATCCCTCAGGATGGAATCCAACAACTCTGTCAATCAATGTCATGCAGAATAACTACTTACATAAGGACTAGACGTGGGCCAACGCGTCGTTGACTTGCTCTGTTTGAGAAGCTCTTTCTGTGGTATAAATTATCAAAATTTTCTGAAATTGTAATCATTTGTTTGTCTGTACATGTACATCGCATCTACCCTTTTCCGTCCCCTTCGGATAATTCCTTGTGGTGCGTCACTTTTTTCTGACTTACGTGTGTATTTTGTGTGCTGTGTGTCATAATGAAATTTTATAACTGATGTCTGATTTATTCCCAGCTATACTCGTTTACATAATTGCATTTTGTGACTCTACGCGTAATTTTATCCCTGTCGCCAGGCTATCAAGGCCGGTAATCGCACTGAGAGAGGTCCTGTACCGAGAGCTGTGCAGGAATGGCGAGAGCGTCGTTACACAAAGCCAGCGGACCGCGCTGATGGAACGACATGAGCTCTGGGGGCAGGAGAGCACATTCCTGCCGGCGTGCCACCTGTGTGTGAGGCCACCACCTCGCTGCAATGCCGCCAGGGGTTGCCGAAGGAATGTGCAGAGCGATAATGCCGGAAATTTCACGCTTTATGTCACGCACCGCGCATCCGTTACACGTTTCTTTAAAATAATGATCTCCGAGATTTTCCCGTACACCAGGAGCTTCTACAATCGCATTTCTGCTCGTTTTCAGACAGTCCGTTGCATGCACTCTGAAAGCATTGCGTGACATCATACTGTAGTTCTTTCCCATGCCTGACACAACATCCATGACAGATTTTTCCTGTCATCGTCGAGGCTACAGGAAGTACGCCTAGACCCGATAGTAATATCGTCGTACAAAAATAACACAGGTCTGCGACATAAAAATTGTTCCAGATTTATTAAGTGATTTTATAGTGTTTTCAACGCTGATTTCGGGAAAAATAGTGAAAGAATTCCATCACGTACAGTTATTTCACAAATTGCTTTTTTTTCCTTTTTTTGATATTTCAGAACTCTAGTGAGTTTGAATTTTGGTTTTTAGGATCTCCATAAACTGTTATTTAGCCGTTTTTATACTAGATATACTTAAAATAAAGAGTAATTAGGAGAAACCAGCAGTATTTTCATGTCAGTGCCTGTCTGTCGCGCTGTCCCTTCCCTCACAATCACCAAGCAGTGAGCTTCTGCTATTGACCTTCAGTTCTCAGTACCTCTTCACTCTGTGCTGTTCACGTGTTGTTGCTAGTGCTTTAAACTAGTGACTGTTTTCTTGTGTTGTGAAGTCGTTTTGTGGACAATGGACAATGGCTACCAGACGATGTATAAACTCGCCAGATTGCTTCTGCTACATTTGTGGTAACTATACTATTAAAAAGCAACAGAGAAAGATTTCCGATTTTGTTGGTAAAGTATATTTCGCCAATTTTGGTATAAAGTTATGCGATCAAGGTAAGCCTTGGGCCCCAGACAAAGTTTGTTCAGTGTGTGTTGTAGAACTGAGGCAATGATTTCGACGTAGAAAGCCGTCCTTACGTTTTGGAATACCAATGGTTTGCAGTGAGCCCAAAAATCATAGTGATGGCTGCTGTTTTTGTTCTTGCAACGTACGAGGTTTCAATCTGAAAAACAAAGAGGATATTTCGTACCCTGTTTCTCATGGATTTGAAGCATTAAAGTTCATTTTCTCCACTCACATCTTGATTACTTCCCTGCAAACCTTGGTGATGTAAGTGAAGAGCAGGGCGAAAGATTCCACCAAGACATCAAATAAATGGAAAGAAGATATCAAGGAAGATGGTACGTCAACATGATTGTGGACTGCTGCTGGATGATAAAAAGAGATGATCCTCAACGAGTCCACAGTCGGAAAAGCAATAAAAGAAGCTTCGACAGAAAGCGAAATCGTTATTATAAGGACTCATGAGCTTAAAGAGAAATGGAAGTGTACTGGAAATGTAGATTAGAACATGACTTTTAAATAAAATAAAATTTTATAACGTAGGAAAAAATGTGATAAGTTTCTTAAATTTTGTTATTATACCCAAAAATTTTCCCTTTTTGTGAGAAAACCTAACGTCATAGAAAAAAATGGATTGCATTTTTTAAATCAGCGCTGAAAAGTACATAAAAGTCAGTTATCAAATTTCAGACAACTTTCAAAAAGTTGCAGACCTGTGTAATTAGAAGCGCGGTTTCAAAACTGCATGTCACTATCAAATTTGACCCACTCTCCATTTATCTGTGTATCTCTCCCTACCGCCTACCATGAATGGCGTCAGTCGATTAATGTCCAGCGCAGTACGACGGCCTTCCCCGGGCAGAATGAACGATGAATTATAACATTCATTTAAACGTGTTGTTCTTACTCCTGCTGATTTGTGGCTGTATTCAGAACTTCCTAGCTGTCAGAACACAACACGCCATTCTTAACCCAGCGAAAGCGGCAGATGTAAAAGTAATTTCGTGAGTACTCCAGGGAGTGTTATGGGGCTGTTACTATTTACAGCGTACATAAATGATCTAGTGGATAATTTTGAAACCTTCATGATGCCGCTTGCGACCGACGCGGTTTTTAATGGGAAGGATACTACTCCATAGACTGTAGTGAACAGAAAGATTTACAAATGACGAACGAATGTTGCAGGGACTAGCAGTTGACGTCGAACTCTTGACGTACTAGGAGCTTTCAAGAAGTTACGCAACCCAGTTTCACGAAGTTCCGACAGGTGGTGGCGCTGTACATAGCTTTCAAATTGGCGTCTGAAACAGAGGTGCGTTCCAAGTAGAGAACTGTCACGAAGTTTCTTTTGGCGGAAAACCAGAGCACCGAAAATGTTCAGAGGCGCTTGCAGAAGGTCTACAGAGACGTTGAAGAGAACAAAAGCACTGTGAGTCATTGGGCGAGGCGACTGCCACCATTGCAACAAGGTCGCGTATACCTGTCGGCGGTACAAAGCTGTGACTCCTGCAATATTGGAACGTGCGGACACTCTCATTCGAGACGATCGACGGGTCACAATCAAACACTGCGCTGCTCAACTGGACATCTCTGTTGGTAGTGCTAACACATTCGTCAACCAGCTGGGGTATTCGATGGTGTGCCCCTAGGTTCCTCGCCACTAAACAGAAGACTATAAAGAGCAATGAAGGACCATCTGTGTAACATTCCTTGCACGTTACGAAGCTGATTGTGACAGTTTCTTGTCGAACATCGTCACAGGCGATAAAACATAGGTTCATCACTTCGAACCGGAAACGAAACGGTAGTCCATGGTGTGGCGCCATACCACCTCTCCTCCGAAGAAAAAATTCAAACCCGCATCTGCAGGCAGTAAGTACTTCGCGACAGTCTTCTGGGACTCTACTTGATGGCCTCCCTCACGGTGCAAAGTTAAACTCTGAAGTATATTGTGCTACTGACAGCGACTTAAGCTTGTTCGTCGTCAGAAGAATGCAAACGAATTTCTTCTTCTCCATGCAAAGCCAAGGGCTCATACATGGCTGTGCACCAGAAAGGAGCTCACAAAACTTCACTAGACTGTTCTTCCTCGTCCACCCTACCGCCCAAATCTCGCACCTTCTCAGTTCCATGCTAGGCCCAATGGAGGATGCGCTTCGTGAGACGCAGTACATGCACGATGGGGAGGTTACTGATGCAGTAAGACGTTGGATCCAATGTCGAGCAGTAGAGTGGTACCATACAGGTCCTCCCAGTAAGATGGATGGGTAATAATACGGTGTCTTGTAACCCTGAATAAAACCAACCTGCTTTCCGAAAGAAACAGTTTTTTTTTTACTTATTGGACGCCCCTCACACTGCCATCCAACTCACTGCGTATAAATAGCCCAGGAGAGTCATTACTTTACGATTTCGATACTAGCAGAGAATCACTGGAAACCTTTTTCTTTTGGTGGAGGGGGTCATTAGTCATCTGGCTGATTTGATGCAGCCCTCCATGAATCCCTCTCCCGTGCCAACCTTTGCATCCCAGAGTAGCACTTGCATACTACGTCCGCAGTTATTTGTTGGATATATTCCATTCTCTGTCCTACTCGATCGTTTTTACCCTCTAGGACTATGGAGGCTGACCCCTGATGTCTGAACATATTTTCTGTTATCCTGTCTCCTCTTCTTACGAGTCTTTTCCATAGGTTCCTACCTTCGCCGATTCAGCGGAGGATCTCCTCATTCCTTATCAGTCCACCTCATTTTCAACGTTCTACTGTAGCATCACATCTGAAACACTTCGGTTTTCTTCTGGTCCGGTTTCATATCTGTCACTAACATATAATGATGTGCTCCAAATGTAGTTTCTCAGAGACTTCTTCTTCAAGTTAGGGCGTTTTTTTGATACCTGTACACTTCTCTCGGTCAGGAACGCGTTCTTCGCGTCTGCTAGTCTGCTTTTTAAATCCTCCTTACTTCAGTTACTACGTGATCACAATTTTGATGTTAAGTTTTTCGCTGTGCTCATTTCTGTTTCTTCTCTTTAGATTTATTTTTTTCTGGTTCATTCTCAGTACATATTCTGTACTCATTAGTCGGTTCATTCTATTCAAGGATTCCTATAAATCTTTCTCACTTTCACTGAGGATAGCAATGTCACTTGAACCTTTCTTTTATTTCCTTCATTGCTTTCTTCAATGCACACATTCAACAGCAGGGGCGAAATTCTGCATCCATGTGTTACACACTTTTTAATTCAAGCACTTCTACATCTACATCGTCCGCCCCGATAGCTGAATGGTCAGCGTGACGGACTGCCGTCCTCAGGGCCCCGGGTTCTATTCCCGGCTGGGTCGGGGATTTTCTCCGCACAGGGGCTGGGTGTTGTGTTGTCTTCATCATCATTTCATCGCCACCCGGAGCGCAGGTCGCCCAATGTGGCGCCGAATGTAATAAGACCTGCACCAAGGTGGCCGGACCTGCCCGTAAGGGGCCTCCCAGCCAATGAAGCCAAACGCTCATTTCCATTTACATCTGCATCTGAAAGATTACTTTGGATTCACAATCAAGTGTCTTGCAGACGGTTCATCGAACCACTTTTAGATTCTCTATCCTACCGCTCTCGAACACCGTGCGGAAAAAACGAACTCTCAAATATTCCCGTGCGACCTCTAATTTGTCATATTTTATTAGGATGATCATTCCTCCCTTTGTAGGTGGTCGCCAAAAAAATATTTTCGGTCTCTGAGGAGAAAACAAATAATTGAAAATTCATGAGAAGGTCCTGCCGCAGCGAAAAAGGCTTTTTTTTAAACTATTGCATCCTCAATTCCTGTATCATATCCGTGGCACTCCGTCCCATATTTCGCGATAATACAAAACAATTTGCGCTTCTTTGAACTTTTTCGAGGTCCTTATTCAAACCTATCTGATGCAGATCCCACGCCGCGCAGCAGTACTCCAGAAGAGGGTGGACAAGCACAGCGTAAGCAGTCTTTTTAATAGAATTGTTATATTTTCTCTACGTGTTCTGCCAGTAAAACACAGTCTTTAGTTTTCTTTCCCCGTAAGCTTATCTAGGTGATAGTTACAGTTTAAGTTATTTGTGATTATAATTTATAAATATACAGCTCAGTTTACAGCCTTTACATATGTGATATTTATCGCGTAAATGAAATTTGCTGAATTTTTTTTTTTTTTTAGTGCTCGTGTGGATGACCTCACATTGTCTTATAATTTAGTGTCAATTGCCTCTTTTTGCCCGTCCGCTGTGGCCGAACGGTTCTAGATTCTTCAGTCCAGAACCGCACTGCTGCTACGTCGCAGGTTCGAATCCTGCCTCTGGCATGGATGCGTGTGATGTTCTTAGGTTAGTTAGGTTTAAGTAGTTCTAAGTCTAGGGGACTGATGACCTCAGATGTTAAGTCCCATAGTGCTTAGTGCCATTTCAACCATTTTGAACCACTTTTTGCACCATACAGATATATCTAAATCATTTTGCACTTTCTTTTGATCTGCTGATGACTACCTGACAATAAACGAATCCATCATCTGCAAGCAACCTAAGAGGGTTGCTGAGATCATGTCCTAGATCGGGAGCGACAGAACGCTTGCGAAATTGCTTTGGGGAGAGCCGATAATACTTCTTTTTTACTCGATGACTTCCCATCAGTTCAAAAGGTTCAAATGGCTCTGAGCACTATGGGACTTAACTTCTGAGGTCATCAGTCCCCTACAACTTAGAACTACTTAAACCTAACTAACCTAAGGACATCACACACATCCATACCCAAGGCAGGATTCGAACCTGCGACCGTAGCGGCGCGCGGTTCCAGACTGCAGCGCCTAGAACCCCTCGGCCACACCGGCCGGCTTCCCATCAGCTATTGCGAATTGTAATGTCATTGAAAGAATGTGGCTAGAAGACTGCTCGAGAACAGTATTGCTAAAAAAAGAAAAAAGAAAAAGAAAAGAAAACAGGAGGTTTTTTTTACTTGGATGAAGTGGCCCAAGATATAGAGAGCATCAGTTTCACTGATTAGAGATGTAGTGTCGCTGAGCGAAAAGGTAACTTGACCGCAGTATCTTTCTCTCAATGTCATGGAAGTAGCCAACGCGGAAGAAACTATGGAAGCTGTTTTAGTTGTACTAGATTAGGACATTTTGATTTGCAATGTCCTGTAGAGCGCGAGAAAACTAATGGCAGATGAGATTTTCTGCCATTATGGTTGGGGAAGGAAACTAGAAGGCCATCTGTAGGATGCAACCAATTAAGTGGGGTTAGTGCTTCCTTCCTACAATTTAACTGCGATGCCATTAACCACGAACTGCTCTGTGGATTTCTGGATTCAGGCAGCAATATTTCAAAATGGTTCAAATGGCTCTGAGCACTATGAGACTTAACTTCTGAGGTCATCAGTCCCCTAGCACTTAGAACTACTTAAACCTAACTAACTTCAGGACATTACACACATCCATGCCCGAGACAGGATTCGAACCTGCGACCGTAGTGGTTGCGCGATTCCAGACTGTAGCGCTTAGAACCGCACGGCCACCCCGGCCGGCAGCAATATTTCCTTTATTTCCTTTCTTAATTTGCTTGGTACCACAAGAATAGGAATATTTGTAAATTTCCACTTTAAGACCAGTGGATCAACAGGTTTGTACTGCCTCCAGAATGAGATTTTCACTCTGCAGCGGAGTGTGCGCTCATATGAAACTTCCTGGCAGATTAAACCTGTGTGCCCGACCGAGACTCGAACTCGGGACCTTTGCCTTTCACGGGCAAGTGCTGTACCATCTGAGCTACCGAAGCACGACTCACGCCCAGTCCTCACAGCTTTACTTCTGCCAGTATCTCGTCTCCTACCTACCAAACTTTACAGAAGCTCTCCTGCGAACTTTGCAGAACTAGCACTCCTGAAAGAAAGGATATTGCGGAGACATGGCTTAGCCACAGCCTGGGGGATGTTTCCAGAATGAGATTTTCACTTTGCAACGGAGTGTGAGCTCATATGAAACTTCCTGGCAGATTAAAACTGTGTGCCCGACCGAGACTCGAACTCGGGACCTTTGCCTTTCACGGGCAAGTGCTCTGCCATCTGAGCTACCGAAGCACGACTCACGCCCCGTCCTCACAGCTTTACTTCTGCCAGTATCTCGTCTCCTACCTTCCAAACTTTACAGAACCTCTCCTGCGAACCTTGCAGAACTAGCACTCCTGAAAGAAAGGATATTGCGGAGACATGGCTTAGCCACAGCCTGTGGGACGTTTCCAGAATGAGATTTTCACTCTGTAGCGGAGTGTGCGCTCATATGAAACTTCCTGGCAGATTTAAACTGTGTGCCCGACCGAGACTCGAACTCGGGACCTTTGCCTTTAGCGGGCAAGTGCTCTACCATCTGAGCTACCGAAGCACGACTCACGCCCGGTCCTCACAGCTTTACTTCTGCCAGTATCTCGTCTCCTACCTTCCAAACTTTACAGAACCTCTCCTGCGAACCTTGCAGAACTAGCACTCCTGAAAGAAAGGATATTGCGGAGACATGGCTTAGCCACAGCCTGGGGGATGTTTCCAGAATGAGATTTTCACTTTGCAGCGGAGTGTGCGCTCGTATGAAACTTCCTGGTAGATTAAAACTGTGTGCCCGACCGAGACTCGAACTCGGGACCTTTTTCTTTCAGGAGTGCTAGTTCTGCAAGGTTCGCAGGAGAGCTTCTGTAAAGTTTGGAATGTAGGAGACGAGATACTGGCAGAAGTAAAGCTGTGAGGACCGGGCGTGAGTCGTGCTTCGGTATCTCAGATGGTAGAGCACTTGCCCGCGAAAGGCAAAGGTCCCGAGTTCGAGTCTCGGTCGGGCACACAGTTTTAATCTGGCAGGAAGTTTCAGGATTGCACTGTTCACAGCCATCATTACCGTCGTTGAACGAGGTATAAGTTAATTATTTTAAGAATTCAGTAATTTTCGTGGCCGGCTAATTCTTTGTTACCAGACTTAATCTTGGTCTGTGATTTCATAGACGAAACAGGTTGTGTTTTAGACTACTCTGGAAATAAGTGTACGTTTAGGTTTAATCCAAATTTGGATTGTTATTTACTGTAGCCATGATAAGCTTCCTGCAGTTAATAATGTTGATTCCAGTATTTGGGGGTAGAAGTAGCTCAACAATTATTAAGTTTATTAGGTCAATTTAGGCATGTTCTGCTCGAGCGCTAGGATGCAATCGACGAAGTCGTGTACCAGCCCCTTCCTGATGGCCAGAATCTGATGCGTCACTTCCTCACTGGTTTTTTTATTGGGGGGGGGGGGGGGGGCAGGTCATCAGTCTCCTTACTGGTTTGATGTGGCCCTGTGAATTCCTCTCCTGTACCAACCTCTGTATCTCAGAGTAACACTTGCAACCTCAATTATTTGCCCGATGTATTCCAATCTCTCTCTTCCTCTACAGTTTTGGCGCTCAACAGCTCCGTATAATTCAATGGAACTCCTTCCCTCATGTCTTAGCAGTTGTCCTATCATCATGTGTTTTGACTTTCCTGAGTCAATCATTTCGTTTTCTATTTCTTCACATTTTTCATGCAGCCATTTCGTCTTAGCTCTCTGCACTTCCTATTTATTTCATTCCTTGGCGACTTGTATTTCTGTATTCCTGAGTTTCCCGGAAAATTTTTGTACCTCCTCCTTTCATCGATTAACTGTAGTATTTCTTCTGTTACCCATGGTTTCTCTGCAGTTACTTTCTTTGCACCTATGTTGTTTTTTGTTTTTTTTTTTTTTTTTCAACTTCTGTGATTGCACTTTATAGAGCTGTCCATTCCTCTTCAACTCTACTGCCTACTGAGCTTTTCCTTATTGCTGTATCTGTAGCCTTAGAGAACTTTAAGCGTATCTCGTCATTCCTTAGTACTTCCGTATCCATCTTCTTTGTGTATTGATTCTTCCTGACTAATGTCACTGATTATTTAATCTTTTTCTCATACTCATCTCCCAATTGGAAGTCCCCTTCCTGAGGTCCGAATAAGGGACTATTCGGGGATCTTTTGCCAACTGAGAGATCATCATGACACGTTTTCTAATTACAGGCCGCATATCCTGTGGATACACGTTATGTGTCCTTAATGCAGTGGTTTCCATTGCCATCTGCATCCTCATACCGTTGATCATTGTCGATTCTTCCACCGTTAGGGGCAGTTTCCACCTGTAGGACAAGAGAGTGCCCAGAACCTCTGTCCGCCCCTCTGCCCTCCTTGACAAGGCCATTGGCAGAATGAGGGTGACTTCTTATGCTGGAAGTCTTCAGCCGCTAATGCTGATTATTAATCAAAATCTAAGCAGTGGTGGGATTCGAGCCCCAGACTGAAGACAAGTTGGTTTCTAATCAAGGACGCTACTCATAGACAAAGGGTACTGCTCCCAGGGTTCCACCACCGAAAGTGCAAGAGTAAATCAAAAATTATTGAGAAGTAGCTTGTAGGGCTGGTGCTTACGCCAGCCTTACGTTTTTGTTCACCAGAGTCACTGGTAGAAGCTATAGGTCCATTGTGGACTATTGACCCCTTAACGAGAACGTACTTTCTGAGTCGGTGCCCTTCCCTGATCTTTACACATGTTTTACTTGGTTTCCACGAGCACGCCATTTCGCAGTTTGAAAGGTAACCCAGGTGGGATTGAGAATGTAGGCAACAACTAGTGTACTAATAACATTTATTTTCCCAAAACAGACATAAATTTTGCTAAACAAGTTATTGATTGAATACTGTAAGCAACTAACAGGTGATTTAAGACTACACTGTACAAGAATCATGGGTGGCAGCGACAGTTTAACTAGTGGCCCTAAAAATGTACATAATGCAATCTGAATTGATCTGACGCTGAGCAGACTTTCATTGATAAAATCTACTGAAGTTTCTCTACATAGGTGCAGCTGAGAGCAAGTGGCGATTGAGATCTGAACGCACTGACAATGCCGGATCGGCAATGTGTTACCCTGTTTACTTCAAGCGGCGATGTAAGTTGCACCTGGCGAGATGTGTGCGGCGGAGGTGAGACGTGAAGGCGGCAGCTTTGATTCGATCGCGGCCACTAAAGAAATGTAAAAATCTCATGGTCTAGCCATCAGGCAGATAGATCGCAATTTACTCTCTACCAGAGCCCTGAAATCGCGGTAGATTTCAGTGCGTTACACACCTGTACACTGGTCATGCCAAGGACCAATTTGACTTTTGAAGTCACACTGTCAGTACATAAGAACTTCACCACAGGCTCCCCAGTCTAAACTACACGCAAGTGAAGACAGTCTCAAGACTGATCCCAAGTACCAACCACACAGGCCAGAGCTTCGACCAGAAGGTGATTACCAGACCAAAGTCCTGCACCACAGTGCTTCGCAACGCTTTAGAAAAAAAAATCCGTTTTCCCACAAAGTGCACGAACGACACTTCCTTCACCTCTTCTTGAGCCAGTCACAGGATTCTAGAGGCGCTAAATCTCCCCTCCCACATGACAGCATAAACTCATGTCGAACCAGGGCAAGAGTTAAAAAACCTGCATCTCTGAAAAAAAAGAAACTGCCAAATACTGTCTTTCTTAAGTTTTCACAGAGGGGCAAGATGATTTTTTCCGAACTCATGTCTCTTCCCACAGCAAAAGGTGAAGAGATACAATCTCTAAGATCTTTATCTAAGTCACTTGTGCCTTGGAGCTTGTTAGTCCTAGTTATGAGGTGTAATAATGATTCTATTTCCAAACGTTTCTCAGACGCCACATTTTTCTTATACTACAGAGGCGGCTGGGGGAAGTGGTTCACTGACCTATCTGCACTATTGAGGAACACAAAAACATGTGAATTTTTATTATGTTTGGCTCTGCACACAATGCCCAGTTTATGACTCCATTGTGTAGACGTGTTCCTTCAGACAGTCACCCCAGCCGAGGCTTCTGCTGGCGCCACTGGAGGTAGCATAGCATTGTTCTGCTGGAGACCTGTCTCGATGAGAGGCTGCCCTGTCTGCCCTGTATGGCTGAGGACTTGTCCAGCAAGATTTACTAAGGGATGGGCTCGCCACCAATTGCTTTCAACTCCCAACATGCCGTTTCTATGAGCTAAGAATCACAAAAATACCTCATGCTTTTAGTGCCCACCAGGCTCCCTCAACATCTGCTCCGACTGTTAACTTTCTAGAGTCTTGCTGAAGGTGCTTCAGGTTGTAATGTAATCTTTAATAATTTTCCATATGTGAAAAATAAGTCAGAGAGTGACTTCTCTTTTGCTCTCTCACTTCTTCTACCTGCTGTTGATTTCTGCATGGGTAGTGTCTCACTTCAACGTTGAAAACAAATACAGGCACATAATCAGTGTCGAGAGCATTAATAAATGTGCAGAACAAACTCTGTCCTCACAATCAAGACAGTTCAACCGATACAAATGAAAACACAAAAAGATATTACATAATGATATTACAGAAAGGTACCCTATCACTCCCTCCACAAGGATCCCTGGAGAGACAAATTTTACAACTGAAAAGTCACACAAATTGAGAACATGGCATTTATGCAAACACATAAATTGTGACTGGTAGGACTGAAGAACCACAATTTGCGCCAGAGTGGAATGGCCTCGCACTCAGCACATGATGTGCAGAAGTGGCGGCATTCCCTCTCGTCTCTGGCAGACCTGGTGACTCGGCAGCAACCAGCATCTTTGGCAGCTTCCGGACCGCACCTGAAACCTTGGCGTCATTCTTGTCAGGCAGCAGTCAGCCATCAGAGACAGACGTAACATCGTTGCATTTGACGTGCAACCCGCCCCATGTTGTAGAAATCCATTGAGCGTTAGTGGGCCGTGGGACAGGCCTGATCCTCCCGTTAACCTCTGCATCAGAACATACGTCTGCTGGCATGGGACATCAGATTAGCTCGCCTTTTGTCGATGAGACACCTCACTCTTGGCACCCCACTGATTTTGGTAGGCTCAGTATACGCGTCGACTGTAATGCCACGTGACTCACTTGCCCCTCGATTAACAGCCTGGTGAGTTGTTGGCCGCTAGGGGGCTGTTGTTGGTGCATGGTGGGGTCCCGCTGTCTGCGCTGGCTTGAGATGTGTTGCCTAAACTGCGGCTGGGTGACGTAGGTGCGTCAGCTGGCAGCGGCCAACTGTCGCAGTGGGTGGACCCCACACCTGGGCCGCTACAGCTGACTCATTACGGCTGCTCACTCCGCACGCCTTTTGCTGGCTAACGTGGGCTGTGATGCCCAGTCTGCCATGTTGGTTCCGGAGCCTGCACACTCCTCAAGTGTGGTCAAGTGCCATATTCTCTCACGAATGTAATTACATCCATATAACCAATTTACAGAAAAAATTAAGAGTTAAAAATTATTTAACTTAATATACTTATTCATTTATTTGTTTTTCGAATGTGCCTAAGGATGAAACATCGCCGGCCGCGGTGGTCTAGCGGTTCTAGGCGCTCAGTCCGGAACCGCGCGACTGCTACGGTCGCAGGTTCCAATCCTGCCTCGGGCATGGATGTGTGTGATGTCCTTAGGTTAGTTAGGTTTAAGTAGTTCTAAGTTCTAGGGGACTTATGACCACAGATGTTGAGTCCCATAGTGCTCAGAGCCATTTGAACCATTTGACCCAAGGATGAAACATCCAAAAATAAATTTAATGACTGCTGGGTCCTGTTAATGTTGTATGGACGTAAATTATGTGGTGTGAGGTATCTTTGTTTGTGTGTGCACGTGTTCTTGTTACTTTTCGGTTACTTCTACTAGTGTAATGCACCCTAATTTTACACTGGCGCTTCTCTATACCTCCACCAAATGTGCAGACTTCTCCCAATGCTAAATACTAACTTACTGAACTACCGTATGCCTTCGCTAATACTACTGAAGCTAAATTTCATGCATTTTATTCCTTGTATACTCCTCTTTATGTCGGATGGTGTTGCCTGCTGACGCTGAAGTGGTCAGGAAGTGCGTCTACTCACGCAGGTGCTGTTGATTTGCCGGAAACCTTTGTAGTGGCATTTTATGATTGTGTAAACGTAATTTTACGCAGTGTAAGGATGCCTCCTGTCTCCTCTGTCAGGATCGCTGCTGCTGGAATGAAACTCAAGCATATTGCATTATATCTACAAAAATATAATTTTTTCTAATATTTCTCATCCATGGTCCATCATATCGTTTCTGCTTCCTGTTTCCCGGTCTTGGGTTTGCCACTGTACCGTGACTTGCACTTGTCCATGCTTATTCCCCATACACAATATTTCGCTGACAGCGCTCACATGGCGCTGGCAAAATTCCACCACGAGACAGGTACACTCCACGACAGGCGATGGCTCATAAACACACTGAGACTTAGCGTCGACAAGTGCCCCAAGCGTGAACCGCTAACACCATACGAAACACATCCGAAAATCGAGACGCACATGCTCTGAAGCACGATTTACTGTCTTGGCACCTCGAAAAACATAAGGTGAAGTACATCCGTCCCTTGGGCAGTGTACAAGAAACCACGGCATGTAAACAGAAACAATTTAATCGGCCATGGTGATACTCGTGAAAGCTCTTCTATGAGAATGCTACGACAAAGTACGATGCTCAATTGTGGTCAAATTACGACAGATCTGCCTGCTCCCCTGGGAGCGGAAATCGGACAAAGATTGTGAGGTCCAAAGAAATAACAGCAGTACTCAGTTGTTTGGTGCACACAGTGTTGCAACGTGCCTGGCTTGGCATGCCACAAAAAGTGCCATTTGTTGATGACAAATAACTAGCAACGGAATTTTTATTCAATGTGCCACCTCCCAGTGAATGTTGGCGTGAAGATGTCACAAATACGCAACTAATTTGACCACGTTCAACAAGGACTCATGCTGAAAACTAATGGAAATGACAAACAAACAAAGTAACACCGAAATGGAACAAATAGAAAATTACGCTAAGCAACACAATATCAATTACGTTAAACACTTCATCCATGGAGATCATTTACATACTGCCCCTTCTCTTCCAGTGGCAGTTCTCTTGTATCTTCGTACTCTAACAAGTTAATATCGCTCGTTCCAGTAGTTTCCACGGCATTGTTTTGAGCTGAGTTCGCAGCGGCTGTGTGTCAATTCCTGTTTGAATTTTCTCTGCATGACCCCTGCGATGGGTTAGGTGTCCTCAATTCCACAGATTCTCTAACTTGGTCATTCCATTGACCTTGACCGTTGTATGTATTGCTATTGCTTTGCTGTTCGTCCCTAGAATCCTGTATGCCATAACTCGAGTTCTGTTGCTCTCTCCAGTTTCCGTTTCGTCGGTAGTTGTTGTTGCTATGATTATAATTTCCTCGTCTTCTTCTATTTTCCCATGATGGCTGGTTATACCCATTGAAGTTTGAATTTTGGTTTCGATTTGATCGATGTTCTCCCCCATTTCGTCCATAGTCATTCCTCTCTGGTGAATGTTGCCAGTTATGGTCATTATTTTTACTTCTTTCGCACTAGTTGGGAATTTCATTCGTGTAATCGAGTTCGCACAGCGCACTCTTGAAAGCTTCGACTGAATCGTTGCTTCTACAGATGTGCAGTTGCTGGTAACGTAAAGGTAATGTTATGTAGCAGTGCCTTATAATTTCCTTGGGACTGTACAGTTGATCCAAGAATCGGTTCTTCTTGACCAGGCATTCGAAGAATTTGACAGGATTGCGGAATCTTGACGCTTCTAAGTTCTTTCCTAACATGACCTCCTGTTTTATCTTCTCCTGTGTGTCTTGCGACCAGTATGTGCTAAGGAATGCGTCCTTAAATTCTTGGTAGGAGTGACAACTCTCGGCAACACCGCGCATATGTTCTGCAATCGAACCTTCTAAGAAATCACAGATTAACTGGAGCTTCTACTTCAGCGGCTATGATTCTGGTACCACGTGATGGTACTGTGCCATTCAGGTCTATCGATGTAATGCATTGTTTGCCTCCTTGTAGACTTGAAAATTCTGGATAGTCAAGAAAATTTTGTGGTCGAAAGCTTCGACATATCCGAAGTACGACCTTTCCCTCCCGTCTGCAGCGCGTGATTCCATGTAATTGTGCCCAAACGATCCTTGTGCACTATTATGGTATTCCCTCGTGTTGTCAGATTCACGTAATAACGTTTATGACCTCCGTAGACGTGTACAATTGTTCTCCGGCTTGGTCTCTGACATGCTGCGGGTTATCGACGGAGTGTGTTCGACTACGCGTTTCGCCGCAGCAGGAACATATTCCTGCTGCATTCGCCCATAAGCAAGGGGTGTGTCCTCATATAGCGCTTCGGAGAGTCGCAAAACATTTTCTTCACATCTGTGATGCTCTCGATGGCGCTCTACTGGGCGAGATGGCGTTTGCAATTGCGCAACCCGCACATTTTCCTGCTGAACGTCCTTAGCCAACTCGTTTTGTTGCGCTGCGACTCTGGTCTTCTGATCTTTAACTTCATAGATTTCGACCAGTTTGATTTCTATCTGTTCGATTCGTTTCGCAGCCTCACTCATTTTTTCCTACGTTTCTTGAACTATTTTTTTGCCTTGCTTTTGGAGAGTTGTAAGTGCCTTTTTTGTCTCACACACCTCAGTTCTTGCCAGTTTAACTTGTTCTTTGGCCACTGATGCATCCTTTGATGCTATTTGCGCCACCAATCGCGCTGATTTGACCACGCGCTTTGCCTGGTCTGCGATCCCACGCGTTTCTGCTGTCGTTTTCTTGACATTGTGTAGCTCTTCTAGGATTCCTGCGGTCTCTTTCTTGACTCCATCTGTACCGTCTATGACGTTCTTATGACTAATTTGTGTCTTTCTTCCTCTTCCTTCCGTCTCTGTTACTCTGCCTCTTGTCTCTTCCTTTTTGCCTCTTGCATGAATTGCATGAGAGCCTCAAACTGAGATCCACCGCTAACACCTCCAGGACTAGATGAACGATATTCCATTACTCTGTGACGTTTCGTACGTGATTCTGGTCTGCCAGTCTCACTGATGGTGCGTCTCGTACCAGTAGCGCCTACATTTCGTTCATCCACGGTCTCCCGTTCACTTTCGTCACCTGACTGAGACATGTCATCATACTCTGCAGGTTCTACGTTCGACATTTCTGCCCGGTCTGCAACTGCATTTACCTGGGAATCCCGTGTGATATCTGCCTTGTCATAGCTAATAATCTGGCGTGGATTCATGGCAAACAAAACACAATTACTTCCACTACTCTGTAGCAAACATGCCTTGCTGCTTGTAAGCATGCACTCTAATTCTAAACCAAACGCATTTAAACACTACACACTCCTATGCCTCACAGATTCTACTCTAAATAACGCTCCCGTGAGCTACTGATTCCCAGTTCCTGACAAGGGATTAAAATAACAGCAGGCTTGTCTATGCTCACAAACGAAACTCTCAATCTAGCCTGACAAATCAGCACAACGCCGTTAGCCGTCAGAAACAAATAATCAAGTGACAGAGAAGTCACGACCACAACATGAAAATACACACATACAATAATTAAGTATTAGTACTACTTCTAGGCGCCAGCAACGCAACTCTATTCTATCTAGTGCACCACATTAAAAGTGGGAAACAGAAACTTCACTAGGCAACACTACGATCTGACGGTCACAGCAGGTGCCATCAATTCAAACTTTTGCGCAAGGGACGTCAAACTGAATGACTACGCTAGGCCACGCAATTTGACGGTCACAGAAGGTGCAATCAATCAGAGCCCCTGGCAGGTAGCCACAATGTATGGTAACCCAGGTGGGGCGATTTAATTGAATGATAATGTAGGCAACATCTAGTGTACTAACAACAATTATTTTCCCAAAACAGACTTAATTATGCTAATCAAGTTACTGATTGAATACCATAAACAACCAACAGGTGATTTAAGACTACACTGGAAAAGGATCCTGGGTGGCAGAGACAGTTTAACTAGTGGAGTAAGTCAAGTACTCTGGCCCTAAAAATGTAGATAATGCAATCTGAATTGATCTGACGCTGAGCAGACTTTCATTGATAAAATCTACTGAAGTTTCTCTACACAGGGGCAGCTGAGAGCAAGTGGCGATTGAGATCTGAACGCCCTGACAATGCCGGATCGGCAATATGTTACCCTGTTTACTTGAAGCGGCGATGTAACTTGCAGTTGGCGAGATGTGTGTGGCGGTGGTGAGACGTGGAGGCGGCACCTGTGAATCGATAGCGGCCACGAAAGAAATGCAAAAATCTCACAGTCTAGCTATCAGACAGACAGATCGCAATTTACTCTCTACCAGAGCCCTGAAATCTTGATAGATTTCAGTGTGTGACACATCCGTTCGCTATTCGTACCAAGAACCAATTTGGCTCACTTATACAACAGAGCGCACAAGGATACCAAACATCAAGACTGGTAAACACAAAAACGAATAAGTGTGCCGTCGACAAAGGAGTAGTCCGAGACGTTTGAAGTCACATTGTCGATACAGTAAGAACTTCACCACAGGCTCCCCAGTCCAAACGACCCGCAAGTGAAGTCAGTCTCAAGACTGGTCCCAGGTACCAACCACACATGCCAGAGCATCGACCATAAGTCGATTACCAGACCAAAGTCCAGCACCCGGGTGCTTCGCACCCCTGCAGAAAAAAAATCCGTTTTTCCTCGTTTCTTAGACGCCGGATTTTTATTATACAACCGAGGCGGCGGAGGGAGGTGGTCCATTGGCCTCTTTACACTATCGGCGAACACGAAAACAGGTGAATTTTAATATACATTGCTCTGCACACATTTACCGGTTTACAGTTCCACTGTGTAGATGCGTTCCTTCAGACCGTCACCCCAGCCCAGGCTGCTGCTGGCGCCACGGCAGGTAGTGCGATATTATTCTGCTGGAGGCATGTCATGACGAGGGGTTGCCCTGTCTGCCCTGTATGGCTGTGGACCTGTCCAGCAAGATTTACTAAGGGATGGCCTCGCCGCCAGTTGCTTTCAGTTCTCAATATGGCACTCCTACAAACTAAGAATCATAAAAATACATCATGGTTTTAGCACCCTACCAGGCTCCATCAACGTCTGCTCAGGACATTAACTTTCTAGAGTTTCGCTCAAGGTATGTCAGGTTGTAATGAAATCTTTAATAATTTTCCGTATGCGAAAAATAGGTGAGAGTAGCTTGTCCTCTCTCAAGTTCTCGATCTGAATCTCGATTACCACCAGATACCCCTAGAGCAAAAGCATCTGACCACTCTGTGAACGGGATGCAACTTGTTTGAGTTCTGTTCAGGTAGTCAACCCGTGCAGCAGCCTTATCACATTTGCTAGATTAATTACTGATCAAACTTAAGTTCCCTTGTGTGAATAATTTAATTGATGATGTAGTTGTTTATAGAAAGATCTTTGGTGAGCAGCTTTAGTATCTTAGGTAGGTGTTATCCCGTTTTAGTTTTTAAAGTCTCATCCACAAATGTTAATTTGGTCTTGCAATACCCTGCAGAGTATGAGATTGTGAAACCTATCAAAGTGAAACCTAGCCGGACTCCGTCACCCTTCCCTTACGTCTCTGTGCTAAGTGTTAATAAAGCAACGAAGTTGCTATCTTGAAACGCCCCAACACAGAATCATAAGACGAGAAATTGCAATAACCCTACCATACATATCGATTCAATCAACAGAATAAGTCGTTTACTTGAATAGAACTACATGCACGTTCAAATAAAAAATACGAGCGAAACATAAACCGATTATTTATTATTTGAGTCAATTACAAAGTATTCGTCTCAACATTCTACGAAAATACGAAGTTAATGGTTGATTACAAGAAAGAAGATATGCAAGCGGAGGGATGGCTACCGTATCCTACCTGCCCATTAAATCATTAATCCATTATAACCCAACGATTAATTTAGAAACTGCAGTGGTCGATTGAATACCACGCCAAACGATACTAAGGCAGAATTGGGTTTAGCAGAGCTGTGTGCAATGGTACGCTTCCTATATAAACATTAACCCTCATCGACTGAGTGGTGCTGTTGCGTACTCTCACTACTCTGCTGTGGCGGCGAGTCGAAGGACAGTGGTCGTAGTGGAGAACCAGAATCTCACTCCTCAGGACTCGGACACCTCCAAGAGGCACAACGTCTCGGACCAGCGACCTGTCTCCATCCTAAATCAAACCAAGAGTGCCCCTTTTCTTCTACCATCTCCCGACTCAGCAATTTGCACGTCTAGCCGCAAACCTCAATCAGGAAAAATGTTATTATTTTCTGCCAATAGTGTGTCAATGAGGCTATTCACAAATTACCATCCCAGAATGTCGTCAGTCACGGGCCAATCAGAGCATATCTTCCTCGCTAGTTTGCCCCAGAAGTTCCTATCTGACGTCAGCCGGCGACGGGTGAATCCGAGCGTTGTTTAACACATCTGAATTTCCCGAGGTCCCTGTTCTCACCGTGGTTTGCCCAACATTCCAAGAATTGTACATTTACGCCATAACTTGTGGTGTAACAGCGAGCACCTGAAACTGTTGCCCTCCGCCATCTCAAGAAGCGAGTTTCCCCACAAACCGCTACCCCGGCTTAGGGAAAAGGATTGGTAGGTTCCGTAAGCTTCAGTGGTGGCAACTTGACACGTGCAGGCCAGCACAAAGCTCTGAGTGCCCATGGCACATCTGCCGCATTCAGAGCAGTGTGCAAGCTGTGCATTTGTCATCTATTCACAAACTGGAAATGTTAACCCCTTTCCGACGACCACTGTAATATTTGTAAAATACATTCCCTGTAATAAATTCACTTAATGAGACTTTAAGTAGGTGCCACCAAGTGTCCTGTCTGTTGCCTGTCATGACAAAGGGCAGATAAATTTAGTATACATGGAAGGAGGCAAATCAGGCAGCTTGTAACCTGCCAGAGTGTGCCAAGATTTTTTTCTTGGGTTATCTGTTTCTGTCAATAGCATTAAAACTGATACTGAGTGCACGAAGACCACTTGTAATTTTCCAACCCATCAGGATAGGAAGGGAGTCGCACGTTTCATCGGAATGGTGAATTTTGCAGGAAGCTGATTTCTAACTTCGCTCAACTAGCCACCCAGAACCTCTTCCACCAGTTTCGTTGTAAGGGAGGGCCCTTTAAGTGGTCAGACAACCAGCAGTCAGCTTTTGATGCTTTGACGTAGGCTCTCAGTGACACCCCACGCTAGCTATACTAGATTTTCAGCGTCCGTTTATTCTCCAGACTGATAGATTTGGGGGTTGCTGTCATGCTGTTACAAGAGTTTGGCTGAGATAGTTGGCCAGTCACATATGCATCGAGTGCATTATCGCAGCAAGGGTTAAATAGTCCACATACGAGTTGGAGGAATTGAGACTTTTGTTTGGGTTGGAGAAATTTGAATTTTATTCGGAGCATAGTCATTCCTCTTAGAAACTGTCAGCTTTTAAATTGGGTACTGGCTAGGCCCCATGAAACTGGCAGTGTAGCACATGGGGCAGTCCGAATTTCACCTTTCAAGTTTGTATAAAAGCACATAAAGGATTCTAATAAACATTTGTCACAGTGCTGGCTGATGCACTGTGTTATATGTTCAGTGGGTATCAGAAGCCCCTTGCGATCGTATAATCTGATGATCATCACCAGTGTAGTGTAGCTGTCTAACAGAGATTCCATCACTTTTCAGGAATTTATAGAAGCATCAGTGCTGAAAAATACGAGGAATCAAATTCTCAGTGGGAAAAAGTAGCTGAGTACCATCTTAACAATGGTCTCCTATGTTATTGTACCTATTACTGATGGATGAAATTAGTGTTTCACGTCCTAGCGACAACGAGATAATAAGAGACGGATCACAAACTCGAATTATGGAAGAATGGAGAAGGAAAGCAGCCGTGCCTTTTTCAAAGGAACCATCCTGGCATTTGCCTTAAGCGATTTAGGGAAATCACGCAAAACCTAAACCCAGATGGACGGAAATGGGTTTTAACCGACGTCCTCCCGAAGAGGTTCAGTGTGCTTACCACTGCACCACCCCTCTCGGTGTATCTACTATTGACGGAACGCTAATATTTTTCTCCCTGAGAAGTTAACCCTGGCTGTATTTAAATTCACTCACAATTCCTTGTCTGGGTCTCATTTAGGGGACCTGAGGACCTTCATGAAGATTTAAGAACATATTATGTGGCCGTCTCTTACTTTATATGTTAAGAAGTTGGTTAGTGATGTCCGAAATGTCAAGCTGCCAAGACAAATCTCAATTCTGACCATGGCATGTTGCATTCTAGTCTGGAAGAGAGGTCGATGGATGTTGTTGGTGGACTCTTCACACACACTAGGAGTGGCAATAAATATATTCTGCTTATGGTGAATGGTTCCACCCATACCATTCTTAACCCTCGTTCACAGAATGTGTTAATCAGGACCTCAAATCAGCATTGAATATCGATCATAGTCAATCTCGGAGTAGCTGGGACAAATCTTTTAGTTCACTGAATTTTGGCTTTACAGATCGCTGTGCATGGGTCGCTTGAGGCCATCCCTTCAAAATTAAAACTTGCTTACCTGATTAACTGGCCAGTTTCCAACCTTGGTCTACTGATGACTTCCTACACACGAAACGTTAAGAGAAATCGGAGTAAGACGATTAATAACTCCACTTTTGAGGTGGGAGGCCTGCAAGTGTAACAAGCGGTGCCTTGCTATATCGTTAAAGGTGGGGCTTCGTTTTTATAAAGAATTTTGGGGCTCACAGCAAGGAAACATACAAAATACGACCTATTCTTGAGTACTGCTCGAGCGTTTCGGATCTCTATCAGGTCGGATTGAGTGAGGACATAGAAGCAATTCAGAGTCGGGCTGCTAGATTTGTTACTGGTAGGTTTGGTCATCACGCGAGTGTTACGGAAATGCTTCAGGAACTCGGGTGGGAGTCTCTGGAGGAAAGGAGGCGCTCTTTTCGTGAATCGCTACTGAGGAAATTTAGAGAACCAGCATTTGAGGCTGACTGCAGTGCAATTTTACTGCCACCAACTTATATTTCGCGGAAAGACCATAAAGATAAGATAAGAGAGATTAGGGCTCGTAGAGAAGTATATAGGCAGTCATTTTTCCTCGTTCTCTTTGGGAGTGGAACAGGGAGAGAAGATGATAGTTGTGGTACGAGGTACCCTCCGTCACGCACCGTATTGTGGATTTCGGAGTATGTATGTAGATGTAGATGTAGAAATTTCTGTCAAACTCTTGCTGCAATTTGTTGGACAGTGTCAGATTCCATAGATGCTCCAAATTAAAAATGTAGCTACCGGTAACCTCCAAACTTTCAGTTCGATAAGTCATGGTTGGGAAATACTAACACGAATCCTTATAGAACAATAGAAAAACTGGTACAAGCCGACCCTGGGGAAGATACAGGAACACGCGATGCGATTCTGACCATACGACTTATCTTAGAAGACGAACCTACGTTTATAGCATTTGTACAGTTAGAGAAAGATTTTGTCAATACTGACTGGAATACTCCCTTTGAAATTCTGAAGGTAGCAGGGGTAAAAACAGGGAGCAAAAGGCTCTTTACGACTTGTACAGTAACCATACGGCAGTTATAAGAGTCGAGGGGCATGAAAGGGAAGCAGTGGTAGAAAAGCGAATGAAATAGGGTGCTAGCCTATCGCCAATGTTGTTCAATCTGTACACTGACCAAGCAGTAAAAAAAAAAAAAAAAAAAAAATAAGTAAATAAAATTTTGGAGCATAAATTAAGGTTCAGGGAGAAGAAATACAAATTTTGAGGTTTGCCGATGATGTAATTCTGTCAAGGACAGCAAAGGACTTGGAAGAGTAGTTGTACGGAATGGACAGGACGTAAGATGAACATCAACAACAGCAAAAATACAAAAATGTGTGTGAAATCTTGTAGGACTTAACTGCTAAGGTCATCAGTCCCTAAGCTTACACACTACTTAACCTAAATTATCCTAAGGACAAACACACACACCCATGCCCGAGGGAGGACTCGAACCTCCACCGGGACCAGCCGCACAGTCCATGACTGCAGCGCCCCAGACCGCTCGGCTAATCCCTCGTGGGCAAACAACAGCAAAACAAGGATAATGGATCAGGTGATACTGAGGGAATTAAATTAGGAAACGACTAGTAAACGAGTTTTGCTATCTAAGAAGCAAAATGACTGATGGTGGCCTAGGTAGAGAGGATATAAAATGTAGACTGGCAGTGGTAAGGAAAGCGTTTCTGAAGAGATGAAATTTGTTAATGTTGAATATAGATTTAATTGTCTGGAAACTTTGTCTGAAAGTATTAGTGTGGAGTGTAGCCATGTATGGACGTGAAACATAGACGATAAGCGATTTAGGAAAGAGGAGCATGAAAGTTTTTAAATATGGTGCAACAGCAGAATGTATACTGAAGACTGAATGGGTAGACCACATAACTTTTGAGGAGGTACTGAATGGAACTGGGGAGAAAAGAAATTTGTGGCACAAGCTGACTAGACAAAGGGATCACCAGTTTAGTACTGTAGGGAAAAAATGGTTCAAATGGCTCTGAGCACTATGGGACCTAACTTCTGAGGCCATCAGTCGCCTAGAACTTAGAACTACTTAAACCTAACTAACCTAAGGACATCACACACATCCATGCCCGAGGCAGGATTCGAACCTGCTACCGTAGTGGTCACGCGGTTCCAGACTGTAGCACCTAGAACCACTCGGCCACTACGGCCGGCATTGTAGGGAAGTGATGGAGTAAAAACCTTAGAGGAAGACGAAGAGATGAATACATGAGCAGATTCAGATGGATGTAAGTTTCAGTAGATATTTGGAGATGAAGAGGCTTGCACAGGATAGAAGAACCTGAAGAGCTGCAGCAGATCAATGTTCGAATTGAGGACCACAACAACAACAAAGCTCCATAGGTTTCATATTAGTCAAATAAAGGTTTGAGCGTCTTCTGATGATTGTGAGACCAACGTGGCTCTATAAAATGATAAAAAGAGCAAGGTATTGCACTCAGGCCGAACGTTTCGCTTTTTTAGGGGGGAGTGCGGGGGGGGGGGGGGGGGACAGGACTGAGACGTTCTCAGTTTCGATGTGTAATGGAAAGCACGATTTAACCTCTTTGGCTGTAGCTAAGCAACGGCCTGCTTAGCGTCACTCAAGGGAGCACGCGCTGTCTGCTGCGTCTGCTTAACGCCGCCCCAGGTCAGCTCGGACTCAGTCGTCGCTCACCGGTAACTGGAGGATGCCCATCCAACAGCAGCTGTTGCTGGTAACGTGGGACATGGACGCTGCGAGTGATTGCCGGAATGGAATAGCACTTTTAATGAAAGACTACGTGGCCAGTAAGCCAGTTACATGCCTGAGAAAAACGACGCTCGAGTCTGGTGGAAGAGGTCTTCTTATGATTATTGTATCTTAACTACAGAAATTACAGCCTGGGTGGCCTAGACGAGCCATATGGGCTTAATATATAGACTTTGCGTGGAGCTATTTGAAGTTGTCTGCCGTGCAGTGGGGTTCTCATACTGCGCATTTTAGGCTTCGGTTAACTCCGTGGTTATTACGAGGTACTCACTGGTGGTTATATTAATAAACTTGTTGGTGGAACTGGGGTGTGCTGCTGCGATACCGGGGGAAGAATCTCACCTCAGTTGCCTACCGCTGGCGTTCTAGTGATGGGCTGCTTTAACAGTTGATTGGTCAGCCGACTGTTTTTCCGTTCAGTCGGATTTCTCAGTAGAATGAAACAACCGAATTAAACTAGTCTCTGCGGCCGTATCAGCTGTATGTACGTTTTCACTCACTCGCCGTGTTTCAGTGATTTTAGGTATACATCAACCGTGACTAGGTCTGACAACAATTTTAGAGACAAATACAGTATTTTATATTAAGGAGACGTGAATGGAAAGCATATTTCTAAAAATAAAGTGTATTTAAAATTTATGTATTTACTTACTAAAATGCGAATTTCCGTACTTGTGGCATTAAATATCAATTTTTTGTTGGTTTTAAAAGTTTAATATCTGGTGCTCCACTGTAGATTTGTGTATATGTAAATGAACAATCACCTTTTAACATGTTATTAGGTCGGTTTCTTGTCTATTTTTTGGATACAAATTTTGCAGTTGATTTTAGACTAGCTTCCCGATAAGCAAGAGATTTGAAACTTTCAACATAGATCAGAACTGGAAGACACTGTAATATTAACTTGTTTTAAAGTCTGGCACGTGGCGGAGGGTACTTTGTTTATCGGTCTGTCTGTCTGTTCGGTACAAATTTCCAATTGTTTTTAAAGTATCTTCCCGATAAGCTATAGACTGAAACTTTCATCTTAGCTCAGAGCTAGATGACAATGCAATATTAGCTCTCCTTATGATGTGTGGCGGAGAGCAGGTTCATGGTGTACCACTGCTATTTCCCTGTTTTCTTGTACCAGTCACAAATGTTTCGCAGTTAAGAACGATTGCTGCTTAGCTCCCTGTGAGCTCGATTCTCTCTCATTTTTACATTGGCTCTCTTTTCGCGAGATAGCCTACGAGGAAGCAGTATACTGGATGAATTAAAGAGAAACTGAAATAAACCTGAAGTTTACCACATGTCTCTGTTGTAATCTTATCCAAATGTGTGAAATTAGTTGAAAAATGTAACACATACAAGACTAAAAAGCAGAAAATAACTGTTTAAATAGAGATACTTTTTAATATAAAACGGTTTTGAAACGGACTAATAAACATTAAATAATCTCTCCTAGCCCCATACAGACTTCTAATGTCATACAGAGAGTCCTGAAAATTTGTGCTTGTGAATTTTTAATAGCCATGACATTACAAGTAAAACTGAAACCAACGGGGGCACGTATGAAGCTGATGATTTAATTTTCGGTATAAGATATTTACATTCCACACAAATAAATAGCTGAATAGTCAAATGATTTTTGCATTTGTGCACATCATCACACATTGCCTATACAACAGAACGTGACCTTTCGCTAAAAGAGGCAAGATACCATTCTTCTTAATATATCATTAAGGGAACCACTGCGCTCGTCCTTACATCACCAATTAGGGCTGCAATGCGTCCGGATTTCTAAGGATTGGTCCTAATTTTGAGGGCGTCCAGAGGCGTGCTGGACTGATTTTTGTAAAACTCTCCGTGGTAAACCTGGACCTCTTTTCGTGTGTGTAGAAATTCGATTTATTGGAAATAGATTGTAATAAACCTTAGTTAAAATTCATTAAAGGAGGACCGAACCATATACAGTTTCTTCGTTTCAGGTCAACACTCTTAGACGTTCTCCTACACGCATACAGTATGTTCCAAAACGATCTTTAAAACTTTGATCACGTATATTTTAGAAACGGGAATAGATAGGAAGGTTCGATGAACCCTCTGCCAGGCACTTAAATGTGATTTGCAGAGTATCCATGTAGGTGTAGATGTGCGGTTTACGGCGTAGTGTTCACACACAACTAAAGCTGATTGTCTTTTCATGTTATTTACTGCCCACTCTCCAGCAATTGGCTCAACGTGTGATATGGTTGGTACAGACCAGATCTGACACCTAGGTCCTGCGGACCTCCATTGAATTATTTTCTTCCGGCGGGATTTGCACGAACTGTGAGCCCGCATCGGAGCAGCAATAGCACACTTTCATCAGGACATCCAAGGTCGGAAATGGAACTGGAATATCGCTTTGATGACCTGTGTGCTATAGACGGTGCACGCATCCGTCCCCCTTTTTTCCTAGCTCTGTCCCGAATTTTTTCGAAAGTAATTCGGGACTACTGTTTGTCCTGGATTTAATAATAATGAAAGATTTATCAAGAATTACATGTTCCTGTCACCTGTATCGGTATGCTGTTGCTGTAAGGGTATTTTCCCAAAGGAATAATGTGTAGAGTAGTGACATTGTAGAAACTACGAAAGCAATGTTAGTGACTAGAGTGAATTATGATGAAACTAGAACTGAATGTTTTCATAATACTGTTGAAGAATACAGACATTCTGAATGAAATTTACAGCACTGATGAATACTGTATGTCTGCTAGCACTCCTCCGTCTAGAAGGTACTAATAAAGTATAACTTAATTTACTTTTTGTAACAAATTAAAGTGATAGATAGCATTTATTATATTCAATTAAGACTTTTACGCAACATAAATTTTTAATGTTTGCCGAATTTGGCTCTAGAAAATACGGTCACTCTAACACACTGAATTCTGTTAAGCGGCTGCTAGAACCTTAGGCATGTATGAACTTT
Organism: Schistocerca nitens; assembly: GCF_023898315.1. Taxonomy (NCBI): domain Eukaryota; kingdom Metazoa; phylum Arthropoda; class Insecta; order Orthoptera; family Acrididae; genus Schistocerca; species Schistocerca nitens. Next base: position 575,625,554 of record NC_064617.1, read on the forward strand.
ATGCCGCAAACCGCGCTTTTCTACCTATTCCCATTTCTGAAATATATGCGATCAAAGTTGTAAAGACTTTCTGGAACGCCCTGTATTTTCCTTACTTCTTTATTGAGACAATGAGAAGGCGCCGACAATGGGCGATGGCATACACTGCGACGCCGCCCCGCTTGCCAGACCACTGAACATCTTAAATGTATTTGCCTGCTACTTACTGAGCTGTATAAAACTGATTTCATTTACATTGATATTCCAAATTAATACTACGTCTGAACATGAACGTCTCTACAATGCACTTCCACAAATCCTTGTCCTTCTCGTGTGTAATTTACGTCTGGTGGTCGGATGAAAGCGTACGCCCGCTGGAGTTGTCGGCACTGAAACGCAAGCGAGAAAGCATTCCCCCTCTCATATTCCCACTCCCCTGGCAACACCGTCTACAGACTGTGTCCGAGAAAATAATACGATTTCACACAGATGTCCGGGGTTTTCGAAGTTTTTGTCTGGAGTTGGGAACTGAAGTGATGGTAAGCCTTTCCCACCTATACTTCAGTTAACTGCTTGGGATGCGCGTTAATGGCACCGGGAACAATTTAATCCACAAAAATACATGAATTAGGTTTAAATGATGAAAGGAAATATTACTCCATTCATTAGATAATTAAATGAACAAGTATACTGCTTATTTTAACTTAGGCATACCTCTGAGATGGTCTTCACTTAGGACCATCCACTATCAGTATAATGTAACTCTTCTTTAGTTCAATTAAGTAAATTACTGCACGCTGGTTTCACTCAGAACAGTGAAAGTATAGCTCGGTCATTTAAAACGCTGAAGAATTGTTTCAGTTAAAAGAATGAACACATGGTTCAACCGACAGAAAAACTACTGATTGTTTTCTCTTAGAAAGAAAGAATGAATAATTCAGTCAATGTTGCAACGGTGTCGAATCTTTTTATTCGATTGCTACCACTGACTGCTTTCACTCGAAAAAAGTAAATGAATAGTAATTCAACCGACAGGTGAAACTACAAAAACTGACGCGATTTATTTTATTTGGTTGCTCCAATGTATTGGTTCCATTCAAAAGAAAGAATGTGTAATCCGACCTCCTGAACGACTGTTTTGATTTGGGTGCTCCCACAGACTGGTTTCACTCAAAAGAATGAAAGAATAATTCAACCGATACATGTGTGTACAACTGAATGAGTCGAATATCTTCCAACAACGGAATGAATCGACTGGTTTCATTCAGTTGCTCCTATCACTACCGCAGTCTGTCGTTTTCCGCATAGGCATGTTGTGTTCTGCTTTGATGGAACTCAGTACCGGCTACCATGCCTTGCTTCATTGGAAGCCGGTGTCCCTGTTCATTGAATTATCAGTCAAATGGATTTCAAACGTGGCAGGTGGAGATATTGAAACATAAATCCCTATGAGTTGGCTTACGGTATACACTGTGCGCAAGCAAGACGTGCCTACGTCGAACTAGGACGCCGATAAAAGGAAATTTGCCATATTTTTCTGTTCCTGTGGTCAACTGGATGTATTCATTGATGTAGTTCGGCCGTTCTAAGAATTTCTGTAGTTTTTCGGGTCCATTTGGCCTGATGACAAAAGTATCGTACGAAAAGAAACAAGCAGGTTTTATCGAGTTTGTTGGCATTCACAACCAGGAGGTACGCGATCTTTTTAATTCTTAAAAAAAATGTTGTATGATCTTCATTTCATGGGTTTCCAATCGCTACCATAGCTAAAAAATGTACACATTTTTTAGCTATGGTAGCGATTGGAAACCCATGAAATGAAGATCATACAACAATTTTTTAAGAATTAAAAGTTTACGCTGACAGTCTAGCCATCTTTAGATCATAAGACATTCGCGATTAGCATTGGTGCCATTACGGTTTCACACATCGTTAAATCCTTCTTAAAATGACAACATCCATATATGACAAAAACTGTTTTGCATCTTTCGTGGCCAGTGTAATTGAACTAAGGTCGCAAAACAAAGAAATCATGCGGTCAAAACTTAGCAACTGGCAGAAAATCATTTAAAAAAACTCATAAATTATCAGACCAACCTGGCAACGCACACACTCTTTAAACTATATGACCACTTAATACAACATTTGATCACACACCCGTGTATACCACCTACTCACTGGGGGGTTAATCACTACCATCTTCTCCAAGTTCTTTCGTGGTATCACTATACCTCGCAAAATTCAAACACCTCTCAGCCACACACATGCTGAACACATAAGGCATCAACACTAACTCTGACCCACCCTCCCCTACCACCCACACTTACTAACACACACACACACACACACACACACACACACACTGTACCTTGTCCCACACCCTCATCATCGCTTCTCCTCCCCCCCCCCCCCCATTTACACTCACACTCGGACACACACAACATAAAAAAAAACAAAGGTTGGCAACGCTCACAAATTAGACGAAAAACAAAAGAGCAAACATAAATTCTGCAATACTGTGCTGAGTGTGAACACATGTTAGTGCTTTGAATAATTGAAGGGGAAATATTATATATCATTTGTTCATAGTTCACAGTTCAGATATGTATTAACGACCTTATGAACTGTGTGTTGCTTATAACATTATGTGAGAGTTCTATTTATAGCTCATTTGCCAAAAGACTAGATGTATGCATTAGTTTACATATCTTACATGATGCTATTGCACCTTTATTTTGGTAGCTGTTCTGCTACACAATCTACATCATCTCGTCTGCAAACAGCAAAACGTAATTTTTTAGTTTTATATTTAAAATCCATTTAAAAACGGAAATGAGTACATATCACTTGTTTTGTGTGTAACTTACGCTTTAGATATTGTGGTGCTTTCTCATATTTTTTTGGCGAAGTGAATTTGCTTAATAGATGAGCCACAGTCTTGCGTAAAAGAACTTCATGGCAGCAAAAACTCCATCCACACCAAAATTAGTCAACAATTGAAACACAAACAGATGGAAAACTGAATTTCATAGATCTCACCATACACAAGAGAAACAACAAACATGAATTCACAATCTACTGAAAACCCACAATCACCAGCATTATTATTCATAAAAAATCCAACCACACCACAACTCACAAAGAACCCAGCTTCAGATCTTTACTACTCACACTGAACTAAATACCCATGAACAAACATGATTACACACAAAAACCGAACACAATAAAACAAATTGCACAGGAGAATGGATGTGATGCAAAGAGAATAGACAAAATAAACCACAAATACGAAAAGAAACAACCCATAACCATGAAAAGCACACACAAACGAACACAACACAGCACACAACAAATCAGCAGACAGTAAGGAACAAATGGCACGTAATGACTTACAACAACAAAGTCAAAAGTAGGGTGGGTAACATACTAAAGAAACAAGGACTCAACATTGCATACAGAACCAACAACAATGTACTAAGCAGACTTGGAAGAAATATCACCAACATTGACAAATACAGCCAGTCCAGTTTATAACAACTTACTTGCAACTGCTGTCAGTCTGTGTATGTGGGCCAAACATGCAGGAATTTCAGCACCAGGTGTACAGAACACCTCAGAGCATTGTAAAGCAATAGTTCACACTCAACATTTGCAGGCCTCCTGATAGCACACTATCACCACCCAACAAACATTGACACTTACCTACACATCTTTAAAACTAGTAGCAGCTTATACCAAAAATTAACTACAGAAGAAAACTATCACATCCAAAAAGTCAATAGCCCGAGAAAAGACAGAGGAAAGTAAGTACTATATAAATACACATCACTCTGCAATAAAACCCTCTTTGCCAAAATAGAACAACTATACAAATAACACCCACACCAAAACTACTCATGGAAAGAAAAATATTTCTCCCTCCCTCTATCTCCCTCCTATGCTGCTCTCTCTCTCTCTCTCTCTCTCTATCTCTCTCTCTATCTCTCTATCTCTCTCCCTCCCCCTCCCCCTTTCTCTCTCTCCAGTCCTGAACACACACACACACACACACACACACACACACACAAACCAAACACCACAGACGCCAAATACTCGAGCGTCTCACCAAGCCAAACACGCTACGAAACAAATGAATGCTACACAGCTATAAAAACACATAATGGCGTCGAAAACTCTGCCTATATTTTTGAGAAAACGGAGGAAGTGCAGTGTCAAGCGACCATAGGTCACGAAATCAGCCTATTCACTTAGCCAACAAATATGAGAAAGCACCACAATATCTAAACCGTAAGTTACAAACAAAAGACGTGGTACATACTCATTTCCGTTTGTAAATAGATAATCAACATAAAAATTAAAAATTACGTTTTGCTGTTTGCAGATGACAAGTTGTAGATTGTGTAGTACAATAGCTACCAAAATAAATGTGCAATAGAATCATGCAAGGTACGTAAACTATTGCATACATCGACGTTTTTGCCAATTGACCTATAAATAGGAATCTGACATGTTGTAAACAACACGCAGTGCATAAGCTCGTTAACACATATCACAGCTGCGAACTATGATTAAATGAAGTATAATATTTTATTTCTATTATTCATTCACAATTGTAAATATTAGGTACCAAAAGTTTCGCTAAATGTTAATATGTAACAACAATTTTACAGTTAGAAAATAAAATAACCAACTGAATGTAGCACAAAAATTGCTGAAACATGTCTGGGTGAAACAAAACAGAAAAAAAAGATGTCTTGCATATGGCGGAATTCCCTCGTCCTAATTTCGTAGCAAGCACGAACATAACAAGAAGAAATGCAAAACCACAAGATGATAAAATTTACCTTTTCGAATTTATATCAATTTTGTGTGCTTCTAAGCAGCGATTAAAAGCAACTGCGTACATTGTCATTACAAACGTATCAATAAGCTGAATCGAGTGCTCACCTTTATTGTAACACTGGAAAGAGTGCGTAGGTAGAAGGCAACGTCACAGGCAGCGGTGATTCGTTTTAAAAATATTTAATAGCTAGAGATCAGATAGTAATGGCGTAAGTCAACTGTTTTGTCAGCAACGCCTAGATAGGATTATTCTACACTGAATCTCGATTTCAGCGCATATACTGAATTTTAAGTTACAATTAACCACATCTGCCTTATAGCTTTAAAAGAAAAAATTCTGACCTATTTATTCGGTAACTTTTTGCTCTAGAGAATATATCATAACTGGTACTCAAAGGAATGGTTAAAATCATGTTATTCTAAGAAAGAACAGTGTTGCTTTGCAAGAAAAAGATGAAAGATAAAATTAAAGAAAGGAGAGGAAAAATAAAACATATTTCAAGTACGTAGGTACTTCACTTTAGAACAAGGCTTTCAGTCAAAATAATATTGGGAATACGGTCAAATCATTAAATAAGACGTTATCCGTTAAAGCCAGAAAGATACGTTGACTAAACGAAAATATTAAATCATGTAAAATGAAACCATATTTTCACAATATGTCAGAGATACATGTTAAAAGGAAATGGCCCTTTTCATTTTCGTTGCACCCCTGGCCAGCGCGTTTGCTACCTTAATTTGAGCGAAATCAAAAGAAAGGATAAATGTCAATACCGCGTAAAATGCAACATTAAAACGGAAATGTTTGTCGTCGCATTCACATGCTGTAACGTTCTTTCAAAAAAATAAGAAACAAAAAACTTCACGATTACGTTAAATAAAAGTCTGATCTGTGGAATGGATACAAAACTCGAAATGTCGTGTGGTGTGTTGTAACTGCAAGTGGTGTGCTTACTCTGTGTTATTGTTGGGGAAAATTGACCTGGCACCGGGCACCTGCACCTTAAAATACCATTATAAGTAGATCGAATCGGTGTTAATCAGGACGCCTGAAGCGTGCACGAACTGTTGTCGGCACGTTCGCGTAGTGCTCCCTGGCAGTCCCACAATAATGGAGGTGAATAACCTCACAGTAGAGAGTAAAAATGATACGGAAGATGCCTGGGTGCAGGGGTCACGGAACATTAAGCAAAATATTGTCAAAAAGGTAATCGAATCCACATATTTGAATGACCAGCAACAAAGTGAATTGACACAGTTGCTTAACCAATTTGCCGAGGTATTTACCGAAAGACCCGGTATGATCCTAGGGTACGAGTACATTACTCAAGTCCGAGCTCACGATACATTCTGCCGCGCCACCTATCCCCTGGTCGAAAAGACAGGCGGCAGGAAGGGGAATACAGAATCACACAGTGAAAATTGCAAATAAGATTCGTACTAGATAAGCAAGCATACTTTGAACAAATTTAGGTTAGTTTGAATATGTATTTTTGTGATTAATGTGTGCTTTGTTTATTTTTGTGGATAAATGTTCTTGTCGTGTCTAATATGTGAGTAAGTGTATTTTTCAATGAGTTGAATTGAATGTGTGCATCATGTATGTACATGAACTAACATTGTAGCAAATGAATCGGACGTATGTGTTCATAAATGACATACTAACAATGAGCACAGTGCGTGCGCCCGAAAATTTGTCCCACTGAACCATTCGTCTTTCTCATTTCAACTACAGTACAGTTTGTTAGATTTAGCGTGAATACCAGCTAGAAGTATTTGTGGCTGCACTCTCACATGCAAGGCAGCTGCAAGCACGCAATGTACGTTAAGCGAATGGTTTTGTGTCTAATGATAATATTACGTACAAAAGTTACTGAGCTCACGATATCAGAGTGGCCAAAAGGCTGTCACTTCATGAATAAGAGGATTTGGCAAAGGACATGATTATTTTGTAATAGACAAAGCATATTACTGATTAAATTACTTCTCGGTAAAGCCGATGGAAAGGAATATCGATTGTATATGTATTTGTGTATATACATTTAATGAAAAGGCTCAAAATGTGCTCAATATGCCTTTAATGTGAAGTACTTTTCCGGACACTCAGATAGTAAGATAAGCAAAGAAGCTATTCACACGGTACGAACTTTAAACACAGTGAGAGTGAAACAGACTGTACGTGTCATAGCTAGGCAAAACATTGATAAAATGTACCATAGTGCAGCAGTAATGAAGTAAACAGAAATGCCCGTCACTTATGGCTGAACTGTAATAAGTACTATATGGTTCTTATAATTTCACTGAACTGTGCATAGCAAGAAATAGTGGATTTTATAGCAAGAGTGTGGTTAAGAAACAGCCAACAGCGATCTAAAATCACAAATCACAGCGGCACATGTGTTAGCGGGACAGTGTGAAAGTGTCACAACTATGAACCTTGTATGGACACCCACCAGAGTGAAGTACAGGAAAGTCATAGTGAACATGTGTGGTACGAATCACTACTTACGTAAAGTAAAAAAAGTGATCTGAAAAAGCCAAAATCCCAAGTGAAACACTGTTACTGTCTTTTCTCGACCAACATTCTACAGACACTTACAAATACACGTGTGACTGTGGATTGTATGGCTTAATAACGTTTCTCTTACAGCCAGTGTATTTTGTAATACTATTGGTGAAAAATCTAATGATCGGTGGGTTACTTTTCATGTCACGAGAGTGGCAAGCGGGCGAATGGCAGTTCTGGACCGCTCAGCTGATCGGCGCCGGGCGACACTCACTTATTCGCTGACGCCATACACCGCTCGTCGAACCTGCTTTCCGCGCTCCTTGTTCCTGCTCGTGTCGCTGCCCTGCGCTGAATACTCGCCGACACAGCCGTCAACTGCCGTCGCGACGATTTGACATGAGCGCTTTACGAAAGTAATTGAGAAAACATGGAACATTTTGCTCATTTACGTCAAATGAAGTTGAGGTTCTAAAACAACAGAAACATTAACCTTTCGCTAATATTGCTAAACTGCCAAAGACTTTTGCCTACTATAACTTGTTACCGACGTGAACCTTAAGCAACGAAACATGTCATGGGCATTCTTAAACAGCAAATATGAATAACCTTATAAAATAATTTGCATTTTAACCAACTTCTATATGAACTATTTTTCTGTTGTGTTGATGTAAATACTGTTTTATCATATTTGTTGTATATATTTATGTTTAAATGTCTGTCATTCGAAAAAAATCACTAAATATCACAGGAAAGTAAACAGTTTGAAGACTCCGGGCGGCGTTATTTTCGACCCGTTTTTTCCCATACGCCCGTAACCCGAATGAGGGAGCATAAGCCTTTTGTTATCGGGTCATAGGTTATTCCGAACTTCTCGCCTTCGTGTGCAGACACAGGGCAAAGTGTAAGTTAAGCACATGCTATGATAATATAATTGTAAACCTGAAAATACATCACAAACAAATATTGTAGGGGTAAGTTCAAGCTATACTTGCTTAATAATTTGAATAATCTGAAACTAAGCTTGCCAGTGACAAGTGTGACTGAAGACATGAAAAATCATGTGAAGGTCTGGTAGTGAGTGAGACCCAACATTGGAAATGTTTGGTTACACCCTCACTAGGAGTCCCATGTGGCTGTACGCCACATAACTTGAAAAACTATATTGAAGAACTTCGCAGATTTAGAAAAACTGACATCATAATTAAATAAATATTGTCACAGAAAAATAACAAAAACTGTAATCAATTAATATGATCTGCAAATAATATTATAATCTCTGTTCCTTTTGTAAAAGGCCCGACAATCTGCCCTTTTGTTTCTTCGTAGTGTAAGAAGCCATTTTGTGACGTGGCACGACAACATGTAAGTGTCATGTAATATTTAGACTATATATAATCAAATATTGCTTAAAGTTGTCGCTAATTTTTTACTGTAACAACTCCTATATTGAGGAAGTGAATGCCTTTAATTATTTATGCAAATTTTATAGCGGAACATTGGCGCAGAGTTCAACGCCATTGTTCTAAATGATAACGGCTCAGAGTCTATCGCGTAACTTTTTGAAAATGCTGTTAATTCACACAACGATAACTGTGCCATTATTCCTATTGTATTCAGTGAAATTTGAAACTGTTCTTTTATGTTTGTTAGGCAACGTTTCATTATTACGTAACTAAATAATATTCAGGAAAGGTATCGCAACTGACAAAAACACATTTTATAGCCAGTAGTTTCATATATATTCAAACAAATTCTAATATTGCTACAGGTAATTGTTTGAATTACAGATCGTGAACAATAAGCGTCCGTCAGTTAGAACATCTGAACTGAGAAGACAGTGAAACAAAAAACGCTCATTCTTTTTATACATACGTATAAAGATCATAATTATTTCTGTTCGAAGAGCGCAGATCACACTTCTTTATTATTGCGTATCGATAACCTATTTATACTCCTTTTTTACCGGAGGCTATGCTATAATCCGTAATAAATATTTTAATATTTGCTGATTTTGACAAATAATAAAAATAAATATAAATGTTGCAGATTTCTCTTGATTAGGGGTTATTCCTTTGAGGCCATAACAGTTTTTCCAATATTGAATCATAATTAAGTAAAGTGACTAAAGTTCATTTTTTGATCCCCACTTAACGGAAATTGCGAGGATCTCCTCTGCAATTTCATGAAAGTAAAACAAATAATTAATTATGCAGCTGTATATCTGGAATATTGTGCGTTGGTGGTGTCTTTTACTATAATAAACAGCGTTTCGGGCAAACTAACTCTGAGAAGTACCATAACTGAGTCAGTGATGTAAATAATTTTTCAGTTATGAAGAAGGCAGAATAGTACTAACTCCAACTTGTCATAACTTAAAAAACCAATAAGCATAAAACAAAAATAACCACCACAGCTTCATGGAAGGAAAGAACTCTGCTCTTTGCTGAGACTGAATGTGGCGTCTGATGTTTGATTGTTCGCGACGTTAATCTGATTGAAATAAAAGTTATTTCTTGAGGTTTGGTTTTGCTGTACGAATCTGGTTTGAAAATCCGTCGGTGAGAAACAGTACTTCACAGCACAAAGTTTAACTGAAGCCTTTGTGTTTGCATACGATGAAGCGGAAAGCTGTGGTGTGAACGGAAGGTTTTCATGACAAAAGGCGGCGTTGGGTGTACCATTTTTGTCTTGACAGAAAACTTCTTTACTGTTGTTGTTGTTGTGGTCTTCAGTCCTGAGACTGGTTTGATGCAGCTCTCCATGCTAATCTATCCTGTGCAAGCTTCTTCATCTCCCAGTACCTACTGCAACCTACATCCTTCTGAATCTCCTTAGTGTATTCATCTCTTGGTCTCCCGCTATGATTTTTACCCTCCACGCTGCCCTCCAATGCTAAATTTGTGATCCCTTGATGCCTCAGAACATGTCCTACCAACCGGTCCCTTCTTCTTGTCAAGATGTGCCACAAACTCCTCTTCTCCCCAATTCTATTCAATACCTCCTAATTAGTTATGTGGTCTACCCATCTAATCTTCAGCATTCCTCTGTAGCACCACATTTCGAAAGCTTCTAATCTCTTCTTGTCCAAACTATTTATCGTCCATGTTTCACTTCCATACATGGCTACACTACATACAAATACTTTCGGAAACGACTTCCTGACGCTTAAATCTATACTCGATGTTAATAAATTTCTCTTCTTCAGAAACGCTTTCCTTGCCATTGCCTGTCTACATTTTATATCCTCTCTACTTCGACCATCATCAGTTATTTTGCTCCCCAAATTGCAAAACTCCTTTACTACTTTAAGAGTCTCATTTCCTAATCTAATTCCCTCAGCATCACCCGACTTAATTCGACTACATTCCACTGTCCTAGTTTTGCTTTTGTTGATGTTCATCTTATATCCTCCTTTCAAGACACTGTCCATTCTGTTCAACTGCTCTTCCAAGTCCTCTGCTGTCTCTGACAGAATTTCAATGTCATCGGCGAACCTCAAAGTTTTTATTTCTTCTCCATGGATTTTAATACCTACTCCGAATTTTTCTTTTGTTTCCTTTACTGCTTGCTCAATATACAGATTGAATAACATCGGGGAGAGGCTAAAACCCTGTCTCACTCCCTTCCCAGCCACTGCTTCCCTTTCATGCCCCTCGACTCTTATAACTGCCATCTGGTTTCTGTACATATTGTAAATAGCCTTTTGCTCTCTGTATTTTACCCCTGCCACCTTTAGAATTTTAAAGAGAATATTCCAGTCAACATTGTCAATAGCTTTCTCTAAGTGTACAAACGCTAGAAACGTAGGTTTGCCTTTCCTTAATCTTTCTTCTAAGATAAGTCGTAAGGTCAGTATTGCCTTACGTGTTCCAACATTTCTACGGAATCCAAACTGATCTTCCCCGAGGTCGGCTTCTTCCAGTTTTTTCATTCGTCTGTAAAGAATTCGCGTTAGTATTTTGCAGCCATGGCTTATTAAACTGATAGTTTGGTAATTTTCACATCTGTCAACACCTGCTTTCTTTGGGATTGGAATTATTATATTCTTCTTGAAGTCTGAGGGTATTTCGCCTGTCTCATACAGCTTGTTCACCAGATGGTAGAGTTTTGTCAGGACTGGCTCTCACAAGGCTATCAGTAGTTCTAATGGAATGTTGTCTACTCCCGGGACCTTTGTTTCGACTCAGGTCTTTCAGTGCTCTGTCACTCTTCACGTAGTATCATACTTCCCATTTCATCTTCATCTACATCTTTTCTGTTAGTGTCATGCTTAATATGGGACTTGATAACCTCACAATTAAGTGTTTCAGACTGCATGGGTGGCACAACAGAGCGGTCACGTGCGTCACTCCAGACGGTATTGTCGTCAGTACAAATGGAATGCAATGAACTTTCTGACGTGAGGAACTTAGCTTTATCAGATTTGGTAGGCACAATGGGTTCATTAATGTTTTCCGAAATTATCAAACTGCTGTCGCTAACGGTAGCTTCGGAGGGAAAGCTAACAATTTCATGCCGCTTAATACGAGTCACGGTTAATTTCTTAGTAAAATTTTGCCCTGTGCTGTCGATGTGTTTTTCAAGAAGATGTGAGGTTTACGACTGGGCAACGTCTGTAACGGGCTCTACGGAATTATTTTCAATGGCCTTAATATTTGTTTCTACCTGATTAAAACGGTTTTTAGTCGTTTCTATGTACGATTTAGGTTTGTCACGTATGTTGGAATTTTGTTTATTGAGCTGAGTGGTCTGTTCATTTATCTAAGTCTTTGTGTCATCTAGTAGTTTTCGTAAGCTGCCAACTTGCTCATCCATTTCGTTACTCTGTTTAATCATCATCTGCATGAGAATTTGAAGCATCGCTTCCTTATTCTTTTCAGCTGATGCGGCTGGTGTCACCTGTGTTGTGTTTAGTCGTGTGGAGACAACATCTACAACCATGGACTACTCGTTTGTTGCATTATCTGCACAAATACCGTTAATGAAATCTGACGTATTTTTGAGAACAACTGTTGTTTTCTCTGACATACTATTGGCAATCTGATTAAGTGTGTGAACAGTAGGTAAATCACAGCCCTTATTCGGTAAACAATCACGTTTGGAATTATGCACATCAGCCATGTGCAGATCATCGGCGTCCACAATACCAGAATCTTCCATCTGATTACTAACCAAATTAGTGGGTGAAGTTATAGTGTCAGTAAGTTGTTAATTTTATTTGGAAACGGAACTCGTGTTATCTGTGGTGCTTTGCAACTGTTGCACCGCAGAGTGGTCGCTATCATTCTCAATATCGTTGTGAATAATCGGAGAGTCGTCCATTTCGGTATGTTTAATTGTAAGATTACGCCCTGGGACCTTCACAGTTTTGCGCAGCGTCTTGAATCACATACATGGTGCAAATCCGAAGACAAAATTTCAACACTCAACCAGGCGGAGCATAAGAATGCCTATGAACTGTGGGAAAATTTTGTACGTTAGTAAACTGCGTTGCGCCAAAAAACCTAACTACTATCTCTACAGAGTGGTTCAGAGAACAATATATATATATATATATATATATATATATATATATATATATATATAGAAAGAAACATTCCACATGAGAAAAATATATTAAAAACAGAGATTCCATGACTTACCAAACGGGAAAGCGCTGGTAGATAGGCACAATAAAAAAACACACACACACATAAAATTTCGAGCTTTCGCAACCCCCAGTTGCTTCGTCAGGAAAGAGGGAAGGAGAGGGAAAGATGAAAGGATGTGGGTTTTAAGGGAGAGGGTAAGGAGTCATTCCAATCCCGGGAGCGGAAAGACTTACCTTAGGGGAATAGGTGTGTGTGTGTGTGTGTGTGTGTGTGTGTGTGTGTGTGTGTGTGTGTGTGCGCGCGAGTGTATACCTGTCCTTTTTTTCCCCCTAAGGTAAGTCTATTTTAATATCCAAATTTTCACAAAGCGTACGACTGGCAGAATTCTCGCTAAGTGTAACTTTCCATTATATGAATGAATTAATAAACTTTACGATTACGTTGAATGAATGTTTGAGCTGTGGAATGGATACAGAACTCGAATTGTCGTGCGGCGTGTTGTAACTGCAAGTGGTGTGCTTCCTCTGTGTTATTGTTAGGAAAATTTCACGAATCGATTGGGCAATGCAACTCCCAATACTAATAAAGAAATACAGTCACTGCAAAATACTTCCAGCCTCTTAGGCACTAAATCATCTGGCCAGGCTCAGCAGTATGTAATACTTAAATGCACATCAAATTCATTTGACTGACAAATGAGAACATCTAATAAAACCCAAATTCTTTGAAAAATATATGAACTGGCCTGGGAGGCGGTACTGATTACGGTGAATTACTAGCATACAGTTTTTTTTTTAAGCAAATGTATATTGCAAGTTAAGTTTGGCTTTTGAAAAACATCTGACAATTGAAGTTACATTACTCACAATTGATTCACAAACAACGAGATTTAAACAGCAAGTATTATCTAACTTCTTTAATCCAAAATAAATGCAAATCATGAAATTACACACAGCTTTGTTAAAAAATCTAGAAAGCATTACAAAAATGAAATATCTAACCAGCCTTTTGATCAAAACCGTTTATGTACATTCTGGGGTTACTCAACAATTACAGATTATCAGCCAACTCATCTATACTAACGCGCTGGTAAAAACAGAAATCATAATTATTGAATATCTTTACCCTAGTTTCATGAAGACTTCTGCTTCTCCAAGTTCAACAAAATTGACGTACCCAAATTAATCTAACTCTTTGCGGCTTCACTCAGCACACCCCAAAAGCTGCCTACTCCATCGTCTTTCTTTCACAGACAACTACCTACAACTGAGCGCCAAGCGCTCTCTTCCTCCAACAGTAGCAGTAGTATCTCTGGCTCTGCGGTTGCGCACAGTCAGCGATCTGCATTATCGAGCCTATCAGAGACATTCATCGTTTATACTATTTTCATTTTGATTTATTAATATTCTTATGTTATTGTGGTGCCACATACAAGTGTGCCCCAGTATACTCCTTTCAATACGGCATAATATACTTTATTAAACGGGTAAGACTAGAACCTAAATAGAAAATATATGCAATTCGTAATTACCAGATCAGAGAAACTTGTTGTTCTAGCTTCATTTTACATATGATACGCGATCTTTACCTGCATACAAGTGAGTTTCTTTTTCTATACGTATAAAAGGAATAATTAATCTAGTTGGGAAAGTCAAATTTAATTCATGCTCATATAGGGACTACATACTGTAACGTCATTGTGTGTAACAGACCAGTTGTTGTTACGTGTAGATTGTCGATAAATCATGTACGGAAACCGCATACTGTTACGTGGGAAATATTACTAAACTGCGCCAGAGCATACAATGGACTAGTACACGGTTTATAATATGTAACTTTCGTTTTCGTATTTGGAATGAGCACTTTCAATTGTAAATTCTTGTATTTCAGCCTGTGGATACCGTATTTGCGAAAGAGTTCATAATAATACAATTTTGTTGTGTCCTTGCATGACGTAATCAGAAACTAACACTTACCAGCACAAACACGTTTCAATTTGATTTGTTATGAATACGTTTATATACCAGTAATTTTGCTTCATAAACACCACGCCCAAAATTTCAGTCTTTGAGATCATTTCCTGTTGAGTTCTTGCACACTTTTACCAAATGATAATTGACAGTGCCGTCGTTCACAGTAGGACTGTTCTCAAAAAAAGTTCGGGAATTTCTTAACAGTCAGAGAAAGCATGCTGGCACACCAACTTCACTTCCAGTTCCGAACAAGGAATATACGGGGTATTCCAGGATATGGGTTATGACAGGAATGATCGTTCGAAGAAAAAAATTGTAGTAAACATGTCTCTAAAATGCGTGCCTTAGGAGGTATGAGCACTTCTTCATTTTCAGTACAGTGAAAATAATCTCTTCTGGTGCAATCTCTTTCCATATTTTGACAGTTGGTAGTATGGGCCAAACCAAGGACAAAAATCATCAGTAAACATGGGCTGTAAAGTGCATACCTTAAGAGGTATGAGCACCTGTTCATCATTGCAGCTGTGAAACACTCCCCTTGTATTGAACGAGTGCTTATAACTCTTAAAGTACACATTTTAGAGCCAACATTTACACAACATTTTTTTCTTCTTTTTGTCCTTACCTTCTGCTCATAAAATGTAGAAAGCAAAGAGCTTGCAGTAGAAGAGATTTGTTTCACAGTGTCGAAGCTGAAGAAGTGCGCATAGCTCTTAAGGTATGCATTTTATAGCCCATGTTTACTGCACATTTTTGCTTCGAACGATCGTTCCTGTCATATCCCTGAATATTGACCATTCCTTCTGGGACACCGTGTATAATGGGACTTTTGCGATTTAAGCTGCACTTACAAAACATAGAAGTTTGTGATATAATTGATGTCCTCCATTAACGGGCTACTGAATTTCGACTGACAACTACTTCATACCATTGTAAAGCGAAGCTATGTAAATACTTTTGGCAGATACAAGAATTAGATTTATTAACTACACAGTAAAATATTTACCCTCTTAGCTAATGTAAGATTGTACTGTATGCCTTATATATTATGTTTATATTATGCTTATTATTAATTAGAGCCTCACTTGGAGTAGTATACAGTTTGTTCCTTTTAGTTGGCATGTGGAGCTAATGTAGAGTCCAGGAAAGTAGCCTGTGTTGGAAAGATGATTAAAATCAGCTTTGGAAAGGTTTGGAGTGACTGGTAACATAAGGAAGTTAGGTAGTCATGGTATAGTAGTGTATCGACGCTGGACTGCACAACAATGACGATCAATGACATTTTGAAATTCGGTGTTACAAGAAATGGGCTGGTTAAAGTTTCTAGATGTTGAGGAGATTTGCAAATGTTTGAGTAAATGCTATATATGGTTGGGTAAAGGTAATCAGAAACATAAAGCAGAGCCCTTCTCATACAAGAATTTGCAGAGGGTGGTTATACTCACAAGCTTGGCTGTTCGTGGAAAATACAGTATGCATCGCTTAGTATGTGGTATATAATTCCACTGCTAAGGCATTAGTTACGTGTCTGCTGAAATGTTCCTCTTGGATTATTTTTATGGACAATCTGAGTGCAGCTACGTGTTGTTCTTTTAAAAATCTTTTATTAACCACCCCCATAATAGGAGAGCTTGTCACAATATCCTGCTACACACTGTAGTCCCCCACCGCACCTTCGACGCACGCCGTTACATCATCTAAAACAGGTGCGGCCCACTGATACACGTCCAGCCCACTGATACACCGAGAGCTGTTACGCCTATTTGCTTTGGTACCTCTAGCTACGTACTGCACTCTAATGTATACCACGACTACGGACATGGCCTGCAAACGAACAAAATATTTGTCAGTAACTTTATTTTTTTATTAGCGGTAGTTAAAATCTAATGATTACCCCTCTAACACTACTGGTTCTAAATGAGTGAATGTGTACAGTCAGACCTTTCACAAAGTGCCCACATTTCGGATGGCTGCCTAATCCCGGCAAGCTGAATATCTTCCTCGGTACTGCACTCCGCATCTCGCTGCGACAACCAGTAACAAATGTTGTTCTGATGGGCCACTGTGAGTTAGGCGCCGGTGCTGTTAATATTTCGTTCTCCACAGCTGTTTTCGCATTGTGGCCAAGATAAACATTTTCTACAGAGTTTAGTCGGAAGTCGTTCCTCAACCCAGATAATACGTACTTTCAAAATATTCCTTATGATGTTAGTTTGAAGCGTGCTTTGCCGTATCTGATAAAACGTGTTGTCCACAGTTCACTTAAAGGTTAGGTTGTGCCAAAACAGAAGGAAGGGTGGTCGCTAATAGCGGGCAGTAATAGGTTGCACCATTTCGGGTACCCGAAATTTGGATTAGTTTACACAAATAGAAGCTCCGAATTTTATTCCAGATGCCACCTTTCTGGTGTTTGAGAGACAAAGACGTTGGGGTCATTAATTGCCTGGGCATACTGCATAGCCGCAAGCGTTGATGAAACCATGTTGTAAGATTCATCATCTAAATGTGAAGAGAACGAGGAATGTATTCACTGCGACCAACTGCTGTCAAGTGATACCTGTCTAAAGAGACCTGGATTAAGTGCATTGCTTGTTTTCGCTGGTGTAATGAGCTTTATGAAGGTGTCGACGATGGTACATGGAATGTTTTTAAATTTAATTTCTGTATCAAAAAGCACAAGGACTGAGCCATTTTTCTGGCTGAAACGTCTGGAACCGAAAGTAATGCAGCAGCTCTTTCCTTTTGAAACAAACATGTCGTGAGGAAAAAGCTATGTTACTGACTCATTAAATTTGAGTATCAATTAGAACCAGTAATTATGAAAGCAGAAAACCCGAAGTTAGGTACCATATTTTTCCGCAAGTAAAAATTACACATTCTAATTCTTTTTTCACCTATCATGGAATGAAAAAATATTCGGAAGATTTTTTGCAAGAGTAGTGTTTAAATGTTCCCTAGTAATGGAATAGCTTATTTTTCATAATTTAAAGACTTGTAATTTACTGGTAATTTTACAGTTAAAAGTGGTGCCTGATAATAGGGCACTTTCTCCCACTGATCCCCAAGAGCATGGGCATAGAGCTTGTTATACATTACACTGATAAACCAGTATCAGCTTGCAAGATACTTCCGTGGCGACAAGCGTGGCCTCTGAGTCACAGTTTCCCTTATTAGTGCTCCTATACGCACATGAATGTCCCGTCAGAAACAGCTTCTACGGAGAGGAGCGAGCTCGCCCTATTGGCGGAAATTTTTCCGGAAGTTGCTAGAAGAAAGAGGTGAAGAGATAAGAGAGAGGAAAAGAACGCGACCACGCCAGCAGATGTCGCATTTCCTCATCGCATTAAGAACACTGTCAGGCAGCCGCAAGAAGGAAGGCGTTGTGGTGCTAATGGTAGGCGATAACTGTGTTACGGGCTAGCACCGTAAAGGAGGAACTAAACACGGCCCCTACAAGTTTAATATACATTCCAGCGGCGCCGCAACCTCGCGGCTCATCTGCATAACGGCGGCTGTTTCCGCGGGTCGTAAATCTCTGGGAAGGCGACAACAAGTGCCAGGATCGCGCCGCGAAGCCTGCTGGGAAATGACTCCATCTCGCGGCCGCACGCCTTATCGCTGCGAGCTGCGCAGGCGCACGCGGCCATTAGGGCGGGACGACTGTGGCGCTGTCTACCGTCCAGCACTCGAAGCCACTGAGCCAGCGTTCCAGGCGACAGCAGAGGCCTTTGCTCTGCCGCGAGAGACATCTACTTGTGCGGTGTCAATCACGTACGGCGTCATGCTACATACATACATTGAAGTCCATGTCGTACCCTACACATCCTGTCAATATGAATGAGACCGTTAGGGAAGTTCGTACTTGTAAGGCAGATACGGTTTATTCGTGGTCGATTTTTTTTAATTACCTCCACAATGTTGAACTTTCAGTTGCATCAGTGATAATTATCAACCACTAAGTAAACGTAACGACTTCAGAAAATTCTCCTGGGGCCTAGCAGGAAGTTCTATGAGAGATAGGTAGACAGTGGACTGCATCATTGTTATGGTGTATTTTTACGAGAATACTGTGAATACAACGTAATCCTAAAAATCCCGCTTATCGACTTTATAAATGCGATGACAGCATTCACTGTGAACATAGGCTTATATCAGATCGTGTGTTTCAGTACTTCCGAAGTTAATTTGTCTGAAAATAAAATGTACGCAATGATTTGCTGCTGAAGTACTGGGGTTGTTGCCAGTGGCTGACTAAGCCCGTCGGAGACCAGGGGCGACAAAATTAAATGGGATCCCCTGTCCGCTTAGAAACTGACGTGTATGTTGTGCACATATTGTAAAAAATGAATAATATTCGTGTCATGACTGAAAAAAGGAGGTTCTGCCTATTTACAATGTGTGAACTCTACGCTCTAGGAATTGTAACACATATACTCAAAGATGCAGGTGAGAAAATCAGAATTATTGATATTATAACACATGTTTTCGTGTCTTTATTTTCTCATTAATGACGCCGAAATTTGTTTCATTCGAATTTTTTTTTTCAATTGGTAAAACGGAAAGACCGTTCGTGATTAACTGTAGAGATAATTTTTTATTAGTTCCATTTCAGAAAAACTTGTCTCTCATGATACGACTGAGACACAAATGGTCAAGAAGTACTAGGTTATAGGTGATGTACACCGATAAAGATTCACTGAAGTCCCAGTTTCATAAAAATTGAAGGATTTCTTGATATGTCCATCTAGTAGCAATTTCCACACTCGATCCGGAAGCATGTAGATGCCTAGGACACATTTTTATTTGTTGCTATACTTGCTCCTTTCATATTTATCGTATATTTCATATTATTCAGTGCTACAGCCAGACCGTCATCGAAAGCTTCAAACAAAGTTTGTTTCATCAATTTGGAAAATTTGGGGATTTCCTTAATCGCCACGTGTCGTTCTGACAGTTGTGTAAATCGGTCTGCGCATTGAAACATTTGTGGATGAACTTCTACTCGAATCGATAATTCAGCGTCATGAGGAGTTCACCGGGCATTGTATTATTTACCCTCCACCTTCCTCGTCGTCAGTGTTTAATGTCTGTATCACCGATTTTTAATGCCAAAAGTAACTCCGTTGCCTATAACTGTAGTTCGTTCCGTCAGTAAAAACTGATTCTGGGTTTTCCATTTTGCGAATCCTTTATCCAAAGTTAATTTTTGGAGACTAGAGACATTGTTGGACTAAATTTACGTTCTCCGGTATCGTTCAACGAAGCTGATGTAAGTCAACAAGGTAAAACCACAAATTGTTGGAAGGAGCAAGCTTGCTGCATATCTAGTATCGAGTTTTGTCTCAGATAGCTCATGCACATCATCCAAAGTGCTCACAGTTGTTTTCTAATTTTCTTTTACGAATTTAACTGAATTGTAATGAGCACTCCAGTGAGCATCAGACACTAACTTCAAACTTTTTCCCGTTTATTCGACAAGTAATTCCTTTCTACAAGTAGAAGACGAGAAGAATGGATATAACTTATCTACTGCTGCAAAACATTAGACTCTAGTCGGAACACATGAGACTGCATGAACTGCACAAATATTTAAGGAGTGGTTAGGACAGGGACTGAACAAAGCTTTTGGACTGATTTCTCGTCCCCCTCGTTGTACTTCTCCATGTGAACCCGACACTGACGCAGCATTGATGTAACCTTGGAACCTGTGAAACACAACATCCAGCTCCTCTCTTTCCCGCTGCTGTTGAATTTTTTTTTAAAATATCCTCTGGAGTCTTTCTTGATGTAAAAAAGCGTTAGAAAACTTTTTCCTGTGGTTAATTCGGTCAAATAAAGCCTAGATGTCTCCAGTGTTGATCCTGATGCCTACAGTTAGTAAAACGGTTCCTTCAATGTAGATGATTCTATCCCAGCTCATCTAGTTGGATTTTCATATTCATAAAAAGTACTATTTAATAATTATCGATAGACTTCGACAAAGTAACTTTTAGAATGTAATACTTAACTTAAAAATTAATAACTCACTGGTAGGCCCTTCACTGCACTTAACCGCGTATTTTTAACCTTTACCTATCGTAGACCTGCCAACGCCTTGTCCCGTCACATCACCGAAGTTAAGCGCTGCCAGGCTTGGCTAGATTGGATGGGCCGCCATCTGGGTCTGTCGAGAGCTGCCGGCAAACTGCCTAGTGAGGCCAGTAGGGGAGCTACTTGACTGAGAAGTAGAGACAGGGGTCACGAAAAATTACAACGGCCGGGAGAGCGGTGTGCTGATCACATGCCCCACCGTATTCACGTCTGGTGACGTCGAAGTGCTGAGTGTGACACGGCGGCCGATCGGTACCATTGGGATTCAAGGCCTGTTCGGACAGTGTTTGTTTTATAGTAGACATTTATAGATGGCATACGTATGAACGAACCTTTCATGTAGAATAATGGTATCTAGCAGACAACTGTGTATCATTGTACAGTTTTCAAATTTCATTCAACGTTTTACAAAATTTCTAAAAATTCTAAACAGACACACTGACAGTTGCTATGGCGCAATAACATGAAAATAGGTCCCTATGTTTGTATTTTGCCTATGTATGCAGCCTCTAAATTCAAACTGATTCTTATTTACTGAAAATGATTTGGCCTTGTTTTGGATTTGATCAAAAGTTGACTCGTCCTGTAGGGCCCCCAAATCTCGAGGCGCTGAAGATCTGGAGGCTCTCCAGGACGAGAGACTCGCCGCTGGCCGCCCCTCCCCCCCCCCCCCCCCCCCCCCCCGCCACCTATTAGTCCGCTACTAGTTGTGGCGACATCACAGCTCTGAATATAAGCTGGTATCAAAGTCTGAGTAACACTATCGCCTATTTAATTACGGTACACTAAAGCACGATGTTGTTTCCTGTAAGTGGCGCACAGTGAAGTTTGCACCCAGTGAAACTGACGCCCAGAAACGGTTGAGGGAACATCCGCTAAATCTATCCTGTACGAGCTCCGCAAATTACCCGGTGGGCGGAAGAACCGAGGACTCTTGCGTTGTGATTTACTTTATTATAAACACTGATAAAGTGTACTGAAGACGCTCGAACAAGAACTATAACGCAAAAATTTTTACAAACACTTTCTTTCTTTGTCTGAGCCTCGTCCCGCAGTTACGCAGAGACGGCCATGGTTAATCGGATGTGGCACGGTAAGTTTAAGGGGTGGCCAGATGCCCTTCCTGCCGCCATCCTGTACTCCCCGGGAAGGAATTAGTGTACCCCAGCTGTCTGTGTCTAATGTAAACCATGGAATAGTGCGAATGTGTTGCAAATATCTGCGAGTCGTGTAACTGAGGTGGAACGTGGGGACCAGCCCGGTATTCACCTAGGGGGATGTGGAAAACCGCCGAAAAACCACATCCAGGCTGGCCGGCACACCGGCCCTTCGTCGTTAATCCGGGGCCAGCGCGCCTCCCCGAGTCCAGGAAGCAGCGCGTTAGTACTCTCGGCTACCCTGGCGGGTCAAAAATTGTTACTAACACAGATGATTTTAATTTATTTTATTTTGTGTATGACAGAATCACAAAACTTAATCTTCATAAATTATGATAGAAACCATTAAAACGAAATTACAAATGTGGAATTTGTAAATCGTATCTCTTCTGCCTTACAAAACAGACTTCAAACTAGCTATAAAATAAAATATGATCCATACCCCTCATCAGTCTGTGGTGCTTGTATCTTTCATAAGGTGCTTTCTCATACTAAGTAAAAGATTAGGTGTATGCCGGTATATAGCTGACATAAGCTGTACATGGAGCCTCCTTCCAGTCCTAATGCTACTACTTGTGACTTCAGAACATTAAAAACAATATTTCCCTTACAATTATAATCCTGCATATCACTGTCAACATTGCCAGTTGGAAGACACATGCCGCCCGGAGTGGCCATGCGGTTCTAGGCGCTGCAGTCTGGAACCGAGCGACCGCTACGGTCACAGGTTCGAATCCTGCCTCGGGCATGGATGTGTGTGATGTCCTTAGGTTAGTTACGTTTAATTAGTTCCAAGTTCTAGGCGACTGATGACCTCAGAAGTTAAGTCCCATAGTGCTCAGAGCCATTTGAACCATTTGAACCTCTTCCTGTGTGCTGTGTAGTGCAAGCGTGACCTTCAAACGTCTCTGTGAAGTCGTTTCTTAAGATGCTTGTCGAATTCGGTACAACTTATTCACTCTACTACCTGATTTTAGCTCAATTCATGAACTCTTCCAGAAAAACTGAGCACTCAAACAGGGTCTATTGAATATTATATGTGTATTTTAACGTGGGGTTTCAGTTTTGTTTTGTGGGAAACTCTTAGTTGGTCATCGTCCGCTGAGAGTACACGACGTTGCTTCTCGTTCAAAGGAGAGCACAGAATGACCAACTTAGATTTCCAATACCTGAACAGAGAGGTTTCCCCACCTTTTGGTGAGTACGGATTGTAGCTCTTAATGGGGGTTTCAGGTGATAGGAAGCAGGTTGAGTCATGACTTCGTAATGTTTAACTGCTGAAATACTTAAGCACTTCAGCTTAACTGAAGCGTGCGAAGCGAGCTGTAGTTCCGAATGTGCCACAATCATATTGCATTAAATATGGCGATTTTTGGGTGTTTGAGTTAAAAGTGTGGAAGTTACTTTGTTCATTTTGAACAGCGATGAAGTCGAATTTCAAACGGTAAATCTGATTAGGAAAATCGGGTTAGGATCACTTCAACCGTACGTGAGTGTAATACTGTGTCGAAGCGAGTATGATTTTTAATGATTTTTAATCTTATATTTTGTGGGAGTTGCTCTTGTCTTTGTGTGTCGATTTTGTGCTTTCTACAAAGCGGCACAGCAGTTGATTCGGAATGCACCACGTGCTCTAGTTCGGCCGTTTGCAAGCAGCAGACGCAGTTAGTATGTTGAATAATTATCGCACAACCTCGTGCATTGGTTAAAACTCTGTCCAGAATAGTGCATGCGTAGAATCGTAATGCGAATCTCACTGAGATATTTTTATGGTATGAATGCAAAGGAGATGATAGTATCATTATCTCCCACCCCCGTTTTCTGTGTTTCTTCTTGCTGTAGTTAAATTGTGCTCCGTTACATTCTCACGTAATTCTTACTTAAATATTTCTAGTCAGGCACCAGTTAAATTGCAGTTAGGATGTGCAACCAAATACTTACACAATAAATAATCAACGTGAAAGATAAATTCTGTGGTGTTGATCTTACCCATTTACTCCGATTTCCAATCCTGAATTAATCAAGTTGCTTCATGCACGACATGGAGTGCTATTTATCTGGCTACTTAAAGATATTGCGTACTTGTAATTAAATTATTAAAGTAATTAAGCTAATAATTTTCCAGCTCAGTTTTTTTTCTAAATGGTTAGGAAGGGCGTGGGCTGGTGGCGACCCTGAATTTCTGAATTTTTACCATTATTTGTGTGAGAGAAGCAGCTAGAAATGCGAGATAACGTATATGGTTCGATGAGAAACGTCGTAAAGATAGTAATACGTTACAACCTGTTGAAGGGCCTCTACATTTTTCATCGCGATATCGGAGATGAAATCCGCAACCATGTCCATCGCAAAACCATCTGAGCCAGTGGTTTAAGCTCTCAATTGCGTTCCAAACCAGAAGAGCGCAACTGGTTAGTAATTTCATCTGATAAAAACGGGAAATTATACACTGTCCAGTCACGTTAGTGCGACCACCTGTCAAAAGCCTGAATAGTGGGCAGCTGCGCTCGGTTTCTCGTCTGAGGATCCATGGCGTGAACAACCTGATCGAGGTAGTGACACAGATTTTCGACTGGGTTCAAACCAGGGGAGTTTGTTGGCCAGGGTGTTCTTCGAACCACGCATGCACACTGCGAACTGTGTAAAGCGTTGCATTGTCCTACTGGTAGATGCCATCGTGCTGACGAAAAAGAAACTGCATGTAGGGGTGGCCATGGTCCATAAGGACAGATGCATCCTCATTTGACCAATGTCCCTTCTAGAATAACGAAATCGCCCAGGAATCCCACGAAACATTCCCCACACCATAAAGCTCTCTCCTCCGGCCTGCACCCTTCCGACGATTTTTGCAGGGTATTTGCTTTCAGAGGTTTCACGCCGTATAAGGTTGGTTGGTTGGTTGGTTTGGGGAAGGAGACCAGACAGCGTGGTCATCGGTCTCATCGGGTTAGGGAAGGATTGGGAAAGAAGTCGGCCGTGCCCTTTCAGAGGAACCATCCCGGCATTTGCCTGGAGTGATTTAGGGAAATCACGGAAAACCTAAATCAGGATGGCCGGACGCGGGATTGAACCGTCGTCCTCCCGAATGCGAGTCCAGTGTCTAACCACTGCGCCACCCCGCTCGGTAGCCGTATAAGCCAACGGCCATTTGTCCAATAGAGCATAAGATGTATTCAACTCCTAAGGACACCTGTCGCAACTCAGTGCACGTCCACTTGCGGTAATGCCGTGCAAATTGCAGTCTTCATCGCCGATGAACAGCAGTCGGCATTGGTGCATGAACCAGGTGGCTCCTGTGGAGGTCCGTACGCAGCAACGTTCGCTGAATGGTAGTTTGACACTGTTGTTGGTCCCTTGATTCATCTGGGCAGTTAATTTCTGAACAGTTACACGTCTATTCGTCCGTCCACTTCTCGACTGTCATCGTTCACCACCATTATGTATGGCCCGTGGTGCAACACGCTTGTTTCGGCGCCATTTTTTCGTGCACGGTATGCTTCAATCACGGCGCTGCACGAACAGTTTACAAACTTAGCCGTTTCGGAAATGCTTCCATCCTTAGCTCGAAATCCAATGATCACACCCATCTGAACATGAGAAAATCGCTCTGTTTCCGCATTACGAGGACTACTGCGCTGTTTTCCGAGTCACGCCGACACCTTTGTATAAACTCCACTGAAAATGCTGCCATCTGCCGTCTGTGAGTGATTATTACACATTGATTTCGAAGGAGTGGTCGCATTAATGCAGCTGGACTGTGTAGATTTTATATCAGAATGGCTATTCCATAACAAGATGTGCGCAGTCTATCCATCGCACTTCATGTAACCGTTTTGAAACGTACGTTACAATGATAAGAAATGAAAAAATATAACCGAAAAGAAATTTTTTACGATAAGTATGATACAGTCACGAAGGATTAATTAGGTGTTTCGAAGCGACATATAATTATTTTGGCCTATACCTAAGTAAGAAATCGTCTAATAAGAGGTTAACACATCTGTACTCCATTAATTTAAGTAAATAATTGATCTTTGTCATTTTATCGTAAGTTTCAGTCACTGGATTAATGTGCTTTATTATTATCAGTGAATGAGAGTGTATATGTGTGTGACGGTGCGATTGCTAAGTAGTGGAATATTTCAATGGTTTACCGTTTTTTATTCAACTATTTTAAGTGCGCTGAGGGCCATAATGTCGACCGTCCGAAATTGTTTCGTCATGATCACATCACCACCGTCATCAATCTCAGTATCATCGTTCTCATCACCGTCAAATGCACTTAAACAGGATAATGATCTAATTGCCCTTTTGTCTCTCAGATAAATATTTCTTCTATTGGTATCAGAAGACATCACCAAAAAACTTCAAATCTTCTAAACAAGAATGAAATTATTTATTTTCTGACCTTATTATAAAGAAGCGAACCTCACATCCACTCCGTCTTCAGGCAACAAGTGGCCTACCGGGACCATCCGACGGCCGTGTCATCCTCCGAGGAGGGTGCGGATAGGAGGCGTGTGGGGTCAACACACCACTCTCCCGGTCGTTATGATCGTGTTCTTGACAGCCGCTTCTATTCGGTCGAGTAGCTCGTCAATTGGCATTACTAGGCTGAGTGCGCCTCGAAAAACGGCATCAGCGCATGGCGGCTGGATGGTCACCCATCCAAGTGCCGGCCACGCCCAACAGCGCTTAACTTCGGTGATCTCCCGGGAACCGGTGCATCCACTGCGGCAAGTCCGTTGCCTAAACCTCACATCCAACGTCATTGTATTATGAAGCGAATCAAAACTGTACCAGTCTATCGATCAGTGTAACATATGCGAAGGAAAACTGTATTCACTGGCAGCTAATCACTGAAATAGCAATTTGGTGAAAATTTTGTGATATATTACTGATAGCCTATCTTCATGACAAGAATTGTTGACTGCATTCCAGAAGGAATATCGTAGACTATACTTTGTTACCATGACATAAGTTATTCGGAATTTCTTCGATGAGAGTGGTCATTACCGATTAATCGATCCCGTAAACCGCAATTATGTATAGCTGTTCATCTGTGAGATCAGGAGCGTCGTATACTCGGGCGCTGAAGAAGTTGTCGTGTTACTTGAATTCCAGGCGGCTTTCGACACAACAAGTGCTTCATATATGGGTTTAATACTTCCTAGTGTTATGAAGTCAGTCATTCTTAACAGGGACAAACAGACGTAGAAGTATCTCTGTGCGTTTCCTTCGGCTGTCTCATAGCCTTGTTTCTGTTCACGACACATACTGGCTGTTCCAAACGGTGAGCTTCAAAATTGTACACAATACTGGGGATATTTCGCGATAATAAGACAATACTCGAGAAATGATAATAAGGAACTTTGAATGAGGAATACGTGTGAGGCAGGATTTTGTAAACTGTTTGTGTTTCATACCAAACAACTGACTGTCGCATCAATATTTGTGGCACTAAATTACAGCAAAAAAAAAAAACAAAAAAAAAACAACACAATCGTTTCTGTTGTCGCCAAAAATAGGTTTACCTCTGTTTCCTGTATCAGTTTTTTTATCATGATTCGTTGATACAGAATTTGCATACAGGTAACTGTTGTATAGTGACGCAGTATGTAGTGACAAATTTACAGAGAGATTTTGCAAGATCCTAGTTCTATGAGGAGAAGCGGATTTGTTGAGTCTTTCAGGTCACAGAAAGCTGCTGAACGTCTCAACAAAGTGTTCATAAGCACAGCCGGAGTTACGGTGTGGGATCGTGTGGGAGAAGATTCAGCAGCTTGCCCGTAAATACACACTTCGAGGAGTACTGGAGAAGGAGCAGTTGCACAGCTATCATAAGCAAAGCGTGTTAGCAGTGTGAATGATCAAATGTCAGTCGCTGACACTGTAATCAGTTCAGATTTCTCCGTCTGCTTTATTTGAGGCTAACGGTTTTCAACAGCCTGTAGATATGATCACCTGTACAACAGGGGAAGTGCAGCGAGGCTGTTTTCCGTTGGCAGTGTGGCATGCGAAGCCAGGATATTTCGTTTTTTACGTCCTCCTTGGTTCATCTCTCATGTTATTTCTTCCA
Organism: Schistocerca nitens; assembly: GCF_023898315.1. Classification (NCBI taxonomy): domain Eukaryota; kingdom Metazoa; phylum Arthropoda; class Insecta; order Orthoptera; family Acrididae; genus Schistocerca; species Schistocerca nitens. The sequence goes on from NC_064617.1 coordinate 575,653,774, forward strand.
AGGTAGCAGAATTACTTAGCTTCAGCCGGCCAGTGTGGCCGAGCGGTTCTAGGCGCTTCAGTCTGGAACCGCGCGACCACTACGGTCACAGGTTCGAATCCTACCTCGGGCATGGATGTGTGTGATGTCCTTAGGTTAGTTAGGTTTAAGTAGTTCTAAGTTCTAGGGGACTGATGACCTCAGATGTTAAGTCCCATAATGCTCAGAGCCATTTGAACCATTTTTAGGTAGCTTCGTCTAGTTTGACTATTTTCGCTACTCCTCAGTACTTTCGTCTTCATTCGCATTACTCTCAGTCTAAATTCTGAACCGCAGTTCTTTTACTTTCTTTAAGGATACCAATGTCATCAGCGAATCTTGACTTGGACAATAAAAGCTGGAAGTGAACGAAGAATACAAGCTGCGAAAATGAGCATCTGGCATGATACGAAGTACAACAATCAGACAAGAACTAGAACTTCAAAGCACAAATGAAAAGATGAAGAAATATAGTAACAAATGGGGAGATCGTGTTGCAGGAAAGAATGAAAACAGAATGTCCAAAACAATAAATAAATTTTTGACACTCACGGAAGAGAGCAACAGACAGACCTAGTAAGAGGCCCAGTTATCAGGCACTGCGTAGGAGGAGTAACAGGGAAACGTCTGAAACCTGCTTAAAGAAGAAGAACAAGACATGTGTCTCAGCAATTTATCAGAAAGTACACAGCTATTTTTAATAGACACCTGCAAGAAGATAACGTTGCCAGCGCGGCATAAGTGACACGTGCTTCGTGCAGGACATAATATAGATTAAAGAACTTAATAACTGAACATGGTGAGATGCAGTATGTTTTAAATTAAAACGTCATTGTGTTGAAGAAGCCTCTACAGATGATCATTTCAAACACATGCAAGTGGCTCTGTTCGACGTGTCCTACTTCCCGCTTTTATAAAGTCGAAGTGAATACTATCAGAAATGCAGCTCTCGTCTGTCATATTTAGTCGAATGTAATTTAAATATCAAACCACGAGAGTACATTATTTTCATACAATTTTGAAATTGTATAGTTTGATTTTAATATTATGTGTGTTATTTGGCAGCGACGCTTTTGACATTAAATTTACAAATGCTCAGTGCGCACCTACAACTGGACACAGCGGCTAACCTCAGTACTTTTCAGGCACACACTGCTCATTGTGTATGCAGTGTGCGGACTAATAAACTCGCTGATGAATTCGCTCGCAACTCTATTCGTCGATTTGCATTTTGGCGTTGGAAATATTCACACGATATTTGGTTTGTGTCCTGACGCATGAGGCACGTAATGAAAAATCTAGGTTACTGCCACTGGAGATAGAAATTTGAAATACGGCCTCCTTCTACCCAGCGAGTGACACTAAAATGAAAAAATAATCAGCTGTAATTATTCAGTTTACTGATCATACAATGGCAATTACAGTGTCCTATTCGTATCTACTAAGAAACATTTGTCAGTATTCAGCAAACCGGACATACCATAGTACTAATACCATTCACACTTCAAATAATCATAGTCAGTACCTACACCAACTTCACAAATTTTCGGTTTGTTCATTGTAAATTCTCTGTCCTCTTTTATTTATTATCTCTGTATGACGTTTTCAGTGGCTTGGTTCTCTTTACGAAATCATCCGTCATTTGTCTATACAATGCTCATAGTTTCCTTGATTTGTTACGTGGTAGTATTATGGGGCAACTCAATGCAGCCACAAAAATATTTTTAGATCAAAAGAGAGGTAACACACAGAAAGTAATATTAATTTACGAACGTGTAGGAAGAGATTTTTGATCCTTCCAAGATAAGAGAGAAAGACGAAATAGAGAAGGACCGGAGAAGAGAAACTCCTTCTGTTAAGTGTGAAAGCTTCGCGGATATTCTCAACCAGTCATGGTGGCTGCAAGAAGCACTGGGCAACACGGTGTGTTTTACTGTTGGATTTCCGAGGGGGAATGTTCCTAGAAGACTCAACTAATACTTTAGTTCATTCCGAGTCAACTGCAAGAGAAATAAAAAAAGAACATACATCATGAAGAAAATATCCGAATGAGAAGAAATCTGTAGACGTGATGTACACATACAAACAAATGAGTACTCTAGTTGTTGTTGTGGTCTTCAGTCCTGAGACTGGTTTAATGCAGCTCTCCATTCTACTCTATCCTGTGCAAGCTTCTTCATCTCCCAGTACCTACTGCAACCTACATCCTTCTGAATCTGGTTAGTGTATTCATCTCTTGGTCTCCCTCTACGATTTTTACCCTCCACGCTGCCCTCCAATACTAAATTGGTGATCCCTTGATGCCTCAGAACATGTCCTACCAACCGATCCCTTCTTCCAGTCAAGTTGTGCCACAAATTCCTCTTCTCCCCAATTCTATTCAATACCTCGTCATTAGTTATGTGATCTACCCATCCAATCTTCAGCATTCCTCTGTAGCACCACATTTCGAAAGCTTCTAATCTCTTCTTGTCCAAACTATTTATCGTCCATGTTTCACTTCCATACATGACTACACTCTATACAAATACATTCAGAAGTGAGTTCCTGACACTTAAAATCTATACTCGATGTTAACAAATTTCTCTTCTTCAGAGCTTTCCTTGCCATTGCCAGTCTACATTTTATATCCTCTCTGCTTCGAACATCATCAGTTATTTTGCTCCCCAAATAGCAAAACTCCTTTACTGCTTTAAGTGTCTCATTTCCTAATCTAATTCCTTCAGCATCATCCTACTTAATTCGACTACATTCCATTGTCCTAGTTTTGCTTTTGATGATGATCGTCTTATATCCTCCTTTGATGACACTGTCCATTCCGTTCAACTGCTCTTCCAAGTCCTTTGCATAATTACAATGTCATCGGCGAACTTCAAAGCTTTTAGTACTATTTAAGAAAAATCGGATGATTTATTCAAGAGAATGAGCTTCACAAACTGAGCAAGTCAATAACGCGTTGGTTCACCTCTGGCCTTTATGCAAGCAATTATTCGGATTGGCATTGAATGATACTGCTGTTGGATGTCCTCCTGATGGAGAACGCGCCAAATTTTGTCCAGTAGGCGCGTTAGATCGTCAAAATCTCGAGCTCGTTTGTAGGCCCTGCCCATAATGCTCAAAGATCCGGCGACCTTGCTGGCCGACGTGGGGTTTATCATGCACGAAGACAAGCAGTACTAACTTTCGCCCTGCGTGTACGGGTTTTATCTTGGTGAAACGTAAGCCCAGGATGGCCGGCCATGAACAACACGGGGCTTACAATGCCGCCGACCTACCGTTGTGCTGTTAAGGGTGTCACGGATGACAACTAAAGGGGAACTGCTACGAAAAGGAATGGCAACCCATAACATCACTCCTGGTTGTCGGGCTGGATGACGGGCGACGGTCAGGTTGGTATCCCACCACTGTCTGGGGCGTCTCCAGACACATCTTCGCTGCTCACGGTATCCCATCGCAGTGCGGGGCGTCCCCGTATACGTCTCCATTGGCCAGGCCATCGGGGCTCAGATTGAAGCGGGACTCGTCACTGGAGACAGTTCTACTCCACTCAGTGAGATTCCAGGACGACTGCTTGCACAAGCGCCAGAGGTGGGCCAACGCGTTGTTGACTTGCTTGATTTGTGAACCTCTTTCTCTTATACAAATTATCAATCTTTTTAAAAATTGTTATCATTAGTTTATCTGTACATGTACAGCACATCTGCCGATTTCTGTCCGATTCGGAAAACTCCTTCGTGCGACTCTCTCTCTCTCTCTCTCTCTCTCTCTCTCTCTCTCTAGCTAGCTATGTATCTATATATTTACCTGTCTGTCTATTTATTGGTCTATCTCTCACTTTTGAGTCCATATCCTGTCTCGCAAAAAAAAAAAAAAAAAAAAAAAAACATGAAGCCACAGCTCACATGGAAGCCCACCAGCAATCGTTCCTCCCACACCCATACGTCGTCTGTTGGCCACCGGTGGAGTGTTGCTTTATGTGGTGTTATCGACGTGTGCGTGCGTACCCGCCGTTTGGTTGACAGCGTAATTTGACCTCAGAATTTAATAACTGATATACACTCCTGGAAATTGAAATAAGAACACCGTGAATTCATTGTCCCAGGAAGGGGAAACTTTATTGACTCATTCCTGGGGTCAGATACATCACATGATCACACTGACAGAACCACAGGCACATACACACAGGCAACAGAGCATGCACAATGTCGGCACTAGTACAGTGTATATCCACCTTTCGCAGCAATGCAGGCTGCTATTCTCCCATGGAGACGATCGTAGAGATGCTGGATGTAGTCCTGTGGAACGGCTTGCCATGCCATTTCCACCTGGCGCCTCAGTTGGACCAGCGTTCGTGCTGGACGTGCAGACCGCGTGAGACGACGCTTCATCCAGTCCCAAACATGCTCAATGGGGGACAGATCCGGAGATCTTGCTGGCCGGGGTAGTTGACTTACACCTTCTAGAGCACGTTGGGTGGCACGGGATACATGCGGACGTGCATTGTCCTGTTGGAACAGCAAGTTCCCTTGCCGGTCTAGGAATCGTAGAACGATGGGTTCGATGACGGTTTGGATGTACCGTGCACTATTCAGTGTCCCCTCGACGATCACCAGTGGTGTACGGCCAGTGTAGGAGATCGCTCCCCACACCATGATGCCGGGTGTTGGCCCTGTGTGCCTCGGTCGTATGCAGTCCTGATTGTGGCGCTCACCTGCACGGCGCCAAACACGCATACGACCATCATTGGCACCAAGGCAGAAGCGACTCTCATCGCTGAAGACGACACGTCTCCATTCGTCCCTCCATTCACGCCTGTCGCGACACCACTGGAGGCGGGCTGCACGATGTTGGGGCGTGAGCGGAAGACGGCCTAACGGTGTGCGGGACCGTAGCCCAGCTTCATGGAGACGGTTGCGAATGGTCCTCGCCGATACCCCAGGAGCAACAGTGTCCCTAATTTGCTGGGAAGTGGCGGTGCGGTCCCCTACGGCACTGCGTAGGATCCTACGGTCTTGGCGTGCATCCGTGCGTCGCTGCGGTCCGGTCCCAGGTCGACGGGCACGTGCACCTTCCGCCGACCACTGGCGACAACATCGATGTACTGTGGAGACCTCACGCCCCACGTGTTGAGCAATTCGGCGGTACGTCCACCCGGCCTCCCGCATGCCCACTATATGCCCTCGCTCAAAGTCCGTCAACTGCACATACGGTTCACGTCCACGCTGTCGCGGCATGCTACCAGTGTTAAAGACTGCGATGAAGCTCCGTATGCCACGGCAAACTGGCTGACACTGACGGCGGCGGTGCACAAATGCTGCGCAGCTAGCGCCATTCGACGGCTAACACCGCGGTTCCTGGTGTGTCCGCTGTGCCGTGCGTGTGATCATTGCTTGTACAGCCCTCTCGCAGTGTCCGGAGCAAGTATGGTGGGTCTGACACACCGGTGTCAATGTGTTCTTTTTTCCATTTCCAGGAGTGTATATATGAACATTCACGGAAAGCTGCCTCACCGGTTTCTTTGATAGTCAGTTAAATGTGGGACTGACGACTGTGTGCTTTTGGCACTTATGGTTCTCAGCGCCTCATTTCTATTCCAGTGAAGTGAACATGTTGGTAGTCAGTTCTACATGAATTTAATCATTTACACAAACGGCAGTATGTGTTTGGAGCTGGTTGTTTACTGTACAGGAATATGCTTTCGTGTGTAGTGTCAACATGAACTCTGTTGAATCTGTTTTTAAGTGCTAATATAAAAGAAAATCATCAGTAAAAGTAAGCCGCAAGGGAATTAGGGCATCCCAGACCAGATCCACTGACTGAGAACGTGACGAAATGAAGTAAGTATGACTGCAAGCAAACTAAGAAGTTTATAATAAGCGTAAGTTCTGTGGGTGCAACGTAAGAATGTGTGATTTTCGGCTCAAATTACTGGCGACGCTTGAAAATGCGTATGTAGCTCAGTCACACACCAATGATTGCGAATCTAATAGGTAGAGAGAAGTTATTTCTTTGGTGAAGGAGACTGTTAAGTTCTTCCGTAAGCTGGATCCCCTGGCTAATTGTGGGGAAGTAAAAGATGCGGGAGTCGTGTGACACTGGGGCCTCCCGTCGGGTAGACCGTTCACCGGGTACAAGTCATTCGATGTGACGCCACTTTGGCGACTTTCGCTTCGATGGGGATGAAATGATGATGATGAAGACAACACCCAGTCCCCTGAGCGGAGAAAAATCTCCGACTCAGTCGGGAATCGAACTCGGGGCATTAGGACTGACATTCTATCGCGCTGACCACTCAGCTACCGGGGGGGGGGGGGGGGGGGGGACAGCGAAAAGGTAGGGCCTCAGCTATGTGCAATGGACGGGCGGCTGCTGTCACAACCATTGTCTCACGTTCTGATAGAACCTCACAGAGGGCTGAACAAGGCATTCGGCAGCTTGTGAACGTCCATTAGGTGGAGCAGCAGAATCAGATATTTTCAGAACAAATACAGTTCTACGAGTGGATGAGAAACACGGGGTACTCAGGGTGAGAAGAATCTGTGCGCTCAAAGGAGGTCACCAGTGGTATATTTTTACATTTTGTAAGGCAGTTTTAGAACGATGGCTAGTAAAAGCTGCATTTACGTGACTCGCTTCCAAGATATCACGAAGTCTTTTGTTTCAAGTTACAGTTTTTCTTTTCATAATTAATTCAGGTAGTCAATAGGTTAAACTCAGCATGCGCTTAGGCAAGGGTACTGGAGCTTGCGTGTACTTTTCTCTGATCATTAATCTGTTGACTAAGTCAGCAACAGCCGGCTGTTAATTCGAACTTAGCTGACTGTATTATTTCCGTACTCATTCCACCTACCTGTGCCAAGGGATTATGGTGTAATTTTTGTAATTTGTTTGATCCTTATGGATTTTATAATTATTTGTTTTGCCTACTCAGTGAGTTACATTTCGAAGTTCGATAAACCCCCTGTACCATTATATCTATGTGAGCTGTTGTACTCATATTTAACGTATAATTGGGCCCCAATGTTTAAATTAAGGTGTTCAGTAGTTTATATTGCACGACTTATTCTTCATAAATTTTCAATGATAATGTGCGGAACGGTATGTTCTGGAGTACGCCAAATTCTCAGAGGAATGGGAATACAGCCCCCTCTTTCCTCCCCGAGTAATACAAAAGCAACATGAATGAATATTATACGCATATGCTATAAGCTGAAGATGGTAATAATGCAAGTAGAAAATAAGGAACGCATAAAACTGGTTAAGTTGGATAGAAATCAGCTGAACGCATTAAAAGGATAAAAGAATTATGGGAGAAAGGGGATTACAGCAGTTGAAAAAGAGATGCAAAGAGTCTCTTAAGTTCTATGGTATGATGTAGAGTAAATCTTTTCTAAATAAGATTACACAAACTGTTATGAGGCGAGGTTGGCCAATGGGTATAATACTTAATGTCGGAGATGATGATGATGATGATGATGATGATGATGATTTTTAGAAGTATTTATAAAGAGGTCATGAAAAGTAAACTGGTGTTCTGAATATGAATAAAATGAGAATAGCGGAATGTGGAAGCATCATTCAATACTGAATTAAGTAAAAAAGACCTTGTGAGTGTACTGTAAGACAGTAGTACGATATCCGAGATTACGATACAAGAACAGAAGGAAGCTGAATCGGAATGACTTTACAGCCTTTATTGTCAAGTAACACATATCTCTTCTGTTATATACATAAACGGAAGTAACCTCCTAACATCCGTACGTCGCCTCCAAGCGTTCGCCAGTCTATGCAAGCTAATTTCAGGAACTACTGTAGTGATTTTGATCCCCTTCAATAATATACAGCGCGAATCACTTAGAACTTACACAGAAAATATTTCGGAAATGGCAAATGCTATTGATGTGCGGTTCTCACAGAATGGGTTGGTAATCAAAGGGTGTTTTAGCAAATTATTGCGAGTTGTTATCTTGCATTGAATGCGTAGCTTACCGTGTTAGGACGTTTAAAATGCCGGATCGGACTAAATATTTTCTAGCTACTTTTGGGTGTGAACTTGTTGCAGGAACAGACAGTAGCATTGCATAATTAGTATCAGGATATTAAATAAGGACTTGATTGCCATCTTCTGTGTTTCTAAGACAACAAACGAGATTGCAGGAAATTTTAGATATTTTTCAAACAATCATGCACCGCCCGAAAGTTTAACTAACTTTCAGATGCTGCCTATATGCTGGACTCAGCTGACTCTAGTCAACGCTGTTTTTATCGGCTAAACCAGTATCTACCATCGCAGAGCGAAGGGGCAGACTACCTGAAACCTATCCAGGTGGGTGTATAGATTGTTTAAAGGATAAATGAGAGAGCGACCCACCCCGCCACAAAGGGCTCTTGTTGTCAGCTAATAAGCAGATTGTAATAACAGAAAGTGTGTTTTTTGTGGAAACAGACACTTTTTTAAATGGAACAATGCCTACTGACATTAAAAAACTAGAAGTAGGTAAATTAGGATATCAGTGGTGTTTGTTTGCAAGATTCTAGTATGATTCGTTTACGACATATCGTATTTTGAAAAGTTCTTCACAGACACTTATACAATACCTGTGGTAACATGGTATGTCCTTGTAGACTGTTTCTTTCGGTTTCCCACACAGAAAAGAGTTTATAGTTGTCAAATCTGGAGAACGGGACAGCCTGGTATACGTCTTCTGCGTTCAGTCCAACGATTTCGAAACGATTCGTAAAAACGTGCTGTAGCACTTCATGCACTATGGGCTGGACAGCCATCCTGTCGGTGCCATAGATTCCGCCAAGTCTGCAGAGGAACGTCATCTGCCATCCGTGGAATATAGTCTGTTAGGGGGCTACGACACTTCTGAGCGTTCAGAGTTCCGTCTACGAAAAATGGGCCTATGAACTGATGGTTCACTTTCCCACATCACACGTTTACACTTCATGAACGCTGACGTTCCACTTGGTGAATCCCATTGAGATCGTCCACAGACTAATTGTGCATGGTTCGGCGCTTTACCTAGCCATTAGTAGCAAATGTTGCTGCGTCACTAAAAAATAACCATGATATATCTGGAGTATCCTGTCTTAATACCCATGTACAAAAGTTAGCACAGTTTTCATAATCGCTTCCATGCAGCTGTTGATGCAGAGAGAAGTGATAGCTGTGGAAATGATGTCGATGAAGAATGCTTACTACACTTTCTGATGCGATTGTGCAGGGGCTAACTCGCGGATCAACAGCAACAACAACATAGATGTTATACTACCACTTTCACGTAACTGGTTGAAGAGGTTGATAAATAATTGACGAGATAGCTGACGTCTGTTGGGATATCTTGCCGCATACACAGTACACGAGCGAACTGCATTCTTGCTACATTCTCCATACACGGGGAGCACGTCGGCTTTTTCTCCATTGGTAGATCCTATCCTTCACTCACGACCTTCTGCTTCGAATGTCAAACGTTGACTGACCAACAAGTCTCAGTGTACTCAAAGAACACAAAGGCACACTGTAAGCAAACGTAACCACGCAATATCCCAGGGTGAATGGCACAAACAAGTGTCAGTGTGGAAACGTTTCAAAGTACAATAACTCGTAAATGGCTCGTGCTAGAATCCTGCGCTGACATTCTGATTTACACTACTTTTAGTGAGCTAGTGTCAATAGACATTGTGTATGATTGTACAAAAAGTAAACTTTCTAAGTATTATTCCAATCTGTTTATTGGCTGACAATACGAACCCCTGACTGCCAATCCATTCTGTGAAAGCCGCACATCAGTAGCACTTTCCGTTACGGCAATTTTTTCGGTGCAAGTTTTTGTATACACCGTTAAGCCAAAACATTATGACCACTGCCCACTGCAACGCTGGGCACCGTCTGGTAGCGTTGCGGGCACGCGGTGTGGTAAGAAAAGTGTGTAAACGGAACAGACACGGACGGGGGAACATCCTAGCGAAGATATGGGCTGCAGTCGGGGAAATCCAATGACGTAAGAGACTTTGACAAAGTGCAGATTGTTATTAGTAGAGCCTGTGAACTAAGCGACTTTGACAAAGGGCAGATTGTTATTAGCAGAGCCTGTGAACGAATATCTCGAAAACGGCGAAGCTGGTCGAATGTTCACTTGGTACAGTATAGCTGTCCGTGTCTCAAAGCCAGATTCGTGCCTCAGTGATTTGAGGAGCATTATGGTGAACTCTCTCTGATGATTCGGCGACCACATTCGTCTGATGTAAATCCTATTTTGGACCATCAGTGTACAGTGTTCTGTGAGGAAGGTTTCTGTACATGATTTATAAAAATTTAGTACAAATTATCTAAATTACAATGAATTAAAATTATGTTTCGAAAACATCTGCTGCGGTAGCTGCGTGTTCAGCGCGGCAGATAAATATCCGAGGAGGTCGACATTCGATTCCTGCCCGGGAGGGAAATTTTCTCCTCACGGGGACTGCGTGCTTTGTTGTCCTTACATTTGTATCGCCGTAACTGACAAGCAATTCGTCTCCAATACACTGTCGTATTGTCTCTCCATTACTGATATGGCTGAATGGGCACGAAGCGAATGCCAGTAAACTGGGATAAAAAAATTAAAAGTTGTGAAAACGGCACCACTGGCACCAACCGAACAGTGCTCATAGCTCGAGAGAACAGCAGTAACTTGAGTTAGCTGAAAGCGTAAATTTTCAGTTTGATGGTCTAGTGGGTTCAGAATGCTGGCTTCCCTTTCTCATAAAAAAAAGAAGAAAAACTGAGTGAAATATTCAACGATGAACATGAAGCAGCATCATGTGACGTCCACCCAGAGCAAATGCAGATAACAATGGCGAAACAAAAACAAAAAAAGTAGTTGAGCGTTTAGCTAGGAACCGAAAGGCTGCAGGCTCGAATGTGTGATGTGGAGGTCACGAAAACGAAATTTGTTTCGGATTACACGTTACTTTGCCTCTCCCCTTTCTCCGGTTTGGTCACTAGTTAAGGACATGTAAGTCGCCTAAAATGACATGGAGAGATTGCAATAATTTCAGAACAACTGCCTAAGGAATAAAAACATGCGAGTCCAAAACCGGCGCTTTTCAGTTGATAATGCATAGAGTAAAACGAAGCATGGGACGCAGCTTTACTTCTTTTACGTAAAGAAAGTAATGCAGCAGCGCAGCAAATGATTCAGCTTTAGGCTTCCGACTTTTTCTGCGTGGTGGAGCGCGAGATATTTGTTTGGACACTTTCAAATTACGCAGAAGCCTGAAAAACGAATCTTCACTGGCGAGAAAGAGAGTTAGATCTTTTAAACATCATAAAGATATACGCACGATCTTCTTGATTGGAATTCAGAAATTTCTTGCTGATGAATACACACGATTTTGAAATACTTCTACAAACGGTACAGGGACACATTCTCAAATATGACCACAATTTCAGACTGCCAATTTCTGCTCCCCTCAGGTTACCGGTCGCAAATCGCAGTCTTAATTTACTGCAAATTTCTCGAATAATGGGCAGTGAATTTCTCAGCTTTGAAATATCGAAATACAGTCCTGGAAATGGAAAAAAGAACACATTGACACCGGTGTGTCAGACCCACCATACTTGCTCCGGACACTGCGAGAGGGCTGTACAAGCAATGATCACACGCACGGCACAGCGGACACACCAGGAACCGCGGTGTTGGCCGTCGAATGGCGCTAGCTGCGCAGCATTTGTGCACCGCCGCCGTCAGTGTCAGCCAGTTTGCCGTGGCATACGGAGCTCCATCGCAGTCTTTAACACTGGTAGCATGCCGCGACAGCGTGGACGTGAACCGTATGTGCAGTTGACGGACTTTGAGCGAGGGCGTATAGTGGGCATGCGGGAGGCCGGGTGGACGTACCGCCGAATTGCTCAACACGTGGGGCGTGAGGTCTCCACAGTACATCGATGTTGTCGCCAGTGGTCGGCGGAAGGTGCACGTGCCCGTCGACCTGGGACCGGACCGCAGCGACGCACGGATGCACGCCAAGACCGTAGGATCCTACGCAGTGCCGTAGGGGACCGCACCGCCACTTCCCAGCAAATTAGGGACACTGTTGCTCCTGGGGTATCGGCGAGGACCATTCGCAACCGTCTCCATGAAGCTGGGCTACGGTCCCGCACACCGTTAGGCCGTCTTCCGCTCACGCCCCAACATCGTGCAGCCCGCCTCCAGTGGTGTCGCGACAGGCGTGAATGGAGGGACGAATGGAGACGTGTCGTCTTCAGCGATGAGAGTCGCATCTGCCTTGGTGCCAATGATGGTCGTATGCGTGTTTGGCGCCGTGCAGGTGAGCGCCACAATCAGGACTGCATACGACCGAGGCACACAGGGCCAACACCCGGCATCATGGTGTGGGGAGCGATCTCCTACACTGGCCGTACACCACTGGTGATCGTCGAGGGGCCACTGAATAGTGCACGGTACATCCAAACCGTCATCGAACCCATCGTTCTACCATTCCTAGACCGGCAAGGGAACTTGCTGTTCCAACAGGACAATGCACGTCCGCATGTATCCCGTGCCACCCAACGTGCTCTAGAAGGTGTAAGTCAACTACCCTGGCCAGCAAGATCTCCGGATCTGTCCCCCATTGAGCATGTTTGGGACTGGGTGAAGCGTCGTCTCACGCGGTCTGCACGTCCAGCACGAACGCTGGTCCAACTGAGGCGCCAGGTGGAAATGGCATGGCAAGCCGTTCCACAGGACTACATCCAGCATCTCTACGATCGTCTCCATGGGAGAATAGCAGCCTGCATTGCTGCGAAAGGTGGATATACACTGTACTAGTGCCGACATTGTGCATGCTCTGTTGCCTGTGTCTATGTGCGTGTGGTTCTGTCAGTGTGATCATGTGATGTATCTGACCCCAGGAATGAGTCAATAAAGTTTCCCCTTCCTGGGACAATGAATTCACGGTGTTCTTATTTCAATTTCCAGGAGTGTACATTGCGGGCCTACAGCACAGACAAACCTGATCCACCGTAAGATCAACAGATATCAGAAGCATGAATAAATGCCACAGTTTCACAATCGACGATAAGTGCTTTATAGCTCTCAGCGCCTCAGAGGGATATTGTATGATAAAATCGAAATTTTAATATATCTCGTTCATAATCCCACAAAACAGTTTTTTTCTGTCAGGATAACTATAACTTATGTTGATGTCCGATCTAATTTTACCATACAGTGAGTGAATTGGCATATCTGAGGAGTGTGCTACCTTCTAGCGGGATTTATGAGAAGCGAACGAGGATAAAAGTCATCGGTACTGTGCTATCACCTGGTGGCATTTACATAAACCTGTAGTTGAGTGATAAGGGCTAACTGTGCACACTGTGAACCACGTACGTTGTTTATCAAATCCGCACGTATTTTTCCCGTAAGGCAATTACGTCGCGCCAGTCGCGTATGCTTCTTAAAACGGGCGCAATTGAAGGTGTGCTCGCGACCCTTGGGCCAAGTTTCACGGAGTCTAGAGGCATAGCAATGTAGCATAGCGCCCCCTCCTATGTTACCATCCATAATGCCAATTCCCACACCTTCTACCCCTCTGCAGGTGTGCCCCAGGGCTCTGTCCTCTCCCCTCTCCTCTACCTCCTGTACACGGCAGATATGCCCCCCCCCCCCACAGTACACCTCTTGCAATATGCTGATGACACTGCATTCCTCGCTCTCGCTCCTACCCTCCAACGGTCCCAACGCCTTCTCCAGAATCACCTTGAACTTTTTGCTGCATGGTGTAACCAGTGGCTCCTGAAAATCAATCCTTCCAAGACCCAGGCAATCATCGTAGGTCGTACCACTCGCTCCTTCTGGCTCCTGGATTTCTCCCTTACTGTCTGCGACCATACTGTCCGCCTCACCCCTACCCTCACCTACCTTGGCCTCACCATTGACCGTCACCTCACCTGGATCTGCGCTCCATCCAATCCAAAGCCCACAACCACCTCCGAATCCTCAAACTCCTCTCTGGCCGGACATGGGAGTTGCACCCCTCTACCATCCTCTACACCTACAAATCCTTAATCTGTCCCATCCTCTGTTGTGCCTGTCCTGCCTGGATATCTGCCCCCCCCCCCAAATTTTATAAGTCCCTCCAGATCTGTGAGCGTCATGCACTCCGCCTCGCCTTCCGTATACGCCTCCCGTCCCCCACGTGGATCCTCTATGATCTCATTCCTTTCCCCCATCTGCTACTATTCCTCGAACATATCCGCATCCTCTACACCTCCCGCGGCCTTGATCCCCCTCACCCCCTGGTTGCTCCTTTCCTCTCCCATCCCCGCCCCCTACCACGTCTTCACTGTTGTGTCCCCCCTACCCTCCATCTCTACACCCTTCATCTCCTTTCCCAAGGTGGCTTCCATCAACTCCCCCTCCCAGATGATGCCTTCTCTCCCTCCATTTATCCCTCCTATCAACTCTGATCCTCACTCCCTCTCCTTTCCTCTGTCCTTTTCCCAGGCTCCTTCTCCCCCCTTCCATCCTCTTTTTTCCCCACCTCCCCTCTCTCTGCCCCCTTCTCTCCCCCGAGTCCTTTTGCATTTCCCTCCTCTGCCTCCTCTCATTCCCTCTCGCGTCTGCCCTGCCCCTCTCCCCCTTTATTAGTCCTCTCCCTCCTTGGTTCCCCCCCCCTTTTCGTTTTTTTTCTTCCTCCCTCCCCCAGGTCCCCCAACCCCATCTGCCTTTGTCTCGGGAGTGTCATATTTGTGCCGCCCTTTTCGTGCAGTGTTTTACAGTGAGTGTTTTACAGTGAGTGTTCCGTGTTGTGTTTATTTTGGGAAGTGTTGCGAACGGCCAGCATACTGTCGCTGGGTGTGCTTTTTATCTCTTGCGAACAGAAACCAGACTGTCGCCGTGTTTCATACTTGTGTGTGTACTATGTTACTTGTCTGATTCCTGTGTCTTTTATTAACTTGAAACATCCTCTTTGAACAATTATATAAGACTGTGCTTAAACTGACACACAGTATTTTTTAGCACAACGCAATCTGACTTTCAAAAATCCCTACAAAAGAATGGCCCTGACTAACATTAACCCTATACCTTTCACAAATCACTTACCTCACAAAAATCTTCATTACTCGAACTACTGCAATACAGCGAGCGCCACTACTGCCAGCTAAATAAAAGATTCAAACTACGGAAGGCACTAACTACTGATAGGCATAGTCAGCAAATGAAAGATTTTAATAGAGAACAAACAATGTATTTACCTTAATAGTGTTGAAAAATCATAATGTACATAGCAGTTCATGACATCCAGTATTACAAATTTCAAAACTCCACCATCTCTCTCCCCACATCCACCACTGCTGGCGGCTCACCTCCAACTGCGCAACGCTACGCGCTGTTAACAGCCAACTGCCCAACACTACAATGGCAGACAACAATGCAAACCAGCCACAGACTACACACAGCACAT
Organism: Schistocerca nitens; assembly: GCF_023898315.1. Classification (NCBI taxonomy): domain Eukaryota; kingdom Metazoa; phylum Arthropoda; class Insecta; order Orthoptera; family Acrididae; genus Schistocerca; species Schistocerca nitens. Next base: position 575,669,248 of record NC_064617.1, read on the forward strand.
ACAGAGCGCAACGTGGCGTTACCAATACAAAAACTTAAACAGCCTACTTACATAGCCCCCATGCCCCCCACAAAAAATTTTACAAATTGTTTTGGGCAGTGGCCAATACAGATTTGAAAAAATTTTTCATAGTTACAATAACAAAGATATCAAATGCACACACTTATTGATACAATGTTGGTCATAAGCTAAAATTTTCTCACAGTCCATAAAGACAGTCCTGATTATTCATCACAGTAAAATTGCAGAGTTTTTCTCAAAGTCTGAGCAGTAAAAGAAAATGCACACGGAAGTAGTGGATTTCCATGCAGTCTTGAAGAAGTAGTGTTGTCCTTCCAACGGAAAGACAGTGCTGACTCTCGACAGGCAGACAGGTAATGGGCCACAACAGAGGAAACCCATGGCAGTCATTCGACGTTTTGAAGAATATTGGTAGGTAGGTCATCACAGAGTAGAACCACTGTAGTCCTGGTAGAGATTACGGTATTGGTGGGCCACCAGAGGTGCAGACCCACTGCAGTCCTTGTAGAAATAATGGTACTGGTGAGTCAGCAAAGGTGTAGACCCACTGTAGCCCTTGTAGAGACTGCCAGCAACCATCTGTTGCGACTGTGCAGGTGCACAATCACCATCGAAGAGTCTTGCGGAGAATATAGCAAGTCCATAAACCACCACTTGTGCACTCACAAAAAATTTTTTTGAAATGTCTTTAGAACCAGCAAAGATGTTAACCAGTCCCTTGCTGAATTATCAACACACGTGCAAGCACTAACAGTGCCAACTTCTCACATACTGTGCATATATTATGACCAACAGAAACGTGTGCAGTGAAATGATACTTAATTTGAAGAACTGGTAACAATTACAATTTGATAACATAAAAATACAATAACAAAGGTACAAAATACATCATTAAAGAACATAACAATACAGATAACATTTGTAGTAACACAGGCTTTACAAAAGAATAGAAATAAACATATACATCAGTGTTACAAAAATAATGACATAAGTACATACATAAAGATCAGAATAACTTTTGAAACATCCCCTTCACATATGAGCAACAAAACAGAATAAATAATGTCTAAACATCTTTACAAAGTAAATAACATAGTATTAGAAAAATTCTACAACAGAACTCTCATCAGCTAAACACATAAAGACAGGAAGAAAACAAATACACAAGGGTACACAAACACATAGAGGGATGACACAAAAGGAAAGGTCAGGGTTTGTTTTACTGCAGTATTTTGCATGGAGGTCTCCCTTCGTTCATCATTACTCCCAAAAGTCCTATCTAAGCCTGCTTTCTGTATTCTGTTCACATCCTCTTTCAAAAATAGTTTTTCTCCACTGTACACTACTTTTTTTTGGCCTAACCATTTTCTTATAGCTTATCAATGCATTTCTTCCAATTCATCATACACTCCTGGAAATGTAAAAAAAGAACACATTGACACCGGTGTGTCAGACCCACCATACTTGCTCCGGACACTGCGAGAGGGCTGTACAAGCAATGATCACACGCACGGCACAGCGGACACACCAGGACCCGCGGTGTTGGCCGTCGAATGGCGCTAGCTGCGCAGCATTTGTGCACCGCCGCCGTCAGTGTCAGCCGGTTTGCCGTGGCATACGGAGCTCCATCGCAGTCTTTAACACTGGTAGCATGCCGCGACAGCGTGGATGTGAACCATATGTGCAGTTGACGGACTTTGAGTGAGGGCGTATAGTGGGCATGCGGGAGGCCGGGTGGACGTACCGCCAAATTGCTCAACACGTGGGGCGTGAGGTCTCCACAGTACATCGATGTTGTCGCCAGTGGTCGGCGGAAGGTGCACGTGCCCGTCGACCTGGGACCGGACCGCAGCGACGCACGGATGTACGCCAAGACCGTAGGATCCTACGCAGTTCCATAGGGGACCGCACCGCCACTTCCCAGCAAATTAGGGACACTGTTGCACCTGGGGTATCGGCGAGGACCATTCGCAACCGTGTCCATGAAGCTGGGCTACGGTCCCGCACACCGTTAGGCCGTCGTTCGCTCACGCCCCAACATCGTGCAGCCCGCCTCCAGTGGTGTCGCGACAGGCGTGAATGGAGGGACGAATGGAGACGTGTCGTCTTCAGCGATGAGAGTCGCTTCTGCCTTGGTGCCAATGATGGTCGTATGCGTGTTTGGCGCCGTGCAGGTGAGCGCCACAATCAGGACTGCATACGACCGAGGCACACAGGGCCAACACCCGGCATCATGGTGTGGGGAGCGATCTCCTACACTGGCCGTACACCACTGGTGATCGTCGAGGGGACACTGAATAGTGCACGGTACATCCAAACCATCATCGAACCCATCGTTCTACCATTCCTAGACCGGCAAGGGAACTTGCTGTTCCAACAGGACAATGCACGTCCGCATGTATCCCGTGCCACCCAACGTGCTCTAGAAGGTGTAAGTCAACTACCCTGGCCAGCAAGATCTCCGGATCTGTCCCCCATTGAGCATGTTTGGGACTGGATGAAGCATCGTCTCACGCGGTCTGCACGTCCAGCACGAACGCTGGTCCAACTGAGGCGCCAGGTGGAAATGGCATGGCAAGCCGTTCCACAGGACTACATCCAGCATCTCTACGATCGTCTCCATGGGAGAATAGCAGCCTGCATTGCTGCGAAAGGTGGATATACACTGTACTAGTGCCGACATTGTGCATGCTCTGTTGCCTGTGTCTATGTGCGTGTGGTTCTGTCAGTGTGATCATGTGATGTATCTGACCCCAGGAATGTGTCAATAAAGTTTCCCCTTCCTGGGACAATGAATTCACGGTGTTCTTATTTCAATTTCCAGGAGTGTAGTTAGTTTCTTATATAGTCTACCCCCTCTTAAGCTAACTTAAATCTACTGAGCTCAGATATATATACCAAGCGCCGAGGCAATGCAGCAGCTCATAACAAATTAACACAAACAGCAATGACAATAATTCAAATTGGCACAGCAAGCAGCATAAATTAGCAAAGCAAATGCAATATTACAACTAATATAAGGCAGCAATCAAGAAAAATAAATTCATAGTAAAACTAGCTAAATACAATGTAAAATTCAGTAGGACTATGCCTGGCAAACAGCAGCAGCAAATGCAATAACTTTTACCTAAACATGACATTGCTCAAGCAGAAAAAACATTACACTAAAGACAACGATGCAGAAAATGGAAATGTCTATTCACATCTTAATATCTATGTCATTAAAGTGGTGCACCACAAGGAGTTATTGTACCAAAAAAATTACCAAGTAGTTGAAAAGAAAATTATGTATGCAGTTACTGTTATTAATCCCTTCTTATCGTTCTTTTCATTCCAAGTGCTCCTTTTTCGAAGAATATGGATCACAAAATTATTATTTAATAGATCTGTTGACAGAAAGTGTTCACATTAGCAAATGCATTTTATTTTATTTTATAAAACCAATGGTGCAACACAGCTGGAAACTAGATATTAAACAAAATGAGCAAATATGTATAAAGGAAGGCATGAAACATTATTCAATAGCCATATGGCATTTCATGAGGTAGTAAAAAGATCTCTCAACTAGAAAGACAGTAGTCATAACCAGGTGTTAGACATAAAATATTTCTCGTCATTTCATTAGACATTTCAGTAAATATCAAACTAAGAGCTCCACAGTGGAATCATACGTTTTCAAGTTTGAGCATGTCGTATTTGCGATGCTTTCTACAAAGAAATGTCAATAGCGAGGATAATGGTCTTTTTTTTTCTCCACCTGTGCCTCTGAAAGGCACACACTAATGGCTTTTTCCCAGTTGACTATCGTGCAGCTGGGTGCCCAAGACGCATTACGTGAAGGTGGTCACTTAACTTTCTTACTGAAATATTTACGACACCAGTTTGCATTACAGTGACAGTCTCATATAAAAAATTTCACAGGTCGAGAATTTGCGTTGCAAATGTGTAGAAACAAAATCCTATGAATATAACAGTGTGCAAAAAATTTTCGCCTGCATTGTGATACATTCACACATTTACACACATTTCATAACTCTTAAAGTACGATTCTTGGTTTCCAACATCCTTTTTCACAAGTCAGAGTCCCTAACCACTGTTCATTATTCCTTACCTTATTACACATATACATATTCGTCGACACTTCTTCAATATTTCATCTTAATAAATACGTAGCATAATCAAATTCCTCATATATGGTAGCATCATCTTATTGATCATAAACATACCTCAACAGCATAATACACGTCGTCGTCGTAAAAATAACATCACAACACCTCAGTCAAATCTCAAAAACGTCGTAGCTTTCTGCAATAATGTCAAACCCTAAAAAATATTCTCTGCTCATTTAAATAGTGTCATCTACCTCAAACGTACTTTAAAAATTATGATCCCATATCAAATATATCATTCAAAGCTCTCATAGTATCACAATGGTTCCGAAAAAATATGAACAGTTCACTAAGTACAGACAAAATACAATTCCATAAGTATGAAGTTATCCAACTGTGTAATTGCATAAACATTTGTCACTGACGTAGTAAAAAAAAAGTTTGTTTTTCTGTTAAATAATCAGATAGCTGTGTAATTTATGTGTTAGAGAAATATGGTACCGATGTGTTAAGTTGTATAAGCAAATACCATATTAGCTAGGGCTCCTTGTGCTTGCCAAACACGTGATACACAAAGTAGGCGTCTACCCCCCTGAGGATTAATGTAATTATACCCTCAGGTGTTACAGATTACAGCAATGGAATGAAATGTATCATGGAAAAACTTTGTATCATTGTACTTCAAATATCTTTAAAAATAAATGTTTTAAGTACAAAATTAATCACTCAAATACGTGTACTGTAGCGCTAAACTGTGTGTCTTGTTGTAAGATAATCTCTGTGGAAGTGTCGTAGTTATCGTCCTCCGAAAGCTAAGTTCTGCAGAAGTCAATGTACCTACCTCATCATAAACGAAAGTGAAATTCTTTTCGTATAGATATCGTAGTTATTACGTACCTTACCGTCATCAAGAAAGTCCTATAATGTAACGTATTGTTGTGCTACGGAAAAGGCTGTCTCATTGTAGCTATACCACAAAAGTTACTACTAAAACATGTTTTACTTTCCAGAATAATACAGAAAACCTGTGCAGATATAAAACAGAAACACTGAAAAAGCAACATTGTAAATTGTCACTCATTAGTAGCGTCGTGATAAAATCGTGTAGATGTCACATAAACTAACCACTGTGTCATCTGGTATCTCACAGAAAGTACTTTAAATCCAGAATGTATTTTCAAGTAAACCAAAATGTTGCATTAAAATCTCATTAGCTGTACTGGTAAATGTTCTAAGTATGTGAGCCTTATAATCGTTACGTAATCGTGCAACTAACAAGCAAGAATGTACACACACAATAACACTGTGTCGTCTGTTCACAATAACAATGCATTCGTAATTTCTGTTTAAATAAGTTCTCTTGGTTCTTGACTGGATATTTAACTTCAAACATTGTTGCATGTCAACAGATTCTAAGTCTGACAAAGCATACTAGTAATGTAAAGTGAAAAATTTTATAGCAAAGACAAAGTTAAAAAGCAGATTATCTTTCAATAAACGGTTTTACATGTGAAATGTGGTGCAATCTTTTACTCTTCCTAGTACGCAGAGTTTCAGTTTCAACGCAATTATCATGTGGTTATGTCGGTAAGGAACACTGGAATTTTTCTCAAGGTTAGCTTATGTTATTTTTCTCAAGCCCAGCCGGCGCACGTGGCTGCCTGCCGGTGCGAGTCATTGTCTGTTTCTTTGTTGGTGCGCGTCGTTATTAGGATTAGGAGACCTAACTTCTACAAAATCACCTTGTCGAGAGGGCCCTGCCGTGTTTGAATCCCGCCAATTCTGATGCAATTCAGGTCTGACGTTACGATCATATCGTCTGTCGTCATGTCGGTAGATTCCATAGTTACTTTCTTGTCGGTCACGTGGTGGAGAACTTCTCCCTGAATCGTAACTGCGCGCTGGTCCATTGCGTCTAAAGTTATTCTGTCTCCCTTGATAATATTTATTTTGGTTCCCATATTGTCTGTTTCTCTGATTTTCTCTGTGATAGTCATTACCGCGGAGAGGTGATCTTTACCTGTAGTTATTACTATTCTGCCAACGGTTGTCATACGGGTGGTGTCTATTTTGGTCACGATTTGTGTTGTGAGAATAGCCTTGTCGTGTCCAGTTATTATTTCTTTCAACGCGGAATTGCGACGGATGTGACCTGTAATTGTTGTGTTCCTGTTTTCGCGTTCCGCGATTGTCAGTGTCAATTGCTAATTCTTGTAAGAGTCCCTGAAAAGCTTCAATGTCGTCTTTGCAACGTCCTGCCAAAATAATATGTCGTAAATGTTCAGGTAATTTGATTAAGCAAATGTGGATGAGTTCTGAGGGGCTGTATGGGTTTGACAGGTACTGATTCTTGTGCAACATGTCTTCAAAATATTTCACAAAACTAAAGAATTCAGATTGTTCGAAATGTTTCATCATTATGATGCTATGTTTTACTCGGTCTTGTGTAGCTTGAGACCAATATGCTGAGAGGAAGGCATGATAAAATTCTCCTTCACTGTGACAATCGTGAATGACCGATCACATTCTTACAGCTGGTTCATTCTCTAAGTAGCCACACATAAATTCTAATCTATGCTGCTATGACCAGTTGGGAGAAAAACAATGAGAGAATTGATGAAGCCATGCTCGTGGATGAATGTCGTCGCCAGAATTCTTAAATGTTTTGAAATTACGTGTAGTAATGAACAGCTTATAGTCAAAACCATCGTGTCGGCGAGTCGCACATCGGTCATTGTTACTTCGTTTCGGCGGTTCCATCTCAAAATTCAATGCGCCTTGCCAATTTCTTTCATAATTTCCGAAGTGTTCTGTGTTATTATTTTGTGGTTGCTCCGTATTTCTATGTCCCTCTTCCCGTACTGGAGCGCGAGTGTCCCCTGAAATATGTAATTCTTGTATTACTTGTGCCAACTGATCTTGTACTTCCCGGATTTCTCTTTTGTACTGTGTATTGATTTGATTTTGATTTTGTTTGAATTTTCTAATTCGTTCATACGCTTTAGTGTCAGTGAAAGCTACAGGTCTTATGTCATTCAGATCATCATCTACCTTTGTAGATAAGTTAGTGAACTGATCCGAAAGTTCGGCTACTTTATCCGATAGTGAAATTATTTCTTCTGTGTGTGTTTTCTGAACCAAGTTTCAGAGTGTCCATTTGTGTTGAAATCGTACCTACTGCGTCTTTTAAGTTTTCCTGAGTTTTTGCAAGTTGCGTAACCGAATCGGTAGATGCAACTGAGTCAATTTTAGCTTGCAAGGTCTCATGATTTTCATGAACAATAATTTGCAGTTCTTTTATGGCTGCTTCGTGATTCTGTAATGCATTTTCATGCCGCGAAAAAATAGGTGGAAAATGCTCACAAATTTGTGTTTTTACGTCATTACAGGCTTTTTGACATTTCGATTCAATGTTATGTAACTCAGTAGTTAAATCTTCACGTGTTTGTTCAAGTGTGATGTCTAACTTTTGAAGCTTTTGCTGTGTTTGTCTCTGATTTTGTTCCATTGTGTCTAACTTTTGAAACTTATGCTGTGTTTGTCTCTGATTTTGTTCCATTGTGTCTAACTTTTGAAGCTTTTGCTGTGTTTGTCTCTGATGTTGTTCCATTGGTTGCATTAATTGCAATAATAATGTATTAGTGTCTGGAATGTGTTTCTCTATGCTTTCTGGCAGTGCATTTTCATCGGCAACATTCACGTCTTGACAAGCAGAAAATGTGTCTTGACTCATTTGAGAAAACGGTGAGGTCCCAAAACCTGAGTCTACAGTATTTGCAGTATTGTGTTCTGTCATTTCGGATTTCTGAGGCGAGCTGTTGCCGACCGATCGATCGATAATGCTTCCCTGTTCACTAATTGTTTCACTGCCCACACCATTATTTGCAGCCCGCTCCATTTCCCTATGCACAATTACCAAATTACTACTGTGAACAGTAGTTAAATCATTACTCTGCGGCGCTAACACACTGCTTTCGTCTTCACTGTCATTTCTCAGTTTACTTTGAAGCCTAGTATTACGTTTTTCACACGCCATTATTGTCACAATATTTCACACGACAACACAGAAAAGTACAATTTGAAGAGCATAATAACAAAACACATTAACATAGCATTTAAAATAATATCTAGGTAATTACAAGCGCAGCTGCGAAATACTTGGTGCAAATGTACATGCATGCCACAACTGTGTATGACAATGAAAGACTACAACTACAAAGGAAATTCTCTCTATAATTACGCGCTAGCAATAAACAAAAGCTACACTAATTACACAAACTACAAGAAAAAATCAGAAGATTCCAGTGAGGTACCCTCGGCTAAGGGTCGACATATGAAACGTCCCATTAGAACAGTTATACATGACTGTGCTTAAACTGACACACAATATTTTTTAGCGCAACGCAATCTGACTTTCAAAAATCCCTACAAAAGAATGGCCCTGACTAACATTAACCCTATACCTTTCACAAATCACTTACCTCACAAAAATCTTCGTTACTCGAACTACTGCAATACAGCGAGCGCCACTACTGCCAGCTAAATAAAAGATTCAAACTACGGAAGGCACTAACTACTGATAGGCATAGTTAGCAAATGAAAGATTTTAATAGAGAACAAACAATGCATTTACCTTAATAGTGTTGAAAAATCATAATGTACATAGCAGTTCATGACATCCAGTCTTACAAATTTCAAAACTCCGCCATCTCTCTCCCCACATCCACCACTGCTGGCGGCTCACCTCCAACTGCGCAACGCTACGCGCTGTTAACAGCCAACTGTTAACAGTGGCAGACAACAATGCAAACCAGCCACAGACTGCACACAGCACATACAGAGCGCTACGTGGCGTTACCAATATAAAAACTAAACAGCCTACTTACAAACTTGCCAACCCCTTTTGCTTTCTGTTTTAACTTTCCGCATTTTTCCGCCATTTTACACTTTACGTCACCGTTTTATCGCCTGTTTTTCTTGTTACTTTTCTTCTTCCGTTTTTACAATAAAAGTCTGTAGGCTGTAGAGCAGCGTACTAAGCTGCTGCCAGCCCGCCCCCTTCGGGGGGAATTGAAAATCAATAAAGGAAAAAAAAATAGCATAGCGCGGTAGGTTTAGCGCCGTGTATTTCAGATTACCGGGTCTCTCTACGTTTGACAGTACCAAAAGAAAAACAACCAATACCAACAATAACGCCGAAACGTGTCTAAAGTTACGGTGTTCATGTGCTCTTGTTCTCTTAACAAGAGCCGCCACTGATCTTCCGTATATGACAGAAATTTTTGAGTTTTGTTATGAGTACTCTTTTTTGATTGATCTATTGATGTATGACGTTAGTCATAACTAGCGAATAGAGCTACTGAAGGACATTTTCCGAGTAAGCAATGTCCCGGGGAGGAATACCGAAACGTAAAAGAGTGGCGCGGCTGCTATACGTCCCGTAAATAAACTACAAGGCTAGGAGTTTGCCGGCAGGAGAAGCTAATTTCGCCCACCCCCACGTCCGTCCCAGAATCACCTCCCCTCCTAACGGACGCTTCCAGTCAGCGCCCCAGCTCGCTTCGCGTCCATTAGCTTTGTAAATATATAGCACGCCCCAAGGCAAAGTTCAAACTTCATTAAAGTGCAACTTCTTCAATTAATTAGGGGCTCTCGGGAAATCTGGACGCCGCGAGCTGCGGACAATAGCCCGTGTCTGGAAAGAGAAAGGACGGCGATAACCTGTGCAAACCCCCACTCCTGTTGTTACCCCCCCGCCAGCCCTCCTTCTTTTACTCGCAGTGAGCGGGTCACCCCGTGTCTCCAGGGGAACACCGAGCTCCTTCGCGTGTTTATTGCTGTTAGTACTCCAGAGGCTGTCGTTTCTTTACTGAGTTCCGCCAGAAAGGAAATTTACCATTGGAGCAGCGCTCTTCCTAACAACATCTAATTTTCTGTCCATATGAAGTGAACTCTTTCAAATCTTGGTATCCTTCGTAACTATTATGATATAGAAGCATTCGCTTCATTTACTTCTGAGCAGAGCAGCTCTTTTACCTTTATTTAGTTTCACTATCCACTGACCTCCCACATGGAAACATCACCAACTTGACCTCGTAATTTTAGCAAAATGTTACCACCAGCAACCGATCCCGCACGAAAATTTGTGCCATAACTGTGATAGCTTTCCGGGGCGCTGCTACATCCATCTGCACAGTTAAATGTCAGTTACGACGGTACGAATTGTAGATATCGAAATAGATGACAAAGGGATAGAAAAACAATTAAAATCGCTCAAAAGAGGAAAGGCCGCTGAACCTGATGGGATACCAGTTCGATTTTACACAGGGTACGCGAAGCCCCTTCTTTCAGCGGTGTACCGTAGGTCTCTAGAAGAGCGTAGGGTTCCAAAAGATTGGGAAAGGGCACAGGTCATCCCCGTTTTCAAGAAGGGACGTCGAACATATGTGCAGAACTATAGACTTACATCTCTAACGCCGATCAGTTGTAGAATTTAGGAACACGTATTATGTTCGAGTATAAAGACTGCAGACTCTGTACGAGTCAGCACGGGTTTCGAAAAAGACGATCGTGTGAAACTCAGCTCGCGCTATTCGTCCACGAGACTCAGAGGGCCATAGACACGGGTTCACAGGTAGATGCTGTGTTTCTTGACTTCCGCAAGGCGTTCGATACAGTTTCCCACAGTCGTTTAATGAACAAAGTAAGAGCATATGGACTATCAGACCAATTGTGTGATTGGATTGAAGAGTTCCTAGATAACGGAACGCAGCATGTCATTTTCAATGGAGAGAAGTCTTCCGAAGTACGAGTGATTTCAGGTGTGCCGCAGGGGAGTGTCGTAGGACCGTTGCTATTCACAATATATATAAATGACCTTGTCGATAACATCGGAAGTTCACTGAGCCTTTTTGCGGATGATGCTATAGTACATCGATGGGTTGTAACAATGGAAAATTGTACTGAAATGTAAGGGCATCTGCAACGAATTGAGGCATGCTGCATGGAATGGCAATTGAATCTCAATGTAGACAAGTGTAAGGTGCTGCGAATACATAGAAAGAAAGATCATTTAGCTACAATATAGCAGGTTAGCAACCGGAAGCAGTTAATTCCATAAATTATCTGGGAGTAGGCATTAGGAGTGATTTAAAATGGAATGACCATATAAAAATAATCATCGGTAAAGAAGATGCCAGACTGAGATTCATTGGAAGAACCCTAAGGAAATGCAATCCGATAACAAAGGAAGTTGGTTACAGTACGCTTGTTCGCCCACTGCTTGAATACTGCTCACCGGTGTGGGATCCGTACCAGGTACGGTTGATTGAAGAGATAGAGAAGATCCAACAGAGAGCAGCGCGCTTCGTTACAGGATCATTTAGTAATCGCGAAAGCGTTACGGAGATGATAGATAAACTCCAGTTGAAGACTCTGCAAGAGATACGCTCAGTAGCTCGGTACGGGCTTTTGTTAAAGTTTCGAGAACATACCTTCACCGAGGAGTCAAGCAGTATATTGCTCCCTCCTACGTAAATCTCGCGAAGAAACCGTGAGGATAAAATCAGAGAGATTAGAGCCCACACAGAGGCATACCGACAATCTTTCTTTCCACGAACAATACGAGACTGGAATAGAAGGGAGAACCGATAGAGGTACTCAATGTACCCTCCGCCATACACCGTCAGGTGGCTTGCGGAGTATGGATGTAGATGTAGAATAACGCAATTCCTTCACTTCAACAGTGTCAACTTTTAAATCAAAAGAAAATGATGCACAACAGCGATATTAATAATTAAATAGCGGTACTCTTCTTCTTTAACGACACGCTCATTCGTTTCATTAATTTACACTGCCCTTGTGAATTGCAACATAAACATGGTCAAAGCGAAGAGATCCTGGCACCAGCCTCAGTTTGGAAACCGCAGTTTGACACAAGGAATAAAGCACTATAGTTTGTTCGTTCACCACCATTATGAATACGAATACTCAACTGGTCAGTGCAGCACTTAGCACTCGGATATTTAACCTAGCAATACCAACGCGTTTTTCATAACGCGCGTAACCAATGGGTGGGTACTTCGTACACTTTCTAAATTTTTTTAAAATTTTTTTCGTTAATTGTTGTTGAGATATATTAACAAGACTTTTTGAAGAGGTTCTGATGTGTAAGTAGGTTTCAGAAATTGAAAACACCTTTTAGCAACACCTTTTAGCACGATCTTAGCAATAGCAAAGCACTTTGAACAACATGTAATACTGGCTTCAGCACCACGACAAAAAAAAATTACGAATTTCGCTCATTGTTGACTTTTCTGTCAACATACTTTATGAAGAGATGGATATTGGTGTCTAAATACGTCCATGAACTTTGAGACACTGAATATAACATTCATTGGGGAATATGACGTGTGCTACTAAGACTTCAAATTTTGAGTTAACTGAAAAATTTAAAACATACATGTAAACTGGTAGAAGAATTAATCGGAAACAATTTTTTTTTCAAAGTTTTAAAGTATAAAGCAATTGCTTGATTTCAATTCTTTTCAAAAGTGGACACGAAGTCCCTCCCAACCTTGGTATTGCGAGGGTTAAGCAGCAGCAGAGGGGAGACGTTTAAAGGCTCTACGTTGAGAAGGTCATAACTGCGAACTACAAAATTATGGCCCAAATTTTCATGCGGTATCGATTGCGCCGGCAGGTATCTTGCTAGTGTGCTTTTTTCGCCTTAAAATATGAGGTCAAGTTCCTGGCCAGAGTTAAAATTCTGTTGAACATCAGTTGCATAGACCTGTGTAGTATACAGTATACAAGCCGCAAGATTAAATAAAGTGCTCTCAATTTAAGTATTACCCTTTAACTATGTTGACAATGTTATCCCACAGATACAATTACTAGCTGGAAAAGTACAGCTACGTAAAATATCTACTACTACGTGTGACTAACATAGAGCATTAGATTAGAAAAACTAAAAATGTATACTGAATTTATATACAGGTTTTATTACGTCTATTTGTGGCTGCGTTACAACGCGTCTGAAACAATTAGTCTTTGAATTTACTCCTTCATTGCTCCCGATCGGTCTTCCTGAAATCCAGGCATATACAACTCGAACTTCTGCTGAGATCTGTGAGCTCCACCAAATGTTTTTTTTTCTACTTGTTTCGGCTGTTTTCTAACTGTAGTCATGCTCCCTGCCACGTCTTCCTTTCCTCTTCTTCTCTGGGTAGGAGTGAACACCCAACGACCGCGAGTAACTGTTCGATGAAATTCAGTCTCCGTGTTTTCCCACAGATTTTTCCTGAATGACTCCCTCGCCAAATCAGTGGATGACCTTCAGTTTCTTATGCTATCAGTCCACTTAGTTATCAGCAACCTGCCGTAGAACGATGTCTCAGACTCTTCGATTCTCTTCCTTTCCTTTCTTTCCGCAGTCAATGATAAGTTTCATGTGATGTTGTGCTCCAGACGTTCATTCTCAGAAATGACTCCCCCAAATTATGGTTCAAATAGCTCTGAGCACTATGGGACTTAACATCAGAGGTCATCAGTCCCCTATAACTTAGAACTACTTAAACCTAACTAACCTAAGGACATCACACACATCCATGCCCGAGGCAGGATTCGAACCTGCGACCGTAGCGGTCGCGCGGTTCCATACTGAAGCGCCTAGTAGTGCTCGGTCACACCGGCCGGCCCCAAATTATGTCCTATATATATAATAAATTGGCTCTGAGCACTATGGGACCTAACATCTAGCCGGCCGAAGTGGCCGTGCGGTTAAAGGCGCTGCAGTCTGGAACCGCAAGACCGCTACGGTCGCAGGTTCGAATCCTGCCTCGGGCATGGATGTTTGTGATGTCCTTAGGTTAGTTAGGTTTAACTAGTTCTAAGTTCTAGGGGACTAATGACCTCAGCAGTTGAGTCCCATAGTGCTCCGAGCCATTTGAACCATTTTGAACCTAACATCTGAGGACCCTAGAACTTAGAACTACTTAAACCTAACTAACCTAAGGACATCACACACATCCATGCCCGAGGCAGGATTGGAATATGCGACCGTAGCAGTCGCGCGGTTGCGGACTGAAGCGCCTAGAACCGCTCGGTCACAGCGGCCGGCTATATATAATCATAACATTGGGCTTCTTTTAGCCTATAATGCTTTTTTCCCGGTGATAGTCTGCTTTTTTATGCTCCTTGTTTCGTTCCGCAAGCTTTATTTTGTTTACAAGTTAGTACAATGCCCCTATTTTGTCTCGTACATCGCTCCCAGTTTTTATGTTAAACCTGTCGCTAACATTATTTCTGATACGCCTCATTACTTTCCTTTTTCTTGGATTTTTTCTCAATTCATGTTGTGTGTTCTTTATAACCATTAATTCGGTTCAAAAGGTCCTGTAATTCTTACTTAGTTTCACTGAGAATAGCTATATCTTCAGAGAATCTTATCGTTGACATTCTTTAACCTCAAAAATTAATCCCAGCCCTGAATCTTTCTTTCATTTCGTACTGCTTATTGAACACATGGGCTGAATAGAATGGGAGAAAGATTCCTTGACGCCCATTTTTATCCGAGAAGTTTTCTCTTGTTGCTCCCTTCCTACTATTCTCTCTTGGTTCTTGAAGGTATTATATATTACCCGTCATTGTATATTGCTTATACCTATTTATATGAAAATTTTAGTAATTTTGCACTACGTTTTTTAAGTTGTCTAGCAAATCTTGATTTTTTTTAAAAAGTCTTGCTTCCAATTTCAAGCACTCTTATGCCTATACCTTTCTTATATCAATTATACGTCCTGATGCAGCCAGTGGAAAATACAGAAAAACCTCAAGGACAGGGCGTTAAACATATCTTGAGCTACCTTTACTTTTACCGTAATAAAAAATAATCAAGTCACATGAAAAGTTTAAGAAAGTTTTATTTATACTGATTATACACATGTTCAAGAAAATGCCATCTTATGATATAAAAAAGTTACAATTGTGGTTCTCTTCCTTAAATAATGAATTCTATGCGACAATTCTGGAAAACTGGTTAATTACATCGTCAATAGGACAATCAATGTCAGGGTGAGTATTCAACAGAGCTAAGCCAATAAGTCGATCCTCCCTCATTGTCGACCTTAGCCATGTCTTCGTACGCCGCAATGTTGAAAAACTTCTTTCTCCTGCAGCAGCAGATGCAAGTAGATAAGTCAATATTTTGTACAGCGTGTGTAAAGTAGGATAGTCAGATCTGGGACAAACAGACAACGCTTGCGTAACAGAATCACGATCATTAAGGGCGTTTATACTCGTTTGCTTGTGTTGGAAAATCTTTTCCATTAAACTACCATGACGCGGACGCGCGTGCTACATAGGAAAGTACAACTGCTCGATAATTCGATTTAGTGGAGTCGACTGACGAAAGAAACGAACGAATAGCGTGCGGGCTGACTGGAGGGGGCGGCGTGGGTAGCAATGCGGGCGGCCCCGCAATAATGTATCACAGTTGCGGATTCTGCGTTGTGTCTGTTCTTTACGATAAAGCAGACACCACGCATTCATATAATTAATTCGCCTAGCTGGGCAATGGATCCACCTTCCTCAGTGCGGACGCACAAATACGTCCGACCTCCGGTGGGAATCTCTGAGTACCGGACATGGAGGAAATGGACAGGGACTGTGGATAGGTGGCGCTCGGTGGGAGTTTGGATCGTCCGTGAGGCGTGCCGAGGTAGTCCGCACAGTCGCAATGCTGCTGTGTATCGTATGGCGCAGAGGTTAACGCACCTGCCGTGTCAGCAGGAAATTCTGGATTCGAATCCCGGTCTGGTACACATTATCACTCGTCGCCGCTGATTCCGCGTAATGACAGCAGTGATCTCCTTCCTTTCCTTCCCATTCTTCCCATATTCAATTTACATATAATATACTGGGTGACAATTATTAAACTATATGAAATAAAATCGTCATAACTTCTCGACGGTTGGTATTGGGACGTTTAAACTGCACGGTTGGCCGCGGGGCATGGTGGGAATTAGTATGCGCTGTATGGTTTGGTTTAGCGATGAAGCTCATGTTCATTTTGATGAGTCCATCAATAAGTAAAATTGGCGCATGTGGAGGCTGAGGATCCGCATTTCGCCATCGAGAGGTCTCTTCACCCTCAGCGGGTGAATGTGTGGCGTACAATGCCCAGCCACGGAATAATCGGTGCGATATTACTTGATGGCACGGTGACTACCGAATGGTACGCGAGGGTTTTGGAAGATGATTTCATCCCCATTATCCAAAGTGACCCTGATCTCGACAAGATG
This sequence comes from Schistocerca nitens, assembly GCF_023898315.1. Taxonomy (NCBI): domain Eukaryota; kingdom Metazoa; phylum Arthropoda; class Insecta; order Orthoptera; family Acrididae; genus Schistocerca; species Schistocerca nitens. The sequence goes on from NC_064617.1 coordinate 575,685,680, forward strand.
TGGTTCATATAAGACGGAGCTCGGCCCCATCGAAGCAGGAGAGTGTTTGATGTCCTGGAGGAGCACTTTGCAGACCGCTTTCTGGCTCTGGGATACCCAGAGACCACTGGCATGGGCCTCGACTGGCCGCCATATCCATGTTCCGACACTTCAGGGCGATATGCAGAATTTCGCTATTCGTCTGTGCCACGTCATCGCCAATGATGGCAGACATATCGAACATGTCATAAACTAAATCCGAATATCTATAGTGACGTTTACATTTTGAATAAACTTTTAGCACGCCGTAGTTTGTAACTAATTTACTTTTTTTCATATAGTTCAATAATTGTCACCCTGTTCCTTGTCTAATGCCAAGTTGATCGTCATCTCATATATCTTCAGTTTTATTTTTTCTTCTTCTATACATTATTCTTTTCAGCTAGGTGGGCGCATCATTAGTTAAATTCATTGTGCGATGATTTTCATACTTTTATGCCCTTGCTATCTTCAGAATTCCGTCGCCACTTCTGCCAACCCTTTCAGAAATTCCGAAGGAGTATTAGCTATCCTTTACACCCTGATTGATCGCAGGTTGTCCAAAGCTTTGCCAAACTTTGACTCTAATACTGTATCATCCGTTGTTTCTCATATCACGACAGCCGACAGTTCTTTCCCCATGTGGAGACATTCCTTCCACCTACTTGATCTCTCTTCTGCTTTTGAATGCCCTATGCATTTTAATTCTGGCGCCTTGGTATTTTTATTTCACGAAATGATGGTTTAACGTTTCTGCGTGTTAGCAGTAGTAGCTTTATTCACCCGTGGACCTCTTTTTACAAGTATATAGGACATGTCGAAGTATTTACAAGTTTAAACCAATTTAAAATAAGCTAATTCATATACACCCATATTTACAGACTTCTAGTCAGAGACAATATTATATTTACTCCTGGCATAAAGTACTTCTTTTGTAAATAACTTATTAAGTAATGTAATGCCACACTATTCACTCGTATCTCACTATCAGTCACTGCACTCATAACACTTCACTCACTATACACACAAATACACACATACTGGTGATCTCTGGGCCATTTTCTATACCATGATTTCCCATTCGCTATCCTGAAAAACTGGATCGGCATCCCTCTATAATGAGTGACATGTTTAGCTCAGAAAGAGGAAGAGGCGTTAGTATTGTGCTATACATAGTTTTGGGGAAAGTTTTTCTAGAAAAGGATGTAAGTAGGCTGTTAAGGTTTTTTTTATTGGTAACGCCATCTCTGTATAAAAATCACTGTCTGTGCTGTGTGCAGTCTGTGGCTGCTTTGCATTGTTGTAATACTCGCCATTGTAGTGTTAGGCAGCTGGCTGTGAACAGCGCGTAGCGTTGGGCAGTTGGAGGTGAGCCGCCAGCAGTGGTGGATGTGGGGAGAGAGATGGCGGAGTTTTGTAATTTGTCATGAACTGCTATATATATATATATATATATATATATATATATATATATAATGATATTAAGGTAAATACATTGTTTGTTCTCTATTAATGTCTTTCATTTGCTAACTATCCCTATCAGTAGTTAGTGCCTTCCATAGTTTGAATCTTTTATTTAGCTGGCAGTAGTGGGGCTAGCTGTATTGCAGTAGTGGGAGTAACCAAGATTTTTGTGAGGTAAGTGATTTGTGAAAAGTACAGGTTAATGTTAGTCAGGGCCATTCTCTTGTAGAGATTATTTAAAGTCAGATTGCGTTGCGCTAAAAAAAAAAAATATTGTGTGTCAGTTTAAGCCCAGTCTTGTATTAATTTTTCAAAGGGGACGTTTCATATGTCGACCCTTAGCCTAGGATACCTCACTGGAATCTTCTGATTTTTTTCTTGTAGTTTGTGTAATTAGTGTAGCTATTGTTTATTGCTAGCGCGTAATCAGTTTTTCATTGTTGTACAGTAAAACAGTTGTGGCATGCATGTAGATTTGCACCAAGTATTTCGCAGCTGCAATTAACTAGATATTATTTTCAGTGCTATGTTAATGTGTTCTCTTGTTTTTGCTCTTCAAATTGTGCTTTTCTGTGTTATCGTGTGAAATATTGTGACAATAATGGCGTGTGAAAAACGTAACACTAGGCTACAAAGTAAACTGAGAAATAATAGTGACGACGAGCGTAGCTTATCAGCACCACTGTGTAATGAATTAACAGACATTCAAAGTAGTAATTTGGTAACTGTGCATAGGGAAATGGAGTGGGCGTCAAACAATAGTGTAGACAGTGAAACAATTAGAGAACAGGGAAGCATTATCGATCGATCGGTCGGCAACAGCTCGCCTCAGGAATCCGAAATGACAGGAAACAATCTCGCAAATACTGTAGATTCAGGATTTGGGTCCTCACCGTTTTCTCAAATAAGTCAAGACACATTTTCTGCTTATCAAAATGTGAATGTTGCCGGTGAAAATGCACTGCCAAAAAGCATAGAGAAACAGATTCCAGACACTAATACATTATTATTGCAATTAATGCAACAAATGGAACAAAATCAGAGACAAATGGGACAAAATCTTCAAAATTTAGACACAATGGAACAAAATCTTCAAAAGTTAGACTCATTGGAGCAAACTCTTGAACAAACACGTGAGTATTTAACTACTGAGTTACATCACATTGAATCGAAATGTCAAAAAGTCTGTAATGACGTAAAAACACAAATTTGTGAGCATTTCCAACCTATTTTTTCGCGGCATGAAAATGCATTACAGAATCACGAGGCAGCCATAAAAGAACTGCAAACCATTGTTCATGAAAATCATGAGACCTTGTGGACTAAAATTGACTCAGTTGCATCTACCGATTCGGTTACGCAACTTGCAAAAACTCAGGAAAACTAGAAGGACACAGTAGATTCGATTTCAACACAAATGGACACTCTGAAACTTGGTTCAGAAAAACACACTGAGGAAATGTGTTCACTATCGGAGAAAGTAGCCGAACTTTCGGATCAGGTCACTAACTTATCTACAAAGGTAGATGATGATCTGAATGACACAAGACCTGTAGCCTCCACTGACACAGAAGAGTATGAACAAATTAGAAAATTCAAACAAAATCAAAATCAAATCAATACACAGTACAAAAGAGAAATCCGGGAAGTACAAGATCAGTTGACACAGGTAATACAAGAATTACATATTTCAGAGGACACTCGCGTTCCAGTACAGGAAGAGGGACATAGAAATACGGAACAGCCACAAAATAATAACACAGCGCATTTCGTAAATTATGAAAGAAATTGGCAAGGTGCACCGAATTTTGAAGTGGAACCGCCGAAACGACGTAACAATGACCGATATGCGACTCGCCGACATGATGACTTTGACTATAAGCTGTTCATTACTACACGTAAATTCAAAACATTTAAGAATTCTGCCAACGACATTCATCCACAAGCGTGGCTCCATCAATTCTCTCATTGTTTTCCCCCCAACTGGTCATTGGAGCACAGGTTAGAATTTATGTGTGGCTACTTGGAGAATGAACCAGCTGTAAGAATGCGATCGGTCATTCACGATTGTCACAGTGAAGGAGATTTTTATCATGCCTTCCTCTCAGCATATTGGTCTCAAGCTACACAAGACCGAGTAAAACATAGCATCATAATGATGAAACGTTTCGAACAATCTGAATTTTCCAGTATTATGAAATATTTTGAAGACATGTTGCATAAGAATCAGTATCTTTCAAACCCATACAGCCCCTCAGAACTCATCCGAATTTGCTTAATCAAATTACCTGAACATTTACGGCATATTATTTTAGCAGGACGTTGCAAAGACGACATTGAAGCTTTTCAGGGACTGTTACAAGAACTGGAAATTGACACTGACATTCGCGGAACGCGAGAACAAGAGCACAACAATTACAGGTCACATACGTCACAGTTTCGTGACGACAGAAACAATAACTGGACACGACAAGGCTATTCTTACAACACAAATCGTGTCCAAAACAGACACCACCCATATGACAACCACTGGCAGAGTAATAATAATTACAGGGAAAGATCGCATTTCCCTAGTACTGAATATGACAGAGACAATCATAGAAACAGACAATATGGTAACCAGAACTATTATTATCAAGGGAGACAGAATACTTTCAGACGCAACAGTTCAGCGCGCTGTTACGATTCAGGGAGAAATTCTCCACCACATGATCGACAAACAAGAAACTACAGGAACTACCGACATGACGACAGACGATATGATCGTAACGACAGACCTGAATTGCATCAGAACTGGCGAGCTTCAAACAGGGCAGGGCCTTCTCGTCAAAGTGAATTTGTAGAAGTTAGGTCTCCAAATCCCAATAACGGCGCGCGTCAACAAAGAGACAGACAATGACTCACACAGCAGGCAGCCGCGTGCGCCCGCTGGCTCCGAGAAAAATAACATAAGACGCTAGCCTTGAGAAAACTTTTAGCATTCTTTACCGATGTATAAAACATGACAATTGCTTTTCAGTTGAAAGTCTGAGTACTATGAAGAGTAAAGGTTTACACCACATTTCACATGTAAAACCGTTTATTGAAAGATAATCTGCTTTTTAACTTTGTCTTTGCCATATAACTTTTCACTTTACATTGCTAGTATGCTTTGTCAGACTTAGAATCTGTTAACATACAACAATGTTTGAAGTTAAATATCCAATCAAGAACCAAGAGAACTTATTTAAACAGAAATTACGAATGCATTGTTATTGTGAACAGATGACACAGTGTTATTGTGTGTGTGCATTCTTGCTTATTTGTTGCACGATTACGTAACGACTATAAGGCTCACATACTTAGAACATTTACCAGTACTGTTAAAGAGATTTTAATGCAATATTTTGGCTTACTTGAAAATACATTCTGGATTTAAAGTACTTTCTGTGAGATACCAGTCGACACAGTGGTTAGTTTATGTGACAACTACACGATTTTATCACGACGCTACTAATGAGTGACAATTTACAATGTTGCTTTTGCGGTGTATCTGTTTTATATCTGCACAGTTTTCTGAATTCTTTTAGAAAGGAAAACATGTTTTAGTAGTAACTTTTGTGGTATAGCAACAATGAGACAGCCTTTTTCGTGGCACAACAATACGTTACAGTACAGTACTTTCTTCATCACAACAATAAGCGTAATAACTAAGATATCTATTCGCAAAGCATTTCATTTTTGTGTATCGTGAGGTAAGTACATTGACTTCTGCAGAACTTAGCTTACGGGGGACGATAACTACGAGACTTCCACAGAGATTATCTTACAACATGACGCACAGTTTAGCGCTACAGTACACGTATTTGAGTAATTAATTTGGTACTTAAAATATTTATTTTTAAAGATATTTGGAGTACAATGATACAAGGGTTTTCCGTGATACATTTCATTCCATTGCTGTAATCTGTAACACCTGAGGGTATAATTACATTAATCCTCAGGGGGGGGTACACGCCTACTTTGTGTACCATGTGTTTGGCAAGCACAAGGAGCCCTAGCTATTATGGTATTTGCTTATACAACTTTACACATCGGTACCATATTTCTCTAACACATAAATTACACAGCTATCTGATTATTTAACAAAGAAACAAACATTTTTTTTCTACCTCAGTGACAGATGTTTACGTAATTATACCGTTGGATAACTTCACACTTATGAAATTGCATTTTGTCAGTACTTTGTGAACTGTTCATATTTTTTCAGAACCATTGTGATACTATGAGAGCTTTGAATGATGTATTTGGTATGAGATCATGATTTTTAAGGTACGTTTGAGGTAGATGATACTATTGAAATGAGCAGAGAATATTTTTTAGGGTTTGAAATTATTGCAGAAAGCTACGAAGTTTTTGAGATTTGACTGAGGTGTTATGATGATATTTTTACGACGACGATGTGTATTATGCTGTTGAGGTATGTTTATGATCAATAAGCTGATGCTATATAAGGAATGTGATTACGTGTTTATATGTATATGAATAATGAATAGAAGTTAGGGACTATGGTTTGTGAAAAAGGTTGTTGGAAACCAAGAATCGTACTTTAAGAGTTATGAAATGTGTGTATATGCGTGAATGTATCACAATGCTGGCGAAAATTTTTTGGACGCTGTTATATTGATAGGATTTTGTTTCTACAGACTTGTAACCCAAATTCTTGACCTGTGAAATATATTTATATGAGACTGTCACTGTAGCGGAAACTGGTGTCATAAATATTTCGGTAAGAAAGTTCAGTGACCACCTGCACGTTAATGCGTCGTGGGCACCCAGCTGAGCGGCCAGGTGTGTCAGATGCCTGAAAAAAAAGCCATTATTGCGAGCCCTTTTCAACGGCACAGGTAGAAAAAAAGGGAGGCCATTATCCTCGCTATTCACGTTCCTTTGTAGAGAGCATCGCAAAAACGACACGGTCGAACTTGAAAACATATGTTGACACTGTGGAGCTCTTAATTTATGATATTTACAGAAATGCCTAATGAAATGACGAGAAATATTTTTACATCTGCACACCTGATTCTGACAAGCGTCTTTCTACGAGAGTTGAGAGAATTTCTACTAACTTATGAAATGTCACATGACTATTGAATGATATTTTTATGCTTTGGTTTGCGTAATTGCTTATTTCATTTGATATCTAGTTTCCAGCTGTGTTGCAGCATTGCTTTTATAAAATGTAATGCATTTGCTAATGTGAACACTTTCTGTCAACAGATCTATTAAATAATAATTTTGTAATCCACATTCTTAAAAAAAAAGGAGCACTTGGAAAGGAAAGAACAATAAGAAGGGACTAGTAACAGTAACTGCACACATAATTTTCTTTTCAAGTACATGGTAATATTTTTTTTTACAATAAGTTTTTGTGGTGCACCACATTAATTACATAGTCATTAAGATGTGAATAGACATTTCCCTTATATGCATTGTTGTCTTTAGTGTACTATTTTTTCTGCTTGAGCTATGTCATGTTTAGAGATAAGTTTTTTTTTTTTTTTTTTTGCTGCTGCTGTTTGCCAGGCATAGTGCTACTGAATTTTAATTTGTGTTACGCTGTTAAGCCACTTTTACTACTGATTTATTTTTCTTGTTTGCTGCTCATTGCCTTATATTAGTTATAATTTATGTTGCTTGCTTCGCCATTTGTATTTTTGATCATTGCTGTTTGTGTTAATTGTTTTGTGCTGCTGCATTGCCTCGTCCCTTAGTTTAGCATCTGAGCTCAGTAGATTTAAGTTAGCTTAAGAGGGGGTAGACTATATAAGAGACTGCGTTGCGATGAATTGGAAGAAATGCATTGAGAAGTTATACACAAAAAGGTACAGAAAGCAGGTATAGATAGGACTTTTTGGAAATAATGAAGAACGAAGGGCGATCTCCGAGAAGTAAAGAAAGTTTTGTTTGCAAAATACTGCAGTAAAAGAAACCCTGTCCTTTCCTTGTGTTATCCCACTATGTGTTTGTGTTCCCTTGGGTATATATGTTTTTCCTGTATTTATATGTTTATCTGATAAGACTTATGTTGTAGAATTTTTCTAATACTAAGCTACGTTCACTATGAAGAGGAATACTGTTATCCTCAAATATAATTGGCATTAATAATATGTTATTTACCTTGTAAATATGCTTAGACATTATTTATTCTGTTTTGTTTTAATGCTCATGTGTAAAGTTGATGTTTCAAAAGTTATTCTGATCTTTTATGTATTCATGTCATAATTCCTGTAACACTGATGTATATGTTATTTCGATTCTTTTGTAAAGCCTGTACTACAAATGTTATCTGTATTGTTATGTTCTTTAATGATGTATTTTGTACCTTTGTAATTGTATTCTTATGTTATAAAATTGTAATTGACACCAGTTCATCATATTATTAACTTGTACGTTCCATTTCACTGCACACATTTTTGTTGGTCATAGTATATGGACAATATGTGAGAAGTAGGGACTGTTAGTGTTTGCACGTGTGTTAATAATTCAGCAAGGGACTGGTTAACAGCATTGCTGGTTCTCAGGACAATTCAAAAACTTTGTGAGTGCACAAGTGGTGGTTATGGACTTGCTCTATGATCCGCAAGACTCTTCAATGGTGATTGTGCACCTGCATAGTCACAACAGATGGCTGCTGGCCATCTCTACAAGGACTACAGTGGGTCTGCATCTTTGGTGGCCCACCAATACCGTAATCTCTACCAGGACTACAGTGGGTCTGCTCTGTGATGACCTACCCACCAATACTCTTCAAAACTTCGATTGACTCCGCTGTGGGTTTGCTCTGTTGTGGCCCATTACCTGTCAGCATGTCAAGAGTCAGCACTGTCTTTCCGTTGGAAGGACAACGCTACTTCTTCAAGACTGCATGGAAATCCACTACTTCCGTGTGCATTTTCTTTTACTGCTCAGACTTTGAGAAAAACACTGCAATATGATGAATGATCAGGACTGTCTTTATGGACTGTGAGAAAATTCTAGCTTTTGACCAACATTGTATCAATAAGTGTGTGCATTTGATTTCTTTGTTATTGTAATTACGATTATGAAAAATTTTAACAAATATGTATTGCCCAGTGCCCAACACAATTTGTACAATTTTTTGTGGGGAGCATGGGGGCTATGTAAGTAGGCTGTTTAGGTTTTTTTATTGGTAACGCCACCTCTGTATAAAAATCACTGGCTGTGCTGTGTGCAGTCTGTGGCTGCTTTGCATTGTTGTAATACTCGCCATTGTAGTGTTAGGCAGCTAGCTGTGAACAGCGCGTAGCGTTGGGCAGTTGGAGGTGAGCCGCCAGCAGTGGTGGATGTGGGGAGAGAGATGGCGGAGTTTTGTAATTTGTCATGAACTGCTATATATATATATATATATATATATATATATATATATATATAATGATATTAAGGTAAATACATTGTTTGTTCTCTATTAATATCTTTCATTTGCTAACTATCCCTATCAGTAGTTAGTGCCTTCCATAGTTTGAATCTTTTATTTAGCTGGCAGTAGTGGGGCTAGCTGTATTGCAGTAGTGGGAGTAACCAAGATTTTTGTGAGGTAAGTGATTTGTGAAAAGTACAGGTTAATGTTAGTCAGGGCCATTCTCTTGTAGAGATTATTTAAAGTCAGATTGTGTTGCGCTAAAAAAAAAAAATATTGTGTGTCAGTTTAAGGACAGTCGTGTATAAATTGTTCTAAGGGGAAGTTTCAAGGAAAAAGGAAGGGAAAAACATAGTGTGATGGTGTTATGTGTAATGTTGGATGTTTTATAATCATTATTATTATTAATTATTTGTATAACATTTTTTTACCAAGCCCCTACTCTGTTTTATCTAAGTAACCCTTCAATGAATAAAATGTATTGCATTACAGGTACTTTTATGTGCCTTTTTAAATAAGTATATTTCTGCAATTTCTCTTACCTCTTTTGGTAATATATTTTATAGTTTTACTCCTTGGTAGAAAATGCAGTTTTGAGTGTTTTGTTTATCTTTTCTTAATAAATGTAAGTTAAGTCTAGCTCTTGTTCCATAGTCATGGAAAGAGCTGTTTGTGCAGTAATTACGAATGTTATTTTTGATGTAGCTCAGCTACTATTTTTTGTTATTATTCTTAAGCCTCTTTTGTGGTGTTTGAAAGTGTTCATATTTTGTGCATTTGTTCCCCAAAAACGAATGACATAGCTAAGAATTAAGTGTATATAAGAATAGTATGTAACTAAAAGACACTGCATGTTACACGCTGGTGATAGAATTCTAAGGGCATAACATGCTGATGACATTTTGTTTGCAAGTACCTTTATGTCTTCACACCACTTCAACAGAGAATCAATATTCATTCCTAGAAATTTTGCATTTGTTACACAGTCTAAAGAGGTGCCATCTACATTTAATTTAACATTGACATTTTTCCTCTTCAGACTGAAATTCATGGCATTAGTTTTCTTTAAGTCCAATGTCACTTAATTGCTTATTGACCAATCGTTAACTTCCTTGAGAGTTTCATTTGCTTTCTCTGCAAGAAGTTCTCCTGTTTTCTCTGTGATTTTAATATTGCTGTCATCAGTGAAGAGAATTTTTTCAACGTGAGTAACGCTACTGGGAAAGTCATTGATGTATGTCAGGAATAGTATTGGTCCTAACATACTATCTTGCAGAACCCCTATATTAATGTATTTTGGTTCTGATAAGTGTTTTACTAAATGTTTAGATATATTTCAAGTATGTGTTGCCTCTACTCTTTGTACACTACCTGCTAGGTATGATCGAAACCAGTTAATAGCTACCCCTCTTATTCCTAATGCTTATAATTTATTTAATAGAACCTTGTGGTCGACTGCAACAAAGGCCTTAGAAAGATCCAAAAATATGCTTGTGACACACATATCTTTGTCAAGAGCATCAAGTAGAACTTTTTTGAATTCTATTATGGCTGACCCCATATTTTTGCCACTTCAGAAACCAAACTGTGATTCACTTAAAAGATTGTGTTTATTCAGGTATTTAATTAATGTCTTTCATAATTGCTTATATTATTTTTGAGAATGGTGACAGCAGGGAAATGTGCTGAAAATTTTCTTCTGTCTTCTGCATTACCTTTCTTAAGCAGAGATACAACTCTTGCCTGTTTTAACTGCTCTGGAAATGTCCCTGATGTGAAGAATTTATTTATTATATTTGTTAAGAGTCCTTATATGATCTCTATGCAATGTTTCAGTACACACATTGCTACTTCATCTAAGCCTACTGAGTTTTTATTTTTTAGTTTTTGAACAGTTTTATTGACTTCATTCTCTGTGGTTGGAAGTAACATCATTGTATTTAGTACTACATTATTTACAGATGTTATAATTGTTTTGGGGAATTTTTGCTGTAACTTCTCTGCAAGACTTGAAAAATGCTCATTTACATAGTTTGTTATGTGTTATGGATCATGTATTACCTTATCCCCCTCCCTTAGCAGTATATTATTCTGTGTTTGTTTGCCACTCCCCGTTTCCTATTTTATAACATCCCAGACTGCTTTGCTTTTATTCACTGCATTATATTCGTATTTTACATTGTCATTAAATGACTTTTTTGCAGCGATCAGCACCTTCCTATAGGTCTTTTTGTATCTATGATAGAAATTTAAGAATTCTGGATCATTGTGATTCTTTTTCATGGAACTGCGGTATTTAAGTGTTAGGGAGGACTTCTTAATACCTATTGTTATCCATCTGTTTTTGAGAGATAATGACACAAACATGCATACTTTCGGAAATGCCTTTTCAAAGTTCACTTAAAGTAATGTGGAGAATTTAGAGACATTCACATTGGTTTCCTTGCATACATCATCCCAGCATTGTTTTGATAGTACTTTTTAAAAATCTTTTATCTTGATTTCTGATAGAGGTCGTTTGTAGGCTTGTATTTTAGGGAATGATTCGATGCCTGATTTTATTCTTGTTATTTGACAGAGATGGTCTGATAGTCCGAGATCTTTTACAGCTACATCACATTTTTCCCTGTCCATATATGTGGCCACATGGTCAGTTACTGATGCAATCATTTTAGTTGCGCTATGGACTAATAGGGACATGCCAAAACTTTAAAGGTTATTTATGAGGCTTCTTCTGGACTTATTTACGACATTAGTGTTGATGTTAATGTCCCCACACAGAATTATATTGATCTTTGTACTTGAGACTTCATCTAGAATTCTGTTAATTTATTGGAAAAAGTGTCCTTACTACCACTGGGAGATCTATGCACACACAAAATGATTGATTTCTTGGTTATATCAACCCTGTTAATTCTATAGGTGATATTTCAAAGTGTCTTCACTTGCTGTACTGTGGTCATTTCTTGATTTGAACTATGTTCTTTTCTGATATAAATGCACGATCCTCCACCCCTTGAAGCAGATCTGCAGTAAGAATTTGCCTTTTCATACAATTTTAATTCTAAATGTTGGATTGCTGTGTGTCTACACCAGTGCTCAGTAACACGAACTATTGTGCAGTTCAAAGATTGGAACTCAACTTCTAATAGTTGCATTTGATTTTTTATTGATTGCATGTTCTGAGGGAGGATTTTTAAGTCTGTAAAATACCCTATGTTACTCTTTCCAATGGTTTATTTTTCTTTGTGATATCTGGTATCTGTGATATTTGGAGTGTTAAAATCTGTGTTGTGAGTGATTGTTTCAGTATTTCCTAAACTTATGTAGACACTCTTAAGGCAGGGGAACCTTTTGTCTGGATTTATCCTAAAAAAGATTTACTTTTCCTAACCATGACAACAGGTATGTGACCATGTGTGGCCCGAGATCCACCCCCTAAACTTTCATGAATCAGCTGTACCAGTCTTCCCTGTCCTGTTTAGGTGAAGTTCATACCTCGTGAAACCCCATGTGTTGATAGTTCTGACAGGCACCAGAGAAACATGAGCAAAGTTGGCTGCCATCAGAGCCATCCTTAACCTACATAGATTCGCCTCACAGCTCCATCAAGGTGTGGTCAATTCTGACGCCAAAACAGCTCAACAAAGTGTCAAAGTGTACGTTGGTGCTATGAGTCAGGGAAGCTTTCTCGTCAAAGTCACCACCTATGTCATATGCCCCATCCCTCTCCAAACTGTTTCCCGTCTCCCCCATTATCACTACATGGTCCTCTTTTGTAAAGTCCTTACATAAAGACCCTAAGTCCTCAATCACGTGACTTAGCCCTGCATTTGACTTGAAGATGCTGATGGCCTGGTACGTTGCCCCTAAACTTTCCTGTAACTGAGGCCCTACACCTCGCCTAAGGCTACTACCTGGCAGCAGTACTTCCTTCTTCCTAACACTTTGTACATTTCTAGGCTTCTTGGCGTTTGTTGAAGTGTGCTGCTCATTTCCTGCTCTCTTCGTTTATCTGAGGCTCTTCTCCACTTAACTATGGTAGTGGGAGAGACATGTTTTTGGTGCTGATGATAAAACTGTCAGATCGCATTCCCTTTCTCCCTATCCTCCTACCAACTGCCCGTTCCCAACCACCCTCCTCCACCCCTACCTCCCTTGATCCTTATTAGTTCCTTCCTTGTTTCCTCCAACTGTGCCTGAAGGGCATAGATTTTCCTTTCCTATTCCCCAATCAAAATGTTCCTACTGTGTACCCTGCAATTTGCAATTCCAGGAGAGAGCCTCTTCTGTTCTCCCAACATTCTCCCCACTGTAACTCCCCCCCGCCAGTGAAAATGTTTGCTACAAGATTGGCAACAAATCCCTCTACCCACTACCCTACAACAACTCCCACATTTCTCACTCTGGGGGACTGATGACCTTCGCTGTTTAGTCCCCCTTACACATCCCAACAACCACCACCACCACCACCATTTCTCACTCATGATCAGTTTCGAAAGAATAATTAAATTTAAAGAATGTTTTAAATTTGTCAAGGACGCGAGATTAGCTGTATGTAAACAAAAAACGACACAAACGTCTTATGTGCGGTTGTTTTTGTTTTTGTACTGTTTTAGAGATACAATGACAGAAAAATGTATTAGTAAGTCCTTGCTTTTAGAGAATTCACGTTATCAAGCGTGTTTATTCATGTTTTTAAACTATATAACTCGAAAAAGTTGGGCCTAGATCGGGTCTATCTAGCTAATAAACAATACGAAATGTGTTACTTAAATACGATTTACAAACGTTTGATTACACTTTTATTACGACAATAGACACTGATGAAACTAGTAGCTGTCATTTTTAAACGAATTTTTCACTATAAAAAAAAAAACGAATAATTTTTTTTGCGTTTGTGTTACGCAAAATTTCGGGTTATGTCACGACTAGCGGGACTTCAGATAACAGGAAGTTTTCTCAAGAACAAGCTGTGCTGGGAAGCTAATATTCAGTTGTATGACAAGAACGGACACTACAGCAAGTATGCGAAACAAAGAAACTTGAAATTTGACGCTATTTCCTCTTAAATAAGTTGTTTCAGCAGACGAAGAGAATACCTGTGATCTCACTTGGCAGCCATCTTGAACTCTTTCCCACAGACTCATCTTCAGTTTCCCTGCAGGCATTTCGCTTTAGCTTGCTTGCATTTTTCTGTTGATCTCATCCTTATGTAACGTTTACCGTAGTATTATTGTTGTTGTGCCACTGAGGTGACTGCGTGGCAGGTGTTTGCATTCCTCGCGCACTGTTTGATGGCGATTAAGCTAGAAGCCCACAGCTATCATCGCCATAGATAATAATTTAATTTTCAGCCATCTGAATCGCTTTTCGGATATACTTTCTGTATTTACATACCGTTATTCGACTAGCATACGTACGTTATTCTGTATCTTGGTCGCAGTCCTCTGGTGAACCGCTTACGAAAGTACACACACCTAGTTTTTTAAGTTTGTAGCGCTCGTGACTCACGCTCGTGAACGCTAATCCACTGTTTTATTGTCTCCCCCCTCCTGAATTTCCCCCGTATGCACTTTGCTGCAGTCACACCCACACCCACAGCCACATTCCTTCAGTGTAACTACACTACGTGATCAAAAGTATCCGAACAACTGGCTGAAAATGACTTACAAGTTCGCGGTGCCCTCCATCGGTAATACCTGAATTAGGTATGGTATTGGCCCACCCTTAGCCTTGATGACAGCTTCGACTCTCGCAGGCATACGTTCAATGAGGTGTTGGAAGGTTTCTTGCGGAATGGCAGCCCATTCTTCACGGAGAGAGGTGTCGATGTCGGTCGGTGAGGCCTAGCACGAAGTGGGCGTTTCAAAACATCCCAAAGATGTTCTGTAGGATTCAGGTCAGGACCCTGTGCTGGCCAGTCCATTACAAGGATGTTATTGTCGTGTAACCAGTCCGTCACAGGCCATGCATTACGAGCAGAAGCTCGATCGTGTTGAAAGATGCAATCGCCATCCTCCAATTGCTCTTCAACACTGGGAAGCAAGAAGGTGCTTAAAACATCAGTGTAGGCCTGTGCTGTAATAGTGCCACTTAAAACAACAAGTGGTATAAGCCCCCTCCATGAGAAACACGACCACACAATAACACCACCACCTCCGAATTTTACTGTTGGTACTACACACGCTGGCACCGGGCATTCGCCATACCCACACCCTGTCATCCATCGCCACGCAGTGTACCGTGATTCGACACTCCATACAACGTTTTTCCACTGTTCAGTCGCCCAATGCTTGCGCTCCTTACATTAAGCGAGGCGTCATTTGGCATTTACCGGCGTGATGTGTGCCTTACGAGCAGCCGCTCGACCATGAAATCCAAGTTTTCTTACCTCCCGCCTAGTTGTCATAGTACTTGCAATGGATCCTGATGCAGTTTGGAATTCCTGTGTGAAGATCTGGATAGCCGGCTGCGGTGGTCTCGCGGTTCTAGGCGCGCAGTCCGGAGCCGTGCGACTGCTACGGTCGCAGGTTCGAATCCTGCCTCGGGCATGGATGTGTGTGATGTCCTTAGGTTAGTTAGGTTTAAGTAGTTCTAAGTTCTAGGGGACTGATAACCACAGCAGTTGAGTCCCATAGTGCTCAGAGCCATTTGAACCATTTTTTTTTTTTTTAAGATCTGGATAGATGTCTACCTATTACACACTGCGTCTCTCTTCAACTGTCGGCGGTCTCTGTCAGTCAACAGACGAGGTCGGGCTGTACTCTTTTGTGCTGTACGTGTCCGTTCATATTTCCACTTCACTATCACATCGGAAACAGTGGACCTAGGGATGTTTAGCAGTGTTGAAATCTCGCGTACAGACGTATGACACAAGTGACACCCAATGACCTGACCATGTTCGAACTCCGTGAGTTCTGCGGAACGCCCCTTCTGCTCTCTCACGGTGTCTAATGACCACTGATGTCGCTGATATGGAGTGCCTGGTGGTAGGTGGCAGCACAGTGCATCTAATATGAAAAACGTATGTTTTTGGGGGTGTCCGGATACTTTTGATCACATCGTGTATCAAGCACACTCGTTGTAGCTAAACTATTTTATTTTGTGGTATCTGAAAAACACAACCATTTTAACATTTTTTTATGCGATCAGTTATTCTAGTAACGAAGTGTGGAGAGAATACTACCCCCATTTATCACTTTAAGTACTAAAACGACTTCATTTAGGGGTACTTATAATGGAACCACCATCACAGCCGTTAGCCATCAGTGTTTTCTTTAAGCATTTCACGTCTGATTCCAAACTGTTCTCTTCAGTGATAAATGAAACACGCCAAGATAGATTACTGAGTGAGGCTTCATTTGGGTTTCAGTGAGAAGTGGCGTCTAAATACGTTTTTGTTTTGGCAGGCTTCCTATACTTTCTACGACCCAGAGTATTGTCAAGTTGTAACGCCGTAAATGCATATCCTCCTATGTCCATCTATTGTACTATAAATCTTTTTTCCTTATTTTGTTACCTGAAGATATGACGTTTCTGTGTCTTTGTATATTGTAATTGTTTTACTAATTGTATATATATGCATTTATGTCGATGTATAATTGGTTTGTTTTGTAAATATTATTTATATTTTTACGCTGGGTCTTGCCTAGGGAAAACTATGCTATCGAACCATTACATCGATAGGTCGTGTGGAGAACCAAAGTGATTACGATCTTTGGAGAGTGTTAACTCTGCCGCGCGGAGCGCAAGCAGAGGGAGTCTGGCTGGAGTACTGCGGTTGAGCAGGTGTGTTGTGTGACGCTCCCGAGAGTTGCCGCGCTTTCGGGGTTTGGCAGCATGTAATTGCGCTCGACTTGCTATGATAGTTTCTGACACGGTGTCGCGGACGGGAAGCATTAGCTGGCGCACATCAAGAGCCCGTTTCGCCTGGTGACCGTGTCGAGAAGAAGGCGCGCCAACATCCAGCTTCTGCAACAGCGACGGCCGACAATGAGTGACTGTCGCTACCTCCTCGATCGACGGCTTCAAACCAACAAGGAAGACTGGAGGCACGTAAAGTTTTAGAACTATATGGCAGACCTCAGCTTTTAAAATTGTTGCATCACAAAATTACAGCAACTTAGCATGAACCTTTGTTGCTCATTGTCCCAATTGCATTACCAAGCAGGGTCCTTTCCTTTTCCGGAATGAACCCGAGTGTCGTTGAAATTCAAGCGCCAGCATTAAAGTAATATCATTCGATTTCACTGCTTTAATTTCAAAGTTCAGTTAAAGTATTCATAGCTGGCTACAATATTTAGATTACACAAGCACAAATTAAGAGTGCGAGTTTTGTTACCGTATTTTAGCTTACCTGTGACTGCAGCTCAGCTTGGTACGTACTAAATTTTACTATTGTTAATTATTCAGAATCTTTTAATTCAAGTTCAAAGTTAAATCTCTTATTTCTAAATTGCGTAGATTCAAGTAGCTTTTGAAATGATTGTTGAGGTAGCCCAAGACTAACCTTATTTTACTGAATTTCGATTTGCTTCAGAAACAACGCTCACTATTAATTTCAGTCACTAAATTAACTTTCAATTTTCCGGTTTTATTAATTCTTTTGCTAAATTAAGTCAGAGTGTAGCGAAATTTATTACTTCTGACAAACTTTCAGTTTTCGCACTACGCGTGTCAACCATCAGTCACCACGCTTCTAGTGCTAATTATATGTGTAATAACCTTTCTTTTTCAGTTACTATAGTATTTGTCCATAGGACTGGCGACCGTTATTTCCCCCAAATCTCAAATATCTAATTACCGCTTGTTAATTGTTAACGTAACGGCCGCACATTTACTTTCTTTATTAACTTTACCCCTTTTCAAAATTAATTTCCACCAGTTTCATTTGCATTTATCCTTTCATTTAGATGTAACCCTTTCCTCCCTCTTTACCGACAGATTAACTTCGGTGACGATTGCTTTTCCCAAATTTCCATTAGGTACACGCGGTTTAATTTTTCACTGTCATTAAGGTCGATAAGTGAGGGGGAGGTTACAAAGTCTTCTTTATTATACTAACATATGTAACCGGCCGAAGTGGCCGCGCGGTTCTGGCGCTGCAGTCTGGAACCGCGAGACCGCTACGGTCGCAGGTTCGAATCCTGCCTCGGGCATGGATGTGTGTGATGTCCTTAGGTTAGTTAGGTTTAACTAGTTCTAAGTTCTAGGGGACTAATGACCTCAGCAGTTGAGTCCCATAGTGCTCAGAGCCATTTGAACCATTTGAACTAACATATGTAGAAACGAGAGACCGACCTCACTATCTCCCAGATAGTTGTATTTTGGATGGATATTGTTTTAAAAAACTGTGAAATTCTTTACTCTGTGCCGGTAAAAAAAGTGTGTCATCCCTAAGACGGATCTAAGAAGCCTTTGGTGGCACATACTTAATCGTTGTTGCTCAAAATGCTCCGAAAACACCGTCAACTGCTACGAATGACACAGGTCAAATTGTCCACAAAATTCATATTTATATCTAAAATATCTTGACTGTGGACAGTATTCCACCACATATTGTATATTATTCCACTATGATCTTCATGTTATCTGATAGTTATCTGATACTGAGATATTAGTAAGGAAATATTACACCTAGAAATACACTACAATATTAGTTGCCTATATCTTCACAGAGTGTAATATTTGTAATAAGTGTTCTCAATAAAACTTAATGGCAGATTAAAACTGTGTATTTAACCAAGATACGAATTCGGTACTTCCGCCTTTCAAGTTCAAGTGCTCTACCGACTGAGCTACCCAGGCGCAACTTTCGACCTCTGCTCACAGCTTTACTACCGTCAATACTTCATCTCCTACCCTCACAGAGGCTCTCCTGCGAAACTTCCAAGACTAGTACTCCAGGAAGAAAGGATATTGCACATACATGACTTAGCCACAGCCTGGAGGATGTTTCCAGAATGATATTTTCGCTCCACAGCGGAGGGTGCACTGATACCAAACTTCCAGGCAGATTTAAACTGTCCCTAGTTCGGGTCTCGGTCCGGCATACGGTTTTAATCAGCCACGAAGCTTCATATCAGCGCTAACTCTGCTGCAGAGTGAAAACCTCATTCTGGAATGTTTTGAATCTTTCACAAAATTGTTTGTTCCTCCGTCTAAATGTCTAAGTTACCTCGATAAGTGAACTGCAAGAATGATGGTTGGAGAGACAATTCTGTTCACTACATGTCTCCCTTGAAATCCTTTTCTAAGCATCTTCGGTATACTACATACAGCGTCGTGGTGTAAAACATACTCGAGGCACCAGACTCCATAAGAGAGCTGTGTATTCTGGAATTTGATAGGACTTTCACCAACTTTCGATGAAACGCTGTTGGCGATAAATCTCCCAAAGCAAAGAATTCTGTTACGGCACTGTACTCACTTTCATTCTTTCGGATGAGGAACTCATCGTTAACAATTTAAAATGCAAGCGGATGAACATACTTAGGCTGGGGTACGTCACGTCTACATCTACGTCTACATCTATACTCCACAAGTGCAGTACGACAGGATGGAACTGTATCTAAAGCCTTTTGGAAGTCAAGGATCACGGCATCAATCTGTTCGCCGTTATTTACTGCCTCCTGAGCCTCGTGGACAAACCGAGCGAGCTGGGTTTCACACAGTCGGTGATTGTGGAATCCTCATAATAAAAACATACTTTCGTCTGGTACATCTTCACTTGTTTCCAGGACGACCAGCTTTGTTCTTGTCCACGTAGCAGGTGCGGTATGTGCAAGCATACACTGTAATTTTTTACATGGAAATTATCAGAACAATGGTCGTAATTGGCGAACCGCAGTCATCATAGGTTTGGTACGCAGCTCCTCAGAGAGCAAAGTCGATGGCTGGTCGCCTGACGTACTGCAGCGCACGAATGGAGCTGTCGCGTTCCCCTCTCGAGAGTTGTTCATTCGAATTGACAACTTCCTCGCGCCGCACCGAGCCGCTCCCCTGATCAGCTGACAGCCTGTTGGTCTTGCGACTGCAGCTGCCCTGTTTCTTTAGCTGCTACGAGGAATACACGCTTTTTTGCGACCGCTGGTACATGCAGGTAATCCCACTGGAATTGGTTTCTCTGTGCGTTTCATCGATTCACGTTTTATCGTTTTATGGCTCGCGGCAGAAGTATCGATTTTTGTCGGACGCTCATTGGCGTGATCACAAGTTTTCTTTCTCGCAGTAATAGAAGGAAACATTTTCTGCATTATCTGCGACACCAGTCGATTCTAGAGTCACAATAAAGTAACTGTTACCAATAGGACGTCTTTTAAGTGAATGTGTTAAATAAACAGTAAAGTCTGTTTATGAAAAACCGCACCAGTTGAAGAACTTTCTTTAGTGCACTACTAGTTTCGGCCTTTGTATGAGGCTTTCTCCAAATGATTCAGAAAAGAAACATGCTGTAGAAAAGCAACGTCCAAATGATAAAGGTACAAGTCGGGTGGATTTGGACTGTTACGTACCCAGTCAACGTGTTTCGTGAATAATGTGGATCAAGATTTCACTACATTCGTGGTGCCACTGTCAATAAAGGCCGTGACTTACATGACTCATTTACAGGAAAATTTTTAGCTTTAAATAGATCCACACAAAACGAAAACTCTGGTGACGGGCAAACCGGACAAGTTTACCAGAACAAACTGTATGGTAGGTACTACAAGTGTAAATAAAGTAAATGAATTATACGGTACAGTGAAAAAAGGGAGGAAGGTTTATCTGTTTAGCAAGAGTAATAGAAGGCAGATTTCAGACTACCTAACAGATCAAAACGAAAATTTCTGTTCCGACACTGACAATGTTGATTGTTTATGGAAAAAGTTCAAGGCAATCGCAAAATGCGTTTTAGACAGGTACGTGCCGAGTAAAACTGTGAGGGACAGGAACAACCCACCGTGGTTCAACAACAAAGTTAGGAAACTACTGCGAAAGCAAAGAGAGCTTCACTCCAAGTTTAAATGCAGCCAAAACCTCTCAGACAAACAGAAGCTAAACGATGTCAAAGTTAGCGTAAGGAGGGCTATGCGTGAAGCGTTCAGTGAATTCGAAAGTAAAATTCTATGTACCGACTTGACAGAAAATCGTAGGAAGTTCTGGTCTTACGTTAAAAAAGTAAGTGGCTCGAAACAGCATATCCAGACACTCCGGGATGATGATGGCATTGAAACAGAGGATGACACGCGTAAAGCTGAAATACTAAACACCTTTTTCCAAAGCTGTTTCACAGAGGAAGACCGCACTGCAGTCTTCTCTAAATCCTCGCACAAACGAAAAAATGGCTGACATCGAAATAAATGTCCAAGGAATAGAAAATCAACTGCAATCACTCAACAGAGGGAAGTCCACTGGACCTGACGGGATACCAATTCGATTCTACACAGAGTACGCGAAAGAACTTGCCCCCTTTCTAACAGCCGTGTACCACAAGTCTCTAGAGGAACGGAAGGTTCCAAATGATTGGAAAAGAGCACAGGTAGTCCCAGTCTTCAAGAAGGGTCGTCGAGCAGATGCGCAAAACTATAGACCTATATCTCTGACGTCGATCTGATGTAAAATTTTAGAACATGTTTTTTGCTCGAGTATCATGTCGTTTTTGGAAACCCAGAATCTACTCTGTAGGAATCAACATGGATTCCGGAAACAGCGATCGTGTGTGACCCAACTCGCTTTATTTGTTCATGAGACCCAGAAAATATTAGATACAGGCTCCCAAGTAGGTGCTATTTTTCTTGACTTCCGGAAGGCGTTCGATACAATTCCGCACTGTCGCCTGATAAACAAAGTAAGAGCCTACGGAATATCAGACCAGCTGTGTGGCTGGATTGAAGAGTTTTTAGCAAACAGAACACAGCATGTTGTTATCAATGGAGAGACATCTACAGACGTTAAAGTAACCTCTGGCGTGCCACAGGGGAGTGTTATGGGACCATTGCTTTTCACAATATATATAAATGACCTAGTAGATAGTGTCGGAAGTTCCATGCGGCTTTTCGCGGATGATGCTGTAGTATACAGAGAAGTTGCAGCATTAGAAAATTGTAGCGAAATGCAGGAAGATCTGCAGCGGATAGGCACTTGGTGCAGGGAGTGGCAACTGACCCCTAACATAGACAAATGTAATGTATTGCGAATACATAGAAAGAAGGATCCTTTATTGTATGATTATATGATAGCGGAACAAACACTGGTAGCAGTTACTTCTGTAAAATATCTGGGAGTATGCGTGCGGAACGATTTGAAGTGGAATGATCATATAAAATTAATTGTTGGTAAGGCGGGTACCAGGTTGAGATTCATTGGGAGAGTCCTTAGAAAATGTAGTCCATCAACAAAGAAGGTGGCTTACAAAACACTCGTTCGACCTATACTTGAGTATTGCTCATCAGTGTGGGATCCGTACCAGATCAGGTTGACGGAGGAGATAGAGAAGATCCAAAGAAGAGGGGCGCGTTTCGTCACAGAGTTATTTGGTAACCGTGATAGCGTTACGGAGATGTTTAGCAAACTCAAGTGGCAGACTCTGCAAGAGAGGCGCTCTGCATCGCGGTGTAGCTTGCTCGCCAGGTTTCGAGAGGGTGCGTTTCTGGATGAGGTATCGAATATATAGCTTCCCCCTACTTATACCTCCCGAGGGGATCACGAATGTAAAATTAGAGAGATTCGAGCGCGCACGGAGGCTTTCAGACAGTCGTTCCTCCTGCGAACCATACGCGACTGGAACAGAAAAGGGAGGTAATGACAGTGGCACGTAAAGTGCCCTCCGCCACACACCGTTGGGTGGCTTGCCGAGTATAAATGTAGATGTAGATGATTACTGAATCGCTCTGGATATTAAAAGAAGAACCGCAATGACGCAACAAACGACCACCTAACAACGGAAATAAACAAGAAATTGATTAATACATATATATATTATCCATTTCTTAATGACTAACCGCTGATTTTGAGCTCATATTCTAGTCACAGAGGATTACGAATATCGATAGGGAATACCATGCCGCAATTGGGAAAATGTCTACTTTTATTTGGTGTATATTACATCTTGGAAGAAATGGGGCGACGTACGAGGTAATATTTAAGGGAAACCGTGATTTTTCTAGCTTTTTTCGGCGAGTGTCAACTGTAAGGACGCAAAAATATCAGCCGGTAATTAGGAGAAAAATTTCCTTTTCACAGTTTAAAGATACAACCTTGTTCTATTTACAGGCGGGATATTTGTCATTTTCTAATTAGGTACTCGTTTCATCGCCGTAATATCAAAGGCAAGACTCCTGCGATTGAACTTATCGTTCTAACTACTGCGACGGAGAAGGCATTGGTATTAAGCTTGAACTTTCGTTGGTTACGTTGAATATCTTTACTAATGGATACTCCTCGTGTCTCTTAGTTAAGAGTTTGTAAAGCACATATGGGAGGCAGTAGTGGAGCGTAGTTGTCACACCAGCGCGCAACCACTGTGGAAATGCGACATAAGCGCCTGTTCATCAGCGCGGAACGGCAACTTCGTGGTCGCATTCCAGTACGGAATTGCTACGTTCAGTTTCTGTTGCGAATAGAGGGAAATAATTTGGGAAATTGCAAATAAACGCTCGATATGCAAGCAGCTCAGAATAAATGAATATTTGTATAGCACGTTTCAACAGTATATGGATAAGTCGATTAGCTCGAATAAATTTTGCACTAAAGGATAATGACTGAAATAAAAACCTTTCTTATCCACTTTCGCTGCTGGCTGTCTCGCTGCTCCTACTACAGTCGTCTACTGGGATCAGCCACGGATCTATTGAACTGTCAAGACAGTAGGCTCTTAGCGCATAACTCCAGAGCGGAACGACACAACTGTGAAGTATCATTTATTTTAAAATTCTTGTTATCCTTAGCTATCTTGTTCTTGACAGACGCTCAAATAAATTCAGAATACCCAAATAAATTCAATGGCTTTCAATCCGCAGTGCGCTACAGGCAACCACGGAAGTTTAATTTCCTTGTTCACTGATCGCAATACACTTTCCAACAGGTATTCCTGTGCCCCGAAGAGCGATCCTGCGTGTTCCAGTAGACTAGCTTTAATAAATTCTTCTTACGATGTGGCATTAGATAGAAGCTCTACATTATTGCTTCCCATACATTCAATAATAGAATCCTTTCTCCATTTCGTAGATGGATTTCGTGATACTGATTATCATCGTGCAGTATGGGACCTAATCTAAAACAATTGCATATCTGTTACCTAATTTTTCGAGAACGTTCCTAAACCACTTTTCATAGTGTCTGGCATTCATTTCAGAATGATAATCTGCACTTCCTTTTTGCCCAATGAAACATTAGCCAGCATTTTGCATGAACCCATCTCCGTTTCCAATGCGGCACATTGTAATACTTTTTCCAGAACCGGATGGTGTTTGGATTCCATCTTTCCAGCCATTCCTCTCTAGAACACTTCCTCTGAGATAATCGTATACATTTTCCGATGCATAACGCATTTTATGTTCCTGCCAACCAAACTTTCTGGAATGATTTGCGTCACACCGACTCTCATCAGTGTAATAAATATCCTATGTTGAGCAAGGGTCTTATTTCCCGTAAGAACTCGTCTCTTTTTCCTGCTACTTGGTTATTTTCCATCGGCACAGGTTCTTTGTTGAACTTTCTATATATGAAGACCAGTTTTCGAATAGTTTTATCAAGAAAATCGTCCACTTTAGTTTTCAACTTTTCCAACACGGTTGCAACTGCTGGAAACTGCTTTTCCTCATAGAAGTCGTCGATTTTTTGTATGATGAGTTCCTGTGTAAACTCGTCCAGTACAAACTCTCTTTTTTCGTGATACGAGACATGAAGTTTCCCTACATTCTATCGAAATTCGCTTCACTGTACTTTCGTTAACACGAGACATTCAGAAGTTGTCTTTACTGGCTGTGATATGGAACTGCTCGCTCCCTGTTCTTTTTCGGCCTCAAAGTGATCATTCGCACTGATCACCATAGACTTCTCACAACTCAGTAAATGATGCATGATTTCACAAAAGTACAAGGCAACTAATTACGTTACGAGGACTGTCCTACACGAATACACAAAAACGAATGGGAGCACGTTTGTTTTTATCTTACGGGAAGCCGCGATGTAAACACTGAAACAATGAACAATGAAGTGGAAATACTGTTCAGGGGTCCGGCAACATAGCACACACAAACACGAGGCGCATACAAACCCAAAATAAAATGAATTACTCGCGTGATACTAGCACTTTAAGCTGCTTTGCGTGCATAGAAACACAACAGCTGTGAAAAGCAATAACAGAGATTGTATTTACACTTTTCGTCTTGTTAATATGTATCACCATTATGCGAATAGGACAAAACTGCTTATTGGAAAGCAGTGACAATTGGTCTGGAAGATTATGGTTGCATCTTTAAACTGCGCAAAGGAAATTTTTCTTCTAATTTTGGTCTGGCTTCTATGACTCCTCAAATTTGATACTCGCCAAAAAAATGGTCGAAAACGCACACCTTCTCTTAAATATTACCACATTATGACGCCCCCTTTTCCACTAAAATTTAATTTTCATACACACATAACAGCAAACATTGCCACGATTCCAGCAAGGTATAACACATCCACGTTCGTCATGCAACGTGATAAGATTTTGTTTTGGATTTTACATTTCGGAGTATGAGTTAGGAATGAAGGGTAGTACCACATCGTACAAATGTATGTATTGAAACACCCGAAAAATTCGTCATTTTTTGTTTTTCGTCGTTCCTTAGTTGCTTCGAAATTCATGGAGGTACGTTCCATCTATGTAACTAATTGAAGGCAGTTTGTTTATTGCCACACGCATTTGCTTCTTTTATTCGTGAAGACTGCCGTACGTGTTTCGCTTCTTTTATTCGTGAGAACGCTTCACAAATAAAAGAAGCGAAACGCGTATGGCAATAAACAAACTGCCTTCAGTTAGTTGCGTAGACGGAACACATCTCCACGAACCCGAAAAATTGTTTAAGAGAGCGGCAAAGATTAAGAAGATGCATACAATGTGGTTTAACTCGCTCCTATAGATACAAATGATAAAGTAGCATACTTCCCTAAATGACACATCGCCGGCCGCGGTGGTCTAGCGGTTCTAGGCGCGCAGTCTGGAACCGCGCGACTGCTACGGTCGCAGGTTCGAATCCTGCCTCGCGCATGGATGTGTGTGATGTCCTTAGGTTAGTTAGGTTGAAGTAGTTCTAAGTTCTAGGGGACTGATGACTACAGATGTTAAATCCCATAGTGCTCAGAACCATTTGAATCATTTGAAATGACACATCAACGATTTGGTTCATAAAAACAAAATTTAAAAAAAACGGATTTTCGAGAGCGTGTGGCGAGTTCAGCTATAGAAGTTAGTTGCAGTTTATAACATGCATCTGGTGAATCAAAATGTTTCATATATGGTGGTATAGCCTCAAAATATTGTGGCGAGAGTCTTTCATCTCTGTCTACCGTTGTTAAGTATTCGATAGCAGATAAATACCTGTGACAAACTAGAGTATAATGAGATTGCTGCTAGTTTCTTTCGCAGTAATTTAAGCTGTGCTCTTAGACTCCTGTCTGACCGCACAATTGGAAATCGCTGCGTATTCAGAAAAGAATGGTAAATTATTTGTCAGACGAAAAAGTATAAATATCTCTGTCAGTTGTTTCACGAACAGCAATTTCATCTTCCACAATATAGAAATCACGAAATATCTTTCAAAATATGAAAATCACAAAATCGAAGATACTCGTTACTGAGAAAGCGCGCTCTTACCTCAAAATAACATCGAATATTTCAGAAAAATGCTTAATTTTGGCAACTATCGAAGTCTTAATGTTTTACAAACACGATGAGGGAAAAAAAGCTATCGTACACGGGGTATGCAAACCTACGGCTTTCGCCATGGCAGTTCGTTGCTTTACCAACCTTTTTTTGATCGGGGGGGGGGGGGGGGGGAGGGGGGGGATCAGGTCATCGGCTGGCGGAGGCAGGGTGGGCAGGGGTCGCAACCCGAGGCCTGGCGACCATGTCTCCACCCTCCCCTTTCTGGGGATGTGGTACAAGGTAGGAAAGAGGTTTTATAATTATTTTTATTCTAGTATGAAGGCTTTCACGACCGGATGACATATCTTCTGGTAAACCTTCCGGGATGTAAGGTCGTGGTCCATGAAACTCTTCAGCTCCTAACGTTTCGTCCAGAGCTGCGCTGGACATCTTCAGAGGGGTGTTTCTCCTCCGGTGAGTCTTGCCGAGTCGGCATTTGCATTTCTTGATTTCTTGTGCCCAATCTCCTAATTGCAGTGGTGAGGACTCTCTCTGTTGACGGGCGTTCATCTGCAGGTGGGACCTCGTCTTGTTGCATACTTGCATCCATCGCGTCTCTTTGATGTGGCGGCTTCTCCACGGTTTGTAGCACCGACATTGTGGATGTGACGTCGTCCTGGCCTGGCAGTGGAAACGAATCATGATCGTTCCCACAGTCTTGTTCGTCGCCTCGTTTGTGGTGCTCGTCTTCTGTGAACAGCCGTCTCTTCTTTCGTTTCTTCGCCCGCTGTGTTCGTGGTGGACCTTGCACGTCTGCTGAGGAATGCTTTTCAGTGCGATCCTCTTGCGGATCCGCTTCCATATGTGAAGATGGGTTCGACTGGAGCGCGGTACGACCCTGGCTCCGCAGCTGTAGCGGGGACTCTGGCTAGTGGTGTGACAAGGCCATTTGCGCCGTCACTGACGTGGAATCGTGGGCGATACTCGCAGGCTCTACGGGCAATGTCCTGTCTTGCGCGTCGCCCACGTCGTTCCGTAGCGCTTCCACGTACGTAATAGGTAGCGTAAAAATAAAGCACACCGAACCGAACGAGAGGGCCATACTGAAATCCGTCGAAAAATTGGCAGGAGGACCAATCTGTAACAGGTCTCAGAAACTTACTGAATAGGAACTTCGGATAAAGAACCGAATGTGACATCACTACCGAGGCTAACCTACTGCACCAAGCGGTATGAATGGTAGAGAATAAGGCCACAGCTGACACTCGAGTTTGTAATCAGTTTCGTCTTCTTTGCATTGTTGTAATTATTGCAGAATGACAATACAGTGAATACTTACGACAGAACATAACTTCTGCATAGTATTTGACCAATCATTGCAGGAGCTCCATCTGTTGCTGTCAACGAAATATCCTTAAAGACCAATCTTGTGTTACAAAACTATGCTATCGAATGAAGAGGTAAAACAGTTAGCTTATAACAATTCTCTCCTGAAGAAAAGCAAATTCTTTTCCTATGTTTGTTTGTGAATGAAATTTACTTTTAATTTATTTCCCTGTACGACCACCTCATATTTCACGTTCCACTTCCTTCTGACCGTGAGCGCATCGTTCCAGCTTCGTTAGAAAAACGTACAGCTGGTCCACAGGTTCGGATGACACCAGCAGACATTAGAAAAGCGGTTGGCCATCTTTATTTCGACAGAGGCACGATACAGCAACAAAGAAGAAAATAAAAAAATCATGTCACTGCATAATGTCGTACTGAGTACTGCAGAGCTTCAAAGTAACACAATGCATACTTTGAAAGCAAGTACAAGCAATACTAAACATTCCAAATTCTGTCGTTCAGTTCAACAGAGAATTGGGCAGGGCAGGGCAGAGGGGAGGGGACGGTACAGGGATCTCGAAAACGAGAATGAAATACCAAATTACTTGGTCACAAATAAACACAGATAAATCTTAGCGACAAATCTTAAGTTCTATTTTCATCTTGTACCTTATCAAAGCAACAACATCAGTCTTTTGACCAATCATTGCAGTGGCTCCATTTATTGCAGTCAACGTAAGTTTTTCACAACAAAGGCCATTTTGTCAATAATGCAATAAGCAAGAAAATATGTCTTCGGCAGTTGTTCTGTCTTGTAGTGGCACCTAATCAAGGAGTTCCTCCAATAAGTTGAACTCGGCGTCAACACCTCTTACAAATACAACAATCTTAGCAACATCAGTATCATCCATGCTTTCATCCAAAGCCAAAGAGAAAGAAAAAAATCGAATGTTTCGCTTTATCGTTTTGTTGGGTTTCCACGTTGTGCGCCGTTTCTTCGATAGGTCTGCAAACTGTACTCCGTGAAAGAGGAATTGTTTCCGAAACCGAAAGAGCCTCAGAACATCATATTGTTGCGGCAACAACAAATTACTCCTTAACAAATTCCTCGTTGCTGCAAGAACGCACTGTTTTGGCTACTCTAAGAGGTATGTGATACCTGACTCTCATTGCGCAATCACTGTGGATGACGGGGTTCTCCTCCTGTAGATACGTTACAAGGAAAAGTAAAATCCGAGGCAAAACCACGTAATCCTTTCTAAATAATAACAGTAACGTTTTCAAGAAATGAAATATATCTGTATGAACTTTCTTATTTCTCTCTTTTCTGTTCCAGCTGGAGATGTTTCAACGTGCATTCCTCAATATATAAATTGAACACACATTTCTCATGAGGGGAATGAGAATGTTGCTTCTCGTTGTACTTCTTTAACTGTGAAACAGACATTGAGGGCCGATATGTATATCAATGAGATAGTTGTTTTCTTCCCGTTGTGTACTGAAGCGCAGGGAGTAGAACGGTTTTCGTTATGAGGAACGTAATTCCTCATCTGTTCTCCTCTCTCTAATTTTGTCCTACGTGAACGCCAAAGAAACTTCGATATCGACAACACTAACTACACGAAATAAACAGGCCGATCGTCTAGAGCGCGTCAGTAACAAACGGGTGGTGTTTGCAGGGAGGTGGAGGGGGAACCTTTAACTGCCAGCGCCCGCGGACATAATGGGCGCCCGTGTCGGCAAAAGCGTATTTGTCCACCCCTGATATAGACTACTTGAAATACTTCTTACATACGATGGACTATGGGGAAACAATAAACGAAAGAAACAGAAGAAAAAACAAATGGATAAGAAGAAAAATGAAATAAAATGAGCGTTTGGCGTCATTGGTCGGAAGGCCCCTTGCGGGGCAGGTCCGGCCGCCTTGGTGCAGATCTTATTACATTCGACGCCACATTGGGCGGCCTGCGCGCCGGATGGGGATGAGATGATGATGAGGACAACAGAACACCCAGTCCCTGAGCGCAGAAAGTCTCCGACCCAGCCGGGAACCGAACCCGGACCCGTAGAACGGTAATCCGCCACGCTGACCACTCAGCGATCGGGGCGCACATGGATAGGAAGAAGTATGACAGAAACAATGTAGACTGAAAGAAAATGTAATGGTCATGTACTGCAAGAAATAGTTGATAAGAGATTATTGGTTACATGATACAGAAAACAGGAACTAAATTACAGAAATTGCAGGTCTGTAGGAAGTACTCTCCCTTCATAATTTCCATGAGACTGTATTCCAATAAGTCTTTTCATTCTTAAATATTATGACGAATGGTGCAGCGTTCACCTCTGCATGAGAGACGTCAATTATTTCTTTGCTTTCTCGTTCGTGAGAGATGTCATGCACTGAACAAACAATGAATTTAATGCATCCAGCGTCCCATTTAAAATGCCAATTCCTCAGTCAACGTAGATGAATGGATCTCGATAAAATGAGTCTATAGCACACTCCACACAATACATTCACAACATCCTGTCTCACTCTGCTGGCCGCACAATCCTTCCCATCCCTATCGCTCTGTGTATATACTAATTTCTTTGTGTTACTTGATGTTAGAAGCTGGTTCCAGATACCTTTTCTCTTTCAAGCCATTTTAGTTGATTTTTATATTCCGTGATCAACTATCTCCGATATCTTCCATTCGCACATTCGTGCATTTTTAAGTATAATCTTCAATTTCGCTGGAAATCCGGTCACTGATCGCCTAGACAGATGATTTCTTCTATTTCCTGGTTACAATTAAGCCCAAACGTGTAAGAATATTTCGTCAGGCCGGTCGAAAAAACTTTACTTTTGAATTAAATTAACGTTTCTTCTGTTTGTCCGCATGGCTTCAAATTTACTTGAATATTTAATTCCGATCTCTTTCTTTTTGCAGAAACTTTCTAATTAGGCTACTGGAGCACAGAATGCCAGTAGAGAATCACTGCCATTTCTAGGCTGAAATTTGCTTATATCATCACACCTAGACAATTGCAGCAAGGTCATGACATTGTTATATATGAAGTTCACCGCCACCCCCTGTCCTCCACTCCCCACACCCCCTACCCAACTATTCCATGCACCCACAGTGCTACATGTCACAAAATTAATTCACATCTGGTGCTGTTTTACCGCCGCCACTGTACTGTAGAGAAGCTTTCAGATGATGAAGTCTGCGAACATGATGTCATGAGAAAAACTTGTGTGTATTTTACATTAATATGTATGAGATTGTAAGCCCATACTGCTGGTGTGCAAATTCAGCCCCCCACCCCTTGAACAAGTCGAATTTTTATTCTTCAACTATTTAAATGCCGTCATTTCTTCGCTGTCTGTATGTACAGGTAGATCTCATATGTTGAACTGGCGACAGGCTTTTGTTGACAAAGAAGACTTTGACAATTCGGTTTGTTAGATACATCTAATAGAGAAATATGGTCACATAAAATGTATCCACAGTTCCGAATATGAAGATACATCAGCCGTATAATGGAATAACGACAATAAAAGTCTGTGCTGGACTAGGACTGGGACCTGGACTTCCTGCTGATCATTAGCAATCACCTTACTATCATGCTATCCGAGCACAGCCCACGGCCAGACCAAAACTTCCATTTGGCGTCAATTATGCGTCTACAACTTGTACTCGCACGTGTATTATGTATATTTCTGTACAGAGCAGACATTTTACTTGAAAGCCGCTTGCACAATGTCGGTGGATATATAATATCTTGGAATGCCTGTGTTATTCCGATTTACGGTGCAGTTTTCCTTTGGACAGTCGTAAAATTGCCGCTTTGTGTATAAGTTATGTGCCACAAATATTTTTATTAATTTCAGCCTAATGAATCAGTAACAGCACACACACTTGCAACTTATAAAGTACAAGAATATGTGGCTACAGAGGTACTTCTGATGTTTCTGGGAAACCCTTGCTGATGATGTTAGTCCAACATGCCAATACAGGATGTGTTCACTGATACATATGACTAATACTAGGTGCATAGCACCGTGCTTGTGTTGATATAACAATGAAAACAAATTTTGGATGTCATGCCAATGTGGTGCCATCTAGATGGCATGTATTGCACACTGTGTGCTACATTTCCTTATACTTTGACTCAGTCGATGGAGCTATCAGTGGATGCTTGTCAGCCATATGCATGATATTCAGTACTCAGCATACATCACTTCTTGGTAACAACTCAGTTGTGACTTCAACTGGATGAGAAGTGCAAAATCGGCATTTAGCTTCACAGCAGCCACAACCTGCCTACAGTACTTTCTTGTCTTAAAAATGTGTTTAACCAACACTCCTGCACATAATGGTAGACCCCTTTTCATGACGTATACGTGACTTATAGCTCGAGACAATCTATGATACACCAATGTTGTGAATTATTTACTGTGCTCAAAGTTGCTTCAGGGGTCTTAACTAGTAACATACATATGCTGACAATGAGCACCATTGCCCAGCATTCACTGTCAAAGATAGTTGTAACCTTATTCATATTGATGATGAACCGGCAGGAAATGTCAGCGTATTCGTTTTTTTTTTTTTAAGTCTAAGATAAGTTTTTTTAAAAAATCGTGCAGTGATACCGGAAACCAGGAGAAGAGGAATGATTCATTACTCCCTGATAGTAAACATGCTTTTACTGTTGACCTATCTGATTGCGGAGTCACTAATCTTATTCTGTCGCCACTAACACATCCTGAGGGATTTCCCTTTGAGCATGTATGTACATTTTCAAAAACCCTATTTCAACCCAAATATCAGCTGTTACAGGAAATTTTGCATGGTACTGATGGGGTAGAGTACCAGACATTAATCGAAAGCAATGATATTCCACCACTTAATAGAGTAAACTGAATGGTGTATTCAAACTTATAGTTGTTAACCAGGATATGCAAATATTTTTCTTTCTGCCATCAAATGAAGGCCAGTGTGTTGTATTTGTGCCAGACATATTTCTGAAGTTCAAAGCAAATAGTAATGGGTGATGGAAAGTTTATTATCAGGTTCAAATGGGACAACACAGATTTAAAAGATATTTGCCAAGTGCACATAGGAGCTGACATAACATTCAAAGAAACTGTTTGTATTTGAGTGGATTGCTGGAATCACATACAGTATGGCATCCTCCTTATAGAAAAATGGAGGAAGCTGAATGACAGTCAATATATATGAAACTTCCAGGAGTTCCTGCTTAGAAGACAGTGCACCAATACATAACTGCATCATTATACTGTAGACTATGGATAAATCTGCATGTATGTAACACACTTTTTTCAAGGGCGTGAAGCAAATGTGTCTATAAATTGACGGAGGTAATCAACAAAGTTAATAGAAATGGAAAGTCTTGTCAAGACAGTAGTTAGAGAGGTGTGATACTGAATGACAGAACTGAAGACGTCAGTGCAGTACTAATGGATGCAATTAGTTTTATCAGGGCAATGGGCATGAAGTAATTTCAGGCAATATACATAAGTTTTATGCAGTCACAAAACTGGCATACTATACTGTAGCATGCTGATGACGAAGTGTAAAGTTACTGAAGCATGGAAAGTGATTCAACGATTGTTAAAATTAGGGTAGTTGCCATGAGAGCAGTCTCTCTCAGACACTATTAAACCAGTAATTGGAAGTCAGAAAAGGCACAACGGATGCAGGCAGGAAAGTTGAAGAAAAAGAAGAAGTTGCTATTACTGATTTCATTAATCATTACACTGACAATGAGTTGTACAGAACACAAGGGGTCAGCAGCAACAAACCAGTTATGTTAGGTGATCACCCAATGCATTTAACCAAGAATGCAATAGAAATTGGGGGAAAAAATTGAAAGAATGCTTTAGTAGTAGCGAGTTGGCGGCATGCGTGCAGTTTTGATATCAAACTGATAGCATATTAATTAAACTGATTAAATAATCTTTCCCAGCCCTGCACACCCCTGCCACCCTCGCCAACACAACCCCTAGCTATACTCACTTCCAACCCTAGATAATGTTACATGTTTTTCTCAGCTTGCACGTGTGACCCAGCCCCTCCCCTCCCCAATCCCTAACCCTCCCCCAACCCAACCTATTGGTGGAAATTTTGAATTTTAGTGGGAATTCCGAATCTGGTGGGAATTTCAAATTTTTGGCGGGAATTGTCCCAGGGCGGAACTGACACTTACTCGTGATGTGTTCCATGCCTTTTAGGCAGCGCCCCCTTACCACAAGAGGGAGATTTACAGGCATAAACCTGCCCATCCACATAATTGTCCAGATGGCCTGCAGCATTCAGCTTTCCACCAGCTGGCCACCGCCTTAAGGCAACACTCCTATGCCAACACAGTAGCATGTATAGTCATCTAAACAGTAGTTGATAAAAGGACGGCCGCCTGAAGTGCAACCAGTTCATCTGAAGTACAGTGACTCAGCCGCCCCTAATTGTTAGGGAGCACACCGGCGGTGGCGACCTTACAAAGTACTAGGAAGGCCCACAACCCCTCCAATAGGCCTCACGTTCTGCGATGGAAAACACATTCATCTGACATCAACCCATCTACAAACAAGCATGTATTTAAAGAAAGGAAAACAAATTTGCGATCATAATAAATATCCTCATTCCACGAAAATAGGCAAAGTCCATTTTCTTTTAGTTTTATGAGCAAAATCGCTATAGTTTTTATATTCGACTGCATCGCATCTCATTATTTTGTGACGTCCAGTGAAGTGGATAGGAGTGTGTGCTGTACCTCACGTGATCGGCGAGGATGTGATGGCGGAGGAGGAGACGCTACAGAATGGGACCACTGAGACCAGCCTGGTTGCTGTGGCCCTAACCCACTAGCCTGAGGGAGGGCAGCCCATGGACGCCAGAGCAATGCAGTGGCTGCCGCGCCCTGGTTAGGGTTGGGGCCAGGGGCAGCAGCGGCGGCGGCGGCTGCTGCAGCAGGGGCGGTGGCGGCGGTGGGAGTGGCGGCGGCGTTGGGCGTCGAGTGGCCGGATGTGTTTTTTATTAGCGATCTTTTGTTTAAACTGTATTCCATCGATTTCACCGACCAATAGGATGCTGCAAATTAAAAAAACTACCCCATACATGTGAAAAATATCGATTTAATTAATGTACATAAATTTTTTTATACAAACGTGGAGTTAACGGTACAGTAGTTAAGGGGAGGGTGTGTGTGAGTGGATGACATGGAGCAGAACAGCAGGTTAAGTGCAGAACACTAGGTTAATTTGGTAATTTTTATGTAAAACGCAGTACAATAATTTGAGGGGGTGGGCGACAAAGAAGAATGCGCCAGAAATGGCGTTCAAAAGAATGTGAAACTCCAAAAGTGTATGAGGAAATGGTGAGAGGACATAACTAATTACTTAATCTGGTATCAAAGGTGATAGAATAGTTTAAGGAAATGGGGTGACATGGAAAACCACTTAACAGAACAATAGGTTAAGTGCTGACAAGGGTTCAAACATTAGCTTAAGACACCTAGACTACAATGCGAAACATTAGGTTATGCAACATGTTTACTCCATGTAATTACTTCTTACAAGACCAACATGTTTCCAAACAGCAGAGAATGATGACCAAGAGAAATCCAACACCCAAAAACTGATTTTTTTTATAAATAAACAATGTACCCTTGTATTTCCTGTTATGAGACCCTTCCACTCCACCACCAGACCATCAACTTGGATTACATCATGGAAGGGACAGCGCCCTCTGGTGGTGGTACTGTGTACTAGGTCAGTTGGACTCCTCAGCCCATGGTGACCACACTGCTTCCCGCCATTTTCTCCGCTATCTTGGATTACGTCACAGAACAGATGACAGTGCCCTCTGGTGGCAGTATTGTGTTCTAGATCAGATGGACTCTGGACCTCGTGGTTAACACACTGGATGGAGGTACTGTCTCTAATTGTTTAAATAAACAGTGCATGCTAGATTAAGACTTATGTTAAGCACAGGTCGAGTCATATTCCCACCATTTCCTAGGAAGAGGTGACAGTCAGATGACATAGGTTAGTGTAGGTAGCCCAAGTGCCCTTCCTTTCCCGCCATTTTCTTAGGTTAGTAAAGATAGTCAAATTGAGCTATCTTCCCTCCAAAATTCAAACTTCCCACCAGTTCCTAGGAAGAGGTGGCTGTCAGATGACTTAGGTTAGTGGAGGTAGCTCAAATGACCTATCTTCCCACCATTTTCATAGGTTAGTAGAGGTTGCATTGTCCTGATAGAATTTGAACTTCCCACCAGGGGGCATGGGAAGGGGTGGGCATGGCACTTTCCCACCTTAGAGGTTATTTAATTCATCAATTTAATTAAGAAGCCAATCGAATTGATAAGAGTGAGAGGGGGGCCTATTCCAATAATTCAGACCTGAAAGTGTACCTGTAGCAGCGAGGGGGGGGGGGGGGAGGGGGTTGGCAGCGGGGTAGGGTGGATGGGTACAACAATAGTTTAAGTGCCTGTCAATGAAAAGGAAATGGGGGTGACATGGAAACGCACTTAACAGAACAGTAGGGTAAGTACCTGTTACTCAAAGGAGAACAATAGGTTAATTACCTGTCAAACAAAGGAGAACAATAGGTTTGTCCCTGATATAGACAACCCACACTAACAAAATGCACTGATGCTCTCCTAGCCCCCCTGCTCATGTATATGACTGCAAAATGAAGGAACCATGCTTTTTAAAACAGAGCACCAAGTTATCCGCTACCCTGTCGATGGAAACTCTTCCAGTTTCCATATGTTGCGTGGTCTTTCACTTTTATGTCAATGAGAAACATTGTCTCTGTGTTTTATTTCTACCAGCCTGTGTTGTGGTAGCTGTATAGTTTATGCCATGTGATGTTCAGGTTTCTCTGAGAGCCAGAGGATTGAAAGGTGTTAATGTCTGTTTAGCAGCAGCTAACACGGATCTCTAAGTCGTGGTTGAAAAAACAAAGTGTATTGCCGTTTACAGTGACTGGATGTGTTACAACCGAAGAACAAGGTATTAAACTACTTATGAAGGAACAGTCAGGAACCCTCTGATGTGATTGACAATCTGTTGAATATGGTCATCCTACAGTACAGCTGATGAAACTTTACACTGGTATGTGGAAGCAACTTTGATCACAAACCACCTGCACTAATGAACCAGTACCTGTACGTTTAATAGGATCGCCATGTATGCTTGGATTATAGACATGAATGCACCCTGAGGGACACAGATCTCTTTTGGATTGCCATACCTGTATGTACTCGAACTCGGGATCTTTGCCTTTCGCGGGCAAGTGCTCTACCAACTGAGCTACCGAAGCACGACTCACACCCGGTACTCACAGCTTTACTTCTGCCAGCACCTCGTCTCCTACCTTCCAAAATTTACAGAAGCTCTCCTGCGACCTTGCAGAACTAGCACTCCTGAAAGAAAGGATATTGCGGAGACATGGCTTAGCCACAGCCTGGGGGATGTTTCCAGAATGAGATTTGCACTCTGCAGCGGAGTGTGCGCTGATATGAAACTTCCTGGCAGATTAAAACTGTGTGCCCGACCGAGACTCGAACTCGGGACCTTTACCGAGCGAGGTGGCGCAGTGGTTAGCACACTGGACTCGCATTCGGGAGGATGACGGTTCAATCCCGTCTCCGGCCATCCTGATTTAGGTTTTCCGTGATTTCCCTAAATCGCATCAGGCAAATGCCGGGATGGTTCCTTTGAAAGGGCACGGCCGATTTCCTTCCCCATCCTTCCCTCACCCGAGCTTGCGCTCCGTCTTTAATGACCTCGTTGTCGACGGGACGTTAAACACTAATCTCCTCCTCCTCCTCCTCGGGACCTTTGCCTTTCGCGGGCAAGTGCTCTACCAACTGAGCTACCGAAGCACGACTCACGCCCGGTACTCACAGCTTTACTTCTGCCAGTATCTCGTCTCCTACCTTCCAAACTTTACAGTAGCTCTCCTGTTTCGCAGTCGTGAGTCGTGCTTCGTTAGCTCAGTTGGTAGAGCACTTGCCCGCGAAATGCAAAGGTCCCGAGTTCGAGTCTCGGTCGGGCACACAGGTTTAATCCGCCAGGAAGTTTCATATCAGCGCACACTCCGCTGCAGAGTGAAAATCTCATTCATACCTGTATGTAGTTTGGAGATGTGTCGCAATGCAGTAGTAAAGTTCGTCATTCCTCCATGCCATATATGAAGTGTAGTCTCCTTACTTTTCCTAACAAGAAACCGTAGCTGCTCGCACTCTCTCTCCTACTACCTCGTGTTGCAGGGGAAAGCTTCGTTTGATACTGACCTTACACTCTGTACACGGTTGGCGGAGCTATGACAACATGCTCCCATTTCCACCGAGTGGTCAGAACAAGCTCCGATCGCATTAACTCAGCTCATCTGTTTCCGCACAGGATACACAAGGTCTTTCTAGATATAGTGCTCTCCAAATTCTGTACAGGTCAGACTTACATTGGAACGATCACATGGACTAAGCTGCAAGGCGGGCAGGCAGAGACTGAGGAGCTGTTATAAGATGCAGACGGACTGTGTAAAATAAAACCGCGGTTGAATGGATAGACTTGATTCCAAATTGTGGACAGAATTTCTAACAGGATTTATGCCTGAAAGTGTAACATTACCAGCGACTCGTGTGTGCCTGTAGACTCAATACCGCTATTTATGCAGGGTGATGGTAACAAAGGCGTTATGATCGAGTTTTTAATTGCATGGTTCTTTCGCGAGATGTATGTTGTGGGCTGTAGACGCCCTCTGTGGTCAGCTTCAGATGTCATTTTTCAATAGTGTTCCTCGAAAAGAATGTCGTGTTCCTTCCATGGATTACCAGTTGTCCTACTTGGCGAGTGTAATCCGACAACTGAAAAAAAAAATTATTCGCCTTGCAAAGTGACTCTCATGATCAATTTCATTAATTAGTCTATCAAACTGATATCAATGAGGTGCCCCCTGGCGGGTGGAAGAGGTGGCTAAGGTACCACAGAATGATTCTTGACAAGTGTTTCTATTCTCCTCCGATGCGACGATATCTTTTAACAAAATTTCAATCTCCCACCTACACATGGCGCGACAGTCTCTCACGATTAGTTTCGTAAACGCTAGTATCATATAGCATTGCATTGGTATAAGGGGACTTGTCATAGTGTACAAAACAGCCACGTTCTCTTGAATTATAGCTTGTTGTCGAACGTAAAATGATTGCGTTTTTGTTTCGACATGTGAGCCAATGGCATTAAAGATTGTATTCTCTAATGTGCATGACAATTTATTTACAGACACTGAACTCAAGAGACGCTCTCAGGTTGTGTAATTTGTTCAAGAAGCTGGAAGAAATTGCTTAATATAGTTTTTTCTTCTTTGGAGTGTTCATTGTCACTTTTTCTTTACTCTGATGATGGTTTCGAAACAACGAGGACATTCTACGGTGATCGGTAGTTCTCGCATCAAAATAGTTGAAGTTTTTTCCCGATTTTTCGCAGGGTGGGCATGTCTCTGCTGATCTTGTGTGATCGGTGGCGGTACACTTAACTGGACGTCACAAAATAATGAGATGCGATGCAGTCGAATATAAAAACTATACCGATTCCGCTCATAAAACTAAAAGAAAATCGACTTTACCTATTTTCGTGGATGGAGGACATTTATTATGGTCACAAATTTGTTTTCGTTTTTTTAATACAGGCTTGATTAAAGGAAAAAAAAATTGCATCACCTCGATTCCCAGAACTGAATATAGACGCTGACTGTGGATATGATTTCACTAAACCCGCCCAAAGATGCACACGACCACGTATGAGCAGCGCCTACTGGGGGGGGGGGGGGGGGCTGACAATCGATCAGTTCCAGTTATTCCACCAGAAAGGAGGTACATGACTCGTGTTGTCTGTAGTTCAACCATGCCTAGATTGTCAATACCGCGGTTCGATCGCGTCCACATTCTTATTTTGTACCAGGGACGGCTCTCGACAAGGGAAGTGTACACGCGTCTCGGAGTGAACCAAAGTGAAGTTGTTCGGACATAGAGGAGATACAGAGGGACTGTAACTGTCGATGATATGCCTCGCTCACGCCGCTCAAGGGCTACTACTGCAGTGGATGACCGCTACCTACGGATTATGGTTCGGAGGAACCCTGACAGCGACGCCGCCGTGTTGAATAATTCTTTTCGTGCAGCCACAGATTTCGTGTTATGACTCAAACTGTGCGCAATACTATGCATGATGAGCCACTTTACTCCCGATGTCCATGGCGATGTTCATCTTTGCAACCACGACACATTGCAGTGCGTTAAAGATAGGCCCAACAACATGCAGAATGGACCGCTAAGGATTGGCATCACGTTCTCTTCACCGATTAGTGTCGCATATTGCTCCAACCAGACAACCGTCGGAGACGTGTATAGAGGCAATCCGGTCAGGCTGACCGCCTTAGACACACTGTCCAACGAGTGCAGCAAGGTGGAGGTTCCCTACTGTTTTGGTTTGGCATTACGTGGGGCCGACGTACGCCGCTGGTGGTCGTGGATGCTGTACGATACATGAATGCCACTTTTCCGAGCGATAGTGCAACCGTATCGGCAGCATATTGGCGACACATTCGTCATCATGGACAACAATTCGCACCTCCATCGTGCACATCTTGTGAATGACTTCCTTCAAGATAACGACATCGCCCAACTAGAGTGGCCAGCTTGTTCTGCAGACATGAACCCTATCGAACATCCCTGGGATAGATTGAAAAGGGCTGTTTATGGACGACGTGATCCACCAACCACTCTGAGGGATCAACGCTGAATCGCCGTTGAGGAGTGGTACAATCTGGACCAACAGTGCCTTGATGAACATGTGGATAGTGTGCCACGACGAATACAGGCATGCATCAATGCAAGAGGACGTGCTACTGGGTATTAGAGGTACCGGTGTGTACAGCAATCTGAATCACCACCTCTGAAGGTGTCGCTGTATGGTGGTACAACATGCAATGTGTGGTTTTCATGAGCAGTAAAATGGGTGGAAATGATGTTTATGTTGATCTCTATTCCAAGTTTGGTTCAAATGGCTCTGAGCACTATGGGACTCAACTGCTGAGGTCATTAGTCCCCTAGAACTTAGAACTAGTTAAACCCAACCAACCTAAGGACATCACAAACATCCATGCCCGAGGCAGGATTCGAACCTGCGACCGTAGCGGTCTTGCGGTTCCAGACTATTCCAAGTTTCTGTACAGGTTTCTGAACTCTCAGAACCGAGGTGATGCAATACTTTTTTGATGTGTGTAGAAGCGTTGACGTCAAATGAAAGTGTTTTCCATCTCAGAACGAGATGCCTATTGTAGGCGATGGGGGCCTGCATAGTCTGTGTCAGGTCGCCGCAGCAGGTACGCTCCCTAACCACTAGGGGCGGCTGTGTCACTGTACTTTAGACGAATTAGTTGCACTTTTGCCAGCCGTCCTTTTATCTACTATTGTTTAGTTGACTATACATGCAACTGTGTTGGCGTAGGAGCGTCGCCTTAAGGCGGCGGTCAAATGGTCGATAGCTGAGTACTGTGGGGCATCTGAAACATTCTCCGGATGGGTGGGGTTATGCCTGTAAATTTCCCTACTGTACTAAGGGGCGCTGCCTAAAAGGCATGCCACATATCGCGAGTGACTGCGGAGGGTCTGGTGGGGCCTGCTGCCGTACGCGGATCAGCAGGAAAACAGCAAAGGGCGGGCAGCGGGGGCGCGAGAAGCACTAAGGAGCATTTGGCCGTTTGAAGAAGCATGTGTCCTCCCCATAAATAAGTGGATGAATGGAGTGGGGAGGGGCAGGGGCAGGCGTGAGGGGAAGAGACAAGGCCTTGGTTTTCGGCTGTTTGTGATTGTACATCGAGGAGAACGCACTTTCAACTGCCACCCCGCCTGCAGACTTTTAGGACGTCGATTTTCCTAAGTATATGTGCTGCATTATGACCAGTTCATTACGAGTGCTGGTTTTTTCAAGACAATATCGAAGCGTAATTTAATCTGTGATGCATTTTTTCCATCATTTATGGACCTAACCTTCCTCCCGCATCTGGACAGTTTGCATGTGTTAGGGGGTGCACTTGTGCTTTCCATCCATTAGAATCATGTTCGTGTGCCAGAAAGGGCATCGCCATTTTTAATTTCCCGTCAGTTCCTAGCGCCTACAGTGGTATAATTGATAATTGTGTTGAGGGGATGGGGGGGTGGGGGTGCAATGGGCTTTCCGTCCAGGATCACCAGGGTTTGAGTCCCGGAAAGGGGGAAAGGGCATCGCCAATTTTAATTTCCCATCAATTCACAGGTGGCGTGTGGGATAGGATGTCAGCGCAGCCCAGAGACAAAGAAATTCCCACCAAAATTCTAAATTCCCACCAGATTCGAAATTCTCGCCTAAATTCATAATTTCCGCCAATAGGGTAAGTTGGAGGAGGGATGGGGGAGGGGAGGGGGAGAGGGAGCGGCTGGGGCACACGTGCAGGCTGAGAAAGACACGTGACGTCATCTGG
Source organism: Schistocerca nitens (assembly GCF_023898315.1). Classification (NCBI taxonomy): domain Eukaryota; kingdom Metazoa; phylum Arthropoda; class Insecta; order Orthoptera; family Acrididae; genus Schistocerca; species Schistocerca nitens. The sequence continues at coordinate 575,728,284 of NC_064617.1, forward strand.
GGTTCTGGATGGGCATGGTCGGGGGTGGGATTGGGCGGGGGTTGGCGGGGGTGGGGGTGATTAATTGATCAATTTAATTAATTTGCATATCAATTTGATATCAAACTTGCATCAATGCTGCCATCTCCCTACTACTCGCTTGGTTCTTCATAATTAAAAACAAGGAGTGCATAAATTTCTTTAAATAGTGTTAACTACTTCTGTGTGTTATGGTCAAATTGGTGAAACCTACAAAAATGTTGTCAGCAAATAATAGGGAGGAATAATTTTATTATGGAAACAGTAATATGGTTAATCTGTCCCTGGAAGACGTAGCTACTGATTCTGTAGAAACTGAACCAAAAACTAGTCTCAACCCATTGCTGCTACTTTCCGAACGGTAGAAGATTTGAATCCACTGACGGAATTGTCACAAATACTTACGGCTGCGATGGATACTAATTTCAAATTATTAGTCCAAGAGCAATCTGCTCAAATAAATAATCATTCTAAAAAGGCTTAGAACGAAATTATGGAAATGAAAGCAGCTTACAAAAATATACCAGAAGCAATTAGGCAGTTATCATCGACGTCCATTCACTTTAGATGGCTCAGACTGAAGCTGAGCATAAAGTTAAGCAATTAACTGAAAAGGTTAAGTTTGCCTATTAATCAAGATGAAGAGTTAGACGATTTATTGTTCAGGAGAAAAGATTTTCTGAGAGCTTTTCAAAACTGGTTATTGATAAAGGCGCAGAGATACAGTAAAACTAGATATAGAATTAAAAGTCGTGGTACAACTGGCTAGCGTGTAGGTGGTATCTGGACAGGCTATTAGTAAAGAGGGATTTAATCATGATCTTAGTCAAATGATAACTGTCGTAACTAAGGGGCTGGACAGGCTATTAGTAAAGAGGGATTTAATCATGATCTTAGTCAAATGATAACTGTCGTAACTAAGGGGCTGATGTTAACACACAAATGATTCACATACGTAGGGAATAGTCAACACTCAAGAGTAGTGAAAACAGAACATAGCCTTTAATTGCTAGCCCGCATCTCGTGGTCGTGCGGTAGCGTTTTCGCTTCCCACGCCCGGGTTCCCGGGTTCGATTCCCGGCGGGGTCAGGGATTTTCTCTGCCTCGTGATGGCTGGGTGTTGTGTGATGTCCTTAGGTTAGTTAGGTTTAAGTAGTTCTAAGTTATAGGGGACTGATGACCATAGATGTTAAGTCCCATAGTGCTCAGAGCCATTTGATTTAATTGCTAGGACAGGTGACATAGAATCCACATTGTCTTCAATAATAATGGAGCAAAGCTTGCTAAGGCACTGACAGTCTTTGGTATTCTTTCCAGATAAGAAAACCACATATCTTTTTCTATTGATGAAGGCTTTTAAGGGCGTTTTGACAAATACATGGACAGAATTATCAAAAAAATATCAGCTTACATTCAGGGCAAAGCTGCTCTTTGGGTTATGGAAACAGCGTAAAAGTGTACTACGTACAAACAGTTTTACCAGTGGTCCTTTGCTAAATGTTGGTCACCTTGCACTCAGGAATGATTCCGAAAGGAAGTCTTTCACTCTGAACAATAAATATCAAGCAAGATAGCTTTCCGAAGTAATATAATAACACATAAAAAAAGCCTGATAGCGGGACAATACGAGTTCCTGAGTATGTTGAAACATAAATTACTGTTTAATACTCATGAGAAGTTAGCTCCGGTTCCAGGAACCAACGGAGAAAATTTCCTGTTAGGAGTAGGTTCTATAGTCCTGATACAGTGAGATTCTAAGTGTAATGGTAGCTATCGTGGGGTGCACTCTGGGCGACCCAGCGGACATGATACAAACACGGAAGAAACTGTCGTGGCAACACCGCAATGCCCAATGGTGGATCTCTGAATCGAAACAGATAATAAAATATACATAATTCACTGCATTTTTATAGGAGGAAAAGAAATAATAACAGGTTTAGTCCTGGCTACAATACGGGCTGAAATGATTCACAACCAAATCAATGGCTAAATCAATTCGGGAACCAGTGGAACCAGCACTTTATAAATCATCCTGTACCTAACAGAAATACTTCATAACTCCGGCCGTAAACAAAACCCAAACCGTGGACCACCTCCAAACTGGCAGTAACATAAACAGGATCATGATGAACGTATTGTAGAGCTGTCACAAAGCAACCCTCCACTTCAAATAATCTGAGAAACTAATCGCGACCACATTATTGTTCTTGATGCTGCTCACAAGATAGGGTGGGGCTACTATCTCAAATCCAAGAATTCATATGTTACAGTGATGGCACTGACATGTGGGATGATATCTACTATGACTTTGAATTCTGTAAGAGAACACGTTGAAGAGACTGTTCAGGCAGCTGTTAGTGTAATAGTTTGTGGAGTTTCTACTGCTGTAGGTATCGACACTAGTTAATGTAACGGCGAGTAATTTTTTAAGAGGATACTAGAGACAACTACCAGGACAGAACTGTGTAACTTCTGGCTCTGTTGCTGGTAGAGCTGAAGGCATAATAATGCAAGATCACATTGAGGTAGGTTTCAGAAGCGGTGCTACATTTTGCACGTTACTTATTGCAAAAGGGTTTATCTGTGAATTGTTTTTTGGTGCTGGATTTCTTGTGAGACGGGGAAGGCAAAAACATACCTCCCTAGCGTAAAGTGCTATCTGTTAGCTGATGAGGGAAACGTTGCATTAAATTTATTGAAAACGAAGACCTGGCATGTCAGATTTTCTCAAGGGATGAAAATCAAAACATTTACAATAACCAGTCTCATTCCTCACATAGTACCAACTCATGCTACTCTGCTGATGTGAGTAACGACTCGGCTACCATGCGGGGCGCTCAGTAAGTAAGCTATAAGTAATGAAATATTTTTTTTATGAACGCAGGTTGGTTTTATTCAGGATTCTAGCACACCACATTATTCCACACTCTTTTACCAACAAGTTCTGTTTTTCAATATAATATGGTTCAATGCGACAGTCTTACGCCACCTCCCTGGGAGGCCTTGTATGCCCACGTGCTACCACTCTACGGGTCGACGTCGGAGACAACGTGTTGCCGTATCAATAACCTCCCTATCATCCACGTACTGCACAATCCATCCTTCACTGGGACATAAATATGCAAGTTGTAAGGTGCGAGATCCGGGTTGTAGGGTGGATAAAATAGAACTGTCAGATGAAGTTTGCGAGCTCCTTTTTGTGAACACCTCTCGGATGTACAGACTATTGTCAGCTCTACCAACAGAGACGTGCAGCTGTGAAGTAAGGTGTCTGATTGTGATCCATCGATCACCTAGAATGAGAGTGTCCGACGTTCCAACAATGCAGGAGTCAGAGCTGTGTACGGCCGGCCGGAACGCGGGAAATCGGACAGGTTTGCGCGACCTTGTTGCGACAATGACAGACCCCTCGCCCAACGACTCACAGTGCTTTTGTTCACCCCCAGGTCTCCGCCGACATTGTGAAAGTGCCATGAATATCTGCGATTCTCTGCTTTTCCACCAAAAGAAACTCAATGACAGCTCTCTGGCAGGAACACACAAGCGTTACAGGCGCCATTTTGAAGGCTACTTACAGTGCCGCCAACTACGAGAATTTCATGAAACTATAGGGGCTGAAGCGTGAATATTCCTCAACGTCCACAACAAATTCCCCATTCGTTTTAAATTAATCTGGCTGAGAAAAAAAAGTGTTGCTTTATTTCTTTAATACCCCTTGTATTTATAGGAAAGCAATGGTATCTGAGTGTCTCAACGAACAACAGCTTATCTAACTAGTCAAATTATTGTTAAAGTACCTTTTTTCCTAACAAACGATAAATAATAAAAGGCTATCAGCATTATATGGAAGTAGGACCCTACAAGACTTTGCCACACGACTTACTTCGTCCCGTGAGCAAAGAGGGAGGTGGTCAAACAAGCGATAGAACTGTGACAAAATAAAAGGCTTATGTCATCATAGAGGTATGAGAAATTATATTCAATGGAAGTAATATTTTTGATCTGTTTTTGCTTTCCATTATCTCATATTTTTCTGTGTATTTATTATTTGTGCTGTATTTTATGCAAAGCACTAGCATCTTCAGTTAAGGCTGTGTGAATCTTGCTTTAAAATAAAGTATCTGTGTGATCAAGACAAGAAAACCTAGTTCATCTATTCTATGAGGTTTTTAAGTAGGTGTTTATGTATTGAAGTGCGGTAAGTCTGACTTTTATGTCAGTAAGCGAATGAACTATTAAAGCAGCTCTTACCCTCTGCACATTGCTATGGTCAACATTTTTACACATTTCCGTATGGAATACCAAGACAGTGAGAGCAGCTCATTTGTAATTATTAATTTTATGTTTGTATTTATTTACGCAAATAAGTGGTGAACTTATACTTTGTTCTTAACTTCAGCGTGCCAGAGATAAATCCCTGCAGTCTCACTATCGTCTGTGTCCTCGGTGGCTCACCTGGATCGCCGGCACGGTAGCTCAGCGTGTTCGGTCAGAGGAGGAGTCGGCTCACAGTCGTGTTAGCGTGCGGAGCTGCTCCGCGCGCCGCCCGACGCTCCGCTCACGGCGGTGTTTACTTCCGCGTCGCGGTGTTTGTGTCTATCGAGTCCAGTACTAACGTACTCCATGGCGCACTCGTACCGCCGTGCAACGATCAAAGTAACGTTTCAGGCCGAACATCCACGACCCAGAGCTTTCGAAGTCGAACAGTTCATACGAGAGGATCTACGTTTGAACTCCCAGGACGTAATCGGCATACATTTTTCCATCACTGGAAGTGTTGTCTACATCAAGATGTCGACGGAGGAAATTTTCACTGACATAATTCACCGTCATGCCACCGGACTAAAATTTAAACACTCTGATGGACATATGGGTGCTGTGACAGTCGCCCGTGCTGGATTCGGTCTCCGGACATTGCGGGTGTTTGAGCTCCCGTTCGAGGTGCCTCAGGATGTGGTCATTGCTGCTTTCCAACCATATGGCACCGTCTTGGGTCACGTCGCGGAGAAGTGGCAAACATTTACCACCTACCCCGTATTAAATGGCGTCCGGCAAATAAAAATTGAGCTGACGAAACATGTCCCATCGTACTTGCTGATTGGCGGTGTGAGGGCCATCGTCAGGTACGATGGACAGCCACGAACGTGCGCAGGATGTGGCCAGGAGGGACATTTACGTTCCGAATGCTTACACCGCCGTTTAATACAGACGCCGTTACGTGAAGAGACCCAGCCTTCGACGTTCACGTCCTTACCCATCACCTACGCCAAGGTTATACAGGACCCCGTCGTGCCACTCCCGATTGCGCCAGCAGCATCGTCAACGCCACCCGCCGCAGCACAACGCGCCGACGACACAAGCACGGCGTCGCCTCCAGTGCTCGCTTCAGGACCGTCCGGGTTGCAGACCGAAACCGATGTTCCTGTTGGAACCATGGACGTCGACCTCGGTGTCGTGCCGACGTCTGCCTTTGTGCAGACAGGTACGGCGTCAGACGACGGACGACCACATTCTGATTCAGAAGGCCACATCAGAAAACAGCGGTCGCCTCGTCAACACAGGAAACGACGACGAACGCCTTCCGATGACGCCCTTTCGCAGACGACTCCGCGAGATGTCGACCTGATGTCTGACGGTGATCTCCCGCATTGCGTCCAGTCACGCGATGCGGCAGCAAAAGGCGCCCCTCCTGTGACGTCTCCTCTCCCAGCCGGGGACGTGTCCTCGCCGTTGTCAACGAATGATGACGGCGGTCCCCCTGCCGCTCATGATGCGGAATCCACAACACCCGTTCCGGAAGTACGTGACCGTCACATGTGCACGTCGTCAGCTTCCAGGGCCGATGACGTTGAAGAAGAAGCGGAACAGACTGCCAGCGTGTCTGCACAGAGTGTCCACCACTGCGACACTAGGGCTGGCGCCCCGCCAGTATTTATCACCACTGCGGCACCACCGGCGGATCTCCACCTGCCGGCTACTTCTACAGCACGTTCTGCATATACTGAGGATGGCCGTACACAGCAATATCGTATCGCCACAATGAATCTTGCCACCATTCGTGCCCCCCATAAACTGGCCATGTTCCGAGTCACTATTTACTCTGTGGATGTTGATATGGCACAAGAGGTGTTTGTGGCTGACTTCCTAGTTCTCACCGGATACAACGCCCATGTTTCCCCCGCATCCGACACCGGTAGCGGCGTCGCCATCCTGCTACGTGACGGACTCCCTGCAGAGGACGTCATCTACCTCCACACTGCGCGAGGTATGGCCCTCACACTGTTCGGCGTGCGTATTATTAATATCTACGCTCCGTCCGGCACTGGCCGCCGTCATGACCGACAAACTTTTTTTGCCGAAAGCGTCACACCCCTCTTCACAGGTCCGCAGGACGATTTGGTACTCGGTGGGGATTTTAACTCGACACAAGAGCCCGCCGACCAACTCCCGCGACATTCACCTTGTGCATCTCTCTCAGTGGTCATCGACCGTCTACGACTTGACACTTGGAAGAAGCTCCACGGAATTCAACCGGGCTATACATTCTACACCTCTCACTCGTCCAGCCGCATAGATCGCATCTACGTTACCCGCTCCCTTGCTGATGGCACACGTCATGCGGAAGTCTGGCTTTTGGCCTTTTCAGACCATGATGCGTACCTCTGTGACGTCACTCTCTCCCGACAGCGAGTGTGGCATAGTCGTGGTCTGTGGAAACTCAATGTCGCTCATCTGACCTCCGCAGATTGTCGCCGTATGGTCGAAGAAGCGTGGGCACGCTGCCGCCATCGTCGAGAAGCCTATGACTCCACCTTATCATGGTGGCTCTCCTGTGCAAAGCCGACCCTCAGGAAGACACTGATGAGTTATGGGAAGGAATTTAAGGCGTGTCAAACTAATACCCTGCACTTCTACTACACCATACTACGTGACTGTGCGACGATGCCTTTCTCGCCAGCCCGGCAGTCGATTGTCCATCGCACGAAGGCGCAGATCTCCTTTATCATGCGGCGTCACTTGGAAGGAACTGTAGTCCGTTCTCGTGCTTCTAATCATATCCCTCAAGAACGTCCGTCAATGTACCACCTCCTTCAGGAACGACAACGACGACGACGAGCTCTGATCCAAGTACTCACTGATGTGGAAGGGCGCCGGCACGACACCCAACAAAGCATCGGTCGTGCTCTCCATGCTCATTTTGCCGGGCTATACGCAGCCGTACCGCATTCTGCAGCACTGATCACAGAAGTCGCTCAGCTCACTACGAACACTCTTCCGGAGGATGCAGTGCATGACCTCCAAGACGACGTAACCACAGATGAAGTGGTAGATGCTATCAAGGCGGGTTCCGATAACAGATCTCCTGGACCTGACGGTATCCCCATCGAATTTTATAAAAGTTTTCACTATTTGTTGGCTTCCACGTGGACGGCAGTCGCACAAGAGCTGATGTCACCGATGACAGTGGTCCCGAGCGCCTTTCTAGATGGAATTATTATCCCCGTACATAAACCGCACGGGTTATCGAGGGTCCAGGACTATCGACCAATTACTTTGCTCAACAGCGACATGAAAATAATTACACGGCTACTGGCATCGCGACTCAAAAAGGTAGCACGTTACGTCACATCCTACGACCAGACTTTCCTAGGAGGCGACAACAACATCCGTACGGCCCTTTGCCGTTACAGAGACATTATAGCATTGGCACATTATCAAAGTCTCCCTGGCTCCTTGGCTTCACTGGACTTAAGCCAGGCTTTAGACCGTGTTGACCACTTCTATTTACGGACAGTTCTTCAGCATATGGGTTTTCCTGGCGGTATTGTCACAGTGGTTATGCGCCTGTTGAGTAGTGTAACCTCTAAAATCAAGTACAATGGTCGCCTCACACCGCCCCTGGTCATCGCACGATCTGTACGACAAGGCTGCCCTCTTTCCACAATTTTGTATGCTTTCGCCTTGGAACCTTTATCTGAGGGCAGCCTAATATAATTTTGTTATTGCGTAAGTCTGATACTGGCCACTTAATGTTTCGCGTTCACTCTTCTTGAGCTGTCTAACGATGCGCTGAGAAGATCTGCAAATACGACCTGATGTTCCCGACTTTTGGCTGTTCCACCGTCCTCAGTCCCTGTTTTCTTTCTAATTCGTCGTTGGTCGTGCGTCGACGACCGACATCCTGTTCCATCACTGATCCATCGATATTCACCGAATCCGACATCACGCACTCCAAATCATAATTTCTTATCACACGTTACTAAATTCATTCGTTATCTGTTGATCAACATACTGAATACAACATACGAAGCAAATGCATCGAAAATCAATTTCTAAAACTTAATATGAATTCTGTACTGTCATCTGTGTTCATTGATTGCATGCCTGCTCACTGTATTTGAGACAATTCAAAGTTACATCTTATAATGAGTAAAAGACGGGGTTTCATAGCCTCGATCAGGTTCTTAAGCAACGTTTTCCGCGATCCATCGGGCATAACTCAAAGCGTATGACAACCAACGACCAAAAGTCGTTTTACGGATATGACGTCGAAAGTAAGGCATAATCGTACCGGCACAAGCATTCTGAGCCGCCAGGACAGAACTAAGTCCGACAAGTGCGGCCGAACATGAATGTTATGCTCACTCTGATCTCCGATTTTAGCAACGCTGTGCACCGTGAGTTCTTGCCACAAGCTCTAATGACAAATAAGGAGTACTACAAGGCCGGACGGTGTGGCGGAGCGGTTCTAGGCTCTTCAGTATGGAACCGCGCGACCACTACGGTCGTAGGTTCGAATCCTGCATCGGGCATGGATGTGTGTGATGTCCTTAGGTTAGCTAGGTTTAAGTAGTTCTGAGTTCTAGGGGACTGATGACCTCAGATGTTAAGTCCCATAGTGCTCAGAGCCCTTCAACAGCATTTGCCGGAAACAATCTGAAAAAAAAACCGCCGGAATTAGCGGCGGAACAATTCACGGCTTGGGAAATTATTCAGGCTTCGTTGCTTGTTCGTGAATTTTTGGCCGGAAACAATGCTGTAATGATACCCCAGCCTCTATTTGGATATGTAATTATCTAACTTCTTTCTGCTGCAGATATAAAGAAAACATTAAAGCGCAGTAGTTTCCCAGATATAGACGAGATTAAAAACCCATCACTGAGAAAGACATAAGTGTTCCCAAAGATCGAGTTCCACAGGTACTTCGAGTGAAGGAAAAATCACTAGCACGAGTGTACGATATGTAGTGGGAATTATTTTTAAGGCGATAACATTGATGCAGACGATTAAAAAAAAATTCTTTCCAAAAAATAGGAATTCTTTACATTTTTTCTAATAAAATTCTCTCACCTTTATTTTTAAAACAGGTACTAGATCCCTTTTCGTGATATGTTCTCACAGGCAAACTCTCATTTTCGGAATCATAGGTTTTCACGCGTAACACTGTTACTTTGTTCAAACAAGAGTGCCACTACATAACATTTTAATGGTCAGTTACTTTCGAAGACCAATGGAAGTGAAACTGTAGTTCTCCAATTATATTATTGGTTTTTCCTAGAATTCTCTCGTCTTTATCCTTTCCTTTCGATGTTGGAGACAACCCTTCAGATTCTTCTGCTACATCAATGTTGTGCTTTCTCTTCGCCCATCATTTTTTCCCTTACTCATCCACAAATCTAAAGGCAAAAAAAGAGGCAACACGCAGTAACAGAAACTCATCGTATTTTATCACGGTAGCATGTAAAGTTAAGGTAACGCATATATGAAAAGCAGAAAGTAAAAATAATAATACTACTACTACTACTAACAATAATAATAATAATAATGGATCTCATAAGAGGGATTTCGAAGACAGTACAGATCTCGTTAGGACGTTAGGATCGTTGCCCTTTCGATTCAGACGAGAAAACTTCACTGAAAATAGAAAAGAAAATTGGCATAATATAGAGACCGACAAAAGCATCACTGAATAAGTGGAATATATTTACTCAATACACACAGGTTCGCATTGAAAATTAGCCTTTCTTTCTGCTGCAAATATACCAACCGATATTCCCCTGTCTGACTAATTCAGTATTGCTAAAAGCAGCACACGTTCTATTAACGTTTCGCTATACGAAATTGGCGCTTCATAATGACGCTACCAAGATAGTCGCTCCGCTGTTGGCCCCCTTCTGTCTCACACGCTTTCGTAAATTTTTGCCCCGCTGACAAATCCGACCGCGCGTATGAGTGAAATGGGCTTCGACAAGCCGGCGAAAATTCCAGAGACTTCAGCAGCGAGTAAAATGTGATTTGCATTTAGATACACGTTTTTAACGCTTGGACATAATCCGTTAGCGGCGGAAAACATAACCATGTAGCTTTCCAATGTTATACTGCGAATGACGTCGAAAAATAGCAACATGAGATTGTTTCGCGATGAAAAACGGGAATAATGTATTACAGGATGGTTCCGTAGTGCTCTACATTGTCCTTTCTGGTCTTGCTCAATGTTAGTGTTTTTAACGGATCATCGATTCCTTTCCTTATTCAGCAAAAATTGATTACGTATAGTTTCGCTCTCGCACATTACATCAGGTGAGATAGAGAGGTGTGCACTACACATTACTGTGACAACAGACAGTTGACTAGTACTGAATTGTTATTAGAGAAGAAGAATAGTGATAAAGCGTGTGGCAGTTAGTCACTTCCAACTAAGAAAATGCACCTTTTAGCCGGGACCCCGTGCTCGGGAATCGAGAACGCTACCGCGAGACCACGAGCTGCGGATGAAAACTCACACATTTTAGAAGCCGTTGTACATATGTTTGTACGTGTGCATGCATATACACTGAGGTGACAAGAGACATGGGATACCTCCTAATATAGTGTAGGACTTCCTTTTTCCCGGCGCAGAACAGCAGCTCAACTTGTCATGGAATCAACAAATCATTGGAACTCCCCCGCTAAAATATTAAGCCATGCTGCCTCCACAATCATCCATAATTGCGAAAGTCTTGCCGGTGCAGGGATTTTTGCACGAATTGACCTCTCGATTGTACCCCTATTCACACGAAACACCTGGGTACAATTGAAAGCTCCGCCAATGCACTGCCCTTTTATATTTTGTGTGCGCGATACTGATGTGCATATGGCTAGTCCATGACTTTCATCACCTCAGTGTACGTATATATTTATGTACGTATGTATGTATGTTCTACATCTCTTCCTAAACCACTGCACTGATTTCAAACAAACTTTGTACGATATCATTTACTACGAGGAAGAAATCTGAGGGGAAGAACCACCCAATGGGGTGGTGGTGGGAGTTAAAAAGCTGTTTAACCCACGACGCCAAAATACTATAATTTTGTCATTCAGTATTTGAGAATGAGAGCGCTTAAGGTCTTGCAAAAACTTTACACGTAATTTCAAACCATTACGAAACTTTTTTCCCTGATGGCCCCCACGAAATGATAAAAGGAAACAAGTTCTTCGCTTTCTATATTTTCGCTGTTAATGCAGTAAAACTGCCACATGAAGCATGACGTTTCAATGTATCACTTCTGTTATACTAACTGTATTCGTCACACATTTCACAGACAGAATTTAAATATATCACTGAATGTCCCCAGAAAAATAACATCTTGTACGACACATAGGACAGGAGATATGTCGTCAAATATTGAGATGTGAGGAAAAGCTTGCGCATCATGCATGACGTTTTAATTTATTACTTCTTTGGTACTATCTCCACAGTCACATTCCGCATATGCCACTGTAAGTACCTACAACAACATATCTTTGTACGGCACATAGTTCAGGAGATATAAATTAAAAAATACTGAGATGCGTGAGAAACTGCCGCATCATGCATGACGTTTCAATATCGTAGCTCTTTACTGCTACTCTATTCGCAACACATTTCGAAGAAGGTAACCATCTATGCCACAAAATGTGCCTAGAAAAAACGTCGTTGTACACCACATGCTTCAAGATATATGGTATAATAAACACTGACATTTGGGAGAAACTGCTGCACCACACTTCACGTTTTAAATTAATTACTTCTATACTACTGACTCTGCTCACAGCCCACTTCGTACACAGTAGGCACGTCACCACTGAATGTACCTGCAAGATTACATGAGTGCACAGCACGTCGTTCAGCAGATATGAAGTCAAACATGAAACTGCGTGAAAATGGAACTGCAGGACGAAATTCGCCAGACATACAGGTGAAATATGTGTACAAATAGGCGTGAAGTATGTTAAATATGAGTCAAGTATATTTGACATCTGCATATGCGAGCGAAGTCATGGATAAAACGCTCATCCTAAATCCCTGTAACGATTTCAATTAAATCAGGTACACAAATTTGGCAACAATTTCCCAGCTTAAATTTGAATAAAGGACAGGCTTTCAACTAGGGACTTTCTGACAGGATTCTTTCTTCTTGAAAATCATCTTATTACAAGAATAAATCTGTCTTGTGCAGTGTTCACTTTATGCTGCCAGTGTAAGTATTTCAACTGGCTTACAATGCCAGGATTCTTTCTGATTACTTATTTGTGTTCACACTATCCAGCTTCACTAGAAATCTGCATCATTTTATGTGAAGTCCAGTCAAAAGCTGCCAGGATTTGTTCCTGGTAAGCATCTGACTACACAAGTATATCTATATACGAAGACCGAAGAGGCGAATGAAAATTTTTTCCAAGGCCGTGATTGACACCCATGTCACCTGCTCAATAGGCAGATGTTCTAACCTCTACGGCACCCTGTCACAGTGGCTCTGCATAACTGCATGAACTATCCTAGTTCGCCTCCCTCCTCAGTCCAAATTCCCACTCACGCCTGAACCCAATTGGTATTTGCCGTAAACTCCAGCAGTCAGAATGACGTATTGCTTAGCGCATCTGTCTAATGAGCAAGGGAGCTGGGTTCGAATCCCAGGCTTCGTACAAATTTTCATTTGTCGCCTCATTCAGCGTATGTACATCACAGATGTTTAAGGCTTTAAAAGGTCTTTGGAACCATATAATTTCATCTGAAAAGTATATGATAATCGGTTTCGCTGCGAACTGTGATTATTTATTGTGCAGTCATGTCAGTATAAGCATTAAAATGGGTTATCTTGTCCCGATATGTGCTCTGATAACGTTCAGACTACGTACCGGTGCTCACCTGATATACCTTAACTTCAGTTTTTCTACATCTATGAAACAACTATTCAGATGTCTTTTTCAATTTGTGTGTGCTGCAATTGATGGTTTCTTTGTGGGAATAGATTTTCAGGTGATTGGTCACAAGTAACATTGATTATTTGTGAAAACTCCATAACACTCATTTTCAGTTTGCTATAATTTGGCTCTAAAAACATGTGAGACTAATAAATGAAGTGCCCAGCCGTAATGGAAACTTACTTTTCACAGACAGAATCATTCACGTTAATCAGTTTATCTGTGATTATGCTTCGTAGGAATTGCTTGATACCACTTTTCACTCTACTATGTGGCACATTGTCGTGGTTTGTGCTTCTTTGATCACTGGTAGTTCACTTAAACTGTTGAATTGTGATAGGTCGAGCTGTGTGTTAGATTGGACTTATGACATATTTACAAAAGCTACCGTGTCAGCACCCTTTAGACCACATGTCGAATTACTACCCTCTGTATTCAGTTGCTACCCTGGTATTGAGAGATTCTGGAGCCAAGTCATAGGAAGTTTTGCTATTTTGAAGAGAGTTTGTACATTGTGGTTCAGATGGGAAACCATTGCCTTTAGCCATGTGTGTGCTGTGAGGTATAACAGCCGTATTACATGTTTAGTGACTTAGTTCATTCCTACTCTGGGCAAGAGCCTGAAAAATTTTATTTTGTGTGATGGTATGTTGGTACAATTTTCTTCTGTGAAGTGATGTATAGTGGTGAGGTATGGATGAAACGAGTTTTGGTATGACTGTTTAATGCCTTCTCAGTGGTATGTATTAGAAATAGGAACTTTCGTGCACATTTGCCCTAGTGTGAGTATACGCTGGCGTTGCTTGCAGTGGTAGGACAGCCTCAATCTGAATTTTTATATCAATCATAGAAGGAGGTTAGTTTTTCGATACGAGTAACGTTTCAAAACAGATTCTGAATGACTTTTTTTCAACTTCAGTGGTAGTGAGATTAAATGCTTGATGAATTTATTGATTAGCTCATAGTGACAGTGGTACATGGATATTTTGGTTGAGTTCTTGCGATCTTGTGGGGCAGTTTATTTCTTTGAAAATTCTACGGGTAGATAGTGATATCAGTCTGGAGTGCGTTTTATTGGAATTCCTGATTGGATTTTTTCTTTATTTTGTTAGCATAGCGTCCGTGCGATTGGAGTTGGTTTGTCACGCTGGTGAAGTGTTGATCATGTTGACAACTTTAGAGTTATGTATTACTGTGCGAACGTGCATATAACTTTCTCCTCTGAAACACTGTATTGATATTTTGGTGTCTGTACTCAGTGTTGAGATTATTTGTTGTGATTCTTTATACTTGAGGTTATATGACACTGCTGTGGGATTAATGCATCACTCTGAATTGGATTTTTCTCTGGGGATATCATTGTTAATTCACTGGAGCAGTATTTGTTCAGTTGCGTGTTCTTATGACTACGCTGTGTTTTAGTCTCAGGCAGCTAGAATCAGTTTGATGGAGTACAGCTCTTGTGTTCATGTGGTCTATTGCAACACCTTGCATTTTGACGATGGAATGCTAAGAAGATTTTGAGTGTCAGCGATATAGTCATAATTTGCAGTGGAGAAAGCTTGGTGCTCGTGCCAAGGTGCTGAAAGCGTCTCATTGTATTCTTCTTTGGAGGTCATGAATGATATTTTTATTGCAGTGGAGTATGAAACATTTACATGTATTTCCATGGTGTTGAAGGTAATGAAATTTTTGATTTCTAGTAATTTTCCTTGAGAAATTGAAATTTTGAGAACAGTGTTGGGAAAATGTTTTATGGTCTGATGAGGATCCTAACTGCTCAATCTTTAGATGTTCCGTTGGATTCATGTTTACGACTTTAGGCCATCACGACAGACTTTAATGTTCTTGGTCACAAGATACCAGTGGATCTGCTACAACTGGTGACAGAAGTGAAAAGCGACTTCTGACAACTAGAGTTAGAAGAGGCCAAGTGATATTGGACCGACGTAAAGCATGAAGAACGCAGTGGGGGAGTGCAGTAACGCCTTTTTTTCCCTGCAAGCGTGATGGACCAATGCCTTGTTGGTGTATGACTTTTGAGGTTAATTTTATTAGGCGAAATATATTAGGCGAAATAGGGACACATATTTCAGTCAGTTTACAGGGAACAAAAGAGAGAGATACGGCAGTATGCAGTGAAGTGCACACAATGTAATCTGTTAGACTTGAGTGAGCACCGTATGAAGTCATGGTCGCATGTTCTGCACGTAGTTGGTGTGGACATTAAGCTAGGTAGTGTCGTCAATCCTAAAGGCTGATGATTAAGCACAAAGATTAAGAATAATCATTTAGTGATACGGTTAGTTACAGTTTCACTGTTCCCATTTTTCATTGTTGTTTCTTGTGTTGTTTCCCTTGTATGGAATAAGGCTTCACAATACTGAGTCATGACCGTAGGAGGTTATCACCCAGGAAGCTGTACAATCCTTATTGGAGCAGGTAGCTTAGATGAGAGCAGATAACCGTGAACTGCGTAAGTGGATAAATTCTGTAGGAGAGGAAGGCAAAGTCCACTTTGTCTTCTACCACCTTAGATTCAGACAACGCTGGATAACTTAGTCCTTTTTCTGGCAAGGCAAGGGAGAATATATTAGTATTTTTAGATAACCTGTTAACAGCTCTTAAGCTGGGATTTCGGACAGTGAACAGTTGTTACAAATAACAAGCTGCTCTTGACAGGACAAGTAAAAACGTATGTTATGTACCATGAGGACCCAAGGAACTTCAGGAAAGGGCTGGTGCAACGTTATAGGTGGCAGAATACATGCGGGTTCTATCGCGAACAGTTAAAGGGGGTCTTGCAAGAGAAAAATTAATTTGTCGAGAATTATGCAGATAGGATGCGGAGGATCAATGTGAATACCTATTAGCTGATAAATTATGAAAAAGCGAGCAGACGGTTCTGCAGGAAATGGAACGTAGAGCCTTAGGCGCATTCTTAAGGGGACTACTATCTAATGTGTAAAGAAATTAATTGTAACAAAATAGATAGTATAAATAAAAGTATTGAAATATGGAGGCCGAGTGGATCCTGGATGAATTCTCCCACCAAGGAAATGTTCCTGGCAGTACCAGGAATTGAACCCTTCACCACCTCCACACTGGAGTCATCAGTATCTGGATCCCCAGGACTCGTTTTAGGAGTGTTTACTTCGAAGACTTGACAACAACTGAGCACATTTGCACTCTCAAAGTGCATGAACAATATGTGCCAATTCAAATATTCTCTATAATTCACCACTTAAGATTACCCAGTAATTAAAACCAATGGCACCACATTGAAATTAATTTTTTTTTTTATAATATAAAAAAATCAAACTATCTCAGCCCTTAACGCCGTAATTTTAGAGTTAATATTCAAGAACAGTCAATTGAAAGATTTCTGTAAACATATTCCCCAAGCCATCAACAGACAATCTTGGCATTGAGTTAGGCAAACACAAATAGCCGATGCCAGCCGATATCTTAAACACAGCGATGTTACACCAACGGGTCTCCCGCTCGCGGCAAGCACGCTACAAACACGGCAAGGCCCGAACTTCAGAAACACAGTTAGCATAAACTGTCGACGAGAATACCATAGGCTAAGCATAGATAGATTAAGCCAAGATAACTCAAGCCTATTCTAACGTTACACACCAAAAGGTACCTTTAGAAGCTAATGCGAAGAAGCCATAAAATTGCTCAGTCAGCTACGCTAAAAATACCTTTACACGTTTTAACATAACAAGGAGTTTAAAACAAGGAAATTTACATCACTCGCCAATGTATCTCAGATACCAAAGCTAACTCGAACCAGACTAAAGAAAGTGAACAAATTAAAGTCCAGAAAACATACCGTAAGTGTAAGGACTTACCAATACAGATCCGGCAAAGGGCCGTTGATGCAGTCAGTGTCTTAAAGGATACGTAACTTTACCTCTATAACTGATGGTATTGAGCATAACCTGTGCTAATTAATCTTCCGATTTTACGCCACAATTCACCTCATAATTGTCCGCCTTCGGTAGCTGAGAGGTCCGCGCGACAGAATGTCAGTCCTAAGGGCCCGGGTTCGATTCCCGGCTGGGTCCGAGATTTTCTCCGCTCAGGGGCTGGGTGTTGTGTTGTCCTTATCATCATTTCATCCCCATCGACGCGCAAGTCGCCGAAGTGGCGTCAAATCGAAAGACTAGCACCCGGCGAACTGTCTCCCCGACGGAAGACCCTAGTCACACGACATTTACATTCTACCTCGTAATTCCCAAAATCACGTAAATTAAGCTAAGTAAAGACCAGTGTATTCTGAATAAACCGTATGATAACTGCTCCCTCAAATTAAAGTGCGACAAATCTCACAGAGCCACGCAAGACAGGAACCGAGTGACCAGACAGCTAAACAATACAGACCGTTGCACTAGAAGTGCTGTGCAGTCCAAACACTTACAATTTCAGTCAAAGCACAGACGGCCAAATCTTCAATTACAGCAGTCCAATACAATGGGAAACGACTCCCAACGCCAATAACGGCGACGATTCCTCCAAGTCAAACACTTTCTCTCTCGGCGCGCAGGGCTTGGTTTTCACGTCGCCACGACAACGTTATGTAAGGAGACACTGCACTACAATCATTCCACTTATCGAGATGCCATCAAATCAAAATAATAAACGGGCCTGCACGAGCCAACCTCTCCCACTCAAAAAAAAAAAAAAAATGCGTACAAACCCATACTGCCCCAACAGTGTTGTCTTCCTTGGTTATAGTGCCTCACCTGATGACGATGAGCTAACTACTGGATGTTCCTGCTAATTCTATTCCATTTTTGTTTAATGACCTCCAGAGTAATATGCTCAGGCAGTAGATCATTAACATTCCATAAGCTGGAAAGAGGAGAAATAAGTAAGTAAGCAAGCATGAGAACGGTTAGAACCGCCTTGGAGGCCTCATGCAGAACAGAATTAAATGACAAATTACTCCAGGAGAGGGAGGCATCCCATTTAGTCTGGGCTTTAGCATGATGATTAATCAGAGCAGTTGTAAGTAGGCTGTTTAGGTTTTTTTATTGGTAACGCCACGTAGCGCTCTGTATGAAAATCACTGGCTGTGCTGTGTGCAGTCTGTGGCTGGTTTGCTTTGTTGTTGGCTATTGTAGTGTTGGGCAGCTGGATATTAACAGCGCGTAGCGTTGCGCAGTTGGAGGTGAGCCGCCAGCAGTGGTGGATGTGGGGAAGTGAGATGGCGGATTTTTGAGAGCGGATAATCTGGACGTGTGTCCATCAGAAACAGTACATTTGTAAGAATGGATGTCATGAACTGCTATATATATTATGACTATTAAGGTAAATACATTGTTTGTTCTCTATTAAAATCTTTCATTTGCTAACTATGCCTATCAGTAGTTAGTGCCTTCCGTAGTTTGAATCTTTTATTTAGCTGGCAGTAGTGGCGCCACTGTATTGCAGAAGTTCGAGTAACGAAGATTTTTGTGAGGTAAGTGATTTGTGAAAGGTATAGGTTAATATTAGTCAGGGCCATTCTTTGGTAGGGATTATTGAAAGTCAGATTGCGTTGTTCTAAAAAATATTGTGTGTCAGTTTAAGCACAGTCATGTATAATTTTTCTAAGGGGACGTTTCACAGTCTTTAAAATCCTATTCACTCAACCCACAAAGGAAGGCCGGGGGTAGTATGGGGTGATTCTAATGTGCTTAATAGCTGGCTAAAGCAAAAACATTTAAATTTTCTTGAGATAAGCTCAGGAGTGTTGTCACCATCGACAGCCTCAGGGGGTCTTAAGAGAGAAGATGTAACTACCTGACGAAAGGTGTGACAGGCCAACTCTCTTATTAGGAATCAAACAAACGAACCTGGAGAAGGCATCCACAGCAACCAGTTAATAACGATTCCCCAAGTTAGTAAGGGAGAGGGGGCCGACCTAATCAATAAATAACTTATCCATTGAATATTCCTCACGTTCAGAATGCAGAAGACCCTTACGTGAATTGTTATTAGGTTTACCGATTTTACATAATTTACGTTCCCCTACTAAATGCCTTATATCTTTACACAGCAAAGGCCATGTAAGGTGACACTGCACCTTACCCAAGGTCTTATACAGGCCCAAATGCCCTCCCAATAAAGAATTGTGGAAATACTGAAACAATGAGGGACAAGCTGCCTAGGCAAACAAATGCTAAGTTGACCTGATTTACCAGCCTCATGAAAAAGGATGCCCTTCTTCAAGAAATAATCAGGAACCTCTTCCCCAACCGAAAGCCGTTTCCTAATAGGGCCCAAATCAGAATCTTGATCTTGTTTGACCTTAAGGTCGCCAAGGAGCTGAGGTGTCTATGTGAGAAAGCTACAGACTAGGTAATCGTTTGGTAAGAAGCAGCCTTCACCCTCATGAGTACCCTCGTCAACCATTCTACTCAGGACATCGGCCACCTGGTTGTCAGAGCTTTAATATTGCAATGCTTGCTTGTCGGTCTCCAGATCAAATTCTCTATGCTTAAGATAAAATTGAAATTTTTCTAGAGCAACTGAGACCATCAATCTCACCTCAGGAACTTTTAATTTTTTTTTTTTTTAATATATGGAACTTACCTGCTAAGATCATCAGTCCCTAAGCTTACACACTACTTAACCTAAATTATCCTAAGGACAAACACACACACCCATGCCCGAGGGAGGACTCGAACCTCCGCCAGGACTAGCCGCACAGTCCATGACTGCAGTGCCTCAGACCCCTCGGCTAATCCCCCGAGGCGAACTTTTAATCTTCTGCGGACATACACTAGAGGAAGCCTTTCCCCTGAATCTTGCAGAAATACAGGCGCAATGCCACCATTGGAGGCATCCATTTGGACGATGAATCTTTTTCCAAAATCAGGAATAGGTAATACCTGAAGGTTACCGCAATCGGTTTCAATAGCTTCGGAAGCACATTGCTGACTCTCACTCCAAATAAATTTCTCTCTTTTTTTCGAAGATTATTAACAGAAGCCGCAAGTTAAGCAAAATTAGAAACAAATTTCGTAAATTAATTGGCCATGCCAATGAAAGTGGCCAGTTCTTTCTTATCCTAAATAGGAGGAAACCTCAAATCAGAGGTACGCTCTTGATCAATTCTAATGCCGTCACAGGAAACCAGGTGCCTCAAAAAGTAAATCTGCTGCCTAGCAAGAGTTATTTTACATGGTTTAACAGTTAACCCAGCAAAACTAAGCCTCAATAACACTTGTTCAGGATTACCTACATCTTCTTCAAAGGAGCGATTCTACACAACCCCATCGACAAGACAATTGTAGATGCAGTCAAACTTCGGATACCCCAAAACATGATCCAAAAGACATGAGACCACAGCAACCCCAGTGCCAACCCAAACGGCAGCCTATCAGACTCATAAATTCCAATCTGTGCAGAAAGCCATGACATGCTTGGACTCCTCGGCCTACGGTTTCTGATAGTAAGCCTGATTGAAGTCAAGCACCGTGAAATAACAAGCACCAGCAAACCACGAAAAATAGTTTTGTAGATCGGGAAGGGGGACTGATTCCAATATAACCTTCTTATTGAGCTCTCTACAGTCAATAATTTGTCTATCATCTTTATCCTGTTCTTTAGGGACTAGAAACATCGATGAAGCATAAGGTGAAGTGGAGGGTCGGATAACCCCATTGATTT
The DNA here is from genome assembly GCF_023898315.1 of Schistocerca nitens. Classification (NCBI taxonomy): domain Eukaryota; kingdom Metazoa; phylum Arthropoda; class Insecta; order Orthoptera; family Acrididae; genus Schistocerca; species Schistocerca nitens. The sequence continues at coordinate 575,749,197 of NC_064617.1, forward strand.
TTTCTTTTAACAACCTCATCTTGGAAGGGGAGAGACGACAAGGCGCATCACGCACCGAAATATCATCAAGCAAACGGATGTTATAGTGAATCCAATCAGTCGTTTCCTACCGATCCGTGAGAAAATCAGGAAACTGCTCCCAAACACCTATTAACAGGTTCACTTAACTATGAGTAAGGTGACCAAGCTCAGACTCTGTGTGAGTTGACATTATTAATAACACGACAATAACAATGCGCTTTTTCGAAAATGAATAAAATATAAAAGAAAATGTGTTACTAGCAAACACAAGAACTGAACCTGTCCGCTGAATAAAATCACATCCCATCAAGAGTGTAACCGACAAGTTCTTGACAAAAATCAATTTAACAGGCCCCGGAAAACTGCGAGTAGATAGACTCCCACGTACCTCGCTCAGCAGAGGCAACTCTTGCCCATTGGCAACACGACATCGCTCAGACAGAGGGCGTAAGAGAGAAAACAAATCATGGTACTCTAAATATGTTATAATCCAACAATGTAACTGAGCTTTCGGAATCCAGTAAACCACACACAGGTTCTTGTTTAAGAAGAGCGCAAACGTATGGAAGGCCAAGTTTATTAACAGTGCAGTGAGCTGGGGGCCTATCTGTAAGACAGCTGAAGCTCCTCTCCTGGGGGTCAGCTGTTAGGCCTAGGCCTACACCTAGCCGGATAGTCGCGCACAAGGCGACTATGGGCGCCACATCGAAAGCAACTCCTGATGGTCAAGGAATTAACAGATGGCTGACGTGGATTATTACTCCTGACAGGGGTATAGACTGAGACTCCCTACCCCGACTACGTTGCTCATCAGCGAACTTAAGTGTCTCTATAGACGAGACCAATTCGCTAAGTTCGGAAGAGGTGGTAGGTTTCCGAGCAAACGTGAGACGTGAACGATTTTCCGGCCTCATGCCCTCCAATATGTTCAAAACACCCTTGTTCGGTGACTTTCATCTCGAATGCTGAGAGAGACAATACGAAAACGCTCTATATACTCAATCAAGGGCTCAGTCGATTCTTGAAGTTACAAATAACATGTATGCTCGAGCTTGTTCCGAATGTGTGGGGACAATTTGCTTCCCACTATACGAGACCTCAACTACTTCAAATTACTCTGCTGTTTAAGTACTTGATGTACTCTTGATGTACTTAGCAAGCCCTGGGACAAAGAACAAAACCCAAAGAATAACAGTATCCGAAATTTGTAAGGCATCCGCATGAAGTTCAAAATGGATATAAGCCACAACACCTCCTGAACTTGATTCCACTGACCAACAGCCAGATGAAACCGTGTCCTTAAATAAATCAATAATGGCGGTAGGCATTTTGGCGAATGAACCTGAAACTGGGCTACTAAAACCTTGAATATCCATATGCCCTAAGCCTTGTAAATGATTAACAACTGGGTATTCTCCTTCCACACTACTTGCTTCATTATCTAAATCCAATGTACTTGCGCTAACCCGCAGATCTCTTACCAGACGAGGCAACTGTCTAACAGTTTCCTTTCGCACTTTATTAAGCTCAAGATGACCTAGATCACGCAGACAATTACTCAAATAGAAAAGATGCCCTCGTACACAACATAACTGCCTACAGGTGGGCTGACAACCCCGTAAAAAGTGCACGTTATAATACACTTCGTCAAAACCGACAGAACAAGTGGAAGTAGCAGCACCTACCTCACCAACCATGTCCCACGAGGTGTAAAGGGGACAGTCCAACGTAGTGCATAATTTGGCCTTGAGCTCGGTGACGCTCCCTTCCGCAGGAATACTTGAAATGTTCCCTTCTCAAACAGGAGAGGCCCAAGCAGCCTCTAGGTCCCACATCCATGTATGGCTCTCTGAAACAATTTCAAACTTCTTCAAAACAAATTCAAAAATACAAATGATAAATGATAACGAAGAGGGCAGACACTTCTCCCCTCCATTTAACCTCTAAATATGCGACCACGCTCTGTGGCTGCCAATGATATCACTGAACATAGGGCGTTATAGGAAGGGCAGGCCCACAATCGCCATCATCTACATCTACATCCATACTCCGCAAGCCACCTGACGGTGTGTGGCGGAGGGTACCCTGAGTACCTCTATCGGTTCTCCCTTCTATTCCAGTCTCGTATTCTTCATGGAAAGAAGGATTGTCGTTATGCCTCTGTGTGGGCTCTAATCTGTCTGATTTTATCCTCATGGTCTCTTCGCGAGATATACGTAGGAGGGAGCAATATACTGCTTGACTCTTCGGTGAAGGTATGTTCTCGAAACTTTAACAAAAGCCCGTACCGAGCTACTGAGCGTCTCTCCTGCAGAGTCTTCCACTGGAGTTCATCTATCATCTCCGTAACACTTTCGCGATTACTTAATGATCCTGTAACGAAGCGCGCTGCTTTCCGTTGGATCTTCTCTATCTCTTCCATCAACCCCATCTGGCACGGATCCCACACCGCTGAGCAGTATTCAAGCAGTGGGCGAACAAGCGTACTGTAACCTACTTCCTTTGTTTTCGGATTACATTTCCTTAGGATTCTTCCAATGAACCTCAGTCTGGCATCTGCTTTACCGACGATCAACTTTATATGATCATTCCATTTTAAATCACTCCTAATGCGTACTCCCACATAATTTATGGAATTAACTGCTTCCAGTTGCTGACCTGTTATTTTGTAGCTAAATGATAAGGGATCTATCTTTCTATGTATTCGCAGCACATTACACTTTTCTACATTGAGATTGAATTGCCATTCCCTGCACCATGCGTCAATTCGCTGCAGATCCTCCTGCATTTCAGTACAATTTTCCATTGTTATAACCTCTCGATACACCACAGCATCATCCGCAAAAAGCCTCAGTGAACTTCCGATGTCATCCATAAGGTCATTTATGTATATTGTGAATAGCAACGGTCCTATGACACTCCCCTGCGGCACACCTGAAATCACTCTTACTTCGGAAGACTTCTCTCCATTGAGAATGACATGCTGCGTTCTGTTATCTAGGAACTCTTCAATCCAATCACACAATTGGTCTGATAGTCCATATGCTCTTACTTTGTTCATTAAACGACTGTGGGGAACTATATCGAACGCCTTGCGGAAGTCAAGAAACACGGCATCTACCTGTGAACCCGTGTCTATGGACCTCTGAGTCTCGTGGACGAATAGCGCGAGCTGGGTTTCACACGACCGTCTTTTTCGAAACCCATGCTGATTCCTACAGAGTAGATTTCTAGTCTCCAGAAAAGTCTTTATGCTGGAACATAATACGTGTTCCAAAATTCTACAACTGATCGACGTTAGAGATATCGGTCTATAGTTCTATAGTTATTTTGTAATTTACAAATTCAGTTTCATTTTTAATAAAAATAATACTTCAACAAAGTGTATGAACAATACGTGCCAATTTAAATATGATCTGGAGTTCACCACTCAAGAATAACCAATAACTAAAATCAATGGCACCGTATTGGAATTTAAATAAAACCGATAATCTAAGAAAAATATGAAACTGTCTCAGCCCTTAAGCGGATACGCCCCTGAACGGGCTGCGTTTTTAGCATCATCATCACCCTCATAGCGTAACTGATCTAAAATGAGAGATAGTTCAAAATTCTTACACACAATTAGGTTCATTAGTCAAAGCATTTCCCAAAAAATCATTGAGATATTTATTAGATTTTGGTACTGACAACAATATTTATAATGGTATAAAAAACGGAACACTATTTCACTGTGGACCATTTTCTTTGGAACCACTCACTGTACAGCTTGGAAAAAGAGTCGGTTTACAGACAACATTCACGTAAGTGTTTTATGCCTCCAATTTCCTTCCCTGATGCTGAACTGTGGAAAAGACAAGTAATTTATTTTACCACAAGAAAAACATATAAAAATGTAGCTCAAATATTACCGATATCATCACCATGTTATAAATTTCTCAGAAAATAGTAGGCAAAGGAGGTAAAGGAGGTCACTCTAAATATCTGTACCAATTTTTGTGAGTTTAACTTCAGTCATTTAGGAGAAAAGTGTACCTGAATGATGAAAATTCAAGTTTTCGGTAAACCGCAAAATAAGATTTACAGATTTATTAACTTACCACTATGCTCGATAAGAACATTCCAGCTGCATGCTTCAGTTGTCCTCCTGTTTCCTAATCCTCCATATTCTTTCTCATCATTCTTTTCTTTAACCTTGACTCCTTGGCAGCAGCTTCTGCAGCTGTCTGCTTGGGTTACACACCGCTTAACAATAGCAGTTAGAGCTGAAGCCATATTCCTTCCAATCTGGATGTCAAATTCATTCATAACATTGATCCTAGAAATTGCACCATCATTGAATGTTACTATTGCAGCCCAACAAATACAGTTTCTGGTATTATCTCCCAAGTACAGCTGTTGCAGCTTTCATTTGAATTCTGAGAGAGGCGATGCATACATTTCCTAAGTAGATTTTTATTTGCCAGATCCCTATAAATAGGCCTAATTGCCTCCATTACAGCAAGTGATACGGAATGAATGTGGGTATATTGTAAGCCTGTAGCATTGCTCAACCAGTACTTGCACCACGAATCTTCCCCTTTTGGACACAAACCGTGCTGTAGGATTGCATCTGTTGACACTCTGTGAAACCATGTTGCCCAAACAGTTCATGTTCTCCAAATCTCCCACATTTCTCCTTATTGCTAGTCCATAATATTGACTGAAAGAATCAGTTTCACTTTTTGTAAGACGACCTGGACCACCTATGTGTTTTCCATCTCACAGTGTTTATCCACTGAAGTATCCACCGCAGTATAACGTCAGCTCTTACCTCATTCACGCTGTAATCTACGTGCTTTTCTACCACTAGTGTCCAGCTATCACTAAATTTCTCGTAATCTTTCTACTTACTACTTTCGCAATGTTTAAACTGGAGTTTTGCATCGGATGGGTCGGCTACATCTACCACTATAACTTTCGGTAAAGTCTGCCGGTCAGGGCCAGAACTTTCCGTTAATACTTCAATAACCAACTCCTGTGGGACGAAACACGATGAATCTTGTTCGTACTCCCCATTAACATCAACTATTTCTGGTAAAGTCAGACGGTTAGGGACAGAACTTTCTATCACTTCACAAACATTATCTTCGTGCGGGACGAGACGCGGCAAATCCTGCCCGCGCTCCCCATAAACACTTCTCCTATACAGGCCCCTATAATCTCTTAGTTCGTCGTGTAAGCGTCCGAACTGCCTTAACCAGACCTCATCCCTCTCTACATCCCCTCGCTCGATAACGGACGTGTTATCCGACATCTGATCTTCTCTCAACACTTGCGAGTCATTCTTATTGGGCCGCCAAAATTTCTCCACGCCCATTCGGCCCCTCACCGGCGCGGGTAATGGTTTCCCTGTCTCGTCCCAGCAGATACGCTCCCCGGGTACTGCTGAGGCGGCTTATCACACCCTCTGGCGTTATTACTATTCTGTGAAGCCCGTATCGCGTTAGTATGATACTGGTTTCCGTGATTCCTGTTATTATTTGCATCGTACCGATTGTCAATACGGTTTGCACCATTATTGTTATTGCTGCCATGGTTGTGGTATGCATTATTCCCATGGTTATTGTTGTTTTGGTTGTTGTGGTACCCGTTGCTCTTACCACGGCCTCGACCACTTTCGCGATTATTGCGCCAATTGTCCTCGTCCTCAACTCTTTCCAGGAAATCTTTGATTGTCCTGTAATTGCTTCCTACGTAGCGTTTTGTATCTTCTGGAAGCTTCTTAAAGAGTTCCCAGACTATTTCGAATTCCGTGCGGCGATCACGCAAATATTCCAACTTGCGGATCCAGCCGTCACAAAACTCCTTCATCGAGCCACGCGAATTCGCATCGAAAGGCCTCGATACGACATATTGGCGCCAGACACTTTGTTTTTTTGCACTGACCAGTATTCAGCCAGAAACAAATGTTTAAACTCGTCGAAATTCAGGTTCGTGATGTTGAGGTTTAAGCCCCAACGCTTGGCATCACCAGCCAGCACGTCAATAACCGCATTATTTTTTCTCTCATTAGTCCATGATCCGGGTAAAACTCATTCACAGTTTTTTATGAAATCGATCGCGTGTATACCGCCTCTTTTCAAGGGGTCGAACCGCTCGTCTATCGTCAACAATTCCGAACTATGTGCACAAATGGCACATAGCTCTGTTTTTCGTCAAGTTTCTTTTCTAATTGCGACACTCTCGTATTACTCGGCAAGAGATTGTCGCAAGCGTTTCCACTTCCCTCTTTTTCTCTTCGCAGGTATTAGCCTGCTTCCTCACTTTAGTATCTACCTCGGATACTAAATCCTTTAAAGTTTCCACCATCTGTAGATCCTCTTTTTTCACTAACTGAATTTGTTCCGTCACCTTATTCTCGATGATCGGAGCAACTGCTTATCCTACACCTTTCTCGATTCTGCTAATTTCTGCCGGAACTCCTATCATTTCCTGTTTAAGATTACCGATTTCGGTATTAATCACAACAATGTCGTTGTTGTGGTCTTCAGTCCTGAGACTGGTTTGATGCAGCTCTCCATGCTACTCTATCGTTTGCAAGCTTCTTCATCTCCCAGTACCTACTGCAACCTACATCCTTCTGAATCTGCTTAGTGTATTCATTTCTTGGTCTCCCTCTACTATTTTCACCCTCCACGCTGCCTTGCAATACTAAATTGGTGATCCCTTGATGCCTTACAACACCTCCTACCAACCGATCCCTTCTTCTAGTCAAGTAGTGCCACAAACTTCTCTTCTCCCCAATCCTATGCAATACCACCTCATTAGTTATGTGATCTACCCATCTAATCTTCAGCATTTTTCTGTAGCACCAAATTTCGAAAGCTTCTATTCTCTTCTTGTCCAAACTATTTATCGTCCATGTTTCACTTCCATACATGGCTACACTGCACACATATACTTTCAGAAACGACTTCCTGATACTTAAATCTATACTCGATGTTAACAAATTTCTCTTCTTCAGAAACGCTTTCCTTGCCATTGCCAGTCTACATTTTATATCCTCTCTACTTCGATCATCATCAGTTATTTTGCTCCTCAAACAGCAAAACTCCTTTACTACCTTAAATGTATCATTTCCTAATCTGAAACTGCCTGGCAGATTAAAACTGTGTGCCCGACCGAGACTCGAACTCGGGACCTTTGCCTTTCGCGGGCAAGTGCTCTACCACTGAGCTACCGAAGCACGACTCACGACCGGTACTCACAGCTTTACTTCTGCCAGTACCTCGTCTCCTACCTTCCAAACTTTACAGAAGCTCTCCTGCAAACCTTGCAGAACTAGCACTCCTGAAAGAAAGGATATTGCGGAGACATGGCTTAGCCACAGCCTGGGGGATGTTTCCAGAACGAGATTTTCACTCTGCAGCGGAGTGTGCGCTGATATGAAACTTCCTGGCAGATTAAAACTGTGTGCCCGACCGAGACTCGAACTCGGGACCTTTGCCTTTCGCGGGCAAGTGCTCTACCACTGAGCTACCGAAGCACGACTCACGACCGGTACTCACAGCTTTACTTCTGCCAGTACCTCGTCTCCTACCTTCCAAACTTTACAGAAGCTCTCCTGCAAACCTTGCAGAACTAGCACTCCTGAAAGAAAGGATATTGCGGAGACATGGCTTAGCCACAGCCTGGGGGATGTTTCCAGAATGAGATTTTCACTCTGCAGCGGAGTGTGCGCTGATATGAAACTTCCTGGCAGATTAAAACTGTGTGCCCGACCGAGACTCGAACTCGGGACCTTTGCCTTTCGCGGGCAAGTGCTCTACCACTGAGCTACCGAAGCACGACTCACGACCGGTACTCAGAAGTTTCATATCAGCGCACACTCCGCTGCAGAGTGAAAATCTCATTCTGGAAACATCCCCCAGGCTGTGGCTAAGCCATGTCTCCGCAATATCCTTTCTTTCAGGAGTGCTAGTTCTGCAAGGTTTGCAGGAGAGCTTCTGTAAAGTTTGGAAGGTAGGAGACGAGGTACTGGCAGAAGTAAAGCTGTGAGTACCGATCGTGAGTCGTGCTTCGGTAGCTCAGTGGTAGAGCACTTGCCCGCGAAAGGCAAAGGTCCCGAGTTCGAGTCTCGGTCGGGCACACAGTTTTAATCTGCCAGGAAGTTTCATGTCAGCGCACACTCCGCTGCAGAGTGAAAATCTCATTCTGGATTTCCTAATCTAATTCCCTCAGCATCACCCGACTTAATTCGGCTACAATCCATTATCCTCGTTTTGCTTTTGTTGATGTTCATCTTATATCCTCCTTTCAAGATACTATCCAATCCGTTCAACTGCTCTTCCAAGTCATTTGCTGTCTCTGACAGAATTACAATGTCATCGGCAAACCTCAAAGTTTTTATTTCTTCTCCATGGATTTTAATAGCTACTCCGAATTTTTCTTTGGTTTCCTTCACTGCTTGCTCAATATACAGATTGAATAACATCGGGGATAGGCTACAACCCTGTCTCACTCCCTTCCCAACCACTGCTTCCCTTCCGTGTCCCTCGACTCTTATAACTGCCTTCTGGTTTCTGTACAAATTGTAAATAGCCTTTCACTCCCTGTATTTTACCCCTGTCACCTTCAGAGTTTGAAAGAGAGTATTCCACTCAACATTGTCAAAAGCTTTCTCTAAGTCTACAAATGCTAGAAACGTATGTTTGTCTTTCCTTGATCTAGCTTCTAAGATAAGTCGTAGGGTCAGTATTGCCTCACGTGTTACAATATTTCTACGGAATCCAAACTGATCTTCCCCGAGTTCGGCTTCTACTAGTTTTTCCATTCGTCTGTAAAGAATTCGCATTAGTATTATGCAGCTCTGGCATATTAAACTGATAGTTCGGTAATTTTCACATCTGTCAACACCTGCTTTCTTTGGTATTGGAATTATTATATTCTTCTTGAAGTCTGAGGGTATTTCGCCTGTCTCATACATTTTGCTGACCAGATGGTAGAGTTTTGTCAGGGCTGGCTCTCCCAAGGCTATCAGTAGTTCTAATGGAATGTTGTCTATTCCCAGGGCCTTCTTTCGACCTGTGTCATATCTCCCATTTCATCTTCATCTAGATCCTCTTCCATTTCCATAATATTGTCCTCAAATCCATCGCCCTTGTATAGACCCTCTATAAACTCCTTCCACCTTTCTGCTTTCCCTTCTTTGCTTAAAACTGTGTTTTCATCTGAGCTCTTGATATTCATGCAAGTGGTTCTCTTTTCTCCAAAGGTCTCTTTAATTTTCCTGTAGGCAGTATCTATCTTACCCCTAGTGAGATAAGCCTCTATGTCCTTACATTTGTCCTCCAGCCATCCCTGCTTAGCCATTTTGCACTTCCTGTCGATCACTTTTTTGAGACGTTTGTATTCCTTTTTGCCCACTTCATTTACTGCATTTTTATATTTTCTCCATTCATCAATTAAATTCCATATTTCTTCTGTTACCCAAGGATTTCTACTAGCCCTCGTCTTTTTACCTACTTGATCCTCTGCTGCCTTCACTACTTCATCCCTCAAAGCTACCCATTCTTCTTCTACTGTATTTCTTTCCTCCATTCCTGTCAATTGTTCCCTTATGCTCTCCCTGAAACTCTGTACAACCTCTGGTTTAGTCATTTTATTCTGGTCCCATCTCCTTAAATTCTCACCTTTTTGCAGTTTCTTCAGTTTTAATCTACAGTTCATAACCAATAGATTGTGGTCAGAGTCCACATCTGCCCCTGGAAATGTGTTACAATTTAAAACCTGGTTCCTCAATCTCTGTCTTACCATTATATAATCTATCTGAAACCTGTCAGTATCTCCAGGGTTCTTCCATGTATACAACCTTCTTTCATGATTCTTGAACCAAGTGTTAGATATGATTAAGTTGTGCTCTGTGCAAAATTCTTCCAGGCGGCTTCCTCTTTCATTTCTTAGCCCCAATCCATATTCACCTACTACGTTTCCTTCTCTCCCCTTTCCTACTACCGAATTCCAGTCACCCATGACTATTAAATTTTCGTCTCCCTTTACTATCTGGATAATTTCTTTGATTTCATCATACATTTCTTCAATTTCTTGCTCATCTGCAGAGCTAGTTGGCATATAAACTTGTACTACTGTAGTAGGCGTGGGTTTCGTGGTTATCTTGGCCACAATAATGCGTTCACTATGCTGTTTGTTGTAGCTTACCCGCACTCCTATTTTTTATTCATTATTGAACCTACTCCTGCATTACCCCTATTTGATTTTGTGTTTATAATCCTGTACTCGCCTGACCAAAAGTCTTGTTCCTCCTGCCACTGAACTTCACTAATTCCCACTATATCTAACTTTAACTTATCCATTACCCTTTCTAAATTTTCTATCCTACCTGCACGATTAAGGGATTTGACATTCCACAATCCGATCCGTAGAACGCCAGTTTTCTTTCTCCTGATAATGACGTCCTCTTGAGTAGTCCCCGCCCGGAGTTTCGAATGGGGGACTATTTTACGTCCGGAATATTTTACCCAAGAGGATGCCATCATCATTCAACCGTACAGGAAAGCTGCATGTCCTCGGGAAAAGTTACGGCTGTAGTTCCCCCTTGCTTTCAGCCGTTCTCAGTACCAGCACAGCAAGTCCGTTTTGGTTAGTGTTACAAGGCCAGATCAGTCAATCATCCAAACTGTTGCCCTTGCTAGTCCTGAAAAGGCTGCTGCCCCTCTTTAGGAACCATGCGTTTGTCTGGCCTCTCAACAGATACCCCTCCATTGTGGTTGCACCTACGGTACGGCTATCTGTATCGCTGAGGCACGCGAGCCTCCCCACCATCGACAAGGGGGGGAATCACAACAATATCTTGTTTTATTTTATCAAATTTCGTGTTAACAACTCCAAGATTGTTGTTAACTACATTAATAGCTTTGTTCTGATTGTCTAGCTTCCTGTCAATAATTTTCAGACTGAGATTTAATTTCTGCCGATTGAGTTTCTATCTTGCTAGACTGACCGTTGATTTCGTTAATCAAAACATGCAATAAATCAGTTAAATTCCCGGAAACTACCGCTTTTACTTCCGTAGAGGGTTCCCCTATAAATGTCCCCCCGTATTCGTCATCAAGGGGTTCAGATTTGATTTTCATTTCCTATTCCGAAACATTTTCTAAAGTTTGGAATTCCATTTGTGCTCTTTGTTGCGTTTTGGCGGTCGCATCTTTCATGCTAGCCGCCTGACCCTGAACAATGGGTTCCATGGTGCGCGTTTCCCACTGTTCGACCGATTGCTTCGTACCCCAGTCTACCAAATTCTGGTAATTGTTGCCTTCACTCATTTTACCAATTTTCAATATAAATGCCAAATCTCAAATCTAATTAGTATTCCTCCCACTACTTATTCTCGCTGACATAACGACCTGTTCGTAACCAGTACTTTGTTAGGAGATTTAGACAATGCAAAATTCGTGTCCAGAACAACCTCAGATCCGAAGATTCTCCTGTCACCAGGTCGGCAAGTGATACGGAATGAATGTGGGTATATTGTATGCCTGTAGCATTGCTCAACCAGTACTTGCACCACGAATCTTCCCCTTTTGGACACAAACCGTGCTTTGGGATTGCATCTGTTGACACTCTGTGAAACCATGTTGCCCAAACAGTTCATCTCATGTTCTCCAAATCTCCCACATTTCTCCTTATTGCTAGTCCATAATATTGAGTGAAAGAGTCAGTTTCACTTTCTGTAAGACGACCTGGACCACCTATGTGTTTTCCATCTCACAGTGTTTATCCACTGAAGTTGTAACCTCCCCCTCACTTATCGACCTTAATGACAGTGAAAGATTAAACTGCGTGTACTTAATGGAAATTTGGGAAAAGCAATCGTCACCGAAGTTAATCTGTCGGTAAAGAGGGAGGAAAGGGTTACATCTAAATGAAAGGAAAAATGCAAATAAAGTTGGAGGAAATTAATTTTGAAAAAGGGTGAAGTTAATAAAGAAAGTAATTGTGCGGTCGTTACGTTAACAATTAACTGGCGTTAATTAGATATTTGAAATTTGGGGAAAATTACGGTCGCCAGTCCTATGGACAACTACTATAATAACAGAAAAAGAAAAGTTATTGGACATATAATTAGTACTAAAAGCGTGGCAACTGATGGTTGACACGTGTTGTGTGAAAACAATGTTTGTCAGAAGTAATAAATTTCGCTACACTCTGACTTAATGTAGCAAAACAATTAATAAAACCGGAAAATTGAAAGTTAATTTAGTGACTGAAATTAATAGTGAACTTTGTTTCTGAAGCACTACGAAATTAAATAAAATAAGGTTAGTCTTGGGCTTCCTCAGCAATCATTTCAAAAGCTACTTGAATCTACGCAATTTAGAAATAAGAGATTTAACTTTGAACTTGAATTAAATGATTTTGAACAATTAACAATAGTAAAATTTAGTACGTAACAAGCTGAGCGGCAGTCACAGGTAAGCTAAATTATGGTAACAAAACTCGCACTCTTAATTTGTGCTTGTGTAATCTAAATATAATTCTGTTTGGTTATGGTAGCCAGCTATGAATACTTTAACTGAACTTTGAAATTAAAGCAGTGAAATCGAATGATATTACTTTAATGCTGGCGTTTGAATTTCAACGACACTCGGGATCATTCCGGAAAAGGAAGGGACCCTGCTTGGTAATGCAATTGGGACAATGAGCAACAAAGGTTCATGCTATGTTGCTGTATTTTTGTGAGACAAATGGAACAGTTTGAAAAGCTGAAGTCTGCCATACAGTTCTAAAACTTTACGTGCTTTCAGTCTTCCTTGTTGGTTGATTGAAGGTTTGAAGTTGTCGATCGAGGAGGTGGCGACAGTCACTCATTGTCGGCCGTCGCTATTGCAGAAGCTGGATGTTGGCGCCCCTTCTTCTCGACACGGCCACCAGGCGAAACGGGCTCTTGATGTGCGCCAGCTAATGCTTCCCGTCCGCGACACCGTGTCAGAAACTATCATAGCAAGTCGAGCGCAAATACATGCTGCCAAACCCCGGAAACGCGGCAACTCGCGGGAGCGTCACTCAGCACACCTGTTCCACCGCCCTACCCCAGCCAGACTCCGCTCTGCCCGCGCTCCACGCGGCAGAGTTAACACTACCAAAGATCCTAAACACTTTGGTTCCCCAAAAGACCTATCGATGTAATCGTTTGACAGCATAGTTTTCCCTAGGCAAGACCCAGCGTAAAAATACAAATAATATTTACAAAACAAAACATAAATGCATAAATATATATATGCAAATTGCAAAACAATTAAAATATATAAAGACACAGAAATGTCATATCTTCAGGTAACAAAATAAGGAAATAATTTATAGTACAACAGAAGGAAACAGAAGGATATGCATTTCTGGCGTTACAATGTCTTTACATAATTTTCTCAGCTGCGCCCCATTCTTTTTCGTACATGCCCAACACATTCAAGCTTTTCTATCAGAGTGTCCCCATATGGTCTGTCATTAACAACAGTAGTGTGTCCTTTACGATCTCCATCCCCAAGGTAGCCTACATACCTCACACTACGACTGACATCTGACCTTCTAAAAATGTTTAGAGCTCCGTTCGTTTCCATGTTTCCACTTGGGCCAACAAAGTTCTTTACACAAACATGGGTGCTAATAAATTTACTTAAGCAACCCTAGCAGTGCTTTGTTAGACATTCATAATCTAGTATCTTACCAGTTTCAATAAATGTGGCAGTTACAACCCCATTCATAAAAGTATGACCTCTCTTCTGCCAAGATCCATCAAATGCTGATACAATGTCTGTAGTCTCAGAGAAGGCTACTACTTCTTCTGCTGCTCGTTTCATTTAATGTTCACTTACACCATATAAAACATTATGTATTACTTTATTTTATCTGCAAACCTCAATGGAGGTGGAGGAAAATCCATCACTGCACAGGAAGTCTGGGCAGCTCTCCTTCCCCGTCCAATAGATCGCATTCCATAAGCAATTTGAATATTTACACTGTAATGTCAACCCCAGTTACTGGCGTTGTCACAGTTTCACTGTGCATCTTACTCGAATTACAGGCAATCACTAACCGGCTTGAAAGACGCTTCCTTGCTGAAATATCCTCAGAAACGTCAATACTATCTTCACAATTGCGGTACTTACATTTAATAGCACTCTTAAAAAGTCTTGACAGCATATTTAGGTTCGCAATAACATTTTCGTCGTTATTGCTGCTCACAATATTACTAGGCTTGCTCGTATTGCGTTCATAAAGCGAAAGTGTACGTCTAGAAACACTGCCTGTAGACACAGTTTCCACAGGCGACTTTTGAAGCAGCTGATGAGTGTTCTTCGGTTGTGTTGGGAACTGGTTGCTGCAAAACTTTCGTTGGGGCTAAATTTCTTTACTCTCGGTATTTGTGGCACAGGAAACACATACATAGAAACAAAACAACACAGAATAGCTACAAAACCACACGCATATGAAATCCGAAACAATATACAGGGTGTTTATAAATGAATATTGGGGTTTGATCGCTTTATAATATTTATTATATTAAACTTAGAGTTATAAATGACAAGTCCAATGAAAGAGAAACTCAAGCAGTTTTACCAAGAACCTTATAAATGTTCAATGTGAGCACCATTTGTCACACGGCACACATCAAGTCTATAGCCGAGTCCTTCCCAAACGTTGATAAGTGTGTCTTCAGTCATTGTAGCAACAGCTGCTTCAATACAGTTTATTAATTCAGGGAGGTCTGCTGGTAGTGGAGGCACGTACACACGATCCTTGATGTAGCCCCAAAGGAAAAATGGCATGGCGTTAGGTCAGGTGAACGTGGAGGCTATGCAAAGCAAGCCCTGTCATTGGGCCACTTGCGGTCTATCACTAACTCTTGGTCGTCCTGTGCTCTTCCCTTTACAAAGGCAGCCGGTATCTTCATATTGATGATACAATCTACGCGGGGTCAAAGATTTTCTCTGCCTTGTGATGACTGGGTGTTGTGTGATGGCCTTAGGTTAGTTCGGTTTAAGTAGTTCTAAGTTCTAGGGGACTGATGACCATAGATGTTAAGTCCCATAGTGCTCAGAGCCATTTGAAGCAAGCCATTACAATCTACGAATGTTATTACCACTTGGAGGATCACAACCGAACTTCAGCCGGAATGCACACTGCACAGTAACTACAGATACAGTCTTTGCAAACTGCAAAATACAAAACGTTTTCTGTTCACTAGTCACCATCTTCGCTACTACCGCTGTCTAGCGGATTACGGCGGAAACAATGCGCGCTGCGCATGCGTACTGATGCTAAACAAAACTATTTAATTTGCTCTTTGATTTAACATATCATTTACAACTGTAGGTTTAATGAAATAAATATTATAAAGCGTTAAAACCCCAATATTCAGCCCGCATCTCGTGGTCGTGCGGTAGCGTTCTCGCTTCCCACGCCCGGGTTCCCGGGTTCGATTCCCGGCGGGGTCAGGGATTTTCTCTGCCTCGTGATGGCTGGGTGTTGTGTGCTGTCCTTAGGTTAGTTAGGTTTAAGTAGTTCTAAGTTCTAGGGGACTTATGACCACAGCAGTTGAGTCCCATAGTGCTCAGAGCCATTTGAACCATTTTTGAACCCCAATATTCATTGATAAACACACTGCATTCTCAGATCTTTGTTTACATTCGAACCATAGCCTTCTAGGCATGCCTGTTCTTTGGTTCTGGGACTCAGTGCCTTCTAGAATACACCTGTGTTAACGATCCGTAAGTAACGATGGAGAGAATGGAAGAACAAAATAATGCATCACATATTCTGACGCAGTTCAATCTGACAGATGGGCGTGGCTCCTGTGCAACATTACGTTCAGCCTCAATTTTAGAACGAATGGAAAATGATAATGCCCATAAACTACACATTTTTGAAATCAGCATGAACATGTTCTTTTCTATAGACCAAGACTTGTTTTTAAAATTTTTGGTCATTTTTACGAGCATGTCCCCTTAACGCTGTATCTTTATAATTAACTTTCAACAACAGTCAAATGACAGATTTCTGCAAAACATATTCCCCAAACCATCAACTGATAATATTTGCATTAAGGTGCATAGATACAAATAGCCATAACAAACGATGTAAATGAAGACCAGTGGAACAACAGAGAAATTTTCTGCAAAAATGAAATACCATTTACATGACACCTGGTGATGTTATGTTAAAACATTGGTTACTAAGATACCAGCCGATATCGCAAACATCGCGTGTCACATCAACAGGCCTCCCGCTCGCGACAAGCACGTTACAATCACGGGGCGGGGGGGGGGGGGGGGGCAGAATACCACAGCCTAAGCACAAATAAATTAAGCCAAGACAACTCAAGCTTCCTCTAACATTACACGTCAAAAGGCGCCTTTAGAAGCTAATGTGAGGAAGCCAGAAATTATTCAGTCAGCTACGCATTTACAAATGCCTTTACACGTTTTAACATAACAAGGAGTTTAAAACAAGAAAAATTTACATCACTCACCAATATATCTCAGGGATCAAAGCTACGAGTAACTCGAACCAGACTAAACAAAGTGAACAAATTAAAGTCCACAAAACATACATTAAATGTGAGGCCTTACCAATACAGATCGGACAAAGGGCCACTAGTGCAATTACTGTCTTAGAGGATATACCATCCTTACCTCTATAATTGATGGTATTGAGCATAACCTTTTAGCCACCAAGAAATACATCAAAGTCTTAAGCTTGGACAATACGATCTAAAACAATTTAAACACTTATTAACATTAGCCTCTAAAATCACAATATTTCATATTAAGGAAAACAAATAGCTCTATAAAATAATAAATTCGATGCAAAAAAATTTTAAATCATCCCTAAGCACTAATTTTACGCCACAACTTGGCCCATAAAACCTCATAATTCCCAAAATCACGTAAGGTAAACTAAATATACACCTATGCATTCTGAATGAACCGTATGGTAACTGTTGCACCAAATTAAAGCGGAACAAATCCCAGAGAGCCATGCAAGGCGGGAACCGAGTGAGCGGATAGGTAAGTAATAGCGACTGTTGCACAAGAAGTTACGGAATCCAATACACTGGGAGACGACACTTAACAACAACGGTGACGATTCAAAGACACACACCGGCACTCTCGGTGTGCAAGACTTCTTTTTCAAAGAACCGGCCGCCGCCACGCAGCGTCGTACTATGGGACTTGTTTTTCAGGTCGCCAAGCCAACGATAAGTCCAGAGACACTACACTACACTCTCACCACCTATCTAGATGACAGTAAATATGAGAAATAAACGAGCCAAAGATTCGACTCAAGCCGGCACGGCATATGATGCCTCCAATATGCAAGTATCTATACATCTGATTGTCTGTACATGGAGTGCATAGGGGTCTGAAGATGGCATCACTGAGATGCCGAAACCGGTTGTCTAGGTAAAATGACTTCGCAGGTATAAGTCTGTTGGGCAATTTTCCTTGGTAAAATATTTTGGACACTTTCGAATCTAATATATTTCAGGTAACATTTAGGAATCATGTTACCAGTATAGAAATGCTTTCTGTCAACTGGCCATGAATTGTTAGCCAAATGTGCAGTGCAGCATTTCTCCATGAACATGTCACGATACATTGGGAATACGTGTTGGTGTGTCGATAGATTTCTAATGTTTTGCACTCTTCCACAGACGAAATATTTAGAGCATAAATCGTTTCTTAGCGTAGCCACGTTCTTTAGAAACTGCCTCTCAATACACGTGAGTGAACACATTTAAACACGCATCATGTGGAGATAATTACATGCTTTTTGCATTCAACTCTAGAACGGATGAGCCATCATTCGATGAATAATTTTCACCAAAAGAGGCCCATTTTTTGTGGTGGACGGCACAGTTTTCTTTGACTCTTTGTAGGCATTGTCGGCTGCGTCAGTAAAAAATGTGTGTGAGCACTCGAAGTGCATTTCTGGAAATTCTGGATTATATCTCTTTCAGTTTCCTACGTAATGTATCCAACTAGGAAAAAAATGATAAAAATGTAAAGAAATATTATGACGCGTTGTTTTGAATGATAACTGTTCGAGTGGCGGGACACATCACACTGACGAGAACAGGGGTATGATAATAATAATAACATGGCCTGTGGACCTCTGAATAAATGATTTATATGAACTTCCTGCTGCGTTATCTAATTTTGAAATACTTAACAGCTGCTTTCAGGCACAGACGTCTTTGATGGTGAGTGGAAAAGCTTGATGACGCAGGACTGTGATAATGTTAAGTTCCAGTGCAACAAATGATTTGTATGCTAACAGCGGTGGTAATCAGAGTTCGTTAAGAAACATAGACTGAAGCTCGATTTGTGTAAATTTGAATGCACATACGATAGCGCGCTGATGGAGCGTTCACTTCCAACCGGCTTAAGTAGATGAACTCATATAAAATGGGTTTACAATTAGTAGAGCACGGTATTAATGATTGTGCTGAAGAATAAAACATGAAACATTTCTAAATAGTGCGACTGCTACGGTCGCAGGTTCGAATCCTGCCTCGGGCATGGATGTGTGTGATGTCCTTAGGTTAGTTAGGTTTACGTAGTTCTAAGTTCTAGGGGACTAATGACCACGGCAGTTGAGTCCTATAGTGCTCAGAGCCATTTCTAAATATTAGATATATTGACAAAATAAACAGAACCTTTTCCTCTGCACGTCTAATCAAGAGAACGAACAAGCAGTAAAAGGCAATTGTTAAGAAAAGAGTTGAAGCAAGAGACTCGTATACCATTTCTTTTAGATGACCTCCGAATTTTACGGAGATAATATTACATGCACTAGCGATGTACTCTCGGCAATATGATTAGTGATGTACTCTGGGCAATACGATAACTTATTTGACTTTAAATTTCATCACAGTGATGTCTTACAGTTATGCAGTGTGACTCAAGAAGTAAGAAAACATTTCAGTCGTTCATTACAGAGAAGCACATTGCGCATGTCACTGGCTGGTGCAAGGTTCATGGTTTTGTATTCGCACAGACACAATGACATACACTGAATATGCGCACCATGCGTTCCTCGAGAAACATTGAAACGGTAGTCCGTTTCATTCCACACATGAATCAACCAATTTCTGCCTCGCGGGATTAGCCGAGCGGTCTAAAGGTCTGCAGTCATGGACTGTGCGGCTGGTCCCGGCCGAGGTTCGAGTACTCCCTCGGGCATGGGTGTGTGTGTTTGTCCTTAGGATAATTTAGGTTACGTAGTGTGTAAGTTTAGGGACTGATGACCTTAGCAGTTAAGTCCCATAATATATCACACACATATGAACATTTTTGAACAAATTCCTATGTATCGATCGTCAACTTCAAAAATTCGATTTCTCAACTTTTGACGAGTAGCTGCCGTAAGGGGGAATAAAGACTTTGTCTTTTATATACCTCGACAGGAAAAAATCACAAGGTGCGATGTCTGATGACTTCTAAGGCCGAAAACAATAAACAAGATGTTGTAGTCCACCTCTTCTAATGCAACGTTATCGGATGGTGTTGATAATATGACGCCGCACCTCGAGGTAAAACTGAGGCGGTGCGCCGTCATGCGTAAAAATTAAATCATTGGAATTTTCGTGAAGTTGAGGAAACAACGAATATTGCAACTTGTCCAGTTACGACGTTCCTGTTACAATTTCCTCCTCAAAAAGGAATGGTCCATAAACAATGAGAACAAAACTGGCACAAAACACATTCAGTTACGGTGAGTCTCCTTCACGTTCGAAGACGCCGCCAGGATTTTGTGACCCCAAAATTCTTATATGATGGCGCTTTACTTTACCAGAGAGACGAGACGTCGACTCATCCGAAAAAATGCATCGTTCGCAAAAAGTGTCTTCAGCTATTTTCTGGAGAATTTAAATGTATAATTCGTACCTTCTGTTGTGGTCGCCGTGATGCAACTGCAACGTCTCAGACTTGAAATGCAGGCGTCTTTTCAGATCACGACACACCGTTGCTTGTAGAAGTTGGAGTTCCTGGATTCCCCGTCTTGTTGACTTCTGAGGGCTCCGTGCGGCCGCATCTCGGATACGCTCCATATTTTCATCACTTGTGCGTGGCCGCCCAGTGTTCTTCCTTCTGCATATGCAACCAGTTTTAATGAGTTTTGTATGTCAGTCTCCTTTTGCAAACGTGGCTGCTTGCTAAATCAATGCCGGAATGCTCACTGCATTTGAACAATCGATTGACTTCGCGAAAATTATAAAATGATTCCTTTGGTGGCGTAGTCGCCATATTGCTGCAAACAATGAACAGTGCACCTATATCAAAACTTCGAACCTTCCTCTGTCCAGTGACATGTCCAATGCGTTTTGCTTTCTATAGTTTGTATTACCCCCCATGAACCATGGACCTTGCCGTTGGTGGGGAGGCTTGCGTGCCTCAGCGATACAGATAGCCGTACCGTAGGGGCAACCACAACGGAGGGGTATCTGTTGAGAGGCCAGACAAACGTGTGGTTGCTGAAGAGGGGCAGCAGCCTTTTCAGTAGTTGCAAGGGCAACAGTCTGGATGATTGACTGATCTGGCCTTGTAACAATAACCAAAACGGCCTTGCTGTGCTGGTACTGCGAACGGCTGAAAGCAAGGGGAAACTACGGCCGTAATTTTTCCCGAGGGCATGCAGCTTTACTGTATGATTAAATGATGATGGCGTCCTCTTGGGTAAAATATTCCGGAGGAAAAATAGTCCCCCATTCGGATCTCCGGGCGGGGACTACTCAAGAGGATGTCGTTATCAGGAGAAAGAAAACTGGCGTTCTACGGATCGGAGCGTGGAATGTCAGATCACTTAATCGGGCAGGTATGTTAGAAAATTTAAAAAGGGAAATGGATAGGTTAAAGTTAGATATAGTAGGAATTAGTGAAGTTCGGTGGCAGGAGGAACAAGACTTCTGGTCAGGTGACTACAGGGTTATAAACACAAAATCAAATAGGGGTAATGCAGGAGTAGGTTTAATAATGAATAGGAAAATAGGAATGCGGGTAAGCTACAACAAACAGCATAGTGAACGCATTATTGTGGCCAAGATAGATACGAAGCCCACACCTACGACAGTAGTACAAGTTTATATGCCAACTAGCTCTGCAGATGACGAAGAAATTGAAGAAATGTATGATGAAATAAAAGAAATTATTCAGATAGTGAAGGGTGACGAAAATTTAATAGTCATGGGTGACTGGAATTCGGTAGTAGGAAAAGGGAGAGAAGGAAACATAGTAGGTGAATATGGATTGGGGCTAAGAAATGAAAGAGGTAGAATTTTGCACAGACCATAACTTAATCATAGCTAACACTTGGTTTAAGAATCATGAAGGAAGGTTGTATACATGGAAGAACCCTGGAGATACTAAAAGGTATCAGATAGATTATATAATGGTAAGCCAGAGATTTAGGAACCAGGTTTTAAATTGTAAGACACTTCCGAGGGGCAGAGGTGACTCTGACCACAATCTATTGGTTATGAACTGTAGATTAAAACTGAAGAAACTGCAAAAACGTGGGAACTTAAGGAGATGGGACCTGGATAAACTGAAAGAACCAGAGGTTGTACAGAGTTTCAGGGAGAGCATAAGGGAACAATTGACAGGAATGGGGGAAAGAAATACAGTAGAAGAAGAATGTGTAGCTTTGAGGGATGAAGTAGTGAAGGCAGCAGAGGATCAAGTAGGTAAAAAGACGAGGGCTAGTAGAAATCCTTGGGTAACAGAAGAAATATTGAATTTAATTGATGAAAGGAGAAAATATAAAAATACAGTAAATGAAGCAGGCAAAAAGGAATACAAACGTCTCAAAAATGAGATCGACAGGAAGTGCAAAATGGCTAAGCAGGGATGGCTAGAGGTCAAATGTAAGGATGTAGAGGTTTATCTCACTAGGGGTAAGATAGACACTGCCTACAGGAAAATTAAAGAGACCTTTGGAGATAAGAGAACCACTTGTATGAACATCAAGAGCTCAGATGGAAACCCAGTTCTAAGCAAAGAAGGGAAAGCAGAAAGGTGGAAGGAGTATATAGAGGGTCTATACAAGGGCGATGTACTTGAGGACAATATTACGGAAATGGAAGAGGATGCAGATGAAGATGAAATGGGAGATACGATACTTCGTGAAGAGTTTGACAGAGCACTGGAAGACCTGAGTCGAAACAAGTGCCCCGGAGTAGACAACATTCCATTGGAACTACTGACGGCCTTGGGAGAGCCAGTCCTGACAAAGATGAAATGGGAGATACGATATTGCGTGAAGAGTTTGACAGAGCACTGGAAGACCTGAGTCGAAACAAGGGTCCCGGAGTAGACAACATTCCATTGGAACTACTGACGGCCTTGGGAGAGCCAGTCCTGACAAAAGTCTACCATCTGGTGAGCAAGATGTATAAAACACGCGAAATACCCTCAGACTTCAAGAAGAATATAATAATTCCAATCCCAAAAAAAGCAGGTGTTGACAGATGTGAAAATTACCGAACAATCAGTTTAATAAGCCACAGCTGCAAAATACTAACACGAATTCTTTACAGACGAATGGAAAAACTAGTAGAAGCCGACCTCGGGGAAGATCAGTTTGGATTCCGTAGAAATACTGGAACACGTGAGGCAATACTGACCTTACGACTTATCTTAGAAGAAAGATTAAGGAAAGGCAAACCTACGTTTCTAGTATTTGTAGACTTAGAGAAAGCTTGACTGGAATACTCTCTTTCAAATTCTAAAGGTGGCAGGGGTAAAATACAGGGAGCGAAAGGTTATTTACAATTTGTATAGAAACCAGATGGCAGGTATAAGAGTCGAGGGACACGAAAGGGAAACAGTTGTTGGGAAGGGAGTAAGACAGGGTTGTAGCCTCTCCCCGATGTTATTCAATCTGTATATTGAGCAAGCAGTAAAGGAAACAAAAGAAAAATTCGGAGTAGCTATTAAAATCCATGGAGAATAAATAATAACTTTGAGGTTCGCCGATGACATTGTGAAACACGTATGTTGTGTGGCGGCGATGGCGAGGCATTGCAGAGTCTCTGAGCAGAGAGCTATTTGTCGTTCCTAGTCTGCGCTTGACTGCGCGAGAGTGCAGTTCAGTTGTGAGGCAGTGGCGGTCGAGCCGCAGTTCAGTTCAGTTGCGAGGCAGTTGCGCTCGAGTCGCAGTCGAGTTCAGTTGCACATAGGGAGTTAGCTGTTGTGTCAGGAGTCGGCGGGCGTCGACATGGCACTCTGGTCAAGATTCGCGACAAGGTATATTTTTTAATAAGGTAATGAAGCAGCATTGCGCACATCTGATAATGTAATGTAAATTAACTGTAACTAATTTGTTCAACAATCGCCCCAATAATAATTTTTTTTTTCAAACCAAGCACTTTAACAAAACAAACATTTTATTGAAAGAATATTTGCCTTCCATTTCCTTTAAAGAAATATTTACTTAAGTTCAAACAATGTTTGCGATGCATTTCCTCCAAGCTATGGCGAAAAATAGGAGCAGATGCAGTTTGAGGTAAGAATTTGAGTTTAATTATTGCACAGGGCCTAAGATCGATATTTCGGTCTATTTGCATTTTTATTGTGACTGAGATTTCATTAACATTTGAATAATTTTCTTTTAAATTTTATCTGCTGGGAGGTTACACTTAGCTCTATGTCTATTCTCATTTAAAATATTATCATAATTTTCTCTTGGGAGGTTACACTATTGTCCTTATAAATTTCTCTGGGGAGGTTACACTTGGCGACCCTGCCAGGATCGTATTTCGTTGAGAATCTTCTGATATGTAGCCAGATATCTGCTCTTATTTGCTTAAATATAATTAGCATTTGGCGCAACACTTTTACTAATTTGTGAATTCTTTCCTCAGATCATCGGCAATTCTTTGCTCTGTTGCATTTGTGTTTGTTGCTTTTGCATTGTGCTTATTTCTTTTGTGAATAATTTTGACTATTGTAAAAATGCCGCGAAAGACTGTGAATAGTGTATCGCGAGGTATTATGAACGAAATTACCGACTTAAACAACGTGACCGATAGTAATTGTGACCCGCAGTGTAATGATGACAATCCTGCGTTCACTGACAATCAATGCGTTCCAACCACTAATGAGGATTTTTATCTTACTGATGAACAAACGAACTCGGTTATGTCCTCTGTTGATTTGACGACAATTGATGATGCGGGACACTCTATTGTAATGAGCGCTGCCCAGCCTAACACAACCGGTTTACTAAATTCACGTGATGAACACACAAATTTGTCTAATGAAAATGAACAGGATACACAAAGTAGGACGGATTTATTTAATTCCGAAATAGTGTCTGACAGTGTACATCCGACTGATAAACGTTTTTGTAAATTACAGAATGACCAAATGGTCACACAAAACGAGACAATTCCAGATCCACCATTAATTAGCACAGAGAATAGAAATGCTAATTTTGTATCGGATCCAATTATGGCATTTTTGCTACAAAATTTCAAACAACTTAGTGAGAAAATAGACAACAAGTCCAAACAACTTAGTGAACAGGCCAGACAACAGAGTGAAAAATTAGACAATAATAATGAAGATCTCAAACAACTTAGTGAACAGGTCAGACAACAGAGTGAAGATAACAAACAAGATAACG
This sequence comes from Schistocerca nitens, assembly GCF_023898315.1. Classification (NCBI taxonomy): domain Eukaryota; kingdom Metazoa; phylum Arthropoda; class Insecta; order Orthoptera; family Acrididae; genus Schistocerca; species Schistocerca nitens. The sequence goes on from NC_064617.1 coordinate 575,773,905, forward strand.
AAAAACTCAAACAATACTTTAATGAAAAATTAAACAACAATTCGAGACAGCTTAGTGAACAAATTAGAGACGTTGCTGCGCAATGTCATGATACTAGGGAACAGTTGCGCGAGGAAATTGAGGCTTGTTCAAGAAAAAGTAGCGAAGAAATTAGGTCTGTTGCTCAGGAATTAAGGGAAATGCAAACAGCTGCAACAGAAACACTTAGAGACGAAATTAGCGAAGTCGCCAAACAATGCTCTGAAAAGGATACACTATTACGCGACGAGTTTAAAGCAATGACAGCAGAACTTTCGCGCACAATGGATGAAAAGATTGACGCGAAATTAGAGCAACAGAACACACAGATTGACGAACGTTTTAATCTTCACATACAAAACAGTGATATGCGTTTCCGCAAATTTATTCAGGATCAAAATAAAGTAAAACGTCAAGTAATGGAAACAATCACTACACAGAGACAAGAAGATAAACGTAAAATGTTTGCAAAGGCAAAAACATACGTAGACAACAATATTGCTACAGTATCGGACAAAATTAATACTATCGAACAATCGAACACAGAATTACGTGATGAAATTTCTGATCTTAAGTCAAAAACAGATACACACACAGTAGATATTCAAACAGTGACCGACAGACTCGAACAATTAGAACTAACACGGGATTCCGATGACGTCAAATCTGATGTTAAAAAACTGAACGAAACTACACGTAAGTTGCAAAAACAGATTAATACTTCTGATAGTAAAAACGATGATCAGGTAAAAATATTGACTGAAAAATATGATGAATTGGCCAGTCGTATTGACGTCATTGAAAGTAATAATGACAGCAAATCAGACGATACCTCACCGGTTTCATTTAATCAAACACCTGAATTTCAAAATCTACAGCAGACAATTAGTGAGATCGATTCGTCTAATAACACGTTGCGTAGAAAGTTGTCAAGTTTACAACAAGAAGTAACAGAGATGAAAAGTATTTCAGTTAATAACACATCACAGCAGACGCCACTTTGCGAACATTTGTCAGACTCGCGCAGCGCGAATAATTTGGGTAATCTACAGAGAGTACGGGACTTAGATTCCTAACAATCACAGTTCAACAGATTCTCTTACAGTCCTGAACCTGTTCCATCACACAGAGACGATAATTTCGATTACAAAAATTTTCTGTCCGTAAGAAAATTTAAAGTGTTTAAGAATGACAGAACACAGATTCACCCACTGGATTGGATACAACAGTTTAGCTTTGCTTTTCCACCGACTTAGCCCGTTACGCATAAACTTGAATTTATTTGCAGTTTTTTGGAAGGCGAACCGGCAACTCGAATGAGACCGATCGCGAGACAATGTTACTCGGTAGTAGAGTTTCAGAATGATTTTCTGTCAGCGTATTGGTCGAAGACGACACAGCGCGGAATTAAAGATCAGTTAATTAGTTTACCGAATTATGAGAACACCAATTTTCCCAGTGTCACGCAATTTTTTGAGCACATGGTGCAACAAAACCAGTACCTAAGTGAACCGTACAGTGAATTTGCGCTCATTCAATTATGTATCTCTAAATTACCACGGTCATTAAAAGTTTCACTTCTAACCGGTCAGCAAAAAGAAAATATTTCAGCATTTAGAGATCTGTTACAGCTCTTGGAAGTACAAGAATCTGATTATTCTTTTGTAAACAAAAATTTTTCTTGTAATAACCAAGGTCAACAAACGTACAGTAATTACGATCAACCACGAAATTTCAATAGTAAAAGTAACAGACACTTTAGGAATGACAACTACCAAAATTTTAATAACAGACAAAATTCCAATTATCAATACCGTCAAAATTATCGGCAGCAGGAACCATATTTTAGTAACAATAGACGTTTTCCACTACAACAGCATGAAAGTCAGCCGGTTAGCATACCTAACCAACAATGTAATACACAAGGTCAACCCAACTTCAATGTTTCGCCGCGTGCACGTATAGTCCCAGATCCAACAAATAGTAACGCACGGCAGCAAGGAAATAACTACGTACAGAGAAGACAGTATTTCAATTCCTATCGCAATGCACCGTATAGGAATGACTATCACGACAGACGTAAAAACGTTGAGCACAATTATCAGCGTACATATAATAACAGTCGGTCTTACCAACAGCAAAATCATCCGCAAGAACCTATTCTCATGAATGAACCCGACAGTAGGTATCATCCAGAGCGTAACACGTCTGGAAGAAATAATAGAACTGTTCAAATAGTAGAAATGCCACAGCATTCTCCTGATAATAATAACACGTCAGATAGAATCTGACTAGATACTGTACAGGTCGCATCTTCCAATAACACAAGCACTACTTTTGACACGCAGAATGTTATTCACGAAAATGTCATTACTTTTGACGACATACGAGACACTCTTTTACAGGAAAGACCAGTTGTTCAGAAAACCATTTCACATCCTGTCATCGAAATTAAAATTGGTTCATCGAAATTTTCAGCAGTAATCGATTCTGGATCACCAATGTCAGTTATAAATGAGGAAACTTTTAACGAGTCTAACAAAGAGAATAACTATCCCACATTTCCATTAGGCAAAACGAAAGTAAAAGGAGCAGTATCGAGTAAAGGAGCAGACGTTAAATTACAGACGCATTTATTATTTTGTATTGCAGGTCATACTTTTCACTCAAATTTTTAGATTGTTCCTTTATTGACAACAGACGTTATTTTAGGTACGAATTTTCTGGTACAACACGACGCAGTTATCGATTTTCAAAATTCCTATTTAATGTTGAAGGATGAAAATGTGCAATTGGCTTTAGAATTTCAGCACTCATTATCGGCAGAAGAGGAAACAATTAATTGTACACAGGTCATTTCCGTGTTACGTAACATAGACTATAATTCCGCATTGTTCACAGACACGTACATACACAACTATAACACTACAGACGAAGCTGACTACGACGTAATGCAGATGATTTCTGACAAAGTTAAACAAAGCAGTGCAAATACAGACGAAGAACGCAAGCAACTACAGAAAATTCTTTTACAGCAAGCTCCAGTTTTCGACAACATTCCTGGTACTATGTCCGGTTTTATGTATGAATTTCAAGTTAAACAGCACGATACATTTAAAGTAAAGCATTATCCCATTCCATATATCCACCGAGAACAGGTTAAAAAGGAATTGCAGGATATGCTTGATCAAGGAATTATTGAACCGGCAGTTAGTCCGTACATAAATAAACCCGCTACATATTGTTAAGAAAAAAGATTGCTCACTTCGCCTTGTACGTGATTCACGTCACATTAATGACATTATTATTAATGAAAAAGATCGACCACAGACATTAGAGGAACTTTTACAGAAATTTCATGGTACTGCTATTTATTCTACTTTAGATTTGAAATCGGGATTTTGGCAAATTCAACTTCATCCGAATTGCAGAAAATACACAGCATTTCTCTGTTTTGGTGACTGTTATCAATTTTGCAAATTACCATTCGGCTTAACTATTTCTTCTGCAGCTTTTATTCGCGGTTTGAACACAATACTTCCGACAGAACTTAAAGACAGAATTACGACGTACGTAGACGACATTCTTATCGCAGAAGCTAACTGGTCTGAACATAATGTGATTTTAGAACGACTGTTGCAAACTTTTCATGCACAAGGACTCGCAGTTAATCTCAGTAAATCGCATTTTGGTAAAACTTCTATAAAATTTCTTGGACACGTAATTTCAGCAGAAGGCATTGTGCCTGACCCGGAAAAACTTCAGGCTCTACGTGACATTACTGTTCCTACGACAAAGAAACAATTACGCAGTTTTTTGGGCTTAATTAACTTTTGTCGCAAATTTATTAATCGCTCTGCTTTAGACACACCTAGATTATGCCAATTAACAGGTAAAAACACTATTTGGTCATGGGATAAGCAAGCACATTCTGAATTTGTGAACCTGAAACATGCTTTGTTGAATGCTCCACTTTTATCGCACCCAGATCTTACTAGAAATTTTTCCGTTGCCACCGACAGTTCTAACACCGCTTTAGGCGTACACATTTTTCAGGAAATTGAAGAAGATGGCTCTATAGTAATTAAAATTATCGCATTTGCAAGCCGCATTTTGTCACCTGCTGAACGAAATTATTCCGTTACAGAACTTGAAACATTATGTGTTGTTTGGGCATTTATGAGATTTCGGCACTTTCTTTATGGAAGACATACCACCGTTTACACAGACCACAGAGCGATACAATTTTTACTTTCAGCTAAATTCACACACGATAGATTAAGTACATGGAAACTTTATGTACAGGAATTTAATTTTACGATTGTTCACATTCCCGGCACACAAAATGTTATAGCAGATGCATTATCTCGTTCTCTCAGCAACAATCAGCAAGACGTCGCAACCAACTTCTGCAAAGCAAATTTCAGCGTCATGTACATTCAGCAAGTTGCATTTGAAAATTTTATTTCGTCGTCATTACAGGACATAGCAAAAGAGCAAAATAAAGACAACGTGTGGAAAGAAATTAAACACCTTTGGCAAGATAAGAGTAATGTTACGATTAGAAACCACTACACTGTAAGCAATGACATTCTGTTTCGCCGCTCTCATCCAAACAGCAACAATTGGTTATCATGCATTCCTGACGAACTGGTTAACAAATTAATATGGTATACTCATTTAAGTTACGCACATTACGGAGGCAGAAAATGTTTTCTTATACTGAGACAGAACTGTTATTTTACCAACATGGAAAAACGTATACGACGAGTTTTAGCGTCATGTAAAATTTGCCAGAAAGCTAAGTCAGACACCACTTCACACATTCCTCCATTATATCCCTTTGTACCTGTTAAATTAAGACATATGGCTGCAGTAGACATTTTTGGTCCAATTCCGAGAACTAACTGAGGTTTTTGCTACATCTTTGTCGCTGTTGAACTCACTTCAAAATTTGTTACTTTCACTCCGTTACGCAAAGCTACTGCTAAAACTGTTTCGAAAGCATTTGTAAAACATTTTCTATTTCATGTAGGGCATGTGATGAGAGTAATTTCCGATAATGGATCACAATTTCGTTCTGCTATATGGACACACATGTAACGAGCTAGAAACATTTCTCCGATCTATATATCCAAGTACCATGCTTCTTCGAACCCTTGTGAACGATTAATGAAAGAAATTGGTAAACTGTGTAGAATATACTGCCACAAAAGACATATTGATTGGGACACACACATATTCTCATTCCAAGATGTAATTAATTCAATTCCAAATGAATCCACTATGCTATCTCCGTCTGTTATACTGAAAAACGTTGAACCACCAAACAAAATTAAAGAATTAGTAAACTTTCCTACATCTCGTCGAATACGACACCACGAAATAATTGACATTGCGCTGAACAACATCAAACGTGCCGCAGAACGCCGGAGAAGATAGCAAAAACAGGTTTGTACACGACGAGACTTTCACATTGGACAGAAGATATTAGTACGAACACACTATTTATCCAATAAAATAAAAGGTAAGTGCAGTAAATTTGAACTTCTATACGCAGGTCCATATCGGATTCGCAGCATTCCTCACCCCAATGTTGTACACGTCGAAACTCTGAGAACCAGAAAATCGAAAGGAAACCACCACTTATCCAACATAAAACCCTTTATTGAGTGAACATCCTTTACGATTTATCACACTGTAATGCTATTTACAAATTTTTATGATCATTTCTGCAAATATATTCACGTGACTAATTATTGATGACTATCGAATTTTTTTCTTGGCAAATGCCCGGCAAGGTAAGGTTAGCAGGTCGCTCTTCTTGTCGTTACACATCAGACCGTGCACATTTTCCATTTTTTTGTAGGTATGATTGTTTTCCTGTTTTGTTTGTATGCACTGTGAAATAGTTAAGGTATAACACACCATTTGACTTTGACATTGTTTGCCCTATGATATCTCAACATCGTGACTATTTTACATTTTTCTTTTTTTTTCTGCTGCATTGTGATATTCTCTGTACATTTTTGCCTCTGAACACTGTCTATGCCTTTGACATATTACGTTTTCTGTCATGTTACGCTGTATGCTTAATTATGTCACCATTAATCAGTCATTATTTAGTGGGTATATGATTTAAATGCAAGGCATTAATCTTTGTTCATCAATTTCAGAAAGAAATGATACGTAAAGGACATAAATTAAACAAAAATGGGAATTTCACATACGGAATAAACGAAAGAAGATACAAACACCTTATGAGGAAGAGTAAATGGATCAGAATTAACAAGCATTAACAAGAATATACTATACACATCGTAGAATAGCAGTCTTAACTAATTTTTTCTTTCAGAATACAAGGCGATTCATGCAGGCTGTCAGACAGAACTACACATCTTAGTTTTAGTGATGAAATACGCTAGAGATAAGGAATAGTTGTGTAATGAATAATGAAGTGATTTTCTTTTGCAGATGATAATGAATGCTGATGAAGAGTAATGATGAAGAATATGCTACTATGAATAATGAAGTTTTTCTTTACAGGTGATGATAATAATGAAGTTATGATAATATGGATACTGAAGTTTTTCTATACAGATGAGGATGATGTTGAAGTTTATGTATTTATGCTATGTAGTTATTTAAGTATTTGTTGCAGTTTGTTTTGACAGTATGTTTTATATCGTATGGTATGATGACTGAAGGTTTTGGAAAGGACAGCTATGGAACACATTTTTATACACATTTCATTACCTGTTAATTCGAAGTTCACTACTTTTCAGCATAGTCTGCGTTTCTTCTTTCAGCACAATAATCCATTTTGTATTTTTTTTCTTTTCAGGAGAAGCTTTTCATGATACTTACTAAACCTGTTACTTATTATACCTGTTCTAGTACTTGCATTTTATTTTTTACCCATTTGTGTCTATCATTTATAAATGTGATCACATATACTGCCTTGTTACATAACTTTGCTACAGATGACGAATGACGTTACCTATCCTCATTTGCAGCAATAGGTTAAAAGCAAATATTGTTATGCCTCAGCAATTAATTATCGATCCCAACGCAATGCATTGCTAGCACAAAAACAAAAAAAAATGTATTACCAGTCCCAAATAATGCTACTAGTTTAAGAGAATTCTGAATAATACTGATCAGCTCTGAATAGTATGTCACTTCAGTAATGACTTCTTAATGATACAAAAAAAAAAAAAAAAAAAATAATGCTTTGTAACTGGCAAATAACTGCCACTGTTTATTGTAATGAGACTACTTATAATGCCCATGATTATTAATGCTATGACTGTAATTAACTGATTTTTAATAATGACTTCTTAATGGTGTGTATCACCACTTTCAAATAATGCTACTCATTTAAGAGAGTTCTGAATAATACTGAATGATGAACAATGTTTTATACTATTCAATACTTGCTGGCCATTAAGTGCCGATAATTAATGTAACTAAATGAATTATGTTATTAATTATGCCATTAATTAGCTCCTGTTTTCAATGATGACTTTTCATGTTTTGGTAACTGGCCAATGAGTGCCAATAATTTGTATTACTCAATGAATTATGTTAATGCTATGCCAATAATTGACTCTCCTTTTCAATGATGATTTTTGATGAACATTATTCTGTCATACTAAATACGCTTAGTGACTGGCCAAGGACTGCCACTGTTCATTGTAATACGATTACCCATGACGCCAATAATTTAATTTTATGAACATTATTCTGTAATACTAAATACATGGTACAGAAATGTTCAATAACTGGGCTATGAATGCCGCAAACTACTAATGTAATCAAGACTAGTCTGTGACTTAATGTCCTTCACCTTCTGACCTAACTACCTGGAATTACTGTAATATCCATTTGTCCTGTCCATCCTCATAATCATGGAGCACTATATTTGGTTTTTGCACTAATTCTACGATGGTATGCCTTGTAAGAGCGTGGTGTTGACACGACATGCTGTCCACCACCGTGAGCGATGAAGACGTTATTATGGTCCCACTGTTTGGTGTACCTGATGTACTGCCAAAATGATAACAGGAAATATTACTACGACATTTCAGTGTCTTGGATACGCTGATAAATACTTCTGGGAAAAGAACTGCAAATTGTCTCACTTGGTGTTGTACTCCTGTGGAAAGATATGGACTTTCAGTGCAGCTGCGTGCAACCTAAGTGCTACAACCATGATGCAATCCTTCCTATCCCTTCCCTAATTCTTGTAAAATGAAAAAGTCATATACAGTGCGTGTGCACTTCCTTTCTTGTTAATAAGATCAGTTATCCTGAAATTACTAAAGACTTGTATAGCGCATGTGCACTTTATCACACTCCTTGATTTGTTTGTTTGTTGTAGAAAAATACTAGAGAGTACTACAGTCCGTGTGCACTTTTGTCATTTGTCAATATAATTTGTACTCATTAGATTTATTTGTCGTTAAAATATTAGAGAGTTTTTTCAGTGCATGTGCACTTTATGCCATTTGTACTCATTCATATATATTTTGTGACTTTCTGATATGCTCTGTACTACAGTGCGTGTGTATTTTTGGCGTTTATTAATATATTTTCTGATTCGCTGATATATTCTCAACTGCACTGCATGTGCACTTACGTCACTTGTCAAAATGATTTTTTTTTACCTTTGCGTTCTTTTTTTTTTTTTTTTGTTATGAAAATGCTAAAGAGTTTTTCAGTGCATGTGCACTTATGTTATATGTTAATATGTTTTCTACTGAACTTCAGTGCCTGTGCACTTTTCTCATTTTTCAATATGATTTGTACTCATTCTGTATACTTTTTATGATTTCCTGATATATTCAATACTTCAGTGCGTATGCACTTATGTCATTTGTTACTCATTGTATATACATTTCGTCATTTGCTTATATGCTCTCAAAAAAATGGTTCAAATGGCTCTGAGCACTATGGGACTTAACATCTATGGTCATCAGTCCCCTAGAACTTAGAACTACTTAAGCCTAACTAACCTAAGGACAGCACACAACACCCAGCCATCACGAGGCAGAGAAAATCCCTGACCCCGCCGGGAATCGAACCCGGGAACCCGGGCGTGGGAAGCGAGAACGCTACCGCACGACCACGAGATGCGGGCCGATATATGTTCTCAACTGCAGTGCATGTGCACTCATGTCACTTGTCAACATGATTTTTTGCCATTCTGTTTATTTATTCTGAAAATGCTAAAGAATTTTTTCAGTGCGTGTGCACTTTGTTATCTATCAAATAATTTGTATATACATTTTTCTGATTTACTAATATGTTTTGTACTCACATTTTGTCTTTGTCTGAAATGTTTTGTACTCGGTGCATGTGCACCACATTTAATTCATGTACTACATCTGTATATATGCTGTAATTGTAAATTTAATTAGTTAAGAAAATATTTTGCCGCGCTTGGCAAGTCCAAATGACTCACTATCGCTGCCAAATTTTTGCCCCTCCAGTGGAGGGTTATGAAACACGTATGTTGTGTGGCGGCGATGGCGAGGCATTGCAGAGTCTCTGACCAGAGAGCTATTTGTCGTTCCTAGTCTGCGCTTGACTGCGCGAGAGTGCAGTTCAGTTGCGAGGCGGTTGCGGTCGAGTCGCAGTAGAGTTCAGTTGCATGTAGGGAGTTAGCTGTTGTGTCAGGAGTCGGCGGGCGTCGACATGGCACTCTGGTCAAGATTCGCGACAAGGTATATTTTTTAATAAGGTAATGAAGCAGCATTGCGCACATCTGATAATGTAATGTAAATTAACTGTAACTAATTTGTTCAACAATCGCCCCAATAATAATTTTTTTTTCAAACCAAGCACTTTAACAAAACAAACATTTTATTGAAAGAATATTTGCCTTCCATTTCCTTTAAAGAAAAATTTACTTAAGTTCAAACAATGTTTGCGATGCATTTCCTCCAAGCTATGGCGAAAAATAAGAGCAGATGCAGTTTTACTGGGGTAAGAATTTGAGTTTAATTATTGCACAGGGCCTAAGATCGACATTTCGGTCTATTTGCATTTTTATTGTGACTGAGATTTCATTAACATTTGAATAATTTTCTTTTAAATTTTATCTGCTGGGAGGCTACACTTAGCTCTATGTCTATTCTCATTTAAAATATTATCGTAATTTTCTCTGGGGAGGTTACACTATTGTCCTTATAAATTTCTCTGGGGAGGTTACAATTGTAATTCTGTCAGAGACAGCAAAGGACTTGGAAGAGCAGTTGAATGGAATGGATAGCGTCTTGAAAGGAGGATATAAGATGAACATCAACAAAAGCAAGTGTCAGGAAGTCATTTCTGAAAGTATTTGTATGGAGTGTAGCCATGTATGGAAGTGAAACATGGACGATAAATAGTTTGGACAAGAAGAGAATAGAAGCTTTCGAAATGTGGTGCTACAGAAGAATGCTGAAGATTAGATGGGTAGATCACATAACTAATGAGGAAGTATTGAATAGGATTGGGGAGAAGAGAAGTTTGTGGCACAACTTGACCAGAAGAAGGGATCGGTTGGTAGGACATGTTCTGAGGCATCAAGGGATCACCAGTTTAGTATTGGAGGGCAGCGTGGAGGGTAAAAATCGCAGAGGGAGACCAAGAGATGAATACACTAAGTAGATTCAGAAGGATGTAGGTTGCAGTAGGTACTGGGAGATGAAGAATCTTGCACAGGATAGAGTAGCATGGAGAGCTGCATTAAACCAGCCTCAGGACTGAAGACCACAACAACAACAGTTTGTATTAGACAACTGAAATCCGTTCTTTCTTTTTGAATCATTCGGTATATCTAAGGATGGCCGACATCATCTTCTCAAATGTTTCGTTGTTGGTAATTAGTTGTCAAGTGTCTTTTGTTTCGCTGTTCTGTATAATTTTATAAAAGTTTCAGTAGATTCATTTGTTTGCTGCTGCGCGTTTATCGTCGTGGACGGATCGGTAATAAGTAAAAATAAAGCCTGAGAAGTCGATAGCTCGTCTACAGCAGAGAACGTGGAGATGAATATACTAATATTCCGTAGGGAACACAAATACAGCGCCTTCTTCCTCACCTGTCAACGAGAAAAGAGTAATACCACGACCAATCAAGGTCCAGCACAGCCGCCGTTATAAATAATAATTTATAAATTTATGATTTTCGTAAAAAGGTGAGAACGGCAAGCCTAAACCGAAATCCTTGGTGTGCGGCACAATGTTGGCAAATGAGTTTATGGCGCCTAGCAAGTTGAAAAGGCATTTGGAACCAAACAACCAAAGCTTCTCTCTAAGGCGGCAAAAGCATCTTTAACGTCTGTCTATCTCCATTCATGCATCTTCTGTCATGATGAAAAAACGAATAAGGCTGTCAGATGAAGCCCGTACGGCATCATTTAAAATTTCTGAAATGACTGCCAAGAAACAGGAGCTCCATAACATCGGCCAAGAGCTTATTCTACAGGCATGTTGGGTCCAGAAGCAGTCGAACAAACTTTACAAGTACTTTTCCAGGTGATACAGTTCATCGGCGCATCATCGACATGACAACTGAACTGAAACTAACGTTAGAGAAAACTGAAGAAACACGCAGTTTCCTCTAGAGTTAGGTAAAAGTCCTGATATTTCAGGAAAAACTCAGTTGTTATCTTTTGCGACATTTGTTTGCGGATCAGAAATTATTGAGAAATACCTGTTTTGTCGAGAACTGGCAAAATAACCACTGCAGATGATATATTTACTGCTGTTGAGAGTTTCTTTCAAGATAACGGGCTGAAGTGGAGGTATTGCATTGCTCTATGTAATTAGTGCGCTGCTGCAACGACAGTAAATATAATGGAATTTCTAACGTTTGTGCGTAATAAAAATCCATCAGTAATAAGTAGTCATTGTTTTCTACATAGAGAGGCCTTAGTAGTGAAGACCACGGCCGTAAATCGTTTGGGTGATGTAATTCAAACGGTTTTTTCGGTGATCAACTTCGTAAAAACTCGTCCTGTGAAACTGCGAGTGTCTGAGAAACTTTGTAACGATACGGGTGCAGACCATAAGGTAGTGTTATTGCACAGAAAAATCTGTTGACTTTCCAAAGGGAAAACGCTTACTACAGTTCTAGAACTTAAATACGAACTCCCTGTATTTCTTGAAACTAACGAAAATAATCAGTTTGGCTACTGAGAATGTCTTAAAACCCCCGTTTGGAGTGCTGAGTTGGGGTACCTTTACGATATTTTCAACAAACTCATTCGAATTCAAGTTTGCGGGGATGGCATACAACTATCACATCACCAAGTGATAATAAGTTCGTGCTTTGTACCTCGGCCGCAGCAAAAAAATAAAGGGGGATCTAAATGCTTTTCCAGATACGGCTACTGCATCACGTTTGTTGAATACAGCTAGAGGAACAAATACAAGGGCACCTATCTGGGTTGCAAAAACGTATATCCAAATCCTTTGCCTCGAGCTCGACTACTAGCTGGGAATTTTTGATTGCACCTGACGAGGAAAATTTCTTCAAAAAATGGTTCAAATGGCTCTGAGCACTATGGGACTTAAAAACTGAAGTCATCAGTCCCCTAGAACATAGAACTACTTAAACCTAACTAACCTAAGGACAGCACACACATCCATGCCCGAGGCAGGATTCGAACCTGCGACCGTAGCGGTCCTGCGGTTCCGAACTGAAGCGCCTAGAACCGCTCGGCCACAGCGGCCGGCGAAAATGTCTTCAAAGCTGAATTAAACAGCTCCGAAAAGAGCAACTTATGGAAATACCATAATCTTGAGACCGAAATTTAAAGAAAATGCTCCTGATGTTTTTTGGATTTCAATCGAAAGTTGAAAGGTGGCTACACTGAGCCACAGCGCCAGAGATCGCTAGAGAGCATTGTTCCGCCGCCTCCACTGGCAGTGATTATTGAGAACTCGTAGTAGTCAGTGCTTGTCCAGGACTGGTAGTAGTCAGTTCGTGTTCAGATGTGCTAGTAGGGAGTGCTTGCTGAGATGTGATACTGAAAAGTTCTTGTTGAGATGTGGTAATAGCGAGGCGGTGTGGAGATATATTGTAATTATGAGAGTGATTTTGGTCAATATATGAAGGTAACGAAACTTGATTTATTTTTCATTATTTCCATGTTTTAAATAATGTGTCATTACAGGTTCAGTCAACAAAGCATCTGGCTTGTGTTCTTGGATTAGAGTGTAATTGTGGTTCTCTTGAGTAATTATGGTATTTGTATTTTCTTTAATTAATTCAGTATAAATGTTATTTAAAAATTCTTGTGTTGTTGAAGAAGAACCGTGCCAGATGCGTACGTTGAGTCACACTCCCACACACAGAACAGTTACTCTTGTGCTTGTTGTTGCGTTGGTTTTATAGTTGCTGGGGACTTAATTAATTAACTGTGTTAATGAAAATTTCCATTTCATTCTTTGTTATTGTTCTAAGCAGTCAGATTGCGTAATAATAACAGTCAGGGCAACCGTTACGAGACTTCGTAATCGGACATACAGCTACTAAAATTATTTTCATCTTTTTTAATTAAGCCCCCATGCACGTGGCGACCGCTGCTTCGGATCGTCCCTTGGAATTCTTCTGATTGTAAAAATAGTAGACAGTAGTATTGTTGTAGTAATTTGTAGTTTAGTAATTGCAGTCTATATTGCATGTGTACATTTGGTAATTGGCATTCTTCTGATGGTATTTTTCAAAATTTAATATTGGTTGTCTTGTCTATGGGTTTGACAAATTAGTGCAATTATTTCAATTGTTCGTTAATCGTGTTTGAAGGAAGCGTTTCGTGTGAATGGTATTGTTGGTGATAACGTGTTATATTCTCTGTAATTTTCGTACTGTGACGAGTTTTGTATGTTTTGTAAATGATTACGCGATCGATGAAAAAGGCAAAAATGATGGATAGTCAGAATGACGAAATTGTTGACATGGCGAACTCGCCAACACAGGACAACAGTACGATAAATAATGAAGTTGAAAACAATTTAATAAGCAGGGAAAATAGTCCAGAACCCTTTCAAAATTTTTCTCAATCAGAAAATTCAGAGAATACGAGATTAACGATAGAAGATTCTGGAATAGTATCGAACACAGATAGCTTTACAGCTATGACGAAGGAAACTGGTTTTGCGGGAAATGTTAGGGGCGAAAAGAATTTCGAACCGGCTATTATGGAGCAGTTGTTGGGTGCAATATTAAATTTGGGATCACAGTTACGATCTGAATTGAAAACAGATAGGGAAACAATGGGATCACAGTTACGATCTGAAATTAAAACTGATATAGCATCTGAATTAAAAACAGTGGCAACACGTTTAGAAACAGATATGGGAACAATGGAATCACGGTTAGACTCACAAATAGGAACAATTAGAACTGAGATGGGAACAATGGAAACACGGTTAGACTCACGAATAGGGACATGTTTCAAAAATATGAAGGATGAATTAAAGAAAGAAATCAGAGAAGAAGTACAACCGATTTTGAATTCTCACAATAATAGATTAATTGCAGTAGAGATCAGACAAGAGGAACAGGATAGAGAACAGGAAGAAAGAGATCGCGTGATAGTACAGAAATTTTCAGAGTTAAATTTACAACGTGCACACGATAAGGAAGAAATATTTGAGAGAATCGAGGAATCCGTACCAAATGAGAGAATAAATAATCTAACACAACAATATGAAATGTTAACTACCAAATGTGTCAACACTGAAACCCGAGTCGCGACACTTACGGAAGACGTAAATAAACAGAAAGAAAAAATAGGTGACTTATCGGAAAGAGTTGAGGAGATTTCAGATAAATTGACAAATCTTAGTTTACATGGGGACAGAGATTCAGATGATCCAGCTCCATTACCATTTGCAGAAACCGAAGAGTACCAGAACATAAATAAGCATGTTGAAAATCAGGGAAAATTTAATGAACGCGTTAAAAGGGAAGTTGAGGCATTACGAAAGCAAGTCAAACAAATTGAAGGCGAAATCGTAGGAAAAGACAGCAGAAGAAATTTAGAATCACAGATAGCAGAGGGCTTTGAAGAAGATAATTTGTTTCATTTACGGGACGCAACAAGAGAGCGCCAGGCGCGCGAACTTGACAATAATCGACATTCAAACTGGGACAGACGCGGTAGGTCTTTGTCGCCACGAGGCGAAAACTTTGACTATAAACACTTTTTGACTGTTCGGAAATTTAAGATCCTCCGTAATTCTAAGAATGACATACATCCATGTGCATGGTTAGATCAATTTATGTATGCACTCCCACCAAATTGGCCACTAAGTCACAAACTGGAATTTATGTGTGGATATTTAGAAAACGAACCGGCGACGCGGATGCGTGCACTCATTAGAGAGTGTAATAATCTGAATGATATTTATCGTGCATTTCTATCGGCATATTGGTCCGAAAACACGCAAGACAGAGTCAAACACAGTCTTATTATGCAGCGTAATTTCAAACAGTCTGAGTTCCGCACACCAGCAGAATATTTTGAAGACATGATTCGAAAGAATCAGTTCCTTTCCAACCCTTACAGCCCGACTGAATTAATTCGCATTTGTTTAACTAAGCTGCCACAATCCATAAGACAAATTGCTTTAGCTGGAAGATGTAAAGACGACATTGAGACTTTTAAGACTTTGTTACAAGAACTTGAGTATGACAACGACGACGGGACTTCTTGTAACTTTTTCAGTAACAGTAATTACGATAGATTTTCAGAGAAAAGGGATAGTGATCGGAACGGGCGTTATATGGGTAATTTTGAGAATGACAGACGTAACAGACAGGACAATAGATACCAGCCTTATGACAATAACAGACTTTCTAACAGAAATTACACAGGCAATTATAATAACGGTAATTCGTACCGGAATGATCATTCATACGGAAACAGTAATCGGTATCATAAAGACAGAAATTATTCATACAGCAATAGAAATTCTTACTACAGAAATAACCAGGGTAGTAGATACAACAATAATTTCAGAAGTGACAGTCGAAATTATACAAGGAGTAGTTATGCAGACAGACAGGAAAACAGAAATTTTAATAACAGACACAACCAAGAATTTGCATCTAACAGACAGGAAGGACCAAATTGGCATCCTCCGCGTGACAGAAATTCAGAGAAACAAGTGGAAATAGTAGAAATTGATCCGCGAAATGTCGGGAATAATCAAAGACGTGACGCAAACAATCGACAATGACTAGCAGCTTCGGCTTCTGGCAGCAATGTAGACGGTTCAGAAAGTAATGACACTACAACTTTACACTACGTACGCCTGGAAGATATGAGAGACATTTTGCTAGGCGAAAAGGAAAATAATGTAGACGCATTTTTACATCCTGTTATTGAAGTATGTGTGGGTAAGAATAAGTTCACTGCAGTTTTAGATTCTGGGAGCCCACTGAACGTCATTAGTGAATCAGTTTTTCGTATATGTGAAAGAACTATTGCCTGTCCTGTGTTACCTATTTCTAAAACTACAATTCGAGGAGCGATTTCTGGAAAAGGTGTGGAAGTTAAACAACAGACCAACATAAATTTCATTTGTCAAGGATACGAATTGTCTGCTAATTTTATTATTGTTCCATTACTCAGTACACAGATTATATTAGGTATGGAGTTTCTTAACACACATAAGGCAATTTTGAACTTTAAAGAAGGAAGTGTGAATTTGACTGTTGCCGGAATGCCGAAATGTTTGAAATTTTTCGAGTGTTTAGCAAGATCTGAATCGGATACAAAATGTTTAAGGTTTCTTACTTCTGATGTTTTCGTTGAGCATTATGACGACAATGTGTTTATTCATGACAATGACAATAGATACAGAGACGCGATGGATGATGTAATTAATATCGAAGAATTAATTAAGGAAAAGGTTAAGAAAGCTGAAGTGCCAGATGACGTTGCAAGAGAAGAGCTGCACCACATTTTGACTTCACATGCTACAGTGTTTAGTCATCACACAGGAACTATACAAGGCTTACAATATTTATTTAAAGTAAAAGAACACACACCATTTCGCGGGAAAACGTACGCTATTCCTTTGGCTTACAGAGACAAGGTTAAGAATGAACTTCAGTACATGTTAGATCAGGGCATTATTGAGCCAGCAGTCAGCCCTTATACTAGCCCATTACACGTTGTTCTTAAAAAGGATGGGTCAATTCGTTTGGTTCTGGATTCGCGACAGATAAATAATATTATTATTCCTGAAACTGACCGTCCACAAAATTTAGATGAACTTCTTCAACATTTCCATGGAATTAAAGTTTTATCCACGATTGATATGCGCGCAAGTTTTTGGCAAATAGAACTCCACCCTGATTGTAGAAAATATACTGCCTTTTTAGCCTTTGGTAACTGTTACCAGTTTCGGAAATTACCGTTTGGACTTACTGTATCTTCAGCAGCATTTATTCGCAGTTTAAATGAAATTTTACCTGTTTATCTTCGTGACAATATTACTTCATATGTTGACGATATTCTTATTGCTAAACGTTCTTGGAGTGAGCACAACAAAATTTTGGATTCATTATTACGTATTTTTGCACGAGTTGGCATGACAGTGAACTTGGAAAAATCTGAATTTGGTCGTTCTAAGGTGAAATTTCTAGGTCACATTATTTCTACAGAAGGTATTCTTCCCGATCCAGAGAAACTAGATGCTATTCGTAATTATGCTGTTCCTACCACAAAACGTGATGTTCGTAGTTTCCTTGGTGTCTGTAATTTTCTTAGACGCTTTGTTAGATTGGACAATTTGGCCACACCTCGCTTATGTGAATTATCTGGAAAAAATTCTAATTGGTGTTGGGATGAGGAAGCTCAGTCAGAATTTGAACAACTTCGTGATGCTTTAGTTGCTGCTCCACTTCTTTCACATCCGGATTTATCTAAAGATTTTTGTTTGGCGACGGACTCATCATACAAAGGCCTAGGGGCACATTTATTTCAAGAGATAGAAGAAAACGGCGTTGTAGTACAGAAGACTATTGCATTTGGGAGTCGTGTTCTCTCTAAATCCGAAAAGAATTATTCGATTACGGAACTTGAAGCTTTGGCTGTTGTATGGGCTTTCACAAAATTTCGCACATTTTTGTTTGGCAGACATACTAAGGTTTACACCGATCATCGAGCTCTGGAATTTCTTATGTCGACAAAATTAACTCATGGCAGATTGTCACGATGGGCGTTGTACCTACAGGAATTTGATTTTAGTATTGTTTACATACAGGGATCTTCAAATATTGTTGCTGATGCTTTATCACGTGCACCTATGGGTTTGAAACAAAGTGCTGAAGAGGACTGCAAAGAAAACCATTATTGTTTGATGTACATTCAAGGTGTTGCGTTTGAGAACTTTATTTCATCTTCGCTCCAGGACATCGCTAAGGAGCAAAATAAGGATCCAATCTGGAAGGACATTAAGGAGAAGTGGAGGAGAAAGGAGAGCGTAGCGATTAGACAGCATTATTTAGTTCGCAATGACATTCTTTTCAAACGAAAATCGGTCGACAACTCTGTTTGGTTGGTTTGTATTCCTAATGAGTGGGTCAATAAATTGATTTGGTACACACATTTCAGTTATGCGCATTTTGGTCCCAGAAAATGCTTTCATAAATTACGAGAAAATTGTTACTTCAGTAATATGGAAAAACGTATTCGATCTGTTCTTGCCAAATGCAAATTATGTCAAAAGGCTAAACCGCCAACGGTTTCTCACAGAGCACCGTTGTTTCCTATCATTCCAGCGAAATTAAAGGACATGGCGGCAGTCGATTTGTTCGGTCCAGTGGTTCGTTCTACTAATGGTTTTGCGTACATTTTTGTAGCAGTGGAATTGACATCAAAATATGTGTGTTTTACACCTTTACGCAAAGCAACAGCTCGTTCAGTATCTAATGCTTTCATCAAACATTTTCTTAAAGAAGTTGGTCATGTTGATAAGGTTATATCAGATAATGGATCACAGTTTCGCTCTAAAATTTGGCTTCGTACTCTACGGCGTCGTAAGATTAAACCAATTTTTATTTCACTTTTTCACCCTCAATCTAATGCTTCAGAGAGATGGATGAAGGAAATCAATAAATTGTGCCGTCTTTATTGTCATCAGAATCACAGAACGTGGGATCAGTATCTTCATATTTTTCAAAACATTCTGAATGAACTTCCTAATGACTCAACTTCTTTACCGCCTCTATTGATATTAAAAAATAAAGTACCAACAAATCGCATTTCTAATATCGTTCCTTTTCCGCCTTCACGGAAACTGCGGCATTCTGAAGTTGTCAACCTGGCTCTAAGAAATATTGCGTCTGCGGCTGCAAGAAGAGAGAAATCAGCTAAACGTCCTGGTCGTTTAAAAATTTTGTCAGTTGGTCAAAAGGTGTTAATTAAGTCTCACCGTTTGTCTCATAAAGGAAAAGGCTTATGTCGCAAATTTTTTCTGCTTTATAACGGTCCATATAGAGTTCGCAAAATTATTCATGATAACACTGTTGAAGTAGAAACTCTTAAATCTCAGCGCTCTAAGGGAATACATCATATATCGAACGTAAAAATTTTTGTAGAATGACATACTTTAGAGAAACTAACAGCTACGTAAATACACGGAGAATGCAAGGATACCGCGCCGTGTTCCGGCGGCGGCACATACTCAAAGCAACAGTCAAGTCGGCGCGCCGCACAAGGCAGTCGTTGACCGCAAACAATCGCTTCCTACGTCACGCGCCTACAGCTGATCGAGCGCTCAGTGCGAATGCACTGACAGACGTAAACAAATACACAGTCTAATTTCTCCGACTAAATTCTGTATAAAGCTATAAGGACTTCATAAATTATGTTATTAACGTTCAGTATTTTTCAGGATACGGTTGTATAAAGTATTTAAGACCTTCAGGTAAATTCTGTGCGTGTCCGACGTTAAGACGACTTGCTATGGAGAAAATTTCAGGAAGAATGGAATTTCAAAAAAAAAAAAAAAAAAAAGAAGTAATAAATTAAAAAGGGTAACTATTAATTGAGTTTATTTTTCAGGTAACATATTTCTACTTAGGTACGTACTTTAGACGTAATTTGCTGCTCGCGATTACGTGATTCATACTTTGTGCTAATTTAATGTTCTATGAATTTACTAGTGAAGCGACGTGCTTGCGCACATTAACTGATTTTGACAATGATTAATTAATGAACAGGGTTGTTATTTGTATATATTATGCATCGCTTGGCTGCTATGATTTTTCACTGATGTCATATTTTTTTATTATGTGCCAGCTGTGCTTATTTATTTAGATTATAATTGTCACCTGATTAATTGTGCTGATGTGGTTAGATATGTAAGTTATACTTTGTGATTTATCTGCTTGCGCCTTCATGGGTACTTATTAAGATTACATATGAACATTTATTTGCTTATGTCGATGTGATGCTAATGACCTGTTTATTGTGTAAGGCATGTTTGCTGCTGTGCGTATGGATTGCATATTTACACATTTCTGTTTTGTTGTCATAACTACTCTTTAATTTGGTATATAGAAATGCTGATATACTGTGTACGAACATAGAGTTTAGGTTACACTGTGGTATTAATTATAGATTGTTCGCTTGGCAGAGCCTCGTTGTAGGAATTGTGCTGCATCCACTTGTTGACATTCTGTTCTCTACTGGTATATTTACTCGCTATTGCATGTTTTGCTTACGCTCAGTGCCTTATATTTTTAAGATAAGAAAATGAACGGCTATAATTCGACGAACGACATGAGTACAAGAAACTTCATTGAAGTCACATGAGTTGGAGGTTTTATGGAATCTGTATAAATTTATGTTAATAGGAAGGAAGCTAACGACATGACAGACCAAAACTAGGTTTAGACCATTGACAGTATTACACTGCATTTTCGTGAGCAATTGAAATAGGAAGTGACACTTGACACAAGGAATACTCCACATGTTTGCTTCTGCCATGATTCTTGAAGTGGTGTACACACTGTGAAATATTATGATTATTCACACTCCGTAATCGTACTTAATTACTGAGAGTTATTCGAACTAAGTCTGTTAGAGGTCATGTATGCATTTCTTTTATTTAATGATGGACAAGGAACCAAAATGTATCTTATAATTTATAATGAGTAGAAAATTTGGGTCAGATGGAATACACAGAGGTTGTGTGTGGACAATGTGTCTTCGGATTGCATGGGATGCTGAATTGAAGTTGCACTAGGATTTTATCTGTACTTGTTCGAGGAGACTGACTAGAGGAAAGAGTTGTTATGGAAGTGAAATGATATTGGTGCTGAGGTTTATATGTATCGACGTATTATTGAAGTATTAAGATTAAGTGATGATTATTGGAGTTTGGTGGATAAGAGGTAAAGTAAGTGAGGAGCATATTTTTTTTGTACTGACTAGAGGAAAGAGTTGTTATGGAAGTGAAATGATATTGGTGCTGAGGTTTATATGTATCGACGTATTATTGAAGTATTAAGATTAAGTGATGATTATTGGAGTTTGGTGGATAAGAGGTAAAGTAAGTGAGGAGCATATTTTTTTTTTGTTGGTCCATATGGAACAAGGAGGATGAAGATGGCAGACTAGAACACTCAAGTAGAAAGAAGATTGCCTACACACACACTTTGTTAAATCAATAAGCAGTATACATTTTTTTTTGAAGAGAGGAAGTATTTGCATATCTTGGCTCACTGACAGTTGTTCAGCAACAGTACAATTTGATCTGGCTTGGCAAACATTGGTCTTGACATGATGACTATGACGTTGACTAACTATTATTGACTGTTATACATTGCTGCCATTACTACTTGATACACATGATGAACATAAAATTTTGACAGAATTGCATTTACACAGTTAACACTATTCAATTACACAGTAGCACTAATGTGGATGAAAGATGAGTGAGTGTGTTTTGTGTGTTTTCCTTTTATAATCCCAGAGAAGTGATCCCAACCTATCTCCTAAATATTATTTCACTTGTTTGTTGTGGCTTGCACTGACACCCATAAATATTATAGGTTAACTCTTATTGTGTACTGTAATAGTTAATGTGACAATTACCTGATATCATTTGTGTGTTTATTATGATTTGTATGTTTAGTGTAAGAGCATTGATAATAATTTGTTAAAGAAATTGTATGAGCATTCAAACTATTGTTCATGACTGAACTGTCTCAGTAGTTATGGTGAATAGTATGGACTGTTATTGCACTTTTTCTACTTGATTGGTGCCACAAGGACATGTTTAATTTCTGCTGATGGACTGTGTGATCAGTGATTGTAAAAAATTATGGACTGTTACTTGTACCTTTTCTACATGATTGGTGCCACTAGGACATGTTTAATTTCTGCTTATAAACTCTGATGAACAGTGTGATCAGCGCTAGTGAATTTTATGGAACTGCTTCTGCTGAGAAATGTGACTTGTTGCTGTGTGTACCTGCTCAACATTGCTGGGTACCACTGATGGACTGCTTCTACTGAAATGATGTTGCTTCTTGCTGTCTGCACCTGGTCAACATTACTGGGTGCCACTGATGGACTGCTTCTACTGAAAAGATGTCACCTGTTGATGTCTGCAGCTGCTCAACATTGCTGGGTGCCACTGATGGATTGCTTCTACTGAAATGAAGTCACCTGTTGCTGTGTGCACCTGATCAACATTGCTGGTGCCACTAATGGACTGCTTCTACAGAAATGGTGTTACTTGTTGGTGTCTGCACCTGCTCAACATTGCTGGGTGCCACTGATGGATTGCTTCTACTGAAATGAAGTCACCTGTTGCTGTGTGCACCTGCTCAACATTGCTGGGTGCCACTGATGGACTGTTTCTACTGAAAAGATGTCACTTGTCGCTGTCTGCACCTATCCAACATTGCTGGTGCCACTAATGGACCGCTTCTACTGAAATGGTGTTACTTGTTGGTGTCTGCACCTACTCAACATTGCTGGGCGCCACTGATGGACTGCTTCTACTGAAAAGATGTCACCTGTTGATGTCTGCAGCTGCTCAACATTGCTGGGTGCCACTGATGGATTGCTTCTACTGAAATGAAATCACCTGTTGCTGTGTGCACCTGATCAACATTGCTGGTGCCACTAATGGACTGCTTCTACTGAAATGGTGTTACTTGTTGGTGTCTGCACCTACTCAACATTGCTGGGTGCACTGATGGATTGCTTCTACTGAAATGAAGTCACCTGTTGCTGTGTGCACCTGATCAACATTGCGGGTGCCACTGATGGACTGCTTCTATTGAAAAAATGTTACTTATTGGTTTTTGCACCTGTTGACCATTGCTGGGTGCTACTGCTGGAACTGTCAACTGCTTATTCTTGAGCTATGGAAAGCGTTTATGTGAATATTTGTATAAACTGATTTTTGTGTATTACTGTTTGTGGAAAGTTATGAGACTCTTACCTGCACATATTCGTCATTGCTGACGCTATTGATTGAATTGTTTAACCACATAATACTTGTGTAAACTATTATGTAAAGTCACATGTATGAAAGAATTTGTATTGCTTACTGTATTCTATATAATAGGTTATTGAAAGGTCAGTGCAAAGCCAAAATTTTATCTAGTTATATGATATTTACGTATTAATATTATCTTTTATTTTTGTCTGTATTTTTTTGACGAATTTGGTGGTATTTTCACCACCAATGCTGGCAAAAATACCATCAAATTCTAGCCGTGGAGAAAGGGCATAT
This sequence comes from Schistocerca nitens, assembly GCF_023898315.1. NCBI lineage: Eukaryota > Metazoa > Arthropoda > Insecta > Orthoptera > Acrididae > Schistocerca > Schistocerca nitens. The sequence goes on from NC_064617.1 coordinate 575,797,689, forward strand.
GAAAGGTGGCTACACTGAGCCACAGCGCCAGAGATCGCTAGAGAGCATTGTTCCGCCGCCTCCACTGGCAGTGATTATTGAGAACTCGTAGTAGTCAGTGCTTGTCCAGGACTGGTAGTAGTCAGTTCGTGTTCAGATGTGCTAGTAGGGAGTGCTTGCTGAGATGTGATACTGAAAAGTTCTTGTTGAGATGTGGTAATAGCGAGGCGGTGTGGAGGTATTGTAATTATGAGAGTGATTTTGGTCAATATATGAAGGTAACGAAACTTGATTTATTTTTCATTATTTCCATGTTTTAAATAATGTGTCATTACAGGTTCAGTCAACAAAGCATCTGGCTTGTGTTCTTGGATTAGAGTGTAATTGTGGTTCTCTTGAGTAATTATGGTATTTGTATTTTCTTTAATTAATTCAGTATAAATGTTATTTAAAAATTCTTGTGTTGTTGAAGAAGAACCGTGCCAGATGCGTACGTTGAGTCACACTCCCACACACAGAACAGTTACTCTTGTGCTTGTTGTTGCGTTGGTTTTATAGTTGCTGGGGACTTAATTAATTAACTGTGTTAATGAAAATTTCCATTTCATTCTTTGTTATTGTTCTAAGCAGTCAGATTGCGTAATAATAACAGTCAGGGCCAACCGTTACGAGACTTCGTAATCGGACATACAGCTACTAAAATTATTTTCATCTTTTTTAATTAAGCCCCCATGCACGGTGAATATCCGGATATCGCGAATAAAGCAAAATATCTCTGTTTCTGCCTTTAGCAACGTCGCACTTGTGCGATTTAGGATTCGCTAGATAGAAGAGTATAAAATGTGACTAGAGATCTCGCCTCCTTGATGTGGACGGCGAGGTGAGAGAGTTTCTGTTAAGACTTCGTCCATGTACGGAGCTACTTTGCAAACATCGACAGGGACAAGTATCTCACTAGTTTTAACTTCTATGTCTTTTCATATATTTGATGTCGATGTATGTATTTTATATTCCTACCTAAGAGTCATAAGTTTCTTTTATTTTCATATGTTTCTATTCAAGAGTTCTACAAATTAGCTTGTGATACTTGTGTGTGATAGTCGTCCCATAATGACAAAATGTGTTTTCTACGTACTTGATGTGTTTGCTGATGTTTATGTCCCTGCATACCTTATGTTAATGTTCATATGTTCCTATTCAAGAGTCCTAGTAATACATTGAAAGGTGGCTACACTGAGCCACAGCGACAGAGATCGCGCTAGAGAGTATTGTTCCGCCGCCTCCACTGGCAGTTCTTGTCGAGATGTGGCAGTAGTCAGTTCTTGCTGAGATGTCGTAGTAGGCAGTGATTATTGAGAAGTAGCGGAGGGAGTGCTTGCTGAGATGTCGTAGTGGGCAGTGCTTGTCGAGAGCAGATGTTGTTCCAATGGAGATATTGTAATGATTCGAGTGATTTTCGTCAATATATATGAAGGTAACAAAACTCTTATTCTTTTTTTTTCATTATTTCAATGTCCTGAATAATGCGTCATTACAGGTTCAGTCAACAAAGTATCTGGCTTGTGTTCCTGGATTAGAGTGTAATTCTGGTTTTCTTGCGTAATTATGGTATTTCTATTTTCTTTAATTAATTCAGTATAAATGATATTTAAAATTTATTGTGTTATTGAAGAAGAACCGTGCCAAATGCGTACATTGAATCACACTTCCACACACAGAACAGTTATACTTGTGCTTTGGTTTCGTAGGTTTTATAGTTGCTGGGGACTTAATTAATTAATTGTGTTAACGAAAATTTTCATTTCATTCTTTGTTGTTGTTCTATGCAGTCAGATTGCGTAATAATACTAGTCAGGGCCTACCGTTTACGAGACTTCGTAACCGTACAGACACCTATTAAATCAAAAAATTAAAAAGTAATTTGATTTGATCCATTATAAATGGTTTCTGAAAGCCTGCGACTGTAGATACAATAGGTTTGTTTATAAATAAACAAATCTTCTGCTACCAGTCACGATTTTTCTTTATTTTACTATTCGCACGACGCGTTTCGAGAAATAATTCTCATTTTCAAGTGCGTTTTTTTTTATGTGTGTTAAGCCATTTCTTTTGATGTTGTCAGTGTGTGTCAGTCTGCTTCATTTTGTTGACTTTTCGATGTGTAAAGTGTACAAGTTGTGTGTGATGTTAAGTGTGTGTGAAACTCTACACAAATGGACCATTAGAAAACTTAAAAGTCAACAAAATGAAGCAGACTCACACACACTGACAACATCAAAAGAAATGGCTTAACAAACATCAAAAAAACGCACTTGAAAATGAGAATTATTTCTCGAAACGCGTCGTGCGAATAGTAAAATAAAGAAAAATCGTGACTGGTAGCAGAAGATTTATTTATTTATAAACAAACCTATTATAAAAAGTATTTGCATTCTTTTTTAAATAATTAAGCCCCCATGCACGTGGCGACCGCTGCTTCGGATCGTCCCTTGGAATTCTTCTGATTGTAAAAATGGTAGACAGTTGTATTGTTGTAGTAAATTGTAGTTTAGTAATTGTAGTCTATATTGCATGTGTAGATTTGGTAATTGGGATTCTTCTAATGGCATTTTGCAAAATTTAATTTCTGTTGTCTTGTCTACGGGTTTGACAATTTAGTGCAATTATTTCAATTGTTCGTTAATCGTGTTTGAGGGAAACATTTCGTGTGAATGATATTGTTGATGATAAAGTGTCATTGTGTGTAATTTTCATATAGTGACGAGTTTTGTATATTTTGTAAATGATTACGTGATCGATGAAAAAGGCAAAAATGATGGATAGTCAGAATGACGAAATTGTTGACATGGCGAACTCGCCAACACAGGAGAACAGTATGATGAATAATGGAGTCGAAAACAATTTAATAAATCGGGAAGATAGTCCGGAACCATATCAAAATTTTTCTCAATCAGAAAATTCACAGAATACGAGATTAACGATAGAAGATTCTGAAATAGTATCGAACACAGATAGCCTTACAGCTATGACGAAGGAAGTTGGTTTTGTTTGAAATGTTAGGGGCGAAAGGAAATTTGAACTAGTTCATACGGAGCAGTTGATGGGTGCAATATTAAATTTGGGATCACGGTTAGACTCACTGGGATCACAGATACGATCTGAATTTAAAACAGAGATAGGAACAATTAAAACAGAGATGGGAACTTTACGATCTGAATTAAAAACTGATATGGGAACAATGGAAACACGGTTTGGATCTGAATTAAAAACAGAGATGGGAACTTTGGAAACACGGTTAGATTCACGAATAGGGACATGTTTCAAAAATATGAAAGATGAATTAAAGAAAGAAGTCAGAGAAGAAGTACAACCGATTTTGAATTCTCACAATAATAGATTAGTTGCAGTAGAGATTAGACAAAGGGAACAGGATAGAGAACAGGAAGAAAGAGATCGCGTGATAGTACAGAAAATTTCAGAGTTAAATTTACAACGTGCAAAAGATAAGGAAGAAATATTTGAGAGAATCGAGGAATCCGTACCAAATGACAGAATAAATAACCTAACACAACAGTATGAACAGTTAACTACTAAACGTGTTAATACTGAAACCCGAGTCGCGACACTTACGGAAGACGTAAATAAACAGAAAGAACAAATAGGTGATTTATCGGAAAGAGTTGAGGAGATTTCAGATAAATTGACAAATCTTAGTTTACATGGGGACAGAGATTCAGATGATACAGCTCCATTACCATTTGCAGAAACCGAAGAGTACCAGAACATAAATAAGCATGTTGAAAATCAGGGAAAATTTAATGAACGTGTTAAAAGGGAAGTTGAGGCATTACGAAAGCAAGTCAAACAAATTGAAGGGGAAATTGTAGGAAAAGACAGCAGAAGAAATTTGGAATCACAGATAGCAGAGGGGTTTGAAGAAAATAATTTGTTTCATTTACGGGATGCAACAAGAGAGCGCCAGGCGCGCGAACTTGACAATAATCAACATTAGGACTGGGACAGACGCGGTAGGTCTTTGTCGCCACGAGGCGAAAACTTTTGACTATAAACACTTTTTGACTGTTCGGAAATTTAAGATCTTCCGAAATTCTAAGAATGACATACATCCATGTGCATGGTTAGATCAATTTATGTACGCACTTCCACCAAATTGGCCACTAAGTCACATACTGGAATTTATGTGTGGATATTTAGAAAACGAACCGGCGACGCGGATGCGCGCACTCATTAGAGATTGTAATAATCTGAATGATTTTTATCATGCATTTCTATCGGCATATTGGTCCGAAAACACACAAGACAGAGTTAAACATAGTCTGATTATGCAGCGTAATTTTAAACAGTCTGAGTTCCGCACGCCGGCAGAATACTTTGAAGACATGATTCGAAAGAATCAGTTCCTGTCCAACCCTTATAGCCCGACTGAATTAATTCGCATTTGTTTAACGAAGCTGGCACAATCCATTAGACAAATTGCTTTAGCCGGAAGATGTAACGACGACATTGAGACTTTTAAGACTTTGTTACAAGAACTTGAGTATGACAACGACGACGGGACTTCTTGTAATTTTTTTAGTAACAGTAATTACAATAGATTTTCAGAGAAAAGGGATAGTGATCGGAACGGGCGTTACATGGGTAACTTTTAGAATGACAGACGTAACAGACAAGACAATAGATACCAGCCTTATGACAATAACAGACGTTCTAACAGAAATTACACAGACAATTATAATAACGGTAATTCCTACCGGAATGATCAATCATACGGAAGCAGTAATCGGTATCATCAAGACAGAAATTATTCATACAATAATAGAAATTCTTACCACAGAAATAACCAGGGTAGTAGATACAACAATAATTTCAGAAGTGACAGTCGAAATTACACAAGAAGTAGTTATGCAGACAGACAGGAAAACAGAAATTTTAATAACAGACACAACCAAGAATTTGCATCTAACAGACAGGAAGGACCTAATTGGCATCCTCCGCGTGACAGAACTTCAGAGAGACAAGTGCAAATAGTAGAAATTGATCCGCGAAATGATGCGAATAATCAAAGACGTGACGCAAACAATCGACAATGACTTGCAGCTTCGGCTTCTGGCAGCAATATAGACGGTTCAGAAAGTAATGACACTACGACTTTACACTACGTACGCCTGGAAGACATGAGAGACATTTTGCTTCTTTACCGCCGCTATTGATATTAAAAAATAAAGTACCAACAAATCGCATTTCTGAAATCGTTCCTTTTCCGCCTTCATGGAAACTGCGTCATTCTGAAGTTGTCAACCTGGCTCTACGAAATATTGCGTCTGCGGCTGCAAAAAGAGAGAAATCAGCTAAACGTCCTGGTCGTTTAAAAATCTTGTCAGTTGGTCAAAAGGTGTTAATTAAGTCTCATCGTTTGTCTCATAAAGGAAAAGGCTTACGTCGCAAATTTTTTCTGCTTTATAACGGTCCATATAGAATTCGCAAAATTATTCATGATAACACTGTTGAAGTAGAAACTCTTAAATCTCGGCGCTCTAAGGGAATACATCATATATCTAAGGTTAAAATTTTTGTGGAATGACATACTTTTGAGAAACCAACAGTTTACGTAAACATGGAGAGAGTACAAGGATACCGCGCTGTGTTTTGGCGGCGACACATACTCAAAGCAACAGTCAGTCTGCGCGCCGCACAAGGCAGTCGTTGACCGCAAACAATTACTTCCTACGTCACGCGCCTACAGCTGATCGAGCGCTCAGTGCGAATGCACTGACAGCCGTAAACAAATACACAGTCTAATTTCTCGGATTAAATTCAGTATAAAGCTATGGTGACTTTATAAATTATGTTATTAACGTTCAGTATTTTTCAGGATACGGTCGTGTAAAATATTTAAGACCTTCAGGTAAATTCTGTGCATGTCCGACGTTAAGACGACTTACTATGGAGAAAATTTCAGAAAGAATGTAATTTTGAAAAAAAAAGAGAAGTAAAAAAACCAAAAAAGGTAACGATTAATTGAGTTTATTTTTCAGGTAACATATTTCCACTTAGATACGTACTTTAGACGTAATTTGCTGCTCGCGATTACGTGACTCATACTTTGTGCTAAATCTCATGTTCTATGAATTTACTTGTGAAGCGACGTGCTTGTGTACATTTACTGATTATGACAATTGATTAATGAACAGTGTTATTACTTGTGTATATTATGCATCGCTTGGCTGCTATGCTTTTTCACTGATGTCATATTTTTTAATTATGTGCCTGCTGTGCTTATTTATTTAAATTATAATTGCCACCTGATTAGTTGTGCTGTTATGTAAGTAGGTTACACTTTGTGATTTATCTGCTTGCGCCTTCATGTTTACTTATTAAGATTACATATAAACATTTATTTGCTTATGCTGATATGATGCTAATGACTTGTTTATCACGTAAGATATATGTTTGCTGCTTTTCGTATGGATTGCATATTTACACATTTCTGTTTTGTTGTCATAACTACTCTTCAATTTAGAATATAGCAATGATGATGTACAGTGTACGAACATAGAGTTTAGGTTACACTGTGGTATTAATTATAGATTGTTCGCTTGGCAGAGCCTCGTTGTAAGAATTGTGCTGCATCCACTTGTTGACATTCTGTCCGCTACTGGTATATTTACTCGCTATTGCATGTTTTGCTTACGCTCACTGCCTTATATTTTTAAGATAAGAAAATGAACTGCAGTAATTCGACATAAACGACATTAGTACAAGAAACTTCATAGAAGTCACATGAGCTGGAGGTTTTATGAAAGCTGTATAAATGTATGCTAATAGGAAGGAAGCTAACGACATGACATACCAAAACTAGGTTTAGACCATTGACAGTTATTACACTGCGTTTTTCGTGAGCAATTGAAATAGGAAGTGACATTTAACACAAGAAATACACCACATGTTTGCTTCTGTTTGCCATAAGTCTTGAAGTGGTGTACACACTGTGAAATATTATGATTATTCACACTCCGTAATCGTACTTATTTACTGAGAGTTATTCGAACTAAGTCTGTTAGAGGTCATGTATGCATTTCTTTTATTTAATGATGGACAAGGAACCAAAATGTATCTTACAATTTATAATGAGTAGAAAATTTGGGTCAGATGGATTACACAGAGGTTGTGTGTAGACACTGTGTCTTCGGATTGTATGGGATGATGAATTGAAGTTGCACTAGGATTTTGTCTGTACTTGTTCGAGGAGACTGACTAGAGGAAAGAGTTGTTATGGAAGTGAAATGATATTGGTGCTGAGGTTTATATATATCGACGTAGTGAAGAGGTATTATTGAAGTATTAAGATTAAGTGATGATTATTGGAGTTTTCGTGGACAAGAGGTAAGGTAAATGATATTGATGATAAGGTTTATATGTATCGACGTATTGAAGAGGTATTAGTGAAGTATTGAGATTATGCTGATGATTATTGGAGTTTTGGTGGATAAGAGGTAAAGTAAGTGAGGAGCATATTTTTTTTGTTGGTCCATATGGAACAAGGGGGATGAAGATGGCAGACTAGAACACTCAAGTAGAAGGAAGATTGTCTACACACACACTTTGTCAAATCACTAAGCAGTATATACTTTTTTTTTGAGAGAGGAAGCATTTGCATATCTTGGTACACTGACAGTTGTTCAGCAACCGTACATTTTGATCTGGCTTGGCAAACATTGGTCTTGACATGATGACTATGACGTTGACTTAACTATTATTGACTGTTATACATTGCTGCCACTACTACTTGGTACACATGATGAACATCAAATCTTGGACAGAGTTACATTTACACAGTTAACACTATTCAATTACACAGTAGTACTTAATGTGGATGAAAGATGAGTGAGTGTGTTTTGTGTGTTTTCCTTTCCTAATCCTACCCAACTATCTCCTAAATATTATTTTATTTGTTGGTAGTGGCTTGCACTGACACCCATAAATGTTATAGGTTTACTGGTATTTGTGTATTGTAATAGTTAATAGGACAATTATCTGATATCATTTGTGTGTTTGTTATGATTTGTATGTTTAGTGTAAAAGCATTGTATGTGTATTCAAACTATTGTTCATGCCTGAACTGTCTGATTAGTGATGGTGCTGCACTTTTCAACATGATGTGTGACATTTAGTCATGTTTAATTTCTGCTGATGAACTGTGTGATCAGTGATTGTAAAAATTATGGACTGTTACTTGTACCTTTTCTACATGATTGGTGCCACTAGGACATGTTTAATTTCTGCTTATAAACTCTGATGAACAGTGTGATCAGTGATACTGAATTTTATGGAACTGCTTCTGCTGAGAAATGTGACTTGTTGCTGTGTGTACCTGCTCAACATTGCTGGGTACCACTGATGGACTGCTTCTACTGAAAAGATGTCACCTGTTGCTGTGTGCACCTGCTCAACATTGCTGGTGCCACTAATGGAACTGCTTATACTGAAATGGTGTTACTTGTTGGTGTCTGCACCTATTCAACATTACTGTGTGCCACTGATGGACTGTTTCTACTGAAAAAATGTCACTTGTTGGTATTTGCACCTGTTGACCATTGCTGGGTGCTACTGCTGGAACTGTCAACTGCTTATTCTTGAGCTATGGAAAGCGTTTATGTGAATATTTGTATAAACTGATTTTTTTGTGTATTACTGTTTGTGAAAAGTTATGAGACTCTTACCTGCACATATTCATCATTGCTGACGCTATTGATTGAACTGTTTAACCACATAATACTTGTGTAAACTGTTATGTAAAGTCACATGTATGAAAGAATTTGAATTGCTTACTGTATTTTATATATTAGGTTATTGAAAGGTCAGTGCAAAACCAAAATTTTATCTAGTTATATGATATTTACACATGAATATTATCTTTTATTTTTGTCTGTATTTTTTTTTACGAATTTGGTGGTATTTTCACCACCAATGCTGGCAAAAATACCATCAAATTCTAGCCCGTGGAGGAAGGGCATATGAAAGGTGGCTACACTGAGCCACAGCGCCAGAGATCGCGCTAGAGAGCATTGTTCCGCCGCCTCCATTGGCAGTGATTATTGAGATGTCGTACTGGGCAGTGCTTGGGGAGAGCTCGTGGTCGTCAGTTCGTGTTCAGATGTGCTAGTAGGGAGTGCTTGCTGAGATGTGATACTGAAAAGTTCTTGTTGAGATGTGGTAATAGCGAGTCGGTGTGGAGATATATTGTAATGATTAGAGTGATTTTGGTCAATATATGAAGGTAACGAAACTTGATTTATTTTTCATTATTTCCATGTTTTAAATAATGCGTCATTACAGGTTCAGTCAACAAAGCATCTGGCTTGTGTTCTTGTATTAGAGTGTAATTCTGGTTTTCTTGAGTAATTATGGGATTTTTATTTTCTTTAATTAATTCAGTATAAATGATATTTAAAATTTCTTGTGTTATTGAAGAAGAACCAATTTTAATTTTTCGCTTCAGTAACTGTCTGTTCGGTTACGAAGTCTCGTAAACGGTTGGCACTGTCTAGTATTATTACGCAATCTGACTGCATAGCAACAACAACAAAGAATGAAATAAAAATTTTCGTTAACACAATTAATTAATTAAGTCCCCAGCAACTATAAAACCTACGAAACCAAAGCACAAGTGTAACTGTTTTGCGTGTGGAAGTATAACTCAACGTACGCATCTGGCACGGTTCTTCTTCAATAACACAAGAAATTTTAAATATCATTTATACTGAATTAATTAAAGAGAATAAAAGTACCATAATTACTCAAGAAAACCAGAATTACACTCTAATACAAGAACACAAGCCAGATGCTTTGTTGACTGAACCTGTAATGATGCATTATTTAAAACATGGAAATAATGAAAAATAAATCAAGTTTCGTTACCTTCATATATTGACCAAAATCACTCTAATCATTACAATATATCTCCACACCGACTCGCTATTACCACATCTCAACAAGAACTTTTCAGTATCACATCTCAGCAAGCACTCCCTACTAGCACATCTGAACACGAACTGACTACCACGAGCTCTCCCCAAGCACTGCCCACTACGACATCTCAATAATCACTGCCAGTGGAGGCGGCGGAACAATGCTCTCTAGCGCGATCTCTGGCGCTGTGGCTCAGTGTAGCCACCTTTCAAGATCTCGCCTCCTTGATGTGGACGGCGAGGTGAGAGAGTTTCTGTTAAGACTTCGTCCACGTACGGAGCTACTTTGCAAACATCGACAGGGACAAGTATCTCACTAGTTTTAACTTCTACGTCTTTTCATATATCTGATGTCGATGTATGTATTTTATATTCCTACCTAAGAGTCATAAGTTTCTTTTATTTTCATATGTTTCTATTCAAGAGTCCTACAAATTAGCTTGTGAGACTTGTGTGTGATAGTCGTCCCATAATGACAAAATGTGTTTTCTACGTACTTGATGTGTTTGCTGATGTTTATGTCCCTGCATACCTTATGTTTATGTTCATATGTTCCTATTCAAGAGTCCTAGTAATACATTGAAAGGTGGCTACACTGAGCCACAGCGCCAGAGATCGCGCTAGAGAGTATTGTTCCGCCGCCTCCACTGGCAGTTCTTGTCGAGATGTGGCAGTAGTCAGTTCTTGCTGAGATGTCGTAGTGGGCAGTGATTATTGAGAAGTAGCGGAGGGAGTGCTTGCTGAGATGTCGTAGTGGGCAGTGCTTGTCGAGAGCAGATGTTGTTCCAATGGAGATTTTGTAATGATTAGAGTGATTTTCGTCAATATATATGAAGGTAACAAAACTCTTATTCTTTTTTTTTCATTATTTCAATGTCCTGAATAATGCGTCATTACAGGTTCAGTCAACAAAGTATCTGGCTTGTGTTCCTGGATTAGAGTGTAATTCTGGTTTTCTTGCGTAATTATGGTATTTCTATTTTCTTTAATTAATTCAGTATAAATGATATTTAAAATTTATTGTGTTATTGAAGAAGAACCGTGCCAAATGCGTACGTTGAATCACACTTCCACACACAGAACAGTTATACTTGTGCTTTGGTTTCGTAGGTTTTATAGTTGGTGGGGACTTAATTAATTAATTGTGTTAACGAAAATTTTCATTTCATTCTTTGTTGTTGTTCTATGCAGTCAGATTGCGTAATAATACTAGTCAGGGCCTACCGTTTACGAGACTTCGTAACCGTACAGACACCTATTAAATCAAAAAATTAAAAAGTATTTGCATTCTTTTTTAAATAATTAAGCCCCCATGCAACATGTGTAAAATTTGTGTCTCACAGTCGTTCAGTAACTTAAAAAAAGGATTGTATGTACTTCATGTGATTGATTCTTTGCATCTAGAAGGAAAAATCATATGTAGTACTTATGTATGCCTCACAGTGAAAAAGGTTGGGAAACGCTGGTGTAGTGAAGAGGTCAGGTACCCGATGTTGGTCATCTCCCACTACGACTGTGAACTCGTTGGCACCATCCCGCTTGACGATACTAAAATATTACGATGCTGTAACTCGTTGCAAAAACTTCGTCAATGTTGAGCGATCTGTTAATGAGGGCGCTGCTCATCTAATTAGTATAGAAACACTTCTAAACCGGTGTGTAGCCATCAAAATCCGTTTCATTGTACAGCCACAATGTATAAATGGCGCAAACACGCAAAAGAAGTGTTGAAATAATTTCAAAACGACTTGGAATCATAAGCGCTTAAAAAATTTCCCTGAATATTAGACTTCTCGTAGTACATCACTAACCAGTATTTTATTTCTTTTCCCTAATTTCTTAATGGTTCAAATGGCTTTGAGCACTATGGGACTCAACATCTTAGGTCATAAGTCTCCTAGAACTTAGAACTACTTAAACCTAACTAACCTAAGGACATCACACACACCCATGCCCGAGGCAGGATTCGAACCAGCGACCGTAGCAGTCCCGCGGTTCCGGACTGCAGCGCCAGAACCGCTAGACCACCGCGGCCGGCTAATTTCTTAGTAATGTTCCATTAACGAAGATGAGGATTAGCAATGCAAACCACGTTATTACGTTCACTAAGAAAAACAATGTCACCCACTCGATTAAGTAAAATCCACACAACCAGAAGGTAGTGACAGAGTTCATATTAATATCCTACTTTACTTATCGTCTCATTGATAGTGAAGATGTCACTTAATGTCTATACACCTGTTAGTGTTCTTTGTCTCTGTACGAAATAGTTTTAACAGTTTTTTAAAAAAGATGTGTTTATGCTATTTTACACTCATGCTCATAAATTAAGGATAATGCTGGTACATGGTGAAACAACGCTCTGGTGGGCGGTTTGCGGGTTTAAATCACCTCGGGGTATGACCACGCGGTGCATCTGACCTGCGGCCGAAGGACGGTGGTGCTGGCAGCAGTCCACATACGCAGAGGTGTGTTGGTGCATGTCAGAGTACGGTGCAGCGAGTAAGTATGCAGACGTTTTCAAACGTGCTAATCGTGACTGTGTGTTAAAAATGATTCAAAGAACACATATTGATGACGTTATGAGGGTAGAATACTAGCGCGACTGGAGACTGGTCAAACACAGAAGGTCGTAGCACAGGCCCTCCGTGTGCCACAAAGTGTGATCTCAGGATTATGGCAGCGATTCCGGTAGACAGGAAACGTGTCCAGGCGCTACAGTTCTGGACGTCCTCAGTGTACAACACCACAAGAAGACCGATATCTCACCATCAGTGCCCGCATACGGCCACGGAGTACTGCATGTAGCCTTGCTCGGGACCTTAACGCAGTCACTGGTACTGTTGTCTCCAGACACACTGTTATAGACGACTGAACAGACATGGTGCATGGGGGCTTAATTATAATAAAATGCAAATAATTTTAATTTTTTGATTTAGTAGCTGTCTGTTCGATTACGAAGTCTCGTAAACGGTTGGCACTGACTAGTATTATTACGCAATCTGACTGCATAGAACAACAACAAAGAATGAAATGGAAAATTTCATTAACACAATTAATTAATTAAGTCCCCACCAACTATAAAACCTACGAAACCAAAGCACAAGTGTAACTGTTCTGTGTGTGGAAGTATGACTCAACGTACGCATCTGGCACGGTTCTTCTTCAACAACACAAGAAATTTTAAATATCATTTATACTGAATTAATTAAAGGTAATAGAAATACCATAATTACTCAAGAAAACCAGAATTACACTCTAATACAAGAACACAAGCCAGATGCTTTGTTGACTGAACCTGTAATGACGCATTATTTAAGACACTGAAATAATGAAAAAATAACACAGAATATTTTACCTTCATATATATTGACGAAAAGCCCTCTGATCATTACAGTATTTCCATTCGAACCATCTGCTGTCTATCCCATCAAACGACTGCATAAAACATGGAACAAGCACTCCTTATTACAACATCTCGACAAGCCTTGCCCACTAGCACATCTCAACACGAACTGACTACTACGAGTCCTCGACAAGCACAGCCCACTACGACATCTCAATAATCACTGCCAGTGGAGGCGGCGGAACAATACTCTCTAGCGCGATCTCTGGCGATGTGGCTCAGTGTAGCCACCTTTCATATGCCCTTCCTCCACGGGCTAGAATTTGATGGTATTTTTGCCAGCATTGGTGGTGAAAATACCACCAAATTCGTCAAAAAAAAATACAGACAAAAATAAAAGATAATATTAATGCGTAAATATCATATAACTAGATAAAATTTTGGCTTTGCACTGACCTTTCAATAACCTAATACACTCCTGGAAATTGAAATAAGAACACCGTGAATTCATTGTCCCAGGAAGGGGAAACTTTATTGACACATTCCTGGGGTCAGATACATCACATGATCACACTGACAGAACCACACGCACATAGACACAGGCAACAGAGCATGCACAATGTCGGCACTAGTACAGTGTATATCCACCTTTCGCAGCAATGCAGGCTGCTATTCTCCCATGGAGACGATCGTAGAGATGCTGGATGTAGTCCTGTGGAACGGCTTGCCATGCCATTTCCACCTGGCGCCTCAGTTGGACCAGCGATCGTGCTGGACGTGCAGACCGCGTGAGACGACGCTTCATCCAGTCCCAAACATGCGCAATGGGCGACAGATCCGGAGATCTTGCTGGGCAGGGTAGTTGACTTACACCTTCTAGAGCACGTTGGGTGGCACGGGATACATGCGGACGTGCATTGTCCTGTTGGAACAGCAAGTTCCCTTGCCGGTCTAGGAATGGTAGAACGATGGGTTCGATGACGGTTTGGATGTACCGTGCACTATTCAGTGTCCCCTCGACGATCACCAGTGGTGTACGGCCAGTGTAGGAGATCGCTCCCCACACCATGATGCCGGGTGTTGGCCCTGTGTGCCTCGGTCGTATGCGGTCCTGATTGTGGCGCTCACCTGCACGGCGCCAAACACGCATACGACCATCATTGGCACCAAGGCAGAAGTGACTCTCATCGCTGAAGACGACACGTCTCCATTCGTCCCTCCATTCACGCCTGTCGCGACACCACTGGAGGCGGGCTGCACGATTTTGGGGCGTGAGCGGAAGACGGCCTAACGGTGTGCGGGACCGTAGCCCAGCTTCATGGAGACGGTTGCGAATGGTCCTCGCCGATACCCCAGGAGCAACAGTGTCCCTAATTTGCTGGGAAGTGGCGGTGCCGTCCCCTACGGCACTGCGTAGGATCCTACGGTCTTGGCGTGCATTCGTGCGTCGCTGCGGTCCGGTCCCAGGTCGACGGGCACGTGCACCTTCCGCCGACCACTGGCGACAACATCGATGTACTGAGGAGACCTCACGCCCCAGGTGTTGAGCAATTCGGCGGTACGTCCACCCGGCCTCCCGCATGCCCACTATACGCGCTCGCTCAAAGTCCGTCAACTGCACATACGGTTCACGTCCACGCTTTCGCGGCATGCTACCAGTGTTAAAGACTGCGATGGAGCTCCGTATGCCACGGCAAACTGGCTGACACTGACGGCGGCGGTGCACAAATGCTGCGCAGCTAGCGCCATTCGACGGCCAACACCGCGGGTCCTGGTGTGTCCACTGTGCCGTGCGTGTGATCATTGCTTGTACAGCCCTCTCGCAGTGTCCGGAGCAAGTATGGTGGGTCTGACACACCGGTGTCAATGTGTTCTTTTTTCCATTTCCAGGAGTGTATATAGAATACAGTAAGCAATACAAATTCTTTCATACATGTGACTTTACATAATAGTTTACACAAGTATTATGTGGTTAAACAATTCAATCAATAGCGTCAGCAATGACGAATATGTGCAGGTATGAGTCTCATAACTTTTCACAAACAGTAATACACAAAAAATCAGTTTATACAAATATTCACATAAACGCTTTCCATAGCTCAAGAATAAGCAGTTGACAGTTCCAGCAGTAGCACCCAGCAATGGTCAACAGGTGCAAAAACCAACAAGTGACATTTTTTCAATAGAAACAGTCGATCAGTGGCACCCAGTAATGTTGAATAGGTGCAGACACCAACAAGTAACACCATTTCAGTATAAGCAGTTCCATTAGTGGCGCCAGCAATGTTGAACAGGTGCAGATATCAACAGGTGACATCTTTTCAGTAGAAACAGTCCATCAGTGGCACACAGTAATGTTGAACAGGTGCAGATATCAACAGGTGACATCATTTCAGTAGAAGCAGTCCATCAGTGGCACCCAGTAATGTTGAACAGGTGCAGAACCCAACAAGTAACACCATTTCAGTATAAGCAGTTCCATTAGTGACACCAGCAATGTTGAACAGGTGCAGATATCAACAGGTGACACCTTTTCAGTAGAAGCAGTCCATCAGTGGCACCCAGCAATGTTGAGCAGGTGCAGACACCAACAAGTGACATCATTTCAGTAGAAGCAGTCCATCAGTGGCACCCAGTAATGTTGAATAGGTGCAGACACCAACAAGTAACACCATTTCAGTATAAGCAGTTCCATTAGTGGCACCAGCAATGTTGAACAGGTGCTGACCGCAGTCCATAACATTCACTTTCACTCATCACACTGTTCATCAGCAGAAATTAAACATGTCCTAGTGGCACGAATCATGTAGAAAAAAGTGCAAGTAACAGTCCATAATATTCACTATCACTAATGAGACCAGTCATGAACAATAGTTTGAATGTACACACAATTAAGAAATTATTATCAATGCTCTTACACTAAACATACAAATCATAATAAACGTACAAATGATATCAGGTAGTTGTCATATTAACTATTACAATACACAAATAGCAGTAAACCTATAATATTTATGGGTGTCAGTGCAAGCCACAACAAACAAGTAAAATAATATTTAGGAGATAGGTTGGGATCACTTCTCTGGGATTATAAAAGGAAAACACACAAAACACACTCACTCATCTTTCATCCACATTGGTGCTACTGTGTAATTGAATAGTGTTAACTGTGTACATGCAATTCTGTCAAAATTTTATGTTCATCATGTGTATCAAGTAGTAGTGGCAGCAATGTATAACAGTCAATAATAGTTAGTCAACGTCATAGTCATCATGTCAAGACCAATGTTTGCGAAGCCAGATCAAAATGTGCGGTTGCTGAACAACTGTCAGTGAGCCAAGATATGCAATTACTTCCTCTCTCCAAAAAAAAAGTATATACTGCTTAGTGATTTAACAAAGTGTGTGTGTAGACAATCTTCCTTCTACTTGAGTGTTCTAGTCTGCCATCTTCTTCCTCTTTGTTCCATATAGACCAACAAAAAATATACTCCTCACTTACTTTACCTCTTATCCACCAAAACTCCAATTATCATCAGCATCACATAATCTCAATACTTCAATAATACCTCTTCAATACGTCGATACATATAAACCTCAGCACCAATATAATTTCACTTCCATAAGAACTCATTCTTCTAGTCAGTCTCCTCGAACAAGTACAGACAAAATCCTAGTGCAAACTTCAGTTCATCATCCCATACAATCCGAAGACTCAGTGTCCACACACAACCTCTGTGTCATCCATCTGACCCAAATTTTCTACTCATTAATACATTTTGGTTACCTTGTCCATCATTAAATAAAAGAAATGCATACATGACTTCTAACAGCCTTTAGTTCGAATAACTCTCAGTAATTAAGTACGATTACGGAGTGTGAATGATCATAATATTTCACAGTGTGTACACCACTTCGAGAATTATGGCAGAAGCAAACATGTGGAGTATTTCTTGTGTCAAGTGTCACTTCCTATTTCAATTGCTCACGAAGAATGCAGTGTAATAACTGTCAATGGTCTAACCCTAATGTTGGTGTGTCATATCGTTAGCTTCCTTCCTAGTAACATAAATTTATACACCTTCCATAAAACCTCCAGCTCATGTGACTTCTATGAAGTTTCTTGTACTAATGTCGTTCGTCGAATTATAGCAGTTCATTTTCTTATCTTAAAAATATAAGGCACTGAGCATAAGCAAAACATGCAATAGCGAGTAAATATACCAGTAGAGAACAGAATGTCAACAAGTGGATGCAGCACAATCCCTACAGCGAGGCTCTGCCAAGCAAACAATCTATAATTAATACCATAGTGTGACCCAAACTCCATGTTCGTACACCTCATATCAGCATTTCTATATACCAAATTAAAGAGTAGTTATGACAACAAACAGAAATGTATAAATATGCAATCCATACGCAAAGCAGCAAATACATATCTTACATAATAAACAGGTCATTAGCATCATATCAGCATAAGCAAATAAATGTTCATATATGACCTTAATAAGTAAACATGAAGGCGCAAGCAGATAAATCACAAAGTATAACTTACATACATAACCACAGTCAGCACAATTAATCAGTTGACAATTACAATTTAAATAAATAAGCACAGCACGCACATAATAAAAAAAAGTATGACATCAGTGAAAAGGCATAGCAGCCAAGCGATGCATAATATACATAAGTAAGATCACTGTTCATTAATCAATAATTGTCAAAATCAGCAAATGTACACAAGCACGTCGCTTCACAAGTAAATTCATAGAACATGAAATTAGCACAAAGTATGAATCACGTAATCGCGAGCAACAAATTACATCTAAAATACGTACCTAAGAGGAATTGTGTTACCTGAAAAATAAACTCAATTAATCGTTACCTTTTTGGTTTTTACTTCTTTTTTTTCGAAATTACATTCTTCCTGAAATTTTCTCCATAGCAAATCCTCTTAACGTCGGACACAAAGAATTTACCTGAAGGTCTTAAATACTTTATACAACCGTATCCTGAAAAATACTGAACGTTAATAACATAATTTATCAAGTCACCATAGCTTTATACAGAATTTAGTCGGAGAAATTAGACTGTGTATTTGTTTACATCTGTCAGTGCATTCGCACTGAGCGCTGGATCAGCTGTAGACGGGTGACGTAGAAAGTGATTGTTTGCGGTCAACGACTGCCTTGTGCGTCGCGCAGACTTGACTGTTGCTTTGAGTATCTGCCGCCGCCGGAACACGGTGCGGTATCCTTGCATTCTCCGCATGTTTACATATAACTGTTGGTTTCTCAAAAGTATGTGATTCCACAAAAATTTTTACGTTCGATATATGATGTATTCCCTTAGAGCGCCGAGATTTAAGAGTTTCTACTTCAACAGTGTTATCATGAATAATTTTGCGAACTCTATATGGACCGTTATAAAGCAGAAAAAATTTGCGACACAAGCCTTTTCCTTTGTGAGATAAGCGATGGGACTTAATTAACACCTTCTGACCAACTGACAAAATTTTTAAACGACCAGGACGTTTAGCTGATTTCTCTCTTCTAGCAGCCGCAGATGCAATTTTTCGCAGAGTCAGGTTCACAACTTCGGAATGCCGCAGTTTCCGTGTAGGCGGAAAAGGAACAATTTCAGAAATGCGATTTGACGTTACTTTTTTTTTTAATATCAATAGAGGCGGTAAAGAAGTTGAGTCATTAGGAAGTTCATTCAGAATGTTTTGAAAAATATGAAGATACTGATCCCAAGTTCTGTGATTCTGTTGACAATAAAGACGACACAATTTATTGATTTCCTTCATCCATCTCTCTGAAGCATTAGATTGAGGGTGAAAAAGTGAAATAAAAATTGGTTTGATCTTACGACGCCATAGAGTACGAAGCCAAATTTTAGAGCGAAACTGTGACCCATTATCTGATATAACCTTATCAACATGACCAACTTCTTTAAGAAAATGTTTGATGAAAGCGTTAGATACTGAACGAGCTGTTGCTTTGCGTAAAGGTGTAAAACACACATATTTTGATGTCAATTCCACTGCTACGAAAATGTACGCAAAACCATTAGTAGAACGAACCACTGGACCGAACAAATCGACTGCAGCCATGTCCTTTAATTTCGCTGGAATGATAGGAAACAACGGTGCTCTGTGAGAAACAGTTGGCGGCTTAGCCTTTTGACATAATTTGCATTTGGCAAGAACAGATCGAATACGTTTTTCCATATTACTGAAGTAACAATTTTCTCGTAATTTATGAAAGCATTTTATGGGACCAAAGTGCGCATAACTGAAATGTGTGTTCCAAATCAATTTATTGACCCACTCATCAGGAATACAAACTAACCAAACAGAGTTTTCGACCGATTTTCGTTTGAAAAGAATGTCATTGCGAACTAAATAATACTGTCTGATCGCTACGCTTTCCTTTCTCCTCCACTTCTCCTTAATGCCCTTCCAGATTGGATCCGTATTTTGCTCCTTAGCGATGTCCTGGAGCGAAGAAGAAATAAAATTCTCAAACGCAACACCTTGAATGTACATCAAACAATAATGGTTTTCTTTGCAGTCCTCTTCAGCACTTTGTTTCAATCCCATAGGTGCACGTGATAAAGCATCAGCAACAATATTTGAAGATCCCCGTATGTAAACAATACTAAAATCAAATTCCTGTAGGTACAACGCCCATCGTGACAATCTGCCATGAGTTAATTTTGTCGACATAAGAAATTCCAAAGCTCGATGATCAGTGTAAACCTTAGTATGTCTACCGAACAAAAATGTGCGAAATTTTGTGAAAGCCCAAACAACAGCCAAAGCTTCAAGTTCCGTAATCGAATAATTCTTTTCGGATTTAGAGAGAACACGACTTCCAAATGCAATAGTCTTCTGTACTACAACGCCGTTTTCTTTTATCTCTTGAAATAAATGTGCACCTAGGCCTTTGTATGATGAGTCCGTCGCCAAACAAAAATCTTTAGATAAATCCGGATGTGAAAGAAGTGGAGCAGCAACTAAAGCATCACGAAGTTGTTCAAATTCTGACTGAGCTTCCTCATCCCAACACCAATTAGAATTTTTTCCAGATAGTTCACATAAACGAGGTGTGGCCAAATTGTCCAATCTAACAAAGCGTCTAAGAAAATTACAGACACCAAGGAAACTACGAACATCACGTTTTGTGGTAGGAACAGCATAATTACGAATAGCGTCTAGTTTCTCTGGATCAGGGAGAATACCTTCTGTAGAAATAATGTGACCGAGAAATTTCACCTGTGAACGACCGAATTCAGATTTTTCTAAGTTCACAGTAATGCCAACTCTTGCAAAGATACGTAATAATGAATCCAAAATTTTGTTGTGCTCACTCCAAGAATGTTTAGCAATTAGAATATCGTCAACATATGAAGTAATATTGTCACGAAGATAAACAGGTAAAATTTCGTTTAAGCTACGAATGAATGCTGCAGAAGATACAGTAAGTCCAAATGGTAATTTCCGAAACTGGTAACAGTTACCAAAGACTAAAAAGGCAGTGTATTTTCTACAATCAGGGTGGAGTTCTATTTGCCAAAAACTTGCGCGCATATCAATCGTGGATAAAACTTTAATTCCATGGAAATGTTGAAGAAGTTCATCTAAATTTTGTGCACGGTCAGTCTCAGGAATGATGATATTATTTATCTGTCTGGAATCCAGAACCAAACGAATTGACCCATCCTTTTTAAGAACAACGTGTAATGGGCTGGTATAAGGACTGACTGCTGGCTCAATAATGCCCTGATCTAACATGTATTGAAGTTCATTCTTAACCTTGTCTCTGTAAGCCAAAGGAATAGCGTACGTTTTCCCGCGAAATGGTGTGTGTTCTTTTACTTTAAATAAATATTGTAAGCCTTGTATAGTTCCTGTGTGATGACTAAACACTGTAGCATGTGAAGTCAAAATATGGTGCAGCTCTTCTCTTGCAACGTCATCTGGCACTTCCGCTTTTTTAACGTTTTCATTAATTAATTCTTCGCTATTAATTATATCCTCCATCGCGTCCCTGTATCTATTGTCATTGTCATGAATAAACACACTGTCGTCATAATGCTCAACGAAAACATCAGAAGTAAGAAACCTTAAACATTTTGTATCTGTATCAGATCTTGCTAAACACTCGAAAAATTTCAAACATTTCGGCATTCCGGCAACAGTCAAAGTCACACTTCCTTCTTTAAAGTTCAAAATTGCTTTATGTGTGTTAAGAAACTCCATACCTAATATAATCTGTGTACTGAGTAATGGAACAATAATAAAATTAGCAGACAATTCGTATCCTTGACAAATGAAATTTAGATTGGTCTGTTGTTTAACTTCCACACCTTTTCCAGAAATCGCTCCTCGAATTGTAGTTTTAGAAATAGGTAACACAGGACAGGCAATAGTTCTTTCACATATACGAAAAACTGATTCATTAATGACGTTCAATGGGCTCCCAGAATCTAAAACTGCAGTGAACTTATTCTTACCCACACATACTTCAATAACAGGATGTAAAAATGCGTCTACATTATTATCCTTTTCGCCTAGCAAAATGTCTCTCATATCTTCCAGGTGTACGTAGTGTAAAGTTGTAGTGTCATTACTTTCTGAACCGTCTATATTGCTGCCAGAAGCCGAAGCTGCAAGTCATGGTCGATTGTTTGCGTCACGTCTTTGATTATTCCCGTCATTTCGCGGATCAATTTCTACTATTTCCACTTGTCTCTCTGAATTTCTGTCACGCGGAGGATGCCAATTAGGTCCTTCCTGTCTATTAGATACAAATTCTTGGTTGTTTCTGTTATTAAAATTTCTGTTTTCCTGTCTGTCTGCATAGCTACTTCTTGTAGAATTTCGACTGTCACTTCTGAAATTATTGTTATATCTACTACCCTGGTTATTTCTGTAGTAAGAATTTCTATTGCTGTATGAATAATTTCTGTCTTGATGATACCGATTATTGTTTCCGTATGATTGATCATTCCGGTACGAATTACCGTTATTATAATTGTCTGTGTAATTTCTGTTAGAACGTCTGTTATTGTCATAAGGCTGGTATCTATTGTCCTGTCTGTTACGTCTGTCATTCTCAAAATTACCCATATAACGCCCTTTCCGATCACTAACCCTTTTCTCTGAAAATCTACTGTAATTACTGCTACTGAAAAAATTACAAGAAGTCCCGTCGTCGTTGTCATACTCAAGTTCTTGTAGCAAAGTCTTAAAAGTCTCAATGTCGTCTTTACATCTTCCGGCTAAAGCAATTTGTCTTATGGATTGTGGCAGCTTAGTTAAACAAATGCGAATTAATTCAGTCGGGCTATAAGGGTTGGACAGGAACTGATTCTTTCGAATCATGTCTTCAAAGTATTCTGCCGGCGTGCGGAACTCAGACTGTTTAAAATTACGCTGCATAATCAGACTATGTTTGACTCTGTCTTGTGTGTTTTCGGACCAATATGCCGATAGAAATGCATGATAAAAATCATTCAGATTATTACAATCTCTAATGAGTGCGCGCATCCGCGTCGCCGGTTCGTTTTCTAAATATCCACACATAAATTCCAGTTTGTGACTTAGTGGCCAATTTGGTGGGAGTGCATACATAAATTGATCTAACCATGCACATGGATGTATGTCATTCTTAGAATTGCGGAGGATCTTAAATTTCCGAACAGTCAAAAAGTGTTTATAGTCAAAAGTTTTCGCCTCGTGGCGACAAAGACCTACCGCGTCTGTTCCAGTTTGAATGTCGATTATTGTCAAGTTCGCGCGCCTGGCGCTCTCTTGTTGCATCCCGTAAATGAAACAAATTATTTTCTTCAAACCCCTCTGCTATCTATGATTCCAAATTTCTTTTGCTGTCTTTTCCTACAATTTCCCCTTCAATTTGTTTGACTTGCTTTCGTAATGCCTCAACTTCCCTTTTAACACGTTCATTAAATTTTCCCTGATTTTCAACATGCTTATTTATGTTCTGGTACTCTTCGGTTTCTGCAAATGGTAATGGAGCTGTATCATCCGACTCTCTGTCCCCATGTAAACTAAGATTTGTCAATTTATCTGAAATCTCCTCAACTCTTTCCGATAAGTCACCTATTTTTTCTTTCTGTTTATTTACGTCTTCCGTAAGTGTCGCGACTCGGGTTTCAGTATTGACACATTTGGTAGTTAACTGTTCATATTGTTGTGTTAGATTATTTATTCTGTCATTTGGTACGGATTCCTCGAGTCTCTCAAATATTTCTTCCTTATCGTGTGCACGTTGTAAATTTAACTCTGAAAATTTTTGTACTATCGCGCGATCTCTTTCTTCCTGTTCTCTATCCTGTTCCCTTTGCCTAATCTCTACTGCAATTAATCTATTATTGTGAGAATTCAAAATCGGTTGTACTTCTTCTCTGATTTCTTTCTTTAACTCATCTTTCATATTTTTCAAACATGTCCCTATTCGTGAGTCTAATCGTGTTTCCATTGTTTCCATCTCTGTTTTAATTGTTCCTATTTGTGATCCCACTGTTTTTAATTCAGATCCCAACTGTGATCCCAGTGAGTCTAACCGTGTTTCCATTGTTCCCCTATCTGTTTTTAATTCAAATCTCAAAGTTCCCATCTCTGCTTTAATTGTTCCTATCTCTGTTTTAAATTCAGATCGAAACTGCTCCATTGTTCCCATTTGTGAGTCTAACCGAGATCCCAAATTTAATATTGCACTCATCAACTGCTCCGTGTTAACTTGTTCGCAATTCTTTTCGGCCCTAACATTCCCCGCAAAACTAACTTCCTTCTGCATACCCATAAAGCTATCTGTGTTCGATACTATTCCAGAATCTTCTGTCGTCAATCTCGGATTCTGTGAATTTTCTGATTGAGAAAAATTTTGAAATGGTTCCGGACTATTTTCCCGACTTATTAAATTGTTTTCCACTTCATTATTCATTATACTGTTTTCCTCTGTTGGCGAGTTCGCCATGTTAACAATTTCGTCATTCTCACTATCCATCATTTTCGCCTTTTTCACTGATCGCGTAATCATTTACAAAACATACAAAACTCGTCACTATATGAAAATTACAGAGAATATAACACGTTATCACCAACAATACCATTCACACGAAATGCTTCCCTCAAACACGATTAACAAACAATTGAAATAATTGCACTAAATTATCAAACGCGTATACAAGACAACAAAAAAAATACATTTTGAAAAATACCATTAGAAGAATGCCAATTACCAAATCTAGACATGCAATATAGACTACAATTGCTAAACTACAAATTAATACAACAATACTACTGTCTACTATTTTTACAATCAGAAGATTTCCAAGGGACGATCTGAAGCAGCGGTCGCCACGTGCATGGGGGCTTAATTATAATAAAATGCAAATAATTTTAATTTTTTGATTTAGTAGCTGTCTGTTCGATTACGAAGTCTCGTAAACGGTTGGCCCTGACTAGTATTATTACGCAATCTGTCTGCATAGAACAACAACAAAGAATGAAATGGAAATTTTCATTAACACAATTAATTAATTAAGTCCCCACCAACTATAAAACCTACGAAACCAAAGCACAAGTGTAACTGTTCTGTGTGTGGAAGTATGACTCAACGTACGCATCTGGCACGGTTCTTCTTCAACAACACAAGAAATTTTAAATATCATTTATACTGAATTAATTAAAGGTAATAGAAATACCATAATTACTCAAGAAAACCAGAATTACACTCTAATACAAGAACACAAGCCAGATGCTTTGTTGACTGAACCTGTAATGACGCATTATTTAAGACACTGAAATAATGAAAAAAAAACACAGAATATTTTACCTTCATATATATTGACGAAAAGCACTCTGATCATTACAGTATTTCCATTCGAACCATCTGCTGTCTATCCCATCAAACGACTGCATAAAACATGGAACAAGCACTCCTTATTACAACATCTCGACAAGCCTTGCCCACTAGCACATCTCAACACGAACTGACTACTACGAGTCCTCGACAAGCACAGCCCACTACGACATCTCAATAATCACTGCCAGTGGAGGCGGCGGAACAATACTCTCTAGCGCGATCTCTGGCGCTGTGGCTCAGTGTAGCCACCTTTCAATGGTTTATTCGCCCGGAGACGTGCAAGGTGCATTCCACTGACCCCTGGTTACAGGGGAGCCCGTAATGCCTGGTGTCGAGAACAGTTACATGGTCATTGGAACAGTGGTCCCAGGTTATGTTCACGGGCGATTCCAGGTATAGTCTGAACAGTTATATTCGGCGGGGTTTTCATCTGGCGTGAACCAGGAACCAGATACCAACCCCATGATGTCCTTGAAAGGGACCTGTATGAAGGTCGTGGTTTGATGGTGAGGGGTGGGATTATGACTGGTGCACGTACACCCGTGCATGTCTTTGACAGAGGAACTGTAACAGGTCCGGTGTACCGGGACGTCATTTTGCACCAGTATGTCCGCCTTTTCAGGCGTGCAGTAGGTCCCACTTTCCTCCTGATGGATGATAACGCACGGCCCCACTGCGCTGCTATCGTGGAGGAGTACATTGAAACAGAAGGTATCAGGCGAATGGAATGGCCTGCCAGTTCTCCAGACCTAAACCCCATCGAGCACGTCTGGGATGCTCTCGGTCGACGTATCGCTGCACGTCTTCAAACCCCTACCAGGCACTGGTGCAAGAATGAGAGGCTATACTCCAGCAGCTGCTCGACCACCTGATCCAGAGTATGCCAACCCGTTATGCGGCCTGTGTACGTGTGCATGGAGATCATATCCCATATTGATTTCGGGATACATGCGCAGGAAACAGTGGTGTTTTGTAGCACATGTGTTTCGGGACGGTTTTCTCAACTTATCACCAATACCGTGGACTTACAGATCTGTGTCGCGTGTGTTCAATATGTGCCTATGCTACTAGCGCCAGTTTTGTGTAGTGCCACGTTGTGTGGCACCACATTCTGCAACTATCCTTAATTTATGAGCATGAGTGTAGAAGAATGCCTAAATTAAAGTATTGTCATGATTAATCTGTTTAAGAATGTAAACAAAACATGTAAGTATTGGGCGATAATCAGTCCAGACTCAGAAATAAGATGTCTTTTGGAAGTGAATTTACTTGGTGCTGGATGCTTGACAAAAGAATCGGATTCGTCAGAGCCTTTCTGGATGTACTCCAAATTATGGGAACAATAATGAAGCTTATATACAAGCAGATGAGAAGACAACGTTCGCTATAATAAACTGACAATAAAAATAGTGAACTTAAAGTTAATAAGTTGAAAAAAAAAAGTAATATTGTGAAACATTAACACAGCTTAATAACGACGTCTTTTGAAAAAAAAAAAAATGAAGCTAGTGGCACTTGAATTTAGTTCAGGAAGAAAGCACTAGAGGAACAAATATCAGACGACATTGCTCTTTTAGCTTCACTAAAGGATTTCTAAGACTTTTCAGAACATGTTTCTGTTTAAAGTTGAATAAAATTAGATCACAAGTAATGAGAATAGCAACTGGCTGAGACATCGAAACTGGAGAAGATATTACAGAGGAATGAAGAATTCTCATACCTAGGATAAAACGCTTCACTTTACGCAATCGCAATATATTTACAACATTCTACAATCATTTTAAAATAGCTCGCAAGAAATTTTCTAATAATCCACTATCAGCACCTGTATACTTTTTTACCTTCAAAACATACTGCGTTGCTAGTCACAATGCCACACCATGTTCATTTCAGTAGATACCAGTGTCCATGATGGAACGTAACAATTCATGTTGCCGAATTATCTACCTTCTGTGCACTTTTGTCTTCGGCCAGAGTTACGTCTGGATATATTGGTGGCCACACAATGTCACTACCACAAGCAATGCACCGTAAATGGAAAGTACAGCTGAAATGTTGACTCTGACGTTTTGTACAATGTGGACTGACTATCTAGCTAGTAGTAAATATCATTTAGTGTGACTAATGGAATACGCTGTAGCAGTTCCACAAACTAAACGTTGATAAAAATAATATCTTGTGATTCGTAATTGGATTCAGGACTTCCTTGCAGAGAGAACCTAACACAGAGTTCTTAGCGGAACCAAGTCGACAAATGTAAAGTTAATTTCGGCTGTAGCCTATGTGCCTCTAATGTATTTATACTGATATTAATCATCTGTTGAATACCTTTGGAGGCCCTGTGAAGCTATTTGCGGACGACACGGTCCAACGCCAGAAGCAGGGCTCGATTTCAACCGGAATGCACCCTGGATTTCTTTTAATTCACTTTAACGGGGCGGCACCGTAGATTCCAAACAGTACACGCATATTCAGTCGGAAGCCGGCACCCGTGAACGTGACGATGGGTAACCAACGCCATGCGATGGGCAGGCCCGTGGGGCGAGATACTCGTGTGTGTGTATTTGTGTGTGTGTGTGTGTGTATTATACTCAAGATAAGTTGAGTTACGTTCCGAAGTTGTTACATGTCGGTAAACCTCGTGTCAACTGTCTTTTATTATCACTTGTGATCGGAACATACAGCACTTTGTTTACGGCTGACAGTAACCTCAGCGACAATGAGAAATAAATATCGTGAGGAATTTTTGAACAAGAGCGCCCATATCATGTGTTTTCACGAAATCTTATTACTTCTGTGTCGTAATTTGTGCGACGACCGCTGATCAATTGCACGCTCGGCCCCACAAATCGACCAGTTGCTGGGGTACAAATGGTACACGGAATTAACGTTTCGTGAAGACGTATTACAGCCATATTCGTGTTCAAATGTGTTGTTTATTGGTAGTAATGAATATCAGCTTAAAATAGTCCACTACTAATACAACCCAGTGAGTAGAAGACAAATGGCATTTAAAGCATTTACTAAACATCCGACTCCGTGTCTTTTGTCACACCGAGTTTTGTTTTTCCTAACTCTCGGGAAGTCGGAAACATCATCGTCATTCATCGCTAAATGCTTTATTAATAAATGCTGGACATGCGTTCACCGAGGAACTACGGTGCAAGTATCTCAACGTTGCAGTTGGCAGCAGTTTGAAACATGACCTCATAGTTTTGCCTACATATATCGAGTAGATGTAAGCCGAGAAAACTATGGGGGCAGACGATAGCATCTGTTGTTCACATTACTATTATTCTAATTGTAAGAAATTCCATTTTAAAACCCTGAACCTCGGAACAGTATTTTGAAAAAAATGATTTCTCTTATTAAGTTTCATCTCAAGTCTTTAATAATTGAAACTGTGGTTTTTACGGCTGATAGCATCAAACCAGTCTCAGGACTGAAGACCACAACAACAACAGGGTTTGGGGCAGGGGAGGGGGGGGGGCGGAGAGGAGTTGTATGAATGAAGGAATGCCTTCCGGCACCTAAAATTATACAAATTAAGCATTGGCTCAAAAGACTGTAACAAAATGCAAAACGTAGGCAGACATGCACAAGACCGACGATTCGAGCACGGACTAGCACCTGATCCTTAACGTAAATAAATGTGACCATTGTGCATAAATAGACGAATACATCTGCTACGGTTCGATTATATTATTGCCGACAAATCTCTGGAAACAGCAATTACCGTAAAATACCTTGAAGTAACCATCTGGAGAGAGCTAAAGTGAAATGAGGACACATAACAAACTGTTGGAAAGACAGACGCCAGAAGTTTGAGATTCGCTCGTAACGAAATGTTGTGGCTAGCAAAACACTCGTTTCACTGATACTTCAGAATTTTTCATCTGTCTGGGACCTTTACCAGGCAGGATTAATAGAAGGGATAGAGAAGATCCAACGAAGAGTGTAGCGTTTCGTCACGGGATCGTTTACTCTGCGCGGGAGCGTTAAGGAGGTGCTCAATGAACTGGAGTTGCATACGCTACAAGAAAGGCGCCGCGCATCACGGAGAGGTTTGCTGTCGAAATTTCGAGAGCGTACTCCAGCAAAAGTTCCGCGAAATGATCACGACA
This sequence comes from Schistocerca nitens, assembly GCF_023898315.1. Lineage (NCBI taxonomy): Eukaryota > Metazoa > Arthropoda > Insecta > Orthoptera > Acrididae > Schistocerca > Schistocerca nitens. Next base: position 575,827,024 of record NC_064617.1, read on the forward strand.
AGAAAATAAGATGGTAGTGGCGGCAAGTTGCTATGGGACCAAACTGCTGAGGTCATCGTTTCTTAGACTTACGGACTACTTAATCTAAGTTAACTAACTTACTCTAAGAACAACACACACACCCATGCCCAAGGGAGGACTCGAATCTCAGACGGGTGGAGCCGCGCGAACCATGGGAAGGTGCTCAGACCGCGCGGCTGTCCCGCGCAGCAAGAAAATTAGAGAAACTACATATGAAACGGAATTTATGTGACAATCTTTCTTTCCATTCGAAATTATGACACCATGCAGCACGGTACAGATGGGGCCAACAACATGCCGAATGGACCGTTTAGGATTGGCATCACGTTCTCTTAACCGATGAGTATCGCATAAGTCTTCAACCAGGTAATCGTCGTAGACGTGTTTGGAGGCAACCCGGTAAGGCTGAACGCTTTGGACACACTGTCCATCGAGTGCAAGATGGAGGTTCCCTGATGTTTTGGGGTGGCATTATGTGCGGCGACGTATGCCGCTGGTGGTCATGAGGCATTCGGCTTCATGGACGACAATTCGCGCCCCCATAGTGCACTTATTGTGAATGACTTCCTTCAGGATAACAACATCGCTCGACTAGAATGGCCAGCATATTCTTCAGACATGAACCCTATCGAACATGCCTGGGACAGATTGAGAAGGGCTGTTTATGGACGACGTGACCCACCAACCACTTTGAGTGATCTACACCGGATCGCCTTTGAGGAGTGGGACAATCTGGACCAACAGCGCCTTGATGAACTTGCGGATAGTATGCCACGACGAGTACAGCCATGCTTCAATGCAAGAGAACGTGCTACTGGGTATTAGAGGTACCGGTGTGTACAGCAATTTGGACCACCACTTCTGAAGGTCTCACTGTATGGTGGTAAAACATGCAATGTGTGGTTTTCATGAGGAATAAAAATGGCGGAAATGATCTTTATCTTGATCTCAATTCCAATTTTATGTACACGTTCTGGAACTCTATGAACTGAGATGATGCGAAACTTTTTTTGATGTGTGTAGTAGAGCATTTTGGTGAAACTGTGTGGTTTTCATGAGGAATAAAAATGGAAATGATCTTTATCTTGATCTCAATTCCAATTTTATGTACACGTTCTGGAACTCTATGAACTGAGATGATGCAAAACTTTTTTGATGTGTGTAGTAGAGCATTTTGGTGAAACTGAGTAGAAAGTTTATACCGACGATTAGGACCATCTTTATTAGATGTGAAGCTTAATTACGGGGCACATTCTGTCGCGGTTGTTTTATTTATTTGCTTGAAGTATTCCTTATGGTCTTCGTCCGCAGTCGAAAGATGCCGTGCTGAGCTTGACGTCTTCGCAAGTGCAGCAAAAAGACTCTCATGCCGTGCGCGGCTCCAGGGGATACCAATGACTACAACGTAACATATAGCAATAATGACAACTTACAGTGAATCGTTCTCAGATGAAATTACGGTCATGGTTTCAGAGGTATTCATTTACAAATTTCAGTGATGCGTTTGGCCTATGGTAGGGATCTTCAGAATATAGAAACTGGTCACGGCTCACCCCGTCTATAAAAGTGATTACACCAGATTCTGTAACAGCAGTTTGTTTGAAACAGTTGAATGTTAGAGTCTGAAATGTATGTATGCTTAACGTGAAGACAGGTGCTAATGATTAATCTCTTATCTTATGTACTCATATAGTCTACGTGTAATGAAGTCCGAGTGTAGCTCCATGTTGTCGTAAAACTGATTTAATAGACGTTGGTATAGAATCAGGATTTAAGAAGATTTTTTCTTGTCCGATCGACAGCTATTACATGTCAGATGTGTAATTTATTAGTAACACACATATTTATCGAACTCTCGCAGGATAGTCTGTAAGGCAATGAGAGGCATATAATAGCAAGATAGTAGAAGAGTACAAAAGGAAATTATATTTACGACATAAATGTCAACCACATGAAGATCAGTTTGTGTCTGATAATATATCAGGGTTGTTTCCTATGTCGTCCGACCAAGAGGTCGACTTCATACTAGTTACGATGTGCAGCGCCTTTGGTAGTCTCATTACGATGCAAAGTTCCTTTGGACGTGTCCAAAGGAACTTCGCATTGTCATCAGAATAAAGAGGCAGTGCAATATCGTATTTAACTGCCGATACCGGGCAAGTGTCTTCCAAGAACAGCACCTGACCTGTAGGGGAATGTACATAATGAATGTAAGAGTACAGGTCGTAGACGCATGGTTGATGACAGATGAAGTTTGGGTCTGGCAGTAGGAGTGCACGGATACCCAATTGGTATGGACAGAGGGCGGATTGTCCTCTGTAACTAAAAGAAAAAAAAAAGAAAAAAAAAACTGGGTTAAAGAATCAACGATCAACTTGAACGTATGTCATTTGACGTCCGCCCAGACCAAACGAAACGAACATATGGAACAATATTATAAAAATAATGGTAAGGCGGCCGCGCGCGATAAGCGGGAAATCCGAGCCGGGTCTCGGTCTGGCAAAAATTTTCATTGTCATCATTACATTCTACAGGTGACGCTTGTCCTCATTCGCAATTACGAATTCATTCGAAGTATTTCATATTAATGACGTCGTAACTTATCCATGCTTATGATGGATGGTATAATCCAGATTTCTGGATCCAAGTTGAGAGCTACTCCGCGTCCAATAATATGAAATATCACTGGCATAAGAGAATCACGTACTGTCTAATACAACGTTCTCGCAGTTGTCAAAAGTGACACAGACACAGCTGAGCGCAAGGCATGTGCGAGAGGCGATCGATTCGTCGGCGTAGTAGCCGGCACTGCGCATGTCACGGCCACGTGGCACGGCCGTCGCCCACGCGTCGTCTGGCGGCCCACACCTCGTCACACCTCACCTCACCTCGTAAACCTCTGCCTCCTGCCGCACCTGCAGGTCGGCGCCTGCGTGGCTCAATCCAGGTCACTGGCAGGCGAGGCAGCCGGCGTCTCGGCCGGTCCCTCCTCCCGGCCACCAAAATCATTTCACTACTTTCTAAACGATATTACAACCAGTGGAAAAACGCTCCTATCAGAGCACAAAAAATGTGTGTTCCTGTTCGTTTGAAAGCCTCTCACTGAACAGTAGGGTGCCATCTTCCTCATTCCAACTTCTTCAGCAGCACCTTTAAAAAAGTTCCCAAAAAGTTAGCCATGCGAACATATTCGCAATATTTTTAACATGCAGCTCGGTTAAAACTCCATCCAGCTCCCTTAACTGTAACCACTCAGTTCTATTAGTCCATCGCTGTAAGTTGCTCATACCAATTTACTTCCAGCTGTCGTTTCTCACTTATTCATTAAGCTCAACTCATTGTCATTATCTCTCCGTGTCTCTCTGCTATTGTTTACTGCGTCACATCTACAGCCACCTTCGTTCTGTCCTACTAATACAGTCTCCTATGAATGTCACTATCTCCGTCTTGTTCTCTCTTACTGCTAACATTTCTTTCCTTCCTTTTTACTGATGCTGTCCCTTCTCATTTTCGCTGTCTCTCTGTTCCTCGTTGTCATTGTCATATACTCTGTCTCTCATTATCACTACCTCTCACCTTCTCTTTATTCCTCCCCCCTCCCTCCTGGCACAGTCTCCTTCACTCTTTTCCTAGCACTGTCAACAATGATCCGCTGCCTGACACTGTGTCCCTGTCTTTCTTTCACTCTGCCATTGTCTCTTTCTCTCTTCCTGTAACGCAACCACTGTCTACTATCGCCCAGTATTTATTACTTTTCTGTCTCTTTGCTACTGGCACTGGCTTATTCTCTTTCTTCATAAAAAAAAACAGCGAACATGTCTGCGTATAAAATGCTTTTGTGAAAATTTTTGAAGGTGCTGAGGAACGTAGAGTGAGACACTTGGTACCCCGCTTTTCAGTAGTCTTTTAAATAAACAGGGACATATTCCCATTTTTCTGCTCTAATAGGAGCATTTTCCTCTGACTCACTTCTGTTCCCTGCTGCGGCAGGGCATGTAACTCATATGAAAAGAAATGTATCGATCAGTAAAATTTAAATAGTGTATTTATGTGAAACTGAAATAACTCAAAACTAATTTTAAACTTCAGACGGAATTTTACGTGCAAAAACATTTTGCATATGCTTCAGTACAACAGTAACATGGGTTACCCTTCTGACAACCGCCGGTGTGGCCGTGCGGTTAAAGGCGCTTCAGTCTGGAACCGCGTGACCGCTAAGGTCGCAGGTTCGAATCCTGCCTCGGGCGTGGATGTGTGTGATGTCCTTAGGTTAGTTAGGTTTAATTAGTTCTACGTTCTAGGCGACTGATGACCTCAGAAGTTAAGTCGCATAGTGCTCAGAGCCATTTGAACCAGCCTTCTGACAACGGGCACACTTCACAGCATATTCTTCCTTGCTACCTCACTTTATAAAATACGTTTTCGCCTCACACAAGATTTTAGTACGTATTTTACGTGTACAAATACGGTAACTTTGAACCTCTGCATCTCGGAAATGGATAAAGATATGAAGAAAATTTGCAAGTTTGTGCGAGATTGAGATCTTACGATGAGATCGAAAAATTTACAATCACTTACTGTGCATAGCCGTCACCGAATTCCCGGATTGTTTTTGGTATACAAAAAGTTTTAGAGTGTTTATCGACAATGGATAAAGATTTTTTTCAAAACGGGGAGATGGCTCTTCATGGTAGATATTCCGTCAAAATTTAAGCAATTTGTTGGGGCTATTTATTATTTACATTTCGCCTCATAGCGTATCATAGGTGCAGAGTGACTTTAAACCCCAGTATCTTCGAAACGGATAAAGACACCAGACATTTTTCTTGGTTGTTATATATCGGGGGCCTTAGGAATATATCGTACAACTTTCAGCCATTTGCAGTGCACAGCCGTCTGGAATCCTCGGCAGGGCCTTGGTCCGCTAGTGGCGGCGAAAATATAGTAAAAAACTCTTTGTTTTTAGGTTTTCCGAGGAACCGCTCATGAACTAATGGTGCCTCTAAAAGTCCCGTCAAGGCCACCGTAGACCACGTCAAATGCAAAAGGAACCAACGTAATTGCCTAAGCAGGAGGAAGTGCTTAATGTTCATACTTTGACCCTGTACTGTAGGATAGTGACGCTAAGACGATCCTTCTGTTTGCTATACAAATGGTCCCTAGCTCAAGAGCTATTCGAGACACTTCGCTCTACCTGTTTATCACCAACAAAACAGAGATACGAGCACCTGAAAACTCCGTTTTTATATGCAGCGTTTTGGAACATATTACGTTATGCTGCTGCAAGCATATAGATAAGAGCGTAAGATTTCAGTTTCAAAGTAAACACGGTATTTCTATCGAAGAGCGCAGTAACAGTTATAGATTTATAAAGTGTACATTTGAGAACTGCGTATTGAACAACACGTCCGGAAAATGGCTGCAAGAACTTTGGTGGGATACAATGAAACTTCTTTATTCATTTCTGGTACTGCTGAGAGAAATTGAGTACATGTGAACCTTCTCAAACTGCTCAGTGAAACTGAACGTACTGTCACTTTGCTATTTTTTATCATTTCATTTCTGACCTACAGAATTATTCCTGACAAATAAAACTCAAACTTATTCATTTATTACCCACATTATACAAGGATAATGCAATATGACTAATAAAAAAGTGTAAATGCAGTATGACTAGGGCCTCCAGTCGGGTAGACCGTTCGCCGAGTACAAGTCTTTCGATTTGACGCCACTTCGGCGACTTGCGCGTCGAATCTGACTATTAATTAATATAAAAGTATGGGCATGAATTAGAAGAATCCTAACAATAACCCATACTTTTCATAAGTCACTTACCTCACAGAAAACCTTCAGGACATGAACTACAGCAAATATACAGCCAGCTAAATAAAAAGATTCTAATTACTGTAGGCTCTAACTACTAATAGGCATGTGCTTAGCAAAGAAGATATTTTGTTGCAGAGCAAACAATGCATTTAGCAGATTTTACCTAAATCATGTGACATCCAGTTCGAAAAATTATATAATCGTCAATAATTCCATTACCCACATTTTACAGACCATGTTCAACCAATTAAATCTCCTTGACGGACACACGTCCAGACCGTCCGCTCGCGCTAACACTGCTTCTAACCTCCATCACTGCTAACTATCAACTAACTGCGTGTCCGACCAGCAACAGAGTCTCTTACAGATGGCGCAGAGCGCTGTCAGTGACATTAGTGCAGTCTATAGCGCTACATAACGCTCCCAACACACAAACACATAAACAAGCTACATACAAAGCCCCCGTGCTCCCCTCAAAAAATTTTACAAAGTGTTTTGGGCAGTGGCCAAGACTAATTTGTTAAAATTTTTTATATTCACAATATCAAATAGATCAGATGCACACAATTAGTAATATACTGTTCGTCAATAAAGCAAAAATTGTCCTCACAGTCCCTAAAGACAGTCCTAATCAATCATCAGAAGAGTACTTCCTGGCAGATTAAAACTGCGTGCCCGACCGAGACTCGAACTCGGGAACTTTGCCTTTCGTGGGCAAGTGCTCTACCATCTGAGCTACCGAAGCACGACTCACGCCCGGTTCTCACGGCTTTACTTCTGCCAGTATCTCGTCTCCTACCTTCCAAACTTTACAGAAGCTCTCCTGCGAACGTTGCAGAACTAGCACTCCTGAAAGAAAGGATATTGCGGAGACATGGCTTAGCCACAGCCTGGGGGACGTTTCCAGAATGAAATTTTCACTCCGCAGCGGAGTGTGCGCTGCTATGAAACTTCCTGGCAGCTCAGATGGTAGAGCCCTTGCTGTGAGTACCGGGCGTGAGTCGTGCTTCGGTAACTCAGATGGTAGAGCACTTGCCCGCGAAAGGCAAAGGTCCCGAGTTCGAGTCTCGGTCGGGTCAGGAAGTTTCATATCAGCGCACACTCCGCTGCAGAGTGAAAATTTCATTCATCAGAAGATTAGTCTATGATAGTTTCATGCAAAAAGTCTGAGCAGAAAAAGAAAAGGCACACGTAAGTAATGGACCTCCATGTAATTTGAAGAAGTACCGTTGTCCTGTCAACAGAAACGCATTGCTGACTCTTGACACTGGAAGAAGACGAGCATTTTTAGGTCGCGCGTAATATACCTATCAGTAACTCATTTCTTCGGGCGCAATAATACTTGCTTTGGGTCGTATGCAGCCCACTGCTTGCTTACACCTGATTTAAACTGTTGTTCATTGTGTGACAGTCATTACATATCGTCATATTCTTAGAGCTAAACCGCCCTAAAATGGAAAATCGTTGTTAATTATGTAACGTATTAACACTGTCAGTTCTACATCTACTACATCTACATCTATACACCGCGAGCCACCTTACGGTGTGTGGCGGAGGGTACTTATTGTACCACTATCTGATCCCCCCTTCCCTGTTCCATTCACGAATTGTGCGTGGGAAGAACGACTGCTTGTAAGTCTCCGTATTTGCTCTAATTTCTCGGATCTTTTCGTTGTGATCATTACGCGAGATATATGTGGGCGGTAGTAATATGTTGCCCATCTCTTCCCGGAATGTGCTCTCTCGTAATTTCGATAATAAACCTCTCCGTATTGCGTAACGCCTTTCTTGAAGTGTCCGCCACTGGAGCTTGTTCAGCATCTCCGTAACGCTCTCGCGCTGACTAAATGTCCCCATGACGAATCGCGCTGCTTTTCGCTGGATCATGTCTATCTCTTCTATTAATCCAACCTGGTAAGGGTCCCATACTGATGAGCAATACTCAAGAATCGGACGAACAAGCGTTTTGTAAGCTACTTCTTTCGTCGATGAGTCACATTTTCTTAGAATTCTTCCTATGAATCTCAACCTGGCGCCTGCTTTTCCCACTATTTGTTTTATGTGATCATTCCACTTCAGATCGCTCCGGATAGTAACTCCTAAGTATTTTACGGTCGTTACCGCTTCCAATGATTTACCACCTATGGCATAATCGTACTGGAATGGATTTCTGCCCCTATGTATGCGCATTATATTACATTTATCTACGTTTGGGGAAAGCTGCCAGCTGTCGCACCATTCATTAATCCTCTGCAGGTCTTCCTGGAGTACGTACGAGTCTTATGATGTTGCTACTTTCTTGTAGACAACCGTGTCATCTGCAAATAGCCTCACGGAGCTACCGATGTTGTCAACTAAGTCATTTATGTATATTGTAAACAATAAAGGTCCTATCACGCTTCCTTGCGGTACTCCCGAAATTACCTCTACATCTGCAGATTTTGAACCGTTAAGAATGACATGTTGTGTTCTTTCTTCTAGGAAATCCTAAATCCAATCACAAACCTGGTCCGATATTCCGTAAGCTCGTATTTTTTTCACTAAACGTAAGTGCGGAACCGTATCAAATGCCTTCCTGAAGTCCAGGAATACGGCATCAATCTGCTCGCCAGTGTCTACGGCACTGTGAATTTCTTGGACAAATAGGGCGAGCTGAGTTTCACATGATCTCTGTTTGCGGAATCCATGTTGGTTATGATGAAGGAGATTTGTATTATCTAAGAACGTCATAATACGAGAACATAAAACATGTTCCATTATTCGACAACAGATGGACGTAAGCGAAATAGGCCTATAATTATTCGCATCTGATTTATGACCCTTCTTGAAAATGGGAACGACCTGCGCTTTCTTCCAGTCGCTAGGTACTTTACGTTCTTCCAGAGATCTACGATAAATTGCTGATAGAAAGGGGGCAAGTTCTTTAGCATAATCACTGTAGAATCTTACGGGTATCTCGTCTGGTCCGGATGCTTTTCCGCTACTAAGTGATAGCAGTTGTTTTTCAATTCCGATATCGTTTATTTCAATATTTTCCATTTTGGCGTCCGTGCGACGGCTGAAGTCAGGGACCGTGTTACGATTTTCCGCAGTGAAACAGTTTCGGAACACTGAATTCAGTATTTCTGCCTTTCTTCGGTCGTCCTCTGTTTCGGTGCCATCGTGGTCAACTAGTGACTGAATAGGGGATTTAGATCCGCTTACCGATTTTACATATGACCAAAACTTTTTAGGGTTCTTGTTTAGATTGTTTGCCAATGTTTTATGTTCGAATTCGTTGAATGCTTCTCTCATTGCTCTCTTTACGCTCTTTTTCGCTTCGTTCAGCTTTTCCTTATCAGCTATGATTCGACTACTCTTAAACCTATGATGAAGCTTTCTTTGTTTCCGTAGTACCTTTCGTACATGATTGTTATACCACGGTGGATCTTTCCCCTCGCTTTGGACCTTAGTCGGTACGAACTTATCTAAGGCGTACTGGACGATGTTTCTGAATTTTTTCCATTTTTGTTCCACATCCTCTTCCTCAGAAATGAACGTTTGATGGTGGTCACTCAGATATTCTGCGATTTGTGCCCTATCACTCTTGTTAAGCAAATATATTTTCCTTCCTTTCTTGGCATTTCTTATTACACTTGTAGTCATTGATGCAAACACTGACTTATGATCACTGATACCCTCTTCTACATTCACGGAGTCGAAAAGTTCCGGTCTATTTGTTGCTATGAGGTCTAAAACGTTAGCTTCACGAGTTGGTTCTCTAACTATCTGCTCGAAGTAATTCTCGGACAAGGCAGTCAGGATAATGTTGCGAGGTGCCGGGGCTAGTAGTGTATTTATCACTAAATTCTACTAGAATCCACATGTGTAAATCATGCTCTAAGCCCCCCCTATTCTAACTCCGACTTTTGCTGTTGCACAAGGATAAAAAAAAATACGCGAACTGACTCTAATCAACCCTGCTAGTGGAGTAGAAGAGAGTTTGGCACCTGCAATAATTTAATTTGATACATAAGTTAAATAAACAAAGGTTTCATTAGCATAGTGAGGAATGATAGGGTTGCTCTATCGATTAACAGAATGAAAGTTCTGTTCAAAATAACAATATGATTTATTAAGCTTAAACACAGAATAGTAAAAGAAACACAGGAAATTTATAAATCATCAAATTGGCTAAAATTGGAGATTCATACAAACACTATAAAGGTGAAGTTGTCCCTAACTTAGATCCTGAGGTTTAAGACGAAGTGGTATGTGGAGCCAATTCCTTTCCACTCAAATCTCAAGAGAGGCACACAGCTAACCCAATAGTAATTGCTGTTACTCGAAACTGAACACAGTTAGAAAAGGATGAACAGGCGCGCTCTGCTGAGCTCTGATTATCACCTAGGAAAAATCCCTATCTGCCGGTGCTGCGGACGTACATTACCAACAGTCTTCTTATCTCCCAGAACACGATCTGGCGTACCGCAGGCGAGGGCTGGCTGCTTCGATGTCCTCGACCGAAAGGCGACTGCCGACTACTCAGAGCACCCGTACAGGCCGAACACCGAACATTCCCGCCCCCACGACAGTGGCCGTGGTTACGTTCCAATCAGCAACTCGAAAACCGGCGGAAATTCCACTCCATTGCCGGAGCACTACCATTCCACCAATGGAGATTCTTGGCGCCAATTTCTGTGCTGATTTTGCAGAAAGTGCGGGAATTTTCCCGCCACAACTGCGTGGGTACACAAGTCATTCCCACGCCTCGCTGGTAGCCCGCCAGAAAGTGTTTTCGCAAAGTTTCTCTGAAGTAACGGAACCTCTAGCCCAGCCGCTACTTCACACCCCAGCGGGCGTGTCTCTTGACAATGTCGGCGTCTGAAAAGCATTCACTCGACTGCCTCACACACGTCGGCTTAACTCTCTCCAGTTCCACCGAGCCCGCCTGTCACCGGCCCACCCGGGTGACGAGAGACGCTGCGTGGGAAGTACGCGTGTTAAGGAAAAGCAACCCTCCACCGCATGCAACTAGAGAGGAGAATCGTAAGATAGAAATATGAGAGGGGGCTCATGCCACCTCTCATTGCCCCTACGCCATTTTAGATTGTAATTGGTGAGCGGTTGGCTCACTTAGGAGCAAGGTAGTGAGTCAATCGCCCAAGAACAATCTTACAAAGTGACTCCACATACCGCACTCTATAAAAAAGATCATTGCAACTGAAAAATGCAACTCATAGAGGGAGGATTATTTATGATGTAGCCAACTTCACCTTCTTAATATGGAACACTAACACTCACATCACACATCCATACCCAGGGAGCCCCTTCCGAACACCGATTCACGCAGACATTCACGCTCTAAACATGGCCCGGGCATCTGAGCCAAATATGGAGCAGTTTATTCTTTACAATCAGAGTTGGAGTGCTCCGCAATTAAATGCCCAAGATGTTACAACAATTTTAATCATTAAACTAACCTGACCTCACTCACACATGATAATATTTAAGTTAACAATCTCTTTGTGAGTTTTCAGAATCTAGTTACAACCTCCGATTCATTCTGTCTCCCTGCAGCAAGAATAACCTTTACAAAATGTTCCCTGAACTGATGGTCCATTCACAATGACAGTGGTGGTATCTGCTTCAGTTTATGGGGACTTCAGGCACACTGTTAGCATACACACAACAATAAACACAAAATACAAAAAAAACATGATGTGGAGAACAATACAGTAATCTGTAATAAGAATTACAGTGTAAAACACAAACGCATACAAGGTATAACATACATTACAGAAACAACATAAGAGAAAGAAATTTAAGAAAAACAAAAAAAACAAGGTTCATGGGGCATCAAATTGTGCGTGCACATTGCACAAAGTTCACGACTGTGCTGAGAATGAGGCACTAAATCACATTGTTAGAAATATCCGTGGCACTTCACTGATTCCACTGTACTGACATCACATAAGGCTAAACGTCGGTTGTAGTTGCTACGTTGTGGCAACAGCAATAGGGAGTTCTGGAGTGTCTGCAGTACGCTGTTGAGATTGTAGTCAGACCCACGCATATGATCACGGCCGTATGGTAGGAAGACACAGTGATAGGCTCTCCTCACGTCGATTAATTGTCTCTGAGGTCTACTCGTTGGGATACATCACTAGTCTAGGTCTCTTCTCTCGCTGGACAGAACTTTATGTTTCCCAATATTGCAGTTCGACGAGGGATGATGGCACGTGGAGTGACTCCACAAGTGTGTGAGGTCATCAATACAGGATCGAACTAGGAGCGACTATTGTTAAAAACTGCTCTCTAATAGAGAGGAGAAGTAAGACATGAGACCATACATTTGTTAGTGTGGCACGATACTGCTTTGTGTATGCAGATCGGCCAATGCTAGTGAGTTGTAAAAACCCAAACAGGTGAGTATAGAGCGTCCCTTTCTGTCCTGAGGCACATGAGGCGCAGGTTCTGACACGATATGTGATCTTCTTCGTGTACTCACGACAACGTGGTCTGCCGCAGGGAATCCCTCCAAGCGGCTGCCGCGTCCGGAGAGCTAGCAGGCTGTCGCGTGTCAGGGTCAACGGCCAGCCCCACTTTCGCTTGTGGCGGGGCAAGGGTCCCGTGTAATCCCTCAGGTAGGCAGCCGGGTGACTGTCAGCGTGTAGGACGGGACGCTCGCCCTCTAGCAGGTAGCCGAAGACCTCTTGTTTTTGCGCTGGCTGGCCTCTGCATTGCCACGTTCCTCGTCATCTGTACAATTCTTACAAAAGTCTTATGCCTAACTTTTTCCCATGACCTTCTATGTTATAATAAATTTACCTAATGAAACATTGATGGTCTGTCATTTCAGACACTCTTATTTTTACTTTTATAGTTATTAATCTATGGCAATCATTATAACATCTAATCTAGACATGGAAATAATTTATTTTGATATACGTGTAGAGACCGATCTCAGTAAGTACATGGTGTGTGATAACTGATGCTTTGTAATGGATGAACAACTAAATGTGCGGGCCCGCACTAATATTACTATTAATTATATAGATCGACAGTAGACATGCTTCAAGAATTAACTACCATATCCCAACGATCTACATTCTACGTCTTTTAATTAAATTATGTTGTTATGCAGGTCTAAGTTTTACTGTGCTATAAAGAACATGCAACTACGCTACTTTCGCTCGCCCGTCGTCCCTCCATCTCGGGTCTGTGGTTTGGTGACCTGAAAAATAGCAACTCAACAGGCGCGCGCCACACTTGTGGTAGAAAACCCCCACAATATTAATCTAGTTATTGTTAAATCCTACAGTTTAACTTATCCTAGTATCGTACTTTCCCTTTTATTTATTTATTTATTTATTTATTTTATTTTATTTATTTATTTATTTATTTTATTTTATTTATTTATTTATTTATTTATTTTTTATTTACCTTATACAATACCCTTACATAGTTCCTGTTACGCTGAGATGTCTTGCTGCTCGCCGCTATTGACGACAGTGATGTGCGCGCCGTACGACATGACCTCCGAGTTTTCATTACGCCTCACTGAAACTCCAGAGACTGGGTTAGCCATGGCTATACACGACAATAAATTTATAGTTGCAACTTCCTTCTCTATGTGATGCGGTTTTCACGATCAAAGCACACCTTTCCAGAAGCAATGCAATATGACCAAACCAGGACTGGTTCCTGTCGAGGATTCAGTCGCCCAACACACGCCAGCTACACAGTATGTCACGAATATCCAATTATAAGTCCCTGTTTATTCATCTGTGACAGTCACGAGCAGCACGCTACATCCCCAACCAGCACATTGGCATGGTAGGCTTTATGCTCGCATTTCTCTCGTCTAGGGCACCATTGGAGTCAAACGCTCACAGGATCACCCCGACTGGCAAGACAACGATGCTGGCGCAGCTCTGCAAAAAAAACTATACTGCCCATATTCATCCTCGAAATCACGCAATATACCACAATCTTGCAGTGCACTGACGCGTGCCTGCAAGCAATGGTATGAACGATTCACGAACTGGTTGTGGCCGCTATGGAGCGTATCACGACTTCTCAGAACGCTTCTAAGAGCACGTTCTTGTATGCGCCCGTTTGTGCAACATCTCGTCACTCATCATTATCCCTCAACATGGACACCAGATAGGAAAGGACAAAAACATTGCTCATGAAAAGGTAGTGTCTCCTACTCCATCGACATTGGAGATCGCGAACATAAACAAAAAGAGGATAGCAGCAGTAAATTCTTATGCAAGACAACGCAGCGTGTTAATACTTTAGCAATCTTAATCTATTAATGTAACGATTATTGTTCCCCGAACAAAGGTTCATATATTTGCCTATTCTACTATGTACACTTCTTACACTACTACTATTCTACGAACTCCTTTATGTGAGAGAAGTGGTGGAGTCCTATGGACTAGCGTCGATCCCTTCTTAGACTCCCCCTCCTCTGACGTGCATTAGGATTTGGAGGTCTAATTTCAATCTCCTGGTTCTCCTGTTGTCCTTGATTTCGCTCCCTCCAATTACGGTCGCTTTGCCGTTCGTCATTCCTCCTGTCCCAGATTGCTTGTCTGGATTGACCCTGTTCCCTGACGTTCTGGTTTCCGTGTCTCTGGTTTCCATAACCTTGAATAGCGTAACCTTGATCTCGGTAACCCTGGTTTCCTAACTGACCAGTGCGATTATGCGATCTGTTGTCGTCTTCCCTTGCTGGCCCGTGGTATTTGTTATTTTGCGCCTTCTTCCTGTCCTTTGCGTCTTGTTTATCGAAGACTACTTCGAGTTCGCGCAGTAGACTCTTGAATGCATCTATGTCAGATCCTCACTTCCCGACAAGTGTCTGTTGATACCTAACTGGCAATTTCGAAAAGCAAAATTTAATAATTTCTCCGTTGCTGTATGGACGATCTAAAAACTGATTCTTCTTGAGTAAATCATCAAAAAATTTGGTTGCGCTCTTATGCCCGGACACTTCCAGTTCAGGACAAAATATTATTTCCTCTTTAATCCTGTCTTGCGTTTCCTTTGACCAGTAGGTCCGCAGGAATGCACCAACAAATTCCTGATAAGTCCGACACGTCGCTGCCACGCCCCGCATCTTTTCCGCGGCTTGGCCTTCGATGTGTCCACACATGAATTCTAATTTGGCCTGGGTTGGCCATGACGACGGTAATGAATTAGTAAATTGCATCACCCAGCTCTTCGGATGCATCGACCCTCCATTATCTTTGAACTTCTGGAATTTGAGTATCGACAGGAAGTGATTGTGATCAAAATTCTGTCCGATCCTCGCGCTGGTGTTGTCAGACGTTTCCGATACTTGCACGTCTGCGGAGTGTCCTGATCTATCTTGCTGATAACTGTGATGTGCTACGTCTGTATCACAGTGGAAGTGGCATTCAGCATTCACTCTTCTAAGTGGGCTGCAATTATTGGAGCTATTACTCGCTGTTTCTGCGTGTGCATTGTTTGTTCCGCACGCTGTCACTGGGCTAGAGCACGGCGGGCTTTTCCTCGGAGACACAATCCTGTGTACTCCATCATTGGTATCCGAACGCGCGGTGCTCGTGTGCCCGTTTCGCTCTAGTTTTGCTATCCGACACTCTACTTCTTTCATTCGTTTCGTGATGTTAATAACCGCAACTTTACCTTGCGTTTTTAAGACTGCTAGGGATTTTGAGTGGGCTTGTGTCGCACGTCGCAAGCGCCCTGCGAGTTGAGAAGTTGCTTTTGCGATTTTCATTGCCCCTGTTGCTGCCGTTTTGGCTAGGCCTGCTACTTTTTGTGCTACTATTGACATTTGTTTTGCTTCTCCACATTCTTTCTTTATTGTTTGTAATTCCCCACGAATTTCCCCCATATGCGAAATTATTGCTTGAGTGTCCTTCTTGCGCTGTTCGTCAGCTTCTTCTTTCATTGACCGTAGGAAACTCATTATGGGGTTAATGTCATCTTTTTGATCCTCGGCACACATGGGCGATGTAACTCTGGACACCTGGGCGCTATAGCTCTGACGTGACCGAGCTGGCCTCTGTCTGCTCTCGTTCGTTTGACTATAAACTTCTGCTACCGTCTCGACCTGTGTGCCTGTCTCCGTTTCATCCTCTACCTCACTATCATAATCACGGCTGCGACGTTGCTCTAATATCGCGTCCAAATCACCTTCCTCATCAATGACCCTGTCGTCCTGTCCCGCTGAAAATGTGCCCATCTCATCTCTGAACCTATCCTCGTCAGTAACCTGCCTCTTATCCATTATGCTATTCTCTTTTGTTTTAGTTTCGCTCGCTAATAGTCGTGCCTTACTTCTCGTGATCATTCAAGAAAAACAAATTTATCTAGAATGCACAATTAAATTAATCTACTCCATATATTTTTACACATAAACATAAAATTTCAACAACGCCGCTCCAACGCTGTAATTATACGCACGATTTGTTGTGGTACAGAAACCACACACAAATCCGACAAAGTGCGATGCGGTACAGACACCACATCAGCGAAACACAAAAAAAACAATGAACAAAAAATATATACACTGAAAACAAAAACTGTAGTCATGCGCCGCTACTTAAAACTAAACGCGGAACTACCAAAACAAAAAAAACTTGGGTATTAATCATTAAAAAAAATAGAGAGAAAAAAAATTGAATGTTCCTACTAAGAATCCTGTTTGTTTATCAGAGATTCACAGGAAAGATCCGAGGCCAAGGGTCGCCATATTATGCGAGGTGCCGGGGCTAGTAGTGTATTTATCACTAAATTCTACTAGAATCCACATGTGTAAATCATGCTCTAAGCCCCCCCTATTCTAACTCCGACTTTTGCTGTTGCACAAGGATAAAAAAAAATACGCGAACTGACTCTAATCAACCCTGCTAGTGGAGTAGAAGAGAGTTTGGCACCTGCAATAATTTAATTTGATACATAAGTTAAATAAACAAAGGTTTCATTAGCATAGTGAGGAATGATAGGGTTGCTCTATCGATTAACAGAATGAAAGTTCTGTTCAAAATAACAATATGATTTATTAAGCTTAAACACAGAATAGTAAAAGAAACACAGGAAATTTATAAATCATCAAATTGGCTAAAATTGGAGATTCATACAAACACTATAAAGGTGAAGTTGTCCCTAACTTAGATCCTGAGGTTTAAGACGAAGTGGTATGTGGAGCCAATTCCTTTCCACTCAAATCTCAAGAGAGGCACACAGCTAACCCAATAGTAATTGCTGTTACTCGAAACTGAACACAGTTAGAAAAGGATGAACAGGCGCGCTCTGCTGAGCTCTGATTATCACCTAGGAAAAATCCCTATCTGCCGGTGCTGCGGACGTACATTACCAACAGTCTTCTTATCTCCCAGAACACGATCTGGCGTACCGCAGGCGAGGGCTGGCTGCTTCGATGTCCTCGACCGAAAGGCGACTGCCGACTACTCAGAGCACCCGTACAGGCCGAACACCGAACATTCCCGCCCCCACGACAGTGGCCGTGGTTACGTTCCAATCAGCAACTCGAAAACCGGCGGAAATTCCACTCCATTGCCGGAGCACTACCATTCCACCAATGGAGATTCTTGGCGCCAATTTCTGTGCTGATTTTGCAGAAAGTGCGGGAATTTTCCCGCCACAACTGCGTGGGTACACAAGTCATTCCCACGCCTCGCTGGTAGCCCGCCAGAAAGTGTTTTCGCAAAGTTTCTCTGAAGTAACGGAACCTCTAGCCCAGCCGCTACTTCACACCCCAGCGGGCGTGTCTCTTGACAATGTCGGCGTCTGAAAAGCATTCACTCGACTGCCTCACACACGTCGGCTTAACTCTCTCCAGTTCCACCGAGCCCGCCTGTCACCGGCCCACCCGGGTGACGAGAGACGCTGCGTGGGAAGTACGCGTGTTAAGGAAAAGCAACCCTCCACCGCATGCAACTAGAGAGGAGAATCGTAAGATAGAAATATGAGAGGGGGCTCATGCCACCTCTCAATGTCACAAGAGTCTCTGTCCCTGGCTCCAGTTCTGATTGTGTGACTATCCCATTCTATACCTGGTAGATTGAAGTCTCCCCCTATTACAATAGTATGATCACGAAACTTCTTCACGACGTTCTGCAGGTTCTCTCTGAGGCGCTCAACTACTACGGTTGCTGATGCAGGTGGTCTATAGAAGCATCCGACTATCATATCTGACCCACCTTTGATACTTAACTTAACCCAGATTATTTCACATTCGCATTCGCTAGTAACTTCACTGGATATTATTGAATTCTTTACTGCTATAAATACTCCTCCACCATTGGCGTTTATCCTATCCTTGCGGTATATATTCCATTCTGTGTCTAGGATTTCGTTACTGTTCACTTCCGGTTTTAACCAACTTTCCGTTCCTAATACTATATGCGCACTATTTCCTTCAATAAACGATACTAATTCAGGAACCTTGCCCTGGATACTCCTGCAGTTTACCAATATTACGTTAACTTTTCCTGTTTTTGGTCTCTGAGGATGGACGTTCTTTATCAACGATGCTGATGTTCTCTCTGGTAAGCCGTCAGGTATTTTATCGTTTCGCCCAAGGGGGGGTCCCTCTAACCTAAAAAACCCCCGTGTGCACGCCACACGTACTCTGCTACCCTAGTAGCTGCTTCCGGTGTGTAGTGCACGCCTGACCTGTCTAGGGGGGCCCTACAGTTCTCCACCCAATAACGGAGGTCGATGAATTTGCAACCATTATAGTCGCAGAGTCGTCTGAGCCTCTGGTTTAGACCCTCCACACGGCTCCAAACCAGAGGACCGCGATCGACTCTGGGCACTATGCTGCAGATATTAAGCTCAGCTTGCACTCCGCGTGCGATGCTGGTTGTCTTCACCAAATCAGCCAGCCGCCGGAAGGAACCAAGGATGGCCTCAGAACCCAAGCGGCAGGCGTCATTCGTTCCGACATGTGCTACTATCTGCAGCCGGTCACACCCAGTGCGTTCAATAGCTGCCGGAAGGGCCTCCTCCACATTACGGACGAGACCCCCCGGCAAGCACACCGAGTGCACACTGGCATTCTTCCCCGACCTACCCGCTATTTTCCTGAGGGGCTCCATAACCCGCCTAACGTTGGAGCTCCCTATAACTAATAGGCCCGCCCTCTGTGACTGTCGGGACCTTGCCGGGGAATCGGCCACTGGCCCAACAGGCGAGGCATCCTGTGGTGGCTCGGAAACGATGTCATCACCACTAGGAAGCACCCCGTACCTGTTGGAAAGGGGTAAGGCAGCTGCCACGCGGCCAGATCCCACCTTCGCCTTTCGGCCAGGCACGCGCGAGCCCACCACTGTCCGCCATTCACCCTGGAGTGATGGCTGACCGGTAAGATGCTCACTGCCGGAAGACGCAGCGACATCAGGGGTTCCATGTGATTCCAAGGCCACCAAAGTAGGCATAGGTCTCACCACAGTTGCCCCAACGCCACTACGAGCCGACGCCTGCGCCTCGAGCTCGATGAGCCTAACAGACAAAGCCTCCACCTGCCCCCGAAGAGTGGCCAATTCTCCTTGCGTCCGCTCACAACAACCACAGTCCCTACACATGACTATGTTTACCCTACTCTATACGGTGACAAATTACCAAGATAATCTTCTGATGAGCTACTCTGATAATCAAGAAACACTCACTGAAATACGAGACGCGAAAACTACGCTAGGTTTTCCCAGAAAAACTATTTAAAAGCTAAGCGCAGCAAATAAGTACAAAATAAATTTCTCTCCTAACGATCAAGAACTGTTAGTTTCTATGCAGAGCAGATAAACACAAATAGAATCCCTTCCTTAGTGGAAGGTCGTAAACAAAATGCAAAATAAACGCTTTATACAAACAGTACTCGCTGCTGCTGGTGCTCTCGCTCTGGCTGTCACAAGACAACTGCTGATTTAAGTGACTAGTGGCTAACGGCCGCGAAACAAACAAAAGACGGTTTTAGGGCGCTTTCTGTTCTAAACGATCAAGAAAACACTAAGAAATCTAACACGAAAACTACGTAAAGTTTTATCAAGAACTGTTAGTTACTATGCAGAGCAGATAAACACTAATAGAATCCCTTCCTTAGTGGAAGGTCGTAAACAAAATGCAAAATAAACGCTTTATACAAACAGTACTCGCTGCTGCTGGTGCTCTCGCTCTGGCTGTCACAAGTCAGTTTACGTAACCAACAACGATTTTACATTTTAGAACGACTTATATCTAAAAATACGATGATTCTCACACACTGAGCAACATTTTAGACTTGTGTGAATATGGCTCGTCAGTGAGCCAAATTTGCGACCTTGACGAAGGAGTTTTATCCACACACGCTTTCCTTGGATGTTCCTGCAGTATAGTATCACATTAACTTTTTTTATATCTGATCTGCAAGGACGAGAATTCTCTGATAATACTGTAGCTGATGTATCTTAGATTTTGGCAGGAAAATCGTCTTTGATCCCAGGGGGGGGGGGGGTTGCTGTCTTGTAAACTAAAAAGGAATTCTACACCCGGCAGTGGAGGTCGAGAAATTCGCATGCGATACCGGCGGGGAATTGTCTGAGCTTCTGGTTTAGACTTTCCGCTCTACTCCAAACCAGATGACCGCGATATATCCCGAGTACGATCTACAGACAGTCTAGCCTGGACCGCGCGTCTGATGCTATTTACCTTCACCAAATCAGCCATCGGCCGAAAGGGACCGGCTGGCGCCATTCGTGCCGGCATGTGCCACTATTTGCAGCCGGTTGCTCCCAGTGGGCTCGATAGCCGCCGGCAGAGCTTACTCCACGTTGGTAAACATTCCGAGATCATACTGGCATTCTTTCCCGCCCCGGCCACTGTTAACCTGAGGCACTCCATTATCCGCCTAATTATGAAGCTTCGAGTGATTAGCACACCCGCCCAACAAGAGAGACATCCACTGTGTGCTCAGAAATATTATCAGACCTGAGTATCACCTCGTAACTATTAAACGTTAACTGTTAAAAGTTAACCAAATGCGGCGCTGCTGGGATTGTTATACATGGTGAATCACCAAACTTTCCACTGGAACACCTCCCAAACAAGAACAAACGCTGAATAACCAGCTCCGCAGACCGAAAGTGAAGAGAGGGGCTGGTGTAATTGGTCAATAACAACCACTGATAAATGCACGGAAGTATGATTTTCAACACATATTTATGGTTATTTGTATGGAAAACTGTTATTATCTTTAGCACAACTGAAAATGGAAAAAAAAATACTTAATCAATGCCGTTACTTACATTGTAAAATGTTAGTTACATCCAGAGTAATTTATAACGTTAGCCTGACGCTTGAGTAACTCCTCAGCAGCTCAGTCGTGTGTATCGGAGAGAACCGAATTAATTAGGGATACAAAAAAGGACAGTGATGTAACGTAGGTACAGAAGAGACATGAACAGCTCGTTACGTCCACATGCTAACATTTTATTAGTCTTTTTCTCTGAAGAATACCGTACGGCACTGATTTGTTAGAAGAAAATGTACATTAACATGAGAATGTAGTTTAACTTTCAAATTTGTTTTTTGTTTTCAATTACGGAATGTAAAAGAGTGTGTCCTGACATATCAGGCCAATATGTTTTCAAAGTGGTGCCCATTCATTTGCAGTACACATTTTCAATCTACCACGTAATGAAGTCACACGACGCAGTACATCTGATGTAATGTTGCCACAGGCTGTCTTTATACGATGTTTCATATCCTCTGGGGTTGTAGGTACATCACGGTACACGTTCTTCTTTAATGTACTCCACAGAAGGAAGTCTAAAGGTGTTAAGATCAGGAGGACGGGCTGGCCAATTTATGCATCGGCCACTTCCTATGAAATGCCCGTCGAACATTCTGTCAAGAGCCAGCCTCGTGTTCATTGCAGAATGTGCAGGAGCACCATCATGTTGATACTACATACGTCTACGCGTTTCCAGCGGGACATTTTCTAGCAACGTTGGCAGATCATTTTGTAGAAACTCGATGTATTTTGCAGCTGTTTGGGTGCCTTCAATGAGATGGTCGCCAATTACTCCGCACCAGACATTTATATTCCACAGTCGCTGTCACTCTACCTGTCGAAGCCAGCGAGGATTGTCCACGGACCAGTAATCCATGTTTCGTAAATTCACTGCACCGTGGTTTGTGAAACCTGCTTCATCGGTAAGCCGGCCGCTGTGGACGAGCGGTTCTAGGCACTTAGTCCGGAACCGCGCTGCTGCTACGGTCGCAGGTTCGAATCCTGCCTCGGGCATGGATGTGTGTGTTGTCCTTAGGTTAGTTGCGTTTAAGTAGTTCTAAGTCTAGGGGACTGATGACCTCAGATGTTAAGTTCCATAGTTCTCCGAGCCATTTGAACCATTTTTTTGCTTCATCGGTAAACAGGTAGAACTGCAACGCATTCTCTGTTAATGCCCATTGACAGAAATTCACTCGATTATTAAAGTCATCTCCATGCATTTACTGATGCAGCGACACATGATAAGGGTGAAATTTGTGAAGATGAAGTATGCGCATTACACTACTTTGACTCATTGCACTGCCTCTAGCGATGTCAGGTGAACTCATGCTAACACACCGACTGCACCGGCCTCTTCCGTGATGTGTTTGTTACGGACCAGTTTGCTTGTTACGACCACACCTGTTGCATACAATTGTTTGTAGATGTTTTCAAATGTGTGGTGCATTGGATGATCTCTGTCCGGGTACCCTTTTGGATGCAACCTACAGACTATAGCTGCATTTTGTCTACACTCGCCATAGCTGAGTATCATCTCTGCCTTTTCAGAGTTAGAATAAACAATTTTCACAGTTCTTACAACACCGTACACACTGGTGTACTTACGACCTTCTCACGTTCCTACTGTCCGTCTGTGCGTACTTCTGTGTACAGAACACTGTCACAGACGTCCGGTAACACAGTGTACTACAGTTATTCTGAGTACAAGGACCAATTCAACAAGCTCTACATGGAGACACTGAGAGAGCCAAACTTGTACACATCGTTGTCTTCGTAAACATACCCCTACAGATCTTGTTTATTACAACATGCAACTGAACGTTTGGGGGTTCAAGTGTCAACTTTACGTTACAAATTACTCCGGATGTACGTAACACGTACAATGTAACAAACGGCATTGATAAAGCATTTGTTTATATTTTCAGTCAATTTGGGAAACACATAAGTTTGTGTTGAAAGTCCGTGCATTTCTCAGTGGTTTGTATTAACAAATTCCACAAGCCCCTCTCCTCACTTTCGGTCTTTGGAATTGGTTATTCAGTGTCCTTTGTGGTCTGGTAGGTGTTTCCAGTGTAATGATAGGTGCCTCGCCCTGTATACGCAAAATATAAATGAAGAGAATAAACAAACACTAAAATCTGCTCTGTAGAATTCTGACTACATACATACTTGAGGGCTTCAAATAAAGAGCAAACAGAGAATTAAAATAAGTCTATTCTTATTTAACAGCTGTATCAACTCTCAAACGAAATGTTGTGCATCAGTGCGCTCCTGCACAGACGGAAGCTAACACTCAAGGGTTCGCATCCCCCAGGATGCTCAGTTGGCCAATATCTGACTGCTATTGCAAAATAAAATTTGTGGCATATAATAAAAGGAAGTTACCCCAGCAGCAGCGTAGCCAATCTAGCTGTTGATTTCCAACTCATCTTGAATGCACAAAACTTTCTTTAGAGGTTGTACGCTGAAACCATCTTGTGATGGGGTCGGAAATGGTCTTTATTTAAAAGTTATCGGAAATGCTATCAAAACATATCCAACAACTGTACACGGCAAGAACTGTGAAACATTATAATTTGGTAGCATTGCCAACAACATTAAAGAAAAGGCACTGAAGATTCCATCACAAGGTGATTTTACACGACATATGCAGAAGCTATTTTGCATTCAAGAGTACAGACAAAATAAAATCAATTTGTACTTAGTTACGATGGAAGAATCGTAAATGTGATGAAATGAGATGACATAAAAGAGAAAAACTGATCATTCTGATGCTCGGGAATAAAAAGGAATGTAGTTCCTTTGTTCATCTGTGGAATAGGCAATTTAAGTGGTACCCCTCATGTCACTTGATGTGACATTATTTCTGGGTGAAAGAAGCTTAGCATTGGAGGTTCATCGCAGAAAGCTGGAGATCGAAATAATGGAAATTTCCTCGGAATATGAGAGCCGTGAGTCACTATGATCCATTTCTTGCAAGACACATTAGCAAGGTCAGAGACAGAGAAGAAGCGTTTGCAAGTGCGTTATGTGTCAAGTGCTAACTCACAATGAACTTATTTGTTGCTGTGTCCATCATGTCAGGAGTGCTATCTTGAACAGAGCGAAAATGTGAAATATTTTTCACTTATTATTTTTGTAACTCCTGATTGAAATCGTGTTTCATCCTGCGTTAATTCACTTCGATGAGAAAACTGACGAATATGAAATAAATTTTACGGTATTTCGATTTCGTAGATTGCAATCAGAAAACAGGAGTTGCTATTGCACATCTAATTCGACGAATACTTGTGAAACACTTAACACCTACCAGTAATAGCCACGGTCAAGGTTATGGTAACGGAAATAACATAAGAGGGTCTTTATTGGAGCTCAGGCACATGTTCTTGAGTGGAATCCTCTGGCAAAATTTTCTCTGTGTGTCACCATAGCCTTATGTGGTATACATGTAACTGTGAATTGTTGTGAAGACGATAGTTTTTCAGAGTTATTCAACTTCTTTACAACTTGTTCAGTTACAGTAGACAACGACGGGAAATTCTGAAATATTATGTTGGAAGTTCTTTTTATACTACTTCTGATAGCCATTGGAGTGCTCGGGTTGATGCTTGCAGTACCAATTGCAGCTCACTTGGATAAGACTGCCATTGACGTTGAAACTCTCAGCAAGTTAAATAATTTGTCAGTTGAAACACTTTCTGTGGCACGGAGTGTCTTGAATTATGTGACGTCTTTCAAGTGTATAATCATGGCATCGATTTGGCTAGAGTTGTTGGTACAAATTGACTACAGAAGCAAATTACTGCAAGGTCGAAATACCAGTGCTACAAATGATACTGAGGTAAGACAATTCGAGAACCTATTCAACGACACAATATCTTCGCGAATATTGGGTCACACTTCTCTCTGAAACTAAAGTTGTTGCCATGGCAACTAATATCAAACCTGCAAACTGTCTAACTTGAAAACCCATATGAAACAGTGAAGATATTAGAGGGAACGTGTGTTTTTGTGGAAATGCTCGAAGATAATTGATGATTAGGCTGCTGCGGCATGCAAATTTATATTTCAGTGAGTACCATTATGATGTCACAATAGAACTAGAAGAATAAATAAAAATTTGAAAACAATTCATACTTCACACTTAGAATACTTTACTTGGAACCGCAATCCCTCTTCAGTAAGATACTCGAGATTAAAATTTTAAGTCTCTTTTCGCAAGTGTGCACAGGTATCCACGTGTTTTATACTCTTCAAGTGACTGTAGCTGAAGCAGAGAGGGCATCACGCAACCTGACTTGTGCTAAAAATTACCTTACGTCAACTACGCTTCTGCAACGTCTCTCGGATTTGAGGATCTTGTCAGCTGAATAGAGTTTGGCGAGGCAACTAGATTTTGATGCTGTGATTCAAACATTTGCTGAACGAAAGCCCCGCCTAATGCCATTGACAGTATCATAGGCTACTAATGTCTAACTTAAAAACCCACATGAAACATGTAACACGTTGTGCACAACTCACTGCGGTTTACCTGCAGACACACTGATATCTGTTCACAGAGATGTGTGGGTCCGTCAGGAGACAAGCGGCCACATTACAGCGCATACCGCAAAGTTAATGGCACCCTACAATTCGTCGATGCTCAGATGAGTATAATACTTAGCCCTTTGTTTTAAAGCGAAGAGAAAGTAAATCAAACCAGTTTGAAAAAAAAATGAAATGGAGCATTCAATAATAATTCATTACTGAGTAGCACCTGAAGTCGAACTTGTAAATTCACCGTTCGTCGTCGTATCAGGTTTCTCTCTTACCGTGAAGGTCTAGGTTGAGCTATCGTCCATTTACTTAGCTGTAGTGGTCATGGGTTCCTGTAATTGTCATCACTACTTTTCAAAAAGATATACAGTGGAACCTCGCTTAACGAGCACCTCCCATAACGCGCAGTTCACATAACGAGCGAAACAAATTGTAAATAAATGACTCGCTCAGCGAGCGATGTCTCGCGTAACGAGTGGTGACGATTTAGTGTGACACCAACCGTCGCGCGCGGCGGGGAAAACGTTCAACAAATGGTTCAAAGTGCTCTGAGCACTATGGGACTTAACGCCTGAGGTCATCAGTCTCCTAGAACTTAGAACTACTTAAACTTAACTAACCCAAGGACATCACACACATCCATGCCCGCGGCAGGATTCGAACCTGCGACCGTAGCGGTCACGCCGTTCCAGACTGTAGCGCCTAGAACCGCACGGCCACTCCGACCGGCAACATTCAACAAATGAACAACTTTCATTGTCGGCAGCGGCATATGAACAATGTCTTTTGTACGTGCTGCAATCTGGACTTAGCGCTCTTTCTGCTACCATCTTAGCGCAGCTTGTGATCACAAAGTTTTCTGAACTTGTGTTCACACAGAGATTTCTTTGTGTGCAAATTTTAAAAACCAACGCCGCAATGTCCTCGAAGATAAAGCCGCAAGAATACGACCACAAGAGAAAGAAAATAACCTTGGGAATGAAACGTAATATCACTGAAAATTGCAAACGTGGAGTGAGCGTCGCTGATTTAGCACGCACATGGGATCGGTCTACATCAGCTGTTTACACTATCCTCAAGAGCAAGAACAAGATTAAGGAGATAGATGCTTCAAAGAGAGTGACAAATTTAAACAACGGTTTCGTATTCTGCTCGATGTGGAAAGGTTGCTCATTCTATGCATAAATGAAAAACAATTGCAGGGCGACACTATAAACGAGACGCCAGGATCATCAGCGGCCGAAGTAGTTTAAGGGAACCCGTGGGTAGTTGGAGAAGTTTAAGAGAAGAACCGCCATCCACAGCATTTGAGGCACGGCGAAGCAGCCTGCTCCGACATAAAGGCAGCAGGTAACTTCATCAGCAACTTCTGGATGATCATAGATTCTGAGGGTTATCTAACGTAATAGGCTTTTAATTGTGACGAGATTCTCAAAAAAGATGCCGAAGTGTACATTTACAACAGCAGAGGAGAACGCATTATCCAGTTACAAGCCAATAAAAGATCATCTCACACTGCTGTTCTGTGCCAATGAGAGCGCCGATTTGAGAGTTAAACTGCAGCTTGTTTACCATTCAGAAACTCCACGAGCCTTCAAGAAGCGTAAAGTCCAGAAGAGCAGGTTAAATGTGATGTGGAGGTCCAACAACAAGGCTCGGGTGACACGTGATCTTTTTTGTGACTGGATCAATGAAGTGTTTGGTCCTTAGGTGTAAAAATATTTGCTTCACATGAATCTGCCACTCCATGTCTTGCTTGTTATGCAAAACGCTCCTGCCCATTCTCCAGGTCTACAAGAACACTTTCTTGATCAAGATCCAATTTCTGCCTCCTAACACCACTCTGTTATCCAGCCTATGGACCAGCAGATTATTTTTAACTTTAAGAAGCTCTACTCTAAAGCACTCTTCGAGCATTGTTTTCAGTTGGCTGGAGCTACCAACCTCACTCTCAGAGAGTTTTGGAAACATCACTTCAACATCGTTTCCTGCGTCAAGATGATCGGAAAGGCGTGGGAAAGGGTTACCAAGAGAACTCTCACTTCAGCTTGGAAGTAGCTTTCGCCAGAGTGCATTGGCGAATGCGACTCTGAGGTATTTGAGTCAGTACCTAGGGAGCCTGTAGTCAACGAGATTGTGTCTTTGGCCAAGAACATGAGAGTAGAAGTGGATAACAATGATATCGATGAGATTGTGGAAGATCACAGCCAAGAAATGACCACCATTGTGTTGACAACAAGAAATTGTGGAGAGGAGTTTTTCAGAGGAGAAGGAGGAGGAGGAGGTGGTAACAGCAAAGCAGCAAACTTCTGGTGCAATAAGAGAAATGCTGAAAGCATGGGAATCGGTTGCATCGTACATTGAAAATTACCACCCCAATAATACAGTGGCTATGCGCACTGCAAATTTCTGACGATAACGCTGTGTCACGTTTTCGCCAAATATTGAAGGGTCGGCAGAAACAAATGACTCTAGATAGCTTCCTAGCAAAAAAGAATTAGTTATGTATCGTGAATAATAAAGTACATAATACTGTATATATAATTTTCTTTGAATAAATAGCATGAATAAGGTAACACATGTAGTACTTTTTCTGCATGAAATGCGTTATGGTATTTTTAATTTATATGGCATAAATTATTTGGCTGAACGAGTGTTTCACACTAAGAGTAAGCTGCTGGAACGAACTGTTGGAGGTACCACTGTAATTAATGTTCTGTCAAACTCCTTCTCCACGGAAGCATCATGGCGATGGCATTCTTTCTATCTTTGCACAGACGTTAATGTTTCTTCCGAGTGATATGTTAGTTCTTTCAAAGCCGCAGTGAGAAACTGGTGACTTCACTACTATTTTTTTTCTATTTTGTTTTACTACATGCCAAATGATTTTGATTGCAATAGAAAATTATACAAGGTGTATACAGCTATTTCTAGTTTTCAGGTATTAAGCAATGTCCAGTAATGCATTGTTTTGAGCTTGTACTGCGCTGAAGAAACGGTGTAATGTAATAAAAGTGCTGGCAGGAATTCATTGCAAAACTAGTGTGAAATTTAGAGCTACTGCAGGCTTTTCTAATTCTTATTGCATATGTGTGTCGAAATCAGAAATCTGAATGCAAAAAAAGTGACTGGGAAAAACTACATATTGGAGGCAGGAAATTTAACATTTCGTGTCAGTTCTGTAATTAGGAAGCCTGCCTTTTCGCACTTTCGCAGAACAGTGTCATTAATTTTAATACCCGAAATAATAAAACAAATTTCACAGAATATATTCTGTGACTTACAATAACAAACTAATTTCAGTAGTTCATTGTTTCCATGGTAAGCATAACAGCTGAAATGAAAGGATGCAAAATCTTAGTTGTGAGCACTGGCTTTTGTACATAAATTGAACCATTTTCAGACAATGAATTACTGATGAGTAATGTTTATATTCATGTCCTCTACGACATCAGAAAAATGGGAACAGAAGCTCTGATGCAGATGCATATAAACTTCCCGCTCTGCATCGGAACACTTCCGGCGATTTCTTTGGGGACATGTCGTTTTCAAGTGCAATGCAGTAACGTTTCACAGTTTATGTAACTTCCTCGAATGTTCACACGCTCTGTAATACAGGATAACATTGCATCCAACATGCAACCATGCTTAGTGCTGTTAATAGTTGCTCGACAACAAATGGCTCAAATGGCTCTGAGCACTATGGGAGTAAACTTCTAAGGTCATCAGCCCCCTAGAACTTAGAACTACTTAAACCTAACTAACCTATCACAAACATCCATGCCCGGGGCACGATTCGAACCTGCGACCGTAGCGGTCGCGCGGTTCCTAACTGTAGCGCCTAGAACCGCTCGGCCACCCCGGCCGGCAATAACAAATGTGTGTCTACTACTTGTGGGGTCTTGCCCACTCATCTAGTGTAGGATTCCTAAAGGATGCTACGTTCTCGGAATGTTACACAACAATTCAAGTAATTAACATTAGTAGTTTCATTGCAATAGATTGACAATACTTAACCTTGGAATAGCAATGGTGTCGCATGCGATGGGCGACATGCTACATAAATCCGAGTCATTTGCTGTATACAGGGTGAAAATTATTTAAACCGTCAAACTCTGGGAGGTTGTAGGGGAGATCAAAACAATTATTTTTCCCAAATGTCATTTTTTCCGAAGAGGAGTATTTAAACCGATGGCGGCCGTATTACGCTCTTCAGTTGTTAGAGGCCGTATTACGACCTTCAATTGTTAGAGGGCGTATTACGTTCTTCAGTTGTAGGCAGCTACTGTCTACCAGTGTAGTAGTGCATTGTCTCTGTTTACTAATGGAGCGGTACACTTGGATTGAGTACACTGACATGGTTGGTGCGTACTACATAGCGCACCACAACGGACGAGCTGCAGAGCGGGTTTATCAACAACAATATCCTAATCGCCGTATCCCGTATCATGCGACCTTTGCTGCTGTGTACCAACGTCTGCGTGAGGCCAGGTCATTTAGCAGATTACCTGGACAGGGACGACGTCGCATGGTAATGAAATTTGAGTAAGCTGTCTTGCAGCATGTGGAGCGGGATCCTCCATTCAGCACTCGTGCAAATGCACGTAACATGGGGACGAATCAGACGAATGTAAGAAGAGTCCTTCGAGAGTAATTGTTACGTCTATTTCACTTACAGCCTGTCCACAACCTGGAACCAGTTGATTTTCCACCGAGAGCACAGTTTTCCCAGTGGTACCTGGGACACTGTGAAATGCATCCTACATTTCCATCATCTGTGTTGTTTACCGATGAAGCAACGTACGGACGTGATGGAGTCTTCAACATGTACAATTCGCATATTTGGAGTGACGATAACCCACATGCCACAGTTACTAGCGCTCATCAAGTGCGGTTCTTCGTTAATGTGAGGGTCGTTGTTGTTGGGGACTGTTTAACTGGGCCGTATCTGCTACATAGGCCATTAAATGGCAGGCACTATTACAATTTTCCCGCCAGAGCATTGCCAAAATTGCTGGAAAACGTCCCGCACCCTACAAGACAACGCATGTGGTTCCAACATGACGGGGCGCCGGCACATTTCAGTCGTCGTGTGCGTCGATTCCTAGACCGACGGTTCCCAGAAACGTGGATTGGCAGAGGTGGTCCTGTACAATGGCCTGCTCGATCCCCAAATATGTCCCCTCTCGACTTTTTTGTTGGTTTAATTAATTTGTCGCCACAGAAATCTTCCTCTATTGGTTTAAATACTCCTCATAGGAAAAAATGACGTTAGGGAAAAATATTTGTTTTGATGTCACTGACAACCTCCCAGAGTTTGTCGGTTTAAATACTTTTCACCCTGCATAATGTTCATGCAAGTTTGACACACAGTTTGTGGATCAGTAATAGCTGCTATAGTAGCACTCTCTGCTAGGCTGTGCTAATACTCTGCGAATACTGTCCACTACTGGCCAGCAGGGGCTGGCAGGAGCGGCGCTCATATTCTCTTCTTGCACAGGTCGCTCGTGTCGTGGCGCGGTCCTTGTAAGCGGGCTATTGGCTGACGTCACCTCACTGCCTTCTCTGGTCTTGCGTTCTTCCTCTTCGTTCCGGCACTTGTGGTTACGCCAGAACACTGCCGGGATCTCTAATTCAACCTACTGCTCCATGAACAGCTTTTGCTTGCTCAAATTCCGCCTGCAATATCTCGTGAATTGCATTTGTGAACATATGTTAGTGCTTAACAGAAATTATAATTTTTTTTCTATATTTCACCCCAGTTATTCCCCGAATAGTGTTACATTTAAATTATGTCAGATCTTCTTTAAATAACAATAAAATTTGATTGCCATATTTGGAGGTTTCTACCCAATCATACAAGTTGTCCCAGGCCCAGTACCGGCTATCAGTGGCCCTGTTCTTATGCGTAACAATACTGAAACCTTTTACACATTCCACTGACGTGCATCTACATCCACGTCTACATCTACATCTACGTGATTGCTCTGCTATTCACAATACAGTGTCTGGCAGAGTGTTCAGTGGACCACATTCAAGCTGTCCCTCTACTGTTTCACTATCGAAAAGCGCGCGGGAAAAACGAGCACTTAAATTTTTCTGTGCGAGCCCTGATTTCTCTTATTTTATCGCGATGATCATTTCTCCCTATGTAGGTGGGTGCCAACAGAATGTTTTCGCAATTGGAGGAGAAAACTGGTAAATGAAATTTCATAAGAAGATCCCGTCGCAAGGAAAAACGCCATTGTTTTAATGATTGCCACTCCAATTCACGTATCATGTCTGTGGCACTATCGCAATTTCGCGATAGTACAAAACGATACTCTTATTAATTCCGTAATTGGTCGCCATTTTCCTGTTTCCTATCAGTTCTCTGATAATAGTAAGCCAATGTTCAACCCGCCCTTCTCTTTATTTTGAGACTTATAACTTTGTGTTTGGAGACAAGGGTAAAAGCACTCATACGAAGAGTAGCCGAAATGAAGTTGTTTATCTCACATAAAATTGCACTTTCTGCCAAACACACCCATGACCACCTGCATAACCACACTAGGTCACATCCTGTAACACATAGCTGAAATGGTCAAATGTTCTATAACAGTCAACTAAAACACAAGTAAGACAACTGGAGAACTAAAATAGATATTCAGGAATATGTGGCTGTCTGGTCGCTTGCTAAATATGTGGAGGAGCCAGCAACCCTGATAACACATTAAAGCCGTAGCCCCAAAAATTTTAGGGAACAAGACGGACATTTCACAAAGCCTCAACATACATGCCACATTCGTGTAATTATCAGTTAAAACAAAGGGCAAATCGGCTGGTAACAGAGCTTCTGTCCTCTTGCCCGAATACAAAATGCAGTCTACTACACCGTGAAGTGCACCGTTATCTGTCGTCAAAAGCATCACACGTTAAAGTGTCCTCGCAGGATCCAATGCTTCAGAGGGCTGTGTCCCATACAAGGACAAGTGAGGAGGACCTCGCCCCGGTCCTCTTGGGTGGAAGGAGGATAGCCATGGTCGATCTTTTTTCCTAGCCGTCGCCGTGGCCGAACAGTCAGCGTGGCTGGATGCCAAACGAGAGGCCATGTTCGATTCCCGCTCCGGTCGGAGATTTTTCTCTGTCGGGGAATGGGCTTTGCGTTGCCCTCATTATTTCATCGTCATCGCCAAATAAAAATACTTCCACCAGGCGGCCGAACTCACTGAAAGGTGACTCCCGGCCAGAATATGCCATACGTACATTTCATTTCATTTCTGTACCTCAACAATGTGATGACAGCATGCAAGGGGCTGACACACAGAACGAACTGAAGATTGCCACACGCCTCCTTGGATGCTACATCCACCATTTCGTTCCACGTTAATATACATGTGCCCAGGGATCCAGCAGGACACATCCTTCCCCAGACTTTGTTGTTGGAGGACAAAAAAATGGCTCTGAGCACTATGGGACTCAACTGCTGAGGTCATTAGTCCCCTAGAACTTAGAACTAGTTAAACCTAACTAACCTAAGGACATCACAAACATCCATGCCCGAGGCAGGATTCGAACCTGCGACCGTAGCGGTCTTGCAGTTCCAGACTGCAGCGCCTTTAACCGCACGGCCACTTCGGCCGGCTGTTGGAGGACATTGTGTATATTCTGGACCACTTTATGCGCAGGATACAATCGTTTTAGAGAGCGAAGGGCCCGCATCTCGTGGTCGTGCGGTAGCGTTCTCGCTTCCCACGCCCGGGTTCCCGGGTTCGATTCCCGGCGGGGTCAGGGATTTTCTCTGCCTCGTGATGGCTGGGTGTTGTGTGCTGTCCTTAGGTTAGTTAGGTTTAAGTAGTTCTAAGTTCTAGGGGACTTATGACCACAGCAGTTAAGTCCCATAGTGCTCAGAGCCATTTGAACTATTTTTGAGAGCGAAGGGCACTCAAGGAAAGAAACAGGCAAGGAATTCAACACCCGAAACACTTCTTATCTGATCCACTGCCCGCAAGACTGCGTATAATTTTGCGTTGAAGACAGTAAAGTATTTAGGCAGTCGGATCTTGAGGACACGATAAGGGAAGAGAACAAACGGAATCCCCCAGTTTAGGCTGATCCGTAAATACTGCTGCAGAGTTGTGGTGCTTATTTAAAATGTCGGAAAATATCGAATTAAAAACATATGGAAGTGTGTAACCTCTTCTGTACGGCACTAAAGCTAAAATTGCTCTACGTCTCTACAGTAAGCGGGATGGTAGTCGGTTAAAACCCTGGTTCTGGGTTTGTACTTGCCCCTTACCACGTGACTATAGCAGACGCTCAAACGGCGTTGTTGCTCTTGGACAACTGCAGAAAAGGCGTTCTGCAGATGGACCAGCAACAGTGTGGCGCGTTGTTGAATTAGAAGCTGCGAGAATTTTGTATAAGGTGAGTGGCGATTCCCCAGCCCCAACACAGACACGGTATGGGGGCTGTTCCTGTAAACGCTTGAGCCCCTCTGATGATGGATAACGACAATGATTGGGCAAGAAGGTCTCTTTTATCCGTATACCTTGCACCCGTAGTTAAGACGTGATCTTATGAAATCTTTGGGCTATGCGCAAATTGAGATGCGTATAGCACGTGTCACGTGACACGACACTACAGCGCGACGCGCACGTTCCGCACACGTCGCGCTGGTCCAACACGTATTGCGACGCGTATACATACTTCGCACGCGTTGATTGGCGACGCTTTGCGCTGACAGAACCGAAGCGCTCGCACCCTGTTATGTTTCTCAAACGATTTTACAGAAACCATTCACTGAAAGTATTTCATTTTTGCCTTGCTTCTACCGTTATATGTCAGCTTCGTGGCGAAGAGCCCATCGCCTCGCGAAAAGTCATGCTTATTGTGAAGTACACATTTTACTGAGACACTAGCCTAAACTCGAGTAAAAAGTTTGCAACGAAAAATAGGGGTCGTTATGATTTTGCGTTTGGTGCGCATTACACCATCTGTTGCTGATTATGAAATTTAACTAACATACTGAATTTTTGTTTAGGCTTGGGAGGTCTCTATCTGTCTCCGATCTCGAGAAAATGGATCCAATATAGCGCATTCACTCCCGATCTCACCCCCACGGGAATGATATATTATTACATCCCTCGTATGTCCTAAGCCGCTTGAGGCATCTAAACGAGATTTTGGCGATTGATGGCACACAAGGAGGAAATTACTTTGCCAGTTCGTAAACACACTGAACTTTCTTACCTATGACGATACAGGGTGAGTCACCTAACATTACCGCTGGATATATTTCGTAAACCACATCAAATACTGACGAATCAATTCCACAGACCGAACGTGAGGAGAGGGGCTAGTGTAATTGGTTAACACAAACCATAAAAAAATGCACGGAAGTATGTTTTTTAACACAAACCTACATTTTTTTAATGGAACCCCGTTAGTTTTGTTAGCACATTTGAACATATAAACAAATACGTAATCAGTGCCGTTTGTTGCATTGTAAAATGTTAATTACATCCGGAGATATTGTAACCTAAAGTTGACGCTTGAGTACCACTCCTCCGCTGTTCGATCGTGTGTATCGGAGATCACCGAATTACGTAGGGATCCAAAGGGAACGGTGATGGACCTTAGGTACAGAAGAGACTGGAACGGCACATTACGTCCACATGCTAACATCTTTTTATTGGTCTTTTTTACTGACGCACATGTACATTACCATGAGGGGTGAGGTACACGTACCACGTGGTTTCCGTTTTCAATTACGGAGTGGAATAGAGTGTGTCCCGACATGTCAGGCCAATAGATGTTCAATGTGGTGGCCATCATTTGCTGCACACAATTGCTATCTCTGGCGTAATGAATGTCGTACACGCCGCAGTACGTCTGGTGTAATGTCGCCGCAGGCTGCCACAATACGTTGTTTCATATCCTCTGGGGTTGTAGGCACATCACGGTACACATTCTCCTTTAACGTACCCCACAGAAAGACGTCCACAGGTGTAACATCAGGAGAACGTGCTGGCCAATTTATGCGTCCTCCACGTCCTATGAAACGCCCGTCGAACATCCTGTCAACGGTCAGCCTAGTGTTAATTGAGGAATGTGCAGGTGCACCATCATGCTGATACCACACACGTCGACGCGTTTCCAGTGGGACATTTTCGAGCAACGTTGGCAGATCATTCTGTAGAAACGCGATGAATGTTGCAGCTGTTTGGGCCCCTGCAATGAAGTGAGGACCAATGAGGTGGTCGCCAATGATTCCGCACCATACATTTACAGTCCACGGTCGCTGTCGCTCTACCTGTTGCATGGGGGCTTAATTAAAATAAAATGCAAATACTTTTTTAATTTTTTGCTTTAGTAGCTGTCTGTTCGGTTACGAAGTCTCGTAACGGTTGGCCCTGACTAGTATTATTACGCTATCTGACTGCATAGAACAATAACAAAGAATGAAATGGAAATTATCATTAACACAATTAATTAATTAAGTCCCCAGCAACTATAAAACCTACGAAACCAAAGCATAAGTGTAACTGTTCTGTGTGTGGAAGTATGACTCAACGTACGCATCTGGCACGGTTCTTCTTCAATAACACAAGAAATTTTAAATATCATTTATACTGAATTAATTAAAAAAAATAGAAATACTACAATTGCGCAAGAAAACCAGGATTACACTCTAATACAAGAACACAAGCCAGATGCTTTGTTGACTGAACCTGTAATGAAGCATTATTTACGACATTAAATAATGAAAAATAAATCAAGTTTCGTTACCTTCATATATTGACCAAAATCACTCTAATCATTACAATATATCTCCACACCGACTCGCTATTACCACATCTCAACAAGAACTTTTCAGTATCACATCTCAGCAAGCACTCTCTACTAGCACTTCTCAACAAACACTCTCTGCTACGAGTTCTTAACAAGCACTGACTACCACGAGCTCTGCCCAAGCACTGACTACTACGAGTTCTCAATAATCACTGCCCACTACGACATCTCAATAATCACTGCCAGTGGAGGCGGCGGAACAATACTCTCTAGCGCGATCTCTGGCGCTGTGGCTCAGTGTAGCCACCTTTCATATGCCCTTCCTCCACGGCTAGAATTTGATGGTATTTTTGCCAGCATTGGTGGTGAAAATACCACCAAATTCGTCAAAAAAAATACAG
Source organism: Schistocerca nitens (assembly GCF_023898315.1). Classification (NCBI taxonomy): domain Eukaryota; kingdom Metazoa; phylum Arthropoda; class Insecta; order Orthoptera; family Acrididae; genus Schistocerca; species Schistocerca nitens. The sequence goes on from NC_064617.1 coordinate 575,863,852, forward strand.
ACAAAAATAAAAGATAATGTTAATGCGTAAATACCATATAACTAGATAAAATTTTGGCTTTGCACTGACCTTTCAATAACCTAATATATAAAATACAGTAAGCAATACAAATTCTTTCATACATGTGATTTTACATAACAGTTTACACAAGTATTATGTTGTTAAACAGTTCAATCAATAGCGTCAGCAATGACGAATATGTGCAGGTAAGAGTCTCCTAACTTTTCACAAACAGTAATACACAAAAAATCAGTTTATACAAATATTCACATAAACGCTTTTGATTTAAAAAAAACAAGTAGTTGACAGTTCCAGCAGTAGCACCCAGCAATGGTCAACAGATGCAAAAACCAACAAGTGACATTTTTTCAGTAGAAACAGTCCATCAGTGGCACCCAGTAATGTTGAATAGGTGCAGACACCAACAAGTAACACCATTTCAGTATAAGCAGTTCCATTAGTGGCACCAGCAATGTTGAGCAGGTGCACACAGCAACAAATGACATCTTTTCAGTAGAAGCAGTCCATCAGTGGCACCCAGCAATGTTGAGCAGGTGCAGACATCAACAGGTGACATCTTTTCAGCAGAAGCAGTCCATCAGTGGCACCCATCAATGTTGAGCAGGTGCAGACACCAACAAGTGACATCATTTCAGTAGAAGCAGTCCATCAGTGGCACCAGCAATGTTGAACAGGTGCAGACACCCACAAGTAACATCTTTTCAGTAGAAGCAGTCCACCAGTGGCACCCCGCAATGTTGAACAGGTGCTGACCGCAGTCCATAATATTCACTTTCACTAATCACACTGTTAATCAGCAGAAATTAAACATGTCCTAGTGGCACGAATCATGTAGAGAAAGTGCAAGTAACAGTCCATAATATTCACTCCAGTTCATCATACAAATAATAATAAACACACAAATGATATCAGATAATTGTCATATTAACTATTACAATACACAAATACCAGTAAACCTACAATATTTATGGGTGTCAGTGCAAGCCACAACAAACAAGTAAAATAATATTTAGGAGATAGGTTGGGATCACTTCTCTGGGATTATAAAGGGAAAACACACAAAACACACTCACTCATCTTTCATCCACATTTAGTGCTACTGTGTAGTTGAATAGTGTTAACTGCGTAAATGCAATTCTGTCAAAATTTTATGTTCATCATGTGTATCAAGTAGTAGTGGCAGCAGTGTATAACAGTCAATAATAGTTAGTCAACGTCATAGTCATCATGTCAAGACCAATGTTTGCCAAGCCAGATCAAAATGTACGGTTGCTGAACAACTGTCAGTGAGCCAAGATATGCAAATGCTTCCTCTCTCCAAAAAAAAAGTATATACTGCTTATTGATTTAACAAAGTGTGTGTGTAGACAATCTTCTTTGTACTTGAGTGTTCTAGTCTGCCATCTTCATCCTCCTTGTTCCATATAGACCAACTAAAAAAATATGCTCCTCACTTACTTCACCTCTTATCCACCAAACTCCAATAATCATCAGCATTACATAATCTCAATACTTCAATAATACCTCATGTACCTTACCTCTCGTCCACGAAACTCCAATAATCATCAACTTCACATAATCTCAGTACCTCAATAATACGTCGATACATATAAACCTCAGCACCAATATCATTTCACTTCCATAACAACTCTTTCCTCTAGTCAGTCTCCTCGAACAAGTACAGACAAAATCCTAGTGCAACTTCAATTCAGCATCCCATACAATCCGAAGACACAGTGTCCACACAAATTTTCTACTCATTATAAATTATAAGATACATTTTGGTTCCTTGTCCATCATTAAATAAAAGAAATGCATACATGACCTCTAACAGCCTTTAGTTTGAATAACTTTCAGTAAGTAAGTACGATTACGAAGTGTTAATGATCATAATAATTCACAGTGTGTACACCACTTCAAGAATTATGGCAAACAGAAGCAAACATGTGGAGTATTTCTTGTGTCAAGTGTCACTTCCTATTTCAATTACTCACGAAAAATGCAGTGTAATAACTGTCAATGGTCTAACCTAGTGCTGGTGTGTCATGTCGTTAGCTTCCTTCCTATTAGCATAAATTTATACAGCTTCCATAAAACCTCCAGCTCATGTGACTTCTATGAAGTTTCTTGTACTAATGTCGTTCGTCGAATTATAGCAGTTCATTTTCTTATCTTAAAAATATAAGGCACTGAGCGTAAGCAAAACATGCAATAGCGAGCAAATATACCAGTAGAGAACAGAATGTCAACAAGTGGATGCAGCACAATCCTTACAACGAGGCTCTGCCAAGCGAAAAATCTACAATTAATACCACAGTGTAACCTAAACTCTATGTTCGTACACTGTACATCAGCATTGCTATATTCTAAATTGAAGAGTAGTTATAACAACAAAACAGAAATGTATAAATATGCAATCCATACGCACAGCAGCAAACATATGTCTTACACAAATATTAGGTCATTAGCATCACATCGACGTAAGCAAATAAATGTTCATATGTAATCTTAATAAGTAAACATGAAGGCGCAAGCAGATAAATCACAAAGTATAACTTACATACATAACCACAGTCAGCACAATTAATCAGTTGACAATTACAATTTAAATAAATAAGCACAGCAGGCACATAATAAAAAAAATATGACACCAGTGAAAGAGCAGTGCAGCCAAGCGATGCATAATATATACAAATAACAAGCCTGTTCATTAATCAATAATTGTCAAAATCAGCAAATGTACACAAGCACGTCGCTTCACAAGTAAATTCATAGAACATGAAATTTAGCACAAAGTATGAATCACGTAATCGCGAGCAGCAAATTACATCTAAAGTACGTACCTAAGTGGAAATATGTTACCTGAAAAATAAACTCTATTAATAGTTACCCTTTTTTAATTTATTACTTTTTTTTCTTCGAAATTACATTCTTCCTGAAATTTTCTCCAAAGCAGGTCGTCTTAACGTCGGACACGCACAGAATTTACCTGAAGGTCTTAAATATTTTACACAACCGTATCCTGAAAAATACTGAACGTTAATAACATAATTTATAAAGTCACCATAGCTTTACACTGAATTTAATCCGAGAAATTAGACTGTGTATTTGTTTACGTCTGTCAGTGCATTCGCACTGAGCGCTCGATCAGCTGTAGGCGCGTGACGTGGGAAGTGATTGTTTGCGGTCAACGACTGCCTTGTGCGGCGCGCAGACTTCACTGTTGCTTTGAGTATCTGCCGCCGCCGGAACACGGCGCGGTATCCTTGCATTCCCCGCATGTTTACGTAGCTGTTAGTTTCTCTAAAGTATGTCATTCCACAAAAATTTTAACGTTAGATATGTGATGTATTCCCTTAGAGCGCCGAGATTTAAGAGTTTCTACTTCAACAGTGTTATCATGAATAATTTTGCGAATTCTGTATGGACCGTTATAAAGCAGAAAAAATTTGCGACGTAAGCCTTTTCCTTTATGAGACAAACGATGAGACTTAATTAACACCTTTTGACCAACTGACAAAATTTTTAAACGACCAGGACGTTTCGCTGATTTCTCTCTTCTAGCAGCCGCAGATGCAATATTTTGCAGAGCCAGGTTCACAACTTCAGAATGCCGCAGTTTCCGTGAAGGCGGAAAAGGAACGATTTCAGAAATGCGATTTGTTGGTACTTTATTTTTTAATATCAATAGAGGCGGTAAAGAAGTTGAGTCATTAGGAAGTTCATTCAGAATGTTTTGAAAAATATGAAGATACTGATCCCAAGTTCTGTGATTCTGATGACAATAAAGACGACACAATTTATTGATTTCCTTCATCCATCTCTCTGAAGCATTAGATTGAGGGTGGAAAAGTGAAATAAAAATTGGTTTAATCTTACGACGCCGTAGAGTACGAAGCCAAATTTTAGAGCGAAACTGTGATCCATTATCTGATATAACCTTATCAACATGACCAACTTCTTTAAGAAAATGTTTGATGAAAGCATTAGATACTGAACGAGCTGTTGCTTTGCGTAAAGGTGTAAAACACACGTATTTTGATGTTAATTCCACTGCTACGAAAAGGTACGCAAAACCATTAGTAGAACGAACCACGGGACCGAACAAATCGACTGCAGCCATGTCCTTTAATTTCGCTGGAATGATAGGAAACAACGGTGCTCTGTGAGAAACAGTTGGCGGCTTATCCTTTTGACATAATTTGCATTTGGCAAGAACAGATCGAATGCGTTTTCCCATATTACTGAAGTAGCAATTTTCTCGTAATTTATGAAAGCATTTTCTGGGACCAAAGTGCGCATAACTGAAATGTGTAAACGAGGTGTGGCCAAATCATCCTATCTAACAAAGCGTCTAAGAAAATTACAGACACCATGGAAACTACGAACATCACGTTTTGTGGAAGGAACAGCATAATTACGAATAGCATCTAGTTTCTCTGGATCAGGAAGAATACCTTCTGTAGAAATAATGTGACCGAGAAATTTCACCTGAGAACGACCAAATTGGGATTTTTCCAAGTTCACTGTAATGCCAACTCTTGCAAAAATACGTAATAATGAATCCAAAATTTTGCTGTGCTCACTCCAAGAACGTTTAGCAATAAGAATGTTGTCAACATATGAAGTAATATTGTCACGAAGATAAACAGGTAAAATTTCATTTAAACTACGAATGAATGCTGCAGAAAATATAGTGAGTCCAAACGGTTATTTCCATAGTCACTTTTGGGTAAAACAGTCAAATCCGGTTATTCTTTACCTACTGTCTAGATAGATAGATAGTAGAAGAATTGTTTTTTATAGATGCAAAGAATAGTATAACAGTAGGCAGCGGTGCAGAAAACTAAAAGGGAAATAGCACCACTACAGCTCGGCGCCCTGTGAACGCTACGGCACATATTCACTTAGTGTAGTGAATCCCCTGAGGACATTAATAGCTGCACATAAATTTCAGTTTGTGACTTAGTGGCAAATTTGGCGGAAGTACGTACGTAAATTGATCTAACCATGAACATGGATGTATGTCATTCTTAGAATTGCGAAAGATCTTAAATTTCCGAACAGTCAAAAAGTGTTTATAGTCAAAGTTTTCGCCTCGTGGCGACAAAGTCCTACCGCGTCTGTCCCAGTTTGAATGTCGATTATTGTCAAGTTCGCGCGCCTGGCGCTCTCTTGTTGCATCCCGTAAATGAAACAAATTATTTTCTTCAAACCCCTCTGCTATCTGTGATTCCAAATTTCTTTTGCTGTCTTTTCCTACAATTTCCCCTTCAATTTGTTTGACTTGCTTTCGTTATGCCTCAACTTCCCTTTTAACACGTTCATTAAATTTTCCCTGATTTTCAACATGCTTATTTATGTTCTGGTGCTCTTCGGTTTCTGCAAATGGTAATGGAGCTGTATCATCCGACTCTCTGTCCCCATGTAAACTAAGATTTGTCAATTTATCTGAAATCTCCTCAACTCTTTCCGATAAGTCACCTATTTTTTCTTTCTGTTTATTTACGTCTTCCGTAAGTGTCGCGACTCGGGTTTCAGTATTAACACATTTGGTAGTTAAGTGTTCATATTGTTGTGTTAGGTTATTTATTCTGTCATTTGGTACGGATTCCTCGATTCTCTCAAATATTTCTTCCTTATCGTGTGCACGTTGTAAATTTAACTCTGAAAATTTTTGTACTATCGCGCGATCTCTTTCTTCCTGTTCTCTATCCTGTTCCCTTTGCCTAATCTCTACTGCAATTAATCTATTATTGTGAGAATTCAAAATCGGTTGTACTTCTCTGATTTCTTTCTTTAATTCATCTTTCATATTTTTGAAACATGTCCCTATTCGTGAGTCTAACCGTGTTTCCATTGTTCCCATCTCAGTTGTAATTGTTCCTATCTCTGTTTTAATTGTTCCTATTTGTGAATCTAACCGTGTTGCCAAAGTTCCCAACTCTGTTTTAAATTCAGATCCTAACCGTGTTTCCATTGTTCCCATATCAGTTTTAATTTCAGATCGCGAAGTTCCCATCTGTGATCCCAAATGTAATATAGCACCCATCAACTGCTCCATAATAGCCGGTTCGAAATTCTTTTCGCCCCTAACATTTCCCACGAAACCAACTTCTTTCGTCATAGCTGTAAAGCTATCTGTGTTCGATATTATTTCAGAATCTTCTATCGTTAATCTCGTATTCTGTGAATTTTCTGATTGAGAAAAATTTTGAAATGGTTCCGGACTATTTTCCCGACTTATTAAATTGTTTTCCACTTCATTATTCATCATACTGTTCTCCTGTGTTGGCGAGTTCACCATGTCAACAATTTCGTCATTCTCACTATCCATCATTTTTGCCTTTTTCATCGAACGCGTAATCATTTACAAAACTCGTCACTATATGAAAATTACACATAATGACACTTTATCTCCAACAATACCAATCACACGAAATGTTTCCCTCAAACACGATTAATCGAACAATTGAAATAATTGCACTAATTGTCAAACCCGTAGACAAGACAACAGAAATGAAATTTTGCAAAAAAAATACCATTAGTAGAATGACAATTACCAAATCTACACATGCAAAATAGACTACAATTACTAAACTACAAATTACTACAACAATACTACTGTCTACTATTTTTACAATCAGAAGAATTCCAAGGGACGATCCGAAGCAGCGGTCGCCACGTGCATGGGGGCTTAATTAAAATAAAATGCAAATACTTTTTTAATTTTTTGCTTTAGTAGCTGTCTGTTCGGTTACGAAGTCTCGTAACGGTTGGCCCTGACTAGTATTATTACGCTATCTGACTGCATAGAACAATAACAAAGAATGAAATGGAAATTATCATTAACACAATTAATTAATTAAGTCCCCAGCAACTATAAAACCTACGAAACCAAAGCATAAGTGTAACTGTTCTGAGTGTGGAAGTATGACTCAACGTACGCATCTGGCACGGTTCTTCTTCAATAACACAAGAAATTTAAAATATCATTTATACTGAATTAATTAAAAAAAATAGAAATACTACAATTGCGCAAGAAAACCAGGATTACACTCTAATACAAGAACACAAGCCAGATGCTTTGTTGACTGAACCTGTAATGAAGCATTATTTACGACATTAAATAATGAAAAATAAATCAAGTTTCGTTACCTTCATATATTGACCAAAATCACTCTAATCATTACAATATATCTCCACACCGACTCGCTATTACCACATCTCAACAAGAACTTTTCAGTATCACATCTCAGCAAGCACTCTCTACTAGCACTTCTCAACAAACACTCTCTGCTACGAGTTCTTAACAAGCACTGACTACCACGAGCTCTGCCCAAGCACTGACTACTACGAGTTCTCAATAATCACTGCCCACTACGACATCTCAATAATCACTGCCAGTGGAGGCGGCGGAACAATACTCTCGAGCGCGATCTCTGGCGCTGTGGCTCAGTGTAGCCACCTTTCACTGTCTGAGCCAGCGAGGATTGTCCACGGACCAGTAATGCGTGTTCCGTAGATTCACTACCCCGTGGTTTGTGAAACCCGCTTCATCGGTAAACCGGTAGAACTGCAACGCATTCTCTGTTAATGCCCATTGACAGAATTGCACGCGATGATAAAAGTCATCACCATGTAATTGCTGATGTAGCGACACATGAAACGGGTGAAAGCGGTGACGATGCAGTATGCGCATGACACTACTTTGACTCAGTCCACCGGCTCTCGCAATGTCCCGTGTACTCATGTGTGGGTTCATGGCAACAGCAGCTAACACACCAACTGCAGCCGCTTCTCCTGTGACGGGCCTGTTACGGACCCGTTTGCGTGCTGCGACCATACCTGTTGCATACAGTTGGCGGTAGATGTTTTGCAATGTGCGGCACGTTGGATGATCTCTGTCCGGGTACCGTTCTGCATACACCCTGCAGGCTTCAGCTGCATTTCGTCGACACTCGCCATAGATGAGTATCATCTCCGCCTTTTCAGAGTTCGAATACACCATGCTCACAGTTCCTACAACACTACACTATCACAGACGTCTGGTAACACGGTGTACTACAGTTGGTCTGGGTGCGGAGACGAATGCAGAATAACAATAGCAGCAAGCGCTACATGCGGACACTGCGACAGCTAGACCAAACCACAACAGTGCACTAAAGCCAGACTCGTAAACACGGTCGTCATCGTAAACATGTCCCTGCAGATGCTGCTCGCCGACCGTGGCCCGTGTTTGTTACAACACGCAACTGAACGTCGGAGGTTTCAAGCGTCAACTTTAGGTTACCATATCTCCGAAAATAATTAACATTTTACAATGCAACAAACGGCACTGATTACGTATTTGTTTATATGTTCAGATGTGCTAACAAAACTAACGGGGTTCCATTTAAAAAAACGTAGGTTGTGTTAAAAAACATACTTCCGTGCATTTTTGTATGGTTTGTATTAAACAATTACACTAGCCCCTCTCCTCACGTTCAGTCTGTGGAATCGGTTCGTCAGTATTTGATGTGGTTTACGAAATATATCCAGCGGTAACGTTAGGTGACTCACTCTGTATATCAAAAGTTGTACTTTCTATTTTTTTTTTTTCATTTCCGTGACTGTAATTCTTTAAGAGTTACCAACAGCTAGTAGACAAGAGTTCCCTAGTATGAAAATAAACATGAAATTTCTTCTCTTATCTTAGCACAAACTGACACAATGAGGTTTCTCGTAAGCTACTGAGCTCTCAGGTCGCCAGTTACTTTTTTAATGAGGCACTGTTTCAGAATTCTGTCCCAATAGCTGCTGCAGAAATGAGTTTGTGCAACTTATAGTGTGTTTTGGCAAAAGAAGTACTCTCGAACCTATCAACAAGAGAAATGTGGCTGTTATTCGTAAATGGTGATGATTCTTCGAATGAGAAAAGATTAACAATTTACACAAAAATAAATTGGCAATTCTGTTGGAATTTTGGTTGGATCCCGTAACCCATCGTATTTTTAACACTGAGCGACTGGAATGGAAACTTACCAAAGTATTTTATTCCTTTTCTTCATCTGAGCAGTATCAGAGTAATGATGAGCGTACCCTTCAGGCGGAATGACACGCACATGCATGATGCTCGTTACTCACCTACGCCTTGCCAAACTGACAGTGCGTGATTCACGAATAAATAGTTGTTATTGGTAAAAGTAAACAATTGATACGTGGTACAACACAATGGTCAGTGCATGGTCAGCAGCTGACAATGCGCGCGACAGGAATGGGGAAGCTAGCCAAGTGTGCTTGGTGAGAGGAAGAGATCATTTCGTTAGGAAAAGATTGTCATGAAAGATCTTCCTTTCTGAGCAATACATTTCAACAAAATAAACATATCAAATCACCACACCCTTTCAGGATACTCATACTTTTGGAATAATATCGACCACTGCTTCATTTGTGTAGCCTGTTGTGTAATTAGTTTATTAATGCTGATAGCGTGTATGCAATCACTGAAATTCTTTTTCTCGTCACGACGAGCCGATTAAAACATCGTTATTCGTGAGGGCTTCTTGACTGTTTCTAGCTTGCAGTGGAAATGTGATGTCCACATGTACGTAGTATAATGTCTCTTATTAGACTCACATCCACATAACGACAGTGAAACGTAAGTGCTTCATATCTCGGACGCTTTTTACCGGGAGCACAAAGGGGTCATACCTGTGGAAATTACGCCATTTCGAATTTTTGGCAACAGATCGTAGAGGTACGTCAACGTAACAGGCAGCAAGTAGAGGACCTTGTTTTACTTTCCTGCCTTGCTTGCAGATCACATGATTTTATACACTACTGGCCATTAAAATTGCTACACCAAGAAGAAATGCAGATGATAAACGGGTATTCATTGGACAAATATATTATACTATAACTGACATGTGATTACATTTTCACGCAATTTGGGTGCTTAGATCGTGAGAAATCAGTACCAAGAATAACCACCTCTGGCCGTAATAATGGCCTTGATACGCCTGGGCATTGAGTCAAACACAGCTTGGATGGCGTGTACAGGTACAGCTGCCCATGCAGCTTCAACACGATACCACAGCTCATCAAGAGTAGTGACTGGCGTACTGTGACGAGCCAGTTGCTCGGCCACCATTGACCAGACGTTTTCAGTTTGTCAGAGATCTGGAGAATGTGCTGGCCAGGGCAGCAGTCCAACATTTTCTGTATCCAGAAAGGCCCGTACAGGACCTGCAACATGCGGTCGTGCATTATCCTGCTCAAATGTAGGGTTTCGCAGGGATCGAATGAAGGGTAGAGCCACGGGTCGTAACACATCTAAAATGTAACGTCCACTGTTCAAAGCGCCGTCAATGCGAGCAAGAGGTGACCGAGATGTGTAACCAATGGCACTCCATACCACCACGCCAGGTGATACGCCAGTATGACGATGACGAATACACGCTTCCAATGTGAGTTCCCCGCGATGTCGCCAAACACGGATGCGACCATCATGATGCTGTAAACAGAACCTGGATTCATCCGAAAAAATGACGTTTTGCCATTCGTGCACCCAGGTTCGTCGTTGAGCACACCATCGCAGGCGCTCATGTCCGTGATGCAGCGTCAAGGGTAACCGCATCCATGGTCTCCGAGTTGATAGTCCATGCTGCTGCAAACGTCGTCGAACTGTTCGTGCAGATGGTTGTTGTGTTGCAAATGTCCCCATCTGTACCACTCGGGGATCGAGACGTGGCTGCACGATCCGTTACAGCCATGTGGATAACATACCTGTCATCTCTACTGCAAGTGATACGAGGCCGTTGGGATCCAGCATGGCGTTCCGTGTTACCCTCCTGAACCCACCGAAACCGTTATGTATTCAGCAATTACTTGCAGTGATGCTTTTCTTAAAGTCAAGTGTCACGTGTCAATAAGGAACCTGGTTGCTGAATACTTTCCTGAAATGGAAATCATCTAAACTTCAAACTGCTGTACTTATGTATACATGACTTATAGCCTGTTGGATTCGACTTTTGCACCATTAATCTTAAGAGGTATAAAAGTAAAGTGTAACGTTTTTCATAAACATGGGAAAACTATGAAACCTTTCTCAATACAAAGATACTGTTTGTACTACTGTATCATTCATCACGCACTACAGAGATATATAATGGTAAAAATAAAGAAATTAACCGCGAAGTGTAACCAGTAGTCTCGATTTCAGATTGGGGCTACATAACTCCGCAAGGAATTTCATATGTGAGCTGAAGGCTTCTGGGACTGACGCTATACGGTGCTCATGTTTATTGACTGCATCTCGGCATACCACATACAATAATCTCAAATGCCGCAATCTTAGCGTGTTCGATCGTCTCCTATTTTTTTGCAGCCCATCTAACTTCTCTCTTTCTTTTTCCTAACAGAAGGCACAATATATACGGCATAATGAATGCAAGTGAAATGGACGGCATCACAGCTCTACTTGGTGATATCTTTATTGCAACAGTTGTAACAATAAAGAAATCAGCGATTGCGGCTATCATGCGGTTTATCTGAAATACATTCATATAACTGTTTCCAAGCCTTTCTGTCTCTGGAACTGGATCCAAGCCTTCCTGTCTCTGGAACTGGAAACGCAGCAGATGCCCAACAAAACATTCAGAGAAATTGCGCGTCATTCCAACTTTAGACAGTTACCTTCCATCTCTTACCACAATACTAAATCTTCCCTTCGCTTCTTATAAACTCCACTGGGATTACTCTTCCTTCCACCTGTTTATCTGCAGTACTATCTCTATGTTCAGTAACTTTGTCATTAATGTACTAAACGCTAATAAAGATACATGGAACAACTGTAACTCCCCTTTCAGAACCAGATAATCGTAGAGCATTCAGTTTATGATAACCTCGAAGGTAAACACAACTTTTCAATTCCGGATGGATATAAATATTTAGACTCGACTGTGACATGTTTGAAACTTTTAGTAGACTTTACACATTTGAGTTCAACGTTAAAAACAGCAAGGAACTCATACAAACACTGAAATACATTCATATAACTGCCGATGAACGACATACTCTATTTTACATTGTTCTAAGAAAATATACCAATAAACGAACATTCGACATAGTAAAAACCTCAATAAATTCAATTCCATATCCGCGCGGTAAATTTTCCTTTTCCTGTGAAAGATTTTTGGAGTATGACGTCATTTAAGTCGATTTCATACAACGCTAGAACTGTTGTTGTTGTCTTCAGTCCAGAGACTGGTTTGATGCAGCTTTCCATGCTACTCTATCCTGTGCAAGCTTCTTCATCTCCCAGTACCTACTGCAACCTACATCCTTCTCAATCTGTTTAGTGTATTCATCTCTTAGTCTCCCTCTACGATTTTTACCCTCCATGCTGCCCTCCAGTACTAAATTGGTGATCCCTTGATGCCTCAGAACATGTCCTACCAACTGATCCGTTCTTCTAGTCAAGTTGTGCCACAAACCTCTCTTCTCCCCAATTCTATTCAATACCTCCTCATTAGTTATGTGATGTACCCACCTAATCTTCAGCATTCTTCTGTAACACCACATCTCCATAGCTTCTATTCTCTTCTTGTCCAAACTATTTGTCACCCACGTTTCACTTCCATACATGGCTACACTCCATACAAATACTTTCAGAAACGACTTCCTGACACTTAAATCTATACTCGATGTTAACAAATTTCTCTTCTTCAGAAACGCTTTCCTTGCCATTGCTAGTCTACATTTTATATCCTCTCTTCTTTGACCATCGTGAGTTATTTTGCTCCCCAAATAGCAAAACTCATTTTCTACTTGAAGCGTCTCATTTCCTATTCTAATTCCCGCAGCATCACCAGATTTAATTCGATTAAATTCCATTACCCTCGTTCTGCTTTTGTTGATGTTCTACTTAGATCCTCCTTTCAGGACACTGTCCATTCCGTTCAGCTGCTCTTCCAGGTTCTTTGCTGTCTCTGACAGAATTACAATGTCATCGGCGAACCTTAAAGTTTTTATTTCTTCTCCATGGATTTTAATTCCTACTCGGAATTTTTCTTTTGTTTCCTTTACTGCTTGCTCAATATACAGATTGAATAACATCGGGGAGAGGCTACAACCCTGTCTCACTCCTTTCCCAACCACTGCTTCCCTTTCATGCCCCTCCACTCTTATAACTGCCATCTGGTTTCCACACAAATTGTAAGTAGCCTTTCGCTCCCTGTATTTTACCCCTGCCACCTTCAGAATGTGAAAGATAGTATTTCAATCAACATTGTCAAAAGCTTTAAGTCTACAAATGCTAGAAACGTAGTCTTGCCTTTTCTTAGTCTATTCTCTAAGATAAGTCGTAGGGTCAGTATTGCCTCACGTGTTCCAACATTTCTACGGAATCCAAACTGATCTTCCCCGAGGTCGGCTTCTGTCAGTTTTTCCATTCGTCTGTAATGAATTCGTGTTAGTATTTTGCAGCCATTGCTTTTTCAACTGAGAATTCGGTAATTTTCACATCTGTCAGCACCTGCTTTCTTTGCGATTGGAATTATTTTATTCTTCTTGGAGTCTGAGGGTATTTCGCCAGTCTCATACGTCTTGCTCACCAGGTGGTAGAGTTTTGTCGGGGCTGGCTCTCCCAAGGCTATCAGTAGTTCTAAAGGAACGTTGTCTACTCCCGGGGCCTTGTTTCGACTTAGGTCTTTCAGTGCTCTGTCAAACTCTTCACGCCTTATCATATCTCCTATTTCATATTCTTCTACCTCCTCATCCATTTCCACAATATTGTCCTCAAGAACATCGCCCTTTTAAAGACCCGCTATATACTCCTTCCACCTTTCTGGTGGTGGGGGGGGGGGGGGGGGGAATTGCCCCTAAAGGTGGAAGAATCAGCAATGATCAACGACATGAGGATGCAGAAGGCAATGGAAACCACTGCATTAAAGACACGTAACGTGTATCCACAGGACATGTGGCCTGTAATTGAAGTGTCATGATGATCTCTCCATTGGCAAAAGATTCCGAAATAGTCGTCCCCCATTCGGATCTCCGGAAGGGGACTGCCAAGGGGGAGGTTACCATAAGAAAAAGATTGAATAATCAACGAAAGGATAAAGTTCTACGAGTCGGGGCGTGGAATGTGAGAAGCTTGAACGTGGTAGGGAAACTAGAAAATATGAAAAGGGAAATGCAAAGGCTCAATCCAGATATAGTAGGGGTCAGTGAAGTGAAGTGGAAGGAAGACAAGGATTTCTGGTCAGATGAGTATCGGGTAATATCAACAGCAGCAGAAAATGGTATAACAGGTGTAGGATTCTTTATGAATAGGAAGGTAGGGCAGAGGGTGTGTTACTGTGAACAGTTCAGTGACTGGGTTGTTCTAATCAGAATCGACAGCAGACCAACACTGGCAACGATAGTTCAGGTATACATGCCGACGTCGCAAGCTGAAGATGAACAGATAGAGAAAGTGTATGAGGATATTGAAAGGGTTATACAGTATGTAAAGGGGGACGAAAATCTAATAGTCATGGGCGACTGGAATACAGTTGTAGGGGAAGGAGTGGAAGAAAAGGTTACAGGAGAATATGGGCTTGGGACGAGGAATGAAAGAGGCGAAAGACTAATTGAGTTCTGTAACAAGTTTCAGTTAGTAATAGCGAATACCCTGTTCAAGAATCACAAGAGGAGGAGGTATACTTGGAAAAGGCCGGGAGATACGGGAAGATTTCCATTAGATTACATCATGGTCAGACAGAGATTCCGAAATCAGATACTGGACTGTAAGGCGTACCCAGGAGCAGATATAGACTCAGATCACAATATAGTAGTGATGAAGAGTAGGCTGAAGTTCAAGACATTAGTCAGGAAGAATCAATACGCAAAGAAGTGGGATACGGAAGTACTAAGGAATGACGAGATACGTTTGAAGTTCTCTAACGCTATAGATACAGCAATAAGGAATAGTGCAGTAGGCAGTACAGTTGAAGAGGAATTGACATCTCTAAAAAGGGCCATCACCGAAGTTGGGAAGGAAAACATAGGTACAAAAAAGGTAGCTCCGAAGAAACCATGGGTAACAGAAGAAATACTTCAGTTGATTGATGAAAGGAGGAAGTACAAACATGTTCCGGGAAAATCAGGAATACAGAAATAGGAAGTGCTGAGGAATGAAATAAATAGGAAGTGCAGGGAAGCTAAGACGAAATGGCTGCAGGAAAAATGTGAAGACATCGAAAAAGATATGATTGTCGGAAGGACACACTCAGCATACAGGAAAGTCAAAACAACCTTTGGTGACATTAAAAAAAGCAACGGTGGTAACATTAAGAGTGCAACGGGAATTCCACTGTTAAATGCAGAGGAGAGAGCAGATAGGTGGAAAGTATACATTGAAAGCCTCTATGAGGGTGAAGATTTGTCTGATATGATAGAAGAAGAAGCAGGAGTCGATTTAGAAGAGATAGGGGATCCAGTATTAGAATCGGAATTTAAAAGAGCTTTGGAGAACTTACGGTCAAATAAGGCAGAAGGGATAGATAACATTCCATCAGAATTTCTAAAATCATTGGGGGAAGTGACAACAAAACGACTATTCACGTTGGTGTGTAGAATATATGAGTCTGGTGACATATCATCTGACTTTCGGAAAAGCATCATCCACACAATTCCGAAGACGGCAAGAGCTGACAAGTGCGAGAATTATCGCACAATCAGCTTAACAGCTCATGCATCGAAACTGCTTACAAGAATAATATACAGAAGAATGGAAAAGAAATTTGAGAATGCGCTAGGTGACGGCCAGTTTGGCTTTAGGAAAAGTAAAGGGACGAGAGAGGCAATTCTGACGTTACGGCTAATAATGGAAGCAAGGCTAAAGAAAAATCAAGACACTTTCATAGGATTTATCGACCTGGAAAAAGCGTTCGACAATATAAAATGGTGCAAGCTGTGCGAGATTCTGAAAAAAGTAGGGGTAAGCTATAGGGAGAGACGGGTCATATACAATATGTACAACAACCAAGAGGGAATAATAAGAGTGGACGATCAAGAACGAAGTGCTCGTATTAACAAGGCTGTAAGACAAGGCTGTAGCCTTTCGCCCCTATTCTTCACTCTGTACATCGAGGAAGCAATGACGGAAATAAAAGAAAGGTTCAGGAGTGGAATCAAAATACAAGGTGAAAGGATATCAATGGTACGATTCGCTGATGACATTGCTATCCTGAGTGAAAGTGAAGAAGAATTAAATGATCTGCTGAACGGAATGAACAGTCTAATGAGTACACAGTATGGTTTGAGAGTAAATCGGAGAAAGACGAAGGTAATGAGAAGTAGTAGAAATGATAACAGCGAGAAACTTAACATGAGGATTGATGGTCACGAAGTCAATGAAGTTAAGGTATTCTGCTACCTAGGCAGTAAAATGAAAAACTAGTAGAAGCCGACCTCGGGGAAGATCAGTTTGGATTCCGTAGAAATACTGGAACACGTGAGGCAATACTGACCTTACGACTTATCGTAGAAGAAAGATTAAGGAAAGGCAAACCTACGTTTCTAGTATTTGTAGACTTAGAGAAAGCTTTTGACAATGTTGGCCGGCCGGTGTGGCCAAGCGGTTAAAGGCGCTACAGTCTGGAACCGCGTGGCCGCTACGGTCGCAGGTTCGAATCCTGCCTCGGGCATGGATGTGTGTGATGTCCTTAGGTTAGTTAGGTTTAAGTAGTTCTAAGTTCTAGGGGACTGATGACCTCAGAAGTTAAGTCCCATGGTGCTCAGAGCCATTTGAACCATTTGAACCATTTGACAATGTTGACTGGAATACTCTCTTTCAAATTCTAAAGGTGGCAGGGGTAAAATACAGGGAGCGAAAGGCTATTTACAATTTGTACAGAAACCAGATGGCAGTTATAAGAGTCGAGGGACATGAAAGGGAAGCAGTGGTTGGGAAGGGAGTAAGGCAGGGTTGTAGCCTCTCCCCGATGTTATTCAATCTGTATATTGAGCAAGCAGTGAAGGAAACCAAAGAAAAATTCGGAGTAGCTATTAAAATCCATGGAGAAGAAATAAAAACTTTGAGGTTCGCCGATGACATTGTAATTCTGTCAGAGACAGCAAAGGACTTGGAAGAGCAGTTGAACGGAATGGATGGTGTCTTGAAGGGAGGATATAAGATGAACATCAACAAAAGCAAAACGAGGATAATGGAATGTAGTCGAATTAAGTCGGGTGATGTTGAGGGTATTAGATTAGGAAATGAGACACTTAAAGTAGTAAAGGAGTTTTGCTATTTGGGGAGCAAAATAACTGATGATGGTCGAAGTAGAGAGGATATAAAATGTACACTGGCAATGGCAAGGAAAGCGTTTCTGAAGAAGAGAAATTTGTTAACATCGAGTATAGATTTAAGTGTCAGGAAGTCTTTTCTGAAAGTATTTGTATGGAGTGTAGCCATGTATGGAAGTGAAACATGGACGATAACCAGTTTGGACAAGAAGAGAATAGAAGCTTTCGAAATGTGGTGCTACAGAAGAATGCTGAAGATTAGATGGGTAGATCACATAACTAATGAGGAGGTACTGAATAGGATTGGGGAGAAGAGGAGTTTGTGGCACAACTTGACCAGAAGAAGGGATCGGTTGGTAGGACATGTTCTGAGGCATCAAGGGATCACCAATTTAGTATTGGAGGGCAGCGTGGAGGGTAAAAATCGTAGGGGGAGACCAAGAGATGCATACACTAAGCAGATTGAGAAAGATGTAGGTTGCAGTAGGTACTGGGAGATGAAGAAGCTTGCACAGGATAGAGTAGCATGGAGAGCTGCCTCAAACCAGTCTCAGGACTGTAGACCACAACAACAACAACAAACAGGTAGTAAAATAACCAATGACGGACGGAGCAAGGAGGACATCAAAAGCAGACTCGCTATGGCAAAAAAGGCATTTCTGGCCAAGAGAAGTCCACTAATATCAAATACCGGCCTTAATTTGAGGAAGAAATTTCTGAGGATGAACGTCTGGAGTACAGCATTGTATGGTAGTGAAACATGGACTGTGGGAAAACCGGAACAGAAGAGAATCGAAGCATTTGAGATGTGGTGCTATAGACGAATGTTGAAAATTAGGTGGACTGATATGGTAAGGAATGAGGAGGTTCTATGCAGAATCGGAGAGGAAAGGAATATGAGGAAAACACTGATAAGGAGAAGGGAGAGGATGATAGGACAGCTGCTAAGACATGAGGGAATGACTTCAATGGTACTAGAGGGAGCTGTAGAGGGCAAAAACTGTAGAAGAAGACAGAGATTGGAATACGTCAAGCAAATAATTGAGAACGTAGGTTGCAAGTGCTACTCTGAGATGAAGAGGTTGGCACAGGAAAGGAATTCGTGGCGGGCCGCATCAAACCAGTCAGTAGACTGATGACAAAAAAAAAAAAAGCTTAGGGGCCGATGACCTCATCAGTTTGGTCCCATAAGACCGTACTACAAATTTCCAAAACATTTCTTAAAACTGCCGACAGATATGCAGCGTAAACAAATGAAAAGTTAGCTGATGTGGAACTATTAAAGGAGAATTTCATGTACAGCAGAATACATAAATTAAAATTTAATACAAACAAATTACTAAATCAGTGAATACAGTGACCTTTGAAGACAGACAGCCACATTCCACATATCAATTTGCTTGTGCTGTTACATCTTGCTGTAAAATCGAAGCAAGAAATTACAAAAAGTAATATGCGGTCTGTAACGGTTTGTTCTTATAACAAATTTGTTTCATACATAACAATCGATGTCAAAACCAAGCAACTCGAAAATAAACTCCATAGAAATACTGAACACAGAGAAAGTTCAACGAATGTCAAGATGATCTAGCTTTTATATAAACAATATAAGAAAAGTTTGCAATTTTCACAACACCTATTAACCAGTATGCCACGAGTGTCCTGAAAGAGTATTCCACAGAGGGCGAGTATAAATGAGGCTGTAGCGAAATCATCGGATTATCTTCATTGTGCATGTTCTGAAGGTGAAAGGAATTATTCGTAATGGGTAACTACTTACTAGAAATAAATCGGAAGTAATTCTGGTTATATTTACAATAACGAGAACTCAAGTAATGCACATGTATCTGCCATTTAACAGATATAAATATGGTTACTTAACTTGCAATGTTATTTGAGAGAGTCTGTTGAGTCTTGTACAAGAAACGAACACCTCCACGCGTCAATCAATAGTGAGAGGATCTTGTTTTGAGCTCAGTCTCTTATAAGATACCCAAAAGATTAAAAAAATGAAAAATTTGTGTTAATCGCAGCGACGTTTAAAATGCTAATGTTGACGTTGAAAGTTTTCAGGTAATCCTAATGGCATTAAGAATGGATTTCCCGTACCTTCCTTTCTGACGTTTCTGAGATATAGTGGCTGAGAAAACCAAGGGGCCTACTAAGATGAGACCAAATGTACGAGCGGCAGTGAAGAGTCCAGGTTATTTGAGCTTAGGAAGCCCACGCGTTCAGGTGTGCGGAAATCGAAGAAGTGTCAACAGGCCGCCCACCGCTGCAGTGTTTGCAGTAGGAATGACGCAGCGCACACACTAGCGGATCAACGGGTCGAACGCCAGCGCTGAAGCGAACAGTATCGGCTCAACAGCCTGCTGTTACTCTTGGAATGTTATAGTGATAGGTTTTACATTAACTTGCTGAGTCATTTGTTTCTGGAAAATATACAAAATTTAAAACCGGGTGCGTATGTATATTTGACTGAACATTTTCTGCAAAAGGGTTACCGATGTCACTTAAAAACCGGCGAGACTGGTGTGTAAGACCGTAGATGACTGTTTTTATGGCTCGTGTACTAAACATGTCTTCCCTAAATCCCGTGTTGTATTTATCGCGATGTCGACAGCTCATAGCTGGAGGCAAATCGAAAGAGTTTGCGGCGCACCCTTACAGCAGACCCATGTACATATGAGTCAGCATGGAAGTGAAGAAAACCCACATCCTGACTTTACTCGACATCCTCATTCCTCATGTACCCATTAACTGATTTATTCTTAAGTGAAGAGGAAACGAACCTTTATCTCCCTTCTCCCAGCCACAATCATTAGAGGGCCAGGATGCATATCCAGGATAAAAACCCTGCACCAGAACCTCTCGCTACAAAAGTGTTAACCCTTGATTACTAAACACTCGTAAAATTTACGATTGCAGTCGGTACCGATTCGCAGTTCATGCCAATCTCGTAGTGTCAGTGTAGAGTCTAAAACAGGATATTTTTTACTTATTTTGCATGTGACGTACTATTGTAGACCTTATGATTATAATTAATTAGTACATCATCATCATCATCATCATCATCATTTAAGACTGATTAAGCCTTAGCGTTCAGTCTGGACCACAGTCTCCCTTATAAAATTCCTCCATGATCCCCTATTCAGTGCTAACATTGGTGCCTCTTCTGATGTTAAGCCTATTACTTCAAAACCATTCTTAACCGAATCCAGGTACCTTCTCCTTGGTCTACCCCGACTCCTCCTACTCTCTACTGCTGAACCCATGACTCTCTTGGGTAACCTTGCTTCTCCCATGCGTGTAACATGACCCCACCATCTAAGCCTGTTCGCCCTGACTGCTACATCTACAGAGTTCATTCCCAGTTTTTCTCTGATTTCCTCATTGTGGACACCCTCCTGCCATTGTTCCCATCTACTAGTACCTGCAATCATCCTAGCTACTTTCATATCCGTAACCTAAACCTTATTCATAAGGTAACCTGAATCCACCCAGCTTTCGCTCCCATACAACAAAGTTGGTCGAAAGATTGAACGGTGCACAGATAACTTAGTCTTGGTACTGACTTCCTTCTTGCAGAAGACAGTATATCGTAGCTGAGCGATCACTGCATTAGCTTTGCTACACCTAGCTTCCAGTTCTTTCACTATGTTACCATCCTGAAACCGTCCACCTGTTCTAACTTTGTTCCTCCTATTTGGCACTCAGTCCGTTTATATCTCTTTCCCACTGACATTACTTTCGTTTTGGAGATGCTAATCTTCGTACCATAGACCTTACATATCTGATCTAGCTCTGAAATATTACTTTGCAAACTTTCAATCGAATCTGCCATTACAACTAAGTCATCCGCATATGCGAGACTGCTTATTTTGTGTTCACATATCTTAATCTCACCCAGCCAGTCTATTGTTTTCAACATATGATCCATAAATAATATGAACAACAGTGGAGACAGGTTGCAGCCTTGTCTTACCCCCGTAACTACTCTGAACCATGAACTCAATTTGCCGTCAACTCTAACTTCTGCCTGACTATCTATGTAAACACCTTTAATTGCTTGCAAAAGTTGGCCTCCTATTCCATAATCTCGTAGAACAGACAATAACTTCCTTCTAGGAACCCGGTCATATGCCTTTTCTAGATCTATAAAGCATAGATACAATTCCCTGTTCCACTCGTAACACTTCTCCATTATTTGACGTAAGCTAAAGACCTGGTCCTGACAATCTCTAAGAGGCCTAAACCCACATTGATTTTCATCCACTTTGTCCTCAACTAATACTCATACTTTCCTTTCAACAATACCTGGGAAGATTTTACCCACAACGCTGATTAAAGAGATACCTTTGTAGTTGTTACAATCTTTTCTGTTTCCATGTTTAAAGATTAGTGTGATTACTGCTTTCGTCCAGTCTGATGGAACCTGTCCCACGCCATTTCAGTTATCCTGTGTAGCCATTTAAGACCTGACATTCCACTGTATTTGATGAGTTCCGACTTAATTACATCCACCCCAGCCGCTTCATTGCACTGCAATCTATTGACCATTTTCTCCACTTCCTCAAATGTGATCCTATTTCCATCAGCATTCCTATCCCATTGTACATCGAAATCTGAAACATTACTGATCGTATTTTCACCTACATTGAGCAACTCTTCAAAATATTCCCTCCATCTGCCCAAGGCATCAACAGGAGTCACCAGCAGTTTCCTGACCTGTCCAAAATACTTGTCATTTCGTTCTTACCTCCCTTTCGAAGACTGCTAATTACACTCCAGAATGGTTTTCCAGCAGCTTGACCCAAAGTCTCCAATCTGTTTCCAAACCCTTCCCAAGATTTCTTCTTGGATGCTGCAAATATCTGTTTGGCTTTGTTTCTTTCTTCAACATAGCTTTCTCTGTCTACCTGAGTTCTAGTATGTAGCCATTTTTGATACACCTTCTTTTTCCTTTTACAGGCTTCCTTGACTGTGTCATTCCACCAAGCTGTTTGCTTCATCCTACCTTTACACACTACTGTTCCAAGACATTCTTTAGCCACTTCTAGTACTGTGTCCCTGTACCTTGTCCATTCGTTTTCCAATGACTGTAACTGACTACATTCAACTAACTGGTAGCTTTCTGCCCGCATCTCGTGGTCGTGCGGTAGCGTTCTCGCTTCCCACGCCCGGGTTCCCGGGTTCGATTCCCGGCGGGGTCAGAGATTTTCTCTGCCTCGTGATGGCTGGGTGTTGTGTGATGTCCTTAGGTTAGTTAGGTTTAAGTAGTTCTAAGTTCTAGGGGACTGATGACCATAGCTGTTAAGTCCCATAGTGCTCAGAGCCATTTGAACCATTTTTTGGTAGCTTTCTGAGATCACTGTTATGTACTTGTGCCTGATTTCCTTATCCTGAAGTTTCTCCAGTCTTATCCTCCTACATATGGACCTGACCTCCTCCGCTTTCGGCCTCACAATAGCAATTTCACTGCAGATTAAATAGTGATCAGTGTCATCAAAGAATCGCCTGAATACACGTGTGTTCCTCACAGCCTTCTTGAATTCCTGATCTGTTATTATATAGTCAATGACAGATCTGGTTCCCCTGCCTTCCCAAGTATACCGGTGAATGTTCTTATGTTTAAAAAGTTAATTAATTAATTCCACGGCATGGAATTAATTGGTACATAATATATAAATTATTACTTCCTTTGGATATGGACTAATAAAATTTGCAATGGATTTGTAACGATGTCCCATTTTCCACCCTTTTAGTGTTCTAGGATTAAGAAAAACGATTGAAGTATCCGTTATATGTTCGAAGTCATAATTGAAATCCGCGACAAGATGAAGAGTTAAGAATGTTTTGGTTCTGCGAGTAAAATAACGATACACAACTGTAATTCACTTATCACACCATTGTAGAAAATTTGTATGGCTAAGGCTTGCAACATGGGTGTAAATCGACATTCCGTGTGAGAAAAATCATTTACATAGCTACACAGGATGGAGGATGACACGACATTCATCCCATACTTTTTTGAGACGTTACAAGCAGTCGATCTTATAGATAAACTCGTCATTGAACGAAACGTTCAACTGGGCGATATGCGGCTGGCTAGATACGGTACGATGGCAGAGCCAGCCGGAAGCAAGAACTATTGCTCGGTCAGAGCAGCCGCAGCAAACAGTGAGCGACGAAAGAAGCCACCATGCCGCTATCCACACTAACCAGCATGGAGATCCTGACTGTGTCTAAAAATCATGTACATTCACCGCAACTACTGAAATCACTCCCAGAAGAGTTACAGAAAATCTAACGTATTGCGAATACATAAACAGAAAGACCCTGTATGATTACAGAAAAACAGAACAATCACTGGAAGCAGTTACCTTATAACACTACAGGTTACTACTAAATTTGCAGTATATCAATAATGTTACTCCTGTGAAAGGATGTTTGTGACCGTGACCGCGTGTAATGCAGACGTATCGGACGATTTATAGATTCTAGAAAGACTGTTATTGAGATGAAACAATAGCAAAGCAAACGGAAATCGTACCAAGGTTCCATTAGTAATCAAGCAAACTGTAATTACGTGAAAAGAAGCGGTCACCAGCCTCATTAGGCCGTTGTACTCAGTTCTAGTATGTCATAGAGAAAGCTAACTATGTGGGTTGACTTTACTTCATACTAAACTTCTGTTTTCCTGATGAGGTACAGGACAGTAGCAAAATTTAGCTAGTAATCTTCCACTGAATTGATTTGAACTTCACAGGAGAAGTATCAATGTGTTTAGGCAACAACTGGCTCTCAATAATCCTTACTATCTGCACATTCCAATAGGAAGATGATGATAATTACAGATAAATATAACTAATGAAGGAGCACTATTGACACGGACAAGAGGTTCTTTTGTTTAGTTATAGGAAATTATTATTACTGAAATAGTTATGAATTAACAGTATCTTTTGTAACGATTATTATTGTTATTTTCAAGAAACATTCACTACCTTATATTATTTAGCTGAAATGGAATATGTGGCACCCGGATCTAGAATAATTTTAATAATTGTAGCCGTCTGCTTTTCTTATTGCTGTTATTGTAATACGACATTTAAACTTGGCTCAACAACCAGCATGGGGACCAAGGAACCAATATATCGGTAGATTCAAATAGTGGCTGAACACTTCAGTCACAACGCAAAATGAGAAACACTTAACTACATGAAACTGTAAGCATTATTATTTCAATTAAAGACTCTATGAACTGAATGCTTTAACTGTCCGTTCATGACAACTACGTGGAGTATTTCAAAACTTATGCTCAGTAAATAATTATGTACTTCACAATTCCACAAGGTTCGTTAACTTTTTTTAAGAAAAATAATTGCTTCTCATTTCAGTATAACAGGACACTTGGATTTATCGTATCTCTTGGGATAGTACTCTATCTAGGTAAACGCCCAAGGATCAAATACGGTGGCTCAACACAAGGTTACAGAACACAAAATTATTATTGAAAACGAAACCATATAACTGGTCCATCCAGTTATATAGTACTCAACTGCTAACGTGAGATGAAGGTGGTGGCAGCGTCGATCTCCTGTGCTATTCAACAAAGCGCGGCAAAGTATCCTGTGTTACGAGCAATTTTCATTGCATTCTCTTCTTAGCGTTGGATTTTCATAGTACGGAGCTAACCAGAGTATGCCATGGATAATAAGTCGCATTACTTTCGCTTCCGAAGCTATATTATATAATTTTGCAGTACCTCACGACCGTAGCGGTATCGCGGTTCCAGACTGTAGCGCCTAGAACCGCTCGGCCACTCCGGCCGGCGCAGTTCTTCTCATTCAGTTCACAAGATGAGCACCCATAGCCTGCTAGCCACCGACTGACTCATGCCACACCTGAGATTTACAATTCGACCGCCAGATCCACCTTTTCTATTCCCGCCTAGCCAGTTCAGTTGCTGCGGCACTTCCCTCCAAGTTTTATATGATTACAAACCTATTTTCCCTATGGGCAAGAACCAGTATTACAATTAAATTTTTATCTTTTACGTTTTTTAAGCACATTATTTCTAAAGTTATGATAATAGATTAATTTCAATTACATACATAAAGAATAAAACATTTACATAGATGGTACATGGCCGCACTTAGTGACCGCGTGGTTTGAGACGCCATGTGACGGATTGCTCGGCCCCTCCCGCCGGAGTTTCGAGTCCTCCGTCGGGCATGGGTGTGTGTGCTGTTCTTAGCATAAGTTAAAGCAGTGTGTAAGTCTAGGGACCGAAGAAAAAAATGGCTCTGAGCACAATGGGACTTAACGTCTGAGGTCATCCGTCCCTAGAACTTAGAACTACTTAAACCTAACTAACCTAAGGACATCACACACATCCATGCCCAAGGCAGGATTCGAACCTGCGACCGTAGCGGTCGCGCGGTTCCAGACTGAAGCGCCCAGAACCGCTCAGCCACACCGGCCGGCTAGGGACCGAAGACCTCAGCAGTTTGGTCCCGTAGTAATTCAAACACATTTGAACATTTGTTACATCAGAGAACATAGTTATAAAAAAGCTACAATAAATAAAAACAGAAACATTATTTAGATAGTAACACCACAGGTAATTTCGATAATTATGTGACAACCTCCGTAAAAAAAATCTAGGAGTATATGTACGGAGCTATTTGAAGTGGAATCATGACATAAAATTAATCGTGGTAAGGTAAATGCCAGACTGAGATTCATTGAAAGAATCATTAGAAAATGTAGTCCATCAAGGACAGTAGTAGTTTACAAAACACTAATTCGCCCAACACTTGAATATTGCTCGTTAGTATTGGATCCATACCAGATGGGAATGTTATGGGAAACAGAGAAGATCCAAAGAAGATCACCGCTTTTCGTTACAGGTTCATTTAGTAATGCGAAAGCGTCACAGAGATGCTCAGCCAACTCCAGTGGCAGACGCTGCATGAGAGGCGTTATGTATCACAGTGTGATCTACCGTTAAAGTTCCAACAGCGTTCGTTCCTCGAAGAGATAACCAATACAAAGCTTCTTTCCACGTATATCTCGCTAAAAGACCATCAAGATAAAATTAGAGAGAATCGAGCCTACATGGAGATTTACCAGTAGTTTTCTTCCCGTGAACCATGTGCCAATGAAACAGGAAAAGGGGAGAGTGATACTGGTACATAAAGTACCCTCCGCTACACACTGTAAGATGGCTTGCGAAGTATAGATTTGGATGTAGATGAAATGACCGCATTGAAATCCCAGTAAAGAGACGAGTTCAGTAAAATTATCACCATGCTTGTATAATCAATACACCGGTTTCCGTGAGATCACCGAAGTTAAGCGCTGTCGGGCGTAGTCGGCACTTGGATGGGTGACCATCCAATTGAGGAGCTACTCGACCGATTAGTAGCGGCTTCGGTCAAGAATACCATCATAACGGCCAGGAGAGCGGTGTGCTGACCCCACGCCCCTCCTATCCGCATCCACCACAGAGGATGACACGGCGGTCGGATGGTCCCGGTAGGCCACTCGTGGCCTGAAGACGGAGTGCTTTTTTTGTATAATCAATATCGACAAAGTCATAAACATTTACTTATGGTATTGCTTGTAAAGACTATAACAGAGGCTACAAACACGCTACAATACGTACGAAAAGTCAGCTATAAAGTGAGTATATTTTTGTTGCAACACAGATGAGCCTAAGTAATTAGTATAAGTAAATTGTTGTTAAAGATTCGTCCTAGTGCCAAAACAAGTTTCCTCTGTTTACACTAAAAATTAACGGTTACATGAACAATTTACGTTATTATCGCAATGCAGGGAGTCCAGATTCCAAAGACCGAGGAAAAAACACAGTAGATACAACAATTAAAAATGCACCACATTGTAGAGCATCTCAAAGAATTTATTTATTTATCATGAATACAACTCTACATGTAAAACATTTGTAGCACGAAGAATGAGTCTATATTCAATTTCTTGCCAAGTTCTTTGTAACATTTGCTCTGTTATTGTTGCAATCCCATTAGTGATACGATGTCGCAACATAGGAATATGGTCCACTTTGGTCGCATACACGCTGTCCTTCACGAATCCCCACATGAAGGAATCCGTCCAACGATTGGGAAATTTACTGTCCAGAAACCTGTGAACAGACATTGACCAATGGAGCGGAGCTCCATCTTGTTCAAAAATGATGTTGGGTTGCAAGTCTTGTATCTGAGGGCACACAAACTGCTCCAACATGTCCAGATACACTGACCCTTTCACTGTTTGTTCCGCAAGGAAGAACGGTCCAACAATCCTGTCGTGCATTAGCCCGCACCAGACGTTTAGAATAGGGCTATCACGAACATGTTCAATGCCAACGTGCGGATTTTGCGAACCTCAACTCCGAGCAGTATGCCTGTCAACCCTTCCTGATAGAAGAAAGGTTGCATCATCTGAGAATAAAATCTTTCCAGGAAGTTGGTGTCCATATCAATACACTGCATCATATCTGCAACAAACTGTTGTCAGCGTCAGATGCACCAGAATTTGCACTTTGTAAGCACACATACGAACACGCTGGTGAACTACACGATGCAATGTTGATCGAGGTACATCAAGTTGCCTACATGCTTGACGAATTGACTTACGTGGGCTTCTGAGAAACGTTTGTCTGTTGTTCTCCACTGTTTCTTCTGAAACTCCGTAATGTGCACTGCCAGAACGTTTCAGAACACTTCCTGTTGCCAGAAACGTCTTATACAATTCCTTAATTATTTTCACATCAGGTGGATCACATTCATACACACGACGATAATTTCTTTACACAGTAATCGGCGACTTTGTATCTGCAAACCACACTACTGCTTGCGAGCGGTGCCATGGAGTCGCCATTTTCATTTCATGCGATCATGCTGCACTCTAGAGACGATACTTGGCGCTTCTGACGGGGGAATATAAATTCTTTGAGATGCTTTACAAAGTGGTGCATTTTTCATTGTCATATCTACTGTGGTTTTTTTCTCCTGTGTCTTTAAAAATCAGGAATGTTTGAGTGGGAGACCCTGTATTTTAATTTGTATATAATATGAAAATTTGATAACATCATCTCGTAATTGCTACAGCGTAAAGTCAGCGCCGCCACGCCTGTCGGGAACGACATAGAAGAGAAGGCTGTGAGTAGAGGTCAGCCAATCACACACTGACCGACCCCCCTCTAGGACGACAACGCGACAGCAGCAGCCCGTAGCTGAAGACGACATAAGCGCCGTCCCCGACTGGTGACAGCCCATTTCTATAGCAGCTTCAACATTAGCCACTTCGTTAGCCGACTCATCGTAGCCTTTTCATTAGCAATCTCTACATAGCACAGTTAGATATCAGCAGCCACTGCAGTTCAGTTGACAGACTTTCTTTAGTAGCGGTCGCTAGGACTGGAAGTGTTACTTGTGTTTGTCTGTCGCGCTTTGCTTGCGACACATCTATGTACTTGCACTTGTGATCGATCATGTATAAAGGACTACAAGAATTCTCAGATCAAAGTTATTTGTGCTTGTCTTGTTGTAATAAAACTCATTAATACGAGTTGTTTAGCCGGCCGAAGTGGCCGTGCGGTTAAAGGCGCTGCAGTCTGGAACCGCAGGACCGCTACGGTCGCAGGTTCGAATCCTGCCTCGCTCATGGATGTTTGTGATGTCCTTAGGTTAGTTAGGTTTAACTAGTTCTAAGTTCTAGGGGACTAATGACCTCAGCAGTTGAGTCCCATAGTGCTCAGAGCCATTTTTGAACGAGTTGTTTGATTGTTTGTCTAGCGAAAAGAGTATGCAGTGAGTATGTCAGTTGTTTAGAATCGTACTGCAGGGAAAAATGAAGATGTGAACTTCACTAGGTTCCTGCAGTTCGAATATGTAGCTTAAAGTAGATATCTAAAAACATGATTGCAGCTACATTTAAAATTAATCTGTGTAATAATGGGATGCGAATGAATTGTAAAGATACATCTTATTGGTTACAAAATTGTATATCTTCACAGTTTGTAAATATATTATACTGTTGGTGTTGACATGACCACATTAATAATCATGCAACAGACTTGAGAAAGTAGCAAACAGAGGTATAGGTCTTTGGATGTTTGTTTTTGATTGGTGTTAAAATATTCCGTGTTAGGAATATTTCAGTGTGTGCTTACTCGAGACTAGTCATTCTCAATATATCAATTTGCGATTTAGAGACGTTTTAGACAGTGAATGTTAAGCTAATACTGACGTGTAACATGTCGTTTTCTAGCCACTCATCCGTGTGTTGGCCCTGTTTCATTTTGTAGCTGCCTCAGCTAGTTTCACTCTCAGAGAAAATGTGTCTGGCTAAAGACGAGAGACCAGAGTTTCTCCAAAGCTACTATATGATGGTAGTTGGAGCCTACTTGGCGAACTTGCTGAGAACTTTGGCCATGATAGTGTCCAAAGAAAGGTTTCTTAATGCCTTGTCGTAGAGCAGGAACAGGGGAATGGCCAATGACAATGCCGACTCTTTGCTCCGGATTTCTGACCAGCTGAGAGCCATACATTTCTGAAATATTCGTAAGTGATGAGAGTTTACGAAATTGTGGCAGTCGGATAGCGGCAAGCGTGGAGTGGAAGAATCGTCTCCGCTCTAGGAGAGTTTTGGTGCTTTTGGAGTGTATTTTGGAAGTCTAGGTTTGGTGATCCATCGTGATCAACAACGAAACTGAGTGCAATATGGAAGACTGAGAGTTCCGTAGTGTGTTCTCGTTTGCGGGCAGCTATTTCTGCATAGGCATGTTCCAGTTGTACTTTGTGAGTGGCGAGCAGTAATAAATATTGACTTGTGCGGTAAGATAAGGGCTCTGGCGAAACATGACGTTTCAGGTAGCTGGAAGTAGTAGTTTGGTAAAAGGTAATTTATTGAATGTTGTTATTGGTGATACTTTCCAGTCCAGTAGTCAGATACTGGAATCTGACCTGAAAGTAGTTAGGTAGCTACAGGATTTCTTAATTATAGAGTTTTGAGAGTTTCATCCTGTTTCGTGGGTCAAAGTGGGGGTGGCGAACCTTATATGCTCTGATTGGATAGTGTGGAACACTAGACAATTCAACAAGAGTAATGGAGCACAGGTAATGCATCCCCAGTGCTGCTGACCGATTGTTTAAAGAACAGGGCTGTAAATATATGCCTATATATACTCTCTTGCTATTCTAATTTTATAGTATATAACGTTCCTGTAGTACAATACAGGACCTAGCAACTAACATCATGTGCATAAACCACAATAATGCATGAAAATTGTTCCACCAACGTCAGACTGCACCAAGAATATGCTCTTGCTACTTTGACAGTATGGTATTATAGTCAATAACATCTGGAGCTGGGTAACGACGCTCTTCCACACCTTGGCGCTGTGCGTGGCAAGGAGGCATTGATGGCGGGGGAGACAGCTTCACGTGGCGTGGACAGCCCTTACGATAGAGAGCACTGGCAGGCGGGCTATTGGTTGTCAGCAGTCACCCCCTGCACTCCACTACTCCTGCACACACAATTGAGTAAACACAGGGAAACACGGTTCGCTGCCTCTCTCTCTCTATCTCTCTCTCTCTCTCACTAGAGGATTTGCATCTTATTCAAAGTGCAAAAGGATATGCTGTTGGTTTAGCACAGTCAGTATGGTATCTCCAAATAGCAAGAAGAGAATCGCCCCCATTTATATGAAAAAAATAAGAAAACATACAAAAAACCATTTTTATTCAACTATTCGACCGCCTTTTTTTACACCTTTTATAGTCCAGTTGAAGAGGAGATGGGCCATTAGCCTCGCCATCTCCATCCAACTGAAAATGCTTATCACAATAGTCACACTTGGAAATAAACTCATCAATATGAAACACTGGCGGTAGCTTGTGAAATTTGTGTATTGTATTACACAAAACAGGTGTCATTCTTTTGGAAAGTGATTGTAATCCATTGCATTCAAATTAAAGAACTCATCCATAAGCTCTTTTTAAAAATTTCAAGAATCACCTTAGACACATTTCCGGGTTTAAGTCATTTGACTATGTAATATCCATCAATGCTATCCGTCTTGTAGATCCATAGTCTTCTAGTTAGGCCATCGTCATGTATTCCAGTATACACCACTGGCCATTAAGATTGCTACACCAATGAGAAATGCAGATGATAAACGGGTACTCATTGGACAAGTATATTATACTAGAATTGACATCTGATTACATTTTCATGCAATTTGGGTGCATAGATCCTGAGAAACCAGTACCCAGAACAACCACCTCTGGCCGTAATAACGGCCTTGATACGCCTGGGCATTGCGTCAAACACAACTTGGATGGCGTGTACAGGTGCAGCTTCAACGAGATTCCACAGTTCATCAAGAGTAGTGACTGGCGTATCGTGACGAGCCAGTTGCTCGGCCACCATTGACCAGACGTTTTCAGTTGGTGAGAGATCTGGAGAATGTGCTGGCCAGGGCAGCAGTCGAACGTTTTCTGTATCCAGAAAGGCCAGTACAAGACCTGCAACATGCCGTCGTGCATTATCCTGCTCAAATGTAGGGTTTCGCAGGGATCGAATGAAGGGTACAGCCACGGGTCGAAACACATCTGAAATGTAACGACCACTGTTCAAAGTGCCGTCAATGCGAACAAGAGGTGACCGAGAGGTGTAACCAATTGCACGCCATACCATCACGCTGGGTGATACGCCAGTATGGCGATGACGAATACACACGTCCAATGTGCGTTCACCGCAATGTCGCCAAACACGGATGCGACCATCATGATGCTATAAACAGAACCTGGATTCATCCGAAAAAATGACGTTTTGCCATTCGTGCACCCAGGTGCGTCGATGAGTACATCATCGCAGGCGCTCCTGTCTGTCATGCAGCGTCAAGGGTAACCGCAGCCATGGTCTCCGAGTTGATAGTCCATGCTGCTGCAAACGTTGTCGAACTGTTCGTGCAGATCGTTGTTGTCTTGCAAATGTCCCCATCTGTTGACTCAGTGATCGAGACGTGGCTGCACGATCCGTTACAGCCATGCGGATAAGACGCCTGTCATCTCGACTGCTAGTGATACGAGGCCGTTGGGATCCAGCACGGCGTTCCGTATTACCCTCCTGAACCCACAGATTCCATATTCTGCTAACAGTCATTGGATCTCGACCAACGCGAGCAGCAATGTCGCGATACGATAAACCGCAATCGCTACAATCCGACCTTTATCAAAGTCGGAAACGTGATGGTACGCATTTCTCCTCCTTACACGAGGTATCACAACAACGTTTCACCAGGCAACGCCGGTCAACTGCTGTATGTGTATGAGAAATCGGTTGGAAACTTTCCTCATGTCAGCACGTTGTAGGTGTCGCCACCGGCGCCAACCTTGTGTGAATGCTCTGCTGAAAAGCTAATCATTTGTATATCACAGCATCTTCTTCCTGTCGGTTAAATTTCGCGTCTGTAGCACGTCATCTTCGTGGTGTAGCAATTTTAATGGCCTGTAGTGTAATATAGGTGGATGATTTAATACTTACATTCGAAAGAAACTGTTCTCTTATTTTTATTCTCCTCTGAGGCTGTGGGTGATGCTGTTGCTCAAGCTAGTTACAGACTGAGAACGACAGTCTCAGGATGCTGGGGCACGAAGTGGGTGGAGACAGTGATGGAGAAAGACCAACTGGAGCACACAGTAACAATGAGGAAGAGGAGATGCCATTTTTTAGTCATAAATTACCTACTTTATGACGACAGTTATCACTTTACGCTGAAAGCATTTGGACACTTTGGTAAACAAGATCGCAGTTGTACTAGTCAGCCACCATCTTGATTATAAATTATGGTACTTATAATTGCAGTTATGGACGATTTATTGTAATTATAATGGCAATTCTTGCCCATTAATAAACAAAGCAATGACCCCAGTGGGCTTTTTCTTCTTTTCTTTTTTTGAGAAGGACGTTGCGGCAAGTGGTCAGTTTGTTTACATAAGAGAATAATGTCCTCTGTTCAGGCAGAACTTGTGTAATTCCACTATTATCCGGATCCACAGAACAGTACGTGGATTCCGGCCGCGGAAGTGAGTGAGACTTCGCAAGACAACACGGAAGCTTCGAGGATGGACGAAAGCATCGTTTCAACTGAACTTTGCTATCGGGAACTGAAAATTATAGAAAGACTTAGTTGACTTTGTCGAGCATTAGGATTTTACGCTGATTTGTCGAGCATTAGGATTTTACGCTGTCCGCTCTGCACAGTGCCTCTTGTTTATAATAGTCATTGTCTGTAAATGTTCTGCTTCCTCTTTCACGATAATTTATGATATTTACGGGACTGTGTGTAATATTGTCCTAATGTGAGGCCACCATTCTAAGTAAGTTTGTGCCTCCTGCGAATAGAATCGTAACGTTTATTTCCCTTTTTTATTTAAACTTTTATATTTATTCATATGTTCATACATCATTCACTGAATGTGGCCTTCGGTCTTCCAGATAATTATTAGAAATTTCTGTATGGGACAAGGCAACTGTATACAGTCGAACACCTGTGTGTGTAAACGAGCAGTAAAACAATTATAAGTTTATGCACTCACCCTTAGTTGGATTGATAGGAGCAACTTATATCAGTTGACGAAGAGTTTCTGTAGCAGATAGTTAACAACATTACTAATTAGCTAGTAACTGATGAGTCCTCGAATTGATTGTCTATTTAGGACAAAGTATAATAAAATAGATAATTTAAATATTTCTTTGGTCGAAAAAACGACCAAAACGTTGTGGTGCGTTTAAAAATGAATCTTTAACTCAGCATCTGAGCTCATGATGTTGTGAAACCATTTTACAATTTAAACCGTGTCACTTCCCGAGTAGATTTCAGGCTCTCATATCCGATAATTTTTTTTACGAGGACTCGAACACTTAGCCGCACGAGATGATTGTCGTTATTATGTAACCACACCTTGTACCGGCGGCAGGACATCGAAATACTAGTGGCGGTGCTGAGCCAATTGCTATGAGTGTATTGAGAAGCAGCCGGCGAAGAGTATTACACATCCATACGAGTAACGAATATTTCCAGCGAACCTTTCCATTGCTCACTGGTCTTCCTTCGCAACAGCCCGCCACTTCCCTTGGAGAGAATCGGTCACAGGTCCAACAGGCGTGGCACTCCTGTCGGAACCAACATGGGTTCCAAATTCCATGACTTTCGGAAGTCACTCGATACAGTTCCGAACTACCGCCTACTGAACAAAACACGAGAGTACAAAATTTCAGAATGGCTGTGTGACTGGACTGAAGACTTTCTAGTAGCAAACGGGGCAAAGCATGTCATTCTGAACGGAGAGAAGTCTCCCAAGGGACTGTTAGAGAGTCTTTACTTTTTATGATATATAGCCCATAAATGACGTATTAAATAACGTCGGATGTTCCATGAGGCTTTTCGTGGAAGATGCTGTTTTATACTGAGATGTTGCGACACTGGAAAATTTTAGCGAAGTGCTCGAAGACCTGCAGAGGATCAACACTTTGTGGTGGGAGTGGCTGAGGACCCTCAACATAAACAAAAGTAACGTATTGCGAATACATGGACAGAAATACCCTTTATTGTTGATTACACGTTTGCAAAACAATGACTGAAAGTACTTCACTTACTTCCATAAAATATCTAGGAGTATGAATACTGAGGAATTTGAAGTGGAATCACGAGTAAGGTTGATGCCTGGCGGAGATTCAGGAGAGTCCTTACGAAATATAGTCCATCAACAAAGGAAATAGCTTACAAAACACGGACAACAAGAAGGAACAGGATGATACCACATGCGTTAAGACATCCTGGGGTCACTTCCAAGATACTAGAGTGAGATGTAGAGGGCAAAAACTGTACAGGAAGGCATAGACTGGAATACTTCCACAAAATCATTGAGGACGTTTCTCCAAGTGGTACTCTGAGATGAAGATGGCGCAGGAAATGAATTCGTGGTTACCCGCATCACCCAGTAAGACTAATAGTGTGATTGGATTGAAGAGTTCCTAGATAACAGAACGCAGCATGTCATTCTCAATGGAGAGAAGTCTTCCGAAGTAAGAGTGATTTCAGGTGTGCAGCAGGGGAGTGTCGTAGGACCGTTTGCTATTCACAATATATATAAATGACCTTGTCGATAACATTGGAAGTTCACTGAGACTATTTGCGGATGATGCTGTAGTATATCGAGAGGTTGTAGCAATGGAAAATTGTACTGAAATGCAGGAGGATGTGCAACGAATTGACGCATGGTGCAGGGAATGGCAACTAAATCTCAATGTAGACAAGTGTAATGTGCTGCGAATAGATAGAAAGAAAGATCCTCTATCATTTAGCTAGAATATAGCAGGTCAGCAACTGAAAGCAGTTAATTCCATAAATTATCTGGGAATAGGCATTAGGAGTGATTTAAAATGGAATGACCATATAAAATTAATCGTCGGTAAAGCAGATGCCAGACTGAGATTCATTGGAAGAATCCTAAGGAAATGCAGTACGAAAACAATGAAGTAGGTCACAGTACACATGTTCGCCCACTGCTTGAATACTGCTCACCGGTGTGGGATCCGTACCAGATAGGGTTGATAGAAGAGACAGAGAAGATCCAACGGAGAGCAGCGTGCTTCATTACAGGATCATTTAGTAATTGCGAAAGCGTTACGGAGATGATAGATAAACTCCAGTGGAAGACTGCAAGAGAGACGCTCAGTAGCTCGGTACGGGCTTTTGTTGAAGTTTCGAGAACAAACCTTCTCCGAGGAGTCAAGCAGTATATTACTCTCTCCTATGTATCTCTCGCGAAGAGACCATGAGGATAAAATCAGAGAGATTAAAGCCCACACAGAGGCATACCAACAACCTTTCTTTCCAAGAACAATACGAATCTGGAACAGAAGGGAGAACCGATAGAGGTACTCAAGGTACCCTCCGCCACACACCGTCAGGTGGCTTGCGGTGTATGGATGTAGGTGTAGATGTAGAAGACTGATGATTCAGAAAAGAAGTCTGGACGTCGAGGGTGGTAGCGTGCTTGTTACCGTAAATAACTCTATTATATGGTGAGATCGAATGTGAAGTAGGCTGGGTAAAAGTAAGTATCGAAGATGCGTCAAACACGATAATCGGTTCTTTTTATAGACCAGCTGCCTCTGTGGCAGAGCGCGTCAAAGAGAAGTTGGAGAACATGTCTAGTAACCACCGCAATCATAACACTTCTATTGGGACAGGCTTCAATTTGTCACCCACATAATGGGACAGCCATGCAATTAACACTTGTGCCAGAGACAGGGATTCGTGAGAGTCTAAATGTTTTATCTGAACATTACTTCGAGCAGATAGAGAACCATCTCGTGAGAGCAAATTCTTACACCGTTTTACATCTTTGTTACCGGTAGGCTCGATCAGCACGCAGCTGTTAGGGAAG
The DNA here is from genome assembly GCF_023898315.1 of Schistocerca nitens. Classification (NCBI taxonomy): domain Eukaryota; kingdom Metazoa; phylum Arthropoda; class Insecta; order Orthoptera; family Acrididae; genus Schistocerca; species Schistocerca nitens. The sequence goes on from NC_064617.1 coordinate 575,900,631, forward strand.
TGCTGTGTGAACTGAAATGGGAATCGCTGGAGGAACGACGACGCTGTTTTCGCGAAGCGCTATTGGGGACATTTTGGCATTTGAGGCCGACTGTAGAACGATCATACTGTCACCAACGTATATTTCGCGCAAGGACCACGAACATAACATAAGAGTAATTTGGGCTCGTACCGAGGAATACAGATAAGTGATTTTTTCCCTCGCTCTGTTTGCTAGTGGAACAGGAAAGTAAATGACTCCACCGGACGTCACGAAAATAGGCACCTCAGGGTTATTTCACCGTCCTTCAGCATTTCCAGTTAGTGATTATTTCAATGTTAGTAAAAAATATTAAATATCTCTATTTTTTGTCTGGATTAGACTGTAGTATTCCAAAAGAAAATCCTTGCCAGCTACTAAGAAAAAATAAATAAAAACTAAAGTTGCAAGAAATGTTATGATGAAGACCTGTGAAAAAAAAGGACACTGACATACAGGGGATAGGCAAAATAATATGAACACCAGTACTTACTTGGGAGTGGTTTATTAATATTGGGTTGGATTCCCATTTTCCTGTAATACAGCTGGGATTCTTTTTGGAATACTGGCATATAATAACTGTATAGGCTCCAGTGGAATGTTATGCCACTCTTCGATCTGAACCTCTTCTAACTCCTGTAGTGACGAGGGAGGCGGAAATCTGCTCCGGAGTCTGTGCTTTAATACCGCCCACAAGGGTTTGATAATGTTCAAGTCCGGGGACTATGCTGGCCAGGGAAAACGCTGCAGTTCGGTTGTATGCACCTCATACCACGATTGTACTGTACTGGTTGTGTGGATGGGTGCATTATTGTCCTGAAATATGGCATCATTGTTGGGGAACAACATTTGAATCACGGTGTGCACCTGATCACCTAAAATGTTCACATAATAGTTGGCTGTAACACGGCCTTTGAGAGAATACCATGATACGGCTGCCCACACCATCACACTTTCACCTCCATGCTTAGCCTCTGGAATCAAGCAAACAGGATTATAGGCTTCTTTTGGCGCTCTTCATGGGTAAATCCAGCCCGATGTTAGAAATAACGAAAATTTTAACTGGTCGGACCATACGACGTGTTTTCACTGATCATCCGTCCAGGATTTACGCTCCTGACGCCATGATTTACACTTCTTTGCGTTGGCTGATAATTTCGGTATAGCAGCTCGTCCATGACTCTTCGCTTTACGGAGTCCGGTGCAGTGTCGATAGATACTGGGTCTCGAAGGTGGTCCTTAATCTCTTCAGTCACTTTAGCCGCCGTAGTTTGTGTTGTTTTGACAGAATTCGTGTTAGAGTACGACGATACCTGTCATTTAGTTTTGATTTGCGCCCATTATTCCGTTTAAACGATTATGTCTTTCCATGTTTTGTGTAGGCTGTCATGACTGTTGAAACAGTTGCTCTCGAGACATCCAATAAATTGGCTGTCCTGGCTACTGATGCTCCAGCTAATCAGGTCCACACAATCTGCCCTCTTTGGAACTCTGTTAGGTCTTTCATTGCACGTCGACTTCGGCCTCTGAGTGCAAATGCGAAGTGTGCTCAACTCGTAAACAACCTGCAGTGATGCCTAGGCCGTACTGAACATGCACAGTCTAGCGCGACAGGTACCTTACCTGCGTTGTTGACCTTCAAACATATTCATCCCATTTCTATCCCTGTTCAAATTATTTAGCCTATCCCGTGTATTTGGACTGAAAATAATATATGAACATTCTCAAAGTTTATAGATGCATATGATATATATTTTATCGTGAAAACATAAAAGTACTCCGTGATGAAGAATGATACACCGTAAGAGGTGCGAAACTGTACTGCCTTTGTAATGGAAAATGCTGTCGCTGAGGAATTTACGCTCTGCTGGACCTTGTAGAAACTTCTAGCGAGGAAGTTGTTAGAAATTAATGTGGTAACATCTTTGACATTGTTGTGGTATTGTGCCACGTATGAACGCATTTCGTTTACGTGAGACTCTATGCGCGCGAATACTTCTGTGCCTCTCTGATATGACCACGATTATTCCGCAAGTCCCGGAAATATTGCGTCTTTTAGTGACCCTTCATCACTGAACCTATCACCCACATCGCCAATGTACGCTTTACAAAAGTAACTGAGGGTGCTTTCAGCCCATTATCTCCGTTGAAGTCGACCAAAATATGTTTGTGTTTTGTTTTGTGAACGTCGAGTTTTAGCGAAGTGTATTAGAGAAAAAGAATATGGTCCTCAGCACGCAAAACTTTCTTCTTGCTGCTGCATTTTCTCTGCCTTCCATTAAAAATTTTTGTCCATCATTGTAGTGTCTGAATCAAAAACCAAGTGAGTTGAGAAGATAAAAAACAGAGGTCTCCGAGCGAGAATAATTAATTTTTTCACGGATATCTCTCTGCATTTTTATAGCCGTCGGGTACTCTTCTACGTACTAACTTTTTGTCAATATCGTCGAATTGCGTAATTTCGTTTTTTATTTATATCCCTTTCTAGGAAAATCAAAACATATGCTTCCATCTAGATATTCTGCCTATGTTACCGCCCTGTTTGTACGGAATACAGTCGATTCGAAAGTACCACAAAGTTTTGTTGTCATAAACGTGCGCAAAATTCATATTATTTCTGGCTTTTTCACTGTTACCAAGAACAGCAAAGAATCTCCAGGTGCGATAATTAATATTTTCCTCGAATGTATTTTCCCCCTTTACGCACACCGACCGGAGTAGCATTACACGTGGGCCCTTGCTCCCACATTTCGTTCTCAACCAAACACACGTCAATATTCCGTTCAAAAAAAATGGTTCAAATGGCTCTGAGCACTATGGGACTTAACTTCTGAGGTCATAAGTCCCCTAGAACTTAGAACTACTTAAACCTAACTAACCTAAGGACATCACACACATCCATGCCCGAGGCAGGATTCGAACCTGCGACAATATTCCGTTCCACGGAAGACTGAAACTACACGTGAACACACAATATCGCATTCGACTGGTGCTAATCTAATGCATTGTTTCAAGTAGGGTCATCGAAAAGAGGCACTTAATCATCGGCCTTAAAGGCTGACAATGATCAGCTGTAGAATTACAGAAATCATGGTGTTTGTAAAGAACTAAAATATCCTCTATAAAACCAACATGGATTTCGTAAGCAGAAAACTTCCGAAACAAAGTTCGCTCTGTTCGCCCAAGAAATGCACAGCATCGAGGACAAAGGCACCCAGTTTGATTCAGTGTCTTGGTACCTGTGTGAACTTAGTCATAAGATTTTTTAAGAGCCACCCGATTCCGCTGAAATATTCTTCGTTTATTTATAGACACAATCACATTCTTATGGCACAGTCATAACCGGTTTCGGCCATACGATGACCATATTCAGATTCTAAAGGCGGCATACACTGAACACAGGTTCATGCGTTGTTAACGCGTTGACAACGCATGAACCTGCGTTCAGTGTACGCCGCCTTTAGAATCTAAAGATCGTCACTGTGTGGCTGAAACCGGTTATGACTGTGTCACAAGAATGTGATTGCGTCTGTAAATAAACAAAAACTTTTTACAAAATAATCACTCACTCCATTGACAAAATGTCGTTTTTTCCGTTGAAATACACTCCTGGAAATGGAAAAAAGAACACATTGACACCGGTGTGTCAGACCCACCATACTTGCTCCGGAGGGCTGTACAAGCAATGATCACACGCACGGCACAGCGGACACACCAGGACCCGCGGTGTTGGCCGTCGAATGGCGCTAGCTGCGCAGCATTTGTGCACCGCTGCCGTCAGTGTCAGCCAGTTTGCCGTGGCATACGGAGCTCCATCGCAGTCTTTAACACTGGTAGCATGCCGCGACAGCGTGGACGTGAACCGTATGTGCAGTTGACGGACTTTGAGCGAGGGCGTATAGTGGGCATGCGGGAGGCCGGGTGGACGTACCGCCGAATTGCTCAACACGTGGGGCGTGAGGTCTCCACAGTACATCGATGTTGTCGCCAGTGGTCGGCGGAAGGTGCACGTGCCCGTCGACCTGGGACCGGACCGCAGCGACGCACGGATGCACGCCAAGACCGTAGGATCCTACGCAGTGCCGTAGGGGACCGCACCGCCACTTCCCAGCAAATTAGGGACACTGTTGCTCCTGGGGTATCGGCGAGGACCATTCGCAACCGTCTCCATGAAGCTGGGCTACGGTCCCGCACACCGTTAGGCCGTCTTCCGCTCACGCCCCAACATCGTGCAGCCCGCCTCCAGTGGTGTCGCGACAGGCGTGAATGGAGGGACGAATGGAGACGTGTCGTCTTCAGTGATGAGAGTCGCTTCTGCCTTGGTGCCAATGATGGTCGTATGCGTGTTGGGCGCCGTGCAGGTGAGCGCTACAATCACGACTGCATACGACCGAGGCACACAGGGCCAACACCCGGCATCATGGTGTGGGGAGCGATCTCCTACACTGGCCGTACACCACTGGTGATCGTCGAGGGGACACTGAATAGTGCACGGTACATCCAAACCGTCATCGAACCCATCGTTCTACCATTCCTAGACCGGCAAGGGAACTTGCTGTTCCAACAGGACAATGCACGTCCGCATGTATCCCGTGCCACCCAGCGTGCTCTAGAAGGTGTAAGTCAACTACCCTGGCCAGCAAGATCTCCGGATCTGTCCCCCATTGAGCATGTTTGGGACTGGATGAAGCGTCGTCTCACGCGGTCTGCACGTCCAGCACGAACGCTGGTCCAACTGAGGCGCCAGGTGGAAATGGCATATTAAGCCGTTCCACAGGACTACATCCAGCATCTCTACGATCGTCTCCATGGGAGAATAGCAGCCTGCATTGCTGCGAAAGGTGGATATACACTGTACTAGTGCCGACATTGTGCATGCTCTGTTGCCTGTGTCTATGTGCCTGTGGTTCTGTCAGTGTGATCATGTGATGTATCTGACCCCAGGAATGTGTCAATAAAGTTTCCCCTTCCTGGGACAATGAATTCACGGTGTTCTTATTTCAATTTCCAGGAGTGTAGTTGCAGAATGATTCAATGAAAATTTACGCACAGTAGCGCGGAAGTACCTCGATCACTTTGACCTACGAGTACAGAATGGGACATCTACGAGTTCATTGCAACTGGTACGAGATGACAGTCTGGTGAAGGAGTTCTGAACACATTCTCCGAAAACTATCTTGAGGAGCTAGTCTGATAACCCATGTTACACGAAAATATTTTAGACACTGTAGCTACAAAGAGGGAAACAGCCTCGCCGCAGTGGTAACATCGGTTCCCGTCAGATCACCGAAATTAAGCACTGTCGGGCTGGGCTAGCAATTGGATGAGTGACCATCCGGTCTGCTGAGCGCTGTTGGCAAGCGGGGTGCACTCAGACCATGTGAGGCAAACTGGGGAGCTACCTGACTGAGTAGTAGTTTTTAGCTACAAACATGCTTGACGTGTGACCTCGACTGCATTGTCAGTACATACACAGGGATTAGTGATCATAGTGACTGTGGTTACTATGGTTAATAAATCCATGTTAGAAAGTTTTTATGCTGGACGGAGCATATGAGAAATTGTTACCACCCTATTAAGACAATGGATCGACATCATTTAGTTTCTGCATGATGGACGTAGAGGAATTATGGGCAAAGTTTAGACAGACAGTAAACCGCACTTTGGAGAATTATGTACCGAGTTAGTGGATAAAGGGCAGAGAAGACTCACCGCTGTTTAAGAACAAAATTCGGAAAAAATGCTGCTAAAACAGAGATTGTGCATGGGGGCTTAATTAAATGTAATGAAAATAATTTTAATTTTTTTGTAGCTGTTTATCCGTTTACGCTGTGTCTCGTAAACGGTTGGCCCTGACTATTATTATTACGCAATCTGACTGCTTAGAACAATAACAAAGAATGAAATGGAAATTTTCATTAACACAGTTAATTAATTAAGCCCCCAGCAACTATAAAACCAACGCAACAACAAGCACAAGAGTAACTGTTCTGTGTGTGGGAGTGTGACTCAACGTACGCATCTGGCACGGTTCTTCTTCAACAACACAACAATTTTTAAATAACATTATACTGAATTAATTAAAGAAAATACAAATACCATAATTACTCAAGAGAACCACAATTACACTCTAATCCAAGAACACAAGCCAGATGCTTTGTTGACTGAACCTGTAATGACACATTATTTAAAACATGGAAATAATGAAAAATAAATCAAGTTTCGTTACCTTCATATATTGACCAAAATCACTCTCATAATTACAATATATCTCCACACCGCCTCGCTATTACCACATCTGAACAAGAACCTTTCAGTATCACATCTCAGCAAGCACTCCCTACTAGCACATCTGAACACCAACTGACTACCACGAGTCCTGGACAAGCACTGCCTACCACGAGCTCTCCCCAAGCACTGACTACTACGACATCTCAATAATCACTCCCGTGGAGGCGGCGGAACAATGCTCTCTAGCGATCTCTGTCGCTGTGGCTCAGTGTAGCCACCTTTCATATGCCCTTCCTCCACGGCTAGAATTTGATGGTATTTTTGCCAGCATTGGTGGTGAAAATACCACCAAATTCGTCAAAAAAAAATACAGACAAAAATAAAAGATAATATTAATACGTAAATACCATATAACTAGATAAAATTTTGGCTTTGCACTGACCTTTCAATAACCTATTATATAGAATACAGTAAGCAATACAAATTCTTTCATGCATGTGACTTTACATAATAGTTTACACAAGTATTATGTGGTTAAACAGTTCAATCAATAGCGTCAGCAATGACGAATATGTGCAGGTAAGAGTCTCATAACTTTCCACAAGCAGTAATACACAAAAAAATCAGTTTATACAAATATTCACATAAACGCTTTCCATAGCCCATGAATAAGCAGTTGACAGTTCCAGCAATAGCACCCAGCAATGGTCAACAGGTGCAAAAACCAATAAGTAACATTTTTTCAATAGAAGCAGTCCATCAGTGGCACCCGCAATGTTGATCAGGTGCACACAGCAACAGGTGACTTCATTTCAGTAGAAGCAATCCATCAGTGGCACCCAGCAATGTTGAGCAGGTGCAGACACCAACAAGTAACACCATTTCAGTAGAAGCAGTCCATTATTGGCACCAGCAATGTTGATCAGGTGCACACAGCAACAGGTGACTCCATTTCAGTAGAAGCAATCCATCAGTGGCACCCAGCAATGTTGAGTAGGTGCAGACACCAACAAGTAACACCATTTCAGTAGAAGCAGTCCATTAGTGGCACCAGCAATGTTGATCAGGTGCACACAGCAACAGGTGACTTCATTTCAGTAGAAGCAATCCATCAGTGGCACCCAGCAATGTTGAGCAGGTGCAGACATCAACAAGTAATACCATTTCAGTAGAAGCAGTCCATTAGTGGCACCAGCAATGTTGAGCAGGTGCACACAGCAACAGGTGACTTCATTTCAGTAGAAGCAATCCATCAGTGGCACCCAGCAATGTTGAGCAGGTGCAGACATCAACAAGTAATACCATTTCAGTAGAAGCAGTCCATTAGTGGCACCAGCAATGTTGATCAGGTGCACACAGCAACAGGTGACTTCATTTTAGTAGAAGCAATCCATCAGTGGCACCCAGCAATGTTGAGTAGGTGCAGACACCAACAAGTAACACCATTTCAGTAGAAGCAGTCCATTAGTGGCACCAGCAATGTTGATCAGGTGCAGACATCAACAAGTAACACCATTTCAGTAGAAGCAGTCCATCAGTGGCACCCAGTAATGTTGACCAGGTACACACAGCAACAAGTCACATTTCTCAGCAGAAGCAGTTCCATAAAATACACTGTCACTGATCACACTGTTCATCAGAGTTTATAAGCAGAAATTAAACATGTCCTAGTGGCACCAATCATGTAGAGAAGGTACAAGTAACAGTCCATAATTTTTTTTTACAATCACTGATCACACAGTTCATCAGCAGAAATTAAACATGACTAAATGTCACACATCATGTTGAAAAGTGCAGCACCATCACTAATCAGACATTTGAGGCATGAACAATAGTTTGAATACACATACAATTTCTTTTACATTAAACATACAAATCATAACAAACACACAAATGATATCAGATAATTGTCCTATTAACTATTACAATACACAAATACCAGTAAACGTATAACATTTATGGGTGTCAGTGCAAGCCACTACCAACAAATAAAATAATATTTAGGAGATAGGTGGGTAGGATTAGAAAAGGAAAACACACAAAACACATCCACTCATCTTTCATCCACATTAAGTACTACTGTGTAATTGAATAGTGTTAACTGTGTAAATGTAACTCTGTCCAAGATTTGATGTTCATCATGTGTACCAAGTACTAGTGGCAGCAATGTATGACAGTCAATAATAGTTAGTCAACGTCATAGTCATCATGTCAAGACCAATGTTTGCCAAGCCAGATCAAAATGTACTGTTGCTGAACAACTGTCAGTGTACTAAGATATGCAAATGCTTCCTCTCTCAAAAAAAAAAAGTATATACTGCTTAGTGATTTAACAAAGTGTGTGTATAGACAATCTTCCTTCTACTTGAGTGTTCTAGTCTGCCATCTTCATCCTCCTTGTTCCATATAAACCAACAAAAACAATATGCTCCTCATTTACTTTACCTCTTATCCACCAAAACTCGAATAATCATCAACTTAATCTTAATACATCACTAATGCCTCTTCAATACGTCGATCATCAATATCATTTACCTTACCTCTTGTCCACGAAAACTCCAATAATCATCTACTTCACATACTCTCAATACCTCAATAATACGTCGATACATATAAACCTCAGCACCAATATCATTTCACTTCCATAACAACTCTTTCCTCTAGTCAGTCTCCTCGAACAAGTACAGACAAAATCCTAGTGCAACTTCCATTCATCATCCCATACAATCCGAAGACACAGTGTCTACACACAACCTCTGTGTAATCCATCTGACCCAAATTTTCTACTCATTATAAATTATAAGATACATTTTGGTTCCTTGTCCATCATTAAATAAAAGAAATGCATACATGACCTCTAACAGACTTTAGTTCGAATAACTCTCAGTAATTAAGTACGATTACGGAGTGTGAATGATCATAATATTTCACAGTGTGTACACCACTTCAAGAATCATAGCAGAAGCAAACATGTGGAGTATTTTTTGTGTCAAGTGTCACTTCCTATTTCAATTGCTCACGAAGAAGGCAGTGTAATAACTGTCAATGGTCTAAACCTAGTTTTGGTATGTCATGTCATTAGCTTCCTTCCTATTAGCATAAATTTATACAGCTTCCATAAAACCTCAGCTCATGTGACTTCTATGAAGTTTCTCGTATTAATGTCGTTCGTCGAATTATAGCAGTTCATTTTCTTATCTTAAAAATATAAGGCACTGAGCGTAAGTAAAACATGCAATAGCGAGTAAATATACCAGTAGAGAACAGAAAGTCAACAAGTGGATGCAGCACAATTCCTACAACGAGGCTCTGCCAAGCGAACAATCTATAATTAATACCACAGTGTAACCTAAACTCTATGTTCGTACACAGTATATCAGCATTTCTATCTATAGCAAATTAAAGAGTAGTTATGACAACAAAACAGAAATGTGTAAATATGCAATCCATAAGCAAGGCAGCAAATATGTTATCTATCATAATAAACAGGTCATTAGCATCATATCAGCATAAGCAAATAAATGTTTATATGTAATCTTAATAAGTAAACATGAAGGCGCAAGCAGATAAATCACAAAGTATAACTTACATACATAACAGCACAACTAATCAGGTGACAATTATAATTTAAATAAATAAGCACAGCAGGCACATAATAAAAAAAATATGACATCAGTGAAAAAGCATAGCAGCCAAGCGATGCATAATATACACAAGTAATAACACTGTTCATTAATCAATAATTGTCAAAATCAGCAAATGTACACAAGCACGTCGCTTCACAAGTAAATTCATAGAACATGAAATTTAGCACAAAGTATGAATCACGTAATCGCAAGCAGCAAATTACGTCTGAAGTACGTACCTAAGTGGAATTATGTTACCTGAAAAATAAACTCAATTAACCGTTACCTTTTTTTGTTTATTACTTTCTTCTTCGAAATGACCTTCTTCCTGAAAATTTTCTCCAAAGCAAGTCGTCTTAACGTCGGACACGCACAGAATTTACCTGAAGGTCTTAAATACTTTATACAACCGTATCCTGAAAAATACTGAACGTTAATAACATAATTTATGAAGTCCTTATAGCTTTATACAGAATTTATTCGGAGAAATTAAACTGTGTATTTATTTACGTCTGTCAGTGCATTCGCACTGAGCGCTCGATCAGCTGTAGGCGCGTGACGTAGGAAGCGATTGTTTGCGGTTAACGACTGCCTTGTGCGGCGCGCCGACTTGACTGTTGCTTTGAGTATGTGCCGCCGCCAAAACACAGCGCGGTATCCTTGTACTCTCTTCGTGTTTACATGTAGCTGTTGGTTTCTCAAAAGTATGTCATTCCACAAAAATTTTTACGTTCGATATATGATGTATTCCCTTAGAGCGCCGAGATTTAAGAGTTTCTACTTCAACAGTGTTATCATGAATAATTTTGCGAACTCTAAATGGACCGTTATAAAACAGAAAAAATTTGCGACACAATCCTTTTCCTTTATGAGACAAACGATGAGACTTAATTAACACCTTCTGACCAACTGACAAGATTTTTAAACGACCAGGACGTTTAGCTGATTTCTCTCTTCTAGCAGCCGCAGATGCAATATTTTGTAGAGCCAGGTTGACAACTTCAGAATGCCGCAGTTTCCGTGAAGGCGGAAAAGAAACGATTTCAGAAATGCGATTTATCGGTGCTTTATTTTTTAATATCAGTATAGGCGGTAAAGAAGTTGAATCATTAGGGAGTTCATTCAGAATATTTTGAAAAATATGAAGATACTGATCCCACGTTCTGTGATTCTGATGACAATAAAGACGGCACAATTTATTGATTTCCTTCATCCATCTCTCTGAAGCGTTAGATTGAGGGTGAAAAAGTGAAATGAAAATTGGTTTAATTTTACGACGCCGTAGAGTACGAAGCCAAATTTTAGAGCGAAACTGTGATCCATTATCTGATATAACCTTATCAACGTGACCCACTTCTTTAAGAAAATGTTTGATGAAAGCATTAGATACTGAACGAGCTGTTGCTTTGCGTAAAGGTGTAAAACATACATATTTTGATGTCAACTCCACTGCTACGAAAATGTACGCAAAACCATTAGTAGAACGAACCACTGGACCGAACAAATCAACTGCAGCCATGTCTTTTAATTTCGCTGGAATGATAGGAAACAACGGTGCTCTGTGAGAAACAGTTGGCGGCTTAGCCATTTGACATAATTTGCATTTGGCAAGAACAGATCGAATACGTTTTTCCATATTACTGAAGTAGCAATTTTCTCGTAATTTATGAAAGCATTTTCTGGGACCAAAGTGCGCATAACTGAAATGTGTGTACCAAATCAATTTATTGATCCACTCATCAGGAATACAAACTAACCAAACAGAGTTGTCGACCGATTTTCGTTTGAAAAGAATGTCATTGCGAACTAAATAATACTGTCTGATCGCTACGCTTTCCTTTCTCCTCCACTTCTCCTTAATGTCCTTCCAGATTGGATCCTTATTTTGCTCCTTAGCGATGTCCTGGAGCGAAGACGAAATAAAGTTCTCAAACGCAACACCTTGAATGTACATCAAACAATAATGGTTTTCTTTGCAGTCCTCTTCAGCACATTGTTTCAAACCCATAGGTGCACGTGATAAAGCATCAGCAACAATATTTGAAGATCCCTGTATGTAAACAATACGAAAATCAAATTCCTGTAGGTACAACGCCCATCGTGACAATCTGCCATGAGTTAATTTTGTCGACATAAGAAATTCCAGAGCTCGATGATCAGTGTAAACCTTAGTATGTCTGCCAAACAAAAATGTGCGAAATTTTGTGAAAGCCCAAACAACAGCCAAAGCTTCAAGTTCCGTAATCGAATAATTCTTTTCGGATTTAGAGAGAACACGACTTCCAAATGCAATTGTCTTCTGTACTGCAACGCCGTTTTCTTCTATCTCTTGAAATAAATGTGCCCCTAGGCCTTTGTATGATGAGTCCGTCGCCAAACAAAAATCTTTAGATAAATCCGGATGTGAAAGAAGTGGGGCAGCAACTAAAGCATCACGAAGTTGTTCAAATTCTGACTGAGCTTCCTCATCCCAACACCAATTAGAATTTTTTCCAGATAATTCACATAAACGAGGTGTGGCCAAATTGTCCAATCTAACAAAGCGTCTAAGAAAATTACAGACACCAAGGAAACTACGAACATCACGTTTTGTGGTAGGAACAGCATAATTATGAATAGCGTCTAGTTTCTCTGGATCAGGGAGAATACCTTCTGTAGAAATAATGTGACCGAGAAATTTCACCTGAGAACGACCAAATTCAGATTTTTCCAAGTTCACTGTCATGCCAACTCGTGCAAAAATACGTAATAATGAATCCAAAATTTTGTTATGCTCACTCCAAGAACGTTTAGCAATAAGAATGTCGTCAACATAAGAAGTAATATTGTCACGAAGATAAACAGGTAAAATTTCATTTAAGCTACGAATGAATGCTGCTGAAGATACAGTAAGTCCAAACGGTAATTTCCGAAACTGGTAACAGTTACCAAAGGCTAAAAAAGCAGTATATTTTCTACAATCAGGGTGGAGTTCTATTTGCCAAAAACTTGCGCGCATATCAATCGTGGATAAAACTTTAATTCCATGGAAATGTTGAAGAAGTTCATCTAAATTTTGTGGACGGTCAGTTTCAGGAATAATAATATTATTTATCTGTCTGGAATCCAGAACCAAACGAATTGACCCATCCTTTTTAAGAACAACGTGTAATGGGCTGGTATAAGGACTGACTGCTGGCTCAACAATGCCCTGATCTAACATGTATTGAAGTTCATTCTTAACCTTGTCTCTGTAAGCCAAAGGAATAGCGTACGTTTTTCCGCGAAATGGTGTGTGTTCTTTTACTTTAAATAAATATTGTAAGCCTTGTATAGTTCCTGTGTGATGACTAAACACTGTAGCATGTGAAGTCAAAATATGGTGCAGCTCTTCTCTTGCAACGTCATCTGGCACTTCAGCTTTCTTAACCTTTTCATTAATTAATTCTTCGCTATTAATTACATCATCCATCGCGTCCCTGTATCTATTGTCATTGTCATGAATAAAGACACTGTCGTCATAATGCTCAACAAAAGCATCAGAAGTAAGAAACCTTAAACATTTTGTATCTGATTCAGATCTTGCTAAACACTCGAAAAATTTCAAACATTTCAGCATTCCGGCAACAGTCAAATTCACACTTCCTTCTTTAAAGTTCAAAATTGCCTTATGTGCGTTAAGAAACTCCATACCTAAAAGAATCTGTGTACTGAGTAATGGAACAATAATAAAATTAGCAGAAAATTCGTATCCTTGACAAATGAAATTTAGGTTGGTCTGTTGTTTAACTTCCACACCTTTTCCAGAAATCGCTCCTCGAATTGTAGTTTTAGAAATAGGTAACACGGGACAGGCAATAGTTCTTTCACATATACGAAAAACTGATTCACTAATGACGTTCAATGGGCTCCCAGAATCTAAAACTGCAGTGAACTTATTCTTACCCACACATACTTCAATAACAGGATGTAAAAATGCGTCTACATTAGTTTCCTTTTCGTCTAACAAAATGTCTCTCATGTCTTCCAGTCGTACGTAGTGTAAAGTCGAAGTGTCATTACTTTCTGAACCGTCTATATTGCTGCCAGAAGCCGAAGCTGCTAGTCATTGTCGATTGTTTGCGTCACGTCTTTGATTATTCGCGTCATTTCGCGGATCAATTTCTACTATTTCCACTTGTTTCTCTGAATTTCTGTCACGCGGAGGATGCCAATTTGGTCCTTCCTGTCTGTTAGATGCAAATTCTTGGTTGTGTCTGTTATTAAAATTTCTGTTTTCCTGTCTGTCTGCATAACTACTCCTTGTATAATTTCGACTGTCACTTCTGAAATTATTGTTGTATCTACTACCCTGGTTATTTCTGTAGTAAGAATTTCTATTGCTGTATGAATAATTTCTGTCTTTATGATACCGATTACTGTTTCCGTATGAATGATCATTCCGGTACGAATTACCGTTATTATAATTGCCTGTGTAATTTCTGTTAGAAAGTCTGTTATTGTCATAAGGCTGGTATCTATTGTCCTGTCTGTTACGTCTGTCATTCTCAAAGTTACCCAAATAACGTCCGTTCCGATCACTATCCCTTTTCTCTGAAAATGTATTGTAATTACTGCTACTGAAAAAATTACAAGAAGTCCCGTCGTCGTTGTCATACTCAAGTTCTTGTAGCAAAGTCTTAAAAGTCTCAATGTCGTCTTTACATCTTCCGGCTAAAGCAATTTGTCTTATGGATTGTGGCAGCTTAGTTAAACAAATGCGAATTAATTCAGTCGGACTGTAAGGGTTGGAAAGGAACTGATTCTTTCGAATCATGTCTTCAAAATATTCTGCTGGCGTGCGGAATTCAGACTGTTTGAAATTACGCTGCATAATAAGACTGTGTTTGACTCTGTCTTGCGTGTTTTCGGACCAATATGCCGATAGAAATGCATGATAAAAATCATTCAGATTATTACAATCTCTAATGAGTGCGCGCATCCGCGTCGCCGGTTCGTTTTCTAAATATCCACACATAAATTCCAGTTTGTGACTTAGTGGCCAATTTGGTGGGAGTGCATACATAAATTGATCTAGCCATGCACACGGATGTATGTCATTCTTAGAATTGCGGAAGATCTTAAATTTCCGAACGGTCAAAAAGTGTTTGTAGTCAAAGTTTTCGCCTCGTGGCGACAAAGACCTACCGCGTCTGTCCCAGTCCCAGTGTTGATTATTGTCAAATTCGCACGTCTGGCGCTCTCTTGTTGCATCCCGTAAATGAAACAAATTACCCTCTTCAAACCCCCCTGGTATCTGTGATTCTAAATTTCTTTTGCTGTCTTTTCCTACGATTTCGCCTTCAATTTGTTTGACTTGCATTCGTAATGCCTCAAATTCCCTTTTAACGCGTTCATTAAATTTTCCCTGATTTTCAACATGTTTATTTATGTTCTGGTACTCTTCGGTTTCTGCAAATGGTAATGGAGCTGTATCATCCGAATCTCTGTCCCCATGTAAACTAAGATTTGTCAATTTATCTGAAATTTCCTCAACTCTTTCCGACAAGTCACCTATTTTTTCTCTCTGTTTACCCACGTCCCCAGTAAGTGTCGCGACTCGGGTTTCAGTGTTGACACATTTGGCAGTCAACTGTTCATATTGCTGTGTTAGGTTATTTAATCTGTCATTTGGTACCGATTCCTCGATTCTCTCAAATAATTCTTCCTTATCGTGTGCACGTTGTAAATTTAACTCTGAAAATTTTTGTACTATCACGCGATCTCTTTCTTCCTGTTCTCTATCCTGTTCCCTTTGTCTAATCTCTACTGCAATTAATCTATTATTGTGAGCATTCAAAATCGGTTGTACTTCTTCTCTGATTTCTTTCTTTAATTCATCTTTCATATTTTTGAAACACGTCCCAATTCGTGAATCTAACCGTGTTTCCATTGTTCCCATATCAGTTTCTAAACGTGTTGCCAAAGTTCCCATCTCTGTTTTAAATTCAGATCCTAACCGTGTTTCCATTGTTCCCATATCAGTTTTAATTGTTCCCATCTCAGTTTTAATTGTTCCTATCTCTGTTTTAATTGTTCCTATTTGTGAGTCTAACCGTGTTCCCAAATTTAATATTGCACTCATCAACTGCTCCGTATTAAATGGTTCAGAATTCTTTTCGCCCCTAACATATCCCGCGAAACCAACTTCTTTCGTCATAGCTGTAAAGCTATCTGTGTTCAATACTATTCCAGAATCTTCTGTCATTAATCTCGTATTCTGTGAATTTTCTGATTGAGAAAAATTTTGAAATGGTTCCGGACTATCTTCCCGACTTATTAAACTGTTTTCCACTTCATTATTCATGATAGTGTTTTCCTCTGTTGGCGAAGGAAGAGGTAGCAGAAATTCGTGTGTCCAAAACAGGATCGACGCATGAAGGATATAGCAGCTTCCACAGACAAAGGTTAGCATGACAACCACTAATACGTATTGTCTGTAATCTTTACGGATTTTCACCTTAATTACGGAGTTACAGGATGTTACTAAAATATTACGAAATAGACATTTGGAAATGTGGAGTTTTTAAAAAATTCGAAAATGGTACTATTTAGATTTCGCTGACCCAGTAGTACAAAAATGTTTTATAGATTGTGATGATTTCGTTCCTGAATACACAGTGAACCTGTCTGCGAATCATTTCGTCACCACTGCTTACTAAAGGCGTGTTTCCACTAATAAGGGAATGCTCCAGTTCTTGTCGAAATCTACCCTGAAGTTTTTCTCACAGGAAAAATACACTGAATGAAGTGCATGGCCAGAGAGCGCTAACGCGCTGCTTCCTGGACTCGGGTAGGCGCGCCAGCCTCGGATCGAATCCGCCCGGCGGATTAACGACGGCGACCGGTGTGCCGGCCAGCCTGGATGTGGTTTTTAGGCGGTTTTCCACATCCTAATATGTGAATACCGAGCTGGTCCCCACGTCCCGCCTTAGTTACACGAACTCGCAGGCATTTGAAACACATTCACACTATTTCACGATTTACTCTAAATGCATTCCGTCCCAGGGGGTATGGGGTGGCGGTACAAAGGGCATCCGGCCAACCCCTCACATTAACCATGCCAACTCCGCGCACTATGCAGGATAAAGGCGGTAGCACAAAAAAGACGGTAGCGTTCTCGATTCCCGGGTTTTACTCTAAATGCATTCCGTCCCAGGGGGTATGGGGTGGCGGTACAAAGGGCATCCGGCCAACCCCTCACATTAACCATGCCAACTCCGCGCACTATGCGGGATAAAGGCGGTAGCACAAAAAAGACGGTAGCGTTCTCGATTCCTGGCGGGGTCAGGGATTTTCTCTGCCTCGTGATGACTGGGTGTTGTGTGATGTCCTTAGGTTGGTTAGGTTTAAGTAGTTCTAGGGGACTGATGACCATAGATGTTAAGTCCCATAGTGCTCAGAGCCAGCACAAAAATGAAAAGCAAACAATAGTGTACGGTCAGAATTTTAGCTGCTATGGCGCACTGCAACTATTCAAAAAAAAAAATTGAAGTTACTCATTTTTGCTAAACGAAGAATCGCTTACAATAGCGGTTTGTACAGTTCTTCCTACCTAGCAAAGCGAGTTGGAGAATAAGCAGACGCAGCCGCAATAAGACAAGGTAAGACCCCAATAGCGTGAAGTCCAAAATGCACACACGCGAATATGCCAACTCCGCGCACTATGCCGGATAAAGGCGGTAGCACAAAAAAGACGGTAGCGTTCTCGATTCCTGGCGGGGTCAGGGATTTTCTCTGCCTCGTGATGACTGGGTGTTGTGTGATGTCCTTAGGTTGGTTAGGTTTAAGTAGTTCTAGGGGACTGATGACCATAGATGTTAAGTCCCATAGTGCTCAGAGCCAGCACAAAAATGAAAAGCAAACAATAGTGTACGGTCAGAATTTTAGCTGCTATGGCGCACTGCAACTATTCAAAAAAAAAAAAATTGAAGTTACTCATTTTTGCTAAACGAAGAATCGCTTACAATAGCGGTTTGTACAGTTCTTCCTGCCTAGCAAAGCGAGTTGGAGAATAAGCAGACGCAGCCGCAATAAGACAAGGTAAGACCCCAATAGCGTGAAGTCCAAAATGCACACACGCGAATATGCCAACTCCGCGCACTATGCCGGATAAAGGCGGTAGCACAAAAAAGACGGTAGCGTTCTCGATTCCTGGCGGGGTCAGGGATTTTCTCTGCCTCGTAATGACTGGGTGTTGTGTGATGTCCTTAGGTTGGTTAGGTTTAAGTAGTTCTAGGGGACTGATGACCATAGATGTTAAGTCCCATAGTGCTCAGAGCCAGCACAAAAATGAAAAGCAAACAATAGTGTACGGTCAGAATTTTAGCTGCTATGGCGCACTGCAACTATTCAAAAAAAAAATTGAAGTTACTCATTTTTGCTAAACGAAGAATCGCTTACAATAGCGGTTTGTACAGTTCTTCCTGCCTAGCAAAGCGAGTTGGAGAATAAGCAGACGCAGCCGCAATAAGACAAGGTAAGACCCCAATAGCGTGAAGTCCAAAATGGACACACGCGAATATTAAGCGCTTAAACCACAACAGAAATGTCTCAGATCACTAGTTTCTTTGAATACCTTATAGTTCATGTCGACAGCTAAAATGCTGCAGATGTAGTAGTTAAACAAGTGGATAGGAGATCAAGGTAGTGTATGACGTTACATTACAGACGACTTCCATCAATCGGGACTGTTCTTTGTTACCATGAAATATTCTATAACAGTTCCTGGTCCACAATTCCTATGGTAATTCTGAATAATGCATATTTTACTAACAATTAAGAGTTTCTTATTTGTTCCCTGCGGTGTGTGCTGGATGACGAAAACAAACGTTTTCCCTACATCAGGCATATTAGGTAAAAGACAATTTGACGCATTCACGCATTTCACTGTAATTATCAGATTTATTCAGATAAAACTAGGAAGGAGTAAGAAATGGTCGTTCTGCATGTTGTGCTCTATGTTTTGCATGTTGTACTGAGTACCAGGCGTTCTAGATCAAATTCGTAAAACATGGTCATGCAAACTGACAGTGCACAAATGTCTGACATTTTATAGTACTATCAGAAACTATATTTGCCCGACATTTTCTAAAAAATTCTTTACGTTGTGGAATCATTTTTGTATCGAGAGACTGAATCATGCTATTAGTTCCAGTTGGAATCACTATTAACAGTCTTTGTGCCATACTCCTAAAGACAGAGGTTTTAAGTACCTGTTTGTATCTTGGCTACGCTGTAGACTGTATTAATATTGCTGAAACTGCTCTGCGCCCTCGGCTTGAGATTCTGTGGTTGGACAGACTAGCAGTTAGCGAGTGGATTGGAAAGTGTATGGACATGATATTCTTAGTGGAGACTCTGTGTTGGTAGGAAATGCATTGTAAAGTGAGGTGATTTGTCAAAGCCACAAGTTTATTATGAATTTTCTTATTGACCATTACTGTCGACAGAGGTTATATTAGGTGTAGATTTTTTGAATGAGTATAAGCAATTTTAAACCTTCAACGCTGAAATAAGTTTATAGAAAGAAGGCAAGGCAGTAGCTTTGAAATTTGAAGATTGGCTTTCAAACCATGGCGAGGAAATCAATCGCCTTTACCTTTATTCAGATCACAGTTTTGAACCTTCGACGTAATTTGACACTAATGATCACTTTGCAAGTACTGACAGGGGATGATATTGATGACGTATTAAATACTAACGTTTTAGTTCAAAAAATTCAAACAATTGAGAACTGTAATGACACTGATAGGCAGAACCTTTTTGACATCTTACAATCACATGCCACAGTTTTACTCACAAAACAGGAACAATTAAAGGATTTTAGTACAAATTTCGTGTTCGTGAGCATACAAAGTTTTGCGTCAGACTGTACGTAATTCCAGCACATTATAGGGACCGTGTTAGAACGGAAATACAATTAATGCTTGACGAAGGCATTATTGAACCAGCAGTAAGCTCATACAATAATCCATTACATGTTGTTCAGAAGAAATAGGGATCGATCAGGCTTGTCTTAGATTCTATACAAATAAATGCCATAATCATTCCTGAAACAGACAGGCCGTAACCGTTCGAAGAACTTCTTCAAAATTACAATGGCGTAAAAGTGTTGTCTTGTGTTGATCTCAGATTCAGTTTTTGGCAAATTGAACTTAAACCAAAATATACGACTATTCTTTGTTTCGCCATTTGTTAACAATTTCGGAAACTTCTCTTTGGTTTGAAAATTTCTTTGGCAGCATTCAATCATCGGCTAAATTCCATATTACCTGAGTTTTTAAAACGACACATCACCTCTTATTCAAATGGTTCAAATGGCTCTGAGCACTATGGGACTCAACATCTTAGGTCATAAGTCCCCTAGAACTTAGAACTACTTAAACCTAACTAACCTAAGGACATCACACACACCCATGCCCGAGGCAGGATTCGAACCTGCGACCGTAGCAGTCCCGCGGTTCCGGACTGCAGCGCCAGAACCGCTAGACCACCGCGGCCGGCTCATCACCTCTTATTACGTGGACGATATTTGAATAGCAGAAGCCTCTTGGGAACAACATAATCGTATCCTCAACAGTGTGTTACGTACTTTTGCCAAATGTGGAATTATAGTTGACTTGGAAAAAGCTTCATTCGGTAGGACAAAGGTGAAGTTTTGGGATCACATAGTTTCTTCATCTCGATCCTGAAAAATTGGAAGCAATCAGTGCTATTCCTGTTCCATCCACAAAAAGACAAGTTCGCAGTTTTCCAGGTCTCGTGAATTTCTACAGTCGTTTCCTGAATATGCATATTCTAGTAACTCCAAAACTTTGTTCTCTCACTGGCCGAAACGCTATTTGGAGCTGAGACGAAGAGGCACAGTTGGAATTTGATTCTTTCAAAGAAGTTCTACTTAACGAGTCAGTCTAACTAAGCTCACCTAGATCTGTCACAGAATATCTGCCTTAGCACAGACTCTTCTAATCTAATGTTGGCCTTGGTGCCCATTTATTTCAAGAAGTTATAGAAAATGACTTTACTGTTCAGAAAACCATCGCTTTTGCTAGCTGCATGCTAACAAAATCTGAGAAAAATTATTCCGTTACTGAACTGGAAGCTTTAGCACTCGTTTGGGCATTACACATGTAAAAGTTTATAGTGAGCATCGAGCACTGCAATTTCTTAAGTCTTCAAAATTAATTATTTCTGCAAGAATTCCTCTTCACAATAGTCTACATTCCTGGCACGGAAAACATTGCTGCGGACGCACTTTCACGTGCACCGCGTGGCCTTAAGAAAAGCAACGCGGAAGCTAACCTTCAGAAAAATTTCAATATTCTTTACATTCAAAAAGTAACTTTTGAAAACTTCGTCAATGCATCTCCAAAGGACACTGCTCATGAGGAAGACAAAGCTCCGATTTGGAAAGATATTGAAAGTAAATGACATGAAAAGAGACACGCAGATTCGTCATTGTTGTCTGGTTAGAAATAACATACTCTTCAAACGTTGCACTGTTGATGACAAGCTTTGGGTACTTTGTATTCCTGACGATTTTTGTTAAGAAACTCACGTGGTACATTCATTTCAGCTAGGCACATTTTGATCCGTATACTTCGTACGACGTGTTATTTTATTTCAACATGGAAAAGGTAATTAGGAGAGTTCTGTCTATTGCAGACTCTATCAAAAAGCTAAACCGTCTACCATCTCATATCGTGCTCCATTGTTTCGTCTTATTCCTACCAGATTAAAAGAATTATCTGCAGTTGACCTTGTGTGACCATTGTTAAAACACTGAATGGATTTTCGTACTTTTTAGTCGCTGTTGAACTTAGTTCAAAATTTGTTTCTTTCACACTGTTAGCCGGCCGTGGTGGACGAGCGGTTCTAGACACTTCAGTCCGGAACCGCTCGACTGCTATGGTCGCAGGTTCGAATCCTGCCTTGGGCATGGATGTGTGTGATGTCCGTAGGTTAGTTAGATTTAAGTAGTTCTAAGTTCTAGGGGACTGATGACCTCAGATGTTAAGCCCCATAGTGCTCAGAGCCATTTGAAACATTTTTTACACCGTTACGTAAAGCCGCTGGACAGTCTGTATCCAACGCCCACTGATAAAAATTGCTTATGCGAAGTTGGACGCGTTGACAAGGTCGTTTCAAATAACGGACCACAATTCATATCTGCTATTTGGTCATGCATCCTTCGGAATCGTAAAATCAAAGCTTTTCTTATTTCATTGTACATTAGACAGTAGTCCCCCCTTCTGTTACCCCACTCCCCTTTCCCACATTAACACCAACTTTAGCACCTAACTAAGCTTTAGAATGAAAGACTTTTTTGGAACTTTTTCATTTTTTAAGTGATGAGTGATGTTTGGTGTGTGTGTGTGTGTGTGTGTGTGTGTGTGTGTGTGTGTGTTAGAATGAATGACAAAGGAAATCGTGATTCATCGCAAATTCTACCCACAGCTCCTTCTCATATAAGAAAACTAACTATCCTAAGTGACGGTAGACACTTCTTACAAAACAAAAATCAGTCAACCTTATTTTCCACATTCTTCTCTAGCACCACTCCTCAAAACTTTCGATTCTCTTCTGTTCCAGTTTTCCCAAAGTCCATGTTTCACAACTATACAGTGCTTTGCTCCAAATGATTATCCTCACAAATTTCTTTCTCAAATTAAGGCCTATGCATAGCGAGTCTTCTACTCGCTATGGCCTATGTTTGATTCCAATAGACTTGTCTAGGCCAGGAATACCATTTTTGCCTTGCTGCCTAGGTAGCAAAATCTCTTAACACCGTCTACTTCGTGATCAAATATTCTCATGTTAAGCTTCTCACTATTCTCATTTCTGCTATCTCATTACTCTCATTCTTCTTCGATTTCTTCTAAATCCTTATTCTGTACTCATTAGACAGTTCATACCATTTAACAGATCCTGTGATTCTTCTTTACTTTCATTAAGGATATTTACGTCATCGGCGAATCTTACTACTGATAACTTTTGACCTTCAATTTTAATCCCACATTCAAACCTTTATTTTATTTCCGTCGTTGCTTCTTCGATGTACAGGTTGAAAAGTAGGAACGAAAGATTATATTCCTGTCTTACATCCTTTTTAATCCGAGCACTCTTTTCTAGGTCTTCCCGTCTTGTTGTTCCCTCCTGGTTCTTGTACATACTGTTACCCGTCTTTGCCGATAGCCTACCCCTATTATTCCAGAATCTCGAACATCTTGCACCACTTTAAATTAACGAACACTTTCTCCAGGTCGACAAATCCTACGAAAGTGTCTGATTTTTTCTTCAGTCTTGCATCCATTATCAATCAAAACGTCAGAACTGCGCCTCTGGCGCCTTTCCCTTTACTGAAACCAACCTGATTGTTACCTAACAGATCCTCAGTTTTGTCTTCCATTCTTCTTTATGTTATTCTTGTCTGCAACTGTAATGCATGTGTTGTTAAGCTTGTTGTGTGTCACTTCTCGCATTTGTAGGCTCTTGCAGTCTTCGGAATTGTGCCCATATGTTTTTATTAAATCTGATGCTATATCACCGGACTCACATATTCTACATAACAACGTAAACAGTCGTTTTGTTATCACTTCCCAAAATTATTTTAGAGTTTCCGATGGAATGCTGTCTGTACCTACTGCCTTATTTTATCTTAAGTTTTCCAAAACTCTTTTCAACTCTGATTCTAATAGTGGATAGCCTATCTCTTCCCTGTCGACATCTGGTTTTTCTTCCATCACTTCATTAGAAAAGTCCTCTCCACCGGTCTACATGACGGGAGGCCCTAGTCACACGACATTACCGACTCGCTCTCTCCTCTGCATTTGCCAGAGGTATTCCCATTACACAATGTTAACCGCTCTTGCTTTTAATTTCACCGAAGGTGGTTTTGACTTTTCCGCTCGCTGCACTATGCCATGCGACGATCATTTCTTTCTCAGTTTCTTGACATTTTTCATGCAACCATTTCATCTTAGCTCCGTTGCACTTCCTGTTTTTCCTAAGTGAACTGTATCTCTGTATTCCCGAATTTCCAGAAACATTTTTGTACTTCTTTCTCTCATAGATCAACTGAAATATTTGTTTTGTTACCCATGGTTTCTTTGCAGTTACCATCATTGTACCTATATTTTTCTTTCCAACTGCTGTGATTGCCCTTGTTAGAGATGTCCATTCCTCTTCAACTGAACTGTCTACTGAGCTAGTATCTATAGCCTCGGAGAATTCAAGCGTATCTCTTCATTTCTTAGTATTTTCGTATCCCACTTCTTTGCGTGTTGATTCTTCCAGACTAGACTCCCAACTTTAATCTAGTCTTCATCATTACTAAACTGTGGTCTCTATTCTTTTTTTTTTTTACTGGGTTTGCTTACAATTCAATATCTAACTGGGGAATTTCTGCTTCATTATGATGTAATCTAACTGACATATTCCCGTATCTCCCAGTCCTTTCCAAGTACACCTGCTCCTTCTGTGATCTTGAACGGAGTATACGCTATTATATGAAATTCATTACAGAACCCTGTTAGTCTTTCTCCTCTCTCATTCCTACTACCAAGCCCATAATTTTCCGTAATCCTTTCTTCTACTCCTTCCCCCATAACCGCATTCCAACCCCCTTGACTCTTAGATTTTCATCTCCGTTTACTTATTGAACTACCTGTGCATTATCCCCACATATTTTCTCTACCTCTTCACCTTCTGTTTGCGAAGTCGGTATGTATACCAGAACTACCGTTGTCGGTGTTGGTTTTCTGTCGTTTCTGATGAGAACAACTGTACACTGAAGCCTTCAAAGTAACTCATTCTCTACCCTACCTTCCTACTCACAAAGAATCCTGCGCCGGTTATACCACTTTCTGTTGCTGTTGATATTACTCTAAACTCATCTGATCAGAAATCCTTGTTTTCTTTCCATTTCACTTGACACGAACCATAGCATCCCCTGTTCATGTCTCCTAGCTTCCCTACCACCTTCAATCTTTTGACGTTATATCGAGCATTGTACATATTAATTCTCTTGAAAAGTGCATAGAGATGGTCAATATAAGGAAATATTTCTTTGTGAAGACGAAGCAGAAAAGGGAACTGACGTTTATTGAGAATGCTAAGCAAGCTAGAAGCACCGTTGAACGACTCTGCATCCCAGTCTTCATTATCTGTGGTGATAGTTTCGAAAATGTCCTTCAACTTACGGTATTTAAGATACGTTTGAGGCAATCTGAATTCTTTATTTCTAAAGAGTTGTGTTCTTTTTGACGTCTTGTTGAAAATGAATGGAAAGCTGAAAGACAGTAAATGAAAGGTTTAACTGCTTTGGTATTTTTAGAACAATGTAACAGCACTACATTAAGTTTATGAGAATAACAGTGCAAAAATACTGCTCACATGCAAGTTTGTTCAGCAAAATTTTGGACACTTCCATTTTTACATGATATTTCTTAGACTCCAACATATGTTTGGCTCACTCTTCTGTCAGTAACTTCTCAATATCAAGCGCACTGAGTATAGTTACTGATAAACCCTCAGCAGTCTTGTCACTAGATACATTGTGGAAACCAAACAAGCTTTCTATATGACTGTCTTGCTTAAGAAACCTGAGAATAATGCTAATTTGTGACTTTCATTCACAGCATTCAGCTGCTTGCATTCCAACAAAATCACATGACGTTAACTTTTATTTAATGGGATCATTAATGACATCGGTAACCGAGTAATTTGTTTTGATTTGTACTCGATTTTCATTTGAACCCATAAGTACTCTGCAAGTGATCAGGACGAAACTATTCCTGTGTAGATAAAAGTTCCAGTAATTCAAGGTAACAGCCTATGTCCTCGGAACTTTCATCTTCAGAGTGATCTGTGAGCGCTATCTCTTGCTTGCATAAGAAGCGAACGACTTCATTAAGTCTATCGATTACGAACCTGTTTTGTTTCACAATCGCATTATGTTTCGTGGCTAGAAGTTTGGCTCCGTCAGAAATTGAATTCTCAATTCGTCCATGACCTAACAACTGAAAACTCCCTTGCTTCTGAAGTTGCCTTCTTGAATTCTTTTGTTTCCCGACTTTTCTGTCAAAATGTTTGTCACACGTACTCGGAAAGAAGCTGACGTCCATTCTTTTCAATTCCAGACCCACAAAACAAAATATATGTGTAACAATACAATTTATTTGTTACAGGGCAGCCTGTAAGTCACGGTTACTTTTTATAGCAAGAAACGTGAAATTTTCTGATTTGTTACCAACAACTATTTCAATGTCTAAGTCTAGTGCGGACCGCTTATCTTTATAAGCACACTTTGTTTCCTAAGTCCAGCTTGAAAATGGTTTGTCAAGTAATTCGCGAAGTGAAGGCACAAGTGTTCCCTCTGCACAAGCTATGAAAGATTAGTTGAAGACATGCACTCACGAATTATAGTACTAAAACAAGTTTTTTTGAAACAGGACTGAACAGCGCTCGAAGTAACACACAGTTTCACGGCTGAGGGATGCCCCCTGCGACGCTCCTGCGACACACGTGACTGCCTGCCGTCATGCCGGCTGTCGCATGGAAACAGAACAGTTATACTAGCGTGCAACTTGCGGATGGATCGAATGAACCTTTAGTAATGTGTAAAACAAACTTAGTTTTCATTGCATTGTCATATCCTTCAAATTTTTGAGTTGCCTAAGCCTTAACCCTCAAACGGAGTGGTGACTTCTTAGTATCATAAATGGTGTTGTGGGGGCCAAAAGGACACCACTCAATTTTATCCATCATTAGAAATATTTATTTATAAATTCCTTAATTGCCTATGTTACAACACAAAACTTCAATTAAACTAAAAAAATCTCTATAAAAATCACAAAAAGAAAACAAGTTTATGCAACACTACTTAAAATTGAAATTAAATGCAATATAAAAATTCAACCTAGTTTACTGTATCAGAAACAACACGCAACAGTAATATATTTCTGTGAGATAAATATATAGTGTTTGAAAAATTAGTTGCATGTAATGAACATCAAATATGAATTGATACAGAGTTTTTCACAAATCGTCAATAATCAGCCGCATTCTCTTCTCCACACTCTTTACAGACAACCGAACGACAGGTTTGGCAAACTGGGCGACTGCAGCAGGTGCAACACTGGTTTGTCTTTTTCTCACTGGCACGTGGACAAAGAGTACATCGTTTCCTCTTTGAATCCAGAGTGGATATTTGTGATTTTGGGAGAGGTTTCTTCAAAAGTCCTGAGATTGTTACTCTTAGTTCTCTTGGTAGTCTGCCATTCACCAGCCTCTCATTTATATAGGGTTCAGTAAGCTGCCTGGCAAGTGTCTTGATGAATTCAAAGCGGGAAATAGGTATGTACTTCTTGCAGGACGTTTGTATTACATACGAGTTAACTCCGAATATGTTCAGAACTGCTTAAAATACAGCGAGAGGCCATCTGCGTGTTCGTCTGCCTGTGCTGTAGGTAGAACACTTCTAGTCAAGAGAGTCTACGCCACCTTTTGTGCTATTGTAAAAGGAAATTATTTCTGTACTTTTTGAATGATGCATACTGGAAATCAAAATGATAGCTTTTCCTTTTTTAGGGACATAAGAAATCAATGTTCTGTCATTTGTGAAGCCATAAGGTGTTGAACCTTCCACACGCCTCTTAGATGGCTGGAATTCTGGTGAGATTTCCTTTTTTTTTTTCCTCAATGTACCAACATAGGTCCACTTTCGTTTTTTCAACTCCGAAACTAATTCAATAGAGCCAAAGTAGTTGTCAGCTGTAATGTTACGGTTTGTACCGTAAATGGGCTTCGCTAGTCTCAGGACAGATTGAGTAGGTTTCTGAAATTTCTTTTCTTCTTGTGTCACGCCAACGACATCACTGCCTTTTCCAGTGTATAAATAGGCATTCAGAAGGTAATTTGTTTGAGCATCGGCTAAAATCATTATTTTCAGCTCATATTTGGCTGGTTTACTAGCCATATAAACCCTAAATGCGCACCTCCCACGACAACAAGCCAGCATTTCATCCACGAATGCATGTGAACCTATGTTATAAGATGCCTCAGAATTGTGAAGCATTCTATCGAAAATCCAAGAAATCGCTGCTGCAGGGTCATTTTTCTTCCTCTCATCTCTGCTAGTTACGTCATCAAATCTTAGGCAGTAAAGCAATATCTGCACTCTCTTCATGGATAGTGTGGCGCGGAAAATATCACTTCCAGTGCCGTCTGTTGCAAACATAGACTCCAGATTTTCATGATTAGATTTGAAAATGGCACTGAAGTATAATAATCCATATAGTGCCCTAGGTTCATTGACGTTCATGTCTCGTAGTTCTGTGCGCTGCTGATCGGAAAATTTTGATCGATATGAAGAAATTTTCACATTGTTATGACTCACAATTTCTTCCAACATATCTCTGGTAAACAAACACTCCCACGCTTCCAATGGACTGCATGAGTCTCCCAATCGGCTTGCAGGGCCTTTCAGTGTAGGAACCTTTATTATCAAGTTGTGGGCTGGTGCTATCACATTCCTTTGAGACTCTAGAGTGGACCACTTATACCTGTTTCTGCCATAGAAATTAGATGATTCCCCTCTATGTTTATTTCCCTCTAATTTATCTGATACACTCGAATCACGACTTCGTTCTGAAGCGGTTTCATGTTCACTGTTGTAAGAAGGGTCATTTTCATCATCCAGATCATTTGCATCACTACCCTCTTCTCCTTCTTCTAGTTTTTCTAGCGTTTTTCTCACAAAGTCTGGAAAACTTGGATCGAGCACTGACATACGTTAATGAGAGCTCGAAGCCACAGTAACACTGAAAATAAATGAAAACACTCACTAAGCCTAAAAATAAAATGGCATTTCGTTGATAAGTAAACTTTTGACGTAGGGCAAACAAGAACACTTACGGTGTCGTGGGGTCAATAATGGCACCACCCAAACTTTACAGCTGTGCACTGAGAAAGAGAACAACTCGACAATGCTGCTAGTTCGTCAGGAGGTTCACTATCAACTGCCGAGAAGGTATGTAGAACCGCCAACAATAGAATGACCAACAGAGGAAATGGCACGTGTGCACAGTTTGACTGGTATCAAAAAGAACCCCAGCCCTCCGTTTGAGCGTTAAAAACCTCCGAAGAGCTTCGTCACTATTGAACACACACTTTCGTCCGTGTTGCGACTTAGCGGATGACTTTTTTCCGCTCTGGCTGTATGCGGTATAGATTTTCGATCTAATGCGTCTTGAAAAGCAGATTCGGCTACTCTGTTTCCGGCAGCACCCTCCATACGACTACCAACAATTTACCCACGTTCGAATTCCTTAGCTTCGACGAAATGCACTCACAACTACACAAAACACTGTTCTTACCTATGACTGACACTTGCAACATTTGAGGACAATCCACAGGTGCCCTTCGTGGTCGTTACAGCAGAGAAACCTGCAGGTTTGGCTAGCACCTGCATTCATGTTCAAGAATGCATTCCTCGGGATGTTTCCAAATTTTTGTCTAGCCACTGCATCTCTAAAACTGTTCAGTTTCGCAACGTAGTATTGATTCAGCTTCACGAATATTCAGAAGAAACATTGCTGGATTTGAAATTGAAATAGTCACGATCGATAGTATGGCAACAGGTAGTGAACGCATAGGGGTAGACAAAGTGGTTAGAAAAATGGAAGAAGCCCATGTTAATAGGAAAAACACGACGTGTCCTCAGTTTCGTGCAGCTGCTAATTCAGAAGTGACAGGATTTACCATAAAGAGAAACACGAGGCAGCTCCACACTCCGCATAACAGATCATAGCTGGTGGCAATAGCATTGCGTGTGCTGTGTGGCGTACAGCTGCCAACCTCATCGTGGGCACCCTTCAAACATACTCGTATCTCAAGTATTTCCTCGAGAATGGAAAGAAGTATCGCGCTTCTACCATTGTTAAAAACGATTTCGTTATTTTCTCTTTCTTTTGTACGAACAAATTTACTACGCAAAACTCACCAAACATAAACTCGACAGCAACTCAGTCTTCAATCCAACTTTTCAAATTAGGCCCGTGGTTTACTTACCTGCAAAGTATCACAATACCTGTGCATAATAATGAAAAGAAAATCATTTCTTTATTAAGCTGTTATGTCCGTCTATGAAATGGTTTCCTCAAAATCGAATGGTACAAACTGCATAGCGGAGGGCACGTTCGAATCCCAAACAGTGGTTTTTATTTTTATGCACGAAAAGTAAAAGTTTTGCTGAAAAACTAACTAGAGAGACGGTTGTAACGTTTACATCATCTACATAAAACAATTAGATTTGAAACACATCGGATGACCTGAAATTTCCCTCCTCGTGCATCGTACGACATAAGTAGCGTGGAGCACCAGGTGTTCCGCCAGGCGAGGTGACTGGGAGATACGTGTCGTCGTCGTATCTGTGTTGAGGCGGATTCCCGGTCTCGGAGCTTCATTTCATGCTCATACTCAACATGGTATTTTTTACTACAAATCTTTATTAGCAAACAGAAATACATACCTTAAATATAACGTTAATAATTTTTAGCCAGTAAATTGAGACCCTATGCAGCACAAAATGGCGACCAAAATACCTCTGCGCGGACTGCGTAACTGAACGGTTCGCAGTATGGGTCTGCGTTAAAATTAGACATGTTTACATTATAAGAATAAAATTATCTATAGCGTGAAACTCTAAAATCAAATTTCCTTTCAAAACGGCGGTTACTTGAAAACGTAGGTCCTGAAAATCGATGAATTTTGTTGCCTTTAAATTAAATCAGTAACAAAAATTACGTAAAACGTATTGTGTTTTGAAGTTAGGACCCAAAATTACAAGTGTCTATTTTATTAAATCCAGAATGGCGTTTAGTTTTAGCAAGAATAATGTTTTTTTAATTATGCAAACCAGTTCAACAATTGTTTCCTCAAGGAATATGCATTTATAGTTTTGAGTTAGATTTTGGTGTATATAACCTCAAAATTTTTCAGCTTATCATTAATCTACTGATCCTGCGCCATGTAGTAAGCATTCTTCTTCTTCAAAGACCGCGTTTTCTAAAATGCGATTATCTCTAGCTTTAATTCTAGCCTCGTCGCTACTCTTGAACGAGCGCCGGCCAGTCCGAAAGCTTGAGACGTTTCCGTGGCCAATTAGTAAGCCGTAGTGCGGGTAACGAGTCCCATGACTTGCACATTACGCAGGACATCCTTAAATGTTTCATTAAGATGCACGCCCGACTGTAAGCAATTTGGACGACTTTTACTATAGAAAACATGTATTTTGGAGCATATGTCCCAACTAATGAATTCAGGTGCTTCATTGTTGTTCTGCGTATGGGCTCCAAGGTATCTCTCCATAAAACTGTCGTCAGCCAGATGTTTGTACACATCATCAACAGCTTCAGTAGCTTCTCTCCTCAATGGTGGCTTGTGATCAAAAGTATCCAGTCGCCGTTCATCTCAGCTTGCTTTCATTTACACCAGCTCTCAGAAATGTAGACATGTTGTGGATTGTCATACTCTGAACTCCTGTAATGAAGTGCCGCCGTAACCGATTGTGCCATCTCACTTTTCTCGAAATTATATACTCGAGACGTCTGGTGGGCAATTACAACGACTACATCAGTATTCTCTTCGACCTAGAACGCTACAACAGCTTTAAAGAGAAACAGATATCGATCGGAGCTGCAAACGGTCCAAGCGCCGAGAGCTGCTAGAGTGGGCGTATGCGCACTTCCATTGAAGCGCGATTTTCAGGTATAGAGAGTAATTTCCAGAAAAATCCTTTTGACAACTTCTTCGAAAGACTAAAAGGAGACAAAATATGCAAAAATACGGTTTTTCAAACCTCGAGACTCGAAATCCCCTTTCCCATTAACATACCAAGCGGGGTCGTCTAGGGACCCCAGAGAGTGATTTTTGTTGTTACTGCTGCAGCTGTAAGAATCAATTTATTCTTGATTGTTATATGTGTCCTGCAACTGTTTACTTAGAGCTACGACGCGTTCCTTAAAAAAATATAAAAACTAAAAATACACTGATCCCACTTGGTATACTACGTTACACATTTTGATGGAATTATTTGTTTGTTATTTTTCATAATGTGAACGCCATACATTTTCAAACTGGTCCGCAAGCAAACCACAGATGATGACGTTCTTCGGATGCTAAATGACAATGACCTCAGTGACCCAGAAGATGCCCTGAGCGAAGCTGATGAGGGCTTTATTCCAGAACAAGGTGCATCACAGTCGAAAGACAAGCTTGAAATGAGTTCAGAAGAAAGTGACGAGACCAGCGAAAATCCTGATGGCGATTCCGACGAGTTCATTGCAAGATCAGGACGAATATGGACAAATTCAGTGTTGATAGTGACTCGCTGTCGTCAATATAACATTGTCAAAGGATCTCCCGGGCCAAGTCATGCAAGTGGTCTTGCACCGACAGTGTCCACAGTTTTCGATAGTGTAGATACTATATGCACCTTCACCAATGCTGGAGCATCGCACGTTGTTCATCATTACAATGCGAATGCTGCTCTGATCAGAATGAGAATTTGAACGGACAGCATTTTTTTTCTGTTGTGGTACTGATCGTTGGAGCTCTTCGCTGCCATAATTAATCAGTTTCTGAAATGTGAACAAATGACGAAAATGTTCATCGTGCAGTTTTTACTACTGGTACGAAATCGATTTGAGCGTATTGTTCAGTTTATCAAGTTTTACCAGAAAGCAACACCTCAAGAATGCTTATGTAATTTAAATATGTAATATTTATACAGCCCAGGAACCTAATACGAGTAACCCTCTACATTACTATCGTGGGATCCCCAGGAGACCCCCAGCTTGGTAATCTAAGTTGACGACTTAGGCTTGATATATTAAAAGATAAGTCGCTTCAACTAAGTTACCGTGCGCTACATCAATGCGGGTTGCTTCTGCGTGGTTCACGAGTCGCCTCGCGCGTTATATGGCAGATCGGATCACGTCATCTACATGTACATGGATACTCTGCATATCACATTTATGTGCCTGGTAGAGGGTTTATCGAATGACCTTCACAACTCCCGATTATTCCAATCTCGTATAGCGCGCGGAAAGAACGAACATCTACATAGTTCCGTACGAGCTCTGATTTCCCTTATTTTATCGTGGTGATCGTTTCTCCCTATGTAGGCCGGTGTCAACAAAATATCTTCGCATTCGGACGAGAAAGTTGGTGATTGAAATTTCGTGAGAAGATTACGTCGCAACGAAAGACGCCTTTCTTTTAATGATGTCCAGCCCAAATCCTGTATCATTTCAGTGACACTCTTTCCCATTTGTCGCGATAATAAAAAAACGTGGTGCCTCTTTTTGTACTTTTTCGATGTACCCCGTCAGTCCTATCTGGTAACGATCCCACACGGCGCAGCAGTCTACATCTACATGACTACTCTGCAATTCACATTTAAGTGCTTGGCAGAGGGTTCATCGAACCATAATCATACTCTCTCCCTACCATTCCACTCCCGAACAGCGCGCGGGAAAAACGAATACCTAAACCTTTCTGTTCGAGCTCTGATTTCTCTTATTTTATTTTGATGATCATTCCTACCTATGTAGGTTGGGCTCAACAAAATATTTTCGCATTCGGAAGAGAAAGTTGGTGACTGAAATTTCGTAAATAGATCTCGCCGCGTCGAAAAACGTCTTTGCTTTAATGATTTCCATCCCAACTCGCATATCATATCTGCTACACTCTCTCCCCTATTACGTGATAATACAAAACGAGCTGCGCTTTTTTGCACCCTTTCGATGTCCTCCGTCAATCCCACCTGGTAAGGATCCCACACGGCGCAGCAATATTCTAACAGAGGACGAACGAGTGTAGTGTAAGCTGTCTCTTTAGTGGACTTCTAAAGGAGGACGGACAAGCGTAGTGTAGGCAGTCTCCTTAATAGCTCTGTTACATTTTCTAAGTGTCATGCCAATAAAACGCAGTCTTTGATTAGCCTTCCCCAAAATTTAGCACTCATGTGGATGACCTCAAACTTTTCGTTATTTAGGGTCAACTGACAATTTTCGCACCATTCTGATATCTTTTCTAAATCATTTTGCAATTTGTTTTTTTCTTCTGATGACTTTGTTAGTCGATAAACGACAGCGTCATTTGCAAACAACCTAAGACAGTTGCTCACATTGTCTCCAAAATCGTTTATGTAGATAAGGAACAGCAAAACGTCTATAACACTACCTTGGGGAACGCCAAAAATTACTTCTGTTTTACTCGATGGCTTTCCGTCAGTTACTACGAATTGTGACCTCTCTGACAGGAAATCACAAATCCGGTCACATAAATCAGACGATATTCCATAAGCACGCAATTTCACTACAAGGCGCTTGTGTGGTACAGTGCCAAAAGCCTTTCGCAAATCCAGCAATACGAAATCGATCTAAAATCGCTTCTCAATAGCACTCTACACTTCTGGGAATAAAGAGCTAGTTGTGTTTCACAAGAACGATGTTTTCTAAACCCATGTTGACTTTGTCAAAATGGTTCAAATGGCTCTGAGCAGTATGGGACTTAACATCTGAGGTCATCAGTCCGCTAGGCTAAGAACTACTTAAACCTAACGAACCTAAGGACATCTCACACATCCATTCCCGAGGCAGGATTCGAACCTGCGACCGTAGCGGTCGCGCGGTTTCAGACTGAAGCGCCTAGAACCGCTCGGCCACACCGGCCGGCGACTGTGTGTCGATAGACCGTTTCCTTCGAGGTAATTAACTATGTTCGAAAACAATATATGTTCCAAAATCCTGCTGCATATCGACGTTAACGATATGGGCGTGTACTGAAGTGGATTACTCCTACTACCTTTCTTAAATATTGGTGTGACCTGTGCAACTTTCCAGTCTTTGGGTACGGATTTTTCGTCGAGCAAACCGTTGTATATGATTGTTAAGTATGGAGCTAATGCATCAGCATATTCTGAAAGCAACCTAATTGGTATACAGTCTGGACCAAAAGTCTTGCTATTACTAAGTAATTTAACTTGCTTCACCACTTCGAGGATATTTACTGCTACGTTACTCATGTTGGCAGCTGTTCTTGATTAGAATTCTGGAATATTTACTTAAGTCTTCTTTTGTGAAGGCATTTTGGAAGGCTGTGCTTAGTAACTCTGCTCTGGCGCACTGTCTTCAATACTATCTCCATTGCTACTGCGCAGAGAAGGCATTGATTGTTTTTTGCCGCTGTCATACTTCACATACGACCAGAATCTCTTTGGATTTTCTGCCAAGTTGACGAGACAAGATTTCGTTGTGGAATCTGTTATAGGCATCTCTCATTGAAGTCCGCGCTAAATTTCGAACTTCTGTAAAAGATCGCCAATCTTGGAGATTTTGCTTTTGTTTAAATTTGTCATGTTTGTTTTGTTGTTTCTGCAACAGTTTTCTGACCTGTTTTGAGTACCAAGGAGGATCAGCTCCGTCGTTTGTTAATTTATTTGGTATAAACCTCTCAGGAAGGCGTCAAGTGAATTTTTATCTGCTCTTTTGAATGGGTATATTTATCGTTTATTTTTGGAGGATTTGGGGATGACAGTATTCAGTCTCGCTACGACAACCCTGTGTTCACTAATCCCTGTATCCGTTTTGATGCTTCTTATTAACTCAGGATTATTTGTTGCTAAGAGGTCAAGTGTGTTTTCACAACCTTTTGCTATTCGCCTCAGTGTGAAAGGCGCCTAACTCTTCTTTTCACAGTGAGATGTAAATAAAAACTTCAGGCTGTTTCCTATATTGAGAACATTCACTTCGTTTTTAAGACTATGTTCGTTCCAGATGTTCATTAAGTCTAGAGCACAAAAGATATTCCGTCGACAGCGTAAAGAGAAAGCTTTTATTCTTTTGAACGTTTAATCTGCTCAAATTTCTCTTCACGATGAATAAACTTTTCATGTTTTTATAGTCCAACAATTAAAATTGCACGGACTCGGTTAGTTAGTTAATTACATGTTCCATAGATCATGTGCAAGAATCTTTTATCGAAATGTCGAAATGATGTGAAACGAGCCAGTTCACAGGCTTACAGGACATATATACATGATTACTGTTAATATTAGTGAACACATTATGATTTTATTCCTACTCATGCAACTGCACTTAAAAACAAGGTTTTCTTTTACTGGCTATGAGATTTTGAGTAAAAATTCGTCAATGGAATAGAAGGAACTGTCGAGGAGAAATGATTTAAAATTTGCTACATTATCCGTCAGACGTTTTAAGTTACTGTGCAAATCATCAAATTTTTTATTGCTGCATACTGCCCTCTGAGTCACTGACATATTTAACAATGGCTAATAAAGGTCAGGTCTCACTCTAATGATGTAGGTATGTATATCACTGTTCTCCTCAAGTTGTGGTAGGTTATTTATGACGAATTTCATTAGCGAAAATATATATTGTGACGGGAAAGTCGTAGTTCCTAGCTCCTTGGAGAGGTGCCTGCATGACGTCCATAGTGAACACCACATATTATCCTTATTGTTCGCTTTTGCGCAGTCAGTACTTCTTTTCAAGTGATGAGTTACCCCAGAAAATTATTCCGTGCGACAGCAATGAATGGAAGTATGCAAAATATGTCAGGAGATTCATTCGTTTGTTTTCAAAATTAGCAATAATACGAAGACTAAAAGTAGCTGAGTTAACTGTTTCGGCAGCTCAATAATATGGTTCTTCCAGTTCAAGTTCTCGTCAACATATACACCCAAAAACTTGGAGCATTCTATCCTACTGACTGACTCCGGCTCGTGTGCTACATCAGTTGTTGGTACGTATCTTTGTTGTGCACAACTCAATGTAGTGGGGTTTCTTTTTTGTTCAAAATTTAGGGAGAGCCCATTTTCCGAGAACCAATTAATAATTCTTTGGGAAATATCATTTACTTTCTATTGCTACCTCTCCAATAGGTTTATTATAACACTAGTATCGTCTGCCAAAAGTACCAATGTTGTTTGTTGAAAGTTGAGTGGAAGGTCATTCACATTGAATGCCGCAGTGGGTACACCGCTTCCCGTGAGATCACCGAAGTTAAGCGCTGTCGGGCGTGGTCGGCACTTGGATGAGTGACCATCCAGGCCTCCATGCGCTGTTGCCATTTTTCGGGGCGCACTCAGCCTCGTGAAGCCAATTGAGGAGCTACTCGACCGAATAGTAGCGGCTTCGGTCAAGAATACCATCATAACGACCGGGAGAGCGGTGTGCTGACCCCACGCCCCTCCTACCCGCATCCTGCTCTGAGGATAAACATGGCGGTCGGATGGTCCGGGTAGGCCACTCGTGGCCTGAAGATGGAGTGCTTTCACATACATAAGGAATGGGAGTGGACCAAAATTTGAATTATGTTGGTCTTCCCTTGTGCCTTTATCCAAGACGTGAAAACTACTGACTAAAAATCAGCGACGTTTTTCTTGTCCATTAGGGTTAGAGCCCCACGTCTCTAAAAAGCCACGTCTGCTGGGCGTTAAACACTAAACTTCTAGCTATCGATGTAGAGTTGCACAGTATACTTTTGCTACAAACAGTTGGGATTTACACCCTTGCCCGAATAAATTTGGTTCAAATGGCTCTGGGAACCATGGGACTTAACATCTAAGGTCATCAGTCCCCTAGAACTTAGAACTACTTAAACCTAACTAACCTAAGGACATCACACACATCCATGCCCGAGGCAGGATTCGAACCTGCGACCGTAGCGGTTGCGCGGTTCCAGACTGAAGCGCCTAGAACCGCTCGGCCACACCGGCAGGCGAGAATAAATATGTTTTATGTTTTCACTGTAAGCGTAATCTCTCATTCAAGTTATACAATGATACCATTTGCTTCAAGTTCGCCTGAGTAGTTAAATCTGTTGTTATAAAGAAAATTACCGCTTGTGAGTGACTTCTCCAAATGTTGGTCGCGTACTACCCGGCCGCAATATTACCATACTTCGCCTTCCGTGAAAGTCATCCGAAACACGTGGTGACGTTGCGGGAAACAAGAATGCTGGTGACTAGGGAAAACGCATTGCATTGTGGATGATTTCAAGGCAGTTCCGCATATGCTAACAAGTGGTTCGGAGTGTCTCCTGAAATATCATGATAAAAACTCACAAGGGGAGGCCGCCAATTGTGAAATTCAGGTTCGATTCATACTGCGCATAATAAAAGCTCATGTCCAGAGGTGTAATGTGGCAAAGCACCAAAATGCACTTCTCAGCCGTTGTCGAGAAAATCGACAGTTAAAAAAACCGTTGCGCTGAAATACTCTCTACGATTAATAATTCTCTGCAGCGTCGTGTAGCAGCGGTAAGCGCTCGGGTTCGTAATACAAAGGGCGCCGGATCGAATCTCGCGCTATGCAACCTTTTTTTTTTTTTTTTTTGTAATTCAAATATATATATATAATTCTCGGCAATCAGTTGCAACAATTATGCATATAATAAGTTGTTGAAAGTCGTTTGTCGTGGAAAAATAATACTTGAAATAAAACACAATATCACAAATTTCGACGATGTTATAAGTTGCGCTAGGGACCGCATCTACCTTCTTTCGAAGTTAGCAGGCAACTACGCTGTTATGCAGCGGCTCGTTTCGGCCCATTCAACATCTGTCCTTCAAGTGTAACGAGCGAGTAACGGGTAACGGAGTTTATATTTCATACCTGCCACAGCAAATTTGTGTTCGTGGGGTCTCTATTCTAATTCGAACGTTTGACTTACACTACACGTATTCGTTTCGGAATATCGTTTCTACGTCTTCCGTTAACTATACGTGGTAAACATTATGAAGACAATTAATAACATTTGTGAAATACAACTTTGTTTGCGGAAAACATAATGATGTTCGAAGTCGCCAGTTTTTCCACGACAAACGACTTTCAACAACTTATTATATGCTATGCATAATTGTTGCAACTGATCCCGGGAATTATATATATATATATATATATATATATATATATATATATATATATACTAAAAAAAAAAGGTTGCATGGCGTGAGATTCGATCCGGCAACCTTCGCACTACGAACCCGCGCGCTTACCGCTGCGTCAGGACGCTGTGCAAAATTATTAATCGTAGAGAGTATTTCATCGAAACGGTTTCTTTTAACTGTCCATTTTCTCGACAACGGCTGAGAAGTGCATCTTGGTGCTTTGCCACATTACACCTCTGGCCAAGAGCTTTTATTATGCGTAGTATGAATCGAATCTGAATTTCACAATTGGTCGCCTCCTCTTATCAGTATAAGTCGACCGAAGCTTCCTCACTCTCAGGAGCATTAATAATGTGGTCGACTAATATGTACTTCAGATCCGTTGAAACACGCTTGGTGAAACAAGTAGCAAACAATGTGTGAATCGCTCGCTGCGTAGAGGCTATCCAGTGGGACCATGTGTGCTTCCGGTTTCCTGAAAGACGAGACGATAACGCGAGAGTAATGTTTTCCTCTTGTTGAAGGCTCGATCGCTGTTCTCCTTTTAACAGCGATTGCATCAGACGCAATGCTCGATAGCGTCTTCAAATCTTAAGAAGCACAGTCTGGTACAGTGCACGAGTTTTTTTGCTTTCTGCAGCCGTATATCGGTATCATGAAATGTATCCCCAAACTGAGAATACGGTACCACACTAGCTATACGATTTACTAGGAACATAACAAAATTTGTGCTACAATGGTACTCGAACATTGGTTTTCCGACTGTCGCGAGCGGTTGTCTTCATAACTTCGGCTATCCGAACACGCTTACGGGATTGACACAAATTTTCGTTATGTCCCAGTGTCTGCTTCTCACAGTACTCGCACAGTTATATGATTCCCTCACAGGAAGAGAGATATTTAATTTATTTTTCACGTCAAGCTTTGTTGGCTTTGGCATTGAACACAATCGCTGTATCTGCAACGACAAACAACACTGCACTATTGTAAATCGGTACCTCTGTTGAGCTTCCCATTCTTGTTGCGTGCCCTACACTGCTCATGATCACGCGTTATGCTTTTTTAGTTGCGTCTGCCATTTTACATAACGAAGGAAGTTGTACTATAGTTCAGATAAGCCCCGTGCTCGGAGACAGGCGTCTAAATCTCCAGCTGTTAATTCTAAAATAGGTTTGCTTTGCATTCCTTACTTCGCTCCAATCGTGTCATGGGATGGTTCTACGATCTTTGTTAACTATTGTTCAGCAACGTGAACGCTATGACTCTTCAAGCTTTCCCAGCCGATATTTTGTAAATAGTCTTCACGGGTTTGCCGCCAGATGGCCATCCGGGGTGGCCGAGCGGTTGTAGGCGCTGCTGTCTGGAACCGCGCGACCACTACGGTCGCAGGTTCGAATCCTGCCTCGGGCAAGGATGTGTGTGATGTCCTTAGGTTAGTTAGGTTTAAGTAGTTTTAAGTTCTAGGGGACTGATGACCTCAGAAGTTAAGTCCCATAATGCTCAGAGCCATTTGAACCATTTTGCTGCCAGATGGCATTGTGCAAATCCCACAGTATTTCCTCGGAGCAACTGTCCGACATCTTTATGTGGCTGAAAGCTGCTGGTGGCTACGTACGACTGACGACTCAGCCGCACCTAGCCAACAACTAGGTTGAACCACCTGAAAATGCAGGACAGTTGCTCCGAGGAAATACTGTGGAATATGCCCAACGCCAACTGACGTCAAACCCGTGCAGACTATTTACAATGTGAAATCTCTCCAACATTCATTGTCGACACGCTCCCGGAACAGTTACGAGCTGTTAGTAATAGTCAGCAAGTTTTCACCACAAGTCGAAGGCTTTTCTGCTGGTTGACTCCTTCACGCTACGGGAATAATGTGGATCTACTTCATAGGTTTGTCGAGACGTAATGCAAAGAATGGAACA
Source organism: Schistocerca nitens (assembly GCF_023898315.1). Classification (NCBI taxonomy): domain Eukaryota; kingdom Metazoa; phylum Arthropoda; class Insecta; order Orthoptera; family Acrididae; genus Schistocerca; species Schistocerca nitens. The sequence goes on from NC_064617.1 coordinate 575,941,433, forward strand.
GTGCATTCATTTCTACAGCGTCACAGCTCGAAACTCGTGATTTTTCATATAGGTACGAAATGAGGGTTTCCTCGCCTTCAGTTAACTAGTTTCAACTGCTTTTCGAGGTCACTCAACTACACACTCCTCACAGGAGCTCGGTGACCTTTAAAAGTAGTTAAAACTAGGTAGCCGAACGCAAGGCAGCCCTTGTCTCGTACCTACACGAAAAATCAACATTTTCGAGTTATAACGTATTTGCGGCAAATGAGCGATATGAGTACATTGCATATTCTTGACTGTATTGTTTATAATCATATCCTTGTACATATTATTATGACCTCCAAGGAGATTTGCTGTCGCACTCATTTTCACAATGACTCCCGGTTACATTCTGTACTGTATCTTCAGTTCAGCCGGAGTGGTAGAACAACCTTACAGTCGGTGTGTGTTTGCCACCAGGAACCTATTGGTTGCTCTGTTACTATGATTAATCTGAAGATGTTCAGTGATTAACGAAACCGATTATCATTGTGAAAATAAGTGCGAGAATATATTACATTGAAACTCGTCGCGGTTTTTCTCCACTTGACAGTATGTCAAGCTACTATCATCGTTTCGTTGACTTAATTCAGAAGCTTCCCTTGTAAAACAGGCACTTTTATACCTAACTGTTCAAATTACTGTGATTTGTGCTTTCCATGCTTTTTGCGGATAATTTGAGAACACTGGGACGGTTCATACATAAAACTTCGGCTTTGCTTCCACTTTATTAAGATTTGTAAATTTCTGCATTCTTATTAAAGTGACTTTCAGCATTATTTAAAATCCGGTATTAGAAGATAACATAGTTTCTTACTTTGTTTTGCTCTGCGACTTCTGTATTCCATGAGCTGTACCACTGAACAAAAATAAAATATTCAAATACGCTAAACAAGAAAGCGTCTGATTCTTTTCTGACTATTGTGCAACTAACGTAAGCCTCTGCTAATTTGACCTCTGTGTTGCGTACATGTAAAACATGACGTCTGAGATTAATGTGGCCAGCACAAGGCTGAACTCACGCTGCAACGAGAGGAATATTGTGGAGCGAGTGCAGTGGCCGGCCTGCACAGAGTACAGTCAGTCAGCAAAGCGGCGACTCCCCCTACACAGCCCAGACTCGCTCCCTTCCCCTCCCCTCCCCGCCGGCCGACGTGTTTCTGTCTCACACACACAGAGGCGCGCGCAGCGTCGACCTATCGAGCGCCGCGCAGCGACCGGCAGCTGCCGTGACTCCACAACACAGTTGAGGCAACAGTCGGCGGGAGCCGTTGCGCATGCGCTTGCGGCGCTCTGTACGTGTCGACTCAGCCGCCAAGGACGCGGTGGCATCTCCGGCTAGCAGCGACAGCCCAGGCTCGGGAGTGGCTTCCTCGCCGCCAGCAACACGCACAAGGTAAGAATAATCGCGCTCAACTGTTGCCGGGTGCTCAACTCTGTGCTCCGCGCCGCCGCCTGCCTGCTGTGCACTGGCCCAGCGCGACGGATCGATAGCTCCGCATCTGCCACGTACAGAGGTCGCGCTGGGTAGCTATCTGCCTATTTCCACACGTAGTTTCGAGATCTGTGTTTCTTATTTCACACTGTAGCGTCACCAGTTCGTGAAAAAGTTACGTCGCTCAACATGAACTGCTGCACTTTGTGCTAACGCGCAGCCATCATTATTCCGTCCAGCAATCGATTGCCAGGGCTCACCGAGCCCGGGTCGTTGAAGGTCATCGGTCGAGTCCTTTGTCTCTCACAACTGCTGTGTCAGTTTAAGTCTGAGGGGCTCCTACTTAACATTCTGTGACACTCGAATTCAAAAGCCAACGTATTTGAGACACATCCAGGGCATTAGCAAGTTACTGGTATTTTAAAACTGCAGTTTTATAAATTAGATGTGGTTCATCGCCTCTATATTTTTTATCCTTGTTTTCGTTACGCAATCGTTCCTAGCATAGAGGCAAGCAGACAACTGTTGCATTTGCAGCACTTGCAGTAGTACTACAGTTTGCAAATTACCTTTGACAACAAACTGATACGATTTGCAACTGCCATAAGAGAAAAATGTATTTTTATGCCTAACTATTTCTAATGTTAACTTTTATTTCAACACTTTTGTACTTGACATGATTTACAAAACTGGAAACTGCATGCAGATAACTATCAAGTAAGGCTACAAACTCATAATAAATTAAAAGTTACGTATTTTGTTGGTGAGTTGAAAGAAAGAAAATTTATCATGTTAGCATTGAAGCTCTCATAATTAAATCTGGAAACTCATGTACTGTGTAACCAAATCTGACACTCTCCCGAAAGTTATATTTGTTTCAGTTTCATTACAACAGAACCGGCATCTACTGCCTGTCATTATCACTTCAAATGGAAAAACCAAAGTCTGTTTTTTTTTTTTTTCTTGAAAGTTCCGGAAACTGTATTCAGTACGTCTTGTTTCTGAAAACACAGTGCAATGATCAGAAGCGTACATCTGTAACCCGTATGCTGACTCGTAAATGAATTAACAAGGGCAGTGACGTGCCACTGATTCTGTCTAACGGGAAGCATCTTGCGAACATTTGCTCGCTTTTCACCCGATATCGGCGTGATAATACGCACGTCACCTTGTAGAGCAGTTCTGAGAATGTCACGCAACTAATTGTTGTCGGTGTTTGTCTCCCGGAAATCTTGAGGTGATAAACTTGTCTATAGAATTTCTTAAGATTAAAGAAAATAACAAAAAACACAACGCCCAGCTTTTTCATATTTTGACACACATTAGTTGACATTTTATGTGCACTTGAGGAATCGTTATTAAAATATCGTAAAAATTGTCGAATCAGTTTCTTCACCAAGTGTGCAGCTCGTTAAAGTGCCTTATCATTATGAGTATTATGGTATCTATAAGGCAGTTAAAAGACACAGATGTGAAACAAGATATAGTGGCGAACCTGTACCTGTAATCGCCAAATCTACCATTTCTGGTTTACTTTTCATGTTATTTCGCGTCATGAATATGACGAATGTCAGTGCAACAGAGGTCTACTTGAATTACAAAACAATTCTACGTTTGTCATTAGTGCAAAATGGAACTAATTTTGCTTAAAATGAGTCGTTGTCAAAGCCTGGTTGAACTCTATAAGAATGAAACAATTAAACAAAAATAAAAATGTAGGAAAGTGGTAGTTATTTTCTCTAGTTCTTAGGGTTCATGATTTTTCTCTCTTTCTTTCTGCAGAGTGTGATATGTCGTTCTTTGCATATTGTACGTAATCATTTTTAAGTTTCCAAAGCTGAGACAATTGCTCATTATATGTCTGTTCTTTCCACAGGCTGACATTCTAACCTTTTCTTTATATTTCCCCTTATTTCGTTAGGAGATAATTTTTTCGGTGATACAAGGTCAGAATTCCGGCTAACGGGAAACCTTTCATTGTAATCATTTGTTAGATTTTAGCATCTTTGGATACAGCCTCCGGCACTAGCCTTTTGTTTGATCTGATACATAAACAAGTAAAAAGTCTCTTAAGTTACCGGGAGAAAGTGTTGTTACAGAAATCAACGGGTAACACAATTGCTTGTTACATCAATCCGTTCGTCACATCAGCCCAAGCTATGTGCAATCTATGTGAAGAATTTAAAGTCAGTGATTGCCTATCGCAAGGCCCGTTAGAAACTTATTGTTTTTGCCGATTGCAGGAGGATGCTAAAGGGCAATACAATGTGAGACACTATTTCTGCATTCCAGTTAGTCTTGACTGCTTTACTTGCATTTCGATCGCAACGTATTTGCGAGAAATTCCGTGATGACAATTACTCTGAAGGAATTTTCCGCAACTGCAGATTGTCATTTGCCTTCCATTTCGGCTTGTTTACCCGAAGCTGGATTCGTACCGTTACAGAGCTTTGATAGCTGCAGGCTAGTGGAAACAAAGGACGTCTGTAGGCTTCGGTCTCGACATTAGTTGCTGATGTGATCTAAGAGCACTGTATGCACCAAGTTTTATAAGTGCATAAACCTGCTGAAGGTCAGACAGAACAGAGGTTCTTCAGAATAAAGCATCTGACCCGTCAACACACAAAGGTGCCCTTAGTGCTGCTACATCTTTCTATGGAGATAACTGTAACAACAGCATATGGACAGACAGCTCTACACACGAAACTCGAAACCTGTTAAAGAATCGTATAATTTTGTCCTTCCTTGTGCATTCTTGAGTGTAAACGAAAGTAAAAAGTACTTTCAGTTTGACGGTTTCCGTCGAGCCACAGAGTGTTCAAATATATCGCTTTTAAAACAGTGGCTGTTCGACTGCTGCGTTGTAGCTCGCCACTCGTGTTGCGTAGTTGCAAGAAAAATGATAAGCAAGAGTGGAGGCTCCCTGTCGTTTCTGCGTCGTATAGCTATGAAGTAGGGCACAACACGAATCTCCATCGAATAAACAATTTTGGATCGTTGGAGAAAACATATTTCACGTTGTGATCATTGTCTTGGAGGAGTTGAATATCTTTATCCTAGTAAATATGACAAAGGTGCAGCTATGCATCTCGGAGCAATCGGTGAAAATTTTTCTAATCAGCTGTGAACCATGAACACAGTGCTACCTGCAACGACGCTCTAATGGCCGTACCACATCCTTAATTATAGCGCTTCTGGGGCTGAAGATGATACATACCTACTGCAACGAAATCCTGTACGTTAAATTGCGTTTTCTTTAAAATTAACTTGATTTTGAATGATATGGTGAGGAAGGAATGTGTTTAGCAGGAATCATAGTAGTTCTTGCGTTCTTTGGCTGGAAACTTATCGAATAAACTTATTGCTTCTTCACACTCATGTGACTGCTGAAGCAATGTCCAATGTGACATAAGTAATTAGATTTATATTTAACGTCCGCCCCCAGTAGCTGACTGGTCAGCGCGACAGACTGTCAATCCTACGGGCACGGGTTCGATTCCCGGCTGGGTCGGAGGTTTTCTCCGCACAGGGACTGGGTGTTGTGTCGTCCTAATCATCATCATTTCATCCCCATCGACGCGCAAGTCGCCGAAGTGGCGTCAAATCGAAAGACTTGCACCAGGCGAGCGGTCTACCCGACGGGAGGCCCTCGTCACACGCCATTATTATTATTTGTATTTAACAAGGGAACGCAGTCTAATAGAGAATACCATTTACAAAAAACATTAGCAGCCTGTTCAAAAGAATAAAACAACTACCCACAAGGATTTTCAGGTACTGCAACTTGTAACAAATGGACGTCCGATAAATAAAAACTTCTTAACCAATTACTGTTCTATTTTCCTCATTATTAAGTACTCATCTGACGCAAACACATTAAGTCAAACGATAAACACATCGGAGGCTCCTAAGGCTTCAACATGATAGAAGACGGAGGAACCTCAAGATGTGTTTGGTAGGACTGTACAGTCTGGTATAGCCCATACGACACTGAATAGAGATGGAGAAACGTAATGGGAATCGTTGGAAGAAGGCGACGTTGGATTAATGTACAGAACCGATATTACAGGTGACCATGTAATACCTATACTGCTGTCCTCGTCGCATAGGTATCCTGAGAACAACATAAGTACGATTTTATTGAGGAACACAGTTATTTTCCCATGGGTCCATGCACGTATTGAAAATTGCAAGACGAGTTTCGACTGGAAGGGCCCCCACGTAATAGGTTGTCGGATTTTACGTAGACGAATCTTTAGTGAAGCATACGTATCAAAAAATCTACATAAAAGCAGATTCCACGACATACAACGGAGTCAATATTTCTAACGCTCTTCAGATAGCAAAGCTCTAAAACGTCGTTCACAAATGAAAGTGTCATACATAAAGTGCTTCTACGTACAGCAGTTAGTTGTTAGTCACTTTAGGAGACTCTAAGGCATAGCTTTCATTTTCCCAAGCGGCATTAGTAGCAGTGAAACTGACAGCGATAAAAGTGGCTAGTGTGAGATCATAACTTGCAGAGGAATTGATGCGATAACATATCCGTTCAGTCAACAAATAAGTGAGAGCGTCTCGTATGGTACTGTGGATCTCCATCGTTATCTTGAAATAAAGTCAAAATTGCTCGTGTCGCTGGTGCGAGCGATGATGAGTAACAGTATTACGTCAGGTCGTCGGGTTTACTCGGTCCACTGTCTGATAAGAGTTTATCGGAATAAGGCTTCAGTGTAAACTTTCTGCTACGTGGACTTGCTAAACGCGTCATTGTTGACTTCTTCATCTCAAGTCTACCCGACCAACACACTCGGGTTATTTGCTCACGCCGCACCCGTGTACGGTTGTCTCATTTTCGAGTAACAGTAGGTAAATTCGGAACTACTTGGATATCCCTTCCGTTCAATGAACGCCAGCCTCCAGTAAACGTGCATGAATGCTAAGTTATCTTAATGGAACAGAAGGAAATGGGATATAGGTTTTGAATGCAGCGCTAGACTGTCTCCACTGAAGTCTGTTGTACTGAATAATTACCCACGGCTAATGTTACTAGACGATGGTAATTGATACGGGCGTTATCAGTTGTAGGGAGTATAACCGAATGACTTAAATTTGTTGGAAAAATTCGGGGACACTGCAGGGCGTTTTCAAACGAGACAACGTTCAGTATCAATTCTTACGTGTTGTTAGAATATTTGGGATGCTCTACAGGTCAAATTAAAGGAGGAGATACGGAACTTCTGAGACGTATCGCTTGGTTTGTAAGCGGCCGGCTGATACGTACCAGTGTTGTGGACGAACACAGTGACCTTACATGGGATTCTTTGGAAGAAATATGCTATCTCTTCATAAGGTTCTACTCAAAAAGTTTAAGGAATCCGTGTTTAAGAGGGTGTGGAACGTTTTTATTTCCTTTGTATATCTCCAGCAATAACCATAGCAAGAAGAAAAAATAGTGCGCGTTTGGACCGATATACAAAAGTGAGCTGAAAAGTAATGCCTTCGAAGTTCTTATTGTATCTGCAATATGTTGTTGTTGTTGTGGTCTTCAGTCCAGAGACTGGTTTGATGCAGGTCTCCATGCTACTCTATCCTGTGCATGCTTCATCTCCCAGTACCTACTGCAACCTACATCCTTCTGAATCTCTTTAGTGTATTCATCTCTTGGTCTCCCTCTACGATTTTTACCCTCCACGCTTCCCTCCAATACTAAATTGGTGATCCCTTGATGTCTCAGAATATGCCCTACCAACTGATCCCTTCTTCTAGTCATGTTGTGCTACAAAATCCTCTTCTCTCCAATTCTATTCAATACCTCCTCATTAGCCTCATTAGTTACGTGATGTACCCATCTAATCTTCAGCATTCTTCTGTAACACCACATTTCGAAAACTTCTATTCTCTTCTTGTCCAAACTATTTGTCGTCCACGTTTCACTTCCATATATGGCTACACTCCATACAAAACTTTCAGAAACTACTTCCTGACACTTAAATCTATACTCGATGTTAACAAATTTCTCTTCTTCAGAAACGCTTTCCTTGCCATTGCCATTCTACATTTTATATCCTCTCTACTTCGACCATCTTAAGTAATTTTCCTCCCCAAATAGCAAAACTTATTTACTGCTTTAAGCGTCTCATTTCCTAATCTAATTCCCGCGGCATCATCTGATTTAATTCGACCACATTCCATTATCATCGTTTTGCTTTTGTTGATGTTCATCTTATATCCTCCTTTCAAGACACTGTCCATTCCGTTCAGCTGCTCTTCCAGGTCCTCTTCTATCTCTGACAGAATTACAATGTCATCGGCGAACCTCAGTTTTTATTTCTTCTCCATGGATGTTAATTCCTACTTCGAATTTTTCTTTTGTTTCCTTCACTGCTTGCTCAATATACAGATTGAATAACATCGGGGATAGGCTACAACCCTGTCTCACTCCCTTCCCAACCACTGCTTCCCTTTCATGCCCCTCGACTCTTATAACTGCCATCTGGTTTCTGTACAAATTGTAAATAGCCTATCGTTCCCTGTATTTTACCCCTGCCACCTTCAGAATTTCAAAGAGAGTATTCCAGTGAACGTTGTCAAAAGCTTTCTCTAAGTCTACAAATGCTAGAAACGTAGGTTTGCCTTTCCTTAAATCTATTTTCTAAGTCGTATGATCAGTATTGCCTCACGTGTTCCAAAATTTCTACGGAATCCAAACTGATCTTCCCCGAGGTCGGCTTCTACCAGTTTTTCCATTCGTCTGTAAAGAATTCGTGTTACTATTTTGCAGCCATTGCTTATTACACTGATAGTTCGGTAATTTTCACATCTGTCAACACCTGCTTTCTTTGGTATTGGAATTATTATATTCTTCTTGAAGTTTGAGGGTATTTCGTCTGTCTCATACATCTTGCGCACTAGATGGTAGAGTTTTGTGAGGCTTGGCTCTCCCAAGGCTGTCAGTATTTCTGATGGAATGTTGTCTATTCCCGGGGCCTTGTTTCTACTTAGGTCTTTCAGTGCTCTGTCAAACTCTTCACACAGTATCATATCTCCTATTTCATTTTCATCTACATTCTCTTCCATTTCTATAATATTGTCCTCAAGAACATCGCCCTTGTACAGACCCTCTATATATTCTTTCCACCTTTCTGCTTTCCCTTCTTTGCTTAATACTGGGTTTCCATCTGTGCTCTTGATATTCATGCAAGTGGTTCTCTTTTCTCCAAAGGTCTCTTTAATTTTCCTGTAGGCAGTATCTATCTTACCCCTAGTGACATGCGCCTCTACATCCATACATTTGTCCACTAGCCATCCCTGCTTAGCCATTTTGCACTTCCTGTCGATCCCATTTTTGAGACGTTTGTATTCCTTTTTGCCTGCTTCATTTACTGCATTTTTGTATTTTCTCCTTTCATCAATTAAATTCAATATCTCTTCTGTTACCCAAGGATTTCTATTAGCCCTCGTCTTTTTACCTACTTGATCCTCTGCTACCTCACTATTTCATCTCTCAAAGCTACCCATTCTTCTTCTACTGTATTTCTTTCCCCTATTCTTGTCAATCGTTTCCTAATACTTTTCCCTGAAGCTCTCTACAACCTCTGGTTCTTTCAGTTTATCCAGGTCCTATCTCCTCAAATTCCCACCTTTTTGCAGTTTCTTCAGTTTTAATCTACAGTTCATAACCAATAGATTGTGATCAGAGTCCACATCTGCCCCTGGAAATGTCTTACAATTTAAACCCTGGTTCCTGAATCTCTTTCTTACCATTATATAATCTACCTGAGATCTTCCAGTATCTTCAGGCTTCTTCCATGTTTACAACCTTCTTTTATGATTAACTTATGCTCTGTGCAAAATTCTACCAGGCGGCTTCCTCTTTCATTCCTTAATCCCATTCCATATTCACCTACTGCGTTTCCTTCTCTTCCTTTTCCTACTGTCGAGTTCCAGTCACCCATGACAATTAAATTTTCGTCTCCCTTCACCATCTGAATAATTTGTTTTATCTCATCATACAATTCATCAATCTCTTCGTCATCTGCGGAGTTAGTTGCCATTTAAACTTGTACTACTGTGGTAGGCGTGGGCTTCGTATCTATCTTGGCTACAATAATGCGTTCACTATGCTGTTTGTAGTAGCTTACCCGCATTCCTATTTTCCTATTCATTATTAAACCTACTCCTGCATTACCCCTATTTGGCAATATAGGTTGAGGTATACATGTCATGCATATAACTCGATCGACCTTCCTACATCGTCGATGGAAATTGCATCCGTCTGCCACTAGAGAGCTCCGAACTGTAGCGTGTAACATGGCTATGTGTGGCGTAGGTATGTGGGTGCGCGAGAAACAGCGTGAAGTAATCGAGTTTCTAACTGTAGATGAGTTCGTCCACAAGTGGAACACCCTCTCCTTTCGCCTGAGAATGCCATAACACACACTAGCGCTGCGAAATATGCTGCAATTCGACGCTTTGGGTTTACTGACTTCGATCATCCTCCATACAATAACGACTTGCTCCCAGCCGATTTTCTCTTGTTTCCTAAACTTAAAGAACACTTCCCAGGACTTCACTATGATAGTGATGAAGCGCTGCAAGTAGAGGTGAAGTTATGGCTCTGTCAACAAAATCAAACGTTCTGCAGCGACGTCATCAATAAACTGTTCTCTCGTTCAGAGAAATGTGTTCGTCGCCAGGGTGACTATGTTGAGAAATAAATATGTTGACATGGAGAAAAAATATCTAGGCTGTTAATAATGTTTTTTGTATTTAAAAAAGCTTAAAGAGTTTTCACACAAGAAATTCGGAGGCATTACTTTTCTTCAACACGGCCTTGTAGAAACGGTTTCTCTTCTTCAGTTCGCGAATGGAGCAGGAGAGCGATGGCCAAAGAACGGTGCCAAGTACCCTCTCCTATGCATTGTGTAGTAAGTCGTGTAGCAAATATTTATATTTCAACTGCAACATGTTGAACGTGTGGCCATTTCACATATCCAACGCGACGAAACTATCTACTGCCAAGTTGCTTTATCGCTATCAGGCAGCTGTCGCTGCTTTGACTAGAGAGTTTCGAAACTTGGTGCGAGTTTATCATCTACGTTCAGTATTCCAACGTGCTAATGTCATCGGTCTCTAGACTTTTACACTACTTGAACTAACTTAAATTAACATATGCTAAGAACAACACACACACCCCTGCCCTAGGGAGGACTCGGACCTACGGCGTGAGGGGCCGCGCAGTCCGTGACATAGCACCTCAAACCATGCGGCCACTCCGCGTGGCCATCTGCGTTCAAGCATTACTTAATGTTCTGAACATTTGCCGAGCTTCGCTGCAGCACATCAGGTATAAAATTCGCCCTTTTAGTCGTCTCTAACAGGTGTGTCTTCATCTTTTTCACGTTGCATGTTGGTTGGATGGTTGCCCACTCAAGACATGATATGAAACCGTTGCACGGAAATTATCATACCCTGTTCCAATCCACGAAAATAGTTAGCGGTTGATGGAGTTTATTACAAAAGGATGATGTATCTGACATTCAATCACAGAAAAATTTTGCGAGAATCCACTACGCAAAGTGACTAACTGCTCTTCGACGTAATAGTCGTTATAATTATGCTGTAGTCACGATTCTCGTAATGTCCATTTTCGACAAGATAGGATTAAACAGCACGTTTTTACTAGAATACAATAAAACTACGATATATGTTATCTATCATACCTTACATTTAATATTTATTCTTCTTTTTTCTCGTGTTTTTCATAACGGTTTAAGTACATCTACATCTACATGACTACTCTGCAATTCACATTTAAGTGCTTGGCAGAGGGTTCATCGAACCATAATCATACTCTCTCCCTCCCATTCCACTCCCGAACTGCGCGCGGGAAAAACGAACACCCAAACCTTTCTGTTCGAGCTCTGATTTCTCTTATTTTATTTTGATGATCATTCCTACCTATGTAGGTTGGGCTCAACAAAATATTTTCACATTCGGAAGAGAAAGTTGGTGACTGAAATTTCGTAGATAGATCTCGCCGCGGCGAAAAACGTCTTTGCTTTAATGACTTCCATCCCAACTCGCGTATCATATCTGCCACACTCTCTCCCCTATTACGTGATAATACAAAACGAGCTGCCCTTTTTTGCACCCTTTCGATGTCCTCCGTCAATCGCACCTGGTAAGGATCCCACATCGCGCAGCAATATTCTAACAGAGGACGAACGAGTGTAGTGTAAGCTGTCTGTTTAGTGGACTTGTTGCATCTTCTAAGTATAGGAAAACAGCGTTGCAAAATTAGTACGCACAGTAGATGATCTAAAACGATCTATGTTTATAAATGGAGGTTATTTGTGGGTTGGACCTATCATGCTGGAACGAGGACTGTGTTCCGTAGAGACCTACAGGAAATACATGGAACTGGTATACCTTGCCGACAGATTGATGTTCGTACATGAAATATTTGTTTTCCCCTTTTTTGACAGGAATGGCAGATCAGAAAGCGAGTGGGATTTGAAATCAGCTTCCCTAGAATATTCTCATAACTGCCAGACGTGAAGCCGGCCAGAGTGGCCGAGCGGTTCTAGGCGCTTCAGTCTGGAACCGCGCGACCGCTACGGTCGCAGGTTCGAATCCTGCCTCGGGCATGGATGTGAGTGATGTACTTAGGTTAGTTAGGTTTAAGTAGTTCTAAGTTCTAGGGGACTGATGACCTCAGATGTTAAGTCCCATAGTGCTCAGAGCCATTTGAACCATTTTTTAACCAGACGTGAATTCCAAAGACGGTTCGTAGAACTCTTGACTGTAACATTTTGCGTTGGGAAAGTATGACGATGATGCGTTGATGGTGTATCGTCGCACTGGCCTCTGCTAATCGAACTTTTATCTAAGGCTGGTGTTGGATTTCCTTTCCTTTCTTCTTACGTGATTTGAGAAGGTTATTTTTAACTAGTACACCTACATTGATAGCAACATACAGTGCAAACAGATAAACAGTTAATTATTTGTTATTGGTGTCGCAATGTATTCGTTTCACTGGCAACCCCAAATGACTGAAAAAAGTGTAAAATGTCTGTACACTGTCGCTCTTCGGCGATAACAATGATAATACAGGGCGGACAGTACTGTTTTAGCAGATCTCGCAACAACGTGCGTGTGGAACTAAGCCGATTTATGTAGCCGAAGAAGATGATATTGTTGTTCCTCACTCCGCCACATGCCTACAGTGGAAACTGTGTAAAATCGTTGAGGTGAACAAGCGTGTTGACGGAGACTGCTGAAGTCCTTGGACATCATCACTTGCCATATCAGTGACGCGTCTGTAGTGCAGAGTATAGTGTTACGTAAGTTCTCCTTTATTTCTGGAATATTTGTGTAATTCTCGTTTCCAAACATCTCCAGTTGAACGGATAACTCTTTGTAGGAAATAGCAGGATCTCAGTAAACATCTACACATCCTTATTTGCTAACGCCTCTGTTATTCTGCAACATTAATTTGTCATAGATATTTTACAAAAACTATCCCAGCTTTTATAAAGCAATGCTCTTCGAATTTAGAGGGAATTGCAGGTCAGCTAAGGCGTGAATGGGAATTTGGACTGAGGCGGGGGGGGGGGGGGGGGTGCTAGGGTTGTCGGTGCAGCTCTGAGAAAGCCACCCTGCCAGCGTGGCGTAGTGGTTACCGCATCTGCCTAATGAGCAAGAGACCCAGGTTCGAATTCCGGCTTGGGTACACATTTTGTAGATTTGTCAATGATCAGCGTAATATGGATCTTGACTAGGCATCGGTATGTAGATGTTTGACGCTTATACGTTAAGATTGATAGTGTACTGGGATGTTGCGAATGTCTCAACCTGTCTAAAGATACTTCAGGGCTTAAGATGTTGCATTAACGGCTAGTACCAATGCAGTGCTGGTGAGAACTGCTAGTATTGCAAATTTCTTTACAAATAGGGGAAGGGAGGCTCTTTACCAGCCAATGTTTGTAAATAGGACATTCATCTGTGAAGTTTAATAAGAATGTCACAGTGACCACAGCGCCGCCAAAGTACACTCTTAGTGCGTTGTATTGACCCTTAACAATCCCAGAAATGTTGCGACAAACTCGAGAGACTGTAGAGGGTGTCTTGAGGAACAAATCGAAGATAGGAACCCGTGTCCAGAAACGTCATGGAACGATCGTACAGAGTGTCGAAATTATAGACGCTGGCGGCTGCCATTAAGCCACGTCTTTGGCAGCAAACATGACTCTGTAGGCTGACAGATCACAGGCGGAGCGTTTCGCAATGTTGTTGGTCGTTCAGTGATAGCGACTGATTGCCACGATAGCCAGTGGAGACGATGGAGCGAACTCCTGCGTAAAAAGGCTTTGTTCCTATGAATGCGAAGCTCTGTTGCTTCAGTGGATGTTCCCATCCACAGTTTATTTTTCTCCGGGAACCCTCTAAAATCTCCAATGTTTTCTTTCGGTATACAAGTACTTTATGCGTGAAACTCTGGTGTGCTGGCCGATGTGGCCGAGCGGTTCTAGGCGAGTCAGTCTGGAACCGCGCGACCGCTACGGTCGCATGTTCGAATCCTGCCTGGGGCATGTATGTGTGTGATGTCCTTAGGTTAGTTAGGTTCAAGTAGTTCCAAATTCTAGGGGACTGATGACCTCAGATGTTAAGTCCCATAGTGCTCAGAGCCATTTGAACCAAACTCTGGTATACTGTAAGATAGAGAGCCTGATGGCCCTAACCACATGAGTTTAAATGAATAAATAAAATAAATATCCTTCTACAGTCACTTTGAAAGATCCGAGCAGGTGCTAGTTTGAGTTTGTTCACAATTCTGTCCAAGGCTATGTTAAAGAGAAGCAGGACAGAGCATCCCCTTGTCTTAGTCCACTTTTATTTTCACAGTGGCCAGATTATATCACATTATCAAACCCCTGCTTATATTATTATCCATGCACATCTTACAAAGGTTTATAGCTTTAACAGGAAATCTAGAGTTTGTCATTATACTCCACAAGCTTTGCCTGTGAATGGAGTCGTAAGATTTCACAAAATCCACTACCGTTGGGTTACGCAATTAGCGACAAACTACTGGAAACAGTAACCACAGTATAATCCGTGTAGTCCAGAGCAACCTAAAGTGGAATGAACACACGAAATAAATCGGAGGAAGTGTAGATTCCCACCTACGGAGGTTGTTTAGTTTGAAAGGTGGTACAGTTTACTAGTATAGCTTTTCTACTTTGCACCTTCAATATTTAGACTTGCAGAATATGGCGATGTGGTGTACGGCTACTGGCGTGACAATATAGTTGCCAGGGCTTCTGTTTAAGAATACCAACGATGTCCCACAGAAGGAAAAATACAGTAGTACTATAACTGATACGTTCTTTTTGAAAGCTTTATATTTTCCAAAGTATTACATGTACAAATATGATTGATGTATGAATAGGACCGGAAACTCGCCGTGTTTGTATTTTGCGCTCTACAAATGTTGTATGAATGCCCTCTGATCATGCTTTAATTTTAGCTCGTTCGTATATGTATCGAGACAATACAATGAATTATAGTAATGAATATTAAATAGAGATCAATTAAGTGCACAGATTGGTAAATTATGTTCCATACAAACTCTCTGCGCTTGTCCTGACCCTTTTTGGACACTAATGGTTGCACGCCGTATTACGTCACTCAGTACTAAAGTCGGCCATATTGTGAACTGATAAAACTGTGTTGTTGCACTGTATGAATAATGAAAATAATTTTGAAAACCGCTATGCAGCTTAAAATCACTGCTACGGAAATGGAAAATTGTGATTCATCTACCATAGTCGACGATCTACGATAATACAAAGGGCTTGGGCAAGATTGCTGATGTTAAGATGCGATTGCAGCGTAAATTCAGGTGTCGACATACAATCCAGTAATTCGTCTTACTTCAATGTATTCCAATGGTCAATAATACGGTCTCTATCCACTTGTAGTATCCAATAAAAATGTAACAAACGGAAGACAATGCAGTAAATATAACAATCCGTCCAGACACGAAGTTGCCAATTTAATTGTAGCTCGTTCGTATCTGGATCGAGACAATACAATGAATTACAGTAATTAACATTAAATAGAGGTCAATTAAGTTTGTGGGTTGGTAAAATATGTTTCATACAAACTCTCGGCGCTTGAGTATGGCTTTTTTTGTTAAAGGTCCATTAATGCATTTTTCACCGTGTTTCTTCTCTCTGTGTTTCCACTAAAATCGGATTTCGTAATAAGACAGCACCCGAAGACGACGTTGGATCGAGCTGGACGACTTTTTGCTTAGAACTACGGAACCTTTTGCCACGCCAAGTCACCCAACAATCTTATAATGACTAAAGTAACAAAATAAAACAAACCTAGGTTAGTTATAACAGTATATTCTGAAATAAAACGTAATTAAATTTCGACACTTACATAGAGTTGCATTATGCAATTACGAGTGCCGATTGGTTGCTACTCGTGAATATATTAATAAAATAATTTAGTATTAATGGCGGTGTGCCAAAATACGTCCGATCTGGACAAGACGTAGAAAACAAACCGTGCCTCTTATTCCGCCAATAACCTGACGATAAAAAAATCTTCAAATGTTTCCAGAGGCTGCATACATTATTTATACTATGGCTCAAATTAATTCTTCACTTCATTACTTATAATTACATTTTCTGCTAATAAAAGCTCAACATGCAAATGTGGTAACCCCAAAGAGAAAAAGTCAGTTTACGTTAGGCGACCTGAATGGGTGTTGTTGGGGGTTCGGGGGGGGGGGGGGGCTGGTGGACAAAGCTACAGTGCCACGTCATCTTCCCTATTACCCCAATCCAGAATGCGAGAGTTCTTCGTTGTGGTAGTGATGCAGAGTTATTAAACACGGTTTTCCGAAACTCCTTCACCAAAGAAGACTAAGTAAATATTCCTGAATTCCAATCAAGAACAACTGTCAAGATGAGAAACATAGAAGTAGATATCCTCGGTGTAACAAAGCAGCTTCAATAATTTAATAAAGGCAAGGCCTCCGGTCTAGATTGTATACCAGTCAGGTTCGTCTCAGAGTTGTTGTTGTTGTGGTCTTCAGTCCTGAGACTGGTTTGATGCAGCTCTCCATGCTACTCTATCCTGTGCAAGCTTCTTCATGTCCCAGTAGTTACTCCAACCTACATCCTTCTGAATCTGCTTAGTGTATTCATCTCTTGGTCTCCCTCTACGATTTTTACCCTCCACGCTGCCATCCAGTAATAAATTGGTGATTCCTTGATGCCTCAGAACATGTTCTACCAACCAATCCCTTCTTCTGGTCAAGTTGTGCCACAAACTCCTCTTCTCCCCAATTCTATTCAATACCTCCTAATTAGTTATGTGATCTACCCATCTAATCTACAGCATTCTTCTGTAACACCACATCTCGATAGCTTCTATTCTCTTCTTGTCTAAATTATTTATCGTCCATGTTTCACTTCCATACATGGCTACACTCCATACAAATACTTTCAGAAACGACTTCCTGACACTTAAAGCTGTACTCGATGTTAACAAATTTCTCTTCTTCAGAAACGTTTTCCTTGCCATTGCCAACCTACATTTTATATCTTCTCTGCTTCGACCATCATCAGTTATTTTGCCCCCCAAATAGCAAAACTCCTTTACTATTTTAAGTGTCTCATTTCCTAATCTAATTCCATTATCCTCGTTTTGCTTTTGTTGATGTTCATCTAATGCCCTCCTTTCAAGACACTGTCCATTCCGTTCAACTGCTCTTCCAAGTCCTTTGCTGTCTCTGACAGAATTACAGTGTCATCGGCGCACCTCAAAGTTTTTATTTCTTTTCCATGGATTTTAATACCTACTCCGAACTTTTCTTTTGTTTCCTTTACTGCTTGCTCAATATACAGATTGAATAGCATCGGGGAGAGGCTACAACCCTGTCTCACTCCCTTCCCAACCACTGCTTCCCTTTCATGTCCCTCGACTCTTATAACTGCCATCTGGTTTCTGTACAAATTGTAAATAGCCTTTCGCTCCCTGTATTTTACCCCTGCCACCTTTAGAATTTGAAAGAGAGTATTCCAGTCAACATTATAAAAAGCTTTCTGTAAGTCTACAAATGCTAGAAACGTAGGTTTGCCTTTCCTTAATCTTTCTTCTAAGATAAGTCGTAGGGTCAGTATTGCCTCACGTGTTCCAATATTTCTACGGAATCCAAACTTATTTTCCCCGAGGTCGGCATCTACCAGTTTTTCCATTCGTCTCTAAAGAATTCGCGTTAGTATTTTGCAGCTGTGACTTATTAAACTGATAGTTTGGTAATTTTCACATCTGTCAACACCTGCTTTCTTTGGGATTGGAATTATTATATTCTTCTTGAAGTCTGAGGGAATTTCGCCTGTCTCATACATCTTGCTCACCAGATGGTAGACTTTTGTCAGGACTGGCTCTCCCAAGGCTGTCAGTAATTCTAATGGAATGTTGTCTAGTCCCGGAGCTTTGTTTCGACTTAGGTCTTTCAGTGCTCTGTCAAACTCTTCACGCAGTATCATATCTCCCACTTCATCCTCATCTACCTCCTCTTCCATTTCCATAATATTGTCCTCAAGAACATCGCCCCTGTATAGACCCTGTATATACTCCTTCCACCTTTCTGCTTTCCCTTCTTTGCTTAGAACTAGGTTTCCATCTGGGCTCTTGATATTCATGCAAGTGGTTCTCTTTTCTCCAAAGGTCTCTTTAATTTGCCTGTAGGCAATATCTATCTTACCCCTCGTGAGATAAGCCTCTACATCCTTACATTTCTCCTCTAGCCATCACTGCTTAGCCATTTTGCACTTCCTGTCGATCTTATTTTTGAGACGTTTGTGTTCCTTTCTGCCTGCTACACTTACTGCATTTTTGTATTTTCTCCTTTCATCAATTAAATTCAGTATCTCTTCTGTTACCCAAGGATTTCTACTAGCCCTCGTCTTTTTACCTACTTGATCCTCTGCTGCCTTCACTATTTCATTCCTCAAAGCTACCCATTCTTCTTCTACTGTATTTCCTTCCCCCATTCCTGTCAATTGTTCCCTTATGCTCTCCCTGAAACTCTGTACAACCTGTGGTTCTTTCAGTTTATCCACATCCCATCTCCTTAATTTCCCACGTTTTTGCAGTTTCTTCAGTTTTAATCTACAGTTCATAACCAATAGATTGTGGTCAGAGTATACATCTGCCCCTGGAAATGTCTTACAATTTAAAATCTGGTTCCTAAATCTCTGTCTTACCATTATATAATCTATCTGAAACCTTCTAGTATCTCCAGGGTTCTTCCATGTATACAATCTTATTTCATGAGTGTAGAACCAAGTGTTAGCTATGATTAACGTATGCTCTGTGCAAAATTCTACCAGGCGGCGTCCTCTTGCATTTCTTAGCCGCAATCCATATTCACCTACTACGTTTCCTTCTCTTCCTTTTCCTACTGTCGAATTCCAGTCACCCATGACTATTAAATTTTCATCTCCCTTCACTATCTGAATAATGTCTTTTATCTCATCATACATTTCATCAATTTCGTCGTCATCTGCAGAGATAGTTGGCATATAAACTTGTACTACTGTAGTAGGGGTGGGCTTCGTGTCTATCTTGGCCACAATAATGCGTTCACTATGCTGTTTGTGGTAGCTTACCCGCACTCCTATTTTTTTATTCATTATTAAAACTACTCCTGTATAACCCCTAGTTGATTTTATATTTATAACCCTGTATTCACCTGACCAAAGGTCTTGTTCCTCCTGCCACCGAACTTCACTAATTCCCACTATATCTAACTTTAACCTATCCATTTCCCTTTTTAAAATTTCCAACCTACCTGCCCGATTAAGGGATCTGACATTCCACGCTCCGATCTGTAGAACGCCAGTTTTCTTTCTCCTGATAACGAAGTCCTCTTGAGTAGTCCCCGCCCGGAGATCCGAATGGGGGACTATTTTACGTCCGGAATATTATACCCAAGAGGACGCCATCATCATTTAATCATACAGTAATGTTGCATGCCCTCGGGAAAAATTACGGCCGTAGTTTCCCCTTGCTTTCAGCCGTTCGCAGTACCAGCACAGCAAGGCCGTTTTGGTTAGTGTTGCAAGGCCAGGTCAGTCAATCATCCAGACTGTTGCCCCTGCAACTACTGAAAAGGCTGCTGCCCCTCTTCAGGAACCACACGTTTGTCTGGCCTCTCAACAGATACCCCTCCGTTGTGGTTGCACCTACGGTACGGCTATCTGTATCGTTGAGTCACGCAAGCCTCCCCACCAACGGCAAGGTCCATGGTTCATGGGGGAAAGCCTCTCATAGTATGCTGATAAATTAGCTCCATATTTAGCAATTATATACAACCACTCGGTCACAGAAAGATACGTACCTAAAGACTGGAAAATTGCTCAAGTCACACCAATACCCAAAAGGGGAAGTAGGAGTAATCCCCTGAATTACAGGCCTATATCACTAACGTCGATTTGCAGTAGGGTTTTAGAACATATACAGTATCCGAACATTATGAAGTACCTCGAAGAAAACGATTTATTGCCATGTAGTCAGCACGGATTCAGAAAATATCGTTCTTGTGAAACACAACTAGCTCTTTACACTCATGAAGTAATAAGTGCTATCGACAGGGTATGTCAAATTGATTCCATAAGTAGTTCTAAGTTCTAGGGGACTGATGACCTTAGAAATTAAGTCCTAAAGTGCTCAGAGCCATTTTTTTATATGTTGCGAGTGTATTGTGTTGTGTGTGTGTTTTTTGCGATTGTGCGCTGCTTGGTTTTGTATTTTTTTTGTTCATTTTATCTAATCTTCGTATAATACCCATTCTCCTGTGCAATTTGTTTTGTTGTGTTCAGTTCTGCGTAATCATGTTTGTTCATGGCCATTTTCTTCAGTCAGTGTGGTAAATATCTGAAGCTGGCTTCTTTATGAGTTAGGGTTTGATTAGGTTGGTTATGAATTATGGTGATTGTTGGTAAGAAATTGAGTTTATGTCTGTTTGGATTTCAATGGTGAATCGTATTCGAGGGAAGATGGTATTTATGTCCTCATGAAGTTCTTTCATGTTAGATTGCGCTTCATGTATTAGGTACATTATGCCTGCACCTAAAAATTACTGTGTACTGCTTTCGTTTCACTATTTTGTCAAAGATTTGATTTTCTGCATTTTCGTTTTGGCGACTAACGTTTCCAGGTGAACGGAAGGTTGCGTCGCCCATGAATATCACATAGATGCAAAATGTCCATGCTCAGGTACTTCCTGCATTTTGATGCAAAATTGAAGGTTCCGACCATAATATTTCGGTTCTGATTGTGCACAAGCTGCAGACGGTACAGTTTGAAATGTAACTACCATCGCAAACTACTTCACACAGTTTGCTGCAGTATTCCAATTTCGTCGCGTGCGCGGATCATTGATGTTTTCTTAGGCTGCGTACGAAACTTTCCCTCGCACTCTCCGGCGTTGAATCTGGCACACTTAATCAATCGATGCTTTTCTGTTTACAGAGATGAACAGTGCCACCAAATTTTTCCATACCATTGCAGAATGCTCTGTTTACATGGTTGCTTTTTTCGTAATTCCTTCGTAACGCACGTTGCACTGTTGGTAACAAGAAACATCTCGCATATTTCAGCATACAAAAACTCTTTTCTTGATTTGTCTCCATTTTGTCAGGCCACAGCACCCGTAACACCAAATGGTGGGCATAAAGCAATCTCGCTTAGTTCATGGTTCTATTCATTCATCGATTACATTTGCACGTGGAGTACTTTCGAAAATATGTAACTATGAAAACGAATGAATCAGTTGTAGTAGCTTTCTGGACCTTTTCAACAAAATGAATGAATGTGCATGTTTTCCTCTGAACAACAAAACGTAAATTAGTTGGAGAACATTTTTCGTTAATTTGGAAGATGGCCGATGAATGTCTGCGGAAGAATATTTGCAGCTTTTGCTCACGTTACAGAAATATGTAGTCTACAGTCACGGTACATGATATGTGTACAAGACCTGCAGATTAAATTAAAATTGACGATAACTTATTAAGGTGAAATTTAGAGGGGAATTGGTAAAATAAAACCAATTAGATGTTTATTAATATACAGTTGCTTATGCTTATTTCAGAAAGATACATCTCGAACACCATTGGGAATTAGCTGTTTGTTTATATGCAACTTCCTCTTCAAGATGGTTACCACTCCCACCATCTTAACGTACGACCATTTCCTCCTGAAACACATATTAGTTCGAAGTGAGCTAACTGGTAACGATCCTAAAATTGGCGAAGGACGTATTTGCGCGCCCTGTATGGTCAGCGTTTAACTGTAGACAGTTATTCCCGATGTCAGGTCTCTCATAAAGGAACTCTGGAATACTAGTATTAAGGGGAGTACAAAGATGGTGTGGGTATAAAATGTCGATTTTTATTTTTTTAATGCAAAATAGTTGTTTAGAGTTTTCTCTTTAACGTGATGCATGTTTCGTTGATTGAGACTACTGTATTTTTAATTTATTTTGAAATAATTTACCGATTAACTAATTTCTACAGATTCCATGAGCATTTGTTCTATTACGACAAAATATTTCGGGAATTGTTTGCTCTGGAAGGCGGTGATTTATGTAGATTTTAGTAAACATCCTGCAGCATAAACTCGCTGCATTTGTTGCTGTGCTATCACTTCTTGTTTGCGGTATAATGCATGGTGTCATCCACGTTTTGTAAGGCGCATTACGCCTTTCGTTGTACGTATTTGGACTTGCTGCTCACTGAGTTGCCTTTCTCTCTTTAATATGACTCCACCAAAGGAAATATTTAAGAAGAGAAGAAACACTGGAAATTCAGAACAGGTACTGCTGGGAATTTACATCCAGAGAATGAGCTTAGGGTAAGCAAAGCTGAACAAACAAGTGTTCCAGGAAGAAGCCTGTGGAAAGTAATACGTGTACAGGGAAACCAAAGGCAGTAATAACAGTTTAACATTAAATTTAAGTGCACTAAAAGCAATGTTTAATCGAAATGCATGTTATAATTTGTGTGGTGGAGATATAATAATTTGAGAAAATACCTAAAACAATAGCCTTTTGACACGAGGGCAGATATTTCTATGGGCTGAGGTTCATTGGTAAAGGTCCTCGGGCTGGAAAAGCTTTGTGTGCTTTTATGAATCTGTCGCCGGCCAGGGTGGCCGAGCGGTTCTAGGCGCTACAGTCTGGAACCGCGCGTCCGCTGCGGTCGCAGGTTTCTTATCCTGCCTCGGGCATGGATGTGTGTGATGTCCTTAGGTTAGTTAGGTTTAAGTAGTTCTAAGTTCTAGGGGACTGATGACCTCAGAAGTTAAGTCCCATAGTGCTTACAAGGGAACCTCCCCATCGCACCCCCCTCAGATTTAGTTATAAGTTGGCACACTGGATAGACCTTGAAAAACTGAACACAGATCAATCGAGAAAACAGGAAGAAGTTGTGTGGAACTGTGAAAAAATAAGTAAAATATACAAACTGAGTAGTCCACGCACAAGATAGGCAACATCAAGGATAGTGTGCAGTAAGGATCGCCGTGGTCCCGTGGTTACCGTGAGCAGCTGCGGAGTGAGAGGTCCTTGGTTCAAGTCTTTCCTCGAGTGAAAAGTTCAACTTTTTATTTTCAGTTTATGTGACAAATTCTTACGTTTTCATCACTTTTTTGGGAGTGATTGTCATATTCACAAGAAAACCTAAATCGGGCAAGGTAGAAGAATCTTTTTACCCATTCGCCAAGTGTTAGGTGGGTCGACAACATATTCCTGTCATGTGACACACATGCCGTCACCAGTGTCGTATAGAATATATCAGACGTGTTTTCCTGTGGAGGAATCGGTTGACCTATGACCTTGCGAACAAGTGTTTTCGGTTCCCATTGGAGACGCACGTCCTTTCGTCTACTAATCGCACGGTTTTGCGGTGCGGTCGCAAAACACAGACACTAAACCTATTACAGTGGACAGTAAACTTATTACAATGAACAGAGACGTCAATGAAGGAACGGACAGATCATGACTATGCGAAAATAAAAAAAAGTGAACTTTTCACTTGAGGGAAGACTTGAACCAAGGACCTCTCCTTCCGCAGCTGCTGACGCTAAACACGAGACCAAGGCGCTCGTGCGCTAACATTTTCCATGATGTTGCATATCTTGCGCATGGGCTACTCAGTTTGTATATTTTGCTTATTTTTTTCATAGTTTCACACAACTTCTTCCTGTTTTCTCGATTGATATGTGGTCATTTTCTCAAGGCCTATCCACTGTGCCAACTTATAACTAAATCTGAGGGGGATGCGATGGGGAGGTTCCCTTGTCAGAGCCATTTGAACCATTTTATGAATCTGTCATGACCCCCTGCTAGCGTTTGAAGATACATACCTCTATATGCTTTAGGCGAAACAGCAAATGTAACTGCAAAAGACTCAATGAAATGTGCAACAGTAGAAGCAGTTGAAGAAAACAACGGTAACAACGACATGAGCATTTGATGGATCATGGCAGAAAAGGTGTTTCGCTTTCTGTGTTCTTGTTCACGTAACAAGTAATATATTGATAAATGGACGAGATAAAATATGTTGCTAAGAAAAGAGCCCTGAAATACCTTTAAGGGATGCTGTGCTGTGACTTTCTTTGGATCATTAATTTTCAACGAAACAAAATATATTATGTTCTTATTATTCTGGATCTGGCTTTCTATAAAATGAACATTGTTTCGTTACTGTAACCCGCTATAAAGTTCAACATATCTTTCTTTCTTTACAGTTATTGAAAAGGTTACTAAAAATTATTTCGTTATCAATATTGATGTTGCAGTACGCAATGTTTGTTTAACATCAAAATTTTGCAGTGGATTTTTGTTAACATTAAAACACCAATAAGTACCACGACCAACACGAGACTATTATCAGAGAGAAAATGTTTTTACTATAATGTTTGCTAGACCACAACTACGCACGGCAAGATTTCTTTTAAGTCATGAAGATAAATTATCTTTTTGCGCTGTCAATAATATAACATCATCCGCAGCACGCGTCCACCTGTAAAACACATCATAAAATCTGCTGCTCTGCCCTGCAATCCCGAAAGCTGAAAGAAATAATTTTAGTTCACTATTACCTGTCCGCTTGTTCGCGGTATGATTGGTTTCATTTAATGCAATTTGAATGCGCCCCGGCAGCGGCCCGTTCGTTCGTAGCGCAGCTCTGCACCACGAATAATATTTAAACAGCTGAAAATGTCTCAAAAGGAGTGGATAAAATAGCAGGCAAACTTATTACAAATCTTAATGCAAGTTTTCACCAAGTAACTATATTCAAAACATTTAGACAAATTAAATTCTTTCACACCTTTACAAATCAATGCCTAATGGCGTCCTTCTCTCTACACAAGCATACATTATAGCGTCACAGGCTCTTCCTACTCACGTAACTCCAAAAGGACGACAGACAAATTAATGCTCGGTCACTACTATTTATACTCGGTTTAATACATTTACATCTTTGTTTGATATTTAATAAGTATCGTCTGTGGCGGTTGCAGTACTCGCCGACACAGATATTATCTTCAAACAATCGATACATAAGTCTATACAAGTATAAAACATGACACATAATGGTTTCTCTTTATTACATGAAGTTCACACCATCATTGTCCATGCAGAAATAAAATTATAATCATCCAGTCCAGTTATTTTTTCCTTTTTTATGTGTTTTGCCAGGAGACGTTACAATGCCCACTGGCAGCAATTGACTAACGTTAAGAATGTTCTGCAATATGCTGCCACTAACGTCCGTTTCGTCATTGTTTCTCACCTTATTTGGGATATTCACTATTCACTTTGTTTGCTCTTTTGCGCTATAGTTTTATTTACAGTATTTATGGTTTTCTCACACTTTGCAAGGTGACCGTAAACATAGTCCCAGGGTCATTACAGTTTTCTGGCTCTCCCATTCGGGCTATGTGCGTCCAGGAAAACGCAGTCTGATTTTTCATCATATAAGGTTGGCATTTATCAAATGTTCATAGATAAAGTGTCCCATACGAAAGATATTTATGACAAAATGTTAAACTTTTAGTCCCTTTTTTGAAAATGTACCTTCTACACTCTTCCATATCCGTGGTAATGTTTGAGTTTATGTTCCCTGTAACATAGAAAGTCAATCATTAAATATTTTTACAGTCGTATAATGACTTGTGTATACAATTATTCACTACAAATGTTCTATCATGGTATGGCATTCATGTAAGTTTGCTTCACTAATGTGACGAAATCATATATCATCTAACAAATTAATATTTTGAGTTTATACACAGTAAACAAAAGAAAAAATGTTTGTCACGTAATTTCGTGTCGAATAAATCATTTTCATGTTAGTACATGAACAGCGTAGTTATTAATGTTCGGCTGAATGTCAACAGTGTCGTACGGAGCGGGCGGCGCGAAGAATTGTTGCGTAGCGTCTTCTGGAACACGGCGTGTCAACGACCGCTGGGGTCGACGTCCTGTCCGCCGTAAAAGCGACGGCGTGTTGGGGTGGCGCCCGCGCAGTCGCGAACTGCGCCGAACCATTCAGCAATGTCGGCGTGTTGCAGTTGTTTCCCGCGACCGGCTGGCTGGGGGCACGGCACCCCTCTCTGCTTCCCCGCATGTCTTCCCATCAAAAACGCACGAAACACATATTCCACAAGGGTACAGGTTATTAGCTTTGGAAGAAAATGCAACTTCGTTAAAAGCGTGTATTGTTCAGTAAGCCGTCGTTTCGATGGTCTGCACAGAATGTTTTGGCGTGACAACGGGTTTCTTGTGGCTGCACAACTGAATCGCACTGTGACACTGCTATTTAGGGTTCGTCACACGCACGTTGTCCTCCTCACTTTCATGTGATCTCACGGTCGATGCGCTGCCAGAGCGTCTCTCAACACGCGAAAATGTTTCGGATCACACACACTAAATGTTTCCGTCGAGCGATGTTTGTTTTAATCTCCGAACGGATCACTATCTACCATTTTTATACACAGTAAATTTATTGTTCGTTGAGCACTGCACTATGACAGTTAGTCACTCAACACTTGACGTACCCCCACGTATATATTGGTGCAGATCCTACAGTCGTTTTCTGTCCCTGCTGCACACAATAATTCGTCCTTTCCTAGATTGTTTATGCACACAGTTTATTTTTAATGCATATCAACCTTTGCATAATCACTCTCATCTGTATTGAGTCCATTGTGTTTACCACGGCCGGCCGACGTGGCCGAGCGGTTCTAGGCGCTACAGTTTGGAACTGCGCGACCGCTACGGTCGCAGATTCGAATCCTGTCTCGGGCATGGATGTGTGTGATGTCCTTAGGTTAGTTAGGTTTAAGTAGTTCTAAATTCTAGGGGACTGATGACCTCAGAAGTGAAGTCCCATAGTGCTCAGAGCCATTTGAACCATTTGTTTACCAAGTTCATTACACACTTTTAGTATTGTTGCTAGGCATATATGGCTTTTTTGTAATTTAAAGGTGAGTGATTTTTGGTACATAGTTTTCTTTCCTTTTTCGGTGTAGCTAGAAAGTTATCACCCATCTAGCAAAGAGATTTTACCATGTGCATGACAGCTGGACTTAGGCATATTGCTCAATAACTACTTCATTCAGTATTAGAATTTTTTTTAATGGTCTGTCCTACAGGAGTACAGTGTAGTTTTCGCGTAGACTGACTTGATTCGCGTACCGCGTAATTAATATTCAAGGACGTGTACCAAGTACACAGGCATCAATTGAAGCACCGTTACATACAAAGTGTAGATTACACGAAACGGGTTTGTCTTTGAATTCTGCTCCAGTGTCGTTCTCAGATCACCATTGGCAGTAACATTACTCCACATAATTATTTGTTCTACAAAGTCATTATTTGTCCAGTAGAGAATCTCTCAGGGTTCCTTATTTCTAACACAATTATACCTATTACATTACTATATGTAATCTAATCATTAATTGTACATACTTAATACATTTGAAAAATGTTTCAGGAAATTATTCATTACTGTGTCAACAAAAAAACTGATCATTGCTTGATGAGCATATAGTATTTTACTGACACTAATTGTCTGTAAACAAAATTTTCAATTTACATGCGATTGCCCAGTTTCTTGGTTCTGCTTTCATGCTATGCTTACCTACTAAATGTCTTGCTTTCTCAAAATTTTAAATACACACAAATTCTTTCTTAAAGCTAACATGCTTATACTCGAAAACAAAATTGAAATCTTTTTACTGCTACTATTTTCATCTGACTGGTCACTGAATAAATAATTTCACTTCTTTACGTGGATAGAATCCTTTTATTTTCCCCGTCTGGGGGTGTGCTAACAAATAGCTACATTCGTGCGGCACCTTTATTACTTCAGAGGGCCCTGAATATATCAGTTGCCACTTACTATTTTGCTTTAGGGTGGCTGAGAATTTCGGGTGGTTACGAATAAGCACCATGTCCCCTACATTGTATTTCTGTTTGTTGGTTACACCTCGGTCGTACTTCTTTTTTATCTTGGTGGCACAACTGGTTAAATTGCCCCATACCTTTTTTATCTTTTCCTCTCTTGTTTCTGCCCTGGCTGGTAGTCTCGGGAGAGGCGTGAGCCATTCATTCTGAGTCTCATCAACCCCTTTCAATATCTCTACCGGTGGGTATCCTCTACTTGAGCGGGGTGTTAAATTGTGTATTTTGACAAATTTAGGTACCAACTCAGGACAGTTTGTGTGTCGGTTTGCAATGTAAATTCTAAGGAACTTATTCAATTCTCTGAATGTTCTTTCGACTAAACGTGCTTCTGGATGAAACCGGAATACCAGAATATGCTGTATACCATGTTCCTGTAGATAATTTTTCCAAGTGTGACCCGTAAAATAAGTGGCATTGTCAGTTGTTATGGCTTCAGGTTTCCCCACTTGCGGCAAGTATTCTTGATTGATCCGTCTGACTATGCTTTTGGCAGTAGCTGATTTTATACAATAAATTGTCCAGTATTTGGAAAAAAATATCGTACACTGTCAGTATATACTTCATACCTCCCCTGGCCAAGGGATAGGGCCTTGCTACATCCAAAGATACTAATTGAAGCGGCCAGAGTGGAACTATGGGATGAAGTTCAAATTTTGTGGACCTATTATAGTGTTTTGCTTTCTGGCATATAGCGCAAGTTCGAACTGTTACTTTAATTTGGTGTTTCATTCTGGGGAAGTAGCAGTATCTCGCAATCCTTGCATGGCCCCATGCCAAGTGCGCGTGCCATATTACGACTTTGACTGACTGGTTAGGTATGCATGCTGCCCAGCAGTCTTCTTTTGTGGCTAAGTTTATGGTACAAAAGATCATCCACAATTTTAAAACCTTGCTGATCTTTATTGTTGGCACAATTTTCAATATTACTAATGATTTTTGTCCACATCGGATCTAATCTCTGTAGTTCAGACATATTTTTACACATATTTAGAAAATACTTCCTGTAAGCATTGTATCGTACTAAAAGCACCTTATACTCGGCGGATTGTTCTAGCATCTCTGCTAACTCCGGTAATCCCACCGGCAGACGCGACAAAGCATCCGCTACTATGTTATCTTGGCCCTTTATATACATAATCTTTATTCGGTATGCTTGTAAGGTAAGCATCCATCTCCTTAGTCGGGTGTGGAATAGCTTGCATGACATCAAAAAACTTAACGCCTGGTGTTCACTATACACTTTAATCTCTTTCCCATACAAATAGTAATTAAACTTTTTCACAGCCCAGAACACGGTGAGCGCTTCCAGTTCGGTTGACGAGTAGGTTCTCTCGCAGCTAGTTAGAGTCCTGCTGGCAAAGCCGATAATCTGTATTGTTGCCGGGTCGTTGCCTTCCTCCCACTGGAACAGGCACGCTCCCAAGCCATAGGAACACGAGTCCGTTGCAAGACAAAAACTTTTTGATAGGTCCGGGTGCTGCAAAATATTTGCATTCCCCAGGGCGGTTTTAATTGCTTCAAAAGCTTGCTGACACATGTCAGTCCAAACCCACTGCACATTTTTTCGCAGTAGATTTAACAATGACTCGTCATTTAACAACTGATTAGGTACAAAGCTCCTGAAAAAAGACGTAAGTATAATGAACGCTTTTAATTGTCTCTTAGTTCGTGGGCTCGGAAATTCTCGGATCGCCTATAGTTTTTTGTTGTCTGGGCTGATACCAAGCGGCGTGATAAGGTGTCCTAGACATTTAATTTTATTGCGTCCAAATTTTGACTTTTCTAAATTTTCTGTCACGCCTGCCTGTTTAAATTTCTCTAATACTCTATTCAGCAATTCCATATGTTCGTCCCAAGTAGCAGTAGCGATTACCAGGTTATCAACATATAATGTGATTTTTTCTAACAGGTCTGGACCCAGTACCGTGTCCAGAGCAGTAATAAATACTCCAGCACTTACATTCAACCCGAAGGGAAGTACCGTGAATTGGTAACTTCGCCCTCCGACTATGAAAGCTGCGTACTTCCTTGATTCTGGCGTAAGTGGGATTTGCTAATACGAACTTTTAAGATCGACCGAGATCAAGTACTGTACTCCGTGGAATTTTTGTATCTGCTCATCTAAATTTTCTGGACGAGTTCTGACAGGTATAATAATTTCATTGATGTCCGGTGCATCTAATACTAGCCAGATTTTTCCGTTGGCTTTCGCCACTGCTACAAGAGGACTACTGTATGGGGAGAGAGATGGCTCAATGATATCCCACTCTAACATCTTCCGAATCTCTTTAGCCACTACTTCCCTCCTCGACCAAGGGATGGATAAGATGCGCTACAGTACGTTTTGTGGAGCATCACCTCTATGTGACAGTGGTACCCCCCTGATTATTCCTGGTCGGTTGGTAAATGGTTCAAATGGCTCTGAGAACTATGGGACTTGACTTCTGAGGTCATCAGTCCCCTAGAACTTAGAACTACTTAAACGTAACTAACCTAAGGAAATCACACATATCCATGCCCGAGGCAGGATTCGAACCTGCGACCGTAGCGGTCGCTTGGTTCCAGACTGTAGCGCCTAGAACCGCTCGGCCACGGTTGGTAAATACCATGGTATATTCCGATAGCAGCTGCGTTAACTGTTGCTTTGGTACATTGCTTAAACTTGCAGATCCCTGTACTTTGGTTTGAAATGCATCAACATTTGATTCAAAATTTCTATCTTCCATACTAGGATAATAAAGATCGGTCACATGTGAACAATCATCTAAGTGTAGTACCCAGGGGTTCCTACATTTGATACTAATTCGGTTGCAACATGGCACAATACCTCCTTCGATTTCATCATAGACAACTCAATCCTGCTACCTTTATTAACTATGCTTAGTTTTCCCGAGGAGAGGTCGATCACTGCGTCCCTCTCACGGAGAAGTTCTACTCCAAGAATGCAGGCCACCTTTCACCCTTTAACAATGAGGAACGAGCTCACTATGGCTTCGCCCTCCTTACAAACCTCCACCTCCACCTGGTGCTTAATTAATTGGCTCTGTGCACTTATAGCTCCAGACATCTTGCAGTTATTAACCCGGAAAGTCGGTATGCTACGTCCCTTCCCCAGCGCTTTAAACAATTCTGTACTCATTACACTCTCTGAGGCATCTGTGTCGATGATTATAACCACTGCAACATCATAGATTTCCGCTTCTATTATGGCTTGCACATTTTCGTTGCTATCTTTATTACATTCATGGGATTCGGTCAGTAGATCTTGCTCCATACTGATACCGTCGTTGTATCGCAGCATATGTATTCCAGGCATGTTATTATCATTCGTGTTGCTCTCACTCCACCACTCGGCCAACGACGGAGAGCATATCGTGGCCGATTGTAGTTTGCTGGATGGCTTGCTTGCGAGGTACTTGGACGGCTGTTATCCATAACCTCTACTATGTGTACGTTTTGATTTGTAGGCCGCCACGATTGCACAATAGGTGTGTTTTGCAGTGGTGGTCTGTTGTTATCGTACCGGTCATTACCTTGCCGTTCTGGGCTTGGTTAGTGATTCTGATTCCAATTGCGATTTCTGTCACTGTAATTGCTATGCCACCGACCTCGCGCATTTTTCCAGCGGTTGGTCCCGGGCGGTCCGGAATCGTACCGGTCATCAAATCGACGCGCTTTTTATTATGGGACGACTGCCCATAGCCGTTCTGATTTCTGCCATTATTACCATTTTACCATTTTGCGAGCTCTTTTGCCGTTTGTACCACACCCACAATTTCCATGGTTGTGGTTTGGTGCACTATTATTCCTGTCATTTTTACACTCTGATCCATTGTTCCCCGAGTGATCACACGCTCTTTTAGCGTCTTCCTGGATGAAGTCTATTGAATCTAGAACAGACAGGAAATGTTCCATGTCGATCTCGGGTACGTGTATTAGTTTCTCTTTGATATGAATGGGTAAATGTGATTTTAGTGGTCTTATTATGTCTCTTGGTGAGATAGGCTCATCCCAGTAGTGCGTCTTGTTTATATACTTCTCGAAATACCGTCTCAGATTCCCAAGACGGGCTGAGTACGGTTCGGGATTGTATACTTCTTTCCTTAGCCGCTCTTGTATACAAGGCGACCAGTGCTTCAACAAAAGCGCCTTTTCGAACTGTTCATACGTCATGCGACAAAAACGCCTTTTCGAACTGTTCATACGTCATGTAGCTGTCTGCTACTTCCGTAGCCCACATCGATGCATCACCCTGAATGTATGACATTACGTATTGAATTTTCTGTGCTTCGTTCCACACACTAGGCAAGACATTTTTAAAGCTTTTTATGAATACTACTGGATGTACTGACTTCCGTTCAGTAGTAAACGTTTGCTACTGCCTATTTTTAATCAAACTTTCTCCAACCAATATTTTTGGAGTATACTGGTTCGCTCCTGGGACATAGGCTGTGTGCTCCGAACCGAAGCTACAGCTCTTCGCATTATCGCCTAAAGATTCACCATTGTTGCGGCGCGCATAAGCTTGTGCATTGCCAAAAACACTGGCTGTTGGCGACATAGTTTCATGTTCAAGATGTTTGCTGCTCTGTGCTAAACACTTTTCTAAGTCGGATATCCGTTTGGTGATATTCTCTTGCCACTGCGGAATATCCTCATTATTTGTTTGATGGTTTGCACGTCGTTCTGTACTTGACTATATACTGCGGTACTGAACGATTCGGAATCTCCATCTGCCATGGCTGCTTGTACCTTAGAATCAATATTTTTGTCGATCTCACTCTCCTTCGCTTCTAGCCATGAGTTGAATTCGGTTTCAATTTTAGTTGCTTGTTCGTTCAACTTCTGCTCTACAAGGTATGTGGAATCTATTTCTAGCTTTTCTAATCGGTTGGCCAAAACACCCATCTCGTCTACAATGTTAGTGTTTGTTACTTGCAGGTTATTGACCTGTACAGTCAACTCCTGCACGGCCTTAGGTATCGCCTCATAATTCTGTTTCATACAGGCAATCTCTCTTTTCATAATTTCTAACAATTGCACAAGTTGCTGGGCACGCTCAGCTTGCTGGCGATCCCGCTCAGCTTGCTGAGCAAGAAACTTTTCCTCTAGCTCGTGATCTCGCTTAGCTTGGTGGCCAGCGAAATTTTCCGCTAGCTGGCGATGTCGCTCAGCTTGCTGGCGATCTCGCTATAAAGTTCAACATATCTTTCTTTCTTTACATTTATTGAAAAAGTTACTGAAAATTATTTCTTTATCAGTACTAATGTTACAGTACGCAATGTTTGTTGAACATCACAAGTTTGCAGTGGATTTTTGTTAACATTAAAACACCAATAAGTACCACGACCAACACGAGACTATTATCAGAGAGAAAATATTTTTACTATAATGTTTGCCGGACCAGAACTACGCACAGCAAGATTTCTTTTATGTCATGAAGGAAAATTGGCATTTTGCACTGTTAATAATATAACATCATCCGCAGCACGCTCCCACCTGTAAAACACATCATAGCATCTGCTGCTCTGCCCTGCAATCCCGAAAGCTGAAAGAAATAATTTTAGTTCACTGTTACCTGTCCGCTTGTGTGCGGTATGATTGGTTTAATTTAATGCAGTTTGAATGCGCCGCGGCAGCGGCCCGTTCGTTCGTAGCGCCGCTCTGTACCACGAATAATATTTAAACAGCTGAAAATATCTTAAAAGGAGTGGATAAAATACCAGGCAAGCTTATTACAAATCATAATGCAAGTTTTAACCAAGTAACTCTATTCAAAACATTTAGACAAATCATATTCTTACATACCTTTACAAATCAGTGCCTAATGGCGTCCTTCTCTCAGTCTTGACAAAAGAATGCTACACAAGCATACAATATAGCGTCACAGGCTCTTCCTCCTCACGTAACTCCAAAAAGACGACAGAGAAATTGATGCTCGGTTACTACTATTCATACTCGGATTAACACATTTACATCTTTGTTTGATATTTAATAAGTATCGTCTGTGGCTGTTCCAGTACTCGCCGACACAGATATTATCTTTAAAAAATCGATACATAAGTCTATACAAGTATAAAAAATGACACATACCGGTATCTCTTTATTACATAAATTTCACACAATCATCGTCCATGCAGGAAAAAAATTAGAATCATCCAGTTCAATTATTTTTCTTTCTTTTGACCACATATAATATGTGTTTTGCCAGGAGACCTTACAGTTGTCACCAATCTAAAACGTCTTGTGCAGCAGGAAGGTGCTTGATGTTGACGTTTTGTAAAAACATTGGGCATGGATGCACGAAAGTGGGCACAAGTAACGAAATTAAAAAATTGCATGAAAATAACTATCAAAAAACACGTGAGGGCTCCAGTGGATGTATGGTTAGTGTCTCAGCTGTGACTACCCTTTAGCGCTCTCAGGAACAACGTGGGGTTCGCTGTGCTACATTTATTGACGGTGATGATTCCAGTTGATTCATATCAATAATTAAAGGCCATATGATGACCTAACGCTGCAGCAGTTAGAATGCGCCTGTAATGTGCAAAATCGAAAGGGTTCACGACTGCGTAAAATATAGCAGAACTTTCCCACAAAAAACTAGAAGATGGCAAGACTCTTGGAAGATTGACTAACGAAACAATCAATCAACTAAGTGAATACTGTAGCCAAGTAATAAGAAAGAATACAAATAACTTGGGTGGAATGAGAAAAGCAGTATGGGAACTATTCTATCACAAAACGTCAAGTGATCAGAAGCCGCTATACAAATGACTGGTATAAATATCTCAAAGATGAGGCAGCAGACACCGCATACATCCATAGGAACACCATCTATGAAGCTGTTGGAGCAGTACTAAAGCCAGTATATAGAGATCTAGTACATCCACATCTTATGAGAAAATGCCTCACGGGAAAAACTCAAATTGTAAATGAGTCTTTGAAAATCCTGTATAGACCAGGGTGCCCAAAAACTTATTTGTGGACATGAAAACATTGAAGACTAGGGTCAGTGATGCTGTGATCACCTTCAGTGACGGAACTGCAGGCGGAATAAAGGTTCTGAAGCACGGAAATGCAGGCTTATTAAAGGTTCTGTAGCAATTTGGAATTACATCTGGCTATACTACAGAAGCAATCGTACAAGAAATGGATAGACAGCGAGTTTCCAAGACAGAAATAGTGGTCAAAAACACGACAGAAGCAGCAAAAAGAGAAAGAAACTGTATCTGGTTGATCCTCAAGAAGATAAATATTAAAAAGCTGGTGAGTTTTAGGCTGTCCCTTCATTCAGTAGAGAATTTCCCGTTACTTCACTTTTCAAGTGCCATTTCTGAAACACTACTTTCCTTGCAAATGTTTCCCATTATCTCAGAACTACTTTAGCAAAAGATGTGAAACTTTTGCATCTTATTCACAGCGATATGATGTTTATGTGGACCTACAATGGAGAGAGATGGTACTCATAGTCTCAACATAAAAATAATTTTTTATGAATTACATTAATTTTTAAAGCCTTCATTAAAAAACTCATGTCTTGATTCCTAACAAAGTTAGATAAGTAATAGTACGTTAGTGAATAAAGAAATGGCTCTACATCATGGCAAAGTAGTGTTTTGTTACCCTGGGTAGTTCCTCAGAAAACGAGATTAAATAGGTTAAATTTAACCTTATCAGGATATGACACTTAAACTTCCCTTATGGCCAGTTCACACTAACCGTCACTTCGCATCGTGCCAAAATATTCCGTAATGCATTTCAAATGGCGGCATTCACGTAGGCAGTCAACTTTCCTTCACATCAAGGTTCCTCTGGATGGAGAATTTTGATGGTATCGCCATCTGCTAACACTGGGGTTTTAAGATACTCGCTGATGTTGTAGTAGTTGATTTTGGGCTTTTGTTTCTTCTTAACTTGTAGGTCCACATAAACATCATATCGCTGTGAATAAGGTAAAGAGAGCTCCCGCTCTGTGGCTCACCACTGCATTACGCCAGTTAATGAATAAACGTGATGCTGCACATAGGGCCTTCAAGCGTAACCCAACTCCCGAGGCGTACGAAGCTTATAGGAAACTCCGAAATAGAACCAAGCAGAGCGTGAGGAATGCCAAAATCAGACATGCCCGCTCTGTCGTATGCGGCATATCAAAACCTGCTGCACTGTGGAAAAAGCTGCGCAGTTTCGGTATAGGGAAGCGAAGATCTGACGCTGTTTATCAAGCGTCTGCAGAAGAATTAAACGATTTCTTCTCAACAGCTGTAAACTGCCACGCAGCGACAAATTACCAGCCCCAAGATATCAATCTCTCGAGAGACAAGTTTTTCCTAAAACATGTCACTACCGGCACAGTACACAAGGCAATTACGAGAATCTCTTCCGAGGCAGTAGGAAATGATGGAGTGAGCATTGGCATGATCAAGAACGTCGTAGACACTATTACTCCAGTTATCACAGACATCTTCAACCTGTCTCTTGTCAGTAGTACATATCCTACTGAGTGGAAGCAAAGTTTAATTCAACCTATACCCAAGACTGACAACCCTAAGTCGCCATGTGACTACAGGCCGATCAGCATACTACCTGCGATATCTAAAGCCCTAGAATACATCGTCCATGAACAGCTGACGGATTACCTCAAAACTCATAACATCCATGACAAATATCAGTCAGGCTTTCGAAAGCACCATAGTACAGCAACTGCATTAATCAAAGTAACTGATGACATTAAACATGCTATGGACAGACGTGAAGCTACCATCCTAACACTGCTTGACTTTAGCAAGGCTTTTGATACAGTTGACTTTGATATATTACTAATTAAAATGAAGCAGCTGAATTTCTCAAACAGCGCAATACACTGGTTCGACAGCTACCTCAAAAACAGAAGTCAACAAGTCATTTGTGGGTCGGAAAAGTCATCATGGAAAAACGTGCGCTCTGGAGTTCCCCAAGGCTCCGTCCTTGGTCCATTACTCTTCTCACTGTACATTAATGATATTTCTTCAGTGATTCACTCCTGCAACTACCATCTATATGCCGACGACATCCAACTGTACATAAGTGCAAGCCCCAAGAACATTGCTGACGCAGTAGCGAGTATGAACGCAGATCTTTGCTCTGTTTCTCGATGGGCACAGAACCTAGGTCTGAAACTAAACCCCAAGAAATCCCAGGTCATACTTATATCTCATCCAAAGTTAATCAGTCGGTACTTTCACGAAACAGTCCCTCAAATACACCTCAATGGTACCCAACTACCATACCAAAAAACAGTAAAAGACCTTGGAATAATCTTGGATGAACACCTAAACTGGGAAGAACAAACAGTTACAGCTTGCCGGAAATCGCTCTCCTCCCTACATGCAATTCAGAAATTTAGAAAAATATTTCCAACCCATGTTAAACAAAAATTAGTCCAAACACTAGTCTTGCCTAATCTTTACTACTGTGATGTAGTTCAACACGGCACAAATAGTGAAAATTCGAGACGCCTCGAGCTAGTGATGAACGCTTGCGTTAGATACGTATGCAATATACGGTTGTATGATCATATCAGTCCTTCATACTCCCAGCTAGGTTGGATACGCCCACATAAGGCACGCGATCTCCACACGATGTGCTTACTTCATCGATTTCTTAGCCACTGGTGCCCCCAATACTTATCTTCTCACATTAAACACCTATCATCATTCCACAACCGCAATACCAGATCGGATACGTCTAGCATCTTGGCTGTACCTTTACATAACACAAAATCTTTCTCCATGTCATTCTCCATCTCAGCCATACGACTATGGAACGCGCTCCCCTGTGATCTGCGTCTTATCCGGAACCACTCAACATTCAAGAGTGAACTCAAGACTTACATATTAGGGACGGTATAGCCACCATTGTTGGGCCCCTCTCATCTCTTTCTTTCTCCTCTCCATCATAGCTTCGAATTTTACCATTCTATTTCTCTTCCTCTAACCTATCTACCTCTTCTATATCTCTTTCACCCCATTCTATCGTCTTATGTCTCTGCTTGATGAGAATAACTCACAAGCTGCAAGAATATAACGAGAAAATTCCCAACTAGCAATAGGACTGACATTCATAAAAGAAAAATATGTTTACTTTCATATACATAGTCATTATTATTATTATTACTACTATTACTATTATTCTTGATTGTTATAATTAATTTTTGATTGTTATAATTATCATTGTACTACGTTTATAATCTCTATTTTTTTCTTAACATTAATACTGTATAACATGTAATATGTCCTTAATGTTCTGTAGAAACTGAAATTTGTTGAATCTGAGTATGCCTGGTTAGGTGTAAGAGGGGGCCTGAAGGCCCTAATCTTGCCAGGTAAAATAAATGCATAAATAAAAATAAATAAATAAATAATTTTGTTGTATTTTGTTTTCGTGACAAATTTTTTGTGTTCCATGGGACTTGGATTTCATTTCAAAAAAATGGTTCAAATGGCTCTGAGCACAATGGGACTTAACATCTGAGGTCGTCAGTCCCCTAGAACTTAGAACTACTTAAACCTAACAAACCTAAGGAAAGCACACACATCCGTGCCCGAGGCAGGATTCGAACCTGCGACCGTAGCGGTCGCGCGGTTCCACACTGTAGCGCCTAGAACCGCTCGGCCACCTCGGCCGGCGATTTCATTTCCATTGAGTTATCTTACACAAGCTGGGTCAGATATCCGAAAGCGAATTATTCTCCACTGTTTGGCTACAGAACCCTGTTTTTCAACAAAATCTCCGATCTTACTGGAAGGACCTGTATGACAGCATGGTACCATTCTACTGGTCGACAAGGAAGCCAATGTCTTGCTACATCAATGACCTCCGTATCATCCCACATACTGCTTCCCGCGGAGTGCATCCTTCAGTGAGCTAAACACATGTGGTCGGAAGGTGTGAGATCGGGACTGTATGGTGTATGGGGAAGGACAGCCCAATGAAGTTCTTGTGAGTTCTACTCGGGTGCGCAGACTTTTGTGAGATCTTGTGTTGTCATGGAGAAGGAGAAGTTAGTTTGTATTTTTGTGACGATGAACACGCTGACGCCGTTTCTTCAGTTTCGTAGGGGGCAAACAATACTCTCCAGAGTTGATCGTTGCCCCATGACGGAGGACAACAAACAGAATAACCCTTCAGAGTCCCAGAAGACAGTCGTTATGACTCTACCGTCTGAGTGTGCGGCCTTGAACTATGTCTTCGGAGGATAGGTGGTGTGGCGCAACACCATGGATTACCGATTTGTTTCCGGTCATCGCCCGTAACGATTTTCGACCAAAAAAATTGTCACGATCAGCCTCGTAAGGTGCAAGGTACTGCGCACAGATGCCCCTTCGTTTCTGTTTGTGGTCTGCTGCTAACGCTGATACACACCTTTCAGTACCCCAACAGGTGGACGATTGTGTCAGCACCACTAACAGGGTTGCACATTTGTGCAGCGAAAAGTTTGATTGTGATCTGTCGATCACATGGAATAAGTGCGTCCGCATTTTCCAACGGCAGGAATCACCGATGCGTGCGTGACCCTATTGCGATGATGACAGACTCCTCGCTCAATGACTCACCGTACTTTTGTTCACTACAAGGTCTTTATAGACAATCTGTAATCACCTCCGAAAAACATCATCCGGCTTTCCAGCAAAAGAAACTCTGGAATGAGATTTTCACTCTGCAGTGGAGTGTGCGCTGATATGAAACTTCCTGGCAGATTAAAACAGGAGAGCTTCTGTAAAGTTTGGAAGGTAGGAGACGAGGTACTGGCAGAAGTAAAGCTGTGAGGTAGCTTGGATAGCTCAGTTGGTAGAGCACTTGCCCGCGAAAGGCAAAGGTCCCGAGTTCGAGTCTCGGTCCGGCACACAGTTTTAATCTGCCAGAAAGTTTCAGTCACAGCTCTTTGCTTGGAACGCACCTTCGTTACAGACGCCATTTTGAAGGCTACGTATTGCTCCGCCACCTGTCATGATTACGTGAAGCTACAGCTGCTGAAGCGGGAATATTCCACGAGGTCCCACAACAAGTTCCGCATTTTTTTACAACCGTAATTGGCCGAGGAAAGGAATGTGTTGCATTATTTATTAAACGCCATTCGTAAATTAGAAAATAAGTTGCTGAAGCAGTTCTCATTAAATAACATTGTAAGTGAAAAAGCCAGCTCTAACGAAAGAGAAAAAAAAAGGACAGTTATTTATGACGGTAGTCGTGAGGTAAAGCGAAAAGAAACATAATATGCAAGGTAAACAGGCTCTGTTCATTCCCTTATAGATATTTTTAAGTGTACAAAAATAGCAAATAAATGTTGACGTTTTGAAATATTGTTTTCCTTCTCAACACTTCAACACACAAAACTGATCGAGAACAGACGTTATGAAGTTTGAAACTTCCTGGCAGATTAAAACTGTGTGCCCGACCGAGACTCGAACTCGGGACATTTGCCTTTCGCGGGCAAGTGCTCTACCATCTGAGCTACCCAAGCACGACTCACGCCCGGTACTCACAGCTTTACTTCTGCCAGTACCTCGTCTCCTACCTTCCAAACTTTACAGAAGCTCTCCTGCGAACCTTGCAGAACTAACACTCCTGAAAGAAAGGATATTGCGGAGACATGGCTTAGCCACAGCCTGGGGGATGTTTCCAGAATGAGATTTTCACTCTGCAGCGGAGTGTGCGCTGATACGAAACTTCCTGGCAGATTAAAACTGTGTGCCCGACCGGGACTCGAACTCGGGACCTTTGCCTTTCGCGGGAAAGTTTGCTTTAGCCGTTAATAAACTTCTGCGTGTTTAGGATTCTCAATTCCGGTACTGTTCTCCGACATTTTATGTCACGGATGGTAACTCATTAACTCACACAGTTCGGTACTGCGCTAAGCTAATTGACATGGCATACCGTGACGCACAGTGCGAATATATCCTGGCGCGTCGATGCCGTGACGTGGAGTGAGGTGACGTCCAGTGTGGGCTGGCTTTTAGCCGAAACAGTGTTAACTGACTTTGCTGTACACGAACTGAGCCTGTGAGCTCTGTGCGGCGCAATCCGGTATTCCTGGCTACGCTTGGGAGCCACGGCTTCCCCTTCAACGGCAGAGTGGAAACCGGTCGCCAGGGATGCACAACACTGTCTGACTGCTCCGCCGAGAGCCTAGACTGAGCATTGCGAAATGCAGTAATGAAGTGTTAGAGAATTGCACGCACTGACTTCTTCCACGAGCGAATCACTCGAGAGTTTGTTGTTACGTACGTCACATCAGGAGCACATTAGTATGACGGTGCCTAATGAACGATCCAACGGTGATTATCTGTACTCTTTTGTCAAGTCTAAAAATTGACCAGTTAAGAGTAACAGAGACGTGTTTGAGGACACAGTTGAGCGTCAAACGTTGCGTTTAGGGTTCGATTCCTTTTCGGGCAAGACCGAACTTTGGTAGCGCATCTGCCGGCGAGGAAGCGCGCTGCGGTTATTCAGCACACATTCTAATATGTTTAGGCAACAAACTACCGTTAGCCACCTTTCGCTGTGACCGTTAGTTGCCGTGCTACAGCTACGCGCTGAAGTGAGCCCGTGCACAGACTGTTCGTATGTGGGTTTAGTGGCAAAGACAGTGAAAGAACTTGAAGAACAACGCGTGTGTGTGAAATATTACTACAAAATTAGCAAAACTTTTACGGAGACATTCGACTGCGTAGGCGGTTGCCGCATTTTGTGGGCAAAGGGTCTGTCAGGAAAAAGCACGCATGGTTCGGTCACAGATCAAGAGGACGTTGGTTGGTTGTGTTCGTGTCTTTTTTGACTGCAAAGTCATTGTCCGTCAGGAATTCGTACCAGATGGTCAGATGGTAAACAAGTACGTCTTCGAGCGAATTTTAGCGCGTTTCAGAGATACTCTGCACTCGAAGAGGCCTGAATTGTGAAAAAACCGGGCTTGGATATTGCCTAATAACAATGCACCACGCCGCTCGTTGTCGGCACTATCTGGCAACACAGCATATTGCTAAAATGCCCCAACCACCCTATTCTACCTACCCCAAAAGGCTTCTTCCTGTTTCCCAAATTTCAAACCACTTTAAAAAAATGTTTCCAGATCAAAGAGGAGATTCAGGACACTGTGTCGAGAGACATGCCCATTATCTCAGAAAATGCACTCCAGAAGGATATGTATAAAAGGAAAAAACGGTGGGGACGGTATATTGCCAGTGGAAGGGACTGATTTGAGGATGACAAGCAGTAAGGATAATATAAGCGAAGTTTGGTCTTTTTTTGAACACCCCTCCTACACTCAAGAAGCCAGTTTCAATTATGGCCTACATTCGACTGCAGAGTGTTTCATGAGCGACATAAGAAAGGACCAATGCTTCTTGTTTGAAACCACCATTTTTTCCGTGATTGTAGGAGAGTGTGACATGCGGTTTTATTACAGTGACCGTATTGAGGAGATCGTTGACAGTGCAAGTAAATGTATCTAAAATTATTGTATCGTAAATTTGCCTTTCGAAATGTAGTTTTCACACAAAGTTTATTAAATTTAGGTCTAACAGCTTGTTGTTTAGGACTCTAATTTGTTTTTGGCATTATGAGTTTATGAACGTTTCGAGATGTAGGATTATGTCTAGGAAAAATGCGAATTAGCTTTCAGATACATCACATGGGTGGTTGAAGAAAGTACGAGTGTGTCTTAGTGGTGCCAAAGTGAAACCATGTCCTTAAAACAACCGACTATTTACTCTTTGACAGTTTCTTGTTGTATCGTTGCTTATGATGATAATAAAATTTAATATTTTGAAATTTTTTTAAAATTATGTTCCAAAGTGAAACCAGATCCTTAAAACGACTCAGGTTGTAGTTTTTGCCTGTTTCTTCTTGTATTCATTGCTTACATGGTAATGAATGTTATTTTTGTTACAGATTTTAAAATTATATTTGTTTTCGTGTTGTTGAGACTCAGTGGGTTTTGAGAACGTCCACTCTGCAGTCAATATTGGTCATTCCGAAATTTTATCGTAGATTCAAACTATGTGCCTGACAGAGACCATCCCAAGACCATGCCTTCTGCTGGGCCAGCTCTCACTGTCTGAGCTATTTGCGCTTGCAAGTGGCTCTTTCCTACTTCCCAGACCTTGCTGGTCCAGCCCTCCTGGATGAAATAATACCGCAGATACGAAGTGCTGTGTGAAAATTTCATTCTGCGAACAACCGCTAGGTTTACGCTTAGCTGTTTCTCCACGGTGTACTGCACTAGTCGAGTAAGTTGTTCAGCAGAATTACTGTGAAGTTTCCTGGGCACGAGACAGCTGCTGGCAGAAGTGAAACTGTGAGAGGTACCTCAATAGCTCGACAAGATTTCGGTGTTAGCGGTGCACCACGAAGTTTCAGCCTGCATCAGTATTTTGCAGATCGCTGCATTCTGTTGCACAGTTACAGTGCACAACAACCCATTCTAATTGTGAATTCAGACAGTGTACCCCCCATGTGTTCTTCTGATTTAGATAACTCTTTCTGCAAAGTAGCACTCACTGAAAGTAGAGCTGAAATAATTGTGGCGGCTGTTTCGCGAGGTGGCGCAGTGGCTAAAACACTGCAGTGGCATTCGGGAGGTCGATGGTTCACATCCCTGTCGGGATATACAGCTTTTGGTTTTCCGTGATTTCGCTGAATCGCTGCAGGCAAATTCTGGAATGGTCCGGCCGATTTCCTTCTCCTTCCTTTTGTAATCGGAGCTTGTATTTCGTTTCAAACGGCCGCTCTGTCAACGGGACGTTGAACTCTTAATCTTCCTTCCTTTGTGCATGTGTCATACAACATATGTATTGATTAAGCTGATGACGCCCA
Organism: Schistocerca nitens; assembly: GCF_023898315.1. Lineage (NCBI taxonomy): Eukaryota > Metazoa > Arthropoda > Insecta > Orthoptera > Acrididae > Schistocerca > Schistocerca nitens. Next base: position 575,985,307 of record NC_064617.1, read on the forward strand.
GACACGAAATTCATCATACAGAGATTAATGCACAAATAGAAACTTCTGCTACAGACGATTACAATTTCTAAGGGGGGAAAACGACGCACCACGAATACATTATCCGAATGGGGCGTAAGTAGGTAGATGTGATTCACATGTGCAGACAAACAAATTATTGCAATTCCAGAAAAATTGGATGATTTATTCAAGAGAAAGAGCTTCACAGATAGAGAAAATCAATAACAGTTTGGTCCACCTCTGGCTCCTATGCAGGCAGTTATTTGCCTCGGCGTTGATTGATGGAGTAGTTGGATGTTCCTTTGAGAGATATAGTGCCAAATTCTGACGAACTGAAATCCCGAGTTGGTCGGAGGATCCTGCCTTTAATGCTCCTAACTTTTCAGTTGTGGACTGATCCGACGACCTTGATGGCCAAGGTTGAGTTTGACAAGCACGAAGACAGGCAGTAGAAACTCTCGCCGAGTGCGAGCGGGCATTATCTTGCTGAAATGAAAGCCCAGGACGGCTTGTCTTGAAGGGGAACGAAACGGGGCGCAGAATATCGTCCCCATACCTTTTTGCTATAATGGTGTCGCAGATGACAACCAAAGGGGTGCTGCCCAGACCATCGCTGCTGGAGTTGGGGCCGTATGGCGGTCGACATTCAGGTTGGTGTCGGATCACTCTCCGATATCTCTCCAGACACTTCTCCGGCCTGGATTCTCATCGCTGGAGTAGAATTCTCTTTGGTGATTATTCCCGCTTCGAAATGAGCCCCGATGGCCAGCGAAATCGTGTTTGGATACGCCCCAGATAGCGGAGAGATACCGACCTCACTGTCGTGCGCCGTACGTTCCGACAACCGGGAATCATGGTCCTGGACCCCATTTTATTTGGTAGCAGGACTCCTTTGCTTGTCATTAGTGTTACTTAAACATCGATAAAATATCGATTAATCGGTAGCACCAGCACTGCTGTCACTATCAGTAGTCTGGTTTAACTATCGATAGTCCTATCGTTTATAATGTAATTATTTTTTAACTGGCACCTGAAAAATTGTCCGTTCCTATTACCTCCTTGGCGTTTGGAGTAAAAAGGGAAAGTAGATTTTATGGAGGTATTAAATCAACATCAAATATGGTAGCGCCTTAGCCAGTCTGTTATTTATAAACTGTGTTAGTAATAGATTGGTTGCTGTGGGGGAGGGTTCGTGACAGAGGGAATTTTCTTGTTTGTCTTCCAGTGATGACAACTCACGGTCGAGCGAATCTCGTGCTGATCAGATGCTTATGGTAAAAACTACGCAAGTAAATAACACGGATTCGTGAATGCGCATTATACAGATTGCCATCTTCAAATGTATGAGCTTACTTACTTGTACCAAGGAATACAAAGTAAATAAGGCAGTTAGTAGAGGTTCAAAAATGGCTCTGAGCACTATGGGACTTAACTTCTGAGGTCATCAGTCCCCTAGAACTTAGAGCTACTTAAACCTAACTAACCTAAGGACAACACACACATCCATGCCCGAGGCAGGATTCGAACCTGCGACCAGAGTGGTCGCGCGGTTCCAGACTGTAGCGCCTAGAACCGCTCGGCCACTCCGGCCGGCGTTAATAGAGGAAAAAATGGCATTTTAACGATTTGTTAAGTGTTTGCGTCTGTACTGTGTAATGCATTTTAAAATAAATACAATTATTATCGTTATTAATTGAACACGCTTGCTACTGTGCTCTTCTGTTTCTGAGTCCTCATTGTACTTTTAAGTGTTTTCAGCTGTACGTGTTAATGTGTAAGCTGATTCGAAAACACAAAACACTGACGCAATCGTAATGCCCCTACGTCACTTCTGCTTTTGTAGAAGCACAAATGTCATTCATATGTTGGTTCCCCGTGTTGTGTTCCTTAGAGGAGGTCGGCCTGAGTGGCCGAGTGGTTCTAGGCGCTACAGTCTGGAACCGCGCGACCGCTGCGGTCGCAGTTTCAAATCCTGCCTCGGGCATGGATGTGTGTGATGTCCTTAGGTTAGTTAGGTTTAAGTAGTTCTAACTTCTAGGGGACTGATGACCTCAGAAGTTAAGTCCCATAGTGCTCAGAGCCATTTTTGAGCCTTAGCGGAGCTGGTTCCTTCGAGGACACGCCAGCTCCCACAAGACTCAATATTAAAGCACAACCCGCCGAGTGCCAAGTTTCTTTATTTGTGTGGTGGCTGTTTCACCCTGTTTTGTCCACTGCATCACCTTAACAGTACAAAGTGGTAAGGTCTTACGGGACCAAACTACTCAACTCATGGGTTCCTAAGCTTACGCACTACTTAATCTAACTTATACTAAACTTACGCTAAGGACAACAGACAAACCCATCCTCGAGGGAGGACTCGAACCTCAAGCGGGGGTGAGTCGCTCGGAACGTGACAATGCGCCCCAGACCGCGCGGCTACCCCGCGCGGCATTTTTATCGAAAACAAAGGCTATTGTGACTTTATTTCATAATTCTATTTTAGCCAGTGACGAACGGCGCAATGTTCGAAAAAGAACTGAGATTGATAAAAGAGGTGCCAATCCGATGAAACAGCACATGCCATACGCTCAAAAGAATTTTTGGAAGTACGAAGTGAGCATGAGATTGGGATCAATGAAAGTTCAAAAGCACTGCCTTCTCTCACAGTAGAAAATCACTTAGCTGTACAGGAGATAATAGTTCTTCTTGAAGCTTTTGAAGCAGCAACAACAACAATCTCAGGAGAGTCATACATGGCTGTTTCCTTAATAATACCTCTTATAAGAGGTATTGCTGCAAAGTTTTCAGACTTGGGAAGCACCTTAACGACTAATAAAAGACGAAGTGTTCTGGATTTCTTGATTAAATCAGTTAATTAAAGAGTGAAAAAACCATTTAACACATTGACTGTTAATAAGCTTGTGACATTAGATCCTAGGTTTAGAAAACTTGTTTCAGGACATTTCAAGAAACAGAGAACGCTGCACAAGTATTTCAGAAAGAGTATGCTGCTATCATCGCATCAATTACAAGAATAATACCTGAAACAGAAGCATCCGCAGGCAGTGCTTAATACGTCTACTGATACGTCTAACAGTTTAGAATCGGATGATCTACCTTTTTTGGCCAATTAGCAACAGCGGAATGTCGATGTCATTACACTAGTCCGTGATTCCATAATTGTTCTACATCAATATTTTCAAAAACCTGTAATAGTTAAGCACTCTCGGGCTGGGCTAGCACTTGGATGGGTGGCCATCCGGTCTGCCGAGCGCTGTTGGCGAGCGGGGTGCACTCAGCCCTTGTGAGGCGAACTGAGGAGCTACTTGATTGAGAAGCTGCGGCTCCAGTCTCGGAAACTGACATACGGCCTGGAGAGCGGTGTGCTGACCGCATGCCTCTCCATATCCGCATCCAGTTGGTTGGTTGGTTGGTTTTGGGGAAGGAGACCAGACAGCGAGGTCGTCGGTCTCATCGGATTAGGGAAGGACGGGGAAGGAAGTCGGCCGTGCCCTTCGAAAGGAACCATCCCGGCATTTGCCTGGAGCGAATTAGGGAAATCACGGAAAACCTAAATCAGGATGGCCGGACGCGGGATTGAACCGCCGTCCTCCCGAATGCGAGTCCAGTGTCTAACCACTGCGCCACCTCGCTCGGTCCGCATCCAGTGACGCCTATGGCTGAGGATGACACGGCACCCGGTCAGTACCGTTGCGCCTTCATGGCCTGTTCGAGAGGAGTTAAGTTAATGTAATAGACAAGCACGCTTGTGTGTTAGAATATAGAACAAAATCTAATAGTATGTTGCGTGTAATGGCCACAAAATTTTGTGGTCTCCAGGAACTTCAGCTCTTGCGTAGGGGTTTTTGTCCAAGGCAGGATAAATAATTACTGTAAAACGCAACAGACTAAACGAGAAGAATTTAAAAATCGTACTTCCACTTTTTAATGTATTTTAAACAACAAACTAAGGGACAAGAATTTAAATACTTAACTTTGTACAAAACAAAATTTGCATATCTTCTGTTGTTGTATTTTAAGCATTAAAAATTCTTAAAAAGCTAGTTTTCATTCGAAATTCCAGTATCAAGCAATCGATAGATAATCGATACATCGCAAGTTTTATAAATCCTATCGATAATATCGGATGCTCAACTATCGATGTTTAAGTGACACTAGCTGTCATCCGCGGCAACCTTACAGACAGCGTCATGTCGACAACATTCTGCGCCCCATTTTGTTGCCCTTCATAACAAGACATCCTGGTCTCACATTTCAGCAAGATAACGCCCGCCCTCACTCGGCAAGAGATTTTGGTGGTTGCTAAACCACACATTAGCCAAGTACGCCGCCAGATCTCTCCACAGTTCAGAACATTTGGAGCATTAAGGGCAGGGCCCTCCAAGCAGTTCGGGATTTTGACGATCTAACGCGCTCACAAGACAGAATTTGCCACGATTTATCTTAGGACACGCAACAACACTACCAATCAATGCTGAGCCAAGTAACTGCTTGCATAAGGGCCAGTGGTGGACAAATGCCTCATTGACTTCCTCTATGTGTGAAGCTCTTTCTCTTAAATAAATTCTGAACTGTAATCATCCGTTTATCCGTACATGCACCTCGCATCTACCGATTTACGTTCCATTCGGATAATTCCTTCGTGGTGCCTTTTTTTGTCTTAGAGTGTACATGGACTATGTACGAGTGTATTAACACATTACTGCATGCCATAGATAAATGTGCTCTTTGTCTATCGATCACCGTCTGTGTCCCGATTTTAATTGTGAGCGGCCTATTTGTTGCCAGTTTCAGGAAACTCGGTTATTGTTAGCGTAATGAGACGTTTTAAGATTACGATATTTTATGTAATATCGTAGTGAAACTACTTAATTGAGGATTTTAAACGTAATTACTTTCTAGAACCTTCCTACGCTGCTCTTCCTGCGGTAACTGCCCTAGAACAAAGATGTTAGTATTTACAGCACAGTATCTGCCGGCCGGAAAAGACGGTGAATCCCGCCGTATAAGTTGTGTAATTAATAAAGTTGCGCGAAGAAGTACCACAAATAAAACCCCACGTTAAACTGAAAGGATCCAGCGAATCGCTACTGCAGAAGACAGTTCCAAATTTTGCATTTCTGTCTCAATCTCTATCGGTATACATGGTGAACTAGAACTGCATCGACAACCTTTCAGAGGTTTTTGGAGACAACTGTGTGTTCTGGTAAAAGCGACGCACAGTCTCCGATGGATCGATCCAGGTCTATTGCATTTCGTAGGCTTTATTGCCCCAATTTTCTTCGTATCTGTATTGCACTGCAAATAGTACGCGACGGTGCAAATGTCGACGTCATGTGGTGTGTGTCTTGTTTACATTCGCTCACGGCAGCTGCTTTTGACGGAAATAATTCCCTCTTTCACTCGTTGTCCTCAAATCTGCATTGAGTACTGCTCGGTTCTGTCTAGAGTTTTGCTTCGCGGCAGCGTTAGTTGTGCGTTAACAGTGATACACGCTAGTACTATGGATAAGTTTATTGATGAAGCTCTGGCCCATATGCACCTCGTGTATATAGGTGCAGTGAATGCAACAGAAGAACGGCACAGTGACGCAAAGTTGAGCTGACCCCCAGCAACGGCAACCACGTCACAGCACTGTCTGAGGCATGTTGCATTGCTCTGTGTTGTGTGTTGTACGTTTTGGTGATTGCAACTACAGGCTTCTTCACTGTTGTGAAAGTATTTTCACAGAAACAAGGATGATTTCGGTAAGAAAACCGATTAAATTTTACGAGGCGTGTTTTGTAAGCAATTACCGTTATGAAATGAAACCAGTGGAAATTCCGTAGCGTTTTTATTTTTACATGAAAGCTTGTACTTCCCGCCAATATTAACCGTGTTTACGATTGTTTGTGAGTATGTGAATGCCTCCTCCGATTGAGAATCTCGGCGAGTCTGAAACATGCGCTATGATTCATTTTCTTAATGCTAAACACGTGAAATCGGCTGAAATAGATCGTGAGAACAATTACGTGTATAGAGAAAACATTATAAGCCGTACGAATGTGCTTGATGAAGATCGAAGTGGGCGACCTTCAGTCATTACTGACAATTTGGTGCAGAAAGTTATCGAGAAAGTCAGAGAGAAAAGACGCTTTAAGATTTTAATATTGTGTGCTGACTTTCCTCAAATGTCAAGAAGTATAGTTTAGGCGACTGTTGCCTAATGAAGCAGCAGGTTTCTACGAGGATGATATTCAAAAATTGACTGTACGTTACAATAAGTGCTTTATACTGGTGCGAATTATGTAGAAAATTAGATTAAAAAAATGGTTCAAATGGCTCGGAGCACTATGGAACTTAACATCTGAGGTCATCAGTCCCCTAGAACACAGAACTAGTTAAACCTAACTAACCGAAGGACATCACTGACATCCATGCCCGAGGCAGGATTCGAACCTGCGACCGTAGCAGTCGCTCGGCTCCGCACTGAAGCGCCTAGAACCGCTCGGCCACACGGTCGGCAATAGATTAAAGCACAGGCTTTCATGTAAATATAAAATTGCTACGAAAAGTCTACTTGTTTTATTTTTATTTAAAAACACACCACGTAATTACTTATGAACCGGCAGCCGGAGACTGTGCCTCGCATTTTTGAAAATATTCAGAAGGTATCCCTGAACAACCTCTGAAACTTTGTCGGTGGATTTCTGGTTCACACTATACAGTATTTGTAGAGTAAAGTGGTCACAACACAAAGGTCCCCAGAATGAATTTTCCCTCTGCAACGGAATTTGTGCTGATTTGAAACATTCTGGCAGATGAAAACTGGGTGCCGGACTGGGACTCGAAACCGGGAACTTTTCTTTCGTCTTTGCCTTGGAGTTTGGGCGACATCTGAAGAGACTCTGCCTCAGTCCGTAGAGCACTTGCCTGCGGAAAGCAAGAAAGATCCCTTGTTTGAGTCTCGGTCCGGCACTCATTTATAATCTCCCAGGAAGTTTCAAGCCAATGTTGGTTTGAACATCGCAGTCCTTTACCAGGAATGATCCTGTTGGAGGTGGCGTGCCGTTGCCTTCTCTAGCCTTTAAATGAGCTCCTCAGCCAGTTACACAAAGCCGAGTCACATAAATGTGACCACTGCCTATGTTCGACGTCAACGTGCAATAACCACTCACAGACGGCAGGTGGTAGCACTAACAGTGGGGGGCATATAGAGCGTGTTGGCGAGGACGTGGAAAACAGTTAGTCGTTGTTGTAATGCGGAAACGGAGATATTTATCTGACGTCCAAAAGGGCATGACCATTGGCTTTTAGGACAAGGGTGGAACGTTGCTGCGTACGGGCCTCCGCAGCAGGCGCACGGTTCATGCACCTAGGCCTTCTAGTGTTCATCGGCGACGAAGGCTGGAATTTGCAAGCCAGTACCGCAACTGGATGTCCCAGAGTTGCGACAGGTTGCCTTTCCACATGAATAACGGTTTATGCCCCATCGGAGTACCGGAACAATCGTCGGAGAAATCCAGGCCGGAGGAGGGAGCTTTATGGTCTGCAAAATGTTTCCGTGGCATTGCCTGGGTGATCTCGTCGTTCTGGAAGGCACAGTGGATCAACACAAGTATGGGTTATCGTTGGGACTAGGTCCACTTCTACATGGAGTATGTTTTTCCTCAGTACGATGGCATCTACCAGCAGGACAATGCAGCGTGTCACACAGCTCGCAGAGTACGTGAGCGGTTCGATGGGCACCAGGATACGCGCACTCCCCTGGTAACAAACTCCCTGGGTTTAAACGCAGTGGGGCCACCTCGGGTGGGCTGTTCGTGGGAAACTTAGCGCAGCTGGCCACGACACTGGAATGATCGTGGCTCCATATCACTGTCGGCGCCTTCCAGAACCTCACTGATATTGTTCCTGCACGTCGCCCATCAGTCCGCGGTGCAACAGGGAGTTATTCAGGCTTTTAACAGGCTGGACCGTGTAACAGGACCTAGAGTTTAACGTGGATAGCGAACCACGTTGAAGGTGAACAATTAAAAATGGACAGAAGGGACAAATAAAATTCCCAGGACTGTCCGGGGATCGTACCCCACACCTTTGGATACGTAAACTGAAACTGCCAGTTATTAAGAGCCGCATTTTAAACCTTAAAGACCTGAAAAAATATATAGAACTACAGACTGTTCTTTTCCCAAAGTACAGATGATATTGAAGCAGATGACGTCGTACCTTGTACTTTTGCTTTTATTTATCGAACTCTGAACGTTAATCTGTTTGACATTTTTATCTCCAGTTTGACAAGATAATATATCGGGTGGTTATAATTAAACTTTCCCTATTTAACACGTTATAACAGCAAACTAATTACCTTACGAGTACCAAACTTGGTAGCATTAATGACAAGGATATGGGGAAGAGAAATACGACAGAATCAATTCAGTTGAAACATTTTTAATGTGCTACTATGGTACATCATACCATTACATACCGGTACCATTAGCCACAGAAAGGGCTCAGCATGGCACCATTAGTGTCCATTGCAGAACGAAGTGTGCCCGTAGGTATGCTGGCTACCTCTGTTAATATGCTGCGCTTCCGATCAGCGCATATGCGAATGCTCCCTGGTAAACACTGTCCTTCAGGTAGCCCCACAACCAGAAATCACAGGCAGTGAGATCAGAGTGCCGGCCAAGCGTTTGAAACTGATCGGCTGATAATTCGATCTTTACCAAATGTGTTTAGGATAAGCGGGTGTACTTGACGAGAGATGTGCGGTGGGGCCCTATGCTGCATGAAAACAACTGAGTTCAGTGAGTCTGTCTCCTGTAGGCGGGTGTGAGACGCTCTTGAAACTTGTCACAGTAACGCTGCCCTGTCACACTGCAGGTCTTTAGTTCTTGAGCGCCGACCTGCTCAAAAAAGGATGGGCCACTGAAGCCACATCATACGGTGACACGTTCACGATTAGAGGAACTTCATGCGTAGTGTCTGGAGGTGAAGATCCCCACACTCGCCAATTCTGTGTATTCACCTCACCCATCAGAGAAAAATGAGCTTCGTCTGGCCATAGGATGGTCCAGGGCCAGCCCTCGTCAAGTTCAGTCCATGTGAGAATGTGGAGAGCGAAGTCAACTTGTCGTTGTGCGTCCTGTGGTGCATGCTGTTGTACGATATGGATCTTGTACGGATACCATTTGACGATGCACCTCGCTTATAGTGGACCACGGACGTTCAGCTGTCGTGACACAGCATGCACACTGTCTGACGATCGGGAATAGCGTGCAGCATTGTCTGTCATAGAAGAGCAATTTCATCGACCACCTTTGGTACAAACGGTTGTCGGCCTTTTCCCGGAGCGACGACCAGTTCTGCAGTCTATTCGAACTTCTCCATCATACTCCCCCAGCAGATGGAGAAAAAGGACACTTTCGTAATCCTTTCAGTCAGCAATATTCTCGAATTGCAGCTGCAGAACTACTGTTGTTTTGATAATAGAGCTTCAGGAATAATGCCCAGCTGTTTTTCTCCAAGCTCATGTTGACACGTCAACAAGTGCACTGCGACTGGTCAGCTGTGAGAAACTATGAATCACGATGACTGATCACGGCACTTGGTGGCCATAGCTGGAACTGGACGATGGCGATGTGACGAATGGAAATCATGCACCCCATACTCTGGACATCAATACCACCTAGTGTGGTACTCATACTGTAATTAGTTTTCGTGTTATAACGTGTAAAACAGAGAAAGTTTGATCATAATGACCCAGTACGTTATGAATTATAATATCTACTAAGGGAACAGAATTTGCTGTCAGTATCATACAAAAGTTTAGGTATACCGTCTGTAACGGTGTAGATACAATATATTTGTTTCCACAGAAATATCCGTTTTTGCTTACAGATAGACTGAGTGGAGTTCCTCTTTACAAAATGTGTTCCGAAACAATTACCCTCATACAGAACCTTTATAGAAGAAATAGTCCCATACCTATTACATTAACAATTACCTTAGGGTTATTTCCCTGGGTTTTAGTTATTACTTTGACACAAATGGAACATTATCAGGCTGACATTCACATGAGTGATATAGTGCTTTCCAGTACGAGTAAAGATTGCTTCTATGTAACATCAGCATCAATGACTGCACGCAGGAGTCACAGGAACTATTTTCAGGGGGCAGGCATCCAGTACGGAAATTCTGCTGCCGCCACATGCATTACTGCGGACTATCCATCTGTCAGCATGTCTCTGGCCTCCAGTCATCATTTACACGTACAAGCAAAGTCTTTAATGATGAACCAGCGAAGTGCTTCACGGAGGAGGTTAGTGTTTAATGTCCCGTCAACATCGAGGTCATTGGAGACGGAACACAAGCACTGATTAGTGAAGGATGGAGAAGCAAAGCGTTCGAAGGAATCATCCCAGTATTTGCCTGAAGCGATGTCGGGATATCACGGAAAACTTTTATGAGGACGGCCTGACGCGGGTTTGAGCCATCGTTCTCGTTGAAAATCCAGTGTGCTAACCACTGCGCTAAGTCGCTCGGTAAAGTATTTCACGTAAGGCCGCTTTCACACTATACGGTTTTGACCGTACGGCAAAAAGCCGTACGAGTTTTAGCCGTGCCTGTGTTGCTTTCACATTACACGGCTTTTTGACGTGACCAGTTGTTGGTGTCTATTCAGTTTGCTTAATGTGTGTATCAAGATGAACCGTAAACGAGTTGTTGCTTTGTGGTTGCTTCATCGTCGCCGCAAAAGAAAAGGTCGTCTTTTGTGGGTACACCCCATTAACCAGAGAAGAGACGAAGTGGGTTTATTTTATACACTCTTTGAAGATTTGAGGAACGACGGAAATAAATTCTTTAACTATTTCCGAATGTCTATTACCTCGTTTGACGAATTACATAGAAAACTAAAGGATGTGTTACAACGACAAAACACACAATTCCGCAATTGCATCCAACCTGTTCAAATGCTGGCTATCACGTTAAGGTAATTTAATACATAAAAACTAGTTCTGTTTATTTACTTATTTATTTGTGTTTTACATTTTTATTACGCTCAGATTATGAAGTAGAAAAGTCAATATCAATATCAGCAGTTGAAACCAAAGAGTTTGTAGCAGGACTGACTGTACTGTCACTTTGTGGCGACAGGCTCTCTGCAAAAACGTTGTAGAACTGCGTTGTTGATGGTGGGCCTTCATGGCTACTTGTGGAAGGCGAAGGGTATGGTGGTGGCACTTTATTAATTCGTTGATAAGAACTGCGACCTTGAGAAGTCTGTAATGGTTGTTCGAGAAAAGTAGTTGGGTTTGGTGCAGCTGGAGGAGGACGAATCTGATGCGTATGGTAAGAGGATATTGGAGCAGCATTTTCCATAGGTGAATAAGAATAAGCTTGAAATCTATTATTATAGGGCATGGGAGGTGTGTAATGGGTAAATGGAGGAGGTTGAGCTGTCAATATATTTCTCCTTTCATATATATTTTCTATAACTTTGAGGACTCCCATCTGAAACTGAAGATAATCCTGTTCATCAAATTTTTCCAGATGAGGCTTCAGACTAAGTAAAAATGACATTTTGCTGCAAGGTTTGTCTTCTTCCAGAGCTCGTAATATTTTCATTTCGATTGCATCAGGTTTTCTATGTTTTCTGTTTGTATGGCACTCGCTTTTGGATGTTTGTTGTGTGGGTGCTGTATCAAATGGCCCAGAAACATTCTCAGTATTTTCGACGGAGCCCTGCGTTTCTATATCTTCTTCCAGTCTGGCGGTGCGTTCCGATTGAAAACTGTCCTCCGTCTCTCGAGCATCATACAGCTTTTTTAGAAACTGCAGCTGATCAGAATATACATACTTTTTCATTTTCTTTGCTGCTGAGCCACTTTTTTTCGCAGCTTGAATTTTTATGTTTGACTTCACAAAGGAGTCTCGTAGATTGGTCCACCTCCGTATTACTTCTATACCTACATCAAAAGAAAACAAAACTGTATGAAAACATTTTAATTTTGTATAGAAAAAAGCAAAACTGTAACAAAAAATGTCCACTGCAAACTAAATGTCACTGATTTTTTTTCGTTTTGTTCAGGTATCTGGCAAGCGGTTGTTCCTTCACTGACTTACATTTCCAGTACAGAATTGGGATTTCTACAGCAAGTAAAGTGGTTAATGATGTATGCACAGCAATTTGGTCATCACTGCGGGAAGAATGTATACAAAGACCGACCAAAGAGGTATGGGAATCAATAGCGGCTGGATTTGAACGTACTGCTAATTTCCCCCACTGCTTAGGAGCGGTGGATGGAAAACATATCCGTCTTACTGCCCCATTTAATAGCGGATCAATGTACTTCAATTACAAAGAATACTTTTCTGTGGTTCTGATGGCTGTAGCGGATTCCAACTACAGGTTCATTTATGTCGACGTAGGAAGTTATGGCAAAGACTGTGACTCTTCAGTGTTCAGACGGTCCAGTTTATGGAAGTCAATAGAAAGTAATTCCCTGGAATTTCCAGACGTCCAATGTCTGCCTGGTACGGAAGGTCCAAAAGTACCCTACTTCTTCGTGGGAGACGCAGCATTTGGCCTACACACGCATTTGCTCCGGCCTTTTGGGGGAACAAACTTGACAGTTGAGAAACGTGTATTTAATTACCGTTTGTGCAGAGCAAGGAGGTATGTGGAATGTGCTTTTGGCATCCTCACCAATAAGTGGCGGTTGTTTCACCGACCTTTAAATGTTCATCCAGATTTTGCAGTAAAAATGGTTAAAGCTTGCATTGTTTTACACAATTTTGTACGTCAGAGAGATGGATTTATAATTGAAGACACCACATCCTTCACTGGTTTGGAAGACTTAGCCCAAGATGCCAACATAAGAGGAGGACTGACAGCCAACGCCATAAGGAACACTCTTTGTAAATATTTTATGACAAATGCTGGAAGCGTGTCATGGCAGATGTCAAAGATATAAATTAACAAGCCTTTTCCTTTTTGTAGATTGTTTGTGAAAGCCTGCGACTGTATAGTAAATAGTTTTCTTTATAAATAAATTACTGCTACCACTCACGTTTTTAATCGTTTTGTTTATATTTTGTACGACGCGTTTCGGGAAATAATTCCGATCTTCAAGTGCGTTTTTTTCTCTAAGTTTTCATTATGTGTAGTGTTTTTTTATTTGTGAGGTCTTGTGCGTGTTTCTCTTATAAATTACAGTAAAGAAAACAGAATGCAAGACCTGACACATAAAAAGACACCACACATGATGAAAACTTAGAGAAAAACGCACTTAAGGATGGGAATTATTTCCCGAAACGCGTCGTGCAAAATATAAACAAAACAAAAAAAACGTGACTGGTAGCAGTAATTTACTTATAAACAAACGATTTACTTTTAGAATAAAATTTATAACGTTAAATAAAAACTGTTTAAAACGTATTAAATGTAATATTAATATATTAAATAAATACTTACCAAACGCATTTTTATCTTTGTCTTCCATCTCATCAAAATCTTGCTTCAGTGCTACGCAAACTTCCCGCCAAGCATTCTTTGTAGCAATACGATCTCTATACGCATCTAGAGTTTTGTCCCACAGAACAGGTCTTACTTCCACCAAGGTTATCAAAAGTTCAGTATCAATTTCATCCATTCTTCTACACTTTTCAGTAAACAAGAATAAACACAAATGAATAAAACGACACTACAACGAACTAGTCGACGCCGTACGGCTCAAAACCGTCCAGTGTGAAAGCATGCACTTAGTCACGTAGGCCACTGTTGTCGAACTTGCCGTACGGCGACCGTCTGTTGTAGTGGCAAGACACGGCTGCAGCACGGCACGGCAGCGGCATTTTGCCGTCGCCGTATAATGTGAAAGGCGCCATACATTTCTTCACACCTACAGCCGTACGGCTTTTTGCCGTACGGTCAAAACCGTATAGTGTGAAAGCGGCGTAAAGGTCAACAATAAACTAGAATGATCTCTCCCCTAGCGTTCTGTAAAATTCGCTCTGTCCATATCTTCGGATGTAAATTGCTGTATTTGGTTTTTCATCTTGGGGTCAATCCATTTCAAGTCACCCAGGCAGTGTGGCTCAACATTTTTTGTTTTCCATATTTTTTATCATGTGTTCCCTATAAGTAGACGGTCTCAAAACACTGTTTGACAATATTTTATAAGCCATAGTTTTTCTGGTAGCCATTTTTAAAATGGTGGCTGGGCAAATTTTAATGGAAAACGTTGTTTGTGGAAAGTTATTTTAAAAGATATCAGAATAATTCAAAATCTATTGTCTTGAGCATTAAATGAACTTCAGGCATAAGTCCTTTTAATTTTTCTAGCATTCAAGAATCAGTCAATACTCTAAAAAATTGTTATTCGTTACTTTTTAAGATCATAAATTTTATTTTTATGAAGGAACAGAGACTCATTAATAATTGGTATTTCTTTGTTGAGCACTTACATAACTACCTGCAATACAAAGTTTAGTCCTACGGATGACTCCTATTCTTTTAGAGCTTTTTAAAAAATGCCTTTTAACGTCAATTGACACTGGTCAGTATCCAAAAAGAGAGTAAATGAAAATAAGTGAAAATTTTACAGAGTTTTCCTTATACGAATATCTCAATAAAATTGTGACTGAGGCTCAACTGCAATAAGAGTAATATAGCAGTGAATTATAGTAGAAACGCAGCCCTTCTACACGCTCATTCAGTGCCAAGTTAGCAAACAAAGGCCTGATATTATTACGATTGACATTGGTAGAAAGATGTTTAAGTCATTGCATACAAGAAAAGATAAAAAAATTCTACTCTCGAATAACAATAGTCAGTAATAACAATAGGTAAGAGTTCTGATTCTTAAACATAACGTACAGATATATTTGTTGTACTTCAACTGCTTACAGTGTACACACAATAATATTTCTGTATGTATTTGGATTTCAACTTTAGTTGTAACTACGTGCCAGCTGCTGTTTACAGAGTGAAACAAACGTAGTATTTCATTGTGTAGTTTGTCAGTTACGTTCCGTGTTCTACCAGACACTGTTGTGAGTTCCAATGGAGTCACTTTTCGTAATATTTCCTTTTGCAGGCACCCAAGCATTGTCATTTTTGGAAAGTTGAAAGGCAGTTTTTGGTCCCGAAGGGTGAAAGAAATGCACGAAAACATCATTGTTATCTTTACCTCTGTCTTCAATTTTTCGAAGCCGCCACTTCTCATCCTACATACAAACAATAAGTCATTGTTTGTGAAAGATGATATATTTGTAAAAAGTGTTGAAGCTGATGATCATCAGCGTTTGAGCCTTTGGAATTAACAATATATCTTCATTTATTGTCACTTATGGAGACATATCTATGATAGCTTCTTTCTCCTTTAACTGGTAAACAACATTCAAATCTCGCAGTCAATTTTGTTTTGATTTGTTCAGTTTCAGGTGAAGGAACAAATATACATTTAACTCTAGTAATATTTGAAAATATCTTGTGAAGTCAGGATCTGTTCTGTGTAACTTATCGTTTTGTTGTTCTGTCCATCCCATTGCAAGAATTCTTTCAATGTGATGAGGCAAAGTAATTCTACTCTGCCAATAAACCAAAACCATTTTCGTGTTGGCAAACATTAATGAAGTTTTTTTCTTATTTTTATATTGGCTGCTTACACTATCGCTGACGTTTATGACCATTTCAACATTACGTATGATATTCTTAATTTCCCGAATGAGGTGATGTTGAATGTGTACACGTTCGTGTATTATGATCGAGGTGGTTACTTGGTTCAAAAAAATGGTTCAAATGGCCCTGAGCACAATGGGACTTAACATCTGTGGTCATCAGTCCCCTAGAACTTACAAGTACATAAACCTAACTAACCTAAGCACATCACACACATCCATGCCCGAGACAGGATTCGAACCTGCAACCGTAGCGGTCACGTGGTTCCAGACTGAAGCGCCTAGAACCGCACGGCCACACCGGCCGGCGAGGTGGTTACCAATGACACAAATAGATTGCAACATACTTTGTCTTCCTTTTTAAAGTAGATGGCAAATGGATGCCGTGTTGCTTCTGTATTAGTCCAGTGAAAACTTTGAGTTTCATCCTATTCTGTAAATGTATAGCTTTCTGCAGAATCAACAATCACTAAACAGTGGGTGGTTTCTTTCAGGTTTTCTTTTGTTTCCTTGAAATGTTGGGCTCGAAGTTTTAAGTTAAAGTGATGGGATATTAAGAGCATCAGCTTACCAACAAGAGAATGAAAAAAATCGTCAGTGGGCATTATCTGTGTAATGAGCTCAGATCTACCGATTTGTACTCACTCTTTGAAAATTACTTCTTCATGCAAGATGTCAAGTTCCTTTTTCAAGAGGCCAATTAGGGTACCTTGTCAAGGACATTCTGCATAAGTGCCAAGCATACATTTTTCGTTATTAATGTCACTTACCATCAAATCCATCATGTCTCTATAATCTGCATTCAGCTTTGCTATTTTTGTCATAAGCTTTGTGTTTTGATGATGCTTGCAAACGTATACACTCTTAGTTGTAGATGAACCCAGAAGAACGCATCACTTTGATTACAGAATGCAAAACTTAGAGCAGCCAATTTTGTTATCTGGGTATTTCTGTTTATAGAGGCTGTAGAGCTCATTCAGCGAGAGAAGAATTAACCTTTTTCCCTTCTGCATCTTAACATTGTTAATCATATTCCTTTTTACCAGCACATAAGCAACTATTTTCATCATCCTCATAAAAGTCCTTAACACAATAAAAACTTCACTTATTTTGTTGGCACCTTGTATTTGCGATACCTTGATCGTTTACTAGCTGCCTACTTCACTTCACAATATATTCAGAGGCACCAAAATCCCTCTTCGGCCTTGATCTTGGCAAGAGGCTAATTATCTTAATTTTATCATCTTTGTTAGAAACTATGAATTTTTCTTTCGTATTGGTAATAAATGTATCATACTCACATTATACATTTTCTGTATTATTTTGATTATGAGCTTCTAAGTCATTATGGAGAGACTCTTGCAATTTTTGCTTGACTGCACTTGTGATTTTGTTTTTCTTTATAAAACTGACAGTCGCTGTTCTGTGTTAGGCTTCGTTATTTTACACAAAGGAGATTATTCCAAAGGTTCACAGATGGATTCTACTTGATGCAAAAGATAATCCTCAACTACACTCCTGGAAATGGAAAAAAGAACACATTGACACCGGTGTGTCAGACCCACCATATTTGCTCCGGACACTGCGAGAGGGCTGTACAAGCAATGATCACACGCACGGCACAGCGGGCACACCAGGAACCGCGGTGTTGGCCGTCGAATGGCGCTAGCTGCGCAGCATTTGTGCACCGCCGCCGTCAGTGTCAGCCAGTTTGCCGTGGCATACGGAGCTCCATCGCAGTCTTTAACACTGGTAGCATGCCGCGACAGCGTGGACGTGAACCGTATGTGCAGTTGACAGACTTTGAGCGAGGGCGTATAGTGGGCATGCGGGAGGCCGGGTGGACGTACCGCCGAATTGCTCAACACGTGGGGCGTGAGGTCTCCACAGTACATCGATGTTGTCGCCAGTGGTCGGCGGAAGGTGCACGTGCCCGTCGACCTGGGACCGGACCGCAGCGACGCACGGATGCACGCCAAGACCGTAGGATCCTACGCAGTGCCGTAGGGGACCGCACCGCCACTTCCCAGCAAATTAGGGACACTGTTGCTCCTGGGGTATCGGCGAGGACCATTCGCAACTGTCTCCATGAAGCTGGGCTACGGTCCCGCACACCGTTAGGCCGTCTTCCGCTCACGCCCCAACATCGTGCAGCCCGCCTCCAGTGGTGTCGAGACAGGCGTGAATGGAGGGACGAATGGAGACGTGTCGTCTTCAGCGATGAGAGTCGCTTCTGCCTTGGTGCCAATGATGGTCGTATGCGTGTTTGGCGCCGTGCAGGTGAGCGCCACAATCAGGACTACATACGACCGAGGCACACAGGGCCAACACCCGGCATCATGGTGTGGGGAGCGATCTCCTACACTGGCCGTACACCACTGGTGATCGTCGAGGGGACACTGAATAGTGCACGGTACATCCAAACCGTCATCGAACCCATCGTTCTACCATTGCTAGACCGGCAAGGGAACTTGCTGTTCCAACAGGACAATGCACGTCCGCATGTATCCCGTGCCACCCAACGTGCTCTAGAAGGTGTACGTCAACTACCCTGGCCAGCAAGATCTCCGGATCTGTCCCCCATTGAGCATGTTTGGGACTGGATGAAGCGTCGTCTCACGCGGTCTGCACGTCCAGCACATACGCTGGTCCAACTGAGGCGCCAGGTGGAAATGGCATGGCAAGCCGTTCCACAGGACTACATCCAGCATCTCTACGATCGTCTCCATGGGAGAATAGCAGCCTGCATTGCTGCGAAAGGTGGATATACACTGTACTAGTGCCGACATTGTGCATGCTCTGTTGCCTGTGTCTATGTGCCTGTGGTTCTGTCAGTGTGATCATGTGATGTATCTGACCCCAGGAATGTGTCAATAAAGTTTCCCCTTCCTGGGACAATGAATTCACGGTGTTCTTATTTCAATTTCCAGGAGTGTATTTCAAAAGATACAGATCATTTTCAACACTATTTGCAGCTTCTTCAACTGGTTTTTCTACAAAAATTTTTTATGCACAAGTTGGACATAGGGATTGTCCAGCAATTAGGTTAATACACACGTTTTTACATAAACAATACATAACTGGTTTTTTGTGAATACCAAATGTCACAACATTCTTTGTCCAAAATGTAGTTGTATTTGTCTAAATATTTATCCTTCTGGAAACGGCAAATATTATTAATTTCTTTCAAAATGTTTAATTTTAGCAGACATTGTTCTTCAGCTGGCAAGTCTTGAGGCACTTCTTTCTTGTGGTGTTGTTTATGGCACTGTTCATGTATTAAAACAGCACATACTAAATACTTGAACAATATGTTGTTCCTGAAAACAGTTGCAGGTGGCAGAGTTAGAGTCTAAACTTGCAAAACTCTCATTGGCTTGCTCAAAAAATGGTTCAAATGGCTCTGAGCACTATGCGACTTAACTTCTGAGGTCATCAGTCGCCTGGAACTTAGAACTAATTAAACCTAACATAATACATATCCATGCCCGAGGCAGGATTCGAACCTGCGACCGGAGCTGTCGCTCGGCTCCAGACTGTAGCGCCTAGAACCGCATGGCCACTCCGGCCGGCTTGGCTTGTTCATTGACTTGGGTGCCTGCAAAGAAAATAGTACGAAAAATGACTCCATTGGAACTCACAACAGTGTCTGGTAGAATACACAACTGATAACCTATGCAACGAAATATCATGTTTGCTTAACTTTATAATGAAATCTGCAGCTGGCAAGTAGTTACAACTAAAGTTGAAATCTAAATACATACAGAAACATTATTTGTGTGTATACTGTACGGAAGTGTAGTATAACAAATATATCGTTAAGTTATGTTTAAGAATTAGAACTCTTACCTGCTGTTGTCACTGCCTATTGTTATTCAAAAGTAGGAATATTTGATCATTTTCTGAGGCCATAATTTAAACATCACTCGACCAATGTCAGTCGTGATAATTTCAAGCCTTTGCTAACTTTGCACTGAACGAGCATATAGAAGGGCTGCGTTTGTACTGAAATTCCCTGCTCTATTACTCTCAGTGTAATTGGGTCTGTCATCTTTTAGTGGGATATTCGTATGAGTATAAAGAAAATTCTGTAACATTCACTTGTTTTAAATTAACCCCTATTTAGATAATTGACGTTAAAAAAATTTCGGCCATTTTTGAAAAGCTCTAAAAAAAAGGCGTGCATTCGCAGGCCTAAACTGTATACTGCAGCTAGTTATGTAAGTACTCAACACAAAAATGTTACTAGTGAGTTTCTATTCCTTTATAAGAAATTATGATGTTAAAAAAATAACGATTGATAAATTTTTTCAGGGTGTTTACAAGAAGAGTTTGACTGATTCTTTTACATGCTACAAAAATTAAAAAGATATATGTCTGAAGTTCATTTAATGCTGAAGACACTAGATATTGAATTATTCTGATATCTTTTAAAATAACTTGTCAATTAAACTTTCCGCAAATCACGTTTTCCATTAAACTATGCTCAACCACCATTTAAAAAAAAAATATATTCAAATGTGTGTGAATTCCTCAGGGACCAAACTGCTGAGGTCATCGGTCCATAGACGTACGCACTACTTAAACTAACTTATGCTAAGTACAACACACACACACACACACACACACACACACACACACATATATATATGCCCGAGGGAGGACTCGAACCTCCGGCTGGAGGGGCCACGTAATTAGGGACATGGCGCCTCTAACTGTGCGGCCACTCGGCGCGGCTACCATTTTAAAAAAATGGCTGCCAGAAAAAGTTACGGGTTACAAAATTTTGTCAAAGAGTGTTCTGTGACTCTCTACCTACAGGATACACATGATAGCAAAATCAGGAAAGTAATAAATTTTATTTGTATTGGGTGATTTGAAGTGGATTAACCACTTGCCAATAAAAATTTGTTAGCAGCTTCTTTAACCTTGCTAAAAAAACACACATTCGCCAAAAATGTGTGTTCTAAATGATTGGTTAAATACTGCGAGTGTATTTCTCTATGGCTGTGATAGCTAAAATTGGAGGTACAAGGAAAAAATTGAAGTATTTGAGATGTAGGCTTGGAGGAAAATGGAGAAAATAGAATGAGTAGATAGAAATGAAGAACATTAAGGTAAAGGAATGATGAACTTCCCTAAACTGGGTTAAGGAAAGGAAGTCAAATTGGGTGGGATATACAATGCAAGGAGAAGGAATTAAAGGAAAAGGAATTCCAACAGCAGGTATCGAATGTACAGTGGAAGGACAGAAGAAGAAAGGAAATGGAATAAAAATGCTCGATGAAATGAAAAGTGGGAGATACAGACTACAAAGCAGTTGGCATGAATTGGTTCAGATAGAGACAGTAAATGTATCAGAATCCTGCCAATAGGCAGAACATCTTATGATTATGATTAGGATGATCACGTCCTGATGCCTCATAAATATTATCGTGTCCCTCTGATAGTCTCCATTTTATACTTATACCGTGTGTAAACGATATCCCTCGTTGAAGTTACAGTGAAATCCAGACCATTAGCTGCTTACAGGCGTTGATAAATATGAACGGGGACAGTTGGAAATGTGTACCCCAACCGGACTCGAACCTGGGAGCTCCTGCTTACACGGCAGACGCTCTATCCGACTTTTTTTTATGAAAAATGTATCAAATCGTGGGGTGGCGGAGGCAAGGTGAACAGGGATCGCAACCCGAAGCCTGAACACAATGTCTCCTCCGTCCCATTCCTGGGAATGTGGTACAAGGGATGCAATGGTTTTGTCGGTTTTTTGTTATTTAATTTAATTAATTAATTTGGTTTTTTTTTCAAGCTATAAGTAACTGAAACTAATAAGAGCACTCGTCATGTCGAATTGGGGACGCACCTAACTGAAAACATACTTATAGGTGCAACAAACGGCAAAAAGAAAGAGAGCAAAGTGTGAGGCTAAGGAGGCCATTAAATAAAACCTAAAGGTGGAATCCGTACCAGCATTAATCAGTAGTACATCTTGTACCGGATAGCAAACAAAAACTGCGAGAACCTTTCGCACAGGGGACAAACAGAGGAAATGGGGCAAATACTGCTACACAGTGCGAGGGGTCACGACGAAACTCTCCATCTGCTGTATCATCCAGGTATGACTTCTCGCAATGACCAAGGTAGATCCCACGTTGTACCGTGTAGTGTTCCATCATCGTCTTGTAATTTTAGCTTCTCTTACCCGTAATGATCCAGCTGCGTAGAGGGTCTTGGAACGCACTCCACAAATAATTGGAAAAATACTGTAGATACTGTTACGGAAGATCTTGCAATGCCGTTCCTGCAAATAGTTCCAAAAAGTCTAAAGTGTCCGTAATGCCGTCTTGAAACAAATAATGCACTGCATGTCCACGAAGCCACGTCACGGCATTAGTTTTCAAGCGTGGGTAATACGTCTCATCCGGGAATAATATAGTCTTGGGTTCGATATGATTCGGCGTCACTCGAAGGAAGTATGCTGACATTTGGTTCACTAGGTGCCACACTGCTGTAGACTCGCCACAGCTAAGACGGTGTTCAATGTTGTCTTGAATGCCACAGCTCGTGCACGTAGGTGAGTCTACCATGTGGATCGCATGTAGCCTCGATCTGGTCACCTGCTTATATACCACAACGCCGTGACAGCGGTGACCAGTGCTATGTGGTGAATTGTCCTCCACACTACTCGCCAGTTGACGTTCGGGTGCTTCCTCTACACGATCTTATCGGGTGGTCCAAGCTGCAGGACACGATAAACCGTCCTTGCCGTCGCCAGTCGAGTCGCTGGTAAGGCAAGTCGAACGTAACTGAGCTAGAGGTAAAAGACACCGACATAGAAGAGTGACGGGGGGACGTGGTGTATCGGTACACGTGGCGAGAGGGAGGGCGGCGGCTAGTTCTTCTAATAACAAACTCGTCACACTGTCCGGACGGCGGTGCCATAGTTTGACTAACGTGCTCGCAAATAGGACGACCACTGCCATGGTGGTGATAAAGGCCAAGCCCTCCCCGATCCGGGGGAAGGATGAAAGTCTCATATTTGTTCTTGAAAAGCTTTCCTGAACTCACGAACGACCCAAAAGCCGCCAGTATACAGCGAGCTAACATCACCGGTATCGGTAATATCTGCGGAAAGCGTGACGCTAAATGTGTGTTGGCATACATGGTCCGTTGGACGATGTCTAGTGCTCGTAGGCGGTTGTTGGCTATCCCAGTCCGAACATTTCATAAAAGTCGTCGAGAGTTGTGAGTTGCGATTTGTCGCATATCGTCTGTGAAATCAATGCCGAGGCATTTCAAAGTATCTCGGAGCCGTGAGGGTATGACGCTGTCCTCACTCAGTCCGATCCCTATGTTCATCGTCACTGATTTTGCGACGTTGATACGACTACCAGTGGCCAGGCTATATGTAGCTATCCAATTCAGTGGGTTGGCGGTGTCGTCGCCGTTGCAGATGATGATCACCAGGTCGTCAGCGTATGCTTTACATCGGAAAGTGTGGTCTCGTAACGTCATACCCGTTAGCCGTTGGCGCAGGCGCCATAGGTGTGGTTCCATGGCCACAGCGTAAAGTAAAGTGGACAGATGGCAGCCTTGACGTATCGATCGGGATATGGTGAGGGGCTGCGTAGGTCGGCCGTTGACTATCACCTTGGATGTCGCGCCACGGAGTAGTCGCATGACGACAGTGACAAATGGCTGTGGGTATCGCATAGTTTGAAGGACCGCTTCCAAATAGTTGTGGTCCACGCGACTGAAAGCTTGACTGAAATCGATTGCCGCCAGCGCACCCTTCAGGCGGCATGCCCTCGCCAGTGAGATCAAGTCACGATATTCACTGAGTGCTCTTAGAATATTATTGTCTCATCGTAATGACGTTTGATCGTGTGAGATGACGTGTTGTAGTCTGGTGTATCCACGCCTCCTAAAGGCGAGAAAAGATCTTAAGGTCGCAATTCAATAGCGACAGCGGGCGGTAGTCTTGCATCCGTGAGCCAGCGGACGGCTTGTGAATTGGAATAATCATACCTTCTACAAGGGCCTCTGGTAACGACACTTCCGTGGATAGTAGTTCGCGACAGATGTCCATGGTCGCTAATAAATATTGAGAAGTCCGGTAAAATTCCAGAAGGAGGCCTTCAGGACCCGGAGATTAGTTTACAGCTCCTTTTCTAATGGCGTCGATCACTACTTCTTCCGTAATTTCATCAATCAAGGCCGCTTCCATTACCGGAGTGACGGTGCCGTAAATCGTCTGAGAGACGCCCTCCAGTGCTGTCGGATCAGGGGTCTGAGCGGAATAGTTGGGAATAATGATTATAGAACGCCGTGTTTATGTCTAGTTGCGTGGTGAGGCGATGACCGTCCTCCGTGTCGATGAAGCTTATCAGCGCTCGTTGGCGTCGTTTACGTTCAAGAAGTACGTGGAACATAGACGGGCGTTCGCTGGCTATTCCATCCTGCGTCCTCGAGCGGATGACCACTCCCTCTAGGTGGCGTCGCATATTAGCGATGATCTGAGCCTTAGCACGGTGGACCGCCGTGTGTCGTTCCGGAGATGGCGCAGTCGCGCAGTACCCTGAAGTAAAAATCGAGTGTATGTCGACTCCAAGCAGCGTAGTCGCGACCGTAGGTTATCAGAGTTCACCTCAGTGCCGGTTTGGCGCAGTCCAACCACCAGCGGATCGTTATGGAATAAACACGGTGGCGATTTTCACACGAATGCCAGGTATCCTCAGCGGCTTGGCGGTAAGCAGCGTCCGACAGATGAGCGACGTTTAACTTTCATGGTCTGCGGCTTCTCCACACTTGTTGTCGCCGTAGGGTGGCGGCACAGATATAAGCTGAGTGGTCCGCGAAAGCTGCAGGCCGCAGCTCCGCATCCTGTGTCCCAGCGACAAGAGAGCGTGAGACATAATTCCGGTCGATACAACTGGAAGAGTGACTCGTGAAGTGTGTGAATCCTGGTCGGTGACCGTGAAAATGTTCCCAAATGTCCACCATCTGCAGGCCTCGGATTAGCGTCTCGAGTTTCGGGCACGGATTATGTCGTGGGAGTTGGTCTCTGGGTGCCAGTACGCAATTGTAGTCACCTCCAAACACCAGATGGTCATGGAAGAGCGGGCGACGTCTTCCGCAAAGAATCGTGAACGTTCGCCACATTTGTCCGTCCCGGAAGGTGCGTAGATATTGATAAGGCGGACACCCAGTACTGTGAGTGCCATTCCTCTCGCCCAAGGTAAAAAAAGAGAATATCTTCCGCCACGATCCCTTCCCGAAGAAGCACAGCGACGGCACTGCCTGTCGGGGAAGCTGGAGAGACACATGCGTCGTAACCGTACACGCCTGGGAAGTCGTCGACGTACACCTCCTGGAAAAGGGCTATATCGATGGAAGCAGAATTCAACATATCCTGAAGCAAGGATAACTTAGCGCTCGTCCGTATAGCGTTGATGTTTAAAGTTGCAACACGACAAGTACGAGGTCTACATCTACATCTGCATGGATACTCTGCAAATCACATTTAAGTGCCTGGCAGAGGGTTCATCGAACCACCTTCACAAGTCTCTATTATTCCAATCTCGTATAGCGCGCGGAAAGAACGAACACGTATATCTTACCGTACGAGCTCTGATTTCCCTTATTTTATCGTGGTGATCGTTTCTCCCTATGTAGGTCGGTGTCAACAAAATATTTTCGCATTCGGAGGAGAAAGTTGGTAATTGGAATTTCGTGAGAAGATTCCGTCGCAACGAAAAACGCCTTTCTTTTAATGATTTCCAGCCCAAATCCTGCATCATTTCTGTGACACTCTCTCCCATATATTGCGATATGTCCATAGCAACCGTGTTGGCCATCAACACCCATGTAAGGGATGTGTGCACGTGACGTCTGTCTCATCGCTGTCACTGATTGTGGAAAAGGATCAACACCGGTGGGGTGTATTCCCCCGCGTGTCGTCGGACACGATGGGCAAGGAGTTTTCCTCACCGTCGTCCGCCCAGTCGCTATGAAATACCATCGGCTGTTCGTGGTTGTTGGTGGCTGCTGTGACACTCGGCGCAGACCTTCGGCGCAACTGGTTGATAATCGGCAGCGGCTGTCTGCGTGTGATACTGCTGTTCTGTGCGATCGGAGGGACTGAAACCGTCACCAAGGCGATCTGTTGAATGGGATGTTATTGCGGTCTCTGTGCCGCCGGTACCGTCAGTTGATTGTCCACAGTCCATGTCAGACGTTCGCTGCAAGCACTCGACCTTTGGAGCACGCCGCTGTCTCTTGTGTTTCCGCGGGGAACGCTGTTTAGGGACGTGTGTTTCAGTATCCGAATGTTGGTGGATCTCTTCAGGTGCTCCGGTGTCTGGAAGAAAAGTCGCTGTCCGGACAACCCGTGGGAAAATGTCCATCCTGTCATCCGTGCTTTCTTGTAAGGTCGGTCGGTTATTGTCCTCGGGAGGGGGCGCCGTTGTAGTGGCTGGATCTGGTACTACATAATCCATCGTGGCCTCGCTATCGTGGGCGGCTATCGTACGAATGTGGCCGGCATCGGAAAGGGCGGCCGCCCGTGCAATCCCGGCAAATTGAGACGAAGGGTCGTCACCGTAGAAGGAGTTATAGGTTCACCTGTCGAGATTTGGGTAAGCCGTCGTCGGAGACAATCCGACCTGGCGTGTCCTCCTTGGCCACAACCGGAGCAAGTGCGTGGCTGTCCGTCATACATAATAATCGCCCTACATCCGCCGATGACGAGATAGGATGGTACATGTTTTGTCAGTTCCAATTTGATCTGTAGTACCCCTTTAAGAACCGGCTACGTTGTTATAGGCGGTCCATTTTTCCGCCATATGGCTGACCACTCTGCCTTAAGGCTGGAAATCCGTGGTGACTGCGTCCGGTGGTACTCGTATCGTACGGAGGCCAAGCACCGCGTGATCGATAGAGACCGCTCCAGTATGGCCATCAGAATGTTTTAATTTATCGTCGTTCGCATGTGCGCGCACGATTCTGTTGCACACCTCGTCACTTACTAACTTGATGTAGACAACAGTGCTCGTGATAGAGAGATGGATACCAATAATATGCGCGGATCAATTTTAACGTCGTCACGTAGAAAACGTTCCACTTCAAAAGCTCGCGGCCGTGCATGATTGGGTTGAAAACTGATCTTAATGGTGGTTTATCTGTATGAATGTGCCATATTGCGTCGGTAGTGATGGACTCTAAACTAGCGGCGACGAAGTAGTAAACAACTACCGGCACTCGCGTCCGCGCGGACGGGACGTAAACAGGACGTCCTCGCCGCAGCGCTGCGGAAAGCAGACTGTTGAGCCATCGAGAACACAGAGGGTAGTGCGACTGCACTACATTCGAATGTAGTGTGTGGAGAGTAACTTGTAAATGTTGGTCTCACAGGGAGCATGCCAGAGATAAGTCCCTGCAGTCGAACTATTTTCTGTGTCCTCCATGGCTCAGTCGGATGGAGCGGATGCCATATAAGCAGGAGATCCCATGTTCGAGTCCCGATCGGGGCACAGATTTTCAGTTGTCCCCGTTGATATGTATCAACGCCTGTAAACAGCTAATGGTCTGGATTTCATTGTAATTTCGTTCTTCTAGCGCTAGAAGATAACAATACCATCTCCATATCCCCCGCTGGTTTTCCAGTCATGCAAAAAATACTACATGCGAAGCCAGCCTGACAGGGATGATACTGTCCGGCAAGTCTACCTGCTCTCTCTTACTCGTTTCAAAGCCTGCCTCCCTCTTCCTCCTCTTACCCATCCTTGTTCCGTTCCATAGACACTACAGTCTTTACTTGACGTATACACTGATGGAAAAAGTCGCAACACCAAAAAGTAATTAATGCAGAGTAATGAAATTGCGGGAATAAATTTATCTAGGTAACATATTTAAATGATTAACATTGCAAGATCACAGATTAATGTTAGCGCTAGATAAGCCACTGCAAACGCGAAACGCTGGTACGTTAATAATAACCGGTGTAGCCGCCAGAATGTTTAATGCAAGCATGGAAACGTGCATGCTTTTTGTTGTACACGTGCCGCATGTCAGTTTGCAGGATGGAGATCCATGCATGTTGCACTTGTCGACACACTGTAGAGCTCGTTGGGTTACATTAGCGATATATGGGCGAGCGTTATCCTGTTGGAAAACGCCCCGTGGAATGCTGTTCATGAAAGGCAACAGAACAGGTGGAATCACCAGGGTGTCGAACAAATTTGCGGTCGGGGTGCGTGGGATAACCACAAGAGTGCTACCGCTGTCATACGAAACCACGCCCCAGACCATAACTCCAGGTGTAGGTCGAGTGTGTCTAGCATGCAGACAGGTAGGTCGCAGGCCCTC
Source organism: Schistocerca nitens (assembly GCF_023898315.1). Lineage (NCBI taxonomy): Eukaryota > Metazoa > Arthropoda > Insecta > Orthoptera > Acrididae > Schistocerca > Schistocerca nitens. The sequence goes on from NC_064617.1 coordinate 576,013,345, forward strand.
ATCTGGCCTCCTCCTAACCAACACACGGCCATCACGGGCACCAAGGCAGACCTCCACCCTGCCCTCAAATGAGCTCTCGCATGACAAGTCGTACATGACGGTGGTTTGGGGTTAGTGGAACGCAGGCTATAGAGCGTCTGGCTCGGAGCTGTCCTTGAAGTAACCGATTTGTATCAGTTCGTTATGTCTCTGTGGGCCAACTGCTGCTCAAATTGCTGCTGCAATTGCAGTACGAAGCGCCAGAGCCACACGTCGAACATGATGGTCTTTCCCTCAAGTAGTTCCACGTGGTCGTCCGGAGCCCGGTCTCCTTGCTACCGTACAGTCTCGTGACCACAGATTGCCGACAGTAGTCATATACAGTGGCTACATTCCGCCTAATCTTTCACCAGTATCGCAGAAGGAACAGCCAACTTCTCATAGCCCTGTTACACAACCTCGTTCAAACTTAGTGAGATGTTGTTAATGGCGATTCTGCCACCTTAAGAGCATTCTCGACTAACGTCAGCTCACTATAACCAATCTCAAAGATAACTAACGCCCATGACCGTTACAGCGAGTATTTAAAGGAAACCTGATTTGGATCATCAAATGGCGTTACTACTGCCTCTCCTATGCGACTGGCGCGAGATTGTAATAGACTTCATCTTTCAGATACAGAAACACGCCTACCAACTTTAGTTTCTTTCGCACAACTCATTTTTGGTGTTACGATTTTTTTTCGTCGTACATAAATTTAAAAATAACAGATTCGAGGTTTCCTCAGTCGGACGTCAGCATAATAATTCAAGGTTTCTATTGGGTCTTTTACAAATCTACATTAACTCAGAGATCAACAACTGTAACTACCCGAATGCCGAACTCTAATAAGTATTGATTAAGTACTTACCTACACCTTTTCGAAAACCAGGTTTTCTCCGTCACCGAGTACATCATTATCATTATAATGGTGTAACACGTGGCCATCTATTGAAACATTCATTGCTAATGATAGTAATCATACTACGAAGTGGATAGTTGCTGAAAGGTATGTAGGAAGGAATTCATGACTTAGTTGTGCTTCATGACGAATTTACAAAGTAGATAGCTGAGGATGGCTGGCAAACGACAGCAGTGGAGAATGCATAAAATTAACTTCTATATCTGCATCAATCCTCTGCAAGCCATCGGACGGCATGTGGCAGGGGGTTCTTCTTCTATCACTGTTGGTCTTGCCTTCTCTGTTACACTCGCGAATGGCGCGCGGTAAGATTGCTTGTCGGTAAGCCTCGGTATTAGCTCTAATTCCTCAAATTTTCTCGTCGTGGGGCGGAATTAATGTGTGTCCGAATCTTCTCGAAATTTCGATAGTAAAAATCACCGTGATGCACAACTCCTCTCTTGCACCGTCTGCTACTGGAATTTATTATCTCCGTAACGCTCTCGCGCCGGCTGTACTTCATGACAGAAAATAGTAACATCAGCAAGAATGTTTTCTTAAGGGGGGAATGTTCATGAAATTGACCAAAAATGTCAATTTTCGATTTATTTTTTATTTGTTAGTACAACTCATGGACATAAAGTTCCCAACGTTTCAATGTTGAAATCGCATCCGAAGTGCCTGAAAATTAATTGAAAGTGTGACGCGGCCTCCCTGCCACGCCCACGTTTTGAAGCAGCACTTCAATACCAGCTCAGTGAACAACGATTCTGTGTATTACTTTCAACCAAACGTGTGCGGTATACATTTAGAAGGCCGTGATACATACTCTTTGGTTTTATAGGTCATCTTTGGCCGATCATGCACTTCTCAAAAAGTGTGTTCATGGCAAATCCCATAACCCAAATTAGTATCTAAATTCACTCATATGGAAACGATGCCCTATGCCCTAAAAACATATTTGCATTTGCTACAGTTGTGAGAATTGCATCTTATGATGCAGTTATTGTATTTAATGTTGGGAACGTCGGGTTCAAAAATGGCTCTGAGCACTATGAGACTCAACTGCTGAGGTCATTAGTCCCCTAGAACTTAGAACTAGTTAAACCTAACTAACCTAAGGACATCACAAACATCCATGCCCGAGGCAGGATTCGAACCTGCGACCGTAGCGGTCTTGCGGTTCCAGACTGCAGCGCCTTTAACCGCACGAACGTCGGGAGGATGCAGGTATTAGAAAGAATGGGCTTCAAGACTCTTCTTTTAGTCTACTTCAAGACTCTTCTTTTACTCAAGACATCAACGTCAGTTGAAGACCTGGTAAAGGAAAGAAGACAGACAACAAGAAATCAGAAGAGAAGCCTTGAAGGGAAAGACGACCCAGATTACAAATGTGGTGACTTCTGAAGAAGTAACGTAAGGAAAAAAGTTAGGTTGAACTTTAAATTGTGTTTCTGAAAAGTTGGTTTTTTTAAAGTTTATGTACCTTTTCCTCAGATTCTATGAATGCTACAATTATGAAATTTTGTACACTTATTTCTGTAAACCTAATAAACGACGTCTCAAGAGCAAATTTTGAAATTCTGATAGCAAGCTGAGGTATGGGGCAAAGTGCTTGGAATTTTGCATGAATTTAAAATTGTACTTGTGGAATTATAATTAAAAAATTATGAAAATTCTCCAAATTGACCTATTCCAAAAACCTCATGAGAGAAGCTTACAACATATAACGAGATGAAACAGAGAAATTTTTGTAGAAATATCATGAATACTTCCTGAGAAAAAGGAACATACATAATTTTTTGAAAATGAAACTTCAAATTTCATTAAAAAAAATTGAATATATATAATCAAAGGTGGTGTTACTTTCATGTAAAGTGTGATACAAAATTTCCTTGCCGTATCTCCAAAACTGTGGATGTGGTGCATTTTTGAAATAGTGTGTGTTATTCATCAACGACCCCCCTCAAGTGTGTGAGTGCAAACAAATATGATAGCTTCAACATGACATCCAATAAAGGGCCGGCGGAGTATCTGCGAACCATAACAAATTTAACATTTCATGATAGAACTGTACGAAAACTGAATAATACAAAAACAGAAAAATTCCTGCTGCAGCCTTACCCAATTAGAATATTACTTGTAAGTGTATTCCTCCGTAGAATCTGCACGAATCATGATGAAATACTCTCTCGAATTTATATTTGGTTTGCTGGTACTGGCCGGGAATGAATCAAGACATATTGATACACTTCCGGGGAGGACGTTTTCCAGTCAGATTTTGGAGTATATATGGTGGCTTCCGAAGACTTCTGAACAGTCCTCATGCCATCATAAAATTTACTTTAGAGGTAGAAGAGGACCAACGACTACCTTTTCTGGAGGTGCTGGTCACACCGGAGATGCTGAAAACCTGGGACACAGACGGACCGATACGAGCACAAACTATAAAATTACCACCTGAGCCAGAACAGAGGCATGGTTAATACGCTCGTAACACGAGCAAGACGAATATGTGAGACGCAGCATCTCATACGCGAGATAAAACACCTACAAAGGGTTCTGAGAAGCAGTGGGTACTCCACCAGTACCATTAGAAGTGTCGCAGTATCAAAGATTCGGTAAAGCGACACATCGGAAAAAGAAATATCGGGCACCGCCGTTCTGACATACATTCCCAGAGTGAAGGACAGAATTCGCCTTATACAGGGTGTTACAAAAAGGTACGGCCAAACTTTCAGGAAACATTCCTCACACACAAATAAAGAAAAGATGTTATGTGGACATGTGTCCGGAAACGCTTAATTTCCATGTTAGAGCTCATTTTAGTTTCGTCAGTATGTACTGTACTTCCTCGATTCACCGCCAGTTGGCCCAATTGAAGGAAGGTAATGTTGACTTCGGTGCTTGTGTTGACATGTGACTCATTGCTCTACAGTGCTAGCATGAAGCACATCAGTACGTAGCATCAACAGGTTAGTATTCATCACGAACGTGGTTTTGCAGTCAGTGCAATGTTTACAAATGCGGAGTTGGCAGATGCCCATTTGATGTATGGATTTGCACGGGGCAATAGCCGTGGCGCGGTACGTTTGTATCGAGACAGATTTCCAGAACGAAGGTGTCCCGACAGGAAGACGTTCGAAGCAATTGATCGGCGTCTTAGGGAGCACGGAACATTCCAGCCTATGACTCGCGACTGGGGAAGACCTAGAACGACGAGGACACCTGCAATGAACGAGGCAGTTCTTCGTGCAGTTGACGATAACCCTAATGTCAGCGTCAGGGAAGTTGCTGCTGTATAAGGTAACGTTGACCACGTCACTGTATGGAGAGTGCTACAGGAGAACCAGTTGTTTCCGTACAATGTACAGCGTGTGCAGGCACTATCAGCAGCTGATTGGCCTCCACGGGTACATTTCAGTGCAAATGTTCTCTTTACGGATGAGGCTTCATTCCAACGTGATCAAGTTGTAAATCTTCACAATCAACAAGTGTGGGCTGACGAGAATCCGCACGCAGTTGTGCAATCACGTCATCAACACAGATTTTCTGTGAACGTTTGGGCAGGCATTGTTGGTGATGTCTTGATTGGGCTCCATGTTCTTCCACCTACGCTCAATGGAGCACGTTATCATGATTTCATGCGGGATACTCTACCTGTGCTGCTAGAACATGTGCCTTTACAAGTACGACAGAACGTGTGGTTGATGCACGATGGAGCTCCTGCACATTTCAGTCGAAGTGTTCGTACGCTTCTCAACAACAGATTCGGTGACCGATGGATTGGTAGAGCATGGCCTCCACGCTCTCCTGACCTCAACCTACTTGACTTTCATTTATGGGGGCATTTGAAAGCTCTTATCTACGCAACCCCGGTACCAAATGTAGAGACTCTTTGTGCTCGTATTGTGGACGGCTGTGATACAATACGCCATTCTCCAGGGCTGCATCAGCGCATCAGGGATTCCATGCGACGGAGAGTGGATGCATGTATCCTCGCTAACTGAGGACATTTTGAACATTTCCTGTAACAAAGTGTTTGAAGTCACGCTGGTACGTTCTGTTGCTGTGTGTTTCCATTCCATGATTAATGTGATTTGAAGAGAAGTAATAAAATGAGCTCTAACAGGGAAAGTAAGCGTTTCCGGACACATGTCCACATAACATATTTTCTTTGTTTGTTTGTGAGGAATGTTTCCTGAAAGTTTGGCCGTACCATTTGGAACACCCTGTATTTTCCAAACACGGCGTAAAGACTATTTCTAAACTGACAAAGAAGGTTAGAGCATGTCTGAGATTGGCAAAGGAGAAAAGGGATCCCACTTGCAATGTCGGAAATATACCGCGTACCGTGTATATGTGGAAAAGTTTATGTTGTAATGATCGGAGGATCAATCGACACCAGCATCACGGAGCATAAGCTGCGTAGGTTGGGAGAATTCGGCCTTGGCGGAGCACGTCCAGCGTTAGACCAGCCACATAGTAAAATTCGCCCACAGGGAAGTTCTTGCTCTAGAGAAGAGCTGTGACATCAGCTTGTTCAGAGAAGCTACACAAATACACAAACGTGACAACAGCTTCAACCAGAAAGAAGGAAACCTCAAGATGCACGGCTCCTGGATTCCCGTGTTGCAGCGAACGACCTTTGAAGGTAGCAAGGGAGGATCCGCAGCAGTAATGACCACGGAAACGCCCTTTCTCAAATTCAAATGGCTCTGAGCACTATGGGACTCAACTGCTGAGGTCATTAGTCCCCTAGAACTTAGAACTAGTTAAACCTAACTAACCTAAGGACATCACAAACATCCATGCCCGAGGCAGGATTCGAACCTGCGACCGTAGTGGTCTCGCGGTTCCAGACTGCAGCGCCTTTAACCGCACGGCCACTTCGGCCGGCAAACGCCCTTTCTCGTTGACACGCAAGGTATATATAATCTGAGACCACCATTAGAAATGGAGGGTGAGGCTTTCACAATGGCAACCACTTGCGCTGGCCAAACGTCAGAAAAATCATCAAACGAACACCGGGCGAAGAACTCGAAACTGAAACCAACAGGCAGTTTGTTACTGCTGTAACGCTAGCATCTTAACGGTTTTAGACCTGTATGTGAACAGCATTTTTTGCTGGAATCTGTTGCATGGCAAGTCATAGTACTACAGAGCTGTCTTCCAGCATGAGGTAATAAATATTGTTTTTTGTACGCTGCAGGACCAACGTCACTTTCGGTACCAGTAGGATCTGATTTTACCCGAAGAAATTTGGCGGAATGATGTCGTGAAGAGGCACAGGCATTTTTGAACCGTATTTTATACCGAGCGTGGCATGGGCTTGGTCCTGACGGTGTCTAAGGAAACAGAAATAGATCTTTGTTGTAAAAGACTGACGACATGGCAGGCATCGATACTGTCGGATGTCTCGACGCCCATGTCATCCATCAGTTCAGTAACTCACGCCTGCAAATTATTGAAAAAAGTTAAATTAACTGGTAGAAGCCGACCTCGGAGAGGGCCAATTTGGAGAAATGAAGAGTGCGAGGCTGAGGAAAATCAAACTTACTTTTATAGCGCTTGTAGATTTAGAGAAAATGCTCTTTGAAATAATGTAAGCGGCAGGGATAAAATGCTGAGAGTGAACAGTTATTTACAGCCTGTACAGAATTCAGACAGCAGTAATAAGAATCTGTGGACATGAAAAGGCAACAGTAATAGATAAAGAGAGAGGGAGAGGGCTATAGGCTACTCCTGATTTTCTTCAGTCTCTACACAGACGGAGCAGTGAAGGGCACCAAGGAGAAATTCAGAGAGAGAATTAAAGTCCACTCGAATCAAATATGGAGGTTGTAACTAGACTAATAAATGAGGCACAAAAATTAGTAGATGAGTTTTGCTATTTTGGCAGCAAAATAACTGATGGCTGAGGTAGAATGGATATAAAATGCAGACTGGCAACAGCAGTGGAAACATTTCTGAAAAGGAATTTTGTTTTTAGGATGTCTTTTCTGAAGGTATATGCTTGCATTGTAGCTTTCTACGAAAGTGAAACTTACACGATAAATGGATCGGACAAGAAGAGAATAGTAGACTCTGAAACGAGATGCTCCGAAACAATTACATTGATGTATGGAGTAACTAATGAGAAGGTATTTAATTCAATTCGGGGAAAAAAATGTATGGTACAACTTGACCAAAAGAGGGGGATTGATTCATATGTCATGTGCTGAGGCATTCAGGAATCGTTAGTTTTTTGTTGTAAGGAAATGTGGGGTAAAAACTGAATTTGACTAGGCATGAGTTGAGGTAACAGGTTTAACTATATATGGGTTACAGTAATTACCCCGAGATGAAGGGTCTTGCGAAGGACAGACTGAAGTGGAGAGCTGGATCCAAACTGAGGACCACAATAACAGTTTAAGAGTATAACCTCCCATGTACGGCAGTGAAAGACATTTCTTGTATTCTTTCACTTCTTCTTCTGCCTGTGTGGCCATTCGATAATCGACCGAATTTGTAGTTTCTTTTTGTGTGACTGTATGGCCTTACACAAACGTCAGTCACACTGCAAGAGAAAAGTGTTACGCACCATGCGAGCGAATCGTGCGAAAATTGTTCTTTAGCTATTCTTCAGTTTTGGGGTGCACCCATGTTCTAGGAAGAGTGTCTTTGATTACTAATCAAAACATCCCCGGTTCCTGTTCCAAACCCCGCCATCGCTTAAATTTGGAAAAAAATGAGCATTGGCGGCCAAAGACTTCCGGCGTAAGAAGTCACCCTCATTCTGCCAATGGCCTTGTCAAAGCGTGCGGAGGAGTGGAGAGAGGTTCAGGGCACTCTCTTCCCTATGCAATGGGACAGTGTCCGTAAAGGCGGATGAATCAGCATTGACGAGCAGCACGAAGATGCCGAAGGAGATGGAAAAGACACACATTGTGTATCCACAGGACATGTGACCAGTAATTAAAAAAGTATCATGATGATCTCCATGTTGGCAAAATAGTCCCCCACTCGGATTTCCGGGAGAGGACTCCAAGGGGACGGGAAGTGACCAAGACAAAAAGACTGAATAACCAACGAAGGGATAACGCTCTAGTAGTCCGGGCGCGGAATGTTAGAAGCCTGAACGTGGTAAGGAAGCTAGAAAACCTGAAAAGTGAAATGCAAAAGCTCTGTCTAGATGTAGTGGTGATCAGTGAAGTGAAATGGAAAGAAGACAAGAATTTCTGATCAGATGAGTGTAGGGTAGTGTCAACAGCAGCAGAAAATGATATAACGGGAGTAGGATTCGTCATGAATAGAAAGGTAAGCCAGGGAGTGAGTTACTGTGTACAGTTCAGTGATAGGGCTGTTCTCATCAGAATCGACAGCAAACCACCACCGACAACGATAGTTCAGGTATACATGCCGACGTCGCAAGCTAAAGGTGAAGAGACAGAAAAAGTATATGTGGAATAGAACAGGTAATTCAGTACGTAAAGGGAGATGAAAATCTAGTAGCGACGAGGGACTGGAATGCGGTTTTAGGGGAAGAAGAAAGTGCTACCTGAGAGTATCGTCTTTGTACTGGGAACGAGAGAGGATAAAGACTAATTGAGTTTTGTAGTATATTTCAGCTAGTAACGGTGAAAACTCCGTTCAATAATCACAATAGGAAGTGGTATACTTATAAAAGGGCGGGAGATACGTGAAGATTTCAGTTACATTACATCACGGTTACAGGGATTCCGAAATCAGATACTATATTGTAAGGCGTATCCAGAACCAGATATAGACTCAGATCACAATCTACACTCCTGGAAATAGAAAAAAGAACACATTGACACCGGTGTGTCAGACCCACCATACTTGCTCCGGACACTGCGAGAGGGCTGTACAAGCAATGATCACACGCACGGCACAGCGGACACACCAGGAACCGCGGTGTTGGCCGTCGAATGGCGCTAGCTGCGCAGCATTTGTGCACCGCCGCCGTCAGTGTCAGCCAGTTTGCCGTGGCATACGGAGCTCCATCGCAGTCTTTAACACTGGTAGCATGCCGCGACAGCGTGGACGTGAACCGTATGTGCAGTTGACGGACTTTGAGCGAGGGCGTATAGTGGGCATGCGGGAGGCCGGGTGGACGTACCGCCGAATTGCTCAACACGTGGGGCGTGAGGTCTCCACAGTACATCGATGTTGTCGCCAGTGGTCGGCGGAAGGTGCACGTGCCCGTCGACCTGGGACCGGACCGCAGCGACGCACGGATGCACGCCAAGACCGTAGGATCCTACGCAGTGCCGTAGGGGACCGCACCGCCACTTCCCAGCAAATTAGGGACACTGTTGCTCCTGGGGTATCGGCGAGGACCATTCGCAACCGTCTCCATGAAGCTGGGCTACGGTCCCGCACACCGTTAGGCCGTCTTCCGCTCACGCCCCAACATCGTGCAGCCCGCCTCCAGTGGTGTCGCGACAGGCGTGAATGGAGGGACGAATGGAGACGTGTCGTCTTCAGCGATGAGAGTCGCTTCTGCCTTGGTGCCAATGATGGTCGTATGCGTGTTTGGCGCCGTGCAGGTGAGCGCCACAATCAGGACTGCATACGACCGAGGCACACAGGGCCAACACCCGGCATCATGGTGTGGGGAGCGATCTCCTACACTGGCCGTACACCACTGGTGATCGTCGAGGGGACACTGAATAGTGCACGGTACATCCAAACCGTCATCGAACCCATCGTTCTACCATTGCTAGACCGGCAAGGGAACTTGCTGTTCCAACAGGACAATGCACGTCCGCATGTATCCCGTGCCACCCAACGTGCTCTAGAAGGTGTAAGGCAACTACCCTGGCCAGCAAGATCTCCGGATCTGTCCCGCATTGAGCATGTTTGGGACTGGATGAAGCGTCGTCTCACGCGGTCTGCACGTCCAGCACGAACGCTGGTCCAACTGAGGCGCCAGGTGGAAATGGCATGGCAAGCCGTTCCACAGGACTACATCCAGTATCTCTACGATCGTCTCCATGGGAGAATAGCAGCCTGCATTGCTGCGAAAGGTGGATATACACTGTACTAGTGCCGACATTGTGCATGCTCTGTTGCCTGTGTCTATGTGCCTGTGGTTCTGTCAGTGTGATCATGTGATGTATCTGACCCCAGGAATGTGTCAATAAAGTTTCCCCTTCCTGGGACAATGAATTCACGGTGTTCTTATTTCAATTTCCAGGAGTGTAGTAGTGATGAAGAGTAGGGTGAAGTTAAAGAGATTAGTCTGCAAGAATCAATACGCAAGGAAGTGGGATACGGAAGTAGTAAGGAATGAAGAGATACGCTTGAAATTCTCGAATGTTATACATCCTGCAATAAGGAATAGCTTAGTAGCCAGCACAGATGAAGAGAAATGCACATCTTTAAAAAGGGCAATCACGTAAGTTGGAAAGAAAAACGTAGGTACAAAGACGGTAACTGCAAAGAAACCATGGCTAGCAGAAATACTTCATTTGATCGACGAAAGAAGGTAGTACAAAAATGTTTAGGGAAATTCAGTAATACAGAAATACAAGTCGCTGAGATATGAAATAAATAGCAAATTCAGGTAAGCTACGAGGAAATGGCTGCATGAGAATGTGAAGAAATCGAAAAAGAAGTGATTGTCGGAACCACTCACTCACCAGACAGGAAAGTCAAAAGACCTTCGGTGAAATTAAAAGCAAATAAGTCAGAAGTGATACATAACATTCCACCAGAATTTCTAAATTTATTGGCTGAAGTGGCAACAAAACGACTATTCACTTCGATGTGAAGAACGTGCGAGTCTGGCCATATACTATCAGACATTCGGAAAAGTATCATCCACACAGTGCTGAAGACTGCAAAAGCTGACACTCCTAGAAATGTCACACAGTCAGCTTAAGATCTTCTACAGATAAGTTGATAACAAAAATAATATACAGAAGAATGGAAAAGAAAATTGATGGTGTGTTAGATGACGATCCATTTGGCTTTAGGAAAGATAAAGGCACCAGAGAGGCAATTCTGACATTACTGTTGATAATTGAAGGAAGGCTAAACAAACATTAAGACACGTTCATATTATTTGTAGACAAGCAGAAAGCGTTCGACAATGTCAGATGGTGCAAGATGTTTGAAATTCCGAGGAAACTAGGAATATGCTATAGGGAGAGAGGGGATAATAAAAGTGAAGGACGAAGAACGAAGCGCTCGGATTAAAAAAAAAAAAAAAAATGTAAGACAGGGATGCAATCTTTCGCCCATACTGTTCAGGCACAAGAGAGGAACTCGTAGCGGGCAGCATTAAATGAGTCAGAAGACCGATGACAAAAAAAAAGTGACTATTAGTGTATTGCTGGCAGGACGAACTATCAGCATCGAAGAAGCAATGGTGGAAATAAAAGAAAGGTTCAGAAGCGGAATTAAAGTTCAAGATGAAGGATATCAATGATTCGATTTGCTGATGGCATTGCTATCCTCAGTGAAAGTGAAGACGAACTACATGATCTGCTGAATGGAATGAACACTCTGATAAGTGCAGAATATGGATTGAGAGGAAATCGAAGAAAGAGCAAAGTACGGAGAAGTAGCAGAAATGAGAACAGCGAGAAACTTAACATCGGGATTGATGGTCACAAAGTTAAGGAATTCTGCTACTTAGCAGCAAAATAACCAGCGATGGACAGAGCAAGGAGAACATCAAAAGCTGACTAGCACAGGCAAAAATGGCATTCCTGGCCAAGAGAAGTCTACTAGACCAAACATAGGATGAAATTTCTGAACATGTACGTTTGGAGGACAGCATTGTATGGTACTCAACGGAAGATAATCGAAGCGTTTGAGATATGGTGCTACAGGCGAGTGTTGATAATTAGGTGGACTGATAGGGTAAGGAATAAGGATTTGCGCAGAATCGGAGAGGAAAAGAATATGTGGAAAACATGATAAGAAGAAGGGACAGGATCAGTTAAGCCATCAGGGAGTAACTTCCATGGTACTAGAGGGAGCTGTAGAGTGTAAGAACTGTAGAGGATGACAGAGACTAGAATACATCCAGCAAAAATAATTTAGGACGTAGGTTGGAAGTGATTCTTTGAGATGAAGAGTTTGGCACAGGAGAGGAATTCGGGGCGAGCAGCATTAAATGATCAGAAGACCGATGACTGAAAAAAAAAATTGTGGCAGTTAGTGTATTGCTGGCAGGACGAGCTATCAGCTGTGGTGATGCCTAGACAAGTTTGGAAACCAACCCGCCTCTGAGCTACATCATAGCTGGTTCATGTGTGGTCATTAATTCGCTGCGGAAATTTGATCCAGCTGTGACTCACCTCCTTGTCCCCCCAAGCCAGCGTACTGCACATTCCCTGTTTGATTCTTAGCTTCATGTCCAGAGCCCGTTAGTAGCCAGACAATACACAGCTTTGCAAAGTAAGTGGCAACTGGAGGGCTTTTTTTTGTGAATTACTAGGGTTACGCACTCCAATTGGTAAAAACGGAACCGATATAGGTTCACTGTCTTGTCCGTCTGTCTGTCTACCTGTCGGACTGTTGAATCCCCTTTCCTTCAGGAACGGCTAGACGTATCACGTTAAAATTTGTCAGATATTGAGCTCCACGGTCCCTTGGCGATGTAAGAACGTGAAGTATCTAAGTCAATGCAGTCAAAAGATACTGACAATTATGTAACAGATTTTGATACCCCCGAACTCGGACATCAAAGCCTTATGGGTACTTCCCGTTGACCCAGAATCTTGAAATTTATCAAGAAGCAATGTTTCACACTACAACCAAAGGCCAAAGATCCGGAAAATCTTAATTTGTAATTATATCTCACACAAAAAATTATTTGTCATTTGTTATCAGACTCTCTGTTTGTTTATTTGTTAAGACCCTGTTTTCTCAGAAACGGATGGACGTTCCAAGATGAAATTTACGTCACGTACTGAGGCGTGCAGTCCTTTGGTGATAACAATTTTAAGCTTCTAAGTCTGCGTGATATACACTCCTGGAAATTGAAATAAGAACACCGTGAATTCATTGTCCCAGGAAGGGGAAACTTTATTGACACATTCCTGGGGTCAGATACATCACATGATCACACTGACAGAACCACAGGCACATAGACACAGGCAACAGAGCATGCACAATGTCGGCACTAGTACAGTGTATATCCACCTTTCGCAGCAATGCAGGCTGCTATTCTCCCATGGAGACGATCGTAGAGATGCTGGATGTAGTCCTGTGGAACGGCTTGCCATGCCATTTCCACCTGGCGCCTCAGTTGGACCAGCGTTCGTGCCGGACGTGCAGGCCGCGTGAGACGACGCTTCATCCAGTCCCAAACATGCTCAATGGGGGACAGATCCGGAGATCTTGCTGGCCAGGGTAGTTGACTTACACCTTCTAGAGCACGTTGGGTGGCATGGGATACATGCGGACGTGCATTGTCCTGTTGGAACAGCAAGTTCCCTTGCCGGTCTAGGAATGGTAGAACGATGGGTTCGATGACGGTTTGGATGTACCGTGCACTATTCAGTGTCCCCTCGACGATCACCAGTGGTGTACGGCCAGTGTAGGAGATCGCTCCCCACACCATGATGCCGGGTGTTGGCCCTGTGTGCCTCGGTCGTATGCAGTCCTGATTGTGGCGCTCACCTGCACGGCGCCAAACACGCATACGACCATCATTGCCACCAAGGCAGAAGCGACTCTCATCGCTGAAGACGACACGTCTCCATTCGTCCCTCCATTCACGCCTGTCGCGACACCACTGGAGGCGGGCTGCACGATGTTGGGGCGTGAGCGGAAGACGGCCTAACGGTGTGCGGGACCGTAGCCCAGCTTCATGGAGACGGTTGCAAATGGTTCTCGCCGATACCCCAGGAGCAACAGTGTCCCTAATTTGCTGGGAAGTGGCGGTGCGGTCCCCTACGGCACTGCGTAGGATCCTACGGTCTTGGCGTGCATCCGTGCGTCGCTGCGGTCCGGTCCCAGGTCGACGGGCACGTGCACCTTCCGCCGACCACTGGCGACAACATCGATGTACTGTGGAGACCTCACGCCCCCACGTGTTGAGCAATTCGGCGGTACGTCCACCCGGCCTCCCGCATGCCCACTATACGCCCTCGCTCAAAGTCCGTCAACTGCACATACGGTTCATGTCCACGCTGTCGCGGCATGCTACCAGTGTTAAAGACTGCGATGGAGCTCCGTATGCCACGGCAAACTGGCTGACACTGACGGCGGCGGCGCGCAAATGCTGCGCAGCTAGCGCCATTCGACGGCCAACACCGCGGTTCCTGGTGTGTCCGCTGTGCCGTGCGTGTGATCATTGCTTGTACAGCCCTCTCGCAGTGTCCGGAGCAAGTATGGTGGGTCTGACACACCGGTGTCAATGTGTTCTTTTTTCCATTTCCAGGAGTGTATTTTGACACTCGCAAACTTGCTCATTAAAACCTGGGGGCCCGCCGGAGTGGCTGAGCGGTTCTAGGCGCTACAGTCTGGAACCTCGCGACCGCTACGGTCGCAGGTTCGAATCCTGCCTCGGGCATGGATATGTGTGTCGTCCTTAGGTTAGTTAGGTTTAAGTAGTTCTAAGTTCTAGGGGACTTATGCCCTCAGCAGTTGAGTCCCATAGTGCTCACAGCCATTTGAACCATTTGAACCCGTGGGGTCTTAACCTTGACGTAGAATCATGAAATTTTGCTAGAAAGATTTCATACTACAAGTGAAGGAAAAATTCGAAACTTGACTATTTATAATTAGATCGCATGAGAAAAAGATTTCTCAATTCGCCGTCTATAAACACATCGCTCCCTGAATAAAATCTTGGTTTTCAAGCCGCGTCAGTTCGAATAAAATTCTGGAGCTCTCGATGGCTATCTCCGCCGTCAGGACGACGATGGCGGAGATAGTCATGGCGGCTTGAAAATTGATAACATTTTATTCAGACATGCCGCCGCGAAAGACACCGAGGACGCATCACCTGCCGTTGCATTAGTCTTAGTAATACGTGTCAGTGATGCTCCGCTCGACCCACAGACGTTGCTGCTTCGATTCCTGTTTTTGGCTTGTCTTTGTATTGATCGAAAATATGCTGCCGTGACTGATGTTTCTGTTGCTAGTGACATGTCCATCTTACAGAGAATACGGAGTTCGACCGCCCATGCGGCACCGTTTCAGGAAACAAAAAGTGAAATGGTCGTGTGGCATTGTTGGCCGGGAGGCCCCAGTCCGGGGTTCGGCCTCCGGGTTGCAAGTGTTATTTCAGGCGGCACCATATTGTGTTACTTGCGTGTCGGTGATGATGATGATGATGATGATGATGATGATGACAACACAACAGCCAGTCCGTGAGCTGAGAAAATCTCCATCCTGGCCGGGGATCGACCGTCACTATATAGGGTGATCCTTAACATGTATCTTTTAAGATTTTCTAGCTTCCCCAACACTTTCAAACTTATGGCATTCCACGCCCCCAACTCGTACAACGTAATCCTTTCGTTGGTTATTCTTATTCTCATGATCACCTCTTCTTTGGCAGTTTCCTCCCGGAGATCCAAATGGGGGACTAGCCCGGAATCTTTTCACAATGGAGAGATCATCATGACACATTTGCAGTTACAGGCCACAAGTCCTGTGGGTACACATTATGTGTCTTTAATGGAGTGAGTTCCATTCCCTTCTACATCCTGATGCCATTGATCATTATTCAGTGGTAGTTCTTTCGCCTTTTAAGGCAGTTTTCTATCCCAAGGGCAAGAGAGAACCTCGAACCTCTCCGCTCCTCCGCCCTCTTTTATAAGGTCGTCCGCAGTTTGAGGGTGACTTCTTATGCCGGAAGTCTCCTTCCGCCGTTGCTGATGATTTTTATTCAAAATTTAAACAGTGCTGGGGTTCGTACACGGGACCGAGGACCTTTTGATTACTAATCACAGACGCTATCACTAGAGCATGTGTGCCAAACCATTAGTATTGAAAACTGCATGGAGATTTTACACAGAGCACACAGAGGGCGGTATATTGACTTGCTCGAAGAACTTGAAATTTTTACTACTAGAAGAAAAGAATCGGAAAGAATCTGACAAGTACATTAACGAACGGAATAAATTTTCTAATAACGCTTAATTTGGTACTGACGTCCTCCACTAGATGTGTGATGCCTGGTGTTCTTCATCGCCCCGCGAACTTGAATGTGTTCATTTTAGGTGGCCGTGGTGGAAGGCGGTGGGCGCTGACTGCAGCCTGTGACAGCCATAAACACAGAACTGTGTTGCTCGGCCCTCTGCCTGCTTTGGTAGTTAGAACACTGGCGGCCACACTCTTCTGAAACTATTAACACTTAACAACTTAATTTCTATTTGTTGTTTCTTGAAACAGCTATGGCTATTTCGTATCTAGGCTCCTCTTTCTTCGACTTTTCTATGATTATTTCGAACTAATCTCCAACTTAAGCATAGAGTGCTCAACGTAGTTCTTTTCTTATTCATAAAAATGAAGGCGAATTAGTTAAGTTTAGATATATTCGGTGATTTTGCACTAACTTTTAAGATATGTAAACAAGAATAAAAGTGTACGATACACATTGTGCTGTCGCCATGCTTGTAACATTTGTTTTTATCTTCTTGTGTAATACATCAGTCATGGTAAAATTTAGTACATTAATGCATTTATGGTTGTTTCGTAACTGGACTGATTCCCTCCCCCCTCCCCCCTTCCCTCTCCCATCCACTTTTTACGTTACATTAAGCGTCCTCGTGCAATTCTATTCTTATTCATTAAAATGAGGGCAACTTGTTAAAGTCTTGGATACGTTCGGTGATTTTGCAACCTAGCCCTGATCCGCAACACAGACTGAAACCAGTTGTCGTTAAACAGAAAGTTGTGGTCCAAACGGCGTTTCTTTATTTTTTTTATTACATATTTCTAGTACATATTGCGGAAAGCCCTTCTGTGTTCAAGTAATCGGGGGCATACCAACTAACAATTGTTTTAAACCCCAACGAGTATTGCACCGGGAATAAACAATATTCTTCAGGCCATGCTATCACCCCTGCCAATGAAATCCAAAGGCAGATGATTTATGAGTGCATCAGAATACGTATATATCAACGTTTGGTTCCGCTTGCGCAGTGATTTATTACTGCAACAGCGTTGTCAGGTCCGATGAAAGGTTTTACCTCTAATGTGTGTCTGCAGCAGATTCATCGTACATTCTCACGTCTGTTGTATATTGGATTTACTCAGGGCTGAAAATGGTCATCTTTGGCATGTTCCACAGCCATCCAGGAAATTGTTATTTTACTATAACTCCAATCTCGAACAATAAAAGTCAATATCAGGTGATTAACTTCGGTCAACGTTAACATCTTCAGATCTGAGTAAATCCAGTATTCTAAACAATTCGTGTCATTGCTTATATTGATGGTAGAGTCACATTAATCCTGCATGTGACTTAACGATACTGGATTTACTCAGGACTGAAAATGGTCATCTTTAACAGAAATTCATTACCTGATAAATAACGTTTGTGGTCAGGAAATGGTTTTAGAATAAAATAAATGTTTCGTGACGGTCGAGTAAAAACGGCCGTTGCTCCAAAATACGTCGATGTTTTGCGCAATGTAAGTGAAGTGGATCGGGCTATAAAATATCGTGGGGCTGAGTCATATCGAGTTCTGCACTACGTTTACTGCACTACTTTTACTGCACTACTTTAGATGGCGTATAGGCATTTAGTTCTGAAAATATCCATTCCCGCAGTTCAAAAACAGGCTCATGTCTGTTGGTTTAAAGAAATTCTAAAAACGTTGCCCCGTAGCAGGAGGTTAAACTTGGATGTACTCGTACTAGTAGCAAACTGTGCAGCAGACCGCTGTTTGCGTGTTCCTAGGTGAAAGGAATTCAGTGAAAGTGATTTGTTCGCGTAATATTTCCTAGAAAATTGTCACTTGTCACTTGTTTCTTTGCTTACAAAAGGGAAATCGTGAGCACCGTTTTGGGGGATCGAATTTTGCTGCGCATATGTTAGACCAGGGCTTCCTAACGTGTGGTCCGCGGACCCCCTAGGAGTCCGCCGGCTCTTTCTAGGAGGTTCGCGGCCACCCTTCACCAAATCGTGTAAAATAATGAGTAAAATTATTGAATAAAAATGTGAAAATCAAATTCATCACTATTTTTCTTCTTCTGAAAAACATGTGTACTTTTACTTCAGGTCGTATCCCCAAGCAGCCTTTGCGGTTCCTAAGTGAGAACGTATACACAGTTTAGTGCCAGAGAATGCGGCTTCTCTGATCGACTGCTTCGCAACAATAGGGGGTTCGTTTGTGCGCCGGTTCACGCCGGCGCTGAAACCTTTTACGCATGCGCGGAGCGAGCTTTGTCGACCAATCACAGCGCTCGCTGGCACGTACGCGGCCCCAGGCATCATTAAATGTTAAACTTGCTTTGTCAGTGCACTACCTATTTCATAAGTCAATTTTTGACCAGTTTACTGCTTCTAACATGGATCGGTGGCTGAAGTCAGGATCATGGAAGAAGGGTGCAGTTTCTCCATCGCCTTCACAACAAGGGAAGTTTCCAGTTGAAAAGAAGGAGGAAGACTTTACGTAGATTTGAACATTTTTCTTCGGATTTTACGAAAAACGACACACACACACACACACACACACACACACACACACACACACACACGTACACGATTGTTACGAAATATGAATGCTCCTTACACAACAGTAGCCAAACAGTGGAAGTGAATAGACCATAAGCGGTAGCTTGTCAACAGCGAACAGTTTGGACGTGACGTTGATTGTTCTTGGAGTAAGGCAGCTCCATCGTGTGAAATTTCAATTAGCAAGTAATTTTAATCAAGCTATAGTGTGTTGAACAAAGGGAGTAAATCCACTTAGAAGTGTCTGGATACAGTAGGAATTCAAATTGGATCGTTAATTTCAAGTTGTTTTCATTCATCTCTAAACCAAAGACTATTGATGCTTCGGGGGGGGGGGGGGGGGGGCGTCATTGGGAACATGGTACTTGCATTAAGAAGCTTTCAGTTCCCATGGGTTTCGCTCTGAAATTTTAAAGTTACTGTGCTCTTGACTGACTAGGGGTCCGCCATGGATTTTCGACTGAAGAAGGGGTCCGCTAGCTGAAAAGGTTGGGAAGTCCTGTGTTAGACAGTATTCGTTCTCTCTCGCCTGCAGACAAGCTACCTCCCATCGCTTCCGTCCCACAGTAGCCATCTTGCTGGTGACTGCTGCAGCTGCCTCCTTGGTACTGCGGTTTTAGATGGGGTTAATAACGCGAAAATTGCACTTACTGTTGGTTAAACAGTTGTTGATACTGATGTGGATCGATGTCGGATGTTAGTTGTTGTCGTTGATGTCCTTAATGTGTACAGAATAAAAAGAAGCTCCGTATACTTGCAGTAAACTCACCAGCGGGTCCGAACTTGGTCTTTTCACATGCTCGGAAACTCGACTCGCGTGCCACCGCCGCTGCCGATTTGACTCAAAACTCCTCACTAAAGTCCATTGCAGCGTACAAGTGCACTGTATCAACGTAGAAAGGACAGCGAGTATACGAACTCTTAGGTGACATCATCTTCCCTCCTTTCCTTGTCCATCTTCTCACCTTCTCTTTCTCTGATGTCATGACATCATGGTTGATGCGACAGTTTTACTGCCTGTAGGCCTGCGTGATAAACTTTTATTCCATTCATCATTTTGCCGTGTTTATGAGCGAGAAAAAGTATAGTAAAGGTTTTAAATTGTGTGCAAAATTCGTTGAAAGTCACTAAATGCTCAAATACTGGATTGAGCGCACAGTAGCTACACATGAAGCAAAGTTTACATTATGTGGGTTAAACCAACACCGACTCAAAGGAAGGCCTCGGCGCTTGTGCGTGACGTCACGTCAGTTAGGCACGGCGAACGCCAGGTCTGTTGCAAGCATACTCATAACGGTGGTCTCCCTCTCTGACACAGGAAAATATGAAACTATTGGCGGTAGTTGACCAACACACATTGTTCTGAGAGATTTCTGCAATCAATTAATTGTGCAATTCATTACACTTCTTAACAAATAGTGTACTCCTGAACTTAAATTTCCACCTGCTTTAAGGATTGCAAAAACAACTTCATGGTCCAGCAGCAACAGAATTCGTGCTTCTTTACCTTATTTGTATATCTGAGGAAGTTACGTTTGTACTGGGTTGCTTTTACAAGAAACTGTGAACATATTGGTGCTCTTCTTTCGGTATCTTGGTTGACTATGGGGTGAGGAGCACTGAATGTTAATGAAATATCATGCGATTGAACACGTTGGGGGAGGGGTTGGGGGACAGAAGAATAGGCAAAAGAGAGATACTTGTTTTATCAAATAAAGTTTTTTTATCTTATAAAGTTTCTCCTTTCAGTTGCAAGAGGGGAATATTTATCTTTTGTAATGTGCATGTTTAAAAAAGTTTAAGCTCAGCAGTATTTTCGATGTATGAAGCTATTTTGTTTCCTGTTTAGAATTCCTTTCGTTGAAAACGACTGTAATCTAATGACTGGCAACAGTTGGACATTTACACATCTAAATTAGTTCACATTTCCAGTGACGATGTCAAACGAAAATAAATAAAAGAAACGAGTTCATTGTAAGGTGGTTGGGGTAAGTTTCGATAACAAAATGGATCAAGTAATTATAGTTACTTGAATGTAAAATTTCCGAAGCTTGCAATCGGGCAAAGCATCTTCTCGTATTGGTCTACGTTTGTTTCGACAGGATTCAGTAATAAAAATGGTTCAAATGGCTCTGAGCACTATGGGACTCAACTGCTGAGGTCATGAATCCCCTAGAACTTAGAACTAGTTAAACCTAACTAACCTAAGGACATCACAAACATCCATGCCCGAGGCAGGATTCGAACCTGCGACCGTAGCGGTCTTGCGGTTCCAGACTGCAGCGCCTTTAACCGCACGGCCACTTCGGCCGGCCGATTCAGTAATACAGAACTGTCATCTTCATTTGTAGCTTTACGATAGTAAGAAAATCTTTCATCTAAATAAAACGGCAGGATCCAAAACAATACCAAACATTTTGTCCGAAAATAAGAGATTTATAGTGATAAGCACGCCCAGGCGTTTCTACCTGCAACAGACCTGGCGTTCGCCGTGCCTAGCTGACGTGACGTCACCAACAAGCGCCGAGGCCTTCCTTTGAGTCGGTGTTGGTTAAACACACTAAAGATGATGTAAGTATTGTATTCATTACTTTTAAGTCGTATCACGTAGCACATAACAACCAATAAAAGTGTTTTCAGAAATACCGTCAAGTTCAAAAGTCCAAGAGTAAATAGCTTTTTCGAAGAGTAAATATTTTCCCCTGATTCGCGTAATTTTCTTCAAATCAATAAGAATCTTGTACTGCACACTTTCCTCAGGGTTCAAGCTATCTCGTTACCACATTTTATCGAAATCGGTGCAGCGGTTTAGTAACAATAAATTTAAACGTATGCATGATTCGGCAGCTTTTCACGCAACCTTGTGTATGACGTCTTACATTTTGAATTGTGTGTCGTACAATTGTATAATTCTGCAGGTGCACTCAGTGGTATAAGTGAACACTGCCTGCAAAATGTGTCTCGGATACACATAGTAGTACAGAAGTAACAAATAACGCCTTCTTGCCTGGTGCGAAAATGACGGCGAAATTGTAGTAAGCAATAAACTTTTTCCTTTCACCAGATTGTGGGGGTATTAGCGAGAAAAAGTTTCGTAAAGGTTTGAAATTTTATGGAAAGATAGTTGCAAGTCGCTAAGTGCTGTCATTCGTTCTCAAATACTGGATGAATATTATCTGAGTATTCGTTGCCCGTGGCCTACGCTTCTTTTTCAACCCACCCCTTTTATAGGTATAGGTACAGGTCTTACTCCCACAACGATTTTGCAAAACAGTAAGTGATATGTGTACCAAGTTTGGTTGAAATCTATCCATTGGTTTCGGGGTGGATGTGGAACACACATGCATTTTAATAATAGGCATTCATATCTTTTTCTGTGACCCGATTTTGATTAAATATAGCCTGCACGGCGCCGAAAGCTGTACTCAAGTTACCTGTTTGAAAAGATAGACAGAAATCTGTACTCAAGTTACCTGTTTGAAAAGATAGACGGACAAGAAACGTTTTGGTAAACTTTAAATTACGATACCTTTTTTCTCGTGATCCGATTTTGATGAAATAAAGCCCGTACGTTGCCCCAGGCTACGTTGTAGTTACCAGTGAAAACCCCGTAGAATCCCGTTTAGTAGGTCTGCACATCAGCGTGTAAAGGCAAACGGACAGACACAACAGTTTTACAGTTTTATTATTAGCGTCGATTAAAAGGTTCCGGATTGAGAGTGAGATTTAGGGTTAAAGAATATAACTGATAACACTCGTTGATGGCGAAGGAATTTTACTACCTTCGAAGTAAAATAGCATCTGACAGGCAATGCATGGAGAACGCACTGTCAAAGAGGTCATGAGTGTTTGTCATAGTAAAACTTAGTCTTTCATCTGAAAGCCTAAACATGCGTCATTTATGTGTGTGTTGTTGGTTATCGAACACAGAAGCAAGCTCGCGTACCTTTCTTGCATTCCCCTTTGTAGTCATCCATGCAACTTCACGTGCCAAATGTTAAAAAGTTGCGACTTTTGCCGTCGCCTTGTAAATGTTCAATAGTAGTATTTCTCTCCCTCCCCCGCTCTCACACTCTGTCTGTCTTGGTGTGTGTGTGTGTGTGTGTGTGTGTGTGTGTGTGTGTGTGTGTGTGTGTCTCCAGTAATAGATGGCATATGAAAATTTGTAAACATTAAAAAGTTAAAAGTCTTTTTATATATCTCTATACCTAATGTCAGTATATAAACCCACTGCTGCACTTTCGGATATAAATCTTACTTAAACTCTTGAAAACCACTGTGGATTCCTAGCTCACAGACAACTTAGAATCCTACACGGAGAGTTACTTAGAACAACGTTTTTATTCAAGCACGAAAAGCAAATAGCTGCACAATATTCTTAAGGGGTGCACATGTTTACGCCCTGATAATGTTTGAAGTCTCGCACTTTTTGTCATTTCGTGTGGTACTGTGTGGTGCTATGTAAAACATCTTCTCTGTGCTGTTAAACAACGTAAGCGGCATACCACAGTCAGACACCTCTGTTAGCAGTTAATGAAACTATAGGTAAACTTGATTTTAGTGTTATAACTCTTACACATATTTTCCGTCCTTTCCATGAATCCAGTGAAATCTTGCATCATTAAAAATGCCACTGAAGCCTGTGAGGGAACAAGATCCCAGATACAACCTGTATAGACCAAATCAAACTTCAATAACCTGGTATCCGCAATAAAACGAGTTGGGGCGGAGGGGGAATTCGTATTCCTTTATGCCTGCTTTGGAAATATACAATTCCGTTACCAAGAAGCAGTGATGGTGATGCTGCAATTTGTTTCTGTTAAAAAACGAAACGCCAAAAGCAAGGAAATTGGAGTTACGCTCTAATCGTCACCTATGTCTTAGCGAAAAAATTAGAGAAATATTTGTAGGGCTACTAGCTACGATTCTGCTGTGACGTTCTGCCCTCAAACATATTTAGTTGAGAGAACTTTTTACAATTTGGGAAAAAATATAGACAAAATGTAGGCGTGATGAACTTCTAGTGAATATTTCCTTTCTTCCTATATTATTTCCGCTACTTTAGTGCATATTTTTAGTAGTCTTCTTGCAAAACTGGAAGCATATTTTCGATCTTTTAAATGTATTTCAATCCGACCTCTGATCATTACGTCCACAGAACTCAATGAAAGAAAATAAACACAGTAATAAAACCTGTAAATAACTGTGAAGTGTCACAGTGAAAACAGATGTCAACAACCATAAGCTTTGAGAGTGTGAAGTGGGTCGTGCCTGGATAGCTCAGCAGGTAAGAGAATTGCCCGCGAAATGCTAGGTTCGGATTTCGAGTCCCATTTCGGCACACAATCATAATCTGCTTGGAAATATGAAAACAGCCCGTTCTCCTTCGCAGGATAAAAGACTCAGGAACGGCAGTGCTAATAACACACTGTCGGAAAAAATTTAGTACACGTAGAAAAACAACGTCGATTTTGATCCGATGACGGCATATGCCACCTTTGGGATAGTAGGTGTACTGATAATGGTTTCAGCATCGTCTGCTACCAGATAGTGTAGTGGCGTAGCTACCACGGAATGCTCACAGCCAGAAGACTCAGTGTGATGCAGACGTGTGGCACAAGCAGGCAGCCATGCCACGGAAATGAGCTCGTGCTTCCTAAAGGCAACTGAGTGTCTGAAAAGCGTCGAATTGTCGCCTTACGTGTGGCAGGATGATCCTTTCGACGGACTGTTGCATAAATTGGACGTGCTGATACCAGTGGTCACGTGAACATTCTCACACCCGCAGACGAGATTCTGGGCATACAAGCAGCACAGATGCCCGCCAGGATCGTCGTGTTGTAAGCGTAGCAGTGGCAGATCGTACAGTAACCACAGTACGGATGAGAGGGTTTCTGTCAACATGTTCTGTTGCGAACCGGTTATTAGCAGTGGGATTATGGGAACGCACACCTCTAGCCCGTCTTGCTCTCAAGCGACAGCATCGTCGATCAGAGGATCCCTGGCACACGGACCTTGCATCCGAACGTTGAGCGTTGAGCGCGCCGAGTTTCTGACGTCAAAGTGTGGAATAGCACATTCGGGAGTCTTTCCGAACGTGCAGAGCAATATTTGGAATGTCTGATATTCTGAGCGTGCGTCTGAGCGTGCGTCTGAGCGTTGACCAATGAAATGGCACAACGCCACCTACGTCACACGTACGCCGTCTCCTTTCAGTACAGAGTTGTGAGGCGCCATATTAGCATTCGTTTCAACCGATATGTATATATGCCGTGATTCTTGATTTTCTCCCGGCTTATTTGATAATCAAAATATCCACGGGTGTGCTGCCGGTCTATAGTGTCCAACGGGCACAATATTTCGGCGATCATACATGTCGCCATCATCAGGTGAACTGACGGAATGAGCTCCTGTGAACGTGCCGGCACGGAGATCCGTACGCTAAGACTGCTCAGAGGGAACTGGGTTCGGTCGCGGCGGCGGCCGATTTAAATACCCTCCGCCCGCGGCGCGCTCCCTCCGCAGTCCGCGCCCCGCGCCACGTCGCGCGGTGGAACAGATTGCGACGGCGTCTGAAATGACGTCGGTGTGATGGCTCTGTCCGCCGTGGTCGTCACAACTCAAGATTAGATGGGTAGATCACGTAACGAATGAGGAGGTACTGAATAGGGTTGGGGAGAAGAGGAGTTTGTGGCACAACTTGATTAGAAGAAGGGATCGGTTGGTAGGGCATATTCTGAGGCATCAAGGGATCACCAATTTAGTATTGGAGGGCAGCTTGGATGGTAAAAATCGTAGAGGGAGACCAAGAGATGAAGAAGCTTGCACAGGATAGAGTAGCATGGAGAGCTGCATCAAACCAGTCTCAGGACTGAAGACCACAACAACAACATCCTGTAAGGTGTTCCCACCTTATGGAGGCACCTTAAACTGAGCGGTAGCTACACTGTGAGTTGAAGAGTTGGCGCTAGATGACATTATTCTTTGGTGTGTCTTTTTTTGATCGAAATCGTCATCGGTGATTAACTGTTTATACATTTAAAAACGTTATCTATGTCAACTCGTTCGCTGACGTACATTGACTCTCACAAGGGAGAAGTAGTTCCATTGCGTAGTTTAGCAACGTAATAACTGATTTTACTTTAAAAGTGTTTTGTAGCAGTGGGTTCGATGCCTGGTTGGAAGAAAATCTAGGAAAGACACTAAAAATGTATGACTTGCCTTCCATTGTCAACAAAGGACTTCTCACCACTCTCACACCAACAAACATCATTTCAGGTTTCTCAGCAGCATGCATATTTCCATTTGCCCACGACGAATTCCAAGAGAGCGATTTTTCTGTATCTGTTATGACCGATAGGCCAGTTCCAGAAAAAATATAATTGAGATCCTCTGGCTGGTTCCGAGAATGTGGCGAACGCTATTAATGCTGTTCCAGGAACTTCACCGGAGAAACGTTTTTCCATTGAGCTCATTCGCCCTCTTTTTAAAGCTGGACTAAGGAAAGAGAACAACTGCGGAATGAAGATGAGGAAATGCGATATCTTAACAAACTCAGCTGAAAAACAGGCTCTATAAAAAGAAAGAGAGAAGTGTGAGAATAAGAAAACACCGGAGAATGGAGAGAGAAAAAAAGGTATTAAGCAGGCGACAACTAATAGCAAAAGAAATTACGTTACCATTCAACTTAGGAAGAAACTATTGTATGATGTGTGTAGATATTTATAGAAATGGAGAGGAATGGGTACAGTGTAATAAATGCAAATTATTGTGTGGACTGTGGACACAATGAAGACACTTCTGACATTCAGACATTTAAAAATGAGAAGTTATTTTCAGTTAAATTTAGGTATGTTCCAACGTGCCCGTTGATGAGGTGAATTGCAACGTATGTCAACCTCTCTTCTGTGTTTTATTTTAGACATTCTAGTTGTTGAACTGGACATTTTTTGTGATTTCTATGTATGAAAGTATGTAATTTATCAATGTTATTTTCAAATTTAACCAGTTTAAATTAAAAAAGAATAATATAAATTAAAAACTGTTTGTCGTTGCAATGTGCTCCTGCCTGCCCTACTAATACGGCTGTTTCTGCATGGATGGAAACTTTTACAAATCACAAATGGTTCTGAGGTACCAGGTTTTCATCTGGTACCTCAGAACCATTTGTGATGTGTAAAAGTAATCATTTCATGTACTCCATATGCACTGTTGCGACAATAGATCTTTAGTGAATTGGAAACGTCCAAAAGGGTGTACTAATTTTTTTTTCGGCAATGTAAATGTAGATTATAAGCATGTACTTCATTGTACAATTCATAAATAAGGATAGGGGAACGTGTTGCTCATAGCCTATGAGCAGTAACGAAAATGACATTAGACTGGAATGGTTGCGGAAAATCATGGGAACCTAACTCTCGATGGTTAATTGAGTAAACGAGGCTCTTTCCTCTTTTCATTAACGGATTAAGAGCTTAATATTCCAATTTAGTGGCTTTCATATGTGGTATCATAGTGAAGTAAGCCTAAAGTTGTCGTATATGGGCACTTTATCTACTACTGGATTCATGTCAGTAAATCTCCTTCACATATAATTAAACAAACTGAAGATATTCCTGCAGGGAACTGAAGGAATTACATAGTAGAAAAGCCTTCAGTTTTTGTAGAAGACTACTGAAAATTAGGTTGCAGAGTACTGTATATTTTGTCGAACAGCAGTTGAGAATGAGCTTACTGCATAAACATCGTCCCTAGACATTATAAACGAGAAAAGAACTCCTTAGGAAAATGCTGAGTTAAAATCCAGTCCAGATACCCAGATTACGTTCCCGGTCTCCTGATATTGCTTAAGACGAATGCTGACGTGTTGAATTACATCCTGGAACTTTACTGCCATGGTAAAATTCGACCGTGTACCATTTCTCGTGTAATCTCGTCGCCGCCATATTAACCCACCACTCTTTCCTTCCTTCCTTCTGTCGTGGACTGGCCGAATGAATTTTGCTGTTTCTCTTAAATGTGACTATACTTCCAACCGCAAATATCATAAACGAGTGGAAGTGTTGGAAATGTAAATATTGGCGACGATTTCACTTTCCCCTATGTTCACCTGATATTCCCGTTGCCAGAGACTGTACAGCACAAAAAAGGTGAACACTTATCTTTTGTATCAGTATCATGTCGACTTGATGACGTAAGTTTTATGTAAGCAGAGGAACTAGGCCACGGATGACAAAGAAGACAAAGAATATAGAAAGAAAGAGAGCGTTGTATAGTGAAACAAAAAAAAAAGACATAATCAGGCAGCCAGCTTAATAATGGATGGTTTCTCCACAACCCCACAGTTGCCATCTTCACGGATAATACGCTGCACAGTTTATTCGCTTCACAGGAAATGTGTTGAACGTCTCTTGCGCGTCGATGGGGATGAAATGATGATGAGACCATGATGTAATGTAACTAAAATTTCCCTTACTGTCCGGCCCTTTCCGAGTGTACCCGCTGCTCTTGGGATTCCTGAACAGAGTATTCGCTATTACTGGCTGAAATTTGTTACAGAACTCATTTAGTCTCCTTCTCTCTCATTCCTACTACCAAGCCTATATTCTTCAGTAACCCTTTCTTCTTACCCTACAACAGAATTCCAGTCTCCCATGACTATTAGGTATTCATGTCCCTTTACGAACTGGATTATCCGTTCAATATCCTTGCATACTTTGTCTATCTCTTCATCTTTTACCTGCGACGTTGGGATGTATACCTGAACTCTTGTTTATTTATTTATTTATGCATTTATTTTACCTGGCAAGATTAGGGCCTTCAGGCCCTCTCTTACACCTAACCAGGCATACTCAGATTCAACAAATTTCAGTGTCTACAGAACATTAAGGACATATAACATGTTATACAGTATTTATGTTAAAGAAAGAAATAGAGATTATAAACGTAGTACAATGATAATTATAACAATCAAAAAATAATTATAACACTCAAGAATAATAATAATAATAGTAGTGACTATGTATATGAAAGTAAACATATTTTTCTTTTATGAATGTCAGTCCTATTGCTAGTTGGGAATTTTCTCGTTATATTCTTGCAGCTTGTGAGTTATTCTCATCAAGCAGAGTCGTGAGACGATAGAATGGGGTGAAAGAGATATAGAAGAGGTAGATAGGTTAGAGGAAGAGAAATAGAGTGGTAAAATTCGAAGCTATGATGGAGAGGAGAAAGAATGAGATGAGAGGGGCACAACAATGGTGGCTATACCGTCCTTAATATGTAAGTCTTGAGTTCCCTCTTCAATGTTGAGTCGTTCTGGATAAGACGCGGATCACAGGGGAGCGCGTTCCATAGTCTTATGGCTGAGATGGAGAATGACACGGAGAAAGATTTTGTGTTATGTAAAGGTACAGCCAAGATGCTAGACGTATCCGATCTGGTATTGCGGTTGTGGAATGATGATAGGTATTTAATGTGAGAAGATAAGTATTGGGGGCACCAGTGGCTAAGAAATCGATGAAGTAAGCACATCGTGTGGAGATCGCGTGCCTTATGTGGGCGTATCCAACCTAGCTGGGAGTATGAAGGACTAATATGATCATACAACCGTATATTGCATACGTATCTAACGCAAGCATTCATCACTAGCTCGAGGCATCTCGAATTTTCACTATTTGTGCCGTGTTGAACTACATCACATTAGTAAAGATTAGGCAAGACTAGTGTTTGGACTAATTTTTGTTTAACATGGGTTGGAAATATTTTTCTAAATTTTTGAATTGCATGTAGGGAGGAGAGCGATTTCCGGCAAGCTGTGACTGTTTGTTCTTCCCAGTTTAGGTGTTCATCCAAGATTATTCCAAGGTCTTTTACTGTCTTTTGGTATGGTAGTTGGGTACCATTGAGGAGTATTTGAGGGACTGTTTCGCGAAAGTACCGACTGATTAACTTTGGATGAGATATAAGTATGACCTGGGATTTCTTGGGGTTTAGTTTCAGACCTAGGTTCTGTGCCCATCGAGAAACAGAGCAAAGATCTGCGTTCATACTCGCTACTGCGTCAGCAATGTTCTTGGGCTTGCACTTATGTACAGTTGGATGTCGTCGGCATATAGATGGTAGTTGCAGGAGTGAATCACTGAAGAAATATCATTGATGTACAGTGAGAAGAGTAATGGACCAAGGACGGAGCCTTGGGGAACTCCACAGCGCACGTTTTTCCATGATGACTTTTCCGACCCACAAATGACTTGTTGACTTCTGTTTTTGAGGTAGCTGTCGAACCAGTGTATTGCGCTGTTTGAGAAATTCAGCTGCTTCATTTTAATCAGTAATATATCAAAGTCAACTGTATCAAAAGCCTTGCTAAAGTCAAGCAGTGTTAGGATGGTAACTTCACGTCTGTCCATAGCATGTTTAATGTCATCAGTTACTTTGATTAATGCAGTTGCTGTACTATGGTGCTTTCGAAAGCCCGACTGATATTTGTCGTGGATGTTATGAGTTTTGAGGTAATCCGTCAGCTGTTCATGGACGATGTATTCTAGGGCTTTAGATATTGCAGGTAGTATGCTGATCGGCCTGTAGTCACCAGGCGACTTAGGGTTGTCAGTCTTGGGTATAGGTTGAATTAAACTTTCCTTCCACTCAGTGGGATATGTACTACTGACAAGAGACAGGTTGAAGATGTCTGTGATAACTGGAATAATAGTGTCTACGACGTTCTTAATCATGCCAATGCTCACTCCATCATTTCCTACTGCCTCTGAAGAGATTCTCATAATTGCCTTGTGTACTGTGCCGGTAGTGACATGTTTTAGGAAAAACTTGTCTCTCGAGAGATTGATATCTTGGGGCTGGTAATTTGTCGCTGCGTGGCAGTTTGCAGCTTTTGAGAAGAAATCGTTTAATTCTTCTGCAGACGCTTGATAAACAGCGTCAGCTCTTCGCTTCCCTATACCGAAACTGCGCAGCTTTTTCCACAGTGCAGCAGGTTTTTATATGCCGCATACGACGGAGCGGGCATGTCTGATTTTAGCATTCCTCACGCTTTGCTTGGTTCTATTCCGGAGTTTCCTATAAGCTTCGTACGCCTCGGGAGTTGGGTTACGTTTGAAGGCCCTATGTGCAGCATCACGTTTATTCAATAACTGGCGTAATGCAGTGGTGAGCCACGGAGCGGGAGCTCTCTTTACCTTGACAGTGCGTTGAGGAGCATGTTTATCATACAGTGCAATAATTTTCCGACATAATTCCCGAATTTTTCCGTCTAAAGTCAGTTCATTGCTTATATCATGCCAAGGGATGTCTGAGCAATCCTTTTGAAGAGCGTCATGGTTAACATTTTTTAGGTTTCTGTAGGTTACCAGGTGAGATTTTTCTTTGGTAGTATGCACTGAGTAATTTAAGAATATCACGTCATGAGCAGAGAGTCCCGGAGCGGATGTCTGATTGGCGCGAATTATTTTATCTGGTCGCTTTGTTGCTATTATATCTATGAGTGTATGGCTGTGTGGCGTGTGATGAGTTGCGTCCAGCGGTGTTAAACTCATATCATTGGAGTGGAACAGTCTCCTTAGTTTTTCTGCAGAGGGAGATTTTGACTGTAAGTCGATGTTTGTGTCGCCCATAATGATTATGTGTTCATACAGTGTCACGAGCGAGGACAGGGCAGACTGAAAGGAGGACATAGCACCGACGTTTGGAGGTTTATAGATTACTCCAATTAGCAGTTTCTGATTTGTTGTATTTATTTCGAAAAACAAGAACTCTGGTTCTCCTTCCTTGTTGCTGGTATCGGTTTGCTATCTATTCTGACGAGAACACTGCTATCACTGAACTGTTCGCAGTAGCTCCCTCTCCGCTCTATCTTCCTATTCATAATGAATCCTGCACCCATTATACCGTTTTCTGTTGCCCTATGCTTATCTGACCAGAAATCCTTGTCTTCTTGCAATTTCACTTCATTGACGCCCACTATGTCTAGAGTGAGCCTTAGCATTTCTCTTTCCAGATTTTCTAGCTTCCCTACCACGTTCAAACTCCTGACATTCCGTGCCCGTACTGGGAAAACCTCATCCTTTCGTTGGTTATCCGATATCCTTCTCTTGGTCATCTCCCCCTTGGCAGTCCACTCCAAGAGATCCGAATGGGAAACAAGTCCGGAATCTTTTGCCACTGGAGGTCGTCATAACACTTTTACAGTTACAGGCCACAAGTGTGTCTTTAATGCAGTAGTTTACGCTTCCTTCTGCATCCTCATGCCGTTGATCATTGCTGATTTTTGTGCCTTTTGGGGGCAGTTTCCCACCGCAAGAGAGTGCCCTGAACCTCTGTCCGCTCCCCCACCCTATGTCCGTTGGCAGAACGTAGTTTATTTCTTATACCGAAGTTCTTTTGCAGCCATTGCTGCCGATTTTTGTTCAAAATTTCAGCAGTGGTGGAGTTCGAACCCATTGCCGATGACGCTTTAAATTTCAGAAATACTACCCCTAGACCACAGATGCAAATCCAGTGTCACATAGGCTCCCTGAAGTTGCAACGTCTTTCGATTCTGTGGTCTCAGCCGGTCAACACTCACCTGAGGACAATGGCGAACGGAGGCGGGGTCGCGAGTCACTGGATGGAGGGTGAATGTGCGCCCTTGCTGCACGGTTGTTCCCATACACCTTGATAGCAGGTCTGAAGTATTTCTCACTGCTGGATGTTCACCTGAGCCAGCCCGAGATGCCTCGTCTGCTGCGCCCTTGTTTGTGTGGAGGAGGCTCTGTTGGCAGTGATTCACTGCAGTGGGTGCTCTTTTCGGCAAGACTGACACTTGCCGCCTGGGTTCAAAGGCCATACTCTGATCTTGCAGGCAGCTAGCAGCTTTGGTGAAGGCTACACTCACTCGTGGGAAGGATGCAGAGCTATCGTTTTGCAGTATCATTCCCAGAACCTATGCGGTCCCGTTATTTGGTGCCGAATATAAACAATAAATCAGAGGCGAAGACGATTCTGCAATGGCATTCCATGCCAATTTGCCGACCTCCCCTCCGCTCAGGAAACGGCTACTTGGTTAGTGTAGTGTGTGAGGCGTGTTTTATGAGGTGTCCTTTGGTTTTTTTTTTCGCTGTAACTGGTAAGTAATAGGGTACCAGGGCTGGTTCAAGTCAAGATAACGATCTTATCTCAGGGTCACTATCATTAACAGATTACACACTCGATCTGGCTATATTCAAGGTCATCCCCCTCACCACTGTTCCTGCGGAATCACCAGAAATTGTGTGTGGTACATTCAACGTCACCCAGCAGAACCCAAGTCCTATCCATGCATCTGGGGCAACTGGACCACTTATATTTGAGGTCATTACATAAATCAGTACAGGGTTAAGTGGTCTGGTGTGATATAAAACTGGCGGGAAATGCTTCCCATCTCTCAACTAATGAGAGCACATTAAAGTGATGGGAAAACCTTCCACTCCCCCTGAACGAATAATGGCTCTGAGCACTATGGGACTTAACTTCTTAGGTCATCAGTCCCCTAGAACTTAGAACTACTTAAACCTAACTAACGTAAGGACATCACACATACCCATGCCCGAGGCAGGATTCGAACCAGTGACCGTAGCGGTCGTGCGGTTCCAGACTGTAGCGCCTAGAACCGCTCGGCCACTCTGGCCGGCTGGACGAATAAGACTGAGGCTCCTCCTCCTCATCATCATCATTTATAACTAGTTCAGTCCCGTAGGCGTCTTCATTCAAGATCTGTGCGTCACCAGGAGAGGTTCATGATCGTTGTCAACAAATGATTATTAACAATAGTTACATAGTGAAAGGGTTATAGGAAATAGAAACACAGATAAAGAAATTAGCAAATGGTTTATAAGTAACAATTTATTTTTTAGTTCAGTTTGTTAACAGTATTGTTTGATTTTTATTAACAATTTCTATTGAAATTCTTTTGTTAATTTATTTACAGAGCATTTTATATCTGATGACTTACATACAAAAATATGAACATTATATTTTCAGAGTTTTTAAATCGTTTTGTTGGTTTATTTACAAAGCTATTTGTTTCTGATGAACAATAATTTGCTAAGCCAGTTTTTTTCTGTTACCTTATATGCATTACTTTACAAACAAAGCTATTTTTTCTGATGAACAATCGTTTTAAATATATTTTTTGCTTCCTTATGTACATTAGTTTATGTACAGAGCCATTACTTACAATTTTTTTGGAGGCGAGAATCTATGGTGACATACTATGGGACCAAACTGCTGAAGTGATCGGTCTCTAGGCCTAAACAGTACTTAAGCTAACTTAAACTAACTAACGCTCAGGACACTAACTTACGCTAAGGACAACACACACACTCTTGCCCGAGGGAGGATTCGAACCTCCGACGGGGGCAGCCGCGCGAATCGTGACAAGGTGCTTCAGACCGCACGGTTACCCCGCGCGGCCTCAATTTTTTTTCTGATGAGTCATTTACATTACTAATACTATCAGAAACACTAAAACCAGAACTCAAGTACTACTTTTCAATTTTGTGTATATCGGTTCCTATATACATATACTCCGTAGATGAACTATCTGTATCCAGGTAAAGTAATTTGGAATCAGCAAAGTTTGACTTTGCAAACTCATGGTGAAATTTGTACCTGTGGAGTTTGGAGTGGTCCAGAATACACATGCCAAGAGAGAACTGCACTAAAACCTTGGCGATCTCTACAGCAACTGGTCAATTATTGAACATGACCCCCTGTTTAAAATCTGTAATGTAATCTCTTGCTCCATAACATCCTTCCCAGCGGTACGTTAAATCAATTTCACAGTATTCTGTAAGATTTTTCTTGGTTTTCCCGAAAATAGAAATATTCTTTATATCAATATTTCTTAAGCGAAGCTGCTTGAAGGAGATGGTTTGGATGATTCTAACAAGCTTCATCCCCAAACTGAACCTTTTCTGTAGTGCAAAATATATCTCTCCTTATTCTCCAGCGTTGCCGTCAGCTTGGGGATGGAACCACAGTGAGGCAATTTTCTGTGGACAATATGCAATCGGGCAGAATATGTCAGTTCCACCTGCGAGACATATCCCCACCAGAATCTCAGCGACATCATGGATCTTTTTCTCGAATCTGGCGATTTCCGTTTTGGATAGCCATCATAACCCTCCAAATGGCCGACTTTATTGCTTAATGTGGACGTAGAGTCTGTTTACATCCAAGTTAGGAATATAACTTAAATCTCATATGGTGTCCTCACTCGTTCGTGAATAATTCACCTTGGCCTACATGTGCGCACACTGGCAAATGCTCCCACAAAACCCGCATTAGAAGATGAGCAGTAAGTCAGCATCGGTCAACAGTTTGATACAGACATGTGTTTTTCTAAATATAGCGCTCCACAAAAGTCGTGGAGCGGTGTAATAGAAGGCGGGATCCAGAGAATACGTGCCCAGGCATACACTAGAATTTCTCGAACATATCTGGGAGCAGATGTACGATCTTGCACACCCCTAAATCAGGAATATTGAACTCCTGTCAAACATTTACCATGTGGCCATACCCTTCATCTGTTAAGGAAGTAGCCGGCCGGAGTGGCCGAGCGGTTAAAGGCGCTACAGTCTGGAACCGCAAGACCGGTACGGTCGCAGGTTCGAATCCTGCCTCGGGCATGGATGTGTGTGATGTCCTTAGGTTAGTTAGGTTTAAGTAGTTCTAAGTTCTAGGGGACTTATGACCACAGCAGTTGAGTCCCATAGTGCTCAGAGCCATTTGAACCATTTGTTAAGGAAGTGCCTGTCTGTTTACTGCAAAATGCCGTTGTATTAGGCAATGTTTTTTTGTCAGGTCTCTCTATCAAATCCAGATATTATTACAGGAAGACCCCCTTCTTCATCACAGCTGAAACTTGGCTTCATCGGCATATGCATCTCTGGTGATAAGCATATCGTCCTGATGCACCGTCTCAGCAAATTTTCTAAGAGACATATGCATGAAATGTAGCGAATACACGAAGCGGAGTGTTATTTTAGGTGTGGTTTGCTTGGAAGATGAAATGTACTTTTCATTATTGCCAGGTACAACACTGACCGTATCACATTTCAAGTCGAAATCAGCCAAGTGCTCAACAAGGAAGGAGCATCATGCCCACTCGAATTATGGAAGAAGACTGGTATGTATAGTGGGAGTTGGTACTTAAAGTTACATGCATTGTGAGCTGCACCACAGAACTTCCCCATTAAATGAAAGTGGTCTCTAAGTGAAGTTTGCGCTTTTCAGTCCAACTGTAGCCCACAGATATGACAGTTAACTGTCTGCTTGTGTACTGCAGCATTCTCCAGCAAGTCGGTCATGGGAATGTTATGGCAATGAATCTTATCAACTTCTCACGCAAGTTTTCCGATCTCTGAGAACAGCCATCTCCCAGGATTATCCCTGACATATGATTCGAATTTATTGCAGTTGGAGTCACACGAAAATACACGTTGATATGCTGACACACGGTATGTGCGCCGTTCTGTGAAAGTCTCACAGGAGCTACGGGACACTAAAAGTCAGCATATATGACGAATCGACATCGCTTCTGGTGGTGGGAATTCTTAGACATTACGGATCTTTATCGACCGTAGGCATTTTCACACACAACAGTTCATGGCTCGAGCAGTCAATGGTTGTCTTCCAAGATACTCTCTCTTGGAAAAGGAGTTGTATTTATGGCAAAAATACCTTGCCCCTTTATGTTTTGGCAATTGAGTTGAAAGTATGTGGGACACGTTTTTCATCCACTTGCTTCTCGTCCTCAGAGAATAGCAACATATCTACATGTTTGGAGTGCTGACTGGCTACACTTGGAATGAAAGGGGCCCAACTGCTTTATAATTTACGTCTTTCTGCGCGATGTGCTCCTGTTAATCGTCTTCTTGCTTGCTATCATCTACATCCAGATTGTAAACGTAAGTTGAATAATGTGTGTTTTGCCTCTCAAATGGTTGTAGGTGCTGCAATTTTTTGGGGAATAAGATACCTTTGAAGTTATGGTACCATTTGATGTTTTATATATAGACGCCGAGGGTGAACACTGTAATTTCTATCGCAAGCCAGAAGCGAACATACAAAGTAAAATTTATCGACCTCAGCAGCATTCTGCACATCAGTACATGCATGTTTTGCAGCAAGAAGAGGGATGAAATTGGACATTCCATTACGTGGATCAAGAACATGTTAGTACATCGATGCGCAGTACATGGCTGAGCGCCTTAAAACCCTCTTCCTTGCTTTGAAGAGAAATCGTCCAGTATGACACACTTGTTTTGAAACACTCTGTGATTGAGTGCCCCACGTTAGCCCCCCAAACGTACATGGCGCTCTTTACCTCAACAGCAGCACAACCTTCTTTCGCAATACTGAACTGCCTGACACCTAATGATGGTATACACGGGTCATTGGAGACTCTGGGGAGCTTGACAGGCATTAAGCAATTTGGCAGGGTCTCCACACCCAGCATTAGTGTTGTCAATGTGTGCTTGTTTCATCCTGTCCCCAAACATACCAACAACCACAGAGTAGTCGTATGTGGCTGCAGAGTTTACCTGACGATCCATAACACAGCAGGCTTTAGGGCTGCATGGCGATACCATAGTGATGTCTGATGTTGACAACAGTGAGATGAATGAGTGTTTGGGGAGGCTCAAATGGCTCTGAGCACTATGGGACTTAACATCTGAGGTCATCAGTCCCCTAGAACTTAGAACTAATTAAACCTAACTAACCTAAGGACATCACACACATTCATGCCCGAGGCAGGATTCGAACCTGCGACCGTAGCGGTCGCGCGGTTCCAGACTGTAGCGCCTAGAACCGCTCGGCCACCCCGGATTAGTGATCATGATGTTGTCATTACGACTATGGCTACGAAAGTTAAAAAGTCGCTCAAGAAGGCTAGGAGAGTATTCTTACTAGAAAGAGCAGATAAGCAGTTGTTAGCATCCCACTTAGTAAATGAATCGACTTCATTTATTTCCGGTACGATGGACATGGAAGAATTATGGGCAAATTTTAAACACATTGTAAATCACGCATTGGACATGTATGTGCCGAAAAACTGGGTTACGGGCGGAAAATACCACCGTGGTTTAACAGCGCAATTCGGAGAATGCTCAGGAAGCAAAGGCAGTAGCACTCGCGGTACAAGAAAGATCGGGGGAATGAGGACAGGCAAAAGTTAGTAGAGATTCGTGCTGCTGTAAAAAGAGCGATGCGCGAAGCATTCAACCACTGCCACCGTCATACCTTAGCAAAAGATCTTGCTGAAAACCCAAGGAAATTCTGGTCTTCCGTAAAATCGTTAAGCGGGTCGAAGGCTTCCATCCAGTCACTCACTGATCAGTCTGGCCTGGCAACGGAAGACAGCAAAACGAAAGCTGCAATTTTAAATTTAGCATTTGAGAAATCTTTCGCGCAGGAGGATCGTACAACATACCGCTCTTTGAGTCTCGTACAGATTCCCGTATGGAGGACATAGTGATAAACATCCCTGGGGTTGTGAAGCAGCTGAATGGGTTGAAAATAAATAAATTGCCCAACGTAAAGTCCCGAGCGACTGGAAAAAAGCGCAGGTGACGCCTGTATATAAGAAGGGTAGAAGGACGGATCCTCAAAGTTACAGACAAATATCCTTAACATCGGTTTGTTGCAGGATTCTCAAACATATTCTCAGTTCGAATATAATGAATTTCCTTGAGACAGAGAAGTTGCTGTCCATGCATCAGCACGGATTTAGAAAGCATCGCTTCTGCGAAACGCAACTCGCCCTTTTTTCACATGATACCTTGCGAGCCATGGATGAAGGGTATTAGACGGATACCATATTCCTTGACTTCCGGAAAGCGTTTGACTCGGTGACCCATTGCAGACTCCTAACTAAGGTACGAGCATATGGGATTGGTGCCCAAATATGTGAGTGGCTCGAAGACTTCTTAAGTAATAGAACCCAGTACGTTGTCCTCGACGGTGCGTGTTCATCGGAGGTGAGGGTATCATCTGGAGTGCCCCAGGGAAGTGTGGTAGGTCCGCTGTTGTTTTCTATCTACATAAATGATCTTTTGGATAAGGTGGATAACAATGTGCGGCTTTTTGCTGATAATGCTGTGGTGTACGGGAAGGTGTCGTCGTTGAGTGACTGTAGGAGGATACAAGATGACTTGGACAGGATTTGTGGTTGGTTCAAAGAATGGCAGCTAACTCTAAATATAGATAAATGTAAATTAATGCAGATGAATAGGAAAAAGAATCCCGTAATGTTTGAATACTCCATTAGTAGTGTAGCGCTTGACACAGTCACGTCGATTAAATATTTGGGCGTAACACTGCAGAGCGATATGAAGTGGGACAAGCATGTAATGGCAGTTGTGGGGAAGGCGGATAGTCGTCTTAGGTTCATTGGTAGAATTTTGGGAAGATGTGGTTCATCTGTAAAGGAGACCACTTATAAGGCGTTAATACGACCTATTCTTGAGCAGTGCTTGAGCGTTTGGGATCCCTATCAGGTCGGATTGAGGGAGGACTTAGAAGCAATTCAGAGGCGGGCTGCTAGATTTGTTACTGGTAGGTTTGTTCATCACGCGAGTGTTACGGAAATGCTTCAGGAACTCGGGTGGGAGTCTCTAGAGGAAAGGAGGCGTTCTTTCCGTGAATCGATACTGAGGAAATTTAGAGAACCAGCATTTGAGGCTGACTGCAGTACAGTTTTCCTGCCGCCAACTTATATTTCGCGGAAAGACCACGAAGATAAGATAAGAGAGATTAGGGCTCGTACAGAGGCACATAGGCAGCCATTTTTCCTTCGTTCTGTTTGGGAGTGGAACAGGGAGAGAAGATGCTAGTTTTGGTACGAGGTACCCTCCGCCACGCACCATATGGTGGGTTTCGATGTATGTATGTAGATGTAGATATAAGTAGTCGTCTTGGGTGGAAGTCCGCATTGGTATACAACCTCCCTCACATTTCCAAAGAAAGAAAAAGTATTGATAAGATCAGGCATGCTGTAACAATTCTACTTATGCTCGTTTGCCATCATTTCTTGTATATCTTATCCTGTGGATCGACACCCATCACATTATCTTCGATTGCGCCTATAAATGAAAGTCCATGATGATGGTTCATGATGATGCACCAGAGCACAGAGAACGTGGCTGATTTAGCAGATAAGCTGGTATCATCATTCCATACCTCGTCGATGAGGTTGTGTTTGTGGGTGTGGCAATGACCTGGGATGGGGTTACCAATGCTTCGTCACTGTGGCAGGTTGTGGAGTTGTTGTTCCGTATGCAAGACCGAGTCTGAACACATGCGTCATATCTCGAACAGAAGAAGAAGAAGAAAAAGAAGAGGAAGAAGAGATTAATCATCAGACTGCAGTTGTATGTACATAAACATTGAAAATATGTCTTAAATAAATAGCTGTAGGGTAACTAGAGCCAAATTGGAGCCACCAATTAGCACCTGGTGAACTGTTATCAAACTGTTTCCACTACGGTGCTTCAGCACTGCTGATGCTGTCGGTACTGTCGATGTTGCTAGAAGCAGATCTCATTCTGTAATGCCTTTTCTCCTTGAAATGCCTCCTATATAAAACCGAGAACAGCATTCTGCTGCTTTTTTCAACCAGTAGTAATCACGTACGTTTATATCTAGTCACATGGTTTTCAGACGGATGACACCAGCTCACAGTGGCACATAGGCAACACTATCTGAACCACTCCTGCTGGAGTTCCTTAATATGGGATTACATTTTGATGCTGGTGTGTGTGCGCTAGACCACTATGTGGGCAGTGGTGGAATGCAGTGCGTCCATTCATCAAAGGAGAAAAGTATTTTCCTGCTGCTTCGTGGCTACCTGGATGACTTACATCCAAGAGATATGAGACCTGAGTTTCTCCTGGCGTATACAACTTTCAAATAACTTCCGGGAATTCAGCCAGGTAACACTTTCAGCGACCGCCGATATTTCGGCGGGAGAACACCCCGCCATTTTCAAGGCAAACTGCAACGGACAGGCGGCGTACATGCAAATTTAATACCTCGGTTCTGCGACAGAAGCAGGAAAGATAACACACACACTGAACACTAGTGCCACCAAGGGCACCGAAATATCGGCGGTCGCTGAAAGTGTTACCTGGCTGAATTCCCGGAAGTTATTTGAAAATCCAAGAGATATGCCACTGGCCAAAATTTTGTGCTATTATCTGGTGAGCAGTGCTCACGACCCATCCCTCGCAGGCCCATGTGCACTGTGGTGACTGACTTTGCCTGTGTATGAAAAGATGTTGGGCATACACATTGAGCGCCAGCAAGATTATATGCAGGCGTCTCGTGTGGTACAGATGCCGTTAGCTATCATGACATGCACCGCTTCTGCAGTAGTAGTAACGAAAGTAAAACACTGAGAATAACATTTTACTCTGCCAGCGAGACAACATATTAGGGCTGCACTGCATCCAATAGTGGATGGCCACCATCACAACCAGTTCGTCTAGAATCCTGAGCACACTGTTTAAGAGGTGGATGCCTGTATCAAGGTGCTACTGCCCTTGTTCATGCATTAAAATATAACACAAACATGATCGGTTCGACAGTGGTCCTCTTTGAAGAATAAAAAGATGATGTCTTTCAACACGGTGGAAAAACGTCCAGATAATAAAAAAAAGAAACGGGGGTACTGTCTGTCAATTCTACGTTTTAGCACTAAAACCATGACTCCCTAATATTGACAGTTTTTTTCAAAGCAAGTAGATCACTGCTTGCTTTCAAATTAACTTGTTTTCACATTAAAATTAACACATCTAAGTATGATTTTTCAAAGTATAGAATGCGAATGTGTATGATGTCTGTAATTATACGTTATTACTTGTTACCTCACCTGTGGGATCTCTAATGCGATGTGAAACTGTTCCGAACATCTTGTATTTCTGTTTGACATCCACATCTTTTTAAGAGTAATTCCAGCGTCTTGCATCATATACACGTTCATCTAAGGCGGTAATCGCCTCCACAGCACTTGATCCATGAAAGCATACATTTAACTCCCTATGACTGAGCCATAGATTCTGTATATTTCCTGTAAATATTTTCCAGTGTTTCGCCGCTGAAATTTTTTTTGATATGTTAATTGCTCCTACAGCATTGTCCTCGTATAGAGTTAAATGGCAGTTTTGTCTATGAAATCTTCATATGTACTAAACATCAAATGACTGCGGGCATTATAACTATAAAGTCATCTCATTCCCCGTAAAATCCAGGACATACAGATAGTCTAAAGTCAGAACCCGAATTATTCTATTCACGTTTACGGCCTGGTTGTAGATGATGGCAAGACAGAAAAAGAAGACCAGGAGCACAGTGTGCAGAAAGAAGTAAAGCATTAAGTAGTTAGACCTCTCTACTTTTCAAAATTAGTCTGTCAGCATCCCAGACACGTATAGTTGTAGCTATTCTCTGAGGGCGTGAAGCACAGCATCTGTGGATCAAAAACATGTCCCACGTGCTTTCAGCCCCGTTGGCAAAAAATAAAGGGACAAGATATTTCTGCGCAGACGCAGCAATTCGTGTACTAAGAGAAATTACCTCGGTAGGCACCTTATTGACTGCTCAAACGAGGAACCAGTATATGTGGAAATGTCTACCGAGATTAAAAATTTCCTTAAGTTCAAGAATGCTCACCACTAGGAGCGATGTTCCTACATCGTATACTCTGACATCGAGAGCCTCCTAGCTCCTGTGGCACGTTGTCAAGGTGATCCTAACACCTCACAGCTTCACAGAACGACACATACCCTACGCTGCGGCATATCCACTTGCATGCATATCCATTTGACTTTAACCGCAACAAATTCGAATCATATGCCAGAGATATTCTGCAGGGTGGATGCTCTCTTAGCTCGAAAAACTTATGTGGGGAAATTGAAGGGATTTATCACAACAACATTCCCTGGACCGACTTGCAAGAGAATGATGCCTTACGTGAGAAAGCAGTTAACTGCCATGTTTCTGAGCTGCCGTTGGATAAAAAAGAAATTCGTCACAGTCCACTGTCATCTAACAGGGGAGGTCCATGTCACAGATCTCAATGATGCAACTTAATATATAAACTTCTACGACGCATAACTCCTTCCATAACTCGAGTGGGGATCATGCTCACCTCCTTGTTGAGCACTAGGGTGATCTAATCTTGGAAGGTGATAAGATCAGTGTCAAACCTGACACGTTTGAAAAGTGCATTCCAGTTTCCATGCAAATCACGCCAAAAGTAACATTCCACTTCCTGGATTCGCTATGATTCAAGCACACATCTCATCAGAAAGTTGCTGAGATGATGACTTAGAAGGATATGCATATCACCAGAGGTGCATATCTTGATTATGTAAAGTTTCAGCTTGTGATGAAGAGAGGCCTTTCCTTACGAATACGTGAATTCGGAGGAGAGACTTCTCAAAACCATGTTGTTTGATATAATTGCAATCTGCAGTAAATCCTTGGGCACTGCTATAACGGGTGCAGAGTATGCGCATGCGGTGAATGTTTAGCAGGAGCTCAACATCCTTGATTTAGCGGAATGTGCTACATTGTACATGAACACCAATGTATGCCTGCCCATAGACTTTTGAGAAATTCCGGAGAGAGTATCTGGGCATATGCACTGAAGGTCCTGCCTACTGTTACACCGCACCAGGGCTTTCGTGGGATGCAATGTTAAGAACACAGGTCTGTGTCGAACCGTTGACCAGTGCTGAAGTGTTGTTCTTGTTATAACGCGAGATTTTCTGGGGGCTTTACCAGTGCGCACAGGTATCCCAAGGTGAATAAACTGGAAACGACTGAGTAGTAGTTCAGGCCGTTGATGACTCAAGTTATATCCCTTACTTCTTGGATGTAAACAACCTCTATGGGCAAGCCCTGCAAGAAACTCAGTCTTTTCGTGGGTCAAGTTTTTTTTTTTTTTTTTTTTTTTTTAAATCGTCAGTCTTCTGACTGGTGTGATACGGCTAGCCACGAATTCCTCTCCTGTGCCCTTTCATCTCAGAATATCAGTGGCGACCTACGTCCTCTATTATTTGCTGGATATATTCCAATATCTGCCTTCCTCTACAGTTTTGCCTCTTACAGCTCCTTCTAGTGCCATGAAAGTTATTACTTGATGTCGTAGGAAATGTCCTACCATCCTATCCCTTCTTCTTGTTAGTGTTTTGCACATATTCCTTGCCTCGCCGAT
This sequence comes from Schistocerca nitens, assembly GCF_023898315.1. NCBI lineage: Eukaryota > Metazoa > Arthropoda > Insecta > Orthoptera > Acrididae > Schistocerca > Schistocerca nitens. The sequence goes on from NC_064617.1 coordinate 576,057,178, forward strand.
TCTGTGGAGAACCTCCTCATTCCAGCCTACTTGCTTTTCAACAATCTTCTGTAGCACCACATCTCAAATGCTTCGATTCTCTTCTGTTCTGGTTTTCCCACACTCCATGTTTCACTGCCATACAATGCTGTGCTCCAAACGTCCGTTCTCAGATATTTTTTCCTCCAAGTAAGACCTATGTTTGATATTAGTAGACTTCTCTTGGCCAGTGCTAGTCTGCTTTTGGTGTCCTCCTTGCTCTTTACGTCATGGGTTATTTTGCTGTCTGGGTAGCACAATTCCTTAACTTTATCTACTTTGTGATCAGTAATCCTGATGTTAACTTTCTCGCTGTTCTCACTGTTGCAACATCTCATTACTTTCGCCTTTCTTCGATTTATTCTCAATGCATATTCTGTACTCATTACACTGTTCATTGCATTCAACACATCCTGTAATCAGAATGAGATTTTCACTCTGCAGCGGAGTGTGCGCTGATATGAAACTTCCTCATTCTGGAAACATCCCCCAGGCTGTGGCTAAGCCATGTCTCCGCAATATCCTTTCTTTCAGGAGTGCTAGTTCTGCAAGGTACGCAGGAGAGCTTCTGTAAAGTTTGGAAGGTAGGAGACGAGGTACTGGCAGAAGTAAAGCTGTGAGTACCGGGCGTGAATCGTGCTTGGATAGCTCAGTTGGTAGAGCAGTTGCCCGCGAAAGGCAAAGGTCCCGAGTTCGAGTCTCGGTCGGGCACACAGTTTTAATCTGCCAGGAAGTTTCACATCCTGTAATATTCACTTTCTCTGAGGATAGTAATGTCATCAGCGAGTCTTTTTGATGTCCTTTAACCTTTTATTTTAATTCCACTCTTGTACCTATCTTTTACTTCCGTCATTGTGTCTTCGATATATAAATTAAACAGTAGAGGTGAAAGATTGCATCCTTGTCTTACGCCCTTTTTGATCCAAGCACTTCGTTGTTGTTCTCCCACTCACATTATTCTCTCTTGGCTCTTGCACATGTTGTATACTATCGTCTTTCCCTAGAGATTTCTCAGAATTTCGAACATCTTGCACCATTTTACGTTGTCGAACGCCTTTTCCAGATCGACACATTCTATGAACATATCTTGATTTTTCTTTATTCTTGCTTTATTTATCAACTGCAACTTCAGAACTGCCCTCCGGTGTCTTTACCTTTCCTAAAGCCAAAGTGATCGTCATCTAACACATCCTCAACTTTCTTTTCCGTTCTTCTGTATGTCATAGTTGTCAGCACCCTGGATGCATGAGCTGTTAAGTTGATTGTGCAAGAATTCTCGCTCTTGTCAGTTCTTGCAATTTTCGGAATAGCTTGGATGATGTTTTCCCGAAAGTCAGATCGTGTATCGTCAGACTTATACACTCTGCACATCATCGTGAATAGTCGTTTTGTTGCCACTTCCCCCAATGATTTTAGACATTCTGATGGAATGTTACCTATCCCTTTTGCCTTAACGTGATCTAAAGTGTTCCAAAGCTCTTTTCAATTCCGATTATAATTCTTGATCCCCTGTCTCTTCTCCATCGAATCCTGTTTCTTCTTCTATCACGTCATCAGACAAATCTTCCCCCTCACAGGGGCCTTCGATATACTCTTTCGACCTATCCCCAGCTCCTCTGAATTTAACAGTTGAATACCCATTGCACTCTTAGTGTTACCGCCCTTGCTTTTAATTTCACCTAAGACTATTCTTATTTTTCTATATGCTGAGTCAGTCCTTCCGACAATCATTTCTTTTCCGTTTTCTTCACGCTTTTCATGCAGCGATTTCGCCTTAACGTCCCTGTGCTCCCGATTTATTTCATTGCTAAGTGAGTTGTATTTCTGTATTCATAAATTTCGCAACATTTTTGTACTTCCTTCTTTCATCTATCAACTAAAGTATTTCATCTGTTATCCATGGTTTCCTCGCAGTTACCTTCTTTGTACCTATGTTTTTCTTTCCAAATTCTGTGACTGCCATTTTTAGAGATGCCTAATACTCTTTAGCTGAACTGCCTACTGAGCTGTTTCACACGCAGTGTCTATAACCTTATAGAACTTCAAGAAAATGTCCTCATTCCTTAGTACTTCCATCCTCCGCTTCTTTGCGCAGTGGCCGCGCGGGGTAGCCGAGCGGTCTCAGGCGCCTTGTCACGATTCGCGCAGCTCCCCCCGTCGGTGGTTCAAGTCCTCCCTCGGGCATGGGTGTGTGTGTTGTCCTTAGGAGTTAGTTTAAGTTAGATTAAGTAGTGTGTAAGCTTAGGGACCAATGATCTCAGCAGTATGGTCCCACACGCCCAGACTCGTAGAGAATTATCCTTTTGTTGGTTATTCCATCTTTTTCTCTTGACCACATTACCCTTGGCAGCCTCCTCCCAGAGATTGGGATGGGGGCCTAGTCTGGGATCTTTTTCCGGTGGAGAGATCTATTTCAATGACATGCCACATGTGCTGTGGATACACGTCATGTGTTTTGAATGCAGTGATTTCCATTGCCTTCTGCATTCTCATGCCGTTCGTCATTGCTTATTCTTCCGCCTTTAGGGGCAGTTTTCCACGCCAGTGTGAGTGTGTGCCCTGCTCCTCCGCGCTCTTTGACAAGGCCATTGGCCGAATGAGCGTGATTTCTTATGCCGGAAGTCTTCGGCCGCCATTGCTGATGATTTTTATTCGAAGTTTAAGCGGTGGCAGGGTTCGAACACGGAATCGAGCATGTTGTGATTGCTAATCAAAGAAGATACCCCCAGACCACGGGTGCCCAGAAAGGAAATCGTCAGACTGAAGAAAAGGATGCGTGAAGTCGCTGAAATTTTTTTGATGGATATGTCTTGGATGTAGGACTGACTTCTACCAGTCATCTGCATGATACGCACAGCAACTTGATGCTGTATCTGGAGCGCCTAATCTCTCGCACTGCCTCTGTCCCCAAGCTGCTGAAAACGCTGGGGAGTAAGTAGAGATACCAGAATGAGATATTCACTCTGCAGCGGAGTGTGCGCTGATTTGAAACTTCCTGGCAGATTAAAACCGTGTGGCAGGAATTTTCAAGGAGAGATACATTCTGCACTACAGAAATTTGCAGCAGTGCCTTAGTTTAGGAACGAAACTTATTAGACTCTCCCGCGGCATTTCCTTCAAGCAGTGACACTGGTTGAAGACGTGCACTGATGTAAGCTCCGAACAGAGGGTTGTAACGACGTTTGACTTCGAAAAATTCAATTAATTAATTAATTAATGATTCTGTTTTCGGAAAAATCATGGAAAATGTCAGAGAATACCGCGAAATTTGCTTAGTTTACTGTTGGGATGGGCGTTATGGTGCGAGATATTACATCGTAATCAGCCCAATTTTAAACAGGCCGCCATATTCAATCACGAGTAGTCGCTGTAGAGATGGTTTCAGTTCAGTTCACGAAGCCTGTCCATGTCTGTGTTTGTGTTCTGGACCACTCCAAATACCACATCTACCGATTTCACTATGAGTTTGCGAAGCTGAATTCGCCTGATACCAAATTACGGACAGTACATGACATGAACAGTTTCATCTGTATGAAGTAATTAGGTACAATCCCGAAGCATTCAACATTTGTGGATATGTGATCGGTAATTCTTATGGCACAACGCTGCAAAGCAAAAACGTTGTCGGCCTGATGAATGAGAAGGCGAATGGTTGACACATTGTGAAATTTGTGAGGCTCAGATAGAAAATTTATGCATATCGTATAGATGCATCTGACAATCAGATGCGTGCTAAAGGAGTGCATCATGTGACCTCAAAGCCTGCTCGAAGATTCTGGCGCCGTTCCGCTTATATTGCGCCAAGTAGTCTTTCAGTCATGAGGTCATGACAAACATATTACTCCGCAGCTAGAAATGCGGCTGTTGTGTCATAATGACAAGTGCTTTATCTCTGGGGACAGGATCGGGACCATCTCGTAATGGAAATATTGGGTTGTATATGGAATAGTTACATGAACCATTTGTCACAGTTGTGTATGTGTCAATGTGTTAATGACTACACATTCTGTGTGTGCGAAAATTATGAATTCACTATGTTTGCATGTAAATATTGTATATATTCGTGTGCAACTGTGGTTTTTTTTTTTCACCAGCCGGTGATGGTCCATGTTCCCCGTCTATTGTATATAGAAAAGTGTTCAGAAAGAAATCACTAAAATGTTAATACTTTATGTAGAATGATCAAATCAATCAGAAAGAAAATAATTGAGATGTAGTTATTGTATGAAAGACTAGCAAGTGTATGTAGAAACTGACACAAACAAATGTGGTGTTTACGTTCTTCTAGTTTTAGTGTGCCTGACAGCATTAGTAACGTAAGTCATCAGAAAAATGTATTGTAGATAAATCACTGTAAATAAACTAATGTATATAAGGGATCAAGAAAAAATAGTTTAATTATTGTTCATCGGAAGAAATTGCTTTGTAGATAAACTAATGATTATAAGACATCAGAAAAAATTACTGTGCTTCGTAAATAAAACAACAAAAGGATTAAAAAAATTGTAAAAATTAGCTTTGTAAAGTATTGTAGATGAACTACTTTGTATATAAATCAACAAAAGGAATCTCAATAAAAATTGTTAGTAATTAAATCAAACAATACTATTAAGAAATTGTATTACAAGATATATTGATATCAATAAACTATTAGTTAATGAGTTATGTCCTCTTTATTATTTCCTGACTCTTTCACTGTATAACTATTGTTGACAATAATTCGGTTACTACAAACCTGAACCTCTCCCTATGATGCACTGACCTCGAATGAAGAAGCCTATACAAATGCATTAGTTATAAAAGATGAGGTGAGGGATGGGGAGGTTGAATCTTACTGGTATAGGAGTGGAGTGGGGGGGGGGGGGGGGGCGATTTCCCGCCATTTTAATGTGCCCTTAGAAGTCGAGAGATAGGAGGGGTTTCATGCTAGTTTTACATCACACAAGACCACATGAACGATATCAAGGTACATGACCTTCAATGTAAGTAGTCCAGTTGCCTCAGGTGTGTGGGTAGGGTGGAGGTTCCCATAGATGACGTCGAATGTACCACATATAATTTCTGAAGATTGGGGTATCCTTGAATATAACTAGTCCAAGTATGTAACCTGACATTAGAAGTGACATTGAGATAATATCGTTATCTTGGCTTGAAGGGGCACTGATGCGCGGATACGCACCATTATGCTACTTACCTTAGGAGAAGTAGTGGAGGAACATTTGAGTACAAACTTGGAGAATATTTCGAGTGACTGTTTTGGTGTTATTGTAGTAATCGATGGAGATTTCAAGTTACCAGCTATAGACTGCGAAATAAATAATTAAGGTGTGTAACAGGGACAGTGCATATTGTGAAATAACTGTAAACATCTAATCTGAGAATCACTTTGGGGAGATAAACAGAGAACCGGCTAGTGGAGGTAATATATTAGATCTCCTGGTCTAGCATTTTCCGTAGGACAGGAAACAGTATTTTTTATATTGTTAAACATTAATTCGTCACGTTGCCCTCCACCGATTGGCCGCTCCTCTTCTCAGGTTGCAGTCCGCGCTGTGCTGTCTGTGTGCTACCGTAGACGAATCTGTAAAGACTTCATCAAGTCGGGACGTATAAAACCCTTAAAAAAATTTTGTTTCTACCAAGAAACAAACGTTTGTTTTCCTTTGACACTGGGCGCCCAAGTTAATGCTGTCAGGAGTATTTGTTTGGGCTTACTCCATTTGAACACTAAAAAAAATCTAAATTGCAAATATATCCCTAAACATGAGAATAAATGTGCCTTATAGCTGTTAAAGAAAACACCAGGTATATATCGTGCACCCTAACAATGCTACCAGATATTATCGAGATATTCGAGGCCCTACCTACCTTCCTGAATATGTTTCTCATTAAGAACGACGCACTGAACACCGCTATGAACACTTGAGTTCATCACCTTATCCGTCGTCATGCTTCGTGAGGATGTGCTTCGCTTACCTGGTACATCTCAGCATTTTGATCGAATATTATACCTGTATATTTATCATATTATGTTTGATATGTTTGGATTATATGTACACACAAGGTAATACTGCAATTAAAATTAACCCCTATTTACTTGATATTTTATTTATTTGCTTAAGGCGCTCAGAAAAGCTGCTCTCATGTCTAAAATAGTGCACAGAATACTCTCAAATATTAAAAGTTTTTCTACATCATAGTATTTTTTAAATTATTTGCTCTGGAATGCAGTAAAAATACATTACTTATATTGTAAATTTATACATAAAAACCATAATTAATTAAAAAGAATATCGAATGAAAATAGTAATGAATAAAGAAAAGAAACTAATCTATTAACTTGTCGCTTTAGATTAATTTTACTTTCTGGCTATCGCTTGGCGGCTGTATCGATATCTGGACTGTTTGTATACTATAGTGCTGGTCGCCCTCCTGTTCGTGTGTGACTCAGTACGTCTCAAGCCATCATAATCCTTGTGGGTTTCATACGTAATATGTCTGATGCTAATTATCTGAGTATGATTTGGTAATGTAATTATAATTAATTGTCGAGTTGTTAGGCGACTTCACAATAAGTCGAGTTATTACTAGCCTGTTTCAAGTTACAAATATAACTATTAAGCTAAATTAAAATTATGCGAGCTTTTATACAGCAAGAGCAACGCTTGACTAATCTCAAAATGTTTTTATCTTACTTTTTAAATTACACTCATGCATTTGTTCTTGGTTAATGTCACTGACGTATCTCACACATTCTGTCACTATCGGCACTATTATTACCTGAACACCTTCCCCACCCTTTGCATCTTCTCCTTAACTCGCCCCTCTCCTCTGTCTCCAGCTCTCAGACCAGTTTTTCGGCCCTGTTAGTTAATTCCTAAATAATTACTTTGTAACAGCGTTCAATAACTGAAACGTATCAGTATATCTTTTTAACAACCGAGTGTCGCTTTAAGGTGTTTTGATGTTCTGTAGCTTCCGCCTGAGATGGCATATGAACATCAGATGCTTGATGATCCTAAACCGCCACATCACACTATGCTGATAATCTCGTCCTGTCATAAAATGAGCTGTTGTAACTTTATGGGGTTATGCAAACTATTTGTATTCTCTTTATGACGTTCAGAAAAATAGTGTGTTTTTGACTTCCTTTCTTCCTACTGACCCAGTCCCGCTGCCATTCGTCGGGTGCCCAGTTTCGAAGATCTAACGTCCTGTCTATTACAGAAGTTGTAGGTTTCTGCATTTTACGTTGTCTCGCTGTAACCGCTATCTTGCGGTAAACACCTCACTGTTGCGTCAGCTGGACATTTTCCGAAAATGATGAGAACAGTCTCCGCTGGTGTAGCCCTGAAGACTCTCGTCATCCTAGAAACCCGAACACTTGCCACAAAACCCACAATAATAATCATTGTGGTGTAGGCTGTAGAACGTCTAGGAGTAAGCCGAAGCTGGCAGTGCCAACGCTGGCCATTTTATCCACGATATTACCCTCCATTTGACTAGGAGTGATAGGGAATTGGAGAAGATGCGAAGAAGAGCAGCGCTTTCTTGACTGTCTTATTTATTAGGCACAAAACTATTCAAGAGAGACGTTGTGCATCACAGTTTGGTTTACTGTAGAAATTATCAAAGCATACTTTCAGAAAACAAATAGTGTCCATCTGCATTGGCCCTATACAAAGTCTGCATATATCGCGAATCTTTCGCCCAGCGGAAAGTTCCAAGCTACTGGTTCAAATGGCTCTGAGCACTATGGGACTTAATATCTGAGGTCGTCCGTTCCCTAGACTTAGAACTACTTAAACCTAACTAACCTAAGGACATCACACACATCAATGCCCGAGGCAGGATTCGAACCTGCGACCATACAAGCTACTGGTAAAAGCACAAGTGACTCCCATATATAATAAGGGCAAAACAACGCACTCACAAAATTACTGCTGCGTATCAATCAGATGGGTTTGCTGCCGAATTCTTGTACGTATTCTGCGTTCGAACATAATAATTTTTGATAAGATAGAAAAGCCAATATCCACAGATCAGCACTGAATTAGAAATCATCGGTTATGCGGAACGCAGGTTCCCCTTTCTCGCACGATGACCTGCGAACGTGGATGAAGAGCAGCAGGCAGAGTCCATATTCCCAGAGTTCCAGAAAGCGTTTGACACAGGGCCCCATTGAAAAGTGTTACCGAAGGTCCTAGTGTACGGAATAGATTCTCAGATATGCGGATGACTCGATAACTTTTTAGCTAATAGAAGCCATTACACTGTCCTGGTTCCCAAATAATAATAATGAGCGTATGGCATTGGCGGCCAGGAGACCCCTCGCGGGGCGGTTCGGCCGCCGCTCCACAAGTTCTTTAACGCCACTACGGCGACTTGCGAGTGAATGAGGATGAAATGATGAACGCACAACACCCAGTCATCTCGAGGCAAAGAAAATCCCTGACCCCGCCGGGAATCGAACCCGGGACCCCGTGCGCGGGAAGCGAGAACGCTACCGCAAGACCACGAGCCGCGGACGGTTCCAGAATGTTCGTCGGAAACAGGAGCATCATGAGGAGTGCCCCAAGGAAGTGTGGCAGAGTCGCTCATATTCATTATATACATAAACATTCTGAGGAATAACGTGTGCCGAAGTCCGCGTTTACTGACGCTGTAGTGTATGGAAATTTGTCATCGGTGAGCGAAGGAGGATACAGGGTGACATAGAACTTTGGTGTGATTAATGGCAACTCGCTATAAATGTATAGAAATGTGAGCAAATGCGGATGAGCATGAAAAACAATCCTGTAATATTCGAAAAGTATATTAGTGGCTTGCTGCTTAACTCATCCACATCATTTAAGTATCTAGGGATAACGTTACAAAGTGATATGTACTGAAACGAGCATTTAAGATAGGCTGTGGGGAAGGCGAAAGGTCAACTTTGGTTTATTGGGAGAATTCTAGGAAAATGTAGCTGAGGTGTAAAGATGACGACGTGTAGAACACTTGTGCAAACCATTCTTGTGTACTGTTGGAGTGTTTGGCTTCCCACCAGGTCGGATTAAAGGAAGCAATTCAGGGGCGTTTTGCTAGATTTGTTTCCTGTAGTTTTGAGGAGCAAGTGAGTATTTCTGGATGTGCTCCATGAACTCAACTGGGAATCGCTGGAGGGAAGACGACGCTCTTTTCGCGAAACGTTACAAAATTTAAGGAAACGGCATTTACGACTGACTAAAGAAAGATTATACTGCCAGTAACGTATATTTCACGCAAAGAGAAGAAAAGAGAAATTAGGGCTTGTATGGAACCATACACTGTGGTGACGAAAGTCACGGCCTAGCGAAATGCACATATACAGATGGCGGTAGTGTCGACTACACAAGGTATAAAAGGGCGATGCGTTGATGGAGCCGTCATTTCTACTCCGACGATTCATGTCAGAATTACAGACTTTGAACGCGGAAAGGTAGTTGGAGCCAGACGCATAGGACATTCCATGTCCACAGTGTCAAGAGTGTGTCGAGAATACTAAATTTCAGGCAATACCTAACGCCACGGAGACCGCAGTGGCTGACCGCCTTCACTTAACGATAGAGAGCAGCGGCGTGTGCGTATAGTTGTCAGTCCTAACAGACAAGCAACACCGCTTGAAATAACCGCAGAAATCAATGTAGGACGTACGACGAACCTATTCGTTCGGACAGTGCGGCGAAAGTGGGCATTAATGAACTGTGGCAGCCTGCAGCACCTCTGCTGGGCTCGTGACCATTACGGCTGCAGCCTAGACGACTTGAAAGCAGTCGCCTGGTCAGATGAGACCTGATTTCAGTTGCTAAGAGCTGATGGCAGGGGTCGAGTGTGGCACAGTCCCCGCGGAGACATGGACCCAAGTTGTCAGCAAGGCATTGGGCAAGCCAGTGGTGACTCGAAAATGGTGTGGTCCGTGTCTACATGGGATAGACAGTAAATGGTTATGTCCGGTTACTTGGAGATCAGATGCAGTCATCTCAAATATCGATGGAATTTTTAAAGATGGCACTGTGCCATCTCAGAACATTCTGGACAGTTCGAGCGAATGATTTGGCCTCCAGGACCGCCTGAAATGAACCCCATCGAACATTTTTGGGACATAAATGAGAGATCAGTTCGTGCAAAAATCGTGCACCGGCAACACTTTCAAGATCATGGACGGCTGTAGAAGTAGCATGATATTATTTCTCTCAGGGGGCTTCCAACGACTTGTTGAGTCCATGCCACGTCGATCTGCTGCACTATACTGGGAAAAAGGTGGTCCGACACGATATTAGTTCAAATGGCTCTGAACACTATGGGACTTAACATATGAGGTCATGAGTCCCCTAGAACTTAGAACTACTTAAACCTAACTAACCTAAGGACATCACACACATCCATGCCCGAGGCAGGATTCGAACTTGCGACCGGAACGGTCGCGCGGTACCAGACTGAAGCGCGTAGAACCGCTCGGCCACAAAGGCCTGCGACACGATATTATGAGGTGTCTCATGACTTTAGCCACCTCAGTGTATAGACAGTCGTCTTCTCTCAATTTGCGAGTCGAACGAGAAAGAGAATGACTATCATTGGTTCAAGGTTGCCTCCACCATACACCGTGCCGTGGCCTTCGGAGTATGTGTATGGGTGCAGATGCGCCTGAGAAGAATAAACCGATACAGAAATGCTTCCCACCTGCATTTCACAAAAAGGCCATAGAGGTAAAATAAGAGAGATTCGAGCCGACGTGGAGGCTTACCAAGAATCGTTCTTCCACGAATCCTTTCCACCTCCGCCACTCAACAAGGGATGGCTTGCAGAATGTAGATCTAGACTATGACTGTGACTGTACCTACACGTCGTCGTACAAATCCTCGAAACAACTGCATAAAGTTCAACTCGTAATTGGGCTGCTGTATTGCACAAGCGTTGGATTCCGATTTGGGAAGAGTTTGCCCTTAAGCAGCATAAATGCGAGATTTGTTGGCAGCTATTATCATGTTATTGCTAGAGCACCGCCACTGCATCTTTGAAAGTATATGGTTCGTACTTTCTCCAAGCTTGCTTCTGGAATCCCCAGATATCACCACCTTCATATCATCGCGTAAGCCACATCCCACATTCGTTTCCTTATTTCCATCCAACAATTCCAAATGTGGCCCAGTGGTCGTAAATATTGGTCCACATATCGAGCCTTGTACTGAACTATTAATAACCGCCACATTCGCTCCATGTATACACACACAGACCAGCCATTCGACGGCACGGAGTAATTCGAGAAACTGAAGTAAATGCATTTTTGAGTCCAGAGACATCTTATGCGATCCACCATCCCAGGCCACCATAAACCTGTGATGTTGATACTAGCTACACAATATTTACTGTTTGTGCTGGTTACAACTGGAGATTGATGGTTTAATACTGAGGCGGAACTAGAAACCTACGATCCTTGCTTTACGAGGCGGCGCTGTTCAGACCGTGGAAGCTGGCCACTGAGGAGTCACCTCCCTCCCACCCCCAACACTCAACCAGAAATGTCACTATGTGTACAAGTCACGTTGGCGTAGTAGCACGCCCTCGCTAATGAGAGACCAATTGGCTCCACAGGCTCTCGGTGCGACGTATCGCCCGCAGAGACTCTCCGGAGACGATGGAGTGGGAGCGCAACAACACGGTGCGGCTGATCGAGCTGATCCGCGCGCGGCCCTGCCTGTGGGACGCGTCGTCGCGGCGCTACACGGAGCGCCATTGCCGCCGCGACGCGCTCGCAGACGTGGCGCGCACGCTCGGCGTGTCGCTGCTGTGCGTCCAGAAGAAGTGGACCAACCTGCGCACGCAGTACTTCCGCGAGCGCACCCGCCTGCAGACCATCCCTGGCCACAGCCCCAGGTGGTTCGGCTTCAACATGATGCGTTTCCTCGAGGACGGCCCTATCGGCCAACACCAGCGCTCCTCTAGTGCCGGCAGTTCCGGCATGGTCGTGGTAAGCTTAATGGTTCGAGCTGTCACTAAATTCTCCTGTGTACGAAGAACTCTAATATCAGTCACATCCAAGATGATGAAGTGTATATTTATGATACACACAGTCATTGAGTGCACCGTCTGAACTGATCCGTGTGTACGAGATGTGTGACACTGACAACGCTGCGAGCGATCTGGCATCGCTGTATCATTCTTCTTGTGTAGACCGTTGTGTTTATCCCTTCCAGGCGCACAACCCGAGTTTAAGCTAGATACAGCCGTCATGTGATTTCTGAAAGCGCCATCAGTGGTGGGTCACGAAAATGGAACAGCCAGCTCTCAGACCAACGTCATGCTATCACGTTTTGTGTTAAACTCGGGGAATCCGCGAGTGTGAGCTATAAAAATTTGAAACAGGCCTCTGGGGAACATTCCTTATTAAAAGCACATGTTTATCGCTGGTACAAATCCATTTTTGAAGGGCCGAGAACACGTTGGAGATGAATCTCGCCCAGGGAGACCTTTGACTTCAAAAACCGGCGAAAACATCACAGGTGTGCTTGCTTTTGCGAGACCATATGGATGATGGCTGACGTGTTAAGTTTTTTTACCGCAAATGAAATTTTGACCCGAGTTTTGCATATGAGGAACATGGTGCCGGAAAACCTCACAACTGAGTAGAAGGACAATCGAACAAACATGTGCGTTGATCTTGTTGAGAGGACTGCCACTGACCGCAAACGGTTCGGTCGTGTGATCACAGGTGATGAATCCTGGATTTTTTAGTACAATCCCGAGGCAAAGCGGCAGAGTCAAGAGTGACACACCGGGACATCTCCTCGACGGAAGAAAGCTCAAATGAGCAAATCAAAGATCAAAACGGTGCTAATTTATTTTTTGAGACTAGAGATATTGTGCACAAAGAATTTTTTCCTCCAGGAAAAACTGTCAAAAATGCCCTTGAAGGGTTCAGGAAAATGGTGAAGCGAGTGAGACCTGATATTGCAGACAGGTGGATACTGCATCATGGCAACGCCCAATGTCATATGGCCATTTCCATCACGGAATTTTTGACCTCAAAAGGGATTCCTGTTGTTCCACAGCCCCCCGTTCAGTTAATCTGACTCCTGGTGGCTTTTTTTCTTTTTCCGAAATTTAAAAATGTCGTAAAAGGACGACATTTTGGGACTTTGGAGAACAATTAAAAGAATGTATCCGACATGTTAAAGGCCCTGTCAGTTGAAAGCTTTCAGTGCTGGTACCAAGACTGTAAACAACGACTCCGTCGGTGTATAGCTGCCGAACGGAACTACTTTGAAGGGGACAATATTGTGGTCAGAAAAAAAATAAAAACGTTGATAGATCACACCATTCACACACTAGTATCCAAAAGGTACGCGCAATCAGTAAATAAGAGCGTATTTCCAGTACTAGGTGACGATACAGCTACATAACAATGTAAGTCTCTCTTACAGGACAGTCAGTGTACGAGAGCTACTGATAAAGGTTTAATTACCACCACGAAAAGTCAAGTTGCTGCACGAAACTTGGTATTAGTCATTCAAACTCCACCCTACGACACATTTTTCCCCTCGATGAATGACGCGACGAAGTCTTTCATTCTTCTTCTTCATTACTGCATCAAGAAGATCAAGAAGTCTTTCATTGGAGAAGCGTTGGTACTGATTGTTCAGGAAACGTTCCACTTCAAAAATCATCTCGCCGTCTTTCTGGAAATGTCTGCCACGCAACAGTTTCTTCATGCAAGGAAAGAAGAAGTTGTTCGGTGCCATGTCACGAGAAAATCGGACGTGAGCCGGCCTGGATGGCCGAGCGGTTGTAGGCGCTACAGTCTGGAACCGCGCGACCGCTACGGTCGCAGGTTCGAATCCTGCCTCGGGCATGGATGTGTGTGATGTCCTTAGGTTAGTTAGGTTTAAGTTCTAGGGGACTAGTGCTCAGAGCCATTTGAACCATTTTGAAAATGGGACGTGAGGCAAAATGTGACAGCCCAGAGAAGTAGAATGTGTGACTGAGTCCTGTGAAAAATGAGCTGGGGCCTTGTTGTGGAGTAAAGAAACCCCTTAAACAGCCACTCATAAGTTCGTCAAGAAGCTATGATAGTATGCTCCCACGATAGTTTTCCCGGGCCACAAACTGTTAGCCTCATAACATGCAAGTCTCAAAACCACTCATCACCATTTTGTCCCAACATGCCTACGTCTTCGCCTTTTCCGGCTGTGATATCATACACAGTCAACCACAAGGAAGAAAATCAGCAGAAGGCATCACTAATTTCGATTTCTAGCCATCCACTGCCCCCCCCCTCCTCCCCCCCCCCCCCCAAATGCCACACCAGCCGCTACAGTAACAAACAATGGACAAAGAGTTCTAGATTAATCTAGTTTAAGACAGTTTATTTTTAAGTAACATTTCTGTGTATGTATGTATGTATAAACGCCTGAAGATGAACAGAACATGATCGAAACGCGTTGTATTATGTTAGATTAAACATAAAATAACGAAAGTCACTGGCAGCAAAAATTAGAAATAAATAATTGAATTAGATTGTGTTTGCCTACGTAATGCGTTACATTACTACCAACATACAAAGATAAGCGTTCATAGGAGTAATTATCGACTCAGTTAAAGGAGAGAGGGTCAATATAAGGTTTATCTAAATGACTTCCTACGTCAAAGGACATTTTCGAGTTTTCTACTTCGGCTATTTCTCACAAATATTCAGTTTATTATGCCTTACACCATTGGCCAATTTCGGCCTTACTGTCCATTTTCAAGCACATTATATGTCGATGTGCTATACATTTATCCCGTTAATTAAAGGCGATATAGCCGATCTGAAAGCGAGCATATAAGGTGCAAGCGTCAGAATTAAAACCGCAGGGCTTGGTGTTCTACATCGAAAGCAAACACGCATAGTGTCCTATAACGCGGCATTAGTTATAAAGATGGCTATTACCGCATGCAGTAAGCTTACTGGTTTTAATTCTGACTCATTCGCGTTACGAGCTCGCTTTCAGATTGGCAATATCGCCGTTGATTAACAGGATACTTGTACAACAGACTGACACATACTGCACTTGAAACTAGCCTGTATGGCCGAAACTGGCTAATCGTGAAAGGTATAAAAAAATTGAATACTTGTGAAAAATAGCCGATGTGAAACTTCAAAATGTCTTTTAAGAAAGATACTGTTTTGGTGTCCCACATAAAGAAAATGACTTCTTTGGTCTCCTAATCTCCATGAACTAGTATTCAACCGAGACGAAAGGTCGAAGCAAGCACTTCATTTATCAAGCCTGTAACAAATCAGCAGTAGCAACGCACATTAAAGACACAGGCCACCCTTTGAAAATCGAAGACAACCTCGTAATTTTACACAAAATAGGAAAATATAAAAGAATGGATGTTGTTGTTGTGGTCTTCAGTCCTGAGACTGCTTTGATGCAGCTCTCCATGCTACTCGATCCTGTGCAAGCTTTTTCATCTCGCAGTACCTACTGCAACCTACATCCTTCTGAATCTGCTTAGTGTATTCATCTCTTGGTCTCCCTCTACGATTTTTACCCTCCACGCTGCCCTCCAATACTAAATTGGTGATCCCTTGATGCCTCAGAACATGTCCTACCAACCGATCCCTTCTTCTGGTCAAGTTGTGCCACAAACTTCTCTTCTCCCCAATCCTATTCAATACTTCCTCATTAGTTATGTGATCTACCCATCTAATCTTCAGCATTCTTCTGTAACACCACATTTCGAAAGCTTCTATTCTCTTCTTGTCCAAACTATTTATCGTCCATGTTTCACTTCCATACATGGCTACACTCCATACGAATACTTTCAGAAATGACTTCCTGACACTTAAATCAATACTAGATGTTAACAAATTTCTCTTCTTCAGAAAAGTTTTCCTTGCCATTGCCAGCCTACATTTTATATCCTCTCTACTTCGACCATCATCAGTTATTTTGCTCCCCAAATAGCAAAACTCCTTTACTACTTTAAGTGTCTCATTTCCTAATTTAATTCCCTCAGCATGACCCGATTTAATTTCACTACATTCCATTATCCTCGTTTTGCTTTTGTTGATGTTGATCTTATATCCTCCTTTCAAGACACTGTCCATTCCATTCAACTGCTCTTCCAAGTCCTTTGCTGTCTCTGACAGAATTACAATGTCATCGGCGAACCTCAAAGTTTTTATTTCTTCTCCATGAATTTTAATACCTACTCCGAATTTTTCTTTTGTTTCCTTTACTGCTTGCTCAATATAAAGATTGAACAACATCGGGGAGAGGCTACAACCCTGTCTTACTCCCTTCCCAACCACTGCTTCCCTTTCATGTCCCTCGACTCTTATAACTGCCATCTGGTTTCTGTACAAATTGTAAATAGCCTTTCGCTCCCTGTATTTTACCCCTGCCACCTTTAGAATTTGAAAGAGAGTATTCCAGTCAACATTGTCAAAAGCTTTCTCTAAGTCTACATATGCTAGAAACGTAGGTTTGCCTTTCCTTAATCTTTCTTCTAAGATAAATCGTAAGGTCAGTATTGCCTCACGTGTTCAGTGTTTCTACGGAATCCAAACTGATCTTCCCCGAGGTTGGCTTCTACTAGTTTTTCCATTCGTCTGTAAAGAATTCGTGTTAGTATTTAGCAGCTGTGACTTATTAAACTGATAGTTCGGTAATTTTCACATCTGTCAACACCTGCTTTCTTTGGGATTGGAATTATTATACGAGGGCGGTTCAGAAAGTAACCTCCGATTGGTCACAGTGCGGGTTGTGGGGGGAGTAGCGACGCCATCTGTGCGTTCACGCACTCAACAGGTCAGTCGGCATCAAGCCGTGGTCGAGTGAACGTCGTACCTGCGCTAGTTTAGTTTTTGTGGCAGTTTGAAATGTGTGCTGCAATAGAAAACCCCGCCAAATGTGAAGTGCGTGCTGTCATAAGGTTTTTTACAGCCAAAGGATATTCTGCAGCAGCTATTCATCGTGAGCTTTGTGCCGTGTACGGACCAAGAGTTATGAGTGAAGGAGTTGTCCGTGAATGGGTACGTTTATTTAAAAGTGGACGAGAAAACGTTCATGATGAAGAGAGGAGTGGTAGACCATCATTGGTGACTGACGAACTCGTTCAGACAGTTGATGCAAAAGTTCGTGAAAATCGACGTTTCTCAATGTCGGAGTTGTCTACTGGTTTTCCACAGATTTCTAAGACTCTCTTGTACGAGATAGTGACAGCAAGATTGGGTTACCGTAAGTTCTGTGCACGATGGGTGCCCAAAATTCTTACCGCCCACCACAAAACTCAAAGAATGGCCTCTGCATTAGACTTTCTGTCACGTTATGAGGACGAAGGAGAACCATTGTTAAACAGAATCGTGACCGGTGACGAAACCTGGATTAAGTACGTGAACCCTGAGACAAAAGAACAATCAAAGATGTGGGCACATTCAAATTCGCCTACCAAACCAAGAAAAGCCTCGCAAGATTTTTCTGCCAGAAAACTGATGGCAACGGTGTTTTGGGATGCCAAAGGGGTGTTGTTGGTTGAATTCATGGAACGTGGTACGACCATTAATCAAGACGTGTACTGTGAAACAATAAAAAAGTTACGACGGGCTATACAGAACAAACGCCGTGGTATGCTGACTTCCGGTATCGTTTTTTTGCACGATAACACCCGTCCTCACTCTGCTCGCAGAACAACGGCCCTTCTTGAGTCCTTCAAGTGGGACGTTATCAACCATCCACCTTACAGCCCTTACCTTGCATTTGAAGAAATGGCTCGGGTCACAGCGGTTTGATGACGACGAAGAGCTCAAAGATGCAGTCACAGGCTGGCTCCAGGCACAAGCGGGTGATTTTTATGCAGAAGGAATTTCAAAGCTTGTGACGAGATACGATAAGTGCCTCAATTGCTATGGAGACTATGTAGAAAAATAGTGCAAAGATGTAGTTGTAAGATGTATATATTAAAATATTTTTATTTAACTTGGTGTATTTTTTTAAATCAACCGGAGGTTACTTTCTGAACGGCCCTCGTATTCTTCTTGAAGTCTGAGGGTATTTCACTTGTTTCATACATCTTGCTCACCAGATGGTAGAGTTTTGTCAGGACTGGCTCTCCCAAGGCCGTCAGTAGTTCCAATGGAATGTTGTCTACCCCGGAGGCCTTGTTTCGACTCAGGTCTTTCAGTGCTCTGTCAAACTCTTCACGCAGTATCATATCTCCCATTTCATCTTCATCTACATCCTCTTCCATTACCATAATATTGTCCTCAAGTACATCGCCCTTGTATAGACCCTCTATATACTCCTTCCACCTTTCTGCTTTCCCTTCTTTGCTTAGAACTGGGTTTCCATCTGAGCTCTTGATATTCATACAAGTCATTCTCTTATCTTCAAAGGTCTCTTTAATTTTCCTGTAGGCAGTATCTATCTTACCCCTAGTGAGATAGGCCTCTACATCCTTACATTTGTCCTCTAGCCATCCCTGCTTAGCCATTTTGCACTTCCTGTCGATCTCATTTTTGAGACGTTTGTATTTCTTTTTGCCTGCTTCATTTACTGCATTTCTATATTTTCTCCTTTCATCAATTAAATTCAATATTTCTTCTGTTACCCAAGGATTTCTACTAGCCCTCCTCTTTTTACCTACTTGATCCTCTGCTGCCTTCGCTACTTCATCCCTCAAAGCTACCCATTCTTCTTCTACTGTATTTCTTTCCCCCATTCCCGTCAATTGTTCCCTTATGCTCTCCCTGAAACTCTGTACAACCTCTGGTTCTTTCAGTTTATCCAGGTTCCATCTCCTTAAATTCCCACCTTTTTGCAGTTTCTTCAGTTTTAATCTACAGGTCATAACCAATAGATTGTGGTCAGAGTCCACGTCTGCCCCTGTAAATGTCTTACAATTTAAAACCTGGTTCCTAAATCTCTGTCTTACCATTATATAATCTATCTGATACCTTTTAGTATCTCCAGGGTTCTTCCATGTATACAACCTTCTTTCATGATTCTTAAACCAAGTTATGATTATGTTGTGCTCTGTGCAAAATTCTACCAGGCGGCTTCCTCTTTCATTTCTTAGCCCCAATCCATATTCACCTACTATGTTTCCTTCTCTCCCTTTTCAAAAAATGGTTCAAATGACTCTGAGCACTATGGGACTTAACATCTATGGTCATCACTCCCCTAGAACTTAGAACTACTTAAACCTAACTAACCTAAGGACATCACACAACACCCAGCCATCACGAGGCAGAGAAAATCCCTGACCCCGCCGGGAATCGAACCCGGGAACCCGGGCGTGGGAAGCGAGAACGCTACCGCACGACCACGAGATGCGGGCTCCCTTTTCCTACACTTGAATTCCAGTCACCCATGACTATTAAATTTTCGTCTCCCTTCACAATCTGAATAATTTCTTTTATTTCATCATACATTTCTTCAATTTCTTCGTCATCTGCAGAGCCAGTTGGCATATAAACTTGTACTACTGTAGTAGGTGTGGGCTTCGTATCTACACTCCTGGAAATGGAAAAAAGAACACATTGACACCGGTGTGTCAGACCGACCATACTTGCTCCGGACACTGCGAGAGGGCTGTACAAGCAATGATCACACGCACGGCACAGCGGACACACCAGGACCCGCGGTGTTGGCCGTCGAATGGCGCTAGCTGCGCAGCATTTGTGCACCGCCGCCGTCAGTGTCAGCCAGTTTGCCGTGGCATACGGAGCTCCATCGCAGTCTTTAACACTGGTAGCATGCCGCGACAGCGTGGACGTGAACCGTATGTGCAGTTGACGGACTTTGAGCGAGGGCGTATAGTGGGCATGCGGGAGGCCGGGTGGACGTACCGCCGAATTGCTCAACACGTGGGGCGTGAAGTCTCCACAGTACATCGATGTTGTCGCCAGTGGTCGGCGGAAGGTGCACGTGCCCGTCGACCTGGGACCGGACCGCAGCGACGCACGGATGCACGCCAAGACCGTAGGACCCTACGCAGTGCCGTAGGGGACCGCACCGCCACTTCCCAGCAAATTAGGGACACTGTTGCTCCTGGGGTATCGGCGAGGACCATTCGCAACCGTCTCCATGAAGCTGGGCTACGGTCCCGCACACCGTTAGGCCGTCTTCCGCTCACGCCCCAACATCGTGCAGCCCGCCTCCAGTGGTGTCGCGACAGGCGTGAATGGAGGGACGAATGGAGACGTGTCGTCTTCAGCGATGAGAGTCGCTTCTGCCTTGGTGCCAATGATGGTCGTATGCGTGTTTGGCGCCGTGCAGGTGAGCGCCACAATCAGGACTGCATACGACCGAGGCACACAGGGCCAACACCCGGCATCATGGTGTGGGGAGCGATCTCCTACACTGGCCGTACACCACTGGTGATCGTCGAGGGGACACTGAATAGTGCACGGTACATCCAAACCGTCATCGAACCCATCGTTCTACCATTCCTAGACCGGCAAGGGAACTTGCTGTTCCAACAGGACAATGCACGTCCGCATGTATCCCGTGCCACCCAACGTGCTCTAGAAGGTGTAAGTCAACTACCCTGGCCAGCAAGATCTCCGGATCTGTCCCCCATTGAGCATGTTTGGGACTGGATGAAGCGTCGTCTCACGCGGTCTGCACGTCCAGCACGAACGCTGGTCCAACTGAGGCGCCAGGTGGAAATGGCATGGCAAGCCGTTCCACAGGACTACATCCAGCATCTCTACGATCGTCTCCATGGGAGAATAGCAGCCTGCATTGCTGCGAAAGGTGGATATACACTGTACTAGTGCCGACATTGTGCATGCTCTGTTGCCTGTGTCTATGTGCCTGTGGTTCTGTCAGTGTGATCATGTGATGTATCTGACCCCAGGAATGTGTCAATAAAGTTTCCCCTTCCTGGGACAATGAATTCACGGTGTTCTTATTTCAATTTCCAGGAGTGTATCTTGGCCACAATAATGCGTTCACTATGCTGTTTGTAGTAGCTTACCCGCATTCCTATTTTCCTACTCATTATTAAACCTACTCCTGCATTACCCCTATTTGATTTTGTGTTTATAACCCTGTAGTCACCTGACCAGAAGTCTTGTTCCTCCTGCCACCGAACTTCACTAATTCCCACTATATCTAACTTTAACCTATCCATTTCCCTTTTTAAATTTTCTAACCTACCTGCCCGATTAAGGGATCTGACATTCCACGCTCCGATCCGTAGAACGCCAGTTTTCTTTCTCCTGATAACGACATCCTCTTGAGTAGTCCCCGCCTGGAGATCCGAATGGGGGACTATTTTACCTCCGGAATATTTTACCCAAGAGGACGCCATCATCATTTAATCATACAGTAAAGCAGCATGCCCTCGGGAAAAATTGCGGCTGTAGTTTCCCCTTGCTTTCAGCCGTTCGCAGTACCAGCACAGCAAGGCGGTTTTGGTTATTGTTACAAGGCCAGATCAGTCAATCATCCAGACTGTTGCCCTTGCAACTACTGAAAAGGCTGCTGCCCCTCTTCAGGAACCACACGTTTGTCTGGCCTCTCAACAGATACCCCTCCGTTGTGGTTGCACCTACGGTACGGCTATCTGTATCGCTGAGGCACGCAAGCCTCCCCACCAACGGCAAGGTCCATGGTTCATGGGGGGGGAAAGAATGGATATCATGGAAGGAATGGAAATTTTCATACATAATACAAAGCATGGAGATAACATTCTTAATGAGATAACCGAATTCAAAAACTCATAATTCTTCAATAGTCTTAAGCCACTTCTAACTCAATAGAT
Organism: Schistocerca nitens; assembly: GCF_023898315.1. Lineage (NCBI taxonomy): Eukaryota > Metazoa > Arthropoda > Insecta > Orthoptera > Acrididae > Schistocerca > Schistocerca nitens. The sequence goes on from NC_064617.1 coordinate 576,078,973, forward strand.
TCAAGATGTATCAATCTAAATAATTGACTTAAAATCTGTCAGTACCAAGAATATCGATACAAAACCTCGATAATCGACACAGATTCACATGCTCCATTCCGTCATCTTGTGTTGTGTGCATAATGTTTACATATTTGTCGAAACAATTTGTGCAGTGAATTACGTTGTCAATCAGTGACAAAATACAATGTGCAATAGTGTAATGTCAATCAATAGTTCCGCCATTACACCAGTGATGCAAGTGAAGCAGCAAGATGATGAAATCGTAAGTGGTCAAATGTCATATAAAAGCCTTTCACACTATTTTCATAACACGTAACTGGTGCAAATCTGTCTGCATCCTATACTGGCTGTGCTATCATACATAGTCAACTACAAGGAAGAAAACCAGCAGAAGACATCACTAATTTCGATATGTAGCCATCCACTGTCTCGCTCGTACACCTCCCTCCCACTCAAATGACACACCAGCTGCTACAGTAACGAACAATGGACATAGAGTTCTAGGTTAATCTAGTTTAAGATAGTTTATTTTTAAGTAACATTTCTCTGTATGTATGTATGTACAAACGCCTGAAGATGAAAAGAACATGTTCGAAACGCGTTGTATTATGTTAGATTATACATAGAATAAAAAAGTGACTGGTAGCAGAAATTAGAAATAAATAATTATCCCACACAGTCACGGTTCACAAACATAGCCCCTATGGCCGAAAATAATCTCATTCAATTTTCTCATTTTGGGAAGAAAAGAGTTATCTGTGTTATTTCCTACAAAACATTCTAAAACCAAGATCATAAAAACATTTCTGTACTTAAAACAACCGGTTTCGACAGACTTTGCAGTCATTTTCAGGTTTGCAATAACGTGCATATACATAGAATATTTCACGTACTGTACATTTACATACCCGACATACTGTACATTTGCATACCTTAAAAATCTTTTTGTTATGAAACGCGTTCACTTTATGTTGGACCTCACGCTAAGTTGTCATGCAGATAAAACAGCACATTATAAAAAAAAATTGTCGTAAGTAAAATATTTAAAAACATAAAGCACCTTGTGCAAAGGGCCATGTCCATATACACATGTAACAATTATCTTTGAGCGGTATATAGACATGGCCATTTGTCCAAGGTGGTTTATGTTTTTATGTATTGTAGTTACGGAAACCTTTTATAATGTGCTGTTTTTATTCACGTGAGAACTTGGCGTGAGGTCCACTTAAATTGAATACATTTCACAAGAAAAGGATCTTTTAAGATATGTAAATGTCCCACTTCCGTTATTTGTAATGCCAAATAGATTGCCCAGTTCGAAAAGAATGAGTTTCGGTTGGAATAGGTGAAGCTGTCACGAAATCCAGTGGCAGGGGACATACGTTCATATCGTTGTGCAAAACTCTGTTATCTGATCCATGAATGATTTTTCCCTTTTTTTCGCTATTTCCCTGACTGTGATGGCGCTTATTCGATCACCAAAGCCTCCATTGCTCTTGCAGTTCACGTTTCGTCGCAGAAAGTTTTCCTCTTCGTTGGGCGTCATGCAGACTTGTCTGACCACCCTTGTAGCGTCTGCTCCGTCTTAAAATTGTGTCGCATGATGTCGCATTATTTCCGTACATTGCAGTGGCATTATTCCGCTTCAAAAGCAGAAAACGAATTAATAAAAATTCATCACATAAGTTTAATATTTCGAGTCAGTAATTAAAACACGTGTCACCGTCGCTATGAGGTGAATGAAGAGCTCTGTTGGCGATCCGTCCGAGTACTGCAGAAGGACTGTGTGCTGTTTTGAGAAATTTCTTCGTAGCGGCAGAATGGTGGCAGTTGGCCCTTCGTATATATCCGATACCTGCTCTACAGTATTTAGATTCAGAGACACGCTCGCCAGTCCAACACATTCATCAGCCGGAGAAGGTCGACACAAACGGGTATCATCGCCCATAATCAGAAACACTACAACAGCTGCACTTAATAGAAGTTCAACATCAGTTTTTAGTGCTTCATTTCTGTGCTTCTCCCTGTCGGAGCTGTTCATCCAGCTACCTGCGACCGAGTGAAGTGGCGCAGTGACACCAGATTCCTATTTGTAAACAGAAATGCACGGTCGATTTCCTTCCTCAATACGAGCTTGTACCCTTGTCTCTAATGACCTCGTTGCCGAGAGGTTGTTAATCTCTGATCGTCCTTATTTCCTTCCAGAAATATACGAAAATATGTTCTCTACGTTCAGACATCGAATTGATCCCGTATTATAGGATCCCACAATCACCAAACTCGCCTCTTTCCACGGTGTGCTTGTAACGGTCGGTGTAATTCCTTCCATGCACGTGAAGCGAACATAGTTCTTCTGAAAACTGAAGCTATGCTATATGTAACGAGCATATTCCACAAGTCACTCATGGTCCACAGTAAACACGGACAGCTCTAGGATTTCCTGAGCTAATCACTCACTGTCAGATATTAGACTTACACAGCAACTGATCTCAAATACGCAGTTTGTTGTGCAATTGCAACTCCTAAGGCATCTCTAAACTCTGCACATGATTGTCCCCCAGACATAGTTGCAGTGCAGCTGAGGCCTGTTCTTAGAATTTGCCCTGTTGCGGGTTGCTACACTTCATCAAACTTGTACTGGTCCGTGACAAACACGTTGCATGTCTCCGAACAGGCGCGAAAGCTTCCGCACATTCGACACTGCAGAGACTGCGGTCAGCGTCCAGTTTGCTTCTTGCTGTCCCAAGTTTCTATAGCGCAGTGAACGTCCTCTAGTATAATTTTGTAACATTAAAAAAGATTACACTCTGCCGACAACGAAACTTACGTACTGATTTTTAATATTTTCCATTCACCTCTTTAATTGTTAAAATTTAACCTTTGGACACTGGAGAATTCAAAAATAAAGGAGCCTTGGGCTATAACATTAAAACCGCTAAAAGGATCTACGGAATAAGGTGTGGTCTCTATAGGAGCGCTGAGGTCCCGAACACACTTTTAGAGGGACTCGGGCGCATAGCCACGTGACGACAGAGCGAGCACGTGACCTCGTCGATCGCCTACTGCACTCAAGAGAACCCAAGTGCCACAATCCGATTTCCCAGGAACTTCGCTCTGTGTAAGTGGGGCAAAATAAGCGAACACGTGTCTCGGCTTATCCGTAGATGCTCGACTGTTTCTGAGAAAATGACGTCAAAGATTTCAAGGTAATTTATGTGCCTTTTAGAGAGCAAGTAGTACAACCGAAGTGGTTAGAGTTGCGACTTCGCACTTCTGCGCTCTGTGTTCGAAATCCAATTATTACTTTATAAACACAATATTGCAGTACCTCTGCTTATTCCGAAATACGATGAAATGTTCTTTTGGTTTTTGCCGGCCGGGGTGGCAGAGCGGTTCTCGGCGCTAGTCTGGAACCGCGCGACCGCTACGGCCGCAGGTTCGAATCCTGCCTCGGGCATGGATGTGTGTGATGTTCTTAGGTTAGTTAGGTTTAAGTAGTTCCAAGTTCTAGGGGACTGATGACCTAAGAAGTTAAGTCCCATAGTGCTCAGAGCCATATGAACCATTTTTGATTTTGTTCCTTTGGACATGTTCGAAGGAACATTGCATCGTAATTCGGAATAACACAGGTACTGCAATATCGTATTCCACCAAAGTTTTCCAATGTATAATGAAATGGCGCTGTCCTTATTCGCCTAGTAATTGTATATCTGGAGAATGAATTAAAAAACGCAAAAAATAATAAAACAAAAATGAATAATAACACTATTTGATATTGTTGTCGGTAAAATTTCTGCAGTGTATCTTGATTCATAATCAATTGCAAGCGCAATTTTTCTTTAGTGATCCGTTACGGGCGATTCACCGCGAAATTATTGCCAACGCGTGAAATGTTCAGCAGTGTTAGAAAAGTGTCTTTCCCGAGTGAGATTCACACGATGAAATGTTACTGTGGAAAACGTGCCTTCGTACAGTGCTCGTTGTATTCTTCGGAATTTCTGTTTCGAATGTTTCTACGATTGGTATCGTCCAAGGGAATGCACCAAATCTTCTTGAAGAATAAACGTAAGAGTAAAGTACAAGAATTAATATAAGAACTGATGTAACAATGAAATATAAGTATATGGGGATTTGAAAAGCTTGTAAGCGTTGAAAATACCAAGCACACATACATCACATAAGAAATGTATGACAATTATTGTGAAACACAGTTGTAATTTTACAATTAATGAAACGCTCTTGTATCTCCTAACTTGATAGGAAACATTCCCGTAGTAACCATATTCGGATATGGGCAGATAAATGAAAAAAATAAAATAAAAAGAATAAATGAAAACAATCTGGTTTCGAACACAAGGCGCAAAAGCGAAAAGGCTGCAACGCTAGCCACTGCGCCACTATTTCCACTTATATTGGCGTGCTCTAAAAGGTATCTAAACTTACTTTGACTGTCACTTTTTCAGGAGTGGTCGAGTATCTACGGATGATGCGAGACAGGTGTTCCCTTATTTTGACTTTTCTTCCTGTGAACATAGTTTTTGAGAAGTCGGGTTATGGCACTTACAATCTTCTGCACGTCAGTCGTGCTGAAAACAAAGAAATAGAGGCTTCCAAAGGGGAGCAGAAAGATTTTTGTCCGTTTCCTTACAGTGGAAGGAGTGCGGGGAACGGCCATGGCCTGCTTAAGGTTCAAATGGTTCAACTGGCTCTGAGCACTATGGGACTCAACTGCTGTGGTCATAAGTCCCCTAGAACTTAGAACTACTTAAACCTAACTAACCTAAGGACATCACACACATCCATGCCCGAGGCAGGATTCGAACCTGCGACCGTAGCGGTCGTGCGGTTCCAGACTGTAGCGCCTTTAACCGCTCGGCCACTTCGGCCGGCCCTGCTTAAGGCTCAAGCGACAAAAGCCGACTCTTGGGACGCCAAACTGCGAGGGGCCCAAAGTTGCCACAATAGTAAGATTTAGGAGACCTATCACAAATACTTGCTGCCACTTGAGGCGCCAGCAAGCTGAATGGGGCGCAGAAGTGATAGTGGGTATTACGATTAGCTTCGAAAACTGACACGGACGAAATGGGAGGGGTTGAAAGGAGCGCCAAATGATATACCGCTTGAGTGGAAAACTGTTCTCGAACTTGACCTGATAATGGCACAAGTGTACGGAGAGCACTACATTTCCGTTGCAATGTCGACGCTCTGTCCCACATCTGGCATAATGACTGCCATTGCCATTCGCCGGTTTTCAATAATGGTATCGGTAAAGCGGTGTGGCGTTCCAGGTCACGCGTCGTGGGTGAATGGCATTTGTTTTGCCTTCAGTCTCTTGTGCCACCCCTCGACTCTCGCAAAGTACACTTGTACCGTTCTTTGACGACTTTCCGTTTCCCGCAAATTTCCCGTTTGAAAGAAACGTGTGCTACATCCTTTTGCTCTTCTTTGAAGCCACCATACTAGAGCGTCGTCGCTCCAGTATCACGTGGCTGTGTACCCACGTCGCTTTGGCAACGAGTGTGCAGCGTTCTTATACGGAGCTCACTTCCTTCCGTAGGCAATGGCATTACGATCCCTTGAACGGTTTTCATTTTACAGCCTCCTGCTCGTTTCTTTTTGAGAGAATTGCATACATTTCAAGACGAGAATTCTATTAGTTTTCGCAGCTCTCCTATGCTCTCCTATCTTCCTTCATTATTGTGTTAACTTTTTGTAACACACACAAAAAATTCCAGATACACGAGCTCCGTATTAAGAGTCTGCAACCTTTCAGTTTACTAAAAACATATTGGTACGAGAGAGTGCTGAAAAATAATGTCTCCGATTTTTTTTTAATGTGAAAATTCTTATAATTTTTTAAAAATACAACACGCGTTATTAACATTCTACATCCTTGTTCTTCATGTCTACGTATTTATTTTCCAACTGCGTCACCCTGGCGTAGAACACATTTCTCCCAACGAGGTATCAAGTTGTTGATGTTGTCACGGTAGAATGCGTGACTTTGATGAGGGAGCCAAAACCTCAGCTCAGCATGTTCCGCTTGGTCACTATCAAACTAAATATTGATTGGATTCCTAGATTTGTATAGTAACATTCCAAGAATCACTTAGACATCTGTAGCAATTTTGACGAGCATTTGAATAATAAATGGAACTGATAGTGCAACAAGCAATGCTCCCTAGAAATAGATTGGCAGCAATACCTATTATGATGAACACATTTGTTCACAACCAGTTCCGACATTATATTTACTGTAAAATGATAAATGACCACAACGCCTACATAGTAAAAAGTGCCAGGTACCTATTACACGAGACATCACTTTTTATCTCATATACCTATCATTCTTGTGTTCTTCTATGGCACCCTTTGTTTCATAATTATAGTATGTAGGTTACCAGTGCCATCTCTTATTAGTTAGTAACGACCTTGTTTGGTCGAAACTGGTTGTGAATAAATTAATTATGCGCGGATCAGATGGCACCAGTTCTGCGGTGAAACTTGATTTCATTATAGACAAAGTCAAGCGTCTCTTATGCTGGAGAATAATTATCTCGTTAACTGTAGACATAGGCTACGACCTCAGCTTAACTGGATAATCACAGGAAACAACAGCGAGCTGTAGGTTAAAGTAAACACATCTGTACCTCTAATCGCGTACCCTTTCAGTAATATTTAATGAAATCCTTCTTCGTCGCTTACGTCATTTACGTTGTTTTTCATTGCATTAAAAAAATCGCATTTTCTATCAGTTTTGATCAATGAGTATCAAACGATATCACAGTATGAATACAGTGGAAACCGTACAAAAAACCATTTGCATGTGAACTGGTTAATTGTATGATTCCCATTGAATACATGTTACTACAGTTGCTGACTGCTGCCATGTTCAAAATTTTTTTTAAATCGCAGTTTGACAGCTAAGAATGCCTACCGGCAATTTAGCGGAAGATTTAATGCCAAAGAACTGACACTAGATTATCCTGGAAGAAGTTTTCACCGTTGTTTTGAGTGATCTGAAAGCATACGGTCATCATCAAATGCTTTACGAAGCTTTCCGCTGAGACTGTTCTACGATCACTTAAAGAATTTTACTCGGTATAGGACCTACAGAAATCTCACCGTGTACCACACCAGCATACAGAGCAGCCTTTGCACCTGTTTGAATGAAAATCACACGTTTCTGCGTCGCATTGTTCTCAACGCTCGATGCTCTAGAGAAGAAAAAGTTGCGCATCCTGTCTCTGGGGACAAACAAGTGTTCCAGCAATTGCTGTGGCCTTTGCGCGTTGCGTTGTCGCCAAAACTCTGCGTAAAACATACACTCGTCATCTTCAAAAAACGAAATCTGGTACTGGCGGGAAATCGCAGCGGAACACGTGCAAACGTGCACGACGGAACGACCTTTACGCTTCGGCACCCTCGTGGCAATGCAATGGTCGGAAAATTCGAAAGCGGTGAACGTCGCTAGGCGAACAGCATGTTTAGAGGTACGAAAAATCAGACTTTGTTACTACGGAGTTCCTAGCAATCGCTAAACCAGGAGGCGCAGAAAATGTAAGTGCACACGTCACTGTCTGAAAATGTACTTTTAGTATTCTTCGATGTTGTCCGCCGTTTGGGTCAATTCAATTTATCCACAGTCTTTCAGACCAGTGTATTTCATCCCCGAGCTGCGGTTCTCGAAAGTCAACTACAGCTGTCGTTAACTTATCCATTGGTTTCTGGATTCACAACGTTTACCAGCAACAAATTATTTACAATGTGGAAAAAGATGGAAGTCTTTGACTACAGAATTTGATGAACAAGATCTGTGATCCACAAAAAGGTTATTTCAAATTCCTTTGTTTTCCATTATCAAAGTGAATTTATGAAGAACTACAATGCCTGTGTCTAATTTTATTTTTACATTCGGGACTGTTTCCGCGTAACTTTTTTCCTGCAGTTGATCCAGAAAACGTTGGTAGTATTCATCAGTTATTGTTCAACTCTTGGCAAGCTTCCCGACGTAAAACCATTATGTACCAGAATGCACAGCCTTCCTGCAGCACAAATCGGCTTCTCCATTTTTGGTGCAGAACTACGGCTACTGGGTTTCGGCTGCTGCGGTCACTGTTTCTAATGCTTTTTCGCTTACGGTGTGGCATGGCAGGTCCAAATAAAACTACACTGACGGAAAAAGCCGCAACACCAAAAAATGATTAATATCGAGTAATGAAATGTCGGGAATACATTCGTCTAGGCAACACATTTAAGTGATCACAGTTTAATGAAAGCGGGAGGTAAGCCATTGCAAATGTGAAATGCTGGTGCATTAACAACCAGTGTAACCGCCAGAATGTTGGAAGAAAGCATGTAAACGTGAATGCAATGTGTTGTACAGGCGCTGGATGTCAGTTTGTAGGATGGAGTTTCATGCCTGTTGGACTTGGTCGGTCAATACGGGGACGGATGATGCTGTTTGTCGATGATGCCGACGCTGTCGTACGATAATTTCCCATATGTGCTTGATTGGAGACAAGTCTGGTGATCGAGCAGGCCAAGGCAACCTGTCGACACTATAGAACATCTTGCGTTACAACAGCGGTAGACGAGCATTATCCTGTTGGGAATGCAATTCATGAATGGCTGCACAACAGGTTGACGTACAATTTTGCAGTCAGGGTGCGTGTAGTAACGACGAGATTGCTCCTGCGGTCATATGAAGCCACAGCCAAGACCATAATTGCGGGTGTAGGTCCAGTGTGTCTAACATGCTGACAGGCTGGTTGCAGGCCCTCAACTGACCTCCTTCTAAACACCACGCAGCATCACTGGCGCCGAGGCAGAACCAGCTTTGATCAAGAAACACACGGGTCTCCACCCTACCCTGCAATGAGCTCTCGCGTAACACTACTCAAGTCGCAAATGGCGATGGTTTGGGATCAGTGGACTGCACGCAACAAGGCTTCTGGCTCGGAGCTGTCCTTGACGTAAGCGATATGTAACAGTTCGTTGTGCCACTGAGGTGCTAACTGCTGCTCAAATTGCTGCTGCAATTGCAGTACGAAGCGCCAAAGCCACACGCCAAGTACCACGCTCTTCCCACTCTGTAGTGCCACGTGATCGTCCGGAGTGTGGTCTTCTTGCGACCGTACATTGTCGTGACCATCACTACCGGCAGTCAAGTCCAGTCTACCAAGCCTTCATGCAATATCGCAGAAAGAACATCCAGCGTCTCGTAGCCACACTACACGACAGCGTTCAAACTCAGCGAGGTGGTGATAATGTCTTTGTCGCCTTATAGGCATTCTGAACTAACACCAGCTCACACGTCCAGGCTCAACGGTAACTAACGCTCACGACCGTTACAGCTTGTATTTAAAGCAAACCCGACTTGCATCCTCATACTGGCGCTACCACCGGCACTCTTATCCGACTGGCGCGAAATTTGAGTAGACATCATCTTTCAAATGTAAAAACACTCCTATCAACTTTCGTTCTTGTCGCCCACCTCATCCTTGGTGTTAATTTTTTGTCAGTGTAGTTATACTCGTTTTTTATGTTTCAGAAACTGCTAAAAATACTCATTTCCTGCCCGGATACGGCTATCGTCTTGCAAAAAAAGCTCTCTCTTATTCAATTGATAGCTTAAATGTACTTTACTTCGCTGGAATTATTGATGTGTCAGCTGTTCTTTTACGTACTACGTGTGAATTACGTCCAGTGTACACTCACTCTTGAATTCAGCCATTGTATCATACAGTATCAATTTTAACCAACGGTAGACGAATTTGTGTTGGAAATAAGCCACAGAAAATTATATGGTGGTTAGCTATTCCAATTACTACATCTGAATGAAACACACACACACACACACACACACACACACACACACACACACACACACACACACACACAAAACGGGTATTTTAACTGTTGCATTAACAAAACTATCCGATAGATACTAGACTTGTACTTTTCCACAACGTAAAAAGACAAAAAGCTTGAAATTTGGAAATTTGATAATTCAAAAATATTCATTTGTATCACCATTATGTAAATATACTCATTACCAGTTTAATTCCACAGCAAATGGAGCTGTTGAGGATATCGCCTGCCATTCTGTGCAAACCAGTTGTATCACGTATTAGGGTTTCCTCCCGTTCAATTCACGTGTGCCTTGCAGAGAGATTACTCACTTAATATTGGTTCTTAAAACTATAAGTTCGCTTCAGTGGGGTACTATATGTTTATGTCCTAATGTCCGTCAGTTCACATTTGTCAACATCTCTTACCGAGCGAGGTGGCGTAGTGGTTAGCACACTAGACTCGCATTCGGGAAGACGGCGGTTCAATCTCGCGTCCGGCCATCCTGATTTAGGTTTTCCGTGATTTTCCCTAAATCGCTTTAGGCAAATGCCTGGATGGTTCCTTTGAAAGGGCACGGCGGACTTCCCTAATCCGATGAGACCGATGACCTCACAGTTTGTTCTCCTCCCTCAAATCAACCCAACTCAACTCAACAACTCTTGACATTCACCGGTACGTCAAACAAATATGAGACCATACGTACTGCCCTTATTTTTATTCTTGGAGAATCCCGTGTTAGTCTCACTTCTTGCTATTCCTAATGCTGAATACGGTTCAGATTGCCTTGAATCTGGCACCACAGGTCAACAGCAAGGCAACTATAGATGTGCTGCCTAAGGGTTTAAATTCTTTAGTGACTCCCATACCCATACCAACTGAAGACATCACACAGTCCGTCAAAACATTGGCCCATAGACCGCCTCATGTAGAGGGAGAGCGGATCCACCAAGAAAGAATTAGAATGCTACTGCATGTAATGCTACCAAGGTAGAATATATCGCTTGAAGACAGGGTCGCCCTAAAATGTCCCAGGAATAACACTGATATTGCGATTTTGAAGGTGGGAGAAAGGAAACACGATAGCAATAATGGGCACAGCAATGTAAGAAGCCAACACCAGTGTAGTGGTAAAAAAAATATGTTTATAAACTGATTATGTCGTTGAGATATAACAGTAGAGAACTGCTCTGTCTTATCAATAAGAGTATTTGTCGCTCACAGTTTGACTTTCTTGTACAAAGCTACGAATGCTTTGTGGCACCATGTTGTATAACTAGTTACAGTTAACAAGATATGTGGTTTGAGAAAATGGCAGTGAGGCAGAAACTGGTAACAACTGTAGCATTTAATTGTATATTCCTGCAACTGAGACGGATAAATTAAAAATTTATCATATTTTCCTCAATGCTGTGCGGTTGTGAATCCAGCATCCCGAAGCAGCATACTTGGAATTAGCCCCATACACAAAGAACTGAAAAGTGATCACAGAACGAAGATAGCGAGAAGACGCAGGCTCAGATTAAGGGTTTTAGAATCGATGTTGACACAGCTAAGGGATAACGTTGAAAGCTCCACTGATACCGAGAGTATACGAAGTACCAAAGGTAAGTGCGTGAATATGGCTGCCGTCTTAGACCGATAGTCAGTGGCATCGAATCGCCTATGTACCATCTGGTGAAAAATCAGATCCGGAAGTTACGCCGCCTGGTTCGCCACAAGAAGTCATATTTTGTCAGCGAATGTACACAATTCACCTAACTGTTATGGGAGCAGTAAGTCGAAGCTACGGATCTAATGGTCAGCTTTGGCGTAAGATTTTTACTAACGTGGCTGTGGGTGAGACCATCAACGCCTTACAGAAGCGAAGACGGCACAAATTTGTGGCTCGATGCAGTTGCTCGTGTCATCTACACATTTTACCTGGCGGGGATGATTCTACGAGCAGACATACAGAGTGCTCGTGTTTTTCTCCTGTACCAACTGATACGTTCAAGGGAGCCTTCGAAGAAGCAGCATTAAGTTCCACGCCGCTGCACCCATGCTGCTGGCTTATTTTCGTGAACGACGCGTCGTAATGTGATCGTTTGAGAAAGCAGAGATTAGACGAGCTCCATCAACGCTTCAACAGCTTGCATAAAAACATACAATTCACTGTAGAAATTTAGAATAATACTACGATTCTTTTCCTTTAAATGTACCGAACACGTAACACCAAAGTACGAGGAACGTCCAGTAAGTAACGCAACATATTTTCTTGTCGTTTCCGACGAAAAAAATGCGAAGTTTGGTGTGGGACATCGTAGAATAGTCCTGCTTCAGCTGCAACAGTTTCACGAAGTTCAGATATGTGCCGATGGTATACGTAGCCTTCGATTTGGCGTCTGAAACGGAGTTGTCCCTGAGTTTCTTTTGGCGGAAAACCAGAGAATCGGAGATTTGCAGAATGTCTGCGGAGATCTGGCATTGAACATAATCACGGTGCGCCACAGTGCGAGACCTCTGTCATATTCCCAACAACGTCGCGCCAACCTGTTCGATCACCCGCATGCCGCACAGCTGGACACAGCCATGACTCCTGCAATATTGGAACGTGCGGACACTCTCATTCGAGGTGATGGACAGATCACAAACAAACATCTCACTGCTCGCTGGGTGTCACTGTTGATAGTGCTGACGTACTCGTTCACCTGTTGGGCTCTCAAAAGTGTGTACCCTCTGGGTTCCTCGCCGCTTGAGAGAAGACCATACGGTCTAAGGCGCTGCAGTCATGGACTGTGCGGCTGGTCCCGGCGGAGGTTCGAGTCCTCCCCCGGGCAAGGGTGTGTGTCTTTGTCCTTAGGATAATTTAGGTTAAGTAGTGTGTAAGCTTAGGGACTGATGACCTTAGCAGTTAAGACCCATAAGATTTCACCCACATTTGAACATTTGAAGACCATAAATAGCAACGAAAGACTATCTGTAAAAAATTATTTGCGAGTTAAGAGGCTGATGTTACAATTTTCCGTCAAACATTGTCACAGTTGACGAAACATGGATTTATCAGTTCCAACCGAAAAGAAATCGGCAATCCACTGAGTGGCGCCACCCCCTCTCTCCTCCAAATAGAAATTTCAGAGCCTCACCCTCAGTCGGTAAAATCATGGAGACGGGCTTCTGCAACACTTGGTGGGTTTTTATGTTTGATGCCCTCCCTCATGGGGCGACGATAAACTCTGAAGTGTACTGTTCTACCCTCAAGAAACTGAAGAAACAACTTCGGCATGTTCATCGCTACATTACTGCAAACCAACTTTTCTTCACCATGACGACACAAGGCTCTCACAAGCCTGCGCACCCGACAGAAGTCCACGAAACTTCATTGGACCGTTCTTCATCCGCCCTACAGCCCCCATCTCGCACCTTCCGACTTCCATCTGTTTCGGCGAATGATGGCTGCACTACGCGGGAAGGAGTACGGTGATGGGGAGGTTATTGCCACAGCAGGACTACGGGTCCGACGTCGACCACTAGAAGGTACCATTCTGGTATGCAGGCCTTCCCAGTAAGGTGTCGTAAGGCCGTCGCAATGAACGGAGATTATGTTGAAAAACAGTGTTTTGAGGCCAAAAGAGTGGGAAATAACATTGTGTATTGGAATCCTGAATAAAACCAACCTGCTTTCAGAAAAAAAAGTGTGTTGCATTACTTATTGATCGCTTCTCGTACGAACAAAGCTTTCTCGTACAGACAACTGACCCATACCAGCTAGCCCAGTCAACGAAGAAAAAATACGAAAAAACAGGAGTGTAGTCGCAAATTTCTGCACAGTGGTAGGAGGGGGCGTCATGAACAACATACTAAAAACCTTACCAGCGGGGTGTGACCGTGGGGGCGTTTAAAGATAACTATTTTATTTTTTTCTTGAATAACTCGAAAAGCACGACTTCTAGCAAAAATGTTTATTAGTGTGAAATAAAACTAAAGTACATGGGTTGGATAAAAAGTAATGGCAACAAGGTAATCGTCCTGCATCTCTATCTCATTGCTCCACATCGATGGAAGGCGTCGTACACCGTCAGCGCGTCCACCTCTGTCGACGTTTCGCAAGGGCCGCCCTATGGCACCAATTACGTCTCCTCTTGTGTTGGTGCTATTGCAGTAGAACCCGTATTAAGAGATAAATTTAGTGTCGGAAAGGCTAGAGAGAGCGGGTGGAGGCTAGAATTGGGAGGCAAGGTAAGCCACCAGATTTTATTCATGTCTAATTCCCACCTTCTAGTTCCGCAAACTGATGAGCGAGCAGGTGATATGCCACACTATCTACCCCACTACATTAGAAGTAACTATAGGGTGTTTCACAAAACTATACCTACTGTCTGCAGAACACCTTATAAATCACTGATAACGCAGTGCATTGGGAGTGTTTATTTTTCGCAAAGTGAATTATCACTACAATGAATAAGGTTAACAGTTATTAATCTATCTGTGAGGTGGAGGTTACACCATTAAGTTAAGTAGTGGTTTAGACTTTGTACACATGTACTGTTTGTGTTTTTCCCTTTTATTCGTTTACAAATGTATATCTGTGGTGTTCTTTTAATCATTGACAAAGGTCTTCTTAGGCACTTGTGGGTTTTATTGTTCTGAAGAAGGTGTAGTTATCTACACCGAAACCTAGGTTAACACTAAGTGCTTTTTACGCAATCGAGGCGGGTTTCTAGTTTTTTACTATATGTAAGTCTCTGCACACGATTGTGCACTAAGGGGGCACCTGATTCATGGTCATCCTGTATAGCATTTGTAGCACTCTTCCGGAAAAGGCACCTTTACCCGTCATGAGCGCTGCTCTCTTTCCAGTTTACAGGCATACTATATCTCGTCACCATTTCCCGTTCAGTTCTCTTCTGTGAGCAGATGGAATAACTTCATTGAGCTCGTGTTTATTTACTGGACTAATTTTCAGTTTGTTAAATAAGTACATCTTTGCAGCTGTTAATTGAGCTTTTGCGTAAAATACGTTCCTATAAACAATGGCTGAGAAGTGTTTAATGTGTGTGATGTTGTCAAAGACCTTTGTAGTGCTGGTGGGAAGGGGATTGCATTCGTAATTGTGGCACCTTGCGGCTGTCTATCGTTGAAAATGTATTATAAAGCCATGTAATTAAGTTGTAGTCAATATCTGGTGAATTAGTGAATGACCAGAAAGTTATTACACTTCTTTCACAATGTATGGCATGCCACAACTGCAAGGAATACTGTAGGTACCCGCCTTACGCAAATAACGATTGCATGGGGGCTTAATTATTTATAATGCAAATATTTTTAATTTTAGTAGGTGTCTGTCCGGTTACCCACTCTCGTAACCGGTTGGCCCTGAGTAGTATTAGTACGCAATCTGACTGCATAGAATAACAACAAAGAATGAAAGGAAATTTCCGTTAACACAATTAATTAATTAAGTCCCCAGCAACTATAAAAGCTACGAAACGACTAAGCGCAAGTGTAACTGTTCTGTGTGTGGAAGTGTGGTTCAACGTACACATCTGGCACGGTTCTTCCTCAATACGACAAAATATTTTAATCAGCATTTACAATGAAGTAATTAAAAAACCAGAAATACTATAATTGCACATAGAAACCCGAATTACAGTCTAATACATGAACACAAGCCAGATGCTTTGTTGACTGAACCTGTGACCAAGAGGCATTGTTAGTTAGGAAATTAAAAAAAAAAAAAAATTAAAAATGTATTTTACCGTCATACATATTGACGAAAAATACAGTCTGATCATTACAACATCCCCATTCGAACAGCATCGGCTGTCTAGCCCATCAGAACAACTGCACACGACATGCTCACAACTAGTGCTGCTATCGACATCCTCTCAGCAAGCACTGACTACGGCAACCTTAGAACTACTACTGCCCACGGCAACTTCTGAACAAGCACTGCCAATGGAGGCGGCGGAATAAAACTCTTTGGCGCATCCTTTACGGAACCTAAAAGAACCCTGGTCTTTGATAATGGTCGAACAACACATTTCACATCATATTTTGGCAAAATACGTCCAATTCTGTTGGAAATTATCCTTGTGTAAGGGAAAAAAGGCCATAGAATTTGGTACCACCGAGGTATTATTATGACTAACCCGGTGCTCAGTTTGTTGGTGGTGCAACGCACATCTGATCTGTCTTTCTATATAACCATTCTGATGCAAGGCGACCCCAACATGGACTGACTCAGTTGACAAACTCAGAGGGTCCGAGATGACTTGGGTCCTGTGAACCAAGGTTTGGAGCAGCCCTTTACGATGAGCCAGATGGAGACGGCTAGCACCGTGTGGGTACTAGCCAGTGTGAGTTGACTTCCTATAAACTGCATCACCCTCCCTCCTGGCCAATACATGAAGGAACGGAAGGCAGCCATCCTTTTCCCCCACCATCGGGTGGACTCAATTCAGGTTTTCCCACCTGGGTTACATCGCCCTCCGAAGGTCAACAAGGAATGGGATTCCTCTTAGGCTCTTTGGTGCCCTGACATATCGCATAGCGAACACCTTGCTACTCTGTTGTGCCCTATAGTAGGTCAGTGTGAACGTAACGTTAAGAACTCGGCGGATATTGTACGTCTATCAGAGAGAATGCATTTTAATAATTGGTGTTCTAGATAAATTTTGATGTATTCTCTCTCTTCACTTGCGTTCCTGTGTCTGATTCATTACGGTCGATTCAGGTTAGGTTTGGTGTTGAATTAACCTATGTACTTCGACACGTATTGACTCCCACTTACTTTTTTTGTTCAGTGAAGAGTATTTAGATGTTGCGATGGGAAGCCCGTTGTCATCCACTATTGCCAATATCCAAGACTTTGAGGAACGTGGCTAGGAGTCAGCTGCTTTGAAAGCTGTCGGTTTTCTGCAGATACGTAGACCATAATTTTGTTGTGTGGCCTGATGGCTGTAAGATTTCGAACGACATCTCGGAACACCAGAATGTTACCCAACAAAATATTTGTTTCACGATAGAGATCAAAAGAAAGCTGCCATCCCTTCCTTGATGTGATAAGGAGAAAGGCTGATGGAACGTTGGAATACGTTGGAACTACCGTTGATAGGAAGTAAGCTCACAGTGACATGTACTTACAGGCTGATAGTTTCACGATTTTGCTCAGCGGAACGGTTATAGTGAAAGTCAGATCAGACGTGCATTGCGCAATCGACCAAATGTGTACCGGGTGAGTGATGATAACACCGACATGGCACCAAAATCTACAGCCTTTTATGCCTTACGCAGGGAGAATTTTCAACAGGATTTCTCGCATGTTGCGGAAATATTATGTGAAATGTGTTTTTGGACCACTAGCTAAGATAGACTCCTTTTGCATTCCGTGAAGGAATTACGTTTGCGTAAGACGGGTGTCTACCGCATTCCTTGCAGCTGTGGCAAGTCATATATTGGTTAGACAACGGTTGATTCAAATAGGAGGAAGGAGGGTTGGGGGAAGAGACCAAACAGCGAGGTCATCGGTCTCATCGGATTAGGGAAGGACGGGGAAGGGAGTCAGCCGTGCCCTTTCAAAGGAACCATCCAGGCATTTGCCTGGAGCATCTTAGGGAAATCACGGAAAACCTAAATCAGGTTGGCCGGACGCGGGATTGAACCGTCGTCCTCCCGAATGCGAGTCCAGTGTGTTAACCACTGCGCCACCTCGCCCGGTATATTGGTTAGACTGTCAGCATTGTGGATGACCTCTGTTCCGAGCATAAGCGTAACACAGGCTTACGATAACCCAGCAAATCCGCTCTTGCTGAACTTTTCTTGTCACCAGTCATGCTATGGAATATAACACTGAGATTCTAGCATGCACTTCCACCTATGGTTCAAATGGCTCTGAGCACTGTAAACCGAAGTTTAGAATTCCCTTGCTCAGCGCCTACTTGCTGTTTGCCTTGAAAATGACAGGGTGTGCTCCTAATGAAATATCGGCGGTTGCTGACTACGTACCAGGCTGCAATTACCGTAAGTTATTTAAACATTGTATAAACCGGGAGAACCTTAGCTCACAAGGAATATGTAGGTGACTCGCCTCTCCAGCCAGTAAGATTGCCGTTTCCAAGTTTGTTGGTGTAATCTGCTCTGTGAATCCAAGAATAAACCTTCCGAGACAGATAACTAATAATGCAGGAGTTTTGACTCGTGCGTTTAGACCGCTGTTCTGTGTTCATCCTAGCTGTACGCTGGTGTAAGCAAACTCATTCTCGGCCATTGATGGTCGGCTGTGTTGTTCAAACATCTGAGGTCATAAAAGCACAAAAAGAAGTCGAGCTTATGTTTAGGGTTTTTGTTATTATTCAGTGACATAAACAATAAAGTTTATTCCCTCAGAATAAGGAAATGCACAGTAAAATTGTAATAGAAACAATTACCTGGGAAGGGATATTTTCCCAGCTCTTAGTTATCAGGCTGTTTTCTTTTATTCACAATTAATAGTTTTTCCATTGTTAATAATGTATGGTGCGTAAATAAAATTTGTTCTCTATTACGCACCATACTAAAAATTATATATATATATATATATATACTCCCGGAAATTGAAATAAGAACACCGTGAATTCATTGTCCCAGGAAGGGGAAACTTTATTGACACATTCCTGGGGTCAGATACATCACATGATCACACTGACAGAACCACAGGCACATAGACACAGGCAACAGAGCATGCACAATGTCGGCACTAGTACAGTGTATATCCACCTTTCGCAGCAATGCAGGCTGCTATTCTCCCATGGAGACGATCGTAGAGATGCTGGATGTAGTCCTGTGGAACGGCTTGCCATGCCATTTCCACCTGGCGCCTCAGTTGGACCAGCGTTCGTGCTGGACGTGCAGACCGCGTGAGACGACGCTTCATCCAGTCCCAAACATGCTCAATGGGGGACAGATCCGGAGATCTTGCTGGCCAGGGTAGTTGACTTACACCTTCTAGAGCACGTTGGGTGGCACGGGATACATGCGGACGTGCATTGTCCTGTTGGAACAGCAAGTTCCCTTGCCGGTCTAGGAATGGTAGAACGATGGGTTCGATGACGGTTTGGATGTACCGTGCACTATTCAGTGTCCCCTCGACGATCACCAGTGGTGTACGGCCAGTGTAGGAGATCGCTCCCCACACCATGATGCCGGGTGTTGGCCCTGTGTGCCTCGGTCGTATGCAGTCCTGATTGTGGCGCTCACCTGCACGGCGCCAAACACGCATACGACCATCATTGGCACCAAGGCAGAAGCGACTCTCATCGCTGAAGACGACACGTCTCCATTCGTCCCTCCATTCACGCCTGTCGCGACA
Organism: Schistocerca nitens; assembly: GCF_023898315.1. Classification (NCBI taxonomy): domain Eukaryota; kingdom Metazoa; phylum Arthropoda; class Insecta; order Orthoptera; family Acrididae; genus Schistocerca; species Schistocerca nitens. The sequence goes on from NC_064617.1 coordinate 576,098,156, forward strand.
CCACTGGAGGCGGGCTGCACGATGTTGGGGCGTGAGCGGAAGACGGCCTAACGGTGTGCGGGACCGTAGCCCAGCTTCATGGAGACGGTTGCGAATGGTCCTCGCCGATACCCCAGGAGCAACAGTGTCCCTAATTTGCTGGGAAGTGGCGGTGCGGTCCCCTACGGCACTGCGTAGGATCCTACGGTCTTGGCGTGCATCCGTGCGTCGCTGCGGTCCGGTCCCAGGTCGACGGGCACGTGCACCTTCCGCCGACCACTGGCGACAACATCGATGTACTGTGGAGACTTCACGCCCCACGTGTTGAGCAATTCGGCGGTACGTCCACCCGGCCTCCCGCATGCCCACTATACGCCCTCGCTCAAAGTCCGTCAACTGCACATACGGTTCACGTCCACGCTGTCGCGGCATGCTACCAGTGTTAAAGACTGCGATGGAGCTCCGTATGCCACGGAAAACTGGCTGACACTGACGGCGGCGGTGCACAAATGCTGCGCAGCTAGCGCCATTCGGCGGCCAACACCGCGGGTCCTGGTGTGTCCGCTGTGCCGTGCGTGTGATCATTGCTTGTACAGCCCTCTCGCAGTGTCCGGAGCAAGTATGGTGGGTCTGACACACCGGTGTCAATGTGTTCTTTTTTCCATTTCCAGGAGTGTATTTCTTTTTTCGAAGTTTTGCTCCCAGCAAAGGTCCAAACTGGAAAGCACGACAGATCTGTTTCTCTGTTTAGCCAACCTGCTTGTACCCAACTTTAAAATAATCCATCTCTTGTGTCAAGCTTTCGGCGTCTGTAATGGAAAAAATTCTCCTTGCAAGGGTCCACAGGATCCGTGTGAACAGGAAGGACAGATGACAATTCAATGCAGCTCGATGCGTTGGCTTTCGATAAACACTGTATCCCAGTGTCCCACCACGCTTTCTCTAATCCAAGACATCTAGAAAAGGATGCTTTCCTTTCCTTTCAATCTCCATCATTTACTTAATTCTGGTATGAAGGCAATTAAAATGACCTAGGAAACGGTTATGACCGTCTCTTCCGAATGACCAAACCATGAACGTATCGTCGACGTACCTTCAAAATCAGTAGGTTTTAAAAACACGGTCCTCAGCGCCGTGTCTTCAAAATCTTCCATACATAAATTGGCGACTGTTGGGGATGATGGGCTCCTCATAGCCACACCGTCTGTTTGTTATCGAATAAAAAGTACGTCGGCGTCAACACATGGCGACAAAGCTTAGTCTTTTTCTCGTCCAGTTTTTTCCCCAATTAACTGCAAGGGTTCTTCTTAGAGGGACCTGGGTAAAAAGCGACACTACATCAAAGCTAACGTGCAAAAACGAGGGATCAAGACAGAACCGATAGAGGTACTCAAGTACCCTTCGCCACACACCGTCAGGTGGCTTGCGGAGTATGGATGTAGATGTAGATTTGTTGATTTCGCCACTTTCCACCACTGGATCGCTCTACACTGAGGTGACAAGTCATGGGATAACTTCTACTATTTTGTTGGATCTCCTTATACCCGGCGTAGTGCAGGAATTGCAAGTGATATCGACTCGAAAAGCCGTTGGAAGTCCCCTGCAGAAATATTGAGCCATTCTACCTCTATAACCTTCTATTGCGAAACTGTTGTCAGTGCAGGATTTTGTACACGAACTGACCTCTCGATTATGTCCCATAAATGTCCTATTTGATTCACGTCGGGCGATATTCGTGGTGAAATCATTCGTTCGAACTGTCCAGAATGTTCTGCCAACCAATTACGAACAGTTGTAGCACGGTGACATGGCGCAGTGTCATTCATAAAATTTCCGTCGTTGTTTGGGAACATGAAGTCCATGAATGGCTGCAAATGGTCTCCAAGTAGTCGAACATAATCATTTCCAGCCAATGATCGGTACAGGTGGAGAGAAGACCTGCTCAGTGCCTAGTTAACAACTAGGGTCCATAGCTTCGTGGGATTTGCGCCAGACTCGAATTCTACCATCAGCTCTTACCAACTGATATCGGCTCTCATCTGATCAGGCCACGGTTTTCAAGTCGTCTAGGGTGCAAGTAATAGGGGTCACGAGCCCAGGAGAGTGTTGCAGGCGATGTCGTGCTCTTACAAGGGAACCTCCCCATCGCACCCCCCTCAGATTTAGCTATAAGTTGGAACAGTGGATAGGCCTTGAAAAACTGAACACAGATCAACCGAGAAAACAGGAAGAAGTTGTGTGGAACTATGAAAAAAATTTGCAAAATATGCGAACTGAGTAGTCCACGTGCAACATATGCAACCTCAAGGGTAATGTGCAGTCAGGAGCGCCGTGGTCCTGTGGTTAGCGTGAGCTGCTGCGGAATGAGAGGTCCATGGTTCAAGTCCTCCCCCGAGTGAAAAATGTACTTTCTTTATTTTCGCAAAGTTATGATCTGTCCGTTCGTTCATTGACGTCTCTGTTCACTGCAATAAGTTTAGTGTCTGTGTTTTGCGACCGCACCGCATAACCGTGCAATGAGTAGACGAAAGGACGTGCCTCTCCAATGGGAACTGAAAACATTTCATCGCAAGGTCATAGGTCAACCGATTCCTTCACACGAAAACACGTCTGATATATTCTATACGATACTGTTGACGGCATGTGCGTCACATGACAGTAATATGTAGTCGACCCACCTAACTTGTACACTTGGTGAATGGGTAAAAAGATTCTTCTACCTTGCCCGATTTAGGTTTTCTTGTGGATGTGATTATCACTCCCAAAAAAGTGATCGCATCGGACGGACAGATAATAATTGTCTGAAAACAAAAAATTGAAATTTTCAGTCGGTGGAAGACTTGAACCCATGACCTTTCCCTCCACAGCTGCTCACGCTAACCACAGGACCACGGCGCTCCTGACTGCACATCGCCCTTCAAGTTGCATATGTTGCACGTGGACTACTCAGTTCGTATATTTTGCTAATTTTTTTCACAGTTCCACACAACTTCTTCCTGTTTTCTCGATTGATCTGTGTTCAGTTTTTCAAGGCCTATCCACTCTGCCAACTTATAACTAAATCTGAGGGGGGTGCGATGGGGAGGTTCCCTTGTTAGTAAAGGCATCGGTGTCGGCCATCTGCTGCCATACCCAATTAAAGCCAAGTTTCGCCGCGTTGACCTAACAGATACTTTCGTCGTACGTCTCACATTGATATCTGTGGTTACTACACGCAGTATTGTTTGTCTGTTAGCACTGACAACTCTACGCAAACCCCGCTTCTCTCGGTCGTTTAGTGAAGGTCGTCGGCCACTGTGTTGCTCGCGTTGAGAGGTAATGCCTGAAATTTGGTATTCTCGGCACGCTCTTGACATTTTGGATTTCGGAATATTGAATTCCCTAACGATTTTCTAAATGAAATATCCCATGCATCTAGCTCCAGCTACCATTCCGCATTCAAAGTCTATTAATTCCCTGAAACTTTTTCACATGAATCACATTACTATAAATGACAGCCCCGTCAATGCACTGCCCTGCTATACTTTGTGTAGGGATTACTACCGCAATATATACATGTGCATATTGCTATCCCACGGCTTTTGGCACCTCAGTATACATGTTCACTTGGGCTAGAGAGCACTTACAATTAATTGTTATGCACGTGCTGTTGGTCTTACGCGGCGTACAAAGGAGCCGCCGCTCACAGTGTGATTTAATTTCCGGCATGTTCGTGCAACAGCTAACTCACCTGAAGATTCCGGCCAGGTAGGCTGCGGTAATATTGTGTCAAGATGATTTCATGATCCGGCAGCAGACCCGAGAGGGATATTATTGTTCATTTGTTTTTGAATGATGCTTTATTTGTACTAAACCTTCTTATAAAATCATAATATTTACTTCAGTATTTTCTGCGAAGAAAGTTATTTTTATGCGGAGGTGAGGGAGGAGGGCGCAGCTTCAACAGCTTCGCCTGGGGCGTTGAATCACCTGGTCACGGCTCTGCATGTTTCTCAGTAAGCATGCTATCATGTCTCAATTACGTACAAGATGTGTGAGGAAAGTTATGGGACTGGTTTTTTCTCTACCAAAATACTGTGCCCTTCAAAGTAATTCTCTTCGGCAATTATACTCTGGCGGAATCGTTGCTTCCAGTCTTAGTGGCCGCTCTAAAAGACCTTAAACATGTCGGCCACATTCTTTTGGATGTTCCCCAGAGTTCCATAACGATGTCCTTTTAACGTATTTTCCAATTTCGGGCTGTGGACAGACAGGAAGCTTTTGAGGTCAAAAATTCCTAATGGAAGTGGCCATGTGACATAGGGCGTTGTCATGATGCAGCAACCAGTTGTCTGCAATGTCAAGTGTCACTCGATTCACCCTTTTCCTGAGCCTTTCAAGGACATCAAGGGCTTGGGTTAAAATTTGTTGTATGGTGAATGTTTTTAAATTTGACGCGTCACCAATCACCCTTATGATAGCACAACACGAAGCACACGTTCGACGTTTTCGTCGGTTTTTGAAGTTGAAGATCTCCCTAAGCGAGGTTCATCACCAACGCGTTCTCGGCCTTCCAAAAGCGATTTGTGCCAGCGGAAAACTTTTGCTCTTGGTATGAAATGTTCCCCATAGGCCTGTTTCAACTTTTCGACGGTCACAGCTGCGGATTCTCCAAGACAACTTGGTGGCATAACTTTACTCTAAATTCCACTGTTCCATTTTCGCAAGGCACGACAAAAACACAATATCACTGATGGCGCTGTCAGATTTCCCGTAATGGCTTCACAGAGCTGAAACCCGGACTGAGCATCTGGCAAAAAATCCAGAGAGATTCTGGTCGTATCTAGAGTACACCAGCGAAAAGACACAATACCTTCACTGCACGGTAACGGTCTTGAGGTTACTGATGACAGCGCCGCTAAAGCAGAGTAACTAAATACAGTTTTCCGAAATTCGTTTAAGAAAGAAGACGAAGTAAATATTTCAGAACAAAAGCCAACATGAAGAACTACCAACATGAGTAACTTAGAAGTAGATGACCTCGATGGGGCAAAGCAGCTTAAATCACTTAATAAATGCAAGGCCTCCGTCCTGATTGTATACCAGTCAGGTTCCTCTCAGTGTATGCTGATACAATAGCTCCATATTTAGCAATCATTTACAACCCAACGTTCATTGAAACACCCATACCTAAATAGCAGAAAGTTGCAAACGTCACACAAATACCTGAGAAAGGAAATAGGAGTAATCCGCTGAATTACAGACCCATATCGCCAACGTCAATTTGCAGTACGATTTTGGAACAAACATTATGACCACTGCCCACCGCGTCGCTGGATGCCACCTCGTGGCGCTGCGGGATCGTGACGTGGTAACAAAAGTACGTAAACGGAGCAGACACGAAGGCCACTACCGGGGATCACTCTAGTGAAGATATAGGCTGCAAATGTGGAAATCCATTGAGATAAGCGACTTAGACAAAGGGCAAATTATTATTACGCGCAGTCTGTGAACTAGTATCTCGAAAGCGGTGAAGCTGGTCGAATGTTCACGTGCGATTGTCGTGAGCAGCTATGGAGAGAGATAGGACAGTGAAACTACTAAGCTCTAAATGGTCGGACGTCCACGGCTCTTCACAGAACGTGGGATTCGGAGGCTTGTATGCTTTGTAAAGTAGAATGAATGGTGATATATGACATCTCTGCCTAAAGCGTGCAATCCTGCTGCACGTACAAGTGTTTCGGAGCACACCGTACATCGTACATTGTTTAATATGGAGTTCCGCAGCAGACCACCCCAAAGTGTTCACATGTTGACCCAACGATATCGTCAGTTACGATTACAGTGGGGACAGTGTAGGGAAGCAGCCCACTCACGCCGTAGTAAATTCACATCAGTCTTTCCATTGTGTGCCAGCCAGTCCGCTGTAACTAGCTCTGACGTCATAAATGTTGCGCAATACTTTTAAAATCAAGTAAATAACCTGAAACGGTTCTAGCATGTCAGGAGTAATACTAAATTAATATGTGTTGAATATCAGTTCGATAAATTTAACCATTTTCGAAATTTGGACGTTTTTCTGTAAAAATCATTGGCGCAACAGAAAAGAGCTAGAGACTTCAAAAATTATATTTAGATTCCTTTTCCATAATAATTTAATAGAAACAGTACTTTTGATCTCACAAATTAAGATTTTAGTTGAAATTCATAATTTTCTGGTTTTTGTCTTAAAAATTAAGGAAGCAAGATAGATTAAGTAGGCTAATAAATAAGGCTAGGATGTTTATATTTAAGTAGAATGGAGATCCGCTATAACCATAAAGATGTGAGAAGTTTCATTTGAATAACTATAAAACTATAGCGATAGCGTATCTCCAAAGGGCAAGTTCAGAGCTCGTCTACTGCATGCAGTGTAATTAAATTAATTCTCTCGCCCAAAATATTTAACTTAGCCACGTCAAACTTTTATTATGATTACTTACCTGTGTGGTGAATGTACATTTAAATTGAGAGCTTCATCGGCCATCAGCAAAAGAAGGTATGATTTATTCAATAACTTAATGTGGTGCATTACTAGCCCAGCGGCTAGTCGGGAGAGCCGATTTGATCAGGCATTCCCTTAGCCGTCCGCACCGCGGCTTTATATATAAGAACGCTGCGCGAGGAAGCAAGGCCCCAGTTCTCTTCAGACGCTGAATAGCACACCATCTGTGTCGGGAGTCGAGTCGCGTCGCGTCGGTATCATTGCTATAAACAGCCTCGCATGCCGTATTAAGTTACTCGGGATACGCGTAACCATGAAATCATTTTCGAGTGAAGTGTTAATTCTGGGATGACTTTAATGATCGATCTTCAGTTTGCGTATGTCGTATTTTCACGTGCCGCCGCGGGACAGACATTCCACCATTATTTAGCGTGGCGTTTGATGAACATTATCATCAAATTATGGTGAGCATTCATTTAAACATTTAATTTGGACAGTTATAGTTGCATCAGCGCATTAGACTCTGAACTGCTCTGTTAGTCAGATTGGGTGGATTCTTTTTTTTCATCTGTGACTTTCAGAATACAGAGATTTTTTTTTTACACAGTCGTTTTTGATTATGAATCCCAGACAATCTCCTAATTCCTCAGAGCTATAAGCTGTAGCTATAAGTGTATTTCTCAGATGAAGTGGGCACTAGGAATTCTAACTACAGGCTTCACGTTTTGCTAATCACTTTCTGATTGCCAAAATTGTAGTTAGAGAGCCAGTGTTGAGAACGGCGAAAGACAGCATAAATAACAATCTACACTTATATTACAATTAATTCCACCCGCCGCCCCACGTATGGTTAATCGGCCGTGAAGTGTTTCTACATTCTACAAAATTTTATACCACCATAAAATTCCAACCAGCCGCCCCACAATTGGTGCATCGGCCGGGAAGTGTTTCAACATTCAAACATAATGTCATAATGTTTTGATTCATCAGTGTATATGTGTTCGAACATTTTGAGTTATATCGAAGTAAACGATTTATGGACAAACAGTCAACGCGAATTCAGGAAATATCTGTCTTGTCGAACACGATTATCTCTTTGTTCTCACAAAGTAACGAGTGCTGGTGGTAGCGGATGTCAAATTGACTCCATACTTTCAAATTTACAGAAGGCTTTTGACATTGTACCTCACAAACGATTTCTAATGAAATTGTGTGCCTATGGATTATCGTCTCAGTTCTGCAACTGGATTGCTGATTTCCTGCCAGAAAGGTCACCGTAGTAATTGACCGAAAGTCATAGAGTCAAACAGAAGTAATGTCTGGCTTTTCCTAAGAAACTGTTATAGGCCCTGTGCTGTTCCCGATCTACATAAACGACTTAGGAGACAATTTGAGCTGCGTTCTTAGATTGTTTGGAGAAGATGCTGTCATTCACCCTCTTATAAAGTCGTCAAACGAAAACAAATGGATAAACGATTTAGACAAGATATATGTATGGTGCGAAAAGTGGTAATTGACTATAAATAATGAAAAATGTGAAGTCATCCACATGAGTACCAAAAGGAATCCGCTAAGTTTCGATTTCACAATAAATAACACAAATCAAAATGCTGCCATTTGACTAAATACGTAAGAGATTACAATTACGGATAGCTTAAACTGGAACGATTACATAGATAATGTTGTGGAGAAAGCAAACCACTACGATTTATTGGCAGAACACTGAGAAAATGCAATAAGTCTACTAAAGAGACTGCCTACACTACGCTTTTACATACTCTTCTGGAAGTTTTCTGTGCAGTGAGGGATCCATATTACACAGGAGCAACGGAGGACATCAGAAAAGTGCAAAGAAGGGCAGCTTGTTTTTTACAATTGCGAATTAGGTGAAAGAGACCCACGGATATGATACACGAATTGGGATGGCAATCATTAAAACAAAGGCGTTTTTCCGTTGCGGTAGGAACTTGTCATTAAATTTCAAACACAAACTTTTTTTATGAGAGTGCAAAAATATTTTGTTGGTGCTCACCAACATTGGGAGGAACGATCATCATAATAAAATAAGAGAAATCAGAACTCTTACGGAAAGATGTTAGGGTTAATTTTTCCCGCGCACTGTTATAGAGCGGAAAGATAGAGAAATAGCTTGAATCTCGTTGGATGAACCCTCTACCAGGCACTAAATTGCGAATTGTAGAGTAATCATGTGAACGCAGATGTTGATGTAGAGGAAGCGATGAACTCACCGGTGTACACAAGTACACTCCTGGAAATTGAAATAAGAACACCGTGAATTCATTGTCCCAGGAAGGGGAAACTTTATTGACACATTCCTGGGGTCAGATACATCACATGATCACACTGACAGAACCACAGGCACATAGACACAGGCAACAATGGCTCAAATGGCTCTGAGCACTATGGGACTCAACTGCTGAGGTCATTAGTCCCCTAGAACTTAGAACTAGTTAAACCTAACTAACCTAAGGACATCACAAACATCCATGCCCGAGGCAGGATTCGAACCTGCGACCGTAGCGGTCCTGCGGTTCCAGACTGCAGCGCCTTTAACCGCACGGCCACTTCGGCCGGCCACAGGCAACAGAGCATGCACAATGTCGGCACTAGTACAGTGTATATCCACCTTTCGCAGCAATGCAGGCTGCTATTCTCCCATGGAGACGATCGTAGAGATGCTGGATGTAGTCCTGTGGAACGGCTTGCCATGCCATTTCCACCTGGCGCCTCAGTTGGACCAGCGTTCGTGCTGGACGTGCAGACCGCGTGAGACGACGCTTCATCCAGTCCCAAACATGCTCAATGGGGGACAGATCCGGAGATCTTGCTGGCCAGGGTAGTTGACTTACACCTTCTAGAGCACGTTGGGTGGCACGGGATACATGCGGACGTGCATTGTCCTGTTGGAACAGCAAGTTCCCTTGCCGGTCTAGGAATGGTAGAACGATGGGTTCGGTGACGGTTTGGATGTACCGTGCACTATCCAGTGTCCCCTCGACGATCACCAGTGGTGTACGGCCAGTGTAGGAGATCGCTCCCCACACCATGATGCCGGGTGTTGGCCCTGTGTGCCTCGGTCGTATGCAGTCCTGATTGTGGCGCTCACCTGCACGGCGCCAAACACGCATACGACCATCATTGGCACCAAGGCAGAAGCGACTCTCATCGCTGAAGACGACACGTCTCCATTCGTCCCTCCATTCACGCCTGTCGCGACACCACTGGAGGCGGGCTGCACGATGTTGGGGCGTGAGCGGAAGACGGCCTAACGGTGTGCGGGACCGTAGCCCAGCTTCATGGAGACGGTTGCGAATGGTCCTCGCCGATACCCCAGGAGCAACAGTGTCCCTAATTTGCTGGGAAGTGGCGGTGCGGTCCCCTACGGCACTGCGTAGGATCCTACGGTCTTGGCGTGCATCCGTGCGTCGCTGCGGTCCGGTCCCAGGTCGACGGGCACGTGCACCTTCCGCCGACCACTGGCGACAACATCGATGTACTGTGGAGACCTCACGCCCCACGTGTTGAGCAATTCGGCGGTACGTCCACCCGGCCTCCCGCATGCCCACTATACGCCCTCGCTCAAAGTCCGTCAACTGCACATACGGTTCACGTCCACGCTGTCGCGGCATGCTATCAGTGTTAAAGACTGCGATGGAGCTCCGTATGCCACGGAAAACTGGCTGACACTGACGGCGGCGGTGCACAAATGCTGCGCAGCTAGCGCCATTCGACGGCCAACACCGCGGGTCCTGGTGTGTCCGCTGTGCCGTGCGTGTGATCATTACTTGTACAGCCCTCTCGCAGTGTCCGGAGCAAGTATGGTGGGTCTGACACACCGGTGTCAATGTGTTCTTTTTTCCATTTCCAGGAGTGTAGAACAACACAGGGTTGCCAGATCTCTCGCCGTGTTGTCAGTCTCATTACTTTTCTCATGCGCCTCGTATGACATTTGTAACCGATTGCACTGCTAACTGCAGGGTGATTACAAATGATCCATCGGGTTTGGATGAATATGTTTAAAAAATAGTCATGTATGCACTGTATGAAAAAGTACATCATTGCAGATGCCTTATGTGCTCTCCTCGTGTTACACGACACACCTGTATGCGGTAGTGAGGCTCAGCCCATAGACTCACCCCATACATTTTGGAACACGTCCACGTCAATGTTCGCCAGCGCAGCAGTAAAGTTATTCTGGAGTTCAGCCAATGTTGTCGGAGAAAGTGGTACGCACACACTGTCTTTACGCATCCCCAAAGAAAAAATCACAAATTGTAAGGTCGGCAGATCCTGGGGGCCACCTGAAGAATGCCAAATCATCCTGGGCACATCGCCCATTCCACCTGTTTGGAAGTTCCTTGTTCAGATGGCGACGCACTCCTCTATGCCCATGCGGTGAATCTCTGTCTTATAGGATTATGAAGCGTGGGTTATCAGCTATGAGCCTCAGAAACAGTGTTTAGGTACGTCGCACCCGTCGCAATTTTCCCAGGAAAAAAGTTGGGTACATAAACGTTGCTACATGACACAGCACAGAGGACATTCGCCTATGGAGAATCTCTTTCAGTCTCCACTGTAACACTGAGATTTTCCGTGCCCCATATGCGGTCGTTCTGACGATTCACTTTGCCGTTTAGATGGAACGTCGCATCACTGAATACGGGTTGGCGGGGAAAATCGTCATCTTCCAGTGGCTCCTGGACACGTTCGCAAAATTAGCGTCTGATGGTGCGCGACTTGTGGATTTCTATGGGCAATGAAGTAACACATCTCGGACCCTCTCCACTGTTTCCTCCACCGCAAGTGGCAGCCGGAACGTTTTCCTCTACAGAGGCAGCCTGTGTCCTTTAACTGTCGAGGCCGCAGCAGAATGCTTTGGTGCGTTGACGGCTGTGTGTTGTACTGTCTTCAGAACGTGTGCTGCATGGTAGTGACGGATTCTGTCTTCTCATATTGCAACACACAAAATGCTTTCTGTCGATTAGTCGCATTTTAACTGTTATCCCCCTGTCACCTGGAGAGTCAAAATGGAGCCTGCAGTAACATAAACAAAGCATTGAAGTATGTTATTTTGATTGGTTATTACTACAAATGAGTGGGCATTATTTATTAGAAGCTATAGAACATGCAAACCCGATGAATGTTTTGTAATCAACCTGTATTCGCTGTGTTGCTGTCAACGTGCAGTGGTGCCTTTCGTCATCGCCCGAACAGGAGGTGGTAGACGAAGACTCGCGCGCCGACTCGTGCTGGGCGATCTCCTCGGCGGACTGCGGAAACTCCAGCAGGGACCCGGACGACGTGGAGATCGTGATCGAGCAGGCGCCGTGCGTCAAGCAGCAGGTGAAGGACCCGTTCGACGAGGACGAAAGCGATTGCGAGGACGACGAAAGCTGCAGCAGCCAGCCGCAGACGCCGACCCCGACGCCGCAGGTAGCGCTGACGATGCCGCCGGCCACGCCGCCCCCGGCGCCCAGCCGGCCGACGCCGACGCCGCCCCCGCAGAAGAAGCCGCGCAACGCGCCCAAGCCGTCGCCGCAGCCGCTTCTGCAGACGCCGTCGACATCCGGCACCTGCCCCCGGCAGCCGCCGCAGGCGCCAGCAGAGCAGCAGCCGCGGGTCAGCCAGAGCCAGCCACAGCCGCCGGCGCCGCCGCCCCCGCCGCCGCCACCGAGGCCGGCCGACCCGCCGCGGCCGCTGCCGGGGTAAGCACTCCGCGGGGCTCGCAGTCCAAAGTCGCGACGTAAAAACACTAAACACCCTGGTTCTCCTCCTTCAACTATCGAATTTTTTGCTATGGATACTCGAGTTTAAGCATTAATTACAAGCCAGCCAAAAGCCAGAAAAATTCCCTAAGATCTGGAAGGTAGCCAATGTAGTAATTATTAAAAAAGGACCTGATAAAGACTCAGCTGAAGCTAAATCTTACAGACCAATTTGCTTATTAGACATTTTTGGGAAATTATTCGAGAAATTGCTTGCTCACAATAATTCAAGAACAGTCTTATTCGCATTTATTACGTTCCTAGCATTTGTAGACTTAGAGAAAGCTTTTGACAATGTTGAATGGAATACTCTCTTTCAAATTCTAAAGGTGGCAGGGGTAAAATACAGGGGCCGAAAGGCTATTTACAATTTGTACAGAGACCAGTCGAGGGGCATGAAAGGGAAGCAGTGATTGGGAAGGGAGTGAAACAGGGTTGTAGCCTCTCCCCGATGTTATTCAATCTGTATATTGAGCAAGCAGTAAAGGAAACAAAAGAAAAATTCGGAGTAGGTATTAAAATCCATGGAGAAGAAATAAAAACTTTGAGGTTCGCCGATGACATTGTAATTCTGTCAGAGACAGCAAAGGACTTGGAAGAGCAGTTGAACGGAATGGACAGTGTCTTCAAAGGAGGATATAAGATGAACATCAACAAAAGCAAAACGACGATCATGGAATGTAGTCGAATTATCTGGTGATGCTGAGGGAATTAGATTAGGAAATGAGACACTTAAAGTAGTTAAGGAGTTTTGCTATTTGGGGAGCAACGTAACTGATGATGGTCGAAGTAGAGAGGATATAAAATGTACACTGGCAATGGCAAGGAAAGCGTTTCTGACGAAGAGGAATTTGTTAACATCAAGTATAGATTTAAGTGTCAGGAAGTCGTTTCTGAAAGTATTTGTATGGAGTGTAGCCATGTATGGAAGTGAAACATGGACGATAAATAGTTTGGACGAGAAGAGAATAGAAACTTTCGATATGTGGTGCTACAGAAGAATGCTGAAGATTAGATGGGTAGATCACGGAACTAATGAGGAGGTATTGAATAGAATAGGGGAGAAGACGAGTTTGTGGCACAACTTGACTAGAAGAAGAGACCGGTTGGTAAGGCATGTTCTGAGGCATCAAGCGATCACAAATTTAGCATTGGGGGGCAGCGTGGAGGGTAAAAATCGTAGAGGGAGACCAAGAGATGAATACATTAAGCAGATTCAGAAGGATGTAGGTTGCAGTAAGTACTGGGAGATGAAGAAGCTTGCACAGGATAGAGTAGCATGAATAGTTGCATCAAACCAGTCTCAGGACTGAAGACCACAACAATAACAACATTGTTATAATACCGCCAACCGGTTTCAACCCGACGTAGGGCTCATCTTCTGGGCGTTTACACCATTGGTCGACTGCTGGTGGTGACAGTCCTGTCTACGCCCAGAAGATGACCCCTACGTCGGGTTGAAACCGGTTGGCGGTATTATAACAATAATAAATGCGAGTAAGACTGTTTTTGAATTATTGATTAATCATACTAATCGCTGCTTCTCTCCACAACCATGTTGTCCAAAAATGCTAGCTGACAGACTGACGGCACACTGAGTGCTGTGCGGGATGAGCAGCAGGCAGTTCGGCTTCAGACCGGGGCGATCGGCAACTGATGCAACCGCTCTGGTGGCCGAGGTCTGTGGCTCTATCCCGTACAAGTACGTTGTTGACATCATGGTTGACATCAGTGGCGCCTTTGACAACCCGTGGTGGCCTTCGCTCTTCTCCTGCTTGCGGGAGAAAGAGTGTCCAGGGCCGCTATATGGTTGCCTGAGGAGCTATTGTGAGGGTCGGGAGGTCTGGCTATCATCCCCTAACGGTAAAGTTGGAAAAACCTTAACTAAGGGATGTCTCCAGGCTTCTGTTTTAGGTCCCATACTTTGGGATATCCACATGGAACCACTTCTAGACAGTTTGCAACAGAATGAAGAGGTGCTAGAGGTGATAACCTACGCAGATGACCTCCTCCTGCTGATTGGCGGCCGGAGCCGCGAAGACATAGAACCCAAAATAGAAAGGGCCATGGCGAAATTGCAACTATGGTGGAATACTACTAAAATGTCCAGTTCACCAACCAAATGAACATACCTATTGCTGAAAGGACAGCTAGTAAGAAATACCACAGTAAGAATTGGGGGCTCACCAGTTCTCAGACGACATGAGACTCGCTACTTGGGAGTTATCATCGATGAAAGGTGGAACTTCGGGAAGCACATTGAATCCGTAACCCAAAGAGCATTACAAGTACTCAATAACCTCATCTCCATAGGACACAAAAGATTTCACCTTCCCCCCACCTAATAAAATTGTACCATAACAGTATACTAACTTCAATAGTGGGTTACGGATCGGTAGTCTGGGCACACAGGCTCACAAGGGTGGTGCCTGCCATGACAGTGAGAAGAATACAAAGGAACATGCTGTTAAGATCTGTAGGGGCTTATAGAACATCTCCAGGTCATCTATTAGGGATAATGGGGCTCTGTCCCCTGGATATTAAAATTCGAGAGCAAGCAGCATGGTACTGGGTTAAGAAAGGGAACGACATGAAAATAGAAAATATTCTGGGAGTTCAGGCTAGGGACAAGGGAGAGATAAGGAGAAGGTGTGAGGACTTATGGCAGGAATCATGGGAAATGGACGAATCTGGCAGAAGAACCTTCAGACTCTTGCAAAATGTTAAAGAAAGGTTAGGCATGAGATACTTCGAAGCAACCCAGGATCTAATTGATTTTGTCACTGGTCATGGCCCCTACCCGACATATCTATGCCGGTTTGGGAAAAAGGCTACACCTGAGTGTGACTGTGGCACATCGGAGGGTACTCCCGACCATGTGGTTTACGAGTGCCCCCTTTTCGATGATGTAGCAGTGACATTAAGACAACAACTACCAAACAATAACACATACGACCTACTAAGACACGAAGAGACTTTTGAAACTTTGAATAACCTGGCAAATGAGGTATCACGTAAAGTTCTGACTGCATACCTGAGGGACTTTCGCGATTAGAACCTAGTACCCTAATCCTGTACCGCCTTTGCGTGGACAGGTCGACTTGTTAGTTGGAATCCGCCACGTGCAGGGCTAGGGGGACTGGGGTACACGTATTCACGATTATGACAGCACCTGATTTGACGTAGGTTAGTTAGTCGTTAGTAGGATTAGAAGTAGATACTAAAATAGGAACCTGCAACGACTAGTAGTTTTGGCCTGCCCAGTGTCAGGGGCACGCTCATCGGGATTAGCTCAATGAGCGAGGACTTGTAGTTGGTTTATACCTATACTGACACATCTGTAGCGCTGCAGGCAAACGGATTACTAACAAGTAGGTAGTAGTTTATAGTTTTAACAAAATCGTAAATTTGCCCATTAACGTGCACTGTTCACACTGTCTGTAGTTTATAAATTAACTGTAATAACTGTAATAGCTGCAAATAACATACAACATTGTATTAATATTAGGACCCACTAACCATTAAGGTGGTGGGTTATTTTGTATAATTATTATGTATTGCAATAAAGTATTTTTTTAAAAAAAGCCAACCAAAAGGCCTCTCGCAAAATAAGTTATCCCTTTTTTTTGTTTTATTCTGCGTTAGGCTGCATGGAGCAATTTGGTTTTAAGGTTCAACGTATTTTTTTCTTTTTAGATTATAGTAAGGACTGTCCGGTTTTCGGCATTTTCGCTACAAACCGCTTGCTTCAAAACTGTAGAACTTGAAATTTGTTTGTCCAATGTTAATGAAATTTTAATATGTTACAGTCACGTAGTGGAAATCCCAAGTTACAGTTCAATCACCCAAACAGAAGTTCTTAAGATTTTTCTAAAGTAACTTTATCTCACCTGAGGATAAACATTTAATGAAAGCGTTGGTTTGTTTTGAATGTCCCCTATAACCACCGTGACCGTACAGTGAGGTACGGATTTTATAAAGAGTGATACTTAAGACCGTTTTTGTTAGTGCTGGTCCGTTGGATTAACAGTAGGCGCAGTGGTGGAATCACGTGCTACGTTGACAGCCACAGGCAAACCATCTTCCGACAGTCCAAAGGTTCGCGACAACGACACATTCATTTTCAAAGCCGTGTACGTTGTTAATCGCGAGGTCCACCACACACAGAAACAGTCTTACATATGAGTCATTATAAAATCCGTATTACACTGTACCGTCAGAGTGGTTGTAGCTTCATATATCCACAAAAGACGCCTTCAAAACAAAGCCACGTTTTTTGTTATGTGTTTATCGTGGCCTGAGAAAAAATTACTTAAGAAAAATCATAAGAACTCTTTTGTGAGCGACTGAAAAAGTCTGTAACCTTAGATTCCCACTGCCAGTATAGGCCCCTTTAACATATTAAAATTTCATTAACATCAGACAAATACATTTCAAGCTATGTAGTTTTGAAGCGAGCAGTTTGTAACGAAGAAACCGAGTAGGACACAATCCTTATTACAACATAAAACAAAAACATATAAGAATATATTGAACGCTAAAATCAAATCACTCCATTTAGCTTAAAGCTGAACTAAACAAGAAAAATAGTGGTATAACTCATTTTGCGACAGGCCTGTTTGTTTGCTTGTAACTAAAGCTTAAACTTGAGTCTCCGTAATAAAAAAGTCCGATGGTAATCTCAACGGACTGGGCGCTCCCTTAAAGAAGTACACCAGTCGGTTTCTAACCCTTTAGATGCTTGAGTCAAGAAACTTCAAAAGAAAAAAAGTACAGGGTGATTCAAAAAGAAAGAACAGATTTCGGTTGTTTACTACAGACAAACTATGAGATACAGAAACACATTACACACATCACTAGATAGAGGAAGGTTGAAAGTTTTATATTCGTACAGACACTATACTGTAAACGCAATGTGAGCACCATGCGTTGCTCGACAAACTTCGAAATGGTAGGCTACTGATAAGAGTTCACACCGAATAACATGGCCGCTAGATGCGCAGTCAGCATGGGATGCATGGGGAGAACGATAGAGGTGGGGGTTACCGGCAGGTGCTGTACGGGAAATGCTGAGAGCTGGAGGGGGAAGTGCCGTTTCAAGAGCGCCACACACGAATGACGGACCGCAGCGATCTGTTGCTTGTGATATCGTCTGCAATCGTTCTCTCTCCTCAACACGCCACACACGAGCGATTTGCCAAGCAATTTCAATCAGTGTTATGAGCATCGCTGTGTCGTGACGTTCTGCTGTGGAAAATGGACTGCTATGTTTAGCAGCGGTTGCAGTTAATTTTCATGCCTTCATGAATTTAAAATAAACGCGACTTATAATTATATTATAAATAACGACAATTAATTATAAATTGGAATTATTAAACTTGTTTTTAACAACTTTTCTTGGGAACTGTAGATTACTTTACAGAATGTATTACATTTTTTACTGGCAACAGATGGATTGTGACCATATCTCCAGCGTGCTAATACAATTCGTTTTACGATTATTAATTCTCAATTCGTTTTTTATTCGTTGGTCTTATAAAATTTAACTTACTTACACAATCTATCGACGTTTCTATAGAGATGTTGTTAATTGCAGCACTATTGATTTCTTTAACTCTTCTTATAAATCGTGTAAAGGAGAGTTAGATTATATGAAATTACTTGAGTTAACTGTGTGGTAGAGTTGCCCTGAACATTTAAATTAAAATGTCCTCTGAACATTACGGTAGCTATGTACGTCATTCTGTTTGGAAGTTAAAAACTTTAATAATGCATATAAATATTTCATAAATAACCAAAAAGTCATAAGAGGGAGCCCATTGTATCATGACTATTACTATGGACTTCCCATCAATACAGCGTTCTTGGGACAAGCTTCAGAATGGTTATCACTGCAAAATCGGTGGGCATATTTTTTCTTAAAGAAAACGCCAATTCTGCTTCCACTTCACTTCTCAGCCTAGTTTGTGGTCCCTGTATAAGTATAAATTCTAACACGAATTTCTTCGTTAGTGCAGGCAAAGCGAAACGAAACAAAACTGAACAACCACACTTGGTAACTAGAGACGTGGGTCCCATATTGCCACACACCACTGGTAACCAGCCAGGCAGTCATATTGCAAGCACAAATCATGTGTATTCCATCAGATTGCCTGCAATTTCCATGCTACTAGTGATCAGCGACCGATCGCTGCGATTTGCCCGCATACGTACGATATACGAAGCGATCGGTCGCCCATGCGACGGACTGCTGCGGTCTCTCACTCATTTGTGGGGCCCTTAAAACTGAAACCTGCACTCACATTTTTTTCTAAATATTGGGTGGAGCTCCTCCACGGACACACTTCCATGGTGACAATTCAAAAAGATTTGTCACCTGTGCTTTGGTTGGTATCTAAGAAGAATTCCTCACAAAATCCGGCGATTTGTTTTCGCCTTGCTTGTTAAACATTTCTAATTTTCAGAGAAGCGTCATGAGTGGCGAATTTGGAGTACAGCCTACACGTTTCTTTTGTTGTCACGTTAAAACGTCCTTCTTTTGCCATAGCACAGCGGAATTTACACGGTGACATCTCACTAACACTTTGTGCAGGCACAACTCCCAGAGAATTTTGAAACAGTGGTTTACTAAGTTTGTTAATTGAGGCAAAGTAAGATCAAGATCAGTAGCGTATGAAAAAACACAAATGAAATATGTAATGTCTTCACTTTGGTTGCTCCAAAACGCATAACATTTCTCGTTTCACCAGATACCGATGGCCTCTAAAAATTAAAGTCTTTCATCGATAAAAGTCAGTAGTTGGTGGATTAACAGGGGAGATAATTGAGTTTTGGGGTCTAGTTTAGCAGGGGATACAACCCGTCGGCTTTGACCAATGACGTCAGAATTGGCCAGAGAGCATGTATTACAAAGATGAAAGAGCTGAGAAGAATGTTCAGAAACAAAGGAATGCAAGAGAGAAAAACTGTACTTCACATATATAAGGGCCAGTAGTATTTTCACGTTAACGATATCGCGTGTTTGTATCTTAGTATTTCTCCGCAAAATACAATGGAAAGAAATGAATGAAATATATTACTAGCAAAGAATACATCACGTTACATGTATGTCAGTTGTATATCGAAACTCTTTCGAACTGCATTGCTTAAGTGCAGTACAGGATACAAGTTCAGCGTACGTCGATTTCTTCGTTTTCACTAGCATTACTGCCCTGTTCTTCACTTGAACGATGTATCCTCCGCTTCGGTAAACCCTACGTGGAACACGGGATACAAATTGTATATGTATTTATTTCGTCTCCGCTATTACTAACAGTCTTTTCTTACGCAAATATCAGTACTACTAACGACATATGTAATATATGTATACCTGACTTCCGTTGACCTCTTTATATGTGCGCTGGTAACGAAAAGGAGGAAATAGACGTACGTTACATTTGCAATCTGTACCTCAATTGAACTATACGGAGACAAGAAGACGACACATGTACAATTTGTATCCCGTACTTCACTCTGGGGTACAGTTTTCTTGTTGCCTTGGACGCTAATAGTATACCATTCGTTACTTGACCTATTAGCTATACGCAACATTTGTATCTTGCTCGCCAATTGACATATATAGTGTCAGTGTAAAGGCGAAGTGAAGGACGGGATACAAATTTAAGTTGTGTCGTCAGTGTAAAGGCGAAGTGAAGGACGGGATAAAAATTTTAGTTGTGTCGGGGGTTTCGCCTGTAATTTAGCAAGTACACATTCGAAAATGTCGCACTGATACTAGTGCTGGGAAACCAAAGAAGATCGACAGCTGAGAAATTTCAATTACGTACTTCACAACATGAAAATACACACATTGGTGGAATAAAACAGTGAAATATGTCAAAATAGTGAAATACAGTGAAAGAAGCAAATGGAAAAGTGAACTTACCACACGGAAAGTGTGGATGAACGGAAGTAACGTATGCAACGACCAAAGGTAATCGTAACAAGTTTTACTTAATAAAATAATATCGCTGTTCATCTGCACAGCTTTGTAAACATATAGCTTTGTAAGAGCGGAACTGTCAAACTGCTGTCAAGTCATAATTAATATTTTATTTTCAACATCTTGACATCATTTACGATCTTATTAAAGCAGTGACAGTTACAAAACAGTCCACTAATGAAGCAATACACACGTCACATGAATTTAGACGTGAGTGTAAGGCAGTTACTTTAATAAGAATGACATTGGCATCCATACCTGTTCTCACCATATCACAAACGGCTTATGAAATATTAGCAATGTTGTAAATATTTCATTATGACCTTATTGCTGGCGCGGCATGATAGCAAATGACTGCTACATCAAATCAGTTTTCTCGAGATTGGTGACACACAGATATCTCCAAGTTTCAGGAAAAATTCAAATATTAGCTAAATTCCATACGCAACAACATGCACCAATCGCAAAGTTATAGTAACTCCTAATTTTCATAGCAAACTCTTTAAATTTCGCTCAGTGTCCTACTTCCATGTAAATATCACAATACCATGACTATTAACGAAATGAAGGGCACATCATCATGAACTTGACTTATAAAGATAGGTAATGAAAAACTGAAATATTTTTGCCAGATAGATTCTATAAAATCGTTTGAGAAAGATTGCATAATGTGCGCCTCGGTCCTGTTATCGCCGACCAGCCATAAGGTAGCAAACACTATCGGTCTTCCCTTCTGAACAAATAAATGAATTCGCCTATCGCACTGGACGAAAATTGGTCAATGCGCATCGGCCACCGTGTCCTGCATGGACTGTATCAGAACATACGGTAGGGATCACGAAGTGTATGCGCGGTAGCGAGCCGCGCCGCTGACGTCAGAGTGAACCCAACAAACGCGCAGTAGCCCGCAGTTGTCATAACGTATTGCGTTGTAATCACCTTTATGAGTGAAAACAATGTTGTTTGCGGCAGTGTAGGTTTTTATTAGTGATTGACAATTGAATACAGTGTTATGCTGTAATTATCAGTGCACTGAGTAATGTTTAAGAGTAAGATTTTGACAATTGAGTACAGTGTTATGCTGTAATTATCAGTGCTCTGAGTAATGTTTAAGAGTAAGATTTTAAGTGAAAAATAATGGTTTGCCGTGTGATCTCCAGTTGGGCGAACCACAACAGACAAATAAGTAAGTGAAGAGTTAAGTTTTGTATATTTCATAAAAGACAATGAGACGAAATGAAAATGCATAAATGCTTGTAAACGTGCAGATTCGTTTTTAGTTTGAAGTGCCCTTGTCTGCTCAGTACATGTTACTGATTTGGATCATCAAAAAGATTTGAAAAGTGAACTGTAACAGGTGACTGTGATTAGCACATTTGTATAGTAAGCTAACTGACCACGTAAATGTCCAGAAAAGATCTGGCTTCAAACAATTTCACGAACATCTTTAACGAAACGAACTGAAAGTTTTATGGAATTCGTTTTGAGAATGGAAAGATAATTTCAACATTTCGAGGGAAAGTTGATTGATCGTCATGCAAAAGTTCATGTAAGATTTAAGGGACATAATAAATGAGCCGTATCCAGGAATGGACGACTTCGTTGTAATGTATTTTGTAAGCGCACGTACATTCATCAGAATGAAAACTATCGACAAGCAAAAAATGCAAAGGCGGTAAACGAACTGAGAGCGAAAATCGACAAAAACCTAAAAAAAATTATAAAAGTTGTAAGATAAATTTCCAGTACAGAAAAAGCGAACATGTAATTGCAGTTAAACAATTTAAAATAATATTATAAAGCTCGATAGCAAGAATAATAACAACGATAATAATACACTAAAACATGGAAAATATCTATTAAATTCTTACCTTTTTTATGAGTTAAACATATGTGTGCCGTGTGCCTATAAGCTTCAGTGCAATGTTGTGTGGTGAATCACAGTGACGTCATAACTCACAACCCATCTGCACATGACACATACCATGTATTGTAGTATCCATGTGGTAGACCATTTGATTCCATAAGCGAATCAACAGCTCCCTTTTTATTGATTCGAGAGCTTAAGAAATTCGACTTCTCAGCTTCTGAAGAGTAGCTGGAATAGGTGGGACAACGCCTGTGTTTCATGTATCCCCACAGGTGTGAGGTGTGGTGACCTAGGAGGCCAAAAGCAATGAACAAGATCTTGTTATTCACCTCTTCCAATCCAACATTGTGGGATAGTGTCGTTACGATAACGCCGCATCTCAAGGTGAAGCTGAGGTGGGGCTCCGCCATGCATAGAAGTGAAATCACTCGAACCTTCGTGACGTTGAGGAAACAACCAGTTTTGCAGCATGCCCAGGTATGACATTACTGTCACAGTTCCACCCGCAAAAAAGAAAGATCTATAAAGTCACGGCTCAAAATACATTCCATTTCGGTGATCTCTTCCATGTTCGACGGCGACGCCAGGATTTTGTAATAGATGAAAAGTCGACTCGACTGTAAAGATGAGTTGTTTGGAAAAAGTTTCCTCTGCCATATCCTGGAGAAATGAAATGCAAAATTCGTGGGTTCCATGTGAATGCATCTGAGATGCGCTGGATATTTTCGTCAGAGATGCGAGGCCGACCAGTACTCTCCTCTTTGCATATGCAACCAACTTCCAAGAATTTAGTATCCCTTTCACAAACCTACTTGCGCACACGCTGCTTCTTTCTGAATGGATGGCAGGATGCACGTTGCATTTGAAAAATGGGTTGATTTCTCGCAAATTCCAACACACAAAATGATTCCTTTTGTAGTGTAGTTGCTATGTTGTTACAAAAAACAACAGTGCAGCTGCGTCAAAACTTCGGACCTTCCTCTCTGACGTGCACAATATGTTTCCATCTTTTATAGTTTGTCTGTAGTAAACAATTGAAATCTGTCTTTTTAAACCACCGGACAGTAAAAGCTGTTGTTGTGACAGGTAGTAAATGGTTTAGTTGGTTCGTTGGTTTTTGGGGGAAGAGACCAAACAGCGAGGTCATCGGTCTCATCGGATTAGGGAAGGAAGTCGGCCGTGCCCTTTCAGAGGAACCATCCCGGCATTTGCCTGGAGCGATTTAGGGAAATCACGGAAAACCTAAATCAGGATGGCCGGACGCGGGATTGAACCGTCGTCCTCCCGAATGCGAGTCCAGTGTGCTAACCACTGCGCCACCTCGCTCGGTCAAATGGTTTAGTACAAATTAGTTAGATTTTACTTTTGAAAAAAAAAAAAACCTATTGCTCATCCAATTTCGTTAGGTCGAAAATCTCCCATCCCCTAGTAATCTAGTACACCAGCAAGAAATAGTAAACAGAGTCGGAAGATCTATGTAAGTTCTGACGTGTGCGTATTGATGAAAACTGGAACTGCATAAACCAAATAACACACCAGCTAAAATATTCATTTTTGGGTAAAATTTGGCTTAAGAATAGTAATGATAATTGATTCTTTCACTGCTTCTTGATATAATGTCATAATAATAAATGAACAGCACAGTATTGCATGTGATGAATTTATTCAGTTAACACGTTTTCGATTACAAGACTATCATCAGAATTTAACTATCATCGTCAAAGAAGTTAAAATGTTTGTAAACAACGTTGGAAAAGATGTTACTCATCTAAGAAAAACATGATAATTGTCATCTCTGACAGTGCGATGGTAATGCAATTAAAAATGTGAAAACGTTGAACTATAAATAAATATAACTGGAGAAAACCAGGGAAAAACACTATCGCTAAACTCGAACACAATGCCTGCATAACAATTTAAATTAAATTAACAGTCTGAATAAAATTTTTAGTAGTCTTTTCCAGCACTAATTTCACTTTACTGGTACTGTTTATTTAATTTAAATAGGTATTTGGCATTTTAATTATCGTTTATAGCGATTCTTGCTGCTACCACCATTGCAAACATTGAGTTACTCGTGTTTTGTAAACAATGATTCTTCCTTAAACAAATATTGCAAGATATGCCGCCTCACTTCCTACTTTTCGCAGATAACGTTCGGAGAACGGTAACCAATTTTGGAGGTCTTTGCTACGAAGCTGTACCTGCAGCGAAATGTGAAGAGGATGACATGCGATGGAATGCAATGTTCACTAAACATACGTGACGTTGTCTCCTCGCGTACTTCCAAGATGCCTTTTAGTTACATTTGCATTGTGCATTGCTGCTGCTGAAATATTAGTTTCATTTCCTGCATCAGTTGCTCTTATATTTCTTTGGCTTATTTTGTTCTCCACACTTCCAGTATCTCATTTTTTTTTAATAATGTTTGCGAAGAAAGATCGTGAGATGTTTGGTATGATCTGGATGCCCTTCAGCACACAACCGCTCCGTTACTCTAATAGTTTGGTGACATTTGTCATAAAAGATATTGACTTTTGCAACTGTCGTGTACATTAAGAATGTCTCAACAGCTTTACGAGGAAATTATCTCATTGCTACAACAGCAGAACACGGACTGATGAACTTAAAGCGCACAGGTAATTACACGATCTATACCTGAGTTAAGTGTTTGCTAACATTTGGTATAATAGACAGCGGGGCAGTAGTTTGCGACGCTGCTGATACTGTTTGATGAAGTCTCATAGATGTTATGTCGCTGAAGTTTTCTTAGAAGCTTCCTTCAAATGCCACTGAAAAATGTGTATTTTCCATTAGAAAAAGAAAAAAAAGTCGGTGTTCCCAGAATGAGATTTTCACTCTGCAGCGGAGTGTGCGCTGATATGAAACTTCTTGGCAGATTAAAACTGTGTGCTGGACCGAGACTCGAACTCGGGACCTTCGCCTTCTGCGGGCAAGTGCTCTACCAACTGAGTTACCCAAGCACGACTCACGCACCGTCCTCACAGCTGTACTTCTACCAGTACCTCGTCTCCTACCTTCCAAACTTTACAGAAGCTCTCCTGCGAACCTTGCAGAACTAGCACTCCTGAAAGAAAGGATATAGCGGAGACATGGCTTAGCCACAGCCTGGGGGATGTTTCCAGAATGAGATTTTCACTCTGCAGCGGAGTGTGCGCTGATATGAAACTTCCTGGCAGATTAAAACTGTGTGCCCGACCGAGACTCGAACTCGGGACCTTTGCCTTTCGCGGGCAAGTGCCCTACCAACTGAGCTACCGAAGCACGACTCACGCCCGGTACTCACAGCTTTACTTCTGCCAGTATCTCGTCTCCTACCTTCCAAACTTTACAGAAGCTCTCCTGCGAACCTTGCAGAACTAGCACTGTGCTGCAGAGTGAAAATCTCATTCTGGAAACATCCCCCAGGCTGTGGCTAAGCCATGTCTCCGCTATATCCTTTCTTTCAGGAGTGCTAGTTCTGCAAGGTTCGCAGGAGAGCTTCTGTAAAGTTTGGAAGGTAGGAGACGAGGTACTGGCAGAAGTAAAGCTGTGAGTACCGGGCGTGAGTCGTGCTTCAGTAGCTCAGTTGGTAGAGCACTTGCCCGCGAAAGGCAAAGGTCCCGAGTTCGAGTCTCGGTCGGGCACACAGTTTTAATCTGCCAGGAAGTTTCATATCAGCGCACACTCCGCTGCAGAGTGAAAATCTCATTCTGGAAACATCCCCCAGGCTGTGGCTAAGCCATGTCTCCGCTACATCCTTTCTTTCAGGAGTGCTAGTTCTGCAAGGTTCGCAGGAGAGCTTCTGTAAAGTTTGGAAGGTAGGAGACGAGATACTGGCAGAAGTAAAGCTGTGAGTACCGGGCGTGAGTCGTGCTTCGGTAGCTCAGTTGGTAGGGCACTTGCCCGCGAAAGGCAAAGGTCCCGAGTTCGAGTCTCGGTCGGGCACACAGTTTTAATCTGCCAGGAAGTTTCATATCAGCGCACACTCCGCTGCAGAGTGAAAATCTCATTCTGGAAACATCCCCCAGGCTGTGGCTAAGCCATGTCTCCGCTATATCCATTCTTTCAGGAGTGCTAGTTCTGCAAGTTTCGCAGGAGAGCTTCTGTAAAGTTTGGAAGGTAGGAGACGAGATACTGGCAGAAGTAAAGCTGTGAGTACCGGGCGTGAGTCGTGCTTCGGTAGCTCAGTTGGTAGGGCACTTGCCCGCGAAAGGCAAAGGTCCCGAGTTCGAGTCTCGGTCGGGCACACAGTTTTAAGCTGCCAGGAAGTTTCATATCAGCGCACACTCCGCTGCAGAGTGAAAATCTCATTCTGGAAACATCCCTCAGGCTGTGGCTAAGCCATGTCTCCGCTATATCCTTTCTTTCAGGAGTGCTAGTTCTGCAAGGTTCGCAGGAGAGCTTCTGTAAAGTTTGGAAGGTAGGAGACGAGATACTGGCAGAAGTAAAGCTGTGAGTACCGGGCGTGAGTCGTGCTTCGGTAGCTCAGTTGGTAGGGCACTTGCCCGCGAAAGGCAAAGGTCCCGAGTTCGAGTCTCGGTCGGGCACACAGTTTTAATCTGCCAGGAAGTTTCAAAGTCGGTGTTATCATTCGGCGACTATAAACGATAAAAATTACACTATGTGATCAAAAGTATCCGGACACCCCCAAAAACCTACGTTTTCCATATTAGGTGCGTTGTGCGGCCACCTGCTGCCAGGTACTCCATGTCAGCGACCTCAGTAAGCACTAGACAGCGTGAGAGAGCAGTACGGGGCGCTCCGCGGAACTCACGCTCTTAGAACGTGGTCAGGTGATCGGGTGTCACTTGTATCATAAGTCTGTACGCCATTTTCCACACTCCTAAACATCCCTAGGTCCACTGTTTCCGATGTGATAGTGAATTGGAAACGTGAAGGGACACGTACAGCACAAAAGCATACAGGCCGACCTCCTCTGTTGACTGACAGAGACCGCCGACAATCGAAGAGGGTCGTAATTTGTAATAGGCAGACATCTATCCAGACCATCACACAGGAATTCCAAACTGCATCAGGATCCACTGCTGGTACTATCACAGTTAGGCGGGAGGTGAGAAAACTTGGATTTCGTGGTCGGGCGTCTGCTCATAAGCTACACATCACGCCGGTAAATGCGAAACGACGCCTCGCTTAGTATAAGCAGCGTAAAAATTGGACGAGTGAACAGTGGAAAAACGTTGTGTGGAGTGACGAATCACGGTACACAATGTGGCGATCCGATGGCAGGGTGTGGGTATGGCGAATGCCCGATGAACATCATCTGCCAGCGTCCATAGTGCCAACTGTAAAATTCGGATATGGTGATGTTATGGTGTGGTCGTGCTTTTCATGGATGGGGCTTGCAACCCTTGTTGTTTTGCGTGGCACTATCACAACACAGGCCTACAATGATGTTTTAAGCACCTTCTTGTTTCCCACTGTTGAAGAGCATTTCGGGGACGCCGATTGTATCTTTGAACACGATCAAGCACCTGTTCATAATGCACTGCCTGTGGCGGAGTGGTTACACGGCAATAACATCCTTGTAATGGACTGGCCCTCACAGGGTCCTGACCTGAATCCTATAGATCATCTTTGGGATGTTTGGGAACGCCGACTTCGTGCCAGGCCTCACCGTCTGACATTGATACCTCTCCTCAGTGCAGCACTCCGTGAAGAATGGGCTGCCATTCTCCAAGAAATCTTCCAGCACCTGATTGAACGGATGCCCGCGAGAGTAGAAGCTGTCATCAAGGCTAAGGGTGGGCCAACGCCATATTGAATTCCAGCATTATCGTTGGTGGACACCCGGATACTTTTGGTCACACAGTTGACTTGCGAAAGTCAGGAAATTTGCCATGTTGCCTTCTTTAACATGGTAAAAACCACGCCTCGATGTATTTGTTCATTCTGAATATAACTGAGGTGGCCTGTCGGAGCTCCCTCACCCGGTGTATACCGAGTGTACAAAAATTCATGTACTCGGACGTAACAGAGCAATTCCTTCTTGCCTAACAGTATAAAAGTTACTGTACTAAAATTTCGTCCTGTACTTATCAGTAGGGAATGGATACCTCGGACCGATTAAGCAACGAACATCAACTATGACTGTCGATCCCATGCGTCAGGAGGCAATAGAGGATGTTGAAGAACGCGTGTATCGAGCTTCAGCAGCTATCTCCACCACTATTTGAATGCGCCAGGAAGAATGGATTCGGCTAACTCTATTTTGTGGCTACAAATAACAACCCAGCATCTGAAACTTCCTGGCAGATTAAAACCGCGTGCCGGACCTGTGCCTTTCGCGGGCAAGTGCTCTACCAGCTTCTGTAAAGTTTGGAAGGTAGGAGACGAGGTAGTGGCTGAAGTAAAGCTATGAGGATGGGGCGTGAGTCGTGCTTGGGTAGCTCAGTT
Source organism: Schistocerca nitens (assembly GCF_023898315.1). Lineage (NCBI taxonomy): Eukaryota > Metazoa > Arthropoda > Insecta > Orthoptera > Acrididae > Schistocerca > Schistocerca nitens. The sequence continues at coordinate 576,126,652 of NC_064617.1, forward strand.
GGTAGAGCACTTGGCCGCGAATTGCAAAGGTCCCGAGTTCGAGTCTCGGTCCGGCACGCGGTTTTAATCTGCCAGGAAGTTTCATATCAGCGCACACTCCGCTGCAGAGTGAAAATCTCATTCTGGAACCCGGCATCTGACCAACGTAGGTGCAGCTAACTCCTCTGTGAAGCGAATGGCTTGAAGAAGAACAGATACTTGGATGACGCAGAACTATGTACTGCTGTTTTCCTTTTGTGACGCCTCGGACATGTTGTTACGCAACGGCAGAGAAAGAAGGCGAGTTTTTGGCGACTACTATGCTGCCAGACGTCAACATTTACAGCACTTCCATTCATGCCAGTTAGCTGTAGACGATTATAGTCGACATGTGGGCCGATGCCAACTCTGTATTGTGGGCGAGGTCACTCCCAATATCCCGTAGTCAGTCCTTCCGGCGTACAGAGTGCCCCTCGTCACCTTAGAACTATACTAGCCGCTCACCAAGCCACCGAATTCTGAGACACTAAGTGAACCGATAATTTTTGGAGGTGAGGCTGCCGCAAATGACAATCTTCCATCGACCACATTCACCAATATGTTAGGAAATCTAATTGATGTCACCATCAATGTCCGACTTGTCTGGGTGCTAGTCGAATCTAGGACTTCTTTTTCTGTAATGTCGAATGCTTTTTGTCACAAGCTAAAAAACGCTATATTCCGTGTTCCGTGATATGTAAAAAAATATCCAAGGCATGAGAATGAACTGCAAGAATAACTCACTAACAGAATGCAGCCCTTCGAATTTGGCATTTTAACCGAATATCGTCATAATTTCATTCTCGGATGGGATTTTTTATCGTGCATAGGCTCCCAATGACGGAACAAATGCGAGAAAAAAAGACGTTTACCTTTTGTCGACCACTGATGACACCCTAGACACATAGACAAACTACTGTTTGACGGGGCTGACCGGAATATTCCTACTGGCCTCTACCTGTTCAGAAGCTTGATATCTCGATTATGTAACTCTTCAGCCATCTATGAACGTATAATGGACAATCTGCTGGGATAGTGTAGATGGACGAACTGTCTTTGCTATTTGGATGACATGGCTGTTTTTTCGAAGGAATTTAAAGGACATCTAAGCCATGTAATAACCCTGAATCCGAAAAAAGCATCTCTTCTTTGCCCAAGAAATAAAATTCTTGGGGAATCTACATACTGGCCATTAAAATGGCTACACCACGAAGATGACGTGTTACAGACGCGAAATTTAAACGTGTTACAGACGCGAAATTTAACCAACAGGAAGAAGATGCTGTGATATGCAAATGATTAGCTTTTCAGAGCATTCACACAAGGTAGGCGCCGGTGGTGACACCTACAACGTGCTGACATGACGAAAGTTTCCAACCGATTTCTCATACACAAACAGCAGTTGACCGGAATTGCCTCGTGAAACGTTGCTGGGATGCCTCGTGTAAGGAGGAGAAATGCGTACCATCACGTTTCCGACTTCGATAAATGTCGGATTATAGCCTATAGCGATTGCGGTTTATCGTATCGCGACATTGCTGCTCCCGTTGGTCGAGATCCAATGACTGCTATCAGAATATGGAATCTGTGGGTTCAGGAGGGTAATACGGAACGCCGTGCTGGATCCCAACGGCCTCGTATCACTAGCAGACGAGATGACAGGCATCTTATCCGCATGGCTGTAACGGATCGTGCAGCCACTTCTCGATCCCTGAGTCAACAGATGAGAATGTTTGCAAAACAACAACCATCTGCACGAACATTTCAACGACGTTTGCAGCAGCATGAAGTACCAGTTCGGAGACGATGGCTGCGGTTACCCTTGACGCTGCATCACAGACAGGAGCGCCGGCGATAGTGTACTCAACGACGAACCTGGGTGCACGAATGACAAAACGTCATTTTTTCCGATGAATCCAGGTTCTGTTTACAGCATCATGATGGTCGCATCCGTGTTTGGCGTCATCGCGGTGAACGCACATTGGAAGCGTGTATTCGTCATCGCCATACTGGCGTATCACCTAGCGTGATGGTATGGGGTGCCATTGGTTACACGACTCGGTCACCTCTTGTTCGCATTGATGGCACTTTGAACAGTGGACGTTACATTTCAGATGTGTTACGACCCGTGGCTCTACCCAGGAATCGATCCCTGCGAAACCCTACATTTCAGTAGGATAATGCACGACCGCATGTTGCAGGTCCTGTACGGGCCTTTCTGGATACAGAAAATGTTCGACTGCTGCCCTGGCCAGCACATTCTCCAGATCTCTCACCAATTGAAAACGTCTGCTCAATGGTGGCCGAGCAACTGGCTCGTCATAATACGCCAGTCACTACTCTTGATGAACTGTGGTATCGTGTTGAATCTGCATGGACAGCTATACCTGTACACGCCATCCAAGCTCTGTTTCTCAATGCCCGGGCGTATCAAGGCCGTTATTACGGCCAGAGGTGGTTGGTCTGGGTACTGATTTCTCAGGATCTATGCACCCAGATTGCGTGAAAATGTAATCACATGTCAGTTCTAGTATAATATAATTGCCCAATGAATACCCGTTTATCATCTGCATTTCTTCTTGTTGTAGCAATTTTAATGGTCAGTAGTGTAGTTAATGGCGATGGAGTTCGTCTCGATCCCGAGATACGTCTCAGATTTTCCGACTCCTCAGCAAATTCGTCATGTGCTCATCGTAAAAGTCATTGATAAAGGACTTTTGTACTAAGGCATATCCCTTGCAAGAACTACTGCGGATGGATGCCCATATTGCCCTGGAATAATCCTTAAGGAGGCACTAACGCCTTATTCAGTCCTGGTACTGTGTGATGTAAATTTGGAGGCAGAACTTCGCACCGACACTTGTAGCTAGGAGAGAACTGCACTTCTAATAAAAATTCAGGAAGGTCCGAATAGATCTGCATCTACATCTACATACATACTCCGCAATCCACAATACGGTGCGTGGCGGAGTGTACCGCGTACGACAACTAGCATCTTCTCTCCCTGTTCCACTCCAACACAGAACGAGGGAAAAATCACTGATTGTAAGCCTCTGTACGAGCCCTAATCTCTCTTATCTTATCTTTGTGGTCTTTCCGTGAAATGTAAGTTGGCGGCAGTAAAATTGTACTGCGGCCAGCCTCAAATGCTGGTTCTCTAAATTTCCTCAGTAGCGATTCACGAAAAGAACGCCTCCTTTCCTCTAGAGACTACCACCCGAGTTCCTGAAGCATTTCCGTAACACTCGCGTGATGAACAAACCTACCAGTAACAAATCTAGCAGCCCGCCTCTGAATTGCTTCCATGTCCTCCCTCAATCCGAGCTGACAGGGATCCCAAACGTTCGAGCAGTACTCAAGAATAGGTCGTATTAGTGTTTTATAAGCGGTCTCCTTTACAGATGAACCACATCTTCCCAAAATTCTACCAATGAACCGAAGACGACTATCCGCCTTCCCCACAACTGTCATTACATGCTTGTCCCACTTCATATCGCTCTGCAATATTACGCCCAAATATTTAATCGACGTGACTGTGTCAAGCGCTACACTACTAATGGAGTATTCAAACATTACAGGATTCTTTTTCCTATTCATCTGCATTAATTTACATTTATCTTTATTTAGAGTTAGCTACCATTCTTTACACCAATCACAAATCCTGTCCAAGTCATCTTGTATCCTCCTACAGTCACTCAACGACGACACCTTCCCGTACACCACAGCATCATCAGCAAACAGCCGCACATTGCTATCCACCCTATCCAAAAGATCAGTTATGTAGATAGAAAACAACAGCGGAGCTACCACACTTCCCTGGGGCACTCCAGATGATACCCTCACCTCCGATGAACACGCACCATCGAGGAGAACGTACTGGGTTATATTACTTAAGAAGTCTTCGAGCCACTCACATACTTGGGAACCAATCCCATATGCTCGTACCTTAGTTAGGAGTCTGCAATGGGGCACCGAGTCAAACGCTTTCCGGAAGTCAAGGAATATGGCATCCGTCTGATATCCTTCATCCATGGTTCGCAAGATATCATGTGAAAAAAGGGCGAGTTGCGTTTCGCAGGAGCGATGCTTTCTAAAGCCGTGCTGATGCATGGACAGTGTGGTGTCACCGCTAGACACCACACTTGCTAGGTGGTAACTTAAATCGGCCGCGGTCCTGTAGTACATGTCGGACCCGCGTGTCGCCACTGTGTATTCGCAAACGTAGCGCCACCACAGGGCAGGTCAGAAGACACGGACTTGACCTCGCCCCAGTTGTACGGACGACATAGCTTGCGACTAGACCTACCAAGTATTCCTCTCAATTGCCGAGAGACAGATTAAATAGCCTTCAGCTAGTCCATCGCTACTACCTAGCAAGGCGCCATGTGTATCATTGCTAATTGCTTACTACTATGCAAGAGATGTATTTCAACAAGAACAAGACTACATTAAAGTTAAGTATATTAAAATCTCTCTTCTTTTCTTTATAGTTTTCATCCAGTCTCCTGTTTCAGAATTTACGCCCGTCTGCGTTAGTTTCGCGTGCACCTAGCCACTCATTGTGTCGAGACCTTAGGGAATCGACACAACAGACAGAAACTTCTCTGTCTCAAGAAAATTCATTATATTCGAACTGAGAACATGTTCGAGAATCCTGCAACAAACCGAAGTTAAGGATATTAGTCTGTAATTTTGAGGATCCGTCCTTCTACCCTTCTTATATACAGGTGTCACCTGCGCTTTTTCCAGTCGCTCGGGACTTAACGTTGGGCAAGAGATTCGCGATAAATGCAAGCTAAGTAAGGAGCCAATGCAGTAGAATACTCCCTGTAAAACCGAATTTATTTTCAACCCATTCAGCTGCTTCACAAACCCAGGGATGTCTATCACAGTGTCCTCCATACGCGAATCTGTACGAGACTCAAATGGCGGTATGTTTCTACGATCCTCCTGCGTGAAAGATTTCTCAAATGCTAAATTTAAAATTTCAGCTTTCGTTTTTTTGCTGTCTTCCTTTGCCAGGCCAGACTGATCAGATAGATGATAGCTTGTGCTTACAGAGTAATCTGCAAGTCTGAGATGAGCTGCTCTAGAACCGAGAAAAAGTGCTCTGCAGTTGTTTGGACCGTTAACAAGTTCCTGGTCATATTTATTTGTCAAACCCTTCATCGTTGTGATGGACCACCATTTTCTACGGTGGCTGGCTAGCCTGAAAGACCTGCCCGCTGACAGACGAGATGAACACAGGGCTTTAGGAGTACAACATCAAGCTGGTATATAAAAATGAACACAAACAATCCTTTACCGGAACACAGCAGCAGGACGAAAACTCAAACATCGCTGCATTAAATGATGTTGCCTTGAAGATGAAGGAAACAACCGAAGGATAATATCAGTTAGTAAACGGAGAATTGTATAACACGAAACATGATCCAGTGGGGCAGAAATGGTTTTTCATCATCCTAGCTGATCTGCTGCCAGCCGTTCTTAAGTTTTTTCATGATACTCAAGAATCTAGTCACCCGGGATCGTAATGACTGCAGTTAAAATCAGACACAGGTATCACTTGCCAGATCTCTGTCAAAGCGTTTTATACAATGTGAGCCACAGTAAGGTGTGCCAGCAATGGAAGAACATGCCACAGTTACATCTGGGGGATCTGGTGCCAATTCCACTTGGAGTAGTGTCTTTCCACCGAATTGGAATCAATCTCTTGGGGAGATTACTTAATGTCTGATTACGTAAAAGTTTTCCAGTCAATACTTCTAACAGAGGTAATTTCACATTGCGGCATCACCCACAGGGCGAGAACTGCCTACCACCCACAGCTGAATAACCTTAAAGAATGCTTTAATAAAACGTTATCAGATATGCTCTCAATGCACGTTGAAGCCTAACAAAGAGCTTTGGATACTGCACTGCCCATTGTGACATTTGCGTATAGCACAAGCAGAGGAAGACACTGCAGACTTCACACCATTTTTGCTACTCCACATTTGTTAGGCCAAAACAATAGACACACTGTTTTCATTTTAAATTCTCATCGCTGAAGACACACTGTTTTCATTTTAAATTCTCATCGCTGAAGACGACACGTCTCCATTCGTCCCTCCATTCACGCCTGTCGCGACACCACTGGAGGCGGGCTGCACGATGTTGGGGCGTGAGCGGAAGATGGCCTAACGGTGTGCGGGACCGTAGCCCAGCTTCATGGAGACGGTTGCGAATGGTCCTCGCCGATACCCCAGGAGCAACAGTGTCCCTAATTTGCTGGGAAGTGGCGGTGCGGTCCCCTACGGCACTGCGTAGGATCCTACGGTCTTGGCGTGCATCCGTGCGTCGCTGCGGTCCGGTCCCAGGTCGACGGGCACGTGCACCTTCCGCCGACCACTGGCGACAACATCGATGTACTGTGGAGACCTCACGCCCCACATGTTGAGCAATTCGGCGGTACGTCCACCCGGCCTCCCGCATGCCCACTATACGCCCTCGCTCAAAGTCCGTCAACTGCACATACGGTTCACGTCCACGCTGTCGCGGCATGCTACCAGTGTTAAAGACTACGATGGAGCTCCGTATGCCACGGCAAACTGGCTGACACTGACGGCGGCGGTGCACAAATGCTGCGCAGCTAGCGCCATTCGACGGCCAACACCGCGGGTCCTGGTGTGTCCGCTGTGCCGTGCGTGTGATCATTGCTTGTACAGCCCTCTCGCAGTGTCCGGAGCAAGTATGGTGGGTCTGACACACCGGTGTCAATGTGTTCTTTTTTCCATTTCCAGGAGTGTATGTGATGTAGTATTTATTGTTTCGGAGGGATTTCGATTTTTTTGTGTTTGTAATATATTCATATTCTGGAATATTTGATTTCTGTATTAACAGCAGGACTTTTCTTCCGCTGTGTTGTACTACATTGATGATCCTACTTTCAGATTTGGACTTGATTTGTTTATGACAAAACAATATATATGTAACTAATTCACTTTAGAACTGGTACTGATCATGTGGCCACTGCTGATGTGAGTAATAGCTATTAAGTGGTATTTATGTGCCAATCATAGGTATGGAACCAGCATAGTAAGATGGATCAGTGTGGAGATGTGACAGAATGTCAGAAAGGAGCTAACACGTTTGGACGAACTCATGACTACACTTTGCATGAAACTGCCCTATCTGTGATATATCAACCTGGCCTGCCCTTTGTCAGTTTGTCTGCAAGAAACTGCATACCACTTGCAGCTATGTAACACGATGTACGAACAGTGGATGTCAAAAAATGCTAATTACCAGGGATGGAGACGTGTGTTGCACTTCACCAGTGTCTGTCTGTTTCAAAATCGATGGGAATTGTTGCTCACAGTGATAGCAGATCCATGTAAACCAATTTTTGAACCAGCATACTGAAGGAAATTCCCTGCAATAAACATTGGGAGTCTCGAGGAAGCCCAGGGCTACAGTGAGACTGCTCATCTTCAGCTGGTCAAACAACTCAAAAATTGGATAATAGCTGATTGGTGACATGTAATGTAGTTCATCAAGTTATGATTTGCCCTCTTTCTCAGATGGTGTGAGGTCTCGAGTACACCAATGTTCCAGTGAGACATTTAACATTCAGTGCATGGATGGTATGTCTCAGGCGTGATGTTTTTGTGTCTTTTCCTCACTTAACTGAAGCCATTATGAAAGCGGTAGATGGTGTTACACGGTATTACCCATTTTTGTGGACTATAAGATGCACCTTAATTTTTAAGCAATTTAAAAAAATACTTTTTTGCCTTTACTATTAATGGATTGTGAAGTCAGACGAAAATAGATTCTTAGTTTATAAAAGCAAACTGACCTTTAAAATCCCTGAAAGTCACAACCTGAACTTCGTTGTCATCGTTGTTCTCTTCATGTATGAGATGGTTTTCACTGCCATCGAGAGCATTACTTAAGCCACACTTCTTGAAAGGTTTAACAATAATAGCTTCTCTCACCCTAGACCATGACTATTTTATCCACTGATACACTTCTTTGGTCGTTTTAAAGTTCCCTTCAGCGTGAATTCATGTTGGGTTCCATCCATCATCCATTTGTTCCATTCCGCTCTCATATACACTTTAAATGGTTTATTTATCGACACATCAAGAGGTTGTAATTGTGAAGTAAGTCCTTCCAGAATAACAGTAACCTGTTTATTTCCCTATTCAATTTCTCTTTCACAGAACTTTTCGAATGACCAGTAAACTGATCTAGTTCAAGAAGAGAACTCTGATTCAATAAAGCACCTTTCCTTCTCTCTCTGACTCTTTTAATCTGTTATTTCATATCAGCCTGGTCCAGCCAACCCTTTTCATGTACGTGAACAATGATACCTGGCATCATTTCAGAAGATTTTTTAAAATTAATGTCAGCACAACGCGAAAGGAGAACCTTACAGTTCATTTTTTCATGTCCACATGTTTTTATAGTTTCATTTTTAGCACCTTTCATGGCAGTTCCGTTACTTGGTGCACTGTACATATTCAGTACTTGGCTTAGTTCCACACTGGTTTTCTTTTGATGTTGAAGGATAAAGTGATGGGAAGATAATAATTTTTCTTCATACTCTTGTAACATGGTTGACTAATGTCCCTTCTAGTGTGGTTACTATAACAGCAGGCAAAGATGTATCATTTCAGTGGTTACAATGGCATGTAATCTATGAAAACTGCAAAAGCTGTTATATTAAGAAATGTATTAGACATCCCCTCTTGCCAGTTACATTATGTGTTTAACTGTTTTTACTAATTTGTTTCTGAATAGAACATGATTTTGGACATTTAGAAAATAACGATAAAATTAAAAATAAAATAACAGAGAGATAGGAGAGGAGAAGTATAGAGAGACTTTGATTAACCTTCTAGGTCACAGCATTGAAAATTATTATCCTTGTTTCTGCAAATGTCTGTACCAGAGTTAACCCATAGTCTCCAGATAATATACTGAAGTGACAGTCTCCCAGCCCACTAATCTTGGACTCTGATTGAAGACATATCACAATGATGGCCAAAAACACAACTTTGATGTGCACCCAGATAAATCCTTCCTCACAGTTTGTTATAAATGAGTCAATAGTCACTGTAGGTATTTGCCATGCAGAACAGCTGCCCCCATGATGGTTTTTATTTATTTACGCACCTATTCCCATGGGACAATACTGAGAAGCCAATCTGCACGGTCACGGAAAGAGTCAGTACACAAAATTACAACAAAAAAGTTAATAATAAATAAAATTAAATTAACAAGACTCCTATGACGATGACAAGCAACTGAGTATATATTAGTGTAATCAACAGTATAACTCAGAAATCTGTTTAAATTTTTCCAGGAATTCTCCAGCGAGTTAGAAGGGTCACCCATGAGGAGATTCTTCAGTTTAAAGTGCAATGATCATGGCTCAGATTTTTTTAATCTTGTGGTTAATTATTGAAAATAGATGCAGAAGATTACTGTACACCATTCTCCACAAGAGTAATGGAAGTCTCATCCAAATGCAGATTGGATTTCTTTTCATTGTTAACAGAGTGAAAGCTTGTAATTCATGGGAAGATGCTTATATTAATAACAATAAAAATCACTGAAGAAAATATATATTGAGAGGTCAACATCAGAATTCCAGGAGTTGATAACAGATTTACGAATTTACACCACATATTGCTTGAACTATCTCTATTTGAGCCAAAAATATCCTGTTTTGACTGGGAAGAGACATCCCAGAATATAATGCCTCATGGTATTCAGAGATAAAAATAAGCAAACTACACCAACTTTTGGGTTAGACTATCACTTATTGCAGAAAACTAACAGCCTTGCCTCACAGAACACACCAGTTCTCATCATCTCTCTTTAAGCATCATTGGGCATGACCAGTACTTGTATTGGTAACAGCCTAGGTACGCTCCTTGCTATTGGCTGTTTTTCCTTTGTCTTTGTGGCAAAGAGGAGGAGGGGTGTCGTCATGAACTTCCTCGTCAGTTTTGCACCAGTGTCCTAGATTAAATTTCAGACCTGTCCAACAGTCTCACAAAGTGCGGGCATGTGATGTTGTTATTGGTGATAAGAGTGATCTGTCTACTGGATGTAGATATTAAGCTCAGTATGCACCTTGGTGCTATTTCAGAGGAGTAGGCAAGGTACTGGCACTGGCTTTAACCATCTTTCATTATCATCCAACATGAACATGGTGCCATATTACACACACCCATTACTCACCTAGACTTACCAGACACAATTAAACATACAACTCCCACACTTTTTGAAGGAAAGGTGCTATAGTGCTTGAAGGATGTTAAAATCTTTCCAAGTAAGTGGTCCAAACTGCCCTTGGGGTCTTTCAGCCAACACTTCCATGAGTTTACTTTTTAATTATTACAGACACTCTTCCAGTATTAAATATGACAGCATTCAGTCTTTAAACTAGATCCTGAACATGCACTGTCCACGACAGCTTAATGTGTGTCTAATCACCTAAGGATTTATATTGTTCAGGGTGACTAATCATATGCCTATGCCATGTAATCAAATTGAAACTGTTAACGAAAGTGTGTGTTATAAGCTGTAAAAACTGAATCTTATTATGATTTAGCATCAGCTTATTTTCTGCAGGCCATGAACTTATGACTTGAACTGCAATATTTGAAACATTGTCTATGTATTTGACACATTACCAATGTTGCACTCTACGTCTTTTATTACCAGGCTAGCTTTATCAGCAAACAGAAATGTTTTAATATCACCTGTCATGTTAGAAGGCATGCCATTTATGTGTATGAGAAACAATAGTGTTCCCAGCAATGAGCCCCAAGGCTCCTCACTTAACCATAACCCAATCAGACCCCACCTTCAACTAATCTCAGTACTCTACAAATGACCTTTTGCTCTCTGTTCTTAAAGTATGAGAAGGTCCATAATGGTCCCACATATGCAGTAATATTTTGTGATAAACACATGCCTTAGTTAAATAAAGGAAGATGTCTAACATTCACAACTTTTTGTTTAAACCATTCAGTGCCTCATGAAGAAAATAGAATATAGCATTTTCAGTTGATAAACCATTTTGAAAATAAAACTGTACATTTGATGGCAAATTGTGTGAACTCAGATTATCAATTAACTTTCTATATATGTAAGTGCAGACAACAGTCTTACAGATCTTTAAAAGATAACTCATAGTATCACTGTATACATCACTCTGTTTGCAGTGAATTAATGGAATTTCCTGTCCCATCTTTCATGATGTACACCTAAATGTTGGTTGGATTCAAGCATAAATAGATAATATATCACTTGCATGCTACTAACAATGATTCATATGTTATTCCATACCACTGGCATAGTTGTCCTATTACTACCACTTAGCTTCGTAACTTTTCAATCACAAGTTTCCATACCAGGATTCCTCCTCTCAAATTGCTTCAGTTGTCCTCTGTAAGTTTGTATCATTATTTTGAGATAAACCTGTTTAGCTGCAGAGCAGTCAAGATGGCAAGATTGTGATTGGCCATTGGCCACATGAACAGTGCTGCCCTCTCATGCTAATCATCATTGTTGTGTTCAAACAAATTTCGCTTGCCTCCAACTCCCACTTCTAGGGTTGCATCTAAGCTCTGCACAAGCCTTAATATGCTGTATTCCACCTCAATGTGGGTCTCTGGAAAACTGAAACAGTACTCTGCTTACTTTGCACAGGAGAACTGTTCAGCCACCAATGGCTGCTGAAGATCCACAGAGAGACTACTCACCACCACCTGCAGCTGCAGTCCGTGGAACAAAGCGCAGGGTGGAAGTTGTGGACCCTGTGACCATCCCGTCAACATCAGTGGCCACTCCAGGCTTCCCCAGAGTCGCTGAGCCACGAGAGGAGGTCCATGCCACACTTCATGACCGGCTTGACATGTACGCCCTGCATGTGGCCAGCAGGATACGCCAAATACAGGATCCCTACTTGCGCACAGTTGCCATCAACCGTATAGATAATGCACTCTTTGATGCAGCCACTGCAGAACTGATGGGTCAGCGGCCTCCAGCCAACACAGCCGCAACGCACTCCACTGCACCACCCGCTGCAGCAGCAACAGCAGCCAACACTCATTTCCCACCAGGCAATCCACGGGCGGGATGCCATGGTGTCCATATGATGGGGACATGCCACCAGGTTCCTGCAATGCAGCCTGATCATCAAGGTACTACTTGGCAGAATGGGCCAGTTGTGGAGGATGTTGACTCCAAAGACAATATTTTTATGAGGCTTTCCTGAGATTGGTAGTCGGGGGAAGTCACCCCCACCAATTTGCACTGTCAAGTGTAAATCCTATGTAATGCATGAAGAAGACAATGACACTGATGGTGAGTAGTCAACTAGACATGGAGAGTGTACCTTGACTCATTGCTCTCTTCTTCACACTTCTTACTGGAAAGCAGATGATCTCTATATTCAATGTTTTAACTGTTGAGCACATAATTTCCTTAATATTTTCATGGATCTATTTCTGTTAACATCTTGAATATGGAATGTGTTCTGAAGACAGATGTTACTAAGAAACAAAGATTGTACTCGAAGGGATAATGAATATAAAATGTCTACCGCTTAGTACCGTGTTAGTCTGAGTAAGTATCATATTGATTGACATTCATGTTTGTTAGCTGTGTGTGTGTGTGTGTGTGTGTGTGTGTGTGTGTGTACACACCCAGATATCAACAACATTTCACATTTTTTACATAAATACAAAATTGTCTACATATTTAACAGTAATGATGAACTACATTTTCTTCTGTTATATTCATTTATTATAAGAACCCCTGATTAAGCCTAGGTATTTCCCCTAGTTTCTCAAGTATTAGGGGGTAGCAGATCATTTTCTTTATGAAACTGGTCAATAAAATGTGTTTTTAAAGTGCTATTGTTGTAACTTGAGGTTTATAATTCCATTATCCACAGCATGGATATTTATTGGTATATCATTTATTCAATGAATTTTCGTGCTAATGTATCACAGTAAAGTTGTCTACACATCAGGCATAGGTTAATATATACATTAGAGTTGCTGTCTTGATGTATTAATTGCGATAACTGTAGTTGTAGTATTAGAAGAGAAGGCAATCACAGTAACTGTTTTACAAATGGTGAGCCTATCATCAGTGTTACAGCTGTGTAGGGAGAACCACTGTCATTTTTTGAAGAGAAGAGTTAGTTGACACTCATTGTTGTCTTTAAGTCTGAAGTGTCATATTATACAATAATGTATGTGTCAGTTGTAACCAAATTAAAATGTGCTTAACTGGTACCTCAGTCTCCATTGTAGTATTTATGGTGATTACAATTGTTTCATCATGATTTGTGCTCATTTTTTTTTCATTTTGGTTTGTTCAGGCGACAGCTATCACTGTTTACATGAAATAGGTTACCTCCTTTAAGTGAATACATTTCCATTGGCCCTATGAAATCCTTTCCTCATTTTTGTAGCTATTGAAGCATGTCTTGTTTGGGCAGTTATATATTGTTTCTTTGCACTAAAGATTTTGTCTGCTTAGTTGGTTACTCCTCCTTCCTGGAAGCTGTGATATGTCTCTAATATCAGTTCGTTAAGCTAAGATGTGCTTAAAGAGTTTCCCATATGTTTCATTTTGTCTCTAGATTCAGCTTTTGTTGGGATGTATCTGGCCAGAGGCGTACTTTGTATATATTGTCACATATAACTAAAGAATAAGTGTGTGAATATATTGTTGGAAAATGAACCATTTTTTGAGAATGTTAAGCTAATAAACCTGTACAAAGTACAAATAGACTGAAAGAAAGTTGAGATACTCAACAACAAAATTAAATTAATAGAATCAATAAGAATGGTTGATGAATTAATAGACAACATTTTGCTTGAAAATGAAACATAATGATCATCAACAACAACTAAATAAAAAGTGACATATTGAAGAAGAAAACTATTCACCACTTTTTTTCCAACAGCTACACAGTCTAAAGTAACAATGTATGAAGTACTTGATTAGGGAAGAATAGTACAAATGAATCTGAAACAGCCTGTAACATTATCATGAAGACAGTCATACTCATTAGACATGATGCCTTTAATATGACATTAGGAAGAATTTGACCTCCTACCCTCACAGCTAATAATTCTATGGAGGGAATAGGGTTATAATACTTGCCTCTCATCAAAATTCACACAGAGTCTTGGATCCACTCACTTAGCAGGTAAATAATCTACGTGTTTATTTTTTTCTCTGAAATATATTCAGCAACAATAAGGACCTCAAATGTAATCTTAAGAGGTCCTAATTGCTTCATTATTTCAAACAGTATACTCACTGAATGTTGTTATTACACTTACTTCAAATTTAATCCAAGGAATGTGGTATGTTACTGTACATCTGTAAAGAATACTATGAAACAATGTTCTTGATAGTCTGTTAAAATAATTGTCAATGCATTTTACAACATAGTCATTCAAATGTTACATCTTAAATAGGAAAGGTGAATCTTGAGAATGAAACAACACAGAAGTTGACATCACTAGCTCTTCTGGTGTTATTTGGGAAACATGAAATGAAAGGCTCTGAATTAATTTTTGGTTGAATGAAAGGAAAACTTAGAGAAATAAGTATAATTAGTAGTTAGAAAAAAACCATGACAAAAATGCCTGTGGAAATGTAAATAACAGTAACCTTAAGTAGTAGCAGTATTGATGATACTAACCAAAAGAAATAATTTTGTCCTTACAAAGGAAATGCTATTTTAAATATATTGTGGATGAAGTTTCTACCAGTGCTTCGTAATAAGTCAATCACTTTTACCCGTTCTACACTATTGATAGTAACAGTAGATATAGTACAGGATTTTTAAATATTATTTATGCACCTTTTTAAAAATAACATATATTCAAGCTAAGATCATGTTGGTTACTGTTGTGTTTGATAGAACTTAAGTAACTTCATATTTCCCAGTATTAGATAACCTTCACATATAAATGTTAGTATAGAAATTAGAAACGTCAGGATACATTTATGCTAAGATGGATAGGATTATACTAAGTAATTTTATTGCTATGACACTTATGTTAACAATACAAACTTATCTGGTTTGATTTTATGTGGAACTACATAAATGTTATTGGTGTGATGAAATGAATTGACGACGTGTGGTTACAGATTAATACGAGATATCTCAATTCTGGTGATAAAACTCTTATTTGGATGTGTTTCATATTTAGTACTGTGTTGGTATTCAGGATTATGTGATGAATCTGATTATGAAAACTTCCTTCAGTGATCTAAATAACAATCTTACTTCTTGTGGACAGTTTTCGTTCAGTTTATTGACTACTTTTTCTCACAAGCACAATAAACATTACTTCTATATCATAGACCAGAACATCTGGAAATCCATATCTATTCGAGTACCAATGTATAACTTAGCAGAAAGAACCCAGGGTAATCCCTACTGTTGGTTTTGGTGTTTCAGTGTAATCAGTACTCATAATCATTATACATCTCAATAAGTGTTATGCCTAATATTTTAGTCCAAGTTTAGAACTGGAGTGTTTAACATATACTAGAACACTCAACTATTATTTTGATGTAAATATCTTGTATTGTTTCAGTTGTACAAATTTTATTTCTGCATTTGTCTGCACTGTTACTGGTATATATTTGTAATGGCTGTCACTGTATAATGTGTCTTGAATCTAATCGAAATAAAGGTGAAAGAATGTAATTTAACAAAAGAGTAGGACAGACTTGCATTGACATGTAAATACCTTCTCCAATTAGCTAGTAGAACAACCAAGCATAATATTTTCTGTCTTGACAAATCATTAACATTGTTGTGTTTGGTACAGAATGAATGGGTTCAGCTTTTCAAGAAACCTGAAAGAATAAGTGTGTTTGTACAAAAGAAAAGCTGAGTGATTAGCTTACCTCAAGCTTCAATGGCCGCACGGGGTAGCCGTGCAGTCTAAAGCGCCCAGCCATGGTTCGTGTGGCTGTCGCAGTCAGAGGTTTGAGTCCTCCCTTGGGCATGGGTGTGTGTGTTGTCCTTAGCATAAGTTAGTTTAAGTTAGATTAAGTAGTGTGTAAGCCTAGGAACCAATGACCTCAGCAGTTTGGTCCCATAGAACTTGCCATAAATTTCCAGTTTCCAATTTTCAATGTCTGTCATGACTGCTTTGTGGTTGTCATATATTCAGTTGCTACAGGGACATCATTCCTAAGGAGCTAATGTACTTCAGGAAAATACCATGAGAGAAAAAAGTGCAAGTTGACTCAAAGAGTCCATTAATTTAAAGGCTTGAAAATGCTAATTCATTGACTTTGTGTGCAGCTGCTATCCTCTTTCAGTGTTTGGAATGAAGGCAGTCCTGAAATTGGTGACTTCAATGCTGTGGACTATGATACAATGGCCACAGAGGCTACTACAAGAAGAGTAGTTGGGATATTTGGTTCTACAGCTGTTGCTGTGGAGATACTCTCAGCTGCTTAGTGGCAGTTGAATTTAAATTTTTTGATGTGTGTGTGGTATCTTCCCATGTTCCCTCCCCAGTTTGTGCAGAAATTATTAATTCAAAAACATTGATATCATACATCACAAGGCCACAAGTCCCAGTCCTTATTAGTGGGTGGGAATCTAACTGACTAGGAATTGAAGATACGGTAGTCCTTGGAGAAAGCGAGAGTGGAAAACCAGTGAAGTCCTTTGAAGACTACATCTGAACACCATAATAAGAGTGGTCAGCACCATATGAGCAGATTGCCAAGTTAAATGTACTTGGCATTGCTGAAGACAATGAACTGACAGCTATTGTTCAGTGCTAGCTTTGTATGTTGTCAGTGAGGACCATGAACCGACTCTGATGGAGCTGGCAGTTTGTACAGAGGTGGCATTGTTGTTGTCCCAGGGATGCCCTCTTGATGGTACCCATTTGAGAAATAATGGCATCTCTGATTCAGAGTACTGCTGAACACCAATCCCTGATCCATGTAACCTTTATAACAACTTCCATTCCTCTTTTCTAATCATGATTGCTTCTGCTAGTTTCACTTCTCCCTCAGCATTTTATTACCTCATATCAATTTCTTTGGACGACACTACCCTCTGTGTCTTACATTCTCAGTAATATGTGATGCCTATTGTGGTTTTTGTATCCTGTTGGTCCAAAAATGTTTGAGAATAGAGTCATAAAAAGAATAGAAAACTTATGATGGTGGTTTTAATGCTTCAGTTGCTCTATATAGGCTTCCCCCCCCCCCCCACACACACACAACTGAGCACAATTTTCACACAAAACATGTGAAGCTGTCAGAAAAGCCGTTCTTGGGAAGTCGTTCAATGTGAATGTCATGCTGGCTTGAATGTTGGTTGTGTTGTCAAAGAACTGACAATGTTAATTCCTGCGTTTCACCAATTTGTGGTAGGTCCATATTAATAATGTCAAGTCATCACCTGTGATGATTTTTTCCAGAAAAGAAATGTCTGCATATTGCATTTCAGTTTAGTATCAGTAGGTGTCTACGTATTGATGTTTACGTTTGGGAGTGAAGGTGTCCAGGACAAATTATGCACAGATTGTTTTTTTCAAAAGATTCTGGAGAATGCATTCACCACTTGATTAAGAGATGATGCTCCATTGTAATTTGTGACACAGTGCTGAAACAATACAGCTGCAGATCCACTACATAACACTTTCTGCTCACAACTGAGTGGTTGAAAATGCACATCTGTTGTTTACAGTCGTTACGCAAGTTGCCATTATAGTTATTGTGCTGACTGTTCTCATATGCCAGGAATAAAATCACTCTCAGAAGTTTTTGGATGAAGGGCATATAATACTCCAATTTTTGCTACTGTCAGTGCTAATTTGACCAATTCTCAACCATTAGCTCAGATAGCTTTAATTTTTTACTTCTGCCACTGACTGTTTCCAAAATTCATTATTCTCCGACATTTGTTTTCTAATATCTTCAAAAATTTATATTTAATGTTTCTGACTAGCTTTAGGATTCATTACAATTTGTCATTTCCTAACATTACAAAATGCATCTTGTTTATTAATTATGAGAACAAAATTTATTTTTGTGAGGGATGTTGAATCAATGTAAAGTGAAATGACTGCAGCAGGGATACTGCTGTATCTGGAGTACTTTACTACCATTGGTGAGCAACCAGGGAGACCATGTTTGAACCACTTCAAGTATGTCAGCGAAGAAAATTTATTTCTCTGACCTTCCAGCATTAACAGGGTGCCCTTGCAGTAGTTTATGGCCTGAACTAAATGTCAGATTGTTCTCCACGATGTCAATAAAATATTTTCTGGACATCATTTTGCCCATAAATAAATTCCTGCAGTGTTGTTCTGAGAAGTGTGGCAGAGAGGGCACCTTCAGTGAGAATATACATTACTAATACAAAGTTCAATCAAGTACATGGAGTGCTCCAAACTTTTAGGGTGAGTATTATACAACCAGTACTAAATGAAGTATTTTCAAATAGGTACTAATGGTGGAAAATTAACGTATCAGTCGCTATGATATCATAAATGAGCAATGCTTGCCAGGTCCATCTATATATACTTCTTAAGGGTGATAAAAAAACAACTGTCTAACACATCCAAGATGATGCTGCTACTTAGATTGGTACATGGCAGTGTATACCAGTATTTACGGTTCGTAACTGGTTGTTGACAATGAAGTATCACTCTTTACAGAAACTTGCACACATACATGTGAGGTATAGTGTAACAGGATGTAAGCCTCAGAAAACCAAAAATTTATGAATAGAATTTATGCAGTATATGTCAGAAGAAGGCAATGTCAAACCACCTTGGCTAGTACAGCGGTACGGGTCTCCCGCATCGTCCCCTACGCCCCTCGGAGTATGGGACCTCATCATCATCATGTCCTACTAACTGTAAGAACTTTATAACCCAGGGTAGGACCTCTGTCATTCCAGCCCAAAGAGATGGTTAATTTTTTTGACAGTAATACTTTGCACAGTGCAATTTGAAGAGATGGTGCAGGATTAAGTTGCATTAATAGTAATATATCAACTTCCAATTAAACTAATACTTCAAACAATAGTGATGTAGCAGTGATTACATCTCTGTAATTTCTCATATTTTTGCAATGCTGATATTGACTGAAGTGTTCAAAGCGGTTCAGCTAGATGCTAGTGTGTGACTGGCAGATTATTTTGGTAACATACCTAAGTGTTATACTCTCCTGTTATACTGGGAGAGTTGCTCTTCTCGCTATTCATGGCCACTATGCTGTCTCTAGGGTTGCTACATTTGGCATGTCAAAAGTCAGGACACTGCCACCTTTGGCAGGTCAGAACTGGGTGCACTTCAGATAAATGGTAGCACTTTATACTGAATGTGCAATTCTTGCTAATGTTTGTCAGATTTCATCCTCACACCAAAACAAGGCTAGAAATACTGTACTAGAAACTTATAATATATAAAAGTTCTGTCTTGGCAAAAATTAATGTGATTGGGGCTGGATTTTACAGACATACTTACTGTCTGATGTAGTGGCCTTTAGAAGTTTCTTCTCATGTAGAACATACAGAGAGACTGAGCAGCTCATACAGTGGCCCAGTTTATTTTAACAAGAATTTCACTTTCCATAGATTACACCCTAAGTTTTTTCATTGATGAATCCGTAAGTTTTTCATCAGTGAAAACACTCATTGTATGGTGCACGCTGCTCACAATAAAAGTAAACACAAATTTCAATTTCTTTAATGAGATTGGGGTTGCAGTTTTACTAAAGAGATGAACCCATTTTTTGACTGCTGTTAAGTTTGAAGTTTCCCTCACACTTCTTAATGATGTGAATTCATTGTACAATTATTCATCACCATTTACATCCCTACTATAGTCGATTACAACATCTGTAAGACTATCAAGGTTCCTCTCATGTTTCATGCTCAGGACAGTGTATTTGTTAAAAGTGAGAAATTAAACCACTTACTAAGATAGTTCAGGCTCCCTGATAAACATTAGCAGTATCTTTCCTAAATTTACCCTGATCTGATTTCCTCAATCTCTTCAAATTTTGATTCATATTAAATAAAAAAAGACCTTTTTTAAATATAGATTCAAAGTATACACTTACCTTAGGGGGAAAAAAGGACAGGTATACACTCGCACACACACACATATCCATCCGCACATACACAGTCACAAGCAGACTTACCCTAAGGTAAGTCTTTCCACTCCCGGGATTGGAATGACTCCTTACCCTCTCCCTTAAAACCCACATCCTTTCGTCTTTCCCTCTCCTTCCCTCTTTCCTGATGAAGCAACCATTGGTTGCAAAAGCTTGAATTTTGTGTGTATGTTTGTGTTTGTTTGTGTATCTATCAACCTTCCAGCGCTTTCGTTTGGTAAGTCACATCATCTTTGTTTTTAGATATATTTTTCCCATGTGGAATGTTTCCCTCTATGATATTCAAGTTGTAAAACTGTTTATATGACAAAACTCATATAGTTATGTATGAGCTGCATATAAAAAAGGGAAATGTCCATTCATATTCTTGGTCCCCACCTTCTACGAAATTCCGTATTAAAGAGTTGGTCTCTTCTTACCCTTAAAAGATAAAGTAATATTGGATAAATATAGCTTCCCCATCTCTTAATGAAGGTCAAGAGATGACAACAAGGACCAGCACCACACAGGAATGCACAGTAAAATTGTTGCATATTCTTGTTCAACTAAGTCAAACTGTTTTTTTGAGTTCATAAGTTTTCTTACAAAAAAATGAGAACCTGTTGCAGACTTTCAGTATCAGACTCTCGACTTCAGATTCAGTAATTTTGTATGCCTTTTATGACGTACAAGCTGAGGTGCCCGGCATCACTAAGGGAGTTGATATAAGGTTGTATGTTAGTCGGAATATAAGGATAAATTTTAAAGTGCAACTGGTAAAAAAATGTTATTGAAAACATATTCTAACTATATACAATACTTCTGAAAGTATAAAAAGTGAAAAAATTTTATTCGAAACATATGCTAATTATTTACAACACTTGTCCATAAACAACATTTTTCATTTTGTTATCCATAGCATGTATGTACAAATTTTTCCAATTTCCTCCTTGGGAGAAAGCTACATATAGATTACTGTGAGAGTTGCTGGAGCCTTCAAGTTTGATGCCACAGTATTTTAAAGTTTGTCCTTCCCCTTTGTTAACTGTAAAATGTAGGCTAATTTGATTGTAAATTGTGGTGTTTTATAATGGAATGGCTGTTCAGTAGACATCAGTGGTATTCTGGGGATAAACAATACTGTATATGTCCTTTGTAATTTCCAGTCAAAGTTTGGATCTGATGATGTTATTCTATGGCTATCTGATGATCATCCTTGTTCCCTTACATAGTTTTGGTGAGTTGAGATTTCTGAGTAGTATGATCATAGATCCAGCATTAAGCCAAAAACAGTGTAATGACATTCCTGAAACTTGGAAAAAGTTTAGAAATGCTGTTATGAAGTTAACACTTTCTTCAACGTTTACCATCGTGTCGATCGCCTTGTATGTTCTCTGTTCACCGGAAATTTTCTTTTGAATATTAAAGTTGACATCATCGACAATATCATTTTCAGTTTCCAAAATTGCCCTTTGAAATAGCTATCCCAGATAGGTATAGTTGTGAACAATGTTTGGATAAATTTAATTGATAAGTTTGTTTTCAACAGTGGCTATGTTGCAGAAATCACTGTTGAGTTTAATGAGGCTATTCATCTGGTCAGTAGGATATGTGCCTTCCAGGAAATTTCATATCAGCACACACTTTGCTGCAGAGTGAAAATCTCATTCTGGAAACATCCCCCAGGCTGTGGCTAAGCCATGTCTCCACAATATCCTTTCTTTCAGGAGTGCTAGTTCTGCAAGGCTCGCAGGAGAGCTTCTGTAAAGTTTGGAAGGTAGGAGACGAGGTACTGTCAGAAGTAAAATTGTGAGGATGGGGCGTGAGTCATGCTTGGGCAGTTCAGATGGTAGAGCACACAGTTTTAATCTGCCAGGAAGTTTCATATCAGCGCACACTCCGCTGCAGAGTGAAAATCTCATTCATACAATTCATACACCATCTAATGGTTCCAAAGATGTGATATTTTCGATTACTTTAACAAATCTCAGTTGTTTTTATTGAAAACTCGGTCTATTATGTCGTGTCAGTGTATGGGGCCTTGTCTGTATTTAGCTGTTCAATTTCTGGCCACGATGAGCTGTAAGTGAATGTTATGAAGAGGTCAGGTCGTCCATATTTTCTTATGTACCTCATTGCATCTTGACTGTATTCGTGCATGTGTCTTGGACTTCCTATGTATGATGAGGATAAGATTACCATTGTTCCAATGTCGTCAATGTTTCCGTTGTTTTGATTGTTTCTCGAATGTGGATGTGTTCTTTTGTGTGTAGTTTCTTCTGATTCGATCTTATGTAAACCACCCATTCCGCTTCTGTTTTAGCATATATGTCCACCAGGAATAATTGGAAAAAAAGGCGAGCGTTGAGAATGTGATTGTATGTTTCATTGTCTCTTATCATTAGGCGGTAAGTATAGAATCCCTTTGAAGTGACTTTTCTGTTTGTTTCAACACCTGTTTCAGGTTGGATATGTTTCACATGAAAATGTTATCCATTCTCTATGTGCAGAAATAGTAGTGGACATTGGAGGGCATCATATGAACGGTGTGTCTCTGCAGTGCACAATAGTCCTTCCCTTTTTCGCTATGCAATCATATCACGGCTTGTGTTTTCATTGTCCGCAATTACAATGGCGACTTGGTCTATCTGAAGTGCATTGAATCAACGTTCGTCTTCTCCATGTTGTCTTTTGTTGGCTCGAACTATAAATTTACAATCATTAGAAATCATTTGGTCTAGTGCTGTTTTGAATATGTGAAACACTTGATTGTAACTGATGTTTTCGCATCGTTAATCAATTTCTGTTTCTTCATTTCTGATGAAATATGCTTGCAGAAGTTTATGGTCTTCGTTGGGTAGTGATAGTAATGATCCCATGTTGTGATAGACTTGCCCTTGTATGGAAAAACGCACACATCAAAAAAAGTTTTGCATCACCCCGGTTCCCAGAACTCCTGAAGACAGACGGTGACTGTGGATATTTTATTACAGACACAGACCCTTTGACTATTCAGAGACGTCACTAAACCCGCCCAGCTGGCCGGAGTGGCAGAGCGGTTCTAGGCGCTACAGTCTGGAACCGAGGGACCGCTACGGTCGCAGGTTCGAATCCTGCTTTGAGCATGGATATGTGTGATGTCCTTAGGTTAGTTAGGTTTAAGTAGTTCTAAGTTCTAGGGGACTGATGACCTCAGAAGTTAAGTCCCATAGTGCTCAGAGCCATTTGAAGCATTTTTGAAACCCGCCCAAAGATGTAAACAACCATGCATGAGCAGCGCCTATTAGACGGACGGGGTCTGACAGCCGTTTAGTTCGTCATTCCACGACGAAAGAGGTACACGGCTCGTGTTGCTTGTAGTTCTCCAGACATGAACCCTATTGAACATGCCTGGGATAGACAGAAAAGGGCTGTTTATGGACGACGTGACCCACCAACCACGCCGTTCAGGAGTGGGACAATCTGGACCAGCAGTGCCTTGATGAACATGTGGATAGTATGCCCCGACGAGTACAGGCATGCGTCAGTGCTAGAGGAAGTGCTGCTGGGTATTAAAAGTACCGGTGTGTACAGCAATTTGGACCACCACCTCTGAAGCTCTCGCTGTATGGTGGTACAACATGCAATGTGTGGTTTTCATGAGCAATAAAAAGGGCGGAAATGATGTTTATGTTGATCTGTATTCCAATTTTCTGTACAGGTTCCAGAACTCTCGGAACCGAGGTGATAGAAAACTTTTTTTCATGTGTGTATAATCTATTTGATCTCTGTTAGTGTTGATCGAAGTGACACCGAAATAAGTCATTTGTAAGCATGCTTTGTACGCTTTTATTTTTTGAAGAAAGTGATTTGATTCTGGAGTTTCCCGGGTCATGTAATGTAAAGATTTCTGCGGAGGAGCTTCTAGTGCTGGTTTTCCATTCATGCAATATAGTTCTAGTGTTTCTCTACCGAATTTTTTCGCGTTGCAAAATTGGCTAATATTATCCATTTTTACGCTTGCGACGCCTTTGTGTTTGTTATATTCTTTCGTCGGGTCGTTTTGGAATGCTTTATTTGTTAGGTTGTACTATTTACTTGTCCTCGTCCGTGCTTCTGGTAAAGTGATATTTTATGGTTGGCTTGAGTCCGCAGTCTTCTAGTGTAAGACTGTGTTGCAATTCTTGATATTTCAGTCTGTTCATTTCGTTGTTCTTCCGTTTCTCTGATTGTCATGGTGTCATTCTCGTTCGTTGGGAATTTAAACATGCTTCGCTGTTCTTTTTGTTTTCGCCGTTTTGCTTCAGAATTGGCAAGCTCTTCTCCTCTTTTACGTTTGGGCATTGTCTAAAATATAAATCCAATCAACTTTTTACTAACAAATACACTAAATACACGGTACACACTTTTCACGCTTTATTTTCGATTTATATTCAGTCACTGTATAACTTTAACTACTCACACTTCACTATTTGCTTTTATTCGCTCATTGCACTACTTTTTCGGTTCCTCCCTTCGTTACTGATAAACTGACGTTCGAACTCACGCGCTCACACATGAATGAGGATATCCTCGACTGGTAGTGAAGTTCCAGCGCATGGAAGCGCTTCTCCTTCGGGCTTGATGGGTAGGGAATGAAAATTCTTGACGTTTATGATTGGCTTGACTTTTGTGCGGTTATTTTTTTTAAAAGAAAGATTAAAGGATAGTCAGAGGGACAGTAAGAGAAGTGGGAAACGAACGGCCTAATTGGCTGGCCGGTAGGTTTCGAATGAGCTCCGCCCCGTCTGGTGATGCCCTCTCACTATTTCGTTACTTGGGTTTGGGGACTGTGACGACTAAAGATGTCGGCAGGCAGTATGCCCGTCACGTGTATTTCTGCTAGGTCTGTCAGTAAGCGCCAGTCGTTAGGCGTGAAGATGGGGTATTTGTTGATCAAGGTTAACTCCTTCGTGATGAAATCCAGCCACCTGAGCTGAGAGTGGTCGAGGGGGGTAGGGACGGTGGGGAAGTCGAGGCCCAACACAAGGTAATGCGAAGGGGTACGGGTGGTCCAAGTAGGGGTAGGACCCGTCCTGTACTGACGCCGCAATCTTCTTGAGGAAGGGCTGCAACTCGTGTGGGTCTGCCATTCGCAGGTACGGCTTCTCCTTTGCTGTAGGCTTCTCTTCATGGGAGGAGTCGGTTGGTGCCGCAGCACCTTTGTTTGCAGCTGCCTTCGCAGATGGGGACGTCCGTGGCGTCGCATCATCGGTCTCCATTGGCGCCAGCTCCTGCATTGCTGCAGGGGGCGGAGGGGCCGATGTCTGAGTGGCGGCATCGACCCCCACCGGCCGACTCACGGGGTAGGCGGTGGCAGGGACCGGCGGCTTCTTCTTGAGAGCTCGCAGCTCTTCACGCAGCTCCTGGAGCTGGCGATGAACAGCTGCGAGCAAGGCGGCTTGGAAGCCGGCCACGGCTTGGTCGGTGGCGGCTTCGAGGCGTCGTGGCGCTTGACACCGCCGCAGGGCTTGGCGCGGCGGGTTGGCGGCGTGACTCCCTGAGGTAGCTGCAGCTACGCGAGTTGGCGGCGTGTGGCCCGCCGCAGTTCGCTCATCTGCTGGCCACCCCACGAGGCTTCGTGCAACTGCGGGTGTCGTGTGTTGCCGCACACTTCAAGCACGCGACGGCGTTCTTGCAATCACGCGCAGTATGCCCCAGCTGCTGGCACTTGTAGCACTGCAGACTCTTGCTGTTCTGCTGCGTGCGCTTGCGCTTTGGCTGCCGTTGGCGGCCGCTGTTGTTCCCCATCGCATGGATGAGAACTTTCAGTGCGGCGGCAATCTGCTTCCCTTTAGCCGGCCGAAGTGGCCGTGCGGTTAAAGGCGCTGCAGTCTGGAACCGCGAGACCGCTACGGTCGCAGGTTCGAATCCTGCCTCGGGCATGGATGTTTGTGATGTCCTTAGGTTAGTTAGGTTTAACTAGTTCTAAGTTCTAGGGGACTAATGACCTCAGCAGTTGAGTCCCATAGTGCTCAGAGCCATTTGAACCATTTTTGCTTCCCTTTCCGTCCAGCCATGGCGTTGGGCTAGTGGCGTTGGCGTGCGCGAGCGACGGTAACGAAGTGAGCCGCAGCGAGTCGAGCAGCAGAGTGGGACGTTCGAACTCACGACGGGTCTTGCTTTATATACCCCTACCAATGGACAGCCCCACCAGCGGCGAATTCCAAAACATATCAAAAAGTCTTCGAAAGGTCCACAATATTCTAGAACATTCCACAATATTCGAGAGTGTTTTGGAATGTTCCACTATGATCAGGTATATTTCGAGATCTTCCAGATATTCTCGAATCTTCCCAAATGTTCTACACTATTCTCGAATATTCCAGAACATACCGGATCATTATGGAATATTCCAGAACATTCTAGAATGTTGTGGAATGCTCTCGAATGTTCTGGTATGTCCTAGAAACTTATAGAGGGTGAAACTTCAAAAGCATGCCCTTCGGTTAAAAACGGCAACCGTCTTCAAGAATGCGGGACAGAGAGCTACCACACCTTAAAACTCTCTTGATCGTACCGGGACTCGTTTCTGAGTTTTAGCGACACACACATTGTACACATACTTCTACAACGTATATTGATGATTATGAATAACGTGGCAGTTAAAATACTACTTTCATTTATATTACTATTTACAGATTTAAAATTTTGAAAAACTCGGTGATGTTTTCTCGTACGAGTTCTACTGAAAGTGTAGCCAACCATTTGGTACCAGCGTCTCACTTGCTGTACGCCCACAACAATGTTTTGAACTGGTCTTCGATTTTATGAATATTATAATTTCTAGCTTATTACCAGCATCAGTAGAAACATAACTGTAATTATGACACCTCCATGATATAAAAGTGACAGTTCGGCTGCTGAAACTTGGTTATCAGTAGAAGAATGTTTTTACACTAAAAAATGGGCAATCGATTTACTTTTGGAAGTTGATGCAAGAGTAAGTTATTGATTCTCTCTTTATAAATGCTTCCTCGCGGCCCCAATACTCTAACTTCGACTGAAAGGGAAGCACTTTGCGATCCCCATGTCATCACCTTTAACCAAACAGCTTTTCAATTGTTTAGCCTGTAACATTTCATTACAAAATTAGTACATTCTTTTCACTTTTTCCTTACATGTTTCATTGTAACTGCCATAATTGTGACCACTACACTCACCATAATATTAATAATGTTTTGCTCTTACGGAACAGGTGAAGTATGTAGCATGTTAATAGTCTGTATTTGTTCACTTGGTCATATCATAAACATAGGTGATAGGTGCATGCATAGTAGCATGGAGAGCTGCATCAAACCAGTCTCAGGACTGAAGACCACAACAACAACAGGTGCCTCTTCAACAGTATTATGAACAATGTTGTCAACTGTCAAAACGAAATAAGCTAAATATGCTTACAAAAATTCGGAAATAAAATGAGATGTATTATGTGCAGTTTTATTTTTGCAAATAATTATACTGTGGAACAGAGTAGCATGAATTTATATTTATTTTCTTGATATGGAATCTACTGGACTTTACACTAATATAAACAGTTAATTCTGAATGTATAACTGTATTATACTTGCATATCCTTGTTTATATGGAAACAATAGATCCATATTTTTAAAAGTTCAAGACATTTATACATCCCACTTTACATGTAAATTTAATTATGTATTTGTGTACGTGAAAACTATATTTAGTGCTGCTTCATCCAAATCATCTCCACCCTGTAGTGAGTTTCACACTTTAGCATACCACTACACTGAACAGAAGTTCGCTATTCCTCTACTCAGTTCAGTCGCTGGCACATTATTTGTTCCAACTGTGAAGAATACGACTTCTGATTCATCCTGCAAAAATCTAAGGCTCCTTCGCTTCGAACAGCTTCCTTCATTATTGTGAAGCTGCAATATTTTGCTGATGTGACCTATGCTCCAACAGCATTTCAGTTAACGCTCTCAACTGTTTACGTTTCCTAGTTACGTTTTTGTTCTTGTGTCCAGGAGGTTGAGGTCAGCTGGTCCTCGGGATTAAATGGACCATCACATTAACTAGCAATTCAAGAGGGAAAATTATTGTTTTCGTACCTTAGCTTGGAAGTTCTATTTGAATTTACATTGCTCCTGTATGTTTGCTAAATTCTCAGACATATGTAAAAATATGAAATCCTTTGGTAAGAGTTAGTTTTTTTTTGCATCCAACGAATTCTTCTAAAATTTTAATTACCAACAGAACACAAATTTGTTTCTTTGAGTTAAATTCAGTACTTTTTGCTCTATGATTCTCCTGGAATATAAACTGTGCGTAGATCAATTTTCCCACTATTTTGAAGAATGGTAAATTCTATTGCTCGTACTTGGCTAGAATATCCGCCAAATGCTGCTCCAGGCCGGCGGGTTATACAGTTAGCAATTGCAAGATAAATACTTACAGGAAATAACTGAGCCCAAACAGTTAGCGGGTAGAATTATATCCCACTCCACACAGTCCCATCATACGCCTCTCAACAAGTAAAACATAACATTATCTTTACTCTAAATCATTTCAGGATTTGCTATCCAATTTTAAAAATGCACCAAATTTTAATATGGCGGTCCTTTTAAATAACAGACAGTACTAAACTTAAGGTTTCGTACAATAAACGCGAATGCGGCAACTGCCTCTAGAAGGCTTATTATTTCAGTTAATCTCTAAGTAGGTGCCAGATACAGATAGATGCCACTGAGAAGAAAAGTCGATAAAGTGCATGCTACCTGGGCAGAAATGTTCGGATCAAGCCACTCATCAACAAAACAATTTTTCCTTAGCCACAACCACAGCTGTCCCAGAACTCGCGAAACAGATCACTGTCCACACATTCACCATTTTCAAAATAGGATCACAAGACCCGCTCATGCAAGACGGCTGTTAAAAAAGGGTTAAATTCAGCTGACTTCCAGTATAGTAATGTCAGACTCACTTTTGACAAACAGAAACCACCTGGCACCTTGCACTGCTCGAACGATAGGTGAGTAATACACATTGCCGAGAGTTACATATTCAGTTTTGCTTACCTAACAAATTGGCTCAAAGCTTCCATTTTCACGATCCAGCAATTTAGACCAGCCACGGTGCCCTTAATCCCCGAAGCCGTTCCGTCCATCAGCAGTAAGAATAGCAATCAGTCTCACCATCTGAGCCATCTGTAGCAGAGTGCTTAGCCAAACTCGACTGTAGAATGTACACAGCCGAAGTCTTAACAAAATTGCTCTCAGAGATGCTGATCAGAAATGATATTCCAAAAGTGCTCTGCCGAGCTGCAATTAATTTTTCACTGGGTATATCTGATTTTAATACGCTTTTCTCCCCTCCAGTGGCCTCGTGCAGGACATATCGACGGCCCATTTCCGCCCTCTCGCTGGTAGCTCGCCCACATCGCACAAAACTCCACTCTCTGGGACTACTGCACCAGAACTGCCCTCAGTCATCACCACGTGTTTATCCCCATCTTTCGCTGTGTAAGACGTGAACACCACATGCTTGCCCACTATCAGTACATTCACTGATATGCACAATTGTGTGCTGCACCATGGTAGTAGAGTCGTAAATTCTGGCTTCTCGGTTCCACCAGTAGCTGTAATTCTGATGGCAATTTTACTTGCACTTTCCTTAGTCCTCTCAAATACTGTTCAGGTGACAACAAGACACGACATAGTTGCCCATATAGTGCTTGACGGATAGCTTCCTGCAGTCTCCTTACCTCCACCCTGGCGGCCCAGATGCTATGCCCCAGGGACTGCAAAGCCTCGTTAACGCTAGTATTGTATCTAGTACCTGCAGTAGATGTTGTATTGCTTCCAAATCCCGGTTCAGAGTACTAGCTGAGGCCCTGGCACAGTCCACAACTTCCTTTGTCAGTTTCTAGAGCATGCATGTGTTGTTTAGCACACCACTTCGAAGTTCAATACCTGTGTGGAATGCACTTCGCAGTTACTTTATTTGCCTGTGCTAACCCCTTTGCGGTTCAACTTGCTCCTAAAGATGGTCTTTAATGTTCTACCCCAAGCCTCTATCAATCCCCTTTTTATTCCCCTGGATTCGTTTTGAAGCACAGCTGATCATATACAGCATCTGTTCATTTAATCATCCAATTGGCTCAAGCAAATTTACGTGCTGTTTCGACGCCTCTATCAGCCCCGCACTACTACCCACTAATTGCTGTATCCCAGTAAACATCTCTGCCAGCTCCACCACATTTAACACTAAACGTTATAACCACCTGTGGTTGACTAAAAGCATGTCTGGTTGCCTTGAAAACGCAGCACTGCCAAAGCTAGTGTCCTTTCTCTTTGGCTTTTCTCTTGTATGGAAACCTTAGGACAGGCACAAGTATCAGCTCCCCTCCCCCCAGAAGCCTGCTGTCTCCAAACAGCATGTCTCAACACACTTACGATAAAACCTACCCTAATGAAACATATAATTCTATCCAGAACAAACATTAATTTCACCATTCCTGTCAGGAAACTGCCTCCAGCGCAGCCTTGAATTCTCCTCGTCAGCAGCTGTAACTTCAAGTTTACTAGTGAAGTAGTTTCAATAACTTGCTATAGACAATGGCAGTGTGTTACAAACTTCTTCGTCTTCTCTTCCGGGTACGTGGACGTGACAACATTACCCACTGACTTACTCTGCACAGAGGTAACGTCCCGACTCCTTTCATCACCTCTTCCTGCTTCTCCAGCGCCATAGCATTCATCCACTGAACCTTTCTCCATACTTCCCTTACTATTCTGCGAACTCCCATACTGCCTCTCCTTTCCTGCCACCTTTCTGGTTAACCGCATCGAATGGCGATGGCATCCTCTTCTGCAAACCACCACTAATGGCGACAGCCCGGTACTGGTGTGTACTTTGGAGTTGTACAGACTCACCACAAAGAACATGTAAGTGTCCCAATATGAATGGTTTGAGTTCACGTAATAACTAAGCATCTTCCCAATTGTTCAATGAGCTTGTTCTACTCTTTCTTTAGCTTGTGGGTTTAGTGACTGATACTAATTTTTTTTTTACCTGTGGTAAATGTCACAATCCTTTCATCGGATGTGGTATGAAGTCCGTTCCTGGTCTGCAATTATCATCTGCGGCATCCCAAACTTCAACATTCACCTATTCAGCAATGCTGTGCGACCATGGCAGCCTCTTTGTGTGGAATCGGCACCGTCTTGATGTATCGATAAGAATAACGATAAGAATGGTCTTTTATGGTTAGCACAAAATGATTACCTGCCTGTATTTGGTTGAAGGGGCCTAGCACGTTAACCCAAATGAAGCTAGATGGTTCTGTTGCTTCTGGTAGTCTCTATAATATTATCTGCTTCCAACTCAAATCTGTTTGCTGTGCACAATCTACACAGCTCCTGACGTATGAATTGACATATCTTTCCTTCCTTCCACCAGTACTTTTCCATCACTCTCTGATTCGTTGACAAGCAACTCCCATGGTCTGATAGAATGTGATCATTCATCTCATATCTAGGTCCAGCTTGGCTACCACCGCCACTCGTGGTCCCAGTTTCGTCTTTCTACATAATAATTTATCGAGCATGCTGAACCACTATTGCTTGCCATACTGCCTACATTATTCTTCGGCGCTCTGAGTTGCTTGCTATAGCCCAAGGTTGTGATCTACTGCCTACATTACAGCTATTTTTCTGCATAGATTGTCTGAATTTCCATGTTCCTTCCCTGACTTGTGAATAACTTCGTTCTCAAATTCATTGAGTTTCAGTGCCCACTTCGTTAATCAATTGGATGAGTCCTTCAAACCAAGTAACCACTTGAAAGCAGTTTCGTTACCTTGAATTTCGTTCTGTACTGGTAACACTGGAAGTACATCACTCCATATATCAAACTAAGCACTCCTCTTTTGTAGAATAATTTATCGTATTCAACTGTCTGATTAGGCAACAGAATTTTCTTGCACATTGACCTCCTGGCTGAAAACACACATAAGAGTGTGATTCGATGCATCACACGGTAATATGAGGAGTACCTGAAAATCTGGAAACACTAACATTGGACTAGACATTAATAATCTCTTCAAATAGACAAACGCTCTCTGGCATTTTTCCCAACGTAGGTATTTAATCCCTATCTTTAGCAACTGCCTGGCAATATCCGCAAACCCCTTCATGAGTTTTCCATAATAATTTGCGAGACGAAGAAAACATAGCGATTCCTTGGTTGTTCATGGAACTGGTAAGGCGCAGATAGTTAACTTCTTCCAGCGCAAAGTGCCATTTCCTTGTGCTGAGTGTCAAATGAGCTGTTCTTAAAATTTTGAGCATTCCTCTCAGACCTTGTCTAAGCACTTGATAACCATTGAAAATATGATTATATCATCAAGATAAATGAGACACTGACACTGTTTCAATCCCCTCAGTAATCCGTCCAGCAACCAATGAAATGTTGCCAGTGCATTCTTCAACCCAAAGGGCATCCCCATCGTGCTGATCACACCGTTTTCTGACTATCTTCCAAAGTAACTTCTAATTGATGGTATCCACTCCTTAAGTCCATGGTCAAGAAGTACTGACTTTGTCCTAGGTTTTGTATCCTCTCCATGATGTTTGGAACTGTGTACGTATCTGTCTTTCGCTCCTACTGTTCCGTCTATAGATCGAAGAGGCAATGATGGAAAAAAGTGTAAGGTTCAGGAATGGAATTAAAATACATGGTGAAAGAATGTCAATGATAGGATTCGCTGACGACATTGCTATCCTCAGTGAAAATAAAGATGAATTACATGACCTGCTGAATAGAGTGAACAGAATACGGATTGACAGTAAATCAAAGAAAGATGAAAATAATGAGAAGTAGCAGAAATGAGTACAATGAGGAACTTAACATCAGGACAGATGATTATAAAGTAGATGAAGTTGAGGAATTCTCCCGCCTATGCAGCACAATAATCAATGATGGATGGAGCAAGGAGGACATCAAAAGCAGACTAACACTGCAAAAAATGGCATTCCGCCCGAGAGAGGTCTACTCTTATGAAATATAGGCCTTGATTTGAGGAACCAATTTCTGAATATATACGTTTGGAGCACAGCATCGTATGATTGTGAAACATGAACTGTGCGTAAACTGGAACAGAAGAGAATCGAAGCATTTGAGATGTGGTGCTGCAGATGAGTGTTAAAAATTAGTAGTATTGAAAATTTAAGGAATCAGGAGGTTCTCCAGAGCAACGGAGAGGAAAGTAATATGTGGAAAAAACTGACAACAAGAAGGGACAGGATGACAGGACATCTGCTAAGACATCAGGGAATGGCTTCCATGGTATTAGAGGCAGCTGTAGAGGGAAGAAACTATAGAGGACGTCAGAGATAGGAATACATCCAGCAAATAATTGGGGTTGTATGTTGCAAGTGTTGGGATGAAGATGATGCCACAGGAGAGGAACTCGTGGTGGGTCGCATCAGAGAAAGGTATCTGTCATACCCTTACTGATCAAAAGGCTGTAGTTGCAACAAACTTGATACTTCTTTGACCCATCCACAGACTTTGATGGCGTGATCACAATTCCTGACCCCAGTCCCCGTCTCTAGGCTAGTGCTCTCTTCTATGATTTTATCAGCCAACTCTTGGTTTATAAATTACTCTAAAAGTGGCATTCTGTACGGCAACCAATACACCGATTATTCGTTTCCTGTCAGAATCGTGTGTCGTGTTGCTGGCGTATCAGGCAATGGCCCTTGCAAAAGAAGCGAATCTCGAAATTCTAGAACAGGTTTTCCATCTGTGTCCTATCCATTCCTCTTAAATGCTACAATTTATCACAAAATGCATTCCTTGCAGCATCCTGTGAAAAAGCCAACACCTCCTGTGTGACAATCTTCATCATCAAGAAGCTCCAGTGGAGCCAATATCTTTCCATTAGTAACCTAACTTGTTCATTGCCAGAATTATCTATATTCATGTGTACCGCTTTGCCTCCATTCCTCACTTGTGTGCGTACAGTACTCAGTTTCACCAAACAAAATTTCACTTCAACATTTCACTACCTTCTAGTGTTCTTATTGCACATAACATACAGACTGGTAATTTAAGGTTCCCTTTCACCCATAGCGACTTCCCGACGGCTTCTGACACACAATCACGTCAATCAAGGCTTTATGCCTTTGCTGGTGGTTTAACTGTCTTGTGTTATACATTAGACATTCCTCGCAGTAGAACAACATTGGCAACAGTTTTTCCTAGTCGGGATATCATCCCATTAAGATCTCCTACACATCACTGAAGGTGAATTACGGCGTGATATTTATGCAGAAAGTCCATCCCTAGGATCATGCTGCAGCCCTCACATACATGAAACATTAGTTCTCACTTTGCTTAAATTTGGTTTCCTCGAATGAAAAACTCATCACTACTGGTCCCAATGGTCGTATATCACTCTCCCTTACCAAATTAAAATTATAATGTAGTGGATTCCAACAACTGCTTCCCACTAGTTCTCTAGAGCCCACTGAAACATGTGATCCTGTGTCTAACCCACAAAACTTTATATTTCCTGCCGGCCGGTGTGGCCGTGCGGTTCTAGGCCCTCCAGTCTGGAACAGCGTGACCGCTACGGTCGCAGCTTCGAATCCTGCCTCGGGCATGGGTGTGTGTGATGTCCTTAGGTTAGTTAGGTTTAATTAATTCTAAGTTCTAGGCGACTGATGACCTCAGCAGTTACGTCGCATAGTGCTCAGAGCCATTTTATATTTCGTGCCATCTATCACATCCACACTGGCACATTCCATCTCTGACTTTATAATCAGTACATTTATTTTTACTGGTAACTCCTGTCGGCGGTGCTGGGGTTACCTCCTAAGTTTAATGGACCTTTTCTTCCACTCCACATTATCTCTATTACCACCCATATGTCCTTGTCAGTGACCTAAACTTCCCATACTACCATTACCATTAAATCACTGGCCATCTCTATTAACCTCATCATTCCTTCGTGGCTTGGTACCACTGTTTCTGCATATCTCATGATCATATATAGTTAAAACACTTCATATTTAATGTAAATACATGCGTTCGATCGCTCACCCTCATATTCGAGCGATATTTCATCCTCAGATGCCTCTCCAGAGAAAGTGAAACGTCCCCTTACAAAAATTATACATGACTGTGCTTAAACTGACACACAATATTTTTTAGCGCAACGCAATCTGACTTTCAATAATCCCTACAAAAGAATGGCCCTGACTAATATTAAGCTATACCTTTCGCAAATCACTTACCTCACAAAAATCTTCGTTACTCGAACTACTGCAATACAGCGAGCGCCACTACTGCCAGCTAAATAAAAGATTCAAACTACTGAAGGCACTAACTACTCATAGGCATAGTTAGCAAATGAAAGATTTTGATAGAGAACAAACAATGTATTTACCTTAATAGTGTTCAAAAGTCATAATATATATAGCAGTTCATGAGATCCATTCTTACAAATGTATTGTTTCTGATGGACACATGTCGAGATCATCCGCTCTCAAAAATCCGCCATCTCACTTCCCCACATCCACCACTGCTGGCGGCTCACCTCCAACTGTACAACGCTATGCGCTGTTAAGATCCAGCTGCCCAACACTACAGTGGCATACAACAATGCAAACCGGCCACAGACTGCACACAGCACAGCCAGTGATTTTTCATACAGAGCGCTACGTGGCGTTACCAATAAGAAAACCTAAACAGCCTACTTACATAGCCCCCATACTCCCCACAAAAAAAATTTACAAATTGTTTTGGGCAGTGGCCAATACAGATTTGAAAATATTTTTCATAATTACAATAACTAAGAAATCAAATGCACACACTTATTGATATAATGTTGGTCAAAAGCTAAAATTTTCTCACAGTCCATACGACAGTCCTGATCGTTCATCATAGTAAAATTGCAATGTTTTTCTCAAAGTCTGAGCAGTAAAAGAAAATGCACATGGAAGTAGTGCATTTCCATGCAGTCTTGAAGAAGTAATGTTGTCCTTCCAACGGAAAGACAGTGCTGACTCTTGACATGCAGACAGGTAATGAGCCACAACAGAGCAAACCCACAGTAGAGTCAGTGAAGGTTTGAAGAATATTGGTAGGTAGGTCATCACAGAGCAGACCACTGTAGTCTTGTTAGAGATTACGGTATTCGTGGGCCACCAGAGGTGTGGACCCACTGCAGTCCTTTTAGAAATAATGGTACTGGTGGGCCATCAAAGGTGCAGACCCACTGTAGTCCTTGTAGAGACGGCCAGCAGCCATCTGTTGCGACTGTGCAGGTGCACAATCACCATCGAAGAGTCTTGCGGACAATATAGCAAGTCTATGAACCACCACTTGTACATGCACAAAGTTTTAGAATTGTCCTTAGAACCAGCAATGCTGTTAACC
This sequence comes from Schistocerca nitens, assembly GCF_023898315.1. Classification (NCBI taxonomy): domain Eukaryota; kingdom Metazoa; phylum Arthropoda; class Insecta; order Orthoptera; family Acrididae; genus Schistocerca; species Schistocerca nitens. The sequence continues at coordinate 576,163,276 of NC_064617.1, forward strand.
AGTCCCTTGCTGAATTATCAACACACGTGCAAATGCTACCAGTCCCTTTTTTTTCTCGCATATTCTGTGTGCACTATGACCAACAAAAACGTGTGCAGTGAAATGAAATTTAATTCTAAGAACTGGTGTCTAACTATAAATTTACAACATAGGAATAGAATTACAAAGGTACAAAATACATCATTAAATTACATAATAGTACAGATAACATTTTTAGTAAAACAGGCTTTACAGAAGAATAGAAATAAAAATATACATCAGTGTTAAAGGAATTATGACATAAGTAAATATATAAAACAATGAGAATAGTTTTCGAACCATTAATTTCACACATGGGCATTGAAACAGAACAGAATTAATAATGTCTAAATATCTTTACAAAGAAAATAACATATTATTAGAAAAATTCTACAACACAACTCGTATCAGCTAAACACATAAAGACAGGAAAAAAATAACAGAAAAGGAAAGGACAGGGTTTGTTTTACTGCAGTATCTGGCAAACAGAACTTTCTTTACTTCTTGGAGATCTCCCTTCGTTCTCCATTATTTCGAAAAGTGCTATCTATACCTGTTTTCTGTACTTTTTTCGTAAAACTTCTCAATGCATTTCTTCCAATTCATCGCAACTCATTCTCTTATATAGTCTACCCCCTCTTAAGCTAACTTAAATCTACTGAGCTCAGATGCATAAACTAAGGAACGAGGCAATGCAGCAACACACAACAAATTAACACAAACAGCAATGAAACAAAAAATTACAAATTGGCAAAGCAAACAGCAGTAAATCCAAATTGGCAAAGGAATTGCAATATTACAACTAATATAAGGCACTGTGCAGCAAACAAGAAAATTAAATCAGTAATAAAACTGGCTTACCAGAGTAATACAAAGGGAAATTCAGTAGCACTATGCCTGGCAAACAGCAGCAGCAAATGTAATAACTTATATCTAAACATGACAAACCCACAAGCAGAAAAAATAGTAGACTAAAGACAACAATGCAGATAAGGGAAATGTATATACGCATCTTAATGTCATGTAATTAAAGTGGTGCACCACAAGAAGTTATTCTACCAAAAAAATTACCAAGTAGTTGAAAAGAAAATTATGTATACAATTACTGTTATTAGTCCCTTCTTATTGTTCTTTCCTTTCCAAGTGCTCCTTTTTCGAAGAATGTGGATCATAAAATTATTATTTAATAGATCTGTTGACAGAAAGTGTTCACATTAGCAAATGCATTTAATTTTATTTTATGAAACCAATGCTGCAAGACAGCTGGAAACCAGATATCAAATGAAATAAGCAACTATGTACAAAGTAAAGCATAAAAATATCATTCAGTAGTCATGTGGCATTTCATAAGTTAGTAGAAATTCTCTCAACTCTCGTAGAAAGTAATGAGCGGGTCGTATTTGCGATGCTTTCTGGAAAGGAATGTCAATAGCGAGGTTAATGGCCTCTTTTCTTTTTCTCCACCTGTGCCTCTGAAAGGCTTTTTTCCAGGCAACTGTCACGCACCTGGATGCTTACAGTGCATTACGTCAAGGTGACCTACATGCATGCCACAACTGTTTTACTGTACAACAATGAAAAACTACAACTACAAAGGAAATTCTCTCTACAATTATGCGCTAGCAATAAACAATGGCTGCACTAATTACACAAACTACAAGAAAAAATCAGAAGTTTACGGTGAGGTATCCTCGGCTAAGGGTCGATATATGAAACGTCCCTTTAGAAAAAATATACATGACTGTGCTTAAACTGACACACAATATTTTTTAGCGCAACGCAATCTGACTTTCGATAATCCCTACAAAAGAATGGCCCTGACTAACAATAAGCTATACCTTTCACAAATCACTTACCTCACAAAAATCTTCGTTACTCGAACTACTGCAATACAGCGAGCGCCACTACTGCCAGCTAAATAAAAGATTCAAACTACTGAAGGCACTAACTACTGATAGGCATAGTTAGCAAATGAAAGATTTTGATAGAGAACAAACAATGTATTTACCTTAATAGCGTTCAAAAATCATAATATATATAGCAGGGGTTCATGAGATCCATTCTTACAAATGTACTGTTTCTGATAGACACATGTCCAGATCATCCGCTCTCAAAAAGCCGCCATCTCACTTCCCCACATCCACCACTGCTGGCGGCTCACCTCCAACTGTACAACGCTACGCGCTGTTAACATCCAAATGCCCAACACTACAATGGCAGACAACAATGCAAACCAGCCACAGACTGCACACAGCACAGCCAGTGATTTTCATACAGAGCGCTACGTGGCGTTACCAATAAGAAAACCTAAACAGCCTACTTACAAAAGGCTATAGCTTGTTCCATCCCTAGAACCTGAGACCTCAACAACTCTGTTCCATGATCTGTCAATACATTACTTACAACCATTATCGACTCTCATTCGAGCGACACAATTCACTGACGATTGCAAAGACTCCTCGTTGGTGATGCCTTGTGTCTCTGACTTTGCCTCTGTCACGACCTTACTCATTCTCACGAATCTAACGAACACATAGAAATAACAAAACTAATATACACTCCTGGAAATGGAAAAAGGAACACATTGACACCGGTGTGTCAGACCCACCATACTTGCTCCGGACACTGCGAGAGGGCTGTACAAGCAATGATCACACGCACGGCACAGCGGACACACCAGGAACCGCGGTGTTGGCCGTCGAATGGCGCTAGCTGCGCAGCATTTGTGCACCGCCGCCGTCAGTGTCAGCCAGTTTGCCGTGGCATACGGAGCTCCATCGCAGTCTTTAACACTGGTAGCATGCCGCGACAGCGTGGACGTGAACCGTATGTGCAGTTGACGGACTTTGAGCGAGGGCGTATAGTGGGCATGCGGGAGGCCGGGTGGACGTACCGCCGAATTGCTCAACACGTGGGGCGTGAGGTCTCCACAGTACATCGATGTTGTCGCCAGTGGTCGGCGGAAGGTGCACGTGCCCGTCGACCTGGGACCGGACCGCAGCGACGCACGGATGCACGCCAAGACCGTAGGATCCTACGCAGTGCCGTAGGGGACCGCACCGCCACTTCCCAGCAAATTAGGGACACTGTTGCTCCTGGGGTATCGGCGAGGACCATTCGCAACCGTCTCCATGAAGCTGGGCTACGGTCCCGCACACCGTTAGGCCGTCTTCCGCTCACGCCCCAACATCGTGCAGCCCGCCTCCAGTGGTGTCGCGACAGGCGTGAATGGAGGGACGAATGGAGACGTGTCGTCTTCAGCGATGAGAGTCGCTTCTGCCTTGGTGCCAATGATGGTCGTATGCGTGTTTGGCGCCGTGCAGGTGAGCGCCACAATCAGGACTGCATACGACCGAGGCACACAGGGCCAACACCCGGCATCATGGTGTGGGGAGCGATCTCCTACACTGGCCGTACACCACTGGTGATCGTCGAGGGGACACTGAATAGTGCGCGGTACATCCAAACCGTCATCGAACCCATCGTTCTACCATTCCTAGACCGGCAAGGGAACTTGCTGTTCCAACAGGACAATGCACGTCCGCATGTATCCCGTGCCACCCAACGTGCTCTAGAAGGTGTAAGTCAACTACCCTGGCCAGCAAGATCTCCGGATCTGTCCCCCATTGAGCATGTTTGGGACTGGATGAAGCGTCGTCTCACGCGGTCTGCACGTCCAGCACGAACGCTGGTCCAACTGAGGCGCCAGGTGGAAATGGCATGGCAAGCCGTTCCACAGGACTACATCCAGCATCTCTACGATCGTCTCCATGGGAGAATAGCAGCCTGCATTGCTGCGAAAGGTGGATATACACTGTACTAGTGCCGACATTGTGCATGCTCTGTTGCCTGTGTCTATGTGCCTGTGGTTCTGTCAGTGTGATCATGTGATGTATCTGACCCCAGGAATGTGTCAATAAAGTTTCCCCTTCCTGGGACAATGAATTCACGGTGTTCTTATTTCAATTTCCAGGAGTGTAGATAGAACAAGTAGTCACAGAGTACTCTATCAGTATACTTCTTCTGTCTAATTGTGAGCCATCTGGATTCGCTACAGTCTCTGTCTGTTTGCCCAGAGCAATTCAAGAATATTACATTGACTACAACGCACAGGCACCAATCAGTCATTTCTGGAACACCACATAAACTCGACCAGCGACTCTCACTTGAAAATAATTACGCCCCCTAAACTGTATCCCCATTACTATCACCACACAAGAACAAAAATATCTAAATTTCCTTTACTTCACGTCTATGGCCACAAATTTTTTGTCATCAGATTACCGGTTTCGGTCTATAATGACCATCTTCATATCTGCGTTAGAAAAACATATCCCAATATACTGGAGCCATAGTGGCATCTTCAAACGCTAAACCCAAAATCAGCGCCAGCATCGTCATATATATATATATATATATATATATATATATATATATATATACAAGAGTCATCTTGTCAGCAGCACTACTGCTGAGTCGGCGTGTACGCGTCGCGCGGGTGGGAAGTCAGTCTGCGGCAGTCTCGAGCTGCTCGCCGCATGGCCGCCCCACGTGATCTTTGACCACATTCAAGACGTTGCAGCGAGTAGTTTGATACCTAAGTCTTTGTGTGAAAACCGAGTAATCTTATCGCCGGAAGCAGATTCTGCACAGAGGGACAGGAATTTATTTGCGAGAGCCTTAACGAAGCGGGGCATTATGTCAAAGCAGGAGGCAGGATCGGTCGTGAAATCGGCCATCGTGAACGACAAGACTCCTCTGCGTGCTATAGACATTAACGCGTTGGCAGGCAACGGCCCTGGTGGCGACGGCGTCAACGCCGCGGCCGCGAGCGGCAACACGCCGTCCATCAGGCTCAAGAAGGAGCTGGGAAAGGAAATTTATTCTATATTCGGGTCACTCTTCAATTCGTGACCATGTCGCAGCTTGTGAAAAATAGTCTCATTCGCTATAATGACCATACTGTGGGCTGTGGCTTTGATAATACACTGTGGATTTAGCACCCCTCTGTTGTCGATTGTGACGATGTCGGCCCTCCTGGCACACTCTGTAGCGTCGGAGTGATTGTGGCAGAGGCGAGGGAGTCCATGGGTGAACACTGTTAACAATCAAAAAGAACTTAATTGACCTTGGTATATGGCATAGAGGGGAAGGCGCACATCTGGACACTAACTCTGGCTGGGGCTAATGAGTGGGTGGCAGCATGATCCTGGTGCTCGCTTGGCTGGAACCTCATGATGCTGAGGCCAACAGCCTCTGTAGACCGTGGGCATTGACGTCAAGGAACATCGTGCTGTGCTGCGTTGGTGCTTCACTCAGGAGATGGCCCCTTGGCTGTGCACACAGCCATGTTGGTGGCATGAGGAGACTGATGCGCGCTGCTTCCATCAGCAGTATGTTGGCCTGGTGGCCCGTCGCCCCACTCGCATTCCCACTACAGAATGTGGGAGACATCTATGTGTGGGGCTTGACTCACTACCCTCAGACAGTAGTCGGCTGAGGGTTTGCGTTGTGGCGCCAAATCTCACTAGAAAGGCAGGTGGCGGCGGCAGATGAGTAGGAGTGACACACTGTCCCATTAAGGACTTCATGCAGATGTCAGGCATAGCGGCGCCTTGAACCCATGGCTGCAGCTGGTGGAGCCCAGTCGTCTCACTGACTGGCATCACTCTTACGTGGAGGTGGTACTACTGACGTCTGGCGATGACAAGCGATCCCTGCCTTAAAATCCAGACTTCTTTTATGCCTCCAATGCCCATTCATTTCACTAAAACACAGCCACCTAGCCATGTCGTCAAAACAAAAGGCTTGCACTGTTGCGGTGACACCACTCCACTTGCTACCCGGTTATGGCTGCACAGTGCAGTCTACAGCTGAGCTCATCTATCCTCACTGCACAGTCTGTTATTGCAACACATTTGTCATCACACGTGTGGCTATGATTCGTGGCTGTTAGTACAATTCTCTAGGATACTTCCATACTACATTGCCTTACTATTATCAAAGACTAATAATTTTTCGACCAAAGGCTGGGTCGCCAAACTACACATTTGTTCTCATAGTTGCTTGTAGGGTCCACGCAGTTTCCCACACTCCCATAAAACTTCATTGAGTACCCCCATGCTCTTGACGCACTTTGCCGAAGTCCATCGTACACTTCTTCCAAACTCCTCACCTCATTCCAAATTTCTCATGCATTAGAAACAACCTTCAGCACCCACTGATGGCTGACGCTATCACATCCTCTTGCATCGAGAACAGCGCTCCTGCTTCCTCTGCCCCAATCCAAGTGACGAAATGCAATACTACAACGATTTGCATTGCTTCCATTCTTGCCCTTAGCGTATTACAACCTGAGGACAGGGACAAATACCACCCCTCCTCCCTCCTCAGGAGGCTGCTGCCAATAGCAAGCAGATTCTCAAATAACAAAAATAACTTAAAAAATATTTGCACTAATATAGCTTACTCAGTACAGTCCTATACATAGACAAACATATCAACAAAAGAAATCCTTGATAAACACCAGTCATAAACTTGATGTTACGAATATGGGACTTTGTGTACAACTGCGACCACATCTTCTTGCCTTTTCGTCTGCATCCTTCTCTTCGCGTTCTGCTCTGGCTCTACCCTTCAACCTCCTGGAATCAACCTTCAACCTCCTGGAATCAACTCTGGGCTACCTTGAAAGGGTCGCAGACGCCCTACATGTACTATTGTTATTCTTGCTGGGGACTGAAACTCCACCAATACTGTGAAATGTCCGGTATTAGCTGGTATTTGGGCTGAAATAGTGTAGAAAGTTATGCCAAATGTTTAACCAAATATGGAGCTATTTAGAAAAATAGAGAAACATTTAAGGAACTAAATAAAAGTAGTTCTCTGAAAAAGTGTGATGATTTACACGTTAGAAGTAATCAGTCCTTACCTTCCAAATAACGCTCATGTATTATTGGGAAATAGCGAACCATTCCTCTTCTTCTCCCGTTTCCGCTATCAATTCAGGACTTGACGGCTGGTAGAAGACTCTTGTGAAGGGGCTACTTCATCAATTCAGTAACAGTGATGACTGTTTAGTTACATTAGTATAAAGTAGACTTTAAGGTAAAAAGAAGCACAACACTTCTTTGTAGGTTTTCTTTTTTTCCATTTACAAACTCTTATAAATATCAGGATTTATGTAGGTACTTAAATAACATCGTATTACAATTACTTTTGAATGCATTACGGGAACAGCAGTGATCAATGTCTTATAAATAATTACTATTAAAAACAGTCTTGATCACGATTTATTTAACAAGGTGACGGTTTCGACCACTACTGTGGTCATCTTCAGACCATTGAGTAGGAACCTCTTTCTGTTGGAGAATCACTACTCAATGGTCTGAAGATGACCACAGTAGTGGTCGAAACCGGTCACCTTGTTAAATAAATCGTGATCAAGACTGTTTTTAATAGTAGTCGTATTACAATACCTGCATTTAGATCATACATGTCTTCTTCTCCTTATATTGATGCACAGCATTAATCGCAGAGCTGAACGACGGTTTCATCTGATGGACGAGGTGTTTTGTGCACCATCTGCAACAATTTGCTTCATATTCTCTCACAGAATCGCTGAATATATAGTTTGCGGCTTTTCCGACAGTGTAGAGCATATTTGGTTGCATGACTGGAATATATTAGATTCTTGGTAGTGTGGTCCTGCAGATGAGGAGACCACTGTCACTCGTTAAATACACGCATAAAAAAAAGTTTTGCATCACCTCGGTTCCAAGAGTTCTAAAACCTGTACAGAAAATTGGAATAGAGACGAATATAAATATCATTTCCGCCATTTTATTGCTCGTGAAAACCACATATTGCACGTTGTACCACCATACAGCGAGACCTTCAGAGGTCGTGGTCCAGACTGCTGTATAAACCGGTACCCCTAATACCCAGCAGGACGTCATCTTCCATTGATGCATGCCTGTATTCGTCGTGGCCTACTATCCACAAGTTCATCAATCATTGTTGGTCCGGATTATCCCACTGCTCAACGGCGATTAGGCGTAGATCGCCCAGAGCGGTTCGTGGATCACGTCGTCCATAAACAGCCATTTTCAGTCTATCCCTCGCATATGCGGTAGGGTTCATGTCTGGTGAACATGCTGGCTACTCCAGTCGAGCGATGCCGTTATCCTGAAGGAATTCATTCACAAGATGTGCACGACGGGGGCGCGAATTTTTATCCATGAAGACGAAAGTCTCTCCAATATGCTGCCGATATGGTTGCACTATCGGTAGGAGGATGGCATTCACGTATCATACAGCCGTTACGGCGCCTTCCATGACCACCAGCGGTGTACGTCGGCCCCACATAATGCCACCCCATAACAGGTGGGAACCTCCACATTGCTGCACTCGCTGGACAGTGTGTCTAAGGTGTTCAGCCTGACCCGGTTGCCTCCTAACACGTACCCGACGATTGTCTGGTTCAAGACATATGCGACACTCATCAGTGAAGAAAACGTGATGCCAATCCTGAGCGGTCCATTTGGCATGTTGTTGGGCCCATCTGTATCGCACTGCATGGTGTCGTGGTTGCAAAGATGGACCACGCCATAGACGTCGGGAGAGAAGTTGCGCATCGTCCTGTAGCTGCAAGAAAAGCATTATTCAACACAGTGGCATTGCTGTCAGGGTTCCTCCAAGCCATAAAACGTAGGTAGCGGTCATCCACTGCAGTAGTAACCCTTGGGCGGCCTGAGCGAGGCATATCATCGACAGTTCCCGTCTCTCTGCATCTCCTCCATGTCCGAACAACATCACTTTGGTTCACTCCGATACGCCTGGACACTTCCCTAGTGGAGAGCCCTTCCTGGCACAAAGTAACAATGCGGACGCGATCGAATCGCGGTATTGACCGTCTAGGCATGGTTGAATTACAGATAACATGAGAAGTGTGTCTCCTTCCTGGTGGAATGACTGGAACTGATCGACTGTCGGACCCCCTCCGTCTAATAGGAGCTGCTCATGCGTGGTTGTTTACATCTTTGGGTGGGTTCAGAGACATCTCTCAACAGTCAAGTGACTATGTGATACAATATCTACAATCAACGTCTGTCTTCAGGAGTTCTGGGCACTGGGGTGATGCAAAACTTTTTTTGATGTGTGTAGTTTAACTGTTCGTGATAAGTCTCCTACTGTGGTACTGTGATCACCTAGTAGCAGTGAGGGAAGCTGTTTCCAAGGAACAAAGCATAAATCTGCATTCAGACACTAAACAAACGACTCCACTTATCTTGGAATAATATTTCTCCAAAGCCACTACACAGCGTTTTTTTTTTTTTTAATACCGCAACTACAGTAGATCAAACTCACGATGTGACGTCATTCCCACACTAAACGTTCACAGGTGGCCTTGGTTATCTGTACCTGACATTAAACAGCATTATTTGCACACCAGGAAGCTGCGATGAGTTTGCCACACAATTACACCGTATACAGTTCGTCATGGATAGCTTTGAGAGTTCTCACAGGACACGGTGAGCGATTTATCGATAATTGTTAGTATACGTAACTTTCTTTTAGTAGCAGTGTATGCAATGTTTAAAAGAAAAGCTTGTGCATGACATTATGGTTTTGATCACCAGCATAGCTACAATTTGTTTTACGCAATTCAGATGCTTTTTACAGACGTAAATGTTGCTGTGAAAACATGAGACGTTTTTTAACGTTCCACTCACACAAAGGGTGCATCTGGTACTATGTAGCTATTAGACTGTATTCACAACTAGCAAACGTCACTGGCGAAGAAACGTGAGTAGGTTGTAATGTATATTAATGATTATGTGATTACTGAGGCTTTATACCTTTCGTTGCAGGAAGATTGCAGAAACTTTGCGCAAAGTGGCTGCAATGTTGCAGCAAGGTTACAGTAAGGTTGCGATGACGTGACGTCGCTGGGGGTTAATTCAAAAAATGGCTCTGAGCACTATGGGACTTAACTGCTGCGGTCATCAGTACCCTAGAACTTAGAACTACTTAAACCTAACTAACCTAATAACACCACACCCATCCATGCCCGAGGCAGGATCCTGACTGTAGCGCCTAGAACCGCTCGGCCACTCCGACCGGCGGGGATTAATTAGTAGCACTTTTACATAAAAAGCTGGATGACACATAGTTGATCGGCATGGATTGTTTTATGTTATATTGTATTGTTGCCATGCTGGAGTACTAACCATTGTACATGTTTTAATGGTTTCTGTTAATAAATTTCGATTATACTGTAAGGTTCTAGGCGCTACGGTCTGTAACCGCGCGACCGCTACGGTCGCAGGTTCGAATCCTGCCTCGGGCATGGATGTGTGTGATGTCCTTAGGTTAGTTAGGTTTAAGTAGTTCTAAGTTCTAGGGGACTGATGACCTCAGCAGTTTTTAAGTCCCATAGCGCTCAGAGACATTTGAACCATTTGTGAGTAAGTTTCAGTATCACTTCTTAAAACATTAACCATTACGAGCTGTTTTGGAAGTTCCATCTTCAAGTACGTCTGTATTGTCCTGACATATATGTATAAGATCTGGTGTTACTGTATCCGGTGACTGTTCTCGTTGCACTTCACATGAAATTCTAAACTACTGATGTCACGTCGATTTTGTACTCTTTTGTATAGTGTGGCGTAATATTTTGGTATAATATTGTAGGTATGTCCTGTAATGTTTGATAGTTCACACTATAAATGTTTTACAATGACATAGTAAATATTTTATATGGAAATATTACGCCACACTTTATAAAACAGTACAAAATCAACGTGAAAACAATATTTTAGAATTTCACGTCAAATATAACGAGAAAGGTCACCAAATACAGTCACACTAGATGTTATATATACTTCAGGACCACGTAGGCGTACTTGGAAATGGAATTCTTCCGAAACAGCTGTCGAAATAATAAATATATGTTTCAAGCAGTGATACTGGAACATTACTTACGAGGGCAGTTCAATAAGTAATGCAACACATTTTTTTTCTGAAACAGGGGTTGTTTTATTCAGCATTGAAATACACCAGGTTATTCCCCAATCTTTTAGCTACACAACACTATTTTTCAAACGTAATCTCCATTCAATGCTACGGCCTTACGCCACCTTGAAATGAGGGCCTGTATGCCTGCACGGTACCATTCCACTGGTCGATGTCGGAGCCAACGTCGTACTGCATCAATAACTTCTTCATCATCCGCGTAGTGCGTCCCACGGATTGCGTCCTTCATTGGGCCAAACATATGGAAATCCGACGGTGCGAGATCGGGGCTGTAGGGTGCATGAGGGAGAACAGTCCACTGAAGTTTTGTGAGCTCCTCTCGGGTGCGAAGACTTGTGTGAGGTCTTGCGTTGTCATGAAGAAGGAGAAGTTCGTTCTGGTTTTTGTGCCTACGAACACGCTGAAGACGTTTCTTCAATTTCTGAAGAGTAGCACAATACACTTCAGAGTTGATCGTTTGACCATGGGGAAGGACATCGAACAGAATAACCCCTTCAGCGTCCCAGAAGACTGTAACCATGACTTTACCGGCTGAGGGTATGGCTTTAAACTTTTTCTTGGTAGGGGAGTGGGTGTGGCGCCACTCCATTGATTGCCGTTTTGTTTCAGGTTCGAAGTGATGAACCCATGTTTCATCGCCTGTAACAATCTTTGACAAGAAATTGTCACCCTCAGCCACATGACGAGCAAGCAATTCCGCACAGATGGTTCTCCTTTGCTCTTTATGGTGCTCGGTTAGACAACGAGGGACCCAGCGGGAACAAACCTTTGAATATCCCAACTGGTGAACAATTGTGACAGCACTACCAACAGAGATGTCAAGTTGAGCACTGAGTTGTTTGATGGTGATCCGTCGATCATCTCGAACGAGTGTGTTCGCACGCTCCGCCATTGCAGGAGTTACAGCTGTGCACGGCCGGCCCGCACGCGGGAGATCAGACAGTCTTGCTTGACCTTGCGGCGATGATGACACACGCTTTGCCCAACGACTCACCGTGCTTTTGTCCACTGCCAGATCACCGTAGACATTCTGCAAGCGCCTATGAATATCTGAGATGCCCTGGTTTTCCGCCAAAAGAAACTCGATCACTGCCCGTTGTTTGCAACGCGCATCCGTTACAGACGCCATTTTAACAGCTCCGTACAGCGCTGCCACCTGTCGGAAGTCAATGAAACTATACGAGACGAAGCGGGAATGTTTGAAAATATTCCGCAAGAAATTTCCGGTTTTTTCAACCAAAATTGGCCGAGAAAAAAAATGTGTTGCATTACTTATTGAACTGCCCTCGTACAATGTCCTTTCAAGACATATATTTCACTGCAGGCCCAATCATCAAGAAACATTTCGATTAAATGAGTATCAGGCTATACTAAATACAAAGCAATTTCAAATCATTGCTTTTCTTTTGTTTGTAAGAGGGAAGATCGCAACACATTCCATTGACAGTTTTATGAGGTTTGCATGGAAGCACGATGTTGATAATTTTTTCCTGTGTCCATGAAGTAGAATAAAGATACTGGGACAGCTGGAAGATATCCATTGACTGGCCTTATCTCTCTCTCTCTCTCCCTCTCTCTCTCTCTCTCTGTCTCTCCAGCCAACGTATCAGATATCACAAAGCAATGCACCACACTGTCGCATGCCGTGTCCGTATGTGTGTATGCATGTGTGTGAGAGTGTGTGTGTGAAACAACACACACACACAAACTTCATGTGGTGTGTATGTGAATATGATGATGATGAACAATTATGACGGCACATTATTTAACAAAACGATACACGATATCCCACCCCAGTGCGTTATTTTAACAAATAATTTGGGTACTTTTACAATTTATGCGGTTTTACACTGCTCGATTTTCCTCTTCTTCACACTGACTTCTTGGATTGCAGCTGCCAGAAGACAGACTTGCCGACAGTCACATGTCTGCACATGTAGAATGTCAGAGATGACATGATACTTACGTATTGTACCAGGAAAGGCCATCGCACTGCTGTGATGCACCTCTGTCAGAGGCCACCTGGCACCGAATGTGAGCACATTACATTTATGTACGATGTGTCCTCTTTCATGCCGCAGCAATCTTGTAGCAATGTTACAGTAAGGTTGCAAACAATGTGACGTCGCTAGGGGGTCTGTTGAGATCTGGTACATCGCCTCTTTTGGTAAGTGTCAATATTTACCGCAATTCTTTTACATGATGGAAATGCTTGTACAGATGCAAATAGTTCTCTGAAAATAATTTTTTTTGTCAGTGCCACTCACCCCTTTCTGACAGGGAAGGAATACAGTACCGTACAGCTACCAGATTCCATTCACAGCCATCAAATGACTCTGATAAAGAAACATGAGCAGGTTCTAATATACACTGTGACAAAAAATTAGTACACAGTTTTAGAGGTTTCCAATTCTTTCAAGATTTATTGTTGCAATAGTGTGTATGGAGTATATGAAATGATCACATCCACAGACCAATAGCACAAGTGGTTCTGAGGTAGTAGGTGTCGACCCATTCTGAAAAACCCACATCAGTATGTGATTTAGCCTCAATGGGCTGCAGTATAGGATCTGTCTCTGGCATCCAGTCAACCATACAGATGGAGATTACTGACCTGTGATACGTTATGCCGACCTGCACGATCTGTCCATATAGTTCTGTAAGAGTTGTTGCTTGAGGAATTGCAAAATTCACTTCTCGTCCCACGTCCCATCGTACCCCACATGTGTTTCAAGTCCAGATATTGTTCTGGCCAAGGAAACTGCTGCACGTCTTGCAGAGCACATTGAGTTTCACGGTCAGAGCGTGTTTCAAGTCCAGATATTGTTCTGGCCAAGGAAACTGCTGCACGTCTTGCAGAGCACATTGAGTTTCACGGTCAGAGTGTGGACGAGCATTATGCTATTAGAACAACACATCATCTTCCTGTTGCAAGAATGGCGAAAGAACAGGTCTAACAACATTCTGCACGTACCGAGCGCTGGTTAGTGTCCCCTCCAGAAACACTGAAGGTGAACGAGAGTTGTAGCTTATCACACCCCAGATCATAAGCCCTGGGGCGGGACCAGTACGTCTTGGAGGCATGCACAATATGAGACGGCACTCACCAGGTCTACTTCGTATGTGCAAACGAACATCACTTGCACGCAGGCAGAATCTGCTTTCATCGCTGAAGACCACAGAGGGCCATTCCATCTTCCAAGCGATCCTTTGACGGCAGCAGTCGATCTGTGCACATCAGTGCTGTGGCTTGAGTGGAAGACGGGCCAGAGGTGTGTTCCACTGCTAATAAGTGGTTTTGAAACATCTGGGTTCACTAGCGAACTTATCTGTGCTGTGGTAGCTGTACAACCTGTCACTGCTGCCCTTATGACGATCCTGGCCGGCTGTGTGGGCATCCAGAACCTTATCTACAGATGTGAGAATGTTCACATGGCCACTAATACCAGCACTGTTGCACAACTGACAGAGCACATCTAAATTGTGTGGCAGTTCTCCAAAACGACCATCCCACCACTCGTAAAGCTACAATCTAACAGCTTTCAAACTCGCTCAGTTGCCCTGTAGGAAGCACGAGTGCACCTCCGTGGCATGGTTGCCTGCTTGCTTCGCATATTCGTATAACACTGAGTCCCCTGGCTGTGAGCATTCCCTATTAAAGGGAGACGCATATGGCTCTCTGGTAGCTATGACACTACGCTGTCTATTGGCAGACTACGTTTACCATTATCAGTACACCTACTGTCCTACAGGTAGCATACGCTCTCATCGAATCAAAATCTATGAAGACATTCTATGTATACTAATATTTTTTTCCAGCAGTGTGTATTGATGATTATATTGTAATAAATGGCCCAAGTCTGGTTTAGATGTCTTCTCAGTTGCTGTGCTGTTTTATGGCATATAATTACATTACCTCAACATTCTCCCTGCTTCAGTATATTAACACACCACATGTTGACCCTGGAACAGGCATCGACATGTCCACGCCAAGATAATGAAACTAGTGTGTTAATATACAGAAGAAGGGAGAATGTACAATTTCACTGAAAACATTGAAATATTTCGAAAATTACACGTCAGATCAAAAAAAGTTATAATTCCAATTTTTTGTCTCAAAGAGGAACAGCCGCTGATACACACTCGACCTCCTACCCCACGCCATGCATAGGTGGTTGGGGGCTACTCTGAAATCTTCAGTGCGAACCCCCATTTCTTTTATTGCAGACAAGTTTTGAGAATGAGAATTTCACTCTGCACTTGAGTGTACACTGATATGAAACTTCCTGACAGATTAAAACTGTGTGCCGGACAGAGACTCGAACTCGGGATCTTTCCCTTTCGCTTCTGTGAACTTTGGAAGGTAGGAGACGAGGTACTGCCAGAATTGAAGCTTTGAGGACGGGTCGTGAGTCGTGCTTGGGTAGCTCAGTAGGTAGAGCCCTTGCCCTCGAAAGGCAAAGGTCTCGAGTTCGAGTCTCGGTCTGGCACACAGTTTTAATCTGCCAGAAAGTTAGATAAGTTTAGTCTGAAGCATGTTCTTCGTTTCACCACAGTTGGCTCTGAGCAACTGCTGAGCTCATCAGTCCCCTAGAACTTAGAACCACTTAAACCTAACTAATCTAAGGACATCACACACATCCATGCCCGAGGCAGGATTCGAACCTGCGACCGTAGCGGTCGCGCGGTTCCGGACTGTAGTGCCTAGAACCGCTCGGCCACCCTGGCCGGCTCACCACAGATGGCGCCATAATTGGAGGAATAGAAATGGGTACACAGTCGTAATTTATGACATGTTTCTCAATGGCCCTTGAATATGCTTGTGGGACCCCACCTACATGCTGCGAGGGTATGACAGACCAACATTTCGTAACTTCTAATTGGAAACCCCGTTACGAATTTGTTCTCCATTATACCACACCATACGTAAACCAACGAAGGACGTTGATGGACAACTTGATGTAACCAGATGGGACCGTCTACACTCCAGAAATGCATGTTGTGCCAGTTAACGCTACAATGACTTGTGAATGTAGACTCATCGGATAAAGAGTATGTCGGCAAAGAACATTTGTTAATGTGCCCATTCACAAAACACTGCCTGGTTATGAAAACGGGCGCCATGAAGTTCTTGATGGTATGCAAGACCTGTATGACGATGCAGTTTTATGACAATACTACCTACAGACATACCAGAATCGTGGTGTAACTGTCTGGTGCTTATGCTTGGGTTGTGGTGCACTGCCGCTAGCAAAGCTATTTCATCAGCTCCCCCTGTAATACGTTTGCTTCATATCCTTTTGCCAGTCTGTACACTGCCATCAGATGAGAAGGCGTTCACAACCTGGTAAAAGAATGAACGAGAGCGAGTTTTCTCTGGAAAACGCTCAGTGTACAAGGCAACAGCAGCCTCAGCATTTCTCCTATATTCTTTGTAAATCAGGAACATTTTAATTTTTTATTCTGAGGTTGCACCATTCATTGTCAACTTGCACGTCTTTTCTCCAAATGATAGGTAGGTGTGGAGGCAGTAAACACTGCACAACTATTGTGATGTTTAGAACCGCTATCCATTCTATGTCTGGAAGATGCATGGGCTCTGGTCGCAATGTACTGCCTGTTATCATAAGCTGTATTTCATTTCACGGCCACCGTGGCACATTCAGTAGTCCCCTGTCCGATATAAATGCAACTTTGCAGATGACCTGTCCTACCCTCACAGCAGGTAGCTGAGGTCCCAAGAGCCACTGGATATTCAAGGGCCAATGAGTGGAATGTCGTAAATTACGATTGTGTATCCATTTCTGTTCCTCTGATTACAGCTACATCTGTGACTAAACGAAGAAAATTCTTCAGAAAAAAATGTAGATTTTCCTATAGAATGGTAATCTGCAATAAAAAACAGAGGTTCCACTGTAGATTTCAATGTTGCCCCTGTCACCCACGCGTGTACTGGGTGTTGGGTATAGTGTGGAAGGTAGGAGACGAGACACTGGCAGAAGTAAAGCTGTGAGTACCGGGCGTGAGTCGTGCTTCGGTAGCTCAGATGGTAGAGCACTTGCCCGCGAAAGGCAAAGGTCCCGAGTTCGAGTCCCGGTCGGGCAAGCAGTTTTAATCTGCCAGGAAGTTTCATATCAGCGCACACTCCGCTGCAAAGTGAGAATCTCATTCTGGATAGTGTGGTATTGTTAGATTTGTTAGATGTCCCTCTCCAAGACAAACAAATTGGAATTATAACTCTTTTTTGATTCAATGTGTAGTTTTCGACATATTTCAATGTCTTCAGTTAAAGTGAACACACTATACAGGGTGTTACAAAAAGGTACGGCCAAACTTTCAGGAAACATTCCTCACACACAAATAAAGAAAAGATGTTATGTGGACATGTGTCCGGAAACGCTTAATTTCCATGTTAGAGCTCATTTTAGTTTCGTCAGTATGTACTGTACTTCCTCGATTCACCGCCAGTTGGCCCAATTGAAGGAAGGTAATGTTGACTTCGGTGCTTGTGTTGACATGCGACTCATTGCTCTACAGTACTAGCATCAAGCACATCAGTACGTAGCATCAACAGGTTAGTGTTCATCACGAACGTGGTTTTGCAGTAAGTGGATGTTTACAAATGTGGAGTTGGGAGATGCCCATTTGATGTATGGATTAGCACGGGGCAATAGCCGTGGCGCAGTACGTTTGTATCGAGACAGATTTCCAGAACGAAGGTGTCCCGACAGGAAGACGTTCGAAGCAATTGATCGGCGTCTTAGGGAGCACGGAACATTGCAGCCTATGACTCACGACTGGGGAAGACCTAGAACGACAAGGACACCTGCAATGGACGAGGCAATTCTTCGTGCAGTTAACGATAACCCTAATGTCAGCGTCAGAGAAGTTGCTGCTGTACAAGCTAACGTTGACCACGTCACGGTATGGAGAGTGCTACGGGAGAACCAGTTGTTTCCGTACCATGTACAGCATGTGCAGGCACTATCAGCAGCTGATTGGCCTCCACGGGTGCACTTCTGGGAATGGTTCATCCAACAATGGGTCAATCCTCATTTCAGTGCAAATGTTCTCTTTACGGATGAGGCTTCATTCCCACGTGATCAAATTGTAAATTTTCACAATCAACACGTGTGGGCTGGCGAGAATCCACACGCAATTGTGCAATCACGTCATCAACAGAGATTTTCTGTGAACGTTTGGGCAGGCATTGTTGGTGATGTCTTGATTGGGCCCCATGTTCTTCCACCTACGCTCAATGGAGCACGTTATCATGATTTCATACGGGATACTCTACCTGTGCTGCTAGAACATGTGCCTTTGCAAGTACGACACAACATGTGGTTGATGCACGATGGAGCTCCTGCACATTTCAGTCGAAGTGTTCGTACGCTTCTCAACAGATTCGGTGACCGATGGATCGGTAGAGGCGGACCAATTCCATGGCCTCCACGCTCTCCTGACCTCAACCCTCGTGACTTTCATTTATGGGGGCATTTGAAAGCTCTTGTCTTCGCAACCCCGGTACCAAATGTAGAAACTCTTCGTGCTCGTATTGTGAACGGCTGTGACACAATACGCCATTCTCCAGCGCTGCATCAGCGCATCAGGGATTCCATGCGACGGAGGGTGGATGCATGTATCCTCGCTAACGGAGGACATTTTGAACATTTCCTGTAACAAAGTGTTGTAAGTCACGCTGGTACGTTCTGTTGCTCTGTGTATTTCCATTCCATGATAAATGTGATTTGAAGAGAAGTAATAAAATGAGCTCTAACATGGAAAGTAAGCGTTTCCGGACACATGTCCACATAACATATTTTCTTTCTTTGTGTGTGACGAATGTTTCCTGAAAGTTTGGCCGTACCTTTTTGTAACACCCTGTATATTATGACTATGTCGCATACATATTGCATACATAGCCCCAACACTGATCATAATTCTTTTCAAAAATGTTCTCTGAGGCATTCTGGAGTGCGAGTTCTGTAAGTGCTTATGACAATTTTGCTAAAAGTCTACTATACACTTACTCACACCATGCAGGACGCTCATTTACAGCACTCTGAATGGCTGAGCGAGCACACATTACGTTTCTGACAGCTGATTCCTAAAAGTGAATGCACTCCTCAGTATTCTGGGTGCTATGTATGTAAACTTTTGGTCGGCCGAGCGGTTCTAAGCGCTTCAGTCCGGAACCACGCCACTGCTGCGGTCGCAGGTTCGTATCCTGCCTCGGGCATGGATGTGTGTGATGTCCTTAGGTTAGTTAGGTTTAAGTATTTCTAAGTCTAGGGGACTGATGACCTCAGATGTTAAGTCCCATAGTTCTTAGAGCCATTTGAACCGTTCGTAAACTGTTTTTGGGTAGTCGCCAACACGTACAGTGTGGTAGTCTAGTAGCACAGTTTACCTGTTGATATTGTGTTCTAGATGTGGGAAGTTCTCACCTAATACAAGTCATTTGTTGTTTGAAAGCATTACATTTTCACTCATCATCGTGAGAGGCTGATGCCAATTCTTAGCCACATCCCACTAATTCAACATGTAGAACTGGTATGGTAATGGCAGGTAGAATGTGACAATTGCTATTAAAATCTTAAGGTCAGATATCACAGTGATTGCAGGGGCAGTATTAACTGGCTATACGTCCTCTTTCTCTAATGGGTTTTATATCTAGAGGTATGAAAGGTACAAGATGGGCCATCTGGGACAGATGAGAATGAAGTGGTGACGGGTGGCCACAGGGTTACAGAGGATCTCGCCCGGGACACAGGCAGCGGTTTTTTTAAATTTTTTTTATTATTATTTTTTTTATTTATGGACAGTGAATTCAAGACAGGGAGAAAGTGGCAGAACAGGCTTTGTGTGAGCAGACGGCTAGATGCCAGACCCCCAGACCTAGGACAGTACGGTGGGACGCAATTACAGGGGTAAAAATGTAACCTTGACCTACTCCCCACCACTGCTTCCCCGGCCTGCATACAGATAGAACATCTTCAGATGGAGAGAAAAACTCACCGGTGGACTGAGAGATTGTGATTTTTTAATAAATGGTCCCTTATAAGAGGGACGTTAAATACAACTGTTACACTGAAATATCTCTCGTAGTATGGTGGGCGCCAGTGGAAGCAATCAGTTGTGACAAGGGCAGTGTTGCCACAGCTGCACTTTCAGACAAACAGCACGTGGTCAGGATAGCAGTCACTTGTCTGCCTTTGTTCTGTGGCCTGCTGTACATGGGGCCCATTGTATATGTCTAGCTTTTGCCAGCACTGATAGCACTGGCCAGCCCCAGTTATAACACTACCCTCTGCTGTTGCTATACTATAACCTCAAAGCTAGAGGCAGTTTGTGTAGTGAAATTATTTTTATTAGAGCAATTACAGTATAAATAAGCGGAGCAGTGTTACCCTCTGAAAAGGAATTTTGTTGTGTTGACCGTGATGTTCCTAACGGAGGTGGCTTATCGGAAGTGAGAGTCAGAATTACGTAAATATTTAAACAGTAACAAATAATAATTTACCTATCCGCAGTGTCCAAATGATAATAAAACGGTCGCCAGCCTAATTAGACACAAGGATGAGTAACATTCTTGTTCAAGAAGCCGAAAATAAGTAATTTCAATGGGCAAACACAGCCTGTACTTTGTCACACGAGAGTGCAATTAACTCTGGAACCTGCATATGTTAACGTTAAGGTTGGAGCTGTCAGTTAGAGCAGAACAAACTATTTGCATAAATATAACAGATAACGATACACAATACTACCTTCAGTACTTAGTCAAGCTGAATGGTCTCTATAACAGTACTATTAATATTCACTGTAGAATCATAAATTGGTCATAGATTCAGTATTACTTTTCAAACATTTTCCTATCAGACAAAAAATTGTAAATGTAGTTCACTGCAAAATTATGAACTGGTCGTAGGTTAAGTCTCTCTCAGCAAAATACTTTTCTATTTTGAAAGTTAAATGTATTTCACTAACAAACAATTTCTCACTGACCTTTGAATAAAAGAAGTTACTGTTTTCATAGATAGTGGTCTTTCTATTAATAGTTATTTATCATGAACATAAAGGATAAATTGTGGATCCTGTTACACTATTAATATGCACTTTCAATACACAAGAGAAACAAGTGCTTAGCAAGCATGAGTATATAACATTCCACAATTGCAGTTTTCAACTTTTACTACAGTGAGACACAAAACTGACATATTTGTAAGATACTGACTCACCTTTTGCGATTTACAACAGGCAGCAATGTGATCATTTACTAAGCAAAACTTTATAAGCATCAGGTTTAAGAGCTTTTAATTTTGAAGTTGACAGCAAACTGTTATAATACCTGTTTGTACTACTTTATTACTTTAGATTCTATTTTTCACTTTAGTTTTGCAGCGAGCCCACAAACTTTTAACAGGCAGTTTTAATTGCAAAATTACTTTCAGCAAATATTATTTACTTTAGCTCACTCTCTTGCCACATTAACTTTTTCATTTTACTATGTTCAAGAGGCATTAATTAGTAAAACACTGGGCTTTAATGTTCTTTCAATAAGGACACTTGGTAATCACTTTAGCGTGGGAAGGATCCTAAGTGGAAATGGGACAGAGGATAAATCAAGGTAAGTTTTCATAAATAGTCTTTTGGTTTACCTTATAATTGAAAACAAATAAACTGTCCACATAAGCTTATTCTTCACTGTACATTTCTACAGTTCCTTGGTTCTTTTGCAGTGATTGCGCAACGTGGTGGCAAGTGCATGTTGGTGGGCGGATTTGCAAATGGAAATGCTGGACTCTTGTCATTTCTTGGTGGTGGCGATGATAGATACCAATTCCAGAATAGGTCCAGCTTTTTACCCATCCATCCGAGGCACTGGAAAGCGGCACGAAAAGCCTCTCCCGGAACCAGCACAATACACAACTTTTACATGAGCAGTTGATAGTTTGGTAGCTCGTCCCCGACTGACTCTTGGCTCCACCTTTCTATCCATGCCCACCACATTTTGTGCCAGCTACACAGTTTCGTTCCCGAGGGGAACCACACCACCTTTTACATAAAAAATAACTCAGAACCCTAAGTGAAGGTCCGCAGTTTACATAACAGCAACGAAACATATTAAATAAACAGAACATTTGCACATATTGACATTTCTACAAAAAATTATTTAAACAAAATTACAATTATATGGATTAAGTTTTGTTCCTTCCAAATGAGGCAAAGAATGCATATGATAGATACACTACATTGCATAGAATCAAATCATGACATCAAAGTTTTTACAAAGAAAGGAGTATACGATTTTGTATTATCAATTAAATCAAACAACAGTTACAGAAGCTCAACAATGGAATATTGAACAAAACAGAAAGCGAAATGAATCAACAAAAGGTATGTAGTGTCTAAGCTATGGTGTTACACAGTGAGGTTCTCGGCCAGAGACGATCCCTCTGGTTCTGGCTGGTTGAAGATTGTAATCCGAGCTATAGCAGGGGTGGTGGCGGGTGGTGGACGCCAGTGAATGGCAGTAGCAGATGTTAGAGAATGAATTCTGGTGAGTTCGCTGTTATTTTGTTGTTGTTCGGGGGGGGGGGGGCAGTCTTTGCTAGAGACACGTTTAACAGCTTACAGGAAGTGTTCTATTCCTGAGTCTTTTGTCCCTTTGTGACTGATTTCTGTAGATCGAAGACAGTATACCACTGCCATCAGATGAATCTCTCTGTGGACCATCAGTAACAGAATGGAACTGTCCTGTATCCATGTTTACAGTGAGGAGAGGGAGGGTGAAGGGTGGCAGGAGGGGAGGTAAAACTGGCTCTAAGCTGGTTATTTCGTGAGCGCACATCTAAGAGAACAGATATACAACAGCTTCCCCTCTCTTCTCGTGCCACCTTTTGGGATCGATTTTTGCAATACTTGTGTTATTATGATGATTTTACTCGATTCCTGCAAGTGTGTTGCATTATGACCCACTTTTTACGAGTGCTGGCTTTTTCGCAACAATTTCAATGTGTAATTACAACAGTGCATCAATTTCCGTCAGTTGTGGTAGCGTGTATTGGTCTTCCTAATACCGCAGTGGAATAGGATTATGTTGCCAAGAGATAAGGAGAGCACAGTTTATTTGAATTTCGAGCAACAGGGTGTTTGTTGAGCAGTGCAACAGGAGGTAACTGTAGCAAACCAGCGATAGCCACAGTCCTTAGCTGTATGCTTACAGCTAATACACTTTTTAAGCTCTTTAAGCTCCTCTCTCTCCAACAATATCATCTCGTTAGGTGAAAACATTTCCTATGAAAAATTAAGATAGTACCTTCCACTTCAGCCTTTTTCCCGTCAGTTCACTTCTTAAGAAAAGAGCTTTATTTCGACTTGGAGGTGAAGATATCATCATATGTAGAGTTTATCTTGAATATGTCTGCCTCTAGTTTCGAGTGTTATTACGAATTTTTTCCCAGGAGGATGACACCGGTTGTATGGCAACATTAATTTTTGCGCTGTATTGCGATTTAAGGCGCTCCTTGTGTAGCACTATGCGTATAGTTGTGTAATTAGGCCCTACCTTTATGACTGATTACATAATTAGGACTGATATTTACTTCAGCTTTCCACCCAAAATAAATAAAGTACGGTAACCTAACCATCCACTACCGCCGCTCAACAGTTTCCCTGTGTAAGAGGAGGGGGTGCACTTGGGCTTTCCGCCTGGAAAGGTCAATGGCCATTTTGAATTTCCCTCCAGTTCCTGGGTAAGGGGGGGGGGGGGGAGGGTCGGATGGGACGTCAGCACAGCCTTGTGATAAAGAAATTCCCTCCATTTTTAAATTCCCACGATTTTACGTATTTCCCACCAAAATTCGGAATTAGCGCCAAAATTCGAAATTCCCTCCAATAGGGCAGGCGTGGGAGGGGTAGAGGAAGGGGAGTCACGTGCCGGCTGGGGAAAACCCATGACCTCGTCCGAGATGGGGGTAATTAATTGATCAATTGATTAATTTGATATCAATTTGAGCCGGCTGGTGTGGCCGAGCGGTTGTAGGCGCTTCAGTCTGGAACCGCACGATCGCTACGGTGGCAGGTTCGAATCCCGCATCGGGCATGAATGTGTTTGATGTCCTTGGGTTAGTTAGGTTTAAGTAGTTCTAAGTTCTAGGGGACTGATGACCTCAGATGTTAAGTCCCATAGTGCTCAGAGCCATTTGAACCATTTTGATATCAATTTGAAATCAAAATTAGGGTAGTTCCCTCTTTACGCCACTACTACGCTAAGCCATGCACTGTACAGCGGCTTGCAGAGTATGGATGTGGATGTAGATATTTAGCAAACGCTGATAATGAGTGGAAAAAATTTAAAATCTGAAAATTATGGTCAGGTACACAAGAATGAGAGCCAAACGCATTATATAACATTTGTAGACTTCAAAAAAGCATATAAGTCGATTGATACAAAACATTATCAACATCTCAAAGGATTTCAAATCAGTTACAATCATAAAAAAAACTGGCTGACGGATACAAAATGCAAAAGTAGATATTTAAGTCAAACCTCCAAAGCATTTGAGATAAAACTGGTGTCAAACAAGTGGATGGACTAGTCCATCGCTTTTAGGTTGGGCACTAGAAAAGGTATTCAGAGAATGAAGGGAGAGAACGGGAGAAGAAGGAAATAAAAGAATCGTAATTGGAAGAACACGGTGTAATTTGAGAGTTGATAGAACAGATTGCTTGGTTCTTGCAAACAATCTTACCATCTTAAGTGATTCGATACAAGATGGAACAATGCAGATAAATCTTCTGGAAGGGACAAATTCAAAAGCAGGCCTATGTACAGTGTGTCTACGAAGTGCTGCACCACCTTAAGCTTTCCGAGCCCACTGCGCCTTGCCAAGACAGTGTTGTACGATGTATTTTTTGTGTATTAATCATTTCGCGCCTGCTGCAGCACTCCTTTTAATTTTTTTATTTCTAGTTCATTTTAATTGTTGAAGTGTTAACTGGCTAATTTGCCAGTTGAGTAATTACCTAGATTTATTTACTTAAATGAGTTAATTAAGTGTGGCTAGGCCAACTGATTGGTTATTAATCTTACCCCTTGCATCTACTATCAGTTTCTGAACTGACCAAACACTAGGAGATGTGTTAATTTCGTGAAGGTTCTGACTGACTATTTACACCATTCAGGATGCAACGTTTAAGTTCAGTTTTGTTTGGTTACTTGTCTTGCGTCCCTTGCGCACCTCCGCTATCTGGCGGTATAGTAATTTTCTTATATTGTGGTTATTTGCGGTGTATACTTCTATTTTGGATTGTAAATCTTAAAGTTTCTTTTGAGATAGGATTTTAGCTCTTTTATTGTACTGCTACAGTTTTTATTACTGTAATTAATCTGTTCGCTATTATTCAATCTGATACAATTTCATGATTGTATGTTATTCTGTTTCTTAGTAGTCAATACGGCTGGAGGTGCTTTTCCAGTATGTATTTAATAAATCTAGCTTAGTATGTTCTGCTAAAACAAAGTTCACAACACGAATGACGTTCAATCTGCCTTTGGCCCTGTCCGTTCTACCACAGACAGCCTGACGCGGAAACTGTGTACCACTAATGTCTGTCTTCTCTTGCTGTTTCCGCAGCTCTCCTCCTTCTATTCCCTTCCAGCACTGCCTCCTATTTTGTTTTTGCGGTGTCGTCTGAAGAGCGGGGTGCCAAAACAAGGTTGATATCTCACAACGCAACCATAAGGAAAGATCTGTGTTGGTCCATTGTGGACGTGGGGCAGCAGCTAGTCAAATATGTAACAAAGAAATTCGCGAAACAGCCCTGCAAGTTGAGAAGTTATTTTATTTTGTTTTCGCTACCAGTTTCGGCGGTTCAGTGTGCCACTTCAGACCCCATTTGTAGAGGTGCATATGGGGCCTGAAGACAGCATATTGAATTGCCGAAACTGGTAGCAAAAATAATGTGTAAGGCTGTTTGGCGAATTTCTTTATTAAATACAAGGAAAGATAGTCGCAGCAAATCGCATCGATGACTGAGCGACAAGGGCGTAGCCATGTCCAGGAAAGTTTCGCTACGACCAAGCACTGGGTTCCTCACCCCAGGAGGCTATCACCGACTAAGACGACAGCATTGTCTTCTGGTAGGCCAGCTGTGAGACCAATGTATTGGGCAGAAGGCTACCTGAAAGTTATTGTTAAATGTATTCTGTGTGGGGGACTTGTTCTTTGTCTGTATCAAGTGATATGCAATTGTTCTCAGACAGTAGTAATTACTCATGATTTTCATGTAGAAATGGACTGAACAAAATTAAGTAATTCTTCTTATCTACGTCGTATTAAAGTGAACTAATATTTTTTTGTGTGAGAGCATCCACTTCATCTCCTTCTGGAGCAAAGTAAGAACCCCCTGTTGTACCGACCACTGTACTTTCGTCTGGTACAACAGTCTCTCAAGTTCATGGTTACCTTTCCAAATGCTTCACCAGCCAGTGTCTCCTTGTGGTAAAGTGCATGTCTACGAGAGTTGTTTCCTGTAATGTTGTCATAGTACAGTCACACCTCTGAATACGAGAAATTTCGAAATATCTAATACTTTTTATTTCGCTTACTTATACTTTAATGAGAGCTACATCTTCAAAATTCACGCTAAGGATATTACTGCAAGGTACATAAGTTTCTGTTTTGCTGAAACTGAATGACACATTTGCAAACATGGAAAACAGTTCGCTTTATGGTTGCCTCTTTCTTTTGAAGCGGCAACGTACTTGATGTTAGCTCCAGCTGTAGTCGATCTGAGCTCGTACTTGCTTTACTTCTTTTCACAGAGAGGTCGCAACGGACCATTTTATAACCGCGTAGGTTTCCGAGGTCAGAGTAGGTGACAAAAAAGTTACCGCAGTCAGTACGTCCAGAAGAAGGCCATAGTAACCATGGCGGAAACGTTGGTTACACCACCGTAGTTTTTCGCATTATGAGGCAGTGCGCTACTACGCATCAAATTAGTGAACCGATGTAAGTATGGGATGGTATTAAATGTTAATTTCACAATGTTCACTACCAAATTGTTGGATGGAAGTAAAATACGCGTAGACGGTTCGGAAATGTAAGAGAGACTGAGTCCATTTGGGATACTTGATGAGTGGGTGGCAATGGCAGCGTTGCAAGGTCTGTGCCAGGCGCCAACGCCGGCTAGCTATTTCTGGGTAGCGCATGCGCAGTATGCTGGCAGCTGGTTCATTACCAGTGATGACTTCGCGCTACCGCCAGAATAACACAGCCGCCGAGAGCCCGCGTGGTGCATCATCGATCTGCAGCTCTGATGTGGTTTCACCTGTCAGCCGTGAATACGCACAAGCTTTCAGCGTCGACACGTTCCTAGTTATGATAAAGCGCTTCTATTTCGCATGTGCAGTCCCCTGAATTAACGCTGATTGGTGTGTATGTCACCATTATAATCTGCCGTTTTCAGACTGTGAACGAGTTTTAGTGTCGTGCTTTACAATACGGTGCAAGCCCACTAATTCTCCCTGGTCTCCTTTTCTATAGCCTCCGGACTGATGAAACTTAAAAATTACTTAAACAACCACAAATTCCAAGCATTCCTCCTATAACTCATTTTCTTTGGATAATTTTTTTTCTAACCTTTTCCTGTTGTTTAACGCGCAGTGCTCGGTATCGAATCCTTGAATCAATTTCGACCGTTGGATTCAATTCCACGAGGGTCATTTCTAAAGTTCTGCATATTATAAAATAGAACGGAAGAAAATAACTTATTTTACAAAATACCTATATAGGCCTTCAATATAACGTCCATTCCGGCTTATGACAGCTTCCGAACGTTTTGGCAACTTCTGTATTCCGGTCAGACTACTTCCACTGTTGAACTGTCTGGTTACTCGGGTTACCTCACTGGAAGCTCCATCAGTTGTATCATTGTGACCACTGATACTGCAGTACTGGCTGAAGATCTCGTATGTAGGTTTCGTCAACAATCTCCTTCAGGAAGTGTTCTCCTTCTCTTCGATAACATTAAGCAATTCTTCTGCGCGACTAACATTCTGTTCTTCATTCACATTACGTGGAACCCATATGGCAGCTTTTCAGTTATGATTCTGTGAAAGTGAAATGACAGACCTTCTGGCCACATATGCGATTTCCTCAAATGTTTTTCGGCAGTTCTCTCTCAAAACGAATTAACTATAACCTGAGAGGTGTAGTCTGTTGCCGTTGATGGCCTTCTACTTCTTAGGTTGTCGTAAGTGATTACCCGACCTTCACGGAAACGAGCAGACCACCACGATGCTGTGCTATTCGTACACCCAAATTTCCGTTGGGTTCTTTCCATGTAAGGATTCGATTTTGGTGTAGGAACACTGGTCACTACATGTAATTAGACTTGTTTCGGTTTACCTTCTAATTACTGAATCATCATCCTGGACAGCAACAATTCGTTTCATTACGGTAACGTCTGAATGAAGGTTGGACATGCACTAAACTGACAAAAGTCATGGGATAGCGATATGCACTTATGGCGATGGCGGCAGTATAGCGTACACAACGAATAAAAGGACAATGCAATGGCACAGCTGTTATTTATACTCCGGTGATTCATGTGAAAAGTTTTCCGACCTGATTATGATGGCACAAAGGAATTAAAGGAGTCGGAACTCGAAATGCTAGTTGGAGCTAGACGCATGAGACACTCCATTTCGGAAATCCTTAGGCAGTTCTATATTCCGACATCCACGGTGTCAAGAGTGTGCCGAGGATACCAAACTTAAGGCGTTATCTCTCACCAAGGACAGCAAAGCGGGCGACGGCCTTCTCTAACGACGGGGAACAGCGGCGTTTGTGTAGAGTTGTCAGCGCTAACAGACGAGTAACAATGCATGAAATAATCGCATAAATCAGTGTGCAAATATCACGAACGTATCTGTTTAGGCAGCGCGGCGAAATGTGACAGTAATGCGCCAGCCGCGGACTTGGCTGACAAACAGCGTACGCGGGCACCTAGTGAGCCTAGTGCCCGCGTACGGGATAACGCGCGGCTGGCACTGTGAAATATTCTAAGTCCCGATGGAGGCCACGCGCTCTGCTGCGTGTTAAGCGAGCGATCGCCGCGCAGCGGCTCATTCGCGCTGCTGCTGTCGCACAGGCAACTGCATTGAACGCTGCCACGATGCGCTACCGACGACAAAGACGACGTGCAAGACTGGACTCGTGACCATATGAATTGGATTGACCGTGGCCTGATCAGCTAAGTCCTGATTTCAGGCGATAAGGAGGGGAAAGACCGGTGTATGGGTAGTGTCTTTGATCGTTAATCTAAACGGTTTTGGTCCCGGGTTCACATCCAGTCAGCGCTTAAATTTTGAATAAAAATCAGCAATCGCGGCCGAAGACTTCCGGCATAAGAAGTCACTCTCGTTCTGCCAACAGCCTAGTCAAAGGTGAAAGAGCGGACACAGGTTCAGGGCACTCTCTTGCCCATGGGATGGGAAAATGTCCCCACAGGTGGCAGAATGTGCAATGGTCAACGGTATGAGGATGGAGGAGGCAATGAAAACCACTGCATTAAGGGCAAATAATGTGTACCCACATGATATGTAACCTGTAATCGAAAAAATGTCATGCTGATCTCTCTAGTGCCAAAATATTCCGGGATAGTTCCGCATTTTGATCTCTGGGCGAGGACTGCCAAGAGGAGACGTGACCACGAGAAAAAGATTGAATAACCAACGAGCCGATGACGTTTTACGAGTCGGAACGTGAAATGTCAGCAGTTTGAACGTGGTAGGGAAGTTATAAAATCCGCAATGCAGATTGGAAAGATGCAGAGGCTAAATCAAAATGGAAGATGAAAAGGCTAAATCTGGATATAATGGGGGTCAGAGCAGTGAAACGGTAAGAAGATAAGGATTTATGGTCAGATGACTTTACGGTAATATCAACAGCGGCAGAAAATTGTATATCGGGTATATGATTCATTATGAATGGGAAGGTAGGTCAGAGAGCGAGTTATTGTGAACAGTTTATTGATAGGGCTGTTTTCTTCAGAATCGAAAACAAACCAACATCGAGAACGACAGTTCAGGTATAATACTGACGTCGCAAGCTAAAGATGAAGAGAGAGAAAAAGTATATCAGGTTACTGAACGGGGAATTCAGTATGAAAACCTAATAGTCGTGGGGGAATCGAATACGGTTGTTGGAAAAGGAGTAGACGAAAGGATTACGCTTGTCACTAGGAATGAGCAGAAAGAATAATTGAGTTTTGCAATAAATTTCAGCTAGTAATAGCGAAAACTTTCTTCAAGATTCACAAGAGCAGAAGGTATACTTGGAAAAGGCCGGGAGATACGGGAAGATTTCAGTTAGATTCATCATGGTCGGAGAGAGATTTCGAAATCAGATATTGGATTGTAAAGCGTACCCAGGAGTAGATATAGACTCAGATATCAATGTCGTATTGATGAAGAGTAAGCTGAAGTTTAAGACATTAGTCGGAAAGAATCAATACGCAAAGAAATGCGATACGGAAATACTAACGAATAAAAAGATATGACTTGAAGTTCTCTGAGGCTATAGGTACTGCGATAAAGAATAGCTTTATAGGCAATACAGTTGAAAAGGAGCGGATATCTCTAGCACAATCACAGAAGTTGGAAAGAAAAACGTTGGTATAACGAAGGTGGATGCGAAGAAGCCATGGGTAACAGAAGAAATACTTCAGCTGATCGATGAAAGAAGGAAGTACAAAAATGTTGAGATAAATTTAGGAATACTGGAAATACAAGTCGCTGAGGAATGAAATAAATAGTAATCAAAGGTAGTTAAGCTCGCCCCCGGTAGCTGAGTGGTCAGCGCGACAGAATGTCAATCCTTAGGGCCCAGGTTCGATTCCCGGCTGGGTTGGAGATTTTCTCCGCTCAGGGACTGTGTGTTGTGTTGTCCTAATCATCATCATTTCATCCCATTGACGCGGAAGTCGCCGAAGTGGTGTGAAATGGAAAGACTTGCATCCGGCGAACGGTCTACCCGACGGGAGGCTTTAGTCACATGACAAATTATTTTTAGGGTAGTTAAGACGAAATGGCTACATGATAAATTTGAAGAAATTGCAAAAGAAATGATTGTCGGAAGGACTGAATCAGAATTTACGAAAGTCGAAACTACATTCGGTGAAGTTAAAAGCAAGAGTGGTAACATTAAGAGGCCGACGGAAATTCCACTTCAAATGCAGAGGAGTGAGCGGATAGGGGCTAAGAGTACCATAAAAGCCTCTATGAGGGAGAAGATTTGCCTGATGTCATAGAAGAATAGACAGGGGATTCAGTATTAGAACCACAACTTGAAAGAAAAAATGGTTCAAATGGCTCTGAGCACTATGGGACTCAACTGCTGAGGTCATTAGTCCCCTAGAACTTAGAACTAGTTAAACCTAACTAACCTAAGGACATCACAAACATCCATGCGCGAGGCAGGATTCGAACCTGCGACCGTAGCGGTCTTGCGGTTCCAGACTGCAGCGCCTTTAACCGCACGGCCACTTCGGCAATTTGAAAGAGCTTTGGAAGAATTAAAATCAAATAAGGCAGAAGGAATAGAGAGCATTCCATCAGAACTTCTAAAATCGTTGGGGGAAGAGGCAACAAAATAACTATTCACATTTGTTTGGAGAATGTATGAGTCTCGAGACATACCGTCTGACTTTCAGAAAAATGTCATCTACACGAGCTGACAAGTGCGAGAATTATCGCACAATCAGCTTAACAGCTCATGCATCCAAGTTACTGACAAGTATAATATACAGGAGAAAGGAAAAGAAAGTTGAGGACGCCTTACATTTGGCTTTGGGAAAAATAAAGGCACCAGAGAGGCAATTCTGACGTTTCAGTTGCTAATGGAAGCGAGACTAAAGAAAAGACACGTATATATGATTCGTTGCCCTGGAAAAACAGTTCGACAATTTAAAATGCACTATGTTCGATATGATGAGGAAAAAGGGGTAAGATATAGGGAGAGACGGGTAATATACAGGATGTACAAGAGCCAAGAGGGAATAATTAGAGCGAAAGACCAGGAATGAAGTGCTCGGATTACAAACGGTGTAAGACAGGAATGGAGTCTTTCGTCCATACTGTTCAATCTTTGCATCGAAGACGTAATGGTGAAAATAAAAGAAAGGTACAAGAGTGAAATTAAAGTTCAAGGTGAAAGATAACAACGATAAGTTTCGCTGATCACGTTGTTATCCTAAACAAAAGTGAAGAAGAACTACAGGATCTGCTAAATGAAATGGACAGTGTAATGAGCACTATGGGACTTAACATCTGAGATCATCAGTCCCCTAGAACTTAGTACTACTTAAACCTAACTAACCTAAGGACATCACACACATCCATACCCGAGGCAGGATTCGAACCTGCGACCGTAGCAGTAGCGCAGTTCCGGACTGAAGCGCCTAGAACCGCTCTGCCAGCGCGGCCGGCGAACAGTGTAATGAGTACAGAATATGGACCAAGGGCAAATCGAAGGAAGTCGAACGTATTGAGAAGTAGCATAAATGAGAACAGCGAGACACTTAACATTAGCATTGATGGTCACAAAGTAGATGAGGTTAAGAAATTCTACTACCTAGGCAGCAAAATAACCAATGACCGAGAGAGAAAAGAGGACATCAAAAGCAGGCTAGCAATGGCAAAACGGGTATTTCTGGCCAAGATAAGTCTACTAGTATGAAACATAGGGCTTAATTTGAGGAAGAAATTTCTGAGAATGTACGTTTGTTGCAGAGAATTGTATGGTAGTGGAACATGGACTACGGGAAACCAGAACAGAAGAGAACTGAAGCATCTGATATGTGGTGCTACATGTGAAAGTTGAAATTAAGTGGACTGATAAGGAAAGGAATGAGGAGGTTATGCGCAGAATCGGCGAGGAAGGGAACATTGGGAAAACATGGACAAGAAGTTGCAGGATGATAGGACAACTGTTAAGACATCAGGAAATGATTTCCACGGTACTATTGGGAGCCGTAGAGGGTAAAAACTGTAGAGGAAGGCAGAGATTGGAATACATCCATCGAATAATTGTGGACGTAGGTTGCAAGTGCTACTCTGAGATGTAGAGGTTTGCGCAGGAAAGGAATTCATGACAGAGCGCATGTAACTATTTAGAAGAGTGATGACTAAGAAACTGGTGTGGGATGTCTTTACGTGGAATGGATTGGGTTCTCTGGTCCAACTGAGGCAGCACAGCTCAATATTTCTCCAAGGAACTTGTAACAAGTTGTTGAGTCCATGCCACATCGAGCTACCGCACTACGCCGTGCAGGAGGGGGTCGGACACGATATTTAAGGGGTACCTCTTGACTTTTTTCATCTCAGTGTATTCTGTAGGGTAAAAAACTATTTAAAATTGTACTTGATGTGAACGATTTTGCAAATCATAAACCAGTTGTAGCTAAACTAGTCAAGTTTCTATCAATGTGTATTTGTGATTCTTGAACTTTTACCCTCATAATGAGAATTTGGTGTAGTTTTGGAACTGCAGCCGGATGACGTCGAGACCTTTCTGTGATATTTCTGCTGACAACCATCCAGTCATTTTCATGTACGTGTTTTACACTGGGAGAGCAGGAGCCAAAAATAGGCGCCGAGTCGCACGAGCGTAGGTGTCCGCTGCATGAAAGCTCTCCGTGGAGTCTAGCGCCCTCTTCGAATATCGCACCACCTCCGGCGCGCAGGCACCTGCGTAAAGATAATAATACATACACGTCCTCCCGTCGGTGTGTGGGTCCGCAGAGTTAAAATTTATATATCAAACAGAGATATCAAACCTTACCGCCGTAAGAGCCATTTGGCGTAAAAACCTTTTTTCTAAATGCGTTAAAGAAATCACCGCGACACACGCCTTACCTATTTGAATGCCGCCATCGTTATTAATACTCTACTGGCC
Organism: Schistocerca nitens; assembly: GCF_023898315.1. Classification (NCBI taxonomy): domain Eukaryota; kingdom Metazoa; phylum Arthropoda; class Insecta; order Orthoptera; family Acrididae; genus Schistocerca; species Schistocerca nitens. Next base: position 576,197,295 of record NC_064617.1, read on the forward strand.
ATTAAAATTGCTTCACCACGAAGATGACGTGCTACAGACGCGAAATTTAACCGACAGGAAGAAGATGCTGTGATATGCAAATGATTAGCTTTTCAGAGCATTCACACAAGGTTGGCGCCGGTGGCGACACCTACAACGTGCTGACATGAGGAAAGTTTCCAACCGATTTCTCATACACAAACAGCAGTTGACCGGCGTTGCCTGGTGAAACGTTGTTGTGATGCCTCGTGTATGGAGGAGAAATGCGTACCGTCACGTTTCCGACTTTGATAAAGGTCTGATTGTAGCCTATCGTGATTGCGGTTTATCGTATCGCCACATTGCTGCTCGCGTTGGTTGAGATCCAATGACTGTTAGCAGAATATGGAATCGGTGGATTCACGAGGATAATACGGAACGCCGTGCTGGATCCCAACGGCTTCGTATCACTAGCAGACGAGATGACAGGCATCTTATCCGCATGGCTGTAACGGATCGTGCAGCCACGTCTCGATTCCTGAGTCAACAGATGGGGACGTTTGCAACACAAAACCATCTGCACGAACAGTTCGACGACGTTTGCAGCAGCATGGTCTATCAGCTCGGAGACCATGGCTGCGGTTACCCTTGATGCTGCATCACAGACAGGAGCGCCTGCGATGGGGTACACAACGACGAACCTGTGTGCACAAATGGCAAAACGTCATTTTTTCGGATGAATCCAGGTTCTGTTTACAGCATCATGATGGTCGCATCCGTGTTTGGCGACATCGCGGTGAACGCACATTGGAAGCATGTATTCGTCATCGCCAAACTGGCGTATCACCCGGCGTGATGGTATGGGGTGCCATTGGTTACACGTCTCGGTCACCTATTGTTCGCATAGACGGCACTTTGAACAGTGGACGTTACAATTCAGATGTGTTACGACCCGTGGCTCTACCCAGGAATCGATCCCTGCGAAACCCAACATTTCAGCAGGATAATGCACGACCGCATGTTGCAGGTCCTGTTCGGGCGTTTGTGGACACAGAAAATGTTTGACTGCTGCCCTGGCCAGCACATTCTCCAGATCTCTCACCAATTGAAAACGTCTGGTCAATGGTGGCCGAGCAACTGGCTCGTCACAATACGCCAGTCACTACTCTTGATGAACTGTGGTATCGTGTTGAAGGTGCATGGGCAGCTGTACCTGTACACGCCATCCAAGCTCTGTTTGACTGAGTGCCCAGGCGTATCAAGGCCAGGTTATTACGGCCAGAGGTGGTTGTTCTGTGTACTGATTTCTCAGGATCTATGCACCCAAATTGCGTGAAAATGTAATCACACGTCAGTTCTAGTATAATATATTTGTCCAATGAATATCCGTTTATCATCTGCATTTCTTCTTGGTGTAGCAATTTTAAGGCCAGTAGTGTAAGATCTTCCTTAATAATGAGACCCTACAAGGTTCTCTTCGGACCCAAGATTCCTGTGGCAGAATAATTCATTGAATTCCCTGTGGAAGTGTGAGTGTGGCAATCATGTTCAACGCACCTTTCACGTACTCAGCGTAGGTACGACCACACTAGCACGGTATTCATTAGACTCTAGCGTTCCAGATTTCCACACAATCCTTTACTGCATCAAGAAAGCAGAGTTCTTTTCTGTGGCTGGAAGGTTACTTTATCGTAACGTTTTCTTAGGATTCGCCTAATTACGATGAGACGCCCGCGACTTAAACAGGTCCTTCTTCTCTAAATGTTGCTAGTGATCAGGTTTCTTGCTAAAAGTCGTACTGATTTGATGTGGAGAATATCCGTTATTTCGGAACATAGGCTGTACGTGTTCCAGCTCCTTTGCAAGGCTGTCTCCTAGAGACGCAGCAGGTGCCCAATGCATCAACGATGGATGGCAATTAGTTTGCTAATACTGTTTGTATGTGGGATTACGATAAACGGAATGCCACAGTGACTCGTCCAGTTGTCGGCTGACCAAGACGTCCAGAAACGGCAGACAACGGCCCTTCTCCAGTTCCAACGTAAATGGGCTATTCTCATGTATTAAATTCAGATGCTGCAAAACTCGTAATAGCTCTGCTTCATCAATGGGCCACACTACGAAAGTATCATCCTTATATCGCCAGAAGACTTTTGGTATGTTCCGCTGATCGAATGCCCTTTTGTAACTTTTCAGAAGAGACTTCTATAATCAGTTTTAACCTTGCACTGAGGTGCAACTTTCATAAGAGAGTTTTTGCTTTTTCTTCTCCATCAAACCTTTAGGCTTCAACCTGACTGTATACGTTGTGTAACTCTATGTTCACGAGTGGCTGTATGTAGCCATTAATTTTACTAGACGTGAGGCATCTAAGTTTAAAGTACCTAAATACGTTATTACGTACATCACAGACATTCCTTACTACACAAAGCAGCTAACCAATTATTATGTTGCTGTATAAACTTTACACGTAACCTCAATATTCGGGTAGCTAACACAAAACGCTTACACAGCCACACAACTAAATAATATTAGTACTCGTCTCGAATCAGTTAACTTTCACTGAATGTAATCTTAATTGACAATCACGGTTCCCTATGTGCACAGGACAATGTTTAATTGTGGTCCTAATAATCACTTGTCTTACCTGGGAGACAGCAGATAGACAGGCAATTGAGATGTTATTGCAATTCTCGGAAAAATGCTGATAGTAATCGCGCTTCTTTTGTTTCATTGCTGAAATATAACTTCTGAAGCGCAATAAAAGTAAAAAATAGAATCTCGCGAGCTGCAATGCGAGTCCGAATTGCTATGTTATAAGACTTTTAAATTAGCAAGTAGGACGTGGAAGCTAAGTGTCAAAAAAATTTTAAAAAATTTAGATTTAATTGTTTATTAATCACAATATGTGAACATGACTACATTAGTGGTCATTGTTACTATAATGTGCATAGGAAATAAAACACATGAAAGTAAATCTGTAAGCAAAAAGTTTTACGTTCATGATATTAACTCTACACACAAAATTTACGTTCAGTATCTAAAAAATTAAAATGGATAAAGAGTGATGTGTTCTTTTTCGGAGTTCATGCATTTGCGAGATACGCGAAACTGCTGTATCTTAATAGTCGAACAATGGGAATTACGGAACATTGCAAAGCAAAACTGAAAAGGTTCCTTAAACACAACATCCCACTTTTCTGCAAAGCTAGAGCATACGGCTGGATGTTACCATGTTCAGTATGTTCCAAGATGCTGCAGAAACATTCGAAAATCAGGCCTGTACACTAGCATACGCTCCTCCTTCAGCCAAAACTCGACTGGCTACTTGTTAACAATATAAACTTTGGAATCCACAGTGTCTCCTTTAAACTTGGACTCAGGGAAAGGGTTTGCTGTGGCCAATATCACAAACAAAACTGCCACTTCTCATAATGTAACAGCCTTTCACTCTACTTGAAGTCTTCTATAAGAAAGTTTGCAACCAGTGTGTAGAGAGGACAATCCATGGCCACACCATCGATTTTCTCGAAATATTTACTGTTGTATAGAAAGTAAGCTGAGGAAAGGGCATGATGCAACAGTGCCTTTATATCGGTGCCAATGAGTGACACTGAATTCATGAGAGGACAACAGAGAAGAGTGAGATAACGTCGAAACTAACTAATAATCCATATAAATTGAGTCACAGTGAGCTCAGTGTATGCATAAAGTCACCAGAATTATGTATGTGATGCGAGCAATTTTAACTCTGCGGGCCCACTTTCCGACAAGGAGAGTGCTTTCAGTATCACCATAACGCAGGCGCCTACGCGTCACGGATGGGGAAATATTCGAAGAGGGTGCTAAACTCGACAGAGAGCCCGCATGCAGTAGTAACCTATGAGCATGCGCCTCCGCGCCAGTTTTTTGTATGAACTTAGTGACCTTCAGCAGGCTGGCCGGAGTGGCCGAGCGGTTCTAGGCGCTTTAGTCTGGAATCTCGCGACCTCTACGGTCGCAGGTTCGAATCCTGCCTCGGGCACGGATGTGTGTGATGTCCTTAGGTTAGTTAGGTTTAAGTAGTTCTAAGTTCTAGGGGACTGATGACCTCAGATGTTAAGTCCAATAGTGCTCAGAGCCATTTTTGACCTTCAGCAGCATACATGCACCTGAAGATAGCTGAGTAATTGTCAGCCGAAATATCGTGGCAAGAGGTTGACGTTATCTGGCAAAACTTCATCGAATATCCTATACCTTAAATATTAATACAGATCGTCAAGGTTTTTGGGGACGTAAAAAGATAATTCCACTCTTCAGTTTGCTGAGAGTAACAAGGAACTTATGCAACAGACTTGTTAATTATTTGTCTGTATACAGACAAACTCATCTAAACATTTATTATTTTGTTACTCCTCTCCTAAGTAAAAATTACGTCAACATACTGGCTGGGGAGCACGGAAGGAGCCTCCAAATGTGCATTTTCACTCGAAGCCACCTAAGACTGGAAAATGGCGCCGCTCTCTAGAAACGATGTACACGAGGGCATCGACCAATCCTCAAATCAAATAAAAGGCACTTCTCAGAGCTACCTCTGAATATTTCTAGTCTGAATGTCGAGGGAGTAACAATAAACAAACAAGACATAATTTCGCAGCTATGCCAAAGGTATAAATGGGACATACTGTGTCTACAGGAAACGCACAGGGATGAGTCAGCACATAGACTCCAGATAAATGGAATGCATCTAACCGTAGAAGTTCCACAAACTAAATATGGTAGTGCAGTTCTCATCAGACCTGACCTGGCCTTAACTTCCACTGGGAAAACAGCAGTAAATGGCAATAAGATCTTAACTACCGAATGCAGAACCTTCATAGTAACATCTGCATTTAAACCCCCAGGCGAAAAACTTAAGCATATGCTGCCGGTTAGTTACATAAACCAAAAGACGCAGTTTATAGTAGGTGATTTCGACAGCCATAGTATAAACTGGGGATACAACGAAACTGATAGAAATGGCCAGTTGCTAGAAAAATGGAGAGAAATAACTTCTTTCTGCTACATGACTCAAAGTTGCCTTACTCTTTCATGAGCAAAATTTGGAAACGGGGCTATAATCCTGACAACTGCTTTGTCAGCAGCAAGAATCGGGATAGATGTGTTAAAATTATATACGAAGCTCTTCAAAAAATAGAACGTAGGCCCGTTACAATTCAGATATTCTCGGCAATCAAATCTGTTAACAAACATTTTCGAAGAAGGTTCAGTTTTAAAAAAGCCAGATGGACGGACTTCTGCAGCGAACTAGACGAGGAAATTAACAACATAAATCCCATACTCGAAAAATACACACTTTTTGCACAAATTCTTAAAGTGTCAAAAAAAGACATTCCAAGAGAACTTTTAACCAGGACTCTTGGAGGGTACCAAAAACATCTTAGCGAAATATGAACAATTGTACTCAAAAGACCATTTCAGTGATGAGACACTAGCTTGTGGCACAACTCATAGTCAGAATGCGCAAGATCGGCGAAATTTTTCAGACGCTCGAAGTATAGCGTGATCTTCAGTGCGAGATGCTTTTCATAGTTTCCACAACGAAACTTGGTCTCGAAATGTGACACGAAACCGAAAGAGATTATGGTTATATGTAAAGTACACCAGCAGCAAGAGGCAATCAATACACTAACTGAGAAACAGCAATTCCAGTGCCACTAATGTTGAGTTAGTAGACATAGTTTTCTGAAATTCGTTCACCAAAGAGGACGAGTAAATTTTCCAGAACTCGAATCAAGAGCAACTGCCAACGTCGGTAACTTACATGCAAATATCCTCTGTGTAAAGAATCAGCTTAAATCACTTAATAAACGCAAGGGCTCCAGTCCAGACTGTATACCAGTTAGGTTCCTTTCAGAGGATGCTGAAATAGTAGCTCCGTACTTAGAAATCATATAAAATTGCTCGTTCGTCGAAAGTTCTGTACCTGAAGACTGGAAAATTTGCACAAGTCACAGCAACACTCAAGAAAAGACATAGGAGTAATCCGCTGAATTACATACCCATGTCACCAATGTCGATTAGGAGCAGGATATAGAACATTACTATGTTAGAGCATTATTAACTAACTCGAAGAGAGCGATTTACCTACGAAGAAACAACACGGGTTCAGAAAATGATATTCTTGTGAAACACAACTAGCTTTTTATTCTCAATGAGGTGATGTCCAATTGATTCGATATTTTTAGATCACAGAAGATTTTTAACATCGTTTCTCACAAGTGACTTCTAATCAAATTGCGTTCCTACGGTGTACCGTCACGGGGTCCCGCGTTCGATTCCCGTCGGGCTAGGGATTTTCTCTGCCCTGGGACTGGGTGTTTGTGTTGTCCTCATCATTTCATCATCATCAGCATCATCATCAGCATCATCATCATCATCATCATTCGTGATATTACCTCGATTGGATTGTGTAAAAATTGGACTGTGTAAAAATTGAGACTCTGTACGGGCGCTGATGACCGCGCAGTTGAGCGCACCACAAACCAAACACCATCATCCTACGGGGTATCGTCTCAGTTGTGCCACTGGATTCGTGATTTCCTGCCAGAAAGGTCACAGTTCGTAGTAACTGATTAAAAGTGATCAAGTAAAATTGACGTCATGTGTGGCATGCCCCAAAGAAGTGTTACAGGCCCTTAGATATGCCTGATCTATATAAACGACTTAGGAGACAGTCTGAGCAGCACTTTTAGACTGTTTGCAGATGATAGTGTCACTTAGCGTCTCGTAAGGGCATCAAATGACCAAAACCAATTGCAAAACGATTTAGAAAAGTTATCTGTATGGTGAGAAAAAGTGGCAATTGACCTCGATTCATCTATATGAATACTAGAAGGAACCCGCTAAATTAATGTTACACGATAAATTACAAAAAAAAAAAAATGGCTCAAATGGCTCTGAGCACTATGGGACTCAACTGCTGAGGTCATTAGTCCCCTAGAACTTAGAACTAGTTAAACCTAACTAACCTAAGGACATCACAAACATCCATGCCCGAGGCAGGATTCGAACCTGCGACCGTAGCGGTCTTGCGGTTCCAGAGTGCAGCGCCTTTAACCGCACGGCCACTTCGGCCGGCGATAAATTACACAAATCTAAAGATTGAGAATTCAATTATAATCAAACATGATTAATGTAAATCGGAACGATCATGTAGACAATAAACAGTTTTTCATGTTGGTGAGCAACAGTCATACACACAGCCATTTGACTGTATTGTTGTTTCGGCCTTTGATGCCATTTTAAAGTGATTGAATTTAGGTCACTATCATGTATATGTTTAAGTGTTAACATACATAATATTTGTTAATGGCATACACTCAGTCACTTGGAAATAGCATAAAAGCCCGAAACCTAGATCGTAATTAAATAAACAACAACACATAGATAATGTTGAGGGCAAAACAAACCAAAATCTGCGATTCATTGGCAGAAAGAAAATGTAACAGGTGTACTAAATAAACTGCCTACGCTACGCTTGTCCGCCCCGTTCTGGAGGAACTATTGCTGGGCGGCGTGGATCCGGGTCAGATAGAACTGACAGAGTACCTTGAAGCAGTTGTGAGAAGGGCATCTTGTTTTGTATTCTCGCGAAATAGGGGAGAGAGCGCCACAGATATGATACAGGAATTTGGGTGGCAATTATTAGAAAAAGGCGTTTTTCGTTGCGCCAGGATCTTCTCATTGAATTTCAATCACCAACTATCTCCTCTGAAGGCGAAAATATTTCGCTGGCGTACTCTTACGTAGTGACAAATGATCATCATAATAAAATAACAGATATCACAGCTCGCACGAAAAGGTTTAAGTGTTCATTTTTCATGTGCTCTGTTCGAGAGTGGAACGGTAGAGAAATAGTTTTGATGAACCCTCTGCCAAAGCTTTACGTAGGTAAGAAAAGGGGTTCGCTACGCATTCAACCACCTAGTTTCAATTACTTTTCAAGGTCATCCAACAACATTTCCTACATACATCGAGGGACGCATGTCACCTAGTTTATTACGCTGATACAAAACACTCACCCTGCTGGCGGTGTGGAGGGAGGGAAAATAGGTGTGAAAAACGAATCAGCATGTTCTGGGCTGCTGGAGAGAGGGAGGAGTGTACTTCATTTATTGTTTGGACAATTTATTTGGCTACAGACTTCACCTAATTTATTTTTTACGCTTTGTGGGACTTCGGCCTCACGTAAGGCTGGCACCGGCGGACATGAGTTTTCTAAGAGAAAGTAAGAATGTATGTGTGTCCGGCATATGCCAGCGGATGCCGGACGCATGTGGGCGATAGAAAGTGAAAATGTTTGTGCCCGGCTGACGGCGGCGGTGTGAGAGGGGGGTAGTCGAGTCTTGTTCGTAGTACCAGCGTGCGACAATGTGACATATCGCGAAGCACAACCCCTTGTGACGGTAACACGAAACTAATGCTGTAGATAATAAATTATATTGGAATTGAATGTTAGCTCTTAGAGCAAAAAATTCGAAATTCGAGGAGGATGGCAAACACACTTGATCGTGGTACTGTTTGTAATTGTGTAAATAAAGACTTATGTCCAGTGCATGTAATACAGCTATCGATATCCCATCCTCTTGTAGTGGTAACATAACACTAATGCTGTAGGTAGATAATAAATTTAAACAAATTTAAAGAAATTTAAACAAATTTATAGACATTTAAAGAAATTTAAACACGTTTATAGAAATTATATTCGAGTTAAAAGAGCAGCCTCTAGTGGGGGCGACACCATACCAACTCTGCTCAGCAAAATTTTCCAAGAGGATGGCTAACAAAATTGATAGTGGAACTGCTTGTAATTGTTTAAATAATAACTTATGTCCATTTCCTAGGACGAGGTGGGTTATGCTAGTGGAGTTAGCTCAACTGACCCATCTTCCCGTCAAAATTCAAACTTCTGCGAATTTGTAGGATGGGGTGACCTAGGTTAGTGGAGGTAGCCCAATCGAACTATCTTCCAACCATTTTTGGGTAACGGTACTCGTATCATGAGCTGACGTCATTCGTGTCATCAGCTGACGTCACGTACTTGCGTCACGGCCGCCATATTGGATTTGGGGCCGCGTCCCTGTTGCCCTACTACTAAAGCGAGTAGCAGCATGGCTCAGTGTAACTGTATACACACATACAAAACAGAACCGAATCAGTAAACGGAAACGTGCATTTGCGTGCTGTGGAGGTAAATGTAAATTGAAACCCCCTGTGTAGATAAATTTAACGAAACAAAATCGTTCCTAAGAGGCTGTGAGTTTAAAATAGTCCATTAGCTAGTTTCGAGCATTGCTCTTCTCAAGAACGTAAAAGATCTGGGCAGATCATCCTAGTCAGTAGTATAAAAAAGAAATCACGTCACATGCAAATTTATGTACAGCATGATTCAATACTGTACATGCGTGTTTTAAAGCTCCCTCCATGGTTTAGTGCCCTGGCAAAGTCTAGGGACATGCAACAGACTACCGACAATACATTAACAAGGAAAATATGTTTTGTGTAAATAAGGCACCTACAACGTTTTCAGTTTCCACTCTTCAAATGATTTACAATGGACATAAATTTGTTAGTCTTTGGACTATACGGCCGGCTAGATGCACTGCGTATGCCGAGCGAGTCACACATTTTGTTCCGGGACTCATATAATCAAATATCCAAATAGACATTCGGCCTTCATACTTTTGTATCGAACCTATTGTTTCAGAAATGGATGGAAATTAGCACCAACCCACAGTTCCGACTAAGATTTCCGGGGCGTTTCCCTTCGTTCTAAGACAAGTGCCGAAACTGGAAAATCCTTCCACGTCGCTACACCCTGCGCCCCGCCGCAATCTCACCTGGTGTGCTCTATAATACGTGGGGTCTCCAGCAGCTCGTACTGACAAGGCCTTATACAAAACCCTTGCCGAGTTGTGCTAGAGACATGACACAAGTTGTCGGCTTGTCACACGTAATTTTAAAGACCAAATCCAAAACACTGACCATGCAATTCTTTTATATGAATGCGTGAACAGACACCAAGTGTTCATATAAGTGATTCGTCTCGATGGGCAATGAATCCACAACCGTCAGTGCGAAAAACCCAATACTGCTCGAAATCATTGTAGAGAGTGAACAATTGTAAAATACAGTTGCAAAACAGCTACGTTAAATATATCAGCAACCGTAATTATGATATCACATAACGATGGTACGTTATTAGTAACATAATAACGGAGGGGGCGGGGCGGGCGGGGGGGCGGCAGGAGAGAATGCACAGGAAAGGGAAGGAACTAATTATAATACTTTAATACTTGCTTTGGGAATTTGCGCGGAATCAGAGGAGATGAAGAAAAATGTATGCCGGATAGGGACTCGAATCCGAGATCTCCTGCTTACTAGGTAGTTGCGTTAACCACTGTGCCACCCACACACAGTATTAATCGCCAATTTCGGCACGCTCCTTTGATTTCTCACATTCCCACCTAGTGTTACCTAGCCACAGTCTCAGTCAATGTCTTCCATGCTGGCTAATTTTAGATTATCGTTGGAGGTCGGAGCACCCGCACTGAAGGCTGTGGATTCGTTGCCCATCGAGGCGAATTAGTTATATGAATGCGTGGAGTCTGTTTTTACGGACATGTCCAAAAGAAGAGACACGACGCATTCATATAGTTAATGACACTGTTAAACAAGATGCATTGTCTTTGAAAATATAAAAGAACTAAACCAGCCTTGGTGGTGGTTATCGCGTAGTGTAAATAAAATTATGAGCGAAGTGCGTTAAATTAGCTACAATTATTTGAAATGGAAGAAAACGTACACCAATGATTACACAAAGCTTTATCGTCACCGGTTGATAACCCCGTATATAGTATACAATCACACAATCAATTGTGAAGTAATTACATACATTATAACAGAAGCAGTCACAGTGATCATGCAAGGAGATCACGACTGTAGAATAAAAGCAGCTACGATAAACAATGTCTTATGATGGAACGTATAGAAGAACTGAACGTAAGTGAACTGGGTACTTCTTCTTCGTTGCTAACAAACTAAAAGCGAGCCCTACTGAATTTGCTACATGTCTGTACAATAACATAACAGATGCGAGAGATTACATTAATCTTCTTTTCTTTAATTTCAGTTCTGTAATTAAAGTTTTGTCATTGCTTGTTGCGATTATGATCGCGCTGTAGACTAACGCACTCGACAGAGGCCACCTACAGGGTGGTTGTAATTAAATTGCAGCTACTCACAAAGGCACCGTGTAGGCTTTAATTTTCGTATGGCAGCGAAACTAGGTACATATTCTAATGCCTTAATGCGGAAACGATTCACGCTGGAAAAAAATAGTTCGAATTTTGGCCACCAGTTGCAAATATGGCGCTGTGAATGCAAGAAAGACGTATAAAAATGTTTCCATGTGTAATGGATTAGGACCGGGACGTGTGGATAAAAGGTCACACAAGTAATAAGGGCATAGTGATTATTATTTAAGGCCACTTGCACAAATTGTTAAATATGAGTACCAGAGACGTTGACGAGACGCTTCATCTGTGGAAAGACATTATCAACAGTTGTTCGCAGCACTCCCTGTGGAATATGAGTAATGTGTTCCTTTATACTACCCTTCAGATCAGGTAGCGACGGAATGTGTTCTTGATAAAAGCGTTATTTTAGATATCCGTAGAGACAGGAGATCTGGATAACCTCTGGAGGTAACACGTTCGTGGAAGATTGCGTTAACCAGATCTTTCACTTAGCGAGCGACATGAAGTGTTGCCCCACCTTGCGTGAAATCATTAGTTTCCACACAGCTTGCGCTCTTCCAAAGCAGGAATCACATGCAACACAAGGACGTCTCGATCACGTACAGACGTCATGGTACACCTGACAGGTTCTCTGGATATAATGTCTTCAAAGAAGGACGGACCGATAGTATGAGTATTTCTGAATGCACACCACAGAGGCACATAGGGTCAGTGCAACGGCTCTTAGTGCACAACACACCAACAATACCAAAATTAGACAGTTCTGTGTATTCACTCCACCCTGTAATGTAAAATGTGCGTCGCCACTCCATACAATATTGCCCGCCCACATGTCATCAACAAGAGCAAATTCAGACGGATGCTGTGGATTATGAAGTTTCAGTTGCTGCAGCGTCTTGATTGTACGCCTAGCAGTGTATAAAATATACCGGAAAACTGTCCCTACAGTTGACAGCATGGACAATTCTCGCGGTACTGCACGATCGATAGCACTGCGTGGGACACGTGCTGCACGGTCAGTTACAGTAGCAGCAACCTCGTTAATAACTTCCACGGGGACAGGACGCCTTCGTCTTCCAGGTGGCACCCCCAAAAATTTCATTATCATCTCCTTTAAACTATTTAATGCCGCGCGGGATTAGCCGAGCGGTCTATGGCTTGGTTCAAATGGCTCTGAGCACTATGGGACTTAACACCTGATGTCATCAGTCCCCTAGAACTTAGAACTACTTAAACCTAACTAACCTAAGGACATCACACACATCCATGCCCGAGGCAGGATTCGAACCTGCGACCGTAGCGGTCGCGCGGTTCAAGACTACAGCGCCTAGAACCGCTCGGCGATCCGGCCGGCGCCGAGCGGTCTAGGCGCTGCAGTCATAGACTGTGCGGCTGATCCCGGCGGAGGTTCGAGTCCTCCCTCGGGCATGGGTGTTTGTGTTTGTCCTTAGGATAATTTAGTGTGTAAGCTTAGGGACTGATGACCTTCGCAGTTAAGTCCCATAAGATTTCACACACACACAAACCATTTAATGACATCGGGCCTCTCCTGAAACCATTCTGTCGGCGATACACTCTGAATGCAGCACTGTAATTGCTGCTGTTCATATAAAACAGTTTCGCTTACAGCGCACGGCCTCTCTTCTCGATAGCCAATCTGTTCACTGACGTTTTGGCTTGTCAAATGACAGCTTGGATGTCATACCGTCGTACAAACTGTGCACAGCGCCAGATTTTCACCTGGTGGCCAAAATTAGCATAAAATATTTTCCAGCTAAATGGGCCCGTATTAACGCCTTAGCACATCTACCACGTTTCCCTGCCATACGATAATTACAGCCCACACTGGACCTCCGTGCGTAGGTGCACTTTAATTATAACCTCCCGGTGCTATGTTTACATGTTTACCTTTCTCGTGAAGCGGCCCTGTGAGACCAGTTTTCTTTACGCATCGTGTTGTGTCTGCTTGGCTTGCTTCCACCAGGCAGTTGCCATATTGTTTATGACAAGTTATTTTGGTTTTTAGATTTCGTCTTTAACATTACACACCATAATTAGACCACTTTTCTCATGACTCAAACATAACGCGGTGAACATTTAGTTTAAGGCTGTTATCAGTGTGATTTCCCTGTTTTATTCGTTACGATCCTGTAGCTCTAGCCAAATTTCCTGTTTTGTTTAAGTACAAGCTATACAAACATTTGTCAGCTCTGTAAGGATGTTAGTGGTGAGTAATACTCAATTATACAAAAAATAAATGTCACGGGATACATATAACTTCAAAACGTATCAATGTGTAAGTGTTGTGTGTGTGTGTGTGTGAAATCTTATGGGACTTAACTGCTAAGGTCATCAGTCCCTAAGCTTATACACTACCTAACCTAAATTATCCTAAGGACAAACACACACACTCATGCCCGAGGGAGGACTCGAACCTCCGCCGTGACCAGCCGCACAGTCCATGACTGCAGCGCCCTAGACCGCTCGGCTAATCCCGAGCCACCGTGTAAGTGTTAAACATATATTCTACATAGAGTACGAGCAGCCATATGTAATGACATCAGCAACCTACTACAATATTATAAATACGCCATAAGTGGCAGTAACTCTTCCGCATACCATACGTTATGTTCAGGTGAGATGTTCAAAGTGACTTCCTGCATCCCCAAACATTCAGCGACTCTCTGAATCATGCTTCTCGAAACAATTTTCACTCACAATCACAATAACAGCATTTACGTGCGCTACCAGTTCTTCCACATTCATCGATGAAATAGACGAACGTGCTCCTTCAGGTGACCGTATAGGGAAAAAAATCAGATGATTTAGGTTAGACGAAAGCGGCGACGAGAAATTGAAGATACGATCGATCCATTTCCAAGGAAAGACTATGCTTTAAGTACCACTGCACAGTGTGTACATGTGCAGTCAGAAGCTTCAGGTCTTTTCTTTAAATTTGATAATGGAAATATAGGACAGAATTTTGATATGTATCTTGGAAATTTCTCTTATAAAATGATGTCTAGGGTTCCATCACACACAGCCGTGTCATAAAAAGATTTCTAGGGTTCGGCGATACGCCGCCGTATCTACGTCCCCTCCGTATCTACGTCCCGTAATCGTTAAAGTTTAGCCAAGCGGGGTAGCCGTGCGGTCTTGGGCGCCTTGTCACGGTTCGCACGGCTACACCTGTGTGAGGTCCCAATTGTCCCTCGGGCGTGGGTGTGTGTGTTGTCCTTACGGTAAGTTAGTTTAAATCGTTCAAATGGCTCTGAGCACTATGGGACTTAACATCCTTGGTCATCAGTCCCCTAGAACGTAGAACTACTTAAACCCAACTAACCTAAGGACATCACACAACACCAAGTCATCACGAGGCAGAGAAAATCCCTGACCCCACCAGGAATCGAACCCGGGAACCCGGGCGTGGGAAGCGAGAACGCTACCGAAGTGGTAACGACGACGAAGTATGTGCATTTACTATATTGATCGGCATGGGATCAGTACTTCAGCGACACAATGTTTCAGCACTGACTGAATTTAATACAATAAAACTTGATTGCATGTTATATTAAGACGTTCAGCCTAGTTTAAAATCACAGTTCTGCGGCACTCCCCCCTCTCATCAAAAAGCCAACAGACTCTGCATGGGGGCTTAATTAAAATAAGAATGCAAATAATTTGAATTTTTTGTTTCAGTAGCTGTCTGTTCGGTTACGAAGTCTCGTAACGGTTGGCCCTGACTAGTATTATTACGCAATCTGACTGCATAGAACAACAACAAAGAATGAAATGGAAATTTTCATTAACACAATTAATTAATTAAGTCCCCAGCAACTATAAAACCTACGAAACCAAAGCACAAGTGTAACTGTTCTGTGTGTGGAAGTATGACTCAACGTACGCATCTGGCACGGTTCTTCTTCAACAACACAAGAAATTTTAAATATCATTTATACTGAATTAATTAAAGAAAATAGAAATACCATAATTACTCAAGAAAACCAGAATTACACTCTAATACAAGAACACAAGCCAGATGCTTTGTTGACTGAACCTGTAATGACGCATTATTCAGGACATTGAAATAATGAGAAAGAAAAGAAAAGTAGTTTGTTACCTTAATTTATATTGATGAAAAGCACTCTAGACATTACAATCTCTCCACACCGACTCGCTACTATCACATCTCAACAAGAACTTTTCAGTATCACATCTCAGCAAGCACTGCCTACTAGCTCATCTCAACAAACACTCCTCACTACGACATCTCAGCACTGACTACCACGAGTTCTCCCAAAGCACTGCCCACTACGAGTTCTCAATAATCACTGCCAGTGGAGGCGGCGGAACAATACTCTCTAGCGCGATCTCTGGCGCTGTGGCTCAGTGTAGCCACCTCTCATATGCCCTTCCTCCACAGGCTAGAATTTGATGGTATTTTTGCCAGCATTGGTGGTGAAAATAACACCAAATTCGTCAAAAAAAATACAGACAAAAATAAAAGATAGTATTAATGCGTAAATATCATATAACTAGATAAAATCTTGGCTTTGCACTGACCTTTCAATAACCTAATATATAAAATACAGTAAGCAATACAAATTCCTTCATACATGTGACTTTACATAACAGTTTACACAAGTATTATGTTGTTCAACAGTTCAATCAATAGCGTCAGCAATGACGAATATGTGCAGGTAAGAGTCTCATAACTTTTCACAAACAGTAATACACAAAAAAATCAGTTTATACAAATATTCACATAAACGCTTTCCATAGCTCAAGAATAAGCAGTTGACAGTTCCAGCAGTAGCACCCAGCAATGGTCAACAGGTGCAAAAACCAACAAGTGACATTTTTTCAGTAGAAACAGTCCATCAGTGGCACCCAGTAATGTTGAATAGGTGCAGACACCAACAAGTAACACCATTTCAGTATAAGCAGTTCCATTAGTTGCACCAGCAATGTTGAGCAGGTGCACACAGCAACAGGTGACATCTTTTCAGTAGAAGCAGTCCACCAGTGGCACCCAGCAATGTTGAGCAGGTGCCGACACCAACAAGTGACATCATTTCGGTAGAAGCAGTCCATCAGTGGCACCCAGCAATGTTGAGCAGGTGCAGACATCAACAAGTAACACCGTTTCAGTATAAGCAGTTCCATCAGTGGCACCAGCAATGTTGAACAGGTGCAGATATCAACAGGTGACATCTTTTCAGTAGAAGCAGTCCATCAGTGGCACCCAGTAATGTTGAATAGGTGCAGACACCAACAAGTAACACCATTTCAGTATAA
The DNA here is from genome assembly GCF_023898315.1 of Schistocerca nitens. Classification (NCBI taxonomy): domain Eukaryota; kingdom Metazoa; phylum Arthropoda; class Insecta; order Orthoptera; family Acrididae; genus Schistocerca; species Schistocerca nitens. Next base: position 576,213,851 of record NC_064617.1, read on the forward strand.
GCAGTTCCATCAGTGGCACCAGCAATGTTGAACAGGTGCAGATATCAACAGGTGACATCTTTACAGTAGCAGTAGTCCATCAGTGGCACCCAGTAATGTTGAATAGGTGCAGACACCAACAAATAACACCATTTCAGTATAAGCAGTTCCATTAGTGGCACCAGCAATGTTGAACAGGTGCAGACCGCAGTCCATAATATTCACTTTCACTAATCACACTGTTCATCAGCAGAAATTAAACATGACTAAATGTCACACATCATGTTGAAAAGTGCAGCACCATCACTAATCAGACAGTTCAGGCATGAACAATAGTTTGAATACACATACAATGCTTTTACACTAAACATACAAATCATAACAAACACACAAATGATATCAGATAATTGTCCTATTAACTATTACAATACACAAATACCAGTAAACCTATAATATTTATGGGTGTCAGTGCAAGCCACAACAAAGAAGTAAAATAATATTTAGGAGATAGGTTGGGATCACTTCTCTGGGATTATAAAAGGAAAACACACAAAGCACACTCACTCATCTTTCATCCACATTAGTGCTACTGTGTAATTGAATAGTGTTAACTGTGTAAATGCAATTCTGTCAAAATTTTATGTTCATCATGTGTATCAAGTAGTAGTGGCAGCAATGTATAACAGTCAATAATAGTTAGTCAACGTCATAGTCATCATGTCAAGACCAATGTTTGCCAAGCCAGATCAAAATGTACGGTTGCTGAACAACTGTCAGTGAGCCAAGATATGCAAATACTTCCTCTCTTCAAAAAAAGTATATACTGCTTAGTGATTTAACAAAGTGTATGTGTAGACAATCTTCCTTCTACTTGAGTGTTCTAGTCTGCCATCTTTATCCTCCTTGTTCCATATAGACCAACAAAAAAAAAGTATGCTCCTCACTTACTTCACCTCTTATCCACCAAAACTCCAATAATCATCAGCATCACATAATCTCAATACTTCAATAATACCTCTTCAATACGTCGATCATCAATATCATTTACCTTACCTCTTGTCCACGAAAACTCCAATAATCATCAACTTCACATAATCTCAATACCTCAATCATACCTCTTCAATACGTCGATATATATAACCTCATTGCCAATATCATTTCACTTCCATAACAACTCTTTCCGCTAGTCAGTCTCCTCGAACAAGTGCAGACAAAATCCTAATGCAAACCTCAATTCATCATCTCATACAATCCGAAGACACAATGTCAACACACAACCTCTCGTGTAATCCATCTGATCCAAATCTGCTACTCATTATAAATTATAAGATACATTTTGTTTACCTTGTCCATCATTAAATAAAAGAAATGCGTACATGACCTCTAACAGACTTAGTTCGAATAACTCTCAGTAATTAATTACGATTACGGAGTGTGAATGATCATAATATTTCACAGTGTGTACACCACTTCAAGAATCATGGCAGAAGCAAACATGTGGAGTATTTCTTGTGTCAAGTGTCACTTCCTATTTCAATTACTCACGAAAAATGCAGTGTAATAACTGTCGATGGTCTAAACCTAGTGTTGGTATGTCATGTCGTTATCTTCCTTCCTATTAGCATAAATTTATACAGCTTCCATAAAACCTCCAGCTCATGTGACTTCTATGAAGTTTCTCGTACTAATGTCGTTCGTCGAATTATAGCAGTTCATTTTCTTATCTTAAAAATATAAGGCACTGAGCGTAAGCAAAACATGCAATAGCGAGTAAATATACCAGTAGAGAACAGAATGTCAACAAGTGGATGCAGCACAATCCCTACAACGAGGCTCTGCCAAGCAAACAATCTATAATTAATACCACAGTGTAACCTAAACTCTATGTTCGTACACAGTATATCAGCATTTCTATATTCTAAATTAAAGAGTAGTTATGACAACAAAACAGAAGTGTGTAAATATGCAATCCATACGCACAGCAGCAAACATATATCTTACGTAATAAACAAGTCATTAGCATCATTCAGCATAAGCAAATAAATGTTCATATGTAATCTTAATAAGTAAACATGAAGGCGCAAGCAGATAAATCACAAAGTGTAACCTACATACCTAACTACAGTCAGCACAATTAATCAGGTGACAATTATAATTTAAATAAATAAGCACAGCAGGCACATAATAGAAAAATATGACGTCAGTGAAAAAGCAGTGCAGCCAAGCGATGCATAACATATACAAATAACAAGCCTGTTCATTAATCAATCATCGTCAAAATCAGTAAATGTACACAAGCACGTCGCTTCACAAGTAAATTCATAGAACATGAAATTTAGCACAAAGTATGAGTCACGTAATCGCAAGCAGCAAATTACGTCTAAAGTACGTACCTAAGTGGAAATATGTTACCTGAAAAATAAACTCAATTAATAGTTACCCTTTTTAGTTTATTACTTTTTTTTCTTCGAAATTACATTCTTCCTGAAATTTTCTCCATAGCAAGTCGTCTTAACGTCGGACATGCACAGAATTTACCTGAAGGTCTTAAATATTTTACACAACCGTATCCTGACAAATACTGAACGTTAATAACATAATTTATAAAGTCACCATAGCTTTATACAGAATTTAGTAGGAGAAATTAGACTGTGTATTTGTTTACGTCTGTCAGTGCATTCGCACTGAGCGCTCGATCAGCTGTAGGCGCGTGACGTAGAAAGTGATTGTTTGCGGTCAACGACTGCCTTGTGCGGCGCGCAGACTTCACTGTTGCTTTGAGTACGCGCCGCCGCCAGAACACGGCGCGGTATCCTTGTATTCTCTGCATGTTTACATGTAGCTGTTAGTTTCTCTAAAGTATGTCATTCCACAAAAATTTTTACGTTCGATATATGATGTATTCCCTTAGAGCGCCGAGATTTAAGAGTTTCTACTTCAACAGTGTTATCATGAATAATTTTGCGAATCCTATATGGACCGTTATAAAGCAGAAAAAATTTGCGACATAAGCCTTTTCCTTTGTGAGACAAACGGTGAGACTTAATTAATACCTTCTGACCAACTGAAAAAGTTTTTAAACGACCAGGACGTTTAGCTGATTTCTCTCTTCTAGCAGCCGCAGATGCAATATTTCGTAGAGCCAGGTTGACAATTTCAGAATGCCGCAGTTTCCGTGAAGGCGGAAAAGGAACGATTTCAGAAATGCGATTTGTTGGTACTTTATTTTTTAATATCAATAGAGGCGGGAAAGAAGTTGAGTCATTAGGAAGTTCATTCAGAATGTTTTGAAAAATATGAAGATACTGATCCCAAGTTCTGTGATTCTGATGACAATAAAGACGACACAATTTATTGATTTCCTTCATCCATCTCTCTGAAGCGTTAGATTGAGGGTGGAAAAGTGAAATAAAAATTGGTTTAATCTTACGACGCCGTAGAGTACGAAGCCAAATTTTAGAGCGAAACTGTGATCCATTATCTGATATAACCTTATCAACATGACCCACTTCTTTAAGAAAATGTTTGATGAAAGCGTTAGATACTGAACGAGCTGTTGCTTTGCGTAAAGGTGTAAAACACACATATTTTGATGTCAATTCCACTGCTACGAAAAAGTACGCAAAACCATTAGTAGAACGAACCACTGGACCGAACAAATCGACTGCAGCCATCTCCTTTAATTTCGCTGGAATGATAGGAAACAACGGTGCTCTGTGAGAAACAGTTGGCGGCTTAGCCTTCTGACATAATTTGCATTTGGCAAGAACAGATCGAATACGTTTTTCCATATTACTGAAGTAACAATTTTCTCGTACTTTATGAAAACATTTTCTGGGACCAAAGTGCGCATAACTGAAATGTGTAAACGGGGTGTGGCCAAATCATCCAATCTAACAAAGCGTCTAAGAAAATTACAGACACCAAGGAAACTACGAACATCACGTTTTGTGGTAGAAACAGCGTAATTACGAATAGCGTCTAGTTTTTCTGGATCAGGGAGAATACCTTCTGTAGAAATAATGTGACCGAGAAATTTCACCTGAGAACGACCAAATTCAGATTTTTCTAAGTTCACTGTAATGCCAACTCTTGCAAAAATACGTAATAATGAATCCAAAATTTTGTTGTGCTCACTCCAAGAATGTTTAGCAATAAGAATATCGTCAACATATGAAGTAATATTGTCATGAAGATAAACAGGTAAAATTTCGTTTAAACTACGAATGAATGCTGCAGAAAATATAGTAAGTCCAAACGGTAATTTCCAAAGTCACTTTTGGGTAAAACAGTCAAATCCGGTTATTCTTTACCTACTGTCTAGATAGATTGATAGTAGAAGAATTGTTTTTATAGATACAAAGAATAGTGAAAGAGTAGGCAGCGGTGCAGAAAACTAAAAGGGAAATAGCACCACTACAGCTCGGGGCCCTGTGAACGCTACGGCACATATTCACTTAGTGTAGTGAATCCCCTGAGGACATTAATAGCTGCACATAAATTTCAGTTTGTGACTTAGTGGCAAATTTGGCGGAAGTGCGTACGTAAATTGATCAAGCCATGAACATGGATGTATGTCATTCTTAGAATTACGAAAGATCTGAAATTTCCGGACAGTCAAAAAGTGTTTATAGTCAAAGTTTTCGCCTCGTGGCGACAAAGACCTACCGCGTCTGTTCCAGTTCCAATGTCGATTATTGTCAAGTTCGCGCGCCTGGCGCTCTCTTGTTGCATCCCATAAATGAAATAAATTATTTTCTTCAAAGCCCTCTGCTATCTGTGATTCCAAATTTCTTCTGCTGTCTTTTCCTACGATTTCGCCTTCAATATGTTTGACTTGCTTTCGTAATGCCTCAAATTCCCTTTTAACGCGAACATTAAATTTTCCCTGAATTTCAACATGCTTATTTATGTTCTGGTACTCTTCGGTTTCAGCAAATGGTAATGGAGCTGTATCATCCGAATCTCTGTCCCCATTTAAACTAAGATTTGTCAATTTATCTGAAATTTCCTCAACTCTTTCCGATAAGTTTACGTCTTCCGTAAGTGTCGCGACTCGGGTTTCGGTATTGTCACATTTAGTAGTTAACTGTTCACACTGTTGCGTTAAGTCATTTGGTACGGATTCCTCGATTCTCTCAAATATTTCTTCCTTATCGTGTGCACGTTGTAAATTTAACTCTGAAAATTTTTGTACTATCACGCGATCTTTTTCTTCCCGTTCTCTGTCCTGTTCCTCTTGTCTGATTTCTGTTGAAATTAAGCTATTATTGTGACCATTCAAAATCGGTTGTACTTCTTCTCTAATTTCTTTCTTTGATTCATCTTTCGTGATTTTGAAACATGTCCCTGTTCGTGAGCCTAACTGTGTTTCCATTGTCTCCATCTCGGTTTTAATTTCAGATCGTAACTGTGATCCCACTGTTTTTAATTCGGTTTTAATTGTTTCTATTTTTGAGCATATCCGTGTTGTCATAATTTCACTCTTCGTGTTAATTCTTCCTATCTCTGTTTTTAATTCAGATCCCAAATTTAATATTGCACTCATCAACTGCTCCATAGTAACTGGTTCGAAACTCTTTTCGCCCCTAACATTTCCCCCAAAACCAGTTTCATTCGTCATAGCTGTAAAGCTATCTGTGTTCGATACTATTCCAGAATTTTCTATCGTTAATCTCGTATTCTGTGAATTTTCTGATTGAGAAAAATTTTGAAATGGTTCCGGACTGTCTTCCCGACTTATTAAATTGTTTTCAACTTCATTATTCATCATACTGTTATCCTGTGTTGGCGAGTTCGCCATGTTAACAATTTCGTCATTCTCACTATCCATGATTTTTGCCTTTTTCATCGATCGCGTAATCATTTAGAAAACATACAAAACTCGTCACTGTACGAAAATTACACACAATGGCTCTTTATCTCCAACAATATCATTCACACGAAATGCTTCCCTCAACCACGATTAACGAACAATTGAAATAATTGCACTAAATTATCAAACCCGTAGACAAGACAACAAAAAAAAAATAAATTTTGCAAAATACCATTAGAAGAATGTCAATTACCAAATCTACACATGCAATATAGACTACAATTACTAAACTACAAATTACTACAACAATCCTACTGTCTACTATTTCTACAATCAGAAGAATTCCAAGGGACGATCCGAAGCAGCGGTCGCCAGGTGCATGGGGGCTTAATTAAAATAAGAATGCAAATAATTTTAATTTTTTGTTTCAGTAGCTGTCTGTTCGGTTACGAAGTCTCGTAACGGTTGGCCCTGACTAGTATTATTACGCAATCTGACTGCATAGAACAACAACAAAGAATGAAATGGAAATTTTCATTAACACAATTAATTAATTAAGTCCCCAGCAACTATAAAACTTACGAAACCAAAGCACAAGTGTAACTGTTCTGTGTGTGGAAGTATGACTCAACGTACGCATCTGGCACGGTTCTTCTTCAACAACACAAGAAATTTTAAATATCATTTATACTGAATTAATTAAAGAAAATAGAAATACCATAATTACTCAAGAAAACCAGAATTACACTCTAATACAAGAACACAAGCCAGATGCTTTGTTGACTGAACCTGTAATGACGCATTATTCAGGACATTGAAATAATGAGAAAGAAAAGAAAAGTAGTTTGTTACCTTAATTTATATTGATGAAAAGCACTCTAGACATTACAATCTCTCCACACCGACTCGCTACTATGACATCTCAACAAGAACTTTTCAGTATCACATCTCAGCAAGCACTGCCTACTAGCTCATCTCAATAAACACTCCTCACTACGACATCTCAGCACTGACTACCACGAGTTCTCCCAAAGCACTGCCCACTACGAGTTCTCAATAATCACTGCCAGTGGAGCGGCGGAACAATACTCTCTAGCGCGATCTCTGGCGCTGTGGCTCAGTGTAGCCACCTTTCAACTCTACCGAAAAACAACACAAGATTGACTGCAGTCCTCAGTGCTAATTACTTTTCTGCTCCTTTTGTCTTCTGATCGGCCATAAGAGCTTCGCCCACCGTACCTCACGTGCTGATATACTCGTGTACCTTGCTTTGCAGTGTTAGCTAGAATGCTTTATAACATTGGAAAATAGATAATACGTATATGGTTCAAATGGCTCTGAGCACTATGGGACTTAACTTCTGAGGTCATCAGTCCCCTAGAACTTAGAACTACTGAAACATAACTAACCTACGGACGTCGCACACATCCATGCCCGAGGCAGGTTTCGAACCTGCGACCGTAGCGGTCGCGCGATTCCAGACTGTAGCGCCTAGAATCCCTCGGTCACAGAGGCCGGCCAAGACGTATACCATATTTACTTAATCCTACCGTAATTATTATTGTCAGGGGCGATCAAAAAGTTTCCGATGCCGTTGTAGGGGTACCGACGTGTATGCAAGGGATCAGTGCGGCATTTGTGTCTTTCTGACGTCGTTGCAGTAAATGCGGATTCTCAACAACGATGACGTTATTACCAAATGCGACCAAGCGGGAAAGTCATGCTGTTGTTCTTTCCTTGACTGCTGAAGGACAAACACTGGTAGACATCCATTTGTGTATGAAAAATGTGTGGAGGCAGCAAGTCTGTCGAAAACCAGCGTTATGGTAAACTGTGACAAGGGGTAGTGCTGCCCCATGGTAAAGCATTTGCCAAAATAGTAAATGACGTAAAGTAGAAGTAATGCCAACTCAAGTGGGAGACACTCGAGCAGCAGCCATATTGTCCTGAACTCTCCCTATGCTATTTATCACGCCTTCGGTCCCTCATAAAACGCCTTGACGGGTCAACCATTCCCGTAGGACGAAGATGTGAAGCAGGCAGTTACGGACTTCATCTCGCAGCAGAACATGGTGTTTTAGCAGACGGGTATCTTGAACATTGTGCGTCGGTGGTACGATTGCCTCCATGATCATGCCAGTTTTACCTAATTCCGGACTGTAAGGTCTTCGAAACTTTTTGATCGCCCCTTATTCTGCAATAAATGATCATTCTTTTAAATCAAGTGACTATGACATACATATTAATAATAAACAGTCCGATTCACAGTTACAGCATATCAGTTTCTACTCTTCTTTCCCACTGCAACCGTTGGTGATGATGATGTTTGGCTCAACTGCGAGGTCATCAGCGCCCGTACAAAGTCCCAATTTTTAGACGGTCCAATGCTTTTGCACAATCCAATATAGCCAGTCACGAATCATGATTATGATGATGGTGAAATGATGAGGACAACACAAACACTCACTCCCCGATCAGAGAAAATTCCCAACAGGGCCGGGAATTGACCCCGTGACCCCATGATCCACATCCGTTAGTGACATCTTGAGTCGCTTCCAGATGTCGGTACTTGTTTGGATAACTGCCTTGTGCGACATGCGAAATATACAAGAAAAATACTAATACTAGGAACGTTAACCCATTATTCACAAGACCGTACTCTAACACGTGCTGTGCTCTGTCTGTACTGTACAGGATTTGTTGTTTATAAATCTTATTAGTATGGTTTATGGCCTCTGATGGTCTGTTTTCAATATGTACAGAGGTGATGCTCAGGTCAAATGAAAGGGCTCCTCAGTGTCTTTACCTGAGCTCTAGTATGTCACTGTAGGTTAGGTACACCACCTGACAAGAATGTGAAAAACGCAGAAGGGGAACGTGAAACGAAGTGAAACTTCAGGGGTTGAGAGGGTATACGATGTTATTTCAGTGATTGCCAAATCGAGTCAAATTTACAAAGAATTTAAAGATTTTTTCAATTATCAGTATGATTTTGCACCCACTCTGGCCTGGATGCGATCGCTGATTTGCTTGGGAGGGATGCCATAAAGTGATGTGTCCTCTCCTGAGGCAAGTTCATTCACAACTGTTGTAACTGGTGCTTGACATTCCGGATAATGGCACTGGGATGGAGTTGACGTCTAGCTGGTCTCACTCATGTTCTATCAATGACAGATCGGGGCTCTTGCTTGCCACGGTAGTACCGGTACCTCAACGTCACGCAGACAATTCCTACAGACACGCGCCGTATGTGGAAGAGGAGCGACCTGCTTAAAAGCGGCACCGCTATACTGTCATATGAAGGGTAACACATGACAACGCAACATGTCCGTGACGCAATTTTGTGTTGTCAGAGCTCCCTCTGTCGTGTCCTACCACAGGACAGAAAGAAGACAGGGGTTATCAGGTCAGTCTGCAATTTGCGAGCGGTGAGGATCAAATATAGAAAGACAAATTCCCAGCGCTTGCAGTTTGATGACTTGGATCAGCGCCAAACACTCTCACAGGGCACCTACGAGAGGTACGGATTCTGGGACTTGACAGGATGCTTGCAGCGGGAGACTCATGGAATTCAGGGGACTGATTAACACTATTTAATTGCGATCAGGCCAACTACTACACTGAAGGCTAAGTCTAAAAATTAGAAAAGTAAAGGAGACAAATGGTTGCACAACGTAAGTCAGTGTCTGAAGCCACGGGGTTGAGTGTTAACAGAAGGAGCGAACAGTAGCAGCACGTTAAGTACAGACTTGAGAGCAGCCATTCAGTTGGAAAAACAGACATGTCGGAGCTTACCGAGGCTGGCTACGAGTGGCACTGGGACGGCTCCCCAGCGATCTGACTGAGAACTCTCTCTGAATACAAAACACGGGATTTTAATTAATTGTGGCGGCGCACTATTCCTCCCTTCCTATAGTCGACCCACCAATCTACCGGCACTTAACAAGCTTCGGCCAATCTGGCGGGTCGCTCTGCATCTCCAAGGCGCCTCTGGCCAACCGCTTTTGGATTCCTGCTCTACTCCTACTCAGTAGCTAGGGATGCTTATGGATTTTACATTAACAAACTTCGAGTTTGGTATCAACAGCGTTCAGCCGAAAGCTGAACGTCACTGACACTCCTATTATGGCCAGCAACAACAGTGCTTTACGTCGCTTGGCCCTGTAGTAGCAGTCTAAACTGTGTAAATCCACTGACGTTGCAGTTCTCAGGAACAAGTATCAAGCTTGCCGCCTCTGCTAATACGTGCCTTTCGTGGACATCTTCTACTGTGACGCCTTACAACAGCGACTAGGCGGTGAATGGAGTTATCAGTTAATTCTCTGAACTGAAGCTTCTCCCCTGGAACAACTGCCCAGAGCGTCTGCAATTTGAAGGGCTCTTGTGTTACTATTTAGCTCCGGTAACTCAAACGCTACCACTTTTACCTGCTCTCTTCTGGAGTGACCTTGATGGCTCGCTACAGCCTTAAACGTAACAACGTCCAAGTCATCAAGTCGTCAATATAGGACAACTCAATCACTTCCTGCGGTGACCTAATGACGTACCAAATGACTCCTCACACAGTGACACCAGGAGTAACACCACTGTGCCTTTCCAAAGAATGAGAAGAATGGGACGCATCCGCAAGTTCCCACCATCCTCGTCGACAATGCACATATCCAGAACGGCAGTTCATCGCTGAGTACACTACAATGTTATTCATCAGCAGTCCTAGCTTCCCAGTCACGTCACCATTCCAAACGTAACCGATTGTGTTGTGGTGTTAATGGCAGCCGACGCATTCCACTGTAATTGTCCGATCAATTGTGCGGAATGACACAGAATGTTGCAACGAGTCCATTAGATGTTCTCCGATGGCAGGTGCAGATGGGAAGGCGTTATGATGTGCGAGGTGCACAATACGGCGATCCTCCCTTGACTACGAGTCTGCCTGTCCTAACATTCCTATAAGGTAAAGCATTTACGCACTGCCAGATCAGAATGACCCTCAAACCCGGATATTGCGCGATTCGTCCAACCTGCCAAATGGTGGCTCACAATGAGGCCCTCAGTCAGCTGCTAATGTGGCAGTCTCCCTACGAGTACGTGGCATCTCTGTGTCTTCTGAGTGAGCACTCAACATCTGACGCTGTTCACTCCCCCTACATCTCCTACCAGGCGCGGTAACAACACTAAAACACTCTGCCGTCTGTTCTAACCTTCAGAGAGAATTACAACTCTGATCAGTTACAAACTCGCTGGTGGTGTGTTTATGTAAACGAAGTTGCAGTGACGTCTTCTGGGACCTCACTTTTTTTGTCTGGTAGCGTATATGAATTATTATTAACCTTAAAAATAATGCAGCTATCGTCGATTTGTGCACCTGTAACTAAAAAGTACAGGAGGGTGTTACATAGTCACAATTAGCGATCCAGTAACTTTCGAATGTCCCCAGGGGACTTCATCTAGAAGTTAGCGGGAGGCGTCCGTGGGGTCCCGAGCTGAGTCTGACATTACTTCCCCTTGCTTGTGTTAGACCCCTCCTGTATTTTTTCTGTCGGCCTCCCTTGGCGAACTCGTTGAACTCTTGTTTTTCGACCCCAACGGTATTAGGTTTCGAGGTCCGAGGGTTTCTTTTAGTTTCCTCTCTCACTTCAGTTCTACAGCGTTTGATGCTGGAACCTAGCCCAGTGTTGTGGGTGAAATCCCCAACGGCAGCTGCGGCGGAGAAGGAGGTTTTCGGTAGGGCGCATATGCTTGGCGGAAGGGGCAACGGATCCCGAGTACCGTAGGCAACTTCAGGGTTCAACCTGGACAATCCGCCAACTCCTGCAACCCACTCAACTCCACACTTAGTGATCCGTCACTCTTGTGGAAACGGTTGTTTGGATCGAGAGAAAGCCATGCATGCTGGGGAAGTTCGTCGTTTTTAAATTGGTCCCAGGCGATGCATTGCCTATGGAGAGGACACTCCACCTGCGCCCGCAAAGGTGCGGATAACAACATGGGGAGTTGCAGTTAGCGGTTTGAAGCCTTGCCGTGAGCGACGTTTGTGTGGACGCCAGGGGGACTCTCGTCGGCGTAATAGTCCATTGCAGCTAAATGATTGATCATCGCCCGCCTCAAGCTGGGCAGGCCCCAGTCAGTAAGATATTGGTCCTTCCCCCCACCTTGCGCTTCTATGGGTGTATGGATCAGCAAACATCTCGCAGTGCTTGATACAAGGTGGGTTACTAAGGCATCTGGAAAAAACTACAATAAAGCATCTTATATGACCAAAACCAATTATTCAGTAACACGATATGCGCCCTGAAATGTCAGAACTATGTTACCCGGACATGACACTCCTATAGATGCTACCCCTGTGATCGGAAAAACAGCGATAATCGACAGAGAACTGCTGCGCCTTCGCACTGATGTGGCTGCGTTACAGGAAACTCGTCTCTCTCAGGGGAAGGGAGCCCGCGTGAAGATAATTTACACCTGTTTCTGGAAAGGCAGGAAAACTGAAGAAAGACGTAATCAAGGATTTGGCTTTGCAGTACGAAACAGTATTCTTAGGTGCTGCGAATAACCAAAATCTGTTTCTGAACGATTAACAGCTTTGGAATTGAGGACACCATCAGGCCCCGACATATTAATCTCAGCATATGCTCAATAAACAACAGTAAAGCAGCTTATATGAACAAAACCAACAATTCAGTAACACGATTTGCGCCCTGGAATGTCAGAACTACGAAAGCGCCATCTGAAGTCAAAGACAAGTTTTATGAAGATTTGCATAAATGGTCGTGGATCATATAAACTCATGGTACTGGGAGAGGTCAATGCCAGGATTGGGAATACATGGAATAATTAGCTTGACTGCATTGGCCCACGCGGCACTGGAAATATGAACGACAGTGGTCAGCGGCTGCTGGAATTTTGCACCTCTCTTTATCTCTGCATCGCTAACACTTACTTCCGGAACAGAGCCGTGGGTAAAGTAACCTGGAAACACCCACGTTCAGGCTATGGCATCAGCTCGACTTCATCATAACCGGAAGATGTGTCTTATGTCATGTCCTTAACTCCTGTACATTTCACAGTACTGACTGTAATACTGATCACTCTTCAATTATGACCAAATCACGGTTCACGCCAAAGAAGATTCCCTCAGCTGAGAGAGTTTGTCGAAGAATTGAGATCAACATCAAAGCCATACAAGATAGTGAGCGATATAAAAAGTTCGGAGAAGATATTGACATGAAACTGAATCATGAGCAATTAGTAACTGCACAGAGCGCCGAAAACATGTGGCATCTAGCTAAAGAAAACATTATGCACTCAGCTATTTGAACATTTCGGTAGCAGGGTAGGAGTCAAAGCGAATGGTTTGCTGAACGAGAAAGTGAGCTGCGCCAGATATAGACAAGAAATGTAACGCTCATACACAGGTTACGAATAATCCTAAAGACCAACGAGCAATAGCCGATTATAAGGCCTGCAAAGCAGGTCTGCAACGAGTTTCTCGCCATTGTGCAAATAGATATTGCACCAGCCGTTGCAAATCTATTCAGATTTGCCGAGACAAAGGAGATTACTGTGGCATGTATCAAGGCATCAAGTAGGAAGCACGCTGCAATAAAAGAGGTTAAAGGTGACCCAATCAACGAAAGAAACCAGCAGCTAGATAGATGGGTGCCGCACTGTGCTAATCTATACTCAGAAGTGGTTAACATTTCTTCAGAAGCTTTAGGTACTTTATCAACTTACCCTGTTATGTCGCAGCTTGATGATCACCCTACTCTCGACGAATTAAAACTCGCAGTTTAAAGTCTAAAGCTAGGGAAGAGCGCAGACCGTGACAACCTACCGGCTAAAATCATCAAACTTGACTGTGTTTCGCTGATATTGTAACAAATCCTACTGCAGTGCTGAGAAGAAGGCACAATACCTCAAGACATGTGAGGTACAAATATAGTACCAGTCTGTAAGGGAAAAGACGACAGAGGTCACTATAATAACTATAGAAGAATATCTGAGATTACTGGAAAGGTGTATGTGAGGAAAATACTGAAAAGACTGGAAACTTTGGCTGCTCAGATCTACCCTGCGTCACAGTGCGGATTTTGAGCCGGCAGATCCACAAGTAATATGGTATTTCCCTTGTGACAGCTACAAGAAAAGTGCTGTGACCATAGAGTGCCGTTATATGAGACTTTTGTCAATCTAAACAAAACCTTTGGTACCATCAGTGGGGAGGGGCCCTATAGCATGTTGGAAAAAAATTGGATGTCCACCAACTTTATTGTCCTTAAAAAGTTATTTCTTGACCATACGCATGGCTCTGTAATCTTCGATGGTAGTACATCTAAACCAATCAATATGAACTGTGGCGTAAGACAAGGCTGTGTGTTGTCACCTACACGTTTCGGAATTTATTTTTCGGCTCTGCTGCAAGTGGATTTTGAGAATTGCAGTGTTTCGATATATGTGCATACCAGGAAAGATAGAAGGCTTGTCAACATCAGTCTTCTTAAGAGTAAGACAAAACGCTGCGAGATAATCGCTCGTGAACTCCTATATGCTGATGACGCTGCAAAAGAGCTGCAAGAGCTAGGATCAAGAAATAGCCATGCATGCAACCTATTCTCGATGAATGTAAACAGCATAAGACCGTAATTATGGTTCAGGGTGCTAATGCACAGCTGAATATCACATTAGATGGAGCTACTCTGCAAGTCGTGGATAACTCTTGCTGTCTTGAATCTACTATAGAATCAAACATGGCAAGGAGATTGATGCTCGCACTGGAAGAGCTGCGAGAACTTTTGGCAAGCTCTCTACACATGTTTGGAAAAACAACAAACTCTCTTTCACCACCAAAATTCTTGTATGTCATACTTGCGTCCTCAGCATCCTTTTGTATGCAATCGGAAACATGGACTAGTTATGCCAAACAAGAACGTCGCCTTAATGCTTTCCACATGCGGTTCCTGAGATCCATCCTCGGCGTAACGTGGAAGGACCCAGTGATCAACGAAGCAGTACTATCTAAAACTAACTGCGTGTGGATCCTGAGAGGTTACCGCGTGAGGTGATGCTTGGAGAGATTTCTACTTCCAAAAGACTCTTAGAACGTCCTGTATTGAGGTTCTAGGACTCCTTTAAACGAGGTATGGAGAGTTTTTGTATCAATACCAACAGGTGGGAGGCATGGGCTAGCATGAGACCATAGTGGCGTAATGACGTATTACTTGGAATGTCAAAGCATGGTGAAGGCTTGTTTGATAGATTAAGTCAAAAAGATCTTCGTAATGCCATCACTGCTCCTGCCTCAGGAGCTACATATACTCCTGACAAATGTGGCAAGAGATGCCGTGCTGCCATTGGCTTGATAAGCCATATGAAAAAATGTAACTCATAACCACATAGATACTGTAAGAATCATCTACCAAGATGTTGTGGTCGCAATCAGCTTTCGAATGGTGTATCTGCCCAGAAGAATTGGCGACTCCTCATTTTTATGTTACCTCTCACATATATGTCGCACATAATCATCATTCGGGCATTCATGGACCGTGCGTCCATCAGCGCAAGGCTAGCCGCTCGGAGCTTGTAGAACCAGACAATCGCTACGGGGGTCCACAGACTTACTACAGTGGACTGCTTGGCTCTAGGCGACCGCTCAGTTCGAGTGACGCCGCAGTACGATCACACTGGAAAAACGGACATCGCTGAAAATGAAAATGGGTAGTGCCCAAGAGAAATTGTTTGTAAGAGATGTAGGATATTTTTGTACTGTTGTGACGTTACGAGCTGTGTGTCTGTTATGAAGAAAGGATTCAAAAATTGGGTAAGTGTTGTGTAGCTGGCATGTTGCGATGTAGTGACCGGACGAGCAGCTGTGCGAGTCGTTGCGACGAGCACTGCAAGGGGGTCGGGCAGATATCCAGTGGACCATTGAATTGCTGTAACTTGGAATTCCCGTGTCGGTTAGGTACACAGTACCGCTTCATGCATGTGAAAGCCGAGCAAATATGCCAGAGTCTGACATGTTCAAACTAAATGCTTCGAATATTCCCCAAAAAACATGAAAATCGCTTCCTGACATGCTACAGCTGATGACGATATTGACACAACAATAAAGAGACGATGTCAGTAAAACTGTTGCCTTATTTGTACAACAAAGTTATTAACATTTGTGTGTAAAATTGTTTAAAACATCAGTAACAAATTTAAAAGACAGGCTACATATGCATATGATGCACCATTTGATAGTTCTTGAAGTCAGCTATGAAGAGACAATATTTATCTTAATATTGAACAACCAAAGGAATTGTTATAAATAATTTATTTCATAGTTATTAATAGAGTGCCAAAACAAAGAGTTTTCCACAGACACATGATACGTTATGTGGCTTGGAAATTTAAGGTACTCTTGAATTAACAAGGAGCCCACAAACTGAAAGCATAACATGCAGATGTTATCAAA
This sequence comes from Schistocerca nitens, assembly GCF_023898315.1. Classification (NCBI taxonomy): domain Eukaryota; kingdom Metazoa; phylum Arthropoda; class Insecta; order Orthoptera; family Acrididae; genus Schistocerca; species Schistocerca nitens. The sequence continues at coordinate 576,230,104 of NC_064617.1, forward strand.
ACCTGAGTCTTAGGATGATCTGTACCTCCGCAGTAACCAGCTCCCCATAAAGGGACAAGAAAATATAGCACAAGCATTCTGAGAACAGGTTACCCAAAATATTAAAACCAAAAACATATATAATTCTCCATGCCATAAATTCCGAAGGCCACCCCACACCCCTATTTTAAAATTAATCCATAAGAGTTCATACGATGGGTGCTCAGTACAGCACTCCAGCATCTCACTTGCAATGTTATTACCAAAGCTTCAGTCCCGTGAAACTGCCCTGCACTACCCCACCAGACAGTGTTATAAAAACCAAGTAACAACGGGGTACTCACGACATAACTCGTATCAACCACTGGCCATAACCAAAAGAATCCATGCTAGTGCCAGTTCACCTTCGTATTACTTTTCTAAAATCAACGTATCATACAATTTGATATAATTTCAGAACAGACGATAACGTTCAATGGCTTATGCCAGCACATCATAACAATTTCACATAGCGAGCTAAAAACCTACCCCCAGTCCGTCGTTAATCGCCACCGCACGGTAAACACGCTTTCTGTTGTTGTCACTCAGCGGCTCTTTCTCCAACTACCCCGCCGCCTTGCGGCTCCATCCATGACGAGAAAAGACTCTACACACTAATCGAGAGCAGAAACCTCGGTCTATTCGCAGAATCGTGCCAACCGGCACATTTGGCATGAGCATGAATAACTTGTCCTAGTATTCTACTCTATTAATGTTTGTTTAGTAAGAATTTTATAAGTCAGTACTTGTGAGACGCATATTTGAATAGCATAGTACAGCAGGCCTAGCCGAATATACACTGACGTGACAAGTTATGGGATACCCCTAATATCGTGATGGACCTCTTTTATCCCGGTGCAGTGCAGCATCTCGACATGGCATGGACTCAACAAGTCGTTGGAATTTCCAAGCAGAAATATTTACCCATACTGCCTCTAGAGCCGTCCATAATTGCGAAAGTGTCACCGCTGCAGGATTTTATGCACTAGCTAATCTCTCGATTATGTCCCATAAAAGTGTGATGAGATTCATGTCGGACGATCTGGGTAGCCAAATCATTAGCTCGAACTGTCCAGGATGTTCTTCTAACTAGTCGTGAACAATTGTTGCCCGATGATTTGGCTCACTGTCTTTCACAAAAATTCCATTGTTGGTTGGGAACGTGAAGTCCATGAATGGTTGCAAATTGTCTCCAAAAGGTTCATTTGAACCAGAGGACCCAGTCCATTCCATGTAAACACAGCCTGAACCATCATAGAGCCACTACCAGTTTGCGCAATGCCTTCTTACCAACTGGAATCCATGGCTTCGTGGGATCTGCGTCACACTCGAACCGTACCATCAGCTTTTACCAAATAAAATAGGGACCCATTTGACCAGGCCACGGTTTTCCAGTCATCTATGGTCCAACCGATGTGATCACAAGCCCAGGAGAGGCACTGCAGGCGATGTCGCGATGTTAGGAAAATCACTGGCGTCGGTCTACTACTGCCATAGCCCATTAACGCCACATTTCGCCTCACTGTCCCAACGCACACTTTAGGTATACGTCACACATTGATCTCTGCGGTTATTTCACTCAGTATTGCTTGTCTCTTACAAGGGAACCTCCCCATCGCACCCCCATCAGATTTAGTTATAAGTTGGCACAGTGGATAGGCCTTGAAAAACTGAACACAGATCAATCGAGAAAACAGGAAAAAGTTGTGTGGAACTATAAAAAAATAAGCAAAATATACAAACTGAGTAGTCTACGCGAAGATATGCAACATCAAGGATAATTTGAGCTCAGGAGCGCTGTGGTCCCGTGGTTAGCGTAAGCGGCTGCGGAACGAGAGGTCCTTGGTTCGTCTCCCCTCCAGCGAAAAATTTTTCTTTATTTCCGCAAAGTTATGATCTGTCCATTCGTTCATTGACGTCTCTGTTCACTGTAATAAGTTTAGTGTGTGTTTTGCGACCGCACCGCAAAACCGTGCGATTAGTAGACGAAAGGACGTGCCTCTCCAATGGGAATCGAAAACATTTGATCGCAAGGTCAACCGATTCCTCACAGGAAAACACGTCTGATATATTCTATACGACACTGGTGACGGTATGTGCGTCACATGACAGGAATATGTTGCCGACCCACCTAACTTGTGCACTTTGCGAATGGGTAAAAAGATTCTTCTATGTTGCCCGATTTAGGTTTTCTTGTGGATGTGATAATTACTCCCAAAAAAGTGATGAAAACATAAGAGTTTGTCACATAAACTGCAACAAATGAATACAAAAGTCACACAGTCGCACACTTTTCCCTGTGCTCCGTCAAAACATATGTTTTTAACGTTTTCAAATTTTTCCGTGTGTAGACCGTCAAATCCTGCATATGCCCAAGCAAATGTGAACATGTCCTGGAATTTTGGAGAGCGAAGTTGATTACGTGTGAGTGCCTGAACTTTGATAATTGTCTGAAAATAAAAAGTTACACTTTCCGCTCGAAGGAAGACTTGAACTAAGGACCTCTCGATCCGCAGCTGCTCACGCTAACCACGGGACCACGGCGCTCCTGAGCTCAAACTGTCCTTTATGTTGCTTATCTTGTGCATGGACTAATCAGTTTGTATATTTTGCTTATTTTTTCATAGTTCCACACAACTTCTTCCTGTTTTCTCGATTTATCCACTGTGCCAACTTATAACTAAATCTGAGGGGGGTGCGATGGGGAGGTTCCCTTGTTAGTACTGACAACTCTTCGCAAACGTGGCTACTCTCGGCCGGTAAGTGAAGGCCGTCAGTCACTGCATTGTCCGTGGTGAGAGGTAATGCTGGCAATTTGGTGTTCTTAGCTCACTCTTGACACTGTGGACCTCGGAATGTTGATCTCTGGTTTACCGACATCCGTGAGCAGGGTAAGCCATGTGTAACTAACCTGTTTCTGCTGGTTATTACGTTAAGATTAGGGTCGCCACCGACTCTAACCATACAACTAATCAAAGGTTTGTCCGAGTCGGAAAATAAATTAATTTGATCACAGTCAAAAACTCATAAAAATGCATACTTCGTGATATCGCTCTTAGGGGATGCGATGTAATTAATAGAATTGCCCGTGCACTGTTCACAAGAATCAAACATTTAAAATAAAACAGAAAATGCCTGAACACTGTGCATAAGATCAGGTTCAAGCAACACATCTGAAAATAAGACTTAATCTAAAGCATTTGTTTTAAAATAAAATGGGAAACTAATCATTAGACCTGGGCGTAAGGAAACGCGTTGGATGTGCTAACGGGAAAGCTATCAGGTGAGTGGCTTAGGTGCAAAACGTAGCCTCGGAGTACAAGAGAAAATTGTGGATAAAATCATTTATTCCTAAGATATGGATGTGAGGATATGTACACAATGTACAATAACATTAATTCCTAAAACATTAAAGAACAGCATCGATACATTCACCGTTATAATCTACACCTAAAATCATTGGTGTGAATCATTCATACAACTGCTGTTGCCTGATAACTGATCGCAATTACTCGTGAAACGGTACACGTTTCGCAGTGCACCCGCGTACCCACGTGGTTTGTGGGGACGCAATTTCTAGGTATCGTGGCCAAGTTTCAACAATATCACATCACATAATCATGAACAGTTAATATTCTTTAAAACAACATGAAATCGGACAGTTAGTGATGGCGGTAGCCCAACAAACTCTAATGCTCAGCCACGTGGTTGGCTCCCCACGGACGAAAGATACAAAAAGCAAGGAAAATTTACGAGAAGGCAAAGCTATTAATATTTAGAAAAAATGAAAGCTTATACAGGCACAGCTGACGTCAAACAGACATTCATACAGAAGCGAGGGCTCACTTCATATCGATACCTATGTGTGGCGCTCTTCCGGCGAATCCAGGTCTGCTATAGAAACTTACTAAAAGAAAAATCTGTCAAAGTTTTGCATTCCTTGCTGCGACAAGGCAAAGCAATCTTTCAGAGTTGAAAAGCGAGACCAAAAGCTAACAGCTCTCCTCTCGCCAAGTAACAACGCGCCAAGCGGTCAGTCTAACTCACCCTTCTTCGACTGGAGCACGGCTGTGGCCGCTTCCCGTACCGGCGGCAGACTGCCTCCCTTTTTCTTCTCCAGCCTCTTACACGCTCCTCGTAGCCCGGAAAACCCGAAGATGCCATTTCCGCCACCAACCTAGCGCAGGTGGATTTCTCACAAGCAGCGCAAACCTCTTTGCCTACTTGACCACTACCAGAGTTGGCTATTCTGTAGAACTGCTGTTGAATCTGTATGACTATCGCAGACTTTCTGCAGCAGACTACGCCACCGTCTAGCAACGTGACATACAACAACATTCATTCAGTCACACCACTATGAGAGTTATGAGAAAAGAGAAAAAAGGAAAAGAAAGAGAAATGCTGGTGAAAATGGGCTACCGGACAGATGAAAGGTGGCTACAGGACCCTTTCACCGTAATTCGGATATAATCTCGAAATTCTTTTCACATGAATCACATGAGTGCAAACGACACCTCTGTCAACGCACCGGCCCTTATACCTTGTGTACGTGGTACTACCGCCCTCTATGTACGTGCACATCGCTATCACATGAATTTGGTCACTTCACTGCAGTTACCAGTTTGATTAGCGCTTATCGTTTCAGTTTGTGATATATGAAACATAAGCCACTATTGAATATTGTACAAAGTTTAACATCTAATGAAGAAATATGTCTGCGAATTGTATAAACGTGTTTATTACATATGTTTGAAATATATAATATTGTAAAACCAGTACTTATCTGAATGGTGGTTTAACCCTTTGTTTCCTGACATAAGAACAAATTTACTTTTTAACATTTTCTTTGCAGAATTTATGCTATTGTGGCCTCATATGACGGTAGGATTTTTTGTAAAATTTTATTTTATTTTTCACAATGTTTTTCTCTCCTGGTACTCAGAAGTACCGTCAGACTCCATGGACAGAATCACAACATGCGCAGAAAAATGCTCCAATTTTTATAACTTGTACTTTATTCCACATAAATATTAAATAATTTTACATTAGAAAATTAATTAACAGAAATATATTTCTGAATTTTTTTTAAATTTCGCATAAATTTATTCTAGAGCAACTTCACAATACATAGTAACTTAGCTATACATTTTTGACAGTATATACATATCACATATTTAGTGATACCTCATGAAATTGTAGGAAACAGTTCTTTTTCTCATTGTAGCACAAATACACTTTACATGTACTACATTGTGAATGTGGTCTCAACTGAATTTTATTTTTCACACACATTTCACATCGTCCTCTTTTACAACTGAACACTACAAAATTGTTTCCTCGGTTGCCAAGACGTACATCCTTCGGAACAGAAAAGTTATCCTTCCTTCTCTTTGGGAGAGTTATTTCATCTTTACCAGAGTTTCTCTTTTTGAGATTTGGCACTTGCTGTTCATTCATTAGCCATAGTGCCACAGCGCGCCTGAATTCCAGCAGTGGCAGTGCCCCAAATAGATCACTGAAAATGACGTAAGCATTGACAAAAACAATTTTTATTGCTCCCCAGAAGAGACGGTGTCACCATTTCTTTGATCGCTTGTCAAGACCCTAAGTTGAACGTAATCTGTCTGCATGATCCACACCACCCATGTTTTTATTGTAATCACATACAATAACTGGGCATGGTATAGTCATAGTAGTTCCATCTTTCTGTTTTCTTGTCACTGCGCTCTGTTCAGTGCCATGGAAGTTTGACGCAAAATACACTATTTTATTTTCCTTCCATTGAAATACTGTTAGGTCTAAAGATGACTCTCTGTGATTTGATTTAGACATTTTTCTTTAGGTAAATTCCCTGGCAAACCTTTCCTGTTTGTTCTAATTGTTCCACAGGCAAATGTATTTACCGAATCCTGTGTGAGAAAAAGTGAACAGAATAACTAGTGAGAGGTAACGCATTGTTGCTACAATAAAGTGTTCGCACAACCTGACGGTACTAATAAGTCCGCCTTATATTTTCCACTTTATCTCATTCACTTGTAACGTAATGCTTCAAACTATTATAAAAAACAAAGAAGGTAAGTACGTACAATGGAAAACTCAACGGAAGTTTCAATAAACTGCGCACAAATTCAGGCAACACCATGGAAACAAGCACATACAATCTTCTGTTTTCACAGCAGCGCGCGAAAAGCAATTTCAAGCTCTGACCGCCAGAGAGGTCTATGTATTGCACATTAACATATATGGAACAGTAGAGCAGAGTTACTGTTACGTACCGACAGGCTATCAGATCACGAAACTGCACCATGAGAAAATAATGAGAGTCAAAACTTACTGGTACTTTTAAGTACCGTCAGGCAACAAAGGGTTAAGTTATAGATGCTCACTTGACTGCAGTAGTCAGTCACATGACTCAACTTTCAAATAGGCTAGTAGAGCGTGGTTCGTGTCCTTTTGATGTTTGTGTCTGATTGGGTAAGGTTGTTAGTAAGATTAGAGCGGCCTTTGAGCCACATTTGTTAATAAGGTAACAATCCGGAGAAAGGAATATTTCGATGTTCGCCTATTTCCAACTTCGTATTTTCTTCGTTGGATTGATTTGGGGCATGTAAAACTTTGAAAGTGATTGCTAATATAGCTATCAGTGACTGAAATTTGCGGTGGTGAATTTATTATTGCATGTAGTCTTCAATTAACTTACTCATCTTTAGGAATAATGTGATTTTAGTGCACTGCACAAAGACTTTGAATTCCATTCATCATTGCCTGCAGACACCCTGCGTGCTCTACTAGGGCAGATATATCGTATCTTATTGGTTCACTGTGTTTAAATATTAGCCTTGTAATCCCCCCCCCCAACTACACTCCTGGAAATTGAAATAAGAACACCGTGAATTCATTGTCCCAGGAAGGGGAAACTTTATTGACACATTCCTGGGGTCAAATACATCACATGATCACACTGACAGAACCACAGACACATAGACACAGGCAACAGAGCATGCACAATGTCGGCACTAGTACAGTGTATATCCACCTTTCGCAGCAATGCAGGCTGCTGTTCTCCCATGGAGACGATCGTAGAGATGCTGGATGTAGTCCTGTGGAACGGCTTGCCATGCCATTTCCACCTGGCGCCTCAGTTGGACCAGCGTTCGTGCTGGACGTGCAGACCGCGTGAGACGACGCTTCATCCAGTCCCAAACATGCTCAATGGGGGACAGATCCGGAGATATTGCTGGCCAGGGTAGTTGACTTACACCTTCTAGAGCACGTTGGGTGGCACGGGATACATGCGGACGTGCACTGTCCTGTTGGAACAGCAAGTTCCCTTGCCGGTCTACGAATGGTAGAACGATGGGTTCGATGACGGTTTGGATGTACCGTGCACTATTCAGTGTCCCCTCGACGATCACCAGTGGTGTACGGCCAGTGTAGGAGATCGCTCCCCACACCATGATGCCGGGTGTTGGCCCTGTGTGCCTCGGTCGTATGCAGTCCTGATTGTGGCGCTCACCTGCACGGCGCCAAACACACATACGACCATCATTGGCACCAAGGCAGAAGCTACTCTCATCGCTGAAGACGACACGTCTCCATTCGTCCCTCCATTCACGTCTGTCGCGACACCACTGGAGGCGGGCTGCACGATGTTGGGGCGTGAGCGGAAGACGGCCTAACGGTGTGCGGGACCGTAGCCCAGCTTCATGGAGACGGTTGCGAATGGTCCTCGCCGATACCCCAGGAGCAACAGTGTCCCTAATTTGCTGGTAAGTGGCGGTGCGGTCCCCTACGGCACTGCGTAGGATCCTACGGTCTTGGCGTGCATCCGTGCGTCGCTGCGGTCCGGTCCCAGGTCGACGGGCACGTGCACCTTCCGCCGACCACTGGCGACAACATCGATGTACTGTGGAGACCTCACGCCCCACGTGTTGAGCAATTCGGCGGTACGTCCACCCAGCCTCCCGCATGCCCACTATACGCCCTCGCTCAAAGTCCATCAATTGCACATACGGTTCACGTCCACGCTGTCGCGGCATGCTACCAGTGTTAAAGACTGCGATGGAGCTCCGTATGCCACGGCGAACTGGCTGCCACTGACGGCGGCGGTGCACAAATGCTGCGCAGCTAGCGCCATTCGACGGCCAACACCGCGGTTCCTGGTGTGTCTGCTGTGCCGTGCGTGTGATCAATGCTTGTACAGCCCACTCGCAGTGTCCGGAGCAAGTATGGTGGGTCTGACACACCGGTGTCAATGTGTTCTTTTTTCCATTTCCAGGAGTGTATATTTGTTTCTGTATGCAATTTAGTCCATCTTTATCACCCACTCTATAAAACTCTAAGTACTACCAAAACTATGTGCCTGCAAACTGTTATCCAACTGAAACTCGTATGCTAACTTTTGACTAAACAGAACCTAATTTGGAGTGAACTGTAACTGATCTGAATGCATCTTGTCTTTATATTAAATCCGCAACGGAAGTAAGCCAATCGTCTGGTCCTAATCAAAATTTCCACTTACCTCCCGTCTTGACAACATTGCTGCAGATTTCTCGAAAGCACGACAGCAAACACCAAGCAGGCCGCAGCTAAACTAGATCTGTTTCTAAATACATATTCAAACTGTAGCACATGGTAATGCTAACGGTAGACGGGGGTTGGGGAGAGTAATTATTCCTATGAGATGATATTCCAAGACAACGATTTTGTAATGAAGTATGTATTCAAAAAAGATGCAGACTGGATGCGCAGTGCTGCACTCTTACCTCTTCAAAGAGAAAGTTAACATTATTGGAGATTAGTATTCCTTTTGCTTTCCAGTGTATACATCGTATTCATCCTTGCTGACGTTAGCAATAAATTTTTCTTTGTCTAACAGATACTATCACAAGGCAACACAGTACTACAGAATAAGTCCATCACCTTTCACAGTTCATCTAAGAATGTATGAGACAGTGCAGAGATGAAGACTGTCCCACGACGAACCAAAGATTGTTTAACACTAGCCTAACTTGTTCGCTCTCTCATGTGTACATCGATAACATACAAAAACCAAAATGACATGACCACATTACACCCGGGTAAGGCCACCTTTCGAAGTAACTTGTGTTTAATCTGAATAAATTGATAGTGAACTTTATCCTGTGGTTAGAGTACATCATTATCCTGAGGAATAATTCCATTTTCATCTCTTTGTTTAATTATGTGTTCACTTATTTATGTGCTTTTGTAGACTATTCGCTGAGTGTCCTTTAGCAGGCCATATGAACGATCGATACTTCTGTAAGGCATAAAGCAATGGTGCGCAACTGAACGCCTGAATTTGCAAACAAACCACATGTAGATTTAAGACACTGTTCTCGACCTGGGGTTATAAAGTAGAAAAGAACCGATCTTAACTGATGACTGATTTCATAAGCTTTATTAGTTCTAAGACCTCGAGTAGCATTGTAGATGTTTGGTCTCATCCAGAACTAAGCAGTTGTAGCTAATATCGTATCAATTGGGGGCTCATCATCTCTGTGACAATGCCTACGTGCTGCAGTCCCAGGCATCACGACCTGAAGCTCTTCACACCATCCCGTTGAGTGAGTGAATTTACGTACAGCAGCCATTACTGATCCGTGTCGACTGCCTTTCCTTTTACAATTCGTCCGCCTCGTTCGTATGAGTTCTCATCCGCCGTATAGCGTATAGCGTGCGCTGTTTTTCTATGGAGGAGTTTGGGGGAGGGGGGTGGGGGTTGGCGGTGGTCTCGTGATCGGGAAAGAGAGGTTTATCCAAGGGTAGCGGCGAGCAGGGACCGGTGGTGCTAAGGTAGCGACGTCCTAAGAGGGTCACGTGGCTAGAATTTGTGGCGACGCATTCTGGCTTTGGGCATTACGAAGTTCAGTCTTGCGCTCATATCAGATGTTAATGGGGAACTGATTATTCCGGTTAGCGTGGATAATTTCGGGGCATATGAAGTGGATCTCCCGAAGGGTTTACTTGTAGCTGGCTTAGAGGTATTCGACGAAGAGGATACCGACGGATCTCACGGTCATCGTGGCATCAAACAATCCGTTAATGCAGATGTAACACGGAACAAGGTTTGTCACTTGAAGGATGGAGGACGGGAATGCATGGAAGCTTCACTGTTGCAGTATATAGATTTATTTGATTCGAATGGTCCACTACCAGCAACACCGATCACACAGCATCGTATACCAACAGGGGATAATTCGCTAATGTATAAGAAGCCATATAGCACTGTAAAGCATCTACAACCACTAGTAGACGAGTTCATTGACCAGCAGCTGTGTGTAGGTATCATAGAACATAGTAATAGTGCTTGGTCCAGCAGTATAGCCGTGGTCTCCAAAAAATCAGTTGATGGTACAAACAAATATAGATTTTGTTGCGACTATCAGGTTTTAAATGCGCGAACCACAACGGATGCATATCCAATTCCTAGCACTACGGATACGTTAGAACCTAGGAAATTGTAAGTACTTTTCAATGATAGACCTTCAAAGCGGTTACCACCAAGTAGAAGTGTTTCCAGGAGATAGAAATAAGATTGCAGTCACAGCCAATTCAGAACATTACCAATATCGGAGAATGCCGTTTCGTTTGAAGAATGCTTCTGCTAGTCTCCAAAGGTTACTGGATGGTTCCTTCGTGACTTAGAACCCAAAACTTGTTTGGTCCACCTGGATGATGTAATAGTACTTTCCATCCTTTTGTTTCATACAAATATCAATTATGCACCTTAATATCAGGAATGTCGTACAAGCGAATCATTGGCTTGTTGGGATCTTTCATAATTAAGTACTTTCCATCCTTTTGTTTCATACAAATATCAATTATGCACCTTAATATCAGGAATGTCGTACAAGCGAATCATTGGCTTGTTGGGATCTTTCATAATTAAGTACCTTCCATCCTTCTGTTTCATTCAAAAACAATGGAAAAACACATTAAAAGTTTAAATGAAGTGTTTAGTAGGACACCAGCAGCATGTCTTACTTTAAGTGCGGAGAAATGTCATTTTGCGCAACCGTAAGGAACTTCTTTACATCATATTATTATAAGACATGAGGTCAAAACAGATCCTAGACTTATATCAGCCGTACGTGATTTTCCAGCACCAAAGACTACTATGCAATTACAATCCTACCTTGGTGTATGTAATGACTACCGTCAATTTGCATAGGGTTATGCTGAAATCGCACGACCATTAACTAGGTTGCTTAAGAAAGGAGTTGGTTTCCAATTGTCGCCACAGTGTCAAGAACCTTTCGACAAAACTTAAGGAAGTTTTAGGGTCAGATCTGTGTTAGTGTTTCCTGATTTTGAACGTGAATTCAAATTGCCAAGTGACACATCGCGTTGGGTTTTATATTAAGTCAAAATATAGATGTAGATGAACATCCGGTGACGTATGCCTCTAGGCCTAAGCGCATCCGGGTGCGGGGCCTACCAGGCCGGCATTACTGGGGTCAACGCCTGCTGCCTACACCGCGAATGGGGTGGTCCAGGGAAAAAGAAGCACATAGTGTGATTGAGTACACTCCCTCAGCGGATAGCAGCTATGCATGCAGTAGGAGGCTCGGCTACGCATCTGTGTCGACACAAGAGGAACGACGTCTCGCTAGGATGCAGGCGCAAGCACTGGCGCACTCTGTCAGAGACCAGGGCAGGAGGCAACTAAGGCCAATAGTGCACCACCCTTTGTAAAGTTGTCACAATAAAGGATTCACTGAATAATCACGTTTTCTTAGCACCACGAGCGCTACCAGACGTTTCCTGACATCGTGTAGAGGCCTCATCCGCTCGGGCACTCTGTAGTTCCACGCAGCACAGTTACAGTATATGTAGTAAATCATTTCCATGTACCTCAACGCATGCGTGGAGGCACCGCAACATGTTCTGCCTCACACGTTCATATCGGTCACGCTGCATCCGAACAGTGTCCAAGACAGCATGAGTACTGCATGAGTAAAGCTGAAATACTAAACACCTTTTTCCAAAGCTGTTTCACAGAGGAAAACCGCACGGCAGTTCCTTCTCTATATCCTCGCACGAACGAAGAAATGGCTGACATCGAAATAAGTGTCCAAGGAATAGAAAAGCAACTGAAATCACTCAGCAGAGGAAAGTCCACTGGACCTGACGGGATACCAATTCGATTCTACACAGAGTACGCGAAAGAACTCCCCCCCCCCCCTTTCTAACAGCCGTGTACCGCAAGTCTCTAGAGGAACGAAAGGTTCCAAATGACTGGAAAAGAGCACAGGTAGTTCCAGTTTTTAAGAAGGGTCGTCGAGCAGATGCGCAAAACTATAGGCCTATATCTCTGACATCGATCTGTTGTAGAAATTTAGAACATGTTTTTTGCTCGCGTATCATTTCATTTCTGCAAACCCAGAATCTACTCTGTAGGAATCAACATGGATTCCGGAAACAGCGATCGTGTGAGATCCAACTCGCTTTATTTGTTCATGAGACCCAGAAAATATTAGATACAGGCTCCCACGTAGATGCCATTTTCCTTGACTTCCGGAAGGCGTTCGATACAGTTCCGCACTGTCGCCTGATAAAGTAAGAGCCTACGGAATATCAGACCAGCTGTCTGGCTGGATTGAAGAGTTTTTAGCAAACAGAATATATTGCTTCCCCCTACTTATACCTCCCGAGGAGATCACAAATGTAAAATTAGAGAGATTCGAGAGCGCACGGAGTCTTTCCGGCAGTCGTTCTTCCCGCGAAGCATACGCGACTGGAACAGAAAAGGGAGGTAATGACAGTGGCACGTAAAGTGCCCCCCGCCACACACCGTTGGGTGGCTTGCGGAGTATAAATGTAGATGTAGATGTAGTACGCTGCCCCAGTGTCTCCACATCTGGAATGGGTTCTGCAGACACGATACTTTTGAGATGGCCCCATAACCAGAAATCGCTTGGGTTGAGATCCGGTGAACGAGCAAGCCATGCAACAGGACCCCTTGTCCGATCCATTGTCCAGGGAATATACGACTGAGATGATGCGTCCGGCCGGCCGGTGTGGCCGTGCGTTTCTAGGCGCTTCAGTTTGGAACCACGAGACCGCTACGGTCGCAGATTCGAATCCTGCCTCGGGCATGGATGTGTGTGATGTCCTTAGGTTAGTTAGGTTTAAGTTGTTCTAAGTTCTAGGGGACTGATGACCACAGATGTTAAGTCCCATAGTGCTCAGAGCCATTTGATGCGTCCGGACGTTAATGGCGAAGTGGGCTGGAGCACCATCATGTAGTAATCACATAGCCCTTCGAAACATCAGTGACACTTCTTCCAGTAAGGGTGGCAATCACCAACAAGAAACGCCGATAGTTCGTACCTGTTGACCGACGTGGAAGGAAGACTGATCCGAAAAACGGTCGCCAGTTATCCCGGCCCACACATTCCGGCTGCATTGATGCTGATGATTCACTGTCACCATACCATGAGGGCTCTGTACACTATCCCACACGTGACTGTTACGGAAGTTGAAGATACCACTCCGCGTAAAGGTGGCCTCAGCTGTGCATAGGATGGGTGGCACATATCCCGGAATCGTCGTTGCCTGGTGAAGAAACCAGTGACAAAACTGCTCCCAATGTGGAAAGTAAGCCCAGCCCACGCTGTAAGTGATAAGGGCAGTACCAATTGTCATGGAGAATGTTCCACGCGGTCGTCTAGATTACCCTGTACTGGCGGACCAGCTGCCTTGTACTGACACGGCGGTCGCCTTCCGCAGTGTTAATCGCATTTTCCTCCAAGTCTGGTGTCCGAACATTTCGAGTAGTCGTTCATGATTTCCTACTTCCTGAAACGAGTCGTTCTCAGACAAAATGCGAAACACTGTTTTCAGACATTGAATGCTGTCGTTGTTGTCGGTGGCGATAGATCTCCTGGTAGAACCTTCCTGCCCACCGCCCGTTGCCATTTTCCTTTCCGTAAGCGAACACCATGCCGGCAAGCTCTCAATTCTAAAACGGAAACATTGTGTACGACGCTGCATCACTTCCACTACAAGGTGAGTCGCCAAGAGAAGTGAATCGGACGTAACATTACCAGTTACTACGGCATGAGAGGGCGCTATGGCATGGCGTATGAGGAACAGTACCACCCTCTAGGAAGAAACCAGGCAAACTGTAACTGTGGCCGCATGGTACAGCGAGTGTTAGACCGCAGTTTCTGTAACAAAGGCTGATTGAATAAAATGGTCTCTAGCATGAAAATATCGATTTCCGGACATAAGTTCATTAGATCTTTTTTTTTCGTATCCCCTCATCCATCAATCCCTAGAGTTTGTGCACAGTGAAAAATATCACCATGTAATTAAATGAACTGATTAAGTACTTAATTGGAAGGTATCACATTACGTACAGCAAGAATTACTTGAGAAAACTGTGGTTCAAGAAGAGACAGGTGAATACAACCCCTGGTCTGGCGCCGTATACTTGTGACCATAAAGACGCACATTATGTGGATCAGAACTTTCCAAACTAGCAGCAGCAGGATCACTGGTTCTAGTTCTTAACAACGGCAACAGGAAACCAACGTTACCATGACTAAAAATATCATTGTTAACAATACTAAAATTAAAATTACAGACTACATATACAATCGGACCATCAAGAATAGACGTAGAGGTAACTCCTTTCGGTTTATTTTTTGCGACACACATCCAGTGCCACTCTTCGTTTCTACGTTAATTACGTTCTTGTAAACAGTAGCACGATGACACGCGCACACCGACGACGCCTGTGGCGCGGCATGTCTCAGTAGCTCCGTTCAGTGCAGTTGGCTGCGCAGCAGCCTCGTACAGAATGGCAGCGCGGCGAGATAAGGTCGCCCTTAAATAGCCTCACGCAGCGAGCCCACTGATAAGCCACATCCGCATTCGTAATGTTGGCGCACGAGGCGGCCTGTACGATCACATTGGGCGAATAAAAACTCTCTAAACCACCACCAGCCAGTAGCAGCAGCACTACTAGCAGTTCCTATAACAGCAAAAGTAAACCAACCGTTACTATGACTAAAAGTATCACTATTAGCAGTACTCAAGTTAAAATAACTGTATAAACATAGATAAAACTCCTTTCAGTATCATAGCCGACACATTTGTCGAGAGACAAACACCAACTGTATTGATATTTAAAACATTTCTCACTTATTCCTCAGTCTAAGTTGCACATTTTTAATTACATGACATGTTTCAGTCTCTTTGGATCATCTTCATAACTAAGTACAGTATTTTTTTCAGTAATTTTCGGGTTTGCAGCCGGATCGCATCAACATTCTGCCACGATATTTCGGCCCAGAGACGTCCGGCCATCCCCAGACGAAGTACTGAAGAGACCTGATGCAGTCATGGTATTTATAGCGAATTCCGTGCATGCGAATCGCACTGGTGGTTTATGGCGTTAGGAGGTAACATGCGCGAGGCAGCCAAGTTGCGTGTGTTGCCCTCAGTGGTGAAGTAAGAACAGGCTAACCACTGAGTATCGACTGAGCATGTCGATTCCGCCATGACCGCATAATTTTAATAATTAGATTCCAATTTTTATCCATCTGGAAGCCGTTATCACGATTCATTAAACTGTCAGCAAGACGTATTTCCACGGATTCTTTAATTACAGAGTCCCAGAAGCTGTAAACTGGTGCTAAAATTTTGGTGTTGTTGTATTCCATTGAATGTCCCATGGAAATGCAAAGTTCTGCTACTGCTGATTTTAAGGGTTGCCGCAGACGGGTGTGACTTTCGAGCTCTACACATAGCTCCTGGACCGTTCGTGACGTCTCCTCTATATATGCCGAGCCATACTCTGAGGAGACTGGTGAAGACTATAAATCAACTACTTCCTTCCATATGCTGGGAACGTATCTTCTAAAATAGGCAGATTGCTTAGAAAGAATGATATCAATGTCATCTTCCGTCAACCACCAAAGAGCAGGGCCTTAGTCGGATCCGTTAGAGACTATTTACAATTGAGGAAGGCGGGTTTTCATAAAATTCCCTTTGAGTATGGCTCGGCATATATAGATCAGACGATACGAACGGTCCAGGAACGATGTGTAGAACACGAAAGACACACCCGTCTGCGGCAACCCTTAAAATCAGCGGTAGCAGAACTTTGCATGGCACATTCAATGGAATACAATAACACCAAAATTTTAGCGCCAGTTTACAGCTTCTGAGGCTCTGTAATTAAAGAATCCGTGAAAATACGTCTTGCTGACAAATTAATGAATCGTGATAACGGCTTTTAGCTAGATAAAAATTGGAATCTAATTATTAAAATTAGTGCCGAAATATCGGGGCAGAATGTTGATGCAAACCCGAAAATTACTGCAAGAAGAAATATGCCGGGAAAATTACAATAGTCACAAGTGCAGTATTTACCATCTGTCATTTGAGATTACATCGCAGACAAGACGGGTTACAGACGTAACTACTCAGACGAGGGTTTCTTGTAACAGAAACTTCAGAACATCCTGTCAAGGAAGAAAGCAAAGATGTGCGTGGTCACAAACCTGTATCGATAGTAGATTCACTAGGTACAAACGTGTATACACTATTCAAGAAAAGTTTTGCATCACCTCGATTCCGAGAGTTCCGGAACCTGAACAGAAAATTGGAATAGAGATCAACATAAACGTAATTTCCGCCCTTTTTATTGCTCACGAAAACCACACATTGCATGTTGTACCACAATACAACGAGACCTCCAGAGATGGTGATCCAAATTGCTGTACACACCGGTACCTCAAATACCCAGAAGCACTTCCTCTTGCATTGATACATGCCTGTATTCGTCGTGGCATACTATCCACAAGTTCATCAAGGCACTGCTGGTCCAGATTGTCCCACTCCTCAACGGCTATTCGGCGTACATCTCTCAGAGTGGTTGGTGGGTCACGTCGTCCATAAACAACCCTTTTCAATCTATCCCAGGCATATTCGATAGCGTTCATGTCTGGAGAACGTACTGGCCACTCTAGTCCAGCGATGTCGTTATCCTGAAGGAAGTCATTCACGAGATGTACACGATACGGGCGCGAATTGTCGTCCATGAAGACGAATGCCTCGCCAATATGCTGCCGATATGGTAGCACTATCTGTCGGAGGATGGCATTCACGTATCGTACAGCCGTTACGGCGTCTTCCTTGACCACCAGCGGCGTACGTCGGCCTCACATATTGCCACCCCAAAACAGCAGGGAACCTCCACCTTGCTGCACTCGCTGGACAGTGTGTCTAAGGTGTTCAGCCGGACCCGGTTGCCTCCAAACACGTCTCCGACGATTGTCTGGTTGAAGGAATATGCGACACTCATCGGTGAAGAGAACGCAATGCTAATCCTGAGCTGTCCATTCGGCATGTTGTTGGGCCCATCTGTACCGCGCTGCATGGTGTCGTGGTTGCAAAGATGGACCTCGCCATGGACGTCGAGAGTGAAGTGGCGCATCATGTAGCCCACTGCGCGCAGTTTGAGTCGCAAAACGACGTCGTGTGGTTGGTCGAAAAGCATTAATCAACATGGTGGCGTTGCTGTCAGGGTTCCTCCGAGCCATAATCCACAGGTAGCTGTCATTCACTGCAGTAGCTGCTCTTGGGCGGCCTGAGGAAAGCATGTCATCGACAGTTCCTGTCTCTCTGTACCTCCTCCATGTCCGTACAACATCGCTTTGATTCACTCCGAGACGCCTGGACACTTCCCTTGTTGAGAGCTTTTCCTGGCACAAAGTAACAATGCAGACGCGATTGAATTGCGGTATTGGCCGTCTAGGCATGGTTGAACTACAGACAACACGAGCCGTGTACTTCTTTCCTATTGGAATGACTGGAACTGATCGGCTGCGGACCCCATCCGTCTAATAGGCGCTGCTCATCCATGGTTGTTTACACCTTTGGGCAGGTTTAGTGACAAATCTGAACAGTCAAAGGGACTGTGTCTGTGATACAATATCCACAGTCAATGTCCGTCTTCAGGAGTTCTGGGAACCGGGGTGATGCAAAACTTTTTTCATTTTGTGTACGAAGAAGGTAATTGTTCGTGGTATGTGGTAAGGAATCAAATGAAGCTCTATGTCTCGCACTGGCAGAGTTTGATTGAATATCCTCGTATTCTTGTTACTGGTTTAGACTAACATGTCTGCTTCAGAGTTCTACCACAATTCTCTCACATTTAAGGAGTGGATGTGTTTTACAGGTAACGAAACGAATCACTGATATCCACACAGCTTTAACTACAACTTACTTCTTAGCAAAGAGACAGCATTTCACTACGAACGTAAAGCTGACGAGATCCGAGCGCGCTGTGACACGGTCGTCTCGCATGATTTACAAGATTTGCAGGTAAACGGTTCCTAATCTACTTTGCGTCGTGAGATCCTCTTAGAGCCGGGCCCAGCTTAATGGACCGTAATGCGAACTATATCCCTGAGCCAACCCCGGCGCCTAATCCCTTTACGGCCTTTCGGCGCAGAGCCACGCAGCCCGTCTGCACCTGCTGCAGGGTTATTTGCGGTAGCGCAAGCAAGCCTCGCATCCTCTAGAGCAGTAGCGGCCACGCGGGGCGTCTGTTCTCTGCGGTTGGGTGTGCCATTTCGGCACACTGACTTTAATCCTTCTACCACGGCCACAACGTTAAGAGCGGGAACTTGTGGAATTTACATTCTCTAGCAATGGAATTCAGTGGAAACCGGCAAGGACAACATTGAATCTATAGTTTGAACACACACGGAAAATATCTCTAGTATAATTTATAAAAATAATAATTTTCTACATAAATTGGAAAACTGACCATAAAAATAATAGATCGTGAATGATATGAATGGAGCATCGCAGGCAGATAACAATAAATATGCAGGACGTCTATAATTAACGTTCAAGTTTCAAAACGGTGTAGAAGGAGAACCACTGCTGAGAATGACGTCAAATTTGAACAGCATATTATTGACGCAGGGGGTAACGTCATGGAACAAAGAAATTAACGAAATTTTACCAGGACATCGCGCTGTGAACGGCTTAACGTATATGGGGTCGGCTACATATTATAGATGAATCACAATGCGGTGTCGGCGAGTATCAATAGCAGCGAAAGAAGTATCGACTGCTGCAGAGATACTGCACAGCAAAGCGGTATCTCGAGGCGCCAATGAGATGCCAGCAAGAAGCCGTGCCTCCCGTAGTTCCGAAGCGCCACCATCGGGCCTCTGCCATGAAGTAGCGTAGCCAGAGGCTAGGGGAGCAGTTCTGTTCGACGTGGGATGCGTCTCACTTCCAGCAACTTCCTGTCGAAGTAACGTCGTTGTGGTGCCTACTCGCCGGGACACAGCCCGCTGCAAACCGTTGGGGACTTCCGGCTCCTCTGAATTGAGCCAACGCTATCAGAACTATGTCAACTAGCGTTTACGGACTTACGTTTTCTAGTACGGCCATTCTGAACTTGTAGCAGTTCACTTCTTCGTAAGTGTGGCTTATTCAGTGTGTTCTGAACTGCAGTTACACGTGTGGAGTTTCATAGCTACAGCCGAGCCTGGCGAGCACAGACAGTTTTTTTTATAATTAACAAAGAAGTAATTATTCAGATGTTCTAATTAACTGAAATATTGCTATGGTTTGAGTAGCACACTGCACCATCTGTATTGTTCATGGAGCATGACTGCACAAGTTTGGCAGTCAACAGTTGTGGCACTGTTAGTTTGGTAAACCCATCCACCACGGCAAGTCGTACAAAATCGAATGGAAGAAATCGGTTTTTAGTTGACCTGGGCCAAAAAAACCGCATCAAAAAGCAAAATGACATCGGTTTTTGATTGTCCTGAAGCCAAAAAAGTAGAATGACACTCCTTTCTAATTGTCGTGAGACTGCCAAAAGACATGTTCAGTACGCTGTCTACCATTTTCTGCCACATGATGAAGTCGAGAAACAGCATGTCCCACAACTGATCGGAGTCTCTCGGGGATCACGTTTAGAAGGTGTTCCGCAATGAGTGCCTTCAATTCAGCTAGGTTCGTAATTGGAGCACCGAACACAACATCTCTCAGATGACCCCACAGCCAGACGTCACAAGGGTTAAGATCAGGTGATCTGGACGGCCAGGTTGTAGGGAAAAGACGGCTGATTCTTCTATAATTTCCGTATAGCCCCTACAGCAGCCACTTCTCTGACTGTACAACGTACGGAGGAGCGCCATCTTGCATCAAAATCCACACTGTTGAGTTGGTGGAATGACGTTGGTGCGCGGAAGACTCTCATAGCGTTTACCTCGGAAAAGCACGGTTAGGTTCGGTTAGTTATGAAGGATGCCGTAAACCCGTACCACAATCACCTATGCAGAGTGAAGTGGTAGCGGTTGACGTGTGTGCGGATTTTACGTCGACCAAATTGCGCAATTCTGGTTACTGACCTATTCTTGGAGATGGAAAAGCGCCTCATTTCTCCACAGAATATCCCATTCATTGTCCACTTTCATGCGAGCAAGAAATTCCAGAACGAACATTAGCGATATGAAGTGGGACAAGCATGTAATGGCAGTTGTGGGGAAGGCGGATAGTCGTCTTCGGTTCATTGGTAGAATTTTGGAAAGATGTGGTTCATCTGTAAAGGAGACCGCTTATAAAACACTAATACGACCTATTCTTGAGTACTGCTTGAGCGTTTGGGGTCCCTTTCAGGTCGGAGTGAGGGAGGACATGGAAGCAATTCAGAGGCGGGCTGCTAGATTTGTTACTGGTAGGTTTGTTCATCACGCGAGTGTTACGGAAATGCTTCAGGAACTCGGGTGGTAGTCTCTAGAGGAAAGGAGGCGGTCTTTTCGTGAATCGCTACTGAGGAAATTTAGAGAACCAGCATTTGAGGCTGGCCGCAGTACAATTTTACTGCCGCCAACTTACATTTCGCGGAAAGACCACAAAGATAAGATAAGAGAGATTAGGGCTCGTACAGAGGCTTACAATCAGTCATTTTTCCCTCGTTCTGTGTGGGAGTGGAACAGGGAGAGAAGATGCTAGTTGTGGTATGAGGTACCCTCCGCCACGCACCGTATTGGTGGATTGCGGAGTATGTATGTAGATGTAGATGTCTTTCTGGCAAGTTAGCAGAAAGCAACGTTTGGACGTGCGTGATTTTGTATGGCTAGGAATGCAATAGCGGACACGCCTTAAACACAGCCGGAGGGCACATGCAGGGTTTTATCCACCGTGCTTGCAGGCATGTCCAGCATTCGGACAATTCCCCATGCACTGCGTGTCTGCACACCACCGCTCGACCCATCCTGCCATGCTGTGGCCACATCGTCGACACACGTCGGACCAAGTGCTTTTCCTCCTCGCCACACTGCACTTCATAGAACCTGTCTTTTCGCATTTTGTAATCATTTTCTGCAGGCACTTAGGATACATTGGGCCAGTGATTTTTTTTTCAGATCCTTCTGTGTCCATAACTTATGCGAGGCTCCTGGCGCGCAGTTGCCGTTCCTGTTAAAGAGATTTACCAGCAGCATGCGATCCTTCATGGAGATATGCTGGGCGTCTCAGGCGCAAACTGAGGAACAGCCGTGTACCACGCGTCTGCCGGTGCGCATTTCGGATTTTTTTTTTTGACG
Organism: Schistocerca nitens; assembly: GCF_023898315.1. Classification (NCBI taxonomy): domain Eukaryota; kingdom Metazoa; phylum Arthropoda; class Insecta; order Orthoptera; family Acrididae; genus Schistocerca; species Schistocerca nitens. The sequence goes on from NC_064617.1 coordinate 576,251,739, forward strand.
TTTCCCTCTGTGTCAATAATATGCTGTTCAAGTTTGACGTAATGCTGAACAATGGGTCTCTTTCTACAGCGCACCCTCTTCATCAAGAAAGCGCGTAAGAAAACATTGCAGGCTACAAGTGACAGCTTCCAAAACTCAGAAATATCATAATTGTACATATCTGGAATGTAAAAGAACTCTACGTTATCCTCAAGACACAGGTTGGGATAGGCAAATAATCACATGGAAGGGTGGAGCAACAGTTCTTGCATCATTTGTCCTTTGAATGATACATTTACATACAGTGCACGTGATAGTACAAAATCAAATACAATAATCACCAGATATCTCTGAAAAAAGAGGTAGTTAAATGAAGATAAGCCTTTTTAAATTTTAACCACAGATTTATGTGACTAAACTTTCCATTGTTTCTACCCAAAGGAATCAATTTCAGCAACAAATTAAAAATAAATATTAATAAAACCTCCCTTAATCAATAATTAAGTAAAAGATAACTCTGCACAATCTTCTTAAACAATCACAGTTATTCATTTGAGACCTTGCAAATTTGAATAATCTGTTCACCTGTGGTCTAGGGGTCACAGTGCGGCTCTCGCAGCGGAGCGAAGCAGACGTGCAGTGTGTGCTCTTCGCCGTCAGCGAGGGCCCGAGCGCCTTGTTTACTTTCTTCGGCCGACACTTAATGTGACGCCGTAGCGCTACAAGGCCATGGAAAACCAATACAGAAGATCAACATTGAAATTTACATTTCGGAACGACTTTACCCGACCAAAGGCGCTCGAAGTCGAACGCTTTTTAAAAGAGGAAGCCAAGATCCCGGCTGCCGACATTGTCGGCATTCACTTTTCGATCGTCAGTAGCACGGTCTATGTAAAGCTCATAAACGAAACTACATGCGACAAGGTGCTTCGCGAGATGAAACAAGAACTCCGCTTCTGCCACGCAGATGGAAATGTTGGCAACGTCGAGGTCGGCCATGCCGCAATGGGACTGCGGACTATACGCATATTCGAACTTCCATTTGAACTCCCGGCGGCAGAAGTTGTAGCGGCGCTCCGCCCCTACGGCACGGTACACGAACACGTGGCTGAAAAATGGACCCAGTTTAAGACGTATCCAGTACTCAATGGAGTACGCCAAGTGCGCATTGATCTCCAACGACACGTGCCATCCTATCTACAGATAGGAGGATGCCGGGCCATAGTTATTTATGACGGCCAGCCGAAGACGTGTTCCGGATGCGGCAAGGAAGGTCACCTTCGTTCCGAGTGCCTCCAGCGTCGGATCACACACGCCCACCGAAGGACGTTGCACCACCAGCGACGAAGACTATTCTACCCGTGACTTACGCGGCGGCGCTCACGACGTTCTCAACACAACAGACACAGCGGACCGTTTCAGCGGTACAGGAATCCCTTTCCACGGACAAAAACCTGGATGATCCGCCGACCTGGCCAGTGGTGGAAATTAGTACTACGACTCTGGAGCTACCGAACGTGACAGACGTTGACGACAGCAAGATGGCAATTGATTCCCTTATTGTACCGACCGAAGCGTTTGTCCTGGCGGAGCGTGAGTCAGTGCCGTCTTCCGACAATGAAGCCCATGTACGGAAACAGCGATCACCGAAACGCCGAAAGCGCCGACGTCGGACCGTGTCGGAACACGGCGGTTCGCATTCGGCCGGGGAAGAACAACTGACCACTCAAGAAGCCAACCGCGAAGCTGAGGCTGTTTCCACTGACTCCAACCTTGCAGAACAGACAGAAAAACAGGCAGCTTTCGACCATCAGCCCATTGACATAAACAGTGAGCAGCGGGAAGGTACCAGTGCAGGCAGCGAAGTCGCCCGGTCGCTTCCTATCAAACATTTCGAGCCTATGGAACATGAACAGACATCCGCGCCCGCTTCGTGGGCCGAGGACGTCGAGACACAAGATTCCGATCCGCGGCCAGCTGAGGCGCCGCCGGATCATGCAGCATAAGCAGCACAAGGAGGACCGCGTTCGGCGGGGGGTGACATCACTTCCGATGTTCGCTTCTCTCCAACATCAACATGGATAACCTCGCCCAAACAACGCGTTGCCAGGCTTACCGCCTGGCGACAATGAATATCAACATGGTAAGTTCTCCTGTCGAGATCCACCTTTTGAAAGAAACAATACGAGCCATGGGAGTTGACTTTGCTTTCCTACAAGAAGTGCAAACGACTGCACTCCCGAACTTTTACGGTTACGCCACACATGTGACGCCCGGTAGCCCTGCAGACACCGGAGTGGCAATATTAGTGCGTGATGGTATTGAAGTTACCGACGTCACGTATCTTCCCTCTGCGCGAGGAATGGCATTTACGGCGCTCAACACCCGATTCATTAATGTTTACGCGCCGTCGGGTACCACAAGACGTCACGACCGCGCCAGATTCTACTCCACAGATGTCGCTCCCCTTTTCCTTGGACGATACGACCACAGCGTCTTCGCTGGCGATTTTAATTGCGTACTTCACCCCAAGGACCAAATCCCACATTACATGCCCTGTCCAGAACTGGGTGCAATGATCCAAGGACTTCACTTGTGCGACACGTGGGAAAAAGTCCATGGTAACCGCTCTGGCCACACTCATCTTACTAGTCATTCGGCCAGCCGACTTGATCGCATATATGTGTCACAAGATCTCACACAAGGTGTGATGGACGCCGAAATATGGCCTCAGGCCTGTTCCGATCATACTGCCGATATCTGCACTATACACCTACGCCCCCAACAAGTCTGGCGCAGCAATGGCTTTTGGAAGCTCAACATAACTCATCTCCAGGACCTCGATTGCCGTCGGCAAGTTGCAGCAACTTGGACTGACTGTGAACGCCGCCACCCACGATACACCTCGACCCTGGAGTGGTGGCTCCTCTGTGCCAAACCAGCAATCCGTAGGACACTTATGCAATATGGCAAGGACGTGACTGCGTGGCATCGACAGACCCTCGAATTTTACTACGCGGCACTCAGGGACCTCGACGCCTTACCCCCTTCCCCGGATGAGACAACATGACCAAAGCAGAATCTAGGCTCACATACTATCATTGACGAAGCACCGACTAGACGGTGCAGTAGTCCGCTCGCGACGGCACGACTGAACAGTTGCAGAGGAACCCACTATGCACCACGTTGTGGCGGATAAGCGCCGACAACGCCAACATTTAATCACACAACTCAGGACACACGACGGTCGCTTATGTACGACCCAAGCAACCATAGTAAAGGCGTTGGAGGGTTATTTTCGTCATCTTTACCAGGAAAGAACCGTCGATGACGAGGCCACTACTGAAGTGTTACAGCAGGTAACACGTACTATCGACGAGGCTTCCGTGAATCCACTAACAGAGGAAATCTCACTCGAAGAAGTCGAAGACGCCGTGGACAAAGGTGCGGCCAATAAGTCTCCTGGACCTGATGGATTGCCTATTGAATTCTACCGGACTTTCCGCGACATCATGATGCCTCGCTGGGTTATAATATTCCGCGAACTTATGTCTCCAGACTGTGTTGTGCCGCCAGCGTTTGTAGACGGTCTTCTCATACCGGTACACAAGCCACGTGGAAGGCTATCGATTAACGACTATCGGCCGCTTACAATGCTGAACGCCGATTACAAGATTTTCGCCAGGATTATGGCGAGCCGTATTAAGACGACTTTGCCGATGATTCTCACTCCAGAACAGACGTCGCAGGGGGGAGAAGCCAACATACACATGGCCACCGGTGACTGCAGGGACTTAATAGCGATCGCTTCTGCGTGCCGTCTGAGAGTGGCGATCGTCTCCATCAATTTCAACCGCGCCTTTCATAGCGTGCACCACAACTTCCTCCTACGAGTGATGGACTGTATGGGATTCCCCCCGGGCCTCATCGACACCCTACGGCGTCTTTGAACGGCAGCCAGCTCACACGTCAAGGTCAATGGAAGGACGGTAGGACCAGTACCCATTAAGAGGTCTCTACGACAGAGTTGTCCCCTTTCTACCTACCTTTATGCAATCGCACTCGAGCCACTCCTAGGGGGCCTTAACCACCGGGACGTCACCTTTCGCTATAGGACATACGCTAACGACCTGATACTGCTGGTTCGTTCCAATGACGAAGTTCAAAGCGTATTAACCTGGATTGAGCGATACGGACAGGCCGCAGGCAGTTTTCTGAACATCAACAAGTCGGCGGCGTTGGATATTGGGCGTGGTCTCGGACCGGAAACCCTCGCTCCCTTCCCACCAGTTTCTGATCTGCGATATTTGGGAATCACGTTCAAGAAAGATGTACGTAAAACAGCTGCAGCAAACTACCGACGGTTATTACAGATCATACGCGCAATAGTGCGACAGAACCTGTTCCGGGACTTGAATCAGCTACAACGTGTTGAATACCTGAATCTCTACGTGGCATCAAAACACAACCACGTGGCACAGGTCCTCCCACTACCGCTGCAGATAGGTCGCCGGCTTCAGGTGGCCTTCAGTTACTATGTTTCCGCAGGTCATATATTTAAAGTACGATACGACACTCTTACCCTCCCAGTGCACAAAGGGGAGCTGGGATTGATCAACGTCAGGGCGAGAGCAGCTGCTCTTTACATGAGCAACATGAGGAAACGATGGAAAAGTCAACACCTCTCTCACGGATCATTTACTACAGGTTCTGATGCCAGTCTCTAACGTCCCGCCGGTGTCGGTTGCGCACGTCGCACCAGAGCTCTCCCATGTGTCGACATTCATTCTTGATTACAGCTATGTCAGCTCGAGCCTCTCCGCCACACGTCCACCAACGGCGAAAGATTTTTATACCAACCTTCTGCGGGCTGTTCCCCATAACGTGGTGGAAAACAAGTACCCTACGGTTCACTGGCCAAGAGTGTGGAAAACGATACACCACAAATTTCTGTCATCCACGGTGCGTTCGAAGTGGTATCAGATCGCCAACAAAAAATATGCCACACGATAGCGACTTCACATTATTGGACTATTGGACTATTGGACTGGCAGACTCACCTTATTGCCCAGATTGTCACCTCTTGGATACCGATGAACATCGTTTTACTTGCGCATCATCGTCCGGAGTTTGGCGACTAACACAGAAGATATTAGCTTGTTACCTCCGGGTCACACCTGATATGATTGACTCTCAGACCCTACTCTGTCCAGATGAAACTTACTTTCCGACCGCAAAATATCATGCGCTTACATGGTTCAAAGGACTTACCGTCGTCTATATCTTTAGTGACGGAGAGAAAGAGCAGCTTGATTACTGGTGGTTCCTACAAAATGCTCACAATGCCCTCGAACGCACACCGAAATACCGTACGCTCTTCGCAAATTATTTACGCAGCGTTTTCGTTAACCCCCCACTCAGCTGGGGAGTGCCAAGCTGCGGTTAATGTTCTGTACCTCATCACACTAACGGCTGAACGTTCTGCCTTGTCAGCCATGAGCGAAGGAAGAGACAGGCTACTGCAAGGAAGCTGTTTTCCTTGAGGCACTAGCGAAGCAGAATCCCTCCGTTGCAGATGCCCTTCTAAGGCGCTGTTGGAGATATCAGATTACGATGGCGAAGCACCAAGTCGAACCAGTTACATTTATTGAAGAACCTTTTAGTTGGAATTGCATCAGTGATTTACATTTTTATTTCTTTTATTACTCTTTTATGCCACCTTTGTTGTTGTAACACTTACTTGTAACACTTAGTTACTTGAATTCTCATTTGTACACGTTTCCTAAATGTAATCATGTAAAAAATAAATAAATACATTAAAAAAAGGGTAGCGTCCTTCATTCATAATCAAAACGTCTTCGGTGCCGGGTTCGAATCCCACCGCTGCTTTAATTTTGATTAATAATCAGCGTTGGCGGCCGAAGACTTCGGGCATAATGTCACCCTCGTTCTGCCAACGGCCTTGTGAAAGAGGGCGGAGGAGCAGACAGAGGTTCAGGGCACTCTCTTGTCCTAGGGGTGGGAAACTGCCCCTAAAGGCGGAAGTATCAGCAATGATCAACTACATGAGGATGCAGAAGGCAATGGAAACAACTGCATTAAAGACACGTAACGTGTATCCACATGACATGTGATATGGATTTGAAGAAGTGTCATGATGATCTCTCCATTGGCAAAAGATTCCGGAATAGTCCTCCATTCGGATCTCTGGGAGGGGACTGCCAAGGGGGAGGTTACCATAAGAATAAGACTGAATAATCAACGAAAGGATAACGTTCTACTAGTCGGGGGGGTGGAATGTCAGAAGCTTGAACGTGGTAAGGAAACTAGAAAATCAGAAAAGGGTAACGCAAAGGCTCAAAGGGTCAGTGAATTAGAAAGAAGACAAGGATTTCTGGTCAGATGAGTATAGGGTAATATCAACAGCAGCAGAAAATTGTATAACTGGAGTAGGATTCGTTATGAATAGGAAGGTGAGGCAGAGAGTGTGTTTCTGTGAACAGTTCAGTGACATGGTTGCTCTTATCAGAATCGACAGCAAACCAACACCGACAACGATAGTTCAGGTATACATGCCGACATCGCAAGCTGAAGAGGAAGAGATAGAGAAAGTGTACGGGGATATTGAAAGGGTAATACAGTATGTAAAGGGGGATGAAAATCTAATAGTCGTGGGGGACTGGAATGCAATTGTAGGGGAGGGAGTAGAAGAGAAGGTTACAGGAGAATATGGGCTTGGGACAAGAAATGAGAGACGAAAAAGACTGAGTTCTGTAACAAGTTTCAGCTAGTAATAGCGAATACTCTGTTCAAGAATCACAAGAGGAGGAGGTATACGGGGAAAAGGCCGGGTGATTCGCGAAGATTTCAGTTAGACTACATCATAGTCAGACAGAGATTCCGAAATCAGATACTGTATTGTAAGGTGGACCCCGGAGCATATATAGACTCAGATCACAATATAGTAATGATGAAGAGTAGGCCGACGTTGAAGGGATTAGTCAGGAAGAATCAATACGGAAAGAAATGCAATACGGAAGTAGTAAGGAATGACGAGATACGGTTGAAGTTCTCTAGGGCTATAGGTACAGCAATAAGGAATAGCTCAGTAGGCAGTACAGTTGAAGAGGAAGGGACATCTCTGAAAAGGGCCATCACGTAATTTGGGATGGAAAACATAGGTACATACTAGGTAATGCGAAGAAACCATGGGTAACAGAAGGATACTTCAACTGATCGATGAAAGGAGGAAGTATAAAAATTTTCCGGGAAACCCAGGAATACAGAAATACAAGTCGCTGAGGAATGAAGTAAATAAGAAGTGCAGGGAAGCTAAGACGAAATGGCTGCAGGAAGAATGTGAAGGCATCGAAAAAGAAATTATTGTCAGAAGGACAGACTCAGCATACAGGAAAGTCAAAACAACCTTCGGTAACATTAAAAGCAAGGGTGATAGCGCAACCGTAATTCCTCTGTTAAATGCAGAGGAGAGAGCGGATAGGTGGAAAGATACATTGAAAGTCTCTATGAGGGTAAAGATTTGTCTGTTGTGATAGAAGAAGAAACAGGAGTCGATTTAGAAGAGATAGGGGATCCATTAATAGAATAAGAATTTATAGAGCTTTAGAGGACTTAAGATCAAATAAGGCAGAAGGGATAGATAAAATTCCATCACAATTTCTAAAATCATTGGGGGAGGTGGCAACTAAACGACTATTCACGTTAGTGTGTAGAATGTATGAGTCTGGCAACATACCATCTGACTTTCGGAAAAGCATCTTCCACACAATTCCGAAAACGGCAAGAGCTAACAACTGCAAGAGTTATCGCACAATCAGCTTAACAGATCATGCATCCAAATTGCTTACAAGAATAATATACAAAAGAATGGAAAAGAAAATTGAGGATACGCTTGATGACGATCAGTTTGGCTTTAGGAAAGGTGAAGGCACGAGAGAGGAATTCTGACGTTGTGGTTGATAATGAAAGCAAGTCTAAAGAAAAATCAAGACACGTTCATAGGATTTGTCGACTTGGAAAAAGCGTTCGACGAAGGAAAATGGTGCAAGTTGTTCGAAATTCTGAAAAAAGTAGGGGTAAGCTACAGGGAGGGACGGGTCATATACAATGTGTACAACGGCCAAGAGTGAATAATAAGAGTGGACGACCAAGAACGACGTGCTCGTATTAAAAACGGTGTAAGACAAAGATGTAGCCTTTCGCCTCTACTGTTCTATCTGTACATCGAGGAAGCAATGATGGAAATAAAAGAAGGGTTGAAATGGCTCTGAGCACTATGGGACTTAACTGCTGAGGTCATCAGTCCAGGAAGGTACAGGAGTGGAATTAAAATTCAAGGTGAAAGGATATCAATGGTACGATTCACTGATTCTTGAGTGAAAGTCAAGAATAATTACATGATCTGCTGAACAGAATGAACAGTCTAATGAGTACAGAGTATGGATTGAGAGTAAATCGAAGAAAGACGAAGGTAATGAGAATTAGTATAAATGAGAACAGCGAGAAATTTAACTCAGGATTGATGGTCACGAAGTAGATGAAGTTAAGGAATTCTGCTACCTAGGCAGTAAAATAACCAAGACGTACGGAGCAAGGAGGACGTGAAAAGCAAACTAGCAATGGCAAAAGGGGCATTCCTGGCCTAGAGAAGTCTACTAATAGCAAATATCGGCCTTAATTTGAAGAAGGAATTTCTGAGAATGTACATCTGGACTACAGCATTGTATGGTAGTAAAGCATGGACTGTGAGAAAACGGGAACAGAAGACAATCGAAGCATTTGAGATGTGGTGCTACAGACGAATGTTGAAAATTAGGTGGACTGATAAGGTAAGGAATGAAGAGGTTATTCGCAGAATCAGAGAGGAAAGGAACATGTGGAAAACACTGATAAGGAGAAGGGACAAGAAGACAGATCATCTGTTAAGACATGGGGGAGTGACTTCCATGGTACTAGAGGGAGCTGTAGAGGGACAAAACTGTAGAGAAAGACGGAGATTGGAATACATATAGCAAATAATTGAGGGCGTAGGTTGCAAGTGCTATTATGAGATGAAGAGGTTAGCACAAGAGAGAAATTCGTGGCGGGTCGCACCAAACCAATCAGAAGACTGATGACAAAAAAAAAAAAATTAGAATAAACACCCAAGTATGGCAGATCCGACAGATTTTCTTATAGCTATACAACGGGTAGACTGACAAATTAATCACAAGCAAAGATTAGTGAAGTTGTAGTTAAAAATGTAAATGTAAATAGATGACAACCAGAGCGGAAATTACATTTAAATTTTCCTCAGCACACCAAGTATATACGCAAATATTTGATCGGACGAAGGAACAACCTCAAAATTTAATTACAGCGTCGGTCACATAGAAGGCTTTAGGCAGTATATTTAGGAGTAAAAGTAAGTACGCCACAGCCTTAAGAAGGGAAAGGCGAAATTTAACTTAAAGAACGCTAGTCATCAAGCTGTATAGTTCCACTACAGCAATAGCGGACACGCCTGAAACACAGGCGGAAGGTACGTGCAGAGGCACAACAGCAACAGACCTTCGTAGACGGCAGCAGCCGAAATGTTGGGCTTGCTCTTCAGAAGCCTAAGTCGCGCTGCTAACAGAAACCACATTGGTGAGATACCGGCTACAGAAATACAAACTACATGAAAAACATCGCCACCTTCTCAAGAGATCAGGGCTATATAAAATAAATAAATAAGGTAGTAAATATTACTCCGAAAAAAACTCCATAAAGAAATAGATCTTAGATCACTAGTAATGGAGGATAAAAATATAATAATTAACGTCTCCCTAAACAATGTAGGTGAACTTTACAGCAAAATCGAACGGTCATGTACCTATTTGAATCGAACAGATATAACAAAAAAAAATGATTAAGCTTACCCCTCCAAAAGAATAATTAGTGACTACTGTACAGCAACACTATTGATGACAAACAGCTGGAGACAGCGTCTGCATTAAAATATCTAGAAGTAACTATCCAGAGCGACCTTAAGTCAAATGACAACAAAAACAGATACTGGAAAAAGCGGATACCAGACTCAAATTCGTCAGAAGAATCTTAAGGAAATGTAACTCATTCACGAAAGCAGTGGCTTATAAGGCGCTTGTTCACCCGATTCTTGAGTATTGTTCATCCATCTGGGATCGCTATCAGGTAGGACTGATAGAAGAGATAGAGAAGATCCAACTAAGAGTGGCGCGATTCGTCATGGGATCGCTTAGCTGGCGGGGGAGCATTACGGAGATGCTAAAAAATCTCCACTGGCAGACGTAAAAAGAGAGGCGCTGTGCATCTCGGAGAGATTTACTATTGCAATTTCTGAAGAGCAGTTGTCATTCGAACAACATATTACTTCTCTCCAAATACATCTCGCGTATTGGTCACACCCATGCATTATTCGCTAGTGGAACAAGGTTGGAGGGATCAGAAAGTGGTACCGAAAGTACCCTCCGGCACACTATACACACCATTAGGTGGCTGGCGGAGTATGATGTAGATGCTATCTTGAATGACTCCTCATGCTTGACAACCTTCTAGAACCTAGTTTTAAAACACAAATATAAATCAAGGGAATTCTTCTTAAAATAATTAAAACTTAAAATTACAAACATTACGAAATGTAAAAAAAAAAAAGCTCACAGAGTCAGTGAACATGAATTATGTCACACAGCTCATGACCAAGTTAGTAAAACTGAGTAAAGAACTTCGTTAAACACTAAAGCTGAAACAACGAACTGCTATACACATGAGGCGAAAGTTAAGTTTCACTAGGAAATCACTGAATTTGAAAGTGCTGCACGGCTTATGGTATTGGTAGTCCACAGCAAGTAAAGGTCTCAGTGGTACACTTCATCGCCAGCACAAGGGCAGTCACTAATATACACCAAAATTTCCAGCAGTGAAATAAATGCAAAGGTACAAAACGCTTACGGCCAAGATTAAGCACAATAAATTAAAATGTTCCAGTGAGCCATAAGGTACCATCAGCAGAGGCACAGATATCAGAGCGCGAGCAATGCTGACCGCAAAATTTTCTAGTAATGGTCCTTGCATACGCGGGAACGATGAGGGCAAAACTGCAAGCGTCCAGGTTCTCACAGCATGAATTAACAGATAAGCGCAAACCCCTGAATGCCGTAGGTTCATAAGACTCTGAGCACTGTGGGAGGTCATCAGTGCCCTAGAACTTAGAACTACTTAAACCTAACTAACCTAAGGACATCACACACTTCCATGCCCGTGGCAGGATTCGAACCTGCGACCGTAGCGGTCACGCGGTTCCAGACTGGAGCGCCTAGAACCGCTCGGCCACTCCGGCCGGCAGTGCCGTAGGGGGATACCGTCGATACAGCAATGTGATTGGCGCTACCGGAAGCACTGTCAAGTGGATCCCGGCACAAACAGAACTAACGGCCGAAGGAACCGTTGCGAGCGGAAAACCCACTCGTAATACCCTTATGCTGTGCTTTCCTGCCCATTCTTGCCTCACCACCCGCTGTTGTGAGCCAGTGATCATCTAGTAAAACTGCAATTTAAATTCGCTCCGCCTATCGGGGCGCTAGTGAAAGACGACACCGGAAAGACAGCGATAAAATTAAGTGGAGCAGCTACGGCTCACTGTATTAACTTTTCATTCGTATTTTATTAAAAGAACAAATGCTGGAGCCACCTCATGTGCTACTGTCGTTTTGTTTCTTGGCACTTCTCCTGACTTTGTTGTAGTTTTATGATAATTATAAATTTAATGAGATACAACTATTAATTATTCCTAATTAACTATTACTTTAAACATTTTCTGGTCGTAATTTGTTTTCTAAATATTTTTGCCGCAAGAAACTGTTGGAGAGCTTGAATCAAGTCGAATGTTTTAATATGGTGATGTCACTGATCAGCGGTCATTGTAGCAGCTTTATTTGTATATCGCAAGATCAGTGCTAGAAGTTCATTTAGATTTGCACCACGAAGTCACATATTATTTTTAAGAGTCATTTTTCTACAAAACCAATACTGGCATTGAAATTCTTAATTGTCTTCTCACGGTCACGCATCACCATATTACCGAAGGACCGATTACTACCATGTTCTCCAGTTTTCCACTGTCATCATCCGTCAATTGTAATCTCCCCTTTCTCAGTATATTTTCTTTACCGATTACCAACAGCATTCAAAATTGTATAACATGAAGGTAGATTACAAGCATCATCACCTATGTGCTCTCTCAATTGCATGGACAAGTCGTCATCAGATATTAAAATCTTTTTAAGCAGATGTATCGAAGTAAATCAACAATGATCAAGAATAAGGAATATGAGAAGCAGAAAGAGATTTCACAAGCGTCCAGTTCAGTTATTCTGGGCACACAAAGAATCACGTTGGCAGCAGTTCTGATTTTAGTCCATATTCAGGTATGAGCACACAGTGAGCCCTATACCCACTCTACGGAAGCTTTCCTCTGAGTAGCAGACAAAGAATCACGTTGACATCAGTTCTGATTTTAGCCCTCATTCGCGTCTGAGCACGTAGTGAACCCTGTACTCAACCTAGGGAAGCTTTCTTCTGAGTAGCTACCATCATAGCAGCCACTGTTACTCTCTCTGTCAGACCCGCACCTGTCCATAAGGCAAAGACGAACGGAATGGGTGAGAACCATAATGCTAAAATTTTTAAAAGGTCTCACACTCGTCATAGATGGCCTTTAAGCCTTACTTGCATACTAGTTTATTTGACCATTGACATGTATTAGATTTAGCACTCTGTGAGTGTGTGGCTTTTATTTTTGTCAAGTTGCGCAATGGATTGATCCAACAAGCACCCTTTGGCTCCTGCAAGAAACAATTTCCACCTCACACTACTACAGAAGTGAGACAGACGCTCCTAATGACCAACAAGAACTGCTTGAAAAACATTCAGCAACAAATATCTTCTGGAGTCGTCCGCTGTAAGGAAAAGACACAAATATATTCTATATATTCTTACGTAACTAGTGGAATGCTTGGGTATGGGAGTATTGCTAGTTAGTGTAAGAAAAACATTAAACGAACGAAAAATATTATTTATTACAAAAAATTCTGAGAAATCAAGTGAAAATTCTTCTTACAAAATAATAATATATTTCTGGGTCCTTTTTGGAACAGTAGATTGCTTCTTATGGATAGGAATGCCATTATTTTACAAAGTATGGAAAGGTTCTTTTCTCCCTTTTCTTTAAGAATGTTATTTACTCACGAGAATGGCCAAGAGCCACGCCTACACAACTTGAATAACTTTTTTAGGTACAGTCAAGGCTGTCGCGTGAGAAATGTAATGGAGTGTACTGTTATGAAGGACAGATGGGGCTCGCATATGCTGTAGCGCACAATACCGTGAGCTGCGACGACTGCTGCCTGCATCACTCGCTGCTGACAAATAACACAACTCTATCTTTCTACCTGGATTGACCTTCGACAATCAAACTCTCCCTATGCCTTTATGAAGGCAAGGACTCCTATCTTCCCCTAGTCTAACTATTGGCGTGGTACACCGTTCAGATAACCAGTCCACCGTGATGCCACTCAATACTCGCCCGCAGGCGTTTAGGTAGTACTCTGTCCGTGTTCACACCGCACAATAAGTGTGGCGGCCAACACAGTGAACAATGCTTAATTGCGAGCAACTCAGTATAGAGTGTCACTCCGTTCCGCTAACGACAGAGGTGCTCTCCCAGTGAAGAACTGAGGAGAGACTTTGTTCCTCGCTCTTTGCGTACACGTACGAGCGCACTCGCACTCGTTACATGTTGCCGCTCCAAGAGTGACAACAGAACAGGCCCTTTTTTTGGAAAAGTTGCAAAGGTATATTATTCGCTGTCTTCCCTCACTCCTCTGGCTGTTTGCATCAGAAATATTCCGCCAGTGAGCCTTGCTCTTTTAAACAGGAGAATGACGTTTCTTTTGAGTCGACCAGAGCGGAAATCTGTAGCATCTCTGTTAGGTGTATACTGTCCCTATGTGAGAACTCCATAACTAGGCAGTCGGTCCATGAATAAATGCGTCTTCTGGGTGCTCCCACACAATGTAGTGGCATTTGCTTTTAAGTCGAACACGGGGCTCGTTATCCCTTTGCTCGGGCAAAAGCTGTCTTCTCTCTGGGCTGAATAGGTATATTGTTGACCCAGCTGTCTGTAGGGACAGTCATTCCAGCGGGCTGGTTTCGTCTTTTGAATGAAAATTCCTGTGGCTGTAATGTCGTGTACGCCAGCCTCGACTTTTACAACCTCGGTGCGCACTTATGATTTACTTATTAGATTTGCATATCGCTTACATGAATTCGTACAAAATTGACTCTACCTTATCGAGTTTGGGTTCGAATGAAGCGTCTTGATGTGCTGAATACGATTGTGAGGACGGAATATGTAAGAAATGAATGTCAGGATACCACGCCACCTTACACACCCCCTCCCCCCGCCCCCCTCCTGTGACAAAATTTTTGTCTGGGGTTTGTCAATGCCAAGGAAAACATTGACAAAGTCAGGCAAAAATTGTTCTTTTAGATTTTTCAATAAACTTTCCCAGCCATTCTTAACAATTATGTAATTATTTCTTTATAGTTATTGTTTCTAGTTTTTAATTATACAATTTGTGTTTTGTTGTTAGGCAAACATAGACTTTACAAAGGTTGATTTTCTTTGTCGTTGCCATTACGTGTCTCTGTTTTTCTTTTTCATTACCATAAGTTACTTTTACAATATTAGCTTTTCTAAACTCGTTAGTGTACAGTGTATCATGTCTTAGTGTGGTTATTTTATTTCTTTAGTTAAGCTTTGTGTGAATGTTCGCAAAAGCTCTGTTGTGTCAGTTTGTTTCATTTATTTATTTCTTTTATGTGTCACTGTTTTTCTTTTTAAACAATGAAGAAGCTTTTCTCTTAATTCTATCCTCGGTACTAATGTTATGATTGCAACAAAAATGTATTTATGAACGTTCCTTACAGAAGGAAAATACTACATAATTCTTTTTCTAATTCTACATATAAAGAAAATACGAGGTTGTATGACCATCCTAATTTGGTTTCTTTCTCAAAAATTTTGAGGTCGGTATAAATTAGGGACTTAACATATTTAATAAAATAATTACTTTTACAAATAAGAAGGTAAGTATTATTTGCATATATCAAATTTTTATAATCTACGCTGGTTGTATTTACTCTGTCCATTTCTTTGTTTGACGATTCCAATGGAAGTGCTGGAAGATGTCGACTCATTTATATGGGTGTCACAAATCATGTGAGAAGCACTCTAGCATGCGATGCCGGGTCTCATTTGTTGATCTTGTCATCAGTGATGTCTTGGTACTCCTCTGCTGTCACACGTGGGGCTATGGCAGTTCGATGATTGTAGTAAGTTGGTGATTACCGACGATCGTCACCTAATATATGTGCCATGACGTCTTGGTACTCCACACCTGGTTCAGTATGGCAATTTGGTGATGTGGTAGGGAGAATGATGTTCGTTTTGCTGAATCCATTTCTGGATAATGTTTGTTGGTACCGCTTAATATTCCGTTTGACGTTCGTTTGCATTTGTTTGACTGTTCAAGGTTTATTTTTGGAGAGGTGGTTGTAGTAGTTAGCATGTTTCAAAGTTTATGGAAATACGTTTGTAACAATTTTCTTTGTAGGATAGGAGAGAATGGTATCTTGCTGTCTTCTGCCCCTCTTCGTCTTGCATCTTCTGTTCTTCTCTTCTTTCTTGCATTCTTCTGTTCTTCTTGGGCTAGGAATACGTAAATTTTAATGTAGGAGACATATAGGATGTGTAGGATCTGTCTGCCTTTCAAAATATAAGTTGATGAGTTTATTTCTTGCACCTTTTTTGTAATCTTGTTGCATCATGATTCTCTCCACACTTGTCCACGAAGTATCAGTATCATGGCATATGACATGTCCACGCTGCACGTTGTTCTTCTGAAGTCCAACCTGGTTGCAACCTGCATTTCCAGTGTGGCGTTGGTCTTCATGTTGTTGTCATTGCCCTAAGTGCTTTCTCAACATGTCTGTACTCTCCAGTGTGGCGTTGGTCTTCATGTTGTTGTCATTTCCCTAAGTGCTTTCTCAACATGTCTGTACCATCTCTGACACTATCTCGAAGCATCTGGTGTTGAGGGAGCTGGCAATTAATGTTGGTGGCGATGTCCCTCTGACGGGTAGAAATATTTACAATTTTTGTTTTACATATATTTGTTATTGTTATTTACAAAAAACTCTGATTTTATATAATGCAAAAATTTTCTGAGAGTGGCAAAAATTATTAGATATATTTCTTTATTCTAATTATGTCCTACCACTACTTCATCCTTTTATGGGTTGTGTGTCATTTCTTCTTTGTGTGCATGTTGCAGGATACTCAATACTACAAGATTTTGTTAGTCTGTTTTGTTTCCCTTTTTTGTGTTGTTCTGTTGATCTATTAATTTAACTTTTATTTAGTGGTTAGTATAAGATAAGGTGTTTCCTTTGCCCCTCTGTCTCTTTCCCTTTCTTCTCCTCTACCGTTCCTTTCATTCTCATGCTTTTAAATGACTCACGTTGTAGACGCCAATTCATTGACCTGTTTTTGGGTTCGTTAGCTCTACAGCATTTTCGTGAGCGATTCGGGAACTTATCATTGGCCCTTTATAGACTGCAAAAAATTTACTACATTTATTTTGTCTCTTATGTGAATTGTAGTGAGTTTTTACAAATACTTTTTGACCCAGCGTGAAGCGTTTCTTTGTGGCGGACTTGTCTTAAGTGATCTTACGTCTCATTGCTGCTGAGTGAATGTTCTTCAAGGCGAAAGTGGCGATTTGTCTGTGTTGCATTCGGGTAATAACTGGAAATTTGATTATTTCTTTTATTTTTTCTGGTGTATCTATATTCTTTAATACTGTAATTGGTGGATAAGTCGTGATACTATGTGTTTGCTCATTACTCTTGGAAGTCTCATAGATATAGGTCCCAAGCGCAATGGTTCTTTCTACAAAATAATCTACAAAGTGTTCCCAAGTCTTTCGTGGTATGTTTCGCCGGATTTCCACTTGGTTTATGTTTAGAAATAAAGATGGGTTTGATTTTTAATTAGTCTAACGTGTTTTTCCAGTGCACTGATCTCTATTGAGGCCCATTATCTGAGATGATTCTTTTCACTCTCCCAACTTGTTGTGTGAAGTCCTTTTGAAATGCTTTACTAATTGTAAATCCAGTGGCTTTCTTTAAGGGTGTAAGTGTAGTGTATTTTGATGCTAGTTCAATTACAACAAATACAGGGCTATTACAAATGATTGAAGCGATTTCATAAATTCACTGTAGCTCCATTCATTGACATATGGTCACGACACACTACAGATACGTAGAAAAACTCATAAAGTTTTGTTCGGCTGAAGCCTCACTTCAGGTTTCTGCCGCCAGAGCGCTCGAGAGCGCAGTGAGACAAAATGGCGACAGGAGCCGAGAAAGCGTATGTCGTGCTTGAAATGCACTCACATCAGTCGGTCATAACAGTGCAACGACACTTCAGGACGAAGTTCAACAAAGATCCACCAACTGCTAACGCCATTCGGCGGTGGTATGCGCAGTTTAAAGCTTCTGGGTGCCTCTGTAAGGGGAAATCAACGGGTCGGCCTGCAGTGAGCGAAGAAACGGTTGAACGCGTGCGGGCAAGTTTCACGCGTAGCCCGCGGAAGTCGACGAATAAAGCAAGCAGGGAGCTAAACGTACCACAGCCGACGGTTTGGAAAATCTTATGGAAAAGGCTAAAGCAGAAACCTTACCGTTTACAATTGCTACAAGCCCTGACACCCGATGACAAAGTTAAAAGCTTTGAATTTTCGGCGCAGTTGCAACAGCTCATGGAAGAGGATGCGTTCAGTGCGAAACTTGTTTTCAGTGATGAAGCAACATTTTTTCTTAATGGTGAAGTGAACAGACACAATGTGCGAATCTGGGCGGTAGAGAATCCTCACGCATTCGTGCAGCAAATTCGCAATTCAACAAAAGTTAACGTGTTTTGTGCAATCTCACTGTTTAAAGTTTACGGCCCCTTTTTCTTCTGCGAAAAAAACGTTACAGGACACGTGTATCTGGACATGCTGGAAAATTGGCTCATGCCACAATTGGAGAGCGACAGCGCCGACTTCATCTTCCAACAGGATGGTGCTCCACCGCACTTCCATCATGATGTTCGGCATTTCTTAAACAGGAGATTGGAAAACCGATGGATCGGTCGTGGTGGAGATCATGATCAGCAATTCATATCATGGTCTCCACGCTCTCCCGACCTAACCCTATGCGATTTCTTTCTGTGGGGTTATGTGAAAGATTCAGTGTTTAAACCTCCTCTACCAAGAAACGTGCCAGAACTGCGAGCTCACATCAACAATGCTTTCGAACTCATTGATGGGGACATGCTGCGTCGAGTGTGGGAGGAACTTGATTATCGGCTTGATGTCTGCCGAATCACTAAAGGGGCACATATCGAACGTTTGTGAATGCCTAAAAAAACTTTTTGAGTTTTTGTATGTTTGTGCAAAGCATTGTGAAAATATCTCAAATAATAAAGTTATTGTAGAGCTGTGAAATCGCTTCAATCATTTGCAATAACCCTGTATGTAGGTGAAGCCTTTCCTTGTTCATGGAATTGGACCATAAATACCGGTTGCAGCAATCTGTCTTAATTTATCAGAAATAATTGGATACATTGTGGTCTGGTCTGATATGTCACATGTTTTGACTGTACGCATTTTTTACAACTTTTAAGAACGCATCGAATACGTCGCTCTATATTTGGGAAGTGTACTGTTTACTTCATTTTTAGATAGCATTTCTTTGGTCCAAAATGTCCACTGCTGAAGTGGGTATACCAAATATATTTATTAATAAGTTCGTCAGGGATGCATGCTAACCATTGTGCAGTACCATCATTACGTTTAAAAAATAAAATATTGTCTTTTACTGTGTAATTTTTTCTAATTTCTGTGTTTGTTTTGTCAGTAAGTTTGTGTTTAATCTTGAGGAGGGTCTGATCTCGGTTTTGTTCGTCAGATAAATTTTTAAAAGCGTTTGTGATAAAATTTTCAAATGGTACGTTTTTTAGGTAATGGATAGTTCGTTCTTCATCTTCATTTTTGATTTTCTGGCCGTCTGGCATTCTCTGCAGTGAACGAGACAATGCGTCGGCCAGAATATTTTCAGGTCCTGTTATGTATGTGTCTGAAAAGTCATACTCCTGCAATACTTGCATCCATCTCGCCAAACGTCTGTGGGTTAATTTGGAAGAAATTAAAGACTCTAATACTTTATAGTCTGTGTATACTTGTGTTTTTCTGCCAAACAGAAAATGTGAAAATTTTGGAAATGCCCATACTATGGCTAGAGCTTCTAACACTGTTATAGAATAATTCTTTTCTGCTTTCGATAGTCCTCTACTTGCAAAGGCTATTGTTTTATGTATTTTCTTACCATTTTCTTCAATTTTTTGAAACTGTACTGCCCCCAGACCGGTCTTTGCACTATCAGTAACTAGACAGAACTCCTGACTTAAATCTGGGTGTGATAAAATCTGAGCATTATTCAATGCCTCTTTCAACTTATGAAATTCTTCATCTGCCTGTTTATCCCATCTCCAGCTGGTTCGCTTATGTCGTCATCCAACAGTTTTCTGATCTCAAGAAATACTTGCTCTCGATAACTATATGGTATGGAATAAGGTGGAACACAAAAGGGTTTATGATCTTTGACCTCAAATTTGTATTGAAAATCTTTAATGCTACCCGTCTTTGGTGCAAATACCTCCGCATGTGACCTCAATTTGCCTTCTAAATTTTTCCTATCCTGGAGCGAAATATCATCTATTTCCTATAACTTATTACCTATCTCTTGATGTATTTCTTCTATTATTTCTGGTGGGAGTGGGTGAGGGTTTTCCCCAAACTTATATCTAGGGTGTCTCTCCTCCTCTATTTCATCCCCTTCATGACTTAAATGCAATTGCGTTACTTTTCCCTGTTCTTTTTCGTCATACAAAGTTTGAATAAAATATAGTATTACATCATCTATTGTTACGAAGTCTTGTGGTATGCAAATGTGAACCTTACGCTCATTAATGAAATCCACCCCGATTATCATATCAGCTGTAAGTTTTGCTACGATGACAAAATTGTTTTCAAACTCGTGACCTTGGCAACTGAATGAAAGACGTGTTTCGTACCCCACCTCAGTTGCATTTTTTCCTAAGGCTCCAAAATCTCTTATTCTTTTTGGCCTTAAAATTGGTAATTCTTTCTCTCTATTGCACCTTTCAAATAGGCTTTCTGATATAGCAGTCACTTAACTCCCACTATCTATGATTGCTTGTGTCGTAATTTCACCAATGTTTATCTTTAATATGGTTTGTATTATTGTGGATGTTACGACTTCCTTTTCTTGCATCAAATTCTCTGCTATAGATTCATAGCTTAAGCTCTGGATAATTGTACCTTCCCTTTGTGTTTGTGTTTGCTTTGGTCTTAACTCAGTGAACAAATCCTTTTGCGACCTATCTACTTCCTTACGTCTGTTTTCGAGCTTTTGTCTCTCTTTTTCCTGCATTTCCAAACATTTCCGGATATACTCTCTATCTCCTCATAGTCACCCATGTTATACACATTACGCGGCTTTTGCGTTTGCGGTGTCTGCGTTGTGGCTGATTCATGGACTCAAATGATCTGCCACTGCTTGTATCATCTTACCTATTCTCCGGTAATCAACTGCCTGTTTGCATATGCTCAGTTTCCTGCCCCATAATTGCATTTTATCGTAACATCGGTGACCAAAGTGTTGTTCGTTTGTCTCTACTCTCGTCATTCGCGGTACTGTACCTGTACTACTGTTATACTGTGTCATTGGATTTACTGGTTCAGTCACCTGTCTTTCTTTATGTATCGGCTAACTGTATGTGCCCTGTTTTTTTTTATTTACTGTGCCTGGTTCTGTGGTATGTCATATATTACTTTGATCGCGGTTTTCTGTTTCGATTTCTGGCCTTGGTTCTACTTGAACTTTCTTAGACGGCGCGAGTTCGTGTACTGGATTAATGCTTGACGTATCAGTTGTTTCACTACAGGTGTAATCGGTCTCGATCTTTTCTTCGATAGTTTGTATCAGCTCTGTTCGAAGATTTTCAAACTGATCGGCCTTGCTTTGAATTGCTTGTTCTTCCGAAATTTGTATTGCTGTTCGAGTGGCTTTTTTCTAAAACGTTCCACCTTTTTGTCAACGTTTACGATGTCCAATTGTACCTTGTCCACGTAAGTGCGTAATTGCTGCTGACTTTGTGTTAGTACCTGAATTCTTTCTCTAGATTCTTTCGCGTCTTTATTTATCTGTGTGACCTGACTATCAATTCTAGCGATACCATCGTCCATCTGGATTTTAACCTGTTGAATATGTGTATTTATCTCTTGTCTCAAGTTATGATTATCCTGTTGCAATTGCTGATGCTGTTTCGTCATCTGTGTATTAATATCCTGATTCTGTTTCGTCATACTATCGTTCATTTTTTGTAACATCTCCATGATCGCGTCCTGTCCTGCAACACTGCCTTCTGCTGAACTGTGTGTTCTAGATCTATTGTTTTATACTCGGGTCCGTTCCGTCGTTTACTGGGCTATGCTGTGGCGTTTCCAAGTTTGATAACTGCAACAATCTGTGCTGTCTTCCCTTGTACCTGTGTTATTCTTTGTGTTGAGGACAAGTTGCGTATGTCATTGAACCATTACGTGGCGTAAACGACTCCGCCCACTGCCCTCTCTGTTGTGTATGTCTTGTGTTCGCAGGTACAGTTGCGTCTGTTACGGAACCTTTTCGTTGCTGTCGTAGCTCCACAAAATTCTGTGCCTGTTGCTGAGGCATATTGAGATTGTGTGCGAGAGGTTCGACGTATTCTGAATGTTCCCCCTCTTCCTCACTATCTACTCCTCTTTGGACGTCAGCTAACTGCCAATTCATTGACTGTACTGATGCGTATTCTGTCTCTGAATATGCGCCAGACAAACGTGTTTCTTTAGCTCGTCTCGCTGCTAATCTTTGCCATTTCCTGCGTGGGCTGTCTATTTCTGGCTCAGAATGTGCCCTACAGGGAGTTTCATATTCTGGAAATTCTATATTCTCGTCCCTTCGATTCCCATCTGTCTCATCTGTCTCAGTTCTATCCCAATCTAACTGAGCCTGCTGATTCTGCAGCTCACCGACTGTCCTATTCTCTGGTTCACTGTCAGTCCTATTCTCAGGTTCACCGTCTGTCCTATTCTCAACAAGCTCGTTTATTTGCTATTTATCTGATTGATTTCCCCCCATCTTGTCTACCTGCTGTCTATCACGCAACCTTCAGACTTTTGCTCTAGTTAACATGGAAGTTCTTTCAACACACCAAAACCCCATCTACAAAACTGTACGACCACTTACCAGTTGGTAGAGCCAACAACAACGTCGTGACTTCTCGGCTGTCCTGTCTGCTGTGCTACAGTCTCCAATCTCCACCTGTGCGCTTGCAAAGGCATAATAATGTTACTTCTTAATTCTAGCTTATTTGATACTGCGTCACTCTGCGTCTCTGCATCACTCAGCATCTATGTCTATCGCCTGAAACTCCTACGGCCTAACAGCTACTCCAAAATCGTAAAATTCCAAAATTTCCAACACAACAACACAAGACCTTGTCCCTACAATTCTACGCTTCCTCGCTACTTGTATCTATTATAATCCATAATCTTTGCAAAAAGCTCTTTAATACGTGAAAGAAATTTTTTCAAAGTGTTAATACTGCGACCTGCTGGACCTAACTATCATATATCACCTATTCTGACAACTTTCTATCTTGGTAATGTACCTATTTTACCTATCCTTCCAGTTTAACCTATCCTGGCAGTTTTACCTTTCATGGCAGTTTTATCTATCCTGGCATGGTCGCCATTTTCTGTGAGTGTCTGGGTTTTATTTTTGTCAAGTTGCGTAATGGATTGATCTAACAAGTGCCCTTTGGCTCCTGCAAGAAACAATTTCCACCTCACCCTACTACAGAAGTCAGACAGACACTCCTAATGACCAACAAGAACTGCTTGAAAAACATTCAGCAACAAATATCTTCTGGAGTCGTCTGCTGTAAGGAAAAGACACAAAAATATTCTGTATATTCTTACGTAACTAGTGGAATGCTTGGGTATGGGAGTATTGCTAGTTTGTGTAAGAAAAACATAAAACGAACGAAAAATATTATTTATTACATAACTTCTGAGAAATCAAGTGAAACTTTTTGTTATAAAATAATAACAAATTTCGGGGCCCTTTTTGCAACAGTAGATTGCCTCTTAAGGATAGGAACGCTATTATTTTACAAAGTATGGAAAGGTTCTTTTCTCCCTTTTCTTTAAGAATGTTATTTACTCGGCAGAATGGCTGAGAGCCAAGCCTACACAACTTGAATAACTTTTCTAGGTACCGTCAAGGCTGTCGTGTGAGAAAATGAGAGATTGGGCTTGCATACGCTGTTGCACACAATACCGTGAGCTGCGACGACTGCTGCCTGCATCACTCGCTGCTGACAAATAACACAACTCTCTCTTTCTACCTGGATTGACCTTCGACAATCAAACTCTCCCTATGCCTTTATGAAGGCAAGGACTCCTATCTGCCCCTAGTCTAACTATTGGCGTGGTACACCGGTCAGATAACCAGTCCACCGTGATGCCACTCAATACTCGCCCGCAGGCGTTTAAGTAGTACTCTGTCCGTGTTCACACCGCACAATAAGTGTGGCGGCCAACACAGTGAACAATGCTTAATTGCGAGCGACTCAGTATAGAGTGTCACTCCGTTCCGCTAACGACAGAGGTGCTCTCCCAGTGAAGAACGCCGGCCGCGGTGGTCTAGCGGTTCTGGCGCTGCAGTCCGGAACCGCGGGACTGCTGCGGTCGCAGGTTCGAATCCTGCCTCGGGCATGGGTGTGTGTGATGTCCTTAGGTTAGTTAGGTTTAAGTAGTTCTAAGTTGTAGGGGACTTATGACCTAAGATGTTGAGTCCCATAGTGCTCAGAGCCATTTGAACCATTTGAACCAGTGAAGAACTGAGGAGAGACTTTGTTCCTCGCTCTTTGCGTACACGTACTAGCGCAGTCACTCTCATTACGTGTTCCCACTCCAAGAGCGACAATGGAACGGGACCTTTTTCTGAAAAAGTTGCAAGGGTATATCATTCGCTGTCTTCCCTCACTCCTCTGGCTGTTTGCATCAGAAATATTCTGCCAGTCAGCGTTGCTCTTCTAAACAGGAGAATGACGTTTCGTTTGAGTCGACCAATTCGGAAATCTGTAGAATCTCCATTAGGCGTATTCTGTCCTTCTGTGAGAACTCCGTAACTACGCAGTCGGCCCATGAAAACACGAGTCTTCTGGGCGCTCCCACACAATGTAGCGGAATTTGCTTTTAAGTCGAACCCGGGGGTTGTTATCCCTTTGCTCTGACAAAAGCTGTCTTCTCTCTGGGCGGTCACTTTGGCTGAAGTAGGTATATTGTTGACCCAGCCCTCTGTAGGGACAGTCTTCCCAGTGGGCTGGTTTCCTCTTTAGAACGAAAATTCCTGTGGCTGTCATGTCATGTACGCCAGCCTCGACTTTTACAACCTTGGTGCGCACTTGTAATTTACTTATTAGATTTGCATATCGCTTTCATGAATTCGTACAAAATTGACTCCACCTTATCGAGTTTGGTTCGAATGAAGTGTGTTGATGTGCAAAATACGATTGTGAGGACGGAATATGTAAGAAATGAAGGTTAGGAGACCACGCCACCTTATAGCACATAGCTGGCAGATACTGAGGCTGACACACTGTTCAGGTTGATTACCTGCTCAAGAAGCTGAAAATCAAAAGCCACAAATTACCCTTGCTTTACAGTCAAATAAGCCTAGTCGCTGTTTCTACACAGTGGAGTCGCATTAAAGAAACCCCGCCTATGTTCGACATCAATGTGAAATAACCGTTAAAAGACCACAGATGGCAGCACTAGCAGTGGAGGTAAATGGAGCGATTTATCTGGCTTCCAAAAGTGCAGGGACATTGGCTTTTGGGCCAAGTGTGGAAGCATTTCCGAAATGGCTAAGTTTGTAAACCATTCATGTGCCCCGCAGTTAAAGCATATCGCGTAAGGGAAAGTGACGGTAAATAAAATTGGCACCGAAGAAACTGTGTTAGACTACAGGTCATAGATGACATGGGTGAATGGCGGCTGCGGAGACGTGTGCGGGCGAATAGTCATTCACCTGTTAAGCAACTGATCATCCAGATGCTCCAAGGGGCTACCAACTATGTCTCCTCAGCGGTTGTTCAGCGAACGTTGCTGCATTTGGGCCTCATCATCAGGCACCTGCTTCGTGCACCCATGCTGACTGCTGTTTATCAGCGACGAAGACTGGAATTTTCACTCCAGTACCGCAGCTGGACACCCACTGAGCGGAGACAGGTGGCCTTTGCAGATGAAACACTTTTAATGCTCCATCGGACACATGGCGAATACCCTGCAACAAAACCGTCAGTAGTGACCCTGTCAGAGACGGGAGAGTTAAGGTCTGGGGAACGCTTCCATAACATTCACTGGGTGGCCCTCAATCTGGAAGGCATAATGATTCAACACAAGTATGCATATATCCTTAAGGGAGAAGGCGAACCACTACATGCTGTTTGTTTTTTGTCAGCACTGTGGCATCTACCAACAGGACAACACAAAGTTTTACACAGCTCTTCACTCGGGAGAATGATGGTTCAAATCCACGTCCGGCCATCCTGATTTAGGTTTACCGTGATTTCCCTAAATCGCTTCAGGTAAATGCCGGGATGGTTCCTGTGAAGGGGCGTGGCCGATTTACTTCCCCTAATCCGATGGAACTGATGACCACAATGTTTGGTCCCCGTCTCTGAAACAACCAACCAACTATCATAAAGCCTGTAGTGTACGCACATGGTTTTAAAAGCACTAGGATGAGTTGAGCGTATTTCTCTGACCACCAAACTCACATAATTTAAACCTCTCCTGATTTAAACCGAATCGACAATCTATGGGTCCACCTCGATCGAACCGTACGCGCCATCAATCCACAACTGAGAAGCCAAGCGCATGTAGTCTTGGCACTGAAGTCGGCATGGCTTCGTTCCCTGCTGGCACCTTCTGAAACCTCATTGACTCTCTTCCTCCAAGTCTCACACCGGTCTGCTCTGTGAAATTTGATTACTGAGGATCTTCACAGGTGTAACCAAGAAACTTTAACAATCGAGCCGGCGGCCGGTTCTGAAGACAGCGAGCTGTCGTAGCTGCTAATCCATTATTTCCCGATCCACACCCATCGCCCACGTGCATGCTGAAGTATCCAGAGGACGATTATCGCCACAGCTTAGCACGAGGTATCAGTGGGTATATCTGCCCTCAGCATGACCAATCAACTCTTTCGATAAATGACCATTGTCTCTTATCTCCACCAATTAGTAGCAAAATCAAGAAGCTGACATGCAAGTAAATTGCAATAAGCAGATTAAATCCCTCCATTACACACACAGCCACGTTAAATAGCAGACTTGCAACCGACTCGTCGTTTTTGTGAAGAAATATTTTGTCATTGTGTAATGCTGCATGTTTTTAGTCCTGTATCTTCAGTCTTCCCTAGAGAAGTGTTATCGGACCTCTGCTGTACCTGATTTTATCTAAATCATTTAAGAGGCAATCTGAGCAGCCCTTACAGACTATTCGCAGATGACATCATCATTTAACGTCTCATAAAGTCAATAGATGATCAAAACCAACTGCAAAATGATTTAGACAAGATACCTGTATGGTGAGAAAAGTGGCAA
This sequence comes from Schistocerca nitens, assembly GCF_023898315.1. Lineage (NCBI taxonomy): Eukaryota > Metazoa > Arthropoda > Insecta > Orthoptera > Acrididae > Schistocerca > Schistocerca nitens. The sequence goes on from NC_064617.1 coordinate 576,278,641, forward strand.
TTGACTCTAAATAGTGAAAAATGTGAAGCTATCCACATGACCAGTAAAAGGAATCCGCTACATTTAGAATATATCATAAATCACACAAATCTAAAAGCTATGAATTCACGTAAATACTTTGGGATTAAAGTTATGAATATATTTAATTGGAACGGTAACATATATATATTGTTGTGGGGAAGGCGAACCAAAGACCGCTTTTCATCTGTAGAACGCTTAGAAGATGCACCATATCTACTCAAGACATTGCCTACAATATGCTTGTCCGATCTCTTTTGGAGTATTGCTGCATGGTGTGAAATCCACATCAAATAGGATAGTGGGAGCACATCGAAAAAGTTCAAAGAAGAGCTGCCCATTTTGCATTTTCGCAAAAGATGGGAGAGAGTGCCGCGGATATGATACACGGATTTTACGTGGCGGCATTAGAGCGTACACGTGCCACCTCTATGGCTGCCAATTTGGCACTGCATCAATGTAATAGAATAGATTTCGGCATACAGCAGTTGCTCCACTTCCACAGACCATAAGGGTTGAATGAGGATTTAATATTTTAATATTTGTAACCACAAGATCTTGACAAAATTAACTGATGCTTACTCCATTTAAAATCAAACAAAGAATTTAGGTCACCAGGAATGTTTATTAATTGATAAGAAAAGGAGCCCAAAATTAAGTATAATGATAAATTTAATTGCCAGAAATACCTTGTGTGTTGCCAGTGTTTTAATCAACAGCTGCACAGAATAGCTATAGCAATTGCGAATAACACATCAGCAATAACCAACGGTTGACACCACAGTTTACTGACCCCAGAAAATCGTCGACAATGAAAGTGAAAAACAGTAACAACTAGTAAATTTAACTATTGTTAAATGGTATCTATATCACTTTCATACTGCCCTCTTTAAAATGAAAGCATGCTTTTTCTGACACGTTACTACGTGCAGATCAAAACAATCACTTAAATAAACAAAATATGTGAGTGTTAACCATAATGGCGATCGTCACACAGGTTTATTACAACACTCGTATTTAGGAAAGGGTGAGTGTTTACCAGTAATCAAACTCTCACTGCGCCCTTCACCGTTAGTGCAATAACCCTACTCGCACAGACATTAGCACACTTTGCGGACCATCCAGAGATGGTCGGGTGCCACCCACTATCGGCAATAACATGTTCCACGTGGAGCACTGCCTTTAATATGGAACAAACAGCGGTTACATTTGCTGAGAACTGCGATCCACTCTTCAAACTAAGCCAAAGTAACCCGCGCCGAGTGCAGACACGGAGACACTGTGCTCTTCGTTCCGCATGGCAAAGCTCAACATTGGCACATAACAACGGCTAGTCCACACAGGACCCAACACACAGCTCGGCGGCGTACTGCTAGTCGCTCTGTGGCTCTGTTTTCACTCTCAGCAGGGAAGAGTTTTTACTCTACCGTCACGCCAAGCACACTCCAAGGCGCTGGTCTCGCTATCTCCCCCAGCGCCACCGTGCTCGGCCTTTCAGCTAGCGGCGTCAGAGTTTCTCTGGTAATCAGAGATCCGAAACTAGCGCGAAGTATTGAACAAAGATAACTACAGACACTGAAGCGAACTCAACCGCGCCACGGCGCAAAAAATCTTCAAATGTGTGTGGATTCCTAAGGGACCAAACTGCTGAGGTAATCGGTCCCTAGACTTACGCACTACTCTCAACCAACTTATGCTAAGAACACACACACACACACCCATACCCGTGGGAGGACTCGAACCTCCGGCGGGGTGGGGCCGCGCAATCCGTGACATGGCGCCTCAAACCACGCAGCCAACCCGCGAGGAGCCACGGCACAGTTTTATGCACTGTAGAAGGCAACTATTGTGGATGAAATAATGGATCGTGGAAAGGTCAACCAAATAAAAGATTCCCCTTATCTGTAAGCTATATGGTCCTGGGAAGGAGAACAAAATAAAAGTGTACGGTTATTTCTATAAGCTACGAGTGTTGCAAGAGTCGCTAAACGACACTCATCTGCTCTGGAATTTCGTCTCATAGTGTCGTGCACTGCACTGTACTGTAGAGACTTGATGAATCACTAAATACCCTGTAACATAGACACCATGCACTGTCGGCTTCGTTGCACCTTAACCGTTAAAGGTTGTTCCTTGCAGTTTGTCTCTTTTTAACAAAATCGTTCATATACTAAGAGTCGTCAGGCGCATTTTCTGTGATGTTGCAGCGCATATGTGAGATTTAGTTTTTGCAGTGTGCAGCTGGAATCAGCCCACACAAATACCGCTCATGATATCCTTGTTCAAATGTGTGTGAATTCCTAAGGGACCAAACTGCTGAGGTCATCAGTCCCTAGACTTACACACTACTTAAACTAACTTACGCTAAGGACAGCACATACACCCATGTCCGAGGGAGGACTCGAACCTCCGGCGGGAGGGGCAGCGCAGTTCGTGACATGGCGCCTCTAACAGCGCGGCCAATCTGCGCGGTCCATGACGTCCTTCTTCCGACGCCTAGTGGCTACGGAAAGTGTCCGTTTGTTTCCGGTTACAAACTAAATGATGAATTTTGCGTCCTTATAAGTTGCAACGGTCCCAAATTACTAAGGTGCGATAAATCTTAGAAGGACAGAGGAACACGATGAATAACCAGTGCTTCAGCAGCTTATCTTCGACAATGTCCCTACGTGCATTAAATGTTCCCACCTCTCTCCATATGAGTGGATGGCCAGCGGTGTCGAATATGAACGTCCTGGTTGTCCAGGTGTTATGGTATGGGAAGCATAATGTTGTATGGGTGCACTGACTTCCAAATCGTGGAAGACGGTGCACTCACTGGCAACCGTTATTGTATGCGTCTTTTTAGAGGTAAATTCGACCATGACCTCATTTTATAGATTTCGAACAAGCTTTCGGAACAAGAGGATATTCGGCGAATGTAGTGGCCTGTCCGTCCGTTCCTCCGGCTTAAATCCCGTCGAGAACGTGTGGGATGCGTTGCGGAAATGGATTACTGCACATCCACATGTACCAACGACCATCCAGCAACTGTCAATTGCGCTGGTGTTGGAATGGAACTTGTAACACCGAAAATGCAGGATGCATAGCACCTGCTACCGATATATAATTTTTTTGCTGAATTGTGTGTAAATATTTTTAATTTAAATGCTTTCTTTTAATAAGTAAGGACATTGCTTCACTCTGTGTGTAAATTTAGGTAGAACCCTGTTGATGATGATGATGAGTCCCATACTTCTTTACAGAGCGTAGGGGAACGTCGCGGGAGAGCCGCGCCGCCTTACTAGGCAAGGTCCTAGTGGAGGTGGTTTGCCATTGCCTTCCTCCGACCGTAATGGGGATGAATTATGATGATGAAGACGACACAACAACACCCAGTCATCTCGAGGCAGGAAAAATCGCTGACCCCGCCGGGAATCGAACCCGGGACCCCGTGCTCGGGAAGCGAGAACACTACCGCGACACCACGAGCTGCGGACTTCACTCTGTGTGTAAATTTAGGTAGAAGCCTGTTGATATTTCATTGTATTTATCTGTGTCTTACTGTGAAACTTATAAGCTCTGGGAAAAAGCCAAAGGAATTGTTACTTGCATCGACTTGTGCGTTGTAAAATCTTTGGGTAGTGAGTTGTTGCGCGGGGCGCGCGGAGGGAGAGAGAGACTGGTTCCAGCGCTTGTAGTGTGCGGAAGTGTGGTGTTTACGCTCTTGCAGCAGAGTGTACCATTCGGCGGCATCATATACACAGGAGGAAGGACAGTGGATGTGCGGAAGAGTCTGTATTAATTACAATTGCCCGTTCCTGTAATTAGCTGTGCTCCACAAGATGCTACCGTCTTCAACAACAGCAGCAGTTCCAGCAACACAGATTCGTCGTATGCAAGGCACTGGTAGAAAGTATTAACGGCTAACCCAGCAGCGCAGCTGAATGTGATTTGATTGATAAAATTTATTTAAATAATAATCAGTGAAACTTAGTGCGATTGTGTCCTCATTGTCCTCAGACATGGTTACCAAGCAGGGTCCTTGTTCCTTTTTATTCATTTTATGCTAAACGAGTGTTATAAGAAACGAATAGTTACAGCCAGTTTATTAATGAATAATTTCACTTCTAAGAATTTTAGCCTCAGTCTACTTTCAAGTAACTGTTGTACAACAGAGGCTTCAGTATATGAGTAAAGTAAAGCAATTTCATTTTTCAAGTTTGAGAATCAATCACTGGAAAAAATCCAAATGTAGAGAAATGCACAAATTAAGAATGCAGAAGTTTAATTTATTTTACATATAGCTTGGAGCACATGGCTATTTGGTTTGGTACATATTCTATTATTTATTTCTGTTCAAGTCAGTAAAAAAGGCTCAGTTTTTCAGGCAATAATTTGAAATATAATTTGCAAAATAAGTAACTGCAAAGTAAAAGTGCTATCTTTTTATCTAAATTTATTTGATGAAGTTACGTTGGGGGTCACTGAATGTCTTTGTTCACGTAACGAAGTTCAGTACTAACATATAGCTTAATTGCATATTGTCAAATCATTACTAGATTGCTTTTTTTCAAAATCTAATCACAAACATAACGTAAGAATGACTTCTCAGTTTCTCTTTATCATTACATGCTCACTTAAAATTAGTGTCAAAGAACGTGACAACCTTCAGTTGCCACGTCAGAGTTTAATAATACATGTTTTTCTTTCCCATAATCTTGTACAGGATTTTGGATGTCAATTACCCTAGTGGGCTGGCGACCGTTAATTATTTCCTTTTCGTTCATTAGTGTAACTTTTGGATTCATGATCCGTGGTACCCCTTTTCTGTCCAGTGTTGTTCGTGAGTGAATGCACCAAATAACTTTCATTTTTCCAAATTATATACCATTCGGTTTAATTACTTTTTATTTGCAGTAGACTTTTCCATCAGAAAGATCTGTTGTACACTTTCCTCCTACTTATCGGTTTTATTTCTTCTGGAAAGTTAGTCTTATCCAAGTAGTAAAAAGTCCATTAGGCATACATGCGATCCACGGTCATATTTTATATCGCAAGCAGGATAGGCCGATTAGTAAGGGGGAGGTTACAAACTACCTACCACAATAATCCTTATCAACCGCGTTGTAGAGCATGCGCTGCCATCGGTGGTGATTACACACACTATTAAGAACCATTTACAGCTTTTTGTAATGTCCAGGGGAGGTTCATAAATCGTGGTGACTTAAGTGAAATTTTTGTCTTTGAATAAACATGTAATTTCTGTTCGTCTCATTGCGTATTTTTTTTAGTTATCTCCTGTACTATGCACTTTATTTCTGTATACGGTCTAAGTTTCGTCGAGCTATGTTACTTTGCAGTGACACATCATGCGAAAACTACCTTCGTGCTTAAGTTTGGCACACCAGTTTCAAGGGTCTTGTTTCATGCAGAAAATTGTAATTTTGGTATTTTGGATGTCACACGAAAAAGTAAAGCTTCATAACATCCGAGTAACAGCGAGCATCATCTCTGCCAAAGAGGTTGTGCTGCTGGGAGACTGTTAGTAGGATCTTTGCTTGTGAATTAAGTGCAGTCTTGGAGAGAGAGAGAGAACTGGAGTCGCCTAGTATCTTGTGATGCAGTAAGATGTGTTTAGGCCGTGCTGTATGCTGGCAATAATTTTCTTATATTATTTTTAGTTTATGGAGAGATATTTTGTAAATTCATGCAGAAAACTTCAAAAGATACTCTAATAGCGCATTAACCGAGACATCCGAGCTTGGTAATTAATTTGGTTAGGGATTTAGAATTGGAAATTTTTATGATAACGTAACAATGTGAGATTTACTGATTTTTCTTCAAAGATGGATAGTATACCTGTTTGTAAGAAAGTAAAGAGAATTTGTTCCGGTTGTTCTACTATTGGTGCAAAGAAAAATTTTATTGTTTCAAGTGTTAAAAAATTTTGTCTTAGCGATGTAAAGTTTTGTTAATACAGTTACTTTATTGATTTTCCATCAATCAGCAGCCGTCTCTTTATTTCAAGTTTCACATGTACAATTTTGCTTTCCCGAGTTTCACAGTAACAGAACTTTAATTGACAATAACCACTGCAGTAATGAGATTTATTAGCATAGACGTTTTGGGGCTGTCTCTGTAGTTTAAAGCACGCAATGCACATCGTGTTGTTAGTGGTTTGAATTGTAATTACTTAAGTAGCATGGCAACAGCTGCAATTATTTACTTACTTATATTTCAAATTTTTCTCGCAGTCAGATTGCGTGTAGTATTGCTAGCAGGACAGTTTTCTTAAATTTAACAGAACAGACGGTATTCTCGCCATGAGCGTTGCAGTACACAGTTTTAATGTTGGATTTGTGAGTAATTTTTGCATTGCTGATCACTTTTCAACAATTACAAGATTAGTTACGAACCTACATACGACCGCAACTGCTGCCGTAATCATGAGTTTAACTTCACATTACCACACAGACAAAACACCAGCGCCGGCTGCGGTGGCTGAGCGGTTCTAGGCGCTTCAGTCTGGAACCGCGCGACTGCTACGGTCGCAGGTTCGAATCCTGCCACGGGCATGGATGTGTGCGATGTCGTTAGGTTGGTTAGGTTTAAGTAGTTCTAAGTTCTAGGGGACTGATGACCGATGTTAAGTCCCATAGTGCTCGGAGCCATTTGAACCATTTGAAACACCAGCAAATATAACTAAACATTGCCATAAAACAAAAACCAATTAGTCACTTTCACAGTACACATGATTTAAGAAATAACTTGTTACATAGGCGATCTTTTAATATAACGTGCATACCAGGTAATATAATAGAGGCAAGTAATTTCTTCGCATTCAGATTTGTGCGAGTGTCGTTTGTTGTATAGTTACAAATCGAAGATGAAACGCCACCGCGCAGTGATCGTGCTTCGTTCGCTTCGTGTTCGAGAAACCCGATCACGTCTCTGACATTACACAAAACCGGTATCACGAGAGGTGAAACGGCGACAGTGCCCCAGTCTACCTAAATCTGAGAGTGCGTTTATTTCTTCACAGTTAACAAGGGACACCTCTGACCTCGATCGCTCGGAACCGCATGAAGCCAGGCTTACAATAACACTGGATCATAAAAAGCAGTGGTCTGTGCCATTTCCATGCAAGACGTTGCATTCTACCACAAGTGGCATTTCAATAGAGAGAAACAAAGTCATAAGACATCAATACCATACGAGAGAAATTATATGTAATGCAATGACGTCAATGTATCATTAAATTTTTAATCGACAGTGACAAAAACCTTCTGCTTAAAGTAATAGTAAGCGCGAAAATCCACGTATCCTACACACCTGATAGTGCTTATATTAGTCCTGATAATGGAGATGCGGGATTTCGATAAAGTGGTTAAAACTGAGTGTAAGAGAACAATATTCACGTCTCACTAAAGCCACGTTTTTATTCAAAATCACTTTCGCATTCAAGCAGTCCAATATTAAAAGCCACACTAATTGTATTTTCAGTTCATGATATGGGTATGTTAATGTCATAACATGCCTTCCGCCATGCATATTACAGCATAGGCGTATACTTTGCAGCAGAAACTTGATTGTAAATCACAGCCACAGAGTGAAGTTTAATGATGAAATAACGATCATGTTTCTTCACTTGTGGTTTGGCACATTGTAGTCAAAAATGCTTCTGATATAGAGTTTAGAATGCCGAAAGAAGTAAACATCACGGGGTTGACAATATTTTATTGTTTTCGGTGGAAATATCTTCGGCATATATTTCGTGTTCGGAAAATTTGCATCTGGAAGGCTATTTGATGAGCTGACCCGGAATTATACAGCAACAGGCTCTTTCTGAAGTTAGAAAACGTGCCATGTGTTCTTTAGTCATTTTTACACTTTTACTTGCCTTCACATGAATGTTTCGTGGGGAGGTTGTTTCAAGTTTGGTTGAAATATTTGGTCCAAAAATGCCTTGCGCCTCTTGAAAACAGATGTACAACTTGTTTTCTAGTCTGCTTATCGTTCATAAAGTCACATAAATTGTGTTGCTATGGATAGAGCTATGTACAGACTGCAGCGCAGAATCTGTAGCTTTCTCTCCTCTGTGCGACAGTGTTGATGATGAAGACCTTTCATACTGGAACTGACTGTGGTCACTGTTACAATCATATCCTTTCTGCACACCCTGCTCTGTCATAATGATGTTGACTTCCTCCGCAAACTGTTGCGCCTTCTGACGTCCTAGTCTACTGTTATCGTCATTTAGCTCCTTACACGTCATAAATATAGTAATACGCCTGGATGAAATGCCATAATCAGCCTTAAGACTGTCGATAAAAGAAATCGAACCATTTGGATTGTCCAAATCGATGATTTTAAACGTTTCTAGTGTCCACATTTGCAGATGTCCACAGTGGACTGTAGATCCATACGATCTTCCTCTACCAAACTGCGATATTAAATGCTCTTTTGCAGGCTGTAATTTTGACACTATGTTGCTTTTCAAACGAGATCCTGCTCGCCTTTTGCTAGACACATGATTTAGATTCACCGTAAGATTAAACAGTCAACGATTGCACATAAACAGTATCTACATTGACCTAGGTTTCGACATCAACTAGGGGCGTCTTCATCAGAATAAATGTTGCTAAATCGTAAAATTACATTGCTGAAAAGCAAACCTACCGTTTATGTGCGACCGGTTGGCTGTTTAAACCTATGGTGAAACTAGTATAAGGTTGCTGGATAACTGCCATATCCAAAACTATAACATAATTTAGAATTAATCAGCTATTTGATTTCCTTTTAACGCTCTTACACCGCCTCAGTAGTTTGCTATAGGAAATGAAATCACGATTGTAATACTCCTCATAAATGTTCTCTAGTAAGCTGTCATCAATATTTTCTAACACTCTGGGCCTCGACTGTTTGGGTGGAGATAGTTCGTACTCACTTCGCCTGATTTGATGCTTTTGCTTTGAAGATGCAAGTTGTGAACTGCTTGAAGAGCCCCATTCACCTTCAAAATAAGTATATCTACTCAGAGTAACGTTCATGTATTTTTGTGTCATCTATTTCTGTGTGATCCCCATTATATTTCTGAATTATTGTGTTATATTACATATCCGCGAACTCTGTGTACTATAATCCGACTTCATTTCAATATTCAATAAGTCGCAACTTTGTCCCTAACATTTGTACCACATTCGTAGGATAAATTCTCTTCATTATGTCGCTTCACACAGTTTACACAGTAATCCGCATGCGAACTCTCCAAGAGATACATTCCTACTGCAGCTGTACCATTCAGGAACTCTAGTAACTGCAACGTGCCACCATCTGATGGCACTAGCGGACAAGTGCGGAGTTTAGCATGGAAATGACACAGATCACTCTTTTTTTTCTGATCGAGTGCTAGTCTAAGCAGAGTTTCATGCGGTTACGAGCGTTCGAGGTTAAAGGTGTTCCTTGTGTCCTTCGCAGTATTTAAATTGTGTTTGAATTTCAGAACTGCTAAGTTCTGATCGAAGAAGAAGAGATCACAGCCCCGAGCAACGTATTTGGTGGCATGTGCTGTACTGGACGTAGGATCTAGGGTGACGGTGTGGGAGGGGGGGGGGGGAGGTATCTGGCATGGACGGCAATTTCAGTTCACAAAGCGCCTAGCATCCAGTGCACATTGGTCTATCGATTATTCATATGGTTTAAAAACGCATCCCCGATGGTTTTCGAACATTTTTGAACTCATTCTAAACTGATGTCTGAACGAATTATAGGTTGATTTCTGAATACGTGCATAGAGTACGTGATGTCTGTGCCAGGGGAATCCCTATCGCATCTAGAAATTAAAAATTCCTCACAGACAAAAGGGAACGGGCTATACGAGTTGAGCCCAATAAACGGTTGGTTGGTTGATTTTGGGGAGGGGATCAAACAGCGGGGTCGTTGGTCCAATCGGATTAGGGAAGGAAGTCGGCCGTGTCCTTTCAAAAGAACCATCCTGGCATTTGCCTAAAGCGTTTTAGGGAAATCACCCCGGATAAATACGAACACGTGAATGCCAATCGCTGTTAGTTTATGTGATTGACTGGGTGTGCGAATGATCTGCATTGTTATAATTGCTAGCAGAATTCATAGATTCAGACCATCAGAGTGGAAATAAACGGCTAACAGCAATAGCGGGTAACAAAGATTGCATATTCATATCCTCTGTGTTTCCAAGGAAAGGAAATTTTGACAGAAATTTTTTGCCAGATCGCTACACAACTAATAGCCAGTTGTACAGCCCCGGTTTGGAGCCAGTTAAGTTCTATTCTTGGAATAGCGCGAAAACGTGTTGTACGAACACTTAGTACCGCCTAACTGGAGAATAAATACGAGATAACTAAACTGGTGATTCTGGCAGGGTTAGTGGAGGTAACTGGAGAATAAGTTTTGACAATGGCAGAAATAGTTACAGAATCAGTGAAGACAAGATTGTTTGTTACAACGACGAAGGAGAAGAAAAGGGAACATCACACAAATTATATGGAAAAATATGATGGTTCCAAATTTATATGAAAATTTCGTACTACTGCTATATTTCGATCTCATGCTTGAGAAACTGAAGCATATGAATGAAATGTGGAACTATTTCCTAACATGAAACTTCTTGTTTGTAGTAGGCCTAATAGGCATTTGATATTGCTACTTCGTGAATTAAATTCTATCGTGTTATTTATGTAAATGCGGTAGATATAAATGACCATTTGTGCCAAAACAGTCTCGTTTATTTGGCGTGTGTTACAGTTGCTGCAATATTAGAAAGGCCTATTTCGTTTTATCTAGTGACAGTGACAAAATAGGCGTTATCAAATCGAGTAACCACACCAAAATCTGTAGCAAGATTAGAGATAAAAAAAAAAAAATACTGGGATCTAAGGACTGAAGAAATAGGTACTGTCTTGCATGTCTCTTGTCTTTACTGCTTTTATGTTTCCCATATTTAATTTTGTCACATGAAAGAGAAAGTTATTACATAATAGGTAATAAAGAGTGCAAATTTTCTGAAGCGCTCTTATTCTTGCAAATAATTCTATTCACTATTAATCGTGAGCCTCTTTTAAAGGGCTAGGATGTCAAACCGGCCGACCTTGAATATGAGACCCCCACAGAACATTTTAATTTCCACTGTCCTGAATATAGGTTTGACGGCTTCCATTACAAAATTTTCACGTCTGAATTCCACAAAGCGAAATACAGTGACGTGCAATAGAAGAATGGTGTGTGAAGAGGCGTGGCAGTTTACTTCGGCACACTTAAGACGTAATAACATGCCTTACGTATATGTTTTATGCATCAAACTCTTCAGAAAGATATACGCAAGAAGATGAAAATATTTTGGAAAAGTTGATTTTTTAAAACGCTCGAGCGGGGGGGGGGGGGGGAGAGGGGGGGCACAATGAAGTTTTTGCGCCCAGGTTCGGAAATATTGTACATCCGTGGCTGACTGGGCTGAGACACACTGCATGGGGGCTTAATTATATGAAATGCAAATATTTTTAGTTTTTCGGTTTAGTAGCTGTCTGTCCGATTACGAAGTCTCGTAACGGTTGGCCCTGACTGTTATTATTACGCAATCTGACTGCTTAGAACAACAACAAAGAATGAAATGGAAATTTTCATTAACACAATTAATTAATTAATTAAGTCCCCAGCAACTATAAAACCTACGCAACAACAAGCACAAGAGTAACTGTTCTGTGTGTGGGAGTGTGACTCAACGTACGCATCTGGCACGGTTCTTCTTCAACAACACAACAATTTTTAAATAACATTATACTGAATTAATTAAAGAAAATAAAAATACCATAATTACTCAAGAAAACCAGAATTACACTCTAATACAATAACACAAGCCAGATGCTTTGTTGACTGAACCTGTAATGACGCATTATTTAACATGGAAATAATGAAAAATAAATCAAGTTTCGTTACCTTCATATATTGACCAAAATCACTCTAATCATTACAATATATCTCCACACCGACTCGCTATTACCACATCTCAACAAGAACCTTTCAGTATCACATCTCAGAAAGCACACCCTACTAGCACATCTCAACACGAACTGACTACTACGAGTCCTGGACAAGCACTGACTTCTAGCACATCTCAATAATGACTGTGCCAGTGGAGGCGGCGGAACAATGCTCTCTAGCGATCTCTGGCGCTGTGGCTCAGTGTAGCCACCTTTCATATGCCCTTCCTCCACGGCTAGAATTTGATGGTATTTTTGCCAGCATTGGTGGTGAAAATACCACCAAATTCGTCAAAAAAATATAGACAAAAATGAAAGATAATATTAATACGTAAATATCATATAACTAGATAAAATTTTGGCTTTGCACTGACCTTTCAATAACCTATTATATAGAATACAGTAAGCAATACAAATTCTTTCATACATGTGACTTTACATAACAGTTTATACAAGTATTATGTGGTTAAACAGTTCAATCAATAGCGTCAGCAATGACGAATATGTGCAGGTAAGAGTCTCATAACTTTCCACAAACAGTAATACACAATAAATCAGTTTATACAAATATTCACATAAACGCTTTCCATAGCCCAAGAATAAGCAGTTGACAGTTCCAGCAGTAGCACCCAGCAATGGTCAACAGGTGCAAATACCAATAAGTAACATTTTTTCAATAGAAGCAGTCCATCAGTGGCACCCGCTATGTTGAGCAGGTGCAGACACCAACAAGTAACACCATTTCAGTAGAAGCAGTCCATTAGTGGCACCAGCAATGTTGATCAGGTGCACACAGCAACAGGTGACTTCATTTCAGTAGAAGCAATCCATCAGTGGCACCCAGCAATGTTGAGTAGGTGCAGACATCAACAGGTGACATCTTTTCAGTAGAAACAGTCCATCAGTGGTACCCAGCAATGTTGAGTAGGTACACACAGCAACAGGTGACATCTTTTCAGTAGAAACAGTCCATCAGTGGTACCCAGCAATGTTGAGTAGGTACACACAGCAACAAGTCACATTTCTCAGCAGAAGCAGTTCCATAAAATACACTGTCACTGATCACACTGTTCATCAGAGTTTATAAGCAGAAATTAAACATGTCCTAGTGACACCAATATTGTAGAAAAGGTACAAGTAACAGTCCATAATTTTTTTACAATCACTGATCACACAGTTCATCAGCAGAAATTAAACATATCCTTGTAGCACCAATCATGTAGAAAAGGTGCAAGTAACAGTCCATACTATTCACCATAACTACTGAGACAGTTCAGTCATGAACAATAGTTTGAATGCACATACAATTTCTTTAACAAAATATAATCAATGCTCTTACACTAAACATACAAATCATAATAAACACACAAATGATATCAGGTAATTGTCACATTAACTATTACAGTACACAATAACAGTTAACCTATAATATTTATGGGTGTCAGTGCAAGCCACAACAAACAAGTGAAATAATATTTAGGAGATAGGTTGGGATCACTTCTCTGGGATTATAAAAGGAAAACACACAAAACACACTCACTCATCTTTCATCCACATTAGTGCTACTGTGTAATTGAATAGTGTTAACTGTGTAAATGCAATTCTGTCAAAATTTTATGTTCATCATGTGTATCAAGTAGTAGTGGCAGCAATGTATAACAGTCAATAATAGTTAGTCAACGTCATAGTCATCATGTCAAGACCAATGTTTGCCAAGCCAGATCAAATTGTACTGTTGCTGAACAACTGTCAGTGAGCCAAGATATGCAAATACTTCCTCTCTTAAAAAAAAGTGTATACTGCTTATTGATTTAACAAAGTGTGTGTGTAGGCAATCTTCTTTCTACTTTAGTGTTCTAGTCTGCCATCTTCATCCTCCTTGTTCCATATAAACCAACAAAAACAATATGCTCCTCATTTACTTTACCTCTTATCCACCAAAACTCCAATAATCATTAGCATCACAACATCTCAATACTTCACTAATACCTTTTCAATACGTCGATCATCAATATCATTTGCCTTACCTTTTGTCCAGGAAAACTCCAATAATCATCTACTTCACCTAATCTCAATACCTCAATAATACGTCGATACATATAAACCTCAGCACCAATATCATTTCACTTCCATAACAACTCTTTCCTCTAGTCAGTCTCCTCGAACAAGTACAGACAAAATCCTAGTGCAACTTCAATTCAGCATCCCATGCAATCCGAAGACACAGTGTCCACACACAACCTCTGTGTAATCCATCTGACCCAAATTTTCTACTCATTATAAATTATAAGATACATTTTGGTTCCTTGTCCATCATTAAATAAAAGAAATGCATACATGACCTCTAACAGACTTAGTTCGAATAACTCTCAGTAATTAAGTACGATTACGGAGTGTGAATGATCATAATATTTCACAGTGTGTACACCACTTCAAGAATCATAGCAGAAGCAAACATGTGGAGTATTTTTTGTGTCAAGTGTCACTTCCTATTTCAATTGCTCACGAAAAATGCAGTGTAATACTGTCAATGGTCTAAACCTAGTTTTGGTATGTCATGTCGTTAGCTTCCTTCCTATTAGCATAAATTTATACAGCTTCCATAAAACCTCAGCTCATGTGACTTCTATGACTTTCTTTTACTAATGTCGTTCGTCGAATTATAGCAGTTCATTTTCTTATCTTAAAAATATAAGGCACTGAGCGTAAGCAAAACATGCAATAGCGAGTAAATATACCAGTAGAGAACAGAATGTCAACAAGTGGATGCAGCACAATCCCTATAACAAGGCTCTGCCAAGCGAACAATCTACAATTAATACCATAGTGTAACCTAGTCTCTATGTTTGTACACAGTATATCAGCATTTCTATATACTAAATTGAAGAGTAGTTAGAGGATTACTTAAGCCATCCTCTCATGGGACGTGAAAACGCAGGCGGCCAAGGGGCTGGTGACGTCACAATGTGGAATTGAGACCCAAGAGGAAGACTGGCCGTGGCGCGTACGTCTACTGTAGAGGAAGACAGAGATTGGAATACTTCCAGCAAATACACTCCTGGAAATTGAAATAAGAACACCGTGAATTCATTGTCCCAGGAAGGGGAAACTTTATTGACTCATTCCTGGGGTCAGATACATCACATGATCACACTGACAGAACCACAGGCACATACACACAGGCAACAGAGCATGCACAATGTCGGCACTAGTACAGTGTATATCCACCTTTCGCAGCAATGCAGGCTGCTATTCTCCCATGGAGACGATCGTAGAGATGCTGGATGTAGTCCTGTGGAACGGCTTGCCATGCCATTTCCACCTGGCGCCTCAGTTGGACCAGCGTTCGTGCTGGACGTGCAGACCGCGTGAGACGACGCTTCATCCAGTCCCAAACATGCTCAATGGGGGACAGATCCGGAGATCTTGCTGGCCAGGGTAGTTGACTTACACCTTCTAGAGCACGTTGGGTGGCACGGGATACATGCGGACGTGCATTGTCCTGTTGGAACAGCAAGTTCCCTTGCCGGTCTAGGAATGGTAGAACGATGGGTTCGATGACGGTTTGGATGTACCGTGCACTATTCAGTGTCCCCTCGACGATCACCAGTGGTGTACGGCCAGTGTAGGAGATCGCTCCCCACACCATGATGCCGGGTGTTGGCCCTGTGTGCCTCGGTCGTATGCAGTCCTGATTGTGGCGCTCACCTGCACGGCGCCAAACACGCATACGACCATCATTGGCACCAAGGCAGAAGCGACTCTCATCGCTGATGACGACACGTCTCCATTCGTCCCTCCATTCACGCCTGTCGCGACACCACTGGAGGCGGGCTGCACGATGTTGGGGCGTGAGCGGAAGACGGCCTAACGGTGTGCGGGACCGTAGCCCAGCTTCATGGAGACGGTTGCGAATGGTCCTCGCCGATACCCCAGGAGCAACAGTGTCCCTAATTTGCTGGGAAGTGGCGGTGCGGTCCCCTACGGCACTGCTTAGGATCCTACGGTCTTGGCGTGCATCCGTGCGTCGCTGCGGTCCGGTCCCAGGTCGACGGGCACGTGCACCTTCCGCCGACCACTGGCGACAACATCGATGTACTGTGGAGACCTCACGCCCCACGTGTTGAGCAATTCGGCGGTACGTCCACCCGGCCTCCCGCATGCCCACTATACGCCCTCGCTCAAAGTCCGTCAACTGCACATACGGTTCACGTCCACGCTGTCGCGGCATGCTACCAGTGTTAAAGACTGCGATGGAGCTCCGTATGCCACGGCAAACTGGCTGACACTGACGGCGGCGGTGCACAAATGCTGCGCAGCTAGCGCCATTCGACGGCCAACACCGCGGTTCCTGGTGTGTCCGCTGTGCAGTGCGTGTGATCATTGCTTGTACAGCCCTCTCGCAGTGTCCGGAGCAAGTATGGTGGGTCTGACACACCGGTGTCAATGTGTTCTTTTTTCCATTTCCAGGAGTGTAGTTGAGGACGTAGGTGGCAAGTGCTACTCTGATATGAAGCGGTTGACACAGAAGACGAATTCGTGGCGAGCTGCATCAAACCAGTCAGAAGACTAATGACACCCCCCCCCCCCGCCCAAAAAAAACCTCCAAAACATTTCAGAATACAATGCTAATAATACAACTGTCTAAACAGCAATTTTAAGAATCTATGCACTGGTTGATCTTGCTTCTCCGTTTGCTGAAGTAAAGTCACTAATTGGAAGTTCACAATCCAGTTAATAATTTTATGTAATCAATTACGTAAAACAATTGAAAGTTGCCTTACAAAGCATGGCATCAGAATCAGTTCTACCTTAGATTGAGTACCAAATGCAATTCACAACACTATGATTTAAAAATCACATTACATTTCAGAATTCATTAAAATTATTCAATTCCTTCAGAGCTTGGTGACCATAAGAACCCAGATACAATATTTCTTTCAGGGCGTTAAATACTGTAAGACACAGTTTCTCGTTCTCACCACCTGCAACTCTGGTTGTTTAACGGATGGATGTATTCACAGTATCAAAATGATACTGGAAGGTAGCAAGTGCTGTGATTAAGTCAGTGTTCTTGTAGTAATGACTGAATTGTACGATCGTACCCCTGCATCAGTCTCTTACTTCAGAATTGGTAGCCATACACCTTATTAGTTTAACAAGAGTCAATTTAGCACGCACGTCGTTCAGTTCGTAAGGAAAGGTGATAATAATACGCAAATACTACAGTGAGTGACATAGCGAAAATTCTGTTTTAACTGATAATTTAAACGAAAGTTAAAATTACGGTCTGTGCTGCCGTCACGGCTACGCAGGCGGTAGCACAGCGTCCGATTTCCCGCTCAATGGCCGATGATGCGAAGCAATAAAACATAACAAACACCGTCCAAAAGGGGCCTTGAAAGACCAACGGCATTGACCGATCGCCGTCTCATCCTTAGCCCTTAGGCGTCACCAGATGCGAATAAGGAGGGGCATGTGGTCAGCAGACCGTTCTCCCAGCCATTTTCAGTTTTACAATGCAATGAATACTCCTAGATGCATACAGGCGTTGATATAAGTCAACGGGGACAGTTGAAAATGTGTGTCCCGACCGGGACTCGCACCGCGCGGCTGCTACGGTCGCAGGTTCGAATCCTGCCTCGGGCATGGATGTGTGTGATGTCCTTCGGTTAGTTAGGTTTAAGTAGTTCTAAGTTCTAGGGGACTGACGACCACAGATGTTAAGTCCCATAGTGCTCAGAGCCATTTGAACCATTTTTTGAACCGGGACTCGAAACCGGGATTTCCTGCTTACATGGCAGACGCTCTATCCATCTGAGCCACCGAGGACACAGGGGATAGAGCGACTGCAGGGACTTATCTCTGACACGCCTCCCGTGAGACCCACATTGCCAACTTATTGTCCCGCACTATATTCATAGTTCCTCTGCCCATTATACTCATTACTCGTGGTTTGTTGCCGATTCCCGTAAGAGTTCGGGCACTATTTGTGATATATATATATATATATATATATATATATATATATATATATATATATATATATATATATTGTCAGTTTTCTTGACCAGTGTCACTACTCCTCAATCAAGTATCTCGCCAATTGGCCTCAGAAGGGTTGAATTCACCTCACTTGTCAACAGCCCTCGGTAGACGCGGACCGTGACCCATCAAAATGCTAGCCAAGCCCGATAGCTCTTAACTTCGGGGTCTGACGGGAATCGGTGCTAATCACTGCGGCATGGCCATTGGCGTGGTACAGAACAATAGCTTTAGTTACTCTGTATACAGTTTTTCATCATATTTGGAGCGCTTAAACGATTCTATGACTAATTCGTCACAAAATAACAGTGTTATAATGACTATTAATTAAGAAATGTGAAGCTAATATATCCAGTTTTTCGCCACTTAAAAGCTCAGATAGAGTTTACGTAAAATCGCCTGTTTTCGGCCACAACAAATCACAAAGTTTTCCAGGATTTAAGCAACTGAGGGTTTACTCTTTGTATACTGTCTATGACGGTTTCGTTATCGACGACCAAGGCTCTCCTTTCTTTTATTCCCTCGAGCACATTACATTTCTGTTTCCTCAAGAACTCACGGATACTATCATTACACATGGTAAATAATGTAAAAAAACACATCAGTACTATCAAAGACCGCAAATCACCTTTGAGAAGTCAGTTACGCAGTGGTGCAATTTTCTGAAAAAAATTATGGAAAGGAGGATAGCACCTGAATCGAGATGCCAGCATAGCATGAGATTATCATTAGCCTTTTGTGGTCGCTACTGGAAGTGAACAGTAGGAGTGTATGGTCATCGCTATCCGTGAGAGCAACATGCAATAATTAAACCTGCTGTTTCTGCTGAGTGCTAAGTTGTGGTTTCAAAGCCGCTCGCTTCCCTTTTCACAGTCTCAGTTGATAAAGGATTGACACAAAGTACTAAAAGCCGAGTTACGCCTTCAGCTGTAATTATGTTTGTTTGTCGTGTACGAACCTGCTATGATAGTCGATCACTGCGTTTTTCAAACGGACCAGCGCGCAATATGTGTCGTCGCACAAAGCTTTGATTCTCCGTACCGCATTCGATGCGGCGTGACTGCTTTTGCCATGGACGTCACTATATAACAGCAAAGGCAAGATCCCTTATCGACAGGGACGTGAAAGTCCCTGTGGTTCCCTCAGCCAACATAACCAGCTCAGGTATGCAATACAAACAGTTTATCTTTCTAAAAGCAGGCAAATACACAACTCTGCCCATGAGACCTAATTCGCTGAAATTTACTTTTCACTCTCCTTAACGAGAGTTTTAACATACAGATGATTTGCTAGTAACATATGATGTACTACAGGGCATTGTGGAAGCACAGTTACTATTCACTGCATAAACAGGATGAAGAACAGAGGAAAAAGCTCAGACAAGTTTCTCCAGGAGTAGGGACACATAATAACATGTCACTAGTCTCTGTGATGGTGGTCTGGTGGAAGGAGTCAGACATTCAACATCATCATTTGAAATGGGATCACTTTGTGCTTCAACTATAAAATACAATATGTGATCCAAAACATCCGGACACCTGGCTAAAAATGACCTACAAGTTCGTGCCGCCCTCCATCAGTAATGCTGGAATTCAATATGAAGTTGGCCCAACCTTAGCCTTGATGACAGCTTCCACTCTCGCAGGCATACATTCAGTCAGGTGCTGGAAGGTTTCTTGGGGAATGGCAGCCATTCATCACGGAGTGCTACACTGAGGAGAGGTACCGACGTCACTCGGTGAGGCCTGGCACGAAGTCGGCATTCCAAAACATCCCAACGGTGTTGTATAGGGTTCAGGTCAGGACTCGGTGCAGGCCAGCTCATTACAGGGATGTTATTGTCGTGTAACCACTCCGTCACAGGCCGTGCATTATGAACAGGTGCTCGATCATGTTGAAAGGTGCAAACGCCATCCCCAAATTGCTGTTCAACAGTAGGAAGCAAGAAGGTGCTTAAAAGGCCTGTAGGCCTGTGCTGTGATGGTGCCACTCTAAACAACAAGGGGTGCAAGCCCCCTCCGTGAAAAACACGACCACATCATAACACCATCGCTTCCGAATTTTACTGTTGGTACTACACACACTGACAGATGACGTTCTCCGGGTATTCATCATACCCACATCCTGCCATCGGATCACCACTTTGCGTATCGTGATTCGTCACTCCATACAACGTTTTTCCTCTGTTCAGTCGTCCAATGTTTACGCTTCTTACACCAAGCGAGGCGTCGTTTGGCAACTTTAGTCTGCAGATCCATCTACAACTTCCATTGGGTGAGGGTTCCCCTGTCTGTGGAAGATTAGAGCAAACAACAAAATGGCTCCCTCTCCTCCCACTCCCTTCTCTTGAGCAGCTTTCCCCCTCCCTCTCCTGTGCTCCCCTTCAGTGTCTCTGCACTCTCTCCTGCCTTGCATTCCCTCTTCATCTCCCACCCCACCTGTCTCCTGCCTCTTGATGCACCCCCTGACACCCCTACTATTTTCATTTCGTCCCCTGCTGCACCTTGCTCACCCCTCCTTTTCCATCCTCTCAGGCCTCACCCTCGGCAGGTCCCTCCCGGCAGTTCTATTCTTCGTCGTGTGACGGAAATTTCCATAGGACAAAATAAATCAACCTTTTGGTTGATGATAACTTGATCATTTACCAAACTATGTACGACTAAACGTTGGGAAAAAAATCCTTCTTTTCTAAATACTGCTGGCCTTTAGCATCACATGGGGATGCATGTAAACCTGAACTACTTTAAGCTTTCGAAAGCTCGTAGGAAAAGGAAAGTTGTTTTAATGATCTCAGTGGCTTTGGGAGAATTTGAATTACCGCCCGTTATTGGCATGTTGATTGTTGTTTCTGCGCATTAGGTCCGTTGTCCGCTATAACTTTGCGCTTGCTTGGCTCGTGTTAGTTCGTTCATACCCTCTTCAGTTGCGATTTGTGAAGGCCATAAGTGTGTAGTTCCGGCAGCGTGACAATAACGAGCTAATTAGTGATTCGTTCGTAGTCTTTAGCTGACAGAAGTATGCAGTGCACACTTCGAGAGTGGGTTTTTGTTGTGAAAACATGCTGGAACGCAGTGAGCCGTGTGGCTCGATCAGCGATATTCCCGTCGCCGGTATGGGTCATCTTTCCGGTGGTGTGCGCAGAACGCGCGACCTACCGGGCCGATCGGGGAGCGAGCGTGATGCAAGTAGCGTGGAATTTTGCTTTGGGACGCCGAGCAGTAACGTCGTTTGCCAAGTCTGGCGGACAGTACAGGTGCCGTGCGAGGCAGCAGGAAGACCACATCTAAAAGGGGCTGTTTATCCGGCGTGGAAGCAGTCAAGTTACTGGGAAGCC
Source organism: Schistocerca nitens (assembly GCF_023898315.1). Taxonomy (NCBI): domain Eukaryota; kingdom Metazoa; phylum Arthropoda; class Insecta; order Orthoptera; family Acrididae; genus Schistocerca; species Schistocerca nitens. The sequence goes on from NC_064617.1 coordinate 576,300,034, forward strand.
GTTGGTGTATTTCGCTTGCTATATGTCTCATGGCACCGGTATCTGCGGCGGCTGAGCTTCGTCGAACAAGCAAGAGGTCTGTTGTAGATACCTACTAGTTCTGGTTGTTTTTCGTGCCTATTCGTAACTGTTGCTGCTCCCGTTTGGGAGTCCATGCCGAGCCTGTATTAGAAACAGCTGAGTGAGCGGGCGTCTGCTTCTGGGCGTAGATTGTTGAATCCCACAAGGTTGCTTGGTCACATGAAATTTTGTATTTTATATCCTACAGTGTAGGGTGCCTGCCATTTAAGTAACGTGGTTGTGTGCCATGGTATCTGCTTTGTTGTTGCCTGTACTCTGAATTACTTTGGTAAAACGAATCATTGCAGTAACGAAAGACTACATTTTCTCGTTAAATTTAGTAAATTGTTCTTCAGGTTAATCATAGTTTTTGAGGAAATAATTTTTAACTCATTTCACTAAATGTGCAATAGTGCCTTGATTTATGAATGTTTAAATTTTGAAGTAACTTGCTGTTATCTAAATGGTAAATTTAAAGATGTGTGGTAATTTTAAAAATGTGTTGAGTGTTTTATTTTTATTTTTTTGTCTTGTTTAAATGTGCCAAATAAATGTTCAGTGCAACTGTCGATGGTGATTACCTGATTTGTCACTTAGTCCAGTCCTACCGCCCCACAGCTTGGGTCGTTGTGTAAAAGGTTGAATTCCATGCTGTGCTGACACATCAGGCAGTATCATTGGTCACAACACAACGGGCATTCCGGAGAGAATTCAGAGCGAGCGATGTTCCAGAATAGGCAGCAATTTTATTCGTCGTAAGGAAGCTGGAGATAACTGGAGTACCAAACACTGACAGTGGTAAACATGAATCACCACTGACTGAGTCTGAAGGAGCTTTGAGAGCCGGCCGATGTGGCCTAGCGGTTCTAGTCGCTTTAGTCTGGAACCGCGCGACCGCTACGGTCGCAGGTTCGAATCCTGCCTCAGGCTTGGATGCGTGTGATGTCCTTAGGTTAGTTAGGTTTAAGTAGTTCTAAGTTCTAGGGGACTGATGACCTCAGATGTTTGAGAGCTCTGCAAGGAAGCTGTTGCGTCGATTGAACCAGAAGATAGGGATTTCATATGGCCCATGTCAGAGAGCGGCGAAGAAATCGGCATTGCGATCATACAAAGGCCATGTGATGCAAACATTGCAAGAAACAGATCATGAGAAAAGAATACCTTACTGTCAATGGTTTCGGAAGTTCGTATTCAGCATTCAGACTTCTCTCCGTAACTTGGATTACAGATGAGGCATGAGTCCATTTGTCAGGTTACATCAACACACAGAACAGCAAATACTGGGCTCATGTAAACCCCATGTCAGCCGCGAAACACCATTGAATTACGAAAAGGTTGGAGTGTGGTGTGCGGTGTCTACTTTTAGGAAAGTTGCCCCTATTTACATTGATTTTGCCGTGGGCACCACAGTTTATATGGCATCTTCAATGTATTTGTGGAGCAGCTGGATGACGTCGAATTAACAGAAGGTTATTTCCAATAATGTGGATGCTGTATCCTCTTACTAGTGCGTGTGAGTGCGCCGAGCGTAATGTCGCCCAGCGTGTGCGCTTTAATCAGCCGCCAACTTATCAATCGGTCCGGCAACTAGGGGCCGCACGTAGGAAGCGTGCGCACAGCCAACACCTTCTCACATACAGGCCTCCCAGCCAAGACGAGTAGGCCATGTGACGTCACTTCCACTAGGCCAGTGGTCCGGCCACTAGGGGCCGCGCGTAGGAAGCGTGCGCACAGCCAACACCTTCTCACATACAGGCCTCCCAGCCAAGACGAGTAGGCCATGTGACGTCACTTCCACTAGGACAGTGGTCCGGCCACTAGGGGCCGCGCGTAGGAAGCGTGCGCACAGCCAACACCTTCTCACATACAGGCCTCCCAGCCAAGACGAGTAGGCCATGTGACGTCACTTCCACTAGGCCAGTGGTCCGGCCACTAGGGGCCGCGCGTAGGAAGCATGCGCACAGCCAACACCTTCTCACATACAGGCCTCCCATCCAAGACGAGTAGGCCATGTGACGTCACTTCCACTAGGCCAGTGGTCCGGCCACTAGGGGCCGCGCGTAGGAAGCGTGCGCACAGCCAACACCTTCTCACATACAGGCCTCCCAGCCAAGACGAGTAGGCCATGTGACGTCACTTCCACTAGGCCAGTGGTCCGGCCACTAGGGGCCGCGCGTAGGAAGCGTGCGCACAGCCAACACCTTCTCACATACAGGCCTCCCAGCCAAGACGAGTAGGCCATGTGACGTCACTTCCACTAGGCCAGTGGTCCGGCCACTAGGGGCTGCGCGTAGGAAGCGTGCGCACAGCCAACACCTTCTCACATACAGGCCTCCCAGCCAAGACGAGTAGGCCATGTGACGTCACTTCCACTAGGCCAGTTGTCCAGCCACTAGGGGCCACGCGTAGGAAGCGTGCGCACAGCCAACACCTTCTCACATACAGGCCTCCCAGCCAAGACGAGTAGGCCATGTGACGTCACTTCCACTAGGCCAGTGGTCCGTCCACTAGGGGCCGCACGTAGGAAGCGTGCGCACAGCCAACACCTTCTCACATACAGGCCTCCCAGCCAAGACGAGTAGACCATGTGACGTCACTTCCACTAGGCCAGTGGTCCGGCCACTAGGGGCCGCGCGTAGGAAGCGTGCGCACAGCCAACACCTTCTCACATACAGGCCTCCCAGCCAAGACGAGTAGGCCATGTGACGTCACTTCCACTAGGCCAGTGGTCCGGCCACTAGGGGCCGTGCGTAGGAAGCGTGCGCACAGCCAACACCTTCTCACATACAGGCCTCCCAGCCAAGACGAGTAGGCCATGTGACGTCACTTCCACTAGGCCAGTGGTCCGGCCACTAGGGGCCGCGCGTAGGAAGCGTGCGCACAGCCAACACCTTCTCACATACAGGCCTCCCAGCCAAGACGAGTAGGCCATGTGACGTCACTTCCACTAGGCCAGTGGTCCGGCCACTAGGGGCCGCGCGTAGGAAGCGTGCGCACAGCCAACACCTTCTCACATACAGGCCTCCCAGCCAAGACGAGTAGGCCATGTGACGTCACTTCCACTAGGCCAGTGGTCCAGCCACTAGGGGCCGCGCGTAGGAAGCATGCGCACAGCCAACACCTTCTCACATACAGGCCTCCCAGCCAAGACGAGTAGGCCATGTGACGTCACTTCCACTAGATCAGTGGTCCGGCCACTAGGGGCCGCGCGTAGGAAGCGTGCGCACAGCCAACACCTTCTCACATACAGGCCTCCCAGCCAAGACGAGTAGGCCATGTGACGTCACTTCCACTAGGCCAGTGGTCCGGCCACTAGGGGCCGCGCGTAGGAAGCGTGCGCACAGCCAACACCTTCTCACATACAGGCCTCCCAGCCAAGACGAGTAGGCCATGTGACGTCACTTCCACTAGGCCAGTGGTCCGGCCACTAGGGGCCGCGCGTAGGAAGCGTGCGCACAGCCAACACCTTCCCACATACAGGCCTCCCAGCCAAGACGAGTAGGCCATGTGACGTCACTTCCACTAGGTTAGTGGTCCGGCCACTAGGGGCCGCGCGTAGGAAGTGTGCGCACAGCCAACACCTTCTCACATACAGGCCTCCCAGCCAAGACGAGTAGGCCATGTGACGTCACTTCCACTAGGCCAGTGGTCCGGCCACTAGGGGCCGCGCGTAGGAAGCATGCGCACAGCCAACACCTTCTCACATACAGGCCTCCCAGCCAAGACGAGTAGGCCATGTGACGTCACTTCCACTAGGCCAGTGGTCCGGCCACTAGGGGCCGCGCGTAGGAAGCGTGCGCACAGCCAACACCTTCTCACATACAGGCCTCCCAGCCAAGACGAGTAGGCCTTGTGACGTCACTTCCACTAGGCCAGTGGTCCGGCCACTAGGGGCCGCGCGTAGGAAGCGTGCGCACAGCCAACACCTTCTCACATACAGGCCTCCCAGCCAAGACGAGTAGGCCATGTGACGTCACTTCCACTAGGCCAGTGGTCCGGCCACTAGGGGCCGCGCGTAGGAAGCGTGCGCACAGCCAACACCTTCTCACATACAGGTCTCCCAGCCAAGACGAATAGGCCATGTGACGTCACTTCCACTAGGCCAGTGGTCCGGCCACTAGGGGCCGCGCGTAGGAAGCGTGCGCACAGCCAACACCTTCTCACATACAGGCCTCCCAGCCAAGACGAGTAGGCCATGTGACGTCACTTCCACTAGGCCAGTGGTCCGGCCACTAGGGGCCGCGCGTAGGAAGCGTGCGCACAGCCAACACCTTCTCACATACAGGCCTCCCAGCCAAGACGAGTAGGCCATTTGACGTCACTTCCACTAGGCCAGTGGTGGAAAGACAGATTTTGCTACAACTAGCGCTGCTGGTGGCCAAAACTGGATCTAGTAGCCATAGCAACCATGCAACAAAAGGCACATTGTTCGTTTAATTGAAAATGAGTATATGAAGCGCTGCAAGAAAAAATAGCGCCGTTTACAAAGCAATATGCGATAATAAATCTGCACCGTGAGATGCTGTGCTTAATTTGTGTGGATTTACCTTTATAAGCAATTCGAAATTCTGTGTTTATGTTGGCTAACCTACCCGGGAAACAAAACTTGTGTTCTGTTTACTTTCAAAGTATAGTGGTTGATTCGTCGAAATTACATCTCCGTTTAACTCTGAGATTTGATTTAATCGTTTGAAATGCTGTATAAGTGTTGTGATTCACGTTGCAGAGGAAATTACGAAAATGGGCCACGAGTAGCGGTGTTTTCTTTTCCTAAAAGCACTGAACTGCAGCAGAAATGGATATCTGCAATACATCGTGAAAATTTCCAGGTTACACAGAATTCGAAGGTAAGCTCAGGTTCTTTACAATTCAGTTTGATTGTCTCTGGGTGTGTGTTCTTTAATTTAGAGAGCGGGAGCAACTAATCACGTATTTAAGTAGCACGCTCTTTAGATGTTCATTAACAACGTGAATTCGATTGATTTGATGCCCTTCTCTAGAAGATCAACTACATTACATACATTACTGAGTCACTGGAAAACTGTGATTTACTTATGCAAGAATAGCTTTAGCCTTTTAACCTGAAATACCGAGTGAACAATAATCGATTTGATCTGAAGATAACTGACACTAATCCCATGTGTTAGCATTAGTTCCCCTCGGGATTATTACATGTAGCTGATAAAAGATTTTCTCATTATTTCAAGGTCTACGAGCTCCACTTCACTGAAGACCTCATTCTGAAACATAGTGAATATTTCGACAGTTCCACAGGGAAGAAATATTCTGTGCCACTTCCAAAACCTCGCCTTAAAACAGAAGCCATACCATCCATTCTGCCTAACTGTCCGAAGTATCTTTCGTCAGCTTCTTGTTCGAGGGAAAGTGGAGATGAAAGACGAAAGCGTCTAGAAAATAGAGACTTAGAAATAGCTATTGCAGCGAATGTAGCAATTCATGCTCAGTATGAACAGGAAAGGCATTTTGTGGACTTTAATGGTTTTGTTAAGTGTTTAGTGGGTATCAAGCTGCCTAATGACTGGCATCCGATAAAGTCAGAAAGTTCCATAACTTTTGTTCTAATAGACGTCAAAGATATTCCGACACTGTTGTGTTCTGTTGTGGTGACTACTGACCTGAGTATGTCTTTATATGAAGGTAAAAGTGTAGTCTCAAAACTTGGTACAAGAAAATTCACTTTAACTATAAACCATTTAAATGACTTAATTAACACTATTGATAACTTGGAGAACTTTACTAGGAAAAACAATGGTAGCACTGGAAAAGACCACTTGCTATTCGTTACTGATTATTTGAAAGATATGGCAAAACATTTTGATGAAAGTAACAAAATAAATTTTTTATGTGAGCAATTGAATCTAATGGGAGTCCACAAGAGCCATTACAGATACTCAACAGACTGTATTATATTTTGTAGTATTCTATTTTCAATATCACCACATGCTTATAAGTTTATAAAAAGTACACAGGATCTTGTGCTACCTCATCCTAATACCCTGCATAAAATCTGGTCATATTTTCAAACAAACCCAGCAGCTGAGCAGCTAGGTGGCAATTTTCTGATGTATATAAAACAGAAATTCCAGTTTCTTTGTGAATCAGATCATGCTGTTTCACTAATGTTAGATGAAATACACTTGAAACCTTATTTAGACTTCACAGGAGGTAGCATTTTGGGTGCTGCATTAAATTCTAAAAATGTGGCAACTAGTGCTCAGTTTTTTATGATACAGCGTTTGTTGTCTTCATATAAAGATGTAGTCCACATTCTTCCAATAAAAAACATAAATGGTGAAGGACTTTCCACTGTAATAAAGAAAACAATTTCTAGACTGCATGCAATAGGTTTTAAGGTAGTCTGTGTTGTTAGTGACAACAATTCACTTAACAGAAGGGCAATGTCATTCTTTGCTTCCCCTCCTCAACTGTCAATTGTGTGCAAACACCCCTGTGTTGACACCGATCCCCTTTTTTATGTTTTAGATTCTGTTCACATTTTAAAATGTGTCAGAAACAATTGGATTAATAAAAAAGATCCTGACCAGACAATTATGTACCCCCAGTTTGAAACAGATTCAGAAAATACATAGCTGTGTATGTCCAGATTCTCTTCAGTTAAAAAACTTCGTGATATAGAGTGTACACTGATAGTAAAATTTGCCAATAAGCTTAATTTAAAATCTCTTTTTCCAAGTAACCTGGAGCGACAAAATGTCAAACTTGTACTTAATGTTTTCAATGAGATGACTGTCCAAGGTTTGCTAGCCTTGGGGGAACATCATCATATTGAAAGTTACATTAATTTGTATGTGGTGGAACATTGTTAATGTTAGCTCACCTGGTAAAGATATCCGTTTCAAGGATCCAACGCTGAAACCACTCTCGAGCTTAAGTAATGAAAATACCAGATATTTAGAAAGATTTCTATCATGGCTGGATAAATGGAAACATATTTCTGATAGTACATTTGGATTATCCAGTGATACGCATCTGGCCATATCACATTCCACGCATGCCCTTCTAGAACTGACCAAGTATTGCACTGAGAAGCTGAATTTTAAATATCTTTTGCCAGGTAAGGTTCAGACAGATGCTCTAGAAGCAAGATTTGTAAAATATCGAACAATGGCAGGATCTCAGTATTTGGTATCTTTGAGACTGAAATTGAATCCAAGCTAAGAATTCAGACTCTGCTTTCCTTGAAAATTTCATTCTCTGCTCTTGGTGAAGTTGGCATAGATTTAGATTCTTATGAAAGTATTGTGTAGATGATATTTACCTTACCACCACCATCAAACTTTGAGAGCATAATGGATTTCAGTGAAGAACAAGTTCAGTCTGTTCAGGAATACTTGCCTGTTTCCACATACTTGTCAGGATACTGTGCCAGAGCTGTTCTTAAGAAGCTGAGGTGTGAAACGTGTAAAACATACTTAGTGCTTGATAAAACATTATCAGTAATAGAAAGTGATGAAAGCTATGAACTTATAAGAAAGGTAGATAGAGGTGGATTGTATTGCCCTAATAATGAGGTCATTAATGCTGTTATTTTCACTTATTTGATTGTTAAAAACTTGGAGAACATGAGCTCTCCTTCGTGAGATGTACATCCCAGAGAAATCTAGTTATAAGATTAGCTGTTGATGTAATTAAAAGGGAAGACTTTTTCCTAATGGAGTTTTCTTGTAGTCAGGTAGATCACACTGATGACAAAATTCTTCAGTCTGTAGTAAAAGTTGCATGTAATATGTTTCTCAATAATTACGCTAAAAAAATTAATGACAGCCATATTGGCAGTAAAATGAAAAAGAGAAAACTGTCAACTGTAAAGTAGTTTAGAATAAATTTTGTGACAGGTTAAAAAACATGTACATTTGTCATTCTCTCCTAATTCCTACTTTTCTCTTCTTGGTGTGTGTAGCTGCATTGCTTAAAATGAATGTGCATAAAATTAGACCTATATTCTATTTACAATGATGTCGTATCATTATCTGGAATATTCTGTTACATATTTGAGAGTTTTGATGAGAGAGACAGACAAAGGTGTCAAACTTACAAAATCCCTGATTTTGCTTTGTGGGTTAAAGGTTAGAGTAGACTCAAAAATGATATGAGTCTCATGGGTGTGGGACATGTCAGAAGATATAAGATAAAAACATAGTACACTTTAGTATAATACTCATTTCGCCAGTAGATTGTCAAGATATACAGATACTTTACAGTAAACTGAAACTGCTAATATCTACAGAATGTACGCAGTCAGAACGAAACATAATTATACGCTTTTATATATGTAATATATCATACACAAATTACCTAATCTTGACTGTTGTGGCCAAGTGCTGTCAGAGCTTAAATCTAACAGACATTTTTACTTCAGCTGTTCTAACAGTCCCTGTTAAAAAAATTCATCTGTAGAGTACAAAAGGAGTTACCTACCAAGAAGCTTTTCAACCTGTGCTTTATCTTAAATCAAGTTTTTAATTGTTGCTGGTAATTTATTGAAAATGTGTATTCCTGAACATTGGACCAAGGTAAGTGATTTTAGGTCTTTATGTAGATTGTTCTTATTCCTAGTATTGGTACTATGTATTGAGCTATTGGTTGGAAGTAGAGACAGAGACATGTTGTTTGCAACAAATTGCATTAAGGAATAAATATACTGAGAAGCAGTGGTTAGAATACCCAGTTGTTTGAGTAGATTTATACATTATTTACACCACAAATGAGTCTTATTTCACGCTTCTGCATTGGTTAAATGAGCGTTTGTAATTAAACTTTTCACTGTGACAATATCTCCATTATCTATGCGATCATTGATGAGACATTCATGCCGCAGTGAATTACATTTTTGTCCCAGTAATAAACTTATGATCACTACAATAATTTCGTCATCCTGTCTGTTAACTGTTACGAAGTATCTCCGTTAGTGTCATTTACTGACTAATGGATCTAGGTTTCTGCAGCGACGTTTTTCTTAACAAGTAAGTAGGATTTTGCATACGATTTTAAACACAACAGAAGGAGATCACACTGTCTTGTAATCAGTGTGCCACATTGCGCGCGATATCACACAAGGGCGGCACAATTTCTCTGTAAAGAGCAAATTTAACGATCAGTGAATTTGTTATGGTTTCACGAAAGAAACACTGACCAACTCTTATGAGCAAGGCTTCATCGGATTTTCACAGTGGTTTCCATTTCGAGGCCAATCGGTACTTATTTTCTCAATAGCCCTCGTATACACGCGGAGCAGCGCTCACTCACTCTCACTACATTCTCTTAGTTTGTAGCGCTCACCTCAGTTGTTCTGTGCATCGCTTATGTTGCACCTCCTGTATGATTCTTTTCTCTTGTTACGTTTGGATTCACGGGAGGTATAAGGGTTTCGCTTCTAAATCTCTCACTTGGGCGCAGCACTCTCGTGTTGAAGAAGAAGCTCTTGTCATTGTGCTACCCAGAAATTTCACGTTTTTTATGGCTCCATGCTCCATCTTATTACTGACCATAAACCCTTGGTTTCCTAGTCTGGCTCTCACACTTCCTTGCCCGACAAGGCAGTACACCACCTACAACGCTTAGCTCTGTTCTTGTCTCACTACAATTACGACATCCATTTTCGACCTACGTCTAAACATGACAGTGCGGACGCCTTATCCCGGCTTCCTGTGGGTCCTGATGTGACCCTGACCATGAAGAATTGCTTTGTTTACATCTTAATATTGAAACGCAGGCCAATTTCCCAATTACGAGTTCGCGCTTAGCAGCAGCAGTTGCCGTCGACACGGTCGTCAGCCACGTGGTTCAGTTTGTTCAACAGGGCTGGCCAGGCAGACCGTCAGGTCGGGCTTCGGACGCCCGCGCAACTGTTTTTCCTTACTGTATCATCTCTCTGTTTTTTATGGTGTTTCGCTGTTGTCAACGGAAGACCTGTCTCCCAGAGTTACGGCTTGTCCACAAGTGCCATTGGGGAGTTTCGTGCGCCAAACTGTTTGCTAGGAGACATGGTTTTTTTTTTTTTTTTTTTTTTTTTTTTTTTTTTTTTTTTTTTTTGCAGTGGGTTGATGGCGAAACAGTCCGTTTTGTCGCGGCTTGTGAGCAGTGTGTCCAACAGCAGGTTGCTCCCAGGACATCTCTGTCCCCCTGATCCATGCCAGCCATGGGAACGCATTCATGTAGACCCTGTGCGTTCCTTCTTGCATTCCTATTGGCTCTTGACTATGGATGCATTTTTCCGGTATCCTTAAATTCTGCAGTGTGCGTGGACGTCAGCTGAGGTCGTAATTCACACACTTTTGAGTGCTTCTTATATGGAGGGGTTGCTTTGTACCTTAGTTTCCCATAATGGGCCAAGTGCTTTTCTCACACTTTTCAATCGTTTTCTTTACGTCACGGCATTCGTCATGCTGCAGCTCTGCCTTTCCAACTGCAGTCAAAAGGCGAAGCAGAAAAATTAGTGCATAAGTAAAGTCACAAATGCAAAAGTTTGTAGTGGATTGGGGTTCGCTGGATGACGCCCTTTTGCGTCTGTTGAGCACCTACCGCATCAAGCTTATGGGGGAGCAGGGCCCGGCTCAGTTGCTTCATGGCCGGATGCCTCGAATGAACCTTCTCCATCTTCTGCGGCCTGCTCTGCTCCTGCCATGGTCGGGTTCGTCCGGCCACTCCACGGCAGCACCACCAATGGGAGCGCCAGTGTTTCTTCCCTGGCCCAAGTTGATACCAGCCACTGTTGTCCGCTGCCGGGGACACCTCCTTTTTGACGTCTGTACGGCCAAAGGGCTGGTGGCGCGCAACTTCGATCAGCTGCGCCCACAACCATCGTCGTCATTGTGCTCAGGTCCGTCTTTTCCCCTCTGGAACCGTCCTCCTGATGACCAAGCAGAGATGGCGATAACACCCTCCTTCCCGGTGCCGTCGTCGGGCACCGTGCGGGCCCATCGCCCTCGTACTGCCCGCCTCTCTGTGCATTCCGGCCATATGCGCCGGTGCGCGCCCGGCACATCCCCACCCCCGTGGTCGGCACCGGCTGCCGCCGCTCTGGATCGATGGGTGTCTATCGTCGGGCCTCCGCCGTCTCCTCCTTTGTCTGGGCGCCCTCTTCACACGAAGAAGAACTCGGAAGACATGTACTGCATTCGGAGCTACTAGTGCATTTGAGTGTGAGTCCATAGAGCGTAGTGTCGCCGCGCATGTGTACTTAATCGACCGCCAAATGTATCAGTGCGAGCCGCACACTAGAGGCCGCCTGTAGGAAGTGTGCACAGGGCACGGTCCCCGCCCTCCGCCGCACCGGCTACCGGCGACTCGCTCCTATATACTTACGGGGCAGCGCTTACTCACTCCACTACACTATGTGATCGAAAGTATCCAGACACATGGCTTAAAATGACCTACAAGTTCGTGTCGCCCTCCATCGGTAATGATGGAATTAAATATGGTGTTGGCCCACCCTTAGCCTTGATGACATCTTCCTATCTCGCAGGCATACGTTCAGTCAGGTGCTGGAAGGTTTCTTAGGGAACGGCAGCCCATTCTTCACGGAGTGCTGCACTGAGGAGAGATATCGATGTCAGTCGGTGAGGCCTGGCATGAAGTCGGCGTTCCAAAACATCCCAAAGGTGTTGTATAAGATTCAGGTCAGGAATCAGTGCAGGCCAGCCCATTAGAGTGATGTTATTGTCGTGTAACCACTCCGCCATAGGCCGTGCATTATGAACTGGTGCTCGTTCGTGTTGAAGATGCAATCGTCATCCCCGAATTGCTCTTCAACAGCAGGAAGCAAGAAGGTGCTTAAAAGACCTGTGCCGGCGGGGGTGGCCGAGGCGCTACAGTCTGGAACCGCGCGACTGCTACGGTCGCAGGTTAAATCCTGCCTCGGGCATGGATGTGTGTGATGTCCTTAGGTTAGTTAGGTTTAAGTAGTTCTAAGTTCTAGGGGACTGATGACTTCAGAAGTTAAGTCCCATAGTGCTCAGAGCCATTTGAACCACTTGAAAAGGCATGTACGCCTGTGCTGTGATAGTGTCACGCAAAACAACAAGGGGTGCGAGCCCACTCCATGAAAAACACGACCACACCATAACACCACAGCTTCGGAATTTTACTGTAGGCACTACACACGCTGGTAGATGACGTTCACCGGGCATTCGCCATACGCACACACTGCCATCGTACCGCCACATTGTGTACCGTGATTCGTTACTCAACACAATGTTTTTCCACTGTTCAATCGTCCAATGTTTACGCACCTTACACCAAGCGAGGTGTCGTTTTGTATTTACCGGCGTGATGTGTGGCTTATGAGCAGCCGCTCTACCATGAATCGAAGTTTTCTCACTTCCCGCCTGTCATTGTACTTGCAGTGGATCCTGATGCAGTTTGGAATTGCTGTGTGAAGATCTGGACAGATATCTGCCTATTACACATTATGACCCTCTTCAACTGTCGACGGTCTCTGCTCGTCAACACAGGAGGTCGGCCTGTACGCTTTTGTGCTGCACGTGTGCCTTCACGTTTCCACTTCACTATCACATCTTAAACAGTGGACCTAGGGATGTTTAGGAGTTAGAAAATCTTATGGCACAAGTGACACCCAATCACCTGACCACGTTCGAAGTCCGCGAGTTCCTTGGAGTGCCCCATTCTGCTCTCTCACGATGAGGTCACTAGTGAGGTCGCTGATATGGAGTACCTGGCAGTAGGTGGCAGCACAATAAGGCACCTAATATGAAAAACGTATGTTTTTGGGGAGCCGGATACTTTTGATCATATAGTGTACATTTCTTAGTTTGTACCGCTCACTTCAGTCGTTCTGTATATCGTTTATGCTGCTCCTTCTGTGTGATTCTTTTGTCTTGTTGTATGTGGAGTCACGAAAGCCTTAATTCCGTTATTATTCAGAATTTATGAATAAACCCACATTTGTGTTACTTGTAACGGGTTCGTGTATTACTTTGTTACTACAATGGAGGAATGCGTCTCATGTTTAGCGCTTCCATGCAACTTGTAACCAAGTTCTCAAAACATTTTTGGCTTTCCCGTTCGCCTGACCTAACCCTCTCCCTCCCTCCCCCCCCCCCCCCCACCCCTCCACTCCACCGAGATGTTTCCTTCTTGGGGTATCTACTACTGAATTGCCTGAGTCCATTACACACGAAATAAGCAACATTGGCGATAATACACTTCACAGATTGTCGCGGTATACAGTGGAAGAAGTACATCTGTACATCGATGCTGGTGGAGGGCACTACCATAATTTCCCGTGAGGATTTTGTATGTATGTAATCTCCCAATTACTTATTATCACCTCGCAAAATAGTAAATGTGTCCCATTGTTATGAGTTATTAAAGTAGTTCAAGTTTATATTGTTCGCACTGTAGTATGACAGTTACTAGTTTCTCTTCCTCTGCAAGTATACATTTCTACTGATAAATTACTGTCATAAATACTCGTGGGGCTCTGTCCATCTACAATTCTTTTCAAAGCACATCATTGTTGGTGTTCACTGTTAAAATTATTTAGTTATAAAACTCGGGTTTTTTATGACTGAACCGCACCCAAGATAAAACAATCAATGTTATTCTTCTGATTTTCCACTTTAAAGTGGCAGTCTGAATCACAAAGGCGTACTGCTACGATAATGCAAGTAACTGACGCAAACGGATGTTTCATTTTACCTAAATTTCAAACGCTGCTCTTCCCATGAGTGAAGTATTTACAGAGCCAATACGATAATGCATTGAAACAAGCAACTGAATTTCAAGACGCAGGATCCAAGTCAATTCATTAATGAATTTAGTAACTCACAGTTTTTATGTTCTGTCGCTCCGGTTAGGGTCGAAAATTTGTACAGAAACCTGCCTTTCAAAGCATTTTATTTTTATAGACTGTGTCTGTGTCGGTCAAAAAACTGTTGAAGTGAAGCACGTTACCTATAGTCACAAATCATATGTTAATTAGTGTAACTGAATGTCAAAGTTACGCTCTTCGTTAACTATGTTGCGTACCAGACTTTTAAATCAATTCTCACATTAACAGTGTCGCATTGTGTCTAGGTTTCAGCACAAAGAGCTGCTCAAAAGAGAATAATCGGTAAATATGACAGCAGATTTGATGATATTACGACGGGCGTGCCACGAAAGAAAAAAAATATTATTACATATAATTCATTTCATAAAAGGCACTTATCATAAAGCTTGAACACGATAATGGGCTTGAAAACAACAAAATGCTTTTTGGTGACCGACGCCTGCAGAACAAAAGAGTGCGCTATGAATACAGCATTTTCAGTATCTGAGATCGAACAGCGTGACTCGAAACGTGTGAAGATTTTAGACAGCATATTTCGCATTCACCGTCTAGAACTCTAACAAAATTAAAACTGTGTTTAATTTTACCATTCCTACAAACAAAATTTCCTCTGTTACTTGACTTTGTTGTTACGCTTTACTACTCACTATCTGTTTGCGAAGGTGTAAGTCTCTCTGAAAGTTGTCCCTTTAATCTCTGTATTTTCATTTGTAATTGGTCGCCTGTGTCCTTCTCATACCATTTTCTTATCATTTAACCCGTGTGCGTAACTGATATCAGTGAGTAGATATACACCCAGCAGAACAGTTCATAATGGGAGGTACGCTCCATGGTACACGGTCACTGTAAAGAAACTTCTAAAGAAACAGAGACTGCTGCATGACAGGTGTAAAACAAAGCTTAGGGCTTCAGACTGAGGGTTGCAAAATGCTACCAGCCTTCAGTGACTACCGTAGTTTATTATTGTCAAATAATCTTTCACAAAACCCGAAGAAATTCTGGTCGTGTGTACAGGGTGTTAGTGGCGCCAAGTTAGCGTCTCTTCACTGGTGGATGAGGCATAAAGTGAAACTGAGGGTAGCAAACGAAAGCAGAGATACTTAAATCCGTTCTCAAACACTCTTTACAATGGAAACTCCGTTAGAATTACCCCGATTTAACCTTTGTACCACTAGTAACATGAAAATGTAATCGTATACAACAAGATATCAGTGGAAATAAAGTACCCGGCAGTTTTTAAATAATAAGTTCACCTGCGAGTTAACTCCATTACATCAGTCACATTTTAAGCTCGCATCAAATTCCAGAGGCTCAAAATACACTTGATAAGCATCAGCGTTCACACTATAGCGTTTCCCAATAAAGATGAAGACAGACACCAATACATCTCAAAAATGTTTGAAGTAGCCAACTTTTAAAATCAATAAATTTTTTTTCTTAGGGGGTTACAGGTGACTGCATAAACTGTTTTTGGTATCTTTGAGGTGTTTATATTCATTAATATGGCCTCATCTAGTACATAGTATGAAAGCCATCAGCAGAGAAAACTACTTGATTATAGAATCACCCGTTCAGTGTAATTGGGAATCTTCATGATACGTTTACTTGTGGCAACCTGCCGTAAGCACGATGATACAAATTACATTGCCAGTCCTGATGTAAAGTTATTTCGTGACTTTATTGGCTCTGACTGTCGGTTACGTTTGTCTCTGCAATAGTTTTTTCGGTCAGTTTTATTTCTACCTATGACTGGGTTCAGTTTCAGTTTGGTGGCACTGTTTGAGTGTTCCTTTGTTGCAAATACCTCGAATTCGTCCACGGGAGATTGAGGCAGAGTTTCAGGTGTATGATGTCCTCTGTACTTGTGTAGTGTTGTGTAGGGTGCTTAAGACTTTGTTAAGCATGATCTGCAGGCGTCGCAGATGTGCTGCAACAGCTCAAATGGGTCATATTTCTGATTACCTTATGCTCTTACACGGGGTGTCTCAGATCATTAGGATTTAAATATGCATGTGGTAGAGATTCCTAAACGGAATACTTAGAAGAGGTAATAAATTACGCTGGGAAAATGAAATTTTATTCTCATTAACCAGTTCCATCTTACATCAATTAACAACTGAAGCTCACTGCAAAGCGACGACCGTCAGTCTCAACAAAAGGATATCCGATGTTCAGGTGCTTAGGGAGGTCAATAGCAGGACGACACCACATGCTTTACTATCACACATGTTTTGCCATCTCCGCCTTCAGCATCCATCGACAGCAGCGGCGGCTCAGAGATGCTGCGGCTCACCAGCGGGCAGCAAGGGGCGGGACCAGTATGTTACATGGCTGTACCGCTAATCCAGATCTAAAGATGCCAGCGGATGGCCTCAGCTTTTACTCCGTGCTGTGTGAAGTGTATACTGAGGTGTCAAATATAGAATATCGTGTCGGACCTTCTTCCCCCGGCGTAGGGCAGAAACTCGACGTGGCATGGACTCAGTAAGTCGTTGGAAGTACCCTGAAGAAATACTGAGTCATGTTGTGTCTATAGCCGTCCATAATTGCAAAAGTGCTGTTGGTGCAGGATTTTGTGCACGAACTTACCGCCCGATTTTGTCCCATAACTGTTCAATGGAATTCAAGTCTGGCGATCTAGGTGGCCATATAATTTGCTCGAATTGTCCAGAATGTTCTTCAACCAGTTGTGACCCGGTAACATGGCTCATTTTCATCCATCAAAATTCCATCGTTGTTTGGGAACATGAAGTCCATGAATGGCTGCAAATGGTCTCCAAGTAACGGAACATAACCATTTCCAGTCAGTATTCCGTCCAGTAACACAGCCCACACCATTATGGGACACCACCAACTTGCACAATGCCTTGTTGACACCTTGGGTCCATGTGTTCTTGAGGTCTGTGCCACACCCTAACCCCCCCCCCCCCTATCCCATCTACCCCTCACCACCATCCCCGCACCCCAGCTCTTACCAACTGAATCGTGACTCATCTGACCAGGCCATGGTTTTCCAGTTACCTACGACATAACCAATATGGTCACGAGCCCTGGAGAGGCATTGCAGGCGATGAAGTGCGGTTAGCAAAGGCACTCGCGTCTGTCGACTGCTGCAGTAGCCCATTAACTCCAGATTTCACCGCACTGTCCTAACGGATACGTTCTTCATACGCTCCACATTGATTTCTGCGTTTATTTCATGCATTGTTGCTTCTCTGTTAGCACTGACAACTCTGCACAAATGCCGTTGCTCTGAGTCGTTAAGTGGAGGCTGTTGGCCACTGCATTGTCCGTGGCGACAGGTAATGCCTGAAATTCGGTTTTCTCGGCCCACACTTGACACTTCTCTAACGATATTCGAAGTGGAATGTCCCATGCATCCAGCTCTAACCATTATCCCGTATTAAAAGTCTTTTAATTCGAATCGTACGGCCATAATAAGTGGGGAATCTTTTCACATTAAGTGCTTGAGTATAAACGAAAGCCCCGTCAATGCGCTGTCCTTTTGTACCTTGTGTATCCGATACTATCGCCATCTGTATATGTACATATCGCTATCCCACGACTTTTGTCAGCTCCGCTTATAGTCAATCATTATAAAGCTACGCCTACAGGGACAGGGAAATGGTGCCAAGGACTTACCCTATCGTGTATTTAGTGACGCAAAAGTACTCAGTCCCAGTACTATGGAACTGAGTTTCTTGAAATTTGGCAACAAAATCTGGTAGTACAGCAACACCAACGCGAACAAGTCCACGAACAAATATAACTGCTGTAGGAGCAAGAACAGCTTGTGTTAGCAGCAGCAACGTCCGTTGGTGGTTATAGCTATGTCACACACTGCCGTTTTGCTGTGTGGACGATGTTTCATAGCACAAGAAGGTACATCTCTGACGTTTTGAACTGCATTATCTTCTTTAAAGCATTTATAATAATCAGCATTTGTAGAACGTAGTGCAGAAACTGTGACAATCTCTAACGCCACTGATTTATTTGTAAATGACCTATGTGCTTTGTTAATCCACTACTACTGTCATAAACCCGTCTTGGAGCACCTAGGCTGAAGTTTATTAGATTTAAGTCTTACATAGAATGGCCTGCCACCTTGCAGGATCTCACACAACAGTGCGATTTCACTTGTCAGAATTGATTCGTGATGTGATTGTACATCTAGTTCCTAATAGGGAAATCATGGCTAAGGCATTTGCCACATCCGATCCTAGCCTTAATGAGACTCTTAAGGCTGCTAAATCTTTGCCGGCCGCTGTGGCCGAGCGGTTCTAGGTGCTTCAGTCTGGAACCGCGCGACCGCTACGTGCGTGGAGGTGTCTTATGTCCTTAGGTTAGTTAGGTTTAAGTAGTTCTAAGTTCTAGGGGACGGATGACCTCAGATGTTAAGTCCCTTAGTGCTCAGAGCCATTTGAATTTGCTAAATCTTTCGAGATTGCTTCTGAAGCTCAGCATACCTCCAATAATAAATTCAGGAGTCAATAGTAATTAGTTGCCGTTGTGAGCAGCAGCCAGCTGATGATTCCGGCTCGTCATTTCATGCTTACGCCGCTAGTCTCCCCAGAGTTCGCTGTCGTCCGGGTAGGGTAAGATCATAAAATATGAAACTATTAGCTGAGTTTGTTTAATTCTCATTTCCGGCCCCCATTAATTTTCATCGCTCCATAAATTCTGTTTTCGACTCTCAGGTTTGCTATAGGTCTCAAAAAGAACCAATACAATCTACAAGAAGCTTGGTATTGCTGTATAGAGTTGGATAATTCAGGGTTCAGGATCGTTTCGCTCCCAATGCTTATGCATGTAGTTCATTAGGTGGACGCAACTGTTGTTTCAGCAGTATACTTACTCCTCACTGTACGTTTGAAGGGAGCATTTCACATGCAAGTTGACGATTGTTTATTAGTGAATCTTCCCCTTCATGATCTACCACTATTGTCCCAAATTATAATGTGCGAACAATTCTTTCTTGATAATTGCTGTCGGCAGCTTTCATAACCCTGCTTAACACAAGTTTTCTTCTGATTAAGATGACGGCTGTTACTAATTTGTCTCTGTGCCTTTGTTCGTAATCCTGAGCACTTTCACACACTAAATGATTTTCTACAAGTTCTTATAAAATGTAATGCTCCATCTTTCAGACTGTTTCATGAACGATAAACAGTGGTAAACTGCAGGGTACACACGTCATAAACGAGGGTGTTGATTTTCAAGGAAGCGCTACTTAAGGCGGTAAGGCAGCCAGTTATCTGTTGTGAAACACAAGTGATTTACAAATACGTGTGTTACACTCATTCCAATATATTTGATCAAGTGAACATCCACAACTGAGGAACATATTTACAGAATAAAAATCCGTTTCAGTTGCCAGTAATTTCTTGATTTATTCCACGACCGGTTTCGAAGCATAAGGCGTCATCTTCAGGTGCCATCAAATAATAATTATTATTATTATTATGTAGTATTCTGCCTAGTGGCAGGTCCATGTCTTCGTACGGAGAATTTCTGATTCCACTGTTCCCTGTCTTCAGCTTCTTCCGTCAGTCTGTTGTATCTCCTTCCATCTTTCATGTCATCCAGATGTTGAATTCTTCTTCTTCCTCGTCCTGCGTTTCCTCTGAGTTTCCCTTCGATGACATCATATATGAGTCCCTCGTGTCTAAGTACATGTCCAATCCAGTTGGCCTTTCTCTGAAGAATTGTATACAGAATACTTATTTTCTCTCCTACTCTACGCAGTACATCGTCATTTTTTATGCGATCCGTCCACTTCATCTTTTCCATTATCCTCCAGCACCACATTTCAAAGCTCTCTAAGTATTTTTTCTCCTGCTTTCTCATGGTCCATTTCTCTGCTCCATACAGTGCAATGCTCCAAATGTAGCACTTTATCAGTTTTTTCCTCAATGCCAAACTCAACTTGCTGGTCAGCAGAGTCCTCTACTTGAAAGCAGCTTTGGCCATGGCGATTCTTGCTCGGATTTCGTTGGTGCAGTGGGAATCCTTTGTCATAAAACTTCCCAGGTACTTGACCTGATTCACATTTTCCAGTTCCCGATTGTCAACAGTTATCTTCAAGTGTTTCTCACATTTTGATAGGCGCATCACTTTTGATTTTTCGATGTTGATTTCCATGTCGTATTTTCTTCCCATTTCCACCAAATTGTTCATCATGTGTTGCAGCTGTCTCTGATTTTTGGCGAGCACTACCAGGTCGTCTGCATACTTGATGGTGTTGATGAGACGTCCTCCTACTTAGAAGTTTCCACATCCTTTCAGCGCTTCTCTCCCTAGCATTTCTCCATACAGGTTGAAGAGACTTGGCGACAGAAAATATCCTTGTCTCACTCCCCTTCCTATTTCCACACTATTCGTTTCTCCACAGTTCAGTCGTACCTTTACCTTTCCCAGGTACAAGTTCCTTGTAAGTCTCCGATCTCTCCAGTTGATTCCTATTTCCTTAAGGATGTTCATCAATATATTCCAATTGGCACTGTCGAAGGCCTCCTGCCAGTCTATAAAACAAGCGCAAACTTCTTCGTTAACGGCCAAAACTCTCTCTGACAATATCCCCATCATGCCAATGGCGTCTCTGGTCCCTTTTCCTTTCCTGAAGCCAAACTGGTCTTCTCCCATCACTTCTTCAATTTTGTTTTCCAACCGTCTATTTAGTATTCTAGCAATGATCTTTGCCACATGCGATGTCAGACTTCTTGGGAACATAAATGTATGTCAGTCGGACCGATAGCGATGACGGAATCACACCCACGTCAAACGTACGGGAGCGTAGGAACAGCAACCACAGCGCCCGCCAGGACAGCACGACACGGAAGTGACTGATGCATACGGCCCAGAAGCCAGCTGAGCGCAGCGTTTGTTTGACGTGGATGTAGTCCACATGACTGACTGGCCCGATCGCCACTCATTTATGTTCACATAATGGTTTGGTTGCGCCTGAAGATGAAGCTTTATGCTCAAAACAGGTCGTGGAATAAATTAAGAAATTACTGGCAACTGACGCGGATTTTTTCTGTAAACTCATTCGATGTTTATATTAATAGTTTATACTAATAGACGTACTCATTTCCAACATACGTTCCTGATCTAACAATGGCTTATCATCCGCTACCATTTGTATAGTTTTTCTCCTAAAAGTTAGTAGCAGCCTGGGAAAGCCATCTACACCTCTTCCCACAAGAATGGTCACTGTCTAAAAACTACATTTCCAGTAGAAAGCTTTTCTTCTCATTTAGCGAATGAACATTCTAGTAACATTTACCCATACTTTGCAATTTTCTCAAACTGTTCCTACGAATTATATCACCCTGAAGTCTTGTTCGTTTTGTGCATTCTCTACAGAAATTTCGTGCTCCTAAACGCAATATGGTAAATTACCTGTTTCAGTTTACTTTTACATTTTCCCTTTCAACAGAATAAAAGGTGCTGGACGAAAAGACAATAACAGCATATTCATTAGAAAAGAGCACATCGGCAGCGCCGAATCCTCTTACACATGCGGATTAAGCTCCCAAGGACGGTGTGAGGTCCCCTGCAGGAAAATAATTGGCCGCTAACGCCGCTTGCCGCGCCATTAACGGAGACAGCTGCCGCGACAGGCTGCCACGCGCGCCAGAGCTTGTCGACGTCCTCGTCTAATCTGCCTCCGCAATATGCTACTTTGTCATGGAAGTACCGCCTTTTTTCATTCGACTTACATCGGGAAACCCCTGACAACATATATTGTTTTGTTTTGCTGTGGTGCAGTAAACCTCTCATTTTACGTTCTGTAGTTAGGTGTCAATTCGAGACTTGGTACTAGAGGAAACAAACGTGTTATATCGGTTATTCTGTTATCTCTGGATATGCTTGTTGTAAGGTTTTCGTTTATGTTTTATTTTCGATCCTGATTTGAGAAAACTTCTTCGCAGCTCACTCTGAGGAGAACAGATATTAGACAGAAATAAAACTATTGGAGAGCATTTTCTAAATTTCGACTTTCGTCTCATAAAAAAGGAGAAATCTTGAAAAAGAAGACACCCCAAATGTAAACTTATATGTACGTCTTTCAGTCCTGATATTTAGTTAATAAATTGTAGTTCATGAGAATGAATTTAATCTTAAAGAGCCATATCGTTTAGTCAAATTGTCCCACTACTGAGCACAAAAGTTTGATTGCACTGGCAAATAGCGAAAGATTGATGCAAGCCTCATAGTACTCCGCACTACAGTTAATATAAGTGCATGGAGTGATAGGACTGGGATGAGTTGGGAGTGGTCAGTAATTTTCCAAATTTTCATTGAATGAAACATAAAAAACATTTGTAAAATGAACTTCCACAAATTTAAAAGAAAGGAACTTTTTAAAAATTGCAGCATTCAATCTTATTTAAAAACTGATAGTTTCCAATCCAGGGACACAACTCAAGGCGTTACAATAAATAAAAAGCAAATTAAAAAACAGGTAACTGACTATAAGAATATCACTATAATGTTAAAAGAACCAGAATAATAAAATTATAGAGTGTTGTCCGTCAAAATATGTGCAATTAGCCAATAATTTTTAAATGCACAAGAGTCTCAAAGTCTTGTACTTAGGCCACAATAACACATAAGGTTGTTACAACCGTAAGAAATCTTTCATGAAAGCTTGCTTTAAATGATGTCACACACTGTCTGGACAGTTATAATTTGTTATCCGTATTACCAGACACAACCAATATCGAAGCAGTCCGAAAATACAACAAAATTACGGAATGATTTCACAAGTCCTCAAAATAATTTAGCCTTTGTACTCAGAACGGATTTGAAAATGGTTTCTAATGGCTCTAAGCACTAAGGGACTTAACATCTGAGGTCATCAGTCTCCGAGATGTAGAACTACTTAAACCTAACTAACCTAAGAACATCACACACATCCATGCCCGAGGTAGGATTCGAACCTGCGACCATAGCAGCAGCGCGGTTCCGGACTGAAACGCCTACAACCGCTCGGCCGCAGGGGCCGGCAGAACGGATTTACGACAACAACATTAACCAGAAGAAGCAAGGCTTCAAACACAATCACTGCAAGTGGAAACCAAATCGAGACACTAGCACTCTGGCAGAAAATATGCCAAGATGTATTTCATAAGCTGCCACATAGTCGCGAATACAAACAGTGACCCAGGTACTGTCAAATGTTCTGACGATGCCATTACGGCTTTATCACATTAGGACATGGTGTAGAACAGATCTTAAGATGGTCATTACTGACTGAAACCAGTCATCCTCGAAGGACTTTACATTGTGATCAAAGACGAGAATAAAAAACATTTGAAGGTGTGTTTGAAGGGCACTCTCACTTCTGATTCGGTGTCATGCCAATTAGTGGTCTTAGGGAATATGATCTTTATTACGATCTGACTTCATACATCATGATGAAATGGTGGGCAGTAGTTAGCGTAGTGAAGGAATAGCGGTAAGCTTCACCTGCGTTCAGAGGAATAGAGTGGAATTTAATCGACTGCAGTGAAAGTGTACGGCGACCGAGGGCCGAGACGAGCGCGTTTTTTCTGTGAACCTGGGTGGAAACATTTCCAGACTGCCGAGTTCCGCGGTCTCGTTGGGCAAACACGTTGGTTGGCGTCAGTCGGTCGGCAGCCGCGTCCAAGTAGATTGACTAGCGCCGAGATGTCGCCGCTGCAGTGGCCAGCGCATTGTAGACCGGCAATAAAGCAGAGGATGGGCCCTTGTTAGGCAGAGAGCCGACAGGACAAATGAGAGCGTTCTGCGAATTTCCGTGGGACAGGTCACTGGCGCCCAGACGTCCATACTCTATCACAAAACATATTTGTGGAGACACGAGGATTTTAGCGAGTTAATGGCCGTTCTTGGTTGGTTTGTGGGGGTTGAAGGGGCCAGACTACTGTGGCCGTTCTTTGGAAACTTCGAAATGGACGCAACATGGGAGATAAAAAATTTTTTTATGGATAGCTGTGGTTCCATCCTGGTCTTGTTGTTAGCAAAAGACACGGCGTAAATGTGTGGGAAAGAAGCTGAATCTTTTTTTTCTCCCAATTAACGTTTAAGTCTCTGATTGATCAAATTGGTGTATGCAGAGCAAGGAGCAGTCTCCCATCTTCGAATGCGGCGCTCCAGCATGTGATTGACTTGTGCTGAAGTGGGAGAAAGCTAAGATGTAAATGTGCTTTGCTTCCGAGCGTCGAGGAAAGTGGAGACAAAAGGAAGTGGTCACTCTTGTACTGGTACTGCGCAAGTAAAGAACTGCAGGTTTCTACCTAAATGGTGAGACTTGTGTCCTTTGCTAGTGTGCCACTTAGAGCCTGTGCCAGTCACCTTCTGAGCCGTTAGAGGTACTGCTTTTAGAATCATGCACACAACGAGTGATGCGTGAGTATACTTATTTGTCTTGAGTCGGCCTTCTAAACATTTGACATATTCATTCCGTCACGCATAGTCGTGGGACGGAGACAAATTGGTTTGGCAGAGCAGCAAACGAGTCCACCAGCACACTGGAATCCACAAGGGTTTAAGAGGCTCATAGGGAAGTACCTGCGTTCCGAATTACCAGATCGCGAGACCGCGTACTTGCATTTTTCGGGCGCGTGCCGTTAATAACAGATTGCTGCCGTCCATGACTTCAGTCGCCAACGCATCGTGGTGTGCCGCCCTGACCAGCAGAAGGGTAAAGTGTTCACTGCTACAGCGTAGGTGTCCAGTATATGTTTCTCAGCACCCCGTTCTTTCGAACCATATATTTTTTTTTTTTGTGCCATACCCCGGATTCACGTGTATGAAGTCAGATAAAGCTATTCGTGTTATGGTTAGTGTCGTGTGTCGATCCCCAACTGATCACTTTGTCCACCATAGACCCCATATTAGTGAAAGCGTTTGTCAAATGAAAATGTTTGTGTGACGTTTCTTCAGCCATTTTTTGTCTTGTGATGTTAAGAACGAATATATCTATTATTATATAGATCACGACTCCTCCCTGTGTTCTGATTAACATTTACCTTCCCATTTTTATCAAAGTCCAGATTATAAAAGAAGGTCCTTGGCACTTCTGTGATGCTGTCATTTTGCGTCCTTGCCGATCAGGTCTACATTACTATGAAATAGCTGAACAGGTCCACATTATTATGAAAAAAAAAAAATACCGTTCTACTTAATTCTCTGATTGTGTTGTTTACGTGTTTATTTGTTTTTATTTACAGTGTTTTTGTGTCAGTGACTTCTGTGCCACATGTCGACCTTTTTCCCTTCGTTGCTAACGGCGTTGTCGTATTATTTTTGTGGTGATTACTATTGTATTTGCTTGTTTTTGATTCTGACTCTAGTGTACTATTGTCGCAGTCTCGGACTACATACTGCTGTGCTATTTTTTTTATTTTTTTTGACGTCATTGTAGCGTATATATTGTGAGTTAGATAATACGCTTGTCCATGTGTTGCACGGATAATGAACGTTTGTTGTTGATAGAGAATTTGAATGATAACGGAAAGTAGGACTAGACAAGTAGACTAGGAACGGGAAAATAAAGCATACGTCATGGAAGAAACGTGCAATGAAACTGTTGAGGCACAATTTGAATGTAGAGAGGCATTGCTGTTGAATGGTGTGAGCAACAGCGAAGTCGGGCGGCAAGGAAATCAGGAAGACGAAAGCGATATGGCTTTTGTTGAGTGGACAAACAGTGTCAGATCACGTGTGATAGAAGATGTGAGCGCACCACAACATATGGATGCAGAGGTGCTTATTATAAATCCGGACAGAGAAGACAGAGAGGTATCAGAACACAATGATGCGGATACAACACCGCAGAAATTATGTATGAGTTCGGTCGATCACGATACTGAGGAAAAGGAAGCGGATTTCAATCTGGTGGCATTTTTAATGGGAACAGAGAAGAAACTTGATAGACTAAAGGGAATGGAGGCTGGACTAAAAGGAATGGAGGAGAAAATTAATGAGACCAGGACGGACATAAAAAGTATCGGTGCTCAGGTAAATCAGATGCGAGAGGAACACATGTCATGGGTAAATAAACTCCCGGAAAACCTACGTAAAGCAAACACCAAAGCAATGAAAGGCTTAAAGATTGCACATGATGCTAAGAAGACGGCAGAGACCGCTAAGACCGTAGCAAGTTTCTCAAGACGAGTAGCAACTGAAGTAACGAAAACGATTAAATGCATAGGATTGCAAGGACGAGAGGCAGTGATCAATTTGAAAAAGAAGGTCGAAAGAGTGGAAAAGCGGCGAAATGACGCCGAGCGGCGCATCGACACGAAAATACGTGAAGCCACGTATCTTCATGCGACAGCGGCCATGGGCAAATTAGAGTCAGAGCTGCGCAAATTAGGGACTGGTTCGGACGTGACAACTGCAGCTCCAGTGAGCTAGACTGAAGAGTTCCGGACTCTCCTTTCGTTCAAATCTCAACAGGAAGCTGTCAACACGGGTATGGAAAAGAAATTGGAGGAGGCTAAGGAAACAATTTCACAAGCGGACAAGCGCGAACGCATCAGAACCAGAAACAAATTCGGATGGGCCGGCCGGAATGGCCGAGCGGTTCTAGGCGCATCGGCCTGGAACCGCGTGACCGCTACGGTTGCAGGTTGGAATCCTGCCTCGGGCATGGATGTGTGTGATGTCCTTAGGTTAGTTAGGTTTAAGTAGTCCTAAGTTCTAGGGGACTGATGACCTCAGATGTTAAGTCCCATAGTGCTCAGAGCCATTTGAACAAACCTTTCGGAACACTGTTAGGTTCTTCGCAAAAATTTGGGCTGAGCTTATATCCGGCTTTAGCCACCTTCATAACGATTTGAGCATCAGTACTTTCTATTAGCGCCTGGAGCTCTGGTACTTTCCCAACACAGCTACGACAATTTACAACTGTTATACCAATGGTTCTTGTATCTACGTTCTTCCTGTGTTCAGCCTGCACCCTTGTGACTGAAGCCCTTCTTCTGTTTTCCCGAGACCCTCTAACCTAAAAAACCGCCCAGTCCATGCCACACAGCCCCTGCTACCAGTGTAACCGCTTCCTGCGTATAGTGGACACCTGACCTATTCAGCAGAACCCGAAACCCAACCACCCTTTGGCGCAAGATTCAGACCCTCCACTCGGCTCTGTACCAGAGGTCCGCAATCGGTCCTGTCGACAATGCTGCAAATGGTCAGCTCTGCAAATGGTCAGCTCTGCTTTCATCTTGCAAGCAAGACTGGCAGCCTTTTTCCACTTCTGTTAGCTGCTCGAAACCAGAGAGAATCTCTTCTGATCCATCATTGGTCCCGTCGTGAGCAACCACCTGCAGTTGGCTGCACCCTGCGCTCTTCACGGCATCCGGGAGGACACGTTTCACATCTGAAATGACTCTGCCCGGTATGCACACGGAGTGCACATTGGTTTTCTTACCCTTTTTGTCAGCCACGTCCCTAAGCCCATAAAGCGCCTAACGTTGGAGCTCCAAAAAATTGGCGGGAGCCGAGAATTGGTACCAACTGCAATCGTAAATTTGACGAGGGTTTAGTAATCGAGGAGTAAGGAATTTGAAAAAAAAAGCTACTAGCAGTTAACGAAACATTGGTTTAAACGTACATGAGCGCTTTCGTGAAGAAAAATGTGACATATCAATCCTCTATTTACTGCGCAGGCAATAGAGTGAAAATAGTGATCCACAAATATGACAAGAATAGGGCTGCACATTTATGACTGTACTGAAATTCCCCTGTGATAACGAAGAGAAATACATCTATACTATACAAAGTAACACGTCACGTTTTATCACGATGTTTTATTACAATAATTTAGTCCGGTGTAGTTCAACACCCGCAACTATCATCAGATGCACACTCATTAGGGCACAGTATACCTATCGAAACCGGTAAAAATAAATCAAGTAATTTGTGACATGTGGAGGTTTCACCCGAAAATTAATTAAACGGTCGGTGCATTCTCTGCAGAAGGTGCCTGCGTTTCCTATGCACATGGATGTATATTCAGAGGAACTATATTGTATGAAACAAAAATAAAATTGACAGTTAAGTCGTCCTAGGCTGTCATCAACATATTGTCACAGTTATTTTGGCGTAAAATGTCCATTGTTCATTAAGTAGTGCTGAGATTAAAATGTGAACAGAACTTTTAATGAGTAAATATTATTTTCATTATTTCCCGTCATTTCCCCCAGTTTCAGTCGAAATGATATTCTCTATATCGCATTAGGCACTGCGAAATTGCCTGTACTTGTACCTTATGTAGTCACTGCATACTTTATCTTAATCTGGCAATAATGCAGTCTCTGCCAGAACTGTCATTGAACAACGACTTGTAATATACACTAAATATAACTGTAATTTTGTGTTGCTGTCATGTAACAATACTCTGCTATTATATTCATTAGTAATGTGCCCGTATGGGGTTCGGTGTCAGATGAATGGAATACGTCATATTTGTTATTTCATTACCTCTTGTGTGTCCTGCTTTAATGTCTTATTGTTTCAGTCAGTTCACCTTGAGTACTGCAGCGTATTATTAATTAGCTTTGCCCATTTTCCAGCTGGATTAGGCTACCTTCCATACTCTTGTTTCGAAGATTAATTCAGTACAGAGAAAATTTCAGAATATTATAGTCATAAGGTACATTATAAAACTAACAGAGCAGGTGTCGCTCATTCTATTGAAATAATTTAAAAACGAACAAACTTGAATAGCATAGATTAGACTTGCTTTACCCAGCCTCGAAAACAGCTTTTTGAGCCATCGATAGTACAGTTCTTATTACACGGCGTGACTGCCATCCTAAAGACTGTGTGTGAGTAACAGGTGTCCCAACGAGAGATCTTACTTGAGCTTCGAGAGAAATTTAGCGAATTACGCCCGGCTCGGAGAGATTGCGATAAGTCATTACAGAAATAATGGATAAATTCTCCCCTTCTACCTGCACGCCGCGCGGGCTTAGCCGAGAGGTCTCGGGCGCTGCAGTCGTGGGCCGTGCGGCTGGTCCCGGCGGAGGTTCAAGTCCTCCCTCGGGCATGGGTGTGTGTTGTTTGTCCTTAGGATAATTTAGGTTAAGTAGTGTGTAAGCTTATGGACTGATGACCTTAGCAGTTAAGTCCCATAAGATTTCACACACACTCTACCTGCACGAATTCGCATAATATTGTCCAGTCGCAAAGCAAAAGCAAACGTTTGCTAACCCTTCGCTGTATGCGCTGTGAACGATAGGAGACAGCGCTTCAAAATATATATGAAGACAGACACAACACGATTACAAACTGCGGCCTCAGCAGATGATCCTAAATCAACATAAAACAAAATACTCATATTTGCAATAGTATATTACAACGATTAAAAAGCTGGTGACTTATGAAGCGCTAAAATTTCGAATCCCATTGCAAATATACAAAAAACAAGAAACACAGCTGAGTGATGAAAAGTGATTAGAGAATATTTGGTTTATGCAGCGTTTTTCAAACCTTTTGGGTCAAATGGAAACAGGTGATAGTGGTTCCACAACCGATTATGCTGAGGTAGGAAACCAATGGTCAGAAATACATATTTATTATGTTACGGGCATACATAGCATACACCGCATAACAACAACGCAGCTCATAGTAACTGTTCAAAGTAATGACTGCCTAGGTCAGTGCATGCATGGCAATGGCGCATGAAGTTCTGCCGCACTCTCTCAAAGATCCGGTGTCTGTTTTACCAGGTGACAGACAGCTTGGAACGTAGCAAGCAGGCCTTCATCCGTTTCTATGGGGGTTTCATGCACTAAAGCCATGACCTAACTCCAGAGGAAGAAGTCCAGTGGTCTGGCGATTGCGCTGGCCATGGGACAGGACCTCCTTCAAGTGAAACGGTGAGGTTACGTGTTGATCATGTGTTCACGGACATTAACATGGAAGTGGGCAGGTGCACCGCTCCAAGATAGGGGTGTAATTACCTGTTCCACTAGTACTTTCCACACTGCATCCTTCGAAGTGCGAGTTTCATGGGCAAGTTGGCGAGTGCTTATTGTTGGGTTGTCGGCTTTACGATCCAACACCATCTCTTCAAAGTGTGGTGATCGGACATATCTTTGACGGGAGCCTTGGCCGGCACTGTGTGGCGTGAGTGATCCCGCCTTTCATGAGTTCGTATCCACGGAGATAAACTTCTTCCAAATATGACGACGCCCATTGGGAAAGCGTTCTCTATACATGCATTCTGCTTTACGGGCGCTACATCCTGCTGCATTGTACATTAAATGCATCACTGTACGGTACACACTAACACACATCACCATGGACACATCACACGCAATCTGATAAAAAAGACGGCAAAAGACAACTGACAACAGTGACAGTGGTGTACGTACGTGAAAGGTTAACGCGCCATTGGGATGCATGTGGTCGTCACAAGACACAGCTGCTATGAGCTGAGTTGTGTACAGTATGTCTGGTTGGTGGTCAGAAGTGCACGCTGTTTATCACCCACGGCCTGTTACAGTGTACGACAGACACCAGGGATTTTTGCGAGAGTGTGGCATAATTGCATGCTCTGTCGCAGTACATGCACTGAGAATAGTCGTCGTTGCTTCGAACAGCTGCTACGAGATATGCTGTGTACGTCCATAACACAATAAATATGTATTTCAGACCATTAGTTACCCAAGTCAACATAATTGGTTGTGGATCCACTATCATCTGTTTCAATTTAATCCGAAAGGTTTGCGACACCCTGTGTTCTCAACAATAAAACTTCGTTGTTAGGCTTGATAGAGGTCACTAGAACTACTGCTCGGAACTCGCTCATGACTGTTTCTGAGACCTACTATCTGCCGAATTCATATTCAGTCAGCCAATGCTGCTGACATGTAGACAACCATCTGGCATCGGCCAGCAGATAAGCGCTCCCAACATAGTCCCATTTGTCTCAGGTTAAGAATAACGAAAACCAAGAAAAATTATGCCAAGAGATTGTAATTAAAATATTAGGGATATTACTTTTTATTTATTGATTTCTTTACTGGTCAACAAAGGATCGAATCAAGATAACTATTTATTTCTACGTTCCTTCATCCTGTTACAGAAATTCATTTTCTCAGAATGAGCTACTTTCCCCTCTTCTGATCATTTCACACAGTTGTTTCTGTGTTAGTTTTATCTTCCTGAAAAACCTTTGAATTTTGTGAGTTATTGCTTGAATTTGTTTCTGTTGAGTATGGTCTCCTGTTTAACCTGCATTTCTTCTATCCTTTTTGTCTTGCCTCCCTCGCATTTTATCAGTCTGCTTTCATGTGTTGGAAGAATGTCTGAATCTTTTTTGTAAAACTTAGATATCTACAGAGTGTAACACCATTTGTCCTAATATCATCTATCATTTTAGGGCAGAATGAGAACATTTCCTTATTCGGCCTCAAAACCCAATTGCCATCTTTGTTCTCGATTTTATCAAATATTTTTCGCAAGGTTCATCATTCTGTCGTTTAGAAGTCTTCAAATGTCATTTTGCATCCTGTTAAAAGTAGTGTTTCTGACCCATAGAAAGCCTCTGGTTTAACAACTGTATTATGATTTCTTAGTTTAAAATCGTTAGAAAAGAATTTTTACCATACAGATTTCTCACTGTAATCTTTTTCTCTTTCTTTTTTCATTTCTAATCTTCATTGTTTTTTCCTCTTTATGTTTATATTTTAACCGAAATTTTTTATTCCAGTGTAAATTTTTATTTGCTCCATTATTGTGTTTTATTAAGGACAGCTTAAAGTAACTAGCTGTGACCATATAGAAAATGTTATGCAGGTAAAATGATACTAACGTGGTCTATGTACTTCCCTGCATATGCAAACCTAATAGCCTTATTAACAAAATTAATGGCACTTGCCACTCTCAAGTACAACTATCTTATAATCAACAGTAATTAATTGAATTTTTAAACTAAACCTTAATTAAAATCCATTATTTCTGCCTCATCAGAGACGGAAAATCTGTTGAGGATTACATGGCCGCTTGTTGACATATTTCCTGTTGGCTCCTGTCTCGAGATCTTGGGCCAACGTTTGTTTAAATGACTTTCCTGATGTTTCACAAGCACGACTTGCCTGGACCCTCAAAAGTTCACCCTCCATTGCTAGTGATAGCTCATCACCAAAAATGGAGGGTGAACCTTTGATAATGCCAACAACTCGTACACATATCTTATTTTCCTGGCCTTGCACCATATCTTCACGTGGTCTGCAAGTAGTTATGGATTTGGCAGTGTTAGTGATAGCCGGTGGCCAGATGTAGGAGGCTTTCCTCTTTGGAGGTGCCTGTGTGGTGGGGAGCCACATATGAAGCCGTCGGTTGCTTCGTTGCATTTTCACTGCTAGTTTGGAGCATTTCCATGTGCTGAATCTAGAGTTTAATTCTGCCACAAAGATACTTTGCTCTGAGAACACTGTGGCAGTTATTAGCAATTATTATATATTATTATACAATGGAAGCTAATGATGAAGTCCCGTTTGCTGTGACGTAACAGGGCTTAGTTGTGCCAATGAAGAGTGACATACCACTCGCGTGAATTAATTTTGATAGTACTCATGAGAACCTGGCTAGGTTATCATTTACATCATTTACATTTCTGTTCCTATATTGATCGTTGAAAAATGAGGTATCAAACACTGCGGCACAAGGTGACGAACTTATGTGTTCTTTTTCTCCGAGATTTGAAAGGGAGTGTCAGCGGTAACATCTGTGTGTTTCTGTCATTTAAATCTATCAATGTAAATATCGTAGCTCCTGGATGGTATCTTGTCGTAAACTTCTTTGTGCTGAACCGCCTGAGATGGCACTCAGATTCAATGTCTGCGACTCGACTTAACTGAGTACTGGAACATAAACGTGATACATTCATTTTAGATGTTAAATTATGGGAAACGTGCGAAACATATACTTCTTCTTAAATTGTATCTAATTTTTTTGAGACTTTATAGTACATGTGCTGATATTCTTTTTTCTGTTTTGAAGCTTCAAAACGAAATTGTATTGTTGTAGCTGTATCCGGTGGATGGTCTAGTTGGGATCTGTGCCAAATGTAAATATCTTTATACCGACCTCTGGAGGAAGATTTTCAATATGAGATCCTGACGTCCTGCGTCTGTTATCGACCAACCTTCGATATTGTAAAAAAATTGTGGGTTATGATCTAACTCTTGTTATTCGAACTTAACACTTGTTAAGGTTACTGATTTGGTCATTTGCACTCTTAAATTATTTTGCTGTTTTTTATTGGCAGCTTTTAACAATTTTTGATGCTATACTGCTGGCTGTCTGTTTTGTTCGTCGGTGCCTTTAAATTATTCTCATGTTACAGTATTTGTTTTATTGGAGCTTGCAGGCAGTTCAGTAGCTATCCTGCTTACGCTAACTTAATAATTAAGTATGATCAGGTTACCAGACCAGGTTACTTTGTGTAAACTTATTTGGGTAAATAAATAACTGCAACAGCTGGAGTAAGAAGATTGCTGATCTTCTCTTGAGTCACACTACAAAGTCACAATTGCAGTTGCCAAACAGGTGACCTCTTTAGAGGTGGAAGACCTCCCTCAATAAAACATTGATGTCCCCTATCCTTACCCTGATCATAGCGTAAGAAGTCAACCGTCAGAAAATTGACATTGGTCTTCGTGTGAGATGAAACACAAGCAGCAGTGAGAGAACATACTTGGAGCTCCCCCCCCCCCCCCTCCCCGACGCCACAAAGTGTGTACATGCTATACCGTAAGACGGGCCACTTCGTGCACGTCCTCTCACAGCTGCTTGCGTTACATCTCGAGTGTAGTTTTTTTGACTGTAGCGTATTACGCTATGATCAGCATTACGATAGGGAACATCGGTGTTTTATTGAGGGTCGGCTTCCATGCCTAAAAAGGCCAGTTGGTGCATTAATTCGTAGCGTTTGTCTATGAATTTAGGAAACACAACAAATACACAGAACAGAGACTTTAGTCAACAATAATAGATTCTTCTCTACTATTTACAACGGTCTGCCAACACTGGGGTATCTTTTCGGTTCCGCGACCTTACAAGAATGCTTCCCAACTCCTGTGTAGTGTTTGCTTGTCGTTTTATCAGAAATCTGACGAGCGTATTCATGGAGTAGACCACTTCACACAATCTTCCTGGTCGTTGTTCTTGGATTGCGTCTTCAAGACATCTCAGTTGTTGACAATAAATGTAAGCTGTGATAGTTACACCTCGGGGAAGCAATTCGTCTTACTCCACACCGTCGCTGTCCCAAGACACATAACATTACCTTTTGTGGATACGTGCAGGTCGTTGTTCGGTGCGTTGCTGCTTTGTATGGGCTGAACCATTCCTTTTCTTTTCCGTACGTTAGCATAAAAACATCATTTCTCGTCATCAATAACGATAAAGGATAGGAATGGTCGGTGTTGCTCACAAGCCAATTAATGACGAGCAAACAGAGATGCACATACGGGTATCCGCTGTTTTCTGTGATTTTGGTTCAGAGCACGCGGTGTCCATACATCCGGCTTTTGAACCTTCCCCACTGGATGCAAATGTCGCATGATGTTGGAATACTCACAGTTCATTACATTTGCTAGTTCTCAAGTACACTGACGTGGGTTATTGTGGCATAATGCATTTAAACGATCTTCATTAAACTCCGAGAGTCTCCTTGAACGTGGAGAGCCAATAATGTCAAAACGATCCTCCTTAAAATGAGAAAACCATTTTCTTGCCGTGCTCTGTCCAAAGGCATTATGCCCGTACCCGGTGCAAAGGTTTCTGGTTGCCTCTGCTGCTGTCATCCCTCTACTGAACTCAAACAGAAGGATATATCAGAAGTCTTCCGATTTCTCCACTTAGCACTCCATCTTCTAGCACTCACAGCTCCTCTCGCTATCTCCAAATGACAAAAAGACAATACGCAAACAAAATAATAGTAAATGACAATTGTCAAATAAACCAATAGCAACCGGAACACCAGCATGCAAAACAAACACGCTACGTATATACGCACCATTCTATAGCTGTGAACCAACAGATCAATAAATCTTCTCACAGCAGCTATTGCGGTTATTTATTTATTCAAATGAATTTCTGCAGCTGGAGAAGCCCCATTCAAATAGTGATCTGCTTGTGTAAATTGTTTGGGTAAAATAAATTTGTGAATTTTTTCTACTGGCTGTGGGCTCCGTTGATTACCAGTCCCCGATTCCAGCATCCACATAGTTTGAGAACAGTTAAAAACACTGACAAGAAGAAGGGAGAGGATGATAGGATGTTTTCTAAGATGTCAGGGAATGGCTGAGGGAGCTGTAGAGGATAATAACTATTACGGAAAGCCGAGATTGGTATACATCCCACAAATAACTGAAGACAGAAGTTGCAACCGCTATCCTGAAATGAAGAGGTTGGCTCAAGAGAGGGATTTGTGGCGGGCCGCATCGAAGCAATCATAAGACCGATGAAGAAAAAAAGAAAAGAATGAACGCCTCTAAACTAATTACAAACAATTTGCGTAAAGACACACATAAGAGACAAAAACACACAACACTGAGCACCGGAAGTTTTAGCTCGATGACGAAACCACAAGAATACATAACGAACTTGAATCACTCCTCTATAAAAACAACAGTATGAAAGAAAGAAACCAATTCGCTCCCGCAATGGTCTCAACAGTCACCATGTACTTATAGCTAACAATTCGTAAGAATCATAAAACACAATAACAGTAAACACTGATGTCAAATAGTGACAGATCGACTGTCGTTGTCCGATGTAGCT
Organism: Schistocerca nitens; assembly: GCF_023898315.1. Classification (NCBI taxonomy): domain Eukaryota; kingdom Metazoa; phylum Arthropoda; class Insecta; order Orthoptera; family Acrididae; genus Schistocerca; species Schistocerca nitens. Next base: position 576,335,720 of record NC_064617.1, read on the forward strand.
GTTTATTTTAAGTAAGCTGATAATAGCAGTTTAGCATGAAACAACATTTGGACACTTGCCAAACTTTAGCACAGGGACAGTAATTGTAAGTAATCAAAGATTAATGTTTATATAATTCCAGTTACCTCTATCAAATGGTTCAAATGGCTCTGAGCACTATGGGACTTAACTTCTGAGGTCATCAGCCCCTAGAACTTAGAACTAGTTAAACCTAACTAACCTAAGGAGATCACACACATCCATACCCGAGGCAGGATTCGAACCTGCGACCGTAGCGGTCGCGCGGCTCCAGACTGTAGCGCCTAGAACCGCTCGGCCACCCCGGCCGGCAGTTACCTCTATCGTTAGTGTTCATTACTATAGCTGAACATAGAGGAGTTACTACACTTTTATGAACCAGGACGAAATTATACTGGTGAAACACAAATTTACGTTGGATTTAAGTATCAAGCCTAGGATTATGAGTGGTTAAGTTTACAAGGTGGTTAAGCTCGGCTGAAACAGCAGAACGGTGGGAGCGAGTTGCCTCCTCCATTGCCGTAAATGTACAAGCCGACGCTCACTTTAGCAGTGTGTGAGCACTTTCGTACTGGTTTCGAAACCCGTCATTCATCACTGATCCTCTTCACTAGGCTTGTTGCCAAGCACCACTTCACACGCCCTGTCGGTGAAGTGCCGGCCAGAGAAGGGCCTCGTGGTCCTCACACCGCTGCGCTACCCGAGCGCCAGAGCTGGAAATAACGAAGCGCCAGTTCCCAGCCGATCACTCGCAAAGCTATCACGTATCAAGATTTTAAACAAACATCGTACATGTTCGGATACACGTGTTCTTTCATTACACCACTTAGATAATGCCCACTTTGAAAGAAATAATCATTTCCTAAAGGTTTAACGATCATTACAGGGTGAAAAGATTTATAGAGACAGCCTATAAATATCGTGTAAATAAGTTATAAGAACTGCAACCAGTCACTTTTTTGAATAATAATGCTTTATTCCATGAACCGGTTTTCGAACCTGTTCAGGTTCATCTTCAGATGGTTTATTTAAATTCAGTATACAGTCACGGTTATAAAATATCCGTAATGGATAAGCATAACTATAAATATCAGTCTAAAGCAAAAATTAGGTGCTCACGGAAATTACTAATTTCAAGAGTACTCATCATCTGTCAAAAAGATATAGGCGAATGTTGTAGGAATGTAATTTTCCGCATCTTGGGCTTTTCCTGTATGTTGGTGCCACCAATAAAGCGGTTCTCATCATAGACTGTATCCTCTTCGGTCCCCAGTTATCATATGTGATACTTCCAGTTTTTTTTTTCTTTCTCCGGCATGTATACAGATGAACCTTTTCTGGTCTGTGGTATCATGTACGACACACATCGCATTTGCACAGCTAACTTGTTCATCCTTCTGACGAGCGCCACGAGGTGTCAACATTGATTGCAAACTTCACATTGTGCAGCTGCACAACATCTCTCGGCGAAATAAAAGTAAATACTTATATTTTTGCAATTACATGTGTTTTCACACTCTTCAATAACTTATTAAAGCTGTACAGACATTCCTTAATTAATAGCTAATTTTTAAGCTTTTGGATATCATATACGATACTTCGGGGCTCAATGCTAACTTTGTTTACGTCAGTGGAAGTGGGGTTGTATTTTGGACCTTGATTACCAGGCTTGACTGCCATGTTCAGAAGAACAAGTCAAAATGCTGTACCCTTGTACGGTGTGAGCAGTGCAAAGTGTTCCTTTGCTTCAATACTAACAGGAATTGCTTTACGGATTCCTCCCCCCCCCCCCCCCGCACAAAAAGTTAAATTAAATTAGGACAAGTAACGTGAACTTGTTACTGATCAATGTTGTAATATCAGAAAAAGCAGAAATACTGGCAGAAGTAAAGCTGTGAGCAGCGGGCGTGAGTCGTGCTTCGGTAGCTCAGATGGTAGAGCACTTGCCCACGAAAGGCAAAGGTCCCGAGTTCGAGTCTCGGTCGGGCACACAGTTTTAATCTGCCAGGAAGTTTCATATCAGCGCACACTCCGCTGCAGAGTGAAAATCTCATTCTGAAAGCAAAAATACTTTGAAAAATTTTGCTATGGAACTTTTGCTCAAGTATTTCGAATACTTTACTTACAGTTGGCGAAAGTTTCGACACCAAGTGTGTATTTTGACCTATCTTTAAATCTACAGTAAATATAAGGAATATGCGTAAGTTTATTTTTTTTTAATAAAGCAACAAGAAGCTACAAAGTTATGTGTATAATTGTTCTCCTTAAGTCCTGAAGTATGATATATGAAAGCATCTATAAAAAAAATCACCTGGATTTTAAAAATTTATTTGAGGATCGTTCTATTTAACCAACATTAACACAAATCAATTAACAGAATAGTAGCCCACTTTTAATACGTGGTTGGGACTGAAGTGGATATGAGTCGCCTTCAAAGAGTCCTGTTACACCAATGTCAAAAAAATCACATTTGAGAAAAGACAGAAATTATGGTCGTCAAGATATTCCTCACAGACTGGAAATCTGTAATTAGTGTAGTCAGTCCATATTATCATGCTCTGACTATCAGCGAAGAGTTGGTTAAACGCTTTAGATATGGAAAGCGTGTTGACACTTCGTTTACAACATAAGACAACACAGTACAAGTAGAGTTAAGGGTAGGGCCTCAAGACTTCGGTGTTGGTTCGGAGACAGAGATGTTATTTTGGGCCACTAAAAGATCTACCAACAGCAACGATTCGACAGTAGGCTTGCCTCGCAGCCTCAACTACATGATAAAGTACAGCAATATATGCATGAAAATTGTCTCCAGAGCTTTCAGTTGCCTCTGGAGATACAGATTCCCGCCATACTGTGGTTGTCTCAGAGCTGAACAGGCGTTTGTATGTATTCGCTACAGTTACAAGTGTTCCATTTTACAAGATTATCATCGTAATACATTCTGTTGAAAAGTAAGTGTCAGGTGGCAAAATTACGCGAACAGTGTGGAAGGGAATCAGACAGATGGAATGGGGGTCATGGTGTGAGGAATGGTATCAAAGCTCCACTCCTCGGTTGTTCGTCAGAGGCCAATAAGTGAAATTTTACATATGAACAGTAAGTCCAAAATTCCACTTCGTGACAATACATTAATTCGAGCTGCAAAATTTTCTCGCAGATAAAGATACAGAGTGAATGAACTTGCTATCAGATCTCGGAATCCGATTGCTGTAGAAGACGAACAGCAGGATCATTATCCGCCGTCAAGGGCTCTTCCAGACAGCCGCACAGCTCTTCCTTAGGAACGACATCAGACTGCCAAGAGAACTCTGGAAACTCCTCACGGAGTGAAGTCACCTAGGGCTGCAAGTTTCCCGTATTAACATTTTTCCTGTTGTGGGAGGAATTCTAGGTTTTGTAAATATGGTTTTGAAGTTCATATCTTCAGTTTCAGAGATTTGAAACTACTACTTGGGTGTCAGGGGTAATTGTACAACTTTTCATACAACCTGTCCGACAAATATACTCCAGTTAGGTTAATATGTTTCCCTTTTAAGTATTACAGTACAGAATGACGTATTGTAAACTGAGATATAACTGCACCGTTAAGATTACTATGCTTCCTGGATAAGTACCACTTAATATACCTACACTATAAATTAGATAGAGGATGAGTTTACAATTCCCAAGAATCGTTAAAACCAAATTTACACAGCATTTATTTTTAAACCTCTTTCATATCTGTGCTTTCAAAATGTAATCGGATTAAACGCTCTTCAGATCTTTCCCTTTTGACATAGAAACGTAACATGGTGTAGACTCAGTCTCTGCGGCTGCTTTATAAAATCACCAGTTACATAGTCAAACTAAGACAGCAATTTGCACATCATGTCACGAAGTGAAAGGAACCATCTGTAGGAATTATCGTGGACTTTTTTTATACCCACCGGTTGGGGAATTATCCGGTCTATAGCAATGCAGTTCGTGTCACTATCGTTAAACGTGCACTGATGAACACAATGTTGTGACACAGTGACACGCAACCCCACCTCGCTACTTCCCAAGCCGCATATATGAGCTCCCGCCCCATCTCAGAAGAAAACAAAAAAGGAAGTTCCTAAGAAGAAAGGAAAGAGATATTCATAGCCAGATTCCTTAGAAGCTGCTGAAACATATTCTGGAAGCTGATCTACGAAATGGCTATCTTTAAAGACTGGTGACAATTAGAGGGTTCACTGAAAATTTGAAGGGCTTCTTTCTTCTTCTTCAAAGAGGTACATTGATACATAAAATATCCTTTATGTCGGTTCGCGCCTTGGGAGAACGGAAAACATCATAGGAAGGATTTTTTAACTGTTTTCTGCGAGAGGCGTTCACAGGTTGGTTTTATTCCAGTACACTATATTAGTCCCCACTCTTTTGCTACAGTGTGACGGCCTTACGTCACCTTACTGGGAGGGCCTGTATGCTAGCATGGTACCAGTCTAACGAAGCTAACATCTTGCTGGATCAATCAATAAGCTCCCCATCATCCACCTACTGCAACCCACGGAGTGCACCCTTCATTGGACCAAACAGATGAAGTTGAAAGATGCGAAGTTAGGCTGTAGGGTGGGTCAGGAAGAACAGCCCAGTGAAGTTTTGTGAGCTCCTCTCGCGTGTGAGGCCTTGCGTTGTCACGAAGAAGGAGAAGTTTGCATTTTTGTGGCGATGAACGCGCTGAAGGCGTTTGTTCGATTTCCTGACGGTAGCACAATATGCTTTAGAGTTGATCGTTGCACCATGAAGGAGGACCTTCAGAGTCCCAGCAGACCGTCGCCATGACTTTACCAGCTGAGGACGCGGCTTTGAACTTTTTCTTCTTTTTCCCTCGTTCGAGGTGATAAGTCCATGGTCTTCGCAGGAGAGGCGGTGTTATTTCCCGTTCGAAGTGAAATGGTCATATTTCATTGCCTGTGACGATGGACAAAAATTGTCTGGATCAAACCTTTTAACACGCAATCAACTCCCCATTGATGGGTCTTCGTTGCTCTTTAAGGTCTTCTGTTAGGTGCCGAGGAACCCAGCAGCCACACACCTTTGAGTACCCCAACAGGTGGACGAACGTATCAGCAATAACAATTGAGACGTCCACTTAAGCAACGAGGTGTTTGACTGTGATCCGTCGATCTCTTCGAATGAAACAGTCTGCACGTTCCAACATTGCAGGAGTCACAGTTGTGTGCTGCCAGCTGGCAGGCTGGGAGATTGGACAGGTTTGAGCGACCTTGCTGTGGTGATGAGAGACGCCTCGCCCAACGACTCACCGTGCTTTGTTCACTGCCAGGTTCCGGTAGATATACTGCAAGCGTCTTTGAATATCTGCGATGCTCTGGTTTTCCGCCAAGTGAAACTCTATGACAGCTCTCTGTTTGGTATCTCCGTTACAAACGGCGTTTTGGGGATTGTCTATAGAGCTGCCAGCTATCTGAACTTCATGAAAGTGTAAGGGCTGTAGCTGGAATATTCCACGAGGTACCATAACAACTGGTCGACAGAAAAACGTGTTCCTATACTTTTTCAACGCCCTTCCTATGTCTCGGCAGGTAGAACTTGGCCGCTGTCATTCTCAGAAGTTGGAAGGTGACCCTTGTTTTGCATTGGAGCGTTAAAGCCCCACACATAAGGGATTGGAGTGCCGATCCTCTCTCCTAGGTTTTGCCGATGGGCTCGCGGTTGGGTCCCAGGTCCCGGTCCGTCGGTTCCACCAGCTAGCCTCCACGTGCCAGCCCACACTCCCGTCAGTGTAGCCAGGTAGGGTCTGCCAAGAGGTCACCGGTGTCCACACACAATCGGACTGGCCACAGTGAAACTCCGGTACTTACTGGCCTCGCCCCAATCTCCTTGTTCATACATCAGCGGTTGTAGTTAGATGGCACATCTGGAAGACGCCAACGGTTATCGTATTTGCTCCTGGCACCTTACCACCTAGAGCGGGCCTGATTCACATCCCTACTGAAGCTCCCGGGACGGTTAGTCAGTGGTACGACGGCAGAGCTACTAGTGTCTAAAAACTACAGCTTCTGTGACGTTAATGTTTATGTGGTAACGCGCTGATGTGAATGCCACACGTTTCCCGACATTCCATGCCAACAAATGAGGACTCCAATACTTTCGTTTTATGTTCAGCCTATCTTTAGCTATTTACATTTATTCAAGTGCCATGAACGTTGATCTTAGTTCACAACATTTTACAATAGGTGTCTTAGAAATTTTCATTGCAGAACTGCTCTTGAAACATAAATAAATGTAAACGTCAGAAGATGGGATGCCAATTATACTGAAATGTTATCACAGAAAAAACAAATGCCTATAAAAGCACTGGTTGCTAACAATACATTATAAATTACCTTGAATTTCAAAAGTAACAGTATTTCTATAGATCCACTAGGGACAACAATTATTTACTTATGTTAACTCTAGATCTCTACCGATACATAACACTAACAGTGGCACGTTACAAGCTGTAGTTCCATAATCTTCCGTATTGTGTCTGGGTTGCATTAAGTGTTTCAGGGTTGCGGTAAGGAAGTGGAATACAGCAGGAAGGGGTGTGGCTAATCTTTGGAGTGACCGACCATGCGCCAACAGTGAAGTCGAAAGGCTAGTTCGCAAACCCAAATTTACGTAATGTTAGTACTGGTAAAAAATCTCTCTACATAAGGCATACGTAGCATTAGTGTTAACGAGTGTTAGAGGTTGTATGCATTGCTTGGGTGAGTTAGATCCTGTTAGATCCTGTGACTCATCCACCGACATTCAACAAGAATTTATGTCAGATATGAGGCAGGAGCTAAAGACTGTAAAAAAAAATACTTTTATAAAAGAATGTGCAAGAACAGCAAGGACCTCTTCCGCAACATGGCCCGAGGAAATATTAGTCTTACGGCCACCACTCCCAGAAACGCATGACAACTCGTAAGTATGCAGATTGTAAGAAGCCAATATTAGGCAAATATGAGAAAAAGGTGTGTGTTGATTGCCTAAATGCTGCCACGTCTAATTTCATCTTTATATATACAGACTGTGATTTCCATTATTGAGTAGATTTATATCTAAATGACAATTTGCACACAGTGTTTATCATTTTCATGTAACAATGTAAATGTTGTAGCACTATTGTGAACTGTTTGAAAACTGCTTTTTTACGATACGCATTCTTGTTATTAAAGGCTTCAAACCAAAAATAAGCTTTTTATTTTAACATGTCATAAATACAACCTGCTTAAAGAAGCACTCGTACATTTTACGTCTCGTTAGTGTTTAGTACAGGTTAAGAGGCATTAGTGTTCTAGGGTTAACATGAGAAAGCATAGAAAAACAAAATAGGGCAATGAGACAGGCAGCCGCAGTCGGCAAGGCATTATGAGTAACTTTTGGCCACAGGATGGTCATTCGACTGTTTGAAATTTAGTGTGCTAATACCCAGAAATATTGTTAGCAAGAATTTTTAAAATATTTATCCAAAAATACTATTGATTACTAATCTCGTGGGCATGGGTTCTTTGCGTAGCACTAATACCCGTCTGAAGCTACAACAGTTTGTTCATCGAGTAATAGCCACTGCTGACGTATTTCAGCTTTGCACATTTCGCGAACAGTCGGTAGTTTTCTTGCCGTTGTCGGCTACTACCAGGGTCTGTCATCTATGAGTATATAACACGATCGTACGCCACAAGTAGTAAATAACGTGTATTTGCTGTCGGAACTACTCCAGAAGCATTCAAGGTAGTGAGCTGTTTCGCGCACTCTCCGCACACACTTGAGCACACGGGCCCTAACTTCGTGCTGAGACTGGAAACTTGTTTCTCTTTGCTGTTCCCATCCAGCGGTGGCGAAAAGGCACTGCGCATGAGCAGAGTAAGGATAACGTTCACTGGTCTGCATCATGAGCTACAAACCTGAGGCTAGCCGAACATCACGAAAATGTTCGAAAATGCGTCCTGGTCGGAGCACAACGCGAGTGTCAAGCTCTTTCGCCCGTGAATTTTGTCGGCAGGCCATATTGAAACGAGTCGTGGGACGGATCCGCCCCGCGGGCTGCCTGTCGGCAACCTGTGGCCTAGAGCCTCATTGCAGTTTTGTTGTTCATCACCTGGACAGAGACGTGTAATGACGTTCGCGGTGAGGCGCCGCTGTTACAATGCAGCGCCAGCAGCTGTTCCAGGAAGGATCACTGTAGCAGCCACGTGATTGCTCCAAGCCAACAACTTCGACATCGCCACGTAGTAAGAAAACACCGCGAACAACCCTCTTTGTCGCCTCGATCGAACTCTTATGAGTACAATTATCTCTCTGGTTTATCTCGAAAGTTTTCATACCAGCAGTGTCCACAGAGTAGACATTAAAATTTTTCTCTACAGTAGCGGCACGTTGTCTGCCACTGTCTAACCACGACTCGTGTCAGAACAATGTCTATTTACATTTAATTACCACCGTATTGCTTCTGATTGTCAGCAGTGAATTCGTGGCTGCGAGCTTCCTCGGTGTCTTAATAAATCAATTTAAGCCCCTAGCAAATATTTTGCATTATGCGGTTCAGAATGAGTTAAGAAATCATAGTTAATTTTCCCATCGGTAGGAAGAAAGATGGAGACATTCCACTCAAGCGGAATGACTCTCTACCGAAGGGTTAAATAGTGATGGAAATGTTTAGGTCCCATGATAGGCACCAATTATGTAGTGATGGAATTGAGTTAAGACATCATGCCGGTTGGCAATTAAAGTTCATTATGTTTATCAAGTATAAGATAATGGCACTTGAATGTGAGATTTGTTATTCTTTTCATAAATAAAAGGATTGGGTGTGACAGCTGCAGCAAGGTAAGTAGACTGTATTAAAATCGTTTTATTTTGTTTAAAACATTACGATTCGGATCATGGATAATTAATTTCAGTTACCTTCCACAAAACGCAATTACAGAAAATTTATTCCTCACCATCAATATGATTAAATTAAGAAAGTAATAGTTGTCCATTATGTTAGTCCTCTACACGTAACATATATTTCCGAATTTAAACCGTAGAGCTTGCAGGGTGTCGCCCTTATCGCCCCTCTTGTAAGGGAGTCTCGAGTCTCAGTACACCCACGTACAGCAGGTAGGCTATATCAGCGTCCGGATCTTTGAACCACGTGGTCGTCCATTCCCGCCTTTCCGAAACCTAGTGGGTCTCCTGGATCGGTGTTCCCTTTTACTGGTCTGACAGACCGTTATTCCCCCACATGTGTATTATTCACTCAGAGAATCGAGTACCCTATATCGTGAAGTGGCCAATGAGACAAATCTTCCTTATTACGAAAATTTTGGAAAGATTTTGTTTTTAGTATTTGTTTTATTCATATTCAATTTTTCTATCATATTTACAGAATCTGTATCATTTGTTTCAGGTTGGCAGACATGAATAGATCACACAGCAACTTTTCTCTGTGGACCAGAAAAATTTTAGAACTTGCTTCAGCTGCAGGTTCGAACAAGGAGTGATATGTCGACCTCGATTCAGATGAGTCTTACATTCCTTCTAAAGATGATGAGGAAGTGATACAACTCAGATCTGACAGTGGTGAAGTGTCATGTGATGAAGGCGAACCCTCTACTACGGGGAGAGGAGAAGAGGTGGGATCACTTAAGGACCAAGAGCGCTGTGAAGATGTAGACAGTGGCATTCCACCAAGAGGTGATTCTAGGAGAAGCGATTTCATTGGAAAAATGCCTCGTCCAACCATTGAACAACCGCTCCAGCAAAAATATTATAAAAATTAAAAGATCCACACTCAAAGCAAGGCGAAAAATTTACTTCATCCCAGACCTGAAGACATTTACTCCTGATATTCTTGAGAACATTTTCACATGGTCTAATGTGAAACTGATTTCCGCGCTAGACAATGCCAAATTTAATTATAAATCCTTTCGCCCGACAGAGCAAATGGAAATGAAAGCGTTTTAAGAATTGTTGATTTTGATCTTTATTTACAAATCGGCTAGAGAGCCACTAGCATCGCTTTTTTCCAGAGGGACTCCAAAACGCTGCAGTATCCTTATCAGATCATTACGATTTGAAGTCCGCCCCGACAGCTGAGTGGTCAGCGTGACGGATTGCCGTCCTATTGGCCCGGGTTCGATTCCCGGCTGGGTCGGGGATTTTCTCCGCTCAGGTACTAGGTGTTGTGTTCTGTTGTCTTTCATCTCCATCCGGCGCGCAGGTCGCGGCCGGACCTGCCAAGTACGGGGCCTCCCGGCCAGTGACGCCGAACGCTCATTCCCATTGCCATTACGATTTGAAGACTCTAATACCTGTCGTACCAAGGAAGAAAAGGACCCGGAGCTGCTGTTTCTGATGTCTTCAGTAGGTTCGTAAAATGCCAGCAAATTTAGAAAATCAGAGCCTTTTTTCATAGATGTCATCCATATGTGCTTACATTTGCCTTTCGGTCAAAGTGTGGTAATTACAATACACAGTAATGTTCGTAACTTTATAAAATAACAGTAGTTCCTACTAACTCTCCACCTCAAATATCCCTGCAACAACAATAGATATTCAAAAACGGTTTTCACCGGCATGAACGTAAGGCAGGGGCTTGGGAAACCAAATACTATGCCAAATTTTAAAACGTAACCAAATAATATATTCAGTACAAACGTCTGTATTTTTAAATGGACACCCCCTACTATTTCGTATGCAATAAATAGCACGAAAAATCGCAAAAATAATGGCGTTGTTTGCATCGCAATACGTCAATTACATCCCGAGAAATTGCGAAGCGAAGTTGACGCTTGAAATAAATGAAGAGCACAGCTAGCGCACGTCCTGGGACTCAAGCGTGCACGTCACACTGCCGGTAATCGTGATGTGATTGACGTACTACGTCAGTGCAGTGTTAATGTGTGGTGTGGTATTGTATGACAAAACATCATTGGCCCATATTTCACTGGTGGCACTTCTAAAGCCGGATAGTTAAGCTCTTCTTGAGCTGTACCCTAGTTGAACCGGTCTGCCTCTTTTAATGTGTCAAATAATGCGGTATCAGAATGGTGGATGTACATTGTTGCGATATTACAGCTAGGGGTACAATTACTGGTAACACACATGGTTTCATGTTTCTAAACCTCATAAGTTCTGAAATACGTGGCTTGTAAAGGATAGCAACGGCGTCACAGTTTCCGCCTTAATTCATCGCATGTAGTACTGTGCTCAGAGCACGGGTTACCTGCACTGGCGCCTGTATCGTGCAGTAAACATACCAATATCACCACGGCACGCTCTACCCTCAGTGTACAAATGTCTCCTAATCTGGTCTGCTGAACTGCTCTCATACTGTAACGTAATTCACATACGTTTGCAATTTAAAACCTGTTTTCTTGTGGCTTGTTACATTTTCCGTCATCTAGTCGATATGCCGGCCTTTAGTAATGAAGAAAAACTAGATATTATTTTACTTTATGGTGAATGTCAGAGAAATGCAGCCACAACTGTGACACTGTATGCTGAACGCTACCCGTATCGCCGATGTCCTTCACGTCGAACCATTGGCGACATCTGCAAGACACTCACGGAAACAGGAAGCTGGGCTCCCACAAAACGTCGACGTACAGTGCTAGCGACTGGCAACAGAAACTAAATTGCTGTTCTGGTTTCCGTAGCGCAAAATCCTCAGGTGGGTGTACGAGAAATTGCACGAGCTATAGGAATAAGCCACACTAGTGTGTGCAGAATCTTGCACCGGCAACGGTTTCATTCGTTCCGTATCTCACTGCACGAAGAACTGTATGGGAATAACTTTGAATCCCGCATTGCATTCTGTCGTTTTGCACTTCAGCAGCTGCAAGTTGATCCAGTATTCCTAAGCAATATGTTGTTTACGCACGAGACTTCATTTGCAAATCATGGTAATGTGAATTTGCGGAACATGTACCACTGGTCGGTGCAAAATCCCCACTGGATTCGCCAAGTTGCTCATCAACGACAGTGGAGTGTCAATGTTTTGTGCGGTATCATTGCTAACTGTATTGTAGATAACCTATTTTTACTGTGGAACATCGAATGCACAGCGATATGCATCATTTCTTCAACACCCACTAGCGCTCCTCATGGAGGATCTAGGATTGGAAAGTCGTCTTTGAGTGTGGTTCCAACATGATAGATGTCCCGCACACAACGCAAAAGTTGCCAGAGACGTTCTAGATCTGACATTTCCAAATAGGTGGATGGGGCGGGGAGGTACTGTGCGATGGCCAGCACAGTCACCCGACTTGACGCCATTAGACTCATTTCTCTGGGGCGCAGTGAGAGACAGAGTGTATCAAGAACCCCCAACGACAATAGAGGATATGCAACAACGTATTACTGCGGCGTGTGCGGCAACATCTGTAGAAACTCTACAATCTGTGCAAAACTCTCTCGTTACCCATCTTCAAACGTGCATTGAGGCAAAAGGAGGGCACTTCGAACATATGTTGACGTGAGACAGTTTCATTGGTCAAGATATGGGTGTATTTTCTATGCTGGTTGTAATGCACAACAATGCAGTTTTTGTGGGCGACAGGGCACTAGTAAATGTGTTTAAAAAGGAAATTCAAATGTGTCGTCTCTGATTGTAGCTCTAGTTGTTATTTCGCTAGAATAAACATACATTTACAATTTGAAAATCGTAACTTTGTGTTGGACGTGTTACTTGTTTATTTTTGTGGATTTTGCATACCTTCCCAGTATCTGAGCCCCTGACACAGGCAGCGTGAGGCGTACGCTTGAATCTCAGGACGTGGGCTACCTGTGTGCGACATTCATTTCAAACGTCAGCTTCGCTTCCCAATTTCTCGGGATGTAATTGACGTATTGCGATGCATCCAACGCCATTATTTTTGTGATTTTTCATGTTGTTGGTTGCATACGAAATAGTAGATGGTGTCCATTTAAAAATACACAATTTTGTGTTGAAAATAGCATTTGTTTACGTTTTAAAATTTCGCATAGCATCTGCTTTCCTAAGCCCCTGCCGTACGTTCATGCTGGTGGAAACCGATTTTGAATATCTATTGTTGTTGGAGAGATACTTGAGGTGTTAAGTTAGGTGAGACACACACATATATATATTACTGGCCATTAAAATTGCTACACCAAGAAGAAATGCAGATGACAAACTGGTACTGATTGGACAAATATATTACACTTGAACTGACATGTGATTACATTTTGACGCAATTTGGGTGCAAAGACCATGAGAAATCAGTACCCAGAACAACCACCTCTGACCCTAATAACGGCCTTGATTGATTCAAACAGAACTTGGATGGCGTGTACAGTTACAGCTGTTCATGCAGCTTCAACACGATACCACAGTTCATCAAGACTAATGACTGGCGTATTGTGACGAGCCAGTTGCTCGGCCACCATTGACCAGACGTTTTCAATTGGTGAGAGATCTGGAGAATGTGCTGGCCAGGGCAGCAGTCGAACATTTTCTATATCCAGAAAGTCCCATACAGGACCTGCAACATGCGGTAGTGCATTATCCTGCTGAAAGGTAGGGTTTCGCAGGGATCGAATGAAGGGTAGAGCCACGGGTCGGAACACATCTGAAATGTAACGTCCACTGTTCAAACATGGATGAGACCATCATGATGCTGTAAACAAAACTTGGATTCATCCGAAAAAATGGCATTTTGCCATTCGTGCACCCAAGTTCGCCGTTGAGTACACCATCGCAGGCGCTCCTGTCTGTGATGCAGCGTCAAGGGTAACCGCAGCCATGGTCTCCGAGCTGATAGTCCATACTGCTGCAAACGTCGTCGAACTTTTCGTGCAAATGGTTGTTGTCTTGCAACGTCCTCATCTGTTGACTCAGGGATCGAGACGTGGCTGCACGATCCGTTACAGCCATGCGGATAAGATGCCTGTCATCTCGATTGCTAGTGATACGAGGCCGTTGGGATCTAGCACGGCGTTCCGTATTACCCTCCTAAACCCACCGATTCTGCTAACAGTCATTGGATCTCGACCAACGCGAGCAGCAATGTTGCGATACCATAAACCGCAACCGCGATAGGCTTCAATCCGACCTCCTTACACGAGGCATCACAACAACGTTTCACCAGGCAACGCCGGTCAACTGCTGTTTGTGTATGAGAAATCGGTTGGAAACTTTCCTCATGTCAGCACGTTGTAGGTGTTGCCACTGGCGCCAATCTTGTGTGAATGCTCTGAAAAGCTAATCATTTGCATATCACAGCATCTTCTTCCTGTTGGTTAAATTTCGCGTCTGGAGCACGTCATCTTCGTGGTGTAGCAATTTTAATGGCTAGTAGTGTGTGCGTGTGTGTGTGTGAGAATTATGGAATAAATTGGCATGCATTCATTTAAGTTATTGTTTCTTTAACGAAGCCTGGTAACAGAAACCTGTTTTAAAGCGTGTAAATGACTAACAAAATTGTACTGGTCTCAGCTACCGGAGTCCGCTTAACTGATGGAAAGAAAGATGTTGCGTTAATGAGAGGACCGACAGCTCGACCGTTCTGCGCTGCCTTTGCTGTGTTCTGGAACAAAAGAGTAGCTTTCACGAACGCTAGCAGAGGAATATTAAGCACTGCAGCGACACACAGGCTGGACTGCGATAGGCGACAGTGGCTATGACTCACGCAGAGGCATTCGCTTACGTGCAAGAGCAAAGTTCTGCATGACCCCCCGAGCACAAGTGGACTGGTCTCAGGCTACGTTTATAGAGCAACGGCGCTGCTGGCAGCTGGCACATCGCATCTCGCTGCTCTTGATATATTTACGGTGCATCCACGCTGCGCGCTGGGCAGCGGCAGCGAAAAGGGGAAAGTCAACTTCTCCGATTTTCACTTTGTAAGAACTTTTGGTAGTATATAAGATTACGTCACGTTATTTTATAAACTTATTTTTTTTTTAAAAAAGCTTTACTTTCCTTGTGAAATAAGAAAGAGCATACTTTTCGTTTCACATGATTTTTTAACTCTGTAACATTCAATCGATTTTGAAAAAAGTATGAACTTAAATAATATCATATTTTTCTAGACATGGTAGTGTAGTATCTTAGCGTCTTAATGAACTACGTACCTTTTCATAATTCGTAATAGCCATTGTGAAATGATGCTATTTGCAACCCTGTGTACTTATTTTACAAATCTTGTAGTGCATAAGTTTTTTGTTGGGTGTGTTACTGTCTGACACATTTTACACCATACATTTTTTTAAAGTCGTTAGTCTTCTGACAATTTTGATGCGGCCCATTACGAATTCCTCTCCTGTGCCAACCTTTTCTGCTCAGCACTTGCAACCTACGTCCTCAATTACACTGAAGAGGCAAAGAAACTGGTACACCTGCCTAATGTGGTGTGGGGTCCGCGAGCATGCCGAAGTTCCGTAACACGACGTGGCATGGACTCGACTAATGTCTGAAGTAGTTCTGGATGGAACTGACACTATGACTCCTGCTGGGCTATCCATAAATCCGTAAGAGTACGAGGGTGTTGAGATCTCTTCTGAACAACAAGGCATCCCAGATATGCTCGATAATGTTTATGTCTGGGGAATTTGGTGGCCAGCTGACGTTTTTAAACTCAGAAGAGTCTTCCTAGAGCCACTCTGTAGCAATTGTGGACCTGGGGGTGTTGCACTGTCCTGCTGGAATTTCCCAAGTCGTCGGAATGCAGAATGGACACAAATGGATATAGGTAATCAGATAGGATGCTTACGTACGTGTCACCTATCAGAGTCGTATCTAGAGGTATCAGGTGTCCCATATTACTCCAACTGCACACTCCCCACACCATTACAGAGCCTCCACCAGCTTGAACAGTAACCTGCTGACATGCAGGGTCCCTGGATTCATGAGTTTGTCTCCATACCTGTACACGTCCATCCACTCGATACATTTTGAAACGAGACTCGTCAACCATGCAACATGTTTCCAGTCATTAACAGTCCATGTCGATGTTAACGGGCCCAGGAGAGGCGTAGAGGCGTGCTTTGTGCCATGGAGACACGAGTGGGCCTTCTGCTCCGAAAGCCCATATCGATGATGTTTCGTTGAATGGTTCGCACGCTGACACTTGTTGATGGCTCAGCATTGAAATATGAGGCAATTTGCGGAAGGGTAGCACTCCTGTCACGCTGAATGATTCTCTTCAGTCGGCTTTGGTTCCGCTCTTGCAGGATCTTATTCCGGCCGCAGCGATATCGGAGATTTGATGTATTTCCGGATTCTTGATATTTACGGTAAAATGGTCGTACGGGAAAATCCCCAATTCATCGCTGCTTTAGAGACGCTGTGTCCCATCGCTCGTGCACCGACTATAACACCACCTTCAAACTCAATTAAATCTTGATAGCCTTCCATTGCAGCACCAGTAACCGATCTAACAACTGCGCCTGACAATTGTCTTACATAGGCGTTGTCGAGTGCAGCGCTCTATTCTTCCTGTTTACATATCCCTGAACTTCAATACGCATTACTGTACCAGTTTCTTTGGCGATACAGTGGATTTGGTGCTTGTATTCTAATCTTTGACGTCCTCTACAGTTTTTACCCTCTATACTCGTAGTTCCGTCTACTACTATGGAAAACAATCCCTCATATCTTAACATATGACCTAGTGGGAGTAGTGGAGTAACGAGGTTATAAGAACACTTTTTGACATCATATTAGTTGAATTCTCTTCTCTCCTTCTGGCTGATACTCAGCCCTTCTTATCTCTCCCCTTCCAACCACACCCAACCCCCAACCCTTCTGGAAGAAAAATTAGCAGGAAGAATCGCTTAGTGTGCCCTGAGCCTTTGGACTGGTAGGATATCATCCAAGAGTTATGCCCAAGACACTCTGATGTACTGCTTATGTCACATGAATGTATGAATGTAGATATCCAATGTGACCATACGATATCGAGAATTGCTACTGTATCTTTGTCATTTCCACAGTTTTTCAACAGTTGTCCATTTCTTCCAATTTCTGCACGTACATGCATAAGAATAAACATGCTTCCATTGCTTACACAGCTAGATGTGGCTTACTGTCATTTTTTATGATAACCAACTTTGATACTGAGCTCCATCCCAGCAATGGTACATATTTATTCTTGCAAATGGCAACACTAACGCTAAAACACATGATTGCTGTTTTGGATGTAGTATATTGATGTAGTTCTGCTGCAGACATGTTATACTATTTCGTGGGTAGTATTCCCACTCCTTCCTCCTACTGATCCCGGAGGCGTCGTTAGACGTGGCTGGCGGCGGCGGTTGTGGTGCAGGGACATTGTACCTAATGCAGGATGATCCGTCTTAAGCATAACGCCTTACTTTGTGCAGGTGAATCTGCCCCAGATGTACCGAATGCTGGATCCAGCACTGAACAATATTTCCATACATAACACAGTTTGGATCCAGTCCGAATAATACAACTGGACATAGCTCTGTTGGATCGGAAGTCACCCGCAAAATGGTGTTGTTTACACAGAACAACGTCAACACACTACCTGCAACATCAGTCCATGTGTTTTAGCGTTCGTGTTGCCATTTGCAAGAACAAATATGTACCATAGCTGGGATGGAGCTCCGTATCAAAGTTGGATATCATATAAAAAGATAGCAAGCCACATCTAGTTGTGTAAGCAATGCAAGCATTTTTATTCTTATACATGTAAGTATGGAATATGGAAGAAATGGACAAATATTGAAAAAATGTGAGAAATGTCAAAAAATTCGGTAGAAAATCTCGATATTATATGGTCACATAGAATATCTGAATTTATATTTGGATTATAGTCGAAATGTGACATACCCACTACATCAAAGTGTCTTGGGGATTACTCTTGGAGGCTTACATAGAAAGGTATGCGCGTGAATGATCTACACACAGCAAAAAAAGTTTTGCGTCACACTAGTTTCCAGAACTCTCGAAGATAGACGTTGACTGTGGATATTGTATCACAGACACAGTCTCTGTGACTATTCAGAGATGTCACTAACCCCACCCAAAGATGTAAAAAACCAATCATGAGAAGCGTCTATTAGACAGAGGGGGTCCGACAGCCCACCATTTCCAGTCATTCCACCAGGAAGGAGGTACACGGCTCATGTTGTCTGTAGTTCAATCACGCCTAGACGGTCAATACCGCGGTCCGATCGAGTCCGCATTATTACTTGTGCGAGGAAGGGCTTTCAACAAGGGAAGTGTCCAGGCGTCTCGGAGTGAACCAAAGTGATGTTGTTCGGACATGGAGGAGACACAGAGAGACAGAAACTGTGACTGACAAGCCTTGCTCAGGCCGCCCAAGTGCTACTACTGTAGAGACTGACCGCTACTTCTGGATTATGGCTAGGAGGAGCCCTGACAGCAATGCCACCATGTTGAATAATGCTTTTCGTGCAGCCACAGGGCGTCGTGTTACGACTCAAACTGTGCGCAGTAGGCTGCATGATGCGCAACTTAATTCCCGACGTTCAGGTCAATCTTTGCAACCACGACACCATGCAGCGCAGTACAGATGGCCCCAACAGCATGCCGAATGGACCGCTCAGGACTGGCATCGCGTTTCCTTCACCGATGAGTGTCGCATATGCCTTCAACCAGACAATCGTCGGAGACGTGTTTGGAGGCAACCTGGTCAGGCTGAACGCCTTAGACACACTGTCCAGCGAGTCCACCAAGGTGGATGAAAGCTTACTAATTATGACCTGTCTCCAGACAGTTTTAATTATGTACTGTATGGAGACTTTTAACACTGATTCCAACAAACACGACTTAAGTATTAGTCAGAAGTGCTATATTAAAGCATGAAAACCCTACTTCTCTCGATCCCAGACATTGTTCTCCACAATACCGTCAGATAAAGATATCACCGAATTTGGACAGGTACCCACGACAATATATCTGTATGGTAGGCCACACTTCCTGTAATAACCGAATCACCAGGAACGCCGGAACGGCGATTCACCCACCAGCTTGTATTTCATCGCTGCTGGATGTGGTAGGTCATGTCCGTCACTGTTGAATCGTGCAGGGCAGACGACAGCTCTATATGCCATCCTGTTAACTCCTCCCATCGTACTCCACCAGTTGTAAAAATATTTGAAAAGTTATTGCTTATCAACCAATTTCTTTCTTTCCATCACTGTTGTATATTCCTCATAATGAAATTAGTATGATGTAGAACAAGCTATTGAATCAAGACTGGGAGATGCGGTTGTGATTTACTGTTTTTAAGCCTTTAAATCGTACCCTTTCCCTGAAATTTTTACCGCTGTTTCAAAAATATTGTGGGGAAAAATCTAGTGAGAGTAATTATGATAATGCAAAGGAGATTTCTGCAACGCCTTCTGGCTTCCACTTTGCAGATAGCACCACAGGCAATATAGCCGATGCACAATATCTCTTGCAGACCCTTATGTCTTGCGGCAGTTCTGCGCGGTGGAAAGTTTGAGTGACATTTGGGAGAATTGTTACAGTAGCTCACTCGATAGACCTGGCAGTCACATCCAGTCCGTGGGAGAAATACATTTGAAAAAGTATAGGACAGCAGATTTAGGTGTATCACAGGTTAGTTGGTTTGTAGTGTATAGATAAAATGCATAAATTTAAAGATATTTTCGAGTGACGTGAAACGTATAATTTCTAACAGAAATTCTGCAAACTATTTGCATTGTGTGTTTGCAATAATTTTTTGATTCTAGATATTTGTGTTGATGATATGTAGCAGTGTAATTACAGACTGAGCTTTTCATTGTGGTGTTGTACATATAGGTGGAATTTTCCAAAAGTAAATAATAAATATGCAGTTATACATTACACATAACCTTTCTGTCCAACCCCTGGCCTCTCTCCCACATAATGGTTAAATGAAGAATATGTAAAATAGAATTTTTATATGAAGAAGGAATATATTATTATTATGTCCTTTCCAATGTAATCAACATTGATTTGAATTTCTCACCCATGCCATGTTGTGAGATCACTGTAGTAATGCAGCTCAGCACATACACTGTACGATATTGCCTACAATCATTTTTTTTTTCAGGAAGGGTAAGAAGGTGGCGTAGAGGTGAGAAAAACCCTTGACATCACAATTTCGAGTGCCTCCTGTTGGCGCTATTGTGAACTATTTCAGTTGCTCTGGAGCTGTGGACGAAGACAGACTGCTGCAACCCTGACAGTATGTCTGCAGGACAAACGTTGTTAGGTGACCATATTACTGTTATCAATGTACTGTCCAGCACTCAATGTGGCACCTAAGAAAAATATTTCCTACCTGCTTGATTGGTCACAATCACCCCTTGCGCCAACAGATATCCAGCAATGGGCAACACTCCAGTTGCCTGACAGCAGTCCCATCGCAACGCAGTATCACTGTTTCTACTTAAGTGGTCCTCACGCTCCCCGGATTGTCTTCGTCAGCATTCACCAGTCCTCTCGAACATCAAAACTAGGAAGGGAGCTGGGCCAGATGAGTTATACCCATATTCATTAAGTATAATGGGAAAAATGTTATCAACTGGCTCGTGAACTTCTATAATAACATCCTTGAAGAAGGCCGAGTGCCTAAGATGTTCAAAAGATCTAAAGTATTGCCAATATTAAAACCTGGAGAAACACCAGACAAGCCTGAACATTTTAGACCAATCTATCTCCTGAGCACCTGCTTCAAACTCTTGGAGAGACTCTTGTGTAATCGTATTGGGGCGACTTTGAATGATGGAATCCCTATCGAGCAGGCTGGTTTTCGACCACAACGTAACTGTTGCGACCAAGTACTGGCTTTAACAACACATATCGAGAACGGTTATGAACTGAAACTTAAAACAGCTGTTTTATTTGTAGATTTAACCGCTGCATACGATACTGTATGGAGGCATGGTCTTCTCTTTCATTTGTAGATTTAACCGCTGCATACGATACTGTATGGAGGCATGGTCTTCTTAGCAAGATACTTGAGATTATCCCTTGCCAGACCTTGTACAAATTACTAAGTGATATGCTCAGCAATAGAACCCTTGAAGTTCATCTAGAAGGAAAGAAGAGTCGAACCATTGTTTCAAACAACGGCTTACCACAAGGTTCTGTATTGGCACCATTACTTTTCAATGTGTACATAAGCGACATACCAACAACAAATGCGTGGAAGTTCTGTTATGCAGATGACATGGCCCTGGCTGTGCAACATGAAAGTTTTGAACAGTGTGAAAACTCCATTAACCAAGACCTCGGAGTAATGGGTAAATATTTCAGATCTTGGAGATTAATTCCTAACGCAATAAAGTCAGAAGTTACAGTGTTTCATTTAAACAACCAACAGGCAACCCGATCCCTTGACGTTACCTTTGCTGGTAGAAAGTTAAAGCATAACCCAAACCCAAAATATCTTGGTAATAAGTTGGATAGATCGCTTACATTCAAACCACACCTAATAGATACTGCTGCTAAGATACGTACAAGAAATAATATTATTCAAAAGCTCGCCAATACCAGCTGGGGAGCTGATGTACATACTCTGAAGATTTCTTCTGTAGCGCTGGTATACTCTGTTGCGGAATATTGCAGCCCTGTTTGGCTCCACAGCAGCCACACGTCTAAAGTGGATACTCAACTAACAATACCATGAGAACCATAACTGGGACCATTAAATCCACCCCACTACCTTGGCTTCCTGTTCTCTGCAGTATAGCTCCACCACATCTTAGGCGGCAAACCGCCTTAGTTAATGAATGGCGCAAAATCTCCTCCAATAGCAACCTTCCAATCCATCAGGACATTGCACCAAATCTTTCCCGACTAAGATCTAGAAGACCACCATGGAGAACAGCTCAAAACCTTATGGCTACGTCTTACGATGCTATGGATTCATGGAAAAATGAATGGTCTAAGACCAGACTATCCAAGAACTGCAATGAAATATCACCTGGTGGAAACCTACCTGGTACAGACCTGCCAAGAAGAACTTGGTCATGGCAGAAGTGGCGAGATGCTCTGTAGATGGGGCATACGAGATTCACCACAGTGCGATTGTGGACATCCAGAGCAAACGATCCAGCACATCATTCAGGAATGCCCTAAACGTGCGTTTAAAGGATCCATTAGAGAACTTTATGCAGCCTCCCCTGCAGCCGTTGATTGGATGGAAAACCTAGACATATAACTTTATAGAGGATCTGTAGATTCCATAAATGTGACTGCTGAACGACTATATAGCAACAATTTCTACATGATAATTTTATCTTATCTATGACAAGATACCTTATTGTAACAACCTGTGTATGCCTACTTTTCCTTAATTGAATGTCCATAAGACGAGACATTATTTATGTGTTATAATGTATGTTGATTTTACCTTTGTCTGTTGTATGTATTTAAACATGAAACCATTTGTACTTGAAAACCACATACGCTAAATAATAATAAAATAAAACCAGTCCTCCCCAGAAAACTTGTTGTTAGCGACGTCTAAGCTAGCGAAAACTCCTCTGGGAGGCGTTGTTCACATGGTCAGAGTTCCAGGAATATCTTTGTCGGCATTCACAGGCCCACCCCAGAGAACTCGTTGTCGGCTACATCAGTGCCTAGCTCAGCGTTCTGGTGTTTGTCAAACAATTTTTTCTGGATGCCTTTGGGGTAAGTACTTGTTTGTGTGTGTGTTTGTGCGCATGTGCGGAGATGGGAAGTGCACTGTCCTTCCAAGAATAACTTAGTGCTATTGTCAGCTTCAATAGCAGCTGAAGAATGCCTCAAAGTGTGATGAGAGGAAACACACCTTTCTTTGTCGATCTTTGTAGGTAGGCGTTTGAAGGATTTGCTACAAGCCAGAACACGTAATGGTTTGCAGGTATTCCAGGAACTTCTTTGATGGAACCATTACATGTTGACAGATGGTATCAAAGTAGACCAATACGATGGCCACGTGATTCTGACAAATGCGACTTATTCCGGACCGAGCGAGGTGGCGCAGTGGTTAGCACGCTGGACTCGCATTCGGGAGGACAACGATTCAATCCCGCGTCCGGCCATCCTGATTTAGGTTTTTCGTGATTTCCCTAAATCGTTCCAGGCAAATGCCGGGATGGTTCCTTTGAAAGGGTATGGCCGACTTCCTTCCCCGTCCTTCCCTAAACCGATGAGACCGATGACCTCGCAGTTTGGTCTCTTCCCCCAAAACAACCCAAACTTATTACGGTCTGTGGACGAAGAAACAAAGTTCCACACGACCTGGCAGATAGCTGAACCATACTGCTACAAGACGCAAACAATGACGAGCCACATTCGGTCTGTGGACAAAGTGATAAAGGCTACGATTTCTATCAGTAGGAGTGTAGTTCCATGTGGTGAGTTTTTATGTTAATGTTTACAAATCAGTTTCATGGCTGTATTGGATGCACGATTGGTGAAAAGTGATCTCTTTATGTATTTAATTACTTTTTGACAAGTTGATAAATATTTAGAAGTATTTTACAGCACTTTTATCTTCCAAAATTAAATAACCAGCAGAGAATGATGAGCTTTTCCGACCAAATAAAGAGATCCACAGCCCTGTCTTCAACAAATAGATTAAATAAAGAACATGCAAACTGAATTTTATAAATAAACAATACGTTCTCTGTAGTGCAACAGACTTGATATCAGTTTCGTGTAGTGAGATCGTTCCAGTCCATCAGCTCAGCACAGACTGTGTGAGTTTTCCAGCCATTTTAAGGGAGAGTGTGGGAGGGGGGGGGGAGGTGTGGGGAGGGCAGGGGATTTCCCAGAGAAGGAGTGGGTAAGTAATTGATCAATTTAATTTATTAGTCAATTTATTTGTTGTCAATTTCATACCAAAATGTCTTCATAATCCCCTTACTCCACTACTCCTATCATCCTGTGCCTTCTTCTTGTCAGTGTGTTCCATACATCCCTTTCCTCGCCGATTCTGCGTAGAGCCTACTCATTGCTTACCTTATCAGTTCACCTAATTTTGAACATTCGTCTGTAACACCAAATCACGAATGCGTCGATTCTCTTCTGTTTTTGTTTTCCGACAGTCCACCTTTCACTACTATACAATGTGGTTCTCCAGATGCACATTCTCAGGAATTTCTTCCTAAGATTAAGGCCTATGTTTGATACCAAGATATTTCTCTTAGCCAGAAATGCTCTCTTTGCCACTACTAGTCTGCATGTTATGACCTCCTTGCTCTGCCCGTCATTGATTATTTTGGTGCCTAGGTGCCAGAATTCCTTAACTTCGTCTAATCCGTGATCTCAAATTCCGATGTTAATTTCGTCGCTATTCTCGTTTCTACCCCTTCTCATTACTTTTTTTTTTTCGGTTCACTCTCAGTTCATATTCTGTGCTGATTAGACTGTTCATTCCATTCATCACGTCCCGTTAATTTCTCCTCGCTTTCACTAAGGGTAGCAAAAAAATGGTTCAAATGGCTCTGAGCACTATGGGACTTAACATCTGAGGTCATCAGTCCCCTAGAACTTAGAACTACTTAAACCTAACTAACCTAACGACATCACACACATCCATGCCCGAGGCAGGATTCGAACCTGCGACCGTAACAGTCGCGCGGTTCCAGACTGAAGCGCCTAGAACCGCTCGGTCACCACGGCCGGCTAAGGGTAGCACTCACCATCGAATCATCATTGAAATCCTTTCACCTTCAATTTCAATCTTACTCTCGACTCCTTCTCTTATTTTCGTCATTGCTCTTTCGATGTATATGTTAAACAGTAGGGGCGAAAGATTACATCCTTTTTAATTCGAGCACATTGTTCTTCGTCTTCCAGTCTCATTGTTCTCACTTGCTTCTTGTATATATTGCATATTACCCATCTTTCCCTACACCATACCCCATTATTATTAAGAGTGAAATGTAGCTAAAATATAGCAAAGTCTTAGAAATAGTAATGACACTGATATCTTTCTCCGTTCTCAGGTATACGCAAGTTATTGGATGGCGTCAATGCCGCTATCGAAAGTCTACGGACTTCGCGAGGGCTTAGCGTCAACTAATGCAAGGTAGAAAAAACGAATTACCGGCTATCATTGGAGGTCTAGTGTCGGTCCCTCACGTTATTTTAGTGAGCCATGCCCAGAAATATCAAAATACCGGGTGGTTATAATTAAAGTACGGCTGCTCACGGAGTTCCAGTGCGGGCTTTATCGTATGGAGGCAAAACTTAGTTGATACGCTAATGCGTTAACGTGGTACCGGTTTAAACTGGAAAACAAATCGGTTCGTGTTATGACCAGCAAGTACAAATTAGCACTGTACACTGTTTGTATGGCGGTATGACATTCACACTGTCATTTGACAGGCCATAACGTGAGTGAACATTATGGCTATCGAGAAGCTGTTAACGAAACTTTTATGTGAAAGGCAGCAATTACAGTGCTGCACTGAGACAGTATTGCCAACTAAAATGTCTGAGGAGAAGCCCGATACCTTCAAATGGTTTGTAGAAGACGACAATGAAATTCGAAAACCTCGGTGAGCATAGTGTGGCACCTGGAAAGGAAGGCGTGTTATCCCAGTGGAAATTATTGACGAGGTTGCTGCTGCTTTAAATGACCGTGCTGCACTTGCCCTTTGTAGTTCTAATGTCCGTACAGTGTCACGAAAATTGTCTATCTCCTGCACAAGATCCAGACAGTGCGGAAACTGAATCCTCACGGTACGCTGCAACATCCTCAGTTGTACTTCGATTCCTGGTACGGATCGAATCTTATGACATGTGGCCTGGCAATATTCTATGGAGTGACGAGGAACATTTCACACTATGGTTTCAGTGTATACACAGAACTGCCGAATTTGGGGTATTGTTAAATCGCTTGTTATCACGTACAGGCTTTGCACTCGCAGTATATGACTGTGTGTTGTTGATTCATAAACACATTTACTCTCGGTCTGTTCTTCTTAGAAGACAATACTCCCAGAGGGCCCGTCAGATGTACCATGACGCCTGCACGTTATTGAGACTAATTTGTACTGCATATGATACATGCTTTGGAAGAGCGCAGCCATCTGGAAACCATTGTTTTCTAGATGGGGCAAAAGCTCGCTCGCTCAGTTAAAATTCTGCTTAATGCAACCTATAAGGAAAGTGCTATCTCCAGATGTTTCCCAAGTGCATGGCCTGCAAGAACTGATTTGCATCCATGTGACTTTCGGCACTCTGGATATCTAAAAGTACGCATTTATCAGGGACACGTTCGGTCTCGTCCTGGTCTGAAGGCCAGTATACAGGAACACGTTGCTCAGATTCCACCGGAAATGGTGCGAGAAACTGCTGATGGCGTCGTTTTACGGGTGTTGCATCTCGTCGACGTCTCTGGCGTTCATATAGAACAAATTGTGTAAGCGGCGGTTAACAATAAAATCAACAATTACCTTCCTCACTTGTTTGACCTTTTCTGCCCAGGTCCCGATCCTAACCCCATTACATATAGAAATATATTTATGTGTCTCTCATGCGTTCACAGCGCCAGATTTGGAGCTGGTGGCCACAATAGGAACCTATTTCTTTACCATTGTAAATCGGTTCCTCATTAATACATTAGAATATCCACCAAGTTTCGCTGCTATACGATAATTGTAGCCCACACTGGACTTCTGCGAGTAGCTGCATATGAATTAAAAGCACTCGGTATATATAAATCACACTCTCAGCGACGCCTGATTATACTGGAAAGTCATCTGGTATCTATTTCTTACAATAGACTACAGTTTACACTAGGAAAGGCAAGTAGTTTTGGTTCTTCCTAGAATTAGAAGATTGTGCATATCGTATTTAGAACAAGACAACCACAATAAATTAATCTCAGACTTTTTTGGGGATGGAGTGTAATAATAGCTTACAACAGTGTATGTAATAAAAGCTGGTTACAGTGTACGTAATACATTTACAGTTAAAGATGAAAACTGGAGATACTAAACAATATAACAACGTTTATACACACATCAAAAAAGTTTTGCATCACCTCGACTCTCAGAGTTCTGGATTCTGTACAGAAAATTGGAATAGAGATCAACTCAAGTATCATTAGCGCCCTTTTTATTGCTCATGATAACCACCATAAAGCGAGACCTTCAGAGGTGGTGGCCCAGACTGCTGTACACACTGGTACCTCTAATACCCAGCAGCACGTCCTCTTGCATTGATGCATGCATGTATTCGTCGTGGCATACTATCCACAAGTCATCAAGGCACTGTTGGTCCAGATTGTCCCACTCCTCAACGGCGATTCGGCGTAGATTCCGCAGAGTGGCTGGTGGGGCACGTCGTCCATAAAGATTCCTTTTCAATCTATCCCAGGCATGTTCGGTGGGGTTCACGTCTGGAGAACATGTTGGCCACTCTAGTCGAGCGATATTGTTATCCTGAAGGAAGTCATTCACAAGATGTGCACGATGGGGGCGCGGATTGTCGTCCATGAAGACGAATGCCTCGCCAATATGCTGCCGATATGGTTGCACTATCGGTCGGAGGATGGCATTCACGTATCGTACAGCCGTTACGGCGCCTTCTATGACCACCAGCGGCGTACGTCGGCCACACACAATGCCACCCCAAAACAGCAGGGAACCTCCACCTAATAGGCGCTACTCATGCATGGTTGTTTACATCTTTGGGAGGGTTTAGTGACATCTCTGAACAGTCAAAGGGACGGTGTCTGTGATACAATATCCACAGTCAAAATCTATCTTCAGGGGTTCTGGGAAATGGGGTGATGCAAAATTTCTTTGATGTGTGTATTTTCATATTTGCCTTAAGAAGTATTTTATTTTAGTGTTTGTTAATGTATACCCTTTTTCTACTATTCACAATAATTATTTAACATGATAATTAATAATTACGTATTTATTTCAACAAGAAAATATCTTACAAATTTATTGTTGCTAACGCTAACAAGTTCCCTAAACTGTAGATTTTTATTAATATTTATTCAACCCTCTAGACACATTTACTGTATTTGGCACATATTACTATCGCATGTCTTCTACACATGACTTTATATTACTTTTCACTCAACTCATTGGAATCGTAGTTGCCACCTTTGTAGTGTATGTATGGGTCATTTGATCAACCACGTCCACCCATACTTTGTTCCATTGTAGAGTGTTATTGTTTTAGGTTTCTTCTCTCCTTCCTTGCTCATTGCTACTTCAGCATGCAGTGTACTCAGAAGAATGACCCTTATTTCTTCTTTCCTTGGTATACAGTCACGGTGCAGACTGTGTTCATCGATGGTGTAGGATGGTGGTAAAGTGTATATCAGCATTGGGCTTCCTTACTTCGTTGTGTATTTCATGACGGATCTTGTTCATTGTACCAACTAATGAAGCTTTCTTTTCTTTGAGTATCTTAGCAAGTTGAAGAGACATACAGAAATTGTCTTTAGTCACATTTCGTCCCTGACTGTGGTGTACCAACTGCTTCTGCAGCAACAAGTTCCAATGTAATTGTGTTCTGAATAAATTATCTGTAGTCACATTTCTTCCTTTATTTACAAATGGCTCTATGACAGGCAGAATGACATACACTCTTAATGTTTGCTTCTCTCTATGCTTGCCCTCTTTGCTAAGGAATGGCAAAGCATTACATATATACTTCGTCATTACATTAACAGCCAACAAGAATCTGAGACCATACTTGTCTGGATTGTTGGACATGAACTGCGAGAACCATCATCTTGTTTTCCTTGGTATTAGTTGCCCGTCAATGGTTATATTTTCTCCAGGACGGTAAGAATAAATACAATTTTCGATTAAATTTCCCCAAATTTCAGATACAAGAGCGAATTTGTAGGCTTTGAGGCATTCAGCTAGGGTTGATTTTTCGATGAAAAATCGAAACAGAGAAATCTGAGAAAGCTCCTGATATCTGTCTCTTGGCTAATCTTCTTGTAAAAGTAGACCCCCAACTGTGCGACCAGAATCGTCCACAGACTTACCTTTGGTACAAATGGCACCCCGGCGTACATAATGACAATCACTTTTTCCAGTTACTCAAGTGTCACAGTCCAGTCATTGCTTTTTTTTCTTTTGTACTTTTCGAGCATTTGAGTCTGTGCAATTCTTCATGAGATGTAGCATTGCTTCGTCAAAAATAAGACAGAAGACTCGTTGCCAAGCGTAATAAGTGGGACTTCCTCTCTCCTTCAGAACGTTCACAGCAGAGCTTCTTCCAGAAGATGAGAAACTGGCGACCTCCCACACGGTGCCACCCCTAGAAATCATCTTTGTAGACGCTTCCAACTGTGCCTGCTGTGATGAAAGCGGTGACGATTTAGATCAGCATATGAATCTTCTTACACCAATCGCTCCTCGTTCACAATGTCTTCATCTTCGCTTGTCTCAAGTACAAAATCATCATCTTCAGTAGTGAACTCAATTTCCGGTTCAGAGTTATAACACTTCTTCATCACAAAGTCCACACTGACGATATATGTTCGAAAACATGTTTCGCGAACAAATAATAATACCCAAATGACATGACATAAACTGTGGTAGATCGGAATTTACACTGTCATGTTGCAACAATGAGCAGCAACTGCTCTGGAGCAGTGTGTAATTTGTGTAAGTGTGTTGCACCCACACTTATTAAACTGGTGGAAACATTCACGCACTTCTTTGGAATTCGAGTTAATACATTCTTCTTGAAGTCTGAGGGTAATTCACTTGCCTCATTCATCTTGCACATCAGGTGGAACTGTTTCCTCATGACTGGCTCTCACCCAAGGATATAAATATACTGAGGGAATATCGTCTACTCCAGAGCCCTAGTTTCGATTGCGGTCTTTCAGGGCTCTGACAAATTCTTCCCACAGTAGCACTCTTCCACCTTTCCCTTCTTTGCTTAGTACTACTTTTTCACCTGAGCTCTTCACATTCACGTAACTCCATCTCTTTTCTCTAAGTCTTTTTAATTTCCTCTTCTATAGCTGAGTATTGGTCTTCTGTGTGTACCTGATTAGATATTTTGCGCTTTCAGTTAATCTCATTTCTTACACGTCTCTGTTTTCCTTTTGGCAACTTCATTTACGAACTTTTATATTTTCTCCTTTCACCAACTAAAGTCTCATTTGTAACATTAAAATATACTGATCAGACTATCCTTGCACTTAAAGGAAAAATATGACTTGGCGATTCAATGTGTTGAGGGTTAATTTGATACATAGTGGGGAGGTGTGGTGTGCGTCGAAACCACTGTGAAACGAGAAATTTTATTCAATCTCAAACACAATCTTAGAACACAGTGAATCCTGCGTTTTATGACTAGAGAATGTAGATACAACAGGAATAGTAAGAAACGGTAGTTCACATCAGGAAGTGAATTGGGAATGGCAGGAAAAGAGAGCACACTGCATACCAGAGGATTATCTTCAGTCATAAATTATAACTGTACCGAAATTAGTTAAAAAATTTTACCTCAGTAAGAACTATCTGCAGTATTGTTAAACTGGAGGGAAATTAGCAACAGTGGAGTTCACTTATCTTACACTAACTGTGACAAATAAAGACTGAAACCATTAGCACTCGTTTTAGATAAATTATTGACAACATTGACGGAAGGACATAAGCTAAAATCAAGTACTTAAATACCAGCTCGTTACATTTTCTTACGCAAATATTCTACGCACACTAAAAGAATTGAAATTTAACAAGGCGTCCACGATGACAGTTACTAATTCACTTGTATCACTTTTGGTAACAAAAGTGAGTGAACGGTAATTTTCCAACTGTGTGCCTGATTCACCTTCTTTAAACTATTGTTAGATTATGTTACAAAAACAGGAATGAAGTGATAATATAACGTCCGTCTGTGAAATTGGACTTCGACAGATGCCCCCTCGTGTCTATGATCTTCCATAAACCAGTACACAGAGGGACAAGTACAAATAATGCGCTTCTTCGATAACGGCCCGTGTGTTCTAATGGCTGAAGGCACTCTCATTTCGCAGAGTTTTATTGGTCCACAGAGCACTTTATTAAATAGAATTGTGATTTAATTCAGAACTCTATTATCCCTCTTTATTATTCTGGACATCTCCGCCAATTAATTTCAAACTGAAACTTTCGAAGGTTATTACGCTCGTTTGCCATCACCCTACCCTCTGCGGTTGCACCGACCTTTCCACTTCTGCTGCCCTACTTCATAAGCGTCTGCTGCAATTAACTCTTTAATGAGTTACCTAATCAGAAGCGGGGGATCGCATAGATTTACGTCAGAAGAGTAGAAGTAAACTGTGGTAGATAAAAGGCTTAGCACACGCGCATAAATGCTTCTGAAAAGTGTCTCGTTTTTATACCACCACTGTGTAGCAGAAAATCTGTAGTCGTATCTTACTTTAAGAGGTTACTTTCACAAAATGCCTAATAGGGTAAGTCGTCACACAGTTTCCTGCGTGTTTTCGATGGACAGGTTTTTAAAAAAGGGCGTAATAGTATTGTAGCATTTCCTAATATTACGACATAAAAACCACTATTTACGTATTTCAAGGGCATTCATCAGTTGGCTCTAGTGGATAATATTCTTTCTCTGGAATAACATTAGTAGGTATTTGCGCAAGAAATATTATTATTTACCAATGAAAATAGTTTATCCCTTTCTTCATTCCACGTCACATAAGATAGAACAATTTAAACATAACGTTGTTGGCAGGATTCAGTATTAGGGAAACAACACGAAACGTGCTCTGTTATGCTGCGCATGGCGTAGGGTATATTTTTATTATGTATCTGTTATGTTTGCAGTCTGCTGTGTCAGTTAAGTGCCAAGTGAATACGTTGAGCATTTCGGACTCTGTTTTGCTCCTAAACTGAAAACGATACCGAAAAATCAATATATTCAGTTTTCTCACACACAGACAATTATTTTAGAGAAATATTGTAGCATTAAGTTTCTTTGATTCAGTGATTTCCACTGCTTACTCATGCCGCTAATTATTGCCGATTCTTCAGCCTTTTAGGAGCAGCTTCTCATTGAAAGAGCAAGAACATTCTCTGAGGCTGTGGCCCGTCCTCCACCATCTTGGACAAGGCCGTTGGCGGAACGTGAATGACTCATTCTGTTGGGAATCATCGGTCGCCGTTGCCAACGAATTTTATTCAATATTTAGGCAGTGACTGGTATCGAACTAGGGACCCAAGGCTTTTCTTTTATTACTAGGCAGACGCTACTGCTAATGCACATTATGCGAAATGTATACGTTAAAGGAAGTGGTGTGTTTCTGATTTATGTGATCGGTCCACCTTTAATCACTTCCCACAGATGCTCTCCGATATAGCGACATACTTGTGGCCACAGCCAGACAATTCTTTTACATTATTGGTTGCGGCTGTAACCATATAGCTGCATTTTAGACGCAGATACGGACAAACAAGAATCAATATAACTTACAGTGTTACTCTCATGTATATAAAGACTGGGTCGAAAAAGAGTCATAAATCATTTATAGTGTAGCCGCATGATGTTGGTATATTTGGTATGTTTTTGTGTCTTGCATTCGTTTACTTGTGTTTGGGATAGCTGCCAATCTTGTTGACGTTGTTAGCAACGATGTTAAGTTGTTCTGCAATTCGCAATTTTGTGGTGACCTAACCTCACTGTGTACAACTCAGTGCAACGAAGTTTTCGATGTCACATTTTTATTTTAGAAGCTGAGAAGTGAATGACATTTTACGCGAGCACCTCGCTTCTCCACGTGTCTCCCAATAAATTATACTTCAAAACACGCCTTTGCGAGGGGACGTGTAAATTATCCTGCATAGAGAAACTTAAAATCAGACCCCAAAATATGGGAAAAAGAAAGCAAAATGTGTGAAATACGATGACCTCATTTGAATCCAATATGTTGATGCAAACTTCTGTCATCAGGCAGTACTACCCAACCACGAGTTATTGTACTTGGCCTCTCGTGGCCATTAACAGAAACGTGCGGCGACGTTAAACAAGTATTGTGGTTGCCAAGGAAAACACATGGCGTGGCGAATGCTTCCAAGACAGTTGTACATATACTATCAAGTGGTTCAGCGTTTGCTCGTGAAATATCACGATAAAAAGGCACAATAAGACGATCGAGGCGCCCTCACGCCCAGAAGTAATACTACTGTGGCCGAGTAATCGGGAGACAGGAAGGTCACGTGAGGCGAGAGCGTGTGAAACATACGCTGGTGCAAAGACATATGACTTATGCTGTTTCAAAAATATGAGGATGTTATGAAAATTACAATAAACTCTTAAAATCCTCAATTTCTTTTGATATTGAGGTATATTCGGTGACTAAAGCACACGAACAAGCACTATTTTTATTAACATTAATGTTAAATGGTCTCTTAGACGATTGATTTCCAGTAATAAGAGTTTCATACTGTTTAAGTCACGCAGAGGTCTTCCAAGTGTCATGACAGCATGTTTCCCCGCACCAGAAAGCTAGGAAAACGCTCCCACACACTACTACACTGATAAAATAGCACTTCTGAGTATAACAACACCTAACAAATTATCTGAAACCAAAATACTCACTTACCTCGAAACTCCGGGAAACTTATGTTATAAGCGTAAATTTCATTCCATAGTGACACAAAACATTACCATCTCGCTAGAGTCTAGAAAATTCACGACGTGTGACATTATTCACACTAAGTTCGATTTACATTTGACAATAATTTAAAATTATGTCGATGAAAAAAAAAATCCCTCCGAAACTATTGTATCTTGTTATTCCTATGCAAACCCTGTTCTACTCTTACAAGATATAACGGATTTTTGAATGAAGCAAAACTTTTACGTCTGCTGATGGAGATTTGTTACTAAAGCTGTGGTGGGCCGCAGGGCCGCTTTAAGGCCCAAGCGCCACAAGGTGCCGCTTGCGGAGCCAAGCCGAGAGCAGCGCTAGAGGCGACCAAGTGCAAAGTCTGTACCTGAGGTTTGTCGTAATTAGTAGCGAATTCTGACACGGCTCGAAGTATGTGAAAACAGAAGCGAAAGTCTTCCAGTAAACTCGGGCCCAAAAGCGACCCGTCTGCCAGATAACTACGAATATGTGAAAAGGAGCAGTCACTGACTTCAGTAACGGATATTGTCCTTGATGAATCTTCACGGACTTCCATCCCGGCGGCTACGTCTAAATTCCATGACGACTCCATGAGTGAACCTAATTTTCTGGCCAGGAGGCGATGCGAATGACATTCTTCGAAACGTCGTGGAATTTAGAGGAGCCATCCAATGGAAGCACGAGATTACTTCGGCAGTATGCATCGGGAAAGTCTACATTGACATATCATCCTCGTTAACATAAATTTATTTGAAAGGTAAACTTTTCAGATAAGTATCCATGTAACAGGACACATATTTCACCCACCACCTACATTCACAATAAATAAGGTACTACTCTACTTTGTCGAAAACTGACATTCTGAGAAACGTGACTGTTATACCATGGCTTACTTTCGGTCGGAACGCGACGGAGCGATGTTCCGGCACCTCCCAGGCAATTTTTTTGAGCTCGCTGGAACAAGTCGTCACCGGAGATTTAAAATAGTGGGCCTGCACTAGCATTATATCACAACGTAGCTATAGTTCTGAAACGTCCCCTTTGAACAATTATACACGACTGTGCTTAACCTGACACACAATATTCTTTTTTAGCGCAACGCAATCTGACTTTCACAAAATCCCTACAAAAGAATGGCCCTGACTAACATTAAACTATACCTTTCACAAATCACTAAATCACTTACCTCACAATAATCTTCGTTTCTCCCACTACTGCAATACAGCCAGCGCCACTACTGCCAGCTAAATAAAAGATTCAAACTATGGAAGGCACTAACTACTGATGGGGATAGTTAGCAAATGAAAGATATTAACAGAGAACAAACAATGTATTTACCTTGATATCATCATATATAAATATAGCAGTTCATGACAAATTTCAAAACTCCGCCATCTCTCTCCCCACATCCACCACTGCTGGCGGCTCACCTCCAACTGCGCAACGCTACGCGCTGTTCACAGCCAGCTGCCTAACACTACAATGGCGAGTATTACAACAATGCAAAGCAGCCACAGGCTGCACACAACACAGCCAGTGATTTTCATACAGAGGTGGCGTTACCAATAAAAAAAACCTAAACAGCCTACTTACAGTTCGACACTGCGCCGGCAGCAGGGAACATGACAATGGGTGACCAACGTGATGCGATAGGAAGGGCGTGGCGTGAGGTATTGTGTGTGTGCGTGTGTTTTTTTTACAGTATATTTCAGCTTCGTATCGAAGCTGTGATCGGCACATATGGACTTTTGTTTACGACTGCCAGCAACGTCAACGATCTAGTAGCCTGGCGACATCTTGTGTTATGTGTGTCAATGGGAAATAACTAACGTAAGCGGTCTGAGCGCCTGTATAATGTGCTTTCACGAAATCTTGTTTCTTCCGTTCGTAATTTATGCCATAACTGCTCATCAACTGCGAGCACGACGTATGCATGGTGAAAGGTTGGCAGTCTTTGGAGCCTATACGTAAACATCCTTCCCCACGTGTTCCTTTGCTCGTGCCGCTTAAGTTCTTTTGCTCTTTCCCTGCCCCACAGCCTTGTTAAAACACAGGTCGACGTTCAGTTTATCTTGTACTACCTGTATAGTAGAAGGAAGCTTCCAGCGGGGGCTATTTTCATCTGCCGATGCAAAACTGAGGTGTGTTATATGTTTGACTCCTAAGCCTATGCGAACATCTTCCTCCGCCAACGTAGCTGCCAAACGTAAGATCGGATTTTAATGTTTTCTATTTGAAAACTGTTTTAATTTGCAACGGTCTTAGTTAAATTACATGAAAGGCTGTTCAGCTATTTAAATTTTATCAGTTATAAAAGACGACTTCATAGTCTCATGAAGACTATCGATTTGTGCCGGTATCTATTGATATAACTAGGAACTAGAGATAGGCAAAACTGTCCTTTTCAGAGATCGGATAAGAACTGATCATTCACTAGAATGACCTAGTTCTTTTTCGTGACTCACCACTCACTTACAAAATAAGTAAATGGAAGGAACATTGCCTTTTTAATTCAGGTCACTAAATCTGTACTTTTATATGTTGTTGTTGTTGTGGTCTTCAGTCCTGAGACTGGTTTGATGTAGCTCTCCATGCTACTCTATCCTGTGCAAGCTTCTTCATCTCCCAGTACCTACTGCAACCTACATCCTTCTGAATCTGCTTAGTGTATTCATCTCTTGGTCTCCCTCTACGATTTTTACCCTCCACGCTGCCCTCCAATACTAAATTGGTGATCCCTTGATGCCTCAGAACATGTCCTACCAACCGATCCCGTCTTCTGGTCAAGTTGTGCCACAAACTTCTCTTCTCCCCAATCCTATTCAGTACTTCCTCATTAGTTATGTGATCTACCCATCTATTCTTCAGCATTCTTCTGTAGCACCACATTTCGAAAGCTTCTATTCTCTTCTTGTCCAAACTATTTATCGTCCATGTTTCACTACCATACATGGCTACACTACATACAAATACTTTCAGAAATGACTTCCTGACACTTAAATCTATACTCGATGTTAACAAATTTCTCTTCTTCTGAAGCGCTTTCCATGCCATTGCCAGTCTACATTTTATATCCTCTCTACTTCGACCATCATCAGTTATTTTGCTCCCCAAGTAGCAAAACTTCTTTACTACTTTAAGTGTCTCATTTCCTAATCTAATTCCATCAGCATCACCCGACTTAATTCGACTGCATTCCATTATCCTCGTTTTGCTTTTGTTGATGTTCATCTTATATCCTCCTTTCAAGACACTGTCCATTCCCTTCAACTGCTCTTCCAAGTCCTTTGCTGTCTCTGACAGAATTACAATGTCATCGGCGAACCTCAATGTTTTTATTTCTTCTCCATGGATTTTAATACCTACTCCGAATTTTTCTTTTGTTTCCTTTACTGCTTGCTCAATATACAGATTGAATAACATCGGGGAGAGGCTACAACCCTGTCTTACTGCCTTCCCAACCACTGCTTCCCTTTCATGTCCCTCGACTCTTATAACTGCCATCTGGTTTCTGTACAAATTGTAAATAGCCTTTCGCTCCCTGTATTTTACCCCTGCCACCTTTAGAATTTGAAAGAGAGTATTCCAGTCAACATTGTCAAAAGCTTTCTCTAAGTCTACAAATGCTAGAAACGTAGGTTTGCCTTTCCTTAATCTTTCTTCTAAGATAAGTCGTAAGGTTAGTATTGCCTCACGTGTTCCAGTGTTTCTACGGAATCCAAACTGATATTCCCCGAGGTTGGCTTCTATTAGTTTTTCCATTCGTCTGTAAAGAATTCGTGTTAGTATTTTGCAGCTGTGACTTATTAAACTGATGGTTCGGTAATTTTCACATCTGTCAACACCTGCTTTCTTTGGGATTGGAATTATTATATTCTTCTTGAAGTCTGAGGGTATTTTGCCTGTTTCATACATCTTGCTCACCAGATGGTAGAGTTTTGTCAGGACTGGCTTTCCCAAGGCCATCAGTAGTTCTAATGGAATGTTGTCTACTCCGGCGGCCTTGTTTCGACTCAGGTCTTTCAGTGCTCTGTCAAACTCTTCACGCAGTATCGTATCTCCCATTTCATCTTCATCTACATCCTCTTCCATTTCCATAATATTGTCCTCAAGTACATCGCCCTTGTATAGACCCTCTATATACTCCTTCCACCTTTCTGCTTTCCCTTCCTTGCTTAGAACTGGGTTTCCATCTGAGCTCTTGATATTCATACAAGTCGTTCTCTTATCTCCAAAGGTCTCTTTAATTTTCCTGTAGGCAGTATCTATCTTACCCCTAGTGAGATAAGCCTCTACATTCTTACATTTGTCCTCTAGCCATCCCTGCTTAGCCATTTTGCACTTCCTGTCGACCTCATTTTTGAGACGTTTGAATTCCTTTTTGCCTGCTTCATTTACTGCATTTTTATATTTTCTCCTTTCATCAATTAAATTCAATATTTCTTCTGTTACCCAAGTATTTCTACTAGACCTCGTCTTTTTACCTACTTGATTCTCTGCTGCCTTCACTACTTCATCCCTCAAAACTACCCATTCTTCTTCTACTGTATTTCTTTCCCCCATTCCTGTCAATTGTTCCCTTATGCTCTCCCTGCAACTCTGTACAACCTCTGGTTCTTTCAGTTTATCCAGGTCCCATCTCATTAAATTCCCACCTTTTTGCAGTTTCTTCAGTTTTAATCTACAGGTCATAACCAATAGATTGTGGTGAGAGTCCACATCTGCCCCTGGAAATGTCTTACAATTTAAAACCTGGTTCCTAAATCTCTGTCTTACCATTATACACTCCTGGAAATGGAAAAAAGAACACATTGACACCGGTGTGTCAGACCCACCATACTTGCTCCGGACACTGCGAGAGGGCTGTACAAGCAATGATCACACGCACGGCACAGCGGACACACCAGGAACCGCGGTGTTGGCCGTCGAATGGCGCTAGCTGCGCAGCATTTGTGCACCGACGCCGTCAGTGTCAGCCAGTTTGCCGTGGCATACGGAGCTCCATCGCAGTCTTTAACACAGGTAGCATGCCGCGACAGCGTGGACGTGAACCGTATGTGCAGTTGACGGACTTTGAGCGAGGGCGTATAGTGGGCATGCGGGAGGCCGGGTGGACGTACCGCCGAATTGCTCAACACGTGGGGCGTGAGGTCTCCACAGTACATCGATGTTGTCGCCAGTGGTCGGCGGAAGGTGCACGTGCCCGTCGACCTGGGACCGGACCGCAGCGACGCACGGATGCACGCCAAGACCGTAGGATCCTACGCAGTGCCGTAGGGGACCGCACCGCCACTTACCAGCAAATTAGGGACACTGTTGCTCCTGGGGTATCGGCGAGGACCATTCGCAACCGTCTGCATGAAGCTGGGCTACGGTCCCGCACACCGTTAGGCCGTCTTCCGCTCACGCCCCAACATCGTGCAGCCCGCCTCCAGTGGTGTCGCGACGGGCGTGAATGGAGGGACGAATGGAGACGTGTCGTCTTCAGCGATGAGAGTCGCTTCTGCCTTGGTGCCAATGATGGTCGTATGCGTGTTTGGCGCCGTGCAGGTGAGCGCCACAATCAGGACTGCATACGACCGAGGCACACAGGGCCAACACCCGGCATCATGGTGTGGGGAGCGATCTCCTACACTGGCCGTACACCACTGGTGATCGTCGAGGGGACACTGAATAGTGCACGGTACATCCAAACCGTCATCGAACCCATCGTTCTACCATTCCTAGACCGGCAAGGGAACTTGCTGTTCCAACAGGACAATGCACGTCCGCATGTATCCCGTGCCACCCAGCGTGCTCTAGAAGGTGTAAGTCAACTACCCTGGCCAGCAAGATCTCCGGATCTGTCCCCCATTGAGCATGTTTGGGACTGGATGAAGCGTCGTCTCACGCGGTCTGCACGTCCAGCACGAACGCTGGTCCAACTGAGGCGCCAGGTGGAAATGGCATGGCAAGCCGTTCCACAGGACTACATCCAGCATCTCTACGATCGTCTCCATGGGAGAATAGCAGCCTGCATTGCTGCGAAAGGTGGATATACACTGTACTAGTGCCGACATTGTGCATGCTCTGTTGCCTGTGTCTATGTGCCTGTGGTTCTGTCAGTGTGATCATGTGATGTATCTGACCCCAGGAATGTGTCAATAAAGTTTCCCCTTCCTGGGACAATGAATTCACGGTGTTCTTATTTCAATTTCCAGGAGTGTATAATCTATCTGATACCTTTTAGTATCTCCAGGGTTCTTCCATGTATACAACATTCTTTCATGATTCTTAAACAAAGTGTTAGCTATGATTAAGTTATGCTCTGTGCAAAATTCTACCAGGCGGCTTCCTCTTTCATTTCTTAGCCCCAATCCATATTCACCTACTATGTTTCCTTGTCTCCCTTTTCCTACACTCGAATTCCAGTCACCCATGACTATTAAATTTTCGTCTCCCTTCACTATCTGAATAATTTCTTTTATTTCATCATACATTTCTTCAATTTCTTCGTCATCTACAGAGCTAGTTGGCATATAAACTTGTACTACTGTAGTAGGTGTGGGCTTCGTATCTATCTTGGCCACAATAATGCGTTCACTATGCTGTTTGTAGTAGCCCACCCGCATTCCTATGTTCCTATTCATTATTAAACCTACTCCTGCATTACCCCTATTTGATTTTATATTTATAACCCTGTAGTCACCTGACCAGAAGTCTTGTTCCTCCTGCCACCGAACTTCACTAATTCCCACTATATCTAACTTTAACCTATCCATTTCCCTTTTTAAATTTTCTAACCTACCTGCCCGATTAAGGGATCTGACATTCCACGCTCCGACCCGTAGAACGCGTTTTCTTTCTCCTGATAACGACATCCTCTTGAGTAGTCCCCGCCCGGAGATCCGAATGGGGGACTATTTTACCTCCGGAATATTTTACCCAAGAGGACGCCATCATCATTTAATCATACAGTAAAGCTGCATGTCCTCGGGAAAAATTACGGCTGTAGTTTCCCCTTGCTTTCAGCCGTTCGCAGTACCAGCACAGCAAGGCCGTTTTGGTTATTGTTACAAGGCCAGATAAGTCAATCATCCAGACTGTTGCCCCTGCAACTACTGAAAAGGCTGCTGCCCCTATTCAGGAACCACACGTTTGTCTGGCCTCTCAACAGATACCCCTCCGTTGTGGTTGCACCTACGGTACGGCTATCTGTATCGCTGAGGCACGCAAGCCTCCCCACCAACAGCAAGGTCCATGGTTCATGGGGGGGACTTTTATATGATGTAGTCCTATTTCGAAAGAACATATAAAAAGGAGTAATAATTTTGCGTATATCCCAAGTAATTTTGAGGTATAAAGGTTTTAAATATCTTCTGCTGTAAAAGCTATAAATATTACAGCGAAGTCCAAGTGGAAAAATTTTAACAGTGAAGACTGTTTCTTGTTATATTTTGACACTTTTACTGGAAAAAATTGAATATAACAATTATAACATAACTGTAATAAAGTGTATCTGCAGTCGCTATTTACAGTCAGTATTACCATGTAGGTACCCAAAAAGCAAAAATTAATCAACATTGTTATCTATAAATAAAATCTGACCCATTTTAGTCGATGTGGATCTGTTTCTCTTCTCAGTGCATATTTGTCCTGCTTTTGAGAATATTCGTTCAAAGGACACTGGTGTTGCTGTGATACATAACACTTTTAGAAGCAGTTGATATGCCATTGGCCACAGCAATTGTCATTTTTCTCGCCAGTTTAAGGGATTGCTGTCTCGAGGCAAATACCCCTCCGCTAAGTATTTGTCCAAGTCGACAATTGCCGCACTTCCCGGGTAATGACTTGTTTGAAGCTGACCAACAGATTCATCAAACTCTCTTGATTTGCGATGTAACTGGTTGAGAAATTATCTGTGTTTTTCCTTGTTGAGCAACCAAGCCTTTAATTTCTGCAATAGGCTTCATGTAGCAATCATGAAATGTTTTATCTGTTGCAACTCTTTGGCTTGTTAATTAGGCAACCAGTAAAGTTACATGACCAAACAATTCGTTCCTGGAGATAACCCCAAACCGGTCTGATAACCATTTAAGGAAACTATAAACCAATGACTCTATTTCTTCAGGACATTCTTTATTATTGTCTTTAAAAGATTTCAGATGGCGTTCCATGAATAATGGTGAGGACACCTCTTTGGTTACCTCATCGAAAACTTTCAAAATCTGTGAAGTTGTTGCATTACCCCCCAGTCTGTATCTTTTAAGTTTAAGGTGATAGATTTTCCTCATAAAATAATGAGGCAAGAAATTATGCGATCTTTATTTTATGTAAATCTTTGCAACATTTCCTAAGTAGAGTTCCATCTGGTTGGGACATATTGTTTCAGTTTCAGTCGGACATTTTTTAAATTTTCTTGTATTTCAGCAACCTTGCTTCAAGCAAAGGATGTCGCCTTAAGAACAGATCTCTTACATAACTCTTCTCACCTCGTCAACGGTTTTCTTTAGACACTTCTGAACTGCGTGTTGCAGAGTGAGATTTAAAGAATATGCAAAGTATGGGATATGTGAAAGTTTGAGAAGCATGGCAGTTAATGTCATACTTGACGCATTGTCTGTTGTTAGGGAGGTGATTTTAAAATCGATATTGTAATTCGCAATAACAGACTTTACCTAGTTTGAAATGTTTTCTGCATTGTGACTATCTTCGAACTGCAGCACAGTGACAGCATGGTAACTATTATTTACCCTCGTCCAAGCATCAGACTTCAGGCAGACTGCCTTTGTGGTGACCAAATAATTTTTAATTTTATCGAATAACTCACGTTAGAAACTAGGATTTAGAGAGTTTGACAACGTTTTTCTACTTGGTAAATTAAAATTTGGTCAATGCATATATTATTTAATTTTTTTAAATTTCTGTGTCTTTAACTATAAAGGATTGTGTTCTCTGAGAATCATTTTTAAAAGCTGTAATCTAATGCCATACTTTTATTTAATGTGAGATGCTGTATAACAATAAAACATTTACTTGTTAGTTGTGGTTAATGGAAAGCAATAGGAAGTGAGGGCACCACAAAAGGAAATATATGAGGACTTGGTGCAGACGACGTTGACGGGCTGGATACAGCTTGAGACTCAGTTTGCATTTCTGAGAGGAGTCCTTCACCCGAGGTGGGAAGCAGACGTCAGTGAAGACGGTTCACGAGAGATGATTTCCTGAATTTCTGCGTCGATTGATGGCGATCTTGACTGGCTTCCTGACCCACATAGTTCCAGAGGTGTTGTAGGATACTTCGATTTTTGGTGTCCCTTCAAGATTGGTGATGAGCCAGAAGCCATAGAATTTATCTCCTGACAGTAGTGGTCTTTTAGTTTTTCTCCCATTTTGGTAAAATGGTACGGTACATCGCTCATAATTCTTTTATTCGAAGGCAATGGGGTTAACATAATGTTGTACAGCACTGAAAACCAAGCTGGAAAAATTAAAGTATTGTCTGTTAACAAAGACATTTTAAATTGAAAAACCTTAATGTGAAAACAAATGTACAAGCAGCACATTCTATAATCAGAAGTTATAGAGTGGGATGTAGGACGTTATGATCTGCGATACCTAGACACACAATCGTGTAGTTTGTTTCATATACAAAAAGGTCTGAAACAGACATAGCGGTTAAGGAACTCGCGAAGACAAGTCTGATAGAACGTGAGGATTTCTCTGCTGAAGATAAAAATTTTGAATAATGTGATATCCGAACTTGGGCTACGTAACGTGTGAACAAGAGATGGCGGGATAATGGTGCAGGTAAAGGCTGGAAGAAAGCAGTGCAAATGAACTCCAAAGCATGTGCCTTAGGAGCTATGGACTTGACTACTCATGCAGCCACAGGTTCTACCAGTGTGTTGCTGTAGAACATAGCTGACCATCACTTTCAACTCATTTCGACGAACTCCGCCATATATTTCAGAATGTCGGCATCCACGTATTTCTTCGAACGAACGTGGACACCTGGCTCAAGCCGAGCTCATGCCAGTTCCTTATAAAGATATCATTGTTTTAAGACACCACAGAAATAACAGATGAAGAGGTAGAGTAGCGGCATACAAACTGTTTGACCTATTATCACCCGTGCTACTCACATCCAATAGTAATGAAGACAAACAAGTCGAATATTTGTTCGTAAACATCAAATCCCTTAACAGAATTTGCCTTTTGCCTAATCTGCTTGCTCTGTAGACTTCCTAAAGTAGGCATGGTAGCCTTTTTCAAAGCTGACCTCGTAAAATTCGATTCGACTTTGGAGCTTACAAATAGTGCTAGTAACACATAAACATTCTGCCCCTTCACTCTGAAATTCAACTGTGTAGTTTCTTCTTCAAATGTAACAATATTTCAGCTTTCACCTACCCATTACGCAGCCTATAGTCAGACTATCATAATATACCTGGAAACAGCTCACATCATTTTAATGACATACTCTCTAAAATATCCAATAAATAAACTGTAGTAAACTGTAGCTGAAACCATATGGAGACTTTAAGTGTGTCAGTGTACCTAAATTTTCATCGGAGGTGCAAGAAATAATTCGGAAGACGGCTACCATTCCATTCCTGGGTTTGAAAGACAAACTACAAGCAAACTAACAAGTTTGGACATTACGTATGCTCCCCCCAAAGACCGTAAACATGAAGGGAAAACCTGTACCTTGTTCAAATAACTTACGGGTTTGCTGCCGGGTGACGTCGTCGACCACTGCCGATATTTCGACAGGAGCACACCCTGCCATTCTCAAGGCACAATTGCAAGCGCCGGCCGCGGTGGTCTAGCGGTTCTAGGCACTCAGTCCGGATCCGCGCGACTGCTACGGTCGCAGGTTCGAATCCTGCCTCGGGCATGGATGTGTGTGATGTCCTTAGGATACTTAGGTTTAAGTAGTTCTAAGTTCTAGGGGACTGATGACCACAGATGTTAAGTCCCATAGTGCTCAGAGCCATTTGAAGCATTTGAACAATTGCAAGGAGGAAGCAATGTGCAACGGAATTTAATTCCTCGGTTCACAGAGGAGAAACAAGGAAGATCCCACACACAGAGCAAGTAACCGCAGAGTCAACACACAATCATTGCCTTGACACCGGCCATCCTATGGAATATAACAACACGGAGATTCTAGCTTGCACGTCCAGCTATTGGGATAGTGTTATTAAGGAGCTGTTGAAATCAAACTATCAAGCAACCTTATATACAAAGATGGTGGATTTTGTTTAAATGCTGCTTGGAATCCGGCTCTGTCTCTCATCAAAAAACAGAGGGACAGAATTAGTGCTACCTCACCTGTTGATTAATAGTCACTATCGATATTTCTGACGTTGGTTATCTTTTGTTGTGTGTTGACTCTGCGGTTACTTGT
The DNA here is from genome assembly GCF_023898315.1 of Schistocerca nitens. Taxonomy (NCBI): domain Eukaryota; kingdom Metazoa; phylum Arthropoda; class Insecta; order Orthoptera; family Acrididae; genus Schistocerca; species Schistocerca nitens. The sequence continues at coordinate 576,380,693 of NC_064617.1, forward strand.
TCTGTGTGTGGTATCTTCCTTGTTTCTTCTCTGTGAACCGAGGTATTAAATTCCCTTGCACATTGCTTCCTCCTTGCAGTTGTGCATTGAGAATGGCAGGATGTGCTCCTTTCGAAATATCGGCAGCAAACCCGTAAGTTATTTGAACATTCGATTCGCGGGAAAAGTTAAGGTCTCACAACCTGTATCTTATCCAACGGAAGAGCCAGCACAGTTCATGAATCTCGGAGACGTGCACATCGGACCCACAAAATAGTTCCTACCATTGAAAATAAAATTAATTACAAGCAAACATAGTCAATCAATCTGAGAGAAACGATAACTAAGGCATAACAATACATTAATCTGAGACATAAAGACCAGATGCTCTAAGGGAAACCTTGTGTGATCTAGATAACTAGAGGCAAAGCAGACGCTGCAGCTGGTCCCTTTGTCCCAACCAAGGAACTATACCAGTACTTCACTTTAGCGATAACCGTCACTGAGCCGGCCGGAGTGGCGGAGCGGTTCTAGGCGCTACAGTGTGGAACCGCGCGACCGCTGCGGTTGCAGGTTCGAATCCTGCCTCGGGCATGGATGTGTGTGATGTCCTTAGGTTAGTTAGGTTTAAGTAGTTCTAAGTTCTAGGGGACTGATAACCACAGCAGTTGAGTCCCATAGTGCTCAGAGCCATTTGAACCATTTTTTTCTATTACATGCAGGGAGAAGAAGAAGGGATATAATATTAAAAATATTATGATTTTTAAGTAACTGTGATTTTAATAAGTTTTGTAACTACATATAAATCTCTGGTCAAATGTAAGAGGGATCCTGAAGTGATGCTGAGCAGCAAGCTACCTTGCAATCCGATCTGCAGGAGTGGAACGGAAAAGTGAGCTAGAGAGCTACATTGTGATCTGATCCCTTATGATGGAGGAGAGTAATGAGCTAGTGAGCTACTGTGTGATCCAGTCAAAGAGAGTGGTGAGGAACAGTGAGCCGATGGATGGATTATGGTCTGATTGGTGAGAGTGGTGGGAGCACTGAGCTATTGGGAGGGGACGGGCGTGGGTTGCCTTGCAATATGATCCTACTGCGTGGTGGTTTAAGACTGCAGCTAACACGATCAATGATAACACATTCTGAGTGCGATGCTAAGAAGAAGTAAAAAATCACTCAACAATATGTAAATGCTTATTGAAATTCTGAAATTTGAGGCTTGCTTTTCAAATGAAGTGCAGAAAAGTGACGCTGGAATTGTTTTCTGCGTTAATATGCTGTTGTAAGAGAAAACTTCCTCGTGAGCATTGATAGCTGCGCAAATCAATGCAGCGGATTGCCATGTGAAGGTAATCGGGTTCAATTCACAGGAGGGCCAAAGGTCCTTTTTTTTTCCACTCAAGGACTGGGTGATGTGTTGTGCTTTCTTTCATACCATCATAATTGGTTCAGCTATTGAGATAGCTGAATGTGTATGGCCTGATAGCCAATAAATTTTAAAAAAATGGAGCATTCTTTATTATATGTTGTTTTCATGGATGAGAAAAGCTTCATTTAGAAGCAAGACATGCAAATCCACGTGTGCACATGGTCTATAACGGATTTTTTCTAACTTGGGAAACGTTTTCTGAAGAATGTGGCGTGAGGCGTCATTGCAGCATCCTACTGCAGAATTTTCATTCTGCTTATTACAGCCAGCAAGGAAACATTTTGAAATCAGATGAGCTACCATTCATTTTTTCTGAATCACCTTTTACCCACCGCTGGGAAAGATCTGGCACTGAATCAACTGAGAAGCAGACTGCCCATCTCTACTAGGAACCAAAGAGACACTGCTACGGGGACAGACTGTAGCACGTGTTGTTCATATTAAATCTTATGGTTTTGTTGTTTTGATTATAAGAAATTTTCTTTAAAAAATCTAAATTTCAGAACATTATTTAAAAAAATAGTTTTCATTATAAGTTTCATCACAAGTTTACAAGAAAATTGGAACTTACGATTTCATGACAGGGGAAAGTGTAACAGAGTTGAGGAGGAGCGTTCCGGCATCTAAAGTTTTAGAAATTTAGCACTCTGTAACACTACAAGGTTTATAATTGAAACAGCTACCAGCCATAATTCTGGTTTAAAAAGGTTTATTTTAAGGAAAGCATAGCGTGTTTCGATTTATTACAAATTCATTTTCAGACGATTGTTACATGTTTCCTTATTTTATTGTTAGGGCATTATTTTGTATTCGTTATTGGTTTGGTTTAGTGCTGTATGATTCTCTGTAACGAAATCGTCCTGTTTTAACATCAACACGTCTGTGGACGTGGTTCACTATTTGAGTGCGGTTCAGTTCGCTCGACAACGCTTTACACCACCCTATTCTCTATTTGATACTGTTTACGTTGCTCATCTGAAGCTGGACCGTGCTTTGTAAATGTTCGTCGTGTGTGCTGCCATTACACAGAGAACGGTGTGGTGTAAAGTCTTTTCCAGCGAACTGAACAGCACTCACATACTGCAAGTCCAAAAGTGCATTGATTTTAAACTTTATAACAAAAACACAAAATCAGAAAGAAGTGATGGTTTGATCCAAATAAACCTATTTAAATTATACTTGTGGCTGGTTCCTGTTTCAGTTATAAAACTTGTAAAATACTACATCAACATTTTGCATGTTGCAATTTACCATACACTCTTACCTGTTAAAGGAGGCGTTGCACGTGCAATCTTCACATTTGGAGGCAATACTGCACTCGTTTCTTTCAAACACCTCCGGATAATCTCTTAAATCTTGATATGACTGTACAACTCGTCGCCCCAGTTCTTCCACTATATCAACGGGAGTGCTGTACACTTCATTTTGGTGAGCTGACCCTAGATCGGAATTTCCAAAGCATGAAGCCAATAAAGTTCCAAATTTGAACAATAGTTTATTTCAATTTCTTTTTACCACAACTGGAGGACACGGAGGGGCCATCTTCACTTATCCGCCTTGGTTTGTATTGGTGCGTTGGATGTCGTCCTACATCAGTAGCAAAATTTTCCAGTGCCCCATGCACAACCAAGCATTTAGCACGTGCCCTAACTATGAGCAATGGCTTAAATTTGGACGCAATCGGATGCGGACTTAAACGAAAAGATTAAATTTCAAATAAATTTGTACTATCAACACAGGATTGAGCATGAGGGATTTTATCGCCTACGCCATCCCAAAAAATCCGCATTAGCTGAGCGTGCTGTTACCAGATAAACCTCTCACATGACTCGCACTAACGACTTCTACTACTATATAATTAAAGAAATGATCGAAATAAAAGTTACCGACAACGTCTTTAACAGAGACAGCGTTACCGTGATCACATGGTTGAAGCGGGCACATCGAACGCTGGGTCATCAAGTGCCCATATGTAGCGATATCGTGAGCAGTACCGTCACCGTTCATTTTCATTTAAGACCTTGAAATATTTCGAAAACTACAAATTGGATCAAAAAAAGTTATAATTCCAATTTGTTTGTCTCGGTGGGGGACATCCAGTGATACCACACTCGCCCCACCAACCCGCCACGTGCGTGGATGGCTGGGAGAAACTTTGAAACGTTCAATGGGAACCCCAGTTTTATATTGCAGATTACAATTTTACGGCAAAATAACATAAGTTTTATCTGTAGCATTTTCTTCGTTTCGCCACAATGGCGCTGTAATCGGAGGAATAGACATTGGTACACAATCGTAACTCACGACATCCTACTTTATGACCCTTGAATACCCAACGGCACGTGGGACCCCACCTCCGTGCGATGGTAGGACAGGCCAGTATTTCATTAAAAAAATGTTCATATGTGTCTGAATTCCTAAGGGACTAAACTGTTGACGTCACACACACACATCCCCAAGGGAAGACTCGAACCTCCGGCGTGAGGGACCGCGCAATCCGTGACATGCCCCCCCGACGCGAGGCCACTCCGCGCGGCGGTATTTCATAACTTCTAACTCGAAACCCCATTCGAAACGTTGTTTCATCCAGCGTATCGAACAGGGGACTACTCAACACCCCTCTGTTGTGGCTCTAGGCGTACGCTACTCCACTTTTGCAATTAGAGTAAGTGTTCAAACATAGTACCACCAACTTCAATATGTTTATTGACCCGCTTTTCAAATGACCGTACACAGGACAGAAGCATATCTGCGGAGAAGTCAGCACAAGAGTTTGTCTTGCAGGTGGACCATGTCTTCACTGCCAGTCGGCACTTGCTTATACACCTTATCTTTTACATACCCCGACAGAAAGAAATACGGTGGCGTCAAATCCGGCGACCTAGCGGGACAATTAATAGGGCCAACCCTGCCGATCCAGCGACCACCGGCCGGAGTGGCCCAGCGGTTCTAGGCGCTACAGTCTGGAACCGCGCGACCGCTACGGTCGCAGGTTCGAATCCTGCCTCTGATATGGATGTGTGTGATGTCCTTAGGTTAGTTAGGTTTAAGTAGTTCTAAGTTCTAGGGGACTGATGACCTCAGAAGTTAAGTCCCATAGTGCTCAGAGCCTTTTGAACCTTTTTTTTTTTTTTTCCGGCGACCAGAGTAAACGCGGTCTAATACCTCTCGTACTTCAGTTACGTAATGCGCTGGCTAGCTGTCATGCTGAAACCACATACGTTTTCGAACGTCCTGGGACACATCCTAGAGTACCACCGGTATTCCCTGTTCCAAGAACATTCAATATTTGCATCCATTCGATGTGTCGTCGATAAAATATGGACCAATGAACTTGTTCATCATGACGCCACAGCATACATTAACCGAACAAGAACGTTGATGGTCAACTTACGGTAACCAGTTGGGACTGTCTCCACTCTAGTAATGCATGTTACACCGGTTAACGGTACCATAGTTTCTGAATGTAGACTCATCGGAAAATATTCCCTCGGCAAGGAAAGTGGGGGCAGTCTGCATTTGTTGACTTCACCATTCACAGCCGGTTATACGAGAACTCGATGCACTGACACGTGGTAAGGATGATGCTTCTGACGTTGCAGTATTGTGACAATACTGCCTACGGACATACCAGAATCTCAGTGAAATTGACGGATGCTTATCCGCGGGTTGTGGTGCACTGCTGCTGATACAGCTATTTCATTAGCTTCTCTTGTAACACGTTTGCTTCGTTTCCTTTTGCCGGTCTGTACGCTGACATCAGACATAAAGGCGTTCACAAACTTCTAAAAGAATGAGAGTGAGCATTCTTTGGAAAACGCTCAGCATACAAGGTTCCAGCAGTCTCAACATTTCTTCTACATTCTGTGTAAGTCAGGGTCATTTCAATTTTTTCTTCTGTGGTTGCAACTTTCATCGTCCACTTGCACGTCCTTTCTCCAAATGATAGGTAGGTGTGGAAGCAATAAACACTGCACAAATGCTGTAATGTTTAGAGCCGCTAGCTGTTCTACGTCCGCACGATACGTGAGCTCCGGTCGCAGTGCACTGCATACTATGATACGTCGTAGTCCGCTAAAAGGACACGGTGGCGCGTCGAGTAGTCCCCTGTTCGATACGTCGGAATAATACAACGTTGTGAATGTGGTTTCCAGTTAGAAGTTATTAAATATTGGCCTGTCCTACCCTCGCAGTGTGGTGGTGGGGGTCCCACGTGCCATTCGATATTCAAGAGCCATTAACTAGCGTGAAGGAAGTTACGGTTGTGTACCCATTTCCATAGTCCGCAGCTCGTGGTCGTGCGGTAGCGTTCTCGCTTCCCACGCCCGGGTTCACGGGTTCGATTCCCGGCGGGGTCAGGGAATTTTTCTGCCTCGTGATGACTGGGTGTTGTGTGATGTCCTTAGGTTAGTTAGGTTTAAGTAGTTCTAAGTTCTAGGGGACTGATGACCATAGATGTTAAGTCCCATAGTGCTCAGAGCCATTTGATTTGAACCCATTTCCATACCTCCGATTACAGCACCATCTGTGACGAAAGAAAGAAAATGCTTTAGACAAAATGTATGTAGATTTTGACGTAAAATCTTAATCTGCAATAAAAAAAACGTCGGTTCTCATTGAAGAGTTCAAAGTTGTCCCCTGCCAGCAAGGCACTGCGTGGGGTGGCGGGTAGAGTGTGGTATCGTTATATGTCCTCCGAGACAAACAAATTGGAATTACAACTTTTTCTGATCCGATGCGTAGTTTTCAAGATATTTCAATGTCTTCAGTTAAAATGAACACCCTGTATAAGTGTGTACCAGCAGCCCGTCAGTACTCATTCCACTTGACAACGGGCAAGGAATACTTGGTTAACATTTAACCACTTGACGCTGCTGTAAGGCCGAGAACATTTTCTTCTACAGTTAGTTTTGTTTGAATTTCCTGTGCAGGTCTCTTTACGTTCGTAAAAAACTATCACATCTTCCTACTGATCTGTAAACAGTCCATAGCGTCTGAAACCTGGTAGTCAGGGAGAGGTAGGATAAGGCAACGATTGTGGATGGGGCCATAATCAGCTACGGTTGGCTACAGTAAACACATACACTTTATTTGAGGAAACAATTTTCAACTCAACAGCTGAAGGCCTGAATTACAAGTGAGGATGGCAATTACGCATTAAAAATACTAAAACCTTTACTAAACAATCTTAACAAACTGTAACAAGCTGTGGTGACGGCTGAAGGCCTTATCAAGATAGAACTGAAAATTATTTGTGGACTGAAAGCCACAGTCAATGTGAATGAATTTTATCCAATGTGGATGCTGTTGAACTCCGTGACTGTTCCGTTATAGGATGTGGAAAAATTTCCGATACCAGTCAAAAAAATGGCTCTGAGCACTATGGGACTCAACATCTTAGGTCATAAGTCCCCTAGAACTTAGAACTACTTAAACCTAACTAACCTAAGGACATCACACACACCCATGCCCGAGGCAGGATTCGAACCTGCGACCGTAGCAGGCCCGCGGTTCCGGACTGCAGCGCCAGAACCGCACGGCCACCGCGGCCGGCCCCGATACCAGTCAGAATAAAAGGTTATTTATTTATCACACGACCGGGTTCGGGCTTGAGCCCATCTTCAGGTGTTTATACATTCATGTACATGTTTATTTGCTGAAGATCACTGTATAAATACAAAAAAATTATTTGCTGGTGACTAAACAGGTACAAGTGGGACAATTGTAAGTGGCAAGACAGCATTTGCCACTTACTATTGTCCCACTTGTATCTGTTTAATCACCAGCAAATAATTTTTTTATTTATACATTGATCTAACTTTGTATTTTTACACTGATACAGTGACATATAGATTGGATAGTATGAGCGAAAAATTGCAGCTTTGTCTTACACCCTTTTAAAGCCGAGCACTCCCTATTTGGTCATCCACTCTTACTATTTCCTCCTGGTTATTGTAAATACTGTATATCACCCGCCTTCTCCTACAATTTACCGAAATTTTTCTCAGAATTTCGAACATCTTGTACCATTTTATAATGTCGAACGCATCTGTCAGGTCGACAAATCTTTTGAATGTGTCTTGATTTTTCTTCAGTCTTGCTTCCACTATCAACAGAAAAGTCAGAACTGCCTCTCTGGTGTCTTTCCCTTTCCTAAAGCCAAAGTGATCGTCGTCTAACACATCCACAACTTCCTTTTCCATACTTCTATTATTCTTATCACCAAGTTGGGTGCATTAGGTGTTAAGCTGACTGTGCGGTAATTCTCGCACATGTCGACTCTTACAATCTTTGGCAGTGTGTGGATGATGTTTTTCCGAAGGTATTTTGGTATATCGCTCGTCTCATGCATTCCGCATACCAACATGATTAGTCGTTTTGTTGTAACTTCCTCCAACGATCTTAAAAATTCCAATGGGATGTTTTCTCTATCCCTTCTGCATTATTTAAGTCTTCCAAAACTGTGTTCTGATTCTAATGCTGAATCTTGTATCTCTTTGCTATCGACTCCTGTTTCTTCTTCTGTCACGTCATCAGACACGTCCTCCCAATCATAGAGGCATTCAGTGTTCGGCTTCCATCTATTCGCTCTCTTCTCTGCTTTTAACAGAGGAATTCCCGTTGAGCACTTGATGTTACCGCCCTTGCTCTTAATTTCACCAAAGGCTATTTTGAATTTTCTGTGTGCTAAACCATTCTTTCCGAAAATCATTTATTTTTCGTCTTCTTCATTTTTCACGCATCCATTTCGCCTTACCTTCCCTGCAGTTTCTACTTGTTTCATTCCTAAGCCAGTTGTATTTCTGTACTCCTGAATTTCCCTGAACATTTTTATACTTCCTTCTTTCGTCGGTGAACTGAAGTATTTCTTCTGGCCGGCCAGAGTGGCCGTGCGGTTCTAGGCGCTGCAAAAAAATTGTTCAAATGGCTCTGAGCACTATGGGACTTAACATCTTAGGTCATCAGTCCCCTACAACTTAGAACTACTTAAACCTAACTAACCTAAGGACATCACACACATCCATGCCCGAGGCAGGATTCGAACCTGCGACCGTAGCAGTCCCGCGGTTCCGGACTGCAGCGCCTAGAACCGCACGGCCGCAGCGGCCGGCCTACGCGCTGCAGTCCGGAGCAGAGCGACCGCTACGGTCGCAGGTTCGGATCCTGCCTCGGGCATGGATGTGTGTGATGTCCTTAGGATAGTTAGGTTTAATTAGTTCTAAGTTCTAGGCGACTGATGACCTCAGAAGTTAAGTCGCGTAGTGCTCAGAGCCATTTATTTCTTCTGTTATCTACGGTTTCTAGGCAGTTGCCCATATTCTTCTTTCCAACTTCTGTGACTGCCCTTCCTCTTCAACTGAACTGTCCATCGAGGTATTCATTATCGCAGTATCTAGAGTCCGAGGGAACTTGAAGGACATCGCTTCATTCCTTAGAGCTCCCCTATCCAATTTCTTTGCGCAATTATTCTTACCGACTAGTCAATTCAGCCTATTCTTCATCATTGCTAAATTATGATCTGGGTCTATATCTGCTCCTGAGTACGCCTTACAATTCAATATGTGATTTCGGAATCTCTGTCTGATCAAGATGTAATGTAACTGAAATCGTCTCATATCTCCCTGCATTTTCCAAGTAAACCTCGTTCTCTCCTGGTTCTTGAACAGAGTATTCGCTATTACTACCTGAAATTTGTTGCACATCTCAATTAGTCTTTATCATTCTTGCTACCATACCCATGTTGTCCCATCTCTCATTCTTCTAAGCCTGTTCCTACAACGGCATTTCAACTCCCATGACTATTAGATTTTCATCTCTCTTTACGTACTGAATTAGGGGGGGGGGGGGGGGGGCTGGAGCATAGGAGAGACCATCATGACACTTTTCCAATTACAAGTCACTTGTCCTTCGGATTTCATGTGTATTTCATGCAGTGGTTCCCATTGCCTTCTGGTTCCTGACACCGTTTATCACTGTCGATTCTTCTACCATTAGGGGCTGTTTCCCACCCCAAGCCGGCCGGTGTGGCCGAGCGGTTCTAGGCGCTTCAGTCCGGAACCGAGCGACTGCTACGGTCGGAGGCTCGAATCGTGCCTCGGGCATAGATGTGTATGATGTCCTTAGGTTAGTTAGGTTTAAGTAGTTCTAAGTCTAGGGGACCGATGACCTCAGATGTTGTCCCATAGTGCTTAGAATGCACGTATGAATTCTCATATACTTTCTCTATCACTTCATCTTCTGCTTGCGACGTCAGCCTGTATACCCGATCTATTGTTGTCGATGTTGGTCTGCTGTCGACTCTGATGAGAATAAGCCTGTCACTGAACTGCTCGCAGTAGCTCACTCTCTGCCTTACCTATCTGTTACAACGAATCGCACTCCCGTTATACCATTCCGTGTCCGCACCGATAGCTGAGTGGTCAGCGTGACGTTTTGCCGTCCTACGGATCCGGGTTCGATTCCTGGCTGTGTCGTCGGAGATTTTCTCCGCTCAGGGACTGGGTGTTGTGTTGTCTTCATCATCATTTCATCCCGATACGGCGTCGACAGTAGTAAGACCTGCACCAAGGCGGCCGGACCTGCCCCGTAAGGGGCCTCCCGGCCAGTGACGTCAAACGCTCATTTCCATTTCCATACCATTTCGTGCTGCTGTTGATATTATCCTATAATGATCTGACGAGATATCCTTGTCTTCTTCCCATTTCACTTCTCTGAACTCCACCATATGCAGATTGCGCCTTTACATTTCCCTTTTCAGATTTTTTGGCTTCCCTACCACGTTAAAACTCCTTATATTTCACGCTTACTTTCACAGAACGCCACCCTTTCGTTGGTTACTCAATCTTTTCTCGTGGTCACCTCCCTCTTGGCAGTTCTCCCGGAGATCCTTTGGGGGGGGGGGGGGGGGGGGGCTGGAGCATAGGAGAGACCATCATGACACTTTTCCAATTACAAGTCACTTGTCCTTCGGATTTCATGTGTATTTCATGCAGTGGTTCCCATTGCCTTCTGGTTCCTGACACCGTTTATCACTGTCGATTCTTCTACCATTAGGGGCTGTTTCCCACCCCAAGCCGGCCGGTGTGGCCGAGCGGTTCTAGGCGCTTCAGTCCGGAACCGAGCGACTGCTACGGTCGGAGGCTCGAATCGTGCCTCGGGCATAGATGTGTATGATGTCCTTAGGTTAGTTAGGTTTAAGTAGTTCTAAGTCTAGGGGACTGATGACCTCAGATGTTGTCCCATAGTGCTTAGAGCCATTTAAACCATTTTTTGAACCCAACTCAAAGGTAAAAGATTTTCCTAAAACTCTGTCCGCTCCTCCGCCCTCTTCGACAAGGCCGTTGGCAGAGCGACGCTTTTATGTCATGCTGGAAGTCTTCGGCGAAACTGCTAATGATTTTATTCAAAATTTTAGGAGTGGCGTGGTTCAGACCCGGGACCGAGAACGTTTTGATTACTGTTCACAGATGCTACCTCTTTGTGTTCCTTTTTCTTCTTCATTTTGTTCGTCATTGTTCTTGACATTTGATCTGAGCGGACGTCACATGACCACCCCTTCAAGTTTATTGTTGAATGCTTCACTCATCTTGTTTGTTACAATTATTTTTGCAGACAGCAGACAGCCTTGTGGCCAAATACGTTGAGTTACAGTGTGGTGCTACACACAAAGTCACAGAGAGTATTGAACAGCTGCCCAATATAGTGGGGAAACATGAAACCTCACCGTGAATGTCCTCCTGGCTGTTATCGATAAATTCTGTGTCGGCTAGAACAGGTTAAGTTGACCATTGACCTACACCTTTTCACCTCCCTATTCAATTGAAGCTATAGGTAACGTTCAGTCACATCGATTATCAGTATCGTACAAGGATGTGCTCTGAACTAGAAGGTAAGACAATTTACCATATGATCATTCTGAGGATTATCATCATCTTTCCTAGAACAAAAATTGATACAAACTAATATTTTTCAATGCTTCGCTAAGAAATTAATCATTACTTACAGCGTATACTAGAGCAATAAAAAGATCTTTCCTGCCATTGACACCTTCCTGTTCTCCATTTCCTTCAGTAGTGACGTATAGTACTTTTAGGAAGGTAATGTGAGTATGAATTAGAGCTGCAGTGCAAGTTTCGTTCCTTACTAATGTACTGAACGTCTATGACAGCATATTGTCTTGCTTCGTTTTCGTCTTCCTCTCAGACTCTGACATTTTATCTGACACGTATTTCGAGAGACTCGATCTATGGACTCGCCTTTGTGGAAGAGATTACTAAAACATCTCACTGCTGTAGTGCTCTACTCACAAATAGGTGATTAGAATGATAGTGGTGAACACACATTACTAGCATTCGGAAGGGGAGGCAGTGTCGAATAGCTCCTCGTCATCAGATCATATGCCAGACCAGGTGTCAGTACCAGTGTACGCTTGTAGTGAGAACATTCGACCCCTTTGTATTTGCTTTGCCTGCACGATGCTGAAGAAGAGTTGTGGTAGTCTAACAGTGCCATTCGAGAGAATTAGGTTAAGTGACGGTGTAGGATTTTGCATTCTTATTTCTCCCTCGTCGTCGTCAACAGTATAAACGCATTACTGTGCTGCACCAACAGAATCTTTTCTTGTGCAGCAAGAAACATCACACTTTTCGTCACGGCACCGTTTGCATTCCTTCTACGTAACATTTGCGTCGCCTGATTGTCACTAATGGCTGCATCGGTAGCACCAAAAACATACGTGTTACATCGCGAATTGGTACATCCGGCAGTGATACGGCCAAAAATTAATCCGCGCAGCATAAAAGATCTCGGGGATTTATGAACACGCCACGTGGACTTCAATCAACAAAACTTCCCTAGTTCGGCAAATGCCGATACTCCGAATCGGGAGCCGTTTATAATGCGTTACGATGTGAATAAATCCATTTTTGACATCTCGGGACGTCCAATACGCGATAATAATAAATTAAACGCGTTTCCGGAACGGCCTGTTGGGCGATTAATATTAATCCACTGACAAAAAGAGAGCAAAACGGTAGCTCAGAGTTAAATGCTCCCTATTCAGGAAGAGATTTAACGCGAAAATACGATTCGGTAGAACGAGATGAAAGCACGGCGTAAAACCTTTCTAAAAATGCTTTCGTTTTTTTTCTGGCTTCACTTTATGGTCGAGTGTACTGCTCAATATCATCATAAATCCTAGTACACCCACTGTGCGGAAGCCGATGGCACATCCATAGCAAGTCGTTTGTGATGTTTATCCCCCGCCAAGCATGCTCTTCAATTTGAAGAGATGTATCTCGCCGGCTGGAACAAACATCTGCTCCAGTGGGTATTATCAAACTGTGTAATTTTCTATCAAAAAATGGTTGACTTTTATTTGAGGACTCTTTCGCTGTAAGCATTAACTTCCAATAGACCTTTTGTAACTGCGATGAAAATCTAGAAAGTCTGGTTCGCTATGGCTCTTTCTTAGTTAACTGAAATATTTTTGAGCCTATGAGGACTTCCTGATGACAGCTTTCATCCATTTGTTTTTATTCAATATCTTTTTAATGTCGGGCGCTTTAGGAAATAACTATTAAAAATTCAAATTAGTCAGTAAAGAGAACTTAATGAATGTTGCATCCCGTGCTTTGATTCATATTTTCTAATCAGGGTGAAACAAATAGAGGCGATGGAAGTCCAATGTTTAGCGTAAAGTCGGTTAAAAAGTGAACAGTACAGGAGGAGGGTAAACTGGAAATCGTGCAAGAAATATTTGCAGCATTAACGTTTTGAATGAAGAAAAAAGTTTTTGACGTGGAGAAGAATATCAGACGAAACATTGCCCAACACTCTGGTAACATACGTAGTGTCGCTAGTGAGCTCGATCAACAGTCGGATGATATAAGTAGTTTTCTTAGTGAGTTCAAAAAAGAGTATGGTAACGAAAGTAGTTTCGCTGATGACCTCAACAAAATCTATAACATAAGCAGTTCAGCTAGTGAGCTCAAACAACGATCTGGTAACATACATAGTTTCGCTAGTGACATCAGACATCAGTCTCGTAACGTAAATAGTTTGGCTAGTGAGTTCAGAAGCCTCAAATCTGAAATTGAAGAAAAACTTCCACACGAAGCTTCTGACCTGAAAAAAAAAAAATTATCTGAATAAGATACGCAAATGTTTGGAGATAAAATCGGGGACAACATTTCGCAAGGTGAGATAAAATGTAAATAAATCTTCAGAATATGTAAAAAGCGGATTAAGGTAGAGGATTAAATGGATGGATGTTGAAACGAAACAGATGACAGATAAATTAAGCGGTGTGTTTGCAAAATGGAGCAGAAGGTTACCGCTGTTGAATCAGTATCCAAAAATAAACATGTGGTTCTTCTGGCGAAAGAAGTAAGTATGCACTGTTTGAAGTTGACGATAGAAGTTAATGTTTTACTGACAAGGGAACCTCCCCATCGCACCCCCCTCAGATTTAGTTATAAGTTGGTAGAGTGTATAGGCCTTGAAAAACTGAACACAGATCAATCGAGAAAACAGTAAGAAGTTGTGTGGAACTATGAAAAAATTGAGCAAAATATACAAACTGAGTAGTCCATGCGCAAGATAGGAAACATCAAGGATAGTGTGAGCTCAGGAGCGGCGTAGTCCCGTGGTTAGCGTGAGCAGCTGCGGAACGAGAGGTCCTTGGTTGAAGGATTCCCTCGCGTGAAAAGTTTAATTTTTTATGTTCTCGTCACTTTTTGGGCCGGCCGCGGTGGCCGTGCGGTTCTAGGCGCTCCAGTCCGGAGCCGCGCTGCTGCTACGATCGCAGGTTCGAATCCTGCCTCGGGCATGGGTGTGTGTGATGTCGTTAGGTTAGTTAGGTTTAAGTAGTTCTACGTTCTAGGGGACTGATGACCACAGCAGTTGAGTCCCATAGTGCTCAGAGCCATCACTTTTTGGGAGTGATTATCACATCCACAAGAAAACCTAAATCGGGCAAGGTAGAAGAATCTTTTTACCCATTCGCCAAGTGTACAAGTTAGGTGGGTCGACAACATATTCCTGTCATGTGACGCACATGCCGTCACCACTGTCGTATAGAATATATTAGACCTGTCTCCCTGTGGAGGAATCGGTTGACCTATGACCTTGCGATCAAATGTTTTCGGTTCCCATTGGAGAGGCACTTCCTTTCGTCTACTAATCGCACGGTTTTGCGGTGCGGTCGCAAAACACAGACACTAAGCTTATTACAGTGAACAGAGACGTCAATGAACGAACGGACAGATCATAACTTTGCGAAAGTAAAGAATGTAAACTTTTCACTCAGGGAAAGACTAGAATGGTTCAAATGGCTCTGAGCACTATGGGACTTAACATCTGTGGTCATCAGTCCCCTAGAACTTAGAACTACTTAAACCTAACTAACCTAAGGACATCACACACATCCATGCCCGAGGCAGGATTCGAACCTGTGACCGTAGCAGGAAGACAAGAATCAAGGACCTCTTGTTCCGCAGCAGCTCACGCTAACCACGGGACCATGGCACTCCTGAGATCACACTATCCTTGACGTTGCCTATCTTGCGCATGGACTACTAAGTTTGTATATTTTGCTTATTTTTTTCATAGTTCCACACAACCTCTTCCTGTTTTCTCGATTGATCTGTGTTCAGTTCTTCAAGGCCTATCCACTGTGCCAACTTATAACTAAATCTGAGGCGGGTGCAATGGGGAGGTTCCCTTGTGAGTAGTTTACATCAGCATCACAGTAGATTGTCGAGTGTAGTAAACAACATATGAATAGCACTATTCCTGATGAATGTGGTTTTGACCGATTAATGTAAATTGCCTTATATCACTGTCGGTTTTTGTGATTTAATTCTGTAGATAATGTGCATCCAAAAGAGTTTTGGAATGATTTTAAAAATGTTTTGGTTAGATTATGGACTCAATGTGCATATGGTGCTATTGACTGGGCGACCCTGTAAGGTGGCATAGTCTCCTGACCTTCATTTCTTACATTTTCGAACCTCACCATCATATTCTGCGTATCAAGACGTTTCATTCGATCCCAAACTCGATAGGGGAGAGTCAGTTTTACATATTTACACTTAATCGATATGCAAACCTAATAAAAAAATCGTAAGTGCACACCGAGATAAAAAGTCCCGGCTCGCGTACACAAACATTGTTCGGCGGAGGCAACCAGCCCACTGGAAATTCCATAGAAGGGTGAGTTAGCACACAGCTGCGCCTGCCGGCCGACCGCCTAGAGACCAAAACAGTTTTTGCCAGAGAAAAGGGATAATGGTATGTGTTCACCTTAAAAGCAAACCGCGCTGTATTGTTTGCGAGAGCCCCAGCATACACATATTTGACAGACCTAGTGCGCAGTGTCAGAGTTCTCACAGGTGGACAGTAAATGCCTAACTCAGATGCTATATATTACCGGATTGGTCGGCTTAAACGGAGCGCCATTCTCCCGTTTGTAGGAGTAACTCTGATTGGCGGACTATTTATAACGCAATGAGCCGGAGGAGTGAGGGAAAGACAGCGGATCAGATACCCTTTTGCTTTTTGCATGAAGAAGGGTCATTCCAGTGATGCTCTTGAAGTGAGAACACGTAGCGGGAGCGAGTGCGCTCGGCGTGCGTGTGCACAGAGAGCGAGGAACAAAGTCTCTACTCAGTATTGCACAGAGAGAGCACCTCTGTCACTAGTGAATCGGAGTGATACTCTATATTGAGTGGCGCGCGATTAAGCATTTGTTCACTGTGTTGGCCACATTACATTTCTCATGCGACAGCCTCGACCATACTTAGGAAAATTCAATCAGATAATTATTCAAGTTGAGTACACACAGCTCTCAGCGATTCTGCTGAGTAAATAACATTCTTAAACCAAAGGGATAAAAGAGTTTTCCTACACTTTGTATATAAATTTCATTAACATGATTCCTATCCATAAGAGGTAACCTCCTATTCCGAAAAGAGCCCGGAAATTTGTGTATCAGTTTATAAATAAAAGTTTCACTTGATTTTCTCAGATTTTGCAATAAATAATATTTTCCGTTGAAACGCGTACGTTTCATATGTATTCATTAACAGCGATGGCGAGGCATGACAGAATCTCTGACCAGAGAGATATTTATCGTTGCTAGTCTGCGCTTGACCGCGCGAGAGTTCAGCAGTGTGTGTGGAGTGGGCAGAGAGAGTAGTTCAGTTGCGAGTGGCACTCTGTCTGCAGTAGTAGTCTGGTGCAGTTGCGTGTAGCGAGTGGACGGTTGTACTGAGCGGGCGTCGGCGGCGTGCTCTCCTTGCATCTCTGGTCACGATTCAGGACGAGGTATATTGTTACAGAAGGTAATGAAGCAGCATTGCGCTCAGCTAATAACATATGTTAATTGTAATTAATTTGTTCAAGAATTGCCCCAATAATAATTTTCTTTTAAAGTAACTGTTTTAAACAAAAAGATTCATTTCACGTTAAATAATACTTCCCATGCATTCCCTCCAAGAATCAAAATTAAATGTGGGCCAGCACTGCACTGAGCTGTGCCGAAAAATAAGAGCAGATGTAGATGCAGTTTACTGAGGTAAGAATTTTGGTTTCTCTATTCAGGTTTAATTATTTCATAGGGCCGAAGGTCAGCGCAGCTGCCCTTATAAAATTTATCAGGTTCATCTTAACGTTAATTTAGTGGGGACTTAACATTTTTGCACATTTTTGTTATCATTGAGTTTTATTACTGTGGGAAGCTAACATTTGGCACTATTTGCATTTTTATTCAATTATTGTCATATAAAATTTCAGCGGGGAGGTTACACTTGGCGACATCCGGACCAGGATCGTATTTCTTTGAGAATCTTCTGATAAGTAGTTAGATATCTGCTCTTATTTACTAAATATAATTAGCCTATGGCGCAACGCTTTTACTAATTTTGTGACTTTCTTCCACAGATCATCGGCAATTCGTTGCTCTTTGTTGTATTTGTATTTGTTGGATTTTGCATTGTCTTTGTCTCATTTGTGAATAATTGTGACTAGTGTAAAAATGCCGCGAAAGACTGTTAATAGTGCATCGCGAGGTATAATGAGTGAAATGGTCGACTTAAACAACTTGACCGATAGTACTTGCGACGCGCAGTGTAATGATGACAATCCTCCGTTTACTGACAATCAATACGTACCGACCACTAATAATGATTTTGATCTTAGTGATGAACAGACGAATTCAATTGTGTCCTCTGTTAATTTGACGACAATTGATGACGCGGGACGTTCTGTTGCAATGAGCGCTGCCCCGCTTAACACAAGCGGTTTGCAAAATTCACGTGACGAACAGACGAATTTTTATAATGAAAATGAACAGGATACTCAAAGTAGGGCAGATTTACTTGATTCCAAGGTAGTGACTAACAGTGCACGTCCGATTAGCAAACATTTTCAAGAATCACAGAATATCCAAATGGACACACAAAACGTGACAATTGCAGTTACGCCATCAAACAATACAGAGAATAGAGTAGGTAATATTGGCTTGGATCAAATTATGGCAGTATTGCTACAGTTTAAGAATGAAGATCTAACAACTTAGGGAAGATTTCAAACAACAGAGTGAAAAACAAGACAACCTTAGTAAAAAACTAGATAACAATTCCAAACAACTTAAAGAAGATCTCAAACAACAACTTAATGAAAATAACGAAAATCTCAAACAACAGCTCAATGAAAAATTAGACAACAGTTCCAGACAACTTAGTGAACAGATTAGAGCCGTTGCCGCGCAGTGTCATGATACTAAGGAACAGTTACGCGAGGAAATTGAGGCTTGTGCTAGGAAAAGTAGCGAAGAAATTAGATCTGTTGCTCAGGAATTAAGGGATATGCAAACAGCTACAACAGAAACACTTAGAGACGAAATTAGTGCAGTCGGTAAACAATGCTCTGAGAAGGCAACACAATTACGCGACGAGTTTAAGTTAATGACAGCAGAATTTTCGCGCACAATGGATGCAAAGATAGACGCGAAATTCGACCAACAGAACACTCAAATTGACGAACGTTTTAATCTTCACCTACAAAACAGTGATACGCGTTTCCGTAAATTTATACAGGATCAGAATAAAGTAAAACGACAAGTAATGGAAACAATCACAGCACAGAGACAAGAAGACAAACGTAAATTGTTCGCGAAAGCAAAAACATACGTAGACAACAATATTGCTACAGTGTCCGACGAAATTAATACCATCAAACAGTTGAACACAGAATTACGTGATGAAATTTCCGATCTTAAATCGAAAACAGACACACACACAACAGACTTTCAGACAGTGACAAACAGACTCGAACAATTAGAGCTAACACAGGATTCTGATGTCATCAAAGCTGACGTTAAAAAATTGAGCGAAATCACCTGTAAAATACAAAAGCAAATTAATGCTTCTGACACTAAAACCGATGATCAGGTAAAGATACTGACTGAAAAATGTGATGAATTGGCCAGTCGTATTGATGTTATTGAAAGTAATAATGACTGTAAATCAGACGATACTGCACCGATTTTGTTTAACCATACACCTGAATTCCAAAATTTACAGCAGACAATCAATGAGATCGATTCGTCTAATAACACATTACGTAGAAAATTATCAAGTTTACAGCAAGAGGTAACAGAGATAAAAAATATTTCGGTTAATAACACGTCACAGCATACGGCGAATTCCGAACATTTCTCACACTTACACAGCCAGTATAATTTAGGTAATCAACAAAGAGTACATGAGTTAGATTCCGAACAGTCTCAGTCAAATAGATTCTCATACAATCATGAACCTGTTCCGTCATACAGAGACGATAATTTTGATTACAAACATTTTCTGTCAGTGAGAAAATTTAAAGTATTTAAAAACGATAGAACACAGATTCACCCTCTGGATTGGATACAACAATTCAGCTTTGCTTTCGGCCCGTAACACACAAACTTGAATTTATTTGCAGTTTTCTGGAAGGCGAACCGGCAACTCGTATGAGACCGATCACGAGACAATGTTATTCAGTAGAAGAATTTCAGAATGCTTTTCTGTCAGCGTATTGGTCGAAGACGACACAGCGCGGAATTAAGGATCAATTAATTAGTTTACCAAATTATGAGAACTCGAATTTTCCCAGTGTCACACAATTTTTTGAGCATATGGTCCAACAAAACCAGTACCTAAGTGAACCATACAGTGAATCTGCACTTATTCAACTATGTATCTCTAAATTACCACGGTCATTAAGAGTGTCACTTTTAACGGGCCAGCAGAAGGAAAACATTTCGGCATTCAGAGATCTGTCACAGCTTTTGGAAGTATAGCAAATGGGTTATTCCTTTATTAACAAAAATTTTTCTTATAATAACCAAGGTCAACAAACGTACAGCAATTACGATCAGCCACGTAAATTCAATAGCAAAGGTAACAGACGCTTTAGGAACGACAACCACCAGAACTTTAATAGCAGACAAAATTTTGATTATCAGTATCGACAAAATTATCAGCAGGAAGAACCACATTTTAGTAACAATAGACGTTTTTCACCACAACAGCATGAAAGTCAGCCGGTTAGCATACCTAACCAACAATGCAGTCTACAAGGTCAACCAAACTTTAATGTTTCGCCACGTGCACGTATAGTCCCAGCTACAACAAATAGTAACGCACGGCAGCAAGGAAATAACTACGTGCAGAAAACACAGTATTTCAATTCCTAGCGCAATGCACCGTATAGGAATGACTATCACGACAGACGTAAACATAATGAACACAATTTTCAGCGTACGTTCAATAACAGTCGGTCTTACCAGCAGCAAAATGATCAGCAACAACATATTCGTATGAATGAACCCGACAGTAGGTATCATCCAGAGCGTAATGCGTCTGGAAGAAATAACAGAACAGTTCAAATAGTGGAAATTCCACAGCATCTTCCCGAAAATATTAACACGTCAGATAGAATTTGACTAGATACTGTACAGGTCGCATCTTCAAGTAACACAAGCACTACTTTTGACACGCAGAATGTTGTTCACGAAAATGTTATTAATTTTGACGATCTCAGAGACACCCTTTTGCTGGAAAGACCAGTTGTTCAAAAAACTATTTCACGCCCTGTCATCGAAATTAAAATTGGTTCATCGAAATTTTCAGCAGTAATCGATTCCGGATCACCTATGTCAGTAATAAATGAAGAAACTTTCAACGAGTGTAACAAAGAGATTGCCTATCCTACGTTACTATTAGGCAAAACGAAAGTAAAAGGAGCAGTATCGAGTAAAGGAGTAGATGTAAAATTACAGACGCATTTATCATTTTGTATTGCAGGTCACACATTTCACTCAAATTTTTGGATTGTTCCTTTATTGACAACAGACGTTATTTTAGGTACTAATTTTCTGGTACAACACGACGCAGTTTTTGATTTTCAAAATTCCTATTTAATGCTAAAGGATGAAAATGTACAATTGGCTTTAGAATTTCAGCACTCTTTATCTGCGGAGGAGCAAACAATTAATTGTACAGAGGTCATTTCCGTATCACGTAGCATAGACTGTAATTCCACATTGTTCACAGATATGTACGTACATAACTATAATACTCCAGACGAAGCTGACTACGACGTTATACAGATGATTTCTGATAAAGTAAAACAAAGCAGTGCAAATACAGACGACGAACGCACGCAACTACACAAAATTCTTTTACAGCAAGCTCCAGTTTTTGACAACGTTCCTGGTGCTATGTCCGGTTTTATGTATGAATTTCAAGTCAAACAGCATGATAAATTTAAAGCCAAGCATTATCCCATTCCATATATCCATAGAGAACAAGTTAAGAAAGAATTGCAAGATATGCTCGACCAAGAAATTATTGAACCGGCAGTTAGTCCGTATATAAACCCGCTCCATATTGTTAAGAAAAAAGACGGTTCACTTCGCCTCGTACTTGATTCACGTCACATCAATGACATAATTATTAATGAAACAGATTGACCACAGACATTAGAGGAACTACTACAGAAATTTCACGGTACTGCTAGTTATTCTACATTAGATCTGAAATCGGGATTTTGGCAAATTGAACTCCATCCGAACTGCAGAAAGTACATAGCATTTCTCTGTTTTGGTGACTGTTATCAATTTTGTAAATTACCATTCGGTTTAACTATTTCTTCAGCAGCTTTTATTCGCGGTTTGAACACAATACTTCAGACAGAACTTAAAGACAGAATCACAACGTACGTAGACGACATTCTTATTGCAGAAGCTAACTGGACTGAACACAATCTGATTCTTGAACAACTGTTGCAGACTTTTCGTGCACAAGGAGTCACAGTTAATCTCAGTAAATCGCATTTTGCCAAAACTTCTATAAAATTTCTTGGACATGAAATTTCAGCAGAAGGCATTGCGCCTGACCCGGAAAAACTACAAGCTTTACGTGACATTACTGTTCCTACGACGAAAAAACAACTACGCAGCTTTTTGGGTTTAATTAACTTTTTTCGTAAATTTATTCATTACTCTGCTTTAGATACCCCCAGATTATGTCAATTGACAGGTAAAAACACTGTTTGGTCCTGGGATAAGCAAGCTCATTCTGAATTTGTGAACCTGAAAGAAGCCTTGTTGAATGCTCCACTTTTATCGCACCCAGATCTTACTAAAAATTTTTCCATTGCCACCGACAGTTCTAACACCGCTTTAGGCGTACATATTTTCCAGGAAATTGAAGAAGATGGCTCTACAATAATTAAAAACATCGTATTTGCAAGTCGCATTCTGTCACCTGCAGAACGAAATTATTCTGTTACAGAACTGGAAACGTTATGTGTTGTTTGGGCTTTTACGAGATTTCGGCACTTTCTTTATGGCAGACATACCACCGTTTACACAGACCACAGAGCGATACAGTTTTTACTTTCAGCTAAATTTACACACGACAGATTAAGTAGATGGAAACTTTATTTACAAGAATTTAATTTTACAGTTGTTCACATTCCCGGCACACAAAATATCGTAGCAGACGCACTATCTCGTTCTCTCAGCAACAATCAGCAAGACATCGCAACCAACTTCTGCAAAGCAAATTTCAGCGTCATGTACATTCAACAAGTTGCATTTGAAAATTTTATTTCGTCGTCATTACAGGACATAGCACAAGAACAGAGTAAAGACAACGTGTGGAAAGAGATTAAACACCTCTGGCAAGATAGGAATAATGTTACGATTTGAAACCATTACACTGTACGCAATGACATTGTTTCGCCGCTCTCATCCAGACAGCAAAAATTTTTTATTATGCATTCCTGACTAGCTGGTTAACAAATTAATCTGGTATACTCATTTAAGTTACGCACATTACGGAGCTAGAAAATGTTTTCTTATACTGAGACAGAACTGTTATTTGGCCAACGTGGAGAAACGTATACGACGAGTTTTAGCGTCATGTAAAATCTGCCAGAAAGCTCAGACACGACTTCACATATTCCTCCATTATATCCCATTGTACCTGTTAAATTGAGACATATGGCCGCTGCAGACATTTTTGGTCCGATTCCCAGAACTAATAGAGGTTTTTGCTACATCTTTGTCGCTGTTGAACTCACTTCAAAATTTGTTACCTTCACTCCGTTACGCAAAGCTACTGCCAAAACTGTTTCGAAAGCATTCGTAAAACATTTTCTGTTTCATGTAGGGCATGTGTTGAAAGTAATTTCCGACAATGGACCACAGTTTCGTTCTGCTATATGGACACGTATGTTACGAGCTAGAAACATTTCTCCGATCTATATATCCAGGTAACATGCTTCTTCGAACCCTTGTGAACGATTAATGAAAGAAACCGGTAAACTATGTAGAATATACTGCCATAAAAGACATATTGATTGGGACACACACATACTCTCATTCCAAGATGTAATTAATTCCATACCAAATGAATCTACTATGCTATCTCCGTCTGTTGTACTGAAAAATGCTGAACCACCTAACAAAATTAAAGAATTAGTAACATTTCCTACATCTCGTCGACTACGACACCATGAAATAATTGACATTCCGCTGAGCAACATCAAGCGTGCCGCAGAGCGCCGGAGAAGACAGCAAAAACAGGTTTGTATACGCCGTGACCTTCACGTTGGACAGAAGATATTAGTACGTACACACTATTTATCCAACAAAATAAAAGGTAGGTGCAGTAAATTTGAACTTCTATACGCAGGTCCATATCGGATTCGCAGCATTCCTCACCCTAATGTTGTACACGTCGAAACTTTGAGAACCAGAAAATCGAAAGGAAACCACCACTGGTCGAACGTCAAACCTTTTATTGAATGAAGATACTTTATGATTTAACATGCTATAATGCCATTTGCTAATTTTATGATCACTTATGCAATTATATTAACATGACTACTTACTGATGATTATCGTATTTTTTCTTGGCAAGTGCCCGGCAAGGTAAGGTTAGCAGGTCGCTCTTCTTGTCGTAACACATCAGACTGTGCATATTTTTCCAGATGAATTTACACATTTTATGACCATTTATGCAATTATATTTATGTGATTACTTACTGATGACTGTCGTATTTTTTCTTGGCAAGTGCCTGGCAAGGTAAGGTTAGCAGGTCGCTTTTCTTGTCGTTACATATCAGACTGTGCACATTTTTCCAGATAAACTTACGTATCTTATGAATAATTATGCAATTTTATCTAGTGACATATTAATTTTATTAAATTCTCTCTCCATTAAAGTCTTTAATTACCGCCTCTACTGACTACACAACATACAAGCTGAACACAAAGTAGGTTACATTTCTTGTCATCATTTTTTTTTATGTATGGACGATTGTTTTCATATTTTGTTTGTATGCACTATGAAATAGTTAAGATATAGCAAACACCAGTTGACTTTGACATTTTGCCCTATGATATCTCAGCATCGTGACTGTTTTACATTTTTTTTGCTGCTGCATTGTGATATTCTGTGTACATTTTTGCATCTGAACACTGTCTACTTTTTTTCACATATTACGTTTTCTGTCATGTTATGCTGTATGCTTAACTATGTTACCATAAACCAGTCATTATTTAGTTAGTATATGATGTAAATGCAAGACATTAATCTTTGTTCATCAATTTCAGAAAGAAATGATGCGTGAAAGAAATCAATTAAACAAAAATGGGAATTTCACCTTCGGAATGGTCGAAAGAATATGCAAACCTTATGAGGAAGAGTAAATGGATCAGAATTAACAAGCATTAACAAGAATATACTATACACATCGTAGAATAGCAGTCTTAACTAATTTTTTCTTTCAGAATACGAAGCGATTGATGCAGGCTGTCAGACAGAACTTCACATCTTAGTTTTAGTGATAAAATATGATAGAAATAAGGAATAGTTGTATAATGAATAATGAAGTGATTTTTTGCAGATGATAATGAATGATGATGAATAATGATGAAGAATATGCTACTATGGATAATGAAGTTTTTCTTTACAGGTGATGATGATAATGGAGTTATGATAATATAGATAATGATGTGGTGGATAATGAAGTTTTTTCTTTACAGATGAGGATAATGTTGGAGTTATGTATTTATGCTATGTAGTTATTTAAGTATTTGTTGCAGTTCGTTTTGACAGTATGTGTTATATTGCATAGTAGAATGAATGAAGGTTTGGGAAAGGACAGCTATGGAACACATTTTTATACACATTTCACTGCCTGTTAATTCGAGGTCACTACTTTTCAGCATAAAATGCGTTTCTTCCTTCAGATTAATAATCCATTTTTTGTATATTTTTTGCAGGAGAAATTATTCATGAAATTAATGTGCTATAAGCAGTTGTTCATTAAGTCTATGTCATTTATGAATATGGTCACATATACTCTATTTATTTCATAACCTTGCTACAGCTGACTCATGACGAATGACGTAACACATCTTCATTTGCAGCAATATGTCAAATGCAAATATTATTATGCCCCAGCAATTAGTTATCGATCCCAACGTAATGCATTGCTAGCAGATAATAAAAATATAATAATGCTTTGTAACTGGGCAATGAATGCTACTGATTACTATATTGAGATGACCAATGATTAATTATGAACATTATTATGTAACACTATGTTATTGACTACCTCCTGTTTTATGCTTTGTAACTGGGAAATGAATGCTACTGATTACTATATTGAGATGACCAATGATTAATTATGAACATTATTATGTAACACTATGTTATTGACTACCTCCTGTTTTATGCTTTGTAACTGGGAAATGAATGCTACTGATTACCGTATTGAGATGACCAATGATTAATTATGAACATTATTATGTAACACTATGTTATTGACTGCCTCCTGTTTTATGTTTTGTAACTGGGAAATGAATGCTACTGATTACTGTATTGAGATGACCAATGATTAATTATGAACATTATTATGTAATACTATGTTATTGACTACCTCCTGTTTTATGCTTTGTAACTGGGAAATGAATGCTACTGATTACTATATTGGGATGACCAATGATTAATTATGAACATTATTATGTAACACTATGTTATTGACTACCTCCTGTTTTATGCTTTGTAACTGGGCAATGAATGCTACTGATTACTGTATTGAGATGACCAATGATTAATTATGAATGTTATTCTGTAATAGTATGTTATTGACTACCTCCTGTTTTAAGTAATGACTTCTGATGATTTGTAATTAGGAAATGAGTGCAAATGTTCTCTGTAAAACACCACATGAATATAATTATGTAATGACTTCTGATGATTTGTAATTAGGGAATGAGTGCCAATGTTCTCTGTAAAACACCACATGAATATAATTATGTAATGACTTCTGATGATTTGTAATCATGGAACGAGTGCCAATGTTCTCTGTAAAACACCATATGAATATTATTATGTAATGACTTCTGATGATTTGTAATTAGGAAATGAGTGCCAATGTTCTCTGTAAAGCAATTTATTAACATTATTCTGTAATACTATATACATGGTACAGAAATGTTCAATAACTTGGCAATGAATGCCGCAAACTACTAATGTAATTCCCAGTATGTGACTTAATGTCCTTCACCTTCTGGCCTAACTACCCTGAATTACTGCAATATCCGTTTGTCCTGTATATCCTCTTGATCATGGAGCACTATATTTGGTTTTTGCACTAATTCTACGTTGGTGTATCTTACAAGAACGTGGTGTTGACACGACATGTTGTCCACCACCGTAAGCGATGGAGACGTTATTATGGTCCCACTGTTTGGTGTACCTAATGTATTAGCAAAATGATAACATGGAATATTACTACGGCATTTCAGTGTCTTGGCTACGCTGATAAATACTTCTGGGAAAAGAACTTCAGATTGTCTCACTTGGTGTTGTGTTTCAGTAGAAATATATGGACTCTCAGTGCAGCTGCGTGCAATCTAAAGTGCTACAACCATGATGCAATCCTTCCCTTTCCTATCCTAATTCTTGTAACATAGTGAAAATCATTTTTTTTTTTTTGCTAATATGATTTGTGTTCATGACCAATACATTTTTTTTTATTTGCTGATATATTCTGAATTATAGTGCGTGTGCACTTTTGTCGTTTTTCTAACATGATTTCTACTCATTGTATGTACATTTTTTTTTTTTTGATTTGCTGATATGTTCTGAACTACAGTACATGTGCACTTATGTCATTTGTCAATGAGATTTGTACGCATTATGTCTATTTGTTGTGAAAACTTTGAAGAATTTTTTCAGTGCATGTGCACTTATGTCATTCGTTAATATGTTTTGTACTCACATGTTTTGTACTCGGTGCATGTGCACCATATTTACTTCATGTTCTATATCTGTATATATTCTGTAATTGTAAAGTTAATTAGTTAAAAAAAATTGTTGCTCATGGCAAGTCCAAATGACTCACCATCGCTGCCAAATTTTTGTGTGTGGAGTGGGCAGAGACAGTAGTTCAGTTGCGAGTGGCACTCTGTCTGCAGCAGTAGTCTGGTGCAGTTGCGTGTAGCGAGTGGACGGTTGTACTGAGCGGGCGTCGGCATGCGTCGGCGGCGTGCTCTCCTTGCATCTCTGGTCACGATTCAGGACGAGGTATATTGTTACAGAAGGTAATGAAGCAGCATTGCGCTCAGCTAATAACATATGTTAATTGTAATTAATTTGTTCAAGAATTGCCCCAATAATAATTTTCTTTTAAAGTCACGTTAAATAATACTTCCCATGCATTCCCTCCAAGAATCAAAATTAAATGTGGGCCAGCATTGCACTGAGCTGTGCCGAAAAATAAGAGCAGATATAGATGCAGTTTACTGAGGTAAGAATTTTGGTTTCTCTATTCAGGTTTAATTATTTCATAGGGCCGAAGGTCAGCGCAGCTGCCCTTATAAAATTTATCAGGTTCATCTTAACGTTAATTTAGTGGGGACTTAACATTTTTGCACATTTTTGTTATCATTGAGTTTTATTACCGTGGGAAGCTAACATTTGGCACTATTTGCATTTTTATTCAATTATTGTCATATAAAATTTCAGGGGGGAGGTTACACCGTTCGTTTAATGTTTTTCTCACACCAACTAGCAATACTCCAGTACCCAAGTATCCCACTAGTTATCTAAGAAAGTAGAATATTTTTGTGTCTTTTCCTTACAGCGGATGACTCCAGAAGATATTTATTGCTGAAAGTTTTTCAGGCAGTTTTGGTACGTTAGGAGCGTCTGTCTGACTTCTGTAGTAGTGTGGGGTGGAAACTGCCTCTTTCAGGAGCCAAAGGGTACTTGTCAGATCAATCCGTTGCACAACTCGTCAACATAACACCCACATACTGACAACCCTACCTGCCATGTTCAGCCACATGCTTCAAGTTACTATTATTATTTCTTTTTTGTACACTCCTTCGGCTACTTGCACGTTGGTGGTTTTGAGGTGATGACGATGATGGCAATGCACATAACAACTACTGGGCAGAAAAAATCCCCGACCCGATTGAAAATTGAACCCAGGGCCCTGTAGTCGAGATTCGGCAACGCTAATCACGACACCACAAGCTGCTGACAGGAACTGAACGGCAAATGATATCTTTTATTAGATCAAAATTTTTGTCTGATGCAAGAGCAGGGCAACTTACTGCTATTTAACAGTGAGCCCTCTTCGGAGCAGTGATGGACACTGAGTTCACAAATGTAATGGGATAGCGATATGCGTATATACAGATGGCGGTAGTATCTCGTACACAAGACACAAAAGGACAATACATTGGCGGAACTTCCATTTGTACTCAGGTGAATCGTTTCTGACGTTATTTTGACTGAATGTCTGGGTTTAACAGACTTTGAATGCAGAGTGGTAGTTGGAGCTAGACACATGGGACATTCAGTACTTCAGTATTCACAGTGTTACGATTGGAAATTATTTTATTTATTGCATCAGAAGTTTTATTCTTTGTATCATTCTTCTGAGCCTTCTTCAGCAGAAGTGTGCTGAAAACACCAAATTTCAGGCATTACCTTTCACCACGGACAACACAGTGGCCGACAGCGTTCACTTGACGACCGAGAGCAGCGGCGTTTGTGTAGGGCTGTAAATGTCGGATGGATCGTCAGTGAGAAAGCACCTCGAGTTCCTGATGCTAATAAAGCGAGTACATCGTTCGTTTGTTATATATTTATACGAGCTTCAAACAGGAGCGACTTGTTTTCACTTATTTGTGTAGTTACTAGTTTATTTTTGTGATTTCTTGCATGTTTCAGTGTTTACTGGGCACGAGCTTTTATTTTAATAACAGTCTATCGTACAGTACAGCCATTGTTATCGACTCTTGTATCAACCCTCGTATCATACAGCCTATTGTTTGTTTTTGTTAGTGTAGCTCAGCGTCAGTTAGACAGTCAGTGAAAAGCACCTCGAGTTCCTGCTGCTAATAAGCCGAGAACACCATTCGTTTGTTACATATTTTTACAAGCTTCAAACAGGAGCGACTTCAGTAATGGATAGGAACTGTGGTTGCTTTGTACATATGTGAGCTGAGTTGGTGACCCTTCGCACACAGCTCCAGGTGGTGTTGGCTTCCATCATACAGCTATAGGTTGCTGCTAAGGGGCATCAATGTGGTGGGTTGGATGTGGGGATGTGAGGGACATTGAGCATGTCCAATGTGTCCCCCCGATTGGTCAACTGCTGTGGCCACCCCTGGTATTGTCTGCATTGAGGCTGACCCCTCACCCCTGGTCGAGTGGGAGATCATTCCAAAGTCTTACAGGCAGCGAAAGACTTTCTTATGGGCCGATTGTAGGGCCTCCCCTGTTCGTTTTATGAACAGGTTTCGCGCATTATCTGTGGCTGACGAAGTCTCTAAGTGGATGCAGTTGTCCACCCTCTTCCAGAAGACGTTTTTCGACCCACAAGGTCTGGGCATTCAGAGAGTGTGAGTTTGCTGGTAGGTGGGAGCTCCAACACTAGGCGCGTAATGAGGCCCCTTAGGAACATGGCTGCCAAGGAGGGAAGGAAGCCAGTGTGCGCTTCGTGTGGATACAGGGGGGAATCATTCCGGATGTTGTGCTTCCGGATGGCATGAAGAGTACAGGGTGCAGCCAACTGCAGGTGGTGGCTCATGTCGGTGCCAGTGACATGTGTCGCTCTAGATCGGAGGAGATTCTCTCTGGTTTCGGGCGGCAAGCTGAAATGATACAGACTGCCTCTATTGCTTGCGAGATTAAGGCGGAACTCATCATCTACAGCATCATAGATAGAACCGCCTGTGGTCCTTTGGTGCAGAGCCGAGTGGAGGGTCTGAATCAGAGGCTCAGGCGGTTCTATGACCGTGTAGGCTGTGGATACCTTGACGTGTGCCATCGGGTTGGTGGGTTTCGGGTTCCACATAATAGGTCAAGAGTCCACTACAGACAGGGGGCTGCGTGGAAGGTACTGTGCGATTTTTTAGGTTAGAGGGTCTCAGGAAACCACAGGAAGAGTGTCCGTCTAAAAGGGGGCAGGTAAAACACAGTAAGGTAGTTAGTTGTAGAAACAATCGGTATTGTAGTTGTAAATTGTCTAAGCTGTGTTGGGAAAGAACCAGAGCTCTAAACCTTGATAGAAAGCACTGAAGCTCAAATAGCTATACGTGCGGAAAGCTGGCTAAAGCCGGAAATAAGTTCAGCCAAATTTTTTTCAAACGAGCTAACAGTGTTCAGAAAGGATAGATTAAATACAGTTGGTGGAGGAGTATATACTGCTGTCAGAGGTAGTTTACCTTGTAGTGAAATTGAAGTAGACAGTTGCTGTGAAATAGTATCAGTAGAGGTTATACTTGACAATCGGATTAAACTATTAACTGGATCGTTTTACCGACCCCCGACTCAGCAGATATAGTTGCTAAACATTTCAAAGAAAACTCATTTCAAATACGTACCTGACTCGTACAATTATAGTCGGGGGTGACTTCAATCTACCCTAGATATGCTGGAAAAATTATACCTTTAAAGCTGGCGGCAGGCATAAAACGTCGTCTGAAATAGTACTGAAAGCTTTCTCAGAAAATTATTTTGAACAATTAGTTCAAGAGCCCACTCGAAACGTAAATGGTTGCGAAAGCATACTTGACATCTTAACGACAAATACATCCATAACAATCAAAAAGAAACGCAAAGTAAATCTATTAAAAAAAAAAACCGATAAAAATGCTCTTAACGGCTTTCTAAGAAACAGTCTCCACTCCTTCCAATCTGATCAGTAAGCATAGAGCAGATGTGAAATGATTTCGTCAGCCGATGTGGCCGAGCGGTTCTAGGCGCTTCAGCCTGGAACCGCGCGACCGCTACGGTCCCAGGTTCGAATCCTGCCACGGGCATGGATGTGTGTGATGTCCTTAGGTTAGTTCGGTTTAACTAGTTCTAAGTTGTAGGGGACTGATGACCTAAGATGTTAAGTCCCATAGTGCTCAGAGCCAATTGAACCACTTTTTTTAAAATGATTTCAAAGAGATAGGATCTACGACAGTTGAGAGATATATACCACATAAATTAATAAGTGATGGTACTGATCTCCCATGGTACACAAAATGGGTGAGATCGCTGTTGCAAGAGCAACGAAAAAAGCATGCCAAATTTAAAAGAACGCAATATTCCCAAGACTGG
Organism: Schistocerca nitens; assembly: GCF_023898315.1. Taxonomy (NCBI): domain Eukaryota; kingdom Metazoa; phylum Arthropoda; class Insecta; order Orthoptera; family Acrididae; genus Schistocerca; species Schistocerca nitens. Next base: position 576,412,292 of record NC_064617.1, read on the forward strand.
CAAAGCTTTGCAGAAGTTCGAAATATAGTGCGTACTTCAATACGAGAATCTTTTATTAATATCCACAAAGAAATTCTGCCTCGGAATACGGCAGAAAACCCAAAGAGATTCTGGTCATACATGAGGCATACCAGTGGCAAGACGCAATCAATACCTTCACTGCGCGATAACAACGCTGAAGTCACTGACCACAGTACCAATAAAGCAGAGTTATTAAATACGGTTTTCCGAAACTCTTTCACCAAAGCAGACGAAGTAAACACTCCTGAATTCCAATCAAGAACGACTACCAAGATGAGAAATGTAGAAGCAGGTATCCTTTATGTAGGAAAGCAGCTTAAATCAATTAATAAATGCAAGGACTCCGGCCCAGTTTGTATACCAGTCAGGTTCCTTTCAGAGTTTGCTAATACAATAGCTCCATATTTAGCAGTTATGAACAACCGCACACTCACAGAATGATCCGTACCTAGAGACTAAAAAATTACTCAAGTCGTAGCAATACCCAAAAAGGGAGCCGCGCGAGGTATTCGTGCTGTCTCAGGCGTCTTGTCACGGTTCGTGCGGCTCCCCCCGTCTGAGGCTCGAGTCCTCCCTCGGGCATGGGTGTGCGTGTGTTGTCCTTAGCGTACATTACTTTAAGTTAGTTTAATTAGTGTGTAAGCACAGGGACCGATGACCTCAGAAGTTTGGTCCTATAGTCCTTACCACAAGTTTCCAACTTTTTCCAAAAAGGGAAATAGGAGAATCCGCTGAATTGCTTGCCAGTATCACTAACGTCGATTTGCAGTAGGGTTTTGGAAGATATGCTTCATTCGGACATTACGAATCACCTCGAAGAGAGCGATTTATTGACACACAGTCAGCACGAATTCAGAAAATATCGTTCTTGCGAAACACAACTAGCTCTTTTACTCTTGAAGTAATCAGTGCTATCGACAGGGGATGTCAAATTGATTCCATGTTTTTAGATTTCCAGAAGGCTTTCGACAACGTTCCTCACAATCGTCTTCTAAGCAAACTGCTTGCTTGTGGAATATCGCCTCAGTTGATCGATTTGGTTCCTGATTTCCTGTCAGAAAGGTCAGAGTTCATCGAGTAAAACAGAAGTAATATCCGGCGTTCGCCAAGGAAGTGTTATAGACAGTCTGTTGTTCCTGATCTATATTAACGACATAGGAGACAATCTGAGTCGCCCTCTTAGATTGTTTGCAAATGATTCTATCATTTACCGTCTTGTAAAGTCATCAGATTACCAAAACGAACTGCAAAATGATTTAGATAAGATATCTGTATGGTGCGAAAAATGACAGTTGACCATGAATAAAGAAGTGTGAAGTTATTAACATGAGAACTAAAAGATATCCTCCTAATTTCGATTACGCGATAAGTCTCACAAATCTAAAGGCTGTAAATTCAACTAAATACTTAGAGATTACAATTACAAATAACCTAAATTGAAACGATCACATAGATAATGTTGTGGGTAGAGCAAACCAAAGAAAGCGATTCATTGGCAGAACACTTGGAAGGTGCAACAGGTCTACTAAAGAGACTGCTTACACCACGCTTGTCCGCCCTGTTCTGGAGTGTTGTTGTGCGGTGTGGGATTCGCATCACGCGGGACTGACGGATGACATCGCAAAAGTTGAAAGAAGGGGAGCTCGTTTTGTATTATTGCGAAATAGGGGACATAGTGCCGCAGACATGATACGTGGATTGGAGCGGCAATCATTAAAACAAAGGAGTTTGTCGTTGCGACTGGATCTTCTCATGAAATTTCAGTCACCAGTTTTCTCCTCCTATTGCGAAAAAATTCTTTTGGCACCCACCTACATAGGGAGAAATGATCATCACGATAAAATAAGAGAAATCAGGGCTTGCACAGAAAAATTTCAGTGCTCATTTTCCCGCACACCGTTCGAGAGTGGAACGGTAGAGAGACAGCTTGAAGGTGGTTCATTGAACCTTCTGACAGGCAATTTATTGTGAATAGCAGAGTAATCACGTAGACGTAGACGTAGAATGCTAACAGACATGAAACACTGCGATAAACTACCGCAGAAATCAATGTGGGTCGTAAGCCTAACGTATCTGCTAGGACAGTGTTGACGTTAATGGGCTATGGTAGCAGGCGACCGTGGTGAGTGCGTCGGCTAACAACATGACATCGAATGCAGCACCGCTCCTGGACTCATGACCACATCGGTTGAACCCTAGACGACTGGATGATTATTGCCTGGTTGGATGAGTCCCGATTTCGGCTGGTAAGAGCTGATGGTACAAATAGATTGTGGTGCAGACCCCTCGAAACCATGGACCAAAGTTATCAACAAGGTTGTGTTACTTCAACATCGTTAGTGACACATATGATGTTATCGATAGTATTTTGTAAACCTATACGATTCTTTTGTGCAAGTATTTCAAACGAAAAATAACTTTCTAAGAATTTTTATTGATAAAGACAACAATACAAGGTATGTAAATTTTTTAGCCTCCTGCGTTTTTTATTTAATATTTCCTCCTGTCTTGGAGGAAACTCTCTATGCAGGTAGTGAAGTCGCCCGAGAGCACAAATATTTAGTGGCCATTACACGAAACATGCTAATAGATTTGGCCCAGTATTCTAATACACAAGCATTCTTGTCTATTACAGGTATTTCAAAATACTGACGTAGGCCAGTTATGGAATCACTGGTGTAGCGACATCGATGTTACGGTGTTACTGATTGAGCAAAAAACCAGATCATTCGATTTCAAACTGTTAGACGCATCAGTAAACGTATTAGAACCGCTCATGGATGCCTGTGTTTCAGGTTGGTGGTGATGCGATGACAGTAGTATATTCTTTCTGAGGTAATTGTGCAGCGTTGTCTGGCTCTTGAAAAGTACTGAAACAAAGTTTTTTTAAACCTATGATATGATAACGTCGCAAGCATATAGCATTTCGTGTATTAAATGGTCTCAGTCTTTCATTGACTGATTTAATCAAGGGATGCAGAACACTTCGTGCTTCATTAGTTGTTAAGATGATTTCCAAGTCTGACAGCTTTTCAGAAATACCTCATATGAGAAGTATAATTAAGGAAGCAGTGACATTTGACTCCCCTGAGATTGTTGTTGCTGCTATTTCAGCAGGTTCAAGAAGACCTATTACCTCTTGTACAACTAAGTTATTTTCTGTTATGAGGGAAGGCGGTGCTCTTTCATTGCTCGCAACAGGAAGCTCACTTCAAATTTCCAAAAGTCTTTTGAGCATACAGTATGAGCTGTTCCATCGAGTCGACTCCTCTTGTATCAGTTTCAGTTCTTTTTTGCTTGCTCTTTTTTGAGCATTCCGCAGTTTGTGACTGGCTATAAAAAAAGTCGCAGTAGCCTTTGTTTTCAATAAAATTTCGGAAAATGCTTCTACTTTGATACAGTACTGTACTGTTAAGTTGATGCAGAAGACAAAACAGGGTGAATGTCGAAACCTGAAGATTTCAGGCGTTTTTTTTCTTAACTGCAGCACTGTCTGTAAGCACTACTACAGTATACAGTAAGATTTGATTGACGACCTAAAAAATGTAATGTTTAAATTAAGTGCCAATAGGTCCTAAATTTTGCTAAATATTCTCAAAGAAATATTTTTTAAAACTTTTTATGTGAAAAATTACTTTCGCACATAAAAAAATCGGGCCAATATGTTACTTTTCGATGATAATCTGAGCTTCAGCTTCTTAGAAGCACAAGGGAAAGCAGGGAAAGAAGAAGAAGAAGACGAAGGTCACCACGATGAATAGGAGTGCGAGAGGAGAAATGTTTACTGGTATGCCACGCAACGAAGCTACCTTAGGCGTCATGCTTGCTGATGAACCGTAGCGGTTATGGTATAAACTGCACACGGGAGTAACAAGGTTTAGTGAAAGCGCATTGAAGAGACCAGGGAAGTTTCTTAGTTGAGTTGTCATACAATAAAAAACCATAGGGCCATCACTCTACTGTAGTGCTACAACTGCTACATCGCTGAGGTCGGCAGCAATCGTGATCTTAATGGAGTCGACATGAGGTGTATAGTTTGTGGTAGTTTTCTTGGTTGTTTCGCCGTTCACCCAGGGAAGCACATGCGGCGGGTATAAAGAGCACTATAATAAAGAAGAGTATGGAAAGGTGTGGGGAGAGACAGCAGTGCTGATACCTTCACCCAATATACCGATGTATTCCTATAATATACCCGGGCCACTCAAAGTCTGCACTTGACAGATCCTGGGAAAATAGCGTTTCGCCAGCTTCACTGTAGTTACGATACAACACCTTCCATTGAACAACAGCTGACAGTTCTCCATTACCGCTGGAAAATTCCGATTCGATTAATGCGGCCTATATTTACAACCTGCTATAGATAGCGTTTTCTGGCAAAAGATAAGCATCAGTATTGACTCCATCTTATAAGTACCAGAAGTTTTAATTCTGTTCCGATTCGCTAACACAGTGGAAGCAATTCTGTATAAATCGCACACCTGAGCACTGTTTTTATATACTCGGAAGACAGGAACACAATAACTGTAACGCCACGACTAACTGATATTATTGTGCTGTGTTAATTGTCATTAAAAAGTCGTTTTTTCCCTCTACTTACTACGTTGTATTCCTACAATCATTTTTACATTTGTATTCCTTGCTACAAGTAAGTATGCTCACACGTTTAAAAACGACAATCAGTATAAGGAGCATTTCTGAACCCATGTTATTTACGTGTGTAATTTTCACCATAAGCATCTATCTGATAGGTAAGAAACGCGCATCACAGTGAGTTATCATCACTGGAAGACAAACAAGAAAATTTCCTCTCTCCCGACCCCTCCCCATAGCGGCCAGTCTATTAACAACACACGTTAATAAACAGCATAGACTGTCTAAGGCACCACCATATTTGTTGCAGATTAAATACCTCCAATTTCCCTCTGCTCTTCACACACCGTCGAGATAACAGGACCCAACAATTTTTCGCACGCCAGCTAAGAATAATTACATTATAAACTATATGACTACCGATAGTTAACCCAAGCAACAGATAATGTCGATATTTCAGGCAGTAACGATTAATCGATAGTTTATCGATATTTAAGAAACACTTCAACAAGACACTGTTCAAGGTGGTGGTTAGCTGTGTTTACATGGAATGGATTGGATCCTCTGATCCAGTTGTGCCGAACACCTTAAAACCTTTTTGCGCATTCATTATTGCTGCATAAACTATACGTTCATATTATAAATATTGTCTGTGCGTGTGTGTGAGTGTGTGTGTGTGTGTGTCTGTGTGTGTGTGTGTATTTCTGAGAGTGTGTGGTTTTTGCTGTTGTATTGTAGATGCTCCTAAAGGCGGAAGAATCAGCAATGATCAACGACATGAGGATGCAGAAGGCAATGGAAACCACTGCATTAAAGACACGTAACGTTTATCCACAGGACATGTGGCCTGTAATTGAAGAAGTGTCATGATGATCTCTCCACTGGCAAAAGATTCCGGAATAGTCCCCCATTCGGATCTCCGGGAGGGGACTGCCAAGGGGGAGGTTACCATGAGAAAAAGATTGAATAATCAACGATAGGACAACGTTCTACGAGTCTAGGCGTGGAATGTCAGAAGCTTGAACGTGGTAGGGAAACTAGAAAATTTGAAAAGGGAAATGCAAAGGCTCAATCTAGATATCGTAGGGGTCAGTGAAGTGAAGTGGAAGGAAGACAAGGATTTCTGGTCAGATGAGTATCGGGTAATATCAACAGCAGCAGAAAATGGTATAACAGGTGTAGGATTCGTTATAAATAGGAAGGTAGGGCAGAGGGTATGTTACTGTGAACAGTTCAGTGACCGGGTTGTTCTAATCAGAATCGACAGCAGACCAACACCGACAACGATAGTTCAGGTATACATGCCGACGTCGCAAGCTGAACAGATAGAGAAAGTGTATGAGGATATTGAAAGGGTAATGCAGTATGTAAAGGGGGACGAAAATCTAATAGTCATGGGCGACTGGAATGCAGTTGTAGGGGAAGGAGTAGAAGAAAAGGTTACAGGAGAATATGGGCTTGGGACAAGGAATGAAAGAAAAGAAAGACTAATTGAGTTCTGTAACAAGTTTCAGCTAGTAATAACGAATACCCTGTTCAAGAATCACAAGAGGAGGAGGTATACTTGGAAAAGGCCGGGAGATACGGGAAGATTTCAATTAGATTACATCATGGTCAGACAGAGATTCCGAAATCAGATACTGGATTGTAAGGCGTACCCAGGCGCAGATATAGACTCAGATCACAATATAGTAGTGATGAAGAGTAGGCTGAAGTTCAAGACATTAGTCAGGAAGAATCAATACGCAAAGAAGAGGGATACGGAAGTACTAAGGAATGACGAGATACGTTTGAAGTTCTCTAACGCTATCTATAGATACAGCAATAAGGAATAGCGCAGTAGGCAGTACAGTTGAAGAGGAATGGACATCTCTAAAAAGGGCCATCACAGAAGTTGGGAAGGAAAACATAGGTACAAAGAAGGTAGCTGCGAAGAAACCATGGGTAACAGAAGAAATACTTCAGTTGATTGATGAAAGGAGGAAGTACAAACATGTTCCGGGAAAATCAGGAATACAGAAATACAAGTCGCTGAGGAATGAAATAAATACGAAGTGCAGGGAAGCTAAGAGGAAATGGCTGCAGGAAAAATGTGAAGACATCGAAAAAGATATGACTGTCGGAAGGACAGACTCAGCATACAGGAAAGTCAAAACAACCTTTGGTGACATTAAAAGCAACGGTGGTAACATTAAGAGTGCAACGGGAATTCCACTGTTAAATGCAGAGGAGAGAGCAGATAGGTGGAAAGAATACATTGAAAGCCTCTATGAGGGTGAAGATTTGTCTGATGTGATAGAAGAAGAAACAGGAGTCGATTTAGAAGAGATAGGGGATCCAGTATTAGAATCGGAATTTAAAAGAGCTTTGGAGGACTTACGGTCAAATAAGGCAGAAGGGATAGATAACATTCCATCAGAATTTCTAAAATCATTGGGGGAAGTGGCAACAAAACGACTATTCACGTTGGTGTGTAGAATATATGAGTCTGGCGACATACCATCTGACTTTCGGAAAAGCATCATCCACACAATTCCGAAGACGACAAGAACTGACAAGTGCGAGAATTATCGCACAATCAGCTTAACAGCTCATGAATCGAAGCTGCTTACAAGAATAATATACAGAAGAATGGAAAAGAAAATTGAGAATGCGCTAGGTGACGATCAGTTTGGCTTCAGGAAAAGTAAAGGGACGAGAGAGGCAATTCTGATGTTACGGCTAATAATGGAAGCAAGGCTGAAGAAAAATCAAGACACTTTCATAGGATTTGTCGACCTGGAAAAAGCGTTCGGCAACATAAAATGGTGCAAGCTGTTCGAGATTCTGAAAAAAGTAGGGGTAGGCTATAGGGAGAGACGGGTCATATACAATATGTACAACAACCTAGAGGGAATAATAAGAGTGGACGATCAAGAACGAAGTGCTCGTATTAAGAAGGGTGTAAGACAAGGCTGTAGCCTTTCGCCCCTACTCTTCAATCTGTACATCGAGGAAGCAATGATGGAAATAAAAGAAAGGTTCAGGAGTGGAATTAAAATACAAGGTGAAAGGATATCAATGATACGATTCGCTGATGACATTGCTATCCTGAGTGAAAGTGAAGAAGAATTAAATGATCTGCTGAACGGAATGAACAGTCTAATGAGTACACAGTATGGTTTGAGAGTAAATCGGAGAAAGACGAAGGTAATGAGAAGTAGTAGAAATGAGAACAGCGAGAAACTTAACATCAGGATTGATGGTCACGAAGTCAATGAAGTTAAGGAATTCGGCTACCTAGGCAGTAAAATAACCAATGACGGACGGAGCAAGGAGGACATCAAAAGCAGACTCGCTATGGCAAAAAAGGCATTTCTGGCCAAGAGAAGTCTACTAATATCAAATACCGGCCTTAATTTGAGGAAGAAATTTCTGAGGATGTACGTCTGGAGTACAGCATTGTATGGTAGTGAAACATGGACTGTGGGAAAACCGGAACAGAAGAGAATCGAAGCATTTCAGATGTGGTGCTATAGACGAATGTTGAAAATTAGGTGGACTGATAAGGTAAGGAATGAGGAGGTTCTACGCAGAATCGGAGAGGAAAGGAATATGTGGAAAACACTGATAAGGAGAAGGGACAGGATGATAGGAAATCTGCTAAGGCATGAGGGAATGACTTCCATGGTACTAGAGGGAGCTGTAGAGGGCAACAACTGTAGAGGAAGACAGAGATTGGAATACGTCAAGCAAATAATTGAGGACGTAGGTTGCAAGTGCTACTCTGAGATGAAGAGGTTAGCACAGGAAAGGAATTCGTGGTGGGCCGCATCAAACCAGTCAGTAGACTGATGACCAAAACAAAAAAAAAAAAAAAATTGTAGATGTAGAAATATGGCAAGATATACCATGTACATAATTTTTTGGATATGTAGTTTTGTGCAGAAAGCATCATGTTTAAATGTTTCAGATACATTTGGACTCAACCAAGTTGGTTGACTAGTGCTACTATATGATTGTCTGTTTCGTCTCAAAGGACTGTAACATACTATGTTGTGACTGGAAGATAGGACGACAGAGGAGAGGAAGGTGGGATGTGGAAGGGGGAAGTACTGTGCACTACAGCTAGGCTAGTTCCACAATATTGAATTTTCTGAATGTTTTTTAAAATTCATTTTGATCTTTTAACTTTTTTTGAATTTTTTCTATAATTTGCTGCCATCTTTTAATGTTGAATTTTCCATCAACTCTACCTTGCCTTTTTTAATTATTTTTCAGTATCACATTGATCTTTTTTATTTCCAGCCATCTGTCATCTTGGATTTCTTAAGTTGCTGCTGCACACCAACGTTATCAGTAAGACATGGAGAGCACAAGCGGTTGAGGATTGCAGAAGTTTAGATGAACGGAATCTAGAAGATGAAGTGAAAGGTTATAAAGACGGCGGGGATCTGCTGCTATAAGAAGACAAATATGAAGAAAGAAGGTGGGAGGAATAGAAGGAAACTGAGATGTCAGATTTGGTTAATTATTTTATTTTTCCTTAGTTGGTATTGCGACTTAGTTTTAGACAGAACAGAGTGCAAGCAGTAGCTCATATCTGTGTGGCCCGAGTCTCACCTGAGCAGTGGCTATTGGGCTCTCTCTAGAGTGTGTTAAGTACAGACAAGCTTACTGGGTATAAATTTATTTGATAAATATAGAAAGAAATTTTTTGACAGAGATTCCATAATTTTGGAAATAGTAAAAGTAAAGCGCTTGTACACCTTTTCGCTAGGAAAAAATTTACGTGGGTGGCTGGAGCATCATTCTAGTAAGATATTTCTAGGAAAAGAAATGACTGAAATACACAATCAGTAAGGGATGAAAGTGGGCGTGGATTGAAGAGTCATGGGAGAAATCAGAAGCAAATATAGCAAAAAGTGGAAAGACCTCATGAATTACATGACATTCTGTCATAGCAGATGGTGGGAAAACAGCTATCCGTTGCTTTGCAGTTAGAAATAAATTAGACTCTGACTGCAAGAATGGTTTTCAGATATTTTATAGCATAATTTGTTTTGGAACTATCAGCCCCATCTTCAGAGGCACCTGTGAACAGTTACCATTGCCTGGCATACAATACATATATTTTTACTGTCCATCATAGATGATTCCCAATTACAAATAAATAATGCTCTTTCTGCAAGGATGGATTCTAATTCCCTTATTCCATAATCGATTTCGGGAGTAGCAGCCACATCCTGAGTTGCACCTGTGCACAGTTCCAATTTCCTGACAGAGTATTTGTGTATTTGCACTTGAGAACACAGCTGTGCGATGATTCTCAGTTATAAATATTTATAATGAATTCATTGCCACCATTTGACTATAAATTTTTGTTAGTCATTTATATCAGCATCATAATTTAGGCTATAGAGCCGTTTTCAAGCACATACATTGAAAAAATCAGTAGACATTCAATACGTCTGAAGGATATTTTGTCGTTGACAGTCAGATATTTTGGAATATTTTGGACTATTTTTCACCTGTGCCCTTGAAAAGGCCTTTGTAGCAAAAATCGTGATTGTGAAATAAATGGAAAATAAAAACTGATAGTCAAATGGTGGAAATGATTTCATTCAAAAAGTATGTTATGACTGAGGTCCCCAATCAAACCATTACTTACAAATAAATAGCCTTTAGCTACAAGGATGATTTTTGCTTTCTTTATTGCATAAACATTTTCAGAACTACCAGCACAATCTTCAGATGCACATGTCTACAGAATTAGAACGGATTTTGGTGGAGTATAAAGGAGTTTATTTCACATGAGCCTGGTTTAGTGAAGGAATATTAATTTTATTTTACTGTTAAGGGAAATGTGAATATTTTTCACAAATTTATACCAATTGCAGGAAAACATAAGGAACCAGTGAGGGATCTAACACAAAACATGCTTAAATAGGGGATTACTGAGGGAGCCTAAACTAGATGGATCAGTAAGACCAGTATTAGATACTAGCGCCTTGAATAAGATAATGTTCCGAGAAAGTGACAGATCTGAAAATACTGGTGATTTATTACAAAAATTCAATGGAGTTAAATTTTTTACATTATGGATGTTGCACATGGATACTGGAATTTCCTATTAGAGAAGGAACCTAGGTAGTACATAGCATTTTTGTTTTAAGGTGTATGTTGCCAGTAAAGTAGTGGCTTTTGTGCTGACTATTTTTATGCATTTATTCAAGCTATGTCACAATTGTTGAATGATGAATTATTGAGGCCTTGAGCTGTGTATGTAGATTGATTTCATCTTAGGAAGAGCATTGCTTTCTGCTGGACAAGGTTTCGAAAACAATTTAAAAAGATGGAAGGAAACTAAAATTAGATAAAACAGAGCCTGTAAAATAGTTATTGAAAACTTGATAGCATATTATTAGCAGTGAAGAAATTCTTCGAGACCTTGGGAAAATTATAAGGAGTAACGAGATGCCAACTGAAAGATCTTTGGACTATTGGGATTTTACAGTGTATTTGTAGCAGCGCAATTATTTAATGCTCTACGGATATGAAACGTTTTGAAGAAAGATGTACTGAATAGATGGATGGTGGAACGTCAAACCCTCATTTTAACAACTTGGAGAAGTTTTGTGTAACAGTCAAACACTCCATCACCAAACTTCACAAAACCATTTTGTATAATAGAACGTTATTGTAGGTGTAGAGTAACTGTGGAATTGTTCCAAGTGGATGAAGAAGAGGACCAGGAAATACATAAAACTATCACAATTGAGAGTAGATGCTTAAAACAAGCAGTAAAGAACTTGGAGCTTTGGCCATCATCTTTGTCACAAGGTGATTGTTTATAACGACCATGAAGCTTTAACTTCTCTACAAATTGTAGGTTGCAACATCCAAGTGAAACGGGGTATGTTTTATACCTACAATAGGATGACAATGAAATCAGATACATTAATGAAAATTAAAATGTTGTGGTAGACTCTTTATCTAGATGTGTGGAAAAACTGAGGAAAATAAATATCAATTTATGTGTGAAGTAGGAAATCCATTTATGTACTAAGATGCAGTACATACTTTTGTTATGACTATGGCAGTATCTGACGAAATTTAACTAACGAAAATCTGCAAGGAGTTGAGTAGGTAACAAAATGAAATCCATATTTTTAAATTGGTCAAAAGTTACTTGAGCAAAAAGGGACATCCAAAGGTAATGGAGTGTTCTTACTCGCTTGAGGGCACTTTGTTTGGACAATTTGTTTCAGAATAATGTGTAGATCTGTTAATTAATTAAATGCACAAAGTGTTTTGTCAGAATGGGACAAGGAAGTGTGTTACGAAGCTTAGGTAGACAGAGGCTTTTAATAATATGTGGATCAGTTTTCCAAAACAAATGGAAATATGTTACCTACGTCGAAAGGTTACGCCAAACAGTAAGATCATTCAGTAGGAAACTGTCTTTATTTGGTGTCACTGACTTTGTTTGGTCCATTGCTTTTATCTGGAGAAGGCTGTAAAAATGGTTTTGTATTGTTAGATAGCTTTATGAAATTATAATTTTATACTCAGTTATAAAATCCAATGAAAAAGCGTAAATAGACAAATTACAAAAGTAACAAAAACCATATATTCGGATAATAGTGCAAAATTTATTTCTAAAAGATTCAAGGAATGTTAGAAAAATAGAAACGTCGACATTTCTGACTTCCAGCTTATTTTAGACTGGATAAGGTGCGTGAAAGGATAATGGAAAAACTAAAAAGATTATTTAGAATTTAGTGTAGAAGGAAGATGAGGTAAATCTCTTTAAACTTGAGGTAACAGGCTTTATCCCATGGGAACTTATGTTTGGAGTCAAGCAGAATAATTTGATATTTTATTCATGTTATGTTTGCTAGTACAAATCTATGTTTCTTTCATTATGAAACAGAGTGGTTCAGTGAAGCGTGTCTTCCTCCTGTACTGAGATATTTCTAGAAAAGTTTGTCAGTAAGCAACATTACAGGACATTGCGTACAATATATGAGTTCGTGTAATTCAATAATCACGACAAGAATACGCGTCCCAATTACAAAGGAGAAAATTTCTCCTTTTAGAGGGACCGGGAGGTGTAAAACACTTGATCAATCTCAAGTATAGATAGTTGGTCACCTTAGATCGGCCATCGTCAACGTAATTTAATGTTGGGCTGTATGAAGCCAGTGAATGTGTTGGTTGACGTCATTGTTCGATTATGCATAACCAGTCAATCGAGAATAGTTCTTACGCGGGAAATTACTTAAGGTGATGGAAATGATTGGCAATTTAACGCCGCGCGGGATTAGCCGAGCGGTCTAGGGCGCTGCAATCATGGACTGTGCGGCTGGTCCCGGCGGAGGTTCGAGTCCTCCCTCGGGCATGGGTGTGTGTGTGTTAGTCCTTATGATAATTTAGGTTAAATAGTGCGTAAGCTTAGGGACTGATGACCTTAGCAGTTAAGTCCCATCAGATTTCACACACATTTGAGCATTTTTTGGGACAATTTAATCTCGGCCTGGGGTAGGGGTGGTTTTCTCTTCGTTTGACGAAGCGTTAACGAGAGAGAACACGAATAATGTTTGGTAGATTCGTCATCGAACAATCAACCTCTATCTCCTCGCATCTGACCTCTGAAAATTATTAGAACACGTTAAAAATTACTCTCATGCCAAGGAGATAAGAAAGGTGATTAATAGTTTAAATAATTAACACAATTATATGTAATAAATGACGTGAGGGAACGAAACTTACTTCCGATGTATGAGGCCCATACAGGTGAAAGGTAAAAATGTAATTATATGAAAATTGAATATATATGAAAACTACATTTGCTACGAGCTAAAGAAAGTAGGCATTTAATAGAATTCCAGAAACTTCATCGTGAGTAATATATTTTCTGTCCTAGCAAGAAAAAGAGCTCTTTGATTTTCTACGAATGGCACATAAAAGGAAATCCTTTACGCTTTTCCAAGTAGGTTTTAAATGTATCTTAGAAATGAAAATAATGCTTTATCGGATAAGGATTAGAATACGAGTAAACAAAATTTCTGCATGTTTCCGGTAATTTTGGAGAATTTTCTGATTTTATAATGATGAACTAAAAAATTTCGCGTGGCGTGGTACGTAGACTTAATTCCGAATTTCTGATTATTGGACTAGGATGACCTGTGAATTATTGAGCGAGCATATAGAAACCGATAACATCATTAAATATTCAGAACAGTTATTGACAGTTAAATATTGTGGGTCTTGGGACAATTGGTCCCGATTTCCACATTTATATCGCCTACTATTAGGAGAATGTGGTATATGCGTTAATGTAATAGTGTAAATTTGTATTTTTGATCAACTGCGTGTTCCGACGCACTTAGTACCAGTTTACTTATTATTAACATGATAATACAGGACAAAGACTTCGTCGAGAACTTAATTTGCTCAGTAGATTCAGTCAGATCTATGATAACGAGCCCCCACTGTAACAGAAAAAAGAAACTTTCATGTACCATGCTGATATGTATAACCCAACCCTTCTTTTAAACAGCTTTTACAGGATGAACCACATTACACTGAAGAGCCAAAACATTATGACCACTGCCCAATGAGAGATTAAATGCCACTTGGTGGCGTTTTGAGCGCGTGTCCCGGTAAGGAAAGTTTATAAGCGGAGCAGAGACGAATGGGGAAATCATTCTAGTGACGATATGGGAAGCAAATAGGCAGATCTACTGGCATAAGCGATTTTAATGAAGACCAGATTGTTGTGGCCCGGTTCTGGAAACGATAAAAAAATGGTTCAAATGGTTCTGAGCACTATGGGACTCAACTGCTGTGGTCATAAGTCCCCTAGAACTTAGAACTACTTAAACCTAGCTAACCTAAGGACAGCACACAGCACCCAGCCATCACGAGGCAGAGAAAATCCCTGGCCCCGCCGGGAATCGAACCCGGGAACCCGGGCGTGGGAAGCTAGAACGCTACCGCACGACTACGAGATGCGGGCGGAAACGATCATCTCGGAAAGGGCGAAGCTGGTCGACTGTTCGCGTGCTGATGTCTTGAACATCTATGGGAAGTGAGTGAAGGAAGGTGAAACCACGAGAAGGCGACAAGGAGTTCCACGTCTCATCACAGAACGTGGACGTCAGAGGCTGGCCTGATCCGGCAGTTGTGGCACACCTGGCGAAAGAGTACAGTGTGGGCGCAGGCACAAGTGTTTCTGAGCCCAATGTCCAGCGCACACTGTTGAACGTATGTGTTCCCATGTTGATCCAAGAATGTAGTCAGTTACGACTACAGTGGGCCTGGTATCATCGAGATTCGACAGTGGATCAGTGGAGACGTGTCGTCTGGTCAGATGAATCACGCGTCAGTTGTTACACCAGGTTCGACGGACGTGTCAGGGTATTCAGTCATCCAGTCGAACGGCTGTTCGAAACATGCACTTCGCCACGTACGCAGGCCGTTGAAGACAGTATTATGCTATGGAGGACATTCACTTGATCTTCCACGGGTTCTACTGTTGTAATCGAATGCGCAATGACAGCTGCAGAGCACGTGAACATTACAGCGGACCAGATGCATCCCTTCTTCCTTGAAGTCCTCCCAAACGGCGACGGCACCTACCAGCAGGGTAACTGTCAGTGTCGCAAGCCATAATCTCGCTACATAATAAATTCAACTGCGAGGAGCACACCACAGAACTGCTGAAGCGTCTTAACAAATCTCTGTCTGCAATGCGAATTGTGTCAAACATAGGGGATATAAAAATGAAAAAGCTGGCATAATATGCACAATTTCATTCCATAATGTCATACGGGATTATTTTTTGGGGTAATTCATCAAGCCAAGCTAAAGTTTTCCGGGCTCAAAAACGTGCAGTAAGAGTTATATATGGTGTGAACTCAAGAACATCTTGCAGAAGCCTGTTTAGGGAGCTAGGGATACTAACTACTGCTTCCCAATATTTTTATTCCTTAATGAAATTTTTCATTAAAAATATATCACTTTTTCAAACCAACAGCTCAATTCATGGACTCAATGCTAGAAATAAGAATAATCTTCACAAGGATTTAAAGTCACTTAGTCTTGTACAAAAAGGTGTGCGTTATCCAGGAACACACATTTTCAATAACTTGCCAGCAGCCATAAAAAGCTTAACAACCAATGAAATTCAGTTTAAGAGAAGCCTAAAGGATTTATAGGTAGCCAACTTCTGCACAATTTCAGTGCAGTAATGTGTTCATTGTAAATATGTGTGTGTGTGTGTGTAAGTACAATCTAACTTCTGCACCATTTCAGTTCAGTAATGTGTTCATTGTAAATAAGTATTATAGTAGTTGTATTACACGTTTATTACCTTATAAATAAATAAATAAACATTTTTATTTTAAATTCAGTGTATCAGTATTTGTAAAATGACTCTTTCATATAGTGTTCATTAAAAAATGACGATCATTCCACTTTGGACCTGTGGAATTGTACAAAAGCTTATTTGTTTCAGTTGTAAATATCTGTTATGTATTGTTGTTTTTCTGAATTGTTCCACATCATGGAGGACCTCCTCACTACGGATCAATTGGAATGAAAGTAAATGTACTCTAATCTACAGTGGTTTGAGGAGTATTATAGTGAACTCACATTGATGTCTTTGCTAGCAATTTCGACAAATTTGGATTTATATGGGACGCTATCTGTGGAAGCTATCCGTAATTTATGGGCGTTGCGTGACATGTGCGTAGACACATGGTACCACGTGCCTTGAGAAACCTACAAAGGACTTGTCGAATCCAAGTCACGTGGAATCGTTGCTCTGCTGCGTTCCTGGCGTGGACCATCACGCTGTTATGGTCATAATGTATAATGTCTTGGCTCATCAGTGTATATGCTGCTTCAGGGTAGGCCGTGGTTTATAGGGAAAACTCAAGGAGATAAGTGAGAATATTCCTAAAGACGGATGAAGCCTGTGCCATCGAAATACGTAGTACCTCTCCTAGGTGATGGGCGTACACATTATTTTTTAACTGAAATCTCTTTTACCTAAATACCTTATATTTCGGAGTATTTATCTTCACCACCACTGGTAAGGTCATGCCTTTCTAACATGTTGCTTTTTTCACAAACACGGATGATCCTCCCCTCTTTTAGGAAGCCCTACAGTAACATCTTGCTCATTTATATGAGGGAAATACAACATATTGTACTTCTGTCTCCCGTGTACCAGCGTTCTGTGTTGAATTTTTCTGTCCTGTTTAAAGATTGAAGTTCATTGTTAGGTTCTTGAACTCCGTCTCTTGCTGCCTACATGATACGATGAAGAATTGGTGCATCTGTGTAACGTGTAATTTTACCTGTTGCGCTGACTTCTTTTACTTCTGATACCTAACCAACATACCTTTGAGAGTGTTGAAATCTATCTTTTGTGGGCTACCTGATCAAATTTCTAAACTCATAGACACGATGATGAACTGTGGTATATGTTACTCGTCTTTCTACCACAGAAATTGCAAGATTGTCATATAAAGTGCAACAGCTATTTGACTGTGGACAGACCAAGACCCACCGCCAAAACTTTCACTAATTACTTCACATAATCTTCACTCAGTGCAGCATGCTAACATGTTTACGCATTACTGTTGATTTTGTCGACAATGTTTCTATGTTATCTTCCATCCTATTGGATAAGCTAGTAGCCGTTGCTCTTCCCTGCATTGCCGCTTGTGTTTTACTGTGTTTTGGATTGGTCATTATGCCTATTCTGCGCAGAAAGTTTCTAACTGTAGGCTGGGCATGTGATAAACTATTTTGGCGTAAGTTTTATAATGTTCTCCTACGTAATAAAATGCCGCTGTAGATGGATGTCCCGCCTTTTCTCAGATAACTTTGAGTGGAACTTTTTCTGTGCTCCTCTTCAGAAACAGAGTTCTCATAACTTGTGTGGTCTATGGCAGGCTGCGTGAGTGGGCAAATGACAGTGAAATGCTACAGCGTAACTTTCTCCGGCCGCTGGAAAGGGAGCCGGAGTGCTGGTGAAGTAACTGTTGGGAATGAGGCGAGATACGAGGCTGCGGCCACGCCCTGTGCTGGAACGGCGCCACCACACAGCCACAGCAGCGGGCGCAGTCGCAGACGCGCCCTAGCGCTCAGCAACGTCCACAGACATGCTGATGATGACCACGTATGCTGCTGAAACGTCTTTTAGTCATAAAACGATGTTTTTTTCTCGAATAAGTTACCGAAAACTGGTCACTGACTTTCACCGTACAGTCTATATTACACCTGTTGATCGTTGTTGATTGCAAAGACCATCTGGCATGCCGTGATTTCTTTGTTTGTCAAGAAAAACATTTATCGTAAAAGAGAAGCATTTTTTTCGCCATGATATCTTCATATTTAAATTTATTCTTGACCGGTTTCGGTTATTTCAACCATCGTCACTGCAAGACTAAACAAAGAAAAATATATGTAGCGCTTATAGCCCAAAATATCGGAAGTATTAGAATTGCACATTTATATAGCAATATCACAGACGACAGTCCGCCCTCGGTAGCTGAGTGGTCAGCGCGACAGAACGTCAATCCTCAGGGCCCGGGTTCGATTCCAGGCTGGGTCGGAGTTTTTCTCCGCTCAGGGACTGGGTGTTGTGTTGTCCTAATCATCATCATTTCATCCCCATCGACGCGCAAGTCGCCGAAGTGGCGTCAAATCGAAAGACTTGTATCCGGCGAACGGTCTACCCGGCGGGAGACCCTAGTCATACGACATTTACGTTTTCTTATAGACAATACTTAATAAACTATGCATCTGTTGGTTCGAAAATAAATGTTTTTCCTTGGAAACACTTAGCGCACCAGGTATAACGATGACATAGTTTAGTGCGCAAAATGTATTGGCAATTTCGAATACGGACAACCATCAGCTGGTTACTGGAATAACGACAATGAAAGTTTGTGCCGAACCTGAACTCGAACCCTGATTTCTTGCTAATCGCGAGAGGCCGCCTTCCCATTTTTTTCTTTTTTCATTTTGTTCGATATAACTCGTTGCGTTTGCTCTAGGCGGACGTCACAAGTCATCCATTCAACTTGATTGCTGAATCCTTTACTCAGTTTTTTTTTTTCTTTTGTTACAGAGGGCAAGCACCCCTCTGACCGAACGCACTGAGCCACCGTGCCGGTTACCATTAGGCTATCCGAGTACGACTCACGGCCCGTCAACCAAGTGACTATTACCTGTACTCGTACATCCACTACGTACGTTCCCGTATAGGCGAGACATTTTACTCGGAAGTCACTTGTCCGGTGTCGGCGGATAAAGGCGGTATTGCAGTGTCCGTGTTCTTTCGAACTACGAAGCAATGCGCCTTTGGACATACATGTATGGTTAACGAGGTATGGATGTTTGGGTCTGGCAGTGAATCGTGCTCGGATTGTCTAATGGTAAGGCGACCGCTCGCGACAAGCGCGAAATCCGGGTTTTGGTCCTTGTTCGGCACAAATTTCTACTGTCGTCGTTCCACTAAACAGCTTATGGTTGTCCATATTCGCAATTGCGAATACGTATCACGTGTTTCT
The DNA here is from genome assembly GCF_023898315.1 of Schistocerca nitens. Classification (NCBI taxonomy): domain Eukaryota; kingdom Metazoa; phylum Arthropoda; class Insecta; order Orthoptera; family Acrididae; genus Schistocerca; species Schistocerca nitens. The sequence continues at coordinate 576,431,476 of NC_064617.1, forward strand.
TGACGGTTACAGTCGCCGCAGTGCCTGGTCCTTTGGACACGTTTGCATGTCTAAAGGAACATTACATTGTAATTCGAAATAAACCAGCCACTGCAGTATCTTATTATTTGTTGTCATCCCTTTCAGTTGTTTCTCTACACCAGGGATGCTTATTACTATGGCGCCCACAGAAGTCTGTACGATGGTCAAACGGAGATGTGTTTGTACGATCCTCCTGCGCGGACGATTTCTTAAACGCGAAATTTAAAACTCTGCTTTTGTATTACTCGTCAACGAGTGACTGGTTGGAAGCCTTAGACACGCTTTTACGTAGGACCAGATTTTTCTCGTGTTCTCGGCAAAATCTTTTGCTGAAGTATGACGGTAGTAGTTCTTGTACGCTTCACGCACACATTTTTTTACAGACGAAGTAATCTCTAGCAACCTTTCTCTCTCGTCATTTGCGGCACATACTTCTCCAGAGTACTATTTACAGTTGGTTTAAAGTTTGTTCGTAAGTCCTCTACGTCCATCTTATTGGAACTAAATGAAGTTAATTCATTACCTAAGGGAGATGATAACAAATACTTATCTGGTCTTTCTAGCAGAAACACTCTCCTAGCCTTCTTGAGTGTTTTATTTACCTTAGTAAATACAGTCGCTATGATGACATCACGATGAGTAATGCCCCTCTCTATAAGGACGCTGTCTATAAGGTCAGGCCCGTTCGTAGCTACAAGGACCAAGATATTTACACTGTAAGACAGGGTCGATTCGAAATTCTAGATTCCAGTATCTTACTGCTTTTGCGTTTTTCGCCGCAAGCTTTCATTAACTGTGACAATACCCTTCTGTATCGTACAGAACAAGGTGCAGTCACATTTAATACCTATACGTGCTCGCGGTGTCCCTCGGCAGCATAATAGGGGCTTGATATGCACAACTGATCAGTCTTCAGTGATAGTGGATATGTCAGTATGGGCTTCAAAGCGCTTTTTTTATAATTCAGAACAGTGTTCTCCAACAAAGATATTGTCAAATTTTAACTGGTTGTAACAAATAACATTATCCCGCAGGTCTTAAAAAAAAAGAGTTAATGAGTCACGTAGTCTTAAGCCATTCCCTATTATAGAATTTGACCTCTTTAAGATCAGCTGATGTGTTATGTGTACACAAAAGAAAACTGAAACAGTGACATCAAAGTCAAGAAACGAAAACTAGTTATGAGGTGAAAACAACTGCCATAACATAAGTGATCCGTGCTGCGTTCCGATACCTCGTGTCGCGCTTCGAAAGTGGTTATTTTTGGCCAGAGGCAGCAGGCGCGGGGCGTGGTCCGTGGAGGTGGGAGGAAGCGACGGCGCCATTGAGATGGTTTTGGAGTGAGGACGGGAGAACGATGGCCGCTTAACGGTGACAGAAAGTAACGATCGGGTCGGTCAGTGTTGCGGTAACGTCAGCCCGCTATATTGACCCCCATGTTCGTGTCTGGTGTGCAGCGCGAGCGCGCGGGGCGTGCTTCGGTGGCAGGTACTGAGGGCTACGTAAACGGATCAGGGTAGAACCGCCCGGCCAGTAGAAAGACACTGCACGTTAGTTTCCATGGGGTTCTTCCGTTAGACATCGTTTTGGCGAGTAGTTCCATTACACCCACGCAGGAGGACACCCGGACCTGTGGGCTTCTTCACCCCCTGTGCAGATTCTGTATTTTTCTGAGTATTTTAAGGCGTGTTTCCTTAATGTCTCAGCTCCTGAAGAAATTTTGCAAGTAGTTTACTCTTTTAGTAATTATCTTCGTGAACACGCTTGTATCCTGACCGTGCGATGAGTGTGGCTGCACGAGTCTTATTTAATCGCGCTGGATCCCCAAATTATAATCATCATCTGTTTGTCATGTTTTCCATCTTCAGGCGATTCTGTACGAATTTTTTGTTGGATTCTTTTAAGGTATTTGAGAAAACCATTACTTTATGTTACTTTGTCGTTTAACCAGCTGTTATGTCAGCATTCATGATTGTCAGTTCCACTAGGAATTAATAATCGTTTCTTTTTTCTAGAGCATTTCCTGGGGAGTTTAAGTTTACCAAGAGTATTGAGCTTCTCGTCATTTGAGTAAAACCAAAAGCCGGCACACCAGTCGGGAACGATAGAGAAGAGATGGCTGTGAGAAGACGTCAGGGAATCACACGCTGACCGACACGTCTCCAGGACGACAACGCGACAGCAGCGGCCCCTATGTGATGAGGACACAAGTGCCGCGACTGACTCGTGATGGCCAGTTCAATAGCAGCTTCAAGATTAGTGGCTTCGATAGCAGCGTCAACGATACGTCGCTTCGCTTGTACTCTCTATGTAGGACAGACTTCGAATTGACTATATTCAAGAAGATAAATTATTTTTTATGCCGCCGTTTGCTTGCGACACATCATTATAATTGAAAAAGTTAAGTTTTGTAATTTTCTTTTTGTAATAATATACACTAATACCATTTGTTTGATTGTGTGTCCAGCGATCCGAGTATGCAAGCTTCCTAGAACCACAATCTGTACGATCTAAATTTTAGCCGCATGTTGTGCCAGTTTGATATGGGCGGGGCATTCACTCGTGTTGAACACCTGCCTTTCACTTAGTATATTTTGGTTTAAGGTTTGAAAAGGTTACTATACCTTCCTCATGTCTTAAGATAATTATGACAGTGTGCTGTCTTGTGGTGTGGGAGAGTGTGGCGCTAACCCAGTAGTTGCAGGCTTCCGTTATGATTTACCGCAGCAGCTCCTTCTTGTAAAATTTCATAGCACCATTTATTTGGCCAGTGAAATAATTCCCGCTTCCTCTGCACTTTCGGCGGCGGTTCCATTAGTGCGCTTATTGCGTGGAGCTGTAAGAAATTTGGATGCACACTAGCTTAACTGTTCGCTCTGCCCTGGAATTTAAAGAATGTTCCCATTGTTCTGGCCTAGTTCGCTCTTTACTTACAGATACTGGATATTGCGACGCGACCCACATTGTCAGTAAATGTTGAAGAGTGTGAAGGTCTTTTTGTGTCTGTTCTAGAGAGGCAGAGTTTGTGTACTTGGGGTGTCCGTTTGCGAGGCGTGCCGAATTTTCTGGAGATGTGGGCGCATGTTAACAGCCACATGATGGCTCGTTCGTAAGCAGAGTTTGTTGCATGTGAAATTGCTTTCCCTCCTACTGAGTGGCCCTTCATTAGTTATTTTCTCTAATCCAAGCAGTGATGTTTAATATTTCGTTTAGACAAGCACTGATGTCTCTGAACAATTTGTTCCATAACCAGACCTAACGCTTTCTAGTAACTTTCCTTGAAGAAAGCATTGAAATCTGAGAATTTGCTCGGACAGTTATTAATTTCTTTAAACAATTGCTGTAAATCAAGGATTAATGTTGTTGTATTTCAACACAGAGCAGGCGTTTGTATGGATCTTTAATATTTGATCTCAAACAGGGTTAATGTCTTTTACAATTGTTTCAAGAAAAATATCAATGTCACGCCTGAACACAATGTTCAACAAATGCACTTAAAAAGTAGTTGGTTCACAAATTATTTTCAATACTCTGTTGCCCCAGTCCTTCCGATCCCAAGACAACCAGGTAAGGAAGCCGTGTACCAGCACGGATTTCAGCTGCTATTGAAAAGTGAAGAAACCATTGCAGACGTACAAGCAAGGATTGCAGTTTATTTTAATTGTAGTCTATATAGAAATGGAGAACATAAGATACCAATATTTACTGTATTTAGCAATGGTAAGCGACTATACGTTGCAGTACTGGTCGAAAATGGATTCAAACATGTTTGTCATGTTAAAGGAAGCCAAACTAGTGTTCAAGCGGTGTCAGTACAGTTGCTACCCCGGGCATTTGCCACGCCGGACATTTGCCACGGTTTTACCTGTTCCGAAGGGTTGGGTCCCTTGTCTCCCCCCCCTCTCCTCATCCTCCTCCTCCTCCTCCTCCTCACCCGCCCGCCCAGTTTGCTTTCGAAGTTCCTAACGTGACCATCACTATGGAAGTTATTACAACGAACAAGGGCAGGCCTCCTGCTCATTACAAAGGTTACGCGTATCTTAAACAGAGGGAATCTAAAGAAGGTGTTGTTACATGGATGTGCTTACGCCGAAAAGCGGATCATTGCAAGGGAAAGCTGCTTTCGAGGAATGGAGAAGTGTTGAACGCATTAGAACATCTCTGTGGACCACCTGACGATGCGGCTCTGGAAGTGAGAAAGCAAGTGGAAAGAGCGAAGGGAAGGTCTCGAGAAGAAACTACACAGTTATCAGAGATATACGCGGATGAAATGAGAAATCTATATAATAAAGTTTATGACTTTGTTACAGTGATGCCTAATTCAGAATCTATGGAAGGACCATGCGTCGTCGATGGAGTCAAGAGCAGGGGAACCAACAAGAGCCTAAGAACTCTTATGAAATTGATCTTCATGAAGATCTATTAAAAATGGGAGATGGCAGTCGTTTTCTTCTGGAAGACGATAGATTAGAGGTGAGAATAATGATTTTTAGTGGAAGGAAAGGAAAAGAAAGTTTAAAAACAAGTTCCCATTTTCTTATGGATGGAACATTTGAGATGCGGCAAGCAGTTTGCACACATTACACCACACACTTAGACTTAGGAGACCCGATTAAAGAAACAAACATTCTTCCTACTGTATTTTCACCGCTCCCTGATAAGAAGAAAGACACATATGTTCGTCTGTTTCGTCTGATGAAACAGGCAGTCTCTCAGTGGCGTCCTAAACAAGTAAAGGTGGACTTTGAGGCAGCTGCGATATCGGCAATTCGTCAATTTTTTTCCACAACTGAAATAAATGGATTCTATTTCCATATGAAGGAGAGTTTATGGAGAAGAATTCGAGTTCTCGGTCTAACTGAGGAGTACGGCTAGAACGAGGATTTAAGACTTCACGTCAGTATTTGTGCAGCGCTGGCAGTTGTAAAACCGGAGGACGTAAGCAATGGATGGATTGAGCTTCATGCAGAAGCTCCTGATAACGGAAGGTCCTCTCAATTTTTTGACTACTTAGTGGATAACTGGCTAGAGAATGAGGATATCGCAATAGAAATGTGGGACTGTTACGGAAAAAGGCACCGAACGACGAATGCTGTTGAAGGGTGGCACAACAAAATAAATGTTGTTGTTGTTGCTGTGGTCTTCAGTCCTGAGACTGGTTTGATGCAGCTCTCCATGCTACTCTATCCTGTGCAAGCTGCTTCATCTCCCAGTACTTACTGCAACCTCCATCCTTCTGAATCTGTTTAGCGTATTCATCTCTTGGTCTCCCTCTACGATTTTTACCCTCCACGCTGCCATCCAATACTAAATTGGTGATCCCTTGATGCCTCAGAACATGTCCTACCAACGGATCCCTTCTTCTAGTCAAGTTATGCCACAAACTCCTCTTCTCCCCAATTCTATTCGATACCTCCTCATTAGTTATGTGATCTACCCATCTAACCTTCAGCATTCTTCTGTAGCACCACATTTCGAAAGCTTCTATTCTCTTCTTGTCCAAACTATTTATCGTCCATGTTTCACTTCCGTACATGGCTACATTCCACACAAACACTTTCAAAAACGACTTCCTGACACTTAAATCAATACTCAATGTTAACAAATTTCTCTTCTTCAGAAACGCTTTCCTTGCCATTGCCAGTCTAGATTTTACATCCTCTCTACTTCGACCATCATCAGTTATTTTGCTCCCCAAATAGCAAAACTCCTTTACTACTTTAAGTGTCTCAATTCCTAACCTAATTCCCTCCGTATCACCCGACTTAATTCGACTACATTCCATTAGCCTCGTTTTGCTTTTGTTGATGTTCATCTTATATTCTCTCTTCAAGACACAGTCCATTTCATTCAACAGCTCTTCCTAGTCCTTTGCTGTCTCTGACAGAATAGTATTATTGGAAACCTTCACCCTAGAGTCAACTATTTGGTGGATTGCTTGAAAAAGGTAACAGAGCTCACAAACTGCATGTACATGAAATTGGAAATGAATCCTGAAGGTAAGAAGAGGAAGAAGAAGTACTTGAAGCTGGACGACAGGATAGAGAGAATCGTAAATAATTATGAAGAGGCTGGCAACATTAGGCCTTGCTTGAAATCCATTGCCCATATTCAGAAACTGGACTAAAATACGTTAAAAATAATGTATTAAAAACTATGACGTCCACTGAGTCCTCGCAGATTACTGAGATAAAATTATTAAAACATTGAAGCAGCATTATCGGAGCTGATATTAAGTTGTAATTGTAAATAGAGTGTACATTAGTTTAGCGTGTTTAGGCTGATTAAACACGCCAGAATGGTAGACGGTCATTTATCATTTTCACGGTCCAAAGCCTGTGCAAAGTGTGATGCGAATCAGCCTTTAATGTAAAAATTAAAAAGTGTTTCAAGCCTCACAAAAGTATCCCTATTGTTGTCACGTTAAGATAACTTTTTTTCTACGTTCCAATATTACGGCCATACTATTAAATAATTGTGAGTTCTAAAATAATGTTCTGAAGCTTCAGAATCGCAACTGTCACCTAAAATATCATGATTTGTTAAACTGGTTGTATACGCTTTTGTAAAAGAAAATGGGAACTGAACCTTTGAATTGCACCTAAAATTGACATCCCAAAACTGATCTGATCCTAAGGTTGACAATTTTGGCTCCTCAAATATTTTTTATTTAAGTTTAGCTGCAAACATTTATAGTAGATGTAAATCTACTTAAGTACATTTAGATATAGTCCTTTAAAAATTAAAATTTCTTACTAAATTGTTGAATATCTTTAAACAGGTCAGTAAAAGTAAGGAGCTTACTACTGAAAATTAATTGTTACTCAAGAACGTCAGAAACAAATGTGTTAGACCTACTTTTCTTATACATTAGAGACTTTCTGAAAAGATTTTTGATCATTTCCTCTGTCACTGACAGTGCAATTTCAGTTGCTTTGCAACACCAGGGATATCTACTTCTAAATTATGTTTGCTGCTGTTCTCATTTCGAATTTTGGAATATTTACTTCGTCTTCTTTGGTGAAGGAATTTAGGAAAAGGCATTTATTAACTCCACTTTAGTGGCACTGTTATCAGTAACATTACCGTCGCTGTCGCGCAGTAAAGGTACTTACTGAGCCTTTCCGCTGGTTTACTTAACATGGGACTAGAGTATATCTTTGGATTTTCCGCCAAATTTCTAGAGCGAGTTTCGTTATGGAAACTATTAAACGTATCTCGCATTGAAATCCGCACCAAATTTCGAGCCTCAGTAAAACTTCACCAATCTTGGAGATTTTGCGTTCGTCTAAATTATACGTGCCTTTTGCGGTGCTCCTGTCGTGTTTTGTGTACCATTGGGGATCAGTTCCGTCTCTTATTAATTTATTTGGTATGAATATCTCGAGTGCTGTTGATACTATTTTTTTGAACTTAAGCCACATATGGTCTTCATTTACATAGTTTGGAAGGATTGGAGACTATCTCTTAGAAAGACGTCACCCGAATTTTTAACTGGTTTTATAAATAGATATATTCCGCGTTTAGTTTTGGTGAATTTCTTTTTTTACGGAAGTGAGCCTCGCTACGACTACGTGTTCACTAATCCCTGTATCCGTCGTGATGATCAGGATTATTGGTGGCTAAGAGGTCAAGTGTGTTTTCGTAACCATTTACAATTTGAATGGCCTCGTCAATTAATTGTTAAAAATAATTTTAAAAAAAGCATTTAGAACAATTACGGAAGTTGTTTTCTATTTACAGAAGGGTATGAAAATTTATTTTTGTCAACATGCGGAAGGTAGATTGAAGTAACTGCCAACTATAATTGTATGAATAGGGCACCTATTTGTGATAGTTTTCTTTGAACTGTTCAGCAAGTGTTTCATCTGAGACAGGGGGTCGGTAAAAGGAGCCAGTTATTAATTTATTCCGGTTGTCGAATATAACCTCTGCCTATACTAAGTCACAGGAACTAACTGCTTCAAAGTCGATTGTGAGCTTGCAATATTTTTCCTTAAGCTGTCCTTCTTGTTTCTGTTGTAGTGCAGATAATTACAATTACGGCTTTTCTCTTCAGAACCTAAGATGCTTTCCCTGTGACCCTGTAAATACCAGAGCTAAACAGTGTAGAACAACAACGTACGTTACAATTGTAGCATTCTGTATTACTTCATTTCCTTATTTCTAACATTTTAAAATTGTAAATCGACTTTAGATGACATGTCAATCATACATGTTCTTATCTCTATTTAGTGAACGTGTTTTCAGTTATGTTTTGAACATTGTCCCGCTGCACTTTATTATTTAAAGAGTAAATTAATATGGAGTATGTCGTTCTTCTTTTCAAACATCCACATATTCATTTATTCTTTCCCTATTGTCTTTTGGGTATGCAGTTGTAGTAATTAAAGTAGGCACAAATGCAGTGATCAAAAAGAAATGATTAGCGTACATTCGCATTCTCGTTACATCGTTCCTTTCTTGTTGCTCCCATGCCGATGGACTGTTTCTATCGCAATCAGTAAGCGTGGAAGGAAGCTACCGTACAGACAGAGGAATCTATATTTATACTTGGCAGAACTAATTACATTCTGACATAATCTTCGGTATTGCTTTCGTTTCCCAAAAGTTATAAATATTTCGATTTCGGAAAAGAAGCTCTGTATTTGGCCAAGATGTCGAAGATGAAGGTACCTTAAGTCCTGGTTGTATCGAGTAAGATGTGGAGACGGCGGTTTGAAAGCGGACAGATGTAGTGCGGGGAAGGGCGTCCCTTACCTGAGGGATCGCTACTCAAGCTACCTGGCGAAAGGGCAAGTGTGGCAAATGTCCGGCGTGGCAAATGTCCGGCATTCGTTATGGATTTCCTTAAAAAGGGTTGTTACGTTGTCTCTCAATGAGATGGTCCGCACATTGTGCACCTAGCAACACAAAAGCCGTCTGTAGAGTTTGAAATTGATAGAATATAACATTTAAGAGTAAATTATTTGGAATATAGTACACTTAAGATTTTACACAAAAATTTTGGAAGAATGTGGAGCATAAGAGTTGCCTACGTACGCCAGAGAAGTGGAATGCTTTAACAATAGTGTTATGCAGAAGATAAGAGGCAAAATTAAGACCATCAAATCCTCTCCACTATAAGAATCGCAGGAAGAAATAGAGCTAATTGTTAAAGCCAAACAATAAGTAGTTTGTTTACAGGAAAAAGATACATTTTGGAATTCGAAAAAATACCTCCATTGTATTTGGAAAATTACGGGCTGGAGAAAGAAATAGATGCTTCAGATGTAGATTTTGTAAAGTGACAGGCTTTTGCCCCTTACAATGCTTTCAGCCCACACTGTGACATGTACACAGATTGTGTTTTGATGTCATTTGATAGGGGTGGTGCCATTTTATCATGAAAAATAGAATGTGATTACCATCGTCAAGTGGGTGATCGGATTTAATGTAGCGTGGCTGCCTAAAATTCAGTTGAGAGAAGGGATACTGATTTGTCGGTTGCTGTGCGGTCAGGCGTTGGGGCAACAGGAGGCACGGTGGGTAGTCGGACAGCGTCAGATCGCTTAAAGCCATTTCTGTGGAGGAACGCTACCCCCAGGCGATCTCTAGGGACATGCAGCGGTATAGCTACTACTGCAGAGGCAGAGCTACTGTTGTGGTCATCGGCATGGGTGATGCCGAAGACTCCAACTTTCACAAGGATACGGCCATAACGACATGCGAAGGCTGGAACCACACAATGAGTGCCAGTGGTCGGTTGACGCCGAGTTGGTGGGACTGCGAATCTTTTAAACCAGTGGTCGTCAAACTTTTCGCTCAAGGGCCAAAACTAACAATATGATATGGCACCTCGTGCCGCAGATTTCCAGGTCTTTTTATTAACTGGCGAACCACTTAAATGGTGTTATGAACCTCCAGTAGACTAGCTATAGTAAAGAAGCGAGAGGTTTACCACCGACTCTCTAGCACCGACTCGTTAAAGTCGATACCATTCGGACCACTACGTGTACAATGTTCTGTTTCAGATTGTTGCCACCCTCAATAACCCGTAAATTGTAACACTGTAACTACCCGACGAAATTTTGCTGTGTTGTCTCTGTGAACAGATGGTTAATAACAGCAAATGGACTTATATTTAATGTATTATGTAGCATGAGATACGATCACAACTGTTTTCTACATGTTTTGAATGTCATTTTTCCTCAACTCGCTTGACTTAACTACAACAGCCTTAATTTTATTTCATACTCGATTAGGTACCTGGCATTGGCTAGATATTATTCCAGTCTTATGTTATTCTGTCTCTTCGTTCCCTCACTCTCTGTCGTCCATCTCGACTTTCCCCTCACTCACCATCTCTTCATCCCTTTACCTGTCCATTTCGCCCCCCCCCCTCCCTGTATGTGTCCATGTCCTCCTCCCCCTTCTCCCTCCACATTACCATCCCCCACCCCAATAAGCAATATTTCTTTACAGAATGAAACTAAGTGTATCAGTGTGGCTGAAATCGATCCGAGGGTTTAGGAGAAGTGCAGGATAAACACGCAAACACGCAAATTTTTAAGAGGTAATGACTAATCATTTATTTTAACAAATATGTACCACATATGACTGTCTCTATAATCCGCATTCATGAATCCAACGCACTTTCATTTAAGACTGATAGAATAGCAGATAATTGGTACGAGGCTCACGCACCCATTTGTTGTCAGCACCGAGAAACGAACAAGAAAACATTTCCATTATTACGTCACCTCCCACCGCAACGACAAATCTATCTGCCCCTGTACCAAGTGGCACCTGTAAAGGTGATAGAACAACTTTACGCTCTCCTACTTACAATTCTTGGAATATTTTTCATTTGACGAAGGAGACAGGTACAGCCGACAGCTGCAAACCATTCATCCTTCATCGGATTTGGATGTATATCATTTACGATCTTCAGAAACTGTAAACATTAGCACCTGTTAAAATGAAATAGTACTTTCGGAAACAAACCACTCGCAACTGTTAGATGTGTAAGACTCCTTCGCCAAATAACATTGCTGTGCAGTTGCTGACAACAATAAGCCATGTTTATGACACTGGAATTCTGCAATACAGGGAAAAAGATTTTTAAATACCCGTCCGCCGGTTTGACAACTGTCAGATTGAGGGATATATTAGTAGGAAACATACGAGTAGTTGTGTCACGTTTTTAGTCATTCTTCGCAGAAGTCGAGTGTTGAGACCGACTGGAACAATCGCTGTGGTAGCATGAGTCAAGGATGATATGTCCCATTCAACTTTCACAGAATGACTGTCACCATGTTTACGATTGTTGAAAACTCCATAAAATGCTGCCGATCAAATTTCAATAAACTGGAAAAAAGCATTCATTGCATTTAATTAATTCCAGTTTAATTAACTCTGTGAAAATAAGATTCACATGACTTGCATAATCTTACAATATTCATGTAGCTAGGCAGGAGCATATGAAGGGTGAATGGAAGAAAGGGAATCTTTAGTAATTTTGAGCCACTACCAAAAACACACGAGTGATCAATGTATCTTCTTCCTGAAATTTATTTTAAAGTACTTTCTTGCAAGATGAGATAGATGTATTATTAAAACAATATATTACATTATTCAAATGATCACCAAAAACTTTATTATAAATGCATTAATCTCAAACTTTCAAAAAATGTAGACATAAATATGTAATTTAAAAAATAAGAAAAGGACAAATGCACTGCACATGCAACATGCTATACAGGGTGTTACAAAAAGGTACGGCCAAACTTTCAGGAAACATTCCTCACACACAAATAAAGAAAAGATATTATGTGGACATGTGTCCGGAAACGCTTAATTTCCATGTTAGAGCTCATTTTAGTTTCGTCAGTATGTACTGTACTTCTTCGATTCACTGCCAGTTGGCCCCATTGAAGGAAGGTAATGTTGACTTCGGTGCTTGTGTTGACATGAGACTCATTGCTCTATAGTACTAGCATCAAGCACATCAGTACGTAGCATCAGCAGGTTAGTGTTCATCACGAACGTGGTTTTGCAGTCAGTGGAATGTTTACAAATGTGGAGTTGGCAGATGCCCATTTGATGTATGTATTAGCACGGGGCAATAGCCGTGGCGCAGTACGTTTGTATCGAGACAGATTTCCAGAACGAAGGTGTCCCGACAGGAAGACGTTCGAAGCAATTGATCGGCGTCTTAGGGAGCACGGAACATTCCAGCCTATGACTCGCGACTGGGGAAGACCTAGAACGACGAGGACACCTGCAATGGACAAGGCAATTCTTCGTGCAGTTGACGATAACCCTAATGTCAGCGTCAGACAAGTTGCTGCTGTACAAGGTAACGTTAACCACGTCACTGTATGGGGAATGCTACGGGAGAACCAGTTGTTGCCGTACCATGTACAGCGTGTGCAGGCACTATCAGCAGCTGATTGGCCTCCACGGGTACACTTCTGCGAATAGTTCATCCAACAATGTGTCAATCCTCATTTCAGTGCAAATATTCTCTTTACGGATGAGGCTTCATTCCAAAGTGATCAAATTGTAAATTTTCACAATCAGCATGTGTGGGCTGACGAGAATCCGCACGCAATTGTGCAATCACGTCATCAACACAGATTTTCTGTGAACGTTTGGGCAGGCATTGTTGGTGATGTCTTGATTGAGCCCCATGTTCTTCCACCTACGCTCAATGGAGCACGTTATCATGATTTCATACGGGGTACTCTACCTGTGCTGCTAGAACATGTGCCTTTACAAGTACGACACAACATGTGGTTCATGCACGATGGAGCTCCTGCACATTTCAGTCGAAGTGTTCGTACGCTTCTCAACAACAGATTCGGTGACCGATGGATTGGTAGTGGCGGACCAATTTCATGACCTCCACGCTCTCCTGACCTCAACCCTCTTCACTTTCATTTATGGGGGCATTTGAAAGCTCTTGTCTACGGAACCCCGGTACCAAAAGTAGACACTCTTCGTGCTCGTATTGTGGACGGCTGTGATACAATACGCCATTCTCCAGGGCTCCATCAGCGCATCAGGGATTCCATGCGACGGAGGGTGGATGCATGTATCCTCGCTAACGGAGGACATATTGAAAATTTCCTGTAACAAAGTGTTTGAAGTCACGCTGGTACGTTCTGTTGCTGTGTGTTTCCATTGCATGATTAATGTGATCTGAAGAGAAGTAATAAAATGAGCTCTAACATGGAAAGTAAGCGTTTCCGGACACATGTCCACATCACATATTTTCTTTCTTTGTGTGTGAGGAATGTTTCCTGAAAGTCTGGCCGTACCTATTTGTAACACCTTGTATAAGAAAGCTACAGGTCTCTTATTGAATCTGTTTTTTATTCATTATAATAGTAAGAAAAACGTAAATACAAATATATAATTTGGCCGGCCGGCGTGGCCGAGCGGTTCTAGGCGCTTCAGTCTGGAACCGCGCGATCGCAGGTTTGAATCCTGCCTCGGGCATGGATGTGTGTGATGTCCTTAGGTTAGTTAGGTTTAAGTAGTTCTAAGTTCTAGGAGACTGATGACCTCAGACGTTAAGTCCCATAGTGCTCAGAGCCATTTGAACCATTTGAAATATATAATTCTTCATTAATGTGACTTGTGATGTTAAACTTTTTTTGCCATGTAGTCTATATCTGTGTCGTTTGTGCTGCATGCAATCCTCATTGCGTCTTGTAAATGACTGGACAACCGATTACGATATTTATTTTTCACGTACTTCATTTTTGAAAATGAAACTTCACAAAGGAAAGTTGAAGGAAATACTGTTAAAATGAACTGTGAACAGTATCGTAAATTTTTATAAATGTTAGGCACACATTTCCAAAATTCGGTGTACTGTTGTGTTTAACGATGTTCTATAAACAGAGCTTTAACCTGTCTCATGCTGAAGTTCGATTATTTCATTTAGCAAATTAGTTTTAGGAAATCCAAATTGGCAGAATAATTTGAGATCATTATGTCCAACATGCCAAGGGTTCTCTACGAGAGTGAAACAGCTTCAAATATTTCTAGCATCTGCAAATGTGTTTTTTATTTCTTCCAAATAGGCTTCCTAATATTCTTTCATGTTTTGGTAAATAGTTTCGGCGATAGTTAAGACTGATCGGATCATAGTAACAGTTGGAAAATTAGACAGATCTTTTACTTAGAGTTCATTTATATATAATTGCGGTTTGGCTTCAAATGCAAATATTTGGTTAGTCATTTGCCCAATTAGCTTGTTTGGTCCTTGTAATTCCAAGTTAAGTGTGTTGAATTTTTGTGTAATATCGGTCAAAAAAGCTGTAAGTATCCACCATCCATCATCATCAATTTCAGGTTAATTTTTGCCACTTTGCTGTAAGAACAAAATAATTTCAGATTTCAAATTGACAAACCGTTCCAGCATTTTTCGTTTGCTTAGCGATCTGACAGCAGTAAGTAGGAGAACATCACTGTAACAAGCCTGCAATTCCTGCAGAATTTCCTAAAATATTGCGGTGATTAAGTTCACTGGTACGAATGAAATTTATAATGCTTATAACCGTTTGCATAACATTCTTCAATTTGGTATTTGAAATTTGACAAGCCAAACTTTCTAGATGCAGTAAGCAGTGAATGGAGAGTAAAATTGGCAAATTCCATTCCTTCTTAAGCAGTACTATCAAACCATTGTTGACGTCCGTCATTGACGGACAGCCATCTGTACATACTGATGTTATTGATATTAATTTGCTCACAGATAAGTCACTTTTTTTACAAATTCTTTAATTGCATCCACAAAATCACATCCTTTTGTGTGACCTTTCATGGTTATAATTCCTAAACAATCTTCCTTAATTACCCCATCATTTGTGCAGTAACGCACAAATAATGAAAAAGGAGCCATCGAAGCTAAATATGTACTGGAATCACATGCAAGAATGAAGTATTTGCTTAGTTCGACTTTATTAGTTACTGCCTCAAACATATATTTTGAAATATCTTGTATACAACGTCGACAGGTAGGTTCTCAAAGAGTGAGCTTATTTATTTCAGCTGATATTTGTTTACTGTTGGAGAAATTTTGTAACAAAGTTTCAGAAACAGTCATCATACATTGCTTCACTAATTCAGCATCAGTGAAAGCTTTCATATTTCTTGGCGGAATATTACATAGTTGGTATGATGCTCTTGTGACAGCCTTACTCTGCCCAACTTCTGCTAACATGTTTAGTTGACATCGAATGGTAGATTTTAGATGAGCAATTTTTTCTTCTTTCATTTTAATTCAAAGGAAAACCTACTGTAAATGAATTATGCTTACTTGTGTAGTGGCGGAATAAATTGTATTTCTTCAGTCCCACAATCGTATCCCGGCGTATTAAACAAGTAGCAGTATCTTCTTTGTGTCCACTTTCAAAGAAAAACTCTTCTTCCCATATATTTTGGAAACTTCTTTTCTCTTCACATATTTTCCTCTTAGTCACTGTTCTTGGAGTACATCAGACATTATTTAGTCCACTAATAATTATATGACCAAATATGAGCACAAATACACTCAATAAGCGACGAACGCGCAGGGGCACCGAAACTTAGTTCACGGCTGACACACTGACACGACACAGCTAACAATGAGGCGGCTGCGGGACGAGCCCGCCGTCGACAAAGGAGCGGCCGCGGGCACGAGCGCGTTTGATGCACGGCTTACATTGTTGGTAGCAGGAGGCTCACGCCTTTAGCGCTACGGAACACCCGCAAGTGGCGCGTTAACACCAGAACCGCTGATATTTGCACATACCTAAAACCGCGGCTGGGTCACTAATGACCCGCGATCTTTTCCTTTATTTCCCTTATGTCAATTGGTTATTGTTACTGCCAATGAATCTATTGTTAGAAGCACTAGGAAATTTAGAATGAAATTAACAAAAATAAACAAGGTTTACATAAAAATTATAGTTTTATATTTTAAAACTTACATGTATTTGCTGAGTGTTTTTACTGGCTACCGTTATATAATGAACACAAATAATAGTCGTTTGATGTACATTTGTTGCACACAGTTTTCTTGCAGATGTGACACTTTACAAATGATTTGTTTCCTTCACAGTTAGACTTTACAAGGCAACATGTTCGCCTTTTTTGTTTGTCAGGAATATCTTCAGGTCTGACAGGGACGCTAGTCTTTCTAGTCGCTGTGTGCTTCTCAGCAAGGTCCTCCCCCAGCTTCAGGATGAAATTTTTTATCATTTACAGAATTGAACAATACCCACGCATTTATTCCAGCCAAATCCAGCAAGTTGTAAAATGTGTGAACAGGCCAACGTCTCGATGGTACTTTGACAGAGTATTTGCTAGGCAAGTGGTCGACCACGTCCACTCCATATTTAGAGCAGTTATAAAACGTAACTGTATCTGGCTTCTTTTTTATACCACCCTCAAAGGATGCATAGTGCTCAGAAACAGGACATTCTTGTTGCTCTTACCCTGATAAACAGTCAGTGTGGTATCGTCTTTTTTCAACAATACTGTGCTGTATAACTGTTCTCTTGCCTTCTTGATACAGACTGGTATTTCCCTGCGAGATCGATTTATTGTGCCCACAAGACTAGTAGAATTAGCTTTTAGTGTCTCAGAGAGCGCTAAGGAGGTGAAAAAAATTGTCACATGTGACATTTATTTCTTTGTTGAGGTAAGGTTGCATCAATTTTTTTACAACAATGTCACCAAGACGCCCATCACTCCGCCTAGTGTCATCCTTTTCTAGATAAGGGATAGCATTCGCAATATATTTTGAGCCTTTATCTACCACCATCCAATACTTTTGCCCTTATTGTCCGGTTTTGAGGCCATAAACTGCGTGAATCTGCAACGGCAGTTTAAAGGAAAAAGCTGTTCGTCGATTGTTATATTTGGACCCGGTATGTAGCTAGACTGTGCATTCGCAATGAACTCATTCCAGATTTCTGATACCAAAGCAAACTTGTCTTCTCTTAGTCGTGCTTATCTTGTGGATCTAATGTCAAATCTGAGATAACTCATTATCTCTCTGAATCTGTCACGAGCCATTGTTGATTTCACAAAATTATTTCCCCACTTCACTGACCACAATGTGTCTAGTTCTAAGCTCTTAGCTCCAATAGCACCACGGACGTACAATATAGCTATAAAAGCTTCCAGTTCTTCAATTTTTATAGTCCACTCATCTGAGCTCAGTACACGACGTGCTTCAGTTTCTGTACATTTTACAATATATTTCAAAATTTTGTCCGTTATCATTAGATGCCATGCACTGTAACAGGTCTCATTCACGTTTCGTTTAGCATACGGAGATGGTTGTCCTATCTTTGAAAACATTCTGTTGTCCATATCTTCCAGCTGAACAGTCACCTATTACTCCAACTTTTCAGGTTGTTCCATCAATATCGCTATCTGAAGGAAACTGAAGTAGTCCAGAACCATGGGCATTTTATTGTCCACGCCGACCTTTAGGACGTCCACTTCCTCGAGTTGACTTAGTCTTTGTGGCAGCTGTTCCTGTAATAGTAGTTATACGTATTAGAACGCGATTTAATATTGAATATATTGTGTAATATTAGAATAAAAAAAACACCTTCATAAATGTAATATGTAACTTGTAAAAATTCAACACGAAACAAAGTATAAACGTAAGTGTTGCAATTGAAATTAGTGTCTACGCAACATATACATAAACAAAAATTATTATAAAACAGATACATAAACAAGCATACCTTTCTTATCAGCATTCAGTAGAACCTTCTCAGGAGTAACATCGTCTTCTGATGAAGAATCCGGAACTATTGGCGATGGAAATTCTTCCTCAGATAAAGACTCCAGCGGTTCGCCCTCAGATTCATTATCTAAAATCTCATTTAGAGCATTTATAATGTCCTCTTCTGTACGTAGAAATTTTGCCATAATATAGTCATAAGTTACAAGCACTATCTACACAGACAGAATGCAGTACTAAACCCGTTTTCGTGGTACAAAACTCTGGGTGCGCAATATCTGCATACAAGGTCAGACTTGTTTGAACCTCTCTCCGTCTCGTCCCCTGCTGAAAACTGGAACGTCAGCCGGAAGTGAAGTAAAAACGAGTTTTGCGATTGTTGACCAAACAAACACTAACAATAGGCATGAAGCTACATGAAAAATGCGATTGTCATAGCGACTGCACCGGGCGGATCATAACTGACCCTTCCACAGTTCTAGGTGAATCTTCATATTTCTCTTTTATGTTTTCGCCATAAAATGTGAAATGAAATATAATCACTAATTAACTTATTTCATAAAAAGTCACAGAAATGTAACACTCTGGGCGATAATCCAAAAGAGTGACAAACAAAAGAATTATCAAGTGGGTCACGAGTGATCCAGCCGCGGTTCTAGTGTTAAATGAAAGTGGTGGATGATTTTCAGTTACCTAATTACTTCCCCGACTTTAATCACATTTCTACGCCGTTTCCGTAAACAAAACACCGCTACGCCAGGCAAGTAGTTAACTAATGCTACCCGTGCGAAGCCGAGGAGGGTCGCAGGCCGCACGAAAACATTATCTGGGACGCATGCGGCCCGCGGGCCGCAGTTTGACGACCACTGTTATAAATGATGCAGAAATGCCTCGAATGCGTCGGACAGCGCACGGTGTCACCAGCCGTTAGCAGGCCGGCATGTCCGCCGTTCTGCTTCCCTTGTTAGAGAAGAGAACTTCTTTCTGAGACCCCGACTGGTAAGACTTGTGTTAGAGGGCTCGGGTTAGACAGAATTTCTGTTGCAGGGGATAGATAGCATACTGAAGTTTCCTGTTAGTTTAAGACGATTCACCTCTTAGGCTGGGAGTTCTCGTGTTGCGACTGGCTGACAATTATCTGGGCAGCTTTGTTATGCACTTGCGTTTGAGACGTTCCTGAATTCCACCCCTGGCTAGGGTCCTCACCTTATATTTGTTGTTGGCAGTGAAGCGATTTAGACAGTTTGAAATTAGCAGTGTCTGGATAGTAGTCTGCTGTCTGAGAGTTCAGGTTTCAGTGCACTGACACCATTCTGGGGCCGTTGCCTTGCTCATGGTGCATGGTACTTTGGGAGTCGTCACTGCTCTCCACCAGCGCATTGTTTGATTTAACGAAATAGCCACCTCCTCCGGCATTCAGGGCCGGTAGTGTAAACTGATGGGGCCACTTGCAAAACTTTCTCCACTGAGGTTTCAGATCAGACGATTGGAGTAAATTGTTATTGTTTTCAGTACGGAGGCAAAGTTAGTCATTGCTTGTGGAGATTCTCAAATCGCGTTTTTCGCAACTGCGTTATTGCAGCCACTTCATGTTTTGATGTGGCTGTGGACTTTTGCAACTCCTTTGCTGTTTATGTTGATTGAGTAGATTTATTTTTAGATAAATTTTATAGTCAAGACTAGAATTTGTCTTTTCACTAGAAGTATAGTTTGTCCTTCATCATTTGATTTATTGATAAGTTTAGTGGTCACTAAATAACGTTCAGAGGAAGTACTTGATCTGTATCAGTAGGTCACTAGACTGAGTATTTGATTGTCCTGCATTTACTGTTACAATCCACCGGATAATTTCCTGTCGCACGATACTCAAATTTCGGAACAGTTAATGTTTTACATATTGTATATATTGTGCTCTAAACATCTCCATTTGTGAGTGTCAGGGCAACCCTTCAAGATAGCGTTTAAAACTCCGTTGTGTGATTAATACTCTGGTAGGTACACTTAGTTTCCATATCTCGAAACTGCACGGTATAGAGGTACAAAATTACACACACAGATAACCATAACAACGCAAACGACTGGAGGAGTCTAGAAACGGCTGACCATGCCGAGATTCGCCCCTAGGCATCTCTAACAGACAGCAAAATCTGTTGCCCGAAACTTCAAATTGTACTCTTTCAGTGATCAATTTGTTGAAAAGTTACCACTTAGCTTGCTTGCGAAGATTTTGTTTGAGTACCTTACTTCAAAGAACCTGTAAAGTCAAATAGTATCATTATTATTAGTATTAGTTGTATTTTGCATTTTATGATGTATGTATTGCTTACACTTCAACCCGCTGGCTGTAGACAATTTGTTTTTTTATTCTTTGTGTGCGCCCCCGGTAGCTGAGTGGTTCGATCAGACCCACAGCGGTCTGTCACATTGATGGTACCGGGACGTGGTGATGCTGAAGAGAAATCACAGCCAGTTGGCTCTCCAGACGCAGATGCTGTGGCTATTGACACGAATATATCACAACCTGAAAAGATGTGGTATGACGATATTGAGGAGGCGCCGGACGTCATACAGAGGCAGCCGGCACTCACGAAGACAGCCTAATAATTGCTGACGGTGAAGGGAGAGGGGCGAGAGAACGTCTTCTAACTCAGCCCCCAGCGCCGATGCAGGGAGATGTTGTTGCGCCTCGACAGAGTGGGATTCAACGCCATGCGAACCGTATTGCGACATTAAATATCAATGACGTGCGTTCACCGGCCAAAATACACCTACTGAAGGAAACGATTTGGGCATCTGATGTGGATATTGCTTTGCTGCAGGATGTCCACATAGCTGCACGCCCATACATCGCAGGCTACCGAGCCTATTCGTCACATGGAGATCACAATGGGAGTGGGGTGGCAGTTTACGTGCGAGATGGCTTCCCAGTGGAAAACATGTGTTATCTTCCGTCGGCCAGGGGAATGGCTTTCACGACGTTTGGGACACGCATCATCAATCTTTATGCACCGTCGAGAAACAATCGGCGGCGGGAAAGGGCGCGATTTTATGCAGAAGCCATTGCTCCACTATTCCATGGACGTTATGAATGTGTAATAGTTGGTGGAGATTTCAACTGTGTTCTCAGCCAGAAAGACCAATGGCCGCAAGCACACATCAGCGAGGAGTTGCGAATCGTTGTCAACGATCTTGTACTTAGTGACACGTGGGAATTACGACATGGAGCTGCGCCGGGATACACCTATGTGACAAGTCATTCGGCGAGCAGATTAGATCGCATTTCTATCTCACGGGCTCATGCAAATGATGTCCAGGACGCGGAACGCTGGCCATTGGCATTTGCCGATCACAGCGCTTACATCTGTACGGTGCTTCTTCCCCGTAGAGAGGTGTGGAACAGTAAGGCCCCGTGGAAACTAAAAATTCAACATCTACATGATCCTGAATGCCGTCAACGGATCCTTGAGACATGGACGATGTGCGAGATAAGGGTTGGAAGGTATACGACGATGCTTGATTGGTGGCTGACGTGCTAAACCGGCGCTTCGCCGTACGTTCATCTCGTATAGCAGGGAGATGGCAGAATAGCGCCGCCGTACCACCGACTTTTCTTTTGCAGCACTGCGCGACCTGGATGATGGTCCGCCGGGACAGGACGTTTGGATCGAACGCAAAAGGATAAAAGCTAAACTAATGGCTTTAGCTCGGAAACATCTTCAGGGAACCATGGTGCGCGCCAGATGTCACGATACGATAAGGCACGAGATTCCTTCCATGTACCACGTCGTGAATGAACGAAAGCACCGACAACGAGTTTTGGTACGGGAATTAATTACCCGCGAAGACCGAAGAGTGACGCGTCAAGCGGACATTGTCTCTGCATTCGTCGACCATTACCAACACATCTATCGGGAAGAAGCAGCCTCTGTCGATGACATCGACCGTATAGCCACGTCCGTCTCCCGTACACTGACGGTGGAAGCCGCGGGAACCTTACTGGAAGCCATTAGCTGTGAGGAAGTACATGATGCGATCGCAAAGGGTGCGTTGAATCGGTCCCCAGGCATTGATGGACTTCCTGCTGAATTTTATCGAGAATTTCGCAACGAAATGGCACCGCGATGGACGGAAATGTACAACGAGATGTTAAATTCCGATGCGCCTATTCCACCGGCTTTTATGGAAGGCCTCCTGGTGCCAGTACATAAACCGAAGCCAGGAATTGCGGTCACAAATTATCGCCCCATCACCCTGCTTAATGCCGACTATAAGATCTTTGCACGGTTGCTAGCGTCCCGATGTCGTATGTTAATTCGTAGCGTTCTCTCTCCAGAACAGACGACACCGGGTGGATCGGTGAATGTGCAAACAGCTACTGGCGAATTCCGTGATGTGATAGAACTGGCGGAGGAGTGCCGGCTTAAAGCGGCGATGGTGGCGGTTGATTTTGACAGTGCTTTTGATAAGGTGCGCCACAACTATCTGTATGCTGTACTGGAACAAATGGGTTTTCCAGACCGTTTTACTGGTCTCATTAGAAGGTTTTATGGGGGCGCACAATCCTTGGTACAGGTTAATGGGCGTATAGCAGGGCCCATTCAAATTCGACGCTCCATTCGCCAGGGCTGCCCTCTTTCGATGCTACTATTCGCGATAGCGTTGGAACCATTAAGTGGGAGGCTCACCAATTCTCTTTCTGGGATGGAACTACGGGGCTACACCTTCAAATGTCGTGCCTATGCGGACGACCTCCTGCTGCTCGTTCGTTCTGAGGAAGAGGTGAAGATGGTTCTTGAACTGTTGTTGGGCCACAGTGTGACGGCGGGTAGTGCTGTGAACATGAACAAATCGGCGGCAATGCCGGTTGGAAGGGGCCTTACGCCGGAAGAAATTAGTCCGTTTCCTTATGTGCAACGATTCCGCTATCTCGGCATAGACTTTACCTCATCTGTAAAACATACTGCGGCAGTTAACTACCGACGTATTTTACAGGCAACACGTACCATGGTCCGACAACCTCTCCTACGGCGCCTTGATCCTTTGCAGCGAGTCGAGTATCTGAACACTTATGTGGTTTCTCGAATGGTGCATATTTCGCAGATCCTCCCCCTACCACTCACGCTCGGACGTCGACTTCAATCAGCACTAGGCTATTTTGTGATGATTGGATCGCCCCTCAAGGTGCGATACGAAACGCTCACTCTCCCTACGGACAAGGGGGGACTCGGACTTACGAATGTTCACTGCCGAGCGACGGCGCTCCTTCTAGCCACGATGTACAAGCAATGGCGTAGCGGACGTGATTCCCTTACATCCCGCCTACTCGATCTCCTGGTTCCAGCGTCCCTCACACCTCCGGTGGCGGTGGGCAACATTACGCCACATTTTGCGCATGTTTCAACATTTATCGTGGAACTTAGTTATATCAGAGACAAGCTTCCGCGCACGAGACCACCATGCGCGAAGGATTTTTATGTTTGGCTGCTACGACGGATAAGTCGTAATGTCATTGAACTCAAACACCCCAGGTTGCATTGCCCGCATCTCGTGGTCGTGCGGTAGCGTTCTCGCTTCCCACGCCCGGGTTCCCGGGTTCGATTCCCGGCGGGGTCAGGGATTTTCTCGGCCTCGTGATGGCTGGGTGTTGTGCGCTGTCCTTAGGTTAGTTAGGTTTAAGTAGTTCTAAGTTCTAGGGGACTTATGACCACAGCAGTTGAGTCCCATAGTGCTCAGAGCCATTTGAACCATTTGAACCCAGGTTGCATTGGACGAAGATTTGGAGACATGTGCACCAAAAATTCCTTCCTACCTTCGTTCGGGCACTGTGGTTCTCTGTCGCCTGTGGCAAGTTCAACACCAGCCAACGGCTAAAACTAAGGATGGGGCCCCTCCACGCCCGCACCAACGTGGTGACCAAACCAAAAGTTCTACTGTCATCTCCGTAAACATGTTAGTTTTTGAATCAGGCGTCACAGGATGCAGGCTGTGATGTTATCCATGCGTCTGGGTAAGATTACTCATTAACATGGTCCATCAGGAGATAGAAGTGGTCGAAAACGATTGAAGGGTAGCGGTTGTAAGGGCAGAGGAGAAAAAGAGCCAAGGCCAGCGCCAAGGGAAAAGAACCTCTGCGACAGTAGGACGGGTAGTAAGGGCAGTAGCGGCTTGCTAGCTGCGACAGAGCATGCAAGGTGAGGGAAGGTTAGCGTGAGGTATCGTGCATCGTTACCTATGTGCTGCGTGGTCGTTAGCTGGGTCAGTCCGGGTGCTGCGGCTGGGCTCGCTTGTAGTCTCCTGGGCCGGCCGCAGTGGCTTCTTCCCTGTAACATAAGAGTCCGGCGCGGCAACGCATGCGTTGCTGTTAGGCCCTCTGCTGCGCCTTGTCATCAGTGACTTGGTGCAGCTTCATCAGGCTGGTGCAGAACGGCGGCGATCGGCTACCGTTCAGCGTCCTCCTCTACTGCACGGCGCAGGACTTCTGCATTGCAGCTTCGAGCAGCTCCGCTTGTTCAGTGAGCTGTGCCGCTTCAGCGTCGGAGAAATGTATGCCGTTCGCTCTCGCTGTCGCGATGATGGACGCTCCGGCAGCGGTCGGCGTCGCCACCGGTTCCGCTGGGGCGGCGATTGTCTTCTTTGCGCCTCTCACCTGCGGTGCTGCTGGGACAGCCGCTGGGATAGGCGCGCGAACGTCCTTCTGCGAGGTCGCAGGAGTGTTCGCAGGTACGACTGCGCTGAGGCCTTGGACGAAGACTGCACGCAGTTGCCTCAAGGCCTCTTCCTTCTCTGCAGCCACGGCGGCTGCGAAGGCAGCCCTCTCCGCCGCCATGACGGCTTTGAGGGCTGCTGTGGCCTCCTTCACGGCGGTGCCGAGATCGAGGTCACATCTCTTCACGGGAGAGCGAGCTGCGTCCTGGCTGCCCGTTTCCGAGCGTCCGCCCCCGCCCCTGGCAGGTGGATCTGCTGCTGCGCCGTCCCTCAGCTGCGCCGGGCTGTTCTGCGCCCTACGCCGTTTCCGACGTCGTCTTCTCTTCTGCTGCTGCGTCGGTGCGGCCGCGGCCGCTTCGCCGCCCCCGGCACGGTTGCGGCTTGAGAAAGCTGCACAACCGCGCCAACTGGCGACGTGCGGGCCGCCACACCGGACACAAGTCGGCAGAGCGTTGCTGCCGCGCTCGCAGGCGCGGCTGTCGTGCTCACCTGAGCACTTGACGCACCGCGCCGCGTTGCGGCAATACTTCGCAACATGGCCCTCGCCCTGGCACCAGAAGCACTGGGGCTGAGGGTCCATGGCGGTCGGGAGAGCCTCTGTCGTAACCGGGAAGCCCAGCAACTTCCGCAAGTCGAAGATGTCGCTCCCGCCGTCGACCGTTTGCGCGGTCACGGCATAGAGCGGCGCCCTCTTCCTGTTGGTCCGGTTGTGCAACCTTGCGGCTGCATTACCAAACCCGGCTCGCAGCAGCCCTTCCCGGGCCACTGCCTCATCACAGCACCAAGGTAACCCCCTGAGGAGTGCCTTGGTCGTCTTCATCCTTCCTACGGAAGGTGCCTTCTCACGCGCCGGCGGCGCGTCGACGATGTGGTCGGCCACTGCGACCTTGATCGCCCTGTGGTCGGCCACGTTTGCGGCTCGAACGCAGATCAGCGAGTCTGTATCGACAGACTCGTAGACCACCTCGTTCCGAGCGCAATTCGTCATGGTGTCGAACAGCGCTGTCCACCCGCCTTTGCACTTGACGTACAAAGGGGGGACAGGCCGCGACTCGTCTTCTCGGGAGTTCCTTGCACGGTCGGCAGACTCAGTGAGTTGCACAACCGAAGGACCCTTCGTAGCGGCAGGTTTCCTCTGCGCACCCTTCTTTCCCATGCTGCGAGGCGCGGAACACGACAATTTGCACGCGTTGTGACAACAACGCACGACAATTTGCTCTCCGCGGCGCCCACAGCACACAAAACCTTGAAAGGTGGCTACACTGAGCCACAGCGCCAGAGATCGCTAGAGAGCATTGTTCCGCCGCCTCCACTGGCGGTGATTATTGAGATGTCGTAGTGGGAGTGCTTGTCGAGGACTCGTAGTAGTCAGTTCGTGTTCAGATGTGCTAGTAGGGAGTGCTTGCTGAGATGTGATACTGAAAAGTTCTTGCTGAGATGTGGTAATAGCGAGTCGGTGTGGAGATATATTGTAATGATTAGAGTGATTTTGGTCAATATATGAAGGTAACGAAAATTGATTTATTTTTCATTATTTCCATGTTTTAAATAATGCGTCATTACAGGTTCAGTCAACAAAGCATCTGGCTTGTGTTCTTGGATTAGAGTGTAATTCTGGTTCTCTTGAGTAATTATGGTATTTTTATTTTCTTTAATTAATTCAGTATAAATGATATTTAAAATTTCTTGTGTTGTTGAAGAAGAACCGTGCCAGATGCGTACGTTGAGTTATACTTCCACACGCAGAACAGTTACACTTGTGCTTTGGTTTCGTAGGTTTTATAGTTGCTGGGGACTTAATTAATTAATTGTGTTAATGAAAATTTCCATTTCATTCTTTGTTATTGTTCTATGCAGTCAGATAGCGTAATAATACTAGTCAGGGCCAACCGTTACGAGACTTCGTAATCGGACAAACAGCTACTAAAAACAAAAAATTAAAATTATTTTCATTATATATTAATTAAGCCCCCTTGCACGTGGCGACCGCTGCTTCGGATCGTCCCTTGGAATTCTTCTGATTGTAAAAATAGTAGACAGTAGTATTGTTGTAGTAATTTGTAATTTAGTAATTGTAGTCTATTTTGCATGTGTAGATTTGGTAATTGTCATTCTTCTAATGGTATTTTTTTTCTCTGAATTTGATTGTTGTCTTGTATACGCGTTTGACGATTTAGTGCAATTATTTCAATTGTTCGTTAATCGTGTTTGAGGGAAACATTTCGAGTGAATGGTATTGTTGGAGATAAAGAGTCATTGTGTATAATTTCCGTACAGTGACGAGTTTTGTATGTTTTGTAAATGATTACGCGATCAATGAAAAAGGCGAAAATGATGGATAGTGAGAATGACGAAATTGTTAACATGGCGAACTCGCCAACAGAGGAAAACAGTATGATGGATAATGAAGTGGAAAACAATGTAATAAGTCGGGAAAATAGTCCGGAACCATTTCAAAATTTTTCTCAATCAGAAAATTCACAGAATCCGAGATTAACGACAGAAGATTCTGAAATAGTATCGAACACAGATAGCTTTACAGCTATGACGAAAGAAGTTGGTTTCGCGGGAAATGTTAGGGGCGAAAAGAATTTCGAACCGGCTATTATGGAGCAGTTGATGGGTGCAATATTAAATTTGGGATCACAAATAGGAACAATTAAAACTGAGCTGGGAACAATGGGATCACAGTTACGATCTGAATTTAAAACAGAGATGGGAACTTTGGCAACACGGTTAGACTCACAAATGGAAACACGGATGGGAACAATGGAAACACGGTTTGGATCTGAATTAAAAACTGAGATGGAAACAATAGAAACACAGTTAGGCTCACGAACAGGGACATGTTTCAAAAACATGAAAGATGAATCAAAGAAAGAAATTAGAGAAGAAGTACAACCGATCTTGAAGGCTCACAATAATAGTTTAATTTCAACAGGAATTAGACAAGAGGAACAGGACAGGGAACAGGAAGAAAAAGATCGCGTGATAGTTCAAAAATTTTCAGAGTTAAATTTACAACGTGCACACGATAATGAAGAAGTATTTGAAAGAATTGAGGAATCAGTACCAAATGACTTAACGCAACAGTGTGAACAGTCAACTATTAAATGTGACAATACCGAAACCCGAATTGCGACACTTACGGAAGACGTAAACTTATCGGAAAGAGTTGAGGAGATTTCAGATCAATTGACAAATCTTAGTTTAAATGGGGACAGAGATTCAGATGATATAGCTCCATTGCCATTTTCAGAAACCGAAGAGTACCAGAGCATAAATAAGCATGTTGAAAATCACGGAAAATTTAATGAACGCGTTAAATGGGAATTTGAAGCATTAGGAAAGCAAGTGAAACAAATTGAAGGCGAAATTGTAGGAAAAGACAGCAAAAGAAATTTAGAATCACAAATAGCAGAGGGGTTTGAAGAAAGTAATTTGTTTTATTTACGGGATGCAACAAGAGAGCGCCAAGCGCGTGAACTTGACAATAATCGACATTCGGACTGGGACAGACGCGGTAGGTCTTTGTCGCCACGAGGCGAAAACTTTGACTGTAAACACTTCTTGACTGTTCGGAAATTTAAGATCTTCCGCATTTCTAAGAATGACATACATCCATGTTCATGGTTAGATCAATTTACGTACGCACTTCCGCCAGATGTGCCACTAAGTCACAAACTGAAAATTATGTGCAGCTATTAAAGTCCTCAGGGGATTCACTACACTAAGTGAATATGTGCCGTAGCGTTCACAGGGCCCCGAGCTGTAGTGGTGTTATTTCCCTTTTAGTTTTCTGCACCGCTGCCTACTCTTTCACTATTCTTTGTATCTATAAAAAACAATTCTTCTACTATCCATCTACCTAGTCAGTAGGTAAAGAATAACCGGATTTGACTGTTTTACCCAAAAGTGACTTCGGAAATTACCGTTTGGACTTACTATATTTTCTGCAGCATTCATTCGTAATTTAAACGAAATTTTACCTGATTATCTTCGTGACAATATTACTTCATATGTTGACGATATTCGTATTGCTAAACGTACTTGGAGTGAGCACAACAAAATTTTGGATTCATTATTACGTATTTTTGCAAGAGTTGGCATTACTGTGAACTTGGAAAAATCTGAATTTGGTCGTTCTCAGGTGAAATTTCTCGGTCACATTATTTCTACAGAAGGTATTCTTCCTGATCCAGAGAAACTAGACGCTATTCGTAATTATGCTGTTCCTACCACAAAACCTGTTGTTCGTAGTTTCCTTGGTGTCTGTAATTTTCTTAGACGCTTTGTTAGATTGGATGATTTGGCCACACCTCGTTTACACATTTCAATTATGCACATTTTGGTCCCAGAAAATGCTTTCATAAATTACGAGAAAATTGCTACTTCAGTAATATGGAAAAACGTATTCGATCTATTCTTGCCAAATGCAAATTATGTCAACAGGCAACGTTAAAATTTTTGTGGAATGACATACTTGTGAGAAACTAACAGCTACGTAAACACATGGAGAGTACAAGGATACCGCGCTGTGTTTTGGCGGCGGCACATACTCAAAGCAACAGTCAGTCTGCGCGCCGCACAAGGCAGTCGTTGACCGCAAACAATCACTTCCTACGTCACGCGCCTACAACTGATCGAGCGCTCAGTGCGAATGCACTGACAGACGTAAACAAATACACAGTCTAATTTCTCCGACTAAATTCTGTATAAAGCTATAAGGACTTCATAAATTATGTTATTAACGTTCAGTATTTTTCAGGATACGGTTGTATAAAATATTTAAGACCTTCAGGTAAATTCTATGTGTGTCCGACGTTAAGAGGACTTGCTATGGAAAAAATTTCAGAAAGAATGTAATTTCAAAAAAAAAAAAAAAAAAAAGGTAACGATTAATTCAGTTTATTTTTCAGGTAACATATTTCCACTTAGGTACGTACTTTAGACGTAATTTGCTGCTCGCGATTACTTGATTCATACTTTGTGCTAAATTTCATGTTCTATGAATTTACTAGTGAAGCGACGTGCTTGCGCACATTAACTGATTTTGACAATGATTGACTAATGAACAGGGTTGTTATTTGTATATATTATGCATTGCTTGGCTGCACTGCTTTTTCACTGATGTCATATTTTTTATTATGTGCCTGCTGTGCTTATTTATTTAAATTATAATTGTCACCCTATTAGTTGTGCTGTTATGTATGTAGGTTACACTTTGTGATTTATCTGCTTGCGCCTTCATGTTTACTTCTTAAGATCACGTATGAACATTTATTTGCTTATGCTGATATGATGCTAATGACTTGTTTATTACGTAAGATATATGTTTGCTGCTTTTTGTATGGATTGCATATTTACACATTTCTGTTTTGTTGTCATAACTACTCTCCAATTTAGAATATACCAATGATGATGTACAGTGTACGAA
This sequence comes from Schistocerca nitens, assembly GCF_023898315.1. NCBI lineage: Eukaryota > Metazoa > Arthropoda > Insecta > Orthoptera > Acrididae > Schistocerca > Schistocerca nitens. Next base: position 576,461,376 of record NC_064617.1, read on the forward strand.
CATAGAGTTTAGGTTACACTGTGGTATTAATTATAGATTGTTCGCTTGGCAGAGCCTCGTTGTAAGAATTGTGCTGCATCCACTTGTTGACATTCTGTTCTCTACTGGTATATTTACTCGCTATTGCATGTTTTGCTTATGCTCAGTGCCTTATTTTTTAAGATAAGAGAATGAACTGCAGTAATTCGACATAAACGACATTAGTACAAGAAACTTCATAGAAGTCACAAGAGCTGGAGGTTTTATGAAAGCTGTATAAATGTATGCTAATAGGAAGGAAGCTAACGACATGACATACCAACGCTAGGTTAGACCATTAACAGTTATTACACTGCATTCTTCGTGAGCAATTGAAATAGGAAGTGACACTTGACACAAGAAGTACTCCATATGTTTGCTTCTGTTTGCCATAATTTTTGAAGTGGTGTACACACTGTGAAATATTATGATCATTCACACTCCGTAATCGTACTTAATTACTGAAAGTTATTCAAACTAAAGGCTGTTAGAGGTCATGTATGCATTTCTTTTATTTAGTGATGGACAAGGAACCAAAATGTGTCTTATAATTTATAATGAGTAGAAAATTTGGGTCAGATGGATTACACAGAGGTTGTGTGTAGACACTGTGTCTTCGGATTGTATGGGATGATGAATTGAAGTTGCACTAGGATTTTGTCTGTACTTGTTCGAGGAGACTGACTAGAGGAGAGAGTTGTTATGGAAGTGAAATGATATTGGTGCTGAGGTTTATATATATCGACGTACTGAAGAGGTATTATTGAAGTATTAAGATTAAGTGATGATTATTGGAGTTTCCATGGACAAGAGGTAAGGTAAATGATATTGATGATAAGGTTTATATGTATCGACGTATTGAAGAGGTATTAGTGAATTATTGAGATTATGCTGACGATTATTGGAGTTTTGGTGGATAAGAGGTAAAGTAAGTGAGGAGCATATTTTTTTTGTTGGTCCATTTGGAACAAGGAGGATGAAGATGGCAGACTAGAACACTCAAGTAGAAGGAAGATTGTCTACACACACACTTTGTCAAATCACTAAGCAGTATATACTTTTTTTTGAGAGAGGCAGCATGTGCATATCTTGGCTCACTGACAGTTGTTCAGCAACCGTACATTTGGATCTGGCTTGGCAAACATTGGTCTTGACATGATGACTATGACGTTGACTTAACTATTATTGACTGTTATACATTGCTGCCACTACTACTTGGTACACATGATGAACATCAAATCTTGGACAGAGTTACATTTACACAGTTAACACTATTCAATTACACAGTAGTACTTAATGTGGATGAAAGATGAGTGAGTGTGTTTTGTGTGTTTTCCTTTCCTAATCCTACCCACCTATCTCCTAAATATTATTTTATTTGTTGGTAGTGGCTTGCACTGACACCCATAAATGTTATAGGTTTACTGGTATTTGTGTATTGTAATAGTTAATAGGACAATTATCTGATATCATTTGTGTGTTTGTTATGATTTGTATGTTTAGTGTAAAAGCATTGTATGTGTATTCAAACTATTGTTCATGCCTGAACTGTCTGATTAGTGATGGTGCTGCACTTCTCAACATTATGCGTGACATTTAGTCATGTTTAATTTCTACTGATGAACTGTGTGATCAGTGATTGTAAAAAATTATAGACTGTTACTTGTACCTTTTCTACATGATTGGTGCCGCTAGGACATGTTTAATTTCGGCTTATAAACTCTGATGAACAGTGTGATCAGTGCTAGTGAATTTTATGGAACTGCTTCTGCTGAGAAATGTGACTTGTTGATGTCTGCACCTGCTCAACATTGCTGGGTACCACTGATGGACTGCTTCTACTGAAATGGTGTTACTTGTTGATGTCTGCACCTGCTCAACATTGCTGGGTGCCACTGATGGACTGTTTCTACTGAAAAGATGTCACCTGTCGCTGTCTGCACCTGCTCAACATTGCTGGGTGCCACTGATGGACTGCTTCTACTGAAATGATGTCACTTGTTGGTGTCTGCACCTGCTCAACATTGCTGGTGCCACTAATGGAATTGCTTATACTGAAATGGTGTTACTTGTTGGTGTCTGCACCTATTCAACATTACTGGGTGCCACTGATGGACTGCTTCTACTGAAATGATGTCACTTGTTGGTGTCTGCACCTGTTTAACATTACTGGGTGCCACTGATGGACTGTTTCTACTAAAAAAATGTCACTTGTTGGTTTTTGCACCTGTTGACCATTGCTGGGTGCTACTGCTGGAACTGTCAACTGCTTATTCTTGGGCTATGGAAAGCGTTTATGTGAATATTTGTATAAACTGATTTTTTGTGTATTACTGTTTGTGAAAAGTTATGAGACTCTTACCTGCACATATTCGTCATTGCTGACGCTATTGATTGAATTGTTTAACCACATAATACTTGTGTAAACTATTATGTAAAGTCACATGTATGAAAGAATTTGTATTGCTTACTGTATTCTATATAATAGGTTATTGAAAGGTCAGTGCAAAGCCAAAATTTTATCTAGTTATATGATATTTACGTATTAATATTATCTTTATTTTTGTCTGTATTTTTTTTGACGAATTTGGTGGTATTTTCACCACCAATGCTGGCAAAAATACCATCAAATTCTAGCCGTGGAGGAAGGGCATATGAAAGGTGGCTACACTGAGCCACAGCGCCAGAGATCGCTAGAGAGCATTGTTCCGCCGCCTCCACTGGCGGTGATTGTTGAGATGTCGTAGTGGGAGTGCTTGTCGAGGACTCGTAGTAGTCAGTTCGTGTTCAGATGTGCTAGTAGGGAGTGCTTGCTGAGATGTGATACTGAAAAGTTCTTGCTGAGATGTGGTAATAGCGAGTCGGTGTGGAGATATATTGTAATGATTAGAGTGATTTTGGTCAATATATGAAGGTAACGAAACTTGATTTATTTTTCATTATTTCCATGTTTTAAATAATGCGTCATTACAGGTTCAGTCAACAAAGCATCTGGCTTGTGTTCTTGGATTAGAGTGTAATTCTGGTTCTCTTGAGTAATTATGGTATTTTTATTTTCTTTAATTAATTCAGTATAAATGATATTTAAAATTTCTTGTGTTGTTGAAGAAGAACCGTGCCAGATGCGTACGTTGAGTTATACTTCCACACGCAGAACAGTTACACTTGTGCTTTGGTTTCGTAGGTTTTATAGTTGCTGGGGACTTAATTAATTAATTGTGTTAATGAAAATTTCCATTTCATTCTTTGTTATTGTTCTATGCAGTCAGATAGCGTAATAATACTAGTCAGGGCCAACCGTTACGAGACTTCGTAATCGGACAAACAGCTACTAAAAACAAAAAATTAAAATTATTTTCATTATATATTAATTAAGCACCCATGCAACCTCTTCACGAGCTCTCAACGGCCGAGTAAGCGAAGCGCGCAACGGCAGCGATGCGCTCGCCTCGCCAGCTCAGGCCGCTCTTGGTTCCATGCAATTGGACTAGTGGACACTCCACTATGCCCGAAATGTCACCAAGTGGATGACGACCATCACCGTTTAACTTGTATCGCGGTGGAGGACGTCTGGCTCCTAGGAAGACAGATGGTGGCTTGCTACCTCCGTGTGACCCCGCAACATATTGCCCCTGCTTCCTCCTTACATCCGGAGAGTGACTACTTTCCGGCGACTAAATCACAGTCGATCATCTGGATCAAAGGTTGGACGATCGCGTACCTCTATGGGGATGCTGCCAAGTCGCGACTTGACTTTTGGTATTTCTTGCAGCAAGCCCACAATGAGGTTCATAGATGGTCACACTATCGGAAAACCTTTGCCAATTATGTTCAGGCAGTCTTCCTTGACCCCCCACGCAGTTGGGATGTGCCGGGTGCAGCCGGTGTGCACATTTGACAGCTGATAATGAACCTCACGCTTCTCTCACCACTCAATGTGTAATAAACATACTATACGATAAAATGATCTACATGTTCCTTTTCACAGAGTGATCTTTATTGAAAATAAATAAATAAAAAAAAAGTGGTCAGCACGACAGACTGTCAATCCAAAGGGCCCGGGTTCGATTCCCGGCTGGGTCGGAGATTTTCCCCGCTCAGGGACTGGGTGTTGTGTTGTCCTAATCATCATCATTTCATCCCCATCGACGCGCAAGTCGCCGAAGTGGCGTCAAATCGAAATACTTGCACCAGGCGAAAGGTCTACCCGACGGGAGGCCCTCGTCACACGACATTTCATTTCATTTTATTCTTTGTGTTCTGTCTTATAAGTTTATTTTGTAGTGTGGACTTGGACGCTATACTGCTCACGTTACCACGACGCTCTCGCTTCTCTTGTTTGTTGAGGCGTGTGTGTGGGTAAATATTTGATTGATAACTACAGAGATTTGAATTTGTTGCGTAATTTGAACTTTATTCTACGTTCTATTTGAGTTACTTAAGCAACTGGAACAAAAAATCGTTATTTCATGGACTCACGTTTTGCAGGGGTTGTGTTAAAATTCAGATATCAAGATATAAGGCTTACGTGGCAGCAAAGCAGGAAAACGTAGCCAACAGTAGCGAAATGGAAGACACACTTGACCATGAGGAGAGTCCACGGGAAGACAAAGACGAAGAGTTTATGACAGAATGTAGAACTGGTAAGTAGAATATTGATCAACTCGAACGTAGTGAAGACCTGAAGTTTGATCAGACAGTTGGGGGTCAATTGCGTAGTAAAGGTAAAGAGCAGGGGCACAATGAATCAGTAATTAGAATCCGCAATCATGAGGTCAGCTGTCCACACGGGCAGAAAACTCCAGTTCATAGTTACAGTGGGTCGCCGTCGTGCGTATCAGCACGCAACAGTCCAACTGGTGCATGCAGGTATGAAATGGTAGAGGGCTGGAGATTCTCTGCGAGATTATATGGAGGCGACAAGATAATGGACGGAGTTTAGGTGCACACGTGCTGAGAATTTTGAAATCAGACTGAAGGAGAAACGCGTGTCAGTATCAAAATGATCAATACCGGAAAAAGGAACGAGATCAAAAAAGTGCTGAAACACATTTCGAGATCAAAAGGGTCAGTAGCGGAGAGATACACCAAGTTAAGGGCGAAGTAAAAGCACTGTGCACAAAGCTCGTGCGGGATTTGCAGGAAAAAAGAGAACCATGAATAAAGCGAAATTTATTGCTCGCGAAATACGTTAGGGAACACTAAATACCACAAAGGTCGACAAAAACGTTCTAACAAAATTACAAACACGAATCAAAAAGAAAGAGGAAATTCAGTTACGAAAGCCTGAATATGTAGATAATGAAATGTTGACAGTTGAGCTTTCCGTTTTCAAAGAACGAGTAGAAAGTGAAGTAAAACAACTATAGGCAGAAAGTAAGTTTACTACAAGGCAGAGCACACCTACCGGAAGAGAGGTGGAAGGTGACGCACAGATGGCAGTCAAAATAAACCTGAAACGTTTGATTTTAGACATTTCATATCCTTGCATAGTAAATTCCAGCATTACAAAGATGAGGGGATACGCTCCACCCCAAATTTTTGTAGGTCGGTTCGATTTGTCTTCACCACCGCGCTGGCCTCTCGTGTATAAACTTGCCTTTGTATTTGCACAGCTGGAGGGAGCCACTGCAGAGAGCAAGCGAAGTATTGCAAGGTCATGTACGCCTTACCAGAAATTCCATGACGTATTTTTTAATATGTACTGGTCCAAGGAGATACAAGACCAGCTAAAATAGGAGCTAATGATGTCTCGGGACTTGTAAAGAACAGATGACTTATACGATCTGCGCAGTCCTTATGATACCACACGTCTTTGTTTCATGAAACTACCAATCTCATACCAACAAACACTCGCAGGTAGATGTGGCAACGATGCAGAAGTATTTATAGGAATACTCAGGAAACAGAAATTTGCATTTAACGAACTGGGGGCGTGCGAGGATAGGAAGCAGGAAAACAGACACTATCAGAGGAGAGATGGCAATAATGGGAATAAAAGAGGCGAAAATTGGCGAGGATATGGGAACAGGCAGCAACAATACAAAACAAAATAGTAGAAATCTAGATGAGAATAATGCACATCGGGGAAACAAGATTGCGAGTACCGAATACATTTTGAACAGAGGTGGCATTCACCGAACGATAATAAGACCAGTGCTCAAATGAGGATCAAACTGACAAAGCCGGGACGTGAGCATCAGGGAAAGGTGGACAGGAAGACTGACTAGGCTGTGCAATGGGAAAGACTGAAAAAGCACCTGGGACCAGTATAAGAGCCATTTACACTAACATGGTTGAATATGAAGATATCAGGGAAATACTATTCGAGAAGAATGAAAATAATCCAACAATAAATCTACCCCATTGTCACAGAAGCAAGAGAAATAACATACAAGGCTGTAATCGATATTGGAAGCCAGCTATCAATGATATCAGCCAGCCTATTATGAGATGTCGGCGATCAGTCAACCCACCGACTCTCGCGATCGCGATCCAGAAGCCGGAAGCAAGGAGGATAGTGGTGTGTAGTTACAGTGAGATATCGCAGCAGAAAATCTGGAATTCGAATGATAATGATATAAACTGACAGCGAATCTATTTTTCGTTCCAAAACTGACGACCAACGTAATAACTTGATCTAGGTGAGTTGACGCTAGGGAGAACAAAGTTAAGATTCGATTTGATGAACAGGCTATTAAAGCACAAATTCTGGCAAGCTGCCTGAAACTGCAGTGCATGAAACGCAATGACGATCAAATTGGAGCACATTATAAGTGTCATTTTGGAGGCAAAGGAAGTCAATTAGAAAAAGAAGAACACACTACGAAACAGATGTTAAACTGAAAATCTAGGCAAATCTCGAGGATACAGATAGGCAGTGGCTGGAATTAGCACTCAGGGAATGCAGAGGCTTTCTTGCTGAAACCCTGATCCATCAAGGTCAATATAAAGCCGAAATAAAGAAATACCAACCTTTATGTGTACCACCCTACGCCATCTCTTGGTATTATCGTGAAGGAGTGTTTTTTGAGCTGCAGAAAATGATGGAAGATTGAGAGTTATCGAAGTGGCCAAGTCAGGACGGTAGCACACGGTTGGTGATCGACTTCCGGCATATAGGTACTATTATAGTTTCAGAGACGGGCGACCAGAGGGACTTAAGTTATTACAGAAGTTCCATGGGGTGACAGTATTCTCTTCGCCGGCCGCTGCGACCGAGCGGTTCCAGGCGGTTCAGTCTGGAACCGCGCTGCTGCTACGGTTGCAGGTTCGAATCCTGCCTCGGGTATGGATGTGTGTGATGTCCTTAGGTTAGTTAGGTTCAAGTAGTTGTAAGTCTAGGGGATTGATGACTTCAGGTGTTAATCCCATGGTGCTTAGAGCCATTTTTAGTATTCTCTTCACTTGATTTCTGGTAGAGATTTTGGCAGATCGAACTCGACCCAGACTACTGAAAATACACAGCAGTCATAGCGTTTGGAATGTATTTTCAATTCAGACGACTTTCGGATTGAACGTCTCATCTGTGGCCTTTATTAAAGGTCTAGGGGAGATTCCGAGCAATGAGTTAAAAGAAAAGGTTACATGTTATGTTGATGACACACTAATCGCTGAGAGATCATGGGAGAACCACAATGTAGCACTGGCCAAAGTATTGAGCAGGCTAAAGGAATAGGCCTATGGCTTGACTGCCAACATCCTACTTCAGAAGCATTCGAGTAAATTTCTTAGGGCGCATAATATGTGCAGAAGGCATTAGTCCCAATTCTTAAAGGAAGGATGCAATTGCGAAATATGCAACACCAAACCAACACGTAACAGTTGAGGGGATTTCTTGGGGTAGTGAATTCCTATAAGAAATTCATATACTTAACTACCTTAGCTATTCCGTGTCTATGTGAACTAACGAGGAACAAAACACAATGGGTGTGGGATGATTGTGCGGACCACGAGTTCAACGCTCAAAAATCAGCACTTACCACGGTGCACATTCTGTCTCATTCTGACTTATCCCAGGAGTTTTGTATAGCAGACGGTGCACAATCTGGTTTGTAAGTTATGATTTTCCAAGAATATGAGCAGAATGGACAACAGATAAATAAACCGATGGCATATGGTAGCAGAGGGTTATCCAAAACCGAAAAGAACCACCCCGTTGCCTATTTGGAAGCACTGTCAGTTGTATGGCGATTCAATGAATTTAGATATTTCTTGTTTGGTTGGAAGATATGGAGCTACACAGACCACAAAGCCTTTGAGCTCCTACGAACTGTTAAGGTGACACATTTACCTCTATATCTACGTGGATACATTGCAAATCACATTTAAGTGCCTGGCAGAAGTTTCATCGGAACACCTTCTGAATTCTCTATTATTCCAATCTCGTATAGCGCGTTGAAATACGAACACCTATATCATGAGCTCTGATTTCCCTTACTTTCTCGTGGTGATGGTTTCTCCTTATCTAGGTCGGGGTCAAAAAAATATTTTCGCATTCGGAGGAGAACGTTGGTGGTTGGAATTTCGTGAGAAGATTCCTCCGCAACGAAAAACGCCTTTGTTTTAATGGTGTCCAGCCCAAATCCTGTATCATTTCAGTAATACTCTCTCCCATATTTCGCTGTAATACAAAATTGCTGCCCTTCTTTGAACTTTTTCGGTATACTCCGTCAGTCCCATCTGGTAACGGTCCCACGCCGCGCAGCAGTATTCTAAAAGAGGACGGACAAGCGTAATGTAGGCAGTCTCCTTAGTATAATCTGTTGCATTTTCTAAGTGTCCTGCCAATAAAACACAGTCTTTTGTTAGCCTTCCCCACAACATTTTCTATGAGTTCCTTCCAATTTAAGTCATTTGTAATTGTAACTCCTAGGTAAACAGTTAAGATTACGGCCCTTTGATTTGACTGATTTATTGTGTAACCGAAGTTTAACGAATCCCTTTTAGCATTCATGTTTTCGTTATTTAAGGTCAACTGCTCATTTTCGCACCATTCAGAAATCTTTTCTATATCGTTTTGCAATTTGTTTTGATCTTTTGATGACTTTATTACTCGATAAACGACAGCGTCATCTGCAAACAACCTAAGACGGCTCCTCAGATTGTCTCCCGAATCGTATATATAGAGATCGTCATACTGAGTTACACTCTTTCAAGAATATTATTTCACCACTGTTTACATGTCCAGTCTGATCAATATCGGCGCAGATACCGTAGCTCAGTCACCAGTCTGTATAACAGGAAACACAGTAAATGAGGTAGAAGAAAAGTACGTTTCACTGTTTTATCTGCGAAAAGTTTCATTCGAGAACTGTATAACTTTGACCATATAGAACATTCGGAGTGAGCAGGATAAGGATCGTAAGTTGCTGAAATGAAAGGGAGATGGAAAGACTGTACAAAATCCAGGTTTACGGAGCACTACCTACGGAGGAAAGGAATTATTTCCCAGAGGACAAACTTGAACGATTCATTGTGGTTTGTGTGTGTACCAGAAGAAATAGTGAACAAAACAATATGGCACATACACATGAGATGTGCTCATTTCGGGGCTCAAAAATGTTTTATGAATTTGAAGAGTTTATGCCTTTTCAAAAACTTCGAAAGACAGATTCAAAGTGTTCTGGCCATTTGCAAAAAACGCCAAAAGACTAAGACCATAACTGTGGCAATGCAAGCTTCTCTTTATTCCATTATCGCTTAGAAATTGGAACAAACAACAGTCACTGATTTAGTTAGTCCATTATTGACCACAAAATGATGGTTAAAGTAGATAATGGCTTTTGTTGAATTCACGTTGAAGCTGGTCGCTCTGGCATCTCTGCAAAGAGAAATCGGCTTGCCCCTTACCAGAGCGCTTTTCAGACACATCCTAGCTGAGGTAGTACCTCTGGATTTCATACTTTCGGATAATGGACCACAGTACAGAAATGAGATCTGAAAAAAGACTTTAAAGACGCGTAAATAAATCTCTTTATCTCACAATATCACACCAACCTGAATCCCTCAATGAAAACCCTTGCAGGTTGTGCTATGGGATGAAGCGTGCCACATGGGATATCTTCCTGAAAGACTTCCAGAATGTGATTAATAGACTTCCACATAGCACCACCTTGTTGCCTCCTATAACTGCTCTAAAAAACAAACATCCACCTGACATGGGACTTGAGCTAGTAGACTTTCCTCCACGGACGCACTGGCAACATAGAGCCACTGTGGCGGAGACGCTGTGGAGTATTCTGCTCGCGGGACTCAAGTGCAAGCACAGGCAGACCAGTAGGTACACATGCAAGAGTTATTACTCAGGCAAAAGATGTTGGTCAAAACCCATTGTTTGTCCAACAAACAGAAAAAGTTGTGCCACAAATTCTTTGCAGCCTATAACGGTTCCATGAGAGTACGGAGGATTGTGCACATGGGCACTGTCGAAACTGAGTCAATATTGTGGGAAGGCGAAACAAAGACTGCGCTTTGTTGGCAGAACACTTAGAAGATGCGACAAATCCACTAAAGAGGCAGCCTACATTACACTTGTCCGTCCTCTGATGGAATACTTCTGCGCGGTATGGGATCCTTACCAGTTAGGATTGACGGAGGACTCGAAAGTGTTCAAAGAAGGTCAGCTCGTTTCGTGCTATCGCGCAATAGGGGTGAGAGTGTCACAGATATGATGTGCGAGTTGGGGTGTCAGTCACTGAAACAAAGACGGTTTTCTTTGCGGCGAGATCTATTTACGAAGTTTCAGTCACCTACTTTCTCTTCCGAACATGAAAATATTTTGTTGACACCCAACTACGTAGGGAGAAATGATCTTCATAATAAAACAAGAGAAATCAGAGCTCGAACGGAAAGATTTAGGTGTTCCTTTTTCCCACGCACCATTGGAGAGTGGAATGGTGGAGAAGTAGTAAGAAAATGGTTCGATGAAGCCTCTGCCAGGCTCTTAAGGGAATTGCAAAGTAACCATGTAGGTGTAGATGAATAAAAACGGGGAAGTCTCTATAGCTTTACCACATGAGCCACTCCAAGCCATTTGTAGAGTAAGTTGGATGCTTGAGGGACAAGTTGCGTGGAGAGATTGTATGTGGTAGCATGTATCGCTACCACCCCATAGAAATGGCAAAGTAGGTAAGGGCATTGTAAGTTACCGCCAGACACCAATAGCAGTCATATGGGATCTGGCGAGCACAGTGGTGAGTTGAGCCATGCCTCCAGTGACTGTCGACTGCGAGGGTCCTCTGGCATCGTATTACAGTGTGGCTGGCGCAGCCAGACAACCCACCTGCGCTTGGAGCCTCTTCACTACAACATTGTTGGTGCTTAGTTCAGAGAGCCACATCCTTGTTGGACTCTATTTCTTGCTGCAATGTTTGTAATACGTCTTCTTTCACTTGGAGAAACACAAGTTAGTAAATCTTTTGTTTATTGCGTTTTCTTGGTCGCTAATCATTCCTGCTCCTATCCAGATTTCCTACGATGACAACTGCCACACGTGCAGCCCACCTCTCCTTACCACAGTGTACGAAGTTGTACACAACAAACCTGTCGTTCCTGACTGTCCTGTCGCGTTTTTGATTTGTTTTTGATGTGTTTGATTCTCTTCTCTTGGTATCCAGTGTTTGCCTTGCTTGTGCTCTTTACGTTTTTGGTTCCATGGTTGCTGCTTTTGCACTCCTTTAACTTTCTTTGTGCTTATTTGTCTTCTTATTTTGCATGTTGCTTAGTTACTGTAGTTGTCAAGCCACCATCGCCCTTAGTTTCAGAGTGCTTGAAGTGATGAATCGCTTCATGATGGCGCAGATGACTTAACACAAACGCCGGAAACAACGGCAGCGTCACTGCCTGTATATGTGCCACCATTTCGTGAGTTGCGAGGCGGGGAAGACTGGGCAGGGTGCCTCGCACAGTTCAACAGACTCATCGCAGCGCATCACATACAAGGACTGACCAATATTCTTATTCCTTGGCCACAGCGGGAGTGACTATTTATACACTGTGTGCCAAGTTATTTGCTACATCTCGCCCTGAACTAGTACCATATGATGACCAATTTCTGGTGCTTTAAAGTATTATGAGGACAGTGAACAAGTGGCGGCTGTCCATTAAAATGCGTTAGCGAGGACAGACATACCGTCAGTTGGTGACGGAATTGCAAGGCCTTACTAGACAGTATAGATTCAGATGTGACTGTGACAAATATTACAGTGATGGAATTATTCATGATGACATCACCCGCAATGTAGCTGACTCTCGAATTTGAGAACAGAGTCTTAAATACCTGCATCCTCCCTTGCAACAGGTACTGCAGTCTAGACTACCAGAATTCCTGCGAAAGTTCAGCAAACAATTTTGAGGTAGCGCCTGTTTGTTCTGTAGCTAGCAGCGAGAAATAGGCGTCAAAGCTGGCGGGACACAGCCACAGCTCTCACGTAAACACGTGTTGTGTCTGGCACATGGTGTGAAGTTGTTCTCTCGCTGCAATACGTCATATCCTCGCCGATCTTGCCCTTCGCGTGAAATGATTTGCTATCTTCGCAGCAGACAGTGACACATACATATCCATTAGCCTAAGGCACCCTCCCATCTGCTACTCCCTCACGTAAGTCTAAGTCACAAACAATGTGTAGTGCGTCTTCAGAGTCCCACAGCGTCGTTAGTCCAAAACAACGGAGTAATAATTATTCAGGAAATGCTCCCAAGTCATCTGCACAGCTAGGTGAAGACAGCACGCCTTTTGTGTCTCTGAATATTGCTGGAAATTAAGTCTGTGTGCAATTTGAGACTGAAGCTTCAGTGACTTTGCTCAACCGTAGCACTTATGAATTTCTTGGTAAACCTAAGTTGTGCACATCACTCATACATTGACAGAAATAACCTCGAAGACACCGATGCCTTAGGCACTTGTAACTTTCCTGCATCTTTCCGAAATTTGACGAAGACGGTGATATCTACAAGCTTCCTACTAAGACAGTGCTAATATTTTTAGTCTAGACTCTTTTGATTTGGTTGGGTTAAACATTCAGGACAATGTACTTTCTGTTTATTCCTTTCATTCTCGGAACAGTATTGCTAAGTTATGTGCAGAATTTCAGGATACGTTTTCTCAGGGCTTAGGTGAAACTAATAATTTTGTTGACCATGTCACAATGAAGAGCAATGCACAGGCACGTTTTGTTAGACTTCGTCCTCTTCCTTATGCTCTTCGGGAACAGTCCATAGCACCCATTACTGTCAGTCACTGGGCGTCCCCTCCCCCCCCCCCCCCCTCCTCCCGCTGTTACTGTGAAGCAGCCGTCCGGCAGACGCCGGTTATGCTCCGGTTTTAAGAAAACTGTGAATCCTCAAACATTATTGACAGTTATCCCTTGCGACAACCAGAAGAAAAGATGGATGAAGTATGTGCTCGTCGTTACGCTTCCAAAATAGATGTACGCGACGTTTTTGCAAAATCCTCTGCATGAGCAGTCAAAAGAGGTCTTTGTCATTAACATCCATCTGGGTCTCTTCAAATTTTTGAGGTTGCCGTTTGGCAGTGCTTCCACACCAGCTGTATTTCAGCGCTTGCTGGAGCAGCTGACTACGAAAGTTGCTTTACGCTCTATGATAAAGACTTTAGCAGTCTTCGCACTCTGTTTCAAATACTGTCTGTAGCTGATCTGAAACGTAACAGAGACAAATGTATGTTTTTCTAGACCGAACTTGAGCCACATTTGCTTGCTATCCATGACCTTATATCCCCATGCAATGTGTGGTAATTGCCGTCTGTGTTAGGGAAGCTCACACATTACACCCGGTTTATTGCTAACGTCATTCAAATGGAAGCTCTCCTGCATTTGGTTGTGCAGGAAGAATGTTCCTTTTGTTTGGTTGCAAAAGTGTCAGTTTTCTTTCCAGAAATTGAAAGATGCTTTGATTAGTGATCGAAGCCTTGTTCGTTCTTATCCAGTCAAACCTGTGGTCTTGGCTATGGATGATCCTCTCACAACATCGGTGCACTTTTGTCGCGTAAATTTGTTGCTGTTGACAGGCCAATTACCTTTACTTCGAAGTTGTTGAACGAAGCTCAGTGCAGTTATTCACAAACTGAAAAGGAGCCTCTCGCCATTGTATATCACTGTTTCACCACTATCTTTTGGTAGGAAACTTTACTTGGTGACTAACCATATACCTCTACAATCTTTATTTACCCTTTCTTAGTCCCATCTCGCACAGCGCAGAAGCTGCAACGGTGCGCTCTTTTTTTCCAATTACCAATATGAGATTGTACATAGGACCACTTCTAAGCATGCCAATACAGATGCACATTGTCACCTCCCTGTCGGTCATGATTCCACATTCGACGAGTCCTCTGTTTCTTGTTGCAGCAATGATACAAGACACTGATGACTGCAGAGCTTTCCGCTTAATCACCGGAAACTTGCCTGGGCCACAGCAGGGGATCCTGATTTGAAGATTCTGTTGCACTGCATCCTCAGTTGTTGGCCGCATTCAGCCAGACGGGTTCGTAGCTCTGTAATTCACCAATGTCTCCAGCCTGACGTGCTTCGTTTGCTGAACCAGGGTCACTGGGGCGTCGTTAGCAACTACCAGTTGGTGCGACGTCAATGCACTTGGCGTGGTCTGGACGTGCAACTTGAACATTCGACTTCTCATACCGACCCTATGCTGAACATCTGTCAGCCCCACCTCAGCAGTTTTTTCAGTGACCCAAACCTCAGGCAATTTGGCACCGTTTGTACTTGGATGGCATGGGACCTTACTGGAATATATGCTGGCTCACCGTAATTGCCACTTTCAGCAAATTTCCCTTCGTGATTTCTATGCACTATACTACGGCTCGTTCTACAATCCAAGCCTACTGGTCGACAATGTGCCTCGAGGGTTTGCCTGCACTGACTGCGACTGACAACGGACATCAGTTTGCTACTGTCGAATTTGAATGGTTTTGCATTGCTTCTGGCATCAACCACAACATGACTGCGCCGTTCCACCCACGATCCAATGGCAAAGCTGAATGCTTTGTGTGAACATTTAAGCAACAGAAGCACAAACGTTTTGCCTCCCGCACATTGGATCAAGGTCAGTTGATCTTCTTGCCTTCCTACCACTCCCAGCCACGCAACAGGTCATTGCCTACGGAGATGTTACATGGATGGCGCTACTGCACGTTGGTTCCGTTGCTGCACCCGTTCCAGCGGGAACCACTCACTCCGCACAGACAGGCAAAGTTTCACACTAAGATTTGGCCTTTTATAGATTATGGGGCAGGCAGAGGCACTGGGAGCGAGGCACCATCGTACGCATTCTTGGATTTCCCTCTTTTTACTGCAGAGACTGCGAGGATTGCTGAGACTCACCAGAATCAAATTCTTCCGTGTTAATTGCGTAATCCTGCCGCAGGCTTTATACTTTCAGATTCCGTGCCTTCCTGGACACAGCAGACACTGCTGCATCCAGCTCCTGCAGTCGACGCGGCCTCGACACTGGTCCCAGAACCAATGGAATTCCACACCCTTTCACTATCGTCGCTGTCTCGAAAGGCAGAGTCGCCTGGGGATGAGCCCCTCCTCCCAGTGGCTGCCACATCTCTCCTTGGGTCCCTCTGTGGTCATCGAGATGCCTCCATCTTCGTTTGCTGCTCTGCCCTGCAAAGGGCTGCGTGACCTCTGCCTGAGCGGGCCCCGGGCACACGTCAGGTCCCTGCAGGGGCTTGGCCCAGTCTCAGTTTTGGCTCCCGTCTCTTCATTAGTACCTGCATCCAGCCCTTCACCATCGTCGTTCACTCATCTACACTACACACTGACTGCGAGCGGGTCTGTCAACACCTGCTTTCTTTGCGATTGGAATTACTATATTCTTCTTGAAGTCTGAGGGTATTTCGCCTGTCTCGTACATCTTGCTCACCAGATGTTTGAGTTTATATCGATACCGCTCTACAGGCGTCGTGAAGTTGGCAACAGAATTGCAACTTTCCGTGTGATGCCAACAGCGGTCTCGTGGGATGTGGAGTACCCAATGGTGCCCACCCACTGAGACATGCTTCCAGCGGCTCTGACCTATGAGTGCCCTCTTCTGCCACAGTAGACAGCCCATATGCACTTGGAGCCAACTGACTACGACAGCATCGTTTGTACTTAGTTCAGGGAGTCTCATCCTCGTTGACATTATGATAGCTCAATTTTATTCCTTGCTGCAATACTTCTAATGAACCTTCATTCACTTGGTGAAATAAAAGTTAAGTAAATCTTCTGTTTACAATGTTCTGTTTTTCTCTAATCATTTCTGTTCTGTCCTGCTCTCTTACAACAACAATTCCCGCACCACTCTTTAGCCCACCTCTTCTTACCGTTGTGTATGAAATCTTACACAACACTGTAAATATAGTATACAGATATTCAGCAAGTAGAGGCAGGATTTAGTTGATAATATTTGGAAGGTAATAACTCTGTAAGATGTGGAAAGAAGAGGTAAGAGTACAACCGGACCGAATATGGACAAGAAAAGAATGATGTCGCTTATAAATGTTTAACTGCATACGGAATTGTGTCTTTTCTCCAATACTAAGGAATACAGCACATAGTATGCTACTCTCTTTCTAATCTTACTGGGACAGTACTCGAATCTGATATGAGAACACTGAGGAGAGAGAGACTGCTCAGTGCCACGGTCATAGCTGTTGTTGTTGTTGTGGTCTTCAGTCCCGAGACTGGTTTGATGCAGCTCTCCATGATAATCTATCCTATGCAAGCTCCTTCATCTCCCAGTACCTACTGCAACCTACATCCTTCTGAATCTGCTTAGTGTATTAATCTCTTGGTCTCCCTCTACGATTTTTACCCACCACGCTGCCCTCCAGTGCTAAATTTGTGATCCCGTGATGCCTCAGGACATGTCCTACCAACCAATCCCTTCTTCTAGTCAAGTTGTGCCGCAAACTTCTCTTCTCCCCAATCCTATTCAATACCTCCTCATTAGTTACGTGATCTACCCACCTAATCTTCAACATTCTTCTGTAGCACCACATTTCGAAAGCTTCTATTCTCTTCTTGTCTAAACTATTTATCGTCCACGTTTCACTTCCATACATGGCTACACTCCACACAAATACTTTCAGAAACGACTTCCTGACACTTAAATCTATATTCGATGTTAACAAATTTCTCTTCTTCAGAAACGCTTTCCTTGCCATTGCCAGTCTACATTTCATATCCTCTCTGCTTCGACCATCATCAGTTATTTTGCTCTTCAAATAGCAAAACTCCTTTATTACTTTAAGTGGCTCATTTCCTAATCTAATTCCCTCAGAATCACCCGACTTAATTCGACTACATTACATTATCCTCGTTTTGCTTTTGTTGATGGTCATCTTATATCCTCCTTTGACGACAATGTCCATTCCGTTCAGCTGCTCTTCCAAGTCCTTTGCTGTCTCTGACAGAATTACAATGTCATCGGCGAACCTCAAAGTTTTTATTTCTTCTCCCTGGATTCTAATACCTACTCCAAATTTTTCTTTTGTTTCCTTTACTGCTTGCTCAATATATAGATTGAATAACATCGGGGGGAGGCTACAAACCTGTCTCACTCCCTTCCCAACCACTGCTTCCCTTTCATGTCCCTCGACTCTTATAACTGCCATCTGGTTTCTGTACAAATTGTAAATAGCCATTCGCTCCCTGTATTTTACCCCTGCCTCCTTTAGAATTTGAAAGAGAGTATTCCAGTCAACATTGCCAAAAGCTTTCTCTAAGTCTACAAATGCTAGAAACGTAGGTTTGCCTTTCCTTAATCTTTCTTCTAAGATAACTCGTAAGGTCAGTATTGCCTCACGTCTTCCAACATTTCTGCGGAATCCAAACTGATCT
Source organism: Schistocerca nitens (assembly GCF_023898315.1). NCBI lineage: Eukaryota > Metazoa > Arthropoda > Insecta > Orthoptera > Acrididae > Schistocerca > Schistocerca nitens. Next base: position 576,479,261 of record NC_064617.1, read on the forward strand.
TCCCCGAGGTCGGCTTCTACCAGTTTTTCCATTCGTCTGTAAATAATTCGTGTTAGTATTTTGCAGCTGTGACTTATTAAACTGATACTTCGGTAATTTTCACATCTGTCAACACCTGCTTTCTTTGCGATTGGAATTACTATATTCTTCTTGAAGTCTGAGGGTATTTCGCCTGTCTCGTACATCTTGCTCACCAGATGTTTGAGTTTTGTCAGGACTGGCTCTCCCAAGGCCGTCAGTAATTCTAATGGAATGTTGTCTACTCCTGGGGCCTTGTTTCGACTCAGGTCTTTCAGTGCTCTGCCAAACTCTTCACGCAGTATCGTATCTCCCATTTCATCTTCATCTACATCCTCTTCCATTTCCATAATATTGTCCTCAAGTACATCGCCCTTGTATAGACCCTCTATATACTCCTTCCACCTTTCTGCTTTCCCCACTTTGCTTAGAACTGGGTTTCCATCTGAGCTCTTGATATTCATACAAGTGGCTCTATTTTCTCCAAAGGTCTCTTTAATTTTCCTGTAGGCTGTATCTATCTTACCCCTAGTGAGATAAGCCTCCACATCCTTACATTTGTCCTCTAGCCATCCCTGCTTAGCCATTTTGCACTTCCTGTCGATCTCATTTTTGAGACGTTCGTATTCCTTTTTGCCTGCTTCATTTACTGCATTTTTGTATTTTCTCCTTTCATCAATTAAATTTAATATTTCTTCTGTTACCCAAGGATTTCTACTAGCCCTCGTCTTTTTACCTACTTGCTCCTCTGCTGCCTTCACTATTTCATCCCTCAGAGCTACCGATTCGTCTTCTACTGTATTTCTTTCCCCCATTCCTGTCAATTGTTCCCTTATGCTCTCCCTGAAACTCTGAACAACCTCTGGTTTAGTCAGTTTATCCAAGTCCCATCTCCTTAAATTCCCACCTTTTTGCAATTTCTTCAATTTTAATCTATAGTTCATAACCAATCGATTATGGTCAGAGTCCACATCTGCGCCTGGAAATGTCCTACAATTTAAAACCTGGTTCCTAAATCTCTGTCTTACCATTATATAATCTATCTGATACCTTTTAGTATCTCCAGGATTCTTCCATGTACACAACCTTCTTTTATGATTCTTGAACGAAGTGTTAGCTATGATTAAGTTATGCTCTGTGCAAAATTCTACCAGACGGCTTCCTCTTTCATTTCTTAGCCCCAATCCATATTCACCTACTATGTTTTCTTCTCTCCCTTTTCCTACTGTCGAATTCCAGTCACCCATGACTATTAAATTTTCGTCTCCCTTCACTACGTGAATAATTTCTTTTATCTCATCATACATTTCTTCAATTTCTTCATCATCTGCAGAGCTAGTTGGCATATAAACTTGTACTATTGTAGTAGGCATGGGCTTCGTGTCTATCTTGGCCACTATAATACGTTCACTATGCTGTTTGTAGTAGCTTACCCACACTCCTATTTTTTTATTCATTATTAAACCTACTCCTGCATTACCCCTATTTGATTTTGTATTTATAACCCTGTATTCACCTGACCAGAAGTCTTGTTCCTCCTGCCACCGAACTTCACTAATTCCCACTATATCTAACTTTAACCTATCCATTTCCCTTTTTAAATTTTCTAACCCACCTGCCCCATTAAGGGATCTGACATTCCACGCTCCGATCCGTAGAATGCCAGTTTTCTTTCTCCTGATAACGACGTCCCCTTGCGTAGTCCCCGCCCGGAGATCCGAATGGGGGACTATTTTACCTCCGGAATATTTTACCCAAGAGGACGCCATCATCATTTAACCATACGGTAAAGCTGCATGCCCTCGGGAAAAATTACGGCTGTAATTTCCCCTTGCTTTCAGCCGTTCGCAGTACCACAACAGCAAGGCCGTTTTGATTAATGTTACAAGGCCAGATCAGTCAATCATCCAGACTGTTGCCCCTGCAACTACTGAAAAGGCTGCTGCCCCTCTTCAGAAACCACACATTTGTCTGGCCTCTCAACAGATACCCCTCCGTTGTGGTTGCACCTACGGTACGGCTGTACGGCTATCTGTATCGTTGAGGCACGCAAGCCTCCCCACCAACGGCACTGTCCATGGTTCATGGGGGGAGGACGGTAATAGCTAGTTAGAGGAAAATATGTTTGACGGGAGAAATGTGCGCCACACCATTTTGAAAATCAAATTTTTTCAGGGTACGTGTAAATGGTAGAAACCATGATGTAACTGTCGTAGAAGAGTTACGTGAGTTTCCTTTGTTATGGAAGACAGCTCTTGGAACAGCACCTTAAAAGTGGAAGATGAAATGTTTTTGCATGTTGTGTATCGCCTCACCAGGGAGTGGCGTGCAGTTTTGTTTATGGTCTCACAGTAGAGTGTTTTTGTCTCTCTTGGAAGGGACAAGAGGTATCACAAGGTGGACTGCTCTGCGCGAAGACGTACGAGCACACCACTACATTGTGGATAAAGATGTGGTTTTATTTTGTCTGCTGTGAAGCGCCGAGGGACGTTAGAAGGTGGCTCGCTCTGAAAAAAGAAGCATGAGCGCAATGTCATTTCATGGATAAAGGTGTGACTTGACAAAAGGACGATGAATGGAAATTACGTTGCTGGCACGTAGTATGTTAGTGTAATGGGAGGCCTGGTGTTTTTATAGTTGATGGGGGGAAGGAAGTTACAAGTAAATGTAAAACTTGAATACATGAAACAGATGCAACGTAGTTTATTACAATGTCAGCTGTAATTGTAAGAAGAGGAAGTATAGAGATATTTGTACTAAAATGATTGAAATAAAATGAAGTAGTGTTCACTAACAAAGGGAAACCGCTATGGATAAAGGGACGTGACAGGAGAAGCGCCACAGAAAAGGATGACAGTATGGAAAAGCAGAATAGAAAAAAGTAGTGAAAGGTATTAGAAATGCATTTTAAAGAAGGAACGTATTAAATTACTCTAAAATTTCTTATTGTGCTGTGTCATTTTATTGTTCTAACGAACTTCGCAACAAAGAAATGCTGGAAATGGCGCCCACGAACAAGCCTTAACTTATAATGCGCACAGTCGCGTATTCTGCCCTGTTGACAGATGCTACACTACTGGCCTTTAAAATTGCTACACCACGAAGATGACGAGCTACAGACGCGAAATTTAACCGACAGGAAGACGATGCTGTGATATGCAAATGATTAGCTTTTCAGAGAATTCACACAAGGTCGACACCGTTGGCGACACCTGCAACGTGCTGACATGAGGAAAGTATCTAACCGATTTCTCATACACAAACAGCAGTTGACCGGCGTTCCCTGGTGAAACGTTGTTGTGATGCCTCGTGCCAGGAGGACAAACGCGTACCATCACGTTTCCGACTTTGATAAAGGTGGGCTAAAATGGCTCTGAGCACTATGGGACTCAACTGCTGAGGTCATTAGTCCCCTAGAACTTAGAACTAGTTAAACCTAACTAACCTAAGGACATCACAAACATCCATGCCCGAGGCAGGATTCGAACCTGCGACCGTAGCGGTCTTGCGGTTCCAGACTGCAGCGCCTTTAACCGCGCGGCCACTTCGGCCGGCGATAAAGGTGGGAATGTAGCCTATCGCGATTGCGGTTTATCGTATCGCAACATTGCTGCTCGCGTTGGTCGAGATCCAAATACTGTTAGCAGAATATGGAATCGGTGGGTTCAGGAGGGTAATACGGAATGCCGTGCTGGATCCCAACGGCCTTGTATCACTAGCAGTCGAGATGACAGGCATCTTATCCGCATGGCTGTAACGGATCGTGCAGCCACGTATCGATCCCCGAGTCAATAGATAGGAACGTTTGCAAAACAACAACCACCTGCACGAACAGTTCGACGACGTTTGCAGCAGCATGGACTATCAGCTCGGAGACCATGGCTGCGGTTACCCGTGACGCTGCATTGCTGACAGGAGCGTCTGCGATGGTGTACTCAACGACGAACCTGGGTGCACGAATGGCAAAACGTCATTTTTTCGGATGAATCCAGGTTCTCTTTACAGCAGCATGATGGTCGCATCCGTGTTTGGCGACATCGCGTGAACGCACATTGGAAGCGTGTATTCATCATCGCCATACTAGCGTATCACCTGGCGTGATGGTATGGGGGGCCATTGGTTACACGTCTCGGTCACCTCTTGTTCGCATTGACGGCACTTTCAACAGGACGTCACATTTCAGATGTGTTAAGACCAGTGGCTCTACCCTTCATTCGATCCCTGCAAAACCCTACATTTCAGCAGGATAATGCACGACCGCATGTTGCAGGACCTGTACGGACCTTTATGGACACAGAAAATGTTTGACTGCTGCCCTGTCCAGCACATTCTCCAGATCTCTCACCAATTGAAAACGTGTGGTCAGTGGTGGCCGAGCAACTGGCTCGTCACAATACGCCAGTCACTACTCTTGATGAACTGCGGTATCATGTTGAAGCTGCATGGGCAGCTGTACCTGTACATGCCATCCAAGCTCTGTTTGACTCAATGCCCAGGCGTATCATGGCCGTTATTATGGCCAGAGGTAGTTGTTCTGGGTACTGATTTCTCAGGATCTATGAACCCAAATTGCGTGAAAATGTAATCACATATCAGTTCTAGTATAATATATCTGTCTAATGAATACCCGTTTATCATCTGCATTTCTTCTTGGTGTAGCAATTTTAATGGCCAGTAGTGAACCATCATAACATCCGCAGGCAACGAGCAGCTGTGTATCTGATAACCTCGAGCCAACATGCGTCGATATTCCACCTTTGGGAATAAACATCCGTACTGAGAAACCTTAATCTACTTTAATTCATAATATGCTGGCACTAGCTCTAAATACGAGGGTAATTCCAAAATAAGGTCACCTATTTTTTTATAAGTACATAGACCTGTTTATTTCTACAATGGCTTACATCAGTATTCAGCTTGAGGATTTAGCTATTTTTGGACATAATCACCATTTCTGTCGATGCATTTTTGTAGACGCTGTGGCAGTTTTTGTATGCCCATGTCATACCAGCTAGCCGCCATGCTGTTCAGAAAGTTATGAACCTCATCTTTCATCTCGTCGTCGGAGCTGATCGCTTCCCCGCCAGATGTTCTTTTAACCTAGGGAACAGGTGATGGTGACGGCGCCAAATCAGGACTAAATGGTGGGTAGGTGATTATGTTCCACTGAAACTGTTGCAGGAGGGCAACGGTTTGCCGAGCGATTGGCGAGTGTTGTCATGGAGAATGTGTACGCCCTTGCTCAACATTCCTCTTGTCCGGTTCTGAATTGCCTGTTTGAGTTTTTTCAGAGTCTCACAGTACTTGTCAGCGTTAATTGTACACATTCTCCATGACAACGCTCGCCCACACAACGCTTGGCAAACCGTTGCTCTCCTGCAACAGTTTCAGTGGAACATGATCACCCACCCACCCTATAGTTCTGACTTGGCGCCCAGTGACTATCACCTGTTCCCTAGGTTGAAAGAACATTTGACCGGAAAGCGATTCAGCTCTGACGACGAGGTGAAAGAAGAGGTTCATAACTTTCTGAACAGCATGGCGGCGAGCTGGTATGACATGGGCATACAAAAACTGCCACAGCGTCTACAAAAATGAATCGACAGAAATGGTGATTATGTCGAAAAATAGCTAAATGTTCAAAGTACAGGTCTATGTACTTATAAAAAAATAGGAGATAACCCTCGTACGAACAACTCATGGGTGCGTAACACGTAATAAGTACTAACGAGGATATTGCATGCGAGGTGTAGGAATTAGTTGTTCCTAATCAATCTATTTTTGATTTTTCTACCATGTAAACAAGTAAACTAATTCATTATAGCACATTAGGAGACAGTAATGAATTAGGATATTTTCAATGCTTTTGTACATTACAGCCCTTTGTCGCCACAGATTTCGTTAACAATATGTGAACTACTTGAATACAAGTGAGAGTCTTGAGCAACTTTTGTAAAATTGTGTAGCAGCTTGTTGCTACAGAGATAAATCTTGAAGGGTCTCACTGTTGCTTGGACATGAAATTTTGTGACTGCAGTCAGGAGAGTGTTCTAGAGTATAGCCACCCACTACACTTCTGGTTAATTAGACTTCAGAGCTCCGTGTACACAAAGCTCCCTGTTGCATGGGAAAGGCGTCTACTCCGAAGAATAAATGAAACCCGTGAAATGTAGGTGCAGTTATCACCGACTCGCCAGTACTCTCTATTTGAAGCTATGACGACGAGAAGTAAAAACTCGTTTAAGGTGAAATGAATATAAAAATTGGCGGGATGGAATTACATAGTTAGTTAAATTTAGAACATGTTATAAGTTTAATTAGTGAACTGAATAAAATTAACGCTCGTCAGCTCACTAAGTGAGCAATATTACTGTTATTATAATCACTGCCTGTTAAAGGTGATAATCTTACGTGAGAATGCTTGGTTTTGTTACAAGGCGAAAACAGTGCAAAAATGGTGAATATTGTTCTGGTGATTTGAAATGGTATGTCACAGTGATCAGATACCTTTCAGTTAAGTAGCAGCTCATGGAAATCAGTTAGTGACAATCAAAGAAAGACAAAATCCTATCACTAGTAAACAGTTATGTAAGTGCAAAAATTGTTGACGTTACTCAATGTATTGCTTAATCGCTTTAGTTTTACTCAGAAAGGTATACATGTTTATTCATTACTGCATGCTGTCATCTAGCTTGAAAACTATCGTGATGATAAGGCGTAACGGAGTAATCACTTTCCTGTGAGTTACACTTACGTAATTAGCAAAGTCCAAATTTCGACTGTAAAAGATAGCAAATTTCGTGATGTGATTTTACGGATTCATTGGTTTCTTGTAACTTCAACTTTTAGTGCTATTCATTAATGATTTATGCTAATTACTTTGTACAATTTCAACAGTTATTGGCTCAAGATGTTAGCACATTTTGGACTGATCGCAGTTGCACAAAAATAAAAACTTATTTATCCATGGAAAAGTGCAACAAAAAGTATCTTTTACTGAATTTTACTTTGTTAAGCATTGTTTTTCAAACTGCTGTTTACTAGACTGAAACACTTGCGTTAATTATTGTTTTGCGAATTACTGAACTTTTAATTACTATTATTTCTTTAATAAAAACACAGTAATAGTTTCTCAATTATTAGCTCCCTCTCGGACCATGAATAATGGTTAGAGTGGATCCTACTTACGTTATATAGTTTGCCTTAGCTAAAATTAATAGTCAGCACTTGGAATAACTCGGTATTATTCAAACACGCAAATGAACTAGACACTATCTGGCCGTATACAAGTCTGGCCAAGTAATAGTTGGATCATGCTTCAGATTGAGATGTCACACCGGCGCAGTGTAAGGCACTGATCGTTGACAATGTGTAGCTCCGTAACAGATACAATTGCTCCCAAGGTACTCTTCGTAGTACTTAACATCTTCTTGCAGTAATTGTACTGTGCCCACTTAATGCCGCATATTTCGCCTCCTCACCAAATATTCGCTAAATCATTACATATTTAGGCACCGCTGCAATACGACCATTTCTAAACACAAGAGTCGCAGCGCGATTCCAATCGACTTTCTCACTCTCTCTCTCTCTCTCTCTCTCTTCTCTCCTACGTTCTGCTCTGCACTCTACTCAGTTGCTGGTGCGATTGCGCGCCCAGCGGTAATGCAACTGCCAGTTAACTATACTCTCTGCCGCTGTCGCATCGCCCTGACTATACCAGGATGTTTACTTACAATTAGCTTACAACCAACATTTATTTAACTTCACAGTGAGAAAACATTTCATTTCACCATACAAACGTTAGTACGCTTATTTATAGACTCTGACTGGTAGAACTGCAAGCAAAAAAAATGTGGTAGCCCACTGAGTTGTTGTGATGGGAGGGGATAAAATTTTATTTCATTCTGTATGTGAATGTCCTTGTATTAGTTTTTGTAAGTGTTTCGATCTCTAAAATCTTATATATTAGTGAGTCCAGATCGTGGATTTTGGTGGTCTTGGACGGGACAGGCACGTGGTTCATCATCGGGACACGCGTACATACGGGGACAGAACGGGACTGTGGGAGTGGGGTGCAGCATGCCTAGCACTGAGGGTGGATGGCGACCAGGCGACCACTGACGGCGAAGGTGTAGACCGGAGCACGCTGCAGACCGGCCGCGGCCTCTCAGCTCGACAGGTGGCACGGTAACACTGGCTGATTCCCTGAGGATTACGAGGTGCATTCAAGTTCTAAGGCCTCCGATTTTTTCCCTAATTAACTACTCACCCGAAATCGATGAAACTGGCGTTACTTCTCGGCGTAATCGCCCTGCAGACGTACGCATTTTTCACAACGCTGACGCCATGATTCCATGGCAGCGGCGAAGGCTTCTTTAGGAGTCTGTTTTTACCACTGGAAAATCGCTGAGGCAATAGCAGCATGGGTGGTGAATGTGCGGCCACGGAGAGTGTCTTTCATTGTTGGAAAAAGCCAAAAGTCACTAGGAGCCAGGTCAGGTGAGTAGGGAGCATGAGGAATCACTTCAAAGTTGTTATCACAAACTAACTGTTGCGTAACATTAGCTCGATGTGCGGGTGCGTTATCTTGGTGAAACAGCACATGCGCAGCCCTTCCCGGACGTTTTTGTTGCAGTGCAGGAAGGAATTTGTTCTTCAAAACATTTTCGTAGGATGCACCTGTCACTGTAGTGCCCTTTGGAACGCAATGGGTAAGGATTTACGCCCTCGCTGTCCCAGAACATGGACACCATAATTTTTTCAGCATTGGCGGTTACCCGAAATTTTTTTGGTGGCGGTGAATCTGTGTGCTTCCATTGAGCTGACTGGCGCTTTGTTTCTGGATTGGAAAATGGCATCCACGTCTCATCCATTGCCACAACCGACGAAAAGAAAGTCCTATTCATGCTGTCGTTGCACGTCAACATTGCTTGGCAACATGCCACACGGGCAGCCATGTGGTCGTCTGTCAGCATTCGTGGCACCCACCTGGATGACACTTTTCGCATTTTCAGGTCGTCATGCAGGATTGTGTGCACAGAACCCACAGAAATGCCAACTCTGGAGGCGATCTGTTCAACAGTCATTCGGCGATCCCCCAAAACAATTCTCTCCACTTTCTCGATCATGTCGTCAGACCGGCTTGTGTGAGCCCGAGGTTGTTTCGGTTTGTTGTCACACGATGTTCTGCCTTCATTAAACTGTCGCACCCACGAACGCAATTTCGACACATCCATAACTCCATCACCACATGTCTCCTTCAACTGTCGATGAAATTCAATTGGTTTCACACCAAACAAATTCAGAAAACGAATGATTGCACGCTGTTCAAGTAAGGAAAACGTCGCCATTTTAAGTATTTAAAACAGTTCTCATTCTCGCCGCTGGCGGTAAAATTCCATCTGCCATAAGGTGCTGCCATCTCTGGGACGTATTGACAATGAACGCAGCCTCATTTTAAAACAAAGCGCATGTTTCTCTCTCTTTCCAGTCCGGAGAAAAAAAATCGGAGGCCTTAGAACTTGAATGCACCTCGTACAAGCGGCGCGTCTGTCCGACACTTGCCAGCTAACATCAGGCAACTTCGAAGGGCTGATACACTCCGGGCTTGTTGAGACGCCACCACAGCGAGTGGAAACTACAGCTAAAAGCCTTCTCAACACCGGTACCTAAGTACCGGGGCAGGAAATATTTACACTAACAAGCACAGTCAGTAAACGGAACGTATTTCGTCTTCTTCCAAGAGATCATCAGCTGGACAGAGAGTAACATCACAATCACTACCTGTACCTCTATTGTGAGCTAGCACCAACTCCTAAGACACCACAGCCGTATACAATGGCTTGCGTTCCGAAAATGATCTGATCTCTCAGCAAACACACCTGCAATTCTGTAACTGAGCATTTCCTAATTTTAACCACAGTGGTAACGAAACAAGAGTAGAACAACATGAAGAGATGAAGGGTAGGTGCAAAATCAAAATTACGAGAGCTGAAGAACACGAAAGAAAGACTACGTACATACACATATTTATCGCTGGCCATTGCAGAACAAATCGTAGGGCCACCAAAGATACACCTGACTGTCACCCGGCTTTGCGCATATATTATTTGTCTTTGGAAGTACACAAACGGTAACTGAGATAGTAGGATCAGCAGTATGCCCATTAACCTACGCGCATCTCTGAGGGTCAGAGTACATCCTCCGAGAGCCATTGTAAAAGCGAGAGTCCTTGTTGAATCGCCAGAGAGCCAAGGGTCTACGGATTATTCTTCGCCACATTTCTCCTCACATGAACTACCCAGTTTGCAACATTATGGAGATGGTATCGGTAGATTCAGTAAAACTTTCTAGTTCATCTTTACAATCTGTTCATACTGTTCATAAAATGGTTCAAATGGCTCTGAGCACTATGGGACTTAGCTTCTGAGGTCATCAGTCCCCTAGAACTTAGAACTACTTCAACCTAACTAACCTAAGGACATCACACACATCCATGCCCGAGGCAGGATTCGAACCTGCGACCGTAGCGGTCGCGCGGTTTCAGACTGGAGCGTCTAGAACCGCTTGGACACGTTCATACAATATTTCGATAGATAACATTTGTAGAAAGACTGTAAGTTCTGTAGACAAGAAATATTGGTAGGATTTTACAGCTTATTGAAAATTATCTGCAATGTAGACTTACAACCAAATCTACAACCACACAGTTGTCAAGGAAACATAAATTATGGTAACAGACAAAAAGCATATCACATGTAAACAAACCTCTGAGCACTAGTATCATAGAAACAGTCCATGTTAATTTCCATAACGAAACAAAAGATGAAGATTACAAATTGTGCAATACTGTTAAATTATTAATTAAATGTCCGCCCCTGCTAGCTGAGTGGACAGCGCGACGGAATGTCATACATAACGTCCCGGGGTTCGATTCCGGCTGCGTCGGAGATTTTCTCCGCTCAGGGACTCGGTGTTGTGTTGTCCTTATCTCATCATTTCATCCCCATCAACACGCGTCAACTCGAACGACTTGCACCAGGCGAACTTCTACCCGACGGGAGGCCCTAGCCACACGGCATTTCCATTTCCATTAATTAAATCATCTTTTGTAACTCATCCGAACACTTAGAAGACACAGACACTGAAATGCTTCCTAGTTTTTGTTAGCTCTATTCCAAATAGAAATTGGCCAAATTTTAAATACGAAAATTGCGTCGTAATTTTGAATTCAAAAGCATCGTTGAGCCTCAGAATCGTTCACACGAAAATTACTTTTATTATTTATAAATCCTGAGGGAGAACATGAAACAGACGTAATCTGTTCGTAGAAAACAGAAAACTGCAAAAAACCGGTTTGATAATCAGAGTGGGAGACTCGCCAAAGTCAACTTAAGTATACCATTGTCAAGACAATATCAACATCATATTTCTGTAAATAAATACCAATATTTTCTGTAAGCATTATTCTCAGCCACTCATATAAATTCGTGCTTAGCTATCGCGCTACGTCTTCACTTGCTGTCGTACCAACACAAATTATTAAAACTTGGAATATTGTCTTCTTAGTGAATAATATAAGTGGATTTGATTTACTGACACATTAGTATATCCTGCAAACCATTCATTCTTGCTGCAGAGCGAGTTTTTGTATGTGTAATTAGTTAATCTTGGATATATTCGTTCAACGGTATTATTTTTTGTCAGTTAAGACTGTGAAAACTGAGAAAGCTTTTCAAAAACTATTGGGGAGGGAAACACACACACACACACGCACACACACACACACACACTCACATTCGGCTGTCCTACCCCCTCCCCCCCTCTCACCCCCCGGTCCCATCTGACCCGGCCGTGAAGCTCAGAAGCTCATCCCACGTCAATACCTTTCTGCACTGAAAAAATAGAAAGAGAGAAACGTCTTAAATATTATTTACGTTACAGGATATCAGAAACGTTGTTCAAACGAAAGCCCTCCTCAAAGCGTCACAGTGAACGCAACGAAATATTAGTGGGACGAACTGTTATCCGTTTCACAGTGACTGACCACTGCTTTTCAGCTCATCTTATGATTACACAGTATGACTAACAGAACATGACGACTGCAATAGCAGCTTCGACGAAGCCAGCAGCGAAAGCGATTAAGGTAGATTTTACTTCATTCATTATTCTTTCCAGCAAAATTCATTTGAAGTAATAGATTTTGGTAAACGTAGGCTTCCGCGGCTGTTGTCATAGTCAATAAGATTCTTCTGGGTTTGAGGCCGCATTTTCATGTGTAAAATTCCGACGTTTCAGCGACTGTTGCAAGGCGCCTTCCTCAGGTTGTATTGCTAACTGCAGTTAGCAATACACCCTGACGAAGGCACCTTGCAACAGTCGCCGAAACGTCGGAATTTTACACATGAAAATGCGGCTTCAAACCCAGAAGAATTTTACTGACTAATAGATTTTTCTTTTGCTTTTAAAATATACATGTCATTGTCAATGTATTGAGATCTGCTCGTGTATCGAGTGTCCACATGCAATTTTCCATTTTATTGCCCTCTATTCGCAACAACTGAACGCTGCAGTGCTTTATTAGGATGTGAATACGACGTTGCCATTTTTCACTGAGGCATAAGTGCTAGTCGCCTATGACAAATACGCTCCATCACAGCATCGTATAGAGAACAAATGGCTCTGAGCACTATGGGACTTAACATCTATGGTAATCAGTCCCCTAGAACTTAGAACTACTTAAACCTAACTAACCTAAGGACAGCACACAACACCCAGCCATCACGAGGCAGAGAAAATTCCTGACCCCGCCGGGAATCGAACCCGGGAACCCGGGCGTGGGAAGCGAGAACGCTACCGCACGACCACGAGATGCGGGCGTATAGAGAACAACTATTAAAGCATTTGTTTTACAGAGTCTTCATTGACAAACACGGAGTATTCACTAATAATAACTTAATTTATAACGAAAAGAAAAATTCAAACTTTACACACGTGCTTCCTCAGTTGCAATAGCTGCAACGATAATCTCTCAGCATCTTTTGTTTGATAATACAACGATTTAACGACTAGTCAGAAAACAATGGAAATCCGCCTGCAATTATAAAAAAAGCCTATTCTCCAACTCTGCAGAATAAATTTTTTTCTGATAATTACGTTTTGGCATTTACGACTCATCAAAGTAGGTATTCGCCACATAAATACGCTTCTCTGCAAAACTTAAGGACGAAGTAGATAAAGTAAAATAAAACATTAAGTACTCGGTAGCAACGCATGAAAGTTCGGTAGGATGCTGCCAGAGGTCTCCCTGTCGCCACAGAAAGTTGGGCAACACATGGCAGGAGATCAGTGTGACTATAGTGACAAGTGGGGCTTGATTCGCAGCATGAGGCGGTTGAAGGTACGGAAAAAGTCAGTGTATATCAGTGAGGGAGCGATTACAGTGTGCTCTGATGGTATTCTTCGTTACAGCATGGCCCGGAGACGATATCCGAAGAGCGCCACACGGGGGACAGCAACCGGAAGAACGACGATGTGTGACGAGCGTAGGCAAGAAGCTTTGTACTGCATACAGCGTTGTTCCGAACCTCATGGCTTATTGCCCGAAGGAGAGAGGGTGGTCGACCACGGTCAATTACAGCAGCAGGTGACCGCTGATCTATATAGCAGTCAAGAATGAACCCTGATCAAACGCGCGTCAAATTGTAACCACATTTATCAAGACTGCACGACACTCGCTCTCAGGGAGCACGGCGACTGCATCGGTGTGGTCTCTTTGCATGACGACCAGTACGTCTTGTTCCGTTGACACCTGCGCATCGGCGGCACTGGACCAACGAGGAGTGGGGTCCTATGCTCTTTTCGGATGAGAGCAGACTCAGTCTGAGTAGTGATTCTGGACGTACCCTCATAAGGCAATAGGTGACAAGATGTACTGGCCCCAGGAACATTATTGGACATGAGCGTTTTGGAGATCCAACTGCTATGGTGTGGGGACGCATAATGTTGCATGGGCTTAATGATCTTCAAATCTTCGAACTCGGTACACTCACCGGTCGACGTTATGTGACACTGTACTCTTTCCTCACTTGTGCCTTTTCAGGTGTGCATTAGGCTCTCACTTACATTTTATGTATGATAATGCGCGATCGCTGCCAGCAGCGCAGGTGGAGGAACTCTTAGAATGAGAGGATACTCGGCGAAAGAAGTGCCTTGCGTGCTCCCCGGATTTAAATCGCATAAAGTGCGTGTGGGATGCATTAGGAAGATGTACTGCACCAACTCCAACCCAGCACTACGGGAAGAACGTAACGCTCTACCATAAGAACTCCTTACCAACACTGTGGTGAGCATGGGAGTGTTTTGTAGAGCATGCACTGCCGTCCGAAGTGGCCACACACCCGCCTTTTCTAATGTCCAGGAGACCATTACAAATCGCCGTGAGTTCTGTGTAAATTTTGTCTTTGAACAAGAGTATCATTTCCGTTCATATCATTGATTTTTTCTTAAAAGTAACTTCTGCACTGAACTGTAACAGCCTTTTTCTGTTCACGGTCCAAGTTTCATAGAAAAATGTGTTACTTGGCAGACACATCATGTGAAAGACGGTTTTGTCCTTAAGGTTTGCACACCTCGTATCACCCCATTTTTCAACTCAAACGTACTATCCATACAAGAAATTAAAGAAGATATTTCCATGATAACAGGAAGGTACAACACATCGACGATCACCATGCGGTGTAACCAGCATATGAGTTCAAAATGAGGGGTCAGTCGTTGTGAAATGGGTAGTAGTGCTGATGATACCTACGTCCTCAGTTAGCTCAAGGCACAGGCAAAAGTTATTCACAATGCGTGATAGATGCCAAACAATTTTGTTCTTAACAAAATCTGTCTTTTGAAATTCTCTTTTCACCCACGTTCGATTTAAACACACACCAAAGTGACAAAAGTCATGGGATAGAGATATGCACACATACAGATGGCGGAAATATCGCATACACTAGGCACAAAAGGGCTGTGCATTGTCGGAGCTTTCATTTGTAGTCAGCTGAATCATATGAAAAGGTTACAGACGTGGTCATGGCCACACGACGGGAGTTAACAGACTTTGAGCGCGAAGTGTTAGTTGCAGCTAGACGCATGTGACATTCCGTTTCAGAAATCGTAGGGGAATCCAGTATTCCACGATAAAGTGTGAAGATTGTGGCGAGAATACCAAATTTCAGGTATTACCTCTCACCACGGACAACGCGGTGGCCGATGGCATTCACTTCAGGCCACCGAAAGCGGTGGCGCTTCCGTAGAGTTGCGCAGACCCCACGAAGCTATAGACCCAAGTTTTCAACAATACACTGTGCAAGCTGTTGGTGGCTCCATAACCGTCTGGGCTGTATTTATACTGAATGGACTGCGTCCTGTGGCTGTACTTGGACAACATTTGCATCCTCTTACGGACTTCATGTTCCCAACGAACAATGACATTTTTATCGATGACAACGCGCCATATCACCGCGCTGCTATCGTTCGCGATTGGTTTGAAGAACATTCTCGACAATTCGAGCGTCCAGTTTGACCACCCTGATCGCCCGAAATGAATCCCATCGAAAATTTGCCAGCCGAAACCGAAAGGCCAGTTCGTGCACATAATATTGCACCAGCAAAACTTCCGCTTTAGAGACAGCATGTGCTCATTATTTTCTGAAGTCGACTTCCATCGACTTGTTAGTCCATGTCACTTCGAAATGCCGCATTACGCCGGGTAAAAGAAGATCCGACACGACATTAGGAGGTATTTCACGATTTTTTCACCTCTGTGTAGGGAGGCAGTTACATTCTAATGTTCTGCGCTTGAAACTGAAAGTCACGGCACAGTAAGACTTATATTGTAATGCATTTACGTTATTCACGCAACGGAGAATTTAAAACTCTCAGCTATACCTATGTCGTCTTCCTTTTTCGGCTGCTATTCTATTGACATACCGCAATGCCGTATCCGAGCTTGGTGACAGTCTCTGTATATCAAAAATAAACTGGAGACGTTCCCTATAACAGCAACAGAGGTGGACATAATACCGTTGTTCCTGCGCTAAATGACCACCTCAGCCATCATGGTGTCTTTGCACTGTTCCTAAGAAGAGGCAGCGATTTCTCTCAGTGTGAATAGCGAAAGCAGAGATGGAAGAGTCGTGGTAAATGTCTGTTGACTGCGGAGACCCCACTTGAAGCCGATTACGTAGTCCATAAGGTGACTAAAAACATAGCACTCCAGACACTGTCAAAATGCGCGATCCCACGGGTCGGCCTGTTAACGGTACTGTACCGTAGGGAGCCATCAGCTCAGTTCCCGTCGTCGCAGTAGGCCATTTGCCGGCATAAGCCCCTTGCTTTCGCCAACGACTTCAATTAATTGGTGCGGTAAGACCCTTAATGCTCCCAAGAGCTCCTTCTCGGCCGTCGGAAATGGATCGCGCTTAAAAGGATCGGCGCAAGCAGGCCCACAGGAGCGTCGCGCGCCCCCCAACACTCCACGATTGTGCTCTCCGGGGAGGCCCTCGAGGGAGGCTGCAAAGCACAGTTTCTAGCAAACGAGTGCGTCTTACGCTGCAGCGCCACTGCTTCTCAAACACAGTCAGTAACTCTGAAGAGCTCGTTTTGTGCTGCTGCTGCGCGATCGCTTCCACTGTCCCACACAAAAAATGCGACGCTTCCCTAGTCTTCTGCAAAATTTTCTGTCTCCCTTCGTTGAGTGGCCAGTCAACACACTTCACTCCTCCAATCAGTCAGCAAGGTTTGTTGCTGTTCTGCCACGGAAAGTAACATGAGTTTATCTATGATGTACCTACCTCCTGTCTAATTTTGAGTAATGTTTACTTTGGCAATACCTACCGTACTATATGTCATGTTGAGGTGCGAAATGTTCTTATCAGCTTCAACTAGTGCATCTACTGTGCAATAATTCACCTGATTGCCTGAAGACGCATTGTTTCTAGGTAACATTTTCTTCTGTCCCCAGGCGGCTTTGATTCCTTCGGAGATCCACTTCACAGCATTGAAGAAAACCTGAAAAACTCTTCTCACACGGAACATGGTAAAAATGTTAATAGTAGGATAGCAGCAAAAGCGTCTAGCACCAGTTTAAAAAAAATGGTTCAAATGGCTCTAAGCACTATGGCACTTAACATCTGAGATCATCAGTCCCTAGACTTAGAACTAATTAAACCTAACTAAGCTAAGGACGAACCCATCGAAATGAAAGGGAGTTTCGTCGCTAAACCAAACCATACAATGAATACTAATTCCCATCATGCTCCGCAGCCAACCGTGTAGCTTGCACGTTCTAACGCAAACAGTTGAGAAGTTACGATGATTTTATTTCATACAGATCGATAATTGTCACACCGTGTATATACAGGGTGTTACAAAAAGGTACGGCCAAACCTTCAGGAAACATTCCTCACACACAAAGAAAGAAAATATGTTATGTGGACATGTGTCCGGAAACGCTTACTTTCCATGTTAGAGCTCATTTTATTACTTCTCTTCAAATCACATTAATCATGGAATGGAAACACACAGCAACAGAACGTACCAGCGTGACTTCAAACACTTTGTTACAGGAAATGTTCAATATGTCCTCCGTTAGCGAGAATACATGCATCCACCCTCCGTCTCATGGAATCCCTCATGCGCTGATGGAGCCCTGGAGAATGGCGTATTGTATGACAGCCGTCCACAATACGAGCACGAAGAGTCTCTACATTTGGTACTGGGGTTGCCTAGACAAGAGCTTTCAAATGCCTCCATAAATGAAAGTCATGAGGGTTAAGGTCAGGAGAGCGTGGAGGCCATGGAATTGGTCCGCCTCTACCAATCCATCGGTCACCGAATCTGCTGTTGAGAAGCGTACGAACACTTCGACTGAAATGTGCAGGAGCTCCATCGTACATGAACCATATGTTGTGTCGTACTTGTAAAGGCACATGTTCTAGCAGCACAGGTAGAGTATCCCGTATGAAATCATGATAATGTGCTCCATTGAGCGTAGGTGGAAGAACATGGGGCCCAATCAAGACATCACCAACAATGCCTGCCCAAACGTTCACAGAAAATCTGTGTTGATGACGTGATTGCACAATTGCGTGCGGATTCTCGTCAGCCCACACATCTTGATTGTGAAAATTTACAATTTGATCACGTTGGAGTGAAGCCTCATCCGTAAAGAGAACGTTTGCACTGAAATGAGGATTGACACAATGTCGGATGAACCATTCGCAGAAGTGTACCCGTGGAGGCCAATCAGCTGCTCATAGTGCCTGCACACGCTGTACATGGCACGGAAACAACTGGTTCTCCCGTAGCACTCTCCATACAGTGACGTGGTCAACGTTACCTTGTACAGCAGCAACTTCTCTGACGCTGACATCAGGGTTAACGTCAACTGCACGAAGAATTGCCTCGTTCATTGTAGGTGTCCTCGTCGTTCTAGGTCTTCCCCAGTCGCGAGTCATAGGCTGGAATGTTCCGTTCTCCCTAAGACGCCGATCAATTGCTTCGAACGTATTCCTGTCTGGACACCTTCGTTCTGGAAATCTGTCTCGATACAAACGTACCGCGCCACGGCTATTGCCCCTTGATAATCCATACGTCAAATGGGCATCTGCCAACTCCGCATTTGTAAACACTGCACTGACTGCAAAACCACGTTCGTGATGAACACTAACCTGTTGATGCTACGTACTGATGTGCTTGATGCTAGTACTGTAGAGCAATGAGTCGCATGTCACGACAAGCACCGAAGTCAACATTACCTTCCTTCAATTGGGCCAACTGGCGGTGAATCGAGGAAGTACAGTACATAGTGACGAAACTAAAATGAGCTCTAACATGGAAATTAAGCGTTTCTGGACACATGTCCACATAATATCTTTTCTTTATTTGTGTGTGAGGAATGTTTCCTGAAAGTTTGGCCGTACCTTTTTGTAACACCCTGTAGATACGAAGTTACGAAAGTTTACAATTCAGTCAGTATTCAGTGCAATGACTATTCCGTAGATGACGAGTCCTGTCCTCTTTGAACGTTTGTAAATGGGCTCTGTGCATAGATGATCGAATTTAATTAGACCCGCCGCTGGAACTGCCAAGAGACGAGGCTTGCATATCGTTGGCAGCGGCGTAAGCGTTCCGTGGCAGCGCCCTCTTGCCGCAGTGGCGGCTGAATGGAACGCGGCAGTGTGAATGCTGGCTCGCTTGTTTTGAAGTGCGGCCGATCGGATGGCGGCCGATACCTCAATATCATGGTTTCCATTGTCATTCAGTGTCATACACTCTGGTTTCTTCGTGTCCACTTTTAAACCTCAGATGAAATATTGTACACACAGATTCCCCAGCATATTTTCGTTACTATCTTCCGTATCACCTGGTCATCAGCGAGACGTAAGGGAGGATATGGTTCATCATCTCCGACTGAAATTCTCATCGGACTAAATTTGCTTCTCCAGTCTTTATTATTTCTTCTACAGAAACTTCAAACAAAGGAGGAGTTAATGTTCACCCTGTCAAAGCCCTTTGCTAATTTCGAATTTCTCTGATTACACATTACCCAGTTCTACTGAAATGGTGCCTCTACAACATAAGGCTGGAATTAAATTAATATATAAGACACTGATATTCCTCATTCTACCACTACCATATGTGGACGCAGCTTGCCGTGTGTCGAGGATCTCCCTTAAGCCCGTCTCACACGGAGCAAGGTCCGGCGTAAGTTCGCGAGATGGCGTGCATGCCTGCCGGCTTGCAGGGAAAGGAGCTGGCTATCTTCCATGCCGAAGCTCTCCCACGGTTCAACATCGGCAGCTAGTTGTGTTATGATCAGCTGCATGTTGTATCGAACGAAGATGGCTGCTTCAGGTACAAATGTTATTAGCGGTTTTGGTGCTAAACGATGCAGAAATGCATGCTAATGAGTGAACAAGAAAGAAAGAATGGACGAAAAACTGGATTAAGAGGAGAAACGCTGGAAAACGTGTGCTCTCCGTGCTTCATAAAGAGTTGAGGTTAATTCGCATAACACCTACTTTTGTTTGAAAAGTATCACCATGTCATTACTGTTTTTATTTTATAAATATACCGATAATGACTGTTATATACGACTTTATTTTATAGGATAGAAGATCGTACATCCTTTGCAAATTTTATACGAATGTATGTATTGGTATTTCCAACTCTTTCGAGTGCCTCTGCACGCAAGTGTTTATTATAATAGTTTGCGCTTTTCACGACGTATAGACACTGTTCTTCCCTATAAGTACATATCAATGCTTCAATCGCTTACTTGGACCACTGCGGTGCCATTATTTAATAATTATAAGAACTTCCTACCGCACCTCACAACAGCAGAAAAGCGACTATCAACAAAGGCTCCCCGCCCAAGCTTTCCGCGTCTGACGTCACAAACGAAACGCCTCATGATTGGCCAACTCAGGTAGCACGCAGGGAACCTTGCAAGAAAAATAGCACCGGACCTATCCTGGAAATCTTACAAGGTTCCCAGCAAGGTAGCCCGCTAGCAGACGACGGAGCCGGCAAGGTAGCCGCCGCGCGAGCCAACAAGGAAACTTACAGCGAATCTTGCTCCGTGTGAGACGGGCTTTAGTGTGCATCTCGCGGCATTAAGCAGATTACCTTCCAGATTATACTGTATTTAGTACATGTCTCAGTTAGCACATAATTCTTTTGGAAAATGTCTTTGCGAGGTAACTTGCTGCGCGTCAGAGCCAGAGTGACGCGGAAGTGCCGTCGCGCGTCACGAGCCTCCATAGGTCGCCCTCCAGCGAGCAATTCGCGGCGGCAATATCCTGCTGGGTGGCGTGTTTGCGTGTTTGCCCTGCCGGGGACCACGCACGGCTAATCGGCTATACGAGGTGCGGGGGCCGCCCACAGAGGTTCCGCGCTCCGCCGCTCGGCGCGCTGTAAGCACCCGGCAGGTACAGTAAGTTCGACAACCGCCTGCAGCTGGCGCTGGCGTTCACGCACGCAGCTGGCCGCCAGCCCCGCACGTCTGCATCCAAAAATACTCGCTCTCTGCAGCGCCAGCATGTGGTGTGTTTGGAAGCAGCAGCCGACGCTTGTTTACGCCACATGTGCTGCGCAAGCAGTGTTCGTCACACAGTTTGTGACAAGCAAGTATTAGCGGAGTTACGAGCGGTGCTCAATAAGTAATGCAATATATTTTTTTCTGAAAGCAAGTTTTTTTTGTTTTTGTTTTTTTAGGATTCCAATACACAATGTTATTCCTCACGCTTTTAGCTACAAAACCATATTTTTCAATATTATCTCCATTCAACGCCACAGTCTTGCACCACTTTGCTGGGAGGGTCTTTATGAGTGGTTGGTACAACTGTACTGGTCGACGCCGGAAACAACGTCTTGCTGCATCACTAACCTCCCCCACGCGCTTTCCGCACTTTCATTGGGCCAAACGGATAGAAGACTAAAACTGCGAGATTTGGGCTGTAGGGAGTATGAGGAAGAAGAGTCCAGTGAAGTGTTGTGAGCTCCTCTTGGGTGGGCAGACTTATGTTAGGCCCAGTGTCGTTATAGAGAAGGAGAAGTTCGTTTGCATTTTTCTGCCGACGGACCCTCTCAAGCTGTGTCTTCAATTTCCGAGTATAGAACAACACACTTCAGAGGTGATCGGTGCACCATGAGGGACGAGTCTGTGAGCACTACCAAGAAAGACGTCCATCTGAGCAGCGAGGTGTTTGATTGTGATCCGACGATTACCTCGAATGAGAATGTCTGCAGGTCCCAAAATTGTGAGACTCAACAGCTGTGTGCAGCCGGCCGGCACGCTGGAGGTCAGACAGCTTTGCGTGACTTTGTTACGATGATAACACATGCCATGGCTCGTAAAGTACGCGTTTTAGAGCCCACATTTAGTTAACAACTTCTGAAAGTTGCTCACCTACAGTTTTAGCATGTATTCCACAGTCAAAGGTATCAGAGTGAGTTTCGCTTACAACATTCGACTCGGTCGTTTACGGATCAGGGTCTCTTATATCAAGTTGACACGTCTGCCGTTCTCCATCATCCCCTGAAAGTTTGTAACATTATTTCGGATTCACCCGTCTATAAGTTTAAAAGGAAAAAACAAACCATGAAACTTGACAATGTATGTACCCTACGGTATCGCTAAAGACTCGATCGATAAGTTTTATTTTCGACAAACGACAGGTTTACAGTTACGTTTTGCCTATGGACTTATAGTAAGGGAGAGGCGCTATAGATTTACACTGTATGGTGCTCTGAAGCCGACACCGCAGTGTTAGATGCCCCAAAACATTAGCGGACTACTGTTTATACTTACATCGT
Source organism: Schistocerca nitens (assembly GCF_023898315.1). Taxonomy (NCBI): domain Eukaryota; kingdom Metazoa; phylum Arthropoda; class Insecta; order Orthoptera; family Acrididae; genus Schistocerca; species Schistocerca nitens. Next base: position 576,501,650 of record NC_064617.1, read on the forward strand.
GTTCTTAATTTCTGTGGTGTGCACGCAACAGTTGTTTTAAATAGAAACAATTCTACTGCTTTCGTGCATAACACAATTGGTTAGTTTTGGCTGAATTGGGGGGGGGGGGGGGGGGGGAGGAGACCAAACAGCGAGGTCATCGGTCCCATCAGATTAGGCAAGGATGGGGAAGGAAATCAGCAGTGCCCTTTCAAAGGAACCATCCCGGCATTTGCCTGAAGCGATTTAGGAAAATCACGGAAAGCCTAAATCGGAATGGCTGGACGCGGGTTTGAATAGTCATCCTCCCGAATGCGAGTCTAGTCAGCTAGCCAATGCGCCACCTCGCTCGGTCATAACACAGTGTCACGAAGAGCAAATAATACGACGCGTTTGACCTCCTTAGTGTAACTTTCTTTTTGTTATATGTCTCGAATAACCAGGAAGAGATGTATTTGATGTGAAAAGGCTGCTTTCGTAATCCAGAAAAATACGAATTGACAAAAACGATGACCACAAACAGTTCTGGAGTCATCAGACGGTGTTCACTGTATGTTGGCAGCAAAGAAGGAAACTACGTTTTCTATTGTAAGTTTCCTGGAACAATTTGTGAGTAAATGGAGTGACATTTTACGACAGATAATTACCGTACCGAGTGAGGCAGTGCAGCTCTTAGGACACTGACCTCATATTCGGGAGGATGGAGCTGCTTTATGTGGCCATCTTGATTCGGATTTTCAGTGCTGTTCGTAGATCGCTAAGGCAAATGCAGTGATGGTTCCTAATCAAGGCCACGGCCTGCCACCTGTCCTATCCCATTAGGTTGCCTGTCCTATCCTATAGGAGTACATTATGTACGCTGCGTGTTATATTTTGGCCTATTGATTGATACTGTATTACCCTGACAAGTCCTATATTACTCTGAGACGATCCTTGGATGAATAAAAACAAATAAATTAATGTTCGATCTATGTCTTCTTCGCGTCAATTCTGAGAATATAGTTTGCTATGTTTGTTCGGTTTCCAAACTTTCTTTCTCACAGTTCTCACTCAGAGAGCTTTTTGAGTTGAATTAATAGGGAATCTAAAGTCAAATGATAGAAATAAAACGACTACAGTAATAGTAAACAGCACAACAATAACAGATCTACAAAAAATAAAATGTCGCTTGAAGAGTCCGCTTACAAATGAAATGTGATTCCTTAGACTATAATCAGAGTGATTAATACACCTGTAAATGACACAAGCTGCAATTATTCTTTTATCAAAGCACATTCATCAGAACTTGATGTTCGGAACAACTGACGTGGTGGACGTCGACTATAAATTCGTGACGTTATCACAACTCCCCTAATTATAGCTCCGTGGTCTTAAAGCTGACTAGGATTGTCTCTACCACTGATGTGTTACCTTTCACCATGCCACTTTTTCACAGCACTTATGTGGCTCTGCCACGTCCGACTCTTCAGTCGGCAACACTCAGCGGAATCAGAAGCATTACTGAAGACATCCAATGCAGCTCTGGACGAAACGTCAGGGACGAAAGAGTTCGGTGGACTACAACTGTACACCCTGGAAGATTCACCAGCGATTAAGCCACATAACTGTAAAATGATTCTTCTAACTTAATTAACCTGTGACATTAACAGGCATGTTTAATTTCAACCATTGACAAGCCTACACGATGTTATTCTCTTTCCGGTAGAATATATAAGTAAAAGATTGGTTTTAAAGATGAAATTGTGTGGTAGAGCATGTAAGTTATTAATTATCTTTATCTTACTGAAATATCCAGACAATCTGTCATGTTCTTGAAACTTGAGTGTCATCTTTGAAATTAGGTATGTTGAACGTTTGAGAGTTACTTCAATGTAATGTCATATACAAAAGAAATCAACGAAATTCACATATATATTGCAAGTTTTAGCGAAAAGCTAGGTATATCAGTCTGTAATTTCGTATACATTTGATCACAGTTTCGCTAGTTTCAATTAAAAAGTAATTAAAGCTTCCAGAGGTATGCGTTTATACAAGCTCTAATAAGGAATCTGTGATTTGGAAATGTGCATTGACATAGTGATAATGCACTGCGATCTAAATACGAGGAAGGAACGAAGCTACACGTTCTCTGCGTCTTGCATGGCATTTATTACGAAGGAATATGCTAACATTGTCGTTCGATACTGTTTCATTTCGTAAATGTTAACCTTGAGCTTTATCCAGGTATTAGATGTTTTCTGTATAAAGCAGTACAAGAATAAATACATTTAATATTACAGGCGCAGTAATGCACGAACTACGGCGTTGTTGCGTATTTCCTGGGTCGTGCTGTGCGAAGGATAAATTTCACTGAAAGACTGAACAGATAGGACCGTTGCTTGCAATACATAAAGTCAGTAAAGCTGATTTTTTCCTCAAGCATACGTTCGTTTATAATTTATTAGTATTTTTTGCGGAGACAGTGAAGCGACAACAAATTCTATCTTCGCGTGCATTCAGCAACAGTGACAGTAAGAGCTTGCGATCAGAGCTAGATTTGCTTACGTAAACATTGAAGGCAAACGGCTATGATGAAGTTTTCTTAAACGAAGCGGTAATGATAATAGTGCAGACAAGAAGAACATGAAACCTGTTAGATATGCTGTAAACTTACCTACAGAGACTACAATAACCGACCACATAAGCGGAATCCTTCGCAAAAATGGGACACAATCTTCAGTCAACACAAGATGAAAGACTTCTTCCGACCTACGACGGACGTACCCGACCGTCTCCACGTTTCACGAGTGTATGCTGCAAAGTATATGTCGGCGAAATTGGAAGGACAATGAAGGAAGGTGTTGAGAGCGCGAATACTATACACGTTTAAGACAAGATTTGAAATAAGCGATAGCAGAGCACCAAGAAAAATGTGAACAGATTATGGATTTTAAGAGTATTCGCGTGCTAGACAGAGTATGTAAAATTTATTAAAGTCCCTGAAACAGTAGAAATATCGAAGAATGAGACGGTGACTACAGGCTTCCGTCTTCGAGGCTACTCGCTGTCACGGTAGTAAATACCGAGCCACAGCGAGTGAGGAACAGAAATAGCTATCAGATAACAATTACGGTGATAAAACCACAACAATATTTTGAATTCACCCCTCCTACCCCCATCCCATCTTTCAGTATGTACCCAATGACGACGGCCTACCAATAGTAGCCTCAACATTTTTATCCAATAACTACAATGCTCCAAAAAAAAGTGCAGGTAAATAGCTTCATATAATTGAACACTACACGATCTTTTCTAGTGTTCTGACATCCAAGAGCTCAGTGCAGTCCTGAAGACGAGCTAAATACAGCAGTCTTTGTCACCAATATAATGTTGATTAACATCTCGGCACTACGACTTTCGGGATATCGCAGTATCAGATCTGTCAAAAACCATGTACAGTCCTATGTGGCGTCTTACTACGTTATGGGAGGCCATCAGCGCCAAACAAGAAGCTCCTAGGACAGGGATCGAAACGTCGATCATTGGAGAAGTTTGTAGAAGATGTGACGCAGCCTAACGACTCGTGCTTTATCATCAGTGATAACGGGCACGAAAGCCTGGAGACTTACGTAACAACAAACAGCTCGTTAGCGCCACGTATAGGAACGCTTCACGGCCCTACACAGTCTTTACTTGTAGCCCATGGAACCTTAGAAATGCAATTCTAATTACAGAAGAAGCTGAGAGTTGTTGCTGGCGTAACCTCGTGAGGGGCGAGAGAAGTTTTGCTGAGATTTTGATATGGGTGTTTTCCGTCACACAGACAAAGCATCGGCGCCAACGGAGCGCCGTCTAGTAACTGTGACATTGACGTAGTCGGAGATCTAAACCATCTGTTGTTTTCTTGCAGCAAGTACGAAGTTGCGAGGGAACGATTTATGCTGCAGTTAAGTTCAAAACATATGCAGTTCCAAGGAAGATTATGCTCCTTTTCAGTAAGAACAATGCGCAAGTTCTTACAGCAACTATTGAAATCATTTCAAACTGGAAATTTGCTATTTGAATTTGTCGGTAGTTTAATGCATAATGATAGCACTTTCGGATACGATATTCTCTATTGTGTTTCATGTGGTCTGTGTTTTAGCTTGTATTAATATCTGCTGAGCATTCTAGATGGTTGTTGAAAGATATTTTTTCTGAAGAAATGATCTTAAAAACTGGGTGTAACTAATTTCAAACACAAGAACGATACTTGCAGTGTCCAACTGGCTACACCTCAATGGGATGACATTAAGGTCATATACACAAAAATCTAAATACAATAAATAAAACAAGAAAACGAATTCCTTTCCTGGTTTGATGCGGCCCGCCACGAATTCCTTTCCTGTGCTAACCTCTTCATCTCAGAGTAGCACTTGCAACCTACGTCCTCAATTATTTGCTTGACGTATTCCAATCTCTGTCTTCCTCTACAGTTTTTGCCCTCTACAGCTCCCTCTAGTACCATGGAAGTCATTCCCTCATGTCTTAGCAGATGTCCTATCATCCTGTCCCTTCTCCTTATCAGTGTTGTCCACATATTCCTTTCCTCTCCGATTCTGCGTAGAACCTCCTCATTCCTTACCTTATCAGTCCACCTAATTTTCAACATTCGTCTATAGCACCACATCTCAAATGCTTCGATTCTCTTCTGTTCCGGTTTTCCCACAGTCCATGTTTCACTACCATACATACAATGCTGTTCTCCAGACGTACATCCTCAGAAATTTCTTCCTCAAATTAAGGCCGGTATTTGATATTAGTAGACTTCTCTTGGCCAGAAATGCCTTTTTTGCCATAGCGAGTCTGCTTTTGATGTCCTCCTTGCTCCGTGCATCATTGGTTATTTTACTGCCTAGGTAGCAGAATTCCTTAACTTCATTGACTTCGTGACCATCAATCCTGATGTTAAGTTTCTCGCTGTTCTCATTTCTACTACTTCTCATTACCTTCGTCTTCCTCCGATTTACTCTCAAACCATACTGTGTACTCATTAGACTGTTCATTCCGTTCAGCAGATCATTTAATTCTTCTTCACTTTCACTCAGGATAGCAATGTCATCAGCGAATCGTATCATTGATATCCTTTCACCTTGTATTTTAATTCCACTCCTGAACCTTTCTTTTATTTCCATCATTGCTTCCGCGATGTACAGATTGAAGAGTAGGGGCGAAAGGCTACAGCCTTGTCTTACACCCTTCTTAACACGAGCACTTCGTTCTTGATCGTCCACTCTTATTATTCCCTCTTGGTTGTTGTACATATTGTATATGACCCGTCTCTCCCTATAGCCTACCCCTACTTTTTCCAGAATCTCGAACAGCTTGCACCATTTTATATTGTCGAACGCTTTTTCCAGGTCGACAAATCCTATGAAAGTGTCTTGATTTTTCTTTAGCCTTGCTTCTATTATTAGCCGTAACGTCAGAATTGCCTATCTCGTCCCTTTACTTTTCCTAAAGCCAAACTGATCGTCACCTAGCGCATTCTCAATTTTCTTTTCCATTCTTCTGTATATTATTCCTGTAAGCAGCTTCGATGCATGAGCTGTTAAGCTGATTGTGCGATAATTCTCGCACTTGTCAGCTCTTGCCTTCTTCGGAATTGTGTGGATGATGCTTTTCCGAAAGTCAGATGGTATGTCGCCAGACTCATATATTCTACACACCAACGTTAATAGTCGTTTTGTTGCCACTTCCCCCAATGATTTTAGAAATTCTGATGGAATGTTATCTATGCCTTCTGCCTTATTTGACCGTAAGTCCTCCAAAGCTCTTTTAAATTCCGATTCTAATACTGGATCCCCTATTTCTTCTAAATCGACTCCTGTTTCTTCTTCTATCACATCAGACAAATCTTCACCCTCATAGAGGCTTTCAATGTATTCTTTCCACCTATCTGCTCTCTCCTCTGCATTTAACAGTGGAATGCCCGTTGCACTCTTAATGTTACCACCGCTGCTTTTAATGTCACCAAAGGTTGTTTTTGACTTTCCTGTATGCTGAGTCTGTCCTTCCGACAGTCATATCTTTTTCGATGTCTTCACATTTTTCCTGCAGCCATTTCGTCTTAGCTTCCCTGCACTTCCTATTTATTTCATTCCTCTGCGACTTGTATTTCTGTATTCCTGATTTCCCCGGAACATGTTTGTACTTACTCCTTTCATCAATCAACTGAAGTATTTCTTCTGTTACCCATGGTTTCTTCGCAGCTACCTTCTTTGTATCTATGTTTTCCTTCCCAACTTCTGTGATGGCCCTTTTTAGAGATGTCCATTCCTCTTCAACTGTACTGCCTACTGCGCTATTCCTTATTGCTGTATCTATAGCGTTAGAGAACTTCAAACGTATCTCGTCATTCCTTAGTACTTCCGTATCCCACTTCTTTGCGTATTGATTCTTCCTGACTAATGTCTTGAACTTCAGCCTACTCTTCATCACTACTATATTGTGATCTGAGTCTATATCTGCTCCTGGGTACGCCTTACAATCCAGTATCTGATTTCGGAATCTCTGTCTGACCATGATGTAATCTAATTGAAATCTTCCCGTATCTCCTGGCCTTTTCCAAGTATACCTCCTCCTCTTGTGATTCTTTAACAGGGTATTCACTATTACTAGCTGAACCTTGTTACAGAACTCAATTAGTCTTTCTTCTCTTTCATTCCTTGTCCCAAGCCCATATTCTCCTGTAACCTTTTCTTCTACTCCTTCCCCTACAACTGCATTCCAGTCGCCCATGACTATTAGATTTTCGTCCCCCTTTACATACTGCATTACCCTTTCAATATCCACATACACTTTCTCTATCTGTTCGTCTTCAGCTTGCGACGTCGGCATGTATACCTGAACTATCGTTGGCGGTGTTGGTCTGCTGTCGATTCTGATTAGAACAACCTGGTCACTGAACTGTTCACAGAAACATACCCTCTGCCATACCTTCCTATTCATAACGAATCCTACACCTGTTATACCATTTTCTGCTGCTGTTGATATTACCCGATACTCATCTGACCAGAAATCCTTCATCTCGTGGTCGTGCGGTAGCGTTCTCGCTTCCCACGCCCGGGTTCCCGTGTTCGATTCCCGGCGGGGTCAGGGATTTTCTCTGCCTCGTGATGGTTGGGTGTTGTGTGATGTCCTTAGGTTAGTTAGGTTTAAGTAGTTCTAAGTTCTAGGGGACTGATGACCTAAGATGTTAAGTCCCATAGTGCTCAGAGCCATTTGAACCATTTGAACCAGAAATCCTTGTCTTCCTTCCACTTCACTTCAATGACCCCTACTATATCTAGATTGAGCCTTTGCATTTCCCTTTTCAGATTTTCTAGTTTCCCTATCACGTTCAAGCTTCTGACATTCCACGCCCCGACTCGTAGGACGTTATCCTTTCGTTGATTATTCAATCTTTTTCTCATGGTAACCTCCCCCTTGGCCGTCCCCTCCCAGAGATCCGAATGGGGGACTATTCCGGAATCTTTTGCCAATGGAGAGATCATCATGATACTTCTTCAATTGCAGGCCACATGTCCTGTGGATACACGTTACGTGTCTTTAATGCAGTGGTTTCCATTGCCTTCTGCATCCTCATGTCGTTGATCATTGCTGATTCTTCCGCCTTTAGGGGCAATTTCCCATCCCTAGGACAAGAGAGTGCCCTGAAGCTCTATCCGCTCCTCCGCCCTCTTTTTGACAAGGCCGTTGGCAGAATAAGGCTGACTTCTTATGCCGGAAGTCTTCGGCCGCCAATGCTGATTATTTATCAAAATTTAGGCAGTGGCGGGGATCGAACCCGGGACCGAAGATGTTTTGATTATGAATCAAAGACGCTACCCCTAGAGTTATCAGTGCTCGAATACGCCAATCATCTTCCCTTGAAGCGTTATAGTCTTCCCGGCTGCTCTGAGTAATTTTATGGAGCGATTGTTTCAAATATTTTGAGACGGATAATGCTGGAAGAATTGCAGGTGTTTCTAAAGGCGAATAATTCGTCTCATATACTGATCTAGTTTCTGACAGGGTCGGAAATTAGCTAACAACGTCATTCGCAAGTAGGTTTTTATTCGCAAGTAGCTTTTTATTCGCAAGTAGCTTTTTATTCGCAAGTAGCTTTTTATTCGCAAGTAGCTTTTTATTCGCAAGTAGCTTTTTATTCGCAAGTAGCTTTTTATTCGCAAGTAGGTGTGTATCCTTTTCTAAAGGAACAAGTGCAGCAATCCTTCAGTGTATAACAAAAAGTTGCTCTATTTGCATACACAACAAGAAATATACACAAACCTACACGTACACGTTCGCATTCGCAAACAAGGTGGAGGGACAGGATTATTTAAATATCACACCCTACCAGAGTTATGCAGTGCAATCGATCTTTTAGATTACGTTGTTAACGGGAACCTATCGCCTTCATTTTGTCATGTATAGAACTTAACGTTTACTGGGTGTAATGCTTGTAGGTGACATTCTGAGAAGGATCAGTTGTGACAGAGTGAAGTATTGCAATTTACTGACGGATAGACACTTCCGTTGTTCAAATAATAAGTACAAATGAAATTTCGCTCATTACCTCTAACTTAATTACATTAAAATAAGTGTGTGTGGCTTAGGGTTGAACGTAAAAAATTTTAACAGCAGATATTTTTTGGTAGTTATCATGAAACAAATGACAAATTAAAATAGAAAAAGGTAAAGCGGCACAAGCAAACTCAACAAACGGTGCTAGGGAGTATTTAGCAGTTACTGATTACCTGGTGACGGTCCACTTTTACTTGGGACATTCAGAAATGTTTGGTACTACATTTTTTTATTTTATTTTATTTTTACCAGGAGCCATTTACTGGAAAAACGAATACAGATTATATTACAGGTACTCCCTGCCAATGTCTACGCACTTTTGCCATGCTTGTGGCAGCTTCTATTGGCGTGGAAAATCATTCTTCTGGGGCATCCCGGAGCCACTGGTGGACGAATGAATGGTCATTGGTGGTGAACTTCTTACTCCACATGATCTCTTTCATTGTGTAGAATAGGGCATAGTCGCTAGAAGCCAGAACAGGCGAATATGGAGGATGTTGCACCACAGTAAACTTTGTTCAGACACGGTGGCAATGGTCTGGCTGCGCATTGTCTCGCTGGAGCAGAATGCGACGGCAGCAGTTTCCGTGGCATTCTGCACAACTGATCACTGTTGACGGTCGTATTTGGAGGGAGCCAGTCCACCAGCAGTATCTCTTCCAGCCACCTGAACATAGTCGTCATTTGTTTCTGCACGAACAGTCTGGCCATGACTTGTTGCTACGAGGGCTCTGCTCCCTATCCTTAGACTCGTGTTTCTTTTCTGAAGTCTTGTGGAAGAACGATACGGCGACCAGACGCTCGAAGAACTCTGCTGGATCTGCGCTTTACTGTTGCACGAATTGTTGGCATATCTCCACACGCTTCTGTTTCTCTGCAATAGTGAGAAAATGGGGCACACCTCTTCAAATCCTCATGGATAATGGGGTGGAGGGTTCCCCGTGATGGACCTGCTGCCTTCTCTAGCTCATCTTACCCCGCATATTTCTTTCAGTGCGTCAAATAGAGCATGGTCACCAGGAGTCTGTTCTGGCAAATATGGAGGATGGGGCTGCACAGTAAACTCTAGTTCAGGCACTGTGGCAACTATCTAGCGGTTGGTACATGGCCGCACATTGTCCTGTTGGAGCAGAACGCAACGTTCCCATTTTTCGTGGCGACGTTGTTGAATGCTTCGGCGGAGGTGATGCAGTGAACTGCAGTGCCGATCGCTGTTGAGATTCGTATTGCATGGAAGCCCATCTACCAGTAGTTTCCTTTCGTGATCCCAGAACACAGTCATATTTTGTTTACATATGTACATGACTTCTTGGGACGAGGGCTCCCAGTATTCTTCCACTCCATAGACTGGCGTTTCTCTCAAAGAACACTGCTGGATCTGCACTGTTCTGTTGCATCAACTGTTGGCATATCTAGAAACTCTTCTCTTTCTGCATATTTGTGAGGGAGTGGGGCACCCATTGCGCATACGCTTTCTTCATCTTCAAGTTCTCGTGAATGATGGTGTCGAGTGTTCCCCGTGATGAACCTGTTTGTTGCCTTTTCTAGTTCATCAAACATGATACGCCTGTGCCCTGTTACCAAGTCATTGACTAGCTGGACATTGTTTGGTTTGCGTGCAGCTGCTGGACTCCCAGTGCTTTTAAGTCTTTTAGTAGTGTCCCTGCCGTTCCTGAACTGTGGTACATAATAAAACACGGACCTGTGATTTGATGTTGTTTCCTCACATATGGCGACTAACCTCTTGTGGATGTCTAACTCAGTCACTCTTCTCTCCACAGAAATCATACTGCAAACCGTTGCCCATGGTCGTCTGCTTCCATATTGCAATCCGTAACAAATGCTGCTGCAGTGCGCCACGTACGGGGAGCAGCAACACCAGCTAGTGGCAGTAGGTAGTACTGAAGTCTATTTCAGACTGCTGCTTTGATGGAGTTAAGAAGGGGGGGGGGGGGAGCGCCAATCAGTACTGAACAAACTAAATACATAGTTTTGGCTTACTACAATGCGTTACAGTTGACTACAATTCGAGGCAATCTGTGAGCACTGGAATATATGAGGGTAGTCTGTCCTTTAGTCACAGAGGGTTGAGCATAAACACCATGAGCTTATCTTACGCGTCGATTTAGCAATACCTCACGTAACCTGTACGGTCATTTACATATCGGTGGCGATTTTAATACCCGAATGTAAAGCATTCTAATGAAGGCGGTCTCATTTCCAGAGTCTCCCCGTGTGTAGTTCTTCCACACATTTATTAATGTTTGCAACACCTTACGGTCGCAGGTTCGAATCCTGCCTCTGGCATGGCTGTGTGTGATGTCCTTAGGTTAGTTAGGTTTAAGTAGTTCTAAGTTCTAGGGGACTGATGACCTCAGAAGTTAAGTCCCATAGACCTCAGAGCCATTTGAACTATGATGAACATGTAGAACTGGAAGATAAGGTCGTGTTAAATGCGTTTCGTTAAAAGAGAAGAAGTTTAGATTTCAATGTACGCTCGACGTCGAGATTTTTCTAACGCAGTAATTGCTTCGATTGTAAAACGGCAGACAACGAAATCGGTTGTGGTCCTAATTAATGGACCATCCAGGCATTCGCTTTATGTCATCTGAAGAAACTACAGAAAACATAACCAGGAATACCCGGACGAAGATTTCTACGCAGCTTCTCCCGCAATAATTGCACCATCTCGCAGAGTATGTTCAGATTAATTTCGATTTGTTCTATTGACTGCTACTTTTTCTGGATAGATTCCCAAGAACCGATTTCTGATTATTGACATCGAACCCGCAGCTCGCTGATAACTTCGCTCTTGAGCGCTCTAGATCACCAGTTTACGTAAAGCTGCTTAAGGTCGTTGTTATATTTACAGTTGCACGAGAAAGATATGATTCGTGTTCACATTTCATAGCTTGACAGCATATTTCTTTCCCCTGTAAATTTACAGAATACGTTACCAGTCCCTTTGTGAACATCTGAAAGTCAAAGAGGTACCGGCTCGGCAGACGGAAGCGGTAGTTAACTTCTGCCGCTGAATAATCTTATCGTTTCCTAATTGTTCTGACGATGTAAGCAGTTGTAACACGCACCGCTACGTGAGAAACCTCACTCCAGAGGGGAGGCTCTGCAGTAAATACAATTACCAAGTTCTGGAACGTCAACTGGGACTGCGAGATCACACAGCTGAAGCGTACAATGACTGAAACCGACTCTCTGCGATCCAAGTGTGTCTAGTGTTAACTTATTCGGTTATTCTTCTGTTACCACTACAATATCAGAAGCCGTATTTCACGCTTAGCAGCGGCCTTTATCAGATTTCCATCTTATGTTTGAACCTCGCATTGAAAAGTTCGGGTAGAGTCGTAAAACACTTTACTACAGGGACACGTAGTTCATGCTGAGTACAAAATGATGTAGTAATTGTGCCCATCATCAGCAACACAAGTACACAGTTGAAATATATCTCTACCTTTTCGTTGTTATTTTAAAGTTTTAAGTACTCGTGATGATCCAACGCGCAAACGCCTCTTCTGCATTTTTCTTCTGTTGCTTACGTTTTCTTAAAAAAAAAATTATTTGTATTTTTTTTGCCTCGTGGACATCATTCAACTTTTCCGACTATTACCATTCCGTAGACGGCTACAGCGTTTCCTTTTTACTTTTAATTCTTATATTAAACTTCGCTGATACAATTCGCTACCTCCTGAGGAAAGGTACACTAGGTAATACATAAAATATATTACAACCGTCGATGTTAGGCTGTTCATACCGAGATATCTTAGAACTTGAAACTTCCTGGCAGCAAAAACTGCGTGCCGGACCCAGACTTGAACTCGAAACCTTTGCCTTTCACGGTAAATTGCTCTCCCAACCGAGCTACCCAATCCCGGCTTACAACGTCTCCTCACAACTTTACTTCAGGGAGTAGCTCACTCATCTCCTACCTTCCGATCTTCATAGAAGTCCTGCCACGAAACTTGCCGGACTACCTCTCCTGGAAGAAGGACTGTTATGGAGACATGGCTTAGCCACAGCCTGGGGGAAGTTCCCAGGACGGAGTGTGCGCTGATATGAAACTTCCTCGCAGATTTCATCCGTCACGTAGTTTTAATGTGCCAGGAAGTTTCATCATACCAGTGTACATTTTGGTGCAGAGTGAAAAATTTCTTTCTGGCAATATAAGAACTTGAACTCAAATAAACTCTTCAAAATGTATTGTGAATAATGTGCATATCTGTGAGCGTGTTGCCTCCTGTACACAGTCAGATACCTGACTGAAAGTTTTTCAAAGGGCGACAAGAGAATGAAATACATGAATTTCAGTAGGTTAATTGTCGCGACAAGAAAACAAACTACGCTGATAATGGAGTACAGTTTCTTTTTAAGGGCAGCGTGTGATACAGGAAACTGCTAAACCTGTAGTCTGATTGAATTTTTACCTGTACTGGATCATCATCTAATATCTTATAAGCAGTGATGTATGAAGCCGTTGAGTAGGTTGGTTGGCGTCATTGTTCTATGGCAGGAGATTGATCAAACCCGCCCAATTTTTACGAGAAAGTGTTAAGTATAGTATTGAAAATGATCAGTAAAAATATCTTACGGGGGTCTAGCTTCTGTTAAAGAAGCATTTATCGAAAGTGCGCAAATAGTGTTCGGTCGTTCACCTTCGAACAATTCGCCTCAAACTTTTGTTAGTTAGCCGCTGAAAAACATCCAAAAGACAATGAAATTTATTTATGTGACAAGGAGGTAGGATGGTAATCACTTTTAAAAATTAACGTGGCTAAATACGCTGTGGTGACAAAAGTCATGGGATGCCTCCCAGTACCGTGCCAGCCCCCCTTTTGTCCGGTGTAGTGCGGCAAATCCACGTGGCATGGACTCAACAAGTCGTTGGAAGTCCCTTGCAGAAATACTCAGCCATGCTGCCTCTGCAGCCTTCCATAATCGCCAAATTGTTGCTGGTGCAGGATTTTGCACATGAGCTGCCCTGCCGATTAAGTCCCATCAATGAGCGATGTTATTCATGACGCGCGATTTGGTGGCCAAATCATTCGCTCGAATTGTCCAGGATGTTCTTCAAACCAATCGCGAAGAACTGTGTCATCCATAAAAATTCAATCGTTGTTTGTAAATGTGAAGTCCATGAATGGCTGGAAATGTCACCAAGTAGCCGAACGTAACCATTTCTAGTCAATGATAGGTTCAGTGGGACCAGAGGATTCAGTCCATTCCATATAAACACCACCAACATAATTATGGAGCCGCCATCACCTTGCAGTGTGCCTTGTTGACAACCTGGGTCCATGGCTTCGTGGAGTATGCACCACATTGTAACCCTGCCATCAACTCTCACCAACCGAAATGGCGTATCATTCGACCAGGCCATGGTTTTTCAGTCCTATAGCTCCCAACCGATATGGTCACGAGCCCAGGAGAGGCATTGCAGACGATGTCGTGCTGTTGGCAAAGGCACTCGCATTGATCGTCTGCTGCCATAGCCCGTTAACGTCAAATTTCGCCGCACTGTCCTAACGGATATGTTCGTCGTACGCTCCACATTGATTCCTGCGGTTACTTCACATAGTGTTGCTTTTCTGTTAGCACTAACAACTCTACAGAAACGCCTGTGCTCTCGCTGTTTAAGTAAAGGCCATCTGCCACTGCCTTATCCGTGATAGGAGGCGATGCCTGATATTTGGTATTCTTGGCACCCTTTTCAAACTGTGGTTCTCGGAATATTGAATTCCCTAATGAGTTCCGAAATGTAATGTCCCATGCGTCCAGCTCCAACTGCCATTCCGCGTTCATGGTCTGTCGTGAGGCCATAATGACGGCGGTAACATTTTCAGGTGAATCACCTGTGTACAAATGACAGTTCCTTCAGTGCACTGCCCTTTTGTAACTTGTGTGTATGCAATATCGCTATCCCATGACTTTTGTCACCTCCGTGTATATTAAATAAAGCGGTTACTAAGCCAGCAAATGCAGACGGGCTTTGCTTGAATGTTGTCAGTACATGCTCAGAGGGCAGAGAGAGTAAGAAGGAAGGCAGAACAGAAGTGAAGTAAAATTTATCGTGTTTACTCAGAAACATAAAACTCCAATCCCCCCACAGTTCTAGAAATTTCGTTAAGCATAAATATTAACTATGATAATAAAGTTTCCGCTTGTTACTTTACAAGTAACACTCCAGCAAAGTGTGTCATCAAATACATTCCAGAACAAATAGGCTTTTTATAAGTTAGTTAAATGAAAAAAGGGTAATCCTCTATCACCCTCTTAAATGCTTCGACTTGCAGTGGCAAAGTATACACTTCGAGCATTTATTTACAGTAGAGATAATTTGTTTTTCACCACAATACATATATTTAAGCTTTTAGTAAGAATCAACAGTTTCGCTACAAGTTTTACAATTGTGAGAATCATTTGAAGACAATTTGGATGAGCGTGTATGCGTAAGTAAGTGAGCAACGGCAAGATTGAGATAACATTTTAGCGCTTGATGAGACCTTGTATTAGCTTATATGGCTACTTTTAAGTTCTCTCCCTCCCCATTAGGACACAAGTCACGGAAAAAAATCGGTGCGACTAGGGTTATTACATCTAAGCTGATATTTTTTAACTTTAGAACATTTCACATGATGTAGCAGAAATAAAAAGATATGTGACTGAAAATGTTTGACATGATTTTACATACTTTTCTTGAGTTCTAACTTTGCGCTCATAGATAGATCCTACGTAAATTATTAGATTTGTTCATTTTTTAAAATATAGATTGCTCAACAAAACTCATTGTGTTTCTTTGCTTACTACATGCATAGGTTTCGTTGGAGAGTCCTGTTGTGGTGAATGTAGTTCTAAGTTAAAAATCAGATCGTTATGGTTTCACTGACGGCTGAGGAAACGAGGCATCGCAGTATAGTGTATGTGGAATGAGATTCCGTCGTTGCCATGCGACGACAAGTCGACGACATCGTTGCCAGTTGATGTCCCGCAACAAATCCAGGCGCTGCAGTCGCGAAGGACAGCCGACAATCATAGAGTAGGTTTGACAGGCTGATGGTCTTCAAACAGCTCACAAGGCAATTCATAAAATAATAGAATCGGCAGCATCATTTTTACATGAAGGTTACATATACTTTGCTGCCCTGAAATAGAGATTGATTAGTACATTTATTTTATGAGAAAATTTCAGTTGCATGCAAGTACACTCATGCGATCGGAATCCGTTTGGGACTTACGTTCTTTACTGATCAGAGGTTGGTAACCCAGATTGCTTGCCCTACTTGCTTGAAACTAAACCGTCTTTCCCAGTTCATCTACATCTATACTCTGGAAACCATAGCGAAATGCATAGAAAAGGGTACGTCCATTTGTATCAGTTCTTTGAGTATCTTCCCGTTTCATTTGCGTATGGAGCACTGGAAGAATGATTGTTTTCAATGCCTCTGTGCATGCTGTAATTATTCTAATCTTGTCCTTAGGATCCCTATGTGAACGATACGAAGATGTTTGTAGCATATTCATAAAATCATCATTCAAAGCCGGTTATTGAAACTTTTAGTAGACTTTGTCGGGACAGTTAATATCTATTTTCAAGAGTCTGCCAGTTCAGTTTCTTAGTATCTCTGTAACACTTTAATTACGTAATTGGGGCCGATCTTGACTTCAGTTTCCCAACCAGGTCAAACAAACCTGTGTCCATTCGTGCAGCCCTTCTCTGTATACGTTCAGTATCCCCTTTTAGACCTATTTGGTACGGGTCCCATACCCCTGAGCAGTATTCTGTAACCGGTCGCACGAGTGAGATTCTCCTTCGTAGGTTGAACCCATTTCCCCAGTATTCTACCAATAAACCGGTGTCTACCCCCTGCTTTACTCACAACTGAGGCTGTGTGATCATTCCATTTCATATTCCTCCAAAATGTTACACCCATGTATTTGTATGCTGTGGCTCATCGATACTATGATACTTAGAATACTACGTTTTTTTCGTTTTGTGAAGCGCACAATTTTAGATTCCTGAACATTTAAAGAAAGTTGCCAGTTTTTGCACCACCTTAAAACCAGAGGAAAAAAAAGCAACCTTATCAAGATCTGACTGAATATTTGTTCACCTTTTTCAGACAGTTCTTCATTATAGATATGTACAACGTCTGCAAAAAGTACAACACGAACAGCAAGGGTCCCAGCAAACTTCCCTGGGACACAACCAAAGTTACTTTTACATCTGATGATGACTATAGATTGAAGATAATCTCCTGCATCCTCCCTGCCAAAAAGACTTCAACCAGTCACAAATTGCACTTGCTATCCCTTGTGATCGAATTTTTTACAATAAGCGTAGGCGTGATACTGAGTCAAATGCGTTTTGGAAAACAAGAAATACTGCATCTACCACACTGCTTTGATCTAAAGCTTGCAATATATCAGGTGAAAATAGTGCAAATTGAGTTTCACATGATCAGTGTTTTCAGAAACCATGACAGATGACGTGGGGGAGGTCATTCTCTTCAAGAGACGTTATTATGTTTGAGCTCAGAGTGTGTTCTAAGATTCTGAAACAAACCGATGTCAAGGATATTGGACGGCAGTTTTTTGAATCACTTCTACTACCCTCCTTATTGACGGGAGTACTAGGGTAAGGACGCAAGAGCGCAGTTTCGATATCAAACTGACAGGAAAGTGAATTGATCAATTAATTACCCTACACGCCCACCCACCCCTACCCACACAATCACCCACCCTACAAATGTCATGTGTTTTCCCCCGCCAACATGTGGGTCCCTGCCCGTCCCCTTTCCCATCCCTCTCCCTCCACCTACTACACCTACCCTATTGGCGGGAATTTCGAATTTTGAAGCGGAATTCCGTATTTTTTCGAGAATTTCGAATTTTTGAGGGAATTTAATTGCCCCTGGGCTGTGCTGGAATCTCACCTCATCCCGCACAGGGGAAATGGTGAGAAATTAAAATTGCAGTGCCCTTCCCGGGACATGAACCGCAGTCCTTCTGGACAGAAAGCCTAAGCGCATCGCCTGTCGCGTGGAAACTGCCCACAAGCAGGAGAGAAATGTTAGGTTAGAGCACTTTATTTATTTTCCTTGAGAAACTGAAGTAAAGATTGGACCTAATTACGTAATTAGTCACAAAGCCTAATTACACAACTATATGTGCAGTGCTACACAAGCAGCAACTAAAATCGCAATACAGCTCAAAAATTGACAATTCTATACAACTGGTGTTATCCTTTGCATCCTGGAACGAGAGAGTTTCAAATGGCTCTGAGCATTACGGGACTTAACATCTGAGGTCATCAGTCCCCTAGAACTTAGAACTAACTAACCTAAGGACATCACACACATTTATGCCCGAGGCAGGATTCGAACCTGAGACCGTAGCAGCCGTGTGGTTCCAGAGTAAAGCGCCTAGAACCGCTTGACCACACCGGCCGGCTCGTAAGAGTTTCCCTTCTCCATACTTACAGAGTGCGCATCCCCAGCAGCGTAATTTATAGACGAACGGTTAGTAAGTTACGGATTCTAACCGCAGCAATCTGCTGTTGGACAGCTCTCCACACACATATATATAGAGCCTAAGCATGCATATTACTAATTGTGAAGTCGCGATTCAGACCACTTGTTCATTATTTTCGACAGTGTTTACATCCTCTACAAAATCATTTTGCGAAGAGTTTCTCGTAATTTGCAGTGGATGTACACCGACCATGCCTTTCTACGACACCAAAATAGAGTAGAATGAAGTAGTTTTATCATTGTAAAGTTTGTCACTGTGGTGATTGGGATAGGAAACTTGCAGGGTGGTTGTATGCCTGACATTAGACAAACATATCCTATGTTAGAGTATTAAGAGCATTGCATCCTGCATGACTAATATTTCAGAAACACTATTGCTTTAACAATATAGCATTTTTAGGTGCAGAACCTTATAGCCATTGGAGTGCGTCTTTATGCTCTACGATTGTTTCTCTCATGCCAGTACCTTCCTGGTACTGACTCCAGGACACTGAAATAATACTACAGAATTGATAACACAGTTGATTTACGTCAAATGTTTCAAATTTCATCCATTTGGAGCTCTATCATGTATAAACCACACGTTTCTTCTTAATAATATTTTATATACCATAATACTCTCATGTCTACTATACACTGATAAGGTGTGCTATCCTCCTAGACAGGCACATATCTGGAGGGATCCTGTGCACTTGGATGGGTGCCATGGGTAAGACGTGTGGAATAGTCTTCACTGAACAGCAGTTATGGACAAAGCTTGCTTTGTTCCTTCACGAGATGTGCGACGTGGTAAGCACAACCCTCATACTTCTGGTCAGTTGCAGATTAAATTGGCGATCGTTTTACAGGAGGTTTGGTCAGGGACAATGGGAGAAGGGACCTGTCAATATCCGTCTTTATCCTATGAGTGCAAGAATACTCTGTGATGTCCATCCACACAGGAAAAGATGGCCAGTCATAATAGTAAAACCTGCACTATGATTGATGTGGAAATATTTACGAGTAGATAACATAAATGCATCGGTATACGACGCTGTCTGGTATTCTTTGGTGTATACGACCAAATGGACGTATTGCACAGTCATTTATCTGCATTACAAATTTAATTTATGGTACTTGTAGAGTTGTGGAGGGGTGATTTAGAGATGATACAGAAACCGGGAAGCCTTGTGCTCTGTCATTGCCTGGTGTTGAAGTAACAGAACAACTGGTAAAATTGCTAAAACTGATCGCGGTATCAACTGCAGTGCATATTACAGTACATCACCCCATATCAATGGTCTCTTCCCCATCCCATCCATCCACTGGTACGATGTTGATTACAACACAACAGTTCACTGATACCACTTGGTTGAGATGGAGCATGAGATTAAATGTAGAGCTCAACACCTTCAGAGAGTTGTTTGGAAGTGTTCCTCAATGCCGCTGACTCGTGCTATTTCCATATGCTATGATGCCCTCCACGTTTTTTCGCCAATAAGATAATAGTACCTCTTTTTATTTCCACTACCTCATACATGTTGTGAACAGCACCTTCTGGCTATGGTCAGTACCAGAACAATAATCATATATACGACTGCAAAATGAGGAAACAGTGCTCTTCGAAACAGAAGACAGAGATATCCCTGTCACTGTGGAAGATGACATCAGCTGTACAGATCGTCACCTCAGACAGCTGTTTGGGAATGCTCTACAATGCTGCAAACTCCTCCAGTTTCCCTATGTTACGATGTCTTCCACATTTTTGTCAATGTGAAACACCACCTCTTTGTTTTATTTCTACCATCTTGTGTGTTGTGTGAATTGCATAGCTTACACTATGCAGTATTTAGCTTTCTGTGAGAGCTGATGTATCAAAACATGTTAATGTCGGTTTAGCACCTGACACAGACCTTGAAGTTATGGTAGTACAAAACTGTAGTCATACACTGCTTGGATCCGTTACAGCTTAAAAAACGATGTATGAAACTGTTTATGGAAGAACAACATAGGAACCCTGTCTTGTAATTGATAGTTTGTTGGATACAGCCTTCATCTGCTACAGGCATCAGGTATGTGCAAGCAACTTCGACCACTGGCCACCTGCTCTAATGGAGCAATATGTGTATAAGTAATACAGTCGGATATCAACAGGTAGACTCCGGCCGGTGTGGCCGTGCGGTTCTAGGCGCTTCAGTCTGGAACCGCGTGACCAATACGGTCGCAGGTTCGAATCGTGCCTCGGGCATGGATGTGTGTGATGTCCTTAGGTTAGTTAGGTTTAAGTAGTTCTAAGTTCTAGGGGAATGATGTTAAGATTTTAAGTCCCATAGTGCTCAGAGCCATTTCAACAGGTAGACAGTATTTGTTTTGTAGGTATATTGGAAGGGAGAGATGCATTAAGTCTTATAAGATGTTCTTTTACAAAGAGTGGTATAACTGGTTAAAGTTTGGATGCAGACTCTTCATAGTTTGTTACCTACATTGGATGTTACAAAATAGCAATGAAGAGTGCGCTCAAACGTACTAAATGACTGCAGAGATGTTGATGTATATTGGTATTTTATAAGTCTGAAATGAATGTAAAGTCACCGTGCGTGATAATTTGCAATTTGGACATGTAGAATGCTCTTAAAAGTATATCAATTTTGCTCATAACACTAATAGAATTCGATTGTATTTATTCTCATGACATCGTAACTGTTTATATTATTATCATCACGACTGCATGTTTAAAAACACATATTATCACAAATCTTGTGTTATTTCATACTACATAACCTCTAACTATAAAGTATATACCACTTGAAATATAGCTCATTGTAGAACCTAGAAATGATAATGTTTTCCCTGACTTGTGAGTATGTTGCGTGAAACATGCTATTCTATGATGATCAAATTGCTTATGACACTAGAATGCAAGAATCGGCTGGTATTGCAAAAGATTGTCTGCTGGATGTAAGAGACTAGAGGGCGAGTTATGGAAAAAAAGGTCAGATGTTGCAAAATAACAGTGGGGAGGGGCGAGAGAGATGGGAATTACATCATGCAGTAGAACATAAAAACTATACCGATTTTGCGCACAAAACTTAAAGAAAATGGACTGCTCCTATTTTCATGGGAAAAGGAAATTTCTTATCGTCGTGACTGTGTGTGTGTTTTTAGTAGATGCTCGCTTATGGGAGATGCATTGATATTAAATATAATTGTTAGAGTGAAGTGTTTTCACGCTCAGAATGGTGGGCACTTGAGGGGATGCTGTGGGTGACGGTCCAGTGTGTGTGTGTGTGTGTGTGTGTGTGTGTGTGTGTGTGTGTGTGTGTGTGTGTGTGTGCGAGGAGGGGTCTTCCAACACAGCTGTGCTCTGACAAGAGTGTAGTTACATTTTACATGAACAAGCAAGTTGTGCTCATCATTTATCTCGCATTGTTTGGTGGGCATTATAACTACTTGTGCCAGTGGAGAGCTGCCGCCTCTACCACCCAGCCAAGTGCCCCACCGTGGGTGCATTGTACTGAAGACTGCCGCCAGTTTGGAGGGAGGCTGCTCTGACAGCAGCTGGCCGAATACTTTGCTCCCAGATACGGAGGGGGCTATGGCCTTTAGAGGCAGTACCAGACTGCCTTTAGAGGCAGTACCATTTGAAAATGTCTGTACACCTACCGTAGGTGGAGGGAGGGAGGGAATAGGAGGGATGAGGGGAGGTAAGGGTGCCTCTAATTCCACTACTTCCTGACCGCACAGCAAGGAGAATGCACATTCAGCTGCCGCCTCTCTCTCTTGTTGCAATCTTACGGGGTGACGATTTTCTTTAGTCCCCCATACCTGCATTGCGTTATGACCCATTTGAATTCTAATTTCTTTCACTACTATTTTGATGTGTAATTAGATCAGTGAAGCATTTTCCATCAATTGTGTTAGTGTGCAGTGGCTTCGATTACCTAGGCTGCGGGGTGATTGCCGAGCAATGTGAGGGGACGCGTCTGTAGTGAACTCTGATGTCAAACAGTGACAGACCTAGCTGTCACCTGTACGCTTGCAGGTAATACACTTATGAAACTCCTCTCCGTCCAATGCCAACATCTCGGCAGTTGAAGACAATTCAGCCGGCCATGGTGGCCGAGCGGTTCTAGGCGCTTCAGTCCGGAGCCGCAAGACTGCTACGGTCGCAGGTTCAAATCCTGCCTCGGGCATGGGTGTGTGTGATATCCTTTGGTTAGTTAGGTTTAAGTAGTTCTAAGTTCTAGGGGACTGATGACCTCAGATGTTAAAACCCATAGTGCTCAGAGCCATTTGAACCATTTTTGAAGACAATTCCCACCAAAACATAAGGATAATAACTTCCACTGCAGACTTTTCCCACCAGCTTGTAGGTGAAAGGTCGAGTATGAGTATGTCTGTCACTAGTTTATAGTGGTATTGTGAATTTTTTTCCCGGTAGACGAACACCAGCTGTATGACATCATCACTTTTTGAGCTGTATCGCAATTTTAGGCGCTTCTTGTGAAGCGCTACGCATATAGTTGTGTAATTGGGAGCGATCTTTATGATTCATTACGTAATTAGGGCCAATCTTTACTTCAGTTTCCCAACATAAATAAAGTACAATTGCACAACCTTTCTCTCCTGCATCTGGGCAGTTTCCAAGTGTTGGGGATTGCACTTGGGCTTTCAGTCAAATTCCAGAAAGGGAACCGCAAAATTGCGTGTGGAGGCTGGTGTGGGACGTCATTACAGCTCTTGGACAATGTATTTCTCATCAAAATTCGAAATTACCACAAAAATTCGGAATTCCTGTCAGAATTCGAAATTCCCACCAATAGTGTAGGTAATGGAAATGTCATGTGGCTAGGCCCTCCCG
Organism: Schistocerca nitens; assembly: GCF_023898315.1. NCBI lineage: Eukaryota > Metazoa > Arthropoda > Insecta > Orthoptera > Acrididae > Schistocerca > Schistocerca nitens. The sequence continues at coordinate 576,524,597 of NC_064617.1, forward strand.
TCGAGTAGACCTGTCGCCTGGTGCAAGTCTTTTGAGTTGACCCAACTTCGGCGATTTGCGTGTCGATGGGAATAAAATGATGAAGATAGAGACAATACAACACCCAATATCTGAGTAGAGAAAATCTCCGAGCCAGCTGGGAATCGAACCCGGACCCCTTGGTATGACAGGCCATTGTACTGACCACTCTGCTATTGGGGCGGAATACGGTAGGTGGGGGAAGGGGAAAAGTGGTGAAGGGGAGGGGGGCAGGGACCCATGTACCAACTGGGGTAAACACATGACGTTATCTGGGGTGGTGATGGGTAATTAATTGATCATTTAACTAATTTGCAAATCAATTTTACATCAAAATTGCACTCATGCTTCCCTTACCCTATTCTTAATAGGTGTTACCTGTGTTTCTTGCTGTCAAAGTATGTAGCATACTAACATTTAATAATCACTGGTGTGATCATCACAGGGAACTGGCTAATGTCACGGTAGTGCAAAAACGTGTGTAACATGCATGTGATACTTTACACACAAGCTGCAAAGATTAACATGTGACAACACTATTGTCTCTGCAGCGTCATTACTAGGGGCTATCAGTGGGGCAGGCGGTACCTCACATCGCTCTCATGAATGTTTGTAAGGGCTTGGATTTCTGACCACGGTGTGTGTGGATTAACCATGCGATTTAACCTTACTTCTAGATCGTCAGAGGTGATTACGCTGGCACGGTGCATTTTCAAATGGTTTTGAACCTTTGTTTGTTTGTATCACTTAACACTGTCGCTCACGAAAGTGTCATATATTTTCTGTTTGTCTGAGTATCACTAGGTTCACACATATTACTGTCCTTTTTCCATTCATGTAGGAACATATGCTGTCTCTTTCCTTTTCGTTCACAACATCATAAGTCCGCCCCGATAGCTGAGTGGATTGCCGGCACGGTAGCTCAGCGTGTTCGGCCAGAGGGTTTAGCTACCCTCTGAGTGAATGGATCAAAGAAACAACCTGAACGAGTGTCATTGGTGGTCAGTGTGACGGATTGCCATCCTACGGGCCCGGGTTCGATTCCCGGCTGGGTCGGAGATTTTTCTCCGCTCAGAGACTGGGTGTTGTGTTGTCTTCATCATCATTTCATCCCCATCCGGCTCGCAGGTCGCCCAATGTGGCATCGAATGTAATAAGACCTGCACCAAGGAGGCAGGACCTGCCCCGCAAGGGGCCTCCCAGCCAGTGAAGTCAAACGCTCATTTCCATTATACCAGATCATAAAATTTTTCTTTATAATACATGGGTCGAATATCATTTACTGTCGTTATTTGGATTAGACTAAGTACATAATCTTTCTTTTCTGAATGTTGCAACCATGTAGCCTGATACAAGTAAATTTGTCACTTTTTCTTTTACAGCAGCAGAAATGTTGAACATCGCTACTTGGTAGATTGTCGTTCTACTCTCACATGCAATAAATCCATTCATGCTTCACCACGAATTGGACAGGAAAAAGAATCAGAAACAAATCCGAGTATACGAAAGAGAACATGCGTCTAAAAGCATGGGAAATAACGAATTCATGACCTCAAATTAAGATGAAACATGCACTGAAATATTAATGGCTCTTATTACATTGAGTACCATGATGTAACACTATTTATAGAATCAGCAACTGAAAAGTCATTTAAGATGTACCACAGAAATCACCTACTTATCTTACTCGAGATAGAGAAATACGAAATATACTTCATTCATAATAACATGATGAAAATACGTCTCTTTTGTCTTGGTATGACTTAAAACTAAAGTGATTTGTGTTGTATCATCTGTATATTTCACATTGGACAAACAAGCAAGTTTATGTGTACTACAGTTCCATTTTGTGATTACATTATACAGGAGATTTTATTTGTGTGCCACAAAAATTCATGACATGCCACAAAAATGACATTTTCCTTTTGAAACTTGCATTATTGATTTATCTGCTTTTACTGCATGTACATGCAGTTTTTAATATGCAAGCTTAACATTTTCTGCTCTCACTGGAATTGTTCATATGTCAAAACCATTTCCTTTGCAGAGACTAAAGCAAATGTCCATCCACTTTCAGTTCTTAGATAAATGTCTTACATGTACATAAAAGGGGAGATTCCCTTATCCATGTATGATCACTTATACTCTAAGAGGAGTGCTGTATATGGGTATGCACAGCATGAGAAATAATAGACATTTACAGCTTGGATCTCTGCAGTAAGCAATGCCTCACATATGCTCGTAGCAGGAAAAAGTTGTCCATGTATATACTCTCGTTCCGACAAAAATAACAAGCTATGCAGAAAATTTCTTTCCGATCTCTCACTTTACTGCCTCCATTCTAGTGCACATGATGAAATTTGTTGCATGACAATATGTTTGATGAGGAACTAATTCCATATATATCCCTTAATTACTACTGGTTTGCAAAAGAAGACATTGCCACAATGTAATCATAAATCTGCTAATTCCTTTCTCTGTTGCTCAGTAAAACATTCAAGTCCATGGTTTCATCCACCATTTTACAAAACAGGTGGGTGATTGTTGTGTACTAGCACTCATAGTTTTTATCTCTTTCACTTTAACCTCTTGGTGGAATCTCTCATGACGTTACTTGTTTCTTATTAAATTCAAAACAATCCACTTAACATCCACTATCAAACGATATTTACTGCCCGGAATGTCTATTCTCGCTTTCCTACCATGCAAGAAATCCTTACCTAATTAATCAGTTCACAGATAAGCTTCTCACCAAGACAAACATGCACCTAATCGCTCTATCCTTAAAGTATATGGTAATCTGCGCCTGCTTATGCACCCTTTGACCTTTGGCGCCAGAAGAATCGCTTATCATGCAGTTCTGCACAGGCAGAATGGGGAATAAAGGGGGGAATAACTGAGGAAAATTGAAATAATGTTATATTTTTTGTTACCACTTTCGGTCACCAACCATCATCAACAGCAGTTTTACAACATACGAGGGTCACTCCAACAGAAATGCACACTATTTTTTTAAAATCCATCTTTTATTCTACATCTTTGAAAGTTTTACAGTGTGTTGATACATCCATTAGGAACAATATTATCATTTCTCCACATAATTTCCCTCCCTCTCAACTGCCTTACGCCATCTTGGAACCAGCGCCTGTATACCCGCACAGTAAAATTCTGGACCAACCTATTGCAGCCATTGTTTGGCAGTGTGTACAAAGGAGTCATCATCTTCAAACCTTGTTCCACGAAGAGAGTCTTTCAGTTGCCCAAAGAGATGATAGTCACATGGAGCCAGGTCATGTATGTAAGGCGGGGGTTTCAGTGTTGCCCATCGGAGTTTTGTGATCGCTTCCATGGTTTTTTGACTGACATGTGGCCGTACATTGTCGTGCAACAGCAAAACATCCTGCTTTTGCCGATGTGGTCGAACACGACTCAGTCGAGCTTGAAATGTCTTCAGTGTCGTCACATACACATCAGAATTTATGATGTATGACGTCCACAAGAAAGGGTCCTTCGGAATCGAAAAACACCGTAGCCATAAGTTTTCCAGCAGAAGGTGTGGTTTTGAATTTTTTTTCTTGGGTGAATTTGCATGATGCCACTCCATTGATTGCCTCTTCGTCTCTGGTGAAAAATGATGGAGCCATGTTTCATCACCTGTCACAATTCTTCCAAGAAATTCATCTCCACCATTCTCGTACTGTTCCAAAAGTTCGCTGTATACCGTTTTTCTTGTTTCTTTGTGAGCCACTGCCAACATCCTGGGAACCCACCTGGCACAAACCTTTTTTAACGCCAACACTTTCAGTATTCAGCAAACACTTCCTTCTCTTATCCCAGCGTAGCGTGACAGTTCGTTCACTGTGATGCTTCTGTCAGCAATCACCAATTTGTCAACTCTCTGCACATTGTCTGGAGTGTGTGCAGTATGAGACATGCCACTGCGAGAACAAGCCTCAATATTGCCATGCCCGCTTTCATCACTTAACCTGCTTGCCCACCGACTAACTGTAGTGTATTCGACAGTGGCATCTCCGTACACCTTTTTCAACTTCTTGTGGATGTTTCCCACTGTCTTGTTTTCACAGTACAGGAATTCTATGACAGTACATTGCTCCTGACGAACGTCAAATGTAGCAACCATCTTGAAGACATGCTGTAACGGCGCTACACGCCGTCAGGTGGCTTGCGGAGTATGAATGTAGATGTAGATGTAGATGAACAGGTTGAACTAAGTTTGAAAACAAGTGGGAAGGATGTATCTACACACTATTAAACTATCACAAATGCAGAATGAAAACTGTATTTTTACAAAAGTAGTGTGCATTTCTTTTGGAGTGACCCTTGTACAAAAGTTGACAATGTGATAATGCCCAACAAAATAAGGAAAACATAAAAAACATAAAAGCGATCAAAATACTCATGGATATTATCGCAGATGTACATCTATTTTAACATTGCCAGTATAATATACAATCAGAAATTGTAACAAGATAAAAATGTGATGCCACATTGACACAAGGACAACTAGTGCTGTACAGGAATACAGGTCAAAGAACTTCAAGGTCAAATATGATGGTCTTGGCCAAATCGAAAGAAGTTCCAATTAAATAATTATGCAATAATCAGATTACAAAACTGAAGTGTTAACTGTTGTGCGCTTGATTGAGATTACATAAAACAGCAATAAAATAAAATATAAAATAACAGCTAAGCAAGACGGGTGATCAGAAGAATAACAAATACTTAACAACCCATTCAAAACACATAAGCGAGTGAAATACCACGTACAGATCAGTCCATGAAATTAAAATTAGTCAAGCCATGTTGTTCTTGTTGTCTTCAGTCCTGAGACTGGTTTGATGCAGCTCTCCATGCTACTCTATCCTGTGCAAGCTTCTTCATCTCCCAGTACCTACTGCAACCTACATCCTTCTGAATCTGCTTAGTGTATTCATCTCTTGGTCTCCCTCTACGATTTTTACCCTCCACGCTGCCCTCCAATGCTAAATTTGTGATCCATTGATGCCTCAAAACATGTCCTACCAACCGATCCCTTCTTCTAGTCAAGTTGTGCCACAAACTTCTCTTCTCCCCAATCCTATTCAATACCTCCTCATTAGTTACGTGATCTACCCACCTTATCTTCTGCATTCTTCTGTAGCACCACATTTCGAAAGCTTCTATTCTCTTCTTGTCCAAACTAGTTATCGTCCATGTTTCACTTCCATACATGGCTACACTCCATACAAATACTTTATATCTGAAATTTTATACACATGACAAAATCTAACCAACAAGTTTTATGAAGAAACATGGTACGCAACTAAACTTTTAGACATTGATTAGAAAAATATTTCATCCAAATGACTACACAATCACAAAATGAAATTAAAATTCCATTTATCATACAGATAATAACTAATAAAATGATATGGTATGAACCTAAACTTCAACACATTGGTTAAAAATTGTATCACCAACATTAGTACGTAGTCATAAGACAAAACTAAAAAAAGCCATTTAGCATTTCTATAAAAATTAATGAAGGAAGACATTATTCAATTATAAAATCAAAATACAGAAAAATGACCATAATATGTGACTCCTCCTACACCCACACCCACACACACCCACACACCCACACACAACCACCCACCCACCCACCCACACACACACACACACACACACACACACACACACACACACACGTAACTCCAGAGTAAAATGGGAAAAAATATGAGAGGGCTTTTAATCCTCATCTTAAACATATTGTAACAGTAATGTAACTCTCAAAGTGCTGTGAGCTTGGGGGAAGTTTATATAAAGGGGTAAGGGAAAAGAAATATATGATGAAACTTACAAAGTTATGATATAAAAAAAAATGAATACAGTTATAAAAAGTTAAAAAAGTACAGAATTAAGGGCTTTGCACCTACAAAGCTACAGAATGTACAGAAATGCTAAAAACTATGACCACAGTAATTATAGTCAGTTTAACCTACATGGGATTTCTTACCAAAAATAAATGAAAATGGAATTATGTAAATATATGGAATTTTATCAGAGTTACTGACAAAAGAGCCAAACACATTAATGACTATATCTGCATCCAATGATGATACTAACCACAAATTTGGGATATGCGTAAGAAAGGTGAATTATAAACGCAACAGTATTAATATTACATCAATTTAGAAACTGGATGAAGAAAAGGAAGATGTAAAAAAGTGAAAATGAAATTAACAGGTGATGAGGAATGTGTTTGGTAAGGAATGGAGGCTAAGGGTTAAAAGGAAAAAAACAATTTATGTGCATCCAAAACTGTGGATTAACAGCCATAGTTTTTGGTTTGCACATACGAAAAATCTATTAGGAAGATAATAAATGATAGTGGATTCTTGAGTTATGCAGAAACTAATTCAAATATTATTTGCTCTATTAAGTAACAAAAAATTAATGAAAGTGAAAAGTAAAATTATTATTCATAAGGTAAAGCCCCTCAGGTTGACAGTAAGTCAAAGAAAAACGTGTATGTGAAAGAGCCCAGTAGGCTACAAAACAAGAAGGTGAGTAAGAGCAAGCATGGGAAGGGGGATGGGATATGGGTACAGCCGAAATAGTAAAATTGGATCATAATTGGGGTAAGTTGTATTAAAGTAGCTTAAAGAGGTCCACTCAAATATTTGAAAATGGTCAGTGCAATTGTTTACATAGCTTTAGGTTTTCAAAAATGGGTTCAAATGGCTCTGAGCACTATGGGACTTAACATCTGTGGTCATCAGTCCCCTAGAACTTAAAACTACTTAAACCTAACTAACCCAAGGACATCACACACATCCATGCCCGAGGCAGGATTCGAACCTGCGACCGGAGCGGTCACGCGGTTCCAGACTGAAGCGCCCTAGACGGCACGGCCACACCGGCCGGCCTTAGGTTTTCAGTTCCACCTTCTCATTCTGGATGATGGGGGATACAGACAAAATAAAGGGAGGAATAACTGAGGAAAGTTGTATTAAAATAGCTTCAAGAGATCCACTAAAATATTTAAAACCTACAATGAAATTGTTTAAGTATCTTTTGTTTTTCAGTTCCACTTACTCATTGAGAACTTTTTCTGAATGGTAACCCTATTTGCAAAAATCTGTGTTTCTTCTAGAAGGTTCATAACCACATTCATTTCATCTCTATGCAACATCTCCATCTGATCAGCAATTTATCCAGTTTATGTCGGTGCAATCTTAAATGCAGAGCTACTATTTGGATAGAAATGTTCATTAGATCTAACTTTTTATTTCCATCCTGTTTGATCATTGCACATATTGTCACATTTCGGGATAATGATTTTGTCTTATGATTATGTAGTATTGTTACTTGATTAAAATTTTGTTGACTGTATACGATTTTAGATGTTTTGCATCTACATATTCTACATTCCTTTTATACTTTCCTTCACTCCTAAAAACTGTATATTCTTTGTATTAATGTAGTTTAATGTGTGTTTTGGTCTGATGTGGCTTGACTGATTTTAATTTTAAGTAATGAACCGTAGCTGGCATTTCACTTGCTTATGTTTTTGAATGGATTGTAAAATATTTTATATTCTTAAATTCATCAGTCTTCCTTATCTGTTACTATTATATTTTATTACATTGGCGTTTTCGGAGGTGGGCGGAAGACACATTTGATGTTACGCCGAGCCAGAAATATGCCGATTCCGTTGGATACTTTGCCGGCGTAAGGCAGGTACGGCATTGTCTTCTCGTCCTCTTCGTTCTCTCTCTGCTGGGCTTGCGCATTCTACCTGAAACCACGTCGAATTTGACTCTCCTTATATACATTCTTCTAGAAAACGTCCTTGAGGTGGTTAAGTTCTCGGCAGAATTCTGGCTCAGCGTAACATCAAATGTGTCTCCCGCCCACCTCCGCAAACGCGTGCCATGCTAGGTACAGTAAAAGATGACGTGAGACTCCGCAAACCGGGTGTTTACCGTATTCCGTGTTAATGTGGTTCAAAATGGTTCAAATGGCTCTGAGCACTATGCGACTTAACTTCTGAGGTCATCAGTCGCCTAGAACTTAGAACTAATTAAACCTAACTAACCTAAGGACATCACACACATCCATTCCCGAGGCAGGATTCGAACCAGCGACCGTAGCGGTCACTCGGCTCCAGACTGTAAATGTGGTAAGGCATACATCGGGCAAACTGTACGGACAATCGAAGAAAAATGCCAGGAACACAGAAGGCACACTGAACTGAAGCAGCCTACAAAATCTTCGGTTGCGTAACACTACATGGATACTGGAGATACTATGGAGTACGCGAAAACGGAAGTTTTACGGCAAGCCTCGTCTTTTTGGGACTGTCTTGTGTAGGAGGCGATTGAAATACATGTAGCTGATGGGCTGGTCAACAGAGACGCCGGGTTCAACCTCAGCAAAGCCTGGGACCCAGCACTCAGCCAGCCAAAAGCACAGCGCCGATCCAAAGCGACTTCCGCGAGCAACGAAGGCCACAGGACATCTGATGGTCCAGAGTTCGCATCCAGCAGCCAGGGGCTCGCCCCTCCCCACCACCACCCCACGCACCGCCGCGTGCGACAGGAGGCGGGGGAAGCGGTGGGGAGCGATCAGAGATAAAGGGGAGAAGATTCAGCGGAGACGCTCAGTCTGCAGGTATCACCTGAAGATGACAAGGAACGCTGTCGAAATATCCTGGTTTGAAAACGACTGCAGCCGGCAGGAGACCCGACAATAGTACAAAAGCTAATTCGCCGGGAAAGCCTAAGGTCATACAAAATGGGCTTGTCTAAGTCAAAACAGGGGTTTCTTGCATTTACTCGGTGTCTCGTTCACAATCTTTCGGATCTATTCTCTGCGTGTCACTTGAAAACAGCAGAGAATATTGGTGATTTGGTTGCAGATAGAGTGAGATGGTCTTTGAGTCAAATTCGAAACTTATAACCCACAACTGTACACAGTTCTCTTGTCACTGCATTGCAGCAGTGTAGAAGTTGAACGGACTCCACAATCTAATAATTAATGTATTGAGCAACAGCGTCTGACAAGGTCATCAGGACGTTATTGGTAATTCGATTACTTGGATCAAAATGTACTTTGTGATTCGAGCCGGAAAACTCTAGTATGCGCTCAACCAAAATTAAAACAAATGTGCTCATCTGTTCACAGAACTCTCCGAGCACATGTTTTTTAATATACTAGTTGTGATATGACGAGCTACTAGTTTGCAAAGATACTTGTGTGAGCTGTGAATATCTGAGTAGGCGGTGTTGCGTCCCTGCACAGTTCCTCTCACTAACGTGGTCCATGGTGTGACCTGTGCAGCACAATCAGCACGTTGACGACTGTGTGAGTTGAGGTCTACTAATCAACCTTTAAAGGAGTGAGAGGGAGAAGGTCTCCTAGGACGCTTAACACAGGTGATTTTGAAACAGAGAGGAGGAATTGTTGGTTTCGTAGAATGTGAGTAAGGTTGCAAGCACTTAAGGATTCAGTTTAAGAACAGGTTATTTCCCAGCAGTTCAACTTTATTTGGAGATGCGCCCTACCATGTTTTCATGTTCTCCTTCTTCTTCTACACTTCAAGGGTTAGGAACCTGGGCCTATACTGTCTTCACTTTTCATTGTCACCTCGTTCTTGGCCTTCGTGCACCCCTTTTTCTTCTTGGTTGGAGCAACATGGCCTTACATGTGATTCCCTCTACACTCATTCTTTGTAGGCGATGTCTCCATAATCTTTTATTTTCTTCAATCTTTTCATTAATACTGTAAATATCTAGTGCATTCCCAAATTCTTCCCTAGTAACACCTCTCACTTTCCTAAGAAATCTCATTTCTGCTGCTTGTAGTTTACTTTCATCGCATTTTTTAATGATCGTTTAATGTCCCGTCGACAACGATGTCATTAGAGCTTTTGGTGATCCATTACTCATTTGCACAAAGCAACACAGATGTAGACAGGATGTTATAAAATTTTAGTTTTGTTTCCTCTGTTTTTTTGTTCTGATATCTCTTATCATTCTGCATATTAATTGATATTCGTTATTCATGTCTTCTATATCCTTGTTCCTATCGTAGCTTATACACCATCCTAAAAATTTAAAGATAGTGTTCTGCTCCAGTAGTGTTTTATGTTTTACTATTTCTGAGCAGGTGGGGTATTTTCCATGATGGTCCATGATTTTAGTTTTTTTATTAGCATTAGAAGGTTATTTTCTCTTTTCCCTAATTGATGCAGTTTATACAGTGCTTTTTATAGCCCATCTTCACTTTCTTCCAAATTTGTAACATCATCTGCATACACAACGCTACTGACATTTCTGTTTCTATTAATCTGTACATCTAGATTTACATCTTGTCTCGAGTAAGAACTCATTCATGTATATGAACATTAAATAAGACTACTGACGGGCAACAGCCTTGTTTAATTCCGTTATTGGTAGTGATTTCTTCGGTTTTATTACTACCAGTTGTTATTATTGTTATTATTATTGTGTCTTCATATGAGCCTATTATTGTTTCCATAAGATGCCTAGGATATCCAGATTTAGTCATCATTCCCCATGTTTTCTTTCTGTTCACACTGTGAAAAGCTTTATCGAATCCAATAAAAGCTATGTTGTTGTTGTTGTGGTCTTCAGTCTTGAGACTGGTTTGATGCAGCTCTCCATGCTACTCTATCCTGTGCAAGCTTCTTCATCTCCCAGTACCTACTGCAACCTACATCCTTCTGAATCTGCTTAGTGTATTCATCTCTTGGTCTCCCTCTACGATTTTTACCCTCCACGCTGCCCTCCAATGCTAAATTTGTGATCCCTTGATGCCTCAGAACATGTCCTACCAACCGATCCCTTCTTCTAGTCAAGTTGTGCCACAAACTTCTCTTCTCCCCAATCCTATTCAATACCTCCTCATTAGTTACGTGATCTACCCACCTTATCTTCAGCATTCTTCTGTAGCACCACATTTCGAAAGCTTCTATTCTCTTCTTGTCCAAACTATTTATCGTCCATGTTTCACTTCCGTACATGGCTACATTCCACACAAACACTTTCAGAAACGACTTCCTGACACTTAAATCAATACTCAATGTTAACAAATTTCTCTTCTTCAGGAACGCTTTCCTTGCCATTGCCAGTCTACATTTTATATCTTCACTACTTCGACCATCATCAGTTATTTTGCTCCCTAAATAGCGAAACTCCTTTACTACTTTAAGTGCCTCATTTCCTAATCTAATCCCCTCAGCATCACCCGATTTAATTTGACAACATTCCATTATCCTCGTTTTGCTTTTGTTGATGTTTATCTTATATCCTCCTTTCAAGACACTGTCCATTCCGTTCAACTGCTCTTCCAAGTCCTTTGCTGTCTCTGACAGAATTACAATGTCATCGGCGAACCTCAAAGTTTTTACTTCTTCTCCATGAATTTTAATACCTACTCCGAATTTTTCTTTTGTTTCCTTTACTGCTTGCTCAATATACAGATTGAATAACATCGGGGAGAGGCTACAGCCCTGTCTCACTCCTTTCCCAACCGCTGCTTCCCTTTCATGCCCCTCGACTCTTATAACTGCCATCTGGTTTCTGTACAAATTGTAAATAGCCTTTCGCTCCCTGTATTTTACCCCTGCCACCTTCAGAATTTGAAAGAGAGTATTCCAGTTAACGTTGTCAAAAGCTTTCTCTAAGTCTACAAATGCTAGAAACGTAGGTTTGCCTTTTCTTAATCTTTCTTCTAAGATAAGTCGTAAGGTTAGTATTGCCTCACGTGTTCCAACATTTATACGGAATCCAAACTGATCTTCCCCGAGGTCCGATAAAAGCTATATTTGTCTGTAAATTGACTTTTGATTGTTTCTCAAAAATTCTTTTCTGGTAAATGTATTATCACTACGCGGATGGGCTGTACGGAATACACGTTGTTCCTCTGTTCTCGGTCTTACAGGATTATTGATTATTTTTGAAACACTTTATGGGTTGAGTTTAGGAGGTTGACTCCTGTATAATTTTCACTATTGTTTTTTCGAACTTCTTTAAAAAACTGATACCACTGCCTATGTTTTTCAAGAGTTTGGGATTCTACACCATTGCCAAAATTCACGAAACAAATGGAATAATGTCAAATCATAAAAGGGACTGGAACGTTTTAAACGTTTCATATTAACACCATCTTGTCCATATGATTAGTTTTTTTAACACACTCTCCAACTACTTGAAGTTCTTCTGTTGTGATTGAATCCATAGTATTATTACGTAATGTGATCTCTTCTTCCCTTAGTTCTGGATGTTCCATTTGCCGCAGTTCTATACAAAATTCTTTTCATGATCTTCGCTAATTCTTTCATTCGTCTAGGTAGCATATTTAAGTGATTAACTGTGCAAGATCACATGTTAATGTAAGCGTGAGGAAAGTCATTGCAAATGCGAAATGGTGGTACATGAATAACCATATAACCGACAGAATGTCGAATGCAGGCACGGAAATATGCATGCATTCTCTCGTACAGGTGTCGGATATCCGTTTGTGGGACGGAGCTCTGCTCTTGTTGCACTTGGTCGTTCAGTACAGTGATGGTTAATGCTGTTTGTGGATGACGCTGGAGTTATCGACCGATGGTGTCTCATATGTGTTCGACTGGAGACAGATGTGGTGATCGAGCAGGCAAAGGCAACCTACAGAATGTTGCAATGCAACTGTGTTAGGTGAGAGAGCGTTTTCCTGTTGGAAAACACACCCCCAGAATGCTGTTTATGAATGGCAGCACAGCAGGTCGAATCTCTATAATCACGACCAGATTTGCCGTCAGGGTACTTAGGACAGTCTCAGGAGTGTCGAACAAAGTTGCATACCAATCTCTAAGTCCGGGACCGAGCGAGGTGGCGTAGCGGTTAGCACACTGTACTCGCATAAGGGAGGAAGATGGTTCAATCCCGCGTCCGGCCGTCCTGATTTAGGTTTTCCGTGATTTCCATAAATCGCTACAGGCAAATGCCGGGATGGTTCCTTTGAAAGGGCACGGCCGACTTCTTCCCCGTCCTTCCCTAATCCGATGAGACCGATGACTTCGCTGTTTGGTCTCTTCCTCCAAACAACCCAATCCTCTAAATCCTTGTGTAGGTCCAGTGCATCTAGGCAGCAGACAGGTTGGTTGCAGGCCCTCATCTAGCCATCTTCTAACAAACACACGGCCATCACTGGCACCGAGGCAGATCTGGTTTTCATCAGAACACACGACAGACTTCCAATCGGCTCTCCAATGAGCTGTCGCTTGAGAGAACTGAAGTCGCAAACGGTGGTGGTTTGGAGTAAGTGGAACGCAAGCTACAATGCGTCTGGCTCGGAGCTGTCCTTGAAGTAACCGATTTGTAACAAAAATGTTCAAATGTGTGTGAAATCTTATGGGACTTAACTGCTAAGGTCATCAGTTCCTAAGCTTACACACTACTTAACCTAAATTATCCTAAGGACAAACACAGACACCCATGCCGGAGGGAGGACTCGAACCTCCGCCGGGACCAGCCGCACAGTCCATGACTGTAGCGCCTTAGACCGCTTGGCTAATCCTGCGCGCCGATTTGTAACAGTTCGTTGTGTCACTATGGCGCCAACTGCTGTTCGATTTGCTGCTGCAGGTGTAATATGATGAATATGATGCATCACAGCCGAACTCGATGGTCTTCCCTCTCCGTAGTGCCACGTGGCTGTCCGGAACCGAGTCTTCTTGCGACCACACCTTCCTATGACCACCGCAGTTTGCAGTCATGTAAAGTGCTTAAATTCATGTCAAGTCATTCAGCAGTACCACGGAAGGAACATCAAGCTCCTCGTACCCCATTACACGACCTCGTTCGAATTCAATGAGCTATCGATAATGGCGTTCTTTGTTGCCTTAAAGGCATTCTTGGCTAACATCGAAGGTAACTAACTCTCACAACCGTTACGACGTGTATTTAAAGCAAATCTGATTTGCATCCTCATAGTGGCGCTACTAGCGTCACTTTTAAACTACTGGCGGGAAATGGATGTGGAAACACACCTACCAGCTTTTGTTTATCTACAATGGTCACTCCAAAAGAAATGCACACAACTTTTTTAAAAATCCATCTTTTATTCTTCATGTTTGAAAGTTTTACAGTGTGTATATACACCCTTTAGGAACAATATTTTCATTTCTCCACATAATTTCCATCCCTCTCAACTGCCTTACGCCATCTTGGAACCAGCGCCTGTATACCCGCACGGTAAAATTCTGGACTAATCTGTTGGTGCCACTGTTTGGCAGCGTGCACAAGGGAGTCATCATCTTCAAACCTTGTTTCGCGAAGGAAGTCTTTCAGATTCCCAAAGAGATGATAGTCACATGGAGCCAGGTCAGGACTGTAAGACGCGTGTTTCAGTCTGTCCATCCGAGTTTTGTGATCGCTTCCATGGTTTTTTGACAGATATGTGGCCGTGCATTGTCGTGCAACAACAAAACATCCTGCTTTTGCCGATGTGGTCGAACACGACTCAGTCGAGCTTCAACTTTCTTCAGTGTCGTCAGCAGTCACCAGTTCGTTAACTCTCTGCACATTGTCTGGAGTGTGTGCAGTACGAGGCCTGCCGCTGCGAGGACAATCCTCAATATTGCCGTGCCCGCTTTCATCACGTAACCTGCTTGCCCACCGACTAACTGTACTGCGATTGACAGCAGCATATCCAACACCTTTTTCAACCTCTTGTGGATGTTTCCCACTGTCTCATTTTCCCAGCACAGGAATTCTATGACAGCACGTTGCTTCTGACGAACGTCAAGTGTAGCACGGGAAAAGGTTGAACAAAGTTTGAAAACTAGTGGGAAGGATGTATCTACACAATGTAAGACTTTCACACATGCAGAATGAAAACTGTATTTTTACAAAAATAGTGTGCGTTTCGTTTGGTGTGACCCTCGTAGCTCAACTCCTTCTTGGGGTTATGTTTCTTTCCTTTTTTTTTTTCATCAATGTATTTAGTTCTGCAGCATCTTTCTCTGCTCTGTTTAAGTGTTCCATTACCTAATAGGCAAAAGTTTGCCTCCTTGGTGTATTCAATTTTGCTCTAGTTATAAAATGATACAACGCCTACCTTTATTTGGCATGCTTCCGCCTTTGTTTATATTCTTACTCAGTTTCTGGTGTTTTATTCTGCAGTTGCTTTTTGTGCCTTTGGACTCTATCTTTTGCTTCAACGGCTTTTTCTTAGAAAATCAATGCGTACACCCTATCATCCTATGAGTTAGTTTCTTCGAGCAGTTCCCGGTTTCTGAGTTCTAACTTTCGCTATCAAAGATGAGCTCTCTACCTACAACTCGTTGTCAGTACACAAACTAATACTTTACGCGCAATGAGAGACAAGTGCGAAACAGCGCTTCTTCCTCTTTATATTCTGACACGCAGAAAGTAGTAACTATTAATCATTGCTACTACTAGAGACAAACTTTACAGACCTTGCTTCTCCCCAAAGATAGTACCTGTTGCTGTATAGTTATAGGAAAATCAGATTTTCTTCTTCGAATTTGTACTGACTGCTAGTTCTTACTGCATCAGCCCCACAGTGTTCCTCTGTAGTGACTCCTCTCGTTGTGGTACTGCTTTCTGGTTACTGCTTACTTCCACCAGTCACTGCTCCACCCACGGTACCGACTGCTTCTAACCCATACTGCTGACTGTCTTGGCCCTGTGCGTTAACTTATAGACTGATTTTTGAGGGGCTTTTGGGTGAGTGCTTATCGCAACGTTACGACCCCCCCCCCCCCCCCGCCACTTTTCCAAGGATTTCTGTTATGACCGAAATCTGTCCAGAATCTCCTAGAATGTTCCAGAACATCCTTGCTGTTAGGCCTGAACCTGCTAGTCACCTTGGCACCGGAGGATGTTGGCCTCACTGGTCATTAGGCCTACAGCACGGCCATTTCGTCAGCAGGCTGTTAACATGTCTTACTTCATACAGAACACTGGCTCCCTTCCTGAAACACGACAGGTATCACTCGTTGTGCGTTACCTCAGTGTTAACGTTTCTCTCCTTTACTCGCAGCCGAGTGACTTTTTACGTTAATAAGATTACGATAGCCATGACAGCAGTTTGTGGCCGGTGAGGTCTTGGCATCTCCAGTCTATATTAAGCAGCTTTCTGCTTGGGAGCGAGTGGACGGGCAGTGAGAAGCAGTTGTCAACGGGGTATACCCGACCTGGAAAGGGGAGTCCGGGGACCCAGCACGTTTCATAAGCGAGCTAAGTGACTTAACCTAGAATGAATTAGAACATGTACCAAAAATTGTTCTATACATTGAAAATACGTAAAATGCCTTACAGACACAACATGAGAAAACTAAATACGTCTTATTAAACTTGACAGTGAGACGAGCTCACTGGAAATCAAACCACGCGTGTATGAACACGTTATTCATAATGTTATTAACATTTACAAACATTTTGGTTGTTATGGCCTTTAGTCCGAAGACTGGTTTTATGCAGCGTCTAGCCTGTGCAAGCCTCTCCATCTCCGAATAACTGCTGCGACTTACTTCCTTCAGCATCTGCTTACTGTATTCATCTCTTGGTCACCCCCCACGAATTTTATCCCCCTTCCCCCCCTCCCCAAACTTCCCTCACCTACTACGTTGGTGACCGCTTAACGTCCCATCAACCTGTCCGTTTTTCTAGTCAGGTTATACCACAAATTTCTTTTCTTTTCAATTATATTCAGTACATCTCATTACTTACATGATCTACCCATCTAAAAATAAATAAATGTCATGTGACTAGGGCCTCCCGTCTGGCAGACTGTTCGCCAGGTGCAAGTCTCTAGATTTGACGCCACTTCGGCGACTTGTAAGTCGAGTCTACCCATCTGATCCTCAGCGTTCAGCTGTAGCACCACATTCAAAAGCTTCTATTCTCTTCTTGTGTAAACTGTTTATCATCCATGTTCCACTTCCATGCATCCCTACTCTCCAGATAAATGATTTCGGGAAAGACTTCCTAACAGTTAGATCAATATTCTATGTTAACAAATTCCTCTTCTTGTGACACATTTTTTCTTGCAATTTGCAGTCTACATTTTATATTCTCTATGTTTCTGTCATCATCCGTTATTTTACTGCCAAAATGACAAACTCATCTACTACTTTACGTGTATCATCTTCTAATCTAATGCCCTCAGCTTAACCTGATTTAATTCGACTACATTCCATTATCCTTGTATCACATTTGTTGATTTTCATCTTATGTCCACGTTCCAAAACACTGTTCATTCCGTTCAACCGCTCTTCGAAGTAATTTGCTGTCTCTGTCAGAAGTACAATGTCATCGGCAAACGTTGGTTTCCTTTAGTACCTGCTCAATGTACAGCCTGTATAATAACAGGGATAGGGTACAACTCTCTCTTCTCAGTCATTGCTTTTTTTCCCAGCCCCTCGACTTTTATAACTGCCGTCTGGTTTTTGCACAAGTTGTAAATGGCTTTCCACTTTTTAATCCTGCTACTATCATAATTTCAAACAGAGTATTTCAGTCAACATTGTCAAAAGCTTTCTGTAGGTCTACAGATGCTATAAATGTAGGTTTGCCTTCCATTAACATACGTTCTAAGTTAAGTTGTAGTGTCAGTACTGCCTCGTATGTGCCCAAATTTCTCCAGAATCCAAATAGATATTCCCAGAGATCTGCTTCCACCAGTCTTTTCATTCTTCCGTAAAGAATTCTTGCTAGTACTCTGCAACCATGACTTAAAAAACCTACAGGTTGGTAATATTCACATCTCTCAACAACAGCTTTCTTTAGAATTGGAATGCCGGCCGCGGTGGCCGTGCGGTTCTGGCGCTGCAGTCCGGAACCGCGGGGCTGCTACGGTCGCAGGTTCGAATCCTGCCTCGGGCATGGGTGTGTGTGATGTCCTTAGTTAGGTTTAAGTAGTTCTAAGTTCTAGGGGACTTATGACCTAAGATGTTGAGTCCCATAGTGCTCAGAGCCATTTTTTTTAGAATTGGAATTATTACATATTTCTTGAAGTCTGAGGGTATTTCGCTTGTCTCATATATCTTGCACACCAGACGGAAGAGTTTTGTCATGGCTGGCTCTCCCAAGGCTATCAGTAGTTCTGACGGAATGTCGTCTATTTCTGGGGCATTGTTTCGACTTAGATGTTTCAGTGCTCTGTCAAACTCTTCTAGCAGTATCATGTCTCCCATCTCACCTTTATCTACGTCCTCTTCCATTTCTGTAATACTGCCTGAAAGTTAATCTTTCTTCTATAGATCCTCTATATATTCCTTCCACCTTTCAGCTTTCCCTTTTTTTGCTTGTTACTGGTTTCCCATCTAAGTTCTTGGTATTCACACCACCACTTCCTTTTTCTCCGAAGGCCTCTTTAATTTTCGTTTAGACATTATCTAGCTTTCCCTCAATGACATATGCTTCTAAATCCTGACATTTGTCCGCTAGCCATTCCTGCTGAGCAATTTTGCACTTCCTCTCAATCTCATATTTTACACGTTACTATTCTCTTTCACCTGCTTCATTTGCTGCAGTTTTTGCTTTTACTCCAGTATCTCCTGTGTCACTCAAGGATTTGTCTTTTAACCTATTTGATCCTCAGATGCCTTGTATATTTCACTTTTCAAAGCTACCCATTCATCGTCGACTGTATTCTTTCCCCTGGTCCAATCAATCGTTCCCTGATACTCCCCCTGAAACTCTTTACAACCTCTGGTTCTTTCGTCTTATCCAAGTCCTGTCTCCTTAATCTTGTACCTTTTTTGAAATTCCTTCAGTTTTAATCTGCAGTTCATAACCAATAAATTTTGGCCAGAGTTCGCATTTGCCCCTGAAAATGCCTTATAATTTAAAATCTGCTTCCAAAATCGCTGTCTCACTATTATATAGTCAGTCTGAAACCTTCTGGTATCCCAATGTCTCTCTCACGTGTAATACCTTCTTTCATATAACTTAAACCAAGTGTTAGCGATAATTCACTTATACTTTTTGCAAAATTCTACCAGGCGGCTTCCCCTTCCATTCGTTTCGCCCAGTCCATATTCGTCTGCTATATTTCCTTCTCTTCCTTTTCCTACTCTCGATTTCCAGTCCCCCATCACAATTAAGTTTTCGTGTCCCTTAAACATGTGAATAATTTCTTTCATCTCAATCTCTTCATCATCTGCGGAGCTAGCTCGCATATTAACTTGCACTACTTTAATGAGTGTGGACTTCATGTGTACCTTGGCTACAGTAATGCGTTCACTATGTCGTTCATAGTAGCTTACCCGCATTCCTATTTTCTTATTCATTATTAAACCTATTTCTTCATCACCCCTGTTTGACTTTGTACTTATACCCCTGTATTCACCTGACCAGAAGTCCTGTTGCTGCTACCATAAAACTGCACTATCCGCACCATATCTAACTTCAGCCTATCCATTCCCCTTTTTAAATTTTCTTATCTGCCTGCCAGGTTAAGAGATCTAACATTCCACTCTCTGATCCGTAGAACACCAATTTTGTTTCTCCTGATGACAGCGTCCTCCTGAGTAATGCCCGCCCGGAGATCCGGCTATGGGACTACTTCACCTTCGGAATATTTTGCCCAAGAGGACGCCATCATCATTTAACCATACAGTAGAGCTGCAGGCCCTCGGGAAACATTTCGGCTATAGTTTCCCCCTGCTTTCAGCCGTTGGCAATATCAGCACAACAAGGCCGTTTTGATTGATGTTACAAGACCAGCTCAGCCTCAGAAACCAAACGATTGGCTGACTTCTCAACGGACACCTCTGCGATGTGGTTGTACATACGGTACGGCTATATGTGTCACTGATGCAAGCAAGCCATCTCAACAACGGCAAGATCCATGGTTCACGGGGAGTTACAAATATTATACACTCCTGGAAATGGAAAAAAGAACACATTGACACCGGTGTGTCAGACCCACCATACTTGCTCCGGACACTGCGAGAGGGCTGTACAAGCAATGATCACACGCACGGCACAGCGGACACACCAGGAACCGCGGTGTTGGCCGTCGAATGGCGCTAGCTGCGCAGCATTTGTGCACCGCCGCCGTCAGTGTCGGCCAGTTTGCCGTGGCATACGGAGCTCCATCGCAGTCTTTAACACTGGTAGCATGCAGCGACAGCGTGGACGTGAACCGTATGTGCAGTTGACGGACTTTGAGCGAGGGCGTATAGTGGGCATGCGGGAGGCCGGGTGGACGTACCGCCGAATTGCTCAACAGGTGGGGCGTGAGGTCTCCACAGTACATCGATGTTGTCGCCAGTGGTCGGCGGAAGGTGCACGTGCCCGTCGACCTGGGACCGGACCGCAGCGACGCACGGATGCACGCCAAGACCGTAGGATCCTACGCAGTGCCGTAGGGGACCGCACCGCCACTTCCCAGCAAATTAGGGACACTGTTGCTCCTGGGGTATCGGCGAGGACCATTCGCAACCGTCTCCATGAAGCTGGGCTACGGTCCCGCACACCGTTAGGCCGTCTTCCGCTCACGCCCCAACATCGTGCAGCCCGCCTCCAGTGGTGTCGCGACAGGCGTGAATGGAGGGACGAATGGAGACGTGTCGTCTTCAGCGATGAGAGTCGCTTCTGCCTTGGTGCCAATGATGGTCGTATGCGTGTTTGGCGCCGTGCAGGTGAGCGCCACAATCAGGACTGCATACGACCGAGGCACACAGGGCCAACACCCGGCATCATGGTGTGGGGAGCTATCTCCTGCACTGGCCGTACACCACTGGTGATCGTCGAGGGGACACTGAATAGTGCACGGTACATCCAAACCGTCATCGAACCCATCGTTCTACCATTCCTAGACCGGCAAGGGAACTTGCTGTTCCAACAGGACAATGCACGTCCGTATGTATCCCGTGCCACCCAACGTGCTCTAGAAGGTGTAAGTCAACTACCCTGGCCAGCAAGATCTCCGGATCTGTCCCCCATTGAGCATGTTTGGGACTGGATGAAGCGTCGTCTCACGCGGTCTGCACGTCCAGCACGAACGCTGGTCCAACTGAGGCGCCAGGTGGAAATGGCATGGCAAGCCGTTCCACAGGACTACATCCAGCATCTCTACGATCGTCTCCATGGGAGAATAGCAGCCTGCATTGCTGCGAAAGGTGGATATACACTGTACTAGTGCCGACATTGTGCATGCTCTGTTGCCTGTGTCTATGTGCCTGTGGTTCTGTCAGTGTGATCATGTGATGTATCTGACCCCAGGAATGTGTCAATAAAGTTTCCCCTTCCTGGGACAATGAATTCACGGTGTTCTTATTTCAATTTCCAGGAGTGTAGTTTAAAAAATCGTAAGAGCTCAAGAAAATACCCTAATTAAAGACATAATATGTAGTTTAAAAGCTGATAATGACAGAAATTATGACGAGAAGTTATCTTTACTATTAAACTAATTTATTAACATCTATAAACAATTTACTGTGTAATATGAAAAGATGTGCCTAAACTGTGATTCCTCGACATGCACACACTTTATAAAACTTTATGAAAACCAGCACGAGCATCTCATTCTATAATTCAACTGATTCCCATATTTAGTTAACTACTATTCGATGCTATAATGTATTTAAAGTCAATATTTTGATTAGTCAGGCAGCAGTATCAGACGTAGTAAGAATTTCGTGAAGTTGTTCTTTATTATACAACTTAGATTTAAATGTTTTTTATAAATCACGAACTGAATAGTTTTTCTGTATTTTAATGTGTGTCTATTGGAAGTCTTACGTCACAAATAAATAATGGTGATCGCTTTCTAAATACCTATCGTGGTTGACGCAGTGGTCATGTAACCATGTCTTTAAATAATCAAGCACAACATAGTTTGGTCCGTGTTCGTCAGTCCGTTAATTTATCAACTTGATGTAGGAGCTCTGTTCAAACACAGCCGTGAACATATTTAAAATAAATTTTTGATTAAAATTAGAAGAACTGTAATGTTAAAAACGTCACTATTGGACGGGAACCTTTTCATACATTTACCTTCCCTTTTAATTATTTCTTTACAGCTCATTTCTTGTTTTTATTTGTTTTTCTTTTATTTTTGTCTGTTTATACTGCTCTCCAAAACTAAGAACGATGTAGATAAAGCAACATAAGATATCAACAAGTCGGTGAAACGGCATGAATATGCGATATGCGAGAGTATGTTGTCAGAGGTCTCCTACTGGTGCACAGACTACTGGACGTTACATGGGGTGAGGTCAACGTGACTGTCGCGCCTAACTCAGCTGGTCCTGCGACACGGGGAAGCTGAAGGAGCGAGAAAGACAGTGTGACCTGTTCTTCATTACAATATGACCCGAAGACTACATCTGGATGACTTGGCAAGTGGAATAATCATTGGGAAACTGGAATAAATGCGTACGACGAGTGTAACCCAGGAGTTTTGTATTGCTCACAACATTGTTTCACGTGCATGGGGAGCGTTTCTAACTGAACTGCAGGCACCGCTGCCTGAAGGAGATAAGGTGGTTCGCCCATGATCAACAGCTGGTGACCCTTACATTCTGTAACAGGCAAGAAGGGACCCACTGCCAAAAAGCGGTTGCGATTGTAACCACACTCAACAGGAGCGTAATACACGCAATCCTACCCTCCACACTTGTACGGCTACTGCATGGGTGTGGTTTCTTTGTCCGACGACCAGTACGACGTGTTCCGTTGACACCTGTACATCGGCGTTGGTGCAGGAGCGTAGGGACTGTACCTACAAGGAATGGGGTCAGCTGCTCTCCTTGTACGAGAGCCGGTTCAGTCTGAGTAGTGATTGCGGACGTACCCTCATTTGGCGGCAGGTGGGCACATGTAATGCACCCAGGGTGATCGCATTGGTCGTAAAGGTTTTATGGTATGGCGAGGCATAATGTTGCGTGGACTCACTAATCTCCAAATCTTTGAACGCGGTACACTCACACGTCGACGTATATGAGGTGTGCGGACATTTGCCACGCCGGACATTTGCCACCATCTTACCTGCTTCGAAGGGTTGGGTCTCTTGTCTCCCCATCTTCCTCCTCCTCCTATATTATGTTTGCACCGGTTCTCATTTCGAATTCTAAACTATTTACTTCGTCTTCTTTGGTGAAGGAATTTCGGAAAACTGCATTTAGTAACTCCACTTTAGTGCCACTGTCATCAGTAACTTACCGTCGCTATCGCGCAGTAAAGGTACTTACTTACTGATTTACTTAACATAGGACCAGAATCTCTTTCGATTTTCCGCCACATTTCTAGAGAGAGTTTCGTTGTGAAAACTATTAAATGCATCTCGCATTGAAATCCGCACCAGATTTCGAACCTCAGTAAAACTTCGCCAATCTTGGAGATTTTGCGTTCGTCTAAATTATACGTGCCTTTTTCGGTGCTCTTGCAACAGCTTTCTGTCGTGTTTTGTGTACCATGGGGGATCAATTCAATCTCTTATTAATTTATTTGGTATGAATCTCTAGAGTGCTTTGAACTTAAGTCACATATGGACTTCACTTACATAGTTTGGAAGGATTGGAGACTGTCTCATAGAAAGACGTCAACCGAATTTTTAGCTGCTTTTATAAATAGATATATTTCACGTTTAGTTTTGGTGAATTTCTTTGTTACGGAATTGAGCCTCGCTACGACTGTGTGTTCACTAATCCCTGTATCCGTCGTGATGCTCAGGATTATTTGTGGCTAAGAGGTCAAGTGTGTTTTCGTAACTCTTTACAATTTGAATGGCCTCGGGAACTAATTGTTCAAAACAATTTTTAAAAACGCATTTAGCACAATTACGGAAGTTGTTTTCTATCTACAATAGGGTCTGAACATGAATTTTTTGCTAACATACGGAAGGTAGTTTGAAGTCACTGCCAACTATAATTGTATGAGTAGAGTACCTATTTGTGATGAGACTCAAGTTTTCTTTGAAGTGTTCAGCAACTGTTTCATCTGAGACCGAGGGTCGGTAAAAGGAGCCAGTTATTAATTTATTCCGGCTGTCGAATATAACCTCTGCCCATACTAAGTCACAGGAACTACCTGCTTCAGTGTCGCTTGTGAGCTTTAACACACATTACATTATTTTTCCTTAAGTTATGCATCTTATTTCTGTTGTAGCGCAGACCATTACAATTACGGCTTTTCTCTCCAAAACCTAGACTGCTTTCTCTGTGACCCTGTAAATACCAGAGCCAAACAATGTAGAACAACAACGTACGTTACAAGCATAGCATTCTGTATTACTTCATTTCCTTATTTCTAACATTTTAAAATTGTACGTCGACTTTAGATGACATGTCAATCATAGATGTTCTTATCTCTATTTAGTGAACGTATTTTCAGTCATGTTTTGAACATTGTCCCGCTACACTTTATTAACTAATGTTTCGCCACAAGGGACATCGGATTTTAGAGAGTAAATTAATATGTAGTATGTCGTTCTTCTTTTCAAAGATTCACATACCCATTTCTTCTTTCCTTATTGTCTTTTGGGCATGCAGTTGTAGTAATTAAAGTAGGCGCAAATGCAGTGCTTACCTTCGCATTCTCTTTACATCGTTCCTTTCTTGTTGCTGCCATGGCGATGGACTGTTTCTATCGCAATCAGTAAGCGTGAAAGGAAGCTACCGTACAGACAGAGGGATCTATATTTATACTTGGCAGAACTAATTACATGCTGACATAATCGTCGGTATTGCTTTCGTTTCCCAAAAGTTATAAATATTTCGATTTCGGAAAAGAAGCTCTGTATTTCGCCAAGATGTTGAAGAAGAAGGTCCCTTACATACTGGTTGTATCGAGTAAGATGCGGAGACGGCGGTTTGAAAGCGGACAGAAGTACGAGGCAGGGTGTCCTTTACCTGAGGGATCGCTACTCAAGCTACCTGGCGAAGGGGCAAGTGTGGCAAATGTCCGGCGCGGCAAATGTCAGGCATTCGTATATGATACTGTATTACTTCCTCGTGAGTCTCTTTTCAGTAGTGCAACCGCCCTGGCTTCTTTTTTACGGATTACAATGCGCAACCGCAACGAACAGCACAGCTGGAGCAGCTCTTGGAACGAGAGAATATTCGACGAATCGTCCGAGTTGCTCGTTCCCCCTACTGACCTTCCATCTAGTACGTGTGGAGTGAGTTGAAAGACGTATTGCAGCGTGTCTTACATGCACGAAAGACCGTCCAGCAGTCCTCAGCCGCTCTGGTGGATGAATGGAACGCCCCACCACAAGAACTCCTTACCAACCTTGTGGCCAGCAGGGAACACGTTGCAGAGCATGCATTTCCGTCCGTGGTGATCACAAACCCTATTAAGAACCATGTCCCATCCCTTAAAATGTCCAGCGCGCCATCAGATATCGTGGTGATTTCAGTGTAATTACTATGTTTGTATAAAAGTTTCCTTTCTTTTCGTCTCGTTGCGCATTCCCTTCAGTTACCTTCTGTACTATACAGTTACCATGCTTTCATTGTATCGTCCCAGTTTCTTCGAGTTATGTTGGCTGGCCGCGAAAAATGATGTCGAAGTTGCTTTCGTCCTTAGGTGTTGCCCACCAGTGGAGTAACAAGCTTTAGGGTTGATTTTGTACTACAATTTGCGCTTAAAATCAACTCCTACTGCTTTCAGTGAGCGAAATCTGACGTATTAGATCGTGCACTGCTTACAGAAAGTTTTTCGTCCAACCCCAGACACGGTTCTTCTGCTAGTACAACTAAAAGCACACAGCCGGTTCCGTTGCACGATACGTAACACATTTCCATACACATCGTACGCCGGCAAGAAAAGTGAGACAAATTTAAAAATGGTATGTTTAGTTTATGTCATTGAAAAACTAATGTGAAGTGCCCCAACGTGCACGAAAATATAATGTAATTTAATGCCAAAAATTCTGACTTGAAATTTGAAGATAACTCGTACTGTTTCTATATAAGTTTAATAAAATGATTTATTTAAGTCGTGTTTTCTCAGATATTGAGTTTTTGAGTGGGGTCTGTTCTTGCCAGTGTGCCATGTATCAACCCCGGACGGAGTAAACTATCTTCAATTTTGTACACGTTGTTCATATACTCTGTAGATGCTCACTTGACACTCTGCCAGATTAGCTACTATAACAGAACAAAACATCTTATAAATTTGGTAAAGAAGTTCCAAAACGTGACTGTAGAATAATTCTGTCCTATTATGTAGATTTCATTAGCAAAAATATTTCCCGAATTCCTGTAATAGAGTCTCTCATTACGATTATATTTCATGTTGACGTTTGTTTAGTTATAACCCTTGCACAAATATGTGCCGTTTATCATCTTCAGAGACAACAGTTCCCTTGTTTGCACATTTTTTCTTTCGGTTATGTTAATGCTTCTTATCAAAATATTATTTGGCACTGTCAAATTTCATATCTATAGTATATATTAGATCTTTCTGTTTCCCGAGTAAAAGGATGGCCATAAACAAACTATAACGCTAGATATGAGAACTTCAGGCACACATTTACATGACAAGGAAATGAATATTTCGTCCGTAAGGGACGGCGTTATGATGGCTGCGACTGTTGATAAATACAAATAAAACAGTTTTTTCCTCAGTCATTTGTTTATTTTGCCACTACCTATACGATGGTTCAGACCATCATCCTCAAGTGGAGAACTGTTTATTTGTTGGTGAAAAGTACAGACCTCTTTTCACTGTAGTAGACCAAGGGCAGTGTAGGTTATTTTGTATCTTTTGCTAATATTACCAATTTAGAGAAGGCGCTTTTGAGGTTTTTAACATAAAAAGCGCCTTATCTAAATAAACAGTTATCATTAACAAAAGAAGAAAAATAACCTACATTGCCCTTGGTCTGATACAGTGAAAAGACGTCTGTACTCTTAACCAACACCAGATATGTAAATAAACAATTATCCACCTGAAGACGACAGTGTGAACCGTTGAAACGCACAGCGGCAAAATAAAAAAGTGACCGACGAAGAAACTGTTTTATTTGTATAACAGGGAAAGAAACTAATTGCACCAAAAATTAAATTTTCGCAGCTCTAGCATGTTAATTCTCTAAACAGACTCTCATGACAACGATACGAAGTTAACTTAAAAGAGGCGTAAGGATTCCGCCATTCTCATCCCACCCACATTGGTTACTCTACATGCAGAAGTTTACTCTTTGCACAGCGTTCCGAATACAGAATCAGTTTATGGGATGTTGCTTCGTTTCCACTTTTTCCGCTTGCCTGGTGCGCTCTGGCTTGTTGTTCCGTTCCTTTGGAGAAAGCACACTGTCCAGTGAATAATTCTCACCATTAACATATTTCGCGTACATGTTAAGCTGCAAGTCCCAGAGCCGAGGAGGGTTCCATTCATTTGCAATTGTAACAACAGCGTTACGTAAATTAGAGGAGTGTATTTCCGGTTACGAGATGTTGTAGTTTCTCTTTTTCCACGGAATTCGTACACGCAAGGACGAAACACACAGAATCGTGTTAGGTTATAACAAAATTCACATATCACCTAAGAGCTATCCCTGGCTGCTCGCCTCGGCTTACTGCGACGCGTCGTGATCCAGTAACGCGCAAAGTGACAGAGGTTCGCATTCCTTTCTGGGCTTGTAGTCCAGCAGATCCGATTTCCATTCGCGGTAAGAAGTGGATGGTAGGTTCCATTCGCTGGTGTGTGCGCCACAGGGCAACAGGCCGTAAGAGACGAGCACGTTCGTAGCGGCGCCCACACTGCAATTTTTTTCACCTGCTGACCGGGCACATAAGTTACCGGGCAGGAACGTGCAGCTCTGATTCAAACCGCGTTTATTCCATTATGCAAAGTGGAGCTTTAAATTTCGGCAGAAGCGCTCCCGTGCATTACGCAGCTAGAAGTTCAGTGTGTGTAGTAGTGGAACGCATAACGTTTTGCTGTAATCGTGAGTGATTGGCGATACTGCGCATTTGGTACTTTAAAGTGCATACCGTACGAGCTGTGGTCACTTATTCACCTTTTATACTGTAAAACACATCTCTTTGTCTTCCATATCCTAGGACTAGGAACTATGGACCAAAACAAGAAAAAGATGTCAGTAAATATGGGCTGTAAAACCCATACCTTAAGGGCTGTGGACACTTGATCAATTGAAGACCTGTGTTTCACAGTAACGAAGATGAAGAAGTGCACATATACCTTAAGGGGTGCATTTTAGAGCCCGTATTTGGTAGACTTTTTTTCTGGTTTTGATCCATACCTTTAGCTCTGAAAGATACCTATCCTACAATCTTAGCAACAAAAGTACCGCTGCATGCAACCCTCTATCAGAGGTACCAGAACGATCTTCGCTGATGACTTGAGACTTGCTCGTTTCCGGAGCAGGGCATCTTATCTCAAAGTTATACATTTCTCATTTTCAATCATCCCTGAAAGTTTGTAACATCGCGGGATCACACTGCATAATCCGCGGTGGTCGGTTGGTTGGTTGATTTGAGGGAGGGGACCAAACAGCGAAGTAGCCGGTCCCACCGGAATAGGAAACGATGAGGAAGGAAGTTGGCCGTGCCCTTTCAAAGGAACCATCCCGGCATTAGCCTGAAGCCATTTAGGAAAATTACGGAAAACCTAAATCAGGATAGCCGGACACGGGTTTCACACGTCGTCCTCCCGAAAGCGAGTCTACTGTTCTAACCACTGCGCCACGTCGCTCGGTAAAAACAGGGTACATTTGAAAAATTGTGGAACCTACAATTTCATGAATACGTTATAACAAATGAAAATTCTTAATGTACTGTAAAAATTGTAAATACATACCAGACTGCGAATCGACGCCTGATTCTTGCATTTCGTAAGCAGTAGCCGTCATTGGGCTGTTAGAACGCCAATAGGCATGACTCAGTCATTGTTGTTGATGTTCCAGCTGTCACACCATCTTTATATTGAATGTACCTCCATTCTAACTGTTTTTCATTGATTATGTGGGTTGTGCCAGACCCAGATGGAACTCGCACAGCCGTTTCTGTGCGGTCTCCTACGCTCCTTTATGCAAAACCTAGACTGGTACCCAGATTCAACCTTAAGAAATACGAAACACAAAAGGTTAAAATACGACAGTCCCCAGCTGAAATCTCGGGACAAGAATTAATAGCCGGTCGGTGTGGCCGAGCGGTTCTAGGCGCTTCAGTCTGGAACCGCGCGACTGCTGCGGTCGCAGGTTCGATTCCTGCCTCGGGCATGCATGAGTCTGATGTCCTTAGGTTAGTTAGGTTTAAGTAGTTCTAAGTTCTAGGGGACTAATGACCTCAGATGTTAAGTCCTATAGTGTTCAGAGCCATTTGAACCAAGAATTAATAACATCGTGAATACGCTCCCAAAAAATGATGGAATAGTCGACCCGCTCGAAAAACTTCAAGAAACACAATATTCTCATTACTTGCAGCCGTTTTTCCTAAGTTGGAACTTTAATTACACTTTATTGTGATCAGTTTATTATGTGCAGTGTGCTAAATTGTAGTTTAAGTGTTGTGAAATGCTTAAACGTGATCGAGTGGAAACATATACTACGTGCAGAGTTGTCAAACTACCGTGATATACCATAAAGTACCATAAGTTAGCCTATACTACGGTAGTTTTACTAGTAGGTTTGGTTAGTTAAGCTCATATCTTGGCTAAAAAAATGGTTCAAATGGCTCTGAGCACTATGGGACTTAACATCTGAGGTCATCAGTCCCCTAGAACTTAAAACTACTTAAACCTAACTAACTTAAGAACATCACACACATCCATGCCCGAGGCAGGATTCGAACCTGCGACCGTAGCAGTCGCGCGGCTCCGGACTGATCGCCTAGAACCGCGAGACCACCGCGGCCGCCCAAGCTCATATCTACATTACCTCATATCTGCATTACCTGAAAATTGCGTATGTTACCTACGTGTATGACGTCACCTCATAATGATCGCTTTCTTTATACATGCGATCGGGGTCCTCTAAAAACAAGAGACAGTGAATTGTCTAGAAACTGCGTTATGATATATAAAAGGCTGCATAACCCACGGAACATTTTTCATCTACATACTTATCCATCTACCTGTTACATAAGAATAAACAGTATTTATAGAAAAACTGAAGCTGCCAATGTGTATTTCAGGTTTTATTCGAAAACTGTTTATTTGTAACGTGAAAGAGAAGTATACTGTAGCACAAATAAAGAAAAAAATAGCGCTATTAAACGCAATTTGCTCAACAAATAGGTAAAATAAAAAATAAAAACGCAGAACCAAAATATATCAAGCATCGCATAAATACTTCGTTGAACTTGCTTAAAACATGTTTCTGTTATTCGTATACAGCTTTTGCGTTTATCAATGCTAACAGGAAACTCTTGCCTTTGATCACAATAAACCTTCTACTGAGCGCAAAATAACGACAGTTATATAATGTCTGTGGATGTAAAACGTACTGCCGGCCGTAGTGGCCGAGCAGTTCTAGGCGCTACAGTCTGGAACCGCGCGACCGCTACGGTCGCAGGTTCGAATCCTGCCTCGGGCATGGATGTGTGTGATGTCCTTAGGTTAGTTAGGTTTAAGTAATTCTAAGTTCTAGGGGACTGATGACCATAGAAGTTAAGTCCCATAGTGCTCAGAGCCATTTGAACCATTTTTTTTTAAAACGTACTTGTATTAAAGGTAATTGCTTTGGTTGCGTAAAAGCGCAGACGTTACGTGTCAGTTAATCTTTATTACTTATAAATCGCAGTTCATATTCTCTAAGGATGTAAAAGAAACAACAGACTAACACTGGATGATGTGCAGTTCCAATTATGTGCAAAGCAAAGAGGTCGTTGGCTCCCCTTTTCTCTCTTACACATTCATTTACGTTTCTTTCTGTACCAAGTGTACCAATACTACCGGTAATTCTACCATCTACTACATCATTTATGTAGTGTACCAAAATTACCGGGCTGTAGTTACGGTGTAGCCCAAGTCTATGGTGCGGAATGCCACTTGGATGCATCAAAAGGACCTACAAATGAATGTGTAAAAAAGGAAACACTACCATATATTTCTAAATAGATGGATAATTTAAATGTGCTGCGAAAAATCGCTAAACATCTCCTATCAAAATTTGTATAATTAAATATTTTTTAAATATTATAAACAACTGAAGATGCCTAGCATTAGGCAAACCAAGTTTGTTACACAAAAATAAAACATTTAGTTGAAAAAGACAGAATTTTTATCCGTGTGATAACGATTTACAATATTACTTAGGTTACCTTTCATGCTGAACGGCATCCAGCCACAGAGATAAATAGTAAAATAAAATTTGCCAAATCCTGGAAAAAACAGATCCTGTACTAGATGAGATAAAAGCTGGGGAATAGAAGATACCACACTTCGTTGCTTCTTTACTGATTTCATCCTCCTTGACTACATATTCTTTTCATTGTAGTCTGTTTCGTTTAAGTCAAACCTTGGGGTAGGGTAAATCAAGGTCGCCCACCAAATCCCTTCGCCCAGCTGCGCTATATGCACAAACGTCGAGGGAAATCCTTTGGATGAAGTGGTCAAAAATTTATAGATGGAAACATAGATGATAACGAAATTTTGGAACCGATCTGGCGGGGTTCTCAAAAAGCAAATCCTGGTTTGCTTCTCCGTCTGACCAAGAAATTGATATTTACCTAAGATAAAATGACTTACCATGTAAATAAATACACCAAAAACCTAAATGCTGACTCAGTAAGTTGCTTTGAACAACCCCATGTACTTTGTGTGTGAAGTTTTTTTATCAAAAGGTGGAAGTGTATCACGCAGTAAGAGAAAGAGAAAGTTTCATTGCAAGGGTGTTAAAGATGGTGTGTCATCTTGCATGTATTTCGGCAAATATCAGATTTTCTCTGAAGCACAGATGGAAACGACTTTCACTGAGTCTTAAAACAACTTGTTTACAGTCTTCGTAAGACAACTTAGTAAGACAACTCTCATTCATTGCACTTCTGTCAGAATTTCAAGATAAAAGGAAAGAAGCATATCCCAAATTGTGATGAAAAATTCTGAATTATGTTTGCAGAGCAGAAATCGAAATATGCACGGTTTTCACACTGTGCCTGAGAAAGACACACATTGAAAGAGAACTGGAAGAGCTTTCAGGGGTTTATTTGACTTTGAGGTCATGCAATACACGGAGACCCCATCACATCAGTTTACTGATAGATACCGAGGGAAAAAAATAAATAAATAGTAAAATAAAATAAAGCGGTGGCACATCGGAAGCTTTGTAGCACTTAGGTTAAGTAGCCATACGTATCTTCAGTCATGTAAAGTACTTCTTCAGTGTTCCATAGAGAATACACACATCCAAATAAAACAAAGTACTGGAAATTTTCTACCTTGTGAATATGTAGTCACTTTAAATGCGAAAATTTTTAGGTTAGGCTTTACCGTGACTGTTACTGACATTAAATGAAACAACAAGTTCACTGTTACCAGTCACCGTTCTGGTGACTGGTAACAGTGAACTTGTTGTTTCATTTAATATGTAGTGAAACTTCACTGCAAATGAAAATACTGAAAGGATGATCTATCCCCTCCATATGCATGATGTACTCGTAAATTAGTTATGAATTATGGACGCCTAACCAACCACTCCCCTCTCCCCACCTCACCTTAATAGTGGTGCTCTTATTACCCCCTTTTCGTTCAGTGGAGCACTTTTTCTGCAAGTCCTACAAACTGCATCGAAATTTAAATATAACTCTATGGGAGGCTGTTTTAGTAAAGCCGCCAATCGATTGGTACAGGAACCAAGACGTGCTGAAACCTAGGGCGACAAGAGTTCAGTTCGAAAAGGCCCTTGAAGTTTCAAGGTGGAACATATGTGTCTAGTGGTCTGTGTTGTTAATAGAAGTATAGAATTTGCCGATATATTAAGTTACTGGAGAACTGAATGCCTGTGGAAGTCAGGTAATATGGCTTACTTAAATTTTTAGGTGTTGCATTATGAGCACCGAAGTGTACCATTTGAATCGCTATGGCAGATGTTCCAGTGAGACTTTCATGTACTTTGTGTGATAAAATAAGTGAACTCCGAAAGTGGTCGGCTATCCCTGCCCACTCCTTTCAGGAGCCAGTCTTCTGTTACCTTCAGAAGAGTTCTTACAAACTGTACTCTCCGTCTGGGTGCGGCATTTTGTTTCTGTGTTGCCGCATATGGAACGTCTCGCAGATTTCAAGGACTTCGGTCTGCAGGAATCAACAAAGGTGCTCCCGGTGGAACTTCCAGTTGAAGGCAACGTGGTCGCACAGCAAGGCACTTCTTTTGTATTATGTGCACGTTGTGCGAGTTTTCGGACTGACGATGCTAATCTGTGGTTTCAACATACTGTTCTACATGCTTGGATGAGGGCGCAGCCTGCTTTTCGCTGAATCTTTGCATTTCACGGGGTATCACTTTCGTTCCATCCAGACTGTACTGCTTTTGAGTCACTTTTATGTAGAGTAATTCTCACGCCGCGGGTTTCTTCAAACTGTAATGAAACCATCGTTACATTCTGATCAGCTTCCGAACAGTGTGCTCAAGTATATGGTGATATCCAGTTGCGATTAACACATGGGTGAACACTGGTAGCATGTATATAAACATGTCTGCATTAAAAGAATTGGAAGAACTATCTCATTCTATTACTTGATCTTTTCACATAGGCCTACCATTGATAATTCTCGTGCCATATGTGAGACAGATTCCAACTGCGCGCATGGCGTTACCTCTCTTATAAATAATCTTTTGAAATATTAGAATGTCTTTCTGTGCCAAATTGCATTCGCCTGTTCATTGCATTAAAAGATGTACATTGTCTGAATTTACAACCACGTTTACATCAGCGCTGAGTTTCCTCATGGTACCTGGACACTTTTAACTTTTCCGCTTCGCTAAGAAATGCACTTGATTTACTTCGCCAGGAACGCTTATGCTGTCTTCCATTGCATATACAGTTATCACGTAGGTCGACGTGTTGCAGTTGCGGATACAGGCATTTCGGAGCAACCATGTAGTCACACAACCTATTCAACACAAACTTCGTCATTGTTAGTTAGGATTTGAAAGTTCATCTGAGGACTTAGTTTCATAACATACAGACGGAAATTACATTGTCTTTTGCGGGTATCGTCTACAAGATGAAGCTTATTATAGAATTATGCATTAATGTTACAAGATTCTTCATCAAAACTTATTAATCTGTTTCTTCCAGAAACTTGTTAATGAAATTCTCGTTGCACTTGCGCAAACAATGCCGTTGACATAAGATTTTCTGTGTCTAATGGCACTATTAGGGAATCATGACTGAAAAACCCGTTAAATTTGTTTCAGAATTTTAACTGAACATTTTGCGTAATTTTTCAAAAAGGTGGTCGGCTTTCAGTTTTTACCGGGAATCGATAGGTAGACTTGACTAACATATTCAGCGAAGCAACCATTCCATGATAGCACTCAGTTAGTACTTAGCTTGTGAATAGTGCAGCACGTCATATGAAGGCCTACTTCTCTAATAGAAAATACGCATCATCTTACCAGTACTTCGCGGCTACTTCTTCGCAGTGTCTGCACATGCCCCCAACGACAAGGTACTCAACGATTTCAACAAAATATTTCAGTGGGTAAAAAAATGAGGACTTACGGGTAATATTACGTACTGCATGACTACAGCATGTGGAAATAGAAACCAGACTTCAATGTGGAATGTCTGTGGAAGGCCATATATAAGCAATTAGCCTACTGAAAGCATAACTTCTGCTGTATAATTTCCACTATCCTTTCCACTATCTCCAGACACGTTACCCTTGAGTTTTCATCATATTTTTTGCGTTTTTTGACATCTCAGGGGACCACGAAACGATGACTGCATTCCATTCAGTATTAATGTTATCACAGCTCTCCTTCAGCAGCAGGTCACGTTGTATCATTGCTTGTCATACGGAAGTGGATGGAGGTAGTCATCCTCAGAGTCACTATACAATATGTCTGCGTTTCCAACCGCGGGGGCACCACTTCTTTACTTTCGCAGACACAAGGACAAATACAAACTAAAACTAAAAAGAATATGTACATCCAGTCTACTCCCCCACACTAACACTACCTGTTAACCAGAACAGATTAGTAAGTTTCTAAATATGTAAAGGGATTGATCAACAAATATTGGTTGATTTGTTCGCTATATCACCACAGGTATACGTATAATATACAGTGGGAATCATCCACGTAGGTCTCATCTGTAGACCTTGTCTTCAGTACATCCTCTGTTAGATGTATCAGAATTTTGTCACCATTGAATACAAAACTGGACAGTACAGAATACATCAATGAAATCAAGGAACTTTTCTGGCAGACTCTAGTAATACTGTACAGAAAACATAGCTACCAACATAACCTGTAATAATAGTAGTTCAAATCATTTCATAAAATGGTGGGAAGCGATTGTGTTTAATGTCCTGCTAACGATTATATCATTAGACATGAACAATAGGCTAGTTATTAAATACGAGTGAGAAACTGACAGTTTTTTTGCTATTGAACCACACCGCCATTCTTCTTGTGCCTTAACCAGCACATTAAAAATTTTCAATTAATAAAACCATTCTAATGCGCCTCATTTCAAACGAAGTAAAGAACTGTGTTGGATTACATCAGCAGATATGAGCCAGTTACACATTCAGTGATCTTATGCAGAAAAAAAGATATGGACTAATCGTAGACACTGACAAAGCTTCAGGATCCGATATCAGAGACAACCACAAAGCCGTTCCACCATTTGTTTTCGCGTACACAATGTAAGGCTGTAATGTGAACAACAGAGAGTCCACTCAAGTACATTAATTTCTCACAATAGTAACTAAGTCTTCTTAAGAAATGCCTCCAATATTACCGAAATTCAACTCTGAATTCCCGATTTACTAACAAAACTCACGGATGAAAATTGGATGCAATGGCGCAAAATACAGCTAATTTACTCAAAATAAAATTGTTGTTAAAGGAGAAAGCGCTAACAGAAAAGCACAAAAAAAGTCTTAAAATTATATTCACAACAGTTATCATTATTTAAAAATCCATACATTGTGTCAAATAAGAATATTTTTTATACCAGATGTATTATTACAATGAAAAGTTAAAAAGAGAGCATTTTTTTAAGTTCTGTGATGTAAAGAATATAAACACATAAGCGTAATGAATTGCAATAAATATCACTTGAAAAAACAGATGCAGACAACGATTGTGCGGTGTCTATTCCTTTTGGTGGTAGTTTTGCAGTTGGAAAGTCCAGTAGCTTATTGTTATACAGCTTGAACGCTCTGTGAAACAGTGTACGGAATCCGCTTAGTGGAATTCACTTGAATTTTCATT
Organism: Schistocerca nitens; assembly: GCF_023898315.1. NCBI lineage: Eukaryota > Metazoa > Arthropoda > Insecta > Orthoptera > Acrididae > Schistocerca > Schistocerca nitens. The sequence continues at coordinate 576,561,020 of NC_064617.1, forward strand.
ATTTTTAATATAGAATATCATTACACCAGGATATCAAAACATACACTTTTGTAGGAGAGTTTCAATAGTATCCAAATCATTGACTTCTTCGAAGGAATAATTGAACATTCTCTGTGATAATTATAATTACAGTGCCTATCAGGTCTAATTAAGTCACCTTTAGAGAATTCGTGTTTCCTATGAATAAACAGACATTAACAAATTTATCATTTTCTGTAGGCACTTGATATTGCTCTGAAGACAGTGACATGTACATTCAAAGAGAATAACAAACACAGCGTTAAACTTCTTGTATACAGTCTTGTTTCAAGAAAATTTTAGTGTAAAATCGGCGTCCATTTTATCTAAAATCACAGTTCCTCTCTGACTTTGCTCTGATGCTGTGTTTCTCTGAGAGGCAGCGATCTCCAGAAGTCTACTCGCTCTTGGAAGAGCCCTTTCTTCACCTGTAGTGTCTGGCCTATATCCAGATACTCCAACAGGTCGTCAGAAGTCACTCTCGGCCAATTCACCAGCTCGTCGGTTGGTGTTGGATTTCTGCAGAATATGAACCAAAACATTCAGTAAATCGGGTGATATTGAAGAAACGTCAATAATTCTCAGATGTTTAAGAAATTAGGTAGATTTTAAAATAAGGAAGAAATACTGCTTTTTCAGCTACACCTATGTAACTAAAACTTAACTCAGCAACGGACAAAACTTCAAAGAACCCAGTTTACCGATAGCTCTTAACTCGTACTTGTCGCTCAAACAGTCAGTTGTGTTAATCCATTGCTAACTAATCGCATTTATCTAGTTCAATCTTTGCTTCTTGGGAACTGCTACAAGTAGAAAGTCTTCGCTAAGTAGAGCAATTCATCATTCTTGTAGACAGAAAAAGGATATTTAATTAAGATCGAGGACTCTTAGCTCTCATATAAGAGGTACTGTTGTACCTTGGAACACTTCAGACTTTCGCCTCTAGTCAGTCCTAATAAGAGTTTAACACATCTTCTTATTCCATTTTGAAATGATAGCATTGATTTATGTGCGGTGCAGTCTTTTTTGAAATTACAGATGTTACTTCAGAAAAGTAAGTTTTTTTCAAACATGAAAAAGTGTTCAAAGGTGCAACATGATTATGTACCTAACAACACACATCCTATTCAAATTTAAAAGTGACGCAGTCAAGAAAATTTTGTGATTGCAGTGTTAAATAATATGTGTCTTGAATTATACAGTACTACACATAGCTTTACTGTATGATTAAATGATGATGGCGTCCTCTTGGGTAAAATATTCCGGAGGTAAAATAGTCCCCCATTCGGATCTCCGGGCGGGGACTACTCAAGAGGACGTCGTTATCAGGAGAAAGAAAACTGGCATTCTACGGATCGGAGCGTGGAATGTCAGATCCCTTAATCGGGCAGGTAGGTTAGAAAATTTAAAAAGGGAAATGGATAGGTTAAAGTTAGATATAGTGGGAATTAGTGAAGTTCGGTGGCAGGAGGAACAAGACTTTTGGTCAGGTGATTACAGGGTTATAAATACAAAATCAAATAGGGGTAATGCAGGAGTAGGTTTAATAATGAATAAAAAAATAGGAGTGCGGGTTAGCTACTACAAACAGCATAGTGAACGCATTATTGTGGCCAAGATAGACACAAAGCCCACGCCTACTACAGTAGTACAAGTTTATATGCCAACTAGCTCTGCAGATGATGAAGAAATTGATGAAATGTATGACGAGATAAAAGAAATTATTCAGGTAGTGAAGGGAGACGAAAATTTAATAGTCATGGGTGACTGGAATTCGTCAGTAGGAAAAGGGAGAGAAGGAAACATAGTAGGTGAATATGGATTGGGGGGAAGAAATGAAAGAGGAAGCCGCCTTGTAGAATTTTGCACAGAGCATAACTTAATCATAGCTAACACTTGGTTCAAGAATCATAAAAGAAGGTTGTATACCTGGAAGAATCCTGGAGATACTAATAGGTATCAGATAGATTATATAATGGTAAGACAGAGATTTAGGAACCAGGTTTTAAATTGTAAGACATTTCCAGGGGAAGATGTGGATTCTGACCACAATCTATTGGTTATGAACTGCAGATTGAAACTGAAGAAACTGCAAAAAGGTGGGAATTTAAGGAGATGGGACCTAGATAAACTGAAAGAACCAAAGGTTGTAGAGAGTTTCAGGGAGAGCATAAGGGAACAATTGACAGGAATGGTGGAAAGAAATACAGTAGAAGAAGAATGGGTAGCTCTGAGGGATGAAGTAGTGAAGGCAGCAGAGGATCAAGTAGGTAAAAAGACGAGGGCTAATAGAAATCCTTGGGTAACAGAAGAAATATTGAATTTAATTGATGAAAGGAGAAAATATAAAAATGCAGTAAATGAAGCAGGCAAAAGGGAACACAAACGTCTCAAAAATGAGATCGACAGAAAGTGCAAAATGGCTAAGCAGGGATGGCTAGAGGACAAATGTAAGGATGTAGAGGCTTGTCTCACTAGGGGTAAGATAGATACTGCTTACAGGAAAATTAAAGAGACCTTTGGAGAGAAGAGAACCACTTGTATGAATATCAAGAGCTCAGATGGAAACCCAGTTCTAAGCAAAGAAGGGAAGGCAGAAAGGTGGAAGGACTATATAGAGGGTTTATACAAGGGCGATGTATTTGAGGACAATATTATGGAAATGGAAGAGGATGTAGATGAAGATGAAATGGGAGATAAGATACTGCGTGAAGAGTTTGACAGAGCACTGAAAGACCTGAGTCGAAACAAGGCCCCAGGAGTAGACAACATTCCATTAGAACTACTGATAGCCTTGGGAGAACCAGTCATGACAAAACTCTACCATCTGGTGAGCAAGATGTATGAGACAGGCGAAATACCCTCAGACTTCAAGAAGAATATAATAATTCCAATCCCAAAGAAATCAGGTGTTGACAGATGTGAAAATCACCGAACTATCAGTTTAACAAGTCACAGCTGCAAAATACTAACGCGAATTCTTTACAGACGAATGGAAAAACTGGTAGAAGCGGACCTCGGGGAAGATCAGTTTGGATTCCGTAGAAATGTTGGAACACGTGAGGCAATACTAACCTTACGACTTATCTTAGAAGAAAGATTAAGAAAAGGCAAACCTACGTTTCTAGCATTTGTAGACTTAGAGAAAGCTTTTGACAACGTTAACTGGAATACTCTCTTTCAAATTCTGAAAGTGGCAGGGGTAAAATACAGGGAGCGAAAGGCTATTTACAATTTGTACAGAAACCAGATGGCAGTTATAAGAGTCGAGGGGCATGAAAGGGAAGCAGTGGTTGGGAAAGGAGTGAGACAGGGTTGTAGCCTCTCCCCGATGTTATTCAATCTGTATATTGAGCAAGCAGCAAAGGAAACAAAAGAAATATTCGGAGTAGGTATTAAAATTCATGGAGAAGAAATAAAAACTTTGAGGTTCGCCGATGACATTGTAATTCTGTCAGAGACAGCAAAAGACTTGCAAGAGCAGTTAAACGGAATGGACAGTGTCTTGAAAGGAGGATATAAGATGAACATCAACAAAAGCAAAACGAGGATAATGGAATGTAGTCAAATTAAATCGGGTGATGCTGAGGGGATTAGATTAGGAAATGAGACACTTAAAGTAGTAGAGGAGTTTTGCTATTTAGGGAGTAAAATAACTGATGATGGTCGAAATAGAGAGGATATAAAATGTAGACTGGCAATGGCAAGGAAATCGTTTCTGAAGAAGAGAAATTTGTTAACATCGAGTATAGATTTAAGTGTCAGGAAGTCGTTTCTGAAAGTATTTGTATGGAGTGTAGCCATGTATGGAAGTGAAACATGGACGATAACTAGTGTGGACAAGAAGAGAATAGAAGCTTTCGAAATGTGGTGCTACAGAAGAATGTTGAAGATAAGGTGGGTAGATCACGTAACTAATGAGGAGGTATTAAATAGGATTGGGGAGAAGAGAAGTTTGTGGCACAACTTGACTAGAAGAAGGGATCGGTTGGTAGGACATGTATTGAGGCATCAAGGGATCACAAATTTAGCATTGGAGGGCAGCGTGGAGGGTAAAAATCGTAGAGGGAGACCAAGAGATCAATACACTAAGCAGATTCAGAAGGATGTAGGTTGCAGTAGGTACTGGGAGATGAAGAAGCTTGCACAGGATAGAGTAGCATGGAGAGCTGCATCAAACCAGTCTCAGGACTGAAGACCACAACAGCAACAAATGAATAATTAATAAGTGAATTAAAATTAAGAAAAAGTAATATCAAAAACTAGTTACAATTGACAAATATTTTGAAGCAGAAGCTATTGGTAACTAACAGAAATTTCCATTTTCAAGACAGGGAAAATTGTTAAGACATTAAATAAACTCAGTTCATTTGCCAATATCAAGTGTATTATGCCAGGAGACCTAGTGTTTCAACGTATAAGATGGTGCACGACCAACAAAGTATGGCTGAACTGTCCAACCGTCGGTCTTAGTTTCAAAATTATGTATAAAACTCGCCAAAAAACACTAACAGAAGAATTAAATATATTCTATGAATAACTTTAATATATTTTACAGGACTTAAATGATATTCACAAACGTTTCACAAAACAGTTTCACATCTCACAATAACAAAAACAGTAGAAAAAGCTTACGGCCGTTTCTAGTGCTCATTCCACCACATGATTAAAAAATCGGTCACTGTTTTGAAAAAGCGACCATAAAACGCAGTATATTCTTACTACTATCCTCCAGGTACAACATTTTCCACTAGAAAATAAATGTCGTTATGTATAAAGGCGTGCTAACATTTAAAAACTGCGAATTATCTGTTAACTTGCAATAGCATCATCAGTTCAAAAACCAGTTTTCTCATGACAAGGAATTTTGTCATCAATGATTTGTAGAAAATTAAGCTGGGAAAATGGATTTCTACGCTCATCAGATGAAGACTCTGAATATACCCCTGCCATTTTCTTGGAACACCCAGGGATAAACTCATCACAGGCAACCTCTGAACTCTGCATTCTTCAATCAACTGCGTTCTTAAATAATAGCTGCATTTTAAGCTGTAAAGAATTTGGTACGTAATCATGAGCGAAACGCACCTAAAGACTAATTTATTCTCAATATCTTTGTTAAAAATTTGTGTGCCACTTTTTGTGCCTCGTTGCTTTGTGGATAAGAATGTCTGAAATGGCATACCTCTACATTATGTGGAACGAACAATTTCCTAAACTCGTAGATGATACTAACACCTTCATATTTATTCATGATTGCACCTTTTTCATTTTAACATGATGTCCACAAGCAACACCACTCCAGGACATTGGACTGTCTGACCTCTAGAACGTCATTAATGGTGGACTTAGAGCTCATCAGACATAACATCATTTGAAATTTTATGTAGGCAACATAAAAGATACGTGTTTATCCCATAGATTCCTGACACACCTGAAAATTGTGATATCTAACACCTGAGGCTGAGATTTCAGTAACTAGGAATCAAATAATTACTGTGCATCGAGAGATGTGCTGTCACTTTAATATCTGATAGTTCTCTCATCAAGTTCATTTTCTTTCTTCTTCTTTCTGGGGTTTGTCTCAAAGTGGATTGGAGCAGCTCCTTTGACTTGGCGTTACCTTGTGCTTGATCAGTTTGGAGACCCGCTACCATAAGTTCTACATTAAGGGTATCCAGCCAATGTTGCCTCAGTCTCCCAATCTTTCTGCAGTGCCACAAAATAATAAGCTATACGTAATTGAGTAAAAAATGTCAAGTCTTCCCTTGGAAACGCAGGAGCTGAGCGAAGGAGGTCAATACACAACAGCTAATTGGAACACCAGCTAGAAAGAAACACATGACAGACTTAATTGCTACACACCGTAAGTGTTACATGTACAAATCACCAATGCATAGCATTACAGAAAGAGGAAGATGTCATCATTGTGTTGGCCTGCTGCGTGGAGTAAGAAGGCGTAACTCGATCCAATAATAACGAGTCAGTACACTGACTCTGCTAATTATGTCTACCTTCATTCTCTTGTTGGGAAGCTACAGCATGACTCAGCACGTCTACACACACTTCAAGAAGAATTAGAAGGTTGCCTTTTGAGACCTCATCTACAGCGTGATCGTACATGTCCTGGTTACCCACTTTACAGGGCTGCTAGCAACTCTGGAAAACGTGAGTGAAAACGCCAGTACAGTGTCGCCAGCAACCCTGTGACATCGCTGGGCGCTGACTCCATGGCTCCTCTTGCTGCCATGAGTGACACTCCATGCTGAACCCATGGCATGTGCTATCTGCAGCCCATTGCCACTGAAAGCTCCCATTACCAAGATGACTGTTTATCTTCCAATAATTAATATTTACTTAATTAATGATGTTTCATTAGTGTCTTCAGGTGTTAGGCCATCTCACACCTGGTTTTTGTTCATGCACACCAATGGTTGGTGTTCTATAAAGATTTTCACCCTGATGACCTAACATAGTGTCCAATTCAATGGCCATTACAGCTCGTTTACTAACGACTTACAATGAGATCCTGTGAATTGCTATTGTTTCTTGATCTGTTCAAAGTGTGTGTCGATACTAGTGTACACAGCTTTGTATCATCTTCTCAGTGGTGGTGCCAGTCTGTATTGCATGCGAATTTCATCATCTGTCACATTATCATGACGTGTCAGAACGGATGTCCAAGTGTCTGGATGTGGTTAATGGCATTTAGGCTCTTGACATTATCTTACCAATGCAGAACTCACTGCAAAGCATAAGCTTTGCAGTTGGTGGTATGTGTAAGCCCTCAAGTTCATGTCAATGCTCTGTGGGCCTGTGTAATCTTACAAATTCAAAACTCACTGCTGTGCATCAGCTGTGCAGTTGCTGGTACTTGTAAGGTCTGAAGTTGATTCAATTACTTTACCAATGATGGCCTTGCTGCGAAGCATTAGCTGTACAAGTGCTGCTATATAGATAATATACTGTGGGCATATCTTACCTAAGCAGAACTCACTATGCAGTTGCCAGTATGTGGACACTGGAAATCAAGTTTGTGGCATAGTCTTACCAATGTGAAACTCACTGCTAGATACCATCTGTGGAGGCGATGGTATGTGGACAATGGGTACCTGAGCACTTTAAAGTGGATAAACTCTAGTGCACCAACTGCCCCTCACCATTGCAGTCCTAGCCCTGTTACTGTTTTTGAAGTCTCAGCTTGAATACAATGATTCCAGTGTTTCAATGATATGTGATGCAGTGCTCATTACAGAGTGTTGACCATCCATGCGCTCCCCCAGATTCTGTATAGCATTTTAATTCCAGGTCTTAGCATATTACAAAAAATGGCTCTGAGCACTATGGGACTCAACTGCTGAGGTCATAAGTCCCCTAGAACTTAGAACTACTTAAACCTAACTAAGGACAACACACACATCCATGCCCGAGGCAGGATTCGAACCTGCGACCGTAGCGGTCGCGCGGTTCCAGACCGTAGCGCCAGAACCGCTCGGCCACCAGCTGCCGGCTTAGCATATTACAATGATTATATATCAGTAGAGGCATATGGCTATGGAGAGGTTAGTTTATCCTGAATAAATGGAGTATTTATTTTATTTATTAATCCTGAGCAGATTAATTCTCTGCAGTAACCATGTAGAGGCCACGGCCAGGAATTTTTCCTTATGGAAGACCGTACATTCAGCCTCCCAAACCACTAAATCAATTTCAGTCAAATTTGGTACAGAAACAGCAGCTCACATGAGTGGCAAGGCAACGCTGTGAGATTTAGAACCTTCTAACTACAAAAGGGGCACAGATGCAGTCAGAACCGTACTTTTCCCAACCCATGGCGTACAGGTTACAATGAATGACAGATATGTTATGCGGGAAGAGTGATCTGCTAAATCAACCCGCTTCGCTGGGCAACCTGTACATCAGGGGCAAATAAATGATTTTCAAGCTCTTGATATGTAGCCTGCCAGCAATTACACCCATGTTGTGGGAGCAGCATTGGCCTGCTTTATTGAACTGTGCTGCAGGGGCTACATATGCTGGTGAGTGTGGCTGCAACAGTTGGAGACTGACTAAGGAAGCGACGAGAAGAAGAAGGGGGATGAGGAAATGAAAAGAGAGAAGGGAGAAGGGCCAGGTGCATGAGGCAGGTGGAGGGTGTAGAGGGGTAGCAGGTAGGTGGAAAAGGAAGAGTGGTAGGTAGAGACAGAGAAAATGTGGTCAAAAGGGGGATGAATCTAAGATCAGAGAGAGGGGGTGAAGAAACTACAAAGACAGGGGAAGGAGGAGATGAAGAGACAGAAATAGTGGGGAGCAGGAGATAGACAGTTGGAGGTGGGAGGATGAGGTGGACAGACAGAGGGAGTAAGAGATGAAACAGTGAGAGAAGGAAGAGGTGTTTTCAATATACATGTCGAATGCATACAGAGATGAAGCTGCAGGGATAAATGCTAGAATATAATAAAAACCGTATTTGTCTTACAGTTTATTCAGTAACAAATATAAAGTAGATATTACTTAAAGATCTCATGTATTGTGCTCATAAAGTCCAAAAACTAAATTTCCGAAAAGAAATATTCATATCAGCGACTAATTTAACGTATCTTTATTTTTCATTAATATTAGATGATTGAAATTGTTTAAGCAACACTGATGTTAACGAGTAAATAATGGGGCGAATTTCGGACATGAAATCATTTACCCTAACTATGTGAGACCTTTCAGTTGTGTATTGAATAACCCTAACTCGTTCCGATTTTGTCAAGCCCTAGTGTTGAAAAACTGTAGATGTTTTATGATATACGAATCACATTTTGGGCACCTTAAATTTAGTGCTAAGAGAAGACACATAAAATACTAGTCTACATATAGACGCCACTCTATCTTATATGCGAGCCTGTATTTGTACTGTAGCATTCTAATGAAAACCTTTTATGTATTTAACTATATCTATATGTTGATACATTAGTGAATTACTAGTTTTGATTAAATAAATTTCCATCTTCATAAATGAGAAAATATGTTAATGTTACAGGCTGAAGGCCTAATGTATAAACATGGCGATGTTAGCAAAGAAATGAAAAGTTCTTAAGAAGACTACAGCACAAAGTTGTAGATCGCCTCCTGCACCGACTGCTCATTTTAGCTAACAACAATACAGTGCAGTGCCTAGCCGGGCTACAGGAGCGTATAATAGTTTTCTTAAACATCACAAAAAAAGTAAGAATTCAGCTAGTTCAACCAAAAGTGTTTAGTTTACAGGTTACCCAAGACTATGCTGTAGTAAACATTAGGAATTCCTCCAAAATTGCAAGAATGATCAAAGTGTAAAAGTAAAATTGTATGGCTAAAATTATAAATACGAGAATTTTATAAATAAAGATGTATGATGTTGAAGAAAGCTACACAGATTGAACTGCTATTGAAAAGTACGTTATCAGGTCGAACGTTTAATGAAACGCAACAAGGTATTTCTAGCAGGATGCTTAGATATTGCATACCAATTATGACTAGACATGATAAGAAACTCAGAAAGTTGCCTGAAGAACCTAGTCAACCTTTAACCAATAGTAGCGCCAGTACACTTACATTCACTGACAGAGTAGTTGATTTAACTGAGAAAACACTATTAAATAAAGTCTTACACTCTAATTTACAGAAAGGGGTCCAGTCAGGTGAACTAATAGAAATTGTTGTTGACACCAAAAGAGTCACTAAGGAAGCCAAAATGCAGAAAGACCAGGCATTTAATGCCGCGATCAAAACAAGTAAAATTTTAAATAACGAAAGATTTCACATACTCTCTAAAACGAAAATCGATTGCTAAATAACATTAATAATAAATTTTCGCGATGACAAGTCAAATGTAATGACAGTAGCTAAAAGTAATGTGATAGTCATCATTAATGACAACTATTATATAAATAAGAAAAAATATCGCAGAAAATAATATAGTTGAAGCTAAGAAACACCCAATTAAAAACTTCCATAACACTACAAAAAAGGAATTAGACAGTTCGACTTTTTTGATTCAGGATATGAAAAAAAAACTGAGAAGAGCGTTTCTTTACCACATTTACGTTTGTTGAATAACATATTTAATACAAGTAAATCACTACATCCCATACTGGACGACAGATCATCCACCAGCTACGCGTCATACAAGATGATTCATAAAAAGTTGAAAGAGGAAAATATCTTTAAAAACCCCACCAATGTAAAATATAGTTACGAGCTCGCATATTTTTTACAAAGTGTTCCTGTACCAAACACTTCCACTTCAGCACTCTTTGATACAACCAATCCATATAAAAGCGTACGTGTTCATGAATGCTTACAGGTCATTAAACACAACTATTATCCACCATAAAGCTTAGTCGAGCAGTACTAGTAGAGTTAATTGCTTGTAATAATGGTATAGAGTTAAGTGCTTGTAATACATGCTACTGATATACATGTAACTAATAAGCTCAACAGTATACGACAGATACAGTCACTATTACTAAACAAATTAAATAATGTTGTGTTGTTCATGTTGAGTTATTCTGGAGGTGAGAAGTATCATAGAATTGTGTAACATAGCAGGCCGGTAAGTGTAACTTTGGTAATTTCCCTCATGTATTTTCAGAACTGGTGTTTAGGGGTTTTGCAGACCAACTACAGTTTTACTCATACAGTGATAGCACGTTAATTTAAGAAATAAAATTATATTTTTATTTGTACTGTATATTTATTTAAAAGGATATAAAAATTATACATTACGTGGCAGCTTGTTTTACAGGTTCCTGTTATACAACTGTTACTTTCGTCATAATTTGCTGGCAGCTAAACCGACAAAATAAGGTCAAATCCTGTTTCTTTGCAAATATCGGTTGTGTAGTTTACCTCTAAAGGCATTTTATTATATTTCATGTATAACGGAATCTGTTAATATTACATGTATTCTATTGATGCCAAATACATTCGTTAATTTTAATGTTGTACGGACGTATGGCCCTATCTCATTATTTCCAATCGACGTTATGCTTTTCGGGCTTCCTTCTGGTCGTATCTTTCAACACATCGTTGTAGTCAACATGACATTAAGGCATGAAACGACATTATGCGGCATGTATCTAGATATAGTGCTATTCAGTGAAGTGAAATGGATAGAAGACAAAAATCTCTGTTCAGGCGAGTACAGGGAAACATCAAAGGCAGCAGAAAATGATACGCCGGAAGTAAGATTCGCTATGAATGGAAAGGTGTGGTAGAGAGTGGGCTACTGTGAACAGTCCAATGATAGATATCCTCATTACAATCGACAGCAAACCAACACCTACAACGATAGTCCAGGTATATATGCCGAAGAAGATGAACAGATACAGTATATGAGGATATTGAACGGCTAATTCAGTACGTAAAGGGAGATGAAAGTATAATAGTCATGGGCGATTTGAATGCGGTTGTAGGGGGAGGAGTAGAAGGAAGGGTTACAGGAGAATATGGGCGATTGGAATACGGTTGTAGGGGGAGGAGTAGAAGGAAGGGTTGCAGGAGAATATGGGCCTGGTAATAGCACTGAGAGAGGAGAAGGACTAATTCAGTTGTGCTGTAAATTTCAGCAAGTAATAGCCAGTACTCTGTTCAGGAATCACAACAAGAAGAGGTATACTGGGAAAAGGACAGATGATACAGGAAGACAGAGATCCCGAAATCGGATACTGGACTGTAGGGCATACCCAGGAGCAGATATAGACACAGGTCAAAATTTAGAGGTGATGAAGAGTAGGTTGAAGTTTAACAGACTAATCAGGAAGAGACAATGCGCAAAACAGCAGGACATTGAAGTACCAAGGAATGAGGAGATATGCTTGAAGTTCTTTGAGGCTATAGCGACTGCGATAAGGAAAATTTCAGTAGGCAGTTCAGTTGAAGAGCAATGGACATCTGTAAAAGGGGCAATCACAAAAATTGGAAAAGAAAATATAGATACCAAAAATGTAACTATGAAGCAACCATGGGTAACAGAAGAAATACTTCAGCTGATCGGTGAATTCAGGAACACAGAAAAACAAGTCACTTGTTAATGAAATAAACAGGAAGTGCAAGGAAGCTAAGGCGAAGTGGCTACTTGAAAAATGTGAACACATAGAGAAAGAAATTATTGTCGCAAGGACTGACTCAGCGTATAGAAAGGTCAAAACGATCTTCGATGAAATTAAAAGAAAGGGTGGTAAAATTAAGAGTGCAATGGGAATTCACTGTTAAATGAAGAGAAGTCAGTGGGTAGTTGGAAAGAGTATACTGAAGACCTGTATGAGGGGGAAGACTTGTCTGATGACGTGATGGAAAAAGAAACAAGAGTCGACAGGAAAGAAGCATGGGATCCAGTATTAGAAATCAGAACTTAAAAGAGCTCTCGAAGACGTAAGCTCGAATACGGCAGAAGGCGTAGATTATATTCAAGGTAATCAATTTCTAAAATCACTGGGCAGTGGCAACAAAACGAGTATTCACGCTGGTCTGTAGAATGTGTCAGTCTGGCGATATACTATCTGACTTTTCGGAAAGATATCATCCACACAATTCTGAAGATAGTAATAAGTCACAGGTCCGAGAAGTTTTCGCACAATCAGCTTTGTCATTCTTGCATCCATGTTGTTGACAGGAATACTATACACAAGGATGGAAAAGACAATTGACGGTGTGTAAAATGTCGATCCATATCACTTTTTGGAAGAAAAAGGCACCAAAGAGACCATTCTCACGTTGTTGTTCATAATGAAAGCAAAACTAAAGACAAATGACGATACGTTCATAAGATTTGTCGACCTGCAAAAAGCGTTCGACAATGTCAAATAGCGCAAGATGTTCTAAATTCCGAGAAAAATAAGCGTAAGATAAAGGGAAAGACGGGTGATGTACACTATGTACAAGAGACAAGAAGAAACGATAAGAGTGGAAGACCCAGAACGAACTGCTCAGATTAAAAAGTGTTTAGGACACAGATATAATCTTTCGCTCCTAATGTTCAATCTATTCATTGAAGTTGCAATGACGGAAATAAAAAAAGGTTAATGAGTCGAATTAAAATTCAAGGTGAAAGGGTATCAATGATAAGATTCACTGGTGACGTTGCTAGCTCAGTGAAAGAGAAGACGAATTACAGGATCGGCTGAATGGAATAAACAGTTTAATGAGTACAGAATATGGATTGATAGTAAATCGAAGAATGGCGAAAGTGATGAGTAGTAGCAGAAATGAGAATAGCGAGAAACTTAACAACAGAATTGATGGTCACCAAGGACATGAAGTTAAGAAATTCTGCTACCTAACTGCAGAATTACCACAGCCGGACGGAGCAAGGACGACATAAGAAGCAGACTAGCACTGGCAAAAACGCATTCCCGGCCAAGAGAAGCCCACTTGTATCAGACATAGCATAGGCTTTAATTTTAGGCAGAAATTGCTGCGAATGTATTTTTCGAGCACAGAATTTTAAGGTAGTGAAACGTGGACTGCACGAAAACCGAAAAAGAAGAGAATCGAAATATTTGAGATGTGATGCTACATGAAATTGTTGAAAATTAGGTGGATTGAGAAGGTACGGAATGAGGAGGTTCCCCGCAGAGTCGGCGAGGGAAGGAATAGATTGAAAACACTGACAGGAAGAAAGGAGAAGATGGTAGAACATCTTTTAAGGCTTCACGGAATAACTTCCACGGTACTAGAGAGGGCTGTAGAGTTTAAACCCGTAGAGGAAAAGAGCGTTTGGAATACATCCAGCAAATAATTAAGGACGTATGTTGCAGCTGCTTCTCTGGGATGAAGAAGTTGGCACGGAGCGGAATTCGTGTCTGATCGCACCAACCCAGTCAGGAGACTGATGTAAAAAAAAGACTGCGTCCGTGGCCTACAAATTTTGAGTTCTACATAGAGTATGGCTCGACATCTGGCATGTTATTTTAATCCCTCGACTTTATTGTGGTATTATTTGGTTTTACTTATCAGGTACACTGATTATTATATGTAGACTTTCCATTACATCCGTTCATATGAACTGAATTTTATGAGAGGTACTTTCTTACAACACATCGTATGATCTTGTTGTGACAGAGTGTTGTAAATCATTGTGTGATGTAAATACAACTGACTGGTTTTTTTGGTATGTAAATGTTCGTCACTGAGTTTTTGTGTACAACCTACTGTGCTTTTATAAGCCTGTAACTTTGGCATACTTTCTGTTTTTATAAATCAGAAAATAGGAATTCGTAATGCTGAAACTGGTAGTCCACTAATATATTAATATAGCGATCCTGTCAAATAAATAAACGGTTTTCATAAGAATACTACAGAACAAATTTGTAGGTCGTCTCCTCCACCGAGTGAGCATGTCAGATCAACTACAAATAAAGCGATGTTGCATTGTTCCATTCGATACAGTTGTCGTCGCTTTTTAACTGAACTACCTTGTAACGTTATGTTTATTGGTCATGTTTGCGGGTGTGTGTGTGTGTGTGTTTGTGTGTTTGTGTGTGGGTGGGTGGGTGGGTTGGGTGGGTGGGGAGTGATAGAGAGAGATTTCATTTTACCCTTGATATGGTGACGAATAAACGTGTTTAAGTCCATAGGTACGCATAACATATCAACTGATTTGCGCTAAGCGCTTTCGCTGAAAATTATTTCGAATAGCTAGTTCATGAGAACAGAATCGTAAACAGTTGTGAAAACACACTTCATCTCTTAGCAACAAACAATCCTGAGGTAATAATGAGCAACAAAACGGATACTGGGATTAGTGAGACAGGATTGTCGTAGCGAGACTGAATACCTCAATTCCCAAATCCGCCATAAATATCGAAAAATATCTGTTCAAAAAAGCAGATAGAAATTCGCTTGATGCCTTCCTGAAAGAAACCTCCACTTCTTCCAAATTAACAATGTAAGTGTAGACCAGATGTGGCTAGAATTCGAAGAAATACACTTGTATTAAAAATTAATGCAACCAACGGAAATTTTGCAAGTTTGCATTCATTTTGGCACAAAACAGCATAAACAGGTGATAGCAAAGTGGAAACAATGTAAAGAATACAGAACGTTAGCAACTGTGACATACATAAAAGCAGACGAAAATGTTGTTCGTTTTTCCCTTGTTTAACAGATTTGTACATACATCGCGGCAACTCGTTAATGTGTTCACTATTCGATGTGACCACCTCTGGCAGCAACACAGGCCTGACAACAACGGAGGATGCTGTGGATAACGTCACCAATGTCATTTCGAGGCAATAACGCCCATTCTTCTTGCGAATGTGCTCGCAAATCTTGTAGAGTGGATGGTGGACGTTAACGTGGTGCAACTCCTCTCCCTTCTACGTCCCAGACATGCTCTATGGGATTCAAGTCGGGAGAGCGAGCAGACCACGTCAAGCGTGCAGTATCTTCTGTTTCGAAGAAAACATCAACCACTCGATGTCTATAAAGTCGAGCGCTATCGACCACCAGTACGAGATCTGGGCGCATATCACCTCGCAGCAACAGTACATGAGATCCCAAGACCTCGTCACGATACCGGACAGCAGTTAAACATTTCCGATTCATCCGTACCGTTTCATGAAGTGGTCAACACAATGACTGCCCACACCATTAGCGATCCTCCTCGATACTGGTCTCTTTCCACAACGTTCGGGTGTCGAAATCGTGTTCAGATGCGAAACCGTCGAGAATCACTCTCCAAACCAAATCGGGACTCATCTGTGAAAAGAATATTGGCCCACTGTTCGTCGCTCCAGGTGGCATGTTGACCACTCCAGACGTTTCCTTCAGTCAAGATGCGTTAGAAGCACACATACAGCAGGTTTCCGACAATGAAGGCCGCCGGCCGAATTGGCCGTGCGGTTAAAGGCGCTGCAGTCTGGAACCGCAAGATCGCTACGGTCGCAGGTTCGAATCCTGCCTCGGGCATGGATGTTTGTGATGTCCTTAGGTTAGTTAAGTTTATCTAGTTCTAAGTTCTAGGGGACTAATGACCTCAGCAGTTGAGTCCCATAGTGCTCAGAGCCATTTGAACCATTTGACAATGAAGGCCACTCTGTCGAAGCCTTCTCTACGCCTGTTGTCTCCATACAAGTACAGTGAATGCTGCGGGGTCAGATGTCAGCTGCTGCGCAGTACTAAGGCGGTAAGGTCGTGCCCTTACAGCCAGATAACGGTGCTCTCTTTCTGATGTCGCACGTGGTCGGCCCTGCCCTGATTTTCGGGACACAGTTTCATTCTCTATAAACTGTCGCCAAATCCGAGAAACGACAGAATGATTCACGTTAAGCCATCGGGCCACCTTTTTCCAAAGCTGTTTCGCAGAGGAAGACCGCACTGCAGTTCCTTCTCTAAATCCTCGCACAAACGAAAAAATGGTTGACATCGAAATAAGTGTCCAAGGAATAGAAAAGCAACTGGAATCACTCAACAGAGGAAAGTCCACTGGACCTGACGGGATTCCAATTCGATTCTACACAGAGTACGCGAAAGAACTTGCCCCCCTTCTAACAGCCGTGTACCGCAAGTCTCTAGAGGAACGGAGGGTTCCAAGTGATTGTAAAAGAGCACAAAAAGAGCACAGGTAGTCCCAGTCTTCAAGAAGGGTCGTCGAGCAGATGCGCAAAACTATAAACCTATATCTCTGACGTCGATCTGTTGCAGAATTTTAGAACATGTTTTTTGCTCGAGTATCATGTCGTTTTTGGAAACCCAGAATCTACTATGTAGGAATCAACATGGATTCCGGAAACAACGATTGTGTGAGATCCAACTCGCTTTATTTGTTCATGAGACCCAGAAAATATTAGATACAGGCTCCCAGGTAGATGCTATTTTTCTTGACTTCCGGAAGGCGTTCGATACAGTTCCGCACTGTCGCCTGATAAACAAAGTAAGAGCCTACGGAATATCACACCAGCTGTGTGGCTGGATTGAAGAGTTTTTAGCAAACAGAACACAGCATGTTGTTATCAATGGAGAGACGTCTACAGACGTTAAAGTAACCTCCGGCGTGCCACAGGGGAGTGTTATGGGACCATTGCTTTTCACAATATATATAAATGACCTAGTAGATAGTGCCGGAAGTTCCATGCGGCTTTTCGCGGATGATGCTGTAGTATACAGAGAAGTTGCAGCATTAGAAAATTGTAGCGAAATGCAGAAAGATCTGCAGCGGATAGGCACTTGGTGCAGGGAGTGGCAACTGTCCCTTAACATAGACAAATGTAATGTATTGCGAATACATAGAAAGAAGGATCCTTTATTGTATGATTATATGATAACGGAACAAACACTGGTAGCAGTTACTTCTGTAAAATATCTGGGAGTATGCGTGCGGAACGATTTGAAGTGGAATGATCATATAAAATTAATTGTTGGTAAGGCGGGTACCAGGTTGAGATTCATTGGGAGAGTCCTTAGAAAATGTAGTCTATCAACAAAGGAGGTGGCTTACAAAACACTCGTTCGACCTATACTTGAGTATTGCTCATCAGTGTGGGATCCGTACCAGATCGGGTTGACGGAGGAGATAGAGAAGATCCAAAGAAGAGCGGCGCGTTTCGTCACAGGGTTATTTGGTAACCGTGATAGCGTTACGGAGATGTTTAATAAACTCAAGTGGCAGACTCTGCAAGAGAGGCGCTCTGCATCGCGGTGTAGCTTGCTCGCCAGGTTTCGAGAGGGTGCTTTTCTGGATGAGGTATCGAATATATTGCCTCCCCCTACTTATACCTCCCGAGGAGATCACGAATGTAAAATTAGAGGGATTAGAGCGCGCACGGAGGCTTTCAGACAGTCGTTCTTGCCGCGAACCATACGCTACTGGAACAGGAAAGGGAGGTAATGACAGTGGCACGTAAAGTGCCCTCCGCCACACACCGTTGGGTGGCTAGCGGAGTATAAATGTAGATGTAGATGTAGATTCGTCCTATGGCCCTGTGCCATACTGCACCGTCGGCAACAGTGTGCACGGGATAGCGATTGTGGATGTGGGGCTACCCGGCAAACACTGCTCCGTTTGATAGGTGCCCTGACGCCATTGTTAACGTGGTTTTCCGTTCAGCGAAATGCCATCTTACATGCAGAATACGATCATGCGGACATCTGTTGACAGTACAGTACGGGGAAATAGCGGCTTGTTGCTTTAATTTTGGACACCAGTGTTGACAGCAATTTAGAGATTTATATAAAAACAAATTCACAAACAACGGAGCTCATTCCCCATGCTACACAAAACTGGTCAGAACACTGCTGAAGAAACAACGAAAAAAGCATGCCAAATTTAAACAAACGCAAAATCCCCATGTCTTCCGATATTTTACAGAAGGTCGATACTTAACGCAGACTTCAGTGCGAGATGCTTCTAACAGTTTCCACAACCAGACTTTGTCACGAACCCTGGCAGAAAACCTAAAGAGATTCTGTCTGTATGTAAAGTACGCTAGCGGCAAGACACAATCAATGCCTTCTCTGTGCGATAGCAATGGAAATACTATCGCTAACGATGCTGCTAAAACAGCGTTACTAAACACAGCCTTCCGAATTTCCATCACCAAAGAAGACGAAGTGAATATTCCAGGATTCAAATCAAGAAGAGCTCCCAACAACAGTAACTTACAACTAGATGTCCTCGGAATACTGAAGCATCTCAAATCCCTTAATAAAAGCATGTCTCCCGGTTCTGACCGTTTGCCAATTAGGTTCTTTTCAGAGTATGATGGTGTAATAGCGCCATACTTCGTAATCATATACAACTGCTCCCTCGACGTAAGATCCGTATCCAAAGATTGGAAAGCTGTATCATTAACGTCGATATGCAGCAGGATTTCGCACATTACAAAATACCTCTAACAGAACGGTCTGTTTGCACATACTCAACACGGATTTAGAAAACACCGTTCTTGTGAGAAGCTTTTCACTCACACGAAGTGTTGAGTGCTATTAACAAGGAATGTCAAATTTATTCCGTATTTCTACATTTCCAGAAGGGTTTTGACACTGTACATCACATGCGGCTTGTAATAAAACTGCGTGCTTATGGAATATCGTCTCAGTTCGTGATTTCCTTTCAAGGTCACAGTTAGTAGTAAGCAACGGAAAGTCATCGAGTAAAACAGCAGGGATTTCTGGTGTTCCCCAAAGCAGTGTTATAGAGCCTTTGCTGTTCGTTATCTATATAAACGATGCAGGAGACAATCTGAGCAGCCGTCTTAGATTGTTTGCAGATCATGTTGACGTCTATCGTCTAAAGAAAGTCATCAAAAAATCAAAACTAATTGCGAAACGATTTAGAAAGGATATTTGAATAGTGCGAAAATTGGAAATTAATCCACATTATGAAAAGTGTGAAGTCATACACATGAGTGTTAAAAAGAATCCGTTAAACTTCGGTTACACAATAAATCAATCAAATCTAAAGGATGTAAATTCAGATAAATACCTAGGAATTACAATTACGATCAACTTGAACTGGAAATACAACATAGAAAATGGTGTGAGGAAGCCGAATCAGAAACTGCATTTTATTGGCAGAACACTTTTGGAGTACTGCTGCTCTGCTGCTCGGTGTTGGAGCCTTACCAGATGGGATTAAACGAGCCCATCGAAAAACTCGAAGAAGGGCAGTGCGTTTTGTATTATCGAGAAATAAGGAGAGAGTGTCACAGAAATGATACATGATTTGGGGTTGCCATCATTAAAACAAAGGCGAGTCTGGTTGCGGCGGGATCTTTGCTCGAAATTTCGATCACCCTACGTAGCAAGAGAAGTTAATTATACTAAAATAAGAGAGGTCGCACGAAAAGATATAGGTGTTCGTATTTTCCTCGCGCTGTTCGAGAGTGTAGAAGAAGAGAATTATTGAGAAGGTTGTTCAGCGAATCCTCAGCCAGGCACTTAAGTATGCTTTGCAGAGTAGCAATGCTGATGTTGATAAAGATGTAAATGTAGATGTAGATAGAGTTCCTAGTAACTGTGGAGTGCTGTTAACTTTCTATTCAATAGTTGCTGTTCTGTCACATAGCTTTCTAACAAAGTTTGTTGATAAGAATAAACAGTTTCTGTGGGGTGACTTTATTGTTTTATAAATTTGAAATTTACGTAACTCGTGGATTGTGGTTCTTGTAAATAAGCTATTTTGTAAATGTCAAATAAGGACTCTCACATTTTGGTGCCATATTATCTTCGACCCCCTTCCCCATGAACCATTGACCTTGCCGTTGCTGGGGAGGCTTGCGTGCCTCAGCGATAGAGATGGCCGTACCGTAGGTGCAACCACAACGGAGAGGTATCTGTTGAGAGGCCAGACAAACATGTGGTTCCTGAAGAGGGGCAGCAGCCTTTTCAGTAGTTGCAGGGGCAACAGTCTGGATGATTGACTGATCTGGCCTTGTAACATTAACCAAAACGGCCTTGCTGTTGTGGTACTGCGAACGGCTGAAAGCAAGGGGAAACTAAAGCCGTAATTTTCCCGAGGGCATGCAGCTTTACTGTGTGGTTAAATGATGATGGCGTCCTCTTGGGTAAAATATAACCGGAGGTAAAATAGTCCCCCATTCGGATCTCCGGGCAGGGACTACTAAGGAGGAGGTCGTTATCAGGAGAAAGAAAACTGGCGTTCTACGGATCGGAGCGTGGAATGTCAGATCCCTTAATCGGGCAGGTAGGTTAGAAAATTTAAAAAGGGAAGTGGATAGGTTAAAGTTAGATATAGTGGGAATTAGTGAAGTTCGGTGGCAGGAGGAACAAGACCTTTGGTAAGGTGAATACAGGTTCATAAATACAAAATCAAATAGGGGTAATGCAAGAGTAGGTTTAATAATGAATAAAAAATAGGAGTGCGGGTTAGCTACTACAAACAGCATAGTGAACGCATTATTGTGGCCAAGATAGACAGGAAGCCCGCACCTACTACAGTTGTACAAGTTTATATGCCAACTAGCTCTGCAGATGATGAAGAAATTGATGAAATATATGATGAGACAAAAGAAATTGTTCACGTAGTGAAGGGAGACGAAAATTTAATAGTCATGAGTGACTGGAATTCGAGAGTAGGAAAAGGGAGAGAAGTAAACGTAGTAGGTGAATATGGATTGGGGGTAAGAAATGAAACCGTCAGGTAGAATTTTGCACAGAGCATCACTTAATCATAGCTAACACTTGGTTGAAGAATCATAAAAGGAGGTTGTATACCTGGAAGAATCCTGGAGATACTAAAAGGTATCAGATAGATTATATAATGGTAAGACAGAGATTTAGGAACCAGGTTTTAAATTGTAAGACATTTCCAGGGGCAGATGTGCATTCTGACCACAATCTATTGGTTATGAACTGCAGATTGAAACTGAAGAAACTGCAAAAAGGTGGGAATTTAAGGAGATGGGACCAGGATAAACTGAAAGAACCAGAGGTTGTAGAGAGTTTCAGGGAGAGCATAAGGGAACAATTGACAGGAATGGGGGAAAGAAATACAGTAGAAGACGAATGGGTAGCTCTGAGGGATGAAATAGTGAAGGCAGCAGAGGATCAAGTAGGAAAAAAGACGAGGGCTAGTAGAAATCCTTGGGTAACAGAAGAAATATTGAATTTAATTGATGAAAGGAGAAAATATAAGAATGCAGTAAATGAAGCAGGCAAAAAGGAATACAAACGTCTCAAAAATGAGATCGAAACGAAGTGCAAAATGGCTAAGCAGGCGTGGCTAGAGGACAAATGTAAGGATGTGGAGGCTTATCTCACTAAGGGTAAGATAGATACAGCCTACAGGAAAATTAAAGAGACCTTTGGAGAGAAGAGAACCACTTGTATGAATATCAAGAGCTCAGATGGAAACCCAGTTCTAAGGAAAGAGGGGAAAACACAAAGTTGGAAGGAGTATATAGAGGGTCTATACAAGGGCGATGTACTTGAGGACAATATTATGGAAATGGAAGAGGATGTAGATGAAGATGAAATGGGAGATACGATACTGCGTGAAGAGTCCGACAGAGCACTGAAAGATCTGAATCGAAACATGGCCCCGGGAGTAGACAACAATCCATTAGAACTACTGATGGCCTTGGGAGAGCCAGTCATGACAAAACTCTACCATCTAGTGAGCAAGATGTATGAGACAGGCGAAATACCCTCAGACTTCAAGAAGAATATAATAATTCCAATCCCAAAGAAAGTAGGTGTTGACAGATGTGAAAGTTACCGAACTATCAGTTTAATAGGTCACAGCTGCAAAATACTAACGCGAATTCTTTACAGACTAATGGAAAAACTGGTAGAAGCCGACCTCGGGGAAGATCAGTTTGGATTCCGTAGAAATATTAGAACACGTGAGGCAATACTGACCTTACGACTTATCTTAGAAGAAAAATTAAGGAAAGGCAAACCTACGTTTCTAGCATTTGCAGACTTAGAGAAAGCTTTTGACAATGTTGACTGGAATACTCTCCTTCAAACTCTAAAGGTGGCAGGGGTAAAAGATGGGGAGCGAAAGGTTATTTATGGTTGGGAAGGGAGTGAGACAGGGTTGTAGCCTGTCCCCGATGTTATTCAACCTGTATATTGAGCAAGCAGTAAAGGAAACAAAAGAAAAGTTCGGAGTAGGTATTAAAATCTACGGAGAGGAATCAAAAACTTTGAGGTTCGCCGATGACATTGTAATTCTGTCAGAGACAGTAAAGGACTTGGAAGAGCAGTTGAACGGAATGGACTGTGTCTTGAAAGGAGGATATAAGATGAACATCAACAGAAGCAATACGACGATAATGGAATGTAGTCGAATTACGTCGGGTGATGCTGAGGGAATTAGATCAGGAAATGAGACAATTAAAGCAGTGAAGGAGTTTCGCTATTTGGAGAGAAAAATAACTGATGATGGTCGAAGTAGTGAAGATATAAAATGTAGACTGGCAATGGCAAGGAAAGCGTTCCTGAAGAAGAGAAATTTGTTAACATCGAGTATAGATTTAAGTGTCAGGAACTCGTTTGTGAAAGTATTTGTATGGAGTGTAGACATGTATGGAAGTGAAACATGGACGTTAATAGTTTGGACAAGAAGAGAATAGAAGCTTTCGAAATGTGGTGCTACAGAAGAAGCTGAAGATTAGATGGGTAGATCACATAACTAATGAGGAGGTATTAAATAGAATTGGGGAGAAGAGAAGTTTGTGGCACAACTTGAAGAAACTACCGGTTGGTAGGACATGTTCTGAGGCATCAAGGGATCACAAATTTAGCATTGGAGGGCAGCGTGGAGGGTAAAAATCGTAGAGGGAGACCAAGAGATGAATACACTAAGCAGATTCAGAAGGATGTAGGTTGCAGTAATTGGTTCAAATGGCTCTGAGAACTATGGGACTTAATATCTGAGGTCATCAGTCCCCTACAACTTAGAACTACTTAAACCTAACTAATCTAAGGACATCACACACATCCCTGCCCTAGGCAGGATTCGAATCTGCGACCGTAGCAGTCGCCCGGTTCCGGACTGAAGCGCCTAGAACCGCTCGGCCATCACGGCCAGCGGTTGCAGTAATTACTGGGAAATGATGAAGCTTGCACAGGATAGAGTAGCATAGAGAGCTGCATCAAACCAGTCTCAGGACTGAAGACCACAACAACAACAACATTAACTTCGAATTGCTACTAATACGGTCGATATATGGCAAACTGTAACTTGACATTTGATGTGATCAGTTATCACAGCTACTGTAGAATGGTGTTCACTACGCTTGATTGACAAAAGTGTTATCAAAATATCCAGTACAGACAAGAGACGAGTGAACTTTCAAAAACAGTGGGAAAATGTGGAAGATGGAGCGAAACTGTGAGGAAAGCATGGGTTTCTTGAAAAGGACCTGTGTGTACTTACCCAATTCTTGCGAAGTCCGTCCACAGTTTAGTCATGATTTTAACCATCTGAATGTCGTTCTCGGGCCTCTCGCCAATTATTGGAAGGTATGTGTTGTTTGAAAGTAAGTATAACAAGTCTTCTCCATGACAAATACCTGTAACATAATGTAAAATTCCATGGTAAAAAAAAATAAGAAGAAACAGAAAGTACTAGTATTCAGTTAGGCACCAGTTTTCTTATTACGTTGTATTCTTCAATACAAGGACAACAGATAACCTCGAACAGCAGGCCCGTGATATACGGGGTGATCAAACAGTCAGTATAAATTTGAAAACTTATTAAACCACGGAATAATGTAGATAGAGAGGTAAAAATTGATACACATGCTTGGAATGACGTGTGGTTTTATTAGAAGGGAAAAAAAGTTCACAAAATGTCCGACAAATGGCGCTGGACAGCAAAACGTCAGTGACTGCGCATGACAATCGTGTATAAAAGGAGCTGTAATGAGAGAGAGAATCAGATGCGCCAGCGGGTCGGAGCATGTTGACGTTACCTGAAAAGGCGCTTTTAGTGAAGCTGTACTATCAGAACGGGGAATGTGCTAGTTCAGCGTTACGATCGTATCGCCATAGGAAGGGATTCTAACGGGTTAAAGTCCGTTGACAAATGCAGCCGTGGCGAGAATGATTTCGAAGTTCGAAACCACGGGTTGTTTAGACGATAGGCCCCTTTAGTGGCCGACCGAGCACAAGGCGTAATGCTGCTGAGACAGTTCAGGAAGAGATGGAGACTGTAGCGGGTTCGTCTATGCACTGGGAAGTCAGCGCTCGAACAGTCGCACGTCACACCGGCATTCCGTACACTACTGTTTGGTTGGCACTGAGGCGTACCCTCCGATAGTATACGTACAAAATCCATCGGCATCATGAACTGTTACATGGAGATTTAGTAAAGCAAAGGGCATTTGCGGTGTGGGCGTTTCAAAGATGGCGGAAGATGTCGATTGATTGAGTAACGTGTTGTGGACCGACGAAGCTCATTTCACGCTCCGAGGGTCTGTCAACGCCCACAACTGCAGAATTTGGGCTACCGAAAATCCTATAACTGTCGTGGAAACTCCATTGAACGACGAGAAAGTCACGGTATGGGTTGGATTTACCACATCTGCAGTTATCGGGCCTTTTTTCTTCGAGGAAATGCGTGATTCTGGTTTTGTAACTGCTACCGTGACGGGTGAGAGGTACGCCGATATGTTACAGAATCGCATCATCCCCAGCCTGGCTGATAAACACCTGCTGGAACGTACGATGTTAATGCAGGATGGCGCTCCACCCCATATTGCTAAACGCGTGGAAGATCTCTTGGACGCGTCGTTTGGTAATGATCGTGTGCTCAGCCGCCACTTTCGTCATGCTTGGCCTCCCAGGTCCCCAGACCTCAGTCCGTGCGATTATTGGCTTTGGGGTTACCTGAAGTCGCAAGTGTATCGTGATCGACCGACATCTCTAGGGATGCTGAAAGTCAACATCCGACGCCAATGCCTCACCATAACTCCGGACATGCTTTACAGTGCTGTTCACAACATTATTCCTCGACTACAGCTATTGCTGAGAAATGATGGTGGACATATTGAGCATTTCCTGTAAAGAACATAATGTTTGCTTTGTCTTACTTTGTTATGCTAATTATTGCTATTCTGATCAGATGAAGCGCCATCTGTCGGACATTTTTTGAACTTTCGTATTTCTTCGGTTCTAATAAAACCCCATGTCATTCCAAGCATGTGTGTCAATTTGTACCTCTCTATCTACATTATTCCGTGATTTATTCAGTTTTCAAATTTATACTAAGTTTTTGATCACCCGGTATGTAATGAAAACTGCGGATAACGATCTCGATTCTTACACATCACGTTGCTTGTGGAAAGACATAGTTCTGATTTTAATCACTCTGGCTGTGGCACCGTACTAACTCATTTTCTTCATGTTTTATTTGTGATACAGTACACAGAAGTAGGCAGAACTGCTGTAACAGAGGCGTCTTCCAGTTATTTGACAATGCTAGCAAAAGTCGCAAGACATGTTTTGTAGTAAACCACTTGCTGCCCGTACATTTCCTACTGTCTTGTAGCCTCACTAGCCAGTATTTGTGCAAAAGTAATAACAAGTAGTGAGAAAGCTGCCGTGAAGAATTGTGTTAGCAGCCGCAGCCAGCAGCTGCAGTGTGGCGCCATGTGCGTCAGAATAAACATGTCTCTGTCACCACACCAGGACAAGCGTCGGGTGTTGGGTAACGTGACTAGGGGCCTGTTTTAGTGAAACAGATGCGCCCTGGAGCGATGTAAGTATCTCTGGATTTTGCGGCAGGAGCATTCACGTCGCTGGAGAACAGCAGCACCTCCACGACGTGACACGCCTGACAGTGAGACGACTGGGCATCGGCAGCAAAAGCCGTCGGTTCGAGACCGGGCTGCGACTGAGTTCCTGCAAGGACTTAGAAGGAAACATTCCCAAGTGTCAATAAGCGACCTTGATGAAACTTTGCGGGTGTGTTAAGGGAGCAAAATAGTGCACTACGCATTTATTTGTTTGGGCCCATTCTCACTTTTAAGGTGAAAAACCCACCCCGAAAGGTAATTTGGCATTTTGGTTTAGAGGGAATATTTTCGAGACGATGATACGTAAAAAAAGTTTATGATATGAAGGTCGATATGTAATTAACGTTTGGTATTAATTTCAAATTTTGCAAAATATCTCACAACCGTTAACTAATTTTGAAAAAAACTTTTTTTACTATATAAATTAAGAAAACCACTTACATCCCTGCGTATTAAAACTTTTTTCAGAAATACTATTTCTGAAAATCAGGCTGTACGGAATGTGGTGTCAGAGCATTTCCTACATAGCTAATTGAGTTTTCTAAACATTCATTACAGTTCTAATTATTTATTTTACATATAATTGTTTTACGCTTTAAATCGTTATTTTACGTTCTGAATTCATGAATTTCTTTTGTTTACCGTTTCACATACTTGTACTTTATTAATTGAAAATAATACGTAAGTCATTACTATGATAGAAAATACGTAGACTAATAATAATCTGAAAGGAAATGCTTAGAACATAACTTTTTTTTTATATTTAGCACACAAAATGAATGAAATTTCTTCACGTAATATACACGATGGAGAAGACGCTATAAAACGAAATTCAGTAGGATTTCAAATGGTCACGAGTGCACGAGTGATCCTCTAAATATCCTTACTTGTATTATCAGGAGTATTCCAGTACAATGGTGAGCCTTGACGAAGGAAACTGGTCATGTATTAATGATTACAGGCTGCTTATATTGTTTCTGAAGTGGAGATTGACATCATAGTCATTCAGCATAACACGATCCGAAAATCTTCTCATGAAGTTCCTCCAACATCGAAAGCTATATACATCCGCGGTTGTACCTGCGCCGTCGAGCAGCCACTCAGGGAGAGTAGTTCAGTAACTGAAGCACTGTTATAGTGTTATGGTTAAGTGTTCTCATGATTTGATTGTGTTCCGCGCAGAGCAAGGAATAGTGTTCAGTATTTAAGCACGTAAGATAGTCAGAAGTTAGGATAGTGGTATTTATGAGTGTGTAACTCATAAGAGATAATCATGTCGTGGTTAGACCAACAGGAGCACAATTCTCGATACAGCTAGCGGCTGCTACAGAGGAGGTATTGAGAATTTTATGAGGCGAAGTGGATAAGTTGTCAGCGAAGGTGGCAGAGCGTTCTATGAGATCTGAAGCACTTGATGCTGAAGTGAAGGAAATAGCTTAATACAAAACTCCCGAGTGTAGGGAGAAGATGCAGGACAGTACGAACAAAGAACAAACCTCGGGGTATGAGGAATGTGTTGACTATGGAGAGGATGAAAAGACGGAAAAGGAAGGGAGCAGAGAGGAGGAGAAAAAGGGAACCGAAAGGCAGAGGAACAAGCTTGTGGGTAGTTTGCCTGTTCCTTCAGAGAGATCCCCTGCCTTTAATGTATTCGAAATTTTCGGTCCTCGGAAAATTAAATTAGTTGTAGATGTTGACGAATTACACGTTCCTTAGGCTTTATGTAAGGTGCAGGATAATGTTGGTGTTAAGCTAGAATAAGTAATGTAGAAGTACTATCTCAGATATGCAGCGGAATTGTGGAGTCTGAGGTAGCAGAAATGAGTGTAGGCTATATCGAAGTGACTACATATGGGGATGCCAACACGAGTGATCGCTATCGCTGAAGAAGCAGTAGTTTGCCACTAAGACGTCACGACCGCGGCCTACAGAGGCCACTGAAACCCCCACGGATCTGCCAACAGCACTGCGGGCATCCTAGGCAGCATCCTCGCACCAGGAGGGAAGCCGCTGCCTGTACGTGACTGCTAGCCAAGGACAACAGAATGAGACGTGTTGTGCCTCACAGAGTCATGTCTAGGCATGTACCCTGATTGAATAAAAGCCTTCTTTATTGTCAGCTGTGCTTCCACTAGGCCCTGCGGTCTGCCACCAACACAGCTCATGCCTCCGAGTGCAACTGCGGTCTTGTCTGTTCCTGCAATGAGTGCCGTCTACTCAAAACCTGTTGTCACCAAAGAGGTTCTTACTGTCTGTGCATACGCTGCGTTTAACCAATTACAATGCAAAATGACTGGTTTCAATGGAGAATCCTCTTGCTATGAATGTTACTCATTTACGGTACCACTTTCATTCATATGTGTTTTACATAATCGATAACTACTTCACTGATACAAATGTACAGTATCAGATTTTCGTCTAGAGGGACAATATACTGAAGGCAGAGCAGACTGGGGAAATTTTAAATTGTATTTGTTTCTCGAGTAATAAAAAAGCAGTGGCTTCAGCGTTTATGACAACAACAGTATGTGCTTGGCGTCTTATTGTGTTTTGTCTGTAAAAAATATTTTAAGCTTTAAACGATAATTTTGTGATTGTAATCTCCTGTACTTAACATCCTATACTCCTATATCTTTATAAATACATACTCTGCACCAACACTGATACTATCTGAAGTCTTGACTAACATTCGTAAACAGTAATGTTCCACTTTTATGTAGGGCATACTGATTAAGAGGATAACTGGTCGAAAACACTTTAGGTATCCTATGCGTATAGAAATGATGCAGAAAACATTAGCTGTGTCTGCCCCACTATACCATAGGAGAACGTTGTATGTGTCCATGAAATTTGTTGTTTTTTACACTTCTGTACTGTGCATATAACAGCAGGTAATTAGTGATGACTGAATTTTAGGTTTGTATAAAAACATTCTAGTAGTTGGTCTACGGATGTTGTAACGTTAGAAAGTTTAAATTAACCAAAAGTGAAAAAGTCCAACAATCGATGTTACAACGAGTGGTCAGGGAACAATTTACAAACACCTAGTGTAAAGTGGCTGTTCTACATTTACATCTACATCTACATTTAAACTCCGCAAGCTACCCAACGGTGTGTGGCGGAGGGCACTTTACGTGCCACTGCCATTACCTCCCTTTCCTGTTCCAGTCGCGTACGGTTCGCAGGAAGAACGACTGCCAGAAAGCCTCCGTGCACGCTCGAATCTCTCTTATTTTACATTCGTGATCTCCTGGGGAGTTATAAATAGGGGGAAGTAATATATTCGACACCTCATCCAGAAACGCACCCTCTCGAAACCTGGACAGCAAACTACACCGCCATGCAGAGCGCCTCTCTTGCAGAGTCTGCCACTTGAGTTTGCTAAACATCTCCTTAACACTATCACGCTTACCAAATATCCCCGTGACGAAACGCGCCTCTGTTCTTTGGACCTTCTCTATCTCCTCTGTCAACCCGACCTGGTACGGATCTCACACTAATGAGCAATACTCAAGTATAGGTCGAACGAGTGTTTTCCAAGCCGTCTCCTTCGTTGATGGACTACATTTTCTAAGGACTCTCCCAGTGAATCTCAACCTGGCACCCGCCTTACCAACAATTAATTTTATATGATCATTCCATTTCAAATCGTTCCGTACGCATACTCCCAGATATTTTACAGAAGTAACTGCTACCAGTGTTTGTTCCGCTATCATATAATCACACAATAAAGGATCCTTCTTTCTATGTATTAGAAATACATTACATTTGTCTATGTTAAGGGTCCGTTTCCACTCCCTGCACCAAGTGCCTATCCACTGCAGATCTTCCTACATTTCGGTGTAATTTTCTAATGCTGCAACTTCTCTGTATACTACAGCATCATCCGCGAAAAGCCGCATGGAATTACCGACACTATCTACTAGGTCATTTGTATATATTGTGAAAAGCAATGGTCCCATAACACTCCCCTGTGGCACGCCAGAGGTTACTTTAACGTCTGTAGACGTCTCTCCATTGATAACAACATGCTGTGTTCTGTTTGCTGAAAACTCTTCAATCCAGCCACACAGCTTGTCTGATATTCCGTAGGCTCTTATTTTGTTTATCAGGCGACAGTGCGGAACTGTATCGAAGGCCATCCGGAAGTCAAGGAAAATGGCATCTACCTGGGAGCCTGTATCTAATATTTTTTTGGGCCTCATGAACAAATAAAGCGAACGATCGCTGTTTCCGGAATCCATGCTGATTCCTACAGAGTAGATTCTGGGTTTACAGAAATGACATGATACGCGAGCAAAAAACACGTTCTAAGATTCTACAACAGATCGATGTCAGAGATATAGGCCAATAGTTTTGCGCATCTGCTCGACGACCCTTCTTGAAAACTGGAATACCTGTTCTCTTTTCCAATCATTTGGAACCTTCCGTTCCTCTAGAGACTTGCAGTACTCGGCTTTTAGAAGCGGTGGGGGGGGGGGGGGGGGGCAAGTTCTTTCGCGTACTCTGTGTAGAATCGAATTGGTATCCCGTCAGGTCCAGTGGACTTTCCTCTGTTGAGTGATTCCAGTTGCTTTTCTATTCCTTGGACACTTATTTCGATGTCAGCCATTTTTTCGTTTGTGCGAGGATTTAGAGAAGGAACTGCAGTGCGGTCTTCCTCTGTGAAACAGCTTTGGTAAAAGGTGTTGAGTATTTCAGCATTACTCGTGTCACCCTCTGTTTCAATGCCATTATCATCCCAGAGTGTCTGGATATGCTGTTTCGATCCACTTAATGATTTAACGTAAGACCAGAACTTCCTAGGATATTTTGTCAAGTCGGTACATAGAATTTTACTTTCGAATTCACTTATCGCTTCACGCATAGCCCTCCTTACGCTAACTTTGACTGTTACGATATTTGAAGGCATAATTCTCCCAGACAACACTAATTCATCGACATATCTGTCAAAGGGAGGCGCAGCACTCAAGACAAACAAAATTCCGTCATCTATTTACACTGTGTTCCGAAGAAACGTCTTTTCTGTAGCGTGAAGTGTCTTAAGAAGCTACTTATTTGAAGTCGGATCTGAGCCTTTCTCATAAATTAATGTAACCCTAATTTTACTGTGCTGAATGATATTTTTTTTGCTGTGCATACTTCAAAACTTTTAGTGATAACATACATTATTGGGAAATAAGAAAAATGTCGGGGTACTCTTTCTGCCTGTTTGGTGCACGAATCCTGACACTTTGGAAAGCAACTAAAATTGTCATTTCCCTTGTAATGTGAATCTATACAGAAAAGAAATTGATTTCATTTTAAATTAAGTACATTTTATGTTAAATGCATTTTCAACATTAATTTACATTCTTCTAAACAAGTACCTTCACGATCATTAGTATAAAGAATAGATTAATTAAACATAAGACACATCATTTGTTATTTTTCTTCAACAGTTAAAGGTTCTGCTTTATCTTCTTACCTAAATCTTTTATTCCAAACACATGATGCATCCGCAGGTTCCCTTTATATGAAAATAAGTAATAATAGACCGGAGCTGTGTCTTTGTACTTCCTAATAGCTTCATCTGTGTTCCAGACAAAGAAGGCATCCGAAAATAACTGAAAAAGAAAACAATGAAAATTTTAGTGGCAGCAATCACTAAATATTTGAATAGCCTTCAAATTATGTCTTCTATTTATTTGTTACTTATTGTGTTATGAAATACCTCTGTTAACATGGAACGTATCACAGAATTCTCTTTGACATACCGTTGAGTGACATTACTTCCAATGAAAGGGAACGTAATGAAACATATTCAATGAAGATATTCAAGACATTACTAAGTCGATAGAAGAAAAATATGTGTAATCTACTACAAGCACTGCGCAATTCGCACTAAAATGCTATACAGCTTGTATTTTGCTCCCTTATGGCATCGTATTGCACGTCACAGCACTCTGTTATATAACTACACTGAAATACGTGTTGTCTTACTTGAAAATTCTACTTAGAATACTCGAACAATACACTTCATGTCCGATCAAATAATTAAAATTAAACAGACACAAGTCTCGTTACAGCTGGCTAAGCACAAGAGCATGCATCTGCATGTTTCTGTGCATTCTGGCAAGTGGCCGATTTTCTGGCATGTAATGAGACTGTCACTGAACAGAGCAGTTGCACCGTATTGATCATTGCTCAGTTAGGTGGTGCAGGGGGGGGGGGGGGGGCTTGTGATGTAATCTTCCGAGCAAACCTTACATACGTTCCCCAAGGGGTGACTCTGAAGATAGCACGGACAAATTTTGTCAGACAATGAAGCCAAAGTTTGCTTCATAACATTCTGGACATTAAGGAAGCGACTGGACAGTTCACAGTGGAGACAGGAAACTAATACATCAAGAAGTCCGAGATAGGTTCGAAATAAAACAGAAAACCCGTAATACGTGCATCCAAAGTCATATGCTCAGGTGAGTATGTTGATGATCTCCGCAAACTGGATTGTTATTGCAAAGTCACCTGAGAGAGATGCTTTATATTTGTGCATATCCAAATACATCAGTGGGTAACCGTAGTAATAATGACTTTGCGAACCAATTCCTGCCCTGATACAGCTAACAGGAGTGTAGCTGGGAACATGTACAGTATAAATACAGTGCCAGTATTACGATTTTCGGCTCTTTCGCATTACAGGAAGTCAATATTAATGATTATTAATGTTTAAAAAGCTATCATTGTCCTTCCTGGATTGAGTACCACTATGTTGGATTGAATGCGCAGTGTCCAGAGACGGAAAGTGCGTTATCGCCACGTGCAATGGCTAAACATGGCGGCACAGTCGTATTCCTGGTTTTGAGCACAATTACACGCACGTCCTGCTTTTGTATTATCAGCGGCTGCCTCAAGTCTGAGGCATTCCTGTTTCTTCTGCATTAACACAGTTCACTTAAGTAATTACTCAAAGACATCACCAATCGACAAAAACTTATCCTAATACACTTCGTTCATTGGAATCTTTGCTTCATGAAATCACTCCTACTTTTGTATCACGTACAAAATACACTGAAGTGACAAAAGTCATGGGATACCTCCTAATATCGTGTCGGACCTAATTTTGCACTGGGTAGTGCAGCAAATCGACGTGACACGCACTCAACAAGTCATTGGAAGTCCCCTGCAGAAATATTGCGTCATGCTGCCTCTAGAACCGTCCACGACTGCGAAAATGTTGGTGGTGCTGGATGTTGTGCACAAACTGAAACCTTGATTATGTCCCATGGATGTTCGATGGGATTCAAGTCTAATGATACGGGTGGTCAAATCATTCTTTCTACTTATTCAGAATGTTCTTCAAACCAATTGTATACAGTTGTGGCATGTTAACATGACATCCTTGTTGGGGAACGTGAAGTCCTTGAATGGCTGCAAATGGTCTCCATGTAGCTGATCATAACCATTTTCGGCCAATGATCCGTTCAGCTGGAACAGAGGACACAGTTCATTTCTTGTAAGCACAGCCCGCACCAGTGTAGAGCCACCACCCTTTTGCGTTGACAGACTGAGTCCATTCCTACGTGGGCTCTGCGCTACACTTGAACCCCACCATCAGGTCTTACCAACTCAAATCGGGGTTCACCTGACCAGGAAACCGTTTACCAGTAGTCTTGGGTCCAACTGATACGATCGTGAGTCCATGTGAGGCCCTGCAGACAATGTCGTGCTGTTAGCAAAGGCCTCGGTCGTCTGCTGTCATAGCCCACCGTTAACGCCAGATTTCGCCGTACTGTGCTTACGTATATATTCGTCTTACGTGCCACATTGATTTATGCTGTTACTTCGCCCAGTGTTGCTTGTCTGTTAGAACTGACAACTATAAGTGAACCCTACTACTCTCGGTTGTTTACTGACGGACGTTGGCTACGGCACTGTCTGTGGTGAGAGGCAACCCTTCTACGTAAACGATGTAAGTATATAGCATCGTAAGAGCGGAACTGTCAAACTACCCTCACACCGTAATTAAAGTTTTATTTTCAATATATTACGTCATTTACTATCTTATTGAAACAGTTAGAGCTATAAAAGGGTTCACTAACGATGTAATATTGATGTCACTTCAGTCTAGACGTACTTGACAATCTACATCTACATCTACGTGGTTACTCTGATACTCACAATACAGTGCATGACAGAGGGTTCAATGAACCACCATCAAGCTCTCTCTCAACCGTTCTGCACTCGAACGGCATGCGGGAAAAACGAGTGCTTAAATTATTCTCTGCGAGACCTGATTTCCCTTATTTTGTCGCGATGATCATTTCTCCCTATGTAGGTCGGTGCCAACAGAATGTTTTCTCAGTCGGAGGAGAAAACTGGTGATTTAAATTTCATGAGAGGATCCCGTCGGAACGAAAAACGCCTTTGTTTTAATGATTGCCACTCCAATTCACGTATCATGTCTGTGGCACTCTGCCCCCTATTTCGTGATAATGCAAAACGAGCTGCCCTTCTTTGTACTTTTTCGATGTCATCCGTCAGACCCAATTGATGCGGATCCCACACCGCACAGCAGTACTCCAGAATAGGGCTGACGAGCGTAGTGTAAGCAGTCTCTTGAGTAGACCTGTTGCACCTTCCAACTGTTCTGCCCACGAATCTCAGTCTTTGGTTTGCTCTACCCATAACATTATCTAAATGATCGTTCCAATTTAGGTTATTTGTAATTCTAACCCCTAAGTATTCGGTCGAATTTACACAGATATGTGTGACTCACCGCGTAATCGAAACTCAGCGGATTTCTTTTAGTATTCATGTGAATAACTTCACACTTTTCTTTATTCAGGGTCAACTGCCACTTTTTGCACCATACAGATATCTTATCTAAATAGTTTTGCAATTCGTTTTGGTCATCTGATGACTTTACAACACGGTAAATGACAGCTTCATCTGCAAACAATGTAAGACGGCTACTCAGATTTTCTCCTATGTCGTTAATATAGATCAGGAACAATAGAGGGCCTATAACTCTTCCTTGGGGAACGCCGGATATTACTTCTGTTTTTCTCGACGACTTTCCGTCTATTACTGCGAATTGTGACCTTTCTGACTGGAAATCACGAGTCCAGTTGCACAACCGAGGCAATATTCCATAGGGACGCAGTTTGGTTAGAAGACGCTTATCAGGAACGGTGTCGAAAGCCTTCTGGAAATCTAAAAATGAGAAATCAATTTGACACCCCCTGTCGATAGTGCTCATTACTTCGTGAGTATGGAGAGATAGTTGTGTTTCACAAGAACGATATTTTCTGAATCTGTGCTGACTATGTGTCAATAAATCGTTTTCTTCGAGGTAATTCATAATGTTCGGAAACAGTATATGTAACACAACACTAATGCAAATCGATGTTAGTGATATAGGTCTGTAATTCAGCGGATTACTCCTACTTCCCTTTTTGAGTATTGGTGTGACTTGAGCAGTTCTCCAGTCTTTAGGTACGGATCTTTGTGTGAGCGAGCGGTCGTATATAACTGCTGAATATGAAGCTATTGCATCTGCATACTCTGAAAGAAACTTGACTGGTATACAATCTGGACCGGACGCCTTGCCTTTGTAAAGTGATTTAAGCAGCTTTGCTACACCGAGGATGTCTACTTCTACGTTTCTCATCTTGGCAGTTGTTCTTGATTGGAATTCAGGAATATTTACTTCGTCTTCTTTGGTGAAGGAGTGTCGGAAAACCGTGTTTTATAACTCTGCTTTAGTGGCACTGTCATCAGTGACTTCACCGTTGTTATCGCGCAGTGAAGGTATTGATTGCGTCTTGCCACTGGTGTGCTTCGTGTATCTCCTTGGGTTTTCTGCCTGATTTCGAGACAGAATTTCATTGTGGAAATTATTAAAAGCATCTCGTATTGAAGTACGCTCTATTATTCGATTTTCTGCTAAGCTTTTTCCAATCTTGTGGATTTTACGTTCCTTTAAATTTGGCATGCTTTTTTCGTTGCCTCCGCAACAGCGATCTGACCCGTTTTATTTACCATGGGGGAGCAGTACCATGAAGTATTAATCTGTGTGGTATATATCTCTGAACTGCCGTAGATACTATCTCTTTGAAATCATACCACATCTTTTCAATTCATACATGATCAGATCGGAAGGAGTGTAGACCGTCTCTTAGAAAGACGTTAAGAGCATTTTTTATCATTTATATCGTGTTCAGGAAGGGATTCGATACAGTTCCGCACTGCTACCTAATGTGAAACACACGAGCGTACAGTATATAAGATCAACAGCGTGACTGGATTGAAGAGTAACCAGAACACAGCATGTTGCTCTGAACGTAAAGAAGTCTTCGGACGTAAAGGTAACTTCTGGCGTGCCTCTGGGGATTGTTATAGGACCATTAATTTTCACAATATATAATATGTAAATGACCTAGTAGATGACGTCGGAAGTTCCATGAGGCTTTTCGCAGATGACGCAGTTGTATACAGAGTAGACAGCCAGAGTGAAACGCAAGAAGACCAGCAGAGGATCGAAGCTTGGTGCAGGGAGAGGCAACTGATCCTCGACATAAATAAATGTTACGTATTGCGAATACATTTACAGAAACACCCTTTATTGTATGATTATACGACTGTGGAACAATCACTAGAAGCAGTTTTTTTCATAAAGTACCTAGGAGTTTGCGTAGGAACAACATGAAATGGAACGACCACGTGAAATTAACCGCCATTAGGGCAGATGGCGGACTAAAGCTCATTGGAAGAACCCCAGGAAAGTCCATCAGCAAAGGAAGTGGATTACAAGACACGTCGTCGACGAATACGTAATGTTGCCTGTCACACGCAGTCGACGAATACGTAAATGTTGCCTGTCAGTATGGGATCCGTACCAGACAGGAGAGAGAGAGGAAATAGAGAGGATCCAAAGACGAGCGGCACGTTTCGTTACAGGTTCATTTAATTGTCACGCAAGCATTACAGAGATGAACAACCATTATACGGCGCGTGAGTGAGTGTGCGTGTGTGTGTGCGTGCGTGCGTGTGTGTTTGTGTGTGTGTGTGTGTGTGTGTGTGTGTGTGTGTGTTCTTTCGGACAAGGCATCCCAATGATCCCTTCAGTGCGGATGGATAATACGCTACATCTCTTAAAGGAATCTGCCATACGCTGCCAATAATAGGAATAACAGGTAGCAGCACTACGTCAGAATCGTGTGGTTAAGCTGGAAATTTGAGTCGCTCAGGGACCGTGGCAGAGGTGGTGGAGGTGAGCGTTCCCTAGAAACGGAATTTTTCAGGTTTAAGTCCCGGTCCAGCACTAATTTTCAACTTTCCCTATTGATACACATCAATGCCCAATGGCAACTAATGTCTCCATTTCGTTTCTATAACTCAGTGGCAGACGCTGTAAGAGTGGCGTTCTTCATCAAGGCGTAGTTTATTGCTACAGTCCCGAGAGCGTGCATTCCTACAAGAGTGAACCAATATTTTGTTTCATCCTACGTACATCTCGCGAAAAACCCATGAAGATAAAATCAGAGATTCGAGCCCACATGGAGGCTTACAGGCAATCGTACTTCCCGCGAACTATTCGTAACTGGAACAGGAAATGGGATATGTGACAGTGGTACAGGACACACCACAAGGTGATTTGCAGATTGTAGATATAGATTTAGAGGACATTAGTTGCGCATGGAAATTTTCTAAGGCTCGTCCGAAAATATGTTGCAGTTTCTGGGACGGAATGTCGTGCGTGATAGAAAATGACAACTGGATCGTCTCTAGAAACATCATAGAGTATTCAGGACGCTGGGAAATATGTAGCATGCGTAAAAATTGTCTGAAAACGCACTAGAAAAGATGGAAGCTGTAAGTAATGTAAATAATACCCTACCACAATACTAAATCACATTTTGTCGACTAAGGTTTTTACATCAGTTTTCAACATTTTTACCATCGATAACTGACATTGTATGTTCGTATATTACACTACAGCTTACACTTCAGTATTAGACGCATTTTGTAAATGAGGTATTTGACATAAACACGATAGCCTACGTAGTATTATGAACAGCGTTAATTAGGAGAAAAGTTATTATGATATTGTGTTGGGAAGGAAGATATTATGCATTAGATGTGCATCAACAACGGACATACACTATGTGATCAAAAGTATTCGGACACCTAGCTGAAAATGACTTTCAAGTTCGTGGCGCCCTCCATCGGTAATGCTGGAATTCAGTATGGTGTTGGCCTACCCTTAGCCTTGATGACAGCTTCCACTCTCGTAGGCAAACGTTCAATCTGGTGCTGGAAGGTTTCATGGGGAATGGCAGCCCATTCTTCACGGAGTACTGCACTGAGGAGAGGTATCGATGTCGGTCGGTAAGGTCTGACACGAACTCGGCGTTTCAAAAATCCCAAAGGTGATCTGTAGGGTTCAGGTCAGGACTCTGTGCAGGCCAGTCCATTACAGGGCTGTTATTGTCATGTAACCACTCCGCCACAGTCCGTGCGTTATGAACAGGAGCTCGATCGTGTTGAAACATGCAACTGCCATCCCCAACTGCTCTTCAACAGTGGGATGCAAGAAGGTGTTTAAAAAATCAATGTAGGCCTGTGCTGCGTTAGTGCCACGCAAAACAACAAGGGGTGCAAGCCCCCTCCATGGAAAACACGACCACACCATAATACCACCACCTCCGAATTTTACTGTTCACACGCTGGCAGATGACGTTCACTGGGCATTCATCATATCCATACCCTGCCATCGGATCGCCACATTGTGTACCGTGATTCGTCACTACGCACAACGTTTTTCCACTGTTCACTCGTCCAATGTTTACACAGACGAAGTTTCATTTGGAAACACTTATTAATTACTATAAACACTTCAGGACAGTTTTCGTTTGATGTTTACATACATTGACGGAAAAAAATCACAACACCAAAAAATTATTAATGTAGAGTAATGATATCTAGGGAATACATCTATCTAGGTAACATGTGTAAGTGATTAACTTCTCAGGATCTCAGGTTAATGTAAGCTTCAGATAAACCATTGCAAATGTGAAAAGCTGGTAGCCGGCCGCGGTGGTCTCGCGGTTCTAGGCGCGCAGTCCGGAACCGTGCGACTGCTACGGTCGCAGGTTCGAATCCTGCCTCGGGCATGGATGTATGTGATGTCCTTAGGTTAGTTAGGTTTAAGTAGTTCTAAGTTCTAGGGGACTTATGACCACAGCAGTTGAGTCCCATAGTGCTCAGAGCCATTTGAACCATTTGAAAAGCTGGTACATTAATAACAAGTGTAACCGTCATCACCGGCATCGAGGCGGAATCAGCTTTCATCGGAAAACGCAGCAGACCTCCACCCTACCCTCCAATGAACTCTCGTATGACACTACTGACGTGGCAAATGGCGGTGGTTTGGAGTCAGTGGAATGCAGGCTACAGGGCGTCTGGTTGAGTGCTGTCCTTGAAGTAACCGATTTGCAACAGTTCGTTGTGTCACCGTGTTGCCAAGTGTTGCTCAAATTGCTCTGCATTTGCAGTACGATGCACGAGATCCATACGCCGAGTACGATGGTCTTCCGCGGTAGTACTGCACGGCCGTCCGGAGCCCGGTCTTCTTGCCACTGTACGTTCTCTTGACCACGGCTGCCAGCCACCAAGTACAGTGACTACATTCCTCAAGTCTTTCTGTAATATCGCAAAAGGAACGTCTAAGTTCTCGCGACCAGTTACACGACCTCATTCAAACTCAGTGAGATGTTGATAATGTCCTCTTTGCCGCCTTAAAGGCAATCTTGACCAAAATCAACTCACGAAATCCAAACTCAAAGGTACACTACTGGCCATTAAAATTGCTACACCAAGAAGAAATGCAGACGATAAACGGGTATTCATTGGACGAATATATTATTCTAGAACTGATATGTGATTACATTTTCACGCAATTTGGGTGCATAGATCCTCAGAAATCAGTACCGAGAACAACCACCTCTGGCCGTAATAACGGCCTTGATACGACTGGGCATTGAGTCAAACAGAGCTTGGATGGGGTCTAAAGGTACAGCTGCCCATGCAGCTTCAACACGATACCACAGTTCATCACGAGTAGTGACTGGTGTATTGTGATGAGCCAGTTGCTCGGCCACCATTGACCAGACGTTTTCAGTTGGTGAGAGATCTGGAGAATGTGCTGGCCAGGGAAGCATTCGAACATTTTCTGTATCCAGAAAGGCCCGTACAAGACCTGCAACATGCGGTCGTGCATTATTCCGCTGAAATGTAGGGTTCCGCAGGGATCGAATGAAGGGTAGAGCCACGGGTCGTAACACATCTGAAATGTAACGTCCACTGTTCGAAGTGCCGTCAGTGCGAACAATAGGTGACCGAGACGTGTAGCCAATGGCACCCCATACCATCACGCCGGGTTATACGCCAGTATGGCGATTACGAATACACGCTTCGCTTCCAATGTGCGTTCACCGCGATGTCGCCAAACACGGATGCGACCATCATGATGTTGTAAACAGAACCTGGATTCATATGAAAAAATGACGATTTGCCATTCGTGCACCCAGGTTCGTCGTTGAGTACACCATCGCAGGCGCGCCTGTCTGTGATGCAGCGTCAAGGGTAACCGCCGCCATGGTCTCCCAGCTGATAGTCCATGCTGCTGCAAACGTCGTCGAACTGTTCATGCAGATGGTTGTTGTCTTGAAAACGTCCCCATCTGTTGACTCAGATCCGTTACAGCCATGCGGATAAGATGCCTGTCGTCTCGACTGCTAGTAACACGGGGCCGATGGGGTTAGCACGGCGTTCCATACTACCCTCCTGAACCCACCGATTCCATATTCTGCTAACAGTCATTGGATCTCGACCAACGCGAGCAACAATGTCGCGATACGATAAACCGCAATCGCGATAGGCTACAATCCGACCTTTATCAAAGTCGGAAACGTGATGGTACGCATTTCTCCTCCTTACACGAGTTACCACAACAACGTTTTTACCAGGCAACGCCGGTCAACTGCTGTTTGTGTATTTGGAATCGGCTGGAATCTTTCCTCATGTCAGCACGTTGTTGGTGTCGCCACCGGCGCCAACCTTGTGTGAATGCTCTGAAAAGCTAATCATTTGCATTTCACAGCATCTTCTTCCTGTCGGTTAAATTCCGCGTCTGTAGCACGGCATCTTCGTGGTGTAGCAATTTTAATGGCCTGTAGTGTAAGTAGTGCTCACGACAGTTACAGCTCGTATTTAAAGCAAACCTGATTTGCATCCTCGTAGTGGGACAACTAGCTGCATTTGTATGCGACTGACATGAAATTTGGACATCATTCTTCACCGGTGGAAACACGCCTACCAATTTTTTTTATGTTGCGCAACTCCTTCTTAGTGTTACGTTTATTTTAGCCGTCAGTGTAGCTCAGTAATATAAAAAAAAGACAACGAAGATCAGATACGTTTTCCCAGTTCAAGGATCTGAAAAATTGCACTTTGATTGCTGATAATAGTTTTGGTGATAATTTGAGGGACTTCTCTCTCTATCTTGATTCTCCCAATACCCCGTAAACAGTAACTGGAGCTGTAGGACTGACACGTATATTCTACGCTGTACTGTACCAGCATGACTTAGTCGGTCCCTATGAACTGCTCCTGTGACACTCAGCAAAACAGAGGGAACCGAGGGTTGGCGTGACGTCGAGACACAGTTTCATCAGGTGGCGTGTTAGAGCGCCTGTTCACGAAGCTGACGAAAGCATTAAAGGCGGGAAAAGGCCTCTGAAGGGCGAAGTAGGGCAATTCTTCAGCTCGTGATTGGCTCATGTAGCAAATGCCTAAAAATGAAGTCATGGTCTCCCAGTGGCAACACCTGGCTGCTATAGCCTGTTCTACCGTCTGGAGATGTAGAGGCCAGCAGGCTTTCGTAAGTATGAAATGAGACCCTCATTCTCAGATGTTCTCAGATGCTCGCCGATGTTCTCTGTACGTACCGTATTGGAGTGTGTATGTGATGCCGAGTAGGAGCATCTTCTCCGGCTGTTAATTTTGAGGCGAAGACCGCTACAGTGCCAATAAAGCATCCAGTCGCCCTCCGAAGACACTTTGCCTCTGGTAGCTGCAGGCGTCCTTCTGGACTGAGGACGGTATGCAGACAACTTGATGCCTTCGCCCTGTTGCGTCAGCTGCCGACTGACTTCCTGATGGGTCAAATGTGTTAGCCTGCTCTAGGGGCTACCAAATGTCTTTACACCAGTTCGTGAGGGCTTCCATCATTGCTGATCACGACCCACTGCAGGAGTACTTCGGCTTTGGCCACGCTGGGCACTACATTTTAAACAACGTACTTCGGTTGTGGTATGCAGCGAGCAGTGGCCAATGGTGTTTATTCCTATTTCTTATGTCTGAGATCGACATATTTTTAACTCGTTTTTAACACAAAGTCGACTTCAAGACGAAGTTGATGATTCTAGCTCATTTTTGTTTGACAAAGTACATTTATTTAATAATTGTTATGTTTGTTACCTAATTTACTTTTCTATACTTTCAAGTCTTCACTAAATTCTCATTATCTTGTCTGCGGAATTACTACCTGTTGAACGTGTTTTTTCAGTTTTATGTCTATTTTTACTCTCTGTCCCATTAATTTATTGTAACTTGCATACATAAGTTGTTAATAACCCACACATACTGTACATCATCTTAAATGTTCGATATTATAACGTATGTTTCACATTTTTACCAACAGAGTTCTTGCCAAGTTCATATATCGTTTATTTTCTTTGCAGTCAAGTGTTAAGTACAGCATGCCGGAGTGGCCGAGCGGTTCTAGGCACTACAGTCTGGAACCACGCGACTGATACGGTCGTAGGTTCGAATCCTGCCTCGGGTATGGATGTGTGTAATGTCCTTAGTTTAGTTAGGTTTAAGTAGTTCTAAGTTCTGGGGGACTGATGACCTCGGAAGTTAAGTCCCATAGTGCTCAGGGCCATTTGAACCATTTTTTGTTAAGTACAAACATATGGTTCCCAGAATATTCTACAAGCATTTGGTGTTTGTAGTAGCTGGTACAACGTCTGTAAGTTCCCAATGATGTAAAAATATGGAATACATTCATCTAAACATCATGTCCGAGAGTAACACTTGCATTCATCCCTTTCTCAAGTATTTGAATCTCGTATGCTGATGCATTCGTTCCTGATAAAGGTGCTAGTAAAACTCTGATGAAGCTGTAGTTCTACGGAGTAAAGTACGAGGGCAGTTCAATAAGTAATGCAACACATTTTTTTTCTGAAACGGGGGTTGTTTTATTCAGCATTGAAATACACCAGGTTATTCCCCAATCTTTTAGCTACACAACACTATTTTTCAACGTAATCTCCATTCAATGCTACGGCCTTACGCCACCTTGAAATGAGGGCCTGTATGCCTGCACGGTACCATTCCACTGGTCGATGTCGGAGCCAACGTCGTACTGCATCAATAACTTCTTCATCATCCGCGTAGTGCCTCCCACGGATTGCGTCCTTCATTGGGCCAAACATATGGAAATCCGACGGTGGAGATCGGGGCTGTAGGGTGCATGAGGAAGAACAGTCCACTGAAGTTTTATGAGCTCCTCTCGGGTGCGAAGACTTGTGTGAGGTCTTGCATTGTCATGAAGAAGGAGAAGTTCGTCCTGATTTTTGTGCCTACGAACACGCTGAAGTCGTTTCTTCAATTTCTGAAGAGTAGCACAATACACTTCAGAGTTGATCGTTTGACCATGGGGAAGGACATCGAACAGAATAACCCCTTCAGCGTCCCAGAAGACTGTAACCATGACTTTACTGGCTGAGGGTATGGCTTTAAACTTTTTCTTGGTAGGGGAGTGGGTGTGGCGCCACTCCATTGATTGCCGTTTTGTTTCAGGTTCGAAGTGATGAACCCATGTTTCATCGCCTGTAACAATCTTTGACAAGAAATTGTCACCCTCAGCCACATGACGAGCAAGCAATTCCGCACAGATGGTTCTCCTTTGCTCTTTATGGTGTTCGGTTAGACAACGAGGGACCCAGCGGGAACAAAACTTTGAATATCCCACCTGGTGAACAATTGTGACAGCACTACCAACAGAGATGTCAAGTTGAGCACTGAGTTGTTTGATGGTGATCCGTCGATCATCTCGAACGAGTGTGTTCGCACGCTCCGCCATTGCAGGAGTCACAGCTGTGCACGGCCGGCCCGCACGCGGGAGATCAGACAGTCTTGCTTGACCTTGCGGCGATGATGACACACGCTTTGCCCAACGACTCACCGTGCTTTTGTCCACTGCCAGATCACCGTAGACATTCTGCAAGCGCCTATGAATATCTGAGATGCCCTGGTTTTCCGCCAAAAGAAACTCGATCACTGCCCGTTGTTTGCAACGCACATCCGTTACAGACGCCATTTTAACAGCTCCGTACAGGGCTGCCACCTGTCGGAAGTCAATGAAACTATACGAGACGAAGCGGGAATGTTTGAAAATATTCCACAAGAAATTTCCGGTTTTTTCAACCAAAATTGGCCGAGAAAAAAAATGTGTTGCATTACTTATTGAACTGCCCTCGTACTTATTTATAAGTTTCCCAAACAGCTTATC
Source organism: Schistocerca nitens (assembly GCF_023898315.1). NCBI lineage: Eukaryota > Metazoa > Arthropoda > Insecta > Orthoptera > Acrididae > Schistocerca > Schistocerca nitens. The sequence continues at coordinate 576,605,900 of NC_064617.1, forward strand.
TTGCATACTTACACATTCACAGCTCAGTTGATGAGGGCACAACAAAAGGTGTCACTGAATTTTACAAAGAGATCTACTTACTTGTGTTAGTTTGTCTGGAGTAATCTCCCCAGAGGGGAAGTAGAAGTCGTTAATTTTCTCGGTTATAAAGTCCGCCTGCTGCGACGAGTCGTAAGATAACACTAAAGGAAGCAGCCTCTTGCTCTCCTGCTGTAACTCTTGCTTCATCGTGTCGTTTCCGAGGATAGCTGAAAGACAGAACAGGATGTAACATAAGTAATATGAAAAGTTTAGTATTGTTGTAGGATGTATATTAAGGTAGGTTGAAAAACACTACCAAAGTTCGTTTGGGTTAAGTGTATGTATTCATCCCAAACGATTTTTGTAGTCATAGTGCTGTATGTAATTAATATAATAGAGTATACTAATAATTAGAATTTAAGAATACGAAACAGTAGAATTACTTGCAAAAATTTTATGGCAAGCCAAAGACGCGTAATAGAAAGAAAAAAAATGTTCAAACGTGTGTGAAATCTTGTGGGACTTAGCTGCTAAGGTCATCAGTCCCTAAGCTTACACACTACTTAACCTTACACACACACCCATGCCCGAGGGAGGACTCGAACCTCCGCCGGGACCAGCCGCACAGTCCATGACTGCAGCGCCTGAGATCGCTCGGCTAATCTCGCGCGGCAGTAGAAAGGAACCTCAAATATAATAATAATAGGATAGTAATCACCCTTATCCAGAATGCTATATGTAAAAAATAGTTCATATGAAATATCACTTCAAAAACTAAGACAAGACAGAATTTACGATTATTTCTCCTCCAGAAAAGAGGTCAAGTAGTTTTGAAATTTTGAATATACGAAAATCTTTAACCGGTAGTCAGACCAGGTGCAGAAATAGCTGAGCAGCCATCCTTACTTCTACTTTCTCGAAACAGTGGAGATCGTGATAAGATGTTTGTATTAGCGTTACTGAAACCGATAAAATATGTTTCAACGATAGTAATCTCACCACCAAACTGAATTTAATAGGTACAAGGTCACATATAAGCGCTCACCGCCCTCTCAGTGAAACGAGGCAGTGCTTAAGATGTTTGCACGACTCTTCATTCTTTCTCTTATTATCTTTTTCTATAGATACCATAGTTAAAGAGTTCTTGCATTGAGTAAAGACATAAAATAACAAAGCGAATCAGATATTTCAAATTCCGTTATTAATCAAGAGCCTGTAAGCTACCTGTACCGACTAAATGAAACGTAGCGCTTTACAGTTAACAGGATATCCAACAGAATTTTTGAACCCAGCTGACCCGATAACTTGTTGAAAAAGTGACTAGTAAGAGGTGTGTTCAGTTATCTTACGAATTTCTATGGATTTTTAATTTTTTGCTTTGTGCCAGGTGGGAACTAGTCGAAGACATTCACTTCAAAATAAGGGACATTATTCTACATTCAAGAAGGCAACGTTCACTTGGGAATTATTTTCTACTTTGTATTTTGGTAGAGTTAATTACAGTTTTACTACAAAAGACGTTTTTTATTTACTGTAAACAGCACCATGGAGCTAATATACTGCAAAATTGGTCTCAGAATACTATGATGTTCCAGATCTCTACAGAATGCGCTTCTATCTATTGCCAAAAATACTACTTCTACCGCCTTGTGCCTACTGAACTCTTTAATTAGCTGGGTTGTCCTGTAAGGCAAAAGGAAGTGAAGGTATGCAAATTACGTTAGCTCTCATTTATTTGAGAATATACAATTCAAACTGCCGATCTGGTCTTATACATTAGTTTTCTATCAGTTGACTGCTTTTTGAAGTAGTCTCTTGCTGGAGTGTAGGGAGTATCATTCAACGTGTTTCATTTCTTTCGTCCATTTATATCAATTAACAGAACCAACAAGTCATTTGTATATATATGAAGATAGTAACTGTTCTCGAAAGAACAGATACCGTTCATGACCGTGCCGCTTCTCTAGAATAAATGATAAGTAATTGAAATCCCCAGCTGCCGACAGGTGTTGGTGATATACCTCGCTGGGGAAAGCTGAAAATGTGTTCCCCGACCGGGATTCAACCCGGGATCTCCTGCTTACATGGCAGACGTTCTAACGATCTGAGCCACCGAGGACACAGATGAACTGCGCGACTACAGGGACTTATCCCTTGCACGCTTCCAGTGAGACCCATATTCCCAACTGTTCACATTCTACATATGTAATGTACCTATTTGTTTGCATGATATAAGCCTTTGTGAGATTAAGAAAACTTGTTTACAAATAAAACTTGGGCGACTTATTATCAAAGTCACGTCCCTCCACAGCCCCTCTCCACAGGGAACCAGGAAACCATTAGCACGTGTATGTGCTACATTCCAAGTAATCAGGGAGACCCCCACCCCCTCCATCCCCTCTCTCCCACCACCCCTCTCCTCTCTCCTGGACCAACGAGATTGAAGCACCCGTCCCCATCTTCATCTTTTACAACTGGGGCACTTCAGTGGGTGGCTTCACTCTGTAATTGTGCAGCATAGCGAGAGAATCAGCATGTGTCTATTTGTCGAAGAAAATTAATGTAATTACATTAAGTCACATCCCTTGAGGTTTGTTTGCTAATAACAAATCAAATTTACGAGACATTTGGCGCTCGAAGCGCCAGCAGAGACCATACCAACGCAGTTACATACTCATTTTTGCACAATTTTTCCTATTTTCCCCATTTTTTATATTTTTCCACATTTTCCAAAAATTTTGCTTATTTCTCCAAATGTTTCGTATTTTTCCGCGATTTTATACAATTACATTTGAGATCCATGCCACTGCTCTCTGCGTCACGACACCATCGCACTGCGTCATGGTGACGTTCGCCACAACAGAGCAGTGTTGCTTCAGCAGCGCACTAATATCGTTATGCTCACAGCCAATCACAGTGCAGCAGCATTTGCCTGGACATACACGATTTATGTATCATTGTTAAGCCACCATTACATTAATAGTGTGTGTGTGTGTGTGTATGACATTATAGTGCATGTGTTACGAAAGAACACTTTTCCCCTGTTGGTAGAGATAACGACGCCACACAACACTAATGAGTCAAAGCAAATTCTATACACATTCCAGTTTAATCTATTTCCAACGGAAATGTACTATTATGAACAGTTTGAACGAGAAGAAAAGTTATTATAATACTGTGTTGGGAAGGAAGATATTACGCATTAGACATGCATCAGCAACGGACATACACTATGTGATTAAAAGTATTCGGACATCTAGCTGAAAATGACTTTCAAGTTCGTGGCGCCCTCCATCGGTAATGCTGGAATTCAATATGGTGTTTGCCCACCCTTAGCCTTGATGATAGCTTCCACTCTTTCATTTAATATGAGATTGATGCTGAAGTTAGCGGCTGCAACGGTTCAATTTTGACTGGCAAAGTATTTATTAAAATACGTCGGATCACAGTGACAATTCTGTCTAAGCTCTATATGGCTTTATTTCTTTTCGTTTAACATGGTGATGGACTCACTTGCTTTTTTGGATGATTTTTGTGTGCATGGAAAGGAACAACACGTTGCGTTTCGGGACGGCACAGGTGGAGAATATCGGACTGTATTTGCATTTTCCACTATTGGCAGTCAGACACTGTTAGCCAGGAAAGTACACTCCTGGAAATTGAAATAAGAACACCGTGAATTCATTGTCCCAGGAAGGGGAAACTTTATTGACACATTCCTGGGGTCAGATACATCACATGATCACACTGATAGAACCACAGGCACATAGACACAGGCAACAGAGCATGCACAATGTCGGCACTAGTACAGTGTATATCCACCTTTCGCAGCAATGCAGGCTGCTATTCTCCCATGGAGACGATCGTAGAGATGCTGGATGTAGTCCTGTGGAACGGCTTGCCATGCCATTTCCACCTGGCGCCTCAGTTGGACCAGCGTTCGTGCTGGACGTGCAGACCGCGTGAGACGACGCTTCATCCAGTCCCAAACATGCTCAATGGGGGACAGATCCGGAGATCTTGCTGGCCAGGGTAGTTGACTTACACCTTCTAGAGCACGTTGGGTGGCACGGGATACATGCGGACGTGCATTGTCCTGTTGGAACAGCAAGTTCCCTTGCCGGTCTAGGAATGGTAGAACGATGGGTTCGATGACGGTTTGGATGTACCGTGCACTATTCAGTGTCCCCTCGACGATCACCAGTGGTGTACGGCCAGTGTAGGAGATCGCTCCCCACACCATGATGCCGGGTGTTGGCCCTGTGTGCCTCGGTCGTATGCAGTCCTGATTGTGGCGCTCACCTGCACGGCGCCAAACACGCATACGACCATCATTGGCACCAAGGCAGAAGCGACTCTCATCGCTGAAGACGACACGTCTCCATTCGTCCCTCCATTCACGCTCGCGACACCACTGGAGGCGGGCTGCACGATGTTGGGGCGTGAGCGGAAGACGGCCTAACGGTGTGCGGGACCGTAGCCCAGCTTCATGGAGACGGTTGCGAATGGTCCTCGCCGATACCCCAGGAGCAACAGTGTCCCTAATTTGCTGGGAAGTGGCGGTGCGGTCCCCTACGGCACTGCGTAGGATCCTACGGTCTTGGCGTGCATCCGTGCGTCGCTGCGGTATGGTCCCAGGTCGACGGGCACGTGCACCTTCCGCCGACCACTGGCGACAACATCGATGTACTGTGGAGACCTCACGCCCCCCACGTGTTGAGCAATTCGGCGGTACGTCCACCCGGCCTCCCGCATGCCCACTATACGCCCTCGCTCAATGTCCGTCAACTGCACATACGGTTCACGTCCACGCTGTCGCGGCATGCTACCAGTGTTAAAGACTGCGATGGAGCTCCGTATGCCACGGAAAACTGGCTGACACTGACGGTGGCGGTGCACAAATGCTGCGCAGCTAGCGCCATTCGACGGCCAACACCGCGGTTCCTGGTGTGTCCGCTGTGCCGTGTGTGTGATCATTGCTTGTACAGCCCTCTCGCAGTGTCCGGAGCAAGTATGGTGGGTCTGACACACCGGTGTCAATGTGTTCTTTTTTCCATTTCCAGGAGTGTATATAAGCGCATAAGAACCAACTAAATTTAGTGGAGTCGGTGGTTAGGAACTGAGGTGAGCAAATTAAGGGGAGCGTCGCAAAGCTGTGAAGGAGAGCGTATCAGAAGAGTTGACTGGTAGTAATGGCATAAAGGGCATCTTAGCAGACGACCAGGGACAGGAATAGTAGCAACACCAAGAAGCCATCGTCCAGTATCACAGAGCCATTCGCCTAATGGCGGGGTTCACCAGGGTAGTCGGATCAATAATTTACGGTGAAGGTTAACGATAGCACTGGCGTGGTAGGGCGTTCTTAGTCCACCCTTTCGGAACTGTGCATGATCACCCATAGCAAATCCAGAATTCCTGTATTGAGTGTATGAGCTTTTTAATTTGCCATCAGGTTTACCGTCACTGTTCTTCACTTGGGTTTAACAAGGTTTGAGACTCATTTTCTGATTGACATTTGTGTCAGGAGGGCAGTAGATAGACTCTGCTATGCCAGCACTACATTAGTAGGTTGTGTGAGCTCTTAGTCTATGCGTTAAAACGAGCGCATTTTAGGAAGTTCTGTTGTCATGGTAAATTTATTACATTATAGCAAAATTCTGAGGTTTGGTTGATTGATTTTGGGGAGGAGACCAAAGAGCGAGGTCATCGGTCCCATTGGATTACGGAAGGATGGCGAAGGAAGTCGGCAGTGCGCTTTCAAAGGGACCATCCCGCCATTGCCTGAAGCGATTTATTTAAATTAAGGAAGACCTAAATTAGGACGGACGGACGCGGGATTGAATCGTCGTCATCCTGAATGCTAGTCCAGTGTGCTAACAACTGCGCCACCTAGCTCGGTGAATTCTGAAGTTTACCGATATCCAAGAAAAGATGCTGACTGTATAAGAACTAGCACACTGCTGCAAAATACGCGCCAATGGCATTGCTTTGCCGCAGTGATAACGCCGTTTCACGTCGGATCACCGAAGTTAAGTACTGTCGGATTCGGCTAACATTTGAATGAGTGACCGTCCGTGTCTTCCATGCACTGTTGGTAACCAGGGGGCACTCAGCACTTGTGAGGCCAGCTGAGGAGCTACTAGACTAATAAGTATGGGCTCCGGTCACGAAAACTGATGAGGGCAGTGTGCTGACTACACGCCCCTCCATATCACCATCCAGTGATGCTTATAGCCTCATGATGACACAGCGGTCAGCCGGTACCTTTGGACCTTTCGAGTCCTGTTCGGGCGGAGAGAGAGACAGAGAGAGAGAGAGAGAGAGAGAGAGAGAGAGAGAGAGAGAGAAAATATACACCTAGAGAGGTGACGAATATCTCCAGCGGAAAGTGCCGCAGCTGTAGGGTGGACAACACTCTGCCACTGCAGCTGCCACCCTCACTGACCTCCGGGCCATGAAGAAGAACGCTCTACATGTTTGCCCAACACTAGACTAGCCACTCACCCATCATCCCCCCTCCCCAACCCCCTCACGAATGTTGGAGAAATATGCACTATCGTCTCCGTTAAAATAGCAGACGCTACAGGCAGAGCCATCCCGTCCATTACAAATGGATCCCAGCACGTCGCCGGAAATATGTCGCTGATTTTCAGATAAGCGCCAAGCATTGCCCACCTTCGTTTTCTTCTGCCCAGTCAGAATCAAGCTCCCCCAACCATGGCGCTCTCAAAAAGTAGCGCTTTGGATGGACAACGTCAGTCTCGGTCCGACAGAGTTCCCAGCCAAAATGGATGGTATATAACCTACCAAAACACTGTATAAACTATTGCAGTAGCGTTAAGTGTGGGACATTGCTAGAAGACTAGAAAATAACCATGAAAATCAATGTGGGTAGGAAAATACTAATCAGTTTCCACCACTCGGTAACGGGTAACGGTAGTCTGTGGCTTCGTTCAAACTTGGGCAGGAGTGATGCCACGCTGAGTAACCGCTATATAACCTGCTCCCGCCCCCCTTTTACACGTGAACCGTACAATCCTGGAGGCAAACTGACGATGGGCGAGATCTGCCTGTGCTTCCAATCAGAATTAAAAGACATGTAACACGAAATATACTCTTGCAATTTTAGAATGCGACATCACTACAAGACCTGTAAATAATCCAAACTATGTACATCTGCCGTGCACAGAGTTCGATACCTCTCGCTCGGCGTATTGAGCGGTGCGACTGTTGACGTGCCCTGCTGGCTGTACTCGTTCTCACAGTTCCTCCAGGAGAATTTGGAGCGATTCGGCGAATCCCACCGGCCGTGTCCTCTTCTGCGCTAGACGACCGGAACGCCTTCACCTCAGGATTTTGCCGGGTACTGAGCCAACGCCTTCTTCGGGTTGCTTGGTCGAAGAAAGAGCCCGGTTTCGCTGCCTTATGTTCATGGTGAGCGTCATTTGTGTGTTCTCCAGCGACTTTTCTGCATTGTCTGCTGTTGGTTACGTTTGAAGCTGCTTAGCGATGGCCTTCGATTTGCCTTTTTCAATTTTTTATTGTGCTGCGCTATCCCATTTCCATTTAACGTAACTTTGAAACGCTTTGCGGCACGAGCTCAGCTCTCTCCCGTGGGGACCTCGGCTTGTATTTAGGGTAATTTTTTTTTTAATTCTGGGCGCACAATTTTAAATAAAGTGCAGACTGTTGTTTTGGTGCTTTATTTTTAAGGCTTAGAACCCTATGGCTAATTATATGGCGCATCTTGTCTCTATCTTAGCCTCTAGGAAAGAGATCCGCTTTATTAACTGGCACTAGCTTGTTTCTAGCAGCCAGTAAGATTTTTGTTTCCCCTTAGATACCATAACAACCCTTGAGAAAAATGGTGCTTAAATGATGTCGCCTGTGTTAAATTATATGTAAACTGTCCTAAAAACAATTCCATAGGGACAACTGAAATTCTGAAGAACCTCTGATTTGATCGTTAAGCTAATAAAAGGTCACTGGAATACCTTGAGTTGTGGATGCTAGTTTGAGGGCTGCGTCTACATTTATTGAGATTGTGCTGATACTGAAAAAAATTTGAAATTAGTGGTAAGTTCATATGGGACCAAACTACTGAGTTCATTGGTTCCGAGGCTTACACACTACTTTATGTAACTTAAACTAACTTACGCTAAGGACAGCACACAGACCCATGCCCGAAGGAGGACTCGAACCTCCGACAGGGGGAACCGCGCGAACTGTGGTAAGGCACCTCGGACCACGCGGCTACACCGCGCTGCTGTTAATATTGGTTATGCATTTAAGATTATATTAGTTTTCATCCTTGGCCGCTAGGAATTACGTGTGTATCTCGCTCGAACTTGTTCAAAATGGCTCTAAGCATTATGGGACTTTACATCTGAGGTCATCAGTCCCCTAGAACTTCAGACTACTTAAACCTAACTAACCTAAGGACAGCACACACATCCACGCCCGAGGCAGGATTCGAACCTGCTACCGTAGTGGTCGTACGGTTCCAGACTGAAGCGCCTAGAACCGCTCGGCCACACTGGCCGGATCGAACTTGTTAACTTTAAGTTGTCACAGGAGGTGAGCTAACCTTCAGTGGCGCTTGTGAGCTCTGCAACATCCATGTACTAATTTATATTTACATGACAAACCCTATTTTTAGGGCTATATTTTAATTTGGACAAATGGATCTATGCAGACATTTGTAAAAACGGCGATGATACATCAGTCCATACTAATGTAAAATTGCCACCTTCTGAAGAAGACAAATTTAAATTTGTTGAAACCTCGGTAAAGATTTCTTTACCCATTGCAACTGGTCGGCTGTTCATAATTCTATTACGTGGAAGCGTTGCTGTTGTGCAGCTATGTTTAAAATACTGTTTAAAATACTTAATATTAGTTATTGGATTTCTTTTGGCACCGTGGCCAAAGCTTTGGCTTTATTTAACCTATTCACCGCTTAAGGGAGCTCACTGTGTACGCTGCAGTGCACTACCTGTCCTCTGTCGGCTTGTTGTCACGGTGGGCTTGGTCTGGAGTCTGCTGTGTCGTCTGCGGTTTTGTGTCCTGACCTGACGTAGGGCCGCTCTATTACTTTATTGTAATTTTAAAATTACAGCGTGCCCCGGCATGACTTTCGACGTAAATTATTAAATGTTCTGATGAACGGTAAGTTTTTGTGAAAACTGTAAAGAATATCTAAATTGCGTCGCTTCTTGGGTTTCACATTTAGTGCCTTTGTATAAAGGGTGAAAGCTCAAGTTTAAACTCTAATTCGTTCTTTTTTGTTGAGCCTTGAGTTGTTGGTGAATATATTATTTTAAAGAGTTCTCGGTAACAAATTATGTTCAATCGTTTTCCCCAAGCCTTTGTACAGGACCTGTTGGTTGGAGTCCTCCTAAGACACGTTGCAGAAACGAAATCACATGGGCTATCAAGCATACCAACGCTAGGAAAACCCTTGGACCTGATGGCATTCAAAACCGTTTCCTCCAGGAGTTCACGGATAGAGCTGTAAAATACCTTGCACACGTAACGAATGCCATCCTAAATCACCAACTCTTCTCTGACCTTTGGAAGGCGGCGAAGGTCTTGATGTTCAGGAAGCCAGGGAAAGACCACTCCCTCCCACAAAATTACCGACCCATGAGTCTGCTGTGCTCGATCAGCAGGGCTGTTGAGACGGTAATCACTAGGCACTGCATCGCCAATGACACCCTAAGACTGGAGCCATTCAGCTTTAGGAATCGCCACTCGACAACACAACAACTCCTCCGAGGAGTCGAACATATAATACACGGCTACAACATGAACAAAGCCACAGGGGCCGTGTTCCTGGACATCGAAAAAGCTTTAGTCCGTCTCTGGCACAACGGCTTTATACACAAACTAACCGAAGCTGGTTTCCCAGACGGAGTCTTACGTCTCATACACTCATATCTACGGACAGATGTTTCAACACTGACGTGGAGGGCAAACAATCAACACAACATAGTATCGAAGCTGGAGTACCCCAAGGAAGCATCCTAGAGCCCATCTTGTTCAACCTGTACATTAACGACTTCCCACCAACTCAAAACACGGCGTTAGCCATCTACGCGAATGACACAGCCATCCTTGCGCAAGACTGGAAACCGTCACGAATACAGACGGCACTCAGAACCGCCGAGCCTTGGCTGGAACGAAGGCGTCTTAATGTAAACCGAGCGAGGTGGCGCAGTGGTTAGCACACTGGACTCGCATTCGGGAGGACGACGGTTCAATCCCGTCTCCAGCCATCCTGATTTAGGTTTTCCGTGATTTCCCTAAATCCTTTCAGGCAAATGCCGGGATGGTTCCTTTGGAAGGGCACGGCCGATTTCCTTCCCCGTCCTTCCCTAACCCGAGCTTGCGCTCCGTTTCTAATGGCCTCGTTGTCGACGGGACGTTAAACACTAATCTCCTCCTCCTCCTCCTCTTAAAGTAAACTTCGACAAGTGCGAAGCAGTTCTGTTTACACGCACACCGTAACTATTGCGCAAACATCAACACAGTAGACAGATAACGCTACATACACGCCCAATACGTTTCCGAGAGAAAGTCAGATATCTTGGTGTCTGGCTGGACCGGAAACTTACATGAGGGGCACCACATCGAATACGTTGCCAACAAAGCGCACTCGAGGCTCAAACAACTCTGCCCAATGCTCAACAGGGAAAGCACACTGAATAGGAGGGTGTCGAGCTCCATATACGTGACACTGATTAGACCTCTGATCACGTACGCAGCTCCCGTCTGGGGATATGCAGCTCCTACAAGACTGCGCCGCCTGCAGATCATACAGAACAAAGTGCTACGAATTATTAGCAACGCTCCACGCTACACACGCACCGTGGATCTTCACAAACAATACCGCCTTGAAAACCTCAAGGAAGTATTCAAAAAACACGCCACACGACTACACAGGAACTCGAGACACTCGAACAGTCCTTTCATCTTTAATCTGGGAAACTACGATCACAGCCATAGGTGGAAGCATAAGTGGCCAAAGACACTAGTAGCTATGGCAAAACCACCTACGGCAAGCTAACATACACCAACAAGCGACAAACGTCGGCAAGCCCCTGCGTATCAGCAACGTTGACGGGAAATTACCAGCTGCTATTAGAGCCGACCAACAAGCCACGGCAGGGAAACCGCTCGCCCAGTGACGCACAAACAAATCGCCAACATCACCCTACACTGTGAATCCGATATATGAACTATCGGACTCAAAAACGATGATAAATCTAACTGTTGCAGGTTGCTGACGCTGATCGAGAGTTCAACACCGGCACCCAGCGGCAGCCGCCGAGCAAACAGCACGGCACGTCGTCAAAGGTATCGACATGCATGATACCCACTACTAACAAAGCCTGCCCTTGCATGACCTATGGCAGTCAGCAAGACAACCGCTACTGCTCTTACCACCCGACCTAACTATCGCAGAGGTTTTTTTCCCTTGGCTCTTGCTTTGGCACTTTTTTTCCTCTGCCCTTTAAACCGCTTCCCTTCGTTCAACTTCGACCCAATGTACCTCCATATGAGCGGGTATTAATTGTTAACCGTAACCAGACGCACGCAAATATCGCAGTACCCACATCCTGCCACACCTCACTCTAGTGAAAACTAACCCTTATGAAGAGATGGCAGTAGACCTTTTGAGTTGGCCATCATGCCTGTGTGGGCGTGGAGGGGCTCCACCCCTTGTTTAAAAAAATCCTAAGATACAAGCTCTTGTTGCCTGTGCCAGTATACACGTCGCCGCCATCCAAATAATCTACAGTGCAGCAAAAAAGTAAACTAGTTCTACATACGAAATCATGGCCTCATGGTACCTCTGTGGCTATATGATAAATGTGACCTTAGAGGGAGCTGGGGTGTAAACTAACCCGCGTACGTAGTAGAATACTACTCGTGCACTCTGGGTAATGCTAAATGGGCTGGTACGAATTGGCAGCTAGAACAAATATTGGATTACCTAGCTACAAACATGCAGACAAATAAGAATAAAAAAAAGCCTTAAAAATGAACCTTCTCAGGACCAACTAATTAAAAGACTTCACTCCGAATATGTCATTTGAACAGAGAAGGCATTAGTCGAGCTAAAAGCTCCTTGTAGATAATTCCAAACTCCTTGTAGATAATGATATTGAGTTTCTTCTAATGCAGGAAGTACATACTCCAACTGTGGATGACCTACGTAAAAGAGGTAGGATCTATGGCTAAAATCTTATTGCTGCTAAACATCACCGTGTGCACACCTATGTGAGGAGCAATACCGACCATGCTTGCCTCATTTCAACAAATACAGGAAATGAATTCCAGTATGTCTCGATACAAATGGAGGAGACCGTTATAAATAATATTTACAAGCCACCAAGTGTGCCGTGGATCCTCTGCCGATCACTGTCCACCCATCGATTTATGCTGGAGATTTTAATAGTCACGATGGTCATTGGTCCTATGCTTGCAACAATGAACGTGGTATGGTGCTCAGCGACTGGGCTGAAAACGAAAAGCTATGCCTGGTTTATGATTCCAAGAATTTGAGAACTTTCAGATCTGTCGCCAGACGAAGTGATTACAACCCAGATCTCTGCTTTGTGTCTCGGGACTGCAAAGGGCACCCAGTGCGTATGTCCAGAGAGGCCATACCTAATTTCCCACACAGCCAACACAGGACAGTAATCCTAAATATGAGGCTGTCTGTCCGGATAGCGAGATCCGTACCGCGACCCAGATGGAATTCCCGCAGGGGCTGATTCGCGGTATTTACCGACCACCTAGATGACTATATATCTATTCTATTCCACTAGAAACTAAAAACTACCAGTACGAACAATAGACTAAGCACAGTTTGTCATGTGGGTGTATAATACTAAATGTTATCTATCCAGCAATAATTTTGATTCAGAGGGTGCATAGGCACTCGAATAAGTTCCTAAGTCTGAGTTAGACACGTCTTAGTTCCACTTACAACGATATGCATAACGATATTCATAAATGACGGATACCCATTATGCTAGAGTAACATCAAGTTTTTCCATATGGTTATTGGGCTCGGGATAATATCTCGCATTTTTAGGGACATCAGGACTGATACTTCAATAATAAATATACACCACTAAGTGTGCGTTTGTGCATGCCGAGTAGCACTACGCATACATCGTTGCTTGCCGTTGCTGGATCTACAGACGACCCCGTAGCCTTGGGTTATGCATATTGCATAAATATAGTGTATCTGGATTGCAAATCCAGTAACGTTTGAAAGGTAGTACCAAAAGATCATGTTACTAAGTTCTGTCATCATGACCATTATCGATAAGATTTTGCTACTGGTACGAATAATAACCATCTGTAAAAATCATTTGCTGAAGGTGGTCATTCTGATCATACACCATGCTACAAATGAGTTCCAGTGCGTGTTTTACACATTTAGGAATACTAAGAAGACTGAGATTGGATCTAGCCCAACAGCGTGCAGAGAATGAAAGTAATTACTGTTGAACCGTGCGGAAGTACACACATTTCAGGTAATCAGAAGCAATACAGGTCACACGAAATAGCGAACAGGCATACTGACAGTGGTATTACAGAATTATACGTTGCATATTTGGTCATAAATTCACCACAAGTAAACTTCATTTCTAAATCAGTATGGGATGTACAAGCATTACAAGAATGCAGATTCAACAAAGCACTTGCTTACGAGAGAAGTGTGTGGCAGACTATTCGTGTAATCAATTCGTGAGCCACGTCGTGAGCGGTGGATACTTCGTATAGAGCCAAGTTTGAGAACATGATTTTATTATTGTTGCACAACGACCATATTTGATCATAAATGCATGAAGTTGGAAGTGAACTGCAGCAGCACCATCCACGCACAAATACAGGTGTCATGCTTAACAAAATTTAATGTAGGCTTCGCAATGTTGCGAGGCAAGCCAGCCTGGCAGGGTGTGGAAACGGTTGGCACAGCAGTACCCAAGTGGTGGATAACATAATCTTTTCCACACTGACGGCCGTTTAGTGCATTGATTAATTTCTCATGGTCAGTGTTCACAGTCACGTAGATTTTTTCAAAGGGCTTCATATTCACGGTTGACTGTAGAAATTATTTATTTCACAATTGCGATTTCAGCCTTCGGGCCATTTTCAAGTGATACTTCCACAGATTTCGCGTCAGTACATGTCAGACTTTAAAATCCTCAGATATGTACATACGTCAACATACGTCATCGTAAAAAATAAGCATTTTCACTGTAGAAATACATGTGCAGCAAAGGCATAGCGAAGCCCAAACAAGCACAGCTCTGAGGCATACAAATACTTCGATATTTTATACTAAGTCACTTCTGTTAACACACGGCTGTGTTACTTAGGGGCTGCGTCACCTTTCGCCATCTGGAATGCTGTTCACGAAGCACAGCTTGATACTGCATCATGGTGGTCTGCCGTGAGACGGCAGGACCTGGGCTGCCACTAGGTTGGTCCTGGTTGCCCTGGAAAACCAACTCGTCGGCCAGTGACTGGGGGCCAGTGGGTCAGTGTCACTATTTCACCGGTGTTGCGCCTTTTAGACAGCGTTGGGTGCATGAGTCGCACCACAATACACATGGATGCAGCTGGCCGAAGCTGCCTGGAGCTGTAGTCGCCAATGACGGAAGCAGCTAGTTCGTAGGCCACTGAAAAGCCAATGCTGCATTCTGTCAGCACAGTGGAACAGTAACATGCAGGAGGCCATCAAATTCCTCTACCAAGTTGCGGCTTCCTGTGTAGTGCTATTGTGGGGTACCATAATAAAGCGTATGGAATTACAGGCTGGTTAATTTTCATGAGGCACCCTCCCCCCTCACCCCCAACCCATCTCCACCAGTCTCTTACAACTTGCCTTTTCAGTGGAATGTCTGAACCTATGGTCTTTGATACAGTGGGTCAAGAAATTTAATTGTTGTTGAAGTATCTTTGCCATGGAGAAGATGCTTGACTACAATTCTTTTTCTATGGTGGATTTTTTAAAAAGTTAGAAGCTGGTGAATTTGTTACACCTTAGAGGTAGTGAGGGACAAGATACACTAGTACCTATCTGATGTATGCAGCATAACTTGGAAGATCGTTCAGCACCATGTTCAGAATCAGTAGCAGTAGTGTGTAAGCATTATGGCACATGCTATACAGTGCTGGGAATCAAGTTGGCAAGACGTAAGAATTAAGTTAATGTATTTTAATTTGTGTGTTTTATGATTGTTAGTGTTCCAATAAGAGTAATGAGAAGATCAAGGCTTTGGGAGAGTCAGGGACGCCGGCCGAAGTGGCCGTGCGGTTAAAGGCGCTGCAGTCTGGAACCGCAAGACCGCTACGGTCGCAGGTTCGAATCCTGCCTCGGGCATGGATGTTTGTGATGTCCTTAGGTTAGTTAGGTTTAACTAGTTCTAAGTTCTAGGGGACTAATGACCTCAGAAGTTGAGTCCTATAGTGCTCAGAGCCATTTGAACCATTTTTAGAGTCAGGGACGCAAGGAGTGTCAGAGCCAGAGGCATGTGCATTTTACTGAAACGGACAGCACAATTTATAGCAGACTATAAGGCATTCTGTGGACAGTTGGGAACACTGTGAAATATATATATATATATATATATATATATATATATATATATATATATATATATATATATATATATTTGTCATTTGCAATTTCTCCCTTCTCTTGTAAGTCAATTGAGAATGTGCTAGCGTTTTTGGTGGGAGATGGAAGGATGGTCTGATGGAGAATGTTTGAGGATAGCAAAATGAATATGAATTGGAGAGACAAAAGATATTGGGGTTATACACAGGCTGTCAATGGAGCTGAAACATTTGAAGAATTTAAAAGTGGGTTAGTTCAAGGGGTTATGGAGCAGAACGGAGCCAGACATTTTAGAGAACACTTGGAATGCAGAAGTGGTAGAAGAACTTGCAGATAGAATAAGGAAGGTCAATGGTTGTACATACATGTTGGGGCAGGATGTTGTAAATGAAGTAAGTTTATGGGAGGCTAAGCAGAGGGTGTTTTAAGCATTTTCAAGAAGATTCCATTCGGAAATGTCGAGAAGAGTGTGAATAAAGCTTCGAACTGATTCGCAGTCAGCTTTCAGGTTGGCAGTGGAATGTGAGGAAATTGATGTATCGACTGGGTTGCCAATAAGGCAGGCAGTGTCTTGAGCAGGTAGAAGTTGTTATGGGTATAGGCAGATGGGCATGTGTAGAAGCAATCTCGCCAGCCACAAAACAGGGGAAACAGGGTTGAAGGTTAGAAACGTGGCAACAGTAGCTTCAGAGACAGGGAACTAGCGACGAAACAAGTTTTAAACGCCAAAGGGAACTCAAGGTCTACCTGTGGGTAATCCCAGTGAAATGTGATGCTACAGAGTCGTATGCAGAGGTGGTTAGGTTAGGTTAGGTGTAAAGTGGAAGGGTCAGTGTGGAAGAAGAATTGCGGGATGTTATTGGAGACAGGGCCGCATTTGTGAGTTGGCATTGGGAACCTGGTGGAATATAGACAGTGGAACTCGTCACAGTATAGACTGTGTGTGAGGGATAAGGATGTCGCACCATTGGGATTGATGGGCATAGAGTTTTGCCTGGTTTTGGTTCAGGTCAGACAATATGTAGAATTAGAGCCACATGTAACTGAGGACTATGAAATGATTCTGGTGTAGGATTCCTTGCACCAACAAATTACCAAAATTGCTCTTCGGTAATGCACAGTGGAGCCAGACAGAAAAATTTTTCAGTTGGCAAAACTGTTGCCAGAGTAGCAATGTCACAAGGGGAGTCTATCGCATATGACAAACCATTGAAACAACGGATACACGAAATCTCATTTCACACAATTGTGTATCTAAGGATACTAGGAAAGTGCTTTGGGTTAACGTTAAGTCAAGTTTACTGGTAGGGATGCTGTGTGTGGCGAAACCACTGATAGTAGGAAAACTGCTAGATCAGACAGGTTGCTTAGTGAAAAGAAGTGCTATATACGTTGTTGTTGTTGTGGTCTTCAGTCCTGAGACTGCCTTGATGCAGCTCTCCATGCTAACCTATCCTGTGCAAGCTCCTTCATCTCCCAGTACCTACTGCACTCTACATCCTTCTGAATCTGCTTAGTGTATTCATCTCTTGGTCTCCCCCTACGATTTTTACCCTCCATGCTGCCCTCCAATGCTAAATTTATGATCCCTTGATGCCTCAGGACATGTCCTACCAACCGATGCCTTCTTCTAGTCAAGTTGTGCCACAAACTTCTCTTCTCCCCAATCCTATTCAATACCTCCTCATTAGTTACGTGATCTACCCACCTAATCTTCAACATTCTTCTGTAGCACCACATTTCGAAAGCTTCTATTCTCTTCTTGTCCAAACTATTTATTGTCCATGTTTCACTTCCATACATGGCTACACTCCATACAAATACTTTCAGAAACGACTCCCTGACACTTATATCTATACTCGATGTTAACAAATTTCTCTTCACCAGAAACGCTTTCTTTGCCATTGCTAGTCTACATGTTATATCCTCTCTACTTCGACCATCATCAGTTATTTTGCTCCCCAAATAGCAAAACTCCTTTACCACTTTAAGTGTCTTATTTCCTAATCTAATACCCTCAGCATCACCAGACTTAATTCGACTACATTCCATTATCCTTGTTTTGCTTTTGTTGACATTCATCTTATATCCTCCTTTCAAGACACTGTCCATTCCGTTCAACTGCTCTTCCAAGTCCTTTGCTGTCTCTGACAGAATTACAATGTCATCTGCGAACCTCAAAGTTTTTATTTCTTCTCCCTGGATTTTAATACCTACTCCAAACTTTTCTTTTGTTTCCTTTACTGCTTGCTCAATATACAGATAGAATAACATCGGGTAGAGGCTACAACCCTGTCTCACTCCCTTCCCAACCACTGCTTCCCTTTCATGCCCCTCGACTCTTATAACTGTCATCTGGTTTCTGTACAAATTGTAAATAGCCATTCGCTCCCTGTATTTTACCCCTGCCACCTTTAGAATTTGAAAGAGAGTATTCCAGTCAACATTGTCAAAAGCTTTCTCTAAGTCTACAAATGCTAGAAACGTAGGTTTGCCTTTCCTCAATCTTTCTTATAAGTCGTAAGGTCAGTATTGCCTCACGTGTTCCAACATTTCTATGGAATCCAAACTGATCTTCCCCGAGGTCGGCTTCTACCAGTTTTTCCATTCGTCTGTAAATAATTCGCGTTAGTATTTTGCAGCTGTGACTTATTAAACTGATAGTTCGGTAATTTTCACATCTGTCAACACCTGCTTTCTTTGGGATTGGAATTATTATATTCTTCTTGAAGTCTGAGGGTATTTCGCCTGTCTCGTACATCTTGCTCACCAGATGGTAGAGTTTTGTCAGGAGTGGCTCTCCCAAGGCCGTCAGTAATTCTAGTGAAATGTTGTCTACTGCCGGGGCCTTGTTTCGACTCAGGTCTTTCAGTGCTCTGTCAAACTCTTCACGCAGTATCGTATCTCCCATTTCATCTTCATCTACATCCTCTTCCAAGTCCTCAAGTACATCGCCCTTGTATAGACCCTCTATATACTCCTTCCGCCTTTCTGCTTTCCCCTCTTTGCTTAGAACTGGATTTCCATGTGAGCTCTTGATATTCATACAAGTGGCTCTCTTTTCTCCAAAGGTCTATTTAATTTTCCTGTAGGCTGTATCTATCTTACCCCTAGCTAGATAAGCCTCTACATCCTTACATTTGTCTTCTAGCCATGCCTGCTTAGCCATTTTGCACTTCCTGTCGATCTCATTTTTGAGACGTTTGTATTCCTTTTTGCCTGCTTCACTTACTGAATTTTTGTATTTGCTCCTTTCATCAATTAAATTCAGTATCTCTTCGGTTACCCAAGGATTTCTACTAGCCCTCATCTTTTTACCTACTTGATCCTCTGCTGCCTTCACTACTTCATCCCTCAGAGCTACCCATTCGTCTTCTACTGTATTTCTTCCCCCCATTCCTGTCAATTGTACCCTTATGCTGTCCCTGAAACTCTGTACAACCTGTGGTTTAGTCAGTTTATCCAGGTCCCATCTCCTTAAATTCCCACCTTTTTGCAATTTCTTCAGTTTTAATCTACAGTTCATAACCAATAGATTGTGGTCAGAGTCCACATCTGCCCCTGGAAATGTCCTATATACGTACAAGAGCTAAATGGGAAGAAATTGTACCTGTGTTGGTGCATAATTTCAGTGTTGAGGATTTCAGGTTAACAAAGGGGGTTGTCAACCACTAATGTGGATAACCTGGAGGAGGAAGAGTGGAAAAAGGTGTGTGTCAGCCACAAACAAACGCCAAACATAATTCAAACTGCTTTAGAAGGGAAAGTAACAGCTTAAAGAAGACTTTTAAGGAACAGGTGGATTTCAATCATTTGTTTCTTCCAAAAGGGTGTGTACCAGCAACGTATTTTACACAGCACTGAATACAACAGGGAATGAATCACTAGTTTACCACGAACCGTGTAGGGTACTGAGGTATCTGCAACCGATTCTGGAGAAATTCATTGCTCACGAGTGAAGGATGGGATTATTGAGGAAAGTGATAGCCCCTGAAGAGGGGAGGGGGCTGAATTGTCATCGTACACAAACAGTCAGCAGATGGATCACGAAAATACAGATTTTGTTGTGATTATTGACACCTGAATGCCACGACTGATGGATGCCTGCTCCTTTCTGAACAACCCTTTTCTGAAAACTACAACGAACAGAGACTGTTTAGGCCAGTGAAAGTATTTTTTGAGCAATGGACTTAAAACTTCAGTGCTTGGTGTGTCTTGATGACTTAATCGTCTTTGCAAGTGACATGGAGCAGCACATACAATGCCTAATCGAGGTATTCCTGCTGCAAGTTCAACGTTGAGTACAGAGAAGAGAAATTTTGTGTTACAAGAAGTGGTATCCTTGGTAATATAATTAGTAAGGATGGGGTTAAGACACAACCCAAAGTTAGTTACTGCTGTACGTAAATTTCCTGTACCTGAATCTGTGAAGGAATTCCAATCGTTCCTTGGCATCTCGAATTATTGTAGAGACTTTGTAAATGGATTTGCAGATATTGTCAGACCATTAACGCAATTTCTAAAGAAAGGTAGAGCGTTGATTGGTCGGATTGTCCGCGTGCTTTTGAGAAACTGAAAGAAGCTTTGACAGAAACCAGATGGCAGTTATAAGAGTCGAGGGGCATGAAAGGGAAGCAGTGGTTGGGAAGGGAGTGAGACAGGGTTGTAGCCTCTACCAGATGTTATTCAATCTGTATATCTTGCCACGTGATATGGCTTACCTTGCAATCAGTTGTATTAAGTCAGGAGGTTGACGGTATGGGACATCTGTTCGCATATGCACAGGGCAGATAAAGTCAGCCAACAAGAACTACTCCATGATGAAAAAGGAAATGTTGAGCCTTATTAATGGAATAATCTACTTCAAGTGTTATCTCTATGGAAAGAAGTTTCCAGTGATAACAGATCATGCAGCACTGAAATGGTTGCTGGGGTGAAAGATCCGTTTAGTAGGTAGTCACGATGGGCAGTACAGTTGAGTGAATTTAGTTTTTATCTACATCTACATTCATACTCCGCAAGCCACCCAACGGTGTGTGGCGCAGTTTTCTGGGAAGGATTGGCTAGTGTGCAAGAAAATAAATTGGGAACATGGGTGTTGGTACCAACAACATTGAGAGGTAAAGTATTAAAGGAGGTACATAATCACATATTAGAACGTCATGGAGGATGTAGTTCTACTAACAGGAGGGTAGCAGAGAAGTACTGGTGGAGGAATGGTGAGGCAGACATGGACCAATATGTGCGGAACTCCAATTAGTGCACACAGAAAGTAAATCTATGTCACACTTGAATCCCACTGCCAGCATTCATAAAGCTGAAGAGAAACACAGGAATGTAGATGGATTGAGTAGGAACCTTGCGGTGTTGCAGATAGAAGGTAACGATCTTAAGGAACGACATGTAGCACAGAAGATGAATGACAAATATAAAGAGTGGATGGCAAATGTAAAGAATCTTGTAAATAGTCGCAGTTTTCTGGGAAGGATTGGCTAGTGTGCAAGAAAATAAATTGGGAACATGGGTGTTGGTACCAACAACATTGAGAGGTAAAGTATTAAAGGAGGTACATAATCACATATTAGAACGTCATGGAGGATGTAGTTCTACTAACAGGAGGGTAGCAGAGAAGTACTGGTGGAGGAATGGTGAGGCAGACATGGACCAATATGTGCGGAACTCCAATTAGTGCACACAGAAAGTAAATCTATGTCACACTTGAATCCCACTGCCAAGGTTATCTGAAGCATTAGCACTATTTCAGTTGCTCACAACTGATTTCTTTGGTCCTTTCAACAAAACACCCGCAGGGAACAAATATGAAATTGTATCTATAGACCACATTTTGAGATATGTGGAAATGGTCGTGATAACCAACTAACAGTGGTGCAAGCACTAAAGTCTGCGTCATGTAGGAAGACGGCCCAGTTTTCAGCCGTTCTGCGAATCCCCCTCCACTAACCACTGACAGCCAATAATATTCATTCTCTTTCCTAGCAGCGTATAACAGCTAGGCAGCAAGGATCTCGCTCCTACATGATGCACTCGTGCTGAGCAACCGAATTATTCATTCAACTGTCACTTTTTGTTTTCTTTTTATTTCTTGCAGCAGTATAGCTGTGAATGTGTTTCTGTAAATGTTTAAGTGCGATTAAAACAAATCAGATGACTGCAATAAATGGAAGTGCTTCACAAGCAGGCGAGGCGGATTATTTACCGCAGTTATAACTTTGTACCGCATGATCATTGCCAAAGTGAGGTCCTCGAAGGTGTTCTTTAAGTTTTGGATGGGGCCAAGTCGGATGGGGCCAAGTCAGGACTGTATGGAGGATGGTCGATGAAAGTGAACAAAAGGCGTTAGATTGTTCCAGATGTCGCAGGGCCCGGCCGTGGCCTGGCATTGTTATGCTGAAGGAGATGGTGGTCCACGTGTGGACGAACTCTTAGAATTCGAAACTCAATTACAGCACATTGTTTACTCACAAATATAGTTTTGTTACACAACGCTATGTTACATGCTACAATTCTGAGTCTTCTAGCGACAGAAGGCTGCAAAAACGTGGACATGAAAAATAAAGGTCTGAACGTTAATAATGTTTGTTTTATTTAAAATGTTTTCACATTAAAAATTCAGAGGAATTGCTTTTCAGCACGCACTTCTACAACACATAATATTACACTGATGAGACAAAGCAGCTGGTACACCTGCCTAACATCGTACAGGGCTCACGAGAGCACGCAGAAGTGCCGCAGCACGACGTGGCATGGACTCGACTAATGTCTTAAGTAGTGGTGGAGGGAAATGATACCATTAATACTGCAGGGCTGTCGACAAATCCATAAGAGTACGACGGGGTGGAGATCTCTTCTGAAAAGCGCGTTGCAAGGCATCCCATATATGCTGGGGAGTTCGGTGGCCAGCGGAAGTGTTTAAACTCAGAAGGATGTTCCTGGAGTCACTCTGTAGCAATTGTGGATGTTTGGGATGGCATATTGTCCTCCTGTAATTGCCCAATTTTGTCGGAATGCACAATGGACTTGAATGGACGCAAGGTATCAGATAGGATGCTTACGTACGTGTCTGCTGTCAGAGTCGTTTCTAGACGTATCGGGGGCCCCACATCACTCCACCTGCACACGCCCCCACCATTACAGAGCCTCTACCATCTTGAACAGTCCTCTTATGACATGCAGGGTCTATGGATTCATGAGGTTGTCTCCATACCAGTACATGCCCGTCCGCTCGATACAATTTGAAACGAGACTCGTCCGAAAGGCAAAATGTTTTCAGTTATCAACAGTCTAATGTCGGTGTTGACGGGCCCAGGCGAGGCGTAAAGCTTTGTGTCGTGCTGTCATCAAGGGTACACGACTGGGCCCTCGGTTCCGAAAGCCCATATCGATGATGTTTCGTTGAATGGTTCGCACGTTGACACTTGTTGATGGCCTGGCATCGAAATCTGCAGCAATTTTCGGAAGCGTTGCCCTTCTGTTACGTTGAACGACTCTCTTCAGTTGTGGTTGGTCTGTTTCTCGGAGAATCTTTTTCTGGTGGCAGCGATGTCAAAGATTTGATGTTTTCCGGGTTCCTGATACAGTACATTCGTGACATGGTTGTACTGGAAAATCATCACTTCAACGCTACCTTTAATATGCTGTGTCCTATCCCTCGTACTCCAACTGTAACACCACGTTAAAACTCACTTAAATCTTAACAATCTGCCATTGTAGCAGCAGTAACCGATGTAACACCTGCTCCAGACATTTGCTGTCTTACAATAGGCGTTGCCAACCGCAGCGCCGTATTCTGCCAGTTTACATACCGCTGTATTTGAATACGCATGCCTGTACCAGTTTCTTTGACCCTTTAGTGTCTATCTGGAAGTGTGGAAGTGCGACACAGCTCCATACCGTCATGCTAATTTCAGTATTCTGTCACAGATACCAATGATTATCAATTATGAATAATATAGTCTGTAATTATTTATCACTTACATACTACGTTTCGGGAATTGATTCGACACGTTTTCCGACATTTTTTAAGTAAAAGAAAAGAGAGAAAAGAAAAGAGGACTGCTCGCGTGATTTGATCGTCGGTGTAAGGCCCATAACAGGTTGCATTAATAGATGAGACGTATTACAGGAAGTGACGTGATTCACTTATAATACGTAGACGTGAATAATGCATACGCGAAGTAACGTGATGAACATGTCGTCTTGTAAGGCTATGGATATAGTTGCATGCATTGGTCTGTAGTCTTACAACTAAGATTCCATGACATCCTTAAACTTCTAGAATTTTTTTCTCCCGATGGACTTCTCTTTTATCAGGCGCTGAGAATCATGACATTCGCCACATTCCCTATTGAGAATAATTACGCTTGTGATTAATAGCTGTGTTATATTATTACCTTAAAGTTATACTCCAAAAATAAATTACCCATGGGTTAGTTAGCTGTAAGAGAGATTCTTTACATGCAAGAGTTATGAGCTATTTCCAAAATAATTCTTACATAGACCATCATAGAAGAGAACTAAAACAAAAATTTAGTAATATCCTATGTACGGACTCCTCTTGGCAGCATCAGAATATCAAATTGACTCTGATATTACCCGACGTATGCATCATCTTGAATGACAGTGTTGTGACCTTCTGCAGTTCTGACGATATATGAGAACCATGAGAGAGGAGGTTTCGTGGTAAAATCTTAGCGTCCAACATCCTGCGCTTGATGATGGGTACGTGTTGGAATGTATTTGCTTCCAAAATTATACATTTTATTTGACACAAGATATCGTCGTATTTTTCTTAATAATAGCGTACGTGTAAATTCAGCAGCTCACGGCTACTTTTTTGAGGTCGCCTTCATACCGAGTTCATTGACTGATTCAGAGAACACGCATGCATCTCTATCACAGTGCGTAGGGACCTCATTTATCAGTTTTCCATAGGACGGTTTCTGCCCGTTACTGACATCCAGTGTCGACACGCTGTGGATCTTCCACAGGGCTAGACGTTTCACTTATGCGAGGAGCACCGTTGCATCGACAGGTGTAATCCTCTAAGCTATCTGGAGACACACGGTGGTGATGGAAGCAGCGTTCACTGGGGGCGATTGTGGTATTCGAGAAGACATGGTGGTGATCTGCATGCAGTCATTGTACGTGTGTTGTTCGTAAGTTGCTTCCTGTTTGTGGAAGATGAATTCAAATAACATGCGTGTGTCTGGAGAATCGGCTTATCATCTTATGATATGCGAACTCTGCAGCTCTCTCTAAAATCGCATTTATTATATAGCGAGAGAAGTGGCGACCTCAGCCAGTCGATAACTTCATATGTAGAAATAACCGTTTTTCTGCGCTATGTTCATTGCTCAGTTTTATTTGTTCGTCGGCGACGTTTCTATACGCTTTGGATTATTTACAAGTCTTACAGTGATGTCACTCTGTAATACTGTGATAGTTCATATCATGTTGCGGTAGGTTAGACACCTTTTCCACTGTGGCTGACCGAGACTGATGCCACCCGTGTACAAGCGCTAGTTTTGAAAGAATGATGACTGGGGCAGCTTAGTTCTAAGAGTTCCAGAGAGAAAAGGGGAGGGGAGTGTTTGACGCTGATCAGCAACAGAGTCCACGTATTTCCGGGGATGTGTTTGGATCTGTTTGTCATGGGTGGGATGATTCTGCCTGGTGTAACCTTTTTCGCAACAGCTTTTTCTTCCAACCATCAGCCAGCACAGTCGCATCGGAGACGATTACACGTAAATTGTGCAAATTTCCCCGAAAATCCTGGTGGGATGATGGGTGTTGGGCAGAAACTCTTCTTCACGGCCTTGGGGTCGGCAGCTATGGTAGTGGCAAAAAATTGTGCTCTGTCTTATAGCCATGACTCATTTCGCTGGACATATTCGTCACCTATCTAGGTGGGTATTTTGTAGCAGTGTGCTACTTTTCGTACACTCAGAATCTTCACTTGGAAATTGATAAACCTCAGATGTAATTCTGATAGCGTTTGCTTAAACATATGGACTGATTTTTTTTCAGGTTCATGAACATTTATTTTTATCTGTTATTACTTTTATGTTGTAAGTTCATGTACTGACACGTTCCATGACCTTGGAGATTTGCTCCTCAATTTGGTCATACGGAACTTGACATGTAAATAAAAAAAAAAAAAAAATTACTATGACGTCATAAATTTATCATTACATCATTATTGCAACAACGTGCTCCTTTTAGCAAGATAATGTTGGCTTAGCAGGGTTATCTATCAAGTGGTATTTCCTACACATTCTACATCTTTGGTCGGAAATTGGTAAAACTGCAGTGCCTATAGCACTTGCTAAAACGTCATTAATACATCGTGACGCCATTATTGTCACCAATAGGGAAACGGTTCATTTCTAACACATATACCATGATTTCATGCACACTAGTGGTCTAGTGACAGCTTATCAGCGATAAATAATTCGGATACGTTGCATGGGGGCTTTATTAAAAATGAAATGCAAATAATTTTAATTTCTGCTTTAGTAGCTGTCTGTCCGATTACGAAGTCTCGTAACGGTTGGCCCTGACTATTATTATTACGCTATCTGACTGCATAGAACAACAACAAGGAATGAAATAGAAATTTTCATTAACACACTTAATTAATTAAGTCCCCAGCAACTATAAAACCTACGAAACCAAAGCACAAGTGTAACTGTTCTGTGTGTGGAAGTATGACTCAACGTACACATCTGGCACGGTTCTTCTTCAAAAGACAAGAATTTCAAATACCATTTATACTGAATTAATTAAAGAAAATACGAATACCATAATTACTCAAGAGAACCACAATTACACTCTAATCCAAGAACACAAGCCAGATGCTTTGTTGACTGAACCTGTTATGACACATTATTTAAAACATGGAAATAATGAAAAATAAATCAAGTTTCGTTACCTTCATATATTGACCAAAATCACTCTCATAATTACAATATATCTCCACACCGATTCGCTATTACAACATCTCAACAAGAATTTTTCAGTATCACATCTCAGCAAGCACATCTCAACACGAACTGACTACTACGAGCTCTCCCCAAGCACTCCTCTAGCACATCTCAATAATGACTGCCCGTGGAGGCGGCGGAACAATGCTCTCTAGCGATCTCTGGCGCTGTGGCTCAGTGTAGCCACCTTTCATATGCCCTTCCTCCACGGCTAGAATTTGATGGTATTTTTGCCAGCATTGGTGGTGAAAATACCACCAAATTCGTCAAAAAAATACAGACAAAAATAAAAGATAATATTAATACGTAAATATCATATAACTAGATAAAATTTTGGCTTTGCACTGACCTTTCAATAACCTAATATATAAAATACAGTAAGCAATACAAATTCTTTCTTTACATGTGACTTTACATAATAGTTTACACAAGTATTATGTGGTTAAACAGTTCAATCAATAGCGTCAGCAATGACGAATATGTGCAAGTAAGAGTCTCATAATTTTTCACTAACAGTAATACACAAAAAATCAGTTTATACAAATATTCACATAAACGCTTTCCATAGCTCAAGAATAAGCAGTTGACAGTTCCAGCAGTAGCACCCAGCAATGGTCAACAGGTGCAAATACCAACAAGTAACATTTTTTCAATAGAAACAGTCCATCAGTGGCACCCAGTACTGTTGAATAGGTGCAGACACCAACAAGTAACATCATTTCAGTAGAAGCAGTCCATTAGTGGCACCAGCAATGTTGATCAGGTGCACACAGCGACAGGTGACTTCATTTCAGTAGAAGCAGTCCATCAGTGGCACCCAGCAATGTTGAGCAGGTGCACACAGCAACAGGTGACTTCATTTCAGTAGAAGCAATCCATCAGTGGCACCCAGCAATGTTGAGCAGGTGCAGACATCAACAGGTGACATCTTTTCAGTAGAAGCAGTCCATCAGTGGCACCCAGCAATGTTGAGCAGGTGCAGACACCAACAAGTAACACCATTTCAGTAGAAGCAGTCCATTAGTGGCACCCAGCAATGTTGATCAGGTGCACACAGCAACAGGTGACTTCATTTCAGTAGAAGCAGTCCATCAGTGGCACCAGCAATGTTGATCAGGTGCACACAGCAACAGGTGACTCCATTTCAGTAGAAGCAATCCATCAGTGGCACCCAGCAATGTTGAGTAGGTACACACAGCAACAAGTCACATTTCTCAGCAGAAGCAGTTCCATAAAATACACTGTCACTGATCACACTGTTCATCAGAGTTTATAAGCAGAAATTAAACATGTCCTAGTGGCACCAATATTGTAGAAAAGGTACAAGTAACAGTCCATAATTTTTTTTACAATCACTGATCACACAGTTCATCAGCAGAAATTAAACATATCCTTGTAGCACCAATCATGTAGAAAAGGTGCAAGTAACAGTCCATACTATTCACCATAACTACTGAGACAGTTCAGTCATGAACAATAGTTTGAATGCACATACAATTTCTTTAACAAATTATTATCAATGCTCTTACACTAAACATACAAATCATAATAAACACACAAATGATATCAGGTAATTGTCACATTAACTATTACAGTACACAATAACAGTTAACCTATAATATTTATGGGTGTCAGTGCAAGCCACAACAAACAAGTGAAATAATATTTAGGAGATAGGTTGGGATCACTTCTCTGGGATTACAAAAGGAAAACACACAAAACACACTCACTCATCTTTCATCCACATTAGTGCTACTGTGTAATTGAATAGTGTTAACTGTGTAAATGCAATTCTGTCGAAATTTTATGTTCATTATGTGTATCAAGTAGTAGTGGCAGCAATGTATAACAGTCAATAATAGTTAGTCAACGTCATAGTCATCATGTCTAGACCAATGTTTGCCAAGCCAGATCAAATTGTACTGTTGCTGAACAACTGTCAGTGAGCCAAGATATGCAAATACTTCCTCTCTTCAAAAAAAAGTGTATACTGCTTAGTGATTTGACAAAGTGTGTGTGTAGACAATCTTCCTTCTACTTGAGTGTTCTAGTCTGCCATCTTTATCCTCCTTGTTCCATATGGACCAACAAAAAAAAAAAAATATGCTCCTCATTTACTTTACCTCTTATCCACCAAAACTCCAATAATCATCAACTTAATCTCAATACTTCACTAATACCTTTTCAATACGTCGATCATCAATATCATTTATCTTACCTTTTGTCCACGAAAACTCCAATAATCATCTACTTCACCTAATCTCAATACCTCAATAATACGTCGATACATATAAACCTCAGCACCAATATCATTTCACTTCCATAACAACTCTTTCCTCTAGTCAGTCTCCTCGAACAAGTACAGACAAAATCCTAGTGCAACTTCAATTCATCATCCCATACAATCCGAAGACACAGTGTCCACACACAACCTCTGTGTAATCCATCTGACCCAAATTTTCTACTCATTATAAATTATAAGATACATTTTGGTTCCTTGTCCATCATTAAATAAAAGAAATGCATACATGACCTCTAACAGACTTTAGTTCGAATAACTCTCAGTAATTAAGTACGATTACGGAGTGTGAATGATCATAATATTTCACAGTGTGTACACCACTTCAAGAATCATAGCAGAAGCAAACATGTGGAGTATTTTTTGTGTCAAGTGTCACTTCCAATTTCAATTGCTCACGAAAATGCAGTGTAATACTGTCAATGGTCTAAACCTAGTTTTGGTCTGTCATGTCGTTAGCTTCCTTCCTATTAGCATAAATTTATACAGCTTCCATAAAACCTCAGCTCATGTGACTTCTATGACTTTCTTTTACTAATGTCGTTCGTCGAATTATAGCAGTTCATTTTCTTATCTTAAAAATATAAGGCACTGAGCGTAAGCAAAACATGCAATAGCGAGTAAATATACCAGTAGAGAACAGAATGTCAACAAGTGGATGCAGCACAATCCCTATAACGAGGCTCTGCCAAGCGAAAAATCTATAATTAATACCACAGTGTAACCTAAACTCTATGTTCGTACACAGTATATCAGCATTTCTATATACTAAATTGAAGAGTAGTTATGACAACAAAACAGAAATGTGTAAATGTGAAATCCATACGCACAGCAGCAAACATGCCTTACACAATAAACAGGTCATTAGCATCGCATCGACATAAGCAAATAAATGTTCATATGTAATCTTAATAAGTAAACATGAAGGCGCAAGCAGATAAATCACAAAGTGTAACTTACATATCTAACCACATCAGCACAATTAATCAGGTGACAATTATAATTTAAATAAATAAGCACAGCTGGCACATAATAAAAAAAAAATATGACGTCAGTGAAAAAGCATAGCAGCCAAGCGATGCATAATATACGCAAGTAATAACACTGTTCATTAATCAAAAATTGTCAAAATCAGTAAATGTACACAAGCACGTCGCTTCACAAGTAAATTCATAGAACATAAAATTTAGCACAAAGTATGAGTCACGTAATCGCGAGCAGCAAATTACGTCTAAAGTACGTACCTAAGTGAAATTATGTTACCTGAAAAATAAACTCAATTAATAGTTACCCTTTTTAGTTTATTAGTTTCATCTTCGAAATGACCTTCTTCCTGAAAATTTTCTCCAAAGCAAGTCGTCTTAACGTCGGACACGCACAGAATTTACCTGAAGGTCTTAAATACTTTATACAACCGTATCCTGAAAAATACTGAACGTTAATAACATAATTTATGAAGTCCTTATAGCTTTATACAGAATTTATTCGGAGAAATTAAACTGTGTATTTATTTACGTCTGTCAGTGCATTCGCACTGAGCGCTCGATCAGCTGTAGGCGCGTGACGTAGGAAGTGATTGTTTGCGGTCAACGACTGCCTTGTGCGACGCGCAGACTGACTGTTGCTTTGAGTATGTGCCGCCGCCAAAACACAGCGCGGTATCCTTGTACTCTCTCCATGTTTACGTAAACTGTTGGTTTCTCACAAGTAGGTCATTCCACAAAAATTTTTACGTTTGATATATGATGTATTCCTTTAGAGCGTCGTGATTTAAGAGTTCAACAGTGTTATCATGAATAATTTTGCGAACTCTATATGGACCGTTATAAAGCAGAAAAAATTTGCGACACAAGCCTTTTCCTTTATGAGACAAACGGTGGGACTTAATTAACACCTTCTGGCCAACTGACAAGATTTTTAAACGACCAGGACGTTTCGCTGATTTCTCTCTTCTAGCAGCCGCAGACGCAATATTTCGTAGAGCCAGGTTGACAACTTCAGAATGCCGCAGTTTCCGTGAAGGCGGAAAAGGAACGATTTCAGAAATGCGATTTGTTGGTACTTTATTTTTTAATATCAATAGAGGCGGTAAAGAAGTTGAGTCATTAGGAAGTTCATTCAGAATGTTTTGAAAAATATGAAGATACTGATCCCAAGTTCTGTGATTCTGATGACAATAAAGACGGCACAATTTATTGATTTCCTTCATCCATCTCTCTGAAGCATTAGATTGAGGGTGAAAAAGTGAAATGAAAATTGGTTTAATCTTCCGACGCCGTAGAGTACGAAGCCAAATTTTAGAGCGAAACTGTGATCCATTATCTGATATAACCTTATCAACATGACCAACTTCTTTAAGAAAATGTTTGATGAAAGCGTTAGATACTGAACGAGCTGTTGCTTTGCGTAAAGGTGTAAAACACACATATTTTGATGTCAACTCCACTGCTACGAAAATGTACGCAAAACCATTAGTAGAACGAACCACTGGACCGAACAAATCGACTGCAGCCATCTCCTTTAATTTCGCTGGAATGATAGGAAACAACGGTGCTCTGTGAGAAACAGTTGGCGGCTCAGCCATTTGACATAATTTGCATTTGGCAAGAACAGATCGAATACGTTTTTCCATATTACTGAAGTAGCAATTTTCTCGTAATTTATGAAAGCATTTTCTGGGACCAAAGTGCGCATAACTAAAGTGTGTGTACCAAATCAATTTATTGACCCACTCATCAGGAATACAAACTAACCAAACAGAGTTGTCGACCGATTTTCGTTTGAAAAGAATATCATTGCGAACTAAATAATACTGTCTGATCGCTACGCTTTCCTTTCTCCTCCACTTCTCCTTAATGTCCTTCCAGATTGGATCCTTATTTTGCTCCTTAGCGATGTCCTGGAGCGAAGATGAAATAAAGTTCTCAAACGCAACACCTTGAATGTACATCAAACAATAATGGTTTTCTTTGCAGTCCTCTTCAGCACATTGTTTCAAACCCATAGGTGCACGTGATAAAGCATCAGCAACAATATTTGAAGATCCCTGTATGTAAACAATACTAAAATCAAATTCCTGTAGGTACAACGCCCATCGTGACAATCTGCCATGAGTTAATTTTGTCGACATAAGAAATTCCAGAGCTCGATGATCGGTGTAAACCTTAGTATGTCTGCCAAACAAAAATGTGCGAAATTTTGTGAAAGCCCAAACAACAGCCAAAGCTTCAAGTTCCGTAATCGAATAATTCTTTTCGGATTTAGAGAGAACACGACTTCCAAATGCAATAGTCTTCTGTACTACAACGCCGTTTTCTTCTATCTCTTGAAATAAATGTGCACCTAGGCCTTTGTATGATGAGTCCGTCGCCAAACAAAAATCTTTAGATAAATCCGGATGTGAAAGAAGTGGGGCAGCAACTAAAGCATCACGAAGTTGTTCAAATTCTGACTGAGCTTCCTCATCCCAACACCAATTAGAATTTTTTCCAGATAATTCACATAAACGAGGTGTGGCCAAATTGTCCAATCTAACAAAGCGTCTAAGAAAATTACAGACACCAAGGAAACTACGAACATCACGTTTTGTGGTAGGAACAGCATAATTACGAATAGCGTCTAGTTTCTCTAGATCAGGGAGAATACCTTCTGTAAAAATAATGTGACCGAGAAATTTCACCTGAGAACGACCAAATTCTGATTTTTCCAAGTTCAATGTCATGCCAACTCGTGCAAAAATACGTAATAATGAATCCAAAATTTTGTTGTGCTCACTCCAAGAACGTTTAGCAATAAGAATGTCGTCAACATATGAAGTAATATTGTCACGAAGATAAACAGGTAAAATTTCGTTTAAATTACGAATGAATGCTGCAGAAAATATAGTAAGTCCAAACGGTAATTTCCAAAGTCACTTTTGGGTAAAACAGTCAAATCCGGTTAATTTTTACCTACTGTGTAGATAGATTGATAGTAGAAGAGTTGTTTTTATAGATGCAAAGAATAGTGAAAGAGTAGGCAGCGGTGCAGAAAACTAAAAGGGAAATAGCACCACTACAGCTCGGGGCCCTATGCTCGCTACGGCACATATTCACTTAGTGTAATGAATCCCCTGAGGACTTTAATAGCTGCACATAAATTTCAGTTTGTGACTCAGTGGCAAATTTGGTGGAAGTGCGCACGTAAATCGATCCAACCATGAACATGGACGTATGTCATTCCTAGAATTGCAAAAGATCTTAAATTTCCGAACAGTCAAGAAGTGTTTACAGTCAAAGCTTCCGCCTCGCGGCGACAAAGACCTACCGCGTCTGTCCCAGTCCCAATGTCGATTATTGTCAAGTTCCCGCGCCTGGCGCTCTCTTGTTGCATCCCGTAAATGAAACAAATTATTATCTTCAAAGCCCTCTGCTATCTGTGATTCTAAATTTCTTCTACTGTCCTTTCCTACAATTTCGCCTTCGATTTGTTTGACTTGCTTTCGTAATGCCTCAAATTCCCTTTTCACGCGTTCATTAAATTTTCCCTGATTTTCAACATGTCTATTTATGTTCTGGTACTCTTCAGTTTCCGCAAATGGCAATGGAGCTGTATCATCCGATTCTCTGTCCCCATTTAAACTAAGATTTGTCAATTTATCTGAAATCTCAACTCTTTCCGATAAGTTTACGTCTTCCGTCAGTGTCGCAACTCGGGTTTCGGTATTGTCACATTTAGTAGTTGACTGTTCACACTGTTGCGTTAAGTCATTTGTTACGGATTCCTCGATTCTCTCAAATATTTCTTCCTTATCGTATGCTCGTTGTAAATTTAACTCTGAAAAATTTTGTACTATCACGCGATCTTTTTCTTCCCGTTCTCTGTCCTGTTCCTCTTGTCTAATTTCTGTTGAAATTAAGCTATTATTGTGAGCCTTCAAAATCGGTTGTACTTCTTCTCTAATTTCTTTCTTTGATTCATCTTTCATGTTTTTGAAACATGTCCCTGTTCGTGAGCCTAACTGTGTTTCCATTGTTTCCATCTCGGTTTTACTTGTTCCTATTTGTGAGCCTAACCGTGTTATCATTGCGTCCATCCGTGATCCCAAATTTAATATTGCACTCATTAACTGCTCCATAGTAACTGGTTCGAAATTCTTTTCGCCCCTAACATTTCCCGCAAAACCAGGTTCCTTCGTCATCGCTGTAAAGCTATCTGTGTTCGATACTGTTCCAGGATCTTCTGTCGTTAATCTCGTATTCTGTAAATTTTCTGATTGAGAAAAATTTTGAACTGGTTCCGGACTATTTTCCCGACTTATTACATTGTTTTCCACTTCATTATTCAACATACCGTTCTCCTGTGTTGGCGAGTTCGCCATGTCAACAATTTCGTCATTCTCACTATTCATCATTTTTGCCTTTTTCATTGATCGCGTAATCATTTACAAAATATACAAAACTCGTCGCTGTACGAAAATTACACACAATGGCTCTTTATCTCCAACAATATCATTCACACGAAATGTTTCCCTCAAACACGATTAACGAACAATTGAAATGATTGCACTAAATCGTCAAACGCGTATACAAGACAACAAATCAAATTCAGAGAAGAAAAAGAAAAAAAAATACCATTAGAAGAATGCCAATTACCAAATCTACACATGCAATATAGACTACAATTACTAAACTACGCCCGCATCTCGTGGTCGTGCGGTAGCGTTCTCGCTTCCCACGCCCGGGTTCCCGGGTTCGATTCCCGGCGGGGTCAGGGATTTTCTCTGCCTCGTGATGGCTGGGTGTTGTGTGCTGTCCTTAGGTTAGTTAGGTTTAAGTAGTTCTAAGTTCTAGGGGACTTATGACCACAGCAGTTGAGTCCCATAGTGCTCAGAGCCATTTGAACCATTTGAACTAAACTACAAATTACTACAACAATACTACTGTCTACTATTTTTACAATCAGAAGAATTCCAAGGGACGATCCGAAGCAGTGGTCGCCACGTGCATGGGGGCTTAATAAAAGTTGAATGCAAATAATTTTAATTTCTGCTTTAGTAGCTGTCTGTCCGATTACGAAGTCTCGTAACGGTTGGCCCTGACTATTATTATTACGCTATCTGACTGCATAGAACAACAACAAGGAATGAAATGGAAATTTTCATTAACACAATTAATTAATTAAGTCCCCAGCAACTATAAAACCTACGAAACCAAAGCACAAGTGTAACTGTTCTGTGTGTGGAAGTATGACTCAACGTACACATCTGGCACGGTTCTTCTTCAAAAGACAAGAATTTCAAATACCATTTATACTGAATTAATTAAAGAAAATACGAATACCATAATTACTCAAGAGAACCACAATTACACTCTAATCCAAGAACACAAGCCAGATGCTTTGTTGACTGAACCTGTTATGACACATTATTTAAAACATGGAAATAATGAAAAATAAATCAAGTTTCGTTACCTTCATATATTGACCAAAATCACTCTCATAATTACAATATATCTCCACACCGATTCGCTATTACAACATCTCAACAAGAATTTTTCAGTATCACATCTCAGCAAGCACATCTCAACACGAACTGACTACTACGAGCTCTCCCCAAGCACTCCTCTAGCACATCTCAATAATGACTGCCCGTGGAGGCGGCGGAACAATGCTCTCTAGCGATCTCTGGCGCTGTGGCTCAGTGTAGCCACCTTTCAACGTGTGGACACGTGCTGCTGAACTGTGATTGGCCGAGGCATCATGTCACTGACACGACGTTGATGTAAAATTGACGTGACATGGCACAACTTTTATTTTAATAATAGCGTATCATACAGTACTGCCATTCTTATCGAGCCTCGTATCATACAGGATTTTGTTTGTTTTGGTTAGTGTAGCTCAATGTCGTTTAGACCGTTAGTAAGAGAGCACTTCGAATTCCTGCTGCCAATGAGTCAAGTACACCATTCGTTTATTACATATTTTTACGGGCTTCAAACAGGAGCGACTGCAGTAATGGATAGACACTGTGACTGCTGTATACAGATGCAAGCTGAGCTGGCGACCCCTTCGCTCGCAGCTACAGGCTGCATTGCCTTCCGTCACACAGCTTGAGGCTGCTGCCAAGCGGCATCACTGTCAGGGGTTGGACGCTGGGATGCAAGGGACGTCGAGCACGTCCCACGTGTCAACTGATCGGTCCACTGCTGTATCCGCCCCGGGTACTGCCTGCACTGAAGTTGACCCCTCATTCGTGCGGTTAAAGGCGCTGCAGTCTGGAACCGCAAGACCGCTACGGGTGCAGGTTCGAATCCTGCCTCGGGCATGGATGTTTGTGATGTCCTTAGGTTAGTTAGGTTTAACTAGTTCTAAGTTCTAGGGGACTAATGACCTTAGCAGTTGAGTCCCATAGTGCTCAGAGCCATTTTTTTTTGACCCCTCATTTGTGGTCGAGTGGGAGATCATTTCAAAGTCTGGCAGGCAGCGAAAAACTTTCTGAGGGGCCGATCGTAGGGCCTCCCCAGTTCGTTTGACGAACAGGTAATGGGCGTTTTCTGTGGCTGACGATGTCACTGAGCCGGATGCAGTCGTCCACCTTGTTCCACAGGAAGCTTCTCAACCCTCAAGGTCTGTGCATTCACAGAGGGTGGGTATGCTAGTAGTTTTTTTTTAATCTCATTTTGTTCGTTTTCATTCGTTGTATCTGCTCGGGGCGGACGTCGCAAGACATCCGTTTCAGTTCGTCGTTGATCCATTAACTCAGTTTTTTTTATTACAGAGGGCAGCTAACCCTCTGACTGAACACGCTGAGTTACCGTCCCGGCATTAGTTGGGAGCTCCTACGTTAGGCGCGTGATGGGGCCCCTTAGGAACATGCCTGCCAAGGAGGGGAAGGAAGCCAGTGTGCACACCGAGTGCATTCTGGGGGGTCATTCTGGATGTGGAAAGGGTGCTTCCAGATGCCATGAAGAGTGCAGGGTGCAGCCAACTGCAGGTAGTGGCTCATGTCGGTACCAGTGACGTGTGTCACTTCGGTTCGGCTGAGGTTCTCTCTGGTTTTGGGCGGCTAGCGGAAATGGTAAAGACTGCCAGTCTTGCTTGCGAGATTAAAGCGAAACTCACCATCTGCAGCATCGTCGATAAAACCGACTGTGGTCCTTTGCTGCAGAGCCGAGTGGAGAGTCTGAATCAGAGGAGGTTCTGTGACCGTGTAGGCTGCAGCTTCCTTGACTTGCGCCATCTGGTGGTGGGTTTCCGGGCTCTGCTTAATAGGTCAGGACTCCAATACACACAGGAAGCAGCTACAAGGGTAGGAGGGAGTGTGTGGAAGGGACTAGGCGTTTTTTTTAGATTAGTGAGTCAGGGAACCACAGAAAAGACGTCGGTCTAAGAGGTTAGTTGTCGATATGGTTGGTATAGTAGTTGTAAATTGTCGTAGCTGTGTTGGGAAAGAGCCAGAGCTCCAAGCCCTAATAGAAAGCGCTGGAGCTCAAATAGTTATAGGTACAGAAATCTGGCTAAACCGGATATAAGTTCAGCCGAAATTTTTTCAAACGACCTAACAGTGTTCATAAAGGATAGATTAAATACAGTTCGTGGTGGAGTATTTATTGTTATCAGAAGTAGTTTGCCTTTTACTGAAATTGAAATTGATAGTTCCTGCGAAATAGTATGGTTAAAGGTTATACTTGACCATCGGACTAGACTATAAATTGGATCGTTTTACCGAACCCCCGACACAGAAGATATAGTTGCTGAAAGGTTCAAAGAAGACTTGAGCCTCATTTAAAACAGGTACCCAGCTCATACAGTTATAGCCGGTGGTGACATCAATGTACCCTCGACATGCTGGAAAAATTATACGTTTAAAGCCGGCGGCAAGCATAAAACGTCATCCGAAATTGTACTGAATGCTTTCTCAGAAAATTATTTCGAACACAGTTAGTTCATGAGCCCATTGGAAGCGTATATGGTTGCGAAAGCATACTTGACTTCTTAGCAACAAATACTCCTGGACAAATAGGGAGCACCGTGACGAATACAGGGATTAGCGACCACAACGCAGTTGCTGCTAAGCAGAAAGCCGTAGCACCTACAACCATCGCCGGCCGCGGTGGTCTAGCGGTTCTGGCGCTGCAGTCCGGAACCGCGGGACTGCTACGGTCGCAGGTTCGAATCCTGCCTCGGGCATGGGTGTGTGTGATGTCCTTAGGTTAGTTAGGTTTAAGTAGTTCTAAGTTCTAGGGGACTTATGACCTAAGATGTTGAGTCCCATAGTGCTCAGAGCCATTTGAACCTACAACCATCAAAAAGCAACGTAAAGTATATGTATTTAAAAAAGCTGATAAAAACGCTCTTAACGCCGTTTTAAGAGACAGTCTTCGTTCCTTCCAAACTGGCCATATAATCATAAAATGCTGTGGAATTATTTCAAAGATATAGTATCGACAGCAACTGAGAGAAGTGATGGTACTGATCCCCCATGGTACACAAAAGGGGTCGCTGTTGCAGAAGCAGCGAAAGAAGCATACCAAATTTAAAAGAAACCGAAATCCACAAAATTAGCAAAACTTTTACAGGAGATCGAAAAATAGCGCGAGATGCTTTTAGTAATTTCCCCAACGAAACTCCGTCTTCGAATCTGGCAGAGAATCCAAAGAGATTCTGGTCATGCATGAAGCACACCAGTGGCAAGACGCAATCAATACCTTCACTGCGCGATAACAACGGTGAAGTCACTGATGACAGTGCCACTAAAGCAGAGTTATAAAACACGGTTTTCCGACACTCCTTCACCAAAGAAGACGAAGTAAATATTCCTGAATTCCAATCAAGAACAACTGCCAAGATGAGAAACATAGAAGTAGACATCCTCGGTGTAGCAAAGCTGCTTAAATCACTTTAAAAAGGCAAGGCGTCCGGTCCAGATTGTATACCAGTCAGGTTCCTCTCAGAGTATGCTGATAAAATAGCTCCATACATAGCAATTATATACAGCCGCTTGCTCACAGAAAAATCCGTACCTAAAGACTGGAAAATTGCTCGAGTCACACCAATACCCAAAAAGAAAAGTAGGAGTAATCCGTTGAATTACAGGCCCATATCACTAACGTCGATTTGCAGTAGGGTTTTCGAACGGATACTATATTCGAACATTATGAAATGCTGGAAGAAAACGATTTGTTTACACATAGTCAGCTTGGATTCAGAAAATATCGTTCTAGCAAAACGCAACTAGCTCTTTATGCTCATGAAGTAATGAGTGATATCGTCAGGGGATGTCAAATTGATTCCATATTTTTAGATTTACAGAAGGCTATCGACACCGTTCCTCACAAGAGTGTTCTAACCCAACTGCGTGCCTATGGACTAACGCCTCAGTTGTGCGACTGGACTCGTGATTTCCTGTCAGAAAGGTCACAGTTCGTAGTAATAGATAGAAAGTCATAAAGTAAAACAGAAGTAATATCCGGCGTCCCCCAAGGAAGTGTTATAGGCTCTCTAATATTCATGATCTATATTAACGATACAGGAGACAATCTGAGTAGCCGTCTTACATTGTTTGCTGATGATGCTGTCATTTACCGGCTTGTAAACTCATCAGATGACCAAAACGAACTGCAAAATTATTTAGATAAGATTTCTGTATGGTGCAAAAAGTGGCAATTGAACCTGAATAAAGAATAGTGTGAAGTTATTCACATGAGTACTAAAAGAAACCCTCTAAATTTCGAGCCCGCGATAAGTCACACAAACCTGAAGGCTTAAATTCAATTAAATACTTAAGGATTACAATTACAAATCACCTGAATTTGAACGTCCGCCGCCGGTAACTGAGTGGTCAGCGCGACGGAGTGTCGTACGAAGGGGACCGGGTTCGATTCCCAACTGAGTGATGTGTTATCATCGTCATCTCATTCCCATCGACACGCAAGTCGCCGCAGTGACGTCAACTCAAAAGACCTGCACCAGGCGACCGATCTACCCGACGGGAGGCCCTAGCCACATGGCATTTGCATTTTACCTACATTTGAACGATCACATAGATAATGTTGTGGGTTGTTCAAACCAAAGACTGCGATTCATTGGCAGAACACTTAGAAAGTGCAACAGGTTTACTAAAGAGACTGCTTACATCACGCTTGTCCGCCCTATTGTGGAGTATTACTGTGCGGTGTGGGATTCGCATCACGCGGGACTGACGGATGACATCGAAATACTTCAAAGAAGGGCAGCTCGTTTTGTATTATATACAGCGAAATAGGGGACATAGTGCCACAGACATGATACGTGAATTGGAGCGGCAATCATGAAAACAAAGGCGTTTTTCGTTGCGTCGGGAACTTCTCATGAAATTTCTATCACCAGCTTTCTCCACCGATTGCCAAAATACTCTGTTGTTATCCACCTGGATAGAGAAAAATGATCATCACGGTAAAATAAGAGAAATGAGGGCTCGCACAGAAAAATTTAAGTGCTGGTTTTCCCGCACGCCGTACGAAAGTGAAACGGTAGAGAGACAGCTTGAAGGTGGTTCATTGAACACTCTGCCAGGCACTTTATTGTGAATAGCAGAGTAATCACGTAGATGTAGATGTAGACGAGAACTTCCACGCGAGGTCCTGATATGACCTGATGCTACACAATTTTCATGTGACATGGAAAGCAGTGGCTCGGTACTCACATAACTAGGCCAAGTTCGGGAAAAATACGGAAATAACGTAAAATTGTGGAAAATAAGGGAAAATACGAAAAAATTTGGAAGAATGAGTAAAATTGTCGAAAAATGAGAGTACTTGCACATTTTTTACCTGGGCTGCCTATGTCTCGACTGGCGAAAAGCAAGAACATTTAATTCTGTTATTAACAAACAGACCTCAAGTGATGTGACTCAACGTAATTACAATAATTTTTTATTAACACATAAGTACCTGCCGCCCCTCTCCTCGTTCTGCAGTTCCGGAGTGAAGCCACCCACTGAAGTGCCTCATTTATGAAAGATGGAGAGAGGGAGGGAGTGCTTGAATCTCATCGGGCCAGGAGGGTTGGGAGGGGCAGAGAGGGAACGGAGGGGAAATGGGCCCCCCGGATGACACCACATACACATGCAAGCGGTCCCCAGGGGGAGAGGACTACGGGGATGACCTAGATTCAGTTCGCCCAAGTGCGTGATATGACACTGGAAATCCTTATCAGTGACATTGACCCTACACTCATTCTACCTCGTTTATCTAACTGTAATCTCTATGGGTGGTAACTAGTGTGATTGCCACTGGACCCTCTGTTATTATCCTCTTATCAACCATAAGCATGAGACGTGAGTACTGTTCTTTAAAGTCTTGTTGTTTGTTGTTCTTTCCTTTTTTAAGGTCTCCCAGCCACTCTCACAATTTCACAGATATCATGGGAGTACAGAAGTGTACAGAAGAATGCATTGAAATAATACAGGCGACAAAAAACATAGGTTATAAAACAGTCACTTTAAAAATGAGAACTGTTTATTATTTAGTAAAACCGATATATAAACGAAACGCTCATCGTTACGGTGACCAGTTAACATGCTTTAGATTAAGCAAAATGCGTTGGGGCGAAATAAGGCTTTATACAGTCGTAAAAGACGACATAATATCCATACTGTTTTTCATTTCATGGTTCTTTGTGTAGGGCAGGAAATGGATCCAATTCAATACCGATTCCAAAGTTCCCCATCATTAGCTGAGTGCTATACATACTGTGCAATTGTCAGTTTCACTTCCTACTGTATTTAATGGCAGACTCCCTTCGTTCAATTAATGTCTTAACATGTAGATTCCCCAAGGTGTCACCGTCGAAAGTGATGGCAATGAGGCAGAATACGCCAACATATTTCGTGCGGTATGAACTTCAATCACCAAACCATTTGCTCAGCAATACATGTGAAAGACCGTAAATACACTGTGAAGTTCAAAGTCTTACCTCCTGCAAAGATGCTTCCTTCTTCTTTAGTGACCCCTAACAGCCATGGGACAGCAGTGTGGGGCTGTAGATGAACTGGATGTCTGGGGAGGAAAGCGTCCTCTCCGTCAGCCTCCACAACTGGTCGGAATGGTATGAGAGGAGCATTCATGCCCCACTCCTGAAGCAAAGCCGTCATCCATCATGAAACAGTTATACTTTACCACACAGGAGATTTATCTTATAGATATTCAACACTTTTGGTGAATAATCCACCCACAGAAAAAATATGATACGTTAGACAGTTCGATATGTGTGCTTCATGCATTGTAGCCAACTCTTGTCACTGAATTCACTAGGATGGTGAGCATGTTTTGTTTTCTTATTTTTCACTTTGCTGAAAAATTGCTTAAGATATACTACATGTCCTCTTGGTAAAATTTAATATTTTTCGGATAGTTTTCCCTAATAACACGATATAAGTATTAGTCATGTACGACAAAAAGTCCTCATGGCGGCTGGCAATAAGCCAATATGTCCTCTGCCAGTCGTAGTAGATATCACAGATAGAGAACCTGTCGTTAACTGGATGTTCTTTAGGTCTAAATTTACGGAAGACCATCTCAATTAACTGGATGTTCTTTAGATCTAAATTTACGGAAGACCATCTCAATTGAATTCATTCTCACTGATTTAAAATTTCCACAGGTAGCATTATGTTCAACACTCCCTTGTGAGCAAAATGTAGACTAACCAGAGGATTAACACCACACTTTTTAAGTACTGCTTATGTGTGAACAATGTAGTCCAGATTGAGAATTAAATGTCACAGGCCGGTGCTTATACTCTGAAGCTGGCATCTCTAATCCACTACGTGCAGTTACGTGCGTTTAAGAGCAACTGTCAAAACTTGGAAGTATACGCACCAAAGTTTGATATGTAAGTGAATACTTTTAAATATGTGGTTTGCACCCTCACAAATGTAATACACATAAAACAGATCAATAAATAACGAATTTATTTACATCGATATCTGTACCCAACATGTTGGGGGGACATATGAGTAGTGAGGGCAAAAGTACCTGTGACCCTTGTGATAGCTGCAAACAGTAAGTACAGATTGGCCCGAAATTCAAATAGTAGTGGAGGTGTACCAGTACTGGAGTAAAGGACTATTGTTCTCCATATGCAAAGTGTTATCAGTTGACTTGGCTCCAAATCACATAAATGTTCTCTTCCAAATATAAACAATGACATCATCTATGTAAACCAATCAGTCACTGGGTTGAGCCACTTATATAAAAAACGACATAGTTCATGTAAACAAATTGACCATTCGTTTTTTATCATTTATTAAAGTCCCAGATGTTAATGTCCTTTTAAGTTGCGACTTCCCCCCTCCTCTTCCCCATACTCTCCATCCTCCCACTCCTTTACCCCAAGTGTGTGTTGTACAGGTGGTATGACAGGCTGAATTACTATGCTTTATGTCAGTAGAAGTGTGAGAAATGATGGGGTGTTATCCTATACTTTATGACTCAGTACATCAATTTCAGTTGTCTTAATTAATATAATTTGTTACTTGTTTTCAAAATGTTGCTGCCTCTGTAGTTACATCACTCTTATCTTAATTAGTAAGATTTTTTTCCTTAAAAGTGCTTGAGTCACATTGTCACCAGAGTGATATGGAATCAATCTACCAGTACAGTGCTCTTTATATTTTTTGGGCATTTTTAGCTGTTTTGGGGTATTTTTCTGATATTCTCCCAAGATTAAATATATCCAATTTTCCATCCAAAGACACACACAAACATGAGACTATAAATCTTTAACAGTTTATACAGTGCATTACTTAAACAAATACACTCTTGCTACATACCACACCAACGTTTCACTGCCATGAAGTTGTCCCTGCATAACAAATTAGTGTGTTAAAAACAATGGCTTACACATTATCACGCCACCTAAGAGGAATCTAATACCATGAAACGTCTGTGGACTTGTAAAAGATGGCGGAGAATTGAAATATCCATGTAGAAACGTTTCTGCAGACAGAAAATGACTAATATCCCACACTTGCTCTGCCACCACCACAAGTGGCATAGGACACGAACTATTGGTAAATCTTTATTATAAAGACGAGGTGATTTTGACCATATGACTTCTGATGTGGGTATATCTATGTTCAGGTAGAAGGACAGTAGAATAAGACCCCTTCTTCCTAATTTCCAAGAGAATGATGTAGCTACTGTCAGTAGAAATCATAAAGATGGTATAGGGGTACATATTCATTGTCCAAATTCAGCTAGAGTTTAGAGTTTATAGGAGATATATAGTGTGGAGATTAACTTCGGTCATTGTACAGTGTTCATTGTAAGACACTAAAATGGTCGACATAATTGACAGAGTAATCATCAATGTGTACGTTATTTATTGAAATTTATACAGAAAAATGCATATTTTATAGTTCAGAAGACATGTTTGATAGGG
This sequence comes from Schistocerca nitens, assembly GCF_023898315.1. NCBI lineage: Eukaryota > Metazoa > Arthropoda > Insecta > Orthoptera > Acrididae > Schistocerca > Schistocerca nitens. The sequence goes on from NC_064617.1 coordinate 576,650,271, forward strand.
GCAGGTAGCTAAGAAGGATATTGGAAGGGTGAAGGGGATTGGAAGAAAAGGTAAAATAACTTGAAACACATCATCAAGAGACGGTTCTAGTATTATGACCAAAACGAAAGAATTTCCCTCTACCTAAAGATGTTACACTGAACAACAAAGGAGTACACTGGCCAGTGTCTGTGAAAAATGGAGGACGCTCTGAAACGCGTGCAGATAACAATACTTAATCATGAACTTATTTAATATTTACAGTACTTAACGTTTTCCTACGTCTGGACGAGAGAATATCGTATTTCTATATGTACCATGATATTTCATCATAACAGCCAAGCTCTCCATACGTTTTTCATACCTGTTCCGTAAACATTAGTTATCAGTTAATCCAATCACATACGATAATCATATCCTCCCAGGACTCAAAAGCCCCACTTGTGTTTTGTACACGAATTAAAAAAATTGTGTGGTGACTGCACAATTCTGTTTTAGTTGCCTTGATAATATTCTCCCCAAATATTAAATCCTTCATAGTTTGGACAGCACTGGGTTGAAGAAGCAGGGAGACTAGCTTGTGTCATGAAGCAGGTAAATGTAGTGGTAAAAATTTCGATTTCTTTTATTCACCCATTTACTACAGCAGACTACTTCGCAGTGGCAGAGTGAACATACTAAATAGCAAAACTGAAATCAGCTCGACAACTTTCTTTGAAATTCATTTTGTCTGCAGTCGATCCTGTCCTGTAATCTGTAAGGAAAAACCAAAGACTTGACAGAAATATCACGGAAGGAATATTGTATTCGAAAAATCTAAGTACTTTAGCAAATTCGGAAAGGTTTGCTTCATTTTCACATCAGTGGTGAAATCAGATAGTCAAAAAAACAATACTCTTAGACTCCCATAATCTATTGATGTTATATTTGCTGTGTAAACTATAACATTCACTGTACATGCCAAACATGTTCTACATTCATTCTTTTTGGGTTTTATTTACGCTGAGTCATACATTCTACATTTAATAAGTTTTATCACATAGCCTCTTGACTTACTATTTCCTCAATTCTGGGAACGAAACTTTGTAAAGGAAGAGGATAATAACTCTCTCTGCAGAGCCAATATCTCACTACATATTGGTATCTTGTTCAGATTAAAGGTTTCTTCTACATTATTAGGAAGAAACGTTGTAATTATAATTAAGTTTTTCAGCATAGCAGTAAATATAATTTATGTGTTGACATAGTTTGAAAATAAAACTCTTGTGCTCCCATTGACATCTGTCGTAGCATATTTCTTCACCTACACCTACACACATACTCCGCAATCCACCATACGGTGCGTGGTGGAGGGTACCTCGTACCACAACTAGCATCCCTGTTCCACTCCCAAACAGAACGAGGGAACAATGACTGCCTATATGCCTCTGTACGATCCCTAATCTCTCTTATCTTATCTTTGTGGTCTTTCCGCGAAATATAAGTTGGAGGCAGCATCAAATGCTGGTCCTCTAAATTTCCTCAGTAGCGATTCACGAAAAGAACGCCTTCTTTTCTCCAGAGACTCCCAGCCGAGTTCCTGAAACATTTCTGTAACAATCGCGTGATAATCAAACCTACCAGTAACAAATCTAGCAGCCCGCCTCTGAATTTCTTCTATGTCCTCCCTAAATCCGACATGTTAGGGATCCCAAACGCTCGAGCAGTACTCAAGAATAGGTCGTATTAGTGTTTTATAAGCGTTCTCTTTTACAGATGAACCACATCTTCCCAAAATTCTACCAATGAACCGAAGACGACTATCCACCTTTCCCACAACTGCGATTACATGCTTGTCCCACTTCATATCGCTCTGCAATGTTACACCCAAATATTTAATCGACGTGACTGTGTCAAGCGCTACACTACTAATGGAGTATTCACACATTACGGGATTCTTTTTCCTATTCCTCCGCATTAATTTACATTTATATATATTTAGAGTTATCTGCCATTATTTACACCAATCACAAATCCTGTCCAAGTCATCTTGTAATCTCCTACAGTCACTCAACGACGACACCTTCCCGTACACCACAGCATCATCAGCAATCAGCCGCACATTGCTATCCACCCTATCCAAAAGATCATTTATGTAGATAGAAAACAACAGCGGACCTACCACGCTTCGCTGGGGCACTCCAGATGATACCCTCACCTCCGATGAACACTCACCATCGAGGACAACGTACTGGGTTCTATTACTTAAGAAGTCTTCGAGCCACTCAGATATTTGGAATCCATTCCCATATGCTCGTACCTTAGTTAGGAGTCTGCAGTGGGGCACCGAGTCAAACGCTTTCCGGGAGTCAAGGAATATGGCATTCGTCTGATACCCTTCATCCACGGTTCGCAAGATATCATGTGAAAAAAGGGCGAGTTGCGTTTCGCAGGAGCGATGCTTTCTAAAGCTGTGCTGATGCATGGACAGAAACTTCTCTGTCTCAGGTAAATTCATTATATTCGAACTGAGAATATGTTCGAGAACCCTGCAACAAACCGATGTTAAGTAATTATGAGGATCCGTCCTTCTACCCTTCTGATATACAGGTGTCACCTGCGCTTTTTTCCAGTCGCTCGGGACTTTACGTTGGGCAAGAGATTCGCGATAGATGCAAGCTAAGTAGGGAGCCAATGCAGTAGAGTACTCTCTATAAAACCGAATGGAATCCCATCAGGACCTGGCGATTTATTTATTTTCAACCCATTCAGCTGCTTCACAACCCCAGGGATGTCTATCACTATGTCCTCCATACGGGAATCTGTACGAGACTCAAATGGCGGTATATTTGTACGATCCTCCTGCTTGAAAGATTTCTCAAATGCTAAATTTAAAATTTCAGTTTTCGTTTTGCTGTCTTCCGTTGCCAGGCCAGACTGATCAGTGAGTGACTGGATGGAAGCCTTTGACCAGCTTCCGATTTTACGTAAGACCAGAATTTCCTTGGGTTTTCAGCAAGATCTTTTGCTAAGGTATGACGGTGGTAGTGGTTGTATGCTTCGTGCATCCCTCTTTTTACAGCAGCACGGATCTCAACTAACTTTTGTCTGTCCTCATTCTCCCGATATTTCTTGTACCGGGAGTGCAACTGTCTTTGCTTCCTGAGCATTCTCCGAATTGCGCTGTTAAACCACAGTGCGTCTTTTCCGTCCGTAACCCACTTTTTCGGCACATACTTCTCCAATGCGTGATTTACAATGTGTTTAAAATTTGTCCATAATTCTTCCATGTCCATCGTACCGGAAGTAAATTAAGTCGATTCGTTTACTAAGTGGGATGCTAACAACTGCTTATCTGCTCTTTCTAGTAAGAATACCATGTCTTTTTTTTTAATACAAAATCAGTGATACCATGGGATAATATGTGCTACAGCAAGTTACAAGCACGTCTACAGCAAATGTTTTACTCCAAAGAAGCCTAACAGCGATGTGATTGAATAATTTAAGTTTTATCAGTGCAAACAGCTGTAATTCTTTAATTCACCATCATTTAAAATAACATTTTCAGTCACCAGGATCCCTGTTCACCGAAGTATTTGGAATTTAAGGCACTGCTTGCTAGATCTCTTTGATTTCTTTTTTTTTGACCTTGAACTTTAAGTCCAGTCCTGAACGTTGCTTTTATTTCCGCCATTGGTACCTTGATAGGTATAGAATGAACAGCAGGAATCAAAGACTACATACCTGTCTTACACCTTTTTTAATCACGTTGGGCCACATCAAATCAGTCAGAAAGTGGTTTGATGCGGTCCTCCACGAATTCCTCTCTTGTGCCAACCTCTTCATCTCAGAGAAGCACTTGCAACCTACACCCTCAGTTATTTGCTGGATGTACCCCAATCTCTGTTTTCATCTACTGTTTTTACCCTCTACAGCTCTCTCTAGTACGATGGATGTTATTTCCGGATGTATTCATGCATGTCCTACAATCCTGTTTCTTCTTCTTGTCTGTGTTTTCCATATATTCCTTTCTTCCCCGATTCTCCAGAGAACCTCCTCTTTCCTTACCCCATCAGTCCATCTACTTTTCAAAGTTCCTGTTGTAGTACTACGTCTCATATACTTCGATTCTCTTCTTTTCTGATTCTCCAACAGCCCATGTTCCGCTACCAGTTGTATATTCTCAGCAATGTCTTCCTCCAGTTAAGGCCTCTGTTTGATACTAATAAATTTCACTTGGACAGAATTCCCTTTTTGCCAGTGCTAGTGTGCTTTTTATGTCCTCCTGAGTTACTTTGCTGCCTAAGTAAGAGAAGTCCTTCTTCTGCTTCGCGATCACTAATTCTGATATTAAGTTTCTCGCTGTTTTCAAGTCTGTTACTTCTCATTACTTTCGTCTTTCTTCGATTTACTCTCTGCCCATAATCTATACTCATTAGACTGTTCAATCCATTCAGCACATCCAGTAATTCTCCTTCACTTTCACTGAGGATAGCAATATCTTCAGCGTATCTTATTATTGATATCTTTTCACTTTCAACCTTATTTCCACTCTTGAACTTTTCTTATGTTTCCAGCATTGCTTCTTCGATATACAGAGTGAACAGTAGGAATGAAGAACTACGACCCTGCCTTATATCTTTTTTAGTCCGAGCACTTAGTTCTTGGTTTTTCCAGACTTACAGTTCCCTCTTGGCTCTTGTACATATTGCACATTACCCATCTTTCACTATACCTTACCCCTATTTTTCTCAGAATTTCGAACTTCTTCTACCTTTCGACACTGTCGAATTCTTATTCCAGGTCGCCAAATCCTATAAATGTATCTTAGTTTTTCCTTAGTCTTGCTTCAACTATCAACCGCAACGTCATAATTGCCTCTCTGGTTTCTTTATCTTCCCTAAAACCAAACTGATCGTCATTTAACACATATCAGGTTTTTTACAATTATTCTGTATATGATTCTTGTCAGTAACTTGGAAACTTGAGCGATTAAGCTGATTGTGCGATAATTCTCGCACTGGTAGGCTCTTGCAATTTTCGGAATTGTGTGGATGATGTTTTTCTCTTTGATATCAATCAGCTATTCATTGACTTTACTGCTGGAAATATTAAATGTGTGGGTTCTGATTATATTTCGACAATGTACAGTCGAGCCATCCATAAGCAAAATGTGGAGACTAAGAAAACAACCAACTTTCGTTTTATTTTTAGCGTTCAAGGACTGACATGATTTAGCTTTGTTTTGTTCAAGCATAGGATCATATGGTGACATCCATTAAATGTACGTAGTTCATATGCCTGTTAATTTTACCATTATGTATTGCTGATCTATTTTATTTACTGGGGTCCTTCTTTATCTGTTAATTCCACACTGAAACTTGTTGTTGGCATGAATTTCCTCATGAAATTTAATTGTTTGAGGTGTGCGGATGCGTGAGTATTCTATATCCTGCACGTAAAGATATTTATTATTCTTTGCGATATTTGGTATTACATTTATGGATCTCCTACACCACATAGTGTACACTACGTTAATGCGACTACCATTGGTTTAGGGAAGTCCAGCATGCAAGAGTAGTCGCTGCCCACTAATAATACTTTTAAGGTTTCATTGTAAAATGATTACTGTCATAGGATACCATGCGCAATATTGCTAAAAGTAAATATATTTCAAAGTATTTGAAACAAGTAACAATTTCGGTGGTAAATCGTACTGTTAGTGATTCACTAATACTAACTGTTCTCAGTCGAACCTGTCATTGCCTGCTTCCTCAAACTTTCAGTAAATGATATAAATATATCGTTAACTTCTTGGAGGGAGGCAGGGTCGTGGTAAAATAGCACACGTAGTGGTTCAGATACGTATGAAGGCTGGTGACAAGGACGTGGCATCCTGCAACAAATTTCAGATCCGCAGCCTGAACACCAGCACAAATGTATGGTGAGTGGTTAAAATGAGAATGATGACATAACTGATGGAGAGGACATTGTTAATGAGGAAGAGTTGTCATCGATCTCAATATGAAATTGACACAGACTGCCAGAAATCAAACTGCAGATGCAACAGAAAATGAAAGCTCAGATTTGGATGTTTTCATCGAATCAGGAGATGCAGAAGTAGAGAATCATGTTGAGAGTGAAGGAAAAGAGGATGTGTTAATGTAGTTTTGACAAAAGAAAAGTAGGGGTATTTGAAAGCTAAATAATAATAATAATAACCAATATTTTTCAAAAAACTAGACGATAATAAGAGAGAATCGAAGTCATATATCAAAGGGTTGAGCCCAAATTTGAACAAGAGGTTGGATCAAAAGGTGGTAGTTATACGTAACGACTTGGAGCGGCTGCTCACTGGTTTGAAAAACGGGATTAGAAAACCGAAGAATATCGAACATTCTCCTCATACTCAGGACAGTAAATAATATGGTGAAGAGATAGAAGATGAAGTGATTGTTGTTCAGTCTCAATTAAAAATACAGCCACAAGAAAGAACATCAGTCTATAGAATCGAGTGCAATATTTCATGCTCCCGTTCTTAACATTGAAAGACCATGTAATGAAAATAGTGGATTTATGATACACGACAACGTTCTTTCGAGTTCGGAATTAACATTAATGAGCTGGAAAAATTTATATATGCAAAACATAATTGTAACTCTGACACTGATCAGTGTTCGGTACGTGAGGCTACTGAGTTATCAACGCAAGGAATCTATAATGATAACTGCTATTCTGACATTTTTGTGCAGAGCAAATTATGTTTTTCAGTACACAACGGGGATGTTTGGCGTGGAATGTGTTATGACTTCTAAAAAATTCAAAACAACCTTCTCAAGTGGATATTCGGCAAAGGATCAGCAGAACAGAGCACGTAATTTGCTAAGCCCCAACGAGCGTGCCAAAAATCGCAATTGTAACTTTACATCTATTTCTGAGAAGAAATTCAAGTGGAACAATAGACGAAATAGAAGGAGATTATACTCTCACTTTGTGAAGAAGAAGAAGAAGAGAGAAAGCGAAGGGAAAGGGAAGGGAAAGAAATTTCATGTGTACTTTCAAGTGATAATAATTACTAATGACTTTGATATCTGTACAGTTTTATTTACGTTTTCGTAAATGAGTGAGTATTTAATGTCATTTCAGTGCTTTAATTTTTTTTACGTGTGACTGTTATTTTTATGATACGGCAGTGTCATTTTTTTTATGTGACGCTGCAGCCTGTTTTTTCTCTGCATTTTTGAGATGCTGGTGTACAAAGCTATGTCACCTTTATATCACGAATGAAGGCAACAGCTTCGTGGGAGCAATACCACGTTACTACGTGCAAGACTAATATTTGGCATACTTTCAGCCGAGCGGCGCTCCAGTCTTCGCTGCGCAAACCTGGAGGCGCACTCTACTATCCTGTGCGGATTAGCTGTGCACTTGTCGTCCCACAGTAGGCAACACGAAACTGTTTTTCAACAAGATCATACGGAGTGGAGCGACGATGTCAGACTTCAACTTTGTGTGACGATTTTACAGTTTTTTTCGTGTACTTTACGTAGCACAGTACCTGCGAGTGCAGTGAGTGCTTAAAATAAAATAGTGCAATGCAAGATTGTACCTGTGGATATTTCACATTCTAACGTATTTATGTAGTCATGTGATTAGATCTGTAAACCGTATGTCACAAAAATAGCTTCCCCCCATCTATTTTCTTTTTGCATCTCTGAATACATTAACTGTTATCATTTTCACATGAAATTTTGGATAGGTTGGGATTGGTTTGTTTGGGGGAAGAGACCAAACAGCGAGGTCATCGGTCTCATCGGATTAGGGAAGGACGGGGAAGGAAGTCGGCCGCGCCCTTTCAAAGGAACCATCCCGACATTTGCCTGGAGCGATTTAAGGAAATCACGGAAAACTAAAATCAGGATGGCCGTACGCAGGATTGCACCGTCGTCCTCCCGAAAGCTAGTCCAGTGTGCTAACCACTGCGCCACCTCGCTCTGTAATTTGGTATTTTTACACATACTGTCTATTCATTTTGTTAATGATGTGTTTCTTTTTATTGTGTTACTATGCAAGAGGTCGATGTTTGCTGCCGCAATAACACAAAGCAGAAAATTCATACTCTGTGATATCCATTTTATTAATCATGATAAACCTTACTTAATGATCGATGGGCAAAACAGAATCGGATGTGATGATTTACCTTCTTCTGTAAAAAAAAAAAAAACAAAAAAAACTGTATTTAGAGAATTCTTGGTTATTTAAGATACACATTTCGTTATTTTGCTAATTAACTTTCTTGAAAAACAATGTACACATTTCTTAATTGCGCAGAAAGAGCTACAGATTGTGAACTAAAATTCGCCTCTTATTTAATAGTTCGAATCACATTAATTACTACTCTTCTTTATCATGCGCACTTACTGTAAACAGTACGTTTAGACTTGGTTTATCGGCATTGTCTTCAACTGCATATGAGAAATTTTTTCATTAATGTCATATACACTTATGCTTCGAAGTTATATTTCCATATGGTGACATCCATTATATGTAAATAATTCCAGAGCTTATCAGTTTACCACTTTGAATGAAAATCATTAGCAATGGTGGCCGAAGACTTCCAGGATAAGAAGTCACCCCCATCCTGGCAATGCCCCTGTCAAAGAGGGCAGAGGAATTCACAGAGATTCCAGTGCACTCTCTAGCCTTTGGAGCGGGGAACTGCCCCTAAAAGGCAGAAAATCGCCAATGATCAAAGATCAATGGGACGCAGAAGGCAATGGAAACCACTGCATTAAAGACAAATAATGTGTATCCAGAGGACATGAGGTGTACAGCTGAAAAAGTATCATGATGATCTCTCCATTGCCAAAGGAATCCAGAACAGTTGCCAATTTGGACCTCAGGTAGGAGACTGCCCAAGGAGAGGTGACCATGACAGAAAGACTTAATAACAAATAAAAGAGTAACATTCTATCATGTCAGGGCATGGAATTCCAGAAGTTTGAATGTGGTAGTGAAACTAAAAAATCTTAAAAAGGAAATGCTAAGAATCAGTCTACAGCCACTGAAGTAAAAGGGAATGAAGACGAGTGCTTCTGGTCAGAAGTTGTAGGGTAATATCAACGGCAGCAGAAAATGACATAACAGGAACAGGATTTCTTAAGAACAAACCGTTAGGGCAGGGAGTGACTTAATGTGAACAGTTCATGGTAGGGCTGTTCTCACTAGAATCGACAGGTAACCAACACTGACAACGTTAGTTCCAGTACAAAAACCAAAGTTCCAAACAGAAGAGGAAGAGGTAGAGAAAATATATGGTGATATTGGACACATAATACAGTATGGGAAAGGGAGATAGAAAATCTAATTGTCATGGGGGATAGGAACACAGTTGTAGGGCAATGAATAGAACAAAGGGTTGTGGGAGAAAATGTGCTTGGTAGTAGGAATGAGACATGAGAAAGACTGAGTTCTACAAAAAATTTCAGCTAGTCATCGTGAATACTCTGTTCAAAAATCACAACAGGGAGAGATATACTTGAAATGGAGTGGGACATATGGAAACTTTCAGACAGGTTACGTCATGGTCAGGAAGAGATTCTGAAGTCATATATGAAACTATAGATACTATGATAATGAGTATTTAGTAGACATGCCAGTTGAACAGGAATGGGAATCTCTAAATTTGGAAATCACGGAAGTTGGTAAGAAAAACATAAATCCAAGGAAGGTAATTTAGAAGAAGCCATGGGTAACAGAAGAAGTACTTCAGCTGATCGAGGAAAGAAGGAAGTACAAAAATATTCAGGGAAATTCAGGAATACAGAAATACAAGTCACTTAGGATTGATAGTAATAGGAGTGCAGGGAAGCTAAGGTGAAAAGAGTAAATGAAAAATGTGATGAAAATCTAACGAGAAATGAATGTCAGAAGGACTGACTCAGCATATCGAAAAGAGGAAATAAAACTTGGGGGAATATAAAAGGGAGGTAAGACCTCTTTGGCGGGGAGGTATTCTCTGATGACGTGGTGGAAGGACAAACTGTAGTTGACAGGGCTCAGATAGGGAATCTAGTATTAGAATCAGAAAGTGAACGAGCTTTGGAAGACTTAAGACAAAATAAGGCAGAAGGGATAGATAACATTTCATCGTAATTTCTAAAATCATTGTAGGAAATGGCAACACAACGACTATTCACGTTGGTGTATAGAATGTACGAGACTGGCGATAAACATCAGGCATTCGGGAAAATATCATCGACACATTTCTGAAGACTGCAAGAGCCGATATGCACGAGAAATATCACACAATTAGCTTAAAAGCTAATTCATCCAAGTTACTGAAAAAAGTAATATACAGAAGAATAGAAAAGAAAATTGAGGATCTGGTGGATGAGGATCACTTTGACTTTAGGGATGGTAAAAGCACCAGAGAGTCTGTTCTGATGTTGTGGTCGATAATGGAAAGAAGACAAAAGAAAAATCAAGGCACTTTCTTAGGATTTATTGACCAAGAAAAAGCGTTCAATAGTATGGAATGGTGCAAGATGTTCGAAATTCTGAGAAAAAGTGGTGGTAAGGTATAGGGAAAGAATGGTGATATACAATGTGTACAAAAACCAAAAACAAACAATGAGAGTGAAAGAACAAGAACTAAGTGCTCGAATTAAAAAGGGTTTTAGACTGGGATTTAGTATTTCACCCCTACTGTTCAACCTATACATCGAAGAAACAATGACAGAAATAAGAGAAAGGTTCAAGCATGGGATTAAAATTCTTTGTGAAAGGACACCAATGATAACATTCTCTGATGACGTTACCATCCTCAGTGAATGTGAAGAATAATTACAGAATCTATTGAATGGAATCAACAATCTAATGGGTATAGAATATATAGTGATAGTAAATCGAAGAAAGGTGAAAGTAATAAGGAATAGCAGAAATGGGAACATGAAAACTGGGGATCATGAAGTACAAGAAGTTAGGGAATTCTGCTACCTAGGAATTTAATTGATGAAAGGAGAAAATATAAAAATGCAGTAAATGAAGCAGGCAAAAAGGAATACAAACGTCTCAGAAAAGAGATCGACAGGAAGTGCAAAATGGCTAAGCAGGGATGGATAGAGGACAAATGTAAGGATGTAGAGGCTTGTCTCACTAGGGGTAAGATAGATACTGCCTACAGGAAAATTAGAGAGACCTTTGGAGAGAAGAGAACCACTTGTATGAGTATCAAGAGCTCAGATGGCAACCCAGTTCTAAGCAAAGAAGGGAAGGCAGAAAGGTGGAAGGAGTATATAGAGGGTTTATAGAAGGGCGATGTACTTGAGGACAATATTATGGAAAGGGAAGAGGGTGTCGATGAAGACGAAATGGGAGATAAGATACTACGTGAAGAGTTTGACAGAGCACTGAAAGACCTGAGTCGAAACAAGGACCCGGGAGTAGACAACATTCCATTAGAACTACTGATGGCCTTGGGAGAGCCAGTCATGACAAAACTCTACCATCTGGTGAGCAAGATGTATGAGACAGGCGAAATACCCTCAGACTTCAAGAAAAATATAATAATTCCAATCCCAAAGAAAGCAGGTGTTGACAGATGTGAAAATTACCGAACTAGCAGTTTAATAAGTCATGGCTGCAAAATACTAACGCGAATTCTTTACAGACGAATGGAAAAACTGGTAGAAGCGGACCTCGGGGAAGATCAGTTTGGATTCCGTAGAAATGTTGGAACACGTGAGGCAATACTAACCTTACGACTTATCTTAAAAGAAAGATTAAGAAAAGGCAAACCTACGTTTCTAGCATTTGTAGACTTACAGAAAGCTTTTGACAATGTTAACTGGAATACTCTCTTTCAAATTCTGAAGGTGGCAGGGGTAAAATACAGGGAGCGAAAGGCTATTTACAATTTGTACAGAAACCAGGTGGCAGTTATAAGAGTCGAGGGGCATGAAAGGGAAGCAGTGGTTGGGAAAGGAGTGAGACAGGGTTGTAGCCTCTCCCCGATGTTATTCAATCTGTATATTGAGCAAGCAGTAAAGGAAACAAAAGAAAAATTCTGAGTAGGTATTAAAATTCATGGAGAAGAAGTAAAAACTTTGAGGTTCGCCGATGACATTGTAATTCTGTCAGAGACAGCAAAGGACTTGGAAGAGCAGTTGAACGGAATGGACAGTGTCTTGAAAGGAGGATATAAGATGAACATCAACAAAAGCAAAACGAAGATAATGGAATGTAGTCAAATTAAATCGGGTGATGCTGAGGGAATAAAATTAGGAAATGAGACACTTAAAGTAGTAAAGGAGTTTTGCTATTTAGGAAGTAAAATAACTGATGATGGTCGAAGTAGAGAGGATATAACATGTAGACTGGCAATGGCAAGGAAATCGTTTCTGAAGAAGAGAAATTTGTTGACGTCGAGTATAGATTTAAGTGTCAGGAAGTCGTTTCTGAAAGTATTTGTATGGAGTGTAGCCATGTATGGAAGTGAAACATGGACGATAACTAGTTTGGACAAGAAGAGAATAGAAGCTTTCGAAATGTGGTGCTACAGAAGAATGCTGAAGATAAGGTGGGTAGATCACGTAACTAATGAGGAGGTATTGAATAGGATTGGGGAGAAGAGAAGTTTGTGGCACAACTTGACTAGAAGAAGGGATCGGTTGGTAGGACATGTTTTGAGGCATCAAGGGATCACAAATTTAGCATTGGAGGGCAGCGTGGAGGGTAAAAATCGTAGAGGGAGACCAAGAGATGAATACACTAAGCAGATTCAGAAGGATGTAGGTTGCAGTAGGTACTGGGAGATGAAGAAGCTTGCACAGGATAGAGTAGCATGGAGAGCTGCATCAAACCAGTCTCAGGACTGAAGACCACAACAACAACAGGAAGCAAAATGGCCCACAATGAACAGAGCACAGAGGACATTAAAAACAGACTAGCACAGGCAAACAGGGCGTTCCTGGGAAAGAGAAAGCTACTACGTAGTACCAGAAACAGGCCTTAATTTGAGAAATAAATTTCTGAGAACGTACGTCTGGATCAGAACTTTGTATGGGAGAGATACAAGGATTGTGGGAAGCTGGATCGGAAGAGAAGCGAAGCATTTGAGAGACATGTACTGTGGAAGGCCGGATCGGAAGAGAACCGAAGCATTTGAGAGACATGTACTGTGGGAACCCAGTACAGAAGAGAATCGAAGACTTCGAGATATGGTACTACAGAAGGATGTTGACAATTAGGTGGTTTGATAATCTAAGGAATGAGGAGGAAAGGAACGTATGGGAAACAGTGTCAAGAAGAAGTGGCAGGATGATAGGGCATCTGTTAATACATCACAGAATAATTTCCATGGTACTAGAGGGAGCTACAGAGGGTGAAAACTATAGAGGAAAATAGAGACAGGAACACATCCAGCAAATAATTAAGGACACAGGGTGCAACTGATAGTCTGAGATGAAAAGGTTGGTGCGGGAGAGGAATTTGTAGCGAGTTGCAATAACCAGTCAGAAGACTGATGAAAAAAAAAAGTAAAGAAAACTAAATGATTTTCCATTTTACTTCAATTTATGGTATTGTGAAGTCGAATGTCTTATATTGTGCAGAAAGTGTACGAGTGATAGTTACTATGAAATTACCCTTGCATCAGTTAAACAAAACACTAGGAAACCAACCGCGTATTGAGTCTGAGCCCCAGCAAGCTTGTAGTCGTCTACGTTCCTGAGGCAGTCAACCAGCGCTGCACTGGGCTCCGTTGGACAATCCATCAGGACAGCCAACTTTCGCGCATTCTGCTCACCGCCGGTCTGAGAAACTGCCCACGGCGACAGCGCTACGCCGCTCTGGGATATCGCCCGGTGGAAAAGACCTGTAGATTAAACAAAACTGTCACTGAAGTTTGCATACACTCTTGTAACTACAAATTACTTTACTATAGAATTCTAATTTCTTACGAGCATAGGTCGTTATCATCTGACTGCTTTTGTGTCTTTCCTTTTATGTAACGAACCAAATGTTTTCTTGTATATGCTCACCACTGATGACGACAGTTGTTGGTGCTTTTTTGCCTGAACGAGATATGAAGTTTGATTTATGTGGAAAAAAACCCATGAAGACAAGCATTAGAAACTGCAATCGTGTGTGGGTGGGCATTGTCTTGTTGAAATGTAAGCCCAGGATAGTTTACTATGAAGGGCAACAAAACAAGGCGTAGAATATCGTCGTCGTACCGCCGTGCCATAAGAGTGCAGCGGATGGCAGCCGAAGGGGGCCAACTGTGAAAATAAATGGTATCCTAGACCGTTACTCCTGGCTGTCCGGCCGTATGGTGGGAGACAGTCAGGTTGGTATCCCACAACTGTCCAGGGCGTCTCTGGACACCTCTTTGATGGTCATTGGGGCTCTGTTCAAAGCGAAACTCATCACTGAAAGTACTACTCCAGTCAATGAGATTCCAGGCCAAAGACATGTCTGCCTTCGTGCTTGCCAAACCTTACCTTGGCCAACAAGGTAGCTCCATTTCTCCCTATTCGAGAACGTTTGGAACTTCACGGAAGAGTCCTCCAACCATCTAGGGACTCTGACGATGTGATGCGCCAGTTGGACAGAATATGGAACGATATCCTTCAGGGGGACATCCAGCAACTCTGTCAATCACTGTTAGGCATAAGGGCCAGAGATCAACCAACACATTACTGACTTGCTGAAGTTGTGAAGCTCTTTCTCTTGAATAAATAATCCAATTTTTCTTAAATTGTAAATATTTGATTGTCTGTACATTCTGCCTATCGATTTCTGTCCCATTCGGATAATTCCTTCATAGCGCGATTTTTTAATTTCATTCTTTTTATTTTTTAGATTGTATTTGACGTTAAGCATGTAAGCGAGAAAAATCTTAGAAAACTTTTGATATTATGTTTGAATTTGGAGAAAGCCGCTAAGTATTTTCAATAGCAAATAAGGATTCGTATAATACGGATTGTTTGTGCATCGTTTTAAGCAAAAGATAATTTTTCCCTCAACCCCTACGTTTATAACATCGTATCTCCCGAATTACGTTTCGCACAATGATACAACTTTACAGGTACATTCAGTGGTATATGTGGACACTATTTGCTAAATTTCTTGCGAATACAGTCAGCAATAAAGAAGTAATGTATTAAAACATCATGTTCTATACTGAAGTTTTACATCATGAACTTCCGAAATAAGTAAGCAATGAATTTTCCTTTCATCATTTTGTGGCATTTGACAGCGAGAAAAGTTTCGTAAGGATTTGAAATTATGTTTACAGTTTGTCCGAAGTCGCTAATCAAGGACGTTTCTTGGCTCGAACGGGAATTTCCCTTTGAACATGCAACGGCATGTGTTTGTGTTTTCCTTGGTTTTTACACGACAGCACTTACAATTTTAAACACGCCAGTCAGTTAGTTACCTCAGCAAGTAGTTCAGGTGTTCAGTGTACGTGTGTCAGTACTGTCACTCATACATACACACTTTGTTTTTCGAGGATATGAATACTCAGAAGCATGAACTCCTCGACTGAAGTTACTTGTTTAGGATAGTGGCTAAAGAAAACTACTTTATAGACGATCTGTGTATCAATAGTGTTCAAGACTGCGGTGCTGGTGACTGTGGCGGAAACACTACTACTCAAAGAGAAGCTAACAGTTGCGGTCACAATAAAATTCCACCAGAAAGTAAATCCATCACAGTTATTAATTTAAGAAAGTTTTTCGAAGAACGACTTGAACGTATTTATGATGTTTATCATACACTTCCAAGTAAAGTTGTGACCTATAACTCGTGTCTGAAGGGACACCCATATATAATAAGCATATCGAGCATCAAATTAATATTTGATTATGTTGAGAAAAAAGATCTAATGAACATCTATTTCGACGGAACAGAAATGGAGATAAAAGAACACATTCTATCTTAATGTGACATCAATGCAATGGCGGAAAATGTGTCTGTAATTGACACATGAAATTTTGGGCAGTGCAAACAAGCAAGAGAAATTACGTACATAAAATTTAAATGTTCTGCAGCTTCAAGAAAGAATACAGCAAGTGCCGTAGGTACATCAATGATTACATGATAGATAGAGATATACAGTCTGGTGCCCGTTTTGTCGAAGAAGTAAACCAGAAAATTTGCAAGTTTCCAAATAGAAACATATTGCATTTGGTACACTAGTTAAAGTCGATTTAGTTATGAAATAACTTCTAGTGAGACACTGTCGAAAAAGGAGAAAAAACAACAGCTGCCCTGGTCCAGTCTGCGCACAGAACAGCTCATACTCAAACAGCAGATATTGGATTTTGAATGAGTGGACACATAACGAAAAACTGTATGTTTGTCGTCCACAAAAAACATTCTGCCCGAAAGTTAAAAAGGCTGTTGCCGATAATCTTCCATCAAACTTACGTTTGGAGGCTATCACAAACGAGAAAATGTCAAGAGACCATTTAAAATCCTTGTTCGTGAATGTTATTGATACAATGTCGCAAATAGCCAGAGCCGGCAGTTGTGGCCGAGTGGTTCTAGGCGCTTGAGTATGGAGCCGCGCAGCTGCTACGGTCGCAGGTTCGAATCCTGCCTCGGGCATGAATGTGTGTGATGTCGTTAGGTTAGTTAGGTTTAAGTAGTTCTAAGTGTAGGGGACTGATGACCTCAGATGTTAAGTCGCATAGTGCTTAGAGCCATTTTGGAAATAACCATAATTTTATATTACAGTGTGATTCATTGCGTGCTCAAGACCACAACCTCTAGTAAATGATTCATTGAATGCATGATCTTTCCATAGAAAATAACATAACACGTATATCCTTTGGAAGCATGTTTTGTTCCGGCAAGATGAAATACATGCAAGAAGGATTACAGACTGTTTGAGAGCTCTCTGCAGTGACATCAACACTAAATAAAGAAACAAAATTTCCATAATGAAAATGCATTCTCTTATAAGCAACAGTCTGCAGCCTGCTCGTGTATCAACCTAAGCTTCAAAATCCTAGCAAACGGCTGAATACAATGCTCCCATACACGTTGCTGAATTCTAGAACGTGATTCAAGTGGCATCTCATTTAGCAGCTCAAGAATGTAACTCTGAGGATTCCCGAGATATCCTTTTGTGATTCTGCATATTGTTTCATGCTTTTTTTGAGAAACTTCACGTACATTTTTTACGTACGATAGAAGGCAAACTAGGAATGACACAATCGAATGCTTCAACCATCCTAATCACAGTGGTATGCAAAGCTCCTAAATGCAACTGGAACACCGTTCCTGTTCGAGCTGTGAGACCTCCCTTGTAAATGCTCTCATTCTCAAACGCTGGATGAGTATAGTCTGGGTATTTTTGCATGCTTTGAGTTGGATGCCTCAGGATATACACAGTTGACAAAAGTAATACTTATCCTAATGTGCTAACATTTAACATAAGATTATAGCTCTTAATAAATGATTATGGCAGCATTTTAAATTTCCTAATTCGGTCAATAACTGAACGAAATATTGAAAATCAATATTTTTTTGTTTTCTTTTCCGCCTCTAGGCAATCAATCTGCAATTGGGACTGGGTGACCGTGTCCCGGGATAGATATTTAGTTATATAGATAGTCTTTAATTAGACATAATACAATCCACTACAATCTTTGACGACGATTTCTACTACCGTTATGACATCTCATTTTGAAGATTTGTAACGTTTTTATTTTGAACGTTTATGATCTCTCTTCATTCGGAACACTGAATGAAAGTTAATTTGGATAAGAATTTCGATTCTTGCACAAGACCATAAATGCGCTCTTGAACATATTGCAGAACAAATAGTAAATATGAAAACATCAGCGCTAAATAGGAGGGTTAGTCAAATGAAAACCGAATACCTGCGACAACCGGATCATGGAATGGGGCGTCGTTTTGCAACAGGATGATTACGATCGACAGGATTCCGACTGCTGGAGGGGAAAGGGCCGAGCCAACAGTGGAAACATCCCACATCGCACCCGCTAAAGAAATTGAAAGCTAGGATGTTTCCACTCCCGGCTCTGCTGTTTGTCCTCGGGCTGCTGGAATGTTGTCAGATGGAATCATCTTGTTGCACGATAACGCCTGTCCCCACACTGCCAGTCGGATCACGGCTACAATTTAGATATTTAGTTGGGAAGCACTGCAACATCTTCCGTAGAGCCCTGATCTTTCACCGTGCGATTGTAACATCCCTAACGACCTGAATAAAGACGTCCGTGGATGTCGGTTTCGGTAGGAAGAGAAAGTTCAAGAGTGAGTGCGGTTGTGGATCCGTCAGTGGCCGACCGCATTCTATGAAACAGGAAGTGATGGTCTCGTCTCCAAGCGGGATAAATTTGGGTGTGGTTATTAGTTTTTAATGGAAACATTGCATGGGCCCGTTGTGGGAGGTGATCGGTTTTCATTTGACTACAATACGAGGGTTGGAACTTTAATAGTGACAACTATTTATTCACAACCAATACAAAAGAGTTACATGTTTGCACCTATTACTGTCTGTCAAAGTAGTCACCAGCGCTGTGTAGAACCCGTTGCCAGCCAGCGATGTGGAAGGCGTAGTATACCGTAAGCAGAGCCAATTAAGTTGATCGTCCGAATGGAGCAGTCTACTGCCTGTCGAATCTCTGCAAGAGTTCTGAAGCGAATGCCACGAAGCCAAAACTGAAACGCCAGTCTAACTAATGGCGTCATTATGGGTCGCCGGGAAAGTCGAAACTGCGTCAGAGCCCCCAGTATGGTGAAAGTTATGGTGATTGTCGTGTACGAGTGTGATGGTGTTATCCTAACGCATTACGTTCCTCCACGGCAGACCGTCAATGCACCGTATTACTGTTCGTTTTTGGAGCATCACCTGCGACCAGCTTTGCGAAAGAAGCGGCGACACTTTCTGCACAACCCACCCATCATTTTGCACGACAGTGCGCGGGCGCATACAGGGCAAGCTGTGCCTGCTCTGTTCGGTCGATCGGACTGGGAAGTACTGTAGCATCCACCATACTCCCCGGACTTAAGTCCTTGTGACTTTGATTTGATTCCGAAGATGAAGGAACCACTTCGTGGCATTCGCTTCAGAACTGTTCCAGAGATTCGACAGGCAGTAGACCACTCCATCAGCACCATCAACAGAACAGGCTCTACTACGAAATACTACGTCTTCCACATCGCTGGCAACGGGTTCTACACAACGCTGGTGACTACTTTGAATGACAGTAACAGGTGCAAACATGTAACTCTTTTGTATCGGTTGTGAATAAATGGTTGCCACTATTTAAGTTCCAACCCTCGTATATTATGGTTTGCAGCTTTCTGCAGGGTGCAGTTTAACATTTTATAACTTTTCAGTCTTCTGCGTGCATTAAAACGCTTCCGATATCACAGAGCAGAACGTTGTTGACATGTGACTACATTTATCAAGAAATTTCACCAGGCTATTTATAGTTTTGGTTGTTGGGTCTAGTTGACTCAAAAAGTAAAGCAGTCGCCAACGTGATAGTTGGTTTGCACATAGCAATTCTTTATTATACGTAGTCCTAAAACTTGAAATGTTCCCTTGCCTTCCTCAGTGGCGCGGGATTAGCCGAGCGGTCTGAAGCGCTGCAGTCATGGACTGTGCGGCTGGTCCCGGCGGAGGTTCGAGTCCTCCCTCGGGCATGGGTGTGTGTGTTTGTCCTTAGGATAATTTAGGCTAAGTAGTGTGTAAGCTTAGGGACCGTTGACCTCAGCAGTTAAGTCCTATAAGATTTCACACACATTTGAAAATTTTCTTCCTCAGTGGCTGCTGTAGCCTGTTCTAACAGCAGCCAAACGTTGACGTGGTGTAGGAAGAATGATGTTAGCCAACGTGTTCCTCACTACCAAATTGCAATGACGAACGAAAACAAGACATTTCTGCTCTCTGTGTTCCATTGTTAAAGACTAATGTCTCTGAATGCCAGAAAATATTTTAATATTGAAGCCAGTCGTTACCTGCAAAACAAAATTTTCGCTCGTCAACTACAAGATATCACTATGCGATTCCAAAATCCAACAGACTACAGTACAATCTAAGACAAAAAAAACGACAGAACACGAAGGAATTATCCGAAGAGAACGGAACGGAAACACGTAAATGTGATGTATAAGTATAGACAAACAAGTGATTACATTTTCAGAAAAATTGGATGATTTATTCAAGAGGAAGAGCTTCACAAATTGTGCAATCAGTAATGCATTGGTCTATCTCTGGCACTTATACAATCAGTTATTCAGCATGGTATTGATTGGTAGAGTTGTTGTATGTCCCTCTGCCCTGTCCTCATGCCAAATTCTCTCCAATTAGCGCGTTTGATGGTCAAAATTCCGAGCTGGCTTGAGGGTCCTCCAAACATTCTCAACAAGGTCCTTTCTAGCAAAGGTAGGGCTTGGCGAGCACGAAAACAAGCAGTAGAAACGCTTGCTATGTGCGGCTGGGAATTATCTTGCTTAAATGTAAGCCCAGGATGGCTTCCAAAGAAGGGCAACAAAACGGTGCGTAGAATATCATCGAAGTACCGCTGTGCTGTAAGGGTACCGCGGGTGACAACCAAAAGGCTTCTGCTACGAAAAGAAACGGCATCCCAGACCATCACGCCGTGTGGAGTGCGACTGTCAGGTTGTTATCCCACTGGTGTGCGGGGCCCCTCTAGACACATCTTCGGCCTGGAACCTCATTGACTTGAGTAGAATTGTCTCCAGTGATGATTGGAACTAAGTCCCGATAACCAATGAAGGAGTGTGAGGGAATCCTCGCAGGTAGCGGTGGGAACCAACCTGAGTGTCGCCAGCGATACGGACCGGCAGCCAGGGGTGACGGTCTGAGGTGCCAATTCTTTTCATAACGTGTCCTCTCTGACTGTCATACTCGGCACCCTTACAGACCGCGGTACGACGATATTTTGCGCCCCATTTTGTTGTCCTTCATCCAGGGCTTACACTTCGTCTAGATAATCCCGCCCGTACGCGGCGACAGTTTCCACTACTTTTGTTTGTACTTACAAAACCCTACATCGTCCAGAAAGATCGTCAGATCTCCCCAAGTCGAGAGCGTTAGGAGCATTTTGGCCAGGGCACTCCAACCATCTCGGCATTTCGACGATCTAATGCTCCAATCGGACAGAATTTGGCTCAATATCCCTCAGTAAGACATCGAGAAACATTGTGGAGAGAGTGTATTAAGAGGATTCCGCCAGTGAAGTTCGATAATAACAGCATTGCCAAGATAACATCAAATCAGTTTGCTCCAGGTTATATTAGATTACATTTCTTGAAGTATATATCAAAGTGCAATGTACACGTCTTACTCCGTACAGCTCAAAGCTGCCAGTGCGGCGGCGCGGTTCTTTCCGTCCCTTTACGACGAACCTGCACCTACCTGTGAACATTGTCTCAGCAGATCATCAGTAGGGAAGCCGAGCGAAACCTACTGTACCTCGACGTGAACCAGGTTGCAATTAAAGTCACTAATCTACGTTTCGGGAGAAAGTTTTCACATGAAATGAAAGGTTGGAAATTCTGTCCTTAATTAATATATTCTGAAACTTAGGTGAAAAAGTATTGCGGCCAAGCCCGTGCTAGTCTTAACACAGTCACTCACAATCCCTTTCACACACGTTAGCAAGTTTATGGTGTTGCATTTCCCGAAAACGTAATAACTACAAAAATACTGATTGTTTTTGATTGATAATGCTCGCCAAATATTAAGTCTGTCGGTACCAAATGCAGTCACAATTTTTTAGCCACCGACCTGCTCAATACGCCACTCGGTATAATGTCTTTTCTCGTCACAAAATTCACTTAAAAGTTCCGAAATTTCTACACACCCATCGGAATTATTATGCCGTCACTTTCCAACACTTTTGAGGTATGAAGCACTGCTAGATCCGGCAACTTATCACTTCCATCGGAACTACTACCACACACGTCCGATCTGTTTCATGGCTAGGCTTCCACTCTTCCTCTAGAATACTCTCAGTCTTCTCTACCAGCAGAGAAAGGCACGCGAAGAATATTGCTTTACCATTGGTCAGTTTACTCAACAGCCAATAGCGTCAGTCCGTTCTTTTCATCAATAACCAATGCAAAATAGTAAACCTAACGACTGCACTTTTTATCGATGTAGTTATCTACTATGCTGAAGTTTTGTTTATGCATAAAGTTATTTACTATTGTTATTTATACCTGAATTAACTTTCCCTTTACCATAAACTTATTTTACAAATCTATTCTACAAAAATCCGCTTTGTCCATATCCATACTTCTTCGAAATGTTCCCACACTAAATCCTACTACATAACTCGTTAAACAATTATCTTCATATTAACCTTAAACGACACTCACGCATCATTAATACTGCTAAAACACATTTATAACATTTTACATACACAAAAAGACATAATAACACTTTATGAAAATACTAGAACAGTTCATGAAAAACATTCTATTACTTTAGTGCACTCTAGTGGGCACAATCGAAACTAAAATCACAGTCCCTTATCCAATATTGTCCTCTATCGGCTGATACATAAACTACGTGCGCGTCCAGTCTTGCGTCATCATCTGTCACTATCCAGCTCTGAGACACATCTCCCACTTAACCGCCTCCAAGGCAGGATCGTTATACGGCGCTACGCCTCACCAGATTAATTTTGCTTAAAGTTGTGGGTCACTTTAAATATCGCACAATCCTGTATGCCTCCCGTAATAGACAGGCAGAAAGATGCTGGGCCTGACTTACCTTTGGCGAGCGGAGACAGCATGAGGTAGTGAGTACTGGCACCACCAGCACTCTCCCCAAAGATGGTGACGCTCCCAGGATCGCCGCCGAACGCTTCAATGTTCTCTTTAACCCACCTAAGGGCTGCCACCTGGTCTTTCAAGCCATAATTTCCAGGAGAAGCCTCATCGCCTGTACTCAGGAAGCCTGAAACAACAAAGTACATTTGTGGTGCATAAATAAAGATGTAGAATTGTAGTAATGTCATGTACCTAATCTCATATCTGGGGTTGGTCGCACAGTACGTTACGTCTCTTTTGTTAATAGAACGAAGAGAATAACAGAACAGCCCGCATCTCGTGGTCGTGCGGTAGCGTTCTCGCTTCCCACGCCCGGGTTCCCGGGTTCGATTCCCGGCGGGGTCAGGGATTTTCTCTGCCTCGTGATGGCTGGGTGTTGTGTGCTGTCCTTAGGTTAGTTAGGTTTAAGTAGTTCTAAGTTCTAGGGGACTTATGACCACAGCAGTTGAGTCCCATAGTGCTCAGAGCCATTTTTGAATAACAGAACACCAGTTTCGGCAAATGATAGCACCCCAAAAAGGACGCATTTTTTTTTTTTTTGTATTTAATCCTCTCATCTAAATCGACACCTTCATTATTGCTCTGCAATTCACAGTTAAGTGTCTGGCAAAGGGTTCATCGAACCACCTTTGAGCTACTTCTCCACCGTTCCACTGTCGAACAGCGCTCAGGAAAAACGAACACACAAATCTTTCCGTTATAACATCCACGATAAATATATTTTTTTTTATTACGAGTGGAATATGAACGTGTGGAAAATTACGTAACTCAATAATATTCATTCAATTAAGTAATTATTTCTTAAAAAGATGATAATTATGTAAAACAGAGACAATATTTGTCTCACATTCTTTGTTAATTTTTGTCATTATTTTTTTTGTTTTGTACCCTTTTGTCGTCTTCTGATGTACGTCGCCGACGCAAGACGCCAATCGATTTGAGGTCTGTTGAATGAAAAACATTTAATGTAAAATTATTGTACTTTTATGTTCATTTGCTGGTAAAAAACAAATAGAGCTAAATGCGTTAAAACTATTTAAGATTAATTATTGAAAAATCACTTCCTCTTTTAATTTTAATTTTTTATTAATTGTTTTATCATAGCTGCAAGAAGCGCAGTCATTGTTAGTTGCGATTGTATAGCTACTTCGTCTGTACTTCTAGTTCAAAAATGGCTCTGAGCACTATGGGACTTAACATCTGAGATCATCAGTCCCCTAGAACTTAGAACTACTTAAACCTAACTAACCTAAGGACATCACACACATTCATACCCGAGGCAGGATTCGAACCTGGGACCGTAGCGGTCGTGCAGTTCCAGACTGAAGCGCCTAGAACCTCTCGCCCACTCCGGCCGGCCGTACTTCTAGTTGAAAATAGCATGGCTTTGTGTTAAACTAATTTGCAAAACAATTTAACATTTTTTTATTGGTGGCATCAATTTAAATGATTAATTATTTATTGAGCAAAGAAAAATCTTAATTAAAAAAGAAATCCTCTATCTTTTGTTGGCCGCCATCTTAACTTCTATCACAGCGGCAAATTTAAATTACTTGAAACTGCAAACAATATTCCGATGTGTAAGAAATAAATGTGCACCGGTGGTACTGAACTCTATTTGTAAAAGAAAAAATTAATCTAATCAGACTGCATTTTCTAAGAACAGTGCTGATGGTATTTATTGTTGAACAAGATTTCATTGCTGATGTATGATACCAAAATTAAAGTATGCACGAATCATGGAGAAAAATATTTCTGGTAGCATACGTCAGTGTTGTGTGCGGGTCGTATTCCGTGGTTCCTTTTCATGATCAATTTGCTAAGAATAATTAAATCCATCGAAGACAAAAATTATAAAAGCTCTGATGTACGATATGTAATTTTAGTGATATGAACACAACTTACAGTCAACATTATTACACTACGTCAGGTGGAATTCTTGTTCAATTTGAACAAAATAATTATCCGGGAGAAGTTGTAGTATGAATAATGCATTATACATGTGTATAACATTGTCAGTATCATTTACAAAATCAAATCAATGCAATTGCTAAATAACAGAGTGAATTCAAACCGCAGAATACCATAGAGTATCATATCGTCCATATTCATTGCATTTGTCCATGTTGACGATACGCATAAACCGCCACACCGTGCAAAACTTTCTTTTATTTTGATGATAATTTCTCCCTATGTAGGTGGATGCCAACAAAATATTTCCACACTGTTAGGGGAGAGATGGTACCTGAAATTTCATGAGAAGGTCCTGCCGCAACGGAAAGCGCCTATGTTTTAATGGCTGCCACCCCAATTCGCGTATTATTTTCGTGGGACTGACTTCCTTATTTCGCGATAATACAAAATGGGCTGCTGTTCTTTCAACTATTTCGTTACCCTCCATCAATTCTCTCTGATGGTGACCCCACATCACCCAGCACAACTCCAAAATAGTGAGGACAAGCGTAGCGTAAGAAATCTGTTTAGTAAACCTATTACTTTTTCTAAGTGTTTTGACAATAAATCACACCCATTGGTTTGTCTTACCCACAACATTATTTGTGTGCTCTTTCCAGTTTAAGTTATTCGTAATTTTAATACCTAAGCATTTTAGTTGAGTTTACAGCCTTTAGGTGTGTGTGATTTATGGTATAACTGAAATTTAGCGTATTCTTTTTAGTACTCATGTGATTTAGAGCCAATTGCCACTTTTTGGACCATACAGATATCCTGTCTAAATCATTTTCCATTGCGTTTTGATCATCTGATATCTGCGAACAATAAGAAGGCTTATCAGACTGTCTCTTAAGTCTTTTGTGTATATCAGGAACAACAGCAGACTTACAACACTGCCTTAGAGCAATCTGTTTTACTCGATGACTTTCCGTCAGTTATTACGAACCGAGACCTTTCTGACAGGAAATTACAAACCCAGTCACACAACTGATACGATACTCCATAGGCATGCAATTTGATTAGAGGTCGCTTGAGTGGAACTTTGTCAAAAGCCTTCCCGATATCTAAAAATATGGAATTTATTTGACGTCCCCTGTCATTACCTCCGAGAATAAAGATTTAATATTTTCTGAATTCCTGTTGGCTATTTGCCAAAAAATCCTTTTTTTCCGAGTTGATTCGTAATTTTTCGAGCACAGCATGTATTCCAAAATCCTACAGCAGATCAACGATATTAACATGGGTCACTAATTCCGCGGATTATTCCTAATTACTTTCTTGGGTGCTGATGTGACTTGTTCAACTGTCCCGTGTTTGGGTGCTGATCTTGCGAGTGGCCTGTTGTGTACGAGTATAATTATTAAGTATCGATCTATTGTATCAGCATACTCTGAAAGGAATCTGACTGGTATACAATCTGGACCGTGAGCCTTTCCTTTGTTAAGTGTTTAAGCTGCTTCGCAACATCGAGGCTATCTACTTCTAAGTTACTCATGTTGGCAGTTGTTCCTGATTCGAATTCCTCCGTCAGCTGAAACACTGAAAACCATTTCTTTAATAGAACGATATACTTTTCAATGGCATATGAAAACTTTCTAAAGGACGATTACAATCATACGACGTTCGTTAAAGTTAGCGTTGAAACTTCTCGCTATAATATCGAGAATATCCCAGAACATTGCGGCGTAAACATCACCAAGTCGAGCTCTCATGGGAGGCTCTGTCGTTGCATCAAGGTTTCTGGCTGTTTATTGTTCCCACAACAGCTGTTTAGCTTCAAATGGCTCTGAGCACTATGCGACTTTACTTCTGAGGTCATCAGTCGCCTAGAACTTAGAACTAATTAAACCTAACTAACCTAAGAACATCACACACATCCATGCCCGAGGCAGGATTCGAACCTGCGACCGTAGCGGTCACGTGGTTCCAGACTGAAGCGCCTTAACCGCACGGCCACACCGGCCGGCAGCTGTTTAGCTAAATGTAAGCAAGGGTGTACATTTGCATATTTGAAATAACTCTTCCTAAGTACCTCTCGTTGCACTAGATGTTAGCATACAGTTACAGTCACTAAAATGCGAGGGGAAATCAAATGAAAACCTTAAATATTTCTATTGAACGAAAGTGGAAAACAAGAGTATCATTTTCCGTCATAGTCTCCTTGTCATTCAACACTTTCTCGAGCGTGCAGGTAGTGTATTGATTCCTCTGTAGTAAATTTCTTTTGGTCTTCTGTGCAGGCACTCAATGTACCGACTGTCGAACCTCTTTATTACATCGAGATTTCTTTCCTACCATCGCTTCTTTGAGTGGTCTTTGGGTACGAGGTATAGTAAGTATGATGGATGTAGAAGAGTATCAAAGTGCAGGTCGTCTATGGTTGCAAATGCTGCTTGGGCAGTATGAGACCGAGCACTTTCATCTTGAAACTGACACTTACGCCCCGAAGTCTACGTTAACTTGATCTTATTGTAGGTCGAAGCTGATTTTTAACGTATTGAAATGTGACGCACTGTTGATGATGTTTCCCCTAAGTATGTAGTTTCAAAGACAAAGCCTCGTTCATCCCTAAAAAGAGTCAGCAAAACTGTTCTTGCAAATGACTGCAACCAGAACTTCTTGCGTTTTGTTAATGAATGGAGTCATTTCTTGCTTGCCCTCTTTGTTTCAGGTTGCTGGCTGTATACTTAGGTTTCGTCTCCTGTAACAAATCTTCTGCTTCAAAGCGCCGCAAAAGTCTTTCACAGACGTCAACGCGTCCCTCTTTTAGTTCTGGAATGAGGTGCCGTTGCACCCACCTTGCAGACACTTTGCGAAACTTATGCACTTGATGAATGATATGATATGCTGAACCATAACAAAGTTTCAGATTTGAGGCTGTTTCACCCACCATGACATGGCGATTTTCCATCACAATCCCTTCAGCTATTGCAATGGTCTCTGTTGTCAAAACGTGGCGTGGGTGACCCATGCGTTGAGCGTCTGTCACAGAAGTCACGGCATTTCCGAACTTTCTACTCCACTCATACGCTGCTGCAGACATGCAACACTGTGCTGGAATTCATTCACTGATGGCTTTTGATAGATTTTGTACCTTCACTGCTCAGAAAACGTATGGTAGGATGCTGCTGCTCCTCCTTGGTGCATGTCGCAAGCGGGACAGCAATTTTGAATTAGTGCTGTGGCAGCGTTTAGCTTATCTGTAGTATTATGTTTCCTGTAAGGGAATTTCTCACATCACTGGTTACAGTCCTGCCAATTTATAAACAATGGCGCGAGATGTCGAGTTTTAATTCCACTTTTAAGGTTTTCCTTGACTCCCCATTGGGCGAAGAGAAAATACGTTTCCTATTAGAAACATGGTCCTTTCATCTTGGTGCATACAACAACAGAGTGTGGTACGAGTGCATCACTCGGCGATGTTTTTACCGCAATAGCCGAGTCCGGACGCATTGCCATTCAATTAGAGAACATTTATCTGAAGCGGTCGCGAAAAGTTTCAAGAATAACGTAAGCTGGAGCTTTCGAATTCCGTTCACAAAGCATGAGGTTCCAGCTGAATCACATAGTACTCGTTGTTTGTAAGAGCTGAATGAAACAGTCACGAAGGCCTCCACTTGTGTCGGAAACATCTAGGAGAGTTAACAAGCTTATAAAACTTCCACAAGTTCTGCTGCATGCAGAGCAGTGTGCCGTAACGTTTAACATAAGTGGCGTCTGGCGTACTGTACCACTTCAAATCCAACCGCCAGCGATTTATCGAAGGTTCTAGAAATACGTTATTTCTGTAATGTTTATGTATTCAGGGATATTCGATTTGTGTATAAATAGTAGCAGTCTGACAGCAAGGGGAAACTACAGCCGTAATTTTTCCCGAGGGCATCCAGCTTTGCTGTATGGTTAAATGAGGATGGAGTCCTCTTGCGTAAAATAATCCGGAGGTAAAATAGTCCCCCATTCGGATCTCCGAGCGGGTACTACTCAGGAGCATGTCATTATGCGGAGAAAGAAAACTGGCGTTCTACGGATCGGAGCGTGGAATGTCAAATCCCTTAATCTGGTAGGTAGGTCAGAAAATTTAAAAAGAGAAATGGGTAGGTTACATTTAGATGTAGTGCGAATTAGTGAAGTTCGGTAGCAGGAGGAAAAGGACTTCTGCTCAACTGAATACAGGGCTATAAATACAAAATCAAATAGGGTAAAGCAGGAGTAGGTTTAATAATGAATTAAAAGAATAGGAGCACGGGTAAGCTACTATGAACAGCGTAGTGAACGCTTAATTGTAGCCCAGAGAGACACGAGGCCCACGCATACCACAGTAGTACAAGTTTATATGCCAACTAGCTCCGCAGATGACGAAGATATTGAAGAAAGGTATGATGAGATAAAAGAAATTATTCAGATAGTGAAGAGAGACGAAAATTTAATAGTCATGGGGGACTGGAATTCGATAGTAGGAAAGGAAAGAGAAGGATAAATAGTAGGTGAATATGCAATGGGGTTAAGGAGTGAAAGAGGAAGCAGCCTGGTAGAGTTTTGCACAGAGCATAACTTAATCCTAGCACTTCGTTCAAGAATCATGAAAGAAGGCTCTTTACGTGGGAGAGGCCTGGAGACACTGGAAGGTTTCATATAGATTATATAATCATAAGACAGTGATTTAGGAACCAGGTTTTAAATTGTAAGACATTTCCAGGGTCGGATGTTGACTCTGACCAAAATCTATTGGTTGTGACATGTAGATTTGAACTGAAGAAACAGCAAAAAGGTGGGAATTTAAGGAGGTGGCACCTGGGAAAAACGGAAAGAACCAAATGTTGTAGAGAGTTTCAGAGAGAGCATTATAGAACGATTGACAAGAACGGGGGAAAGAAATGCAGTAGAAGAGGAATGGGTAGCTTTGAGAGATGAAACAGTGAAGGCAGCAAAGTATCAAGTAGGTAAACAGACGAGGTCTAGTAGAAATCCTTGGGTAACACAACAGATATTGAATTTAACTGATAAAAGGAGAAAGTATAAAAATGCAGTAAATGAAGCAGGCAAAAAGGAATACAAACGTCTCAAAAGTGAGTCAGACAGCAAAATGTCTAAGCAGGAATGGCTAGAGGACAAATTTAAGGATGTAGAGGCATTTGGGGTTCTGATAGATAATGCTTACAGGAAAATTAAAGACATCTTCGAAGGAAAGAGAAGATAACGCTTACAGGAAAATTAAAGACGCCTTCGAAGGAAACACAACCACTTGTGTGAATATCAAGGGCTCATGGAAAACCAGTTGTAAGCAAAGAAAGGAAAGCAGAACGGTGGAAGGAGTATGTAGAGGGTCTATACAAGGGCAATGTACTTGAGTATAGTATTATATGAATGGAAGTGGACGTAGATGAAGATGAAATGGGAGACATGATACCGCGTGAAGAGTTTGACAGAGCACTGAATACCTAAGGCGAAACAAGGCCCGGGGAGTAGACAACATTCCATTCGAACTATTGATAGCCTGGGGAGAGCCAGCCCTAACAAAACTCTACCACCTCGCGAGCAAGATGTATGAGTCTGGCGAAATACTCTCAGACTTAAAGAACAATATAATAATTCCAATCCCAAAGAAAGCAGGAGTCGAGAGGTGTGAAAATTACCGAACTATCAGTTTAATAAGTCACAGCTGCAAAATACTACGTGGAGAGGAATGGAAAAACTGGTAGAAGCCGATCTCAGGGCAGATCAGTTTGGATTCCGTAGAAATATTGGAATATGCGAGGCAATACTGACCTTACGACATATCTTAGAAGATAGATTAAGGAAATGCAAATCTTCGTTTCTGGCATTTCTAGACTTGGAGAAAGCTTTTGACAATGTTGACTGACATACACTCTTTCGACTCTGAAGGTGATAGGGGTCGAACACAGGGAGTAGAAGTCTATTTACAATTTATACAGAAACCAGATGGCAGTTATAAGAGTCGAGGGGCATGAAAGGGAAGCAGTGTTTGGGAAGGGAGTGAGAGAGGGTTGTATCCTATCCCAGATGTTTTTCAATCTGTACATTGAGCAAGCAGTAAAGGAAAAAAAAAGAAAAAATTGGAGTAGGAATTAAAATACATGGAGAAGAAAGAAAAACTTCGAGGTTTGCCGATGACATTTTAATTCTGTCAGAGACAGCAAAGGACGAGGAAGCGCAGCTGAATGGAATGGAAGTGTCTTGAAAGGAGGATATAAGATGAACATCAACAAAATGTAGTCGAATTGAATCAGATGATTCTGAGTGAATTAGATTAGGAAATGAGACACTTAAAGTAGTATGACTTTTGCTATTTGGGGAACAAAATAACTGATGATGGTCGAAGTAGGGAGGATATAGAATGTAGACTGGCAATGGCAAAGAAAGCGTTTCTGAAGAAGAGAAGTTTGTTGACATCGGGTATAGATTTAGGTGTCAGGAAGTCTTTTCTGAAAGTATTTGTATGGAGTGTAGCCATGTATGGAAGTGAAACATGGACGATAAACAGTGTGGACAAGAAGAGAATAGAAGCCTTCGAAATGTTGTGCTACAGAAGACTGCTGAAGGTTAGGTGGGTAGATCACATAACTAACGAGTAGGTACTGAACAGAAGTGGGAAGAAAAGATTTGGTTGGTGGGATATGTTCTGAGGCATCAAGGGTTCACAAATTTAGTATCGGAGGGCAGCGTGGAGGGTAAAAATCGTAGAGGGAGACCAAGAGATGAATACGCCAATCAGACTCAGAAGGATGGAGGTTGCAGTAGGTACTGCGAGATGAAGAAGCTTGCACAGGATAGAGTAGCATGGAGAGCTGCATCAAACCAGTCTCTGGACTGAAGACCACAACAACAGTAGCAGCAGTCTCCGTCCAGGAGTTCAGTTCTGTTGTGCCTTCAGTAGGTTAACGTGCTTTAAGTGCTTACAAGGCAAAGACCTCAGACACGGTCAACCAATTGTGCTCATACCTGTTATGGTAGCTCAGGCCAAAATTTTCGAATGTTCTACAGTATGAGACAACCTTTTGACTTACAAGCATCCGTAACTAAATTAAATATATTAATTTTGAGTACATAAAATAAACTGTTCAAATGTATTTAAACTTTGTAATTAATCGTTTAAAATTATGAGGGATAAAATAAATGGAAGAGGAACTATTGCTAGCAGTGGTAATCGAACCTAAGCCAACGAATCGTGTCTGTGCGGTAGACCATTCAGCCATAGTGCCTTCACACCAGCTGTTCCTCGAGACTCCCTCATACTCTACGCTTGCACAAGGCAATACTGACCTGGGGCTGTGAGCAACGCAGCACCCATAGGGACCGCGAAGGATGACGTCACAGCAGAGCATGCGGAGCAGAAGACAGCGGTGTCCCTATTTTCTGAGTTGATTGTAGTGCAGGAACATAATTTCAGCATTCAGCACTGGTTTTTAGTTATTGCGGAGAGACTGCTACAAAACATATTTTCATCCGTTTTATTCGCATACCAGCACGCATTATAAGAGAAATGGCGTGAATTTGGTGTGATTTCCGGCTCGCATTCGAAGAGAAATTGTAGCGCAATTAGCCAATTGGCAGATGATAATCAGGCGCCACTTGATATTTGGCACATGGCTTGAGTATAAATTAAAATGAAAGACTACGATACTCGTATTTTGCTCAACACCCCATCGTTTTTGAGAAAACCACCCCGAAAATTTATTAAATTCAGTCGACTCAAAATTGATGGGATCGATAGATAATTGTTAACTGCACGTTTTTCATCAGCGCATTTGTGATCTGCAAACTCATATTTTCCTACATATTTCTGGTCTGCAAACGCATATTTTCCTAGAAATTGAGGAAAGGAACTTATTCGGTTTTCACTTACATAGCCATAAGGCAAACGCTCCTCAAAACAAGCGCCAATTGCTAATCTGTCAAGTCATCTGGCTGGAAAGCAGAGAATCCGCATTCGGTTGCCAAATGTACTAGACATTTTTTTATTTGCAAGTTTTTGCAGTTCCGAAATCAGCAAGAACAGGAGGGTTAATAAGGAATGTAAATCAGTAAGGAATACTAATGAGTCAAAGAAATAAATTTCTCAAACGACTACGATTAGTAAAGAACTAAAAATTTAATCCTGGTCACTTGACAATGGTTATTTCCTGACTTTGTTTTACGTCTTCCTTTACCTTCGAAGAACTAGATGGACCTGTCACACAAATACTGAAGCAAATTGACGGCACCAAGAACACCTAAAGAATGCAATTTCCGTGCAACTACATCGTTCTTTCCGAAGACCCGGCTGAAAACAGACTAGGTTCACATTTAAAAATACTTTTTTCGGGAATTAATTTTGTTGCATACCACGCATAAGATAATATCACCTGAAAAATCGGTGCTAAAAGTTGGTAATGAATTATGCTGCATCGGCGCGGATGTACATTTCCTGTTGGGTTTCCAGACGCGGATTTCAAGTCGTAAGCTTTGAAATAATTTTTTTTTTTTTTAATTTGACGATGAAAGTAAACGTCACAGGGCTGGCGCACAGGTGTGCAATTTGATGAAATTATTTCTACTGTACAAGTCGGCTGACCGTCATACAGAAACTTGCTGTCATGCATGACTGTATTAGATTGTCCACCCCATGAATCCAACGGCAGACAAATACTGTTACCAGCAACGTATGGTTTTAGAATGTTTTCAGAATGCATTTTATACATCGACTTTATCAGTTTCCCGTACTTCTAACAACTGATGTAAATATTTTTAACGAGTCGCTTAAGCCACTAACCTTTTTCGAAAAACTAAGACAAAATTAATCATTAGTCTCTTATAAGCAGAGAAAAACTTAGATAACAATTTGCCACATGTTGTGATGGAATATTGATCCGTGTGCGGAGTGCGTTATTTAATTCATGCTACCAACTGTGATAAGGGTTCGTTTTCCTTCTTTATGCGACAACGTGCGACGAATGTTCGTCATCGCAGAATTCTTACATGGAACTGCTTTCTTAGAATTAGGCTTAAGTTTTTAATTCCTTACTAAACCAAGTAATTTGAAAAAATTGTTTGGCTACCTCGTTACTATTCCTTATTAACCTTCGCATTCTTACTAATTTCAATTCAGGAAAAAACACAAACGAAAGAAAAATTGAACAGCATTTATCTTATCGGCTCATAAGCGGCATTCGTAAACGTTTCATTCCCCGATTTCTCGGAATATTTAGGTTTAAGAACCCCATAAGAAAAGATATAAAATGTTCAGTTTTCATTTGTCTCTCGATCCCTGCAGTTGCACGTTATGAAACTTACAGGTGCTTTCTCATAACCAGAGGGCGATGAGCCAAAATATCTTACAGTCTTTCATACCAGGTCGTGCACAAGCCACTTACTAGATACGAGCCGAATCGTTTGATCGTGTCTGAGGCCCTCTCCTAATTTAGTATGGTACTTCAGTGACGATTCTGCTGTCGGATTTGGACTCGATTGTAATTCCGATACTTTGTGGTTTATTGCATAGCGTTGCAGATTCTTGAACGTAGGCTTTTGGGTTAGATTTCCAGCCCGGTCGGGATTTCCTTCGCTCAGGGGTTACGTCCTTTTGTTGTTCCAATTATTTGATCTCATCTTCATGGTGCACAACACGTCTAAGTGACGTCAAACAGAGACACTTGCAGTGGATAGCCAAACGACACCCACATTCAAGATTTCCAAGACGTGATATTTTTGGTGGAGACCCAAGGAAGTTAAAAAGTTAAAACCATCTGCATCACCGTGGCTCCAATCAGACAAACTAAAAGCCGTCGCCTACACGGACAGGAACTCGAATACAATCGGTACATTGTTCCCCGGATCAGCATGTTCATGGAACCCTCTGCCAGGCACCTAATTGTGAACTGCAGGGTAGTCCTGTAGACTTAGATGTAGAAATTCCAAAACAGCTTTAAGTCAGCTTTATATCAGGCATCCATCAGTGTAGAAGACATTGGTCAGGACCCTGCGAACTGGCCCAAAGAATTCGAAAGAGTCAGCAAATACAATAGGTGGGATGACATAACGTTTGGGTAAATACGTACTTTTACTTGGACGGCACAGTGGAGGAAATAGTGGTTCGAGAACAACGAGAAGAGACTCGATAGCTGAGACAAATGGCAGGCCAAACTCAATAAAACATTTGCAGCAAATCCACTTAGCGGAACCACAAATAGAGAAAAGGGTTCAAAATCTTGGGGAAACGACACGGTCTAACATACTGAATGCTTTAGCGTTATGTAGATGTAAATGTATGCCATGCTGTGAATCCGAATACGGCAGGAGCCAATAAAATCTCATACCTGATGAATGCACTCGCAGAAGATATGTACCAACCTCCTCTGGTAAAGTACGTTACAAGAACCTAGGATTTCATACAGCGGAGCATGCGCTACGACGAAATGCTACAAAAGCAAGGTGACACACTCCAGAATGTGGTCGTTATGCTAGGTTTGGATAACAACGACTTACGACCCGTCCTCACAGTTTTATTTCAGCCAGTACCTCATGTCCTACCTTTCATTCTTCGCAGAAATTCTCCTATGAAACCTGGAAGGCTAGCAATCCTGGAAGAAAAGATATTACGGAGATATGGCTTAGTCAGAGCCTGGGGGGTAACCTCCAGAACGAATTTTTCACTCTACTGCGGAGTGGCAGATTAACACTGTGTGCCGTGAAGATGCGTCGTGAATCGCCCTTGTGTAGGTCAGTCGGTAGAGCACTTGCCCGCGAAAGGCAGCAGTCCTGAGTTGTAGTCATAGTCGACACACCGTTTTAACTGCCAGGAAGTATCATGTCTACCAAATCCCGTTCATGCAGCTCAGCTTCAAATATTAGCCACTCAGTTTCTGCATCACTACATCACTACTGGGTTATTCTAACCACAGGAGAGCTACAGCTGAGCTTCACCAAAATATTCATGTAGATTGTCTATAAATTACTTAAAAATCCAATTAAATTCCTCAGTCTTCCTTATTTTGCCTTATAGTCGAGAGACGTCTTTCGTATTCTGGCACCATTACTGCTACGAGTTTCTCTCTCTTGCCCTATACTTCAAAAATTTCCTCATTCATATAAAATGTCTGTAAACTTTTTCGATATTTTTATTTCGCTGTATATGCTACCACTACTTTCTCTAATACTACTCACCAACTGTTTCGCATGTGTTTTACGTTCTTACACATACACCACAGCTGTTACTGTCATTATATTGTAAATTTAAGTATTCTTTCCCGTTTGTTCTTTGCATAGGTATCACAGCGTCTGAAATGTTTGGAGTTTTCCATTGATGTCGGCATTCGGTGTGTACGGCACGTTACACCCAAGATCTATACGATTACATTACCTGTTTATAATAAACTATCTTAGCAAAATGCGGCTAACTTCCTTTAAATGTCAAAAGCTAGTGATTCTTATAGAGATATTCAGACTGAATCCCTGTTATCTATTCAGCACGAGAGCCTCTCAAAGATCAGGCACTGAAATTTTTTTAAGGGAAGTCATTTCCCCGTGTCCAGAAAGCATAGTACGTAATACAATGCAATTAACTTTAAACAATGTGTGTAGTATCGTCTGCCATATTTTTTTATTTTTTTATTTTTTTTTTAGCACTATGTGACTTAACATCTGAGATCATCAGTTCCCTAGAACTTACAACTACTTAAACCTAACTAAACTAAGGACATCACATACATCAATGCCCGAGGTAGGATTCGAACCTGCGACCGTAGCGCGTCTGCCGTACATGAATAAAGTTCACAATAATGAAATTATACACTGAAGCGCCAAAGAAATTGGTATAGGCATGCGTATTCAAATACAGGGATATGTAAACAGGCAGAATACGGCGCTGCGGTCGGCAACGCTTATATAAGGCAACAAGTGTCTGGCTCAGTTATTAGATCGGTTACTGCTGCTACAATGACAAATTATCAAGATTTAAGGGAGTCTGAACGTGGTGTTGGTCGGCGCACGAGAGATGGAACACATCTCCTAGGTAGCGATGAAGTGGGGATTTTCCCGTACGAACATTTCACGCGTGTACCGTGAATATTAGGATTCTGGTAAAATCTCAAATCTCCGACACTGCTGATGCCGGAAAAAAGATCCTTCAAGAACGGGACCAACGACAACTGAAGAGAATCGTTCAACGTGACAGAAGTGCAACCCTTACGCAAATTACTTCAGATTTCAATGCTGGGCCACCAACAAGGGTCCATTCGACGAAACATCATCGATATGGGCTTCCTGAGCCTAAGGCCCACCCGTGTACCCTTGATGACTGCACAACACAAAGCTTAACGCCTCGCCTGGGCCCACCATCACCGACACTCGACTGTTGATGACTGGAAACAAGGTAACTGGTCGTTTCAGATTGTATCGAGCAGATGTACGTATACGGGTATTAAGACAACCTCATGAATTCGTGGACCCTGCTTATCAGCTGGTAGACCCACTGTAACAGCGTAAGGCGCGTGCAGTAGGAGTGATATGGAACCCTGAGACATCTAGATACGACTCTGACAGGTGACACATACGTAACCATTCTGTCTGATCATCTGCATTCCTTCATGGCCATTGTGCATTCCGACGAACTTGGGCGACTCCAGCAGGATAATGCGACATCCCACACGTCCAGGATTGCTACAGAGTGGCTCCAGCACTCTTCTGAATTTAAACACTTCTACTTGCCACCGAACTCCCCAGACATGAACATTACTGAGCATTTCTAGTATGCATTCAAACGTGCTGTTGAGAATGGTTCTCCATCCCTCGTACTCTTACGGATTTATGGACAGCGCTGCAGAAATCAGGGTGTCAATTCCCTCCATCACTAGTTCAGACATTAGTCGTGTCGCGGCACTTTAGCGTGCTCGCGGGGGCCCTACACGACATTAGGCTGGTGTACCAGTTTCTTTGGCTTTTCAGTGTAGATACTGTGCGAAGGTGTGCAAGCATTTGTCCGAGACCATGATATGTCTCCATTTCTGTACCGGCATCAGAAACAACTATTCATTGTCTGTTGCACATACATACCACTACTCTTACTCTTGCCAAATGGATTCTAATAATCAGAGAAATCGATAGTTAATAGTTTATGTTCCAGGTAATTGTTTTCTTAGGTAGTCTATAAAGCTTATTAAGTCACTGCATGATCTGTTTTTGCGAAAGCCACCTTGAATGACATTTGTGAGATGTTCTTCCATCAAACGAACAAGTTATTGAGGAAATTGGCGTATATTATAATTTGAATGACATTTGTGACATGTTTTTCCATCAAACGAACAAGTTATTGAGGAAATTGGCATGGATTCTAATTTTTGTGTACTGTAGATTCTGGTGTCACTTCTGTCATTATTCCTCGCTGTTTTGTCCTTTGTGTTTTCTTCACTCTCTCTTTTCCCTTATGGACATTTGCACATACTATGGCCCGTTCCTCTGAGTTGCATCTGCAACTCGTACCACATTGTGATGTGATGGAGGTGAGTGCTGCTCGAAACCTCCGACGTGTTGCCATCAGGGCAGTGAATATTTCAAACTGCTAGCGTCTGAGGAGATACACAAGTTGGACAAGTACAAAAATACATCACTTGTTATGTTTTGTCTGCACACTAATTACAACGGTTGCTGTGCATCTTGCTGGCGATACCTGAATTTGCATATTCCAGTAATGTGTGATGTAGAACATTTATGAATTTCGTTACTTTAGTATAAATTTGCAGGAGATTGAGCACTAATCCCCTTACCTATTTTTTTTTACTATAAACGACTAAGTTCAACGACAATCAGTTGCTGATTGACATTATAAAAAGCTCCTTCGATATTAGTACTTACCTAGAGGACCAAGACGATAGTTAATAGAGACAACAACTACGTCGTAGTCCATAAGATATCCATATTCATAGGTTGTGGCACTGCCTAGCATGAAACCACCACCGTGAATCCACACCATTACCGGAAGGAGCTCCGTAGGGTGTAACTAAAAAAATAAAACAATCACAAAAACTCATTTAGGACTGTTGCTTGAGATATAATTTAAGGAATCGATTATCTATTACGGCAGCAAAGTCGATTGCAGCATCTTGAAACAAACTCTCTGATTCTAATCTAGCATGAAATTAAGTAAATTCTTCTTTTGTAGTGCACATGCTTATGGCATCAACACAACATTTGTGACTATTTGCTGATATCTTAGATGCCAAACAAACCTTCTGAAATTATATTTTCAGATCCTGTAAGAAATCAATATTTCGAATGTTAAAGGCAGAGAAATCCGTTACCCCATATTTTGCTAAATGACTTGAGGATATATAGCAACTAAAGATCGCTGTGGGATAACAGGTTTCCTGAGGGACCTACTCTTTTTATTTCACGGCCAATTTCGGCTGCGAAAGTGGGGAAATTGTTGTGGGACGTCGCGGGATACACCCGCTTCATTTCATAAAGTTCTGGTAGGTTTCGGCGCTGTACGTACCCTTCAGAATGACGCCCGTAAAGGAAAGTGCACAGATTCAGAAACGTTTGCAGAATGTCTTCGGAGATCTGACAGTGACCAAAAAGCACGGTGAATCGTTGGGCGGGCCGCCTGTCACCACCGCGACAAGATGGCACAAACCTGCCGGATATCTCGCGTGCCCGGCGGCCGCACGCGGCTGTGACTACTGCACTGTTCGGAAGTGCTGACACGGAATCAAACACCTCTCTGCTCAGCTGGAAGTCTCTGTTCGTATTGCTGACACACTCGTCCACCAACTGGGAATTCAAAAATGTTGTATAAAACTATCAAATGTGTGTGCCAGCGGGGTACCTCCCGGCGTAACAGGAGACTTAGAGACCAACGAAGGGCCGTCTCTGCGTAATTTCTTGCGGATTACGAGGCTGACAGTGACAATTTTTTGTCAAACATCATCACAGGAAGCATGGGTTCATCGCTTCGAACAAGAAGACAAAACGAAATCCACCGTTTGGTACCAGACCACCTCGCCTCGGTAGAAAAATTGAGCTACCGTCAGGAAATTGAAGAAACGCCTTCAGCGTGTTCGTCGCCCCAAAAAGGCAAACGAATTTCCTTCTCCGTGACAAGGCAAGGTCTTACACAAGTGTGAGCACTTGAGAAGAGCTCGCTAAAGTTCACTTGTCTGTTCTTCCTCATCAACCCTACAGCACGGATCTCGCAGTTTCCGACTTCCATGTGTTTGGCCCAAAGAAGGATGAACTCCGCGAGATGCAGAACATAGGGAGTTTATTGATGCAGCTGGAGGTTGGCTTCGACATCGACTGGTAGAGTAGTGCCCTGCAGGATACATGCCCTCCCAGTAAGGTGGCTAAGGCCATCACACTGGTACGATATTCCGGCTTCCGCTACGCCATTACAGCAAAAATCTTCACGTTCACTCAATTGCATTTGACAACAACAACACTCATTCGGTGTCCTCTGGGCACGACTATCGATTCTTGACCTATCCTATTCGTAACATATGCGTGTAAAATATGCCTATAGAACCCTCGAAACGCTGAAGGCTTTGGGGAGCCATATGACCCATATACTTTCATTTACTGCCAAAGACTGCACATTTCGTATGAGCCTGTTTTTAAAGAGATTAGTGAAGTGAATGGGTTAAGTAATATCTACACGTTACGACTTATATGTTTAACGCAAAACACGAGAAGCTGTGGTGAAACAGGTGTAAAGCATAGTAATCATTTATCTTACTGACATAAATACTGGACATGCAGTAGAATCGTAATATTAATACATACTATTGACTTATCACATTCTGCCCCCACAGAAAGTATACAGCGGAGCATAACAAACCTCTGGCGTGAATACATTGAGGTACAGACAGTCCTCGGTTCCCTCCAACCCTTCTAATGAGAACTGTGAACACGAAGGCCCAGGAGTTGTGGCATCACGGATGTATTCCCACTCTTCCGGTGGTTGAGGACTCTGTAAAAAGAGATCAAACATAACTCTATATTGTGAGGCATTCTGACGTAGCACATTTCAATGTAGTTTTAAAAGTACAAACTGTTCATCACATTCTCGAACATGGATATTGTTATTTGCCAGAACAGCTTCGTGAAAAAACATTGCAACAGAAACCGTACACGAACATCACAATCATACAGATACTACAAATGATCCATTTGTTATCAGAATTCTATAGTTTCTAAGATAATGCATGTACAGATATGACTGATGTGTAATAAGAAACGTAATCTCTCGAGTTTGCGCGGTGCCTACCAGATAGCGTTACGAGTGCAGAGCCTTGGAAAAATGGCGACAAAGGAAGAGAAAGGCTTTTGTGCGTTGGAATGTGCGAAATGTTTATGAGTTACAACAGTGTAGAGTGCATTCAGAAGGTAAAAACCACCTGCAGACAGACCACTGTGTGTTGATATCAACATTTTGGGGACTCTGGTCGTCACTGTAAACAGAATAGCACCGGCTGACAAAGTGTGTCAGAATTATAGAACCGTGGAGAGGGCGAAGGGAAATTTCTCCCCCGAGTCTTTTTGCTCTGCCCTCCATTGCCTTTCCCACTCCTCGCGTCCGTCTAGCCTCCCCCCCTTTTCCCCTTTTTCTATGTCCCCTCCCTCCATCGACTCCCCCTTTTTTCTTTTCTTCTCCTCCCGGTCCCCCTTTCCCCCTCATCGGTCCGGGTCCTCCCTCCCCCCGTCGGCCACCGTGTCGCCTCTATAGCGCTGTTTTCAGTGAGTTTTCGGCGTTGTGCGTCCCCTGCCAGTGTTGCGAACAGCCACCATACTGTCGCTAGTTGTGTTTTTTTATCTCGTGTGAACAGAAACCAGACTGTCGGTCTGTTTTTTAATTATGCCTGTCTATTTACTAGGTCTTTTAATCAGCATCACCGACAGTTTCTTTTTATACTTTCTTTCCTATCTTTTTCTCCATGTTTCAATTTTAACAGTCCCCGTTTTATCACCTGCTTTTATTGTTCTCATATCTCCTAATTCTGTTTTTTAACTTTTCTGTAGGCTGCAGAACGGCGTATTGTGCTGCTGCCTGCCGCCCACCCTCTGGGGGGAGAATCGAAATCCAATAAAGTAGAAAAAAGGAAAATTTCGTACCCAGATTAAAAATATGAACGATCCGTGCATGCCATGAACTTGAAACACTGTAGCATGATGTTTGGAAGATTTATCGAAGGCGGTTGCACATGAAACCGTACTGTCTGCAGCTGTGCTTCAATTAAACCGGAATAGTATGGCCTGCACTTTCAGTTTTAATATTTTAGCTAGGTGACTTTCTACAGTCATCAGAAACTTAAAGAACAGCATTTTTAACCATAAGCTGTAGAAATAAAACATTATTCTCTACTGGTTTCGGTTTCTCTGGTCATCATTACGGGAAGAAAAGCAATTCGTCTTTCCCTAGGCTGCTTCTAAAGACCTCAAAGTTTCAATAAGTATGCATGACCATCTATTGTAGATCATGACCTTAAACGACTTCAAATTGATCTTACAATAATACACGACCAAATGTAAAGGGACTGGCACATTCGGTTTTATATTACTGTAAGACCAATTTGATGCTATTGAAGGTCATGACATTTAATACATCGTCATGTACACTTATTGTATCGCTGAGGACTTTCGAAATAACTAAGAGACAGGTGAACTGCCTTTCCATCTGGAACGCGAGACCCAAACCGGTAGAGAATAAAGGTTTATTTGCACAGTTGATGATTAAAAATGCAGTTTTTTAAGCATTCAGTACTGCATCACAGTATAGGAAGCAGCTGAGAATTAAAGCTGATTTTCAGCAGAATATAGTACACGTAGCTGTATGGACCGTTTTTGTTCTGTTTGAATACTCGACAGATACCTACACCCTCGATACGTTGCAA
Organism: Schistocerca nitens; assembly: GCF_023898315.1. NCBI lineage: Eukaryota > Metazoa > Arthropoda > Insecta > Orthoptera > Acrididae > Schistocerca > Schistocerca nitens. The sequence continues at coordinate 576,692,912 of NC_064617.1, forward strand.
TTGTGATCGCTTCCACAACTGACTGTTCATTACGACTATTTCGTCTTCCAGCAGGACGGGACATGCCGTGACTGTAGCATCAATATTAAATTTTATCACTACCGTAACGATGAAGGCCCGCATGACTGAACGCCTTGGGACTTTTTCCTTTTGGGGTGAAAAAAAAAAGTTTAAATGGCTCTGAGCACTATGGGACTTAACTGCTGAGGTCATCAGTCCCCTAGATCTTAGAACTACTTAAACCTAACCAACCTAAGGACATCACACACATCCATGACCGAGGCAGGATTCGAACCTGCGACCGTAGCGATCGCGCGGTTCCAGACTGTAGCGTCTAGAACCGCTCGGCCACTCCGGCCGGCTTTTGGGGTGCATTACGGAACGTATTTACGAACACCTCCGCTCTCCACCCCCCACCCCCACCCCCAAATGCAAAGAAAAAAAAACACACACACATTAGAAAATCTCAAGGAACGCATCTGTGCTATCTATACTGCTGACAAGATGTTCCTACGGAAAGTACGGAATGAACTTGTCTACATTTTGGACGTGTGTGGTGTGACCAGAGTTGCACTCACACAAATTTGTTGAGTGCACAATACTACAGACATGGTGAGTTTACAGTTCTATTTGTGCATCAATCATAGTTGTACGTGTAAAACTTTGGTAAATGTAGAGCGTTGAAAACTAATGTATCATTTGTAGTAGACCAGTAATTTAAATTTGCCGCTTAAAGTAAACTCTAGACACATTTATTAAAATGATAAAATAACAACAAGGATAAACTGTTAGATTAACAAATGTAGTTGTAAAAACGTAAAACCAGAGATATTTTGTCGAATATGACATACAGCTGCATAGTACTTATCCAATTTGCCATAAATCGGCAGCAGGCAAGTGTATGGGTAATGCGATGGTAACTTATACATGTTGTTCGGATATGACTGTAAAAGTAATGTTGTCTTCGTCGTATGACAACTGGCACACGTGACCAGTGAATGTATCATATTTAAGAGCCACGCTACCACATCAGTACGTAAACCAGTTAACATTTATGAATACGTGGTTGATGTCCATATATAATTTATTCTGCTGCGTCTGATGTGCTCAAGGATTCATTCTCAAATCGTACTAAAATTATGTTGAGATATGTGAATTAAAAGTTTTTAAAAACTACGCCTACTTTCTGTAGAAGTCATGAAACACTGCCATTCCTTTGTTCTAATGTCGAGCTTCTGAGAATACCTATCGAATATGAATAAAGTGTTCAAGTCCTGACGGGCCTATGCTCATGAACAAAATAGCGAAGTCTTCAGTTCTTGTGCTAAGATGTCAAACTACACGGGCCGTACTGATTAAATACAAATCATTATTACGTGCAAAGCAAACTATTTACCTGGCAAGGGTGTCAGCGCCCGAGAAGCAGGGAGGGCATTAGTAACAGTGGGCAGTGTTGTACAGCGCAACAGTTAAACACTGGCCCTCATTTCCCTCTATCAAAACTCCTTCTACACTGTGCCAACATTTATTCACAGCGTTTTTTCGAATTTGGCCTACTGTGGACGAAGGGAAACACTTGATCCCCTTCATTTCCTCTGTCAAGTTGATCTAGGTCCTCGTGCTTCCCTTTTTCTGAAACCCCATAAAATTGTCAACCTTAATTCGAAATACCTCATTATCAACGATCTCTTCCTGACCGATCTCAACTTCTTCAATGTCCCTTCTCATTTCTTCAACCTACTACGAGGGCTGACTGAAAAGTAATGCCTCCACCCTCGTAACTTCGACAGTTGGCAGCATTCTACAGCTCCAGTTGGCGGGAAGCCTTAGCATTGAACGGTTATGTTGCTACAGTGTGAAGTATGGAACCCTACGCAGACGGTCGGTCAGAGCGATTTAAGCAACGTGCAGTCATTGAATTCTTGACAGCATAATGTGTCACCCCCATAAGAGATTCATCCAAGAATGAAAGCAGGTTATGGTGATTGTGTTGATGTGAGTACTGTGCGCCGTTGGGCGAGTGAGTTTAAAGATAATGAGGCGGGAACATCTGACCTGCCTGACAAAGAGTTGGACGGCCTGTGACAGCAGCCACTGAGTTTCACAAGCAAAATGTTGACAGACTGATTCAGGACGATCGTCGCATCACTCAGAGAGAAACTGCAAGCACAATAAGCATTTCACAAGAACATGTGGGTCACATTATTGCTTTGCTTGGCTATCGGAAGATCTGTGCACGATGGGTAACCCGGATGCTGATTCCTGAAATGACAGGACGCAGACTTAAAATTTTCCATGAACTCCTTTTGCGTTACGAGAATGAGGGTGACGCCTTTCTCCATTCAATTGTGACAGGAGACGAAACGTGGGTACACCATTACGATCCGGAGACGAAACATTGGTCTATGGGATATCGACACAAAGACTCGCCCCAGAAAAAGAAATTCAAGACGCAGTCTTCAGCTGGAAAAATCATGACCACAGTTTTCTGGGACGCAGATGGTGTCATCCATGTTGACATCTGTTGTGTCTAGACAAGACAGCCTAGACACAATGAGAGGAAGCCGAAAGGCACGCGCTTAAACTCACGCAGGCTGGCGTGAGATCTGAAACAGGATACGTAATGAATGCTATAAAGAAAAGTACGTAGCTTCTGGAATACTTAACTTTAATCCACATTTGTAGAACATCGCTCTTGATGATACATTAATAGAATCTCAATATCAATTGAATACGGCGCCTTGCTACGTCGTAGCAAATGTAGCTGAAGGCTATGCTAACTATCGTCTCGGCAAATGAGAGCGTATTTGTCAGTAATCCATCTCAGGCAAAGTCGGCTGTACAACTGGGGCGAGTGCCAGTACGTCTCTCTAGACCTGCCGTGTGGTGGCGCTCGGTCTGCTATCACTGACAGTGGCGACACGCGGGTCCGACGTATACTAATCGACCGCGGCCGATTTAAAGGCTACCACCTAGCAAGTGTGGTGTCTGGCGGTGACACCACAACATCCTTGATCGTGGAAGGACAACAATAAATTCAGAGCGTTACATCACAACGCTACGAACTCTGAAACTACGGATAACAAGGGTCCGAAAGGAAAAGGGACATGTTTTCCTGCACCATGACAATGCCAAACCACACACTTCACGTGCCGCCACAGCAGAACTTCAGAGACTGAATCTCACCACCGTACGGCTTCCTCCATACAGTCCAGAATTAGCATCATCTGACTTCCATCTTTTCCCGATAGTGAAAGACGATATGCGGGGATATATTATGCATCTGATGAAGATGTTGAGAGAACTTTGAGACTGTGGTTTCGGGAACAGAGTGTCGACTTCTTCTGTGAGGGCTTCAGAAAACTTGTTCATCGTTGGCAGAAATGTATCCAACTAGCTGGTGATTATGTGGAAAAGTGAATATTGGTAATTAAAGATCACATTCTAAGGATTATTTCTGCGCCCAAACCCAATTAACGAAGGTGGAGGCATTACTTTTCATTCAACCCTCGTATGTTGCCACCTAGTTTGGTGACGTAGTTCAAAATTTTCTTTGTCAATCTGCAGTCACTCATTCTGAACTAGTGCGTACAAAATTTCAGCCTCGTCTTGCGTGTACTGTCTGTGATCTTCTCCTTCTGATTAAACATGTCTTCATTTTTCCTCTTCTTCCGAGTACCCTAGTTTCCTGTTCTGCGGTCCAAGGCTTTTCTTAAAAGTTTTCTTTCTTTCTTCTCTAGTTCATCCGTTTTTCCTTTCTTATTCAATACCAGGCATTTTGAGCTGCAAGTACTTCATGTCAACAACCGTGGTGTAGTGCCTGATCTTTGCATTCTGGAAGATAGTTCTTTTGCTTTAACTATTCTGTACTAATATGCAAGATAAGTCTATCTTTCTGGGTAACATTTTCTTTGCTTCTTTTGGACGCCTTGGAGTGCCAGGCTGTGTCTGTAACAAGCCAGGAGAAGGAGGAGTTATCGAGGAGTAACATCTGGTTAAAAAGCTTGGTTCACCTGCATCTTGTGAGGGCCCTTACCAGGATTACGGTGAAGACATCAATGTCACTACAAGCGAACATGATGCTAATGAAATCGGTTGAACTGGCAGAAGAGGTAACACTTTCCAAATGTGGTTGATGAATTGGGGACACTCTCTTGTGGGAAGAGAAGGGTTTTTCAAAAGCTTTGAGACGTAACCACTAGAGGAAATGGGCTCTAGGGCTTCAGATCTCAGTTCTCTTTTCGAAAACAATATCCAGTTTTTTCAGGCATTTACTCACAGTATAGTATCTATCAATCCAAGTTTTGTCAACTTAAACCACTGGTCACTTTAAATTTGACGCATGGTATTTTTTTAAAATTTTACATAGTCTGTCTTTTTTAACACAATTTTATCTCGTTCGTACATAATTACTCATTTATTCTGGAACGTTTAAAAAAATTCACGGGAAAAACTATTATCTCTAACGGAGGGAGAGAGGGATGGGAGGGGGGGGGGGGGGGCGCTGGTAGGAGATGGGGATCAAAGAACGGACTGAATGCTGATCTAGCTTAAGGTGTCAGCTCACTCAGCTACCGTAGAAGGTGAATTCTGTACGATCCATTGAAACACAGGCACGGCTAGTCGTGTCTGGTGTCACATTATCATGTTTTGAGAAGTTCGGTTCACTTCTGGTTGCATGACAACTACTTTTTCATTTTATCGGTGAGAAATGCGTTGGTGTAAATATTTAAGGGAGAAGACGTCTGAATTTCTTAGATTCTGCTTCACAGCTAAATATTAAGATATGAAAAGCCAATATTGCATAATCTTAACGACAGGTTCCCTCATAAATTCATTGATATTTAAATTCTGTCGTGGTATTATGTCCACACAGTCTTTATAGTGCATGTTACAATTTTTCTATGATAACAATATTAAATCGGTAGTATTTTACAGGAATATGTCCACATGAACAAACACCACGAATTCCTATAAAATATAACTAAACACATCCACACCACGCTTTCATATAACTGATGCACAGCGACGGGCAATGAATCGAAATGTTCAGTGCTGATGTACATTTCGTTCGCCCTCCTGCGAGATTCTCGAAGTAACGGACGTCAAGGACAGGGACGCGACTGCGGACAGGTGGCGCTAGGTGTGAGCGTGGCTAGATAGACCAAGCAATTACGGTAAACGCTGTAGTCTTGTGATACAGTGGTCAACACAACTGCCTAGTAAGCAGGAGATCCCGCTGTCGTGTCCCGGGCCGGCACACGTTTTCTCCCGTCGCCTCTCATTCCGCATAAAGTCCCGATGCAGCTGAGTTAATAATTTCCTTTCGTTTTCTTTATACCCCTCCACCTTCAATCTACATAATAAGTTATATTTTATTTTTGTCGTCTGCTTTGTAACCAAAGTAATGAAGGCGGTTATCATAAGTGCATACATAGTGTAAGTAGCGTGAATAAAAGGACGCTATGTGTAAGAAGCATGAAGCGCCCTTTGAATGTATCCTGATAGCTAAAAGAGCCACGCGCACTTTGAATAAGAAAATGCTACTTGACACTGAAATCAATATAAAAGATAGGGTCGCCACCAACTCTAGCCACACGACAAAGAAGAAGTAGCACTGAGTCGGAAAATTACTTTATTTATTAATAAGAAAAACTCACAAAAGAACATTCATTGTAAAGTCATTGATAAAGAATGGGATGTAGTTATTAATATGATCCAGGCATTCTTCCCGTGAATCAAATATTGAGTAAAGTAAATAGGTCGTGAACACCATGCGTAAGTGCAGCCTGCAGCAAGATTCGTGAAAACACGATCTATTCCAGAGCATTTGTTTCAGATAAAAAAAGGGACACTAATCACTACACCTGTGCACATGGAAACGCTATAGGTGGGCCAACAAGGAAAACTACAAGGTAAATGGCGAAGGTAACGGCGACGTAACATCGGTACACAAGATAAGATTGAAGGCAAAATTATTTATTCCTTAAAACATTGATGTAGTGCATCTATAGACTGCTGTTGCATGCTAACTATGTACAATTGCTTGTGAAATACTATACGTTTCATAACAGACTCGCGTGCCCACTCGGTCCGCGGAGACAATTTCTATGGACCGTGGCCAAATTTTAATCACATGAGACAAAGAAAATTCACAAATACACAAAAATTACCAAGATCCGGAAAAGATTAGAAGCATACACACACAGTTGTAGGCACATAAACATTCACACTGAACCGAGGGCACTTCAACATATGCAACTCCCTTGTGCTGCGTTCCTCTCACGGATCAAAGTCAAGACTGCATGGGGAATCAAACTGAAAGTCTACAAAAGCCTTGCATTCCCTGCTGCAACCCAGCAAGTAAATCTTTATAAGACGAAATTCGAGACCAAAAGCTAAAAGCTCCCCTCTCTATGTGACAACGCGCCACGCGATCAGTCCAACTCACCCTTCTTCGACTGGAGCACAGCTGTGTACGCTTCCCGTACCGGCGGCAGACTGCCTCCCGCTTCTCCAGCCTCTTCCACGCTCCGCGTGGACCGGAAAACCCCAGGATGCCATTTCCGCCACCAACCTAACGCAGGTGGATTTCTCCCAAGTAGCGGAAACCTTTCTGCCGACTTGACCACTACGAGCGTTGGCAATGAAAGGTGGCTACAGGACCCTTTCATCACCCCAAACGTCCCGGAGAAGACTGTGCCGCGAATTTTCTCGCCATGCTAGGAGATTCGCCAACAGTCTTCGAAACAAACATACCCTAACGAGTAACAATTGCAACAGTAAACAGCAGCACAAAGGAGTTGATTAATCTCTTATATCCAAGTGAGCTTTATCTGATCTTAGTCAATAATTGTGACCTCATGCGGTCCGCAAAGCAAACAGAACAAATTAAATTAAGCGTGATATACTACGCTAACATCATGTCATCTGACCTACTACGACCACAACCATGAGATATTATTTTAAAATTGCTTTAACCAACTATCAAAAGTTAACATAGAGACATAGGTGAAGAGGTACATAATATATATAAATATATAAACAAATACAATGATGCAAAATCATTATCACGAACCAAAGCAGTATCATCTGGTGCTGACATATATAAAAACATGCAAGTTCAAAATACAATATTCACAACAAATACAGTGATACAAAATCATTAATGAACCCAGTGGTATGACAGCTGGTAAATAATCACCTATGGAAAATAAGACATGAGTACAAAAACACATCCAGAAATCAACTCGTTGACACGCTGTCATTTTTCAGTTTCGCCACATGGTTGTTTCACTGGATATTCTCTTTAGGTGCTGGGGTGGGCGTCTCTTCTAAAGGCGACTTGGAGGATAAGCTACTAGGGGACCACAACACTGAACTGGGGAGTTCGCAGCGGCGTTGATTGTAACGTCCGTTGTAACCCAGGTTGTTCATCCTAGACAGCACCCCGCGACGTTGCCTCGTGCCCGTTTCCACCCTCTGCGTCCATACTGTGGGATGGTTCGGCGTTGCAGATTTGCAGGACATCGCCACTTGTGGGCCCTGCCTCATCATCGAGAAGGCGGCTTGGCGGTCGTCATCCGTGTGTTGTGGAGGAATGTGTTTTACCGACACACGCCCCCGTCTCCTGTCGTGTCAATGGGGAGACACGCGCTCTTCTGCGTCGCATCGAGGTCGACGTAAACTCGTGCAGGTGTCGGGCTTGAGACCCGCTTGTCACCTCTTTGCGGCGTCTCAGCTGATGCGTCAGTGGTGGGACCCGCGTCCCTCCGGGCAGTGGGCGTTACCTCACCGCAGCAGCCGTCTGGACTAGCGGCGCTCAGGGATCGGCGGCCTCGCCTGGTGTGCGTCATACTTTCCCTTTCGCTTGTTAGATGACTAGCGCATGGGGTGGAACGCCGGCCATCAGCTGGCGCTGCCGTGGTGACACGCCTGCGGGCTCCGGTGTGAGCCGGCACCTGGGGGAAGACCAGCATCCCCTCCCCTCTGACGGGGAAACAGCTGTGACCGCTCGCCGCATCACTGCTTCGCCGTTGATACCAGGGTTCGGCAACGCCTGCCGGTGGACCAAGCCCTGTGCTTTCTGAGGCGGAGGCTCCCTAGGCGGCCTTGCACCCACTTAAGAACTGCGCTCACAGGGATCGTTACAAAATATCATGTGTACAGATTACCACAAAATCTTCGGAGTTTCTCACTCCTGATCAATACATGGAATAGTGCCCAAAATTAACTTGACAAAAAGGGCCTTCTTAACATTACTAATAAGAAGAACAACGAAGAAAATTAAATAACCAATATTCAAACAAACAAAAAATCCTTTTTATAAAATATAGTTCCAGCATTACATCTGCTGTCAATCATTCAGGGTATATCTTGTACAAGGTTTGGTCAGGATTTGGATAGGATTTGGCGCCGCTGCTAGCTACAGACACAAAACTCTACCTACTCCTAACTACGCTCTCACGCACAATCTACACAGCTCGTACTAGTCACCATCACCATATAGCCCGACTACAATTCCCACATATAAACAAAACATTCCTTTCAACACCAATACCCATATCGTTGTTCATTGACTGCTCCTCCAAGGTTTGCAGAGCATGTTTTGCTGATCTGTGAAAAATTTCCGAGACTTCTTTTCTATGGACATTGCATAATAGAAGTTATGATTAATGAGACACAGAAGGTTCATTCAAGTCACATCTGGAATGGTAAATGTTTCAACATCTATTCATCAGACTAATGCAAAAGGTCAGTGGGCATAAAAATGAAAATAAAAATCATCCTATCCTATTAGCAAACACATAAACACTTCGTCCTATAAGTACATAAAAAAATACTGTCAAAAGAAATCCATTGTCCAGGGCCATGAGTACCCAACTTACTGCTATCATAAGATACTCATAATGATTACACACTTACTCGCCACATGTCCCCAGGGGTCCTCACCTACCGTCATGTTATTTTAGCTTGGAGGTAGTCGCATTGATTCTCTATTAAATATCAAGCTGCTTGAGGTTATAAGCTGTTTCCATATACGTCTTCTGGGGTTTCACACCCTGGTGTCCTCAACCGTACCTAGTAGTATGTGACGGCAAGTTACACTCTCCAAATATCTTATAAGATGGCAACTCTGAAAATCAAACACTATTAATCTCCCTTCATACACATGTCCTTCACCTACAAGTCACCAAGTGGCTTCATTAACATCGCAGTGCATTTGAAAAATCTCACTGAATCATGCTCACCTAAGGGGAATAAGAACACTAAAACTGTAATTTATCATCAAGAATTACCTTACGACCATTGACTCGCCACGCCAACACACCCGATACCTTTTTAGTCATCAAAAAACAAAAGCCATCTTACTGTAATAGGAAACGCTTCATATGAACCTCATAATCATTCACATTCAGACGTTTTGAAGCTGCACAACACTACTCCTTTCTGCTGACAAGTAGAAATAACTACACACATATTGGGGGACCCTTTACAATTCATAGAAAATATACACTTTAATTTTAATCACACCAGAGTGAATCAAAACATTGGAAAATATGCACTGTAATTTTACGAAACAGAAGCGACTGGGTTTACCGCGGGCACACCAATACTGTGGCCCTCCCTCAAGAAATCTTCCATAATAACGTCTTCCTCTATCAAATGCACATCAATATCACTGGTCCTCATTAAGTTGTCGCCAACCGAGTCAGCCGCTAGTCATTGATCCCTTTGATTAGGGTCATGTGGCGGATTGTGACGCGGGTTTGCGGGACGAATTTCAACACCCAATGGCGGACCACCCGTACTGTTTACAGCACCCCTGCTGTCGCTTGTTCGATAATTATTTTGTGGTCGGTTGCGACTACCGTTCCTAGGTCCGCTATAATTGCTCCAATATCTCTGGTCATTACCATATCTTCTAAACTCCCGGGGGTGTCTTTGATTTACTCTCGGCGAATGATGACGATTGGCATCGTTCGTCCTGCCCGCGTTCCGTGAGGAATCGCGACGCTGCCAACGCTCGCGCGCCCTGTAACTCTGAGGCGACCCGTTACGTCTGGAGTTGTTGCTACACACTAGTGAAATCAAGGACACAGTAAAACTTCTGCTCACACACACCTTTATTCTCACACGTCCATTTTACAGTTACTCGAAATATATCCGCTGCAGAGGGCAGCACAATGTACAGACTTAACAGAACACCAACAGATGGCGTAGGAGTCTTCATTCCCCGACATCCTCCCCACCCTGGTTCATCTCGAGGGGGATGACCAGCTGGACCGGTCGACAGATCTTCATACCATCTGGCTGGCGAAGGATGATGCACCGTATTTTACTGTCTCTGCCATGCCGCACTTCTTCTACCACAGCCCTCTTCCACAAGTGCCGTGGTTTGCTGTCTTCTTGGAGCAGAACAACCTCTCCAATTCTCGGTTTCCTCTGCGAAGGGTATCCCTTCACCTCATGATATTGTCTTAGCAGCAGGAGGTATTCTGTCTTCCACCTGCGCCAGATGTCGTCATTGACCTTTTGTCTGAGTCGGAACTCCTTGGCAAGGTCCTTTCTAGTTGCTGGCTCTGGCCCACATGGAATTGTTACTAATTTCCCACCATTTAGAAAGTGAGCTGGCGTCAGTGCAGTGTCACTCTCTCCTTGAGTGATGGGTCGTGAGTTTATTGCGGCTTCTATGCTGATCAAGGTGGTGTTTAAGCTCTCTTCATCCACCTGGGTGCGACCAAGAACTTTCCTCAGGCAGCGCTTGACTGAGCCTATCATGTGTTCCCACCAGCCTCCCCACCAAGCCGCACGTGGTGGTATGAATTTCCAAGTGATTCCATGGTGGGCACAGTAGAGCTGTACGTCAGTATGCTGCATGGTTTTGAAATGCTCTGCCAGTTCTGAGTTGCCTGCATGGAATGTTGTAGCATTGTCTGAGTAGACAGTGACTGGTAGGCTCCTACGTCCTGCAAAGCGTTGCATGGCCAACAAAAATCTGTCAGTGGACATGTCAGTTGCAAGTTCAATATGAATGGCCCGTGTTGTTGCACATGTGAATAGGACCATGTAGGACTTTTTTGTTTGATGTCCAGATTTGATATATAATGGTCCGGCAAAATCGATGCCTGTTACTGCAAATGGTCTTGAAGGCTGAACTCTGTCCAGTGGTAGTGGGGCCTCCATCTCTTCATACCGGCGACTGTGTATTATCTTGCATGGTAGACAAGAGTGAAGAACTCTCCTAACAGCTTGTCGTAAGGCGCGAAGACGCGCTTCAGCAGTTGTGCGGTTGCAGGAGAGAGGCATATCCTTCTTTCGAGGCAGAGATACAACTCTGCGACCGTATTCCACACAGTATGATTCTCGGAATTCCTGATAAATAGGGTGGTCCATGGGTTTTAATGCTCGCTCTTGATGTCCTGTTATCCCGATTGTCTCCAGGTCCCAAAATCGGCGCACTGACTCATCAGATATATCACTGCAGCTGCCCTGAATAAAGTTGACAGTTGCTCTGTTGACGGTGGTGCTAGATCTGTTTCCACTGAGAACATATCCAAAGATTGTTGGGAGAAGAACCAATGATGGTGATACCTTGATTGGTTGTTCCAAAATCACGATTCTCCAGTAATAATCAGCTCCAATCAGGATCTCAATAGGTAGATCTTCAGTGTCTCCTTTAGGATCTGCGAGTGGTGTACCACCCCTCAAGACCATATCTCCTACATCTTGTGGCACTGTTGGTTGCTGTGAAAAATTATTTGTGGTTTCAAAGGCTGTCACTGATATGTGGGAATTAGTGGAGCATCCCATCATATTAAACTGCACCTTCTTCCGTGAGAGTGATGAACTGTAACTGGATTCGAAAGTAGTTACCTCGAGAGTAGTGCTTCCAATGACACTTAGTTGGAGAGATTCGATCAGTGAATGATGAATGAAACTCGATTGACTCCCTGTGTCCAGGATGGCACGTGTCTGTTTGCTCTTACCAGTGGGTCCTGTGATACTCACACGAGCAGTCTGCAGGTATGTGAAGTTAGAAGTCATAGTTTCAATTTTATTTACTGTTGTGGTATGGCTACTGCAGATAGAAATGTGATGCTCCCCCTTACATTTCGCACAGGACGCCTTTCCCCGTTTGAAACACTGATTTCTGTTGTGGCCCCGTCTCAGGCACAGAAAGCAACGGTTCATTGTCTTGAGGGCGTCGATTCTTGCCTGCAAGCTTACAATCTTTTGGCAGTCTTGGCCCCAGTGCCCTCTTTCGCCGCAATACACACAGAAGGGTTCTGAATTCTGTTGTTTCTTCTTGTCCCTCTTCGTTTTAACCTTTACATGGAAGGCAGATGAAGTTGGTACGTAATTTTCGTGTGGTACAATATCTCCACGAATTTTGCGTGTGTTGATAGCTCCTTCCACCTCTTCATTTAAGAACTCCATTAGGTGGGTGAGGTTCCCTTCTTCAATCTTTTGCCTTCGGGCATGAACAAGCCAATTTTTGCAAATTTCTTCAGGAAAGGCTCGAAGAAGTTTGGGTGCAAGCACTCTCCCATAAGAGTCCACATTTTCTCCTAGTGCTCGTAGTGCTTGGATGCGCTTATGGCACTCAATGTAGGTGGAATTGAGAGCCTCTGGACTGCCTGAAGTCGAAGTGTTAAGATTCTCCAAGAAATCCAGGTGACTTTGGATAATTCTGTTCCTATCCCCATATTTGGATTTCAGAATTTGCTTAGTCTGCTCATATGTATCAGCTGTAACAGCAATGCCATCGACCAAGTCCTTAGGTTCCCCATCAAGGTAACCACGGAGGAATACATGCTTGTTCATTGTTGACACCATCGGATTCTCGTCTATGGAAGCTGTGAATTGCTCCCAAAATCGAGGCCAAGCTTCTATATCCCCTGAGAATGCGTGCAGTTTGATAGTAGGCAATTTTATGTCCATACAGGCGTGTTGTTGAGCCGCTGACGTCGCGTTTCTGTCTCCCGAGCGCGCTCCTCCTAGAAGGCCTTTCGCCTTTCGGAGGGCGCGTTTGCATTTATCAGTATATTCCTCACAAGCTTCCGTGTCGGCTTCGTATTCAGAGTCATCCAGCAAGTCCTGTATTGTATCGTTCAGTCGGCTCAACTCTTCTAATGTTTCCTGTAGGCGTTCCTGGAAGTGTTCTACTTCTTCTGCAGCTGTAGAACCATCGAAGGCGTTTATTTGGCTGACGAAACGCGTCGCATTCGATCGCAAGGTCGTCCGCTTCCGGCGCAGCCTCCCCAAGTTCGGAGCTACTGCTTCTGCCATGGTGAGTTGGTGGTTTTGCTTTCTGTCGCGAGAGTGCGTTCAAGGTCAAGACACCCCGTCAGTTGGATGCTATCGCTAAGGGATGGCGCTGTCCAGGAGTGTGAACCGTTAGCAGCCCCTAGTGATGTTTGTAGTTCTCAAGAGATGGCGCGACCGTGCAGTTTTCAACTTCCGCGACCTTTAGTAGTGGTCGCTGTTGCTAACAGATGGCGCTGCAGTCTACCAATACTTTAGCAAGTCCCCTTTGTGCTTTGCAAATAATACGCCAACTGCCCTCTATTGCTCTGCCACCAACAAACATGCACCAAGTAACATCACATACAAATCAATCGCCCCGCAGTGTCCTTTGCTACAGTTTCAGAGCAATGCCGCAACTTATCTGTGTGAGCTGAACGTGGCGTGACGTGACCGGATTTTGAGATTGAAGTCGCTCAAAACCTTCTCCGCCAGCGTCGAGTCCTCTTTAATGTGTAGTAGCACTCTATCTCTTCATGTTCTCCCGGGTTTCGGCACCAAAATGCTGCTACACACTAGTGAAATCAAGGACACAGTAAAACTTCTGCTCACACACACCTTTATTCTCACACGTCCATTTTACAGTTACTCGAAATATATCCGCTGCAGAGGGCAGCACAATGTACAGACTTAACAGAACACCAACAGATGGCGTAGGAGTCTTCATTCCCCGACAGGAGTGCCACCTGTCTCTACGGCTGCGGCTTCGCTCGCGCGGCCGCTGCTCGTAGGCGCTCTGCCCGTAATTCTGCGTGGTGCCATTCGCATCGCACTCAAGCTCTAAAAGGAAATTGCGAAACCCCTCTACGTCATCCTTACATTGTCCTGCAAGGATAACGTGCCGCAACTGCATTGGAAACTTTCCCAGGCAAATACGAATAATTTCTGCAGGTCCATAAGGATCGTCAAGATGTTCATTCGCCTGCAGCATGTGCTCGAACATCTGCACAGGGCTGGAGAATTTTGACCTGTATAACTCTGGAAGCATAATGAGTCCGTGTTTTACACGACTTTGCGCTGCCACTGACCAATATATCGACAGGAAGTGTTGACGAAACTCCCCAACAGTGTAGCAATTGCGTGCAATTGACCTCATCCGCGCCGCTGGCTCACCTTCGAGGTAGCCGCACATATACTCTATTTTGTGCTCACTGGGCCACGTAGGAGGGAGGGAGAACTCGAACTGCTGTAACCAGGCCTGCGGGTGAATCCCCGTAGCCGAGTTACGGAAGACTTCAAACTTCCTCACGGTCAGAAAATGTTTAAAGTCAAATTCGTGAGTTTCCCTTGGCGAACGTTCCTGAGGGGATCCGCGCCGTTCCCACCTGGTACGGTATCCGTGATCATGACGATGATCAAATTCGCCATCGTTCCCGGAATCATCGTCGGAATAATGGCCCTTTCGTTCATTTCTTTCAACTTCATGGGCCTTTAACCCTTTTAGGTGAAGTTCTAAACGGGCCATGCGCTCACATATTCCCTCGGTAACCCCTCTTTGTTGTATATTTATTTCACACTGTCCACGCGGACATTTCGTTATCGACCGTGTTTCGTCTGCATCCGCTGATGACGAGGTAATCGTTTCCATATTATTGTCAGACTTACGCGCCACTGCGTCTGAGATCCTGGCTATTTCTTTTCGCATCTCTCGGTGGGCCGTGTCTTGTTGTGTTTGCATAAGCCCTTGCTCTCGCTTGAGAGCTATTATCGCCTGGCTGAGGGTTTCTACCTGCGCGCTAAGGTGGACCGGGCACTTAGCCGCAGTGTCCTCTATTCGGGACACAAGAGCCGCGTGGTCACTCTGGCATTGTTCTGCTAACGCGCGGAGATCCCTGGCGGACTTTTGTCCTACTCGGGACTCAAGAGCCGCTTGTTCACCCTGGCATTGTTCTGCTAGTATACGTATATTCCCAGCGAACCTTTCTTCTTGCTCCATCACCTGCTTGCTAATGACTTGGTGCCCCTCTTCTAAGGCGGAGATGCGTTGGTCAATGATCGCCAGTTTCTCCCCAACACCCTGTACTATTTCACTACTCAATCTTTTATTTGCTTCCTCGATATCCCTTTTATTACTGTCTAGTAATTGCCGTAGCATAGTCTGTAATGAATTTGCATCTATCGACTGATTCAAAAACACTACAGCGGGCTCAGGATGGACAACACTTGTGCTAGCGTTTTCTGCGTTTCGTTCCTGGTCGGACTCGACGTTCTGATCTCGTCCTTGTTCAGAGTTGTTGTCTGACTGGTTTTTCCGATCGCGGCTCCCTGAACAGCTACGCGTCTCCATCATAAGGATAGTTACTCCGTGCTCCAAAATACAAGAATAGTACCAAAGTCTCCTAATGGACTCACAGTCCCCACAAGGCAGCCAAGATTTACTATATGACACCGATACACGCCACAGGACAAGAGTCAATCCACACTTGTAACACAATTGAATACTAAATCACAATATCTATACAGTAATACATATACAAGATACGACATGTAAGAAAATGCACACCTATATCATAAATTCACGTAAATTCTGTATCACAGAAAGACAATATACCAATTAGCACATCCAACCGAAAATAACTAATCCTCACTGCGCATCAGAAGATCTCTGGTTTACCGAAATCCGTGAGCAGGGTAAGCCATGTGTAAGTAGCGTGAATAAAAGGACGCTATGTGTAAGAAGCATGAAGCGCCCTTTGAATGTATCCTGATAGCTAAAAGAGCCACGCGCACTTTGAATAAGAAAATGCTACTTGACACTGAAATCAATATAAAAGGTAGGGTCGCCACCAGCTCTAGCCACACGACAAAGAAGAAGTAGCACTGAGTCGGAAAATTACTTTATTTATTAATAAGAAAAACTCACAAAAGAACATTCATTGTAAAGTCATTGATAAAGAATGGGATGTAGTTATTAATATGATCCAGGCATTCTTCCCGTGAATCAAATATTGAGTAAAGTAAATAGGTCGTGAACACCATGCGTAAGTGCAGCCTGCAGCAAGATTCGTGAAAACACGATCTATTCCAGAGCATTTGTTTCAGATAAAAAAAGGACACTAATCACTACACCTGTGCACATGGAAACGCTATAGGTGGGCCAACAAGGAAAACTACAAGGTAAATGGCGAAGGTAACGGCGACGTAACATCGGTACACAAGATAAGATTGAAGGCAAAATCATTTATTCCTTAAAACATTGATGTAGTGCATCTATAGACTGCTGTTGCATGCTAACTATGTACAATTGCTTGTGAAATACTATACGTTTCATAACAGACTCGCGTGCCCACTCGGTCCGCGGAGACAATTTCTATGGACCGTGGCCAAATTTTAATCACATGAGACAAAGAAAATTCACAAATACACAAAAATTACCAAGATCCGGAAAAGATTAGAAGCATACACACACAGTTGTAGGCACATAAACATTCACACTGAACCGAGGGCACTTCAACATATGCAACTCCCTTGTGCTGCGTTCCTCTCACGGATCAAAGTCAAGACTGCATTGGGAATCAAACTGAAAGTCTACAAAAGCCTTGCATTCCCTGCTGCAACCCAGCAAGTAAATCTTTATAAGACGAAATTCGAGACCAAAAGCTAAAAGCTCCCCTCTCTATGTGACAACGCGCCACGCGATCAGTCCAACTCACCCTTCTTCGACTGGAGCACAGCTGTGTACGCTTCCCGTACCGGCGGCAGACTGCCTCCCGCTTCTCCAGCCTCTTCCACGCTCCGCGTGGACCGGAAAACCCCAGGATGCCATTTCCGCCACCAACCTAACGCAGGTGGATTTCTCCCAAGTAGCGGAAACCTTTTTGCCGACTTGACCACTACGAGCGTTGGCAATGAAAGGTGGCTACAGGACCCTTTCAATAGTCCAACAGTAATCATCGCAAAAGAAATATTTTTTATTAACCTAGCACCCCACTTAACAAATACTGAAATGTAGGCTGAAAGTGTCTCCCCTTCCTATCTCGCGACGCTGCCTCCACCTTCAGCAGCTCTTCACCTCGCTTTGTCGTACAATAAATAATGTTTTCAAGTAGGAAATTGTTTTGGAGTAGAAAATGTAAACAGAGAAACAGATTATTTCAAAAAGTGTAAAGAATTATGTGTCATTCCTTGACAGGTTCAGTACTGTGTCGTACCGGTAGGAGACTCACCTTAAATCGCAATGGCCCTACGGGTGGCTTCGCGTAAGGAATGTTGTGGAAGGCCAGCGTGTGGCGCCCACTGCTGGACAGCTGGGCGGTCCCCCTGATGGCGCCCTGGCGAGTCCGCACCACGGGTGCTCCACCGCCCACACACGACTCCAGCAGCAGCAGCAGCGGCAGCAGCGCTGTCGTAGCGGTCAAAGAAGCACGCCACACCGCAGCCATTGTGGCTCTGACCCGCGACCGGTCGCGCCCGCTCTTATCACGCCGTAGCCGCAATGCCAAGTCACGCTCCTTATCGCGCAGTCGGATTCCTCGTATCTCCAGACTGAATGGCCTGTGATACGGGTGCCCAATTACATTGGGAATTAAGTAGTTCATCTCAACTTCTTCACTCCCATTACGAAAACATAAATAGGCTGGAAAGAAATAGGCAGGAAAGAACGCATGGGATATATACAGTTGATGTCTAGCCTGGCAGACTAGAAGTAAAACCCGTACCTGGAAAAGAAAGGCTGTGGGATTGAATCTCAGTCGGACCACCCAATATTTTTAGGTCTCCCGTTAACCTACGTTTCACCTCTCAGGGATCTGAAGCTTCGCCAGAACGACACGTGGCCCGACTCCAAGTTAAACTGCAGATCTTTTTCTGCTGTTTGGTTATCGGAGTAGCTGACGGAGAAGTAAGTCGCAGAAGTGGTGCCCTGTTGGGAGACTTCTACCAGGCAATAGATCCAAACGGAATTATTGCTATACAGCTGCTTTGTTGAGCCATGACAGCCCTCTGCTTTCTATCCACCTCCTACGATAAGGGCGGCCAAGAATTCGGCTCTCGAACGTGCCCTGGCACGAGTCTCAGGCTGGATGAACGTTTCCCCAGCACCAATGCACGCTATGTGAACGCTAGGAGACGGAAACTGTGAACACACCACTTTGAAATGGCGACGTAGTCGCGCTACATATGATTTGGTTTTATGCACTGACCAGCCAGAACTTAATGACCACCGACCTACTGTTCCTGCAATGGGGTAGATGTGCGATCTACCTTTGAGCGAGGGCAGATTGTGATGGCTCGGAGGCTCGGCACGAGCATTTCGAAAACTGCACGACTTACTGGGTTTTCGAGGAGTGCTGTGGTGAGTGTCTTAACACGTGACGAAACCAAGGTGAAACAACGTCCACACGTCATGGTGTTGAGCGGCCGCCCCCTCATAACAGACGTCCTAGGCTGGGCAGATTGGCAGAACAGGACATGCGGAGTACTGTTGTTGAGCTAACATAAGTCTTTAATGCTGGGTAGAGTACAAGTGTTTCTGGACACACAGTGCGCCAAACACTCCTAACGCATCCGACGACCCACTTGCGCCAACGTTAACGCCATGACATCGGCAACTGCGACTGAAATGGGCACGTGAACATCGACACTGGACGTTGGCGCAATGGCAGAGTGTTGCATGGTCTGATGAAGCCTGCCAGTGAGAAGGCACGAGTCCTTCGTCTTCCAGGGGAACAGCTCCTTGACACCTGCAGCACAGGAGGGAGACAAGCAGGTGGCTCGTACACTGGTTTCAGACCATGTACACCACGACGATCATGTTCGCCAGAAGCAGTGGCGTTTTTTAACAAGACTTGCAATCCACTTCGGGTGTTCTAATTTTCGCTGCTGCATTCCTTTTTCCCTCCTTAAATTCATCATTAGCAAGTTTTAAATCGGCAAATAGTTGCAGGAGTGACCCTAAATTTAACCAACCCATTTTGAAATAATATATGAGGTCTCTATTCTCTTGGTTCAGTTCCATCGAAAACTGTGGCATCTGTCAGTAAAATATAGCATGCGACTCCATAAATTCTACTATTCGTGCCTTCGCGTCTTCCATCTCTGTAAATTTAGCACTGAGTGCTTCTTGATGTACAGAACAACGAGTCCCGTCTGTCGACCGTTGTAATTTTTTGCCGTTTCACTATTACCTAAATCTTTACATTACTTCTGTACTGTAGTGCCTTTCATAGTAAATTTGCAGTACCGGTCGATTAAGAGACTGCGTAATACATACTGGGATTTTTTATCCTGTCTTCTGTAATTCCCATTCAGTTTTAAAGGACTGTGTCTATATATCTTTATACTGCCACTTTTTGCGCAAACAGCCACTGGATATGAGCGTTCTCCATACCAAAAACAGATACGGAAAGTAAACAGTGCTGGGAGACCAGGAACGAAGTGCTCGACTCTCACCCCTTCTCCCCACTGCTGCTCACTCTATACATCAAACAAGCAATGACGGAAATAAAAGAGAGATTCGAGAGTGGGATTAAAATTCACGATGAAATGATTGGTACTCAATATATGCGTCAGGCTGTCAGTGGTAGGAGGGAGAGAGCCAAAGGGAGGTTTTGACAGAAAACACTAAGTCAGATTTATTAAACATCTATTGCAGAAACGCCTCAAATGGTACTTATTACTAAGAAACAGAATAATTTACTATCATAAGAATGTACCATACAGATTAATAATAAAGAGCTTAAATACCAAAATAATCCGGAAATAAGCAGCATATAATAAAATTATTGAACCACCGGATAGCGGAGGTGCGCAAGGCACGCAAGAGAAATAAACAGACAAAGCTGATGTTGAATATTGAGTCGTGAATGGTACAAATAGTCAGTGAGAACCTTCATGAAATTAACATATCTTGAATCTCCTATTATTTGGCCAAATCAAATACCAACAATGCATACAAGGAGTAAGATTGATAACTGCTCAGTGGGCCGTGACAGATACAATTGGTTTTGTTGCAGGATTTTGCTTTGGATTATTTGTTTGGTCTGACCCACAGTTGTTTGTAAACAGTGGCTCATGTAATGCTCCTGTGCGCCGAGTGTGGCGCAATGTGTGTTGTCTTTTTTACAAACTGACGTCCTGTTTCGATATAAGAAACTCTGTACAGAAAATGAAATAACGATGCTCGTATAATTTCTCAGCAGTGTGACTTAAACAGTCTTGTATTCATTATTTTGTTGCACTGATGATGATCATGGTATGCAGTACAGACTTCCCTAAAAGTCCGATAGGGGCGCCACGTACAGAAAATTTTCTTTATGCGGACTGAGGTTAGACCTTTAGTTTCTGTCTCTATCTCGTTTCATGATCACTTGCACTGTACTTCTTTGGATGATGATTGTCACGATTTTTTGCTATATGGAGTAATATTTACTCTGATTAGATGGTACGTGTTTTGAACCGTAGACATTGCATTTTATGACACACACTGGCTATTCTGTACTATATGTAACAAACTGTAAATTTTAACTTATCGTTCCACAGAATGGTTCGAGAACCGGTTATCAATAAAAACCCGAAAGTAGTCAGCCTCAAGTAACAAAGGGCCATTTTGCAACTTTGCCTGTTTGATAAACTGCGATAGTATCACAAGTTTGCTGACCATTCAACATCTCAGCATGCTGGAAATCCGTAGGTATCAAATCTATTTTTCCTAATATAATAACGATGCATCTTTGTTGTAGAATAGAGCTGACCCATTGAAACTCTTTCGTAGCTCTGAACCAGTGAACACACTGACGATTCGCACAACCTTGCCAGCCGTTTGTCAAAGTTAAGACCAATGATGAAATGAAAGGCATCTGCAGTAACATCCACCCGCTCACTCTGTACAGTGACAGGAAAGGATATATGGCACGCTTTTTGCAGATGTTTTTCATACGTAAGAGATAACTGTAGTGCAGAAATAAAACACTTTCGTAAGTTTCAGGCCCAGCTGTTCATTGTTAAAGATAGGCTCGGTTACAGTGACTCCCCTGAAACTGCACCCTAAGTGCCGCACGCAGTTGCTGCAGCCGCCGATGAGCCTCTTCCTTCTCTGCATGCAGCTCTTTCTGCCGCCACGACGGCTTTGAAAGCAGTGTTTCCACTTTTAGCGATAACGTCCGTTCTAGGGCAAAACGTTTTATGTTACGTGAGGTTTCGGGATGTTTTATTTTGACAGAAATTTAGGGAAATCTGGGGTAAAATCTAACTACAGGTAGTAATCCTGTTATCTACAGTAACGACCACTCGATGTATTACTTTATGGCCTCCACCCATTTATTAAAGGTGTTCGCCTCAAAGTCTTATTGAATGCAATACGTCTAATTTTAACTTACTGTAACAGCCGTCTTGGGTTGTTTGCAGATGACGCTGTCATTTATCGACTAATAAAGTCATCAGAAGATCAAAACAAACTGCAAAACGATTTAGAAGAAATAGCGGGATGGTACGAAAAGTGGCAGTTGACCCTAAATAACGAAAAGTGCGAGGTCATCCACATGAGTGCTAAAAGGAACTCAAACTTCGGTTACACGATAAATCAGTCTAATCTAAAAGCCGTAAATTCAACTAAATACCCAGATATTACAATCACGAACAACTTAAATTGGAAGGAACGCATAGAAAATGTTGTGGGGAAGGCAAACCAACGGCTACGTTTTATTGGCAGGACACTTAGAAAATGTAACAGACCTACTAAGGATACTGCCTACAATACGCTTTCCGTCTTCTTTTGCAATACTGCTGCGCTGTGTGGGATCCTTCAAATGTTCAAATGTGTGTGAAATCTTATGGGACTTAACTGCTAAGGTCATCAGTCCCTAAGCTTACACTCTACTTAACCTAAATTATCCTAAGGACAAACACACACACCCATGCCCGAGGGAGGACTCGAACCTCCGCCGGGACCAGCCGCACACTCCACGACTGCAGTGCTTTAGACCGCTTGGCTAAACCCACGCGGCTGTGGGATCCTTACCAGATAGAACTGACAGAGTACATCGAAAAAGTTCAAAGAAAGGCAGCACGGTTTGTATTATCGCGAAATATGGAAGAGAGTGTCACAGAAATGATACGTGATTTGGACTGGAAAGTATTAAAAGAAAGGCATTTTTCGTTGCAACAGAATCTTCTCACGAAATTCCAATCACCAACTCTCTCCTCCGAATGCGAAAATATTTTGTTGACACCGACCTACATAGGGAGGAGCGATCACCACGATAAAATAAGGAAAATCAGAGCTCGTACGGAAAGATATACGTGTTCATTCTTTCCGCGCTATACGAGATTGGAATAATAGAGAATTGTGAAGGTGGTTCGATGAACCCTCTGCCAGGCACTTAAATGTGATTTGCAGAGTATCCATGTAGATGTAGATAGATGTAGATGTAATTGTGCTGTTCTATTAATTGCGCTGTTACCGTTCTTAAGGGCGGCATCTGAACTTAGTATTGTTGTACCAACAGTAATCACATGAAAAGTTTACTCATTACAACGGCTGTATAACAAAAACTAAATTAAAAGTCTACAACGCTTGTGTTATAAGCACCATTCTCTATAGCTGTGAGACATGGACAACTCATTCTAGGTGTGAATCTCGACTCAACAGCTTCCATTTCCGCTGTCTCCGGAAGATACTTCAGATCTCTTGGAGAGATAGAGCACCCAACACCGAAGTCTTTCACCGTGCAAGCACAACCAGCATCTTTGCACTCCTGAGTCATCGACGTCTAAGATGGTTGGGACATGTCAGGCGCATGGATCCTGAACGGATACCGAAACAACTGCTGTACGGAGAACTTCAGGAGGGTGTGAGGCCAGTGGGACGACCGCATCTTCGTTTCAAGGATGTCTGCAAGAGAGACCTGACCAAGACCAGAATCAATCCAAGTCGCTGGGAAAGCATTACAGATGACCGTGTCAAGTGGCGAGTAACTGTGCGCAACGGCGTCAAGCTCTCAGAGGACGAACGCACACAGGAACAAATCAGGAAGAGGACAAAGCGAAGAGACAGAGCGGCTTCTGTTCGAAGTCCCTCAAATTTCACATGTCCAAACTGCAGTAGGGACTGCCACTCTCGAGTGGGACTTTTTAGCCACAGCAGACGCTGCAGACTCTGAAACAAGCATGCTACACCATCATCCCTAAAGGATGGATGGATGCCATTAATAACAGTGTAATCCACAAGTAGCGCGAAATCTGAAGAAACAGTCTTTTGGTAACCAAGAGCAACCTGCTGAAAGCAGACGATGAATGGAGACCTCAAACTCTCATCAAAGCCCAGCGTTTTGGGGTTGAAGCTGAGGAAGAAATGGTTAAAATTGACCGCTGAAATCTGCTGGAATAAGATTCTAGGCTTGAAGAACCACTACGATAATTTTATTAAGAAAACCCCATTTCATTTGTACTAACAGTACCATTTTCAAACAGTGAGGGATGAAGAAGTGGAAACACTGTTTGAAAGCGGCAGTTCTCTAACCGCCAGCCGTAGACAGCAAGACGCGCTTTTCAGGCACAGGCTTCATCCTTCACAGGATGTAGAGAGGGAGGACATGCGTGTGGTCATCGTCTTAGTTCTTTTAGGAGAAAATTCCCTGAGCAGATCTACTGACGGGCCCTTTACCGAGTCGTCGTCCATTGCCCATGCGGCAAGCGCAATATATGACAAATTCTGTTTGTGTTGTGAAAACAAGACGTACGACAGTTTAGAGTGTTTGCGATCGCTAGCAGCGGACTAGTATAGGCAAAAACAGCAGTCCTGGACAAGAAATATCTTTTAGTATCAAAGGCAGAAACTTCTGAGAATATACATTTCGAGCACAGCACTGTGTGGTAATGAATGAGGGACTGTGGGAAAAACGGAACATAAGAGAATCGAAGCATTTGTGATGTGGTGCAACAGAAAAATGCTAAAAGTTAGGTTGATAAATAAAGCAAGGAATGAGGAGGTTCTCTGCAGAGCTGGCGAAGAAAGGAGCATATGGAAAATACGGACAAGAAGAATGGACAGCACGCAGCACATGTGATAAGACGTCAGGATAAAAAACTCCCTGGCAAATTATAACTGTGTGCTGGACTGAGACTCTGATTCGATACCTTTACTTTACGCAGTCTGGTGCTCCTGCGACTTAGCTACCCCCTCGTCCTCAAGCTTTTCTACTCTGCACAGTGAAAAGCTTAGGTCCGGAGTTCATATTGGTCCGGCACACAGTTTTAATCTGCCAGGAAGGTTCATGTCAGTGCACCCTAAACTGCAGAGTGAAAATCACACTCTGAAAACATCCCACATGCTGTGGCTAAGCCACGTCTCTGCAGTATCCTTTCCGCTCGAGTAATGTTTGTTTACTTCCACGTCACCGTCTTTCTAAGTCTACCAAACTATCATGGACAAGTCTTACAGGAAAAACACGCTCTGAAGATCACCTTTTCGAATGAGTACGCGTGACTCAAAGCACTGGCTGTCGAGCAATTCTTACGTAATGCTGTAAAGGTCTTCTGTGACGATCTCATCGGCATTCACCGATCGATCGTTAGTGCGTCGCTTAATAATACTTGTGATACTGCCTGCAACGATATTGTCCAACGCACGCTTCAAGAACTTGTATTTCACACTCCAACGACAACATAGGGCCAGTGGACATGGCTTCGAACAGTCCGTGTTTTTCAACTGCCTTTCTTGGTTCAGGAAAACGATCGCTCTGCTAAGCCTGCATGGAAGAGTCCACAGTCATGTAGCCGAAAGATGTGCACAATTTACGACGTATTAAGTGCTTAAAATGATGTGAGACAAGTCCGAACAGATCTCAAACGGTATCTCACATCACAAATTTTTGTAGGCGCCTGCCGAGCAGTGATGATTTACGAAAGACAACCTTGAAAATGTTCCGCCTGTGGTAAAGGAGACCACGTCCGCAATGAATGTTTGCAATGACACATCAAACCATAATCATTTTTCCACTCACGTATGTGGTTGCGCTGTACGTCAAATCCTCTGAAGACGCAGTTCATAACCCTATCCCAGAACTGCCACAACCGGATGTGTCACAGCACCTTGCCACCATCCTGGCGAATTTCACAAGGGCGCTTGCGATAGTTTATGGAGATTGAAAACCCCATTATATCAGCTCAGGCTTTTGTACTCGAACGACACAAATCTCTTCCTCCCTCAGACATCGAAGCACATTGCCAGAAGCAAAACTCGTGCAAATACCGCAAGAAACGCAGCAAGATATCAGACGCGACCAGAGAGCCACATTCGCCGGATGAGGAGATGTCGTACAAACCTAAGGGCGTACACGATAAAGCTTTTTCCGCCGCCACGGAGACGCGTTCTCCACGAGACTGTGAGTCGTCCACCCGATATCGTGAGCAAGAAGCAATCCGGAAGCCACGCAACATAGCACGCCCCTCCTTGCCGAAACGATTGATCCGACGGTCAGTGTCGCCACCACTCACGAATGATGATGCTGACGGATCGTTTTCGTGGGCGGATAATGGGGATTTTCCACCTTCACCCGACGCGGAAATGAGACCTGTTTCTCCGTTAGGCCACCACTAATATGGGGGATCTTCCCAGGACGATTCCTACGACTGCTATGGAATTCCACAATCCTCTACGACAGCCTCCGACAGCAGTAAGCATATCGGTAGCACGGATCCCCCACCAGGCATACCGAATAGCTACTGTCAGTTCCAATAACATCGAATCCCACGTTAAACTTCAACTACTCCGTGAAACATTAAGAGCAAGGGACATCGACATCACCCTGCTACAAGAACAGAGAATGGCAACTTGGTCCAGGTCTTATGGATACGAGACGTATGACACTCTGTCGGATGTGAAACACACAGGTGTGGCCACCCTCCTCCAAGAAGGGATTGCAATTTCCGATGTCACATATCTACCAATGGCACGAGGGGTAGCCTTGACAGTTGACAGAACTAGAGTATAAAACTCTACGCCCCATGGGCACAGATAAATGGGAGGATCACTTCCATTAATATCCAGAAGATAACACGCCTTTATTGTTTGGCAGGTACGATCACGTCATCGTGGCCGGACATTTCAAGTGTGTTCTCGAGCCAAAAGAGCAATGCCGACATTTGATCATATGACTAGAACTTAGCTTCCCCGCTCACAACCTTCATCTCGTCGACACTTTAAGAGCACTACACGGTGACTGCCTGGGCATGCACACATCACAAGCCATTCCTCCAACCGACTCGACAGAATGTATATCACTGACGGTCCAACACCCAGTCTTCGCGATGCGGAAAATTAGCCGTCTGCATGTTCAGATCGTGACATCTACATCTGTACCACCAACCTTTGTAGACAACCTATTTGGCGCAGTATGGGACCCTGGAAACTCGACACCCTTCTATTGAGAGATCCTGAATGTCGGTCACAGGTCACATACACAAGACATACTTGTGTTAAACGCATAATGTGTTATGAGACCACATGGCAGTAGTGGATACTGTGCCCAAACAGGCCATCCGCCACACCTTTACACAATACGGTAGAGCCAAAGCCAGGTAGAACCACCACACAACAAATTTCTACCATAGCGCTCTGCATGATCTCATAGACCATCCCGCTTTCCTAGACTGTCAAAAAGAAGCTCAACACATTAAGAACAAAATTTTAACCTTGACCAAGTGCTGTTGTTTGGAGCCATTATTCGAGCATTCAGCCAAGACAGGATAAGCAGTGAAGAACCTTCTTTGCTTCGTATCTTTCAATACGTTCGACGACGTCGACAGGCATTAATGTCAACATAGGACCTACCTGAAAGACGACAGCTGAAATCGCAATCTCCCATCACCGACAATATCACAATGTGCTACAGATGCCTCACTGAAGAAATACCAACCAGTTCAGAGGCTGCTGCGAGGTTCCACAGGAGATTCATCATACATTCGACGTAGTGACAGCAAGCCTCCACTTTGCAGAAGTGACCATCAACGATGTTCTTGCAGCTGCGGACAAAGGATCACTGAATCAATCTCCTGGCCCAGATGGTTTACTGATTGGGTGTTACAGAAGTTTCCAAAATCTGATGCTGCCACAGTGAAGAGACACATACTGAGAACTTTTGTTCGGCGCAGCACTCCCACCACCAACTTTCATGGTAGACTTACCTGTGCCAGTCCCAAAATCCGCTGGAGGAACACGGCTTCATAGTTACTGTCCGATCACGTTACTAAATTCCAATTTTTTCTTACGCCCCTTCTAGCTGTGTGACTTAAACATGTGTTACAAAAAGTTGTGTCCCATGGGCATGCCTCCTTGGGTTTTGATGACAGCATCCAGATTGCCCTCAGTGAATACCGAGATGTGACTGCCATGGCAACACACTCCCAACTGACTGGTGTTTTAATGTCAGTCGGCTTCAGCCAAGACCTTGACCATGTCAGTCACGCATTCCCCAATGCAATGATGGACTAGATGGCGATTCCCCCCATGTTCACACAGGTGATCATGCACATCCTTCGAGGGGCCACGCCCAGGTTTCTCGTCAATGTAAGACTCACAGAACCGATCAGACCTAACGCTCAGTACAAGAGGGTTGCCCACCGTCAGCCGTGTTTTAGGCCACTGCGATGAAACCATTCATTTGCCGATTACGGCGACGCCTGACGGCTATTCCATTCCATTAAAGGAGTACTTGTTCCGCTGCGTTGCCTACGCGGATGACTTAGCTCCCACTCGCACATTCAACGACCGAAATGCAAGACACAATGCAATGGGTTACCTGTTACAGTGGAGGGGCAGGTAGCACTATGAACTTCGCAAAATCTTTCGCCTTGATGATCGGCAGTGACTGTGGCCTTCCCACAGCTAGCATAGCACCCATTCAACCCGTGGACACCCTCCGCTGTCTCGGAGTGGCGTACACGAGAGACATTCGATCAGACGGTCAGAGATCCATTCTCGGATGCTACTGCAACGCATCAGGACAGACATACAGAACCATCTATTACGCCCACTGAATATGTGCCAGAGAGTTACCTCTGTCAGTACACTTCTGGTAGCACAGATATCTCACATTCTGAAAATCACTGCGACAATGGCGGCCAGATTGCAGCCTTCAGATACTTTATTCCAGACACTTCTTCAAAGACCAGTGTGATGTCCTCTCCTTACCGACGTGGGATGGTGGCCTTGGTCTGGTTAACGTGAAACCTAGTACCACGGCACTTCACACCAATGCTACGCCCCGTTTGTGGAAAATCCAGGATATCAGTTTGACTGGAATGTTCAACGTTGAGTTAGCACCTGTTTCTAGATGCCTGCCAACGTCATTGGCACACATCTCACCTCCAATGTCACACGTTTCTTTTTGGAATATATCTATACAAGCAACGAGCTTCCCACGACCAGGAAGACGAGCACCCATGACATCTACCACCTTCTGCGACCGTCCCCACTCCAGAACTCTGTCACTCCTAGGTTTCATGGCCTACAGTTAGGGAAACGATCTATTAAACATACCACACCACTGAAACCGTCGCGAAGTGGTACATTCTGGTCAACAGCAAATATACTACAAGGCAGAAAATTAACAGCATCTTACTGGTGGACTCAGCACTGTCCCTCAGGCGCAATGTCAATTATACGGATTTACAACGATTCGAGTGGGGGCAGCGACAGTTATCTGGGCTCTTGTACAGGAGATACTGCTTTCTACCTCTGAACACCTCCATATCACGTCTCTCTTACCACGCTCATGTATCCTGACGCGATCTACTTTCCATCGTCTAAGAGGCACAATATCACATGTGCAGTAGCATAACTATCAACTGCCTCTTCCGGGACGACATCCTCCTTCCGGTGAACCTCTCGAAATGTCTCCAAGTACAACAACACATCCTGCGCAGACATCGACAGTATCGGGACACTTTCGCGAACTATTTAGAGAGTATTTTCGCCAGCCCACCCAGGAGCTGGAATCTCGACGAAACGCGCCAAGGCAGGGTACCCCCCTGCCCCCCCCCCTCCCCAATTCCCCTTCCAGTTATAGAATGGACGTTGCTCTGAAGGCGAGATAACGTGGAGCATGTCGCAGCAAGTCTTCTTAGTTTCCTTAACTCACCTTTTCTCTTCATCTTCCCAACATTTTTCCTTACACATCTTTCTTCATAGATGGCTTTGCATCTGCAGCCTCATCTATTTTTCTTTCCCATGTGCTCTGTTATTGTAGCCATATGCTTATCATGTAAAACAAGGGGAAAAAAGAATAAAAGGATCAACAACAGAGATCATATATGCTGTATAACGTCTGCTATTTCTTTTTTCTTAGATATGAAAATACACAAGACTGTAACAGCTGAAAGAAAGAACTTGTGCAATCTATTTTTTTTACCCTAGCTAATATTTCATCTTGTGTTGAGTTTAAATAACAAATTTATGCAAAAAGTGGAAACGTCAAACAACGCGTGTTTAATTTGTTAGAAAAGTCGTTAGAGACTTTACACGAGAAAATAAATGATTAAAAATAAAAAAGTCAGTAGAGCACTTGCCAGGGAATGGTAAAGATTCCGAGTTCGAGTCTCGGTCCAGCACACAGTTTTCATGTGCCAGGAAGTTTCATATCAGCGGACACTTCGCTGCAGACTGGAAATCTCTGTCAGGGTGTAACTACCCATGGTTCTAGAGGGAGCTTTAGAGGGTAAAAACTGTAGGGAAAGACAGAGATTAGAATACATAAGAAAACAATTGAGGATGTAGGTTGCATATGCTGCTCTGAGATAAAGAGATTGATACAGGAGAAATTCGTGGACTGCCGCATCAAACCAGTCAGAAGACTGAAAAACAGCACGAGTACGTCTTCTCAGTTCGCTTTCAGTGTCAACAACAATTGCTGAGATTTACTGGACACACGATTCCCGACGAGCGTGTCCATGTAGGCTGCAGGGTTAAATGCAATGTGTTTTCTGCAGTCTCTGCTCCTGCGTGCTATTGTGGGCTGTCTTGTTCCTGAGTCATTGGGACTACACAGGCATCGTGAGGACGTTGCCTGTACCTATGTATTCTGCATGATGTTTTTCTTCTATGGTCATTTCCATGCTGCAACACACTGAAATGTATGGTGGGAATTTGCTAATAAGCCCAGATAGGAGTAATAGTTCATTCCCTGGTTTTCAGTTGCATAGATATGCATTGTTTTGTATCCAGGGTTGAGATCTTTATTCGAAGAGAGTGAGGCTTTTTTCTGTTGTGTTCTTGCTAACGGACGCAACCGGAGCTGGCCCGCTGAGACAGTTTCCGACTCGTGCCAAGGGCGGCGTTTTGTAGTTCGCCGCCAACCACAAGCGAGGCCCAATCAGCAATCTCCGCGCCGCCCACAATGAGATGTGTTGTATCCACGGACCCAACCAACCAACCAACTCGCGCACGCGCGCCCTGACCGTGACATCGCTGGCCACAGTTCCTGTCGCGGCCGTCGGCGTCTCAGGGCTTTACCGCCGACGGAAGAGGTCGCGCCATGGCTGAGCTCGGGTCGGCAGCGCCCTCTGCCTTCTGCATATAAGGAGGGGCGCTGGCCCCGAGACGCACAGTCTATTGTCGATTGTCTATTGCTAGCCTTCCGTGGAGTTTATAACGGAGCCATTGTAGCGTGATATTTGCTATTGTATTCGACTAGGCTCAGTACACGGGTTACTATTGGATATTACTTGGACTTTTATTGCTAGTGCACGTTTCGTCAGAAATAAAGATAAGTTATCTCTTCATTCTAGCTGGCGCAATTCTTGTCATTAATTATTTTTCGGCCAACAGACATAGCTACATCCTGGTCACTGCCCACGCTTTATACAATTTGTGGTGGCTGCCCCAAAACTCCACCGAGGACCTTGGGCTTGGGAGCCGTCACAAAAAGATGGACTTCCACGTTGTGAACAGCGGCAGCCACAAGCAGCAACGGAGTGCTGTTCAGCACTTCATGGTGTACGACAGTTGTAATACAGGGTCCCAGGGTTGCAGTTCGTAGCTACAGTTCGTAGTGGAGATCACCCTGCGGGACTTAGTTTACAAGTGGAGTCTCCTATAGCCTTCGCATAGAAACAAGTGTTACTACAGTGAATGACAATGTGGCGCCAGGACGGACATTGTCTTGTTGACATTGAGTTCAGAACAGGCCACTGCTAGTTGTATCTGTCTGTAAACGCATCTACCGAGTTGCTGTACAACGTAAGTATCGCAGAGCTATAATGCGCTTATTTGTGTGTCACTGATTTTTCGGCACTGTCACATTCCCTCCGGCCACGTCGGAGCATCTAAACCCAATACGACGTAAGTGAGCCATTCTAACCAGAGGGAAACGAGAATTCCGAGCTCACCATGCCGCATGCTCTTCGTTTTACTATTCAATTGCTGTGTTGCCATAGTTCATAAGTTCGTTTTAGGATTTTTTGTGTGTTTGTGTTAGCATTTGTTTACCATGCCAAACCAACCGTTCCAAACCCTTCATTTCCCTGCTTCACAATTAGCAGCGCCACAAATGCAAACGCCTGTGACACCACCGATCGGTGTAAATCAGTTTATTCAGTTATGCGTGCAGTCAATGAACCAGCTTACGGAAATGATGAAGTGGCTCATCCAAACGCAGATGACAGCAACTGTGATGCAGAAGCAGACTCCGTCACCCATTGCACAGCCACAAGAAGCCAACCTTTGCTACTGTCCCCGTTACGACAATTTGAAGAAGGAAAGGAAGACTAGTCAGAATATTTGCCACAGTTTGAAGCACACCAAATTCAAGATACTGTGAAGTAGTCTTTATTCCTCTCCCCCTTTGGTGTCTCCGTTTACCGCATTTGTGCGAAGATGGTGACACCATACACAATAGCCGATGCCTCTTTCTCTATTTGTGAATACCCTGAGCTTTCGGCAACACCTTTGATGCGAAAGCAATAGTCCTGTCTTTATCAGCAAAACTGTGCGAAAGTACTGCACCGATTCTTTAAGAGGAAGCATAACCTTGCAATACAACTGGTTTGTCAGGATCAAAGTGAACCATGCTTTTTGGCACTCATCCGTCCAAACAAAGAGGATGTTCTTGCGACGCAAGCCATGCAGTAAAGCTGCGATTTGTGCCGCATTCGGTATGAACCGAATATAATGGTTCATTTTCCCTAAAACTGACTGCAATTCTGTGAATTGCGAAAAACTGGTAGTCCCGAATGTCTAACAAGTGTGACAGAACGGGACGTACTCCACGACTGTTTATGACATGACCAAGACACTGTAACTCATGTTTAAAAAATCACACTTGTCCAGTCTAAACTTAAGTCCTGCATCAAATAACACACGAAACAAAGCACGCAAATTTGCAAGGTGTTCTTCAGGCATACGACCTGCTACGACAGTATCGTCCAAATGGTTTGAACAGTTTGGTACTTAAGCAGTCAGCTGTTCCAGATACCGTTGGAAAATGGCTGGTGCGAAAGCACTGCCAAAATTCAAACGCAGATATGCAAAGAAGCTCAAATGACCCAAATGAGTGTTCACAACACACACACACACCTTTTGAGATTCTTCATCTAATCCTATTAACCCTTTTTTTTTTTTTTTTTGAAATGTAGCGACCAGTGCCTAATATTTCCATGTCCATGAGATCCTCTAGGCGTGGCAATGGATAAGTATCAATTACAGTTTGTGAGTTAACTGTAGACTTAAAGTCAACACAGAGGCGAATGCGACCTGAAGGTTTGTGGAGCAAACCCTCTGGAGTTGCCCATTGTCTAGCAATAGCTCCTCTATCTTCCGTTTCTTCAAGTTCAGCAGCGACTTCGTCCCGTAATGCAATGGGAACACTTCTGCCCCGGCAAAATTTCGCCTGAGCATTGTCTTTAATTGTAATATGTGCAACAAAATTGTTCGGCTGGCCTAAACCTTCATAAAAGAGTTCAGGGATTTTTTTCAGCAAGCTACACTGTCTTTCGCCTTGAATGCAGTCGCTGAGCCGCGCGGGATTAGCCGAGCGGTCTTAGGCGCTGCAGTCATGGAATGTGCTGCTGGTCCCGGCGGAGGTTCGAGTCCTCCCTCGGGCATGGGTGTGTGTGTTTGTCCTTAGGATAATTTAGGTTAAGTAGTGTGTAAGCTTAGGGACTGATGACCTTAGCAGTTAAGTCCCATAGGATTTGACACACATTTGAACTTTTTTTTTTTTTCCGGTCGCTGACCACACATTGGCCTGAATTTGAAAGCCAAACAAATGAAATGAATCAAGGTCAAATATGTTCTCACAATAGCGTGATTGTAGTACAGTGACAGTTTGTAAGTAGCGTGAATATAAGGACGCTATGTGCAAGAAGCATGAAGCGCCCTTTGAATGTATCCTGATAGCTAAAAGAGCCACGCGCACTTTGAATAAGAAAATGCTATTTGACACTGAAATCAAATAAAAGATAGGGTCGCCACCAACTCTAGCCACACGACAAAGAAGAGGTAGCACTGAGTCGGAAAATTACTTAATTTATTAATAAGAAAAACTCACAAAAGAACATTCATTGTAAAGTCATTGATAAAGAATGGGATGTAGTTATTAATATGATCCAGGCATTCTTCCCGTGAATCAAATATTGAGTAAAGTAAATAGGGCGTGAACACCATGCGTAAGTGCAGCCTGCAGCAAGATTCGTGAAAACACGATCTATTCCAGAGCATTTATTTCAGATAAAAAAAGGGACACTAATCACTACACCTGTGCACATGGAAACGCTATAGGTGGGCCAACAAGGAAAACTACAAGGTAAAATGGCGAAGGTAACGGCGACGTAACATCGGTACACAAGATAAGATTGAAGGCAAAATTATTTATTCCTTAAAACATTGATGTAGTGCATCTATAGACTGCTGTTGCATGCTAACTATGTACAATTGCTTGTGAAATACTATACGTTTCATACAGACTCGCGTGCCCACTCGGTCCGCGGAGACAATTTCTATGGACCGTGGCCAAATTTTAATCACATGAGACAAAGAAAATTCACAAATACACAAAAATTACCAAGATCCGGAAAAGATTAGAAGCATACACACACAGTTGTAGGCACATAAACATTCACACTGAACCGAGGGCACTTCAACATATGCAACTCCTTTGTGCTGCGTTCCTCTCACGGATCAAAGTCAAGACTGCATGGGGAATCAAACTGAAAGTCTACAAAAGCCTTGCATTCCCTGCTGCAACCCAGCAAGTAAATCTTTATAAGACGAAATTCGAGACCAAAAGCTAAAAGCTCCCCTCTCTATGTGACAACGCGCCACGCGGTCAGTCCAACTCACCCTTCTTCGTCTGGAGCACAGCTGTGTACGCTTCCCGTACCGGCGGCAGACTGCCTCCCGCTTCTCCAGTCTCTTCCACGCTCCGCGTGGACCGGAAAACCCCAGGATGCCATTTCCGCCACCAACCTAACGCAGGTGGATTTCTTACAAGTAGCGGAAACCTCTTTGCCGACTTGACCACTACGAGAGTTGGCAATGAAAGGTGGCTACAGGACCCTTTCATCACCCCAAACGTCCCAGAGAAGACTGTGCCGCGAATTTTCTCGCCATGCTAGGAGATTCGCCAACAGTCTTCGAAACAAACATACCCTAACGAGTAACAATTGCAACAGTAAACAGCAGCACAAAAGAGTTGATTAATCTCTTATATCCAAGTGAGCTTTATCTGACCTTAGTCAATAATTGTGACCTCATGCGGTCCGCAAAGCAAACAGAACAAATTAAATTAAGCGTGATATCCTACGCTAACATCATGTCATCTGACCTACTACTACCACAACCATGAGATATTATTTTAAAATTGCCTTAACCAACTATCAAAAGTTAACATAGAGACATAGGTGAACAGGTACATAATATATATAAATATATAAACAAATACAATGATGCAAAATCATTATCACGAACCAAAGCAGTATCATCTGGTGCTGACATATATAAAAACATGCAAGTGAAAGTGCAAAATACAATATTCACAACAAATACAGTGATACAAAATCATTAATGAACCCAATGGTATGACAGCTGGTAAATAATCACCTATGGAAAATAAGACATGAGTACAAAAACACATCCAGAAATCAACTCGTTGACACGCTCTGATTTTTCAGTTTCGCTACATGGTTGTTTCACTGGGTATTCTCTTTAGGTGCTGGGGTGGGCGTCTCTTCTAAAGGCGACTTGGAGGATAAGCTACTAGGGGACCACAATACTGAACTGGGGAGTTCGCAGCGGCGTTGATTGTAACATCCGTTGTAACCCAGGTTGATCATCCTAGACAGCACCCCGCGACGTTGCCTCGTGCCCGTTTCCACCCTCTGCGTCCATACTGTGGGATGGTTCGGCGTTGCAGATTTGCAGGACATCGCCACTTGTGGGCCCTGCCTCATCATCGAGAAGGCGGCTTGGCGGTTGTCGTCCGTGTGTTGTGGAGGAATGTGTTTTACCGACACACGCCCCCGTCTCCTGTCGTGTCAATGGGGAGACACGCGCTCTTCTGCGTCGCATCGAGGTCGACGTAAACTCGTGCGGGTGTCGGGCTTGAGACCCGCTTATCACCTCTTTGCACCGTTTCAGCTGATGCGTCAGTGGTGGGACCCGTGTCCCTCCGGGCAGTGGGCGTTACCTCACCGCAGCAGCCGTCTGGACTAGCGGCGCTCAGGAATCGGCGGCCTCTCCTGGTGTGCGTCATACTTTCCCTTTCGCTTGTTAGATGACTAGCGCATGGGGTGGAACGCCGGCCATCAGCTGGCGCTGCCGTGTTGACACGCCTGCGGGCTCCGGTGTGAGCCTGCGCCTGGGGGAAGACCAGCATCCCCTCCCCTCTGACGGGGAAACAGCTGTGACCGCTCGCCGCATCACTGCTTCGCCGTTGATACCAGGGTTCGGCAACGCCTGCCGGTGGACCAAGCCCTGTGCTTTCTGAGGCGGAGGCTCCCTAGGCGGCCTTGCACCCACTTAAGAACTGCGCTCACAGGGATCGTTACAAAATATCATGTGTACAGATTACCACAAAATCTTCGGAGTTTCTCACTCCTGATCAATACATGGAATAGTGCCCAAAATTAACTTGACAAAAAGGGCCTTCTTAACATTACTAATAAGAAGAACAACGAAGAAAATTAAATAACCAATATTCAAACAAACAAAAAATCCTTTTTATAAAATATAGTTCCAGCATTACATCTGCTGTCAATCATTCAGGGTATATCTTGTACAAGGTTTGGTCAGGATTTGGATAGGATTTGGCGCCGCTGCTAGCTACAGACACAAAACTCTACCTACTCCTAACTACGCTCTCACGCACAATCTACACAGCTCGTACTAGTCACCATCACCATATAGCCCGACTACAATTCCCACATATAAACAAAATATTCCTTTCAACACCAATACCCATATCGTTGTTCATTGACTGCTCCTCCAAGGTTTGCAGAACATGTTTGCTGATCTGTGAAAAATTTCCGAGACTTCTTTTCTATGGACATTGCATAATAAAAGTTATGATTAATGAGACACAGAAGGTTCATTCAAGTCACATCTGAAATGGTAAATGTTTCAACATCTATTCATCAGACTAATGCAAAAGGTCAGTGGGCATAAAAATGGCAATAAAAATCATCCTATCCTATTAGCAAACACATAAACACTTCGTCCTATAAGTACATAAAAAAATACTGTCAAAAGAAATCCATTGTCCAGGGCCATGAGTACCCAACTTACTGCTATCATAAGATACTCATAATGATTACACACTTACTCACCACATGTCCCCAGGGATCCTCACCTACCGTCATGTTATTTTAGCTTGGAGGTAGTCGCACTGATTCTCTATTAAATATCAAGCTGCTTGATTTTATAAGCTGTTTCCATATACGTCTTCTGGGGTTTCACATCCTGGTGCCCTCAACCGTACCTAGTAGTATGTGGCTGCAAGTTACACTTTCCAAATATCTTATAAGATGGCAACTCTGAAAATCAAAAACTATTAATCTCCCTTCATACACAAATCCTTCACCTACAAGTCACCAAGTCGCTTCATCAACATAGTACATTTGAAAAATCTCACTGAATCATCCTCACGTAAGGGGAATAAGAACATTACAACTGTAATTTATCATCAAGAATTACCTTACGACCAATGTCTCGCCACGTCAATACGTCCGATACCTTTTTAGTCATCAAAAAACAAAAGCCATCTTACTGTAATAGGAAACGCTTCATCTGTGCCTCATAATCATTCACATTCATACGTGATGAAGCTGCACAACACTACTCTTTTCTGCTCAGAAGCAGAAATAACTACGCATATATTGGGGGACCCTTTACAATTCACAGAAAATATACACTTTAATTTTAAACACACCAGAGTGAATCAAAACATTGGAAAATATACACTGTAAATGTACTAAACAGACACGACTGGGTTTACCGCAGGCACACCAATACTGTGGCCCTCCCTCAAGAAATCTTCCATAATAACGTCTTCCTCTATCAAATGCACATCAATATCACTGGTCCTCATTAAGTTGTCGCCAACCGAGTCAGCCGCTAGTCATTGATCCCTTTGATTAGAGGCATTTGTCGGATGTGGCGCGGGTTTGCGGGACGAATTTCAACACCCACTGGCGGACCACCTGTACTGTTTACGGCACCCCTGTTGTTGCTTGTTCGATAATTATTCTGTGGTCGATCACGACTACCGTTCCTAGGTCCGCTATAACTACTCCAATATCTCTGCTCATTACCATATCTTCTAAACTCCCGGGGGTGTCTTTGATTTACTCTCGGCGAATGATGACGATTGGCATCGTTCGTCCTGCCCGCGTTCCGTGAGGAATCGCGACGCTGCCAACGCTCGCGCGCCCTGTAACTCTGAGGCGACCCGTTACGTCTGGAGTGCCACCTGTCTCTACGGCTGCGGCTTCGCTCGCGCGCCCGCTGCTCGTAGGCGCTCTGACCGTAATTCTGCGTGGTGCCATTCGCATCGCATTCAAGCTCTAAAAGGAAATTGCGGAACCCCTCTACGTCATCCTTACATCGTCCTGCAAGGATAACGTGCCGCAACTGCATTGGAAACTTTCCCAGGCAAATACGAATAATTTCTGCAGGTCCATAAGGATCGTCAAGATGTTCATTCGCCTGCAGCATATGCTCGAACATCTGCACAGGGCTGGAGAACTTTGACCTGTTTAACTCTGGTAGCATAATGAGTCCGTGTTTTACACGACTTTGCGCTGCCACTGACCAATATATCGACAGGAAGTGTTGACGAAACTCCCCAACAGTGTAGCAATTGCGTGCAATTGACCTCATCCGCGCCGCTGGCTCACCTTCGAGGTAGCCGCACATATACTCTATTTTGTGCGCACTGGGCCACGTAGGAGGGAGGGAGAACTCGAACTGCTGTAACCAGGCCCGCGGGTGAATCCCCGTAGCCGAGTTACGGAAGACGTCAAACTTCCTCACGGTCAGAAAATGTTTAAAGTCAAATTCGTGAGTTTCCCTTGGCGAACGTTCCTGAGGGGATCCGCGCCGTTCCCACCTGGTACGAGATCCGCGATCATAACGATGATCAAATTCGCCATCGTTCCCGGAATCATCGTCGGAATAATGGCCCTTTCGTTCATTTCTTTCAACTTCATGGGCCTTTAACCCTTTTAGGTGAAGTTCTAAACGGGCCATGCGCTCACATATTCCCTCGGTAACCCCTCTTTGTTGTATTTTTATTTCACACTGTCCACGCGGACATTTCGTTATCGACCGTATTTCGTCTGCATCCGCTGATGACGAGGTAATCGTTTCCCTATTATTGTCAGACTTACGCGCCACTGCGTCTGAGATCCTGGCTATTTCTTCTCGCATCTCTCGGTGGGACGTGTCTTGTTTTGTTTGCGTAAGCCCTTGCTCTCGCTCGAGAGCTATTATCGCCTGGCTGAGGGTTTCTACCTGCGCGCTAATATGGACCGGGCACTTAGCCGCAGTGTCCTCTATTCGGGACACAAGAGCCGCGTGGTCACTCTGGCATTGTTCTGCTAACGCGCGGAGATCCCTGGCGGAATTTTGTCCTACTCGGGACTCAAGAGCCGCTCGTTCACTCTGGCATTGTTCTGCTAGTATACGTATATTCCCAGCGAACCTTTCTTCTTGCTCCATCACCTGCTTGCTAATGACTTGCTGCCCCTCTTCTAAGGCGGAGATGCGTTGGTCAATGATCGCCAGTTTCTCCCCAACACCCTGTACTATTTCACTAGTCAATCTTTTATTTGCTTCCTCGATATGCCTCCTATTTTCTTCTGCTTGTTTTTTATTCACTTCCTCGCTATGTCTCCTATTTTCTTCTGCTTGTTTTTTATTCACTTCCTCGATATGTCTCCTATTACTGTCTAGTAATTGTCGTAGCATAGCCTGTAATGAATTTGCATCTATCGAATGATTCGAAATCACTACAGCGGGCTCAGGATGGACAACACTTGTACTTGCGTTTTCCGCGTTTCGTTCCTGGTCGGACTCGATGCTTTGACCTCGTCCTTGTTCAGGGTTATTTTCTGGCAGGTTTTTCCGATCGCGGCTCCCTGAACAGCTACGCGTCTCCATCATAAGGATAGTTACTCCGTACTCCAAAATACAACAAGAATAATGCCAAAGTCTCCTAATGGACTCACAGTCCCCAAAAAACACCCAAGATTTACTATATGACACTGGTACACGCCACAGGACAAGAATCAACCCAAACTTGTAAC
Source organism: Schistocerca nitens (assembly GCF_023898315.1). Classification (NCBI taxonomy): domain Eukaryota; kingdom Metazoa; phylum Arthropoda; class Insecta; order Orthoptera; family Acrididae; genus Schistocerca; species Schistocerca nitens. The sequence goes on from NC_064617.1 coordinate 576,732,953, forward strand.
ACAATTGAATACTAAATCACAATATTTATACAGTAATACATATACAAGATAAAACATGTAAGAAAATGCACACCTATATCATAAATTCACGTAAATTCAATATCACAGAAAGACAATATACCAATTAGCACATCCAACCGAAAATAACTAATCCTCACTGCGCATCAGAAGATCTCTGGTTTACCGAAATCCGTGAGCAGGGTAAGCCATGTGTAAGTAGCGTGAATATAAGGACGCTATGTGCAAGAAGCATGAAGCGCCCTTTGAATGTATCCTGATAGCTAAAAGAGCCACGCGCACTTTGAATAAGAAAATGCTATTTGACACTGAAATCAAATAAAAGATAGGGTCGCCACCAACTCTAGCCACACGACAAAGAAGAGGTAGCACTGAGTCGGAAAATTACTTAATTTATTAATAAGAAAAACTCACAAAAGAACATTCATTGTAAAGTCATTGATAAAGAATGGGATGTAGTTATTAATATGATCCAGGCATTCTTCCCGTGAATCAAATATTGAGTAAAGTAAATAGGGCGTGAACACCATGCGTAAGTGCAGCTTGCAGCAAGATTCGTGAAAACACGATCTATTCCAGAGCATTTATTTCAGATAAAAAAAGGGACACTAATCACTACACCTGTGCACATGGAAACGCTATAGGTGGGCCAACAAGGAAAACTACAAGGTAAAATGGTGAAGGTAACGGCGACGTAACATCGGTACACAAGATAAGATTGAAGGCAAAATTATTTATTCCTTAAAACATTGATGTAGTGCATCTATAGACTGCTGTTGCATGCTAACTATGTACAATTGCTTGTGAAATACTATACGTTTCATACAGACTCGCGTGCCCACTCGGTCCGCGGAGACAATTTCTATGGACTGTGGCCAAATTTTAATCACATGAGACAAAGAAAATTCACAAATACACAAAAATTACCAAGATCCGGAAAAGATTAGAAGCATACACACACAGTTGTAGGCACATAAACATTCACACTGAACCGAGGGCACTTCAACATATGCAACTCCTTTGTGCTGCGTTCCTCTCACGGATCAAAGTCAAGACTGCATGGGGAATCAAACTGAAAGTCTACAAAAGCCTTGCATTCCCTGCTGCAACCCAGCAAGTAAATCTTTATAAGACGAAATTCGAGACCAAAAGCTAAAAGCTCCCCTCTCTATGTGACAACGCGCCACGCGGTCAGTCCAACTCACCCTTCTTCGTCTGGAGCACAGCTGTGTACGCTTCCCGTACCGGCGGCAGACTGCCTCCCGCTTCTCCAGCCTCTTCCACGCTCCGCGTGGACCGGAAAACCCCAGGATGCCATTCCCGCCACCAACCTAACGCAGGTGGATTTCTTACAAGTAGCGGAAACCTCTTTGCCGACTTGACCACTACGAGAGTTGGCAATGAAAGGTGGCTACAGGACCCTTTCAAGTTACAATTTGCTTATGCGAGCGATACATGGCAGGCAAAGTACGTTTTGCAAGAACGGGAATGTCTTGTCCATTATAAGCCGTCGTGTCCGTGCTAGTTTTAAACAAGCGCGGGGAGCCTAACAGTTCATACATGTTGCGGTTCAGGAGTGTAACAGAGGCCCCTATGTCCAACTGAAATTTCACATGTTTCCCACTAATACAAAAATGAACAAAAAGTCTGTTGGACTGGCGTAGCAGTGAAGAAAATGTTCACCGGCTAGTTTTGCTAATGCTTGCAGCAGGCTTTGAATACACTGCATTGATTACATCGGCCTTGTGACTAGATTTTTGTGAGTGGGCAGAAGTCATATGTTTGTTCCGCAACAAACATACGGATTGTATTTGACATTTCTCGCCACAAGCGTAACACTGTGCTTGTCTGGACGGGCAGTCTTGGCGTTAGTGCCATGAATGGCACCGAGGGCATGTCTTAATTTCGTTCGCCTGTTTAGAGAACTGTTTACGCGGCGTGGAGAGCTGTTTATGCGGCGTGGCACATGCAAGCTGCCACTGCCTAGTGGGCCGGTCGCTAGCAAGGGATGACCCGACTCGTCAAATTGTTGGTTGCTCAAATGTATCGGCTGATACGGCACCTGACTGATACTAATCTAGTATTTGCACTACCTGCTTGAAAGATGGATCGAACTGTTTCAAAATCTGCCCTCTAAGTTCCACATCAGTTACATCGTGCACGATCGCATCACACATCATAACGTCTGCATATGAAGCACCACAAGCACGTTTGAATGTGCATATCCTCGTCATACCCTGCAAATCTGTGACCCATCGCGATAAGTTTGTTCTGACCGTTTCTTGCAATTGATGAATTGGTACCTTGCTGCTGCCACATTCACTCGTTGGTCATAATAGTTAGCGAATCGACAACCTGTCCATAGGAAAGTTAATCGGAGTGGCGTTAGGGAATAATTTCTGGATGAGGCGAAACACTGCACGTCCTACTGTTGACAAAAAATAGTGAAGTTGGCTTCAAACTGCTGCAGCCACTCGAGCCACTCCTCTTCTTTTTCATTAAACTGGCGAAAAGGCGCTATGGCAGTCGGAGCTACAGAAGTTTTATTTTGTGCTGCGGTGGCTGCTGGTGGTGAGGGGCTGCTGTACCGTGTTTAGCAGTCCTGATATTTGCTTTGTCTGAAACTCGAACATCTGTGTTAGCTGCGTTGCATCTATCGCTTGCAGCTGTGGCGTCTGAGCACAGGGTGGGATAGGTTGGTTGTTCATTATGAGAGAGTCAAATACAATATACAGACATGGCAAGCAATAAAAATAAGTACAAAAGCAAAGAAAATTTCCGAAACGCCCACCTGAAAACACTGAGTATATAAAACACCAAGAGACACTAATAAAGCAAGTAAACACACCCCTGCAAAGAAAAGCCAATGTAGAATTAAGGCGCCAGAAAAACAGAAAAGAAAATCAGTGGCCGTGAGGAACTGGGTTCTTCTTCATACTCGTCGCCAATGTGGAAGCCTGCCTATTTGTCAAATTTGGGATATCTAGGAAACCTGCTACTTGGATCGCTAGACAACAATTCAAGCAAATCGTATTAAAGAGTTTTATTAAGGAATGAATCAATGACAATACTTAACTTCGACAATAATACAGAAGTGTAGCAAGCAAAGGGCTACATGCAAATAAGAAATCTCTTCAGTATATACAATTCGTAAGTCGCTGATCTTGGTCTAATCTTGATGCTGCTGTAGAAGTGGCAGAACTGGGCCGTGGCCGGTCCGTGCAGCCCTTACATCCATAGTGGCAGCTGAGCCGTGCGTGGCTCGTGTTCCAGCCATCATGTATTTTACACCCTGTTTTTAAAGTACTTCCACCTCACTACGTTAATTTATGTTACTACTGTCACTGAGTTGCTGCTTTGCCTGACCGTGAGCGGTGTTAGCAGCGCGTATCGATAAATCCCCTCTCGTAATATCTTGCTGGAGTGCGATTACTTCCCGGTCGTTGTCTGTCGTAAGCAGTTCGGGTCGTGAGTTCGGGCCTGCCAGTGAGTTGGAACGCGTCTGGAGCGCAGTCCGGACCTGCCAGTCGGGGAGTTGCAGTGCGGCACCAGTGCAGTCGGGTTTGATCAGCATTGAGGTCTGCGTCGACATGGCTCGCCCGACCATTGCCGGCACGCACTGGGTGTATCGTCGGTCGGTCGTCCTACTGGACGACGCGTTTTGCTTGCCGATCGTTCAAAAGTCGGCTGTGTGTGTGTGTGTGTGTGTGTGTGTGTGTGTGTGTGTGTGCATCGACTCCCTATTTGTCTTCGTGCGCGCTTACAGACTGTTGGGTACCGTTCAGGTCTTCGCGCAGTGTTTGTCAGGTTGTGTGTGTAGTTGGCGTTATTTTTACTGACGATTATTTTAGATGTTGTCGGCATTCTGAGAGGGGATGTCGGAACGTGCGAGGAGGAGAGTTCCCGGCGACAGTTCGGGTCGTGAGTTGGGGGCCTTGGCAGTCAGTTGCAACGCGTTTGGAGCGCAGCCCGGGCCAGGCAGTCGCCGGCTTGCAGTACCAGCGAGCCCTGCGTGGACATAGCCCGCCCGACCGTTGCCGCCACGCATCACTTAAGCCGGGCCCGACTTTTGGTGTATTGCTGGTCGTTCGGTTCGTCCGAGGATATCTCCATGAGGCGTGGTGGACTGGGCCGCTGGCGGTCTCTGCGCAGTGTCGTAATCTGCCTGGAGCTGGCCGATCGGTGCGAGCATTGTCGCTCGCCGACCCAGGACGTGAAGGTTGAGTGGTGTTGAGCATTACGTTGTTGGTTCCGGCGTTGCTGTTATGGAGGTTTTCCTGTGAGCAACAACGAGTGAAGTGTTCGAGATAGCCGCCGTCAGGTGGAATTGATCAAATTGAATCATCCATAGTCAAGTGCACCAGCGGAATTTTCTGCCTTGTGGCCGTTAGTGTTCTGGTTACCTGCCCTAGCCACTAAAGTAGTTTTTATGCAGTGTCTTTTCCTCACCTGTTGTTGCTGCCCAACATGGTGTGTAGTTTTGGCAGCGTTTGTTTGAGGACAGTGATACTTGTAATGTTTATGGAGGGTCTTGAATTCTCGTGTACTCCGTCGTGGGAAGCAAGCAGTTGGTCGGTCCGTGACTGTCCCTTTGTTGGGTTCGCACGAATTAAGCGTAGTTGGACTCACCACCTGTCTCACGTAAGTAAACCAGTGATACGCCCGCTAAACCCGCTGGGCAGAACAGGTAATGAGGCTTGTGGAAAGGGCCAAATAAGGTGGGGGTCAGTTTCACCTTCTAATTGTAATTTATTGTAATTTAATAACACATTTACAACCAAAGCGGCACATAGCCGAACCTTTACAAATGCAACTCTTTCATGGCTGAAGGCCTGCAAACAAGTAATCTTAACAAATCAACAAGATAAAAATCCAATTAAGATAATAATAAAATAATTAAAAAGACCTCTATCACAGCTAGGTGGAAAGCCTCAAAGCAAAGTAGATGGAACAAACATATGCAAGGTGCAATACCAGTGGCTGAAGGCCATAATTAAGTTTCAAAATTTTAAAATATATTACCATAATCTTTTAAAGGCAGAAGGCCGCAATGTTTAAGCGTGAAAGATAATTTTAAGAATAAAGTTGCAAGACTGAAAGCCCACAATTAATTTTGCATTCAGAAGCCATTTGATCCGTCGGAACACAACCAGGGGACAGCCACGGACCGACCGATACGACTTGCTCCCCATCAGTCAGTACATGAGAACTCAAACAGAAAAGGTTACAAAAGTGATAATCCACAATGGAGTACGTGTTAGCTATCAAAATTACACACCATGTTGGACAGCGACGACAGGTGAGGAAAGGACGCTGCCTGAAATTACCTTAGTCGCCAGGGTAGGTAACCGGAACACTAACGGCCACTAGGCAGAAAATTCCGCTGGTACACTTGAATTTGAAACACGGTAATATAGTTAACTTCAACCAAAAGAACACTGCCTGAATTAACGTCAGTGCCCAGGACAGGTAACCAGAACACTGACGGCCACAAGGCAGAAAATTCCACTGGTGCACTCGAATTGCAGTCAACCAAAATAGTTAATTGCACCTCGTGGCGGTTAAATTTCTGCAGTAGAACCACTCGATGTTGCTCGCAGGAAAACCTCTCAACAGCAAACCACCGAAACGAACCACCACAACATGAATGGACCTGGCTTGGGTAGTTGAAACCAATACTCAACTTTGACGTCCTGGGTCGTTGAACCACGAAGCTCGTAGCGATCGGACAGCTCCACACACGCTCCGACACTATGCAGGGACTGCCAGCGGACTGCACCACGCGGAAATAACTTCCCTCGTCCGCAACAACTGACAGACTCCTCTCAGAATGCCGACAACATAGTAACTAAGCACGCACGAAGACATATCGGGAGTCTATGCACACACACAGCCGACTCATGAACGATCGGCGAGCCAAAACGCGTCGCCTGGTAAGACGACCGACCGACGATCCACCCAGACCGTGGCCCTGCTCAAGTGACGTGTGGCGGCAACGTTCGGGCGTGCCGTGTCGACGAGACCTCCAGCCCGACTGCACTAGTGCCGCATGCAAGTCCCCGACTGGCAGGTCCAGACTGCGCTCCAGACGCGTTCCAACTGACTGGCCGACCCGAATTCGTAACCCGAACTCCCCACGACAGACAACCACGGGAGGTAATAGCAGTTAACCAAAGATACTTCGAGAGGGGATCTATCTATACGCTCTGCTAGCGCCGCTCACGGTCAGGCAAAGCAGAAACTCAGTGACACCAGTAATTTAAATTAACGTATTGAGGTGGAAGTACGTTACAAACAGGGTGTAAAAATACATGATGGCGGGAACATGAGCCACGCACGGCTCAGACGCCACCATTGCGTTGTCATCCTGGAGAGTGGTCGTTCAGTGTGCAATTGGCTGACATCTTCTTTACAGCCCTCTCTGCTCTCTCGGTTCCGACTGGCGTGCCGGCGCTTGACTTTACACTGTAACACATTGCAGGCAAACACATGGATGCTTCCTTCATCGAGACCATGACCGACCACCTGTCCTATCCTGCATAGTTATAAGTTCCATGTGTACATATATTTTGGGCTATTAATTTTCATTGTAGTTTGATGACGAGCGCCGTATCATAGTCGAATGATCCCTGGATGAATAACTTAATAATATGAATGTTTGTTCAGTGCTTCCACAAGTAACTATTTGATTTCAACAACATTTTGTTTGATTTGTTCTTGATGCAGTATGCAAAGAATACAAAAGAACAGCATACAGCAAACATAAAATTATTCCTATCACGTCCTGACCAGAATGAAAATGATCCTGCCATATCACAAAGAAGGCTAACACACGGTGGGCAGAGTTATGTATGAAAAATAAGGGAACTACCCTGTCGACTTTTTTGCCAGCTTCAAAGATATTTAAATCAAAACATTTTGACATATTTACCCTATCTTCCTTCGTAGTATTAATACCTACGTCATGTAACAAATGCTTCCAGTAGCTGAGCATTAATTTCCGCTCAATTAAAATGTTTTGTAAAAGGAATTAATCAGTTCGCACAATTTTTGTGGGTGCTAGCTTCTGTTCGTCGTTCAAATCTTGCTTAATACTCTGAAGAGCCAAAGAAACTGGTACACCTAACGTCGTATAGGGCCCCTGCGAGCACGCAGAAGTGCCAGAATACGACTAAAAATGGACTCGACTAATGTCTGAAGTAGTTCTGGAGGGAATGGACACCATGAAAACTGTAAGGATGCCCATAATCCTTAATAATACGAGCGGCTGGAGATCTCTTCAGAAAAGCACCTTGCAAGGGCTTGGTTCAAATGGCTCTGAGCACTATGGGACTTAATATCTATGGTCATCAGTCTCCTATAACTTAGAACTACTTAAACCTAACTAACCTAAGGACAGCACACAACACCCAGTCATCACGAGGCAGAGAAAATCCCTGACCCCGTCGGGAATCGAACACGGGAACCCGGGCGTGGGAAGCGAGAACGCTACCGCACGACCACGACACCTTGCAAGGCATCCCAGATATGCTCAATAATGTTTGGTGGCCAGCGGACGTATTTAAACTCAGAAGAGTGTGCCTGGAGCCATTCTGTAAAAATTCTGGACCTGTGGAGCGTCGCATTGTCCTGCTGGAATTGCCCAAGTCTGTGTGAATGCACAATGGACATGAATGGATGCAGGTGATCAGACAGGATGCTTACGTACGTATCACCTGTCAGAGTCGTATCTAGACGTATCAGGGGTCCCATATCGCTCCAACTGCACACGCCCCGCACCATTACAGAGCGTCCACCAGCTTGAACGGTCCCTTGCTGGCATGCATTGTCCATGGAGTCATGGGGTTGTCTCCATACCCGTACACGTCCATCCACTCGATACGATTTGAAACGAGCCTCGTCCGGCCAGGCAACATGTTTCTAGGCATCAACAGGCCGATGTCGATGTTCATAGGCCCAGGTGAGGCATAAGGCTTTGTGTCGTGCAGTCATCAAGGGTACACGAGTGGGCCTTCGGCTCCAAATGCCCACATCGATGATGTTTAGTTGAATGGTTTGCACGCTGACAGTTGTTGGCCCAGCATTGAAATCTGCAGCAGTTTGCGGAAGGGTTGCACTTCTGTCACGTTTAACGATTCTCTTCAGTCGTCGTCGGTCCCGTTCCTGCAGGATCTCTTCCCGGCCGCAGCGATATCTGAGAATTGATGTTTTACCGGATTCCTGATATTCACGGTATGCTCGTGGAATGGTCGTACGGAAAATCCCTACTTCGTTGCTATGTCGGAAGAAATGCTGTATCCCATAGCTCTTGCGCCGACTGTAACACCACTTTCAGGCTCACTTAAATTTTGATAACCTGCCATTGTAGCAGCAGTAACCGATGTAACAACTACGCCAGACACTTGTTGTCTTGCATAGGCGTTGCCGACCGCGACGCCGTTTCTGCCTATTTACATATCTCTAAATGGAAGAGGATGTAGGTGAAGATGAAATGGAAGATACGACACTGCGTGAAGAGTTTGACAGAGCACTGAAAGACCTGAGTCGAAACAAGGCACCCGGAGTAGACAACATTCCATTGGAACTACTGACGGCCTTGGGAGAGCCAGTCCTGACAAAACTCTACCATCTGGTGAGCAAGATGTATGAAACAGGCGAAATACCCTCAGAATTCAAGAAGAATATAATAATTCCAATCCCAAAGAAAGCAGGTGTTGACAGATGTGAAAATTACCGAACTATCAGTTTAATAAGTCACAGCGGCAAAATACTAACGCGAATTCTTTACAGACGAATGGAAAAACTAGTAGAAGCCGACCTCGGGGAGTATCAGTTTGGATTCCGTAGAAATGTTGGAACACGTGAGGCAATACTGACCCTACGACTTATCTTAGAAGCTAGGTTAAGGAAGGGCAAACCTACATTTCTAGCATTTGCAGACTTAGAGAAAGCTTTTGACAATGTTGACTGGAATACTCTCTTTCAAATTCTGAAGGTGGCAGGGGTAAAGTACAGGGAGCGAAAGGTTATTTACAATTTGTACAGAAACCAGATGGCTGTTATAAGAGTCGAGGGACATGAAAGGGAAGCAATGGTTGGGAAGGGAGTGAGACAGGGTTGTAGTCTCTCCACGATGTTATTCATTCTGTATATTGAGCAAGCAGTAAAGGAAACAAAAGAAAAATTTGGAGCAGGTATTAAAATCCATGGAGAAGAAATAAAAACTTTTAGGTTCGCCGATGACATTGTAATTCTGTCAGAGACAGCAAAGGACTTGCAAGAACAGCTGAACGTAATGGACAGTGTCTTGAAAGGAGGATATAAGATGAACATCAATAAAATCAAAACGAGGATAATGGAATGTAGTGGATTTAAGTCGGGTGATGCTGAGGGAGTTAGATTAGGAAAGCAAAATAACTTATGATGGTCGAAGTAGAGAGGATATAAAATGTAGACTGGCAATGGCAAGGAAAGCGTTTCTGAAGAAGAGAAATTTGTTAACATCGAGTATAGATTTATGTGTCAGGAAATCGTTTCTGAAAGTATTTGCATTGAGTATGGAAGTGAAACATGGACGATAAATAGCTTGTACAAGAAAAGAGTAGAAGCTTTCGAAATGTGGTGCTTCAGAAGAATGCTGAAGATTAGGTGCGTAGATCACATAACTAATGAGGAGGTATTGAGTTGAACTGGGGAGAAGAGATATTTTGGCACAACTTGACTAGAAGAAGGGATCGGTAGGTAGGACATGTTCTGAGGCATCAAGGGATCACCAGTTTAGCACTGGAGGGCAGCGTGGAGGGTAAAAATCGTAGAGGGAGACCAAGAGATGAATACACTAAGCAGATTCAGAAGGATGTAGGTTGCAGTAGGTGCTGGAAAATGAAGAAGCTTGCACAGGATAGAGTAACATGGAGAGCTGTATAAAACCACAACAATATATGTATATTGTGTGTGTATGTGTGTGTGTGATAGAGAGAGAAAGAGAGAGAGAGAGGGGGGGGGGGAGTGAGGGAGGGAATGAACTGAATGATGTCTGAGAACTAATTATGATGCAGACATCCTTAAGACCCAATAATGAAATAAATGTATGCAATGGAATGATTAACACGGGTGGCAACGGTAACTCGAATCGAAGACATGGTTGAAGTGAAATCTTTAATTTATTAGAAAAAGTCTTGAGAATAAGAATTATCTAAACTAGTCATGAAATCAAGAAAATTACAACCGAAGAATATTAACTATGAGAAGTAGGTGAATTATCGTTTGGCATCGTTATTTGTTGGGGGTTGGTATTAGTTCATAATGAAATACCTGACTGCGAAATTTATGACGTCCTCCCTACATATCGGTGACAGTGATTGTTTGTCTGACTGGAGAAATGAAGACTATCACGGAACTGAGAATGCACTGACGAACGTGGGAATGTGAACCCGAACATGAATCTAGACTTCTGTTTCACGGCGGTGAAAGATGCTAAAGCTCCAAAGTACGCTCATCATTATTGGTGGTGCGATATCAACAGACCGGTTCATCATGTTTGTTGGTAGAACAGTTCTGTGGAGATCTCGAACATTGTACCCAACACTGCTAATGGAATCTGCTGTTCCACTTGAGACAAAGCCCGTGCACCATCGATACGTTGAGGACGAAGTCCAGAGCTGAAGTCTACACCTACATCATAATCCCGAAGCTACCTAAGAGTGTGTGGCGGTGGGTACTTCTGGTTCACTAACTTATACCCCTACCCTGTTCCATTCACGAGTGGCGTGTGCTAAGAATGGTTGTCGCTAAGCCTTTACATTGGCTACAATTGCTCGAATTTTCTCGTCGTGGCCGTGAGATGTACATAAGTAATATGTTGACCGACTCTTCTCAGAATCCGGCCAGTGTGGCCGAGCGGTTATAGGCGCTACAGTCTGGAACCGCACGACCGCTACGGTCGCAGGTTCGAATCCTGCCTCGGGCATGGATGTGTGTGATATCCTTAGGTTAGTTAGGTTTTAGTAGTTCTGTGTTCTAGGGGACTGATGACCTCAGTAGTTAAGTCCCATAGTGCTAAAAGCCATTTGAACCATTTTCATCTCAGAAATGGTTCTGTCAAAGTTTCAATTGTAAATCTCTCCGTGACGCACAGTCCCTCTCGTGTTACGTTTTCGAGTGGATTTTCTTTATAATCTCAATAACACTCTCGCACCGGTTATAGTCAGGAAAGAATTGACTACACCCTTATTCCCACCGGCAACCAGTCGTCTTAAACTTACATCATTCCACCAGTGGTGTAATTGGTTCCTTGTACCATAATCTTCTACCTGAAGAGGCGAAATATTAAAAACAATAATCTCGATTTCTTACCCTATTTTCTAAAAACTTTGTCGTGTCTTTACATCCTCCGAATATCATATCAAATTGTACATTTGGTGCTCTCTCAGGCAGCAGATAGCCTCACATCACTGGTCATGGGTAAAAGCAAAAAAAAAAAAAAAAAAAAAAAAAAAAGAAAAATGGTACGATGCTTTCCATCAACTCTTTCATACCTTGTGAACTTTTAATATGTCAGAGCTTTTTCGATTTTTTTAAGCAGATAGCAGGAGGTGTTTTTGAATGACTGCACTTTTCTCAGCATGGCACTGATGCCTACCTACCATGGATCCATGGATGAATGATTTCAGTTTGGCTATTCAAAGTGTATACGTTCAGGAAACTGCATCAATATGTTGAGCGCCAGTATGACTCTAGACAAGGCGACCTTCCTCAAAACAACTTGAGGGCTGCTACCTGTCAATCCCTTGCTGGCAGTTCTGCGAAGACCATGTTCTGTTAGCCCAAAAGGGATCTGTTTGAGCAAGCCACACTTGCGGCTCTCCTGTCTAGTATCCTCAGTGCTTCTCCGTTCAGATGCTCAGACAGAAAAGCTACTGAAACAGCCAGTACTAAGTTAAAAATAAAGACTGCAAGAAAGAGAAAATAAAATCAACGCAAACAACCACTGTCCTCTCATTAACCCACCTAAACATTTTATGTGTGGAGACTGTCTAACTCAACTCAAATCCGGTTCGATTAATAGATGATTCGAGCGGTTTCCAATTACAGGCCTAGGATGGCACATGATGATGAAGACATTGGTCTCAACTCCTTGTTGTCTCATTCTTCCTGTTGCGGGAATCCAAGTAATGTTTTAAGCGTTAGATACTGAATTAAGTGGACTACGAACTAAGAATGTGGACACTGTGACATAAGGCAGTTTTAGTCGGTCCAAGGATTGCACATGGGTAGCTGAAATTGTTAAGACGACCATTCACTTTTTATTAGCAGGAAATCTCGTTTCAATCCCAAGTCTGGCGCGAATTTTCATATGACACTGTTGGGTAGTAGATCCGTAAGTAATACAACTGATGTCAAGAGATTCGCTGTCAGCAAATTAATTTCGAAAAAAGTAGCTATTGTGGAAAAAAGCTTTGACGTTGTTAATATCACACAAATTCAACAAACTTTGAAAAAACTGTTATTAATTAATATAACAAAATTATTAACACAAATAAAAATTCATTGTCAATAAACTACAATTTTTTCAGAATGAAATTTTCACTCTGTAGCTGAGTATGCACTGATGTGAAATACCCTGGCTGATCAAAACTGTGTGCCAGACCAGCATTCGAATCTGGGACGTTTGATTGTCGTGGGCATGTGCTCTACTGACCGAGCTAACCAAACACGACTTACAACCTGCCGCCACAGCTTTACTTCTGCAGTAGCTCATCCCCTAAGCTGTGGCTAGGCCATATCCCTGCAGGAGCGTTAGTGTTTTGCGGAATAGCTTCTATGAGATATGGAAGGTAGGACTGACGTACTGGTGGAAGTAAAGCTGTGAGGATGAGTCGTGAAGGTGCTTGAGTACCTCATGGCATTTGCCCGTGAAAAGCAAAGGCATCATGTTCGAGCCCTGGGCCAGCACACGGTATTGATCTGGAAGAGAGTTTCGTAAGGTACTTTGTTATATCAACATTATTATTCACAAAAGAATCTTGTCCATTCAGCACAGAGTACAAAACGACTAGGCGTGACAATTGACCTACAGAGAGAGAAGGAGAGAAATTATCGCTAATAATACATAAGTTAATTTATTATGTTTTATAATAAACCTTATGCTCCCCCTGTAGTGAACAGACGAATGATGAGGTTTATGCAGTTGAAATGAACACAAAAGGAAGTGGAGAGGGAGGCGGTTCCCATCATTTTAATATGTACCCCTTTGTCCAGAGAGAAAAGGAGAGGGGCGCGAGATAGTGACCTTCACTTTCCTACACATTTTGTGTCACGTTTTTGTCCGAGATACATGGACGGAGTATCGGGTTGTTTACTTATGCTGAAAGTAAAACATACAATACTCTACAGCCATGGGTGATTGCATGACTGAGTATAGGGTTACGTACTAACTTCAATGTACCACAAGCAGTTGCTTCAGGTGCATGCTGTGGTGTCTCTGGAAGATGGGGTGACCTTGAATGTACTTCATCTTGAACAGTTACAAGTAGTCTCAAGCAAATATTTTTACCGGATGCAAGAACTCTCGGACGTTAACTGTGGCGTAGTAATTGCACCAATTGTGCCTCATAGAAAATGGCTCAGGGTGGCATCAGCTTTTTATAAACGCAAACAAAAGCCACATTTAAGTGCCACCCTTATTCCCTTCTCAGAGCAGTCAGCCAGTCTGACTTAGCTCGTCTGTGGTTTCCCTAAGTCGCATAAGACGAGAGCTAGGATGGTACCTATGTAGAGGAGAAGTCTGATTTCCACTCCCAAACTTGTCAACGATTACGTGTTGCATGTCTCTGAGATTGTGTATGATGAGGAGTTCTTCCGTAACCTCGTTGCACAACAGACTTCACGCCACACGTGAAGCTACTGCACAGAGACCTAGAAGGCAACACCCAGTCCACGAACATTTCTTTACTTCGCAAAGAACTCTTATGCTGTCTTCCGTTGCGTATACAGCTATCTCGTAAGTCGACTTGTTACAGATAGACTCTTCAACATAGACTTCGTCGTTGTTTGTTAGGATTTGCTATTTCTCGTTCTGAGGGTGAGAAATACATTGTCTTGTACGGGTTTCGTCTGCAAGATGGAGCTTATTGCAGAGTTATGCTTTCATGTTGCAGCACTCTTGATCAAAACTTATTAATGTTTCATCAAAAACTTGTTAATGAAATTCCTGTTGCACTTGAGTAAGCAACGCCGTTGTCATAAGAATTACTGAGTCAAGTGGCGATCCGTGAATCATGACTGAAATTCACATTCAACTTCTTTCAAAATTTTAACTGAATATTTTCTGTAATTTTTCAACAAGGTGGAAGGCTTTCAACTTCTACCGGAAATTGATAGGTAGACTTGGCTGACATCTGGCTATATTCAGCGAAGCAACCATTTCATGACAGTATTCCCTTAATACTTAGCTTGTGAGTACTGTAGCACTTCATTTGTAGCCCTGTTTTTCTAATAGAAAATACGCATCATCTTACCAGCAATTCGCTGCTACTTTTTCGCTGTGTTTGCACTCAACGATTCCAGGAAAATGTTTCGGTGGGTAAAGGAATAAGAGCTTACGGGAACTAGGCTACTACATACTACGTGACTTCAGCTTGTGTACGCGGACACGAGGCTTCATTGTAGAATGTCTGTGTAAGTCCATATACGTATAAACAGTGCAGCCTACTGCAAGGATAAATGCCGGGGTGTAATTTCCACTATCCTTTTCATTATCCCCAGACCCATCACCAATGAGTTTTCATAATTTTTTGCTATGTTTGCGATTTTTGACATCTCAGTGGACCACGAAACCAGGACTACATCCTGTTCATTATTAACATTATCGCTGCTTTCGTTCAGCAGAAGGTCACGTTGTCTCATTGTTTGCCGTACAGTAGTGGCTGGAGGTCGTCATCCTTGAAAGTCACCACACAAGATGTCGTTGTGTTCAAACGAGGGGGCACCATTTGCTTACTTTCGCACACACAAAGAAAAATATATATACTAAAATACGCAATATGTATGTTCATTCTACTCCTCCACTAACAGTACTATCTGTTAACGAGAAGTGGTATGCGAAGGGATTAATGAACCCAATACTGACTGATTTCTTCACAATATCACCACAGCTATACTCATATATACAATGGAACGCGATAATGCTTGTTGGTCTCGTCTGTAGTCCTTGTCTTCAGTACATCCTCTGTGAAAAGTATCAGAATTATATCACCATTGAATATAAAACTGGACACTGCAGAAGACACCAACAAAACCATGGAACTTTTCTGGCACTGGTAATGCTGTACAGAAAACATAGCTTTTAATTAACCTGCTATAACAGTAATTCAAAGATTACACTTCATAAAATCTAATGATGGCAAGCTATTGAGTTTAATGTCCTATTGACGATTATATCTTTGTAAATGAACAACAGGTTAGTATTAAATATGATTGAGAAATTGATAGTTGACAGTTTTATTCTATTGAACTATACCGCCATTCTCTTAAGCAATTTAGAGAATATGCAGAAAGACTAAATCTGGATGCTCTGATGGGGTTTTGAAAAGTTACACATTCAACGATCTTACGCAGGAAACAAGGATATGGATTAATGTAGACACTGACAAAGCTTCAGGTATCTGATATCAGAGACAGCCACAAAGCGGTTCCACCATATGTTTTCGCGTACCAACATAAGGCTGTAATGCGAACAATAGACAGCCAATGCGATTGATATTTAACTTCTCATAACATTAGCCAAATCTTCTTAACAATGGCTTCCAGTATTACCGAAATTCAACTCTCAGTTCCAGATTTATTAACAAAATATAACGAACAAAAATTGGAAACAATGGCGCAAAATATAGCTAATTTAAGTAAAATAAAATAGTTGTTAAAGGAAAAAAGCGCCAATGCTAGAGAAAGAAAAGAACAAAAAAGTTACAAAATTATTTTCAAATTAGTTGTGATTACTTAAAAATCCGTACATAATTTGTTAAATAAGTAAATTTCTTTCGCAAAGATGTATTATTGCAATGAAAAGTTAAACGTATAGCATTTTTAAATTCGCTGCTGTAAGGAATATAAACAAGTAGGTGTTATGAATTCAAATAAAAATCACTCGAAGAAACACAAGCAAACAACAATTGTATGGTATTTATTCCTTAGTGTTGTACAATTGTTTCACATTTTGCTGCTGGTTTGCACTTGAAAAATCCACTAGTTTATTGTCATACAAACTGAATTGTTAGTGAAATAGCAAGTGTACCGAACCCTATTAGTGGAAGTCACCTGAATTTGTACTATTTTTGATATCCTTACTCCTGAAAATCAAAATATACACTTTTGTAGGAGAGGTTCAATAGTATACATAGCATTGCGTTCTTCCAAGGAATAATTGAACATTCTTTGTTATCATTATAATTACAATGACCATCACATCGAATTAATTCCCATTTAGAGAAGTCTTGTTTCCTGTGATTAAACTTAATTTATCATTTTCTGTAGCCATTTGATAATACTCTGAAGTCAGTGGTATGTGTATTCACAGACAACAACAAACACAACATTGAACTTTTTCTGCATTTGAGTAAAAAATTGGCGTCCATTTCATCTAAAATCAGAGTTCCTCTCTGACTTTGTTCTGCTGCTGTGTTTCTCTGAGAGGCAGCGATCTCCAGAAGTCTACTCGCTCTTGGAAGAGCCCTTTCTTCACCTGCAGTGTCTGGCCTATATCCAGGTATTCCAAAAGGTCGTCGGAAGTCACTCTTGGCCAATGCACCATCTCGTCAGTTGGCGTTGGATTTCTGCCAAGTATGAACCAAAACATTCAATGAATCAGTTGATGTTGAAGAAAAGTCAATAATTCTCGGAAGTTTAAGTAATTAGGTAGGAAAAACAGAATTTTAAAATAAGAAAGAAATACTGATTGTGAAGCTACACCTATGTAACTAAAACTTAATGCAGCAACCAACAAAACTTCAAAGAACTCAGTTTACCGATAGCTCTTTACTCGTATTTATCGTTGAGACAGTCAGTCGTATTATCCATTGCTAACTGATCATACATATCTAGTACACTCTATGCTTCTCCTCCCGACAGAGGTTCCAGTCCTGCCTTGTGCATGGGTGTGTTTGCTGTTCTTAGCACCTATGGGGACATAACTACTGCAAACCACAACATCGCCATCAAAGTCAAGACTGATGGGGAGGTGTGGATGCCCCCTACCAGCAGGCTTTGCGGTGGTGTAACCGAAGAGCACAGGTAGCAGGCCACCATATGACATTATAGTGGCATACCGTTGCCAGCACCCACCTTTGAGCCTGTAGATAGACTTCGATGCAGATGGCCTTTCTCTTACTGGGAAGCTGCAGCGTAACTCAGCATGTCTGCACACACTTCAGGAAGAGTCAGAAGTTGCTTTTTGGGACGCAGTCTCTTGTGTGATGAAGCATGCCTAGGTTATCGACTTTCTGGGGCTGCTAGCAATGCTGGGAAACGTGAATGAAAACAAAAGTATAGTATCGCCAGTGACCCTGTGATATCGCTGGGTGATAACTCCATGGCTCCTTCTGCTGCCATGACTGACTTGCCACACTGCACCCATGGCATGCGACATCTCCATCCCACAGCTACTAAAAGTGCCCATTATCAAAATGATTGTTTATCTTTGAATAATGAATATTTACCTCATGCATATCAGTAACTAATCTTGGCGTATCTTTAATTTTTCATGAATTTTAGATAACTGAATTGCATCAGTGCCACTGATCTTAATGGCTACATAACGTGGCCAGTTTAGTACAGGAAAGCATTTAACCTAACTACGTGAGACCTTTCAGTCGAATGTTGAACAACGCTAACTCCTGTCCATTTTGTCACGCCTTACTATTGAAAAACCGTAAATGTGTTACGATATACACATCACAAACTGAGCAGCTTAAATATAGTGCTACAGAAATACATAGAAACGATGGTGTGCATATAGACGCCACTCTGTCATATTTGCGACACAGGAAAATGAAATGGATTTGTACTGTAGCCTTGTAATGAAAACCTTTTGTTTATTTTACGAGATCGAAATGTTGATACATGTTTTGGCTATATAAATTGCCATTTTCTGTTCTGTGAATAAGAAAATATGACAAGGTTACAGGTTGAAACCCTGTTGTTAAACATGGAGATTTTGGCAAATAAATGAAAGATTCGTGAGAAGACTGCAGTACAAATTTGTGGATAGGCTCCTGCACCGACTCATAATGGTAGCCAAGGACAGTAGAGTGCCTAGCCGAGCTATAGGAGAGCATAATAGTTTTCTTAAACTTCGCAGGAAAATAGCAACAATACAGTTGAACATCCACTTCAACAAAAGGTGTTTAGGTTACAGATTACACACAACTATGCTACAGTAAACATTAGGAATTCCTTCAAGACTGCTAGAACAGTCGAAGTTAAAAGTAAAATTTTTTGGCTAAAATTGCAAACCCCAGAATTTTATAAACAGAGACGTATAATGTTGACGAAAGCTACACAGATCGAACTGCTATTGAAGAGACGTTATTAGATCGAAAGTTTAATGAAACGCATCAAGTTATTTCAAGCAGGACTAGACAATAATGACTAGACATGATAAGAAGTTCAGAGAGTTGCGTAAAAAACCTACACATGCATTCACTAACAGAGTAGCTAATTTAACTGTGACACTATCAAATAAAAGCTTACAGTATAACTTACAGTAAGGGATCAAGTCAGGTGAAGTAATACAAATATATAAAAGAAAATTTTTCGTAGCAAATAATATAGTTGAAGCTAAGAAACACCCGAACACAAACTTCCATAACACAATAGGAACGAAAAGAAACAGTTCGAGTGTTTTTGATTTGAGAATACGAAAAATTCAGTGAAGACGAATGTGTTTCTTTACCACATTTGCGTTCCTAAATTAACAGACATCCACGTAAATCAATACGTGGCGTAATGGACAACAGATCCTCCCTCAGCTAAGAGTTAAACTAGAGGCTTCGATAAATGTTGAAAGATTCGAACCTCTTTAAAAATGAGACGCAGGACTGTGTAGCAGTGCTGAACACCATGTATTCCAAGATTAAGTTCATTTTACAGCCTTAAGACAATAGCTTCATATACTCGTACATCAAACTATTATGATATGAAATGACAGGTCCAGCTTAAGTACGTATAGGAAGCTGGCTAGTAGAACGTTATAATAATGTTGTGTCATGCCTTCAGGAAAGGTTACCATTTTTCCTCAGCATCTACATTTACATCTACATGGAAACTCTGTAAATCACACTTAACTGCCTGCCAGAGGGTTCATCGAAACACCTTTACAGTAATTCTCTGTTATTCCAATCTCGAACATTGCGCTGAAGGAACGAGTACCTATATCTTTTCGTGCGATCTCTGATTTCCATTATTTTAGCATGATGGGCGTTTCTCCCTTGGTCTGCGTCAACAAAATATTTTCGCATTCGGATGAGAAAGTTGGTTATCAAAACTTCGAGAGAAGATTCCGCCGCAACGAAAAATGCCTGTGTTTTAATTCTGTCCACCCGAAATCCTGTACCATGTCACTGAGACTCTCTCCCTATTCCGCGATACTACAAAATGTGCTGCCCTTCTTTGAACTTTTTCAATGTAATCCGTTAAACCTATCTGGTAAGGATCCCACACCGCGCAGCAGTACTCCAAACGAGGACGAATAAGGGTTGTGCACGCAGTCTCTTTAGTAGATCCGCTACATTTTCTAAGTGTCCTGCCGATAAAACGCAGTCTTTGGTTAGCCTACCCCACAATGTTTCTTCCAGCTTAAGTTGTTCGTAAATGTAATTCCTATGTATTTAGATGAATTTACGGCCTTTAGATTTGACTGATTTGTCGTGTAACAGAAGTTTAACGAATTGTTTTAGCACTCATGTGAATGACCTCACACTTTTCGTTATTTAGGGTCAACTGCCAATTTTTCCATCATGCAGATATCTTTTATAAATCATTTGCAATTTGGTTCGGTCTTCTGATGACTTTATTAGACGTTAAACGATATCATCATCTGCATACACAGGCTGCTTAGGCTGATTATTGATCCGCCCAACATAAAAAAGAACTAATCACGCTTAAACAAATAGCTATCACAAATGGATACCATGAAAGCACTGTAACCAATATTAACAATAATCTAAAAAAAAGTTACTTTCGAACGATAATAGTAACGCACAATATGAGAATAAAGTTAAGATTAAGTTCGTTGCAATGCTCTATAAAGGAAGCATTTATGATAAAAATGAACATATATTTCGGAAGCCGAATGTCAGGTTAGCCTTCAGAATATCTAACAGTAATAGAGCCAGGAGAGAATAAAAAGGACACAGACTCTGACGAATATAAGTTAAAAGGCGACAGTTGTGAAAAATACTATATCGGTCAGACAGGGCGGCCCTTCGTCACGAGATACAGGGGACACACCAACAGCAGCAGGAAAATCACCTTTGTGTTCCATCCCAGGAATTACGAACTTCAAGTAGCAGATATACGGCAGGATATGGCCGTCCTCCACATCTCTCAAAGGGAAAAAAACGTATTCCCTTATAAGAAACATAAATTTATAGTAACAACAAAAGAGCCCCAGCAGAATTCCGCAACGACAAGTTAGAATTCAGTCAGAAAAACTTTTCCTCCTGTTTCGCTGATTTTATTTACTTTTATGAAGCGATGAAACTTATGTGACTGTGGGATGTTAAAATGATGGTAGACCTTAGCACAAACCAGTAGTTTTTTGTTAGTACCGACTAAAAGTTGAAAATGTTTTCGTTGTGCTATAACTTCTACTGCTGTCCACCCTGTACCACGCTATTTTCTGATAGGTTCAACTTAAAACACGGAATACGCTGTCGATACTGTTCTTGTGCTTTTACTGACAAGCCCTATCCCGATAGATTTTATTTGAATTACCAGTTCGATGTACGTCATCAGTGTGTAATCTTGTTTTGTCGCTACGCGTTAACAGAGATCGTAGCATGATTTGACCTAGATCTTGAGCTACACTGTAAACGCACACTGGCCCGAGGTTTCTTGTATCCACAGTTCTGCTACAGCTCTTATTACAACAAATACTGGCAATGTTCATTAACCAATAGATTATAATATCCTGAACGGAGAACTGGCAAGGAAGCTGTGTGCGAGGTCAGTGCCGCGATTGCTCACAGTCGACCAAAAGCACACACGGCACAACATTTCAACACAATGTCTGGCAACGTTTAATAGCAATGTGATAGACTTGATGCGCCGATTTGTGACTGTTGATGAAACGTGGAACCATCATTACACACCAGGATCAAAGCAATGAACAAATGCTGGTAAAAGTGCACCGAAGAAGACAAAGACCATTTTGTGAGCTGGTACACGGACAGAATTTTGCACACTTTAGTATTATTTCCATGTTACTTACCTTAAGTCTATGCTATTTTACGTATGGTAGCAACATACCCTCTTGCTTCAAGTATGTACTCAACGTTCTCCGTTTTTTTAGTTTTTATTTCTATCATCACTACGTAGGCCACGGGTTGTTCTTACTTAGACCTCGGGCCACGCGGCCCCTACTGCGTAGTGAGCTTTTCCTGGTGAAACTTGTCCAGATATGGTTTTATTTCCCTCACCATTTAGATGCTTTTGGAGGATGTTTAGTCTAATTTTGTCGCTACGCTGTTAACAGATGCTGTAGCTTGAAGTTCTGACACAGACCCTGAGCTACATTCTAACAATGCGTTGGATCAAGGTTTCTTGCAGTCACAGCTCCAATACCACTTTTATCACAACAAAAATGGGCAATACGTTATAAGCCGAGTTAATGATACCACAAGTTGAACATGAAGTGTTGCACACTTTAGTATTTGCTTTCGTGTTCCTTTACTGAAGTCTGTACTACGTTACATGTCGTAGCAACATACGGTGTCTTCCTCAAATATGAAATCCACATTCTCCTTTCACCGTCGATTTCCATCTTTACCATTAGTACTCTGTCGGGTTTTGGTGTAGGCCCTATCCCTCAAGCTAAGGAGTGTCACCCCAATTTCGTAAACTTTTTAGCATGCCGCAGGCTATTACTCTCATGCCACTGAACGCAGTACTTTAGTACTAATTAGACTGCCGCTTCGCAAATGTCGCAGGTCTTACGCGAACACTATGCTCGTACTCGTAATAAAGGACACTGATATACATGTAACTAATAAGCCCAGTAGCACATGACAGAGACCGTCACTCTGACTAAATAGATTATAGAGTATTTTGTTGGTCATGCTTCCTTATTCAGCTGAAGATGGAAGTATCACTGCATTGTGTAACATAGTAGGCTGGTAAGTGTAACTTTTGGTTACTTCCGTTACGTAGCTAGCCACGCTACGTATTTTCAGAAATGAAAACCAACTACAATTTTACTCATACACTGATAGCACACTGATGTGAAGATGTAAATTCAGGAAATTAAATTATATTTTTATTCGTATTGTTGAACTAGTGTATGTTTATTTAAAAAGATATAACAATCTATATATGAAATTTACACGTGTATTGCCATCCCAAATTATGTGGCAGTTTGTTTTACAGGTCCCTCTTATACAACTATTAATTTCGTCAGCCTTCCCTTGCAGCGGAAAAAATCTATTTGTTTCTTTGTAAATATCGAATGTGTAGGTTTCCTGTAAAGGCATTTCTATTATATTTCGTCTATGACGTAATCTGTTAATTTTGCATTTGTTGTATGGATATTAAAATATATTCGTTAGTTTTAATGTTGAACTAACACATATACCTTTCTCATTATTTTTAATTGATGTTATGCATTCCTGGCCGCTTTCTGGTCGTAGCTCTCAACACTCTGTTGTAGCCAACATCACATTAAGCCAATAAACGACATTATGCCGCATGTATCTAGATATAGTGGGATTCAGTGAAGTGAAACGGAAAGAACACAAAAATACCTGCTCAGACGAGTATAGGTTAACGTCAATGGCAACAGACAATGATATACGCGGAGTAGGATTCGTTACGAATAGAGAGTGAGCTTTCGTGAACAATTCAGTGATAGAGTTATTCTCACCAGAAGCGACAGAAAACCAACACGTACAACAATAGCTCAGGTACACGTGCCGAAGTCGCAAGCAGAAGGCGAAGAGACAGAGATAGTATTGAGAACACTGAATGGGTGATTCAGTACGCAAAGCGAGATGAAAATATAATAGTCATTGGGTATTGGAATGCGGTTGTAGGGGAAGGAGCAGAAGAAAGGGTTATAGGAGAATATGGGATTAGTACTAGGAATGAGAGAAGAAAGACTGACTCAGTTTGGCACCAGATTTCAGCTAGTAATAAAGAATCCGTGTTCAGGAATCAGAAGAGGAGGACGTATACTTGGAAAAGACCAGAAGATACAGGAAGATTTCATTTAGAGTACATGATGGTCGGCAGAGATTCGGAAATCAGATACTGGATTGTAAGGCATATCCAAGAGCAGATATATACACAGATCACAATTTAGAAGTGATGAACAATACGTTTAAGTTTACGAGACTAGTCATGAAGAGTCAATACGCAAAAAAGCAGGATATGAAAGTACTAAGGAATGAGGAGATAAGCTTGAAGTTCTTTGAGACTATAGATACTGCGATAAGGATTTGCTCAGTAGGTAGTACAGTTGAAGAGCAATGGCCATCTCTAAGCGGGGCATTCACAAAAGCTGAAAAAAATAAAATACAGATACTTCAATTGACCGATGAAAGAAGGAAACTCATGAGTACAGAAACACAAGTCACTTACGAAAAATTAAACAGGAAATGCAGGGAAGCTAAGGTGAAACGGCTACATGAAAAATATGAAGAAATAGAGAATAAAAGGTTTGTCGCAAGGACTGACTCAGCATATAGAAAGGTCAAAACAATCTTCGGTGAAATTTAAAGCGAGGATGGTAAAATTATGAGTGCAATGACAAGCCCACTGCTAAATGCAGAGGTGTCAGTGAATAGGTTGAAGACATACACTGAAGGCCTGTATGAGGTGGAACACTTGCCTGATGACGTGATAGAAGAAGAAACACGCCTTTATATAGAAAAGACGGGGCATCCAGTATTAAGATCTATATTTAAAAGAGCTCTGTACGACTTAAGCTCGAATAAAGCAGAAGGGATAGATAATATTCATCAAAATTTCTAAAACCGTTGGTGGAAGAGCCAACTAAACGACGACTCACACTGGTATGTAAAACGTATGTCTGGCGAAGTACCACCTGACTTCCCGAAAAAGCATCTTTCACACAATTCTAGGTACAGTAGGAACTGATAAGGGTAAGAATTTTTCGCACAATCAGCTTAACCACTCATGCATCAAACTTGCTGACAGGAATAGTATACACAATAATGGAAAGGACTGTTGAAGGTGTGTCATATGCGAATCCACATGGCTTTTTGGAAGATAAAGGCACCAACGAGACAATTCTCACGTTGAGGTTCGTAATGGGAGCAAAAAGCTGCATAAAGCGTTCGATAACGTCAAATGCCGCAACATGTTCGAAATTTCGAGGAAAATAAGGGTACACAATATGTACAAAGAGACAATAAGGAACGATAAGGGTCTAAGACCCAGAACGAACTGCTCAGATTACACTTGTGTAAGACTTGGACGTTTTCTTTTTCCCCTAGTGTTCAGTCTATACATCCAAGATGCAACGAAGGTAATAAAACAAAAGTAAATGAGTAGAATTAAAATTCAAGCTGAAAGTATATCAATGATAAGCTTGAGGGGTGACATTGCTATCCTCACTGAAAGAGAAGACGAATTACAGGATCTTCTGAATGGAATGAATAGTCTAATGAGTACAGAATATGGATTGAGAGTAAATCGAAGAATGGCAAAAATAATGAGAAGTAGCAGAACTGAGAACAGCGAGAAACTTAACATCGGGGTTGATGGTCACGAAATAGATGACGTTAATGAATTCCGCTACCTAACTGCAAAATAACCACTGACGGACGGAGCAAGGATGACAGAAGATGCAGACTAGCACTGGCAAAACGCATTCCTGGCCAAGAGAAGTCTACTGGTATCAGACGTAGCATAGGCTTTAATTTAAGGAAGCAATTGCTGCTAATGTACATTTGGAACACAGAATTTCATTGTAGTGAAACTTGAACTGCGTGATAACCAAAAAGAAGAGAATCGAAATATTTGAGATGTGATGCTACAGAAAATTGTTGAAAATAAGGTGGATTGATAAGGTACAGAACTCAGAGATTCTCCCCAGAATCGGATAGGGAAGGAATATAGAGAAAACACTGACAAGAAGACTGGAGAGGATGGTAGGACATATTTTAAGGCTTCATGCAATAACTTTCAAGGTACTAGAGAGAGGTGTAGAGTATAAGACCCGTAGAGGAAAAAAGAGTTTGGAATACATCCAACAAGCATTAAGGACCTATGTTGCAACTGCTGCTCCGGGATGAAGAGGTTGGCACAGGAGAGGAATTCGTGGCTGGCCCCAGAAATCCAGTGAGGATACTGATGAAAAAAATTGTATTGTGTTCTTGCCTCAAAAATTTTGAGTCGTAAATGTTTTTTTTTTCTGTCGGCAGCTGGTGGTCTTGCGGTAGCGTTCTCGTTTCACGCTCACAGGGCCCCGGGTTCGATTTCCGGCGGGCTCACGGATTTTCCCAGCCTAGAGATGACTGGGTGTTGTGTCGTCTTCATCATAATCATTCATTCCCATTACGGTAGAAGGAGGCAATGACAAACCACCTCCGCTAGGACCTTGCATGGTCGGCGGTGCGGGTCTCCCGTATCGTCTACCTACGCTCCACGGGGTATGGAACGTCATCACCATTATCACATGTTATTTAATTCCTCGGCTTTACTATGGCACGGTACCATTTGATTTTACTTATTAGGTACACTCATTATTTTATCTGGACTTTCCATTACGTCCGTCCATATGAACAGAATTTTGTAACAGGCATTATCTTACACACTTTGTATGATATTGTCGTGACAGAGCATTGTAAATCATTTTGAGATTTAAGTACCACTATCCGGTTTTATAGGAACATAAGTGTTTGTCACTGAGTTTTTATATACAACATGCTATTATAGATCAGAAAATGGCAATTCGTAATGCTCGAACTAGTAATCCATTAATATATTAGTATGGCATTCCTGGCAAGTAAATAAAGAATTTTCGTAAGAATACTATGGGACAAATTTTTAGACCGTCTCCTCCACCGAGTGATCATGTCAGATTAACTACAAATAAAAAGAAGTTAGATTGTTCCGTTCGATGCACTTGACGTCACTTTTTGGCTGATGAAATTGTAACCCTATGTTTATTGCTTGCGTTTGAAGTGAATGTGTGTGTGGGGATGGGAGGTGGAGGATGGCAGAGAGAGAGAGAGAGAGAGAGAGAGAGAGAGAAAGAAAGAGAGAGAGAGAGAGAGAGAGAGAGGGGGGGGGGAGAGAGAGTTGGTAGTGATTTCAGTTCACCCTTGATATTTTGACGAAAATACTTCTTTAAGTCCGGAGGTACACATAAAAACATCATCCGATATGGTGCTAAGCACATTCGCTGAAAACTATATCGAGCAGTTAGTTCATGAGTCCACTCGAATAGTAAACGGTTGTGAAAACACACTTGACCTCTTAGCAACAAATAAACCTGAACTAATAATGAGCCTCAAAACGGATACAGTGATTAGTGATCACAGGGTTGTCGTAGCGAGACTGAATGCTGTAACTCTCAAATCCGCCAAAAATAACGAAAAATATATCTGTTCAAAAAAGCAGATAAAAATTCGGTTGATGCCTTCCTGAAAGACAACCTCCAATTATTTCAAATTAAAAATATAAATGTAGACCAAAAGTAACTTGAATTCAAAGAAATACACTGGTGTCCAAAATTAATGCAAGAAAGGGAAATTTCGCAAGGTTGCGCTTACTGTGCCACAAAACGGTACAAACAGGTGGCAGAAAAGCAGAATTAATGTAAAAAATACAGAACGTAAAGAACTGCAACATACAGGGTGTTTCAAAAATGACCGGTATATTTGAAACAGCAATAAAAACTAAACGAGCAGCGATAGAAATACACCGTTTGTTGCAATATGCTTGGGACAACAGAACATTTTCAGGCGGACAAACTTTCGAAATTACAGTAGTTACAATTTTCAACAACAGATGGCGCTGCAAGTGATGTGAAAGATATAGAAGACAACGCAGTCTGTGGGTGCGCCATTCTGTACGTCGTCTTTCTGCTGTAAGCGTGTGCTGTTCACAACGTGCAAGTGTGCTGTAGACAACATGGTTTATTCCTTAGAACAGAGGATTTTTCTGGTGTTGGAATTCCACCGCCTAGAACACAGTGTTGTTGCAACAAGACGAAGTTTTCAACGGAGGTTTAATGTAACCAAAGGACCGAAAAGCGATACAATAAAGGATCCGTTTGAAAAATTTCAACGGACTGGGAACGTGACGGATGAACGTGCTGGAAAGGTAGGGCGACCGCGTACGGCAACCACAGAGGGCAACGCGCAGCTAGTGCAGCAGGTGATCCAACAGCGGCCTCGGTTTTCCGTTCGCCGTGTTGCAGCTGCGGTCCAAATGACGCCAACGTCCACGTATCGTCTCATGCGCCAGAGTTTACACCTCTATCCATACAAAATTCAAACGCAGCAACCTCTCAGCGCCACTACCATTGCTGCACGAGAGACATTCGCTAACGATATAGTGCACAGGATTGATGACGGCGATATGCATGTGGGCAGCATTTGGTTTACTGACGAAGCTTATTTTTACCTGGACGGCTTCGTCAATAAACGGAACTGGCGCATATGGGAAACCGAAAAGCCCCATGTTGCCGTCCCATCGTCCCTGCATCCTCAAAAAGTACTGGTCTGGGCCGCCATTTCTTCCAAAGGAATCATTGGCCCATTTTTCAGATCCGAAACGATTACTGCATCACGCTATCTGGACATTCTTCGTGAATTTGTGGCGGTACAAACTGCCTTAGACGACACTGCGAACACCTCGTGGTTTATGCAAGATAGTGCCCGGCCACATCGCACGGCCGACGTCTTTAATTTCCTGAATGAATATTTCGATGATCGTGTGATTGCTTTGGGCTATCCGAAACATACAGGAGGCGGCGTGGATTGGCCTCCCTATTCGCCAGACATGAACCCCTGTGACTTCTTTCTGTGGGGACACTTGAAAGACCAGGTGTACCGCCAGAATCCAGAAACAATTGAACAGCTGAAGCAGTACATCTTATCTGCATGTGAAGCCATTCCGCCAGACACGTTGTCAAAGGTTTCGGGTAATTTCATTCAGAGACTACGCCATATTATTGCTACGCATGGTGGATATGTGGAAAATATCGTACTATAGAGTTTCCCAGACCGCAGCGCCATCTGTTGTTGAAAATTGTAACTACTGTAATTTCGAAAGTTTGTCTTCCTGAAAATGTACTGTTGTCCCAAGCATATTGCAACAAACGGTGTATTTCTATCGCTGCTCGTTTAGTTTTTATTGCCGTTTAAAATATACCGGTCATTTTTGAAACACCCTGTACATAACAGTAGACGAAAATGTTCTTCGTTTTTTCCATCTTAACAGATTTTCACACACATTGCGACAACTGGATAATGTGTTCATTACGGGGTGTGATCACCTCTGCTATCAATACAGGCCTGACAACGAGGAAGCATGTTGTGAATAACGTCATCAGTGTCATGTTGAGGTAATAATGGCCATTCTCTCTACAGAGCTGCTCGCAAGAGTTGGAGAGTGGTTTGTGGACTTTGGTGCGATGTAACTCGTCTCCCTACTGCATGCCAGACACGCTTTATGGGATTAAAATCGGGAGAGCGAGCAGACCACGCCATGCATGCAGCCGGCCGGAGTGGCCGAGCGGTTCTAGGGGCTACAGTCCGGAACAGCGTGACCGCTCCGGTAGCAGGTTCGAATCCTGCCTCGGGCATGGATGTTTGTGATGTCCTTAGGTTAGTTAGGTTTAAGTAGTTCTAAGTTCTAGGGGTCTGATGACCACAGCAGTTAAGTCCCATAGTGCTCAGAGCCATTTGAACCATTTGAACAATGCGTGCAGTATCTTCGGTTTCCAAGAAAACATCAACCACTCGTTCTCTGTAAAGTCAAACACTGTTGTTGTTGTTGTGGTCTTCAGTCCTGAGACTGGTTTGATGCAGCTCTCCATGTTACTCTATCCTGTGCAAGCTTCTTCATCTCCCAGTACCTACTGCAACCTACATCCTTCTGAATCTGCTTAGTGTATTGATCTCTTGGTCCCTCTACGATTTTTACCCTCCACGCTGCCCTCCAATGCTAAATTTGTGATCCCTTGATGCCTTAAAACATGTCCTACCAACCGATCCCTTCTTCTAGTCAAGTTGTGCCACAAACTTCTCTTCTCCCCAATCCTATTCAATACCTCCTCATTAGTTACGTGATCTACCCACCTTATCTTCAGCATTCTTCTGTAGCACCACATTTCGAAAGCTTCTATTCTCTTCTTGTCCAAACTGGTTATCGTCCATGTTTCACTTCCATACATGGCTACACTCCATACAAATATTTTTAGAAACGACTTCCTGACACTTAAATCAATACTCGATGTTAACAAATTTCTCTTCTTCAGAAACGATTTCCTTGCTATTGCCAGTCTACATTTTATATCCTCTCTACTTCGACCATCATCAGTTATTTTACTCCCTAAATAGCAAAACTCCTTTACTACTTTAAGTGTCTCATTTCCTAATCTAATCCCCTCAGCATCACCCGATTTAATTTGACTACATTCCATTATCCACGTTTTGCTTTTGTTGATATTCATCTTATATCCTCCTTTCAAGACACTGTCCATTCCGTTCAACTGCTCTTCCAAGTCCTTTGCTGTCTCTGACAGAATTACAATGTCATCGGCGAACCTCAAAGTTTTTACTTCTTCTCCATGAATTTTAATACCTACTCCGAATTTTTCTTTTGTTTCCTTTACTGCTTGCTCAATATACAGATTGAATAACATCGGGGAGAGGCTACAACCCTGTCTCACTCCTTTCCCAACCACTGCTTCCCTTTCATGCCCCTCGACTCTTATAACTGGCATCTGGTTTCTGTACAAATTGTAAATAGCCTTTCGCTCCCTGTATTTTACCCCTGCCACCTTCAGAATTTGAAAGAGAGTATTCCAGTTAACGTCGTCAAAAGCTTTCTCTAAGTCTACAAATGCTAGAAATGTAGGTTTGCCTTTTCTTAATCTTTCTTCTAAGATAAGTCGTAAGGTTAGTATTGCCTCTCGTGTTCCAACATTTCTACGGAATCCAAACTGATCTTCCCCGAGGTCCGCTTCTACCAGTTTTTCCATTCGTCTGTAAAGAATTCACGTTAGTATTTTGCAGCTGTGACTTATTAAACTGATAGTTCGGTAATTTTCACATCTGTCAACACCTGCCTTCTTTGGGATTGGAATTATTATATTCTTCTTGAAGTCTGTGGGTATTTCGCCTGTCTCATACATCTTGCTCACCAGATGGTAGAGTTTTGTCATGACTGGCTCTCCCAAGGCCATCAGTAGTTCTAATGGAATGTATCGTCCACCAATACGAAGTCTGGGCGCACAGCACCTCGCATCAACAGTACACGAGATCCCAAGACCTCGTCACGATCCCTGACAGTAGTTACCAAACCGGGACTCATCTGTGCAAAGGATATTGGCCCACTGTTCGGCTCTCCAGGTGGCATGTTGACGACTACACTCCAGAGGTGCAGACGCGTCAGAGGTACAGATACAGCAAGTCTCCGACAGTAAAGGCAGCTCTGTCGAAGCCGCCTCTACACCTCGATACGACATGTCCAGTGGATGCTCCGAGGTCATATGCCAGCTGCTGCGCAGTACTAAGGCGGTACCGTCGTGTCCTTATAGCCAGATAATGATCCTCTCTCACCTGGTCTTCGGGATACAGTTTCGGTCTCTATAAACTGTCGCCACATCCGAGAAACGACAGAACGATTCACGTTAAGCCATCGGGCCACACGAGTTTGCGACTGTTCTGCTCCTATTCTTCCTATGGCCATCCAACGCAGACACTCTGGTAGGCGTCTTGTCTGTGCCATACTGCTCCGTCTGTGACTGTGTACACAGCGACTGCGGATGTGGGGCTACCCGGCAAAAACTACTCCATTTGATAGGTGCCCTGGCGACATCGCTGGCGTGGTTTTCCTTTGACCGAAACGCTGTCTTACTTACAGGGAACGATAGTACGGACATCTGCCGACGGTTTGTATGATTATACTGTAAATTAGACACAGTACGGCGAAATAGAGATTTATTGTTTTAATTTTGGGTACCAGTGTAGTATCGACAGCAATTTAGAGATTTATACCAAATAAATTCACAAACGACGTAGCTGATCCCACACGTTAAACAAAAAATGGCCAAAACACTGTTGCAAAAGCAACGAAAGAAGCATGAAAAATTTAAACGAACGCAAAATCCCCAAGATTGAGGATCTGTCACAGAAGCTCGATACTCAACGAGGACTTCAGTGCGAGATGCTTCTAACAGTTTGCACAACTAAACTTCGTCTGGAACACTAGCAGAAAATCCAGAGAGAGGTAGGTCGTATGTAAAGTATTCTAACGGCAAGACACAGTCAATGCCTTGTCTGCGCGATAGCAATG
The DNA here is from genome assembly GCF_023898315.1 of Schistocerca nitens. Lineage (NCBI taxonomy): Eukaryota > Metazoa > Arthropoda > Insecta > Orthoptera > Acrididae > Schistocerca > Schistocerca nitens. The sequence continues at coordinate 576,764,738 of NC_064617.1, forward strand.
GAAATACTATCGCTGACAATGCTACTAAAGCAGAGTTAGTAAACACACCCTTCCGAAATAGCTTAACGAAAGGAGACGAAGTAAATATTCCAGAATTCGAATCAAGAACAGCTCCTAACATGAGTAACTTAGAAGTAGATATTCTCGAAGTATTGAAGTAACATAAATCAGCCGACCGGAGTGGTCGTGCGGTTCTAGGCGCTACAGTCTGGAGCCGAGCGACCGCTACGGTCGCAGGTTCGAATCCTGCCTCAGGCATGGATGTGTGTGATGTTCTTAGGTTAGTTAGGTTTAATTAGTTCTAAGTTCTAGGCGACTGATGACCTCAGAAGTTAAGTTGCATAGTGCTCAGAGCCATTTCAACCATTTGAACTTGAATCACTTAATAAAACCAAATCTCTCGATTCAGACCGTTTGCCAATTAGATTCTTTTTAAAGTATGCTGATGTAATAGCGCCATAATTAACAATCATATACTTATGCTCCCTCGATACAAGATCCATACCCAACGACTGGAAAGCTGCATCATTAACGTCGATATGCAGCAGGATTGTGGAACATTACGAAATACCTCTGAGAGAACGGTTCATTTGCACATAATCAACACGGATTTAGAAAACACCGTTCTCGTAAGACACAAGTATCTTTTTACTCACACGAAGTGCTGAGTGCTATTGACAATGGATTTCAAATTGATTCTGTATTTCCATATTTCCAGAAGGGGTTTGACACTGTAGCTCACAAGCGGCTTGCGTGCTTATGGAATATCGTCTCAGTGGATTGGACTCGTGATTTCCGGTCAGAGAGGTTACATTTCGGAGAAATTGACGGAAAGACATCGAGTATAACAGAAGTGATTTATGGTGATCCCCAAGGTAGTGTTATAGGCCCTCTGCTGTTCCTTATCTATATAAAAGATTTAGGACACAATATAAGCAACCATCTTAGGTTGTTTTCAGATGATTCTGAAGTCTACCGTCTACCGTCTACTTAAGTCATCAGAAGATGAAAACTAACCGCAAAACGATTTAAAAAAAAAACGTCTGTTTAGTGCGAAAATTGGAAATTGACACTAAATAGTGAAAAGTGTGAGGTCATCAACATGAGTGCTAAAAAGAATCCGTTAAACTTCGGTTACACAATAAATTAATCAAATCTAAAGGATGTAAATTGAACTAAATACCTAGGAATTACAATTACGAACAAGTTTATTTGGAAAGAAACATAGAAAATGTTGTGGCGAAGACGAATCAGAAACTGCGTTTCATTGGCGGACCACTTTTGGAATACTGCTGCGTGGTGTGGGACCCTTACCAGATAGGATTAACGAAATACATCGAAAAACTCAAAAATAAGGCAGCACGTTTTGTACTATCGAGAGATAGGGAGAGAGTGTCACGGAAATGATACAGGATTTGGGGTGAACATAATTAAAACAAAGGCGTTTCCGGTTGCGGCCGGATCTTCTCGCGTAATTTGAATCGTGTTCTTCTTGTATAAGCTATTCTGTAAATGTTAAATAAGAGTTCGCACATTTTGGTGCCATATTATCTTCAAATTCCTACTAATGCGTCGGAAATACGGCAGTCTGTAGCTTTGACTTACGTTTTGATAAGATTTCACAGTTCTTACAGCTACTGTAGAATGGTGTTCATTACGCTTGATTGACTGACAAACGTGTTAACAAAAGCTCCGTTATGAATAAGAGGCGAGAGAACTTCCAAAAACAATGGAAGATGGTGCGAAACTGTGAGGAGAGCACAGTGTTCTTAAAAGAGGACATGTGAGTACTTACCCAGTTCTTGCGAAGTCCGTCCACAGTTTAGTCATGACTTTAACCATCTGCATGTCGTTCTCGGGCCTCTCGCCAATTATTGGAAGATATGTGTTGTTTGAGAATAAGTATAACAAGTCTTCTGCATGACAGATACCTGTAACATATCGTAAAATTCCACGATAAAGAGTAGGTGCCATATGTGATGGCATATGTGATGGGAACTGCGGATAACGATTTCGGATTCCTGCACATCATGTTACTTATGCAAGTAGGCTACATAGTAATGATTGTAATCTCTGTGCGTGTGGCACCGTACTGTCTCATTTTCTTCGTGTTTTATTTATGATACGGTGTATAGAAGTAGGCACCGTTTCTGTAACAGAGTCGTTCCCGAGTTATTCGACAATGCTAGCAAAAGGCGCAAGACACGTTTCGTAGCTAACCACGTGTTGTCCGTAAATTTCCTACTGTCTTGTAGCGTCACTACCCAATCTTTTAGCAAGAGTAATAACAAGAAGTGCGAAAGGTGCCGTGAAGAATTGTATTAGCAGACGCAGCCAGCAGCTGCAGTCTGGCGCCATGTGAGTCAAAATAAACATATCGATTTCACCACACCATGGCAAGCCTCTTGCATTGGGTAACGTGACTAGGGGCCCGGTTTTAGTGTAACAAATGCGCCCTGGAGCGATGTAAGTATGTCTAAATTTTGCGCCAGAAGCATTCACGTCGCTGGAGTCCAGCAGCACTTTCACGACGTAAGTGACTCGCCTGACAGTGAGACGAATGGGCATCGGCAGCAAAAGCCGTCGGTTCGAGACCGGGCTGCGACTGAGTTCCTCCGAGGACTTGGAAGGAAATATTCCCAAGTGTCAGTAAACGATCTTGATGAAACTTAATGGGAATGTAGACGGAGCAAAATAGTGTAATACGCATTTATTTGTTTGTGCCCATTTTCACTCTTAAGGTGTAAAACAGACTCCGAAACGTAATTTGGAATTTTAGGTTTAGAGGGAATATCTTCGAGACGATGGTACGTAAACAACGTTTTTCGTATGAAAGTCGATATGTACTTAACGTTCCTGAAAACTGTATAAGTAATTGCAAAATACCACACCATCTTAAATTAATTATGGAAAAAAACTTTTGTTACACCATAAATTACACAAACCACATACATCCCTGTGTAATGAAACTGGTTTCAGAAATACCATTACTAGCATTTTTGGCATATCTAATTAAAGTATCTAAATGTGCATTACAGATCTATTTATTTTATTTACATTTGTTTACGTCTTATATCGTTATTTTACGTTTTGCATTCATGTTTTTTTTTGTTTACCATTTCACATACATGTATTTTATTAATCGCAAATAATAAGTAACTCATTACTATGATAGAAAATACATTCATTAACGATAATCGGTAAGAAAATGCTTAAAATGTAAATTTTTTTTATACTACGCACATAAAGTGAATGACTTTTCTCCAGGTGGGATTCTCAATGGAGAAGACAACATGAAACCAAATGTTGTAGGATTTAGAATGGTCACTGGTGATCTTCTAAATATCCTGACTTGTCAGGCATTTTTCAGTACATTGGTGAGTCTTGAAGAAGCCTTGCTTTACCAAGTGGTAGAGCACTTGCCCGCGAAAGGCAAAGTTCCCGAGTTCGAGTCTCGGTCCATCACACAGTTTCAATCTCCCAAGAAGTTTCAAGTCTGTGCGTAGTTTGCCTGTTCCTTCAGAATGGCCGTCTATCGTTAATGTATTCGAACTTGTCGGCCCTGGGAAGAATAAATTAGTTGTAGGTGGTGACGAATTAAACGTTCCTTGGGATTTATGTGAGACGCAGGATAATGACGAAGTTGGAATGAATAATGTAGAAGCACCAACTCGATATCCAGTGGAATTGTGGAGTCTGAGGTAGCAGAAATAAGTGTGGGCAGTACCGAAGTCATTACATATGGAGATGTCAAGAAGGGTGATTTAAGTGCAGTAGTATCTTCCCCATTAGGAGTTGTGTTGAAGTCAGGAACCTTGGGCTAGAAGCAGATGTGCTGGTGATTCTTGCGTCGTGCAAAGTGATATCGCAAACGATGTTATTGTTTTAGATGCTACAGAGCATGCACAAGCAGTTGCTCACAGTTGTGTTGCAATTGTAGCCGCGGAAACGGTAGAGGCTCATATATATCCTCAGACGCAAGGTGAATGGAGCAAAACGAAGAAAAGACGAGTTCATAGATTAACATAGTCAGCAGGGCAGAATCAGTTGAAGAGTGTATGCCAGAAGTTCAGAATGTAGCGCGAGCACCAGTACTGGCTCACAGACTTGCAAGGCAAGGTGATAACTTGCGCAGCGAGCTGTTTGCAGCGCCCGTGAAGTATGATCTCAGAGATGAGTATGAAGTGGGTGAAGGATGCAAGCGAGCCTGAAAATGAACATTCAGACTGGACACCATACCAAAGTTAGCCTTCGGTGCCAGAAAGCAGATGCCAGTGTAGAGCTGTCATGAGTGCGTCTGTTGTACAAAACAAACCAGTCAAACCGTGTACAAATAAATTAAGGGATAAGGTGCATTGTGTAGTGGCACCAGCGGCCAGAAGTTGTTTTGGCTAAGCAGGAGTACAGCAAAACAAAGCATTTCAAGGAGAATTCTGTTTGTAAAAGGGCGAGACAGTGGCAGCAATAAGCGATACTATTTAATCTATATATTGCGAATTGTATCGCAGTGTGCGGTTTTGAGAATATGTTGTGTTCAGAAGCGTAAAGAGAACTGTGGTCGCAATAACACAGTTGCGAAAATTATTCCAAAACACAAGATTGAGAAACTAACTGATAGATAGACGAAATGCCAGCCTTAAGTATTTAATGAAGCCAGGTCATGTTTTGTTGATACTGTTGTGTTATGGATAATTTATTGAGAATGGAAGAGTGCCATTTTTAGTTTTTAAGTGTGAAATGAAGAGTTGGAAGCTTTTTTTCCCTAAGCGTGGCTCATGGCAAGAGACCTAGCCCTGAAATACCTGTATGTTTCGTAATATTCTACCGAATAAGCAAGGCAAGGGTACTTCGAGAGGTGTTGTGAGGTTAAGCACTACAAGAAAGAGACAGAAAATAAGTTGTAAGAGGTCCGAGCAGATGTAATTTCGATGTATTGCTCACGCGCTGCCTGCGATATGCAAGGTATAAGAGAATCTCAGACCAGAGAGCAGTGTTGACTGCAGTAGGAACTGTGTAGCTGTAGCAGTAAGTTGTTGCTAGCGAGCAGTCTGGTGTATCGTTTTGGCTGGGACGGTCGTGGTGCAGCGATGCCGGAGCCTGTGCATTATTGTATAAGGTAAAAAGCAGCCTCGCGCATATGTAGTATTGTTATCTCAATCCCCATGTAAATTTTTTAAAAATCTCCTAATAATAATCTTTCTCATAAAAAGTAACTTTTAACAACCATTCATTTCAATTTAAAGAATTTACTAATTTCTCCAATCCATGATCATCCCGATTATTGCAAGAGAAAAATCAGTTCTTTCCTTTCATAAATGACAAATCTATCGGACAGCATTGCACAGGGCTGTGCCAGAAAAATTTATTGTAAGAGCAGATATATGTGCGTTATCCGGCGACTTCATTGAGGTAAGAATTTTTCTTTTTTTATTCAGAATAATCTTTCAGGGCCATGACGCAGCACTGCTGACGTCCAAAATTTACCAGGTTAAATTCACAGTCAATTATTGAAAAGTTATAAGTGAGCGACAATTTAATTGAGAGGTTAGTTACATTGTATTATTACCAGGTTACTGAATTTATTTTTGGTAGGACGTTACACTGTATGTGAACGACATAATTATAATGTTTTACCGTTGACAGGTTAAGGAATTTTTCTGTTTTGAGGTTACACTAAATGAGGATATTATTTATATTATTTATTTTATTTTGTGGGGAGGTTACAAAGTTCAGGGTGTTTTTAAAGATTAATGTAAGTAAGTTTATAGTAATTAGGAGTAGCCAATCTAGGAGTATAAAGTTGTTTTACGGATTAAGGGTAAATGTAATTTCAATAGGGAACCAGGGCAAAGCAATAGAAAGCCGCCATAAAATACTGCATTGGCAGCCGCAAGTCAGTAGCTGCTACGTGGTGACATGTGTGTCAGAATAAACATAAACGAAAGGAAATTGTGAGATGAGGCGAACCATGCTCAGCGGAAAACTGCACTCTGCTATTGTAGTAACTGCTACGGATTTGTTACGGGCAACGTGTCTAGGTGCCAGGTCTTAGATAAACAGGTGCGCCCTGGAGGAATATAAATATGTTTGAATTTTGAGGCAGAAGAATTCCTGTCGCCAGACTCCAGCAACACAACGAGTACGCCAGGGCCAGTGTGAGCAGCAAGATGACTAGGCACCACTGTCAGAAGCCATGGGTTCGAGACTGAGCTGCGCCTGTCGCCGCTAGCACTGAGCTCCTTCACGGAGTTAGTACCGCAGCACCATCAACCTGCCGGCAGCACTTGCTCCCACCAGCACTGAGTTCCCTCCTCGGAGCACTGTCCGACTCCCGCTAGAGAGCAGTGGGTCGAGTCCCACGCGCAGCTGTCTCCGTGAACACGTGTAGAGCCGGGAGGTCATATCAGGCACCATCGCTGACGGAGCAGTATTTTGTCACTGAGACGTCACGACCGTAGCCTGCAGAGGCCACTGACCCTCCACGGCTGTGCCATCAGTGTTGTGGGGCTCCTAGGCAGCATCCTCTCACCAGGACGGAAGCTGCCGCCTGTACCTCAGTGCCAGCCAAGGTCAACAGAATGACGCCGTTTCTGCCTCACTGAATCATGTCAAAGCATGTACCGCGATAGAATAACAACCTTCTTTGTTGAAACTTTCTGGCAGATTAAAACTGTGTGCCGGACCGAGACTCGAACTCGGGAAGTTTGCCTTTCGTGGGCAAGTGCTCTACCAACTGAGCTACCCAAGCACGACTCACGCCCCGTCCTCACAGCTTTACTTCTGCCATTACCTCGTCGTGCTTGGGTAGCTCAATTGGTAGAGCACTTGCCCGCCAAAGGCAAAGGTCCCGAGTTTGAGTCTCGGTCCGGCACACAGTTTTAATCTGCCAGGAAGTTTCGTGTCAGCGCACACTCCGCTGCAGAGTGAAAATCTCATTTAGGAAGCCTTCTTTATTGTCAGTTGTGTTTCCACCGGGTGGGCCGTCCGGCCTGCGACCACCACCTGCGCCTCCGAGTGCAACTGCGCTCTTGTCTGTCCCTGCAATGACTGCCGTTCATCCAAACCCAGTGGTCACCGAAGAGGTTCTTATTGTCTGTGCATACGCTGCATTTAACCAAGTACAATGTAAAACCACTGGTTTCCATGAAGACTCGTCTTGCTATGAATGTTACTCATTTACAGCATCATTTTCATTTATGTATGTTTTACATAACTGATAAATATTTGACTGATACAAATGTACAATATTAGATTTGCGTCTAGAGAGACAATATAGTGAAGACAGAGGAGAGTGGGAAAATTTTAAATTGTGTTTCTTTCTGGAATAATATAAAAGCAGCAGCTTCAGCTATTTGACGACAACTGTATGTACTTGGTGTCTGATTGTGTTTTATCACTGTACAATATTTTAAGCTTTAAAGGATAATTTTCTGATGAAAGTAATCTCCTATAGTTAACATCCTACATTCGAATATGTTTTTAAATACATGCTCTGTAACAGCACGAATACTATCTCAAGTCGCAACTAACATTCGTAAACTACAATGTATCTCGTTTAGGTAGCACGTACCGGTTAAGAGGATAACTGACTGAAAATGCTTAAGGTACACTTCACGTACTCAAACAATACAGAACACATTCGTTGTGCCTGCCCCACTATCCGATAGGAGAACATTGTATGTGTCCATGAAATTTGTTGTTTTACCTTGCTATACTGTGCATACAACAGCAGGCAAGTAGCAATAACTGCATTTAAGGTTTATATAAAAATATTAAGCCTTTCTACTAATTGGTCTATGGATGTTGTAGAGAAAGGAAGCCTAAATTAACCAAAGTGAAAAAGTTCAACAATCGGTGTTACGACGTACAAACACATAGTGTAAACTAGTTGTTACGGTATTGGAAGATTACACATATTTTTGACAAATAGTATTCGCTCATCGACATGTCTGTCAAAGGGTCATGCAGCACTGAAGACAAACAAAATTCCGTCATTCATTTACACCGTTTTCCTAAGAAAGGTCTTCTCTTCAGCATAAAGTGCCATAAGAAATTATACATTTGAATATTAGATATGAGCCTGTCTCTAACTAAAGTAGCCCTATCAAGACTAAAGCAAATGGCATTTTTTCTTCTGAGCATAATTCAAAAATTGTATTCATAAGAAACAAAATTTATTGGAAAAAAGAAATGTATCAGTATGCTATATCCACTGTTCCTTCCTGTCTGATGCACGAATACTGACTTTGGAAAGCAACTAAAATTATCATATCTCTCACAATGTGAATCTATACAGAAAAGAAAATATATTTGTTTTCAAATTAAGAAAATTTTAAAGTAATTTCATTTGAAACATTAATTAACGCTCTTGTAAACGAGTACCGTCACGATCTTTAGTATAAAGCATAGATTGGTTAAAAATTCTTATTTCTCTTCAGCAATTAAAGGATCTGCTTTATCTTCTTACCGAAATCTTCTTGTATTCCCATCATATGATGCATCCGCAGCTTCCCTTTATATGAAAAGAGATAATAATAGACCGGAGCTGTGTCTTTATACTTCCTAATAGCTTCATCTGTGTTCCAGACAAAGAAGGCATCCGAAAATAACTGAAAAAGAAAAAAAAATGAAAATTTTATTGGCAATAATGGATACTTATATGAATAACCATCAAACTGTCTCTGCTATTTATTTGTCACTTATTGTGTTATGAAATAACTCTGTTAACATGGGACATTCCCTGGAATTGTCTTTGACATGCCGCTGACTGGCATTACTTCCCATGAAAGGGAAATTAATGAAACATTTTCGGATACGGAATGAGTTAAAAGACATTATTAAGTCAATAGGAGAAAAATATGTATAATGTTCTACAGGCACAGGCGCTGCTCAGATCGCACGTAAATGCTATGTAGTTTGTATTTCGACATCTTAGGCATCCTTTTACACAGCATAGAGCTTTGTAATAAAACTAAACTGAAATAAGTGCTGTCTTAATTGGAATAACGTACTTAAAGTACGGAAGCAATACATTTCATGTCCGATGAAATAGCTAAATTTAAGCGACCCAGGTCTCGTTACAGCTGGCTAAACCCAACAGAATGCACCTAGCAGTGGCCAATTTTCTGGCATGTAGTTAGACTCAAATACTGAACAGGGCAGTTACATCATATTGATCATTGCTCAGTCAGTTAGTTCATTGGTGGTTGTGAGGCATTGTTACAAGCCAACTTAATATATTTTCCCTAAGGGGTGACTCTGAAGATAGCAAAAACAAATTCTGCCAGACAATGAAGACAAAGTTTTCTAAATAACACCCTGGGCACTAAGGAAAGAACTGGATAGTTCACAGTGGAAACAGGAAGCTAATACAACAAGAAGACCGAGGCAGGTGCGAACTAGAACGGAAAATCGGGAGTATGTGCACGCAAAGCCATGTGCCCAGGTGAGTATGTTGATGATCTATCTCAAGAGAGTTGTTGTTGCTAAGTGGTCTCAGTGAGATACCTTATAGTTGTTATAGCTGTGCATATCCACGATCAGTAGGTAACCGTATTAATGCTGACTTTGCGAACAAATTCCTGCTCCAATCCAGCTAACAGAGAGTGTAGCTGCGAACTTATGCGGCATAAATACAGTGACAATGTTACGATTTTCGTCTCTGTTGCATTACGACCAGTCAGTATTAATAATTATTAATGTTTAAGTAACTATTACCATCCTTTCGGGATTGAGTACCGCTATGTTGGTTTGATTGCGCAGTGCGCTGGAGACGAAAGGTGCGTTGTCGCCACGTGCAAGGGCTAAAAATGGCGGTCTTCCGGTTTTCCCGGTCTTCCCGGTTTTTCTGTACATTTACACGAAAGTCCTGCGCCTGTCTTACCATCAGCTGCCGCACGCCTGAGCCATTTCTACTTCTTTTACATTAACACAGTTCAGTTACTTAATTAAGGAAAGCCACCTCAAGTCGACAACTGTCCTAAGACACTCCGTGCATTGGAGTATTTACTTCATTTCATGACTCCTATTTGTGTATCTCGTATAATATGGTCTGAGATGACAAAAGTCGTGTGATACCTCCAATATCGTATCGGACTTCATTTTTCCTGGCTTAGTGCATCAACTCCACGTGGCTTGGACTGAACAAGTCGCCGGAAGTCCGCTGCAGAAATACTGAGCCATGCTGCCTCTACACCCTCCCGTAATTGTGAAAGTGTTGGCGGTTCACGGTGTGGTGCACGAGCTGTGACCTAGATTATGTCCCGTAAGTGTTCGATGGGACGCATGTCGGGCGGTATGAGTGGACAAATCATTCATTCAAATTATGCAGAATGTTCTTCAAACCAATCACGAACAATTGCGGCCCACTAACATGACATCGTTGTTTGGAGACATAAAGTTCATGATTAGCTGCTGATGGTCTCCAGGTACCGAAGATAAACATTACCAGTCAATGATTGGTTCAGCTGGACCGTGGACCCAGTTCGTTCTATGTAAACACAGCCCACAGCCACCACCAATTTGCACAGTGCCTTGTTGACAACTTGGGTCCATGTCTTCGTGGCGTCTGCGCCACACTGGAACCCTACTATCAGCCCTTATCACCTGAAATCGGGGCTGGGTTGACCAGGTCACGGTTTCCCAGTTGTCTAGGGTCCATCTCATATGATCATGAGTCCAGGAGAGGTACTTCCGGCAATGTCGTGCTGTTAAGAAAGGTACACCCATCGGTCGTCTGCTACCATAGACCGTTAACACCAAATTTCGATGCCTTATCCTAAGGGATACGTTCATCGTACGTCTCACATTGGTTTCTGTAGTTATATCACGCAGTGTTGCTTGTCTGTTAACACTGCAGCTCTACACAAACGCCACTGTTGTCGGTTGTTACCCGAAGGCTGACGGCCAATACACTGTTTGCGGTGAGAGGCAAAGCCTAGAATTTAGTATTCTTGGCACACTGTTGACACTGTGCATCTCGGAATATTGAATTCCCTAACGATATCTACATCTACATCCATACTCCGGAAGCCACCTGACAGTGTGTGGCGGAGGGTACCTTGAGTACCTCTATCGGTTCTCCCTTCTATTCCAGTCTCGTGTTGTTCGTGGAAAGAAGGATTGTCGGTATGCCTCTGTATGGGCTCTAATGTCTATGATTTTATCCTCATGGTCTCTTCGCGAGATATACGTAGAAGGGAGCAATATACTGCTTGACTCCTCGGTGAAAGTACGTTCTCGAAACTTCAACAAAAGCCCGTAAAGAGCTACTGAGCGTCTCTCCTGCAGAGTCTTCCACTGGAGTTTATCTATCATCTCCGTAACGCTTTCGCGATTACTAAATCATCCTGTAACGAAGCGCGCTGCTCTCCGTTGGATCTTCTCTATCTCTTCTATCAATCCTACCTGGTACGGATCCCACACTGCTGAGCAATATTCAAGCAGTGGGTGAACAAGCGTACTGTAACCTACTTCCTTTGTTTTCGGATTGCATTTCCATAGGATTCTTCCAACGAATCTCAGTCTGGCATCTGCTTTACCGACGATCAACTTTATATGATCATTCCTTTTTAAATCACTCCTAATGCGTACTCCCAGATAATTTATGGAATTAACTGCTTCCAGTTGCTGACCTGCTGTATTGTAGCTAAATGATAAGGGATCTTTCTTTCTATGTATTCGCAGCACATTACACTTGTCTACATTCAGATTCAATTGCCATTCCCTGCACCATGCGTCAATTCGCTGCAGATCCTCCTGCATTTCAGTACAATTTTCCATTGTTACAACCTCTCGATATACCACAGCATCATCCGCAAAAAGTCTCAGTGAACTTCCGATGTCATCCACAAGGTCATTTATGTATACTGTGAATAGCAACGGTCCTACGACACTCCCCTGCGGCACACCTGAAATCAGTCTTACTTCGGAAGACTTCTCTCCATTGAGAATGAAATGCTGCGTTCTGGTGTCTAGGAACTCTTCAATCCAATCACACAATTGGTCTGATAGTCCATATGCTCTTACTTTGTTCATTAAACGACTGTGGGGAACTGTATCGAACGCCTTGCGGAAGTCAAAAAACACGGTATCTACCTGGGAAACCGTGTCTATGTACCTCTGAGTCTCGTGGACGAACAGCGCGAGCTGGGTTTCACATGATCGTCTTTTTCGAAACCCATGCTGATTCCTAAAGAGTAGATTTCTCGACTCCAGAAAAGTCATTACACTCGAACACAATACGTGTTCCAAAATTCTACAACTGATAGACGCTAGAGACATAGGTCTATAGTTCTGCACATCTGTTCGACGTCCCTTCTTGAAAACGGGGATGACCTGTGCCTTTTTCCAATCCTTTGGAACGCTACACTCTTCTAGAGACCTACGGTACACCGCTGCAAGAAGGGGGGCAAGTTCCTTCGCGTACTCTGTGTAAAATCGAACTGGTATCCCATCAGGTCCAGCGGCCTTTCCTCTTTTGAGCGATTTTAATTGTTTCTCTATCCCCCTGTCGTCTATTTCTATATCTACCATTTTGTCATCTGTGCGACAATCTAGAGAAGGAACTACAGTGCAGTTTTCCTCTGTGAAACAGCTTTGGAAAAAGACATTTAGTATTTCGGCCTTTAGTCTGTCATCCTCTGTTTCAGTACCAGTTTGGTCACAGAGTGTCTGGACATTTTGTTTTGATCCATCTACCGCTTTGACATAAGACCAAAATTTCTTCCGATTTTCTGCTAAGTCAGTACATAGAACTTCACTTTCGAATTCATTGAACGCCTCTCGCATAGCCCTCCTCACACTACATTTCGCTTCACGTAATTTTTGTTTGTCTGCAAGGCTTTGGCTATGTTTATGTTTGATGTGAAGTTCCCTTTGCTTCCGCAGCAGTTTTCTAACTCGGTTGTCGTACCACGGTGGCTCTTTTCCATCTCTCACAATCTTGCTTGGCACATACTCATCTAACACATATTGTACGATGGTTTTGAACTTTGTCCACTGATCCTCGACACTATCTGTACTTGAGACAAAACTCTGAAATCTGCTTTTTGTCACTTTTGCTAAACAGAAAAATCTTCCTACCTTTTTTAATATTTCTATTTACGGCTGAAATCATCGATGCAGTAACCGCTTTATGATCGCTGATTCCCTGTTCTGCGTTAACTGTTTCAAGTAGTTCGGGTCTGTTTGTCACCAGAACGTCCAATATGTTATCGCCACGAGTCGGTTCTCTGTTTAACAGCTCAAGGTAGTTTTCAGGTAAAGCACTTAAAAAAATTTCACTGGATTCTTTGTCCCTGCCACCCGTTATAAACGTTTGAGTCTCCCAGTCTATAACCGGCAAATTAAAATCTCAACCCAGAACTATAACATGGTGGGGATATCTACATGAAATATTTTCCAAATTATCCTTCAGGTGCTCAGCCACAACAGCTGCTTAGCCAGTGGGCCTATAGAGACATCCAATTACCATGTCTGAGCCTGCTTTAACCGTGACCTTCACCCAAATTATTTCACATTTCGGAATGTCCCATGCATCTAGCTTCAACTACCATTCTGCATTCAAATTATGTTACTCGCCTTTCCACATGAATAACCTGAGTACAGATGACATCTCTGCTAACGCACTGACCTTTTATATCTTGTGTATGTGATACTGCCACTGTCTGTATATGTGCATACTGCTGTCCCATGTCTTGTGTCACTTCATTTTAATATAAACTGATCCTCTTAAAAGTGTTTACAAGTACACAAAGCAACACTTGGAGGATTAAGATATATAGGACTAAGTGATCTAACATCATGATGAATTACACAGTATATTTCATAAATGAGCCGTATGAGAAACATTTAAAGGTATGCAACATGTGGTAACAACACATACCACGACTTTATTTATAAAGGTGCCCCCGTTTCTTATAGTTATGCTGTGGATAAATCTTGCGGCCTATAACAGGGACTTCTCATAACCGTGAGGTTCCTATTGAGCAGTTACAACGTTTACCATTAACTGTTACCTGCAGCTGCACTCGCATATCAATAGCTTTGATATGATGAGGAATGATGGCTAAGAAAGCTACCGTAAGTACAATAACACCAGCAGCCTTCATGTGTCTGGCAGATGTGGTAAGCACAGTTCGTGATGTGCGGCATGCTCCGCTTCCCCCCCCCCCCCCCCCCCCAAGCTGTCTCGAAGCATAATGCGCACGAGCAGTGCATACAGAGGGGCATAGGGAGAAGTACAACAAATAGGGTGCAAGTATGGATTAAACCCACTTAGGATTGCATAAGCATTGTATCCATCACTTTGGACTGTATCACGTAGCATAAATCAACCAATAAAAGCATTTTCACAAATATGATAAAGATCAAAAGTCAAAGAGAAAAAAGCTTTTTCAACGAGTAAATATTCGTTCCCTAATTCGCGTAATACTTTAAATCAGCAAGTACCTTGTTCTACACACTGTAGCCTATGTTCTGTCTCAGCGTTGAAGCTACCTACATACAAAATTGTATCAAAATCGGTTCAGCGTGTTAATAGTGAAAATGTAAGACAGGATCACTTCCACATTTATAATATTAGCATGGATAATACTTTGAATTACAGTATCTTTTTTCCCTTGTCTGATTTTGATGAAGTGAAGCCTAACGGTGCGCAAGCTACACTAAAGTTACAAAATTGCGTCTGAAAACCCTATGAAGCGAATTAGCGCTTTCACTTAGAAAAACAGAGGTACTACGGTTTCAGATTTTCTTCGGTATCCGGTTTTGATGACATAAAGCCTACACGGTGCCCTTAAATACGCTGAAGTTACGTGTGATAACTTCCTAAAAAGTCATTTAGTAGTTTTGATGAACCTTGTGCAAACATATTGAAAGGAATTCACGACCGATTTACAGATATATTATTAGAATATACTATCTATGTGCCACTGAGTGCCATATCGTCTAAATTTCCATAAATATCAAGCCCAATTTTAGTCCTAGTTTGCATCACAAAGCACAAAAGCGCAACCCACATCTAAATACTGAACTCCAAGTCAACCTGTGAGGGATTACACTTTATTGTCTCTTCTAGGTTATGTGAAGTTAGAGATGTGAAGTTAGAGATCACAGGAGGAGGAAGGACCTACTGGTATGCACAATGTGATGAAGTTTACCAAACTATTTAGCTGCCATGAAAACATTTATTCACAACGATTGAGCGTGTTCCTGAACTGCATTTAGACATGGGAAATATACAGGTTGAGCCACCAAGAATAACTCCCAAAGTGTGACAGGAGTTGAAAAGATGGTGGGACAAAAGTTTGGGGTCGCTTCAGAGATATGAAGGTCCACCTTGTTTCTTTTTTTTTTCTTTTTCTAAATAGAATGCTATAGTTTGATACTTGTTTTCTGATAGCCGCTATCGAGACGAATCCAATGATGTGTAACAGTAAGGTGTTTGAAGGTCAACGAAGGTCACAAAGGTTGCATGAAATTTCATTTACAGAAGGTGCTCGAAGTGATGACCACTGGTATCAATGCAGTGCTGCAATAACGGATTGAGTGTTATTCCTTATCACATCAGCACTTATCGAAGCAGATGCTCTGACAGTTCTCTCTAACATATCTTCAGGTGTAGTTGGAACGTCTTTATAAGCAATGTCTTTTACGAATCCCCACAAGAAAAAATCCAGAGGCGTCAAGTCTGGCGAACGAGCCGGCCACGACACATCTCCTTCGCGTCCAAACCTACGGTTTGGGAATTGTCTCTGAAATTCATTTCTAGACATCACCGAAAAAATGTGCCAGACACCCATCGTGTTGATACCACATTCTGTTCATTGTTCATAAAGGTGTTTCTTCCAATAACAGACCCAATGTTTCTTGCAGGAATGTGGTGTACTTCCTACCATTAAGATTTCCTTCGATGAAATCGGGGCCTATAATTCTGTCCTCCAGAATCCCGCACCATGCGGGTTTATGGTATGCAATTTGCCGCAGCCAACATGGATTTTCAGTCACCCAACAATGCATGTTATGCAAATTAACATTTCTATGTTAGTGACTGCAGCCTCGTCAGTAACCAAAATCAAATTAATGAATGGGCCATCCTTCTGAAACTAAAATTGAGCCCATCGGTAGAATTCAATGCGACGCATACAATCCGTACTAGATAATTCTTGGTGTAGACTGATATGGTAAGGAAGGCATTTAAGGCGATGCAGATTACGAACAACACTACTCTGCCCCATGCCAGTGTGCACTCGGTGTGCTTGCCGGGGGGTCTCGTCCGTAATGTGGAGGAGGCCCTTCCGGCAGCTATTGAACGCACTGGGTGTGACCGGCTGCAGATAGTAGCACATGTCGGAACGAATGACGCCTGCCGCTTGGGTTCTGAGGCCATCCTTGGTTCCTTCCGGCGGCTGGCTGATTTGGTGAAGACAACCAGCATCGCACGCGGAGTGCAAGCTGAGCTTAATATCTGCAGCATAGTGCCCAGAGTCGATCGCGGTCCTCTGGTTTGGAGCCGTGTGGAGGGTCTAAACCAGAGGCTCAGACGACTCTGCGACTATAATGGTTGCAAATTCATCGACCTCCGTTATTGGGTGGAGAACTGTAGGGCCCCCCTAGACAGGTCAGGTGTGCACTACACACCGGAAGCAGCTACTAGGGTAGCAGAGTACGTGTGGCGTGCACACGGGGGTTTTTTAGGTTAGAGGGACCCCCCTTGGGCGAAACGATAAAATACCTGACGGCTTACCAGAGAGAACATCAGCATCGTTGATAAAGAACGTCCGTCCTCAGAGACCAAAAACAGGAAAAGTTAACGTAATATTGGTAAACTGCAGGAGTATCCAGGGCAAGGTTCCTGAATTAGTATCGCTTATTGAAGGAAATAGTGCGCATATAGTATTAGGAACGGAAAGTTGGTTAAAACCGGAAGTGAACAGTAACGAAATCCTAGACACAGAATGGAATATATACCGCAAGGATAGGATAAACGCCAATGGTGGAGGAGTATTTATAGCAGTAAAGAATTCAATAATATCCAGTGAAGTTATTAGCGAATGCGAATGTGAAATAATCTGGGTTAAGTTAAGTATCAAAGGTGGGTCAGATATGATAGTCGGATGCTTCTATAGACCACCTGCATCAGCAACCGTAGTAGTTGAGCGCCTCAGAGAGAACCTGCAGAACGTCGTGAAGAAGTTTCGTGATCATACTATTGTAATAGGGGGAGACTTCAATCTACCAGGTATAGAATGGGATAGTCACACAATCAGAACTGGAGCCAGGGACAGAGACTCTTGTGACATTATCCTGACTGCCTTGTCCGAGAATTACTTCGAGCAGATAGTTAGAGAACCAACTCGTGAAGCTAACGTTTTAGACCTCATAGCAACAAATAGACCGGAACTTTTCGACTCCGTGAATGTAGAAGAGGGTATCAGTGATCATAAGTCAGTGGTTGCATCAATGACTACAAGTGTAATAAGAAATGCCAAGAAAGGAAGGAAAATATATTTGCTTAACAAGAGTGATAGGGCACAAATCGCAGAATATCTGAGTGACCACCATCAAACGTTCATTTCTGAGGAAGAGGATGCGGAACAAAAATGGAAAAAATTCAGAAACATCGTCCAGTACGCCTTAGATAAGTTCGTACCGACTAAGGTCCAAAGCGAGGGGAAAGATCCACCGTGGTATAACAATCATGTACGAAAGGTACTACGGAAACAAAGAAAGCTTCATCATAGGTTTAAGAGTAGTCGAATCATAGCTGATAAGGAAAAGCTGAACGAAGCGAAAAAGAGCGTAAAGAGAGCAATGAGAGAAGCATTCAACGAATTCGAACATAAAACATTGGCAAACAATCTAAACAAGAACCCTAAAAAGTTTTGGTCATATGTAAAATCGGTAAGCGGATCTAAATCCCCTATTCAGTCACTCGTTGACCACGATGGCACCGAAACAGAGGACGACCGAAGAAAGGCAGAAATACTGAATTCAGTGTTCCGAAACTGTTTCACTGCGGAAAATCGTAACACGGTCCCTGACTTCAGCCGTCGCACGGACGCCAAAATGGAAAATATTGAAATAAACGATATCGCAATTGAAAAACAACTGCTATCACCTAGTAGCGGAAAAGCATCCGGACCAGACGAGATACCCGTAAGATTCTACAGTGATTATGCTAAAGAACTTGCCCCCTTTCTATCAGCAATTTATCGTAGATCTCTGGAAGAACGTAAAGTACCTAGCGACTGGAAGAAAGCGCAGGTCGTTCCCATTTTCAAGAAGGGTCATAAATCAGATGCGAATAATTATAGGCCTATTTCGCTTACGTCAATCTGTTGTAGAATAATGGAACATGTTTTATGTTCTCGTATTATGACGTTCTTAGATAATACAAATCTCCTTCATCATAACCAACATGGATTCCGCAAACAGAGATCATGTGAAACTCAGCTCGCCCTATTTGTCCAAGAAATTCACAGTGCCGTAGATACTGGCGAGCAGATTGATGCCGTATTCCTGGACTTCAGGAAGGCATTTGATACGGTTCCGCACTTACGTTTAGTGAAAAAAATACGAGCTTACGGAATATCGGACCAGGTTTGTGATTGGATTCAGGATTTCCTAGAAGAAAGAACACAACATGTCATTCTTAACGGTTCAAAATCTGCAGATGTAGAGGTAATTTCGGGAGTACCGCAAGGAAGCGTGATAGGACCTTTATTGTTTACAATATACATAAATGACTTAGTTGACAACATCGGTAGCTCCGTGAGGCTATTTGCAGATGACACGGTTGTCTACAAGAAAGTAGCAACATCAGAAGACTCGTACGTACTCCAGGAAGACCTGCAGAGGATTAATGAATGGTGCGACAGCTGGCAGCTTTCCCTAAACGTAGATAAATGTAATATAATGCGCATACATAGGGGCAGAAATCCATTCCAGTACGATTATGCCATAGGTGGTAAATCATTGGAAGCGGTAACGACCGTAAAATACTTAGGAGTTACTATCCGGAGCGATCTGAAGTGGAATGATCACATAAAACAAATAGTGGGAAAAGCAGGCGCCAGGTTGAGATTCATAGGAAGAATTCTAAGAAAATGTGACTCATCGACGAAAGAAGTAGCTTACAAAACGCTTGTTCGTCCGATTCTTGAGTATTGCTCATCAGTATGGGACCCTTACCAGGTTGGATTAATAGAAGAGATAGACATGATCCAGCGAAAAGCAGCGCGATTCGTCATGGGCACATTTAGTCAGCGCGAGAGCGTTACGGAGATGCTGAACAAGCTCCAGTGGCGGGCACTTCAAGAAAGGCGTTACGCAATACGGAGAGGTTTATTATCGAAATTACGAGAGAGCACATTCCGGGAAGAGATGGGCAACATATTACTACCGCCCACATATATCTCGCGTAATGATCACAACGAAAAGATCCGAGAAATTAGAGCAAATACGGAGACTTACAAGCAGTCGTTCTTCCCACGCACAATTCGTGAATGGAACAGGGAAGGGGGGATCAGATAGTGGTACAATAAGTACCCTCCGCCACACACCGTAAGGTGGCTCGCGGAGTATAGATGTAGATGTAGATGTAGATGCCAGATTCCCTTGCGATTCCCTAACAGAAGGCTCTCGAACCACAGCGGCAAGAGTACAAATTTGCGTTCCCTAGTTAGTAACTTTCCTTTGCTGGATATGTTTCCGATGCGTTAAAGATCCAGTTGTTCTCAATTTATCGTACACATATTTACATGTACGACGTTTATGGTGAGTACGTTGAGGATGTCTTTCGACGTATGAGTCTCCAGCTCTCACTGAACTTCGTTTGCATTCTCCATAAATGAGAAGCATATCGATTTGTTCTCCAAAGGATAATTAATACCACTCAATCCATGATAAGAAGATTGCTGCACTGCATTGATACCAATGGTCATCACTTCGAACACCTTCTGTAAATGGACGTTCATGCCACCTTTGTGACCTTCGTTGACCTTCAAAGACCTTACTGCTACACATCATTGTATTAGTCTAGATACCGGCTGTTAGAAAATAAGTACCAAACTGTAGCATCCCACTTAAAAAAACATTCATATCTCTGACGCGACACAACCTAACAACAAAAAACCAATGGCCCCCGTTGTCCTAAGCAACATTTGTTCCACAAACTTTTCAGCTACTATCATACTTTCGGAGTTATTCTAGGTGGCATAGTTAGTGACTCACCCTGTATAAGAAACCTAACACTATGGTTCGTTATAAACTGTAATAACTGAACGAAAATTATTACTCAATAAGGATTGTGTTGACTAAAGAAAATGGTTCAAATGGCTCTGAGCACTATGGGACTTAACATCTTAGGTCATCAGTCGCCTAGAACTTAGAACTACTTAAACCTAACTAACCTAAAGACATCACACACATCCATGCCCGAGGCAGGATACGAACCTGCGACCGTAGCAGTCCCGCGGTTCCGGACTGTAGCGCCTAGAACCGCACGGCCACCGCGGCCGGCTGTTAACTAAAGAACGCAACTTGGACGAGCAGTTGTTCACATCCAAAAACATTCAGAATCACAAAACAACTAAAAGTGAAATTCAGCATTCTCTATTTGCGACTGAATCGTTAAGTCGAATAACAGCTAACTTCGGAGACGATTCGTGAATCGGCACCGATTAAAGAACAAATTCGGTTCTGTCTGAACCTACGTGGTAACCGTAATGTCACTCGCGAGAATTTCGCACCACTTCTAACGATAGAGGTTAATCATTATATAAATCATAACTCAAAACTGAACTAACTCCCAGCCAATATTGTCGTTCAGGTACGCACAGAAGCAGCAGGTCATAATTACGAACTCTCAGATGCGACTTATCTGTGTCCAAGTAATTTGTGACTGAACTCTAAACTGTCTCTCCTCTGTGTACAGAGAGCGCACTGACCAACATCAAGGTGAGTTTTCCAGAAATAGAAGGTGTCTCCTCCAGTCAGAAGGCAGGAGAGACAATGCCTGGTTCATTCGCCTCAAAATGTTCCACTGGTTTTAATGTCCAAAAATTTGAAAAAAGTCGTACGGTCTGAAAGAGCCACTTGCGAGAGTTTCCGATACGAAAACTCGCGAAGGTAACGTTCCCACGCCCGCTAGACCGGCGACTCGAACCAGCTTTGAAAATTGAACTGCCATTCCCAAGTTTGTTAAGTAAATATATACCAAGACTGAATACTGTATATATGTATATATACTCTGTTTTCCTTATGCTATTGCCTACTGTACCAGTGGATGTTTTCTTCTATTGTTAGGCTACAGTATACGTTGTGTTTGGATTGCAATATTTTTAAATCAGTTTGTATTTTAGCTGGGTAGTGGTTGTGGGCTATTAATGGTCAGTAAAAGCGCTAAGGGAGCTGTTACTTTTTACTGTTCCGAACATGTTGTTTTTAAAGTTTCTGCTTGTTTTTTCTATGTTTTGTGACTGGCAAGTGTTGCATGTGAGTCCATATATGTCTGATCACTTGAACTTATCTCTGGGTGTTTTCTGTGTTCTGAGATTTTTCTGTGCTGTGTTGTCTGTCCTGTATCATATATCAAGTATCTGCTGCTTGAATATTTTGCCTATTCTGTGTAAAATTGTGTTATTGTAGATGAACATGTATGTATGTTGTTGCTCTGTTGCGTGTTGCACCTGGGCATTGTGTGTGTGTGTGTTGTATTCCTGCGTGTTGTGTAGTGTCTTCTGTGTATAAGTCAAGTTCATTCCTTTCCCATTTACTTATTTGTTGGTTCGGCCTGTCTATGAATTCGGTATCATAGCCATTTTCCACTGCCATATTGTTTAATTTGTTTAGCTCCTGTGTGTAGTTCTGTTTATCTTATGGTTTTCCTGTTTAAACTATGAAGCATGAATCTGAAGCTTGCTTGTTTGTGTGCCAATGGGTGGTTTGACAGTTTGTGAATGGTGCTCCTTATGGATGTCGGTTTCCCGAATATTATCATGAGCAGCATTTATTTTTAGTAAATTTTAATAATACAGTGCATCATCTGTTCCTGTCTCTAAAGTGAAGTGAATTTTTTAGCTTTGGATTTTTCTGTGGCATTCTTTTCATCCGTACTTTTGACAATGTATTTTAATGTTTTTCAGTGTTTGTTGAATGTTTTTCTGGTACCTTGCTGTTGAGTCACTGGTGAACTGCATATCAGGCGGACCTCATATCCTATAATTTTAATGGCAAACACGGCCAGTGCAAGCGCAGTAAGTCCAAATGATAAATAATTCTTAGAATAGCCGTCACGGTAACTGAAGGCCATTCTCCTGATTCAAAAAATTTTGTCCTTAGAGGTGTGAGCGAATGAGAGCAATGCTATATACGCGCCGAGTATGCAGGATCCTTAACTGTGCCCTTAAGTCTTTAATCCATGTACCTGGATATTAAAACTGTTGCAAAGCGGTGTGTAGTGTCAATATGTCGGTGCGTGAGAGTCTCAGCAAACTGAAAGCACAAATTCGATGAGTTCGTCCTCACACGGATCACTCTCTCAGCGTGGCAATGCCAGAGAATACATGACGCTGCGAATGTGCAATAATCCGAGGAACCGCGCAGCTGCTACGGTCGCAGGTTCGAATCCTGCCTCGGGTATGGATGTGTGTGATGTCCCTAGGTTAGTTAGGCTTAAGTAGTTCTAGGTCTAGGGGACTGATGACCTCAGATGTTAAGTCCCATAGTGCTTAGAGCCATTTCAAACCATTTGAACAATCCGACCCCTTGGGTTCACTGTCTTAGATGATGCTCCATACAGTCTCGACTTGGCTCCATCCGATTTTAATCTGTTTCCAGAACACCTTCGAGCATTTCAGTTTGATAATGATGAAGCGGTGGAACCTGAGGTGAGTTTGTGGCTCCATCAACAAACATTCTACAGTGACTCTATCAAGAAACTGATTTCTCCTTGGAAGAAATGTTATTGTAATGTATGACAGAACAGGGTTCGAACACGCGTCTCCTGCTTACTTGACAGATTCTATGTTCGAATATTTATTGTTTGCAAAGATCACGGAATAAAGTAAATAAAACGACCCTAGCTACTTATGTGTCCGAAAACTACACTAGAAACTAAGCGGACTTGTCATGAATGATCGAAAAATTCGTAAACTTCTACAACGAAGATAAATAGCACTACTAAAAACAGCTAAGTAATGAGCTACTGTGCGCTTCCACTAAAAAGTAAGTCAGAATATCTCTAAACAGTCTAGGTAAAAACCAGAAGCTTTATTACACTTCGCTGGTTCATTTGAAGGTATCTGGCACGTCGCTACATGAAATATCGTGCGTGGCGGAAGACGACAACCGGCTGCACTCCCGAAACATCACCGAATAACTTTTATATGTGTTGCATAAAATTGTAAAAGTGTGAGCTATGTCCGTAATGGTACGTATTCCTCAGTCAAATGTGTAGCATAAGTTTAATGTAATTGTAGATATACTGATAAAAAAGTATAATTTTTAAAGCGATTTTATATCGTTTTTTGCATGGTGTCAGCTTTATCAGGAGCTAAGTTGGTCTATTCGTTAGACTATATATGCTAAAAGTGGAGAACTAATTACGTAGAAGTTGATACTGAGGTTTCTGGGTGACCATGGGTGGTGGAAATTAAATATTTATCAGCACTTACTTAAATAGGAAGTGTCAGCTAAATATGCAACGCCATTGAGGTGGGCTAGCTGTGTGAATCCAAGATAATGTTTATTTTCCAAAAGTCTTTGGCATCATTACAAAGACCATCACAAAGAGACAAATTCCTAATATAAGGTAAATATACTTCCGGGAAAAAATTGGTGCATCAGAAAAGACGTGGTCGATTTTGATCCGATGACGGCATATTTAACCTGGACGATGTACTGATAATGGTTTCAACGTCGTCCGCTAACAGGTAAAGCAACGGCATAGCTACCAGAGTGACATCAATGTCTACCCCTTAATAGGGAATGTTCACAGTCAGAAGCCTCGGAGTGGTGCAAACGTGTGAAGCAAGTAGGTAACCTTGCCACGGAGACGCACTCGTGCTTCGTACAGTCAACTGAGCAAGTTTGAAAGGGGTCAAACTGCGGCCTTTCGAATGTCGATATTGTTAATTTAGAGAATCGCCACGCAAGTCGCACTTGGTGCGTCATTCCTGCAAAGATACTGGCATCAGTGGCCGCGTAAACGTTCTCACACCCGTAGACGAAGTTCTGGACGTCCACGCTACACAGGCGGTCGCCAAGATCGTCGTATTGTAAGGGCAGGAGTGGAAGATGGTACAGCTACCACAGCACGTGTAAGAGGGCTTGTGAGCCTAAACGTGTCAACACGAAATATTGCGAACAGACTATTAGCATTGGGATTACGGGCACGCACACCTCTATCCCGCCTTCCACTCACGCCACAGCATCGACGTGCACGGATCTAATGTTGTCGTCAGAGGATCACTTGGAATGGTGCGCCCTGGTCTTCAGCGATGAAAGCAGAGTCTGGCTGCACGCAGGTGATGGATGCCTGTGCGTGCGGCGCAGACCTGGTGAACGCTGTCTCGTAGAGTGCAGTCATCCAAGACACACTTGCCCCATCCCAGGTCTTATTGTCTGGGGTGCGATAACCTATAACTCTCGCTCGTCTTTGTTGATTCTGGACGAGACGTTAACCAGCGCTCTGTACGTGAAGAATGTTGTAAGACCCGTTCTTTTGCCGTTCTTGCAGCAGGGGAGTGATGTGCTGATGTGTTGTTCCAACAGGCTAACCTCGCTCACATACTGCCCATGAAACTCAGTGGGCTCTATAATACGTGAAGCAACTTCCCTCGCAGCACGATCTCCGGCGTTGTCTCCAATCGAGGGCTCTTACAGGTCTACGTGAACAAGTTGAGCAGGCGTGGAATAACATATCCCAGGACAGAATTCGGCATCTGTACGGCCGACTGGATGCCAGAGTCAGCGTCTGCATTGCCACGCACGGAGGCTGAACCACGTACTAATATGTATGTTCCATCCATCTGTAAATGCAATCATTTCAAATACACTATATGCACTATTGCAACAATAAATACTCAGTGAACCGGAAACCTCTTAAATCGTGTAGTAAATTATTTCACGACAGTGTACTTTTGATAGTTATAATCGAATGAAGTTAATAGCTCCCACGATCGCAAGATCACTTTCTCTAGTGCTCTTGTCTTTTTAGCAATAAGACAACCGTAAATATTGTCGCACAGCAGTGCATTTCGTTATCAGGCGGTGGGGGCGCTGTGCAGTTTGGTGGACACGGCTGCACCGTGAAACCGTCACTTTGCAGGTCTCCACAAGCGTTCCGCGCTCATACTCTGTGCACTGTATGAGCCTCGCACGGGAGCGTCAGTCTCGTGACCTGCTCTCACGAGCACACTCACATCTCTGGCAGACGCGGCTGCAAAAGGGTACGCGCTGCGTTAGACCAACTGGCGTGCGTTTTCTCTCTGCCGGCCGAAGTGGCCGTGCGGTTAAAGGCGCTGCAGTCTGGAACCGCAAGACCGCTACGGTCGCAGGTTCGAATCCTGCCTCGGGCATGGATGTTTGTGATGTCCTTAGGTTAGTTAGGTTTAACTAGTTCTAAGTTCTAGGGGACTAATGACCTCAGCAGTTGAGTCCCATAGTGCTCAGAGCCATTTGAACCATTTTTTTTTTCTCTCTGGCCAATCAGAATATATCATGCTACATTACTGAATATTCACTTGTTACGCGTGGCACCGATTCTTTCACGTGACTCGAAGATATTTCAGCATCTCTGAGCCACCATGAGCGGGCTTTCTTTATTCAAACCTGTGAAATGTGAATATATTTTAAGTGACAATTAACCTAAGAAAATGATGCCTAAAGACAGTTTTTTTTGTTACGGTTCCTTATCTCAATCAGTAAAGATGGGGATCTTATAACGTCGCTTTGTTGTTCGTCTGTCTGTTAAGAACCCCTTTCTCAGAAACGGGTAGACGCATCAACTTTAAATTTATATCACACATTAAGATCTACAGCGCCTTGATGGAGCACAAAATTTAAGCTTCTAAGTCAGTGCAGTCAAAAGATAACGCCATTAATGTCACATACTTTGATACTCGCAAACGCAGTCATCAAGACCTATAGGGTACTTCCCGTTCACCTACAATCACGAAATTTGGCTATAAGCAAAGTTTTACAGCGCAAGTAAATTCGTAATTGTATCGCACTACAAAAAAAAAAAAAAAAAAATGTCGTTTGTTATCTCACTCTCTGTCCGTATATTAAGACCCCTTATTCTCACAAACCGGCTGGAGTATTACGTTGAAATTTATGTCACATACTGAGATCTACGGTTTCTTGGCCGTGTAAAACACCCAAGGTTCTGAGTTAATTCAGTCAACAGACACGGTCATTTATGTCGCGTATTTTGATACTCGCTCACTCATTAAAACATATAACGTGCATTACGTTACAGTTAAAGCAACACAAAAAATCCGAAATTTCTTAATCTGCAATTACATGTCACGAAAAATATGTCTTTTTTATGTGTTATCTGTCAGTCAGTCTGTGAAGACCCCTTTTTCTCAAGAACGGGTAGACGTATCATATTGAAATATATGCCACGTACTAAGACGCACGGTTCGTTGGCGGTGCAAGAAATGTAAAGTTCTAAGTCAGTCTAGTCAAAAGATACGGAAATTTATGTCCCGTATTTTGATACTCGCTAACTCACTCATGAAAACGTACCAGTGGCACTAGAACCATGAAATTTGGCTAGAAGCAACAGTACACACTTCAAGGAAGGGAAAAAACTCAAAAATTGAGAATTGTAATTACATCAAACAAAAAAATATTTTTTTTTATCATTTCTTATCCGAATGTCTGTCTGTCTGTGCAATCACCCTTTTCTGTTACAATTGAAAACGCGAAATTGAGCAGAAAAATTAAAGCATTCACGGAAGTCTTGGAATTCCTGGGATCTATATCTCGCCAGTATCGATATCAATAACAGACAAAAATTATTGAGGTTCTCGATTCCCGGGAGCTATCTACATATGTAATTACGTTTCAGCGGAATGTTCAGAACGCGAGTACTACTCCCACTGGGCCAATATTTTGGTTATTACCTTAATTTTACATCATACAACTATGCAGGACCGTTAGTTCATTATCCTGTCCTGCTAGCTTGTCATCTACGACCTAACGAAATTTTGAATTTGGTTAGCGAGTTAAAACATGACTTTGCGTTTAAACGCAAAAATTGTTCCATCAAGATACTCGCTATTACTTACGTTTTACTTTGGAAGATCCATTTTCTTTCGCGTTAACATAAGTTATGGAGAACCACCCATAAATACTATAAATATTTCGCAGACATTTTTTATAACGTAAACTTTTCCCTTCTCAAAAAACATAGTGTAAACGTTATTATTAAGGCACTGATGGCCAATGGTTCCGTCAGTGCAGATCCACATAAACCTGAACTCTTACGGGAATCGGGAGATGTCGGGAGTGATGATGCTAATGATCGGAGGCACTACATCAGTAGTCTGTGGCATACCTTAAGAATTTGGGGCTGACAGGAGGTGTACTAGGATGGTCTATGCGGTTGTGGTGACCACTGTGTCCGTATGACGCAGTGGTCAGTGCATTTACCTAGTAAGCAGCAGATGTGGGCTCGAATCTCATGCCAGCTTTGGTTTTCAGCTTGCCCCATTGATATCAATCAGTGACGATTCGTAGCTAATGTCTTTTGTTCCTTTGCACCTTGAATAAAGATTCAGTAGAGCTCCAGCCTCAGAACAGGGCGGAGCCAGCAGCAGCAGCTTACCGTTCGTACACAGTTTGATACATCGTATGGTTTAATGGTATTCTAACTTGCTTCTGAGTAGATGAGAACAGCAGCTGTTTATTTAGATGTTTTAACACTGCTACTTAATTTTGTTGTAAGAGTTTGATTATATTGTTTCTGCTGGGTGCATTCAGTTTTCTGGGTTAGAGTTACATGTGGTTTAGACAATAATTGGTTAATGACAGATACGGACTGCGCCTGTTATGTACAGATGCAAGGAAAATTCGTCACTGTGTGTAAACAACTGGTAGCTGTGTTAGTCACGGACGACAGACTGCGGCGCTGGCTTTGGAGTGTCTGAGACGAACGCTCTGGGATCTCTCCACTTATAGCGTCGCCCGGTACACTGACGCCACGATTCGCACGTTGCGGCCTGTTGACACTTACCTGTGATATGCTAACAGGGCCGGGGTCGTAAATCTCTCGGCAGAAGGTGAAAGTGAATGAAAGCGTCCCATGGTTACGCCGTAACAGCAGGCTTGACGTATTGCCTGTGCATGGTACGCCTCGCGTGCTGGGACTGTGGCAGAGCACAGAGTGAGAGATCGCTTGTCACCGGGAACTCCAGCGTTAGAGTCCCTGAGGAAAATAGCGAGAAAATCCTGTGTCCATTCTGTTTGCGGTACAGGTGGTGCAGTCCGATCCGTGGAGGAAATTCTACCGGCAGCAAATAAACGTGCTGGGTGCACTCGGCTGCAAATCGTGGCTGATGTTGGTGCGTATGATGCCTGTCGCCTTGGTTCAGAGTACTCCATCTGTTCCTGCTGGTAGCTGCCTGATTTGGTGAAGCCTCGCCCGCAAGGTGGAAGCATCTTTACCAAGACCGATCGTGGTTCTGCGGTTTGCAGCAAAATGGAATGTAGAAACCAGAGGCTCACACGATTCTGTGACGGTATCAGATGCAAATTTCTCGACTTCCGCTATTGGGCAGAGAACTGTCGTATTTCCCTTAATAGGTCAGGCCTGCACTACACGCAGGAAGCAGCTACGCTGAGGTGACAAAAGCCACTAAACATCGATATGCACATATACAGATGGCGGTAGAATCGCGAACACAAGGTATAAAAGGGCAGTGCGATAGCGGAGATGAGACGACAATTAACATACTTTGAATGCGGAATGGTAGTTGGAGCTAGATGCATGGGACATTCGATTCCAGAAATCGTTAGGGAATTCAATATTCCGAAATCCACTGTGTCAAGTGTGCCCAGAATACCAGATTTCAGGCATTTCCTCTTACCACGGACAACGCAGTAGCCGACGGCCTTCATTTAACGACCGAGAGCAGATGCATTTGCTAACAGACAATCAATAGTGCATGAAATAACCACAGAAATCAATGTGGGATGTACAATGAACGTATCCATTAGGGTAAAGTGGTGAAATTTAGCGGTAATGGACTATGGCAGCAGGCGACCAATGCGAATGCCTTTGTTAACAGCACATCGCCATTCGTGGGCTCGTGACTATATCGGCTGGACACTAGCCGACTGGAAAATCGTGGTCTGGTCAGATGAGACCCGATTTCGGTTGGTAAGAGCTGGTGGTCGTATTCGAGTGTAGCGCAGACTCCGTAATAGTGTGTGCTGTGTTTACATGGAATGGACAGGGTCCTGGTTAAGTTCGGTTACTGGGATTGTTTTTCTGTTGCTTAAGACGACTCGCCTACTTGGATACCTTTTACAACCATTCATGGATTTCATGATCCGAATCAAAGATGGAATTTTTGTGGATGACATGTCACCAGGCCACAGTTGTTCACGATTGGTTTGATGGACATTCTGGACATTTCGAGCCTTTAGGCACTCCAGGTTGCCCGATATGAATACCATGAAACGTCTATGGAAACGAGACGTCATTTCTTGCACAAAATCCTGCAACGGCTGCACTTTCGCAATTATGGATGCCTATAGAGGCATAATGGCTCAATATTTCTGGAGGTGGCGTCCAACGAGTTGTTGAGTCCATGCCAAGTCGAGTTACTGCTCTACGCCAGGCATTAGCAGGTACTAGGGACAGAGAGCTGGCTGAAACCAGAACATCAACGAATTTCTGAAACCCGATTGGAGTGTGTATCAGAAAGACTGTCGAAAGCTGGCTGTGGAAGCTTTTTTAGAGCCATAAAAATAAGATAAATTCTAGCGAGATTTGAACAGATTCCGAATGCGAGATAATTTGGACGAAGACAAGCGATAAAGGTGGATCAAAATGGCTTCATTGACCCCATGCCTCAGCAACAGTAGTGACGGAACAATTGAGGGGAAACGCAGAGAGCATTTCGTGTAAACTTTCTGTTCATGTTACAGTTTGAGGTGTTACAGTTTGAGGTGAAGATTTTATTCTGTCAGCTGCAGACTGGGAGACTCAAGTGATTATGACGCGTTCAGGGACAGAGAGTCGCGTGATATTGTTGAAAGTGCTTTATCCGAAAATTAAAAAATGGCTCTGAGCACTATGGGACTCAACTGCTGTGGTCATCAGTCCCCTAGAACTTAGAACTACTTAAACCTAACTAACCTAAGGGCATCACACACATCCATGCCCGAGGCAGGATTCGAACCTGCGACCGTAGCAGTCGCACGGTTCCGGACTCCGCACCCAGAACCGCGAGACCACCGCGGCCGGCCGAAAATTAACTTGAGCAGTTAATCTAGAACCGATTACTGAAGATAATATCCTAGAACTGCGAGTGAGAAACAGACCCAGACTTCTAAAAGCATCGTAGAACAGAAAATCGGTGCTCACAAGACCGTTTACAGCATCATTATACACGGCTGTATATAGGAATACAAACAAAGGCAGTAAGAGCTTTCTGCTTAACACGCGCGACAAGAAACAGGTTTCATATTATTACCTGAGCGGTCACCACGAAAATTTCAGACCCACCTCTAACAATGTTGCGTATCGGTGGATGAATCTCAAGAGCTTTGTGCAATACGCGTTAGGCAGTTATGTGCCAAGCAAAGTTGTGAGACCCGCTGTCCTTCGACAGCCACGTTAGCAAACGGTTAACATTTGAAACTTGCTTCGAAAGCAAAGAGAGATTCACTGACAATTTAAACGTAACCGAAGCCTCAGAAACAAACAAGATTTAAAGAAAACCAAAAATAGCGCAAGAAGCGTCATGAATGAAGCGTTCAACGAATTCGAAAGTACAATTCTGTCTACAGCTTGCCAGAAAATCCTATGAATATTTGGTCTTATGTTAAATCCAAGAAGACACAGAAAGAGCCGAAATACTGGATTGTAGTGCCTGGTTTAAATCGTCGCGCGAAATACAAAATCACTGATATCGAAAAAAGTGGCTGCCTGATACAAATGCAACTAAAATCGCTGAACCAATTGAAGACCACTGGACCTGGGTCCGGGTGGCATACCAGTACATTTCTAGACGGAGTATGCGAAAGAACTTGTCCCTCTTCTGTCAGCATTGTACTGTAGAGCTCTGGATCTCTGGAGAAACGAAGTGTTCCTGGCGATTGGAAAAAAGCGGGAATCATTCCCGTTCTGAAGAAGGGTCGTCGCACTGATGCAATTTTAAAACGCTGGAAGGTGTTTTACGTTTGTTTATTATTACATTTCTGGATATCTAAAATTTTCTCCCTAGGAACAACCAAGGTTTCCGAAAACAACAATCGTGTGAAAAACAGCTCACAGTTCCTTCGCGAGACCCAAAAAGCAGTAGATACAGGCGCCCTGGTGAATACCGTGTTCTTCTACTTCCGGAAGGCATTCGATACAAATCCGCACTGCTACGTAACGAGAAAAAAATACGAGCGTCCGGCAAGTAAGACCAACAGGATGACTGGACTGAAGAGTAATCAGAACACAGCATGTCGTTCTGAACGGAGTCCTCCGACGTAAAGGTAACGTCTGGCGTGCCCCAGGGAAGTGTTGCAGGGCCGTTACTTTTCACAATATATAAATAAATGACTTAGTAGCTGACGTTGGAAGTTCCATGAGGCTTTTCACGGAATGACGGTGTTGTGTACAGAGTAGTTGTCACGCAAGAAAATCAGAGTGAAACGCAGGAAGAGCTGCAGAGGATTGTCGCTTGGTGCAGGGAATGGCAATTGATCCTCAACACCAATAAATGTAACGTATTGCGAATACATTTACAAAAAGACCCTTTATCGTATGATTACGTAACTGTAGGACAATCAGTAGGAATAGGTTTTTTTTTTCATAAAATACCTAGAGTTTGTGTAGGAACAATATGAAATGGAACGGTCACCTAGAATTAATCGCGATTAAGGCAGATGGCAGACTGTGGTTCACTGTAAGAATCAAAAATGGTTCTAAATGGGTCAAATAAATTTTCTTTGTAATAAAGTGGTGAGGACAAATTTGTAGCTCTCAGCATATTCTGCTAACGTTTGGCTTTCTTAGAAGATGGCACAATGTCTATGGGGCCCCAGTGATGTAAAAATATGGCAATGCATTTATCTAAAGATAATGCGTCCGTTCATCTATTTATCAAGTATTTGAGTCTCATATTCCGTAGACATTCGTTCCTGATTAAGCTGCAAGTAAAACTCTGATAAAGCTGTTGTTTTACGGATTAGATTACTTATAAATAAGTTTCCCTAACAGCTTATCTTGCATACTTATGCATTCAAAGCTCAGATGATGAGGGTACACTAAAAGGTGGCACTGAATTTTGCAAAGAGATTGTTATATTGCTAGAGAAGGCCGAAATGCACTCTATAAGCTCACGCAGGATGGCGTGAGGTCTGAAACAGGATACGTAATGAATGCTATAAAGAAAAGTACGTAGCTTCTGGAATACTTAACTTTAATCCATCATTTGTATACATCGTTCTTGATGAGACAACTCATCTTGACAACTTATCTTGACAACTCATCTTGACAACTTATCTTGAGATAACTATCAATTGCTATGGCGCCTTGCTAGGTCGTAGCCATTGACTTAGCTGAAGGCTATTCTAACTATCTGCTCTGCAAATGAGCGAGGCTTCGTCAGTGTGCATCGCTAGCTAAGTCGTCCGTACAACTGGGGCGAGTGCTAGTCCGTCTCTCGAGACCTGTCGTGTGGTGGCGCTCGGTCTGCGATCACTGACAGTGGCGACACGCGGGTCCGACATGTACTAATGGACCGCGGCCGATTTAAAGCTACCACCTAGCAAGTGTGGTGTCTGGCGGTGACACCACAGAGATCTACTTACTTCAGTTAGTTTGCCTGGAGTAATCTCTCCAGAGGGGAAGTAGAAGCCGTTGATTTTCTCCGTTATAAAGTCCGCTTGCGGCGACGCGTCGTAAGATAACACTAAAGGAAACAACCTCTTCCTCTCCTGCAGCAACTCTTGCTTCATTGTGTCGTTTCCGACTATAGCTGAAACATAGAACAAGAGATAATATAATTAAGATAAAAATATTAATTTAATTCCTAACTTATTTCCTAAAGGAAAATTTAATATTATTCCAGGACGAATGATACGGATAACTGAAGCACGATATTAAATTTCGTTGGGGTTCAGAGCATGTAGTCATCCCAGACGATTATAGTAGTTATGGTGCTGCATGTAAATAATATAAAAGAGTATGTTAGCAATTTGAAATTAAGATCACGAAACAGTAACAGAGGTTTTTGTAAAATTATTTATGGCTAGCTAGAGACACGGAATGGAAAGGAACTTTAAAAATAACAGTAATAATAATAATAGGAAAGTAATCACCCTCCTTCAGAACACTTTACGTAAAAATAGTACATATGAAATATCACTTCGGAAACTAAGACAAAACTAAATTTGCAATTATTTCTCCTCCATAAAAGAGTTCGAGTATTTTTGAAATGTTGAAAGAACAAAACCATGAACCAGTGGTCAGACCACACGCAGAAATAACTGATAGGCCAAGCCAATCTTTTGGTAGCACGGAACAATGGAGATCGTGATGTTTGTGTTAGCTTTATTAAAACAGATAAAATAATATTAAACTACGGGAATCTTCCCGTCACATTGAATTTAACAGTTACAGGGTGACATATATGCACTGACCACCCTCTCAGTGAATCGAAGCGGTGCTGTGCTCAAGATGTTTGCACGACTCTTCATTCTTTCTTTCATTATCATTTTCTAGAGATACCACAGTTAAAGAGTTTGTGCAGTGGATAAAGACGTAAAATAACAAAGTGAATCATAGGTTTGAAATTCCATTAATAATCAACTACTGCCTGCAAACTACATGTGCTGATTGAATGAAATGTAAGATTTTACAGTTAACAAGAGAGCCTATACAGTTTTTAATACGATTATTTGTCGAAGAAGTGGCTAGTAAGATGTGTATTCAGTTATCTTCCAAATATCTACGTATTCTTGATTTCCTGCTTTATGCCAGGCGGGGACTAGTCGAAGACCTTCACTTTAGAATAAGGAACACTATTCCGAATTCAAAAATGCAACGTTCACGTGAAATTTATTTTCTGTTTTATTTTGGTACAGTCAATTACAGTTTAACTACAAAAGATATTCTTTATTTACTATAAACAGCTGTATGGAGCTAATATACTGCAAAATTTGTCTGAGAAAACCAAGATATTTCAGAGCTCTACAGAATGCGCCTATATATATATATATATATATATATATATATATATATATACACACATATATAGGCGGAATATATATATATATATAAACTTCTTTTGCTCGCTTCTGCCGACTGCAAGCTTTAGTTAGCAGCGTTGTTCTAAAAGGCAAAAGGAAGCGGAAGTTTGCAAATTACTCCAGCACTCCTGTATTTGAGAATACATAAATCAAACTGCCGATTTGGTCTTATGAATTAGTTTCCTATCAGTTGATTGCATTTTAAAGTGGTCCCTTGCTGGATCGTAGGGAGTATCATTTAACGTGTTCGTCCGCTAATATCAATTAACAGAACCAACAAGTCATTCGTGTTTGTTAGAAACTGCATAATATCAGTCTTTGTAAGACAATGAAAAACCGTTTTACAAAGAAATCTAATGTACGCCACTCAGCAACTCAGCTAGTTTATTAGCGGACATACAAGACAGAGTGGGCGTAAGATCAAAGTCACTGATGAAGACATCCGGTGTCAGGTCACAAACTTGGGTGACTTATAATCAAAGTCAAGTCCCCCAACTGTCCCTTTCCATGGGGAACCAGGGAAACATCAGCACGTGAATGTGATACATTCAAGGTAATCTAGGGGAACCCCCACCCCTTCCATCCCCTCTCTCCCATCACCCCCCCCCCCTCTCTTCTTGACCATCGAGGTTCAAGCACCTGTCCCCATCTTCATCTTTCACAACTGGGGCACTTCAGTGGGTGGCTTTGCTCTGGGATTAGGCAGCATGAGGAGGGAATCAGAATGTGTCTCTTTGTTAAAGAAAATTAATGTTATTACATTAAGTCACTCACTTGAGGTTTGTTTGTTAATAACAAATCAAATTTACGAGATATTTGTCATTCGAGGCACCAGCAGAGACCATTCCAAGGCAGATACATAAATACTCATTTTTGCACAATTTTACCTATTTTTCTACATTTTTGGAATTTTACTTTTTTACACAAAAAATTTTCCTTGTTTTTTCACATTTTTGTATTTTTCCACAAGTGTATACAATTACATGAGATCCATCCCACTGCTCTCTACGTCACGACAACATCGCACTGCGTCATGGAGATACCATGCCACAACACAGCAATGTTGCCTCAACATCGCATTGGCGTTATTATGCTCACAGCCAGTCACAGTGCAGCAGCATATGCCAGAAAATATTTTATTTGTTTATCATTGTTAAGACACCATTTCATTACTAACGTGTGTGTGTGTGTGTGACATCATACTGCACGTGTTACAAAAGAACACGTCTCCCTACTGGTAGAAATAATGACGTCACTACATATTGATGACGTCAAGTGCGCAGCTCGTGGTCTAGCGGTAGCGTTCTCGCTTCCTGCGCACGGGATCCCGGCGGGGTCAGGGATTTTCTCTACCTCGTGATGACTGGGTGTTGTGTGTTCATCATCATTTCATCATCATTGACTCACAAGTCGCCGAAGTGGCGTCAACGAAAAAGGACTTGCAATACGGCGCCCGAACTTCCCCGCATGGGGCCTCCTGGCCAACAATGCCATACGATCACTTCATTTCACGATGGCGTTAAATCAAATTCTATACTCGCTGCAGTTTAACCTATTTTCAACGGAAGATACTGTGAAAAGTGCCAAGAAAATTTGCTTGCCCTTTTCATTTAATATTAGATCGATTCTGCAATTAGAGGTTGATAATGGTTGTGATTTCACTGGCAATATTTTTATTAAGACACATCGGATCACATTGACAGTTCCTTCTGAGCTCTATGTAGCTTTACTTCCTTTAGTTTAACAAGGTGATGGACTCACTTGCTTTTCTGATTGATTTTTATGTGCATGGGATAGCACAGCACATTGGATCTGGGACGTCACAGGCGGACAATGTTGGACTGTTGTGTTTGGCATTTTCCGCTATTGGCAGGCCGGCACTCTTTGTCAGGAAAGCATAGCAGGGCATAAGCATCAACTAAAATTATAGGAGTCGGTAGTTCGGAACGAACGTGAGCACATTAAAGGGATCCGTGCATAGCAGTGAAGGAGGGCGCACCGTAAGAGTTGCTCGGTAGTCGTGGCGAAGAGCGCATCGTAGCAGACGACCAGGGACAGGAGTAGTGGCAACAGCAAAACGCACTCATCCAGAACCAGAGAGCCATTCGCCTGATGGCGGAATTCACTGTAGCAGTCGGGTAAATAATTCACAGTAAGTGTTAACAATAGATCTGGCGTGGTAGGGCATTCTTAGTCGACCCTTCCGGAATTGTCTACGATCACCTACCTCAGGTCCAGAATTCCAGTATTCTGTGTTGAGCGTCTTAATTTGCCAGCAGGTTTATCTTAGTTTTCTTTGTCAGGGTAACTTTTCACATGCAGGTGACTTCGCAGCGGTATGTATGAGAAGTACCACAGTGCAATAGATAAACCCTGTTAAGCCAATACTACACTACTAGATTGTGTGATGCCATAGTCTATGTTTTAAAACGAGTGCATTGTTGGAAATTATGATGTCACTGTAATTTTATGACATTATAGCAAAATTCTGAGGTTTACCATTATCCAAGCAAAGATACACACGGCTATAAAATACGCGCCAATGGGCTCCGATCGCGAAAACTGACGAGAGCAGTGTGCTGACCACATGCTGCTCCATATCCGCATCCAGTGACCCCTTCCGGTTGAGAAAGATACAGTCGGTCGGTACAGTTGGGTCCATTCGTAGTCTGTTCGGGAGGAGAGAGAGGGAGAGAGAGAGGTGACCGCCGGCCTAAGTTGCTGTGCGGTTCTAGGCGCTGCAGTCTGGAACCGCGAGACCGCTACAGTCGCAGGTTCGACTCCTGCCTCGGGCATGGATGTGTGTGATGTCCTTAGGTTAGTTAGGTTTAACTAGTTCTAAGTTCTAGGGGACTAATGACCTCAGAAGTTGAGTCCCATAGTGCTCAGAGCCACTTGAACCATTTAGAGAGGTGACCAATATCTCCTGCGAAAAGTGCGAAAAGTGCCACAGCTGTAGGGTAGACAACACTCTTTGACCCTGCGGCTGTCACCCGCGCTGACCTCTGGGCGACGAAGACGAAAGCTCAACATGTTTGTCCAACTCTACGCTAACCACTCACCCGCCATGAACCCCTCCCCCCCCCCCCCCACCAGGAATGGTGGAAAATATGCACAAGCGTCTCCGGTGCAAAAGCAGACACTACAGCAGAGCTATCCCACCCATGGCAAATAGATCCCAACACGTCGCCCGAAACATGTAAGCTACATTGCAGATAAACGCAGAGCACTCCGCTCCTCCTTTCCCTCTAGACCAATCGGAATCAAGTTTCCCCAACCATCGTGCTATCAAAATTAGTGCTTTGGGTGGGAAACGTCAGTCTCTGTCGGCCAGAGTTCCTAGTCAGAATGAGTGGTGTGTAACCTAGCAAATCACTATACAAACTATTGCAGTGTCAGTAAGTGTGGAACACTGCTAGGAAACTAGTAATTAGCCACGAAAACAAATCTGGGTTGGATCACTAACAACCATCGCTCTGTAACGGTAGTCTGGGGCTTACCTCAGTCTTGGGCGTGAGTGATGCAATGTTGAGCCACTCCCGTTTATACGTGGGCAGTAATGTGTAGCGATACGTACAATCCTGGAAGCACACCAACGACGGGTGAGATATGCCTGTGCTCCCAAGCAGAATAAAAAGACATGTAACACGAAATAAATTCTTGCAACTTTAGTTTGCTACATCACTACAAGACCTGTAAATAATCCAAACTATATACATGAGCAGTGCACAGAGTTCGATACCTGGCGCCCGGCGAATTGAGCGGTGCGACTGTTGACGTGCTCTGCTGGCTGCACTTGTTCTGACAGTTTCTCCCGGAGAATTTGGGAGTGATTCGGCGATGCCCACCGGTCGTGTCTCCTCCCGCACCAGACGATAGGAGCGCCTTCAGCACAGAATGTTGCCGGGCACCGAATCAACGCCTTTTTCGGGTTCTTTGGTCGAGAAAAAGAGTCCGGATTCGCTTCCTTACGTTCATGGTGAGCGTCATTTCTATGTTCTCTAGCGACTTATCTCCATTGTCTGCTGTTGGTTGTATTAGAAGCCGCTTGGCGCTGGCCTTTCACGTGCTTTTTTGTTTTGTTTTTTGTGGTGCTGCGCTCCCCCCATTTTTGTTTAAAGTGATTTTCAAAGGGTTTGCAGCACGAGCTCAGCTCTGTCCCGTGCGTAAATTGGCTTAGGCTTCGAGTAATTTTTTTGAAAATTTTGGGCGCCAATTTTAAATAAAGTACATACCGTTATTTGATGATTTACATTTAAGGCCTAGAGGCCTACGCCTAATTCTAAGCCACATATTTCCACTGCGTTAGCCTTTAGAAAAGAGATCCGCTTTATTTAGAGGAACTAACTTACGTTTCCTTTCCCCTTAGATACCACGACAGCCTTTGAGAAAAATGATGCTTAAATATAGCTGCCTTTGTGAAATTATATGTAAATTGCCCTAAAAACAATTCCATGGGGACAACTGACGTTCTTAAGAACCTCTTATTTGATCATTAAGCTAATAATAGGCCATTCGCGTATCTTGGGTTCTGGATGCTAGTTTGAGAGCAGCTTCTGCATTTGTTAAGATTGTGTTGATACTGGTTCTGCATTGAAGATACTAGTAATTTTCACTCTTGGCCGGTAGCAATTCCGCCTTTAAGTGTGTATTTAGCTCGAACAAATTAACATTAACTGGCATCACAGCGCGAGTTAACTTTCAGTGGTGCTTTAATATTAATATTAATTATTGGATTTCTTTTAGAGCCGTGGCACAGGCTTTGGTTTTATTAAAGCTGTTCACTACTTAAGAGAGCTTTGTTGTATATGTTGTAATGCACTACCTAGTCTCTCTCGGCTTGTTGCACCGTTGGGCTTGGTCCCTGTGCCTACGTGTGGAGTCCGCTGTGTCGTCTGCGGTTTTGTGCCCTGACCTGACGTGAGGCCACGCTATTACTTCGTTATAATTTTAATGATATGGTGTTCCTCGGCATGACTTTCAACGTAAATTATTAATAGGGTGTAGAAAAATTTCAGCTCCCAGTCACAATGAAAGATCATTTATTCGTCACACGACCGGTTTCGACCTTGTGCCCATCCTCATGTGTATCAGATAGGTAATTTGTAGCAACAGATGCATAACCATCCTCGTCTTCACATTCCTTGGGCTTTAACTCCAGTACTGTAAAATCATCTTATATCGTAGGGCCGCACAAATCCACCACTTTTTTGGGAGGGGTGCTCTTGTTACCGCAGGAACGTCTGAAAATCCGAAACCTAACTGATAAATATCTATCGATTAGATCGATCATGGTGGGTACGACTGCATATTGTTCCTGGCAGTCGATCCATTTTAACGATAGCAAGTTCTACGTTGTAGCAAAAAAATCATGTAGAATTACCTAACACTATTGTCAGTATCCCTGTTTGCAAGTCTGTGTAACCCATTATACCTTCTGTTTAGCTGGAATACCACAAAGGTCAATAGCAATTAATTTTTTTTTTTTTTTTTTTTTTTTTTTTGCTTCGGGAGATGCTGGTTTAGATCCCAAGTCAGTCAGTCTTGCTTACTTCGAAATGAGTATGAAAAAAAACTGGAAATCGTTTTAGCATAGCAATATGATCAGAATGACCACCTAGAGCAAATGCTTTTTACTGATGATGATTATTCATACCGGTAGCAAGAACCTTCTTGACACTTCTTGTCAACTGCTCTTTTGTCATACCTTATAAATGTGATTGATCTTGTAATCCGGTTATATTGTTTTGCGCATGCTGCGACATGGATACCCCAAGGCCTGTGATAGGGTGGATGTGATCATTTTCCCTGCATGCATTGTACTACTCAACACATCAAAATGCATGCTAATCGAGGAAATTCACTTTAAAGTCGCCCAGGTCCACTTATAACAGGAGTATAATCGATTATTTAAAAAAATAATTATACTGTATGACGGTAAAGTGTTAAGGCCCGTCCACATGCAACGATCTGTCTGCGCACATCACATCTGCGCAGACAGTTCGTTGCGTGTGGACAGAAGATTTGAACCAACCTGAGGTGTGTGCAAACCTGGAAGTAGGAGGTTTGAGCGAAACCTCTCAAATCTGTGGGTTCAAACAACATCTGCGCAGACAAGTTGGAGCGTGTGGACAGGAGATCGCCGCAAATCTGGCGCGAAACAGC
This sequence comes from Schistocerca nitens, assembly GCF_023898315.1. Lineage (NCBI taxonomy): Eukaryota > Metazoa > Arthropoda > Insecta > Orthoptera > Acrididae > Schistocerca > Schistocerca nitens. The sequence goes on from NC_064617.1 coordinate 576,805,391, forward strand.
TGTTTGCTCAGTCTAGTGTTTGTATTTGTGTGCACAGGGCATTAAAATGGTTGATACTCTTTAGTGCTCTCGAGAGTTTGTAAGTGAATTCATTGAAATATATAGAAACCACCCATGTTTGTGGAAGATTAAAAGTAAAGAATATAGTGACCGAGACAAAAAGACAGCCGCATACAATGCTGTAATTGAACAATTGCGGGCAGTTGACGCCTCGGCAAACAGAGAAACAGTAATAAAAAAATTCGTTGCGAACTGTTTACCGAAAAGAGTTATCCAAAGTTCAGAAATCTAGATCTGGTGTAGGAGTAGATCAAGTATACCAGCCAACGTTATGGTATTTTAATCTGCTTGGCCAGCCGTTCATGAGGAGAAATTGCCCTTCTCATACAAGTATTTTTTCTCATAATATGAGGGGTTACAAGCTTTTTGCTTCGGGAGACGCTGGTTCAAATCCCAAGTCGGTCTGTCTTACTGAAATAGTGGGACCTACTTTCCGTCTACCTGCCACAATTTCGGGAATAAAACACCTGAACGTTTCGCAACCTCCATTGTCTTGGCCACAGGAACCAGTGGAAGTATTGAACTGCAAGTTAAAGTAAGAAAGAACTGTCGGAACTTAGGATAAGTAATGTATAAGAAAAGGTAGTGATTAGAGCGACTATAGCCAACAGAGCGAGCCAGCAGGGAATCTTTCACTCTAGTTTAAGGTCACCTGATGAACAGGGTTTTGTTAAATGAGAGGGCAATGTAAGGCACTGGCCATATTTGCTCACAAATGCTCGAAACTGGAAGTGAATTGCACCAGCCTAAGCCGCAGGAAAAGTACCGGTGATATACTTTACAAAGTATAACGTATCCTTCGCAGAGTTTGAGACAAGTAGGCCTGGCAAATGTGGAAACAGTTGACACGGCAGTACCCAAGCGATAGATGCCGTACGCCTTTCTACACCGGCAGCCGCCGAGATGTATTGTATTGTGCTGCAAGGCACACTAAACCTCAAGCAAGTGCAGCTCGAAAGCGTATAAATATCTAGCCACTTTGTACTGAATCACTTCTGTTAGTATCACATCTCTATCACCACCTGGCTGTGTCAGGGCGGTCCACCATGAGACTGCAGGGCCTGGTGCCGCTGCCACAACGAGCCAGTACCAGCCCGGGGAAACAGCTCGCTGGCCACGACTCGGAGTCCGTGGATCACTGCCTTTCCGTCACCGGCCTGCCTCCTCCTGTACAGTGTGGAATGAATGAGCCGCATGATGATGCACGCCATGGCAGCCATGCCGTGCGTGCTCACAGCTGGAATCGCTGACCGGATGACGACGCTCTATGTCAGCCTTGCAGGGGCCGCTGAGTACGGCTGCCAAGCTGCTGCTTCCTGTTCTGAGCTGCGGTGGAGTGCCATAACAAAGCAATGGGATTTACACACCGTTTAATTGGTGTCCCACAACCCATCTCACCAGATCATTTACAGTATTTACAGCTTCTGTGTTCGGCAAAAGCTCCACCTCTCCAGATGTTTTTCTGGTGCTCTGCTGTTTATTGAGGCTGTGCCTATTGTCTGGTTGTTATGTCCCACTGTCTACATTTACTACGCCGTTGTGGGCGGCAGAGTACCGTAGCGATATTCGGTGTTTCATTCGTACTCCAGTCGACTCCGCTGGTATTTGGCTCCTTACAGCTAAATTGGAAAGGTGTGCAGAGACTCCAATGGTATTTGTCTCTTGACAGCTCAGTTGGACAGGTGTGCAGAAATAATTGTAAGTACATTTCCTGTTACAATAAATAAAGTGCATTTCCCTCTCTAACATTTGTGGCGGTAAATTGTTCACAGTGTACTAGTTAGCAATTCAGAGACAACTTCTACTTGGTTAGCGTTGTTGCAGTGGATTATTTAATCATTCAAATAAACACTTTTATTACAATTTGGAAATGTCTGCCGGGAACAATAGGCAGTCGTAATGGTACGCACCAAGATCGATCTAATCTGTAGCTGTTTATCAGTTACATAACAAATTCGGACTTACAGACTTTCCTGCAGTAACTAGAGGATCGCTACGAAAGAGAATCATTGACATGTGCGACCATAAGATGTAAGATGACTTTCACAAGAAGTGTAAAGACCTTTCTGTTACACAATAAAGTATGTACTTCAAACTGGATACAATGCGTTTCTCAGTGTTTAACCACATTGATCGATCTATCCTATAATTATTTATCAACTGCATACAGCTTTTTGGCGAATGATTCGAATTTTTAGGTGGTTTCGTGATGGATGGACAACAAACAACCATTTATAAATCATAAACGTAATTATTCTCATGAGGGGATGTGGATGATCTAGTGATTCTCATCGTATGTTGGTAGAGAAATCTGCTGGGACAGAAAAATTAAAGTAGTTTATTGATGAAATTGAAGTTTAATTGGGAGATTACAGACTAATGCAAACAACTATATCGCTAGCCTTTAAACCGTCATGTTCATCACATTGCTTCATGCATGCATTATTCACGTGTGTGTATTACAAGTTGATCCCGCCACTTCAGCTCATGACTCCTAAAAATAATAAGAAATAACACGTGTAATATGGTTGATTGGTGTGTGATGTTTTCCGTTTGGGTGTGTGTTAGGCGCTTCTCTAATGCTATGAGGCCGTGCTGGATATCAATGTCTCCAAATTTTTTATTTGAAAACTCTTAAGGCTGCCGGGATGCTTTAGAAATGTAGTGCTACAGAAGAATGCTGAAGATTAGATGGGTAGATCACAGAACTAATGACGAGGTATTGAATAGAATTGAGAAGAAGTTTGTGGCACAACTACACTAGAAGAAGGGATCGGTTGGTAGGACATGTTCTGAGGCATCAAGGGATCACCAATTTAGTACTGGAGGGGAGCGTGGAGGGTAAAAATCGTAGAGGGAGACCAAAGATGAATACACTAAGCAGATTCAGAAGGATGTAGGTTGCAGTAGGTACTGGGAGATGAAGAAGCTTGCACATGATAGAGTAGCATAGAGAGCTGCATCAAACCAGTCTCTGGACTGAAGACCACAACAACAACAACGCTTTTTACGTAAAACAAACTTTATTAACAATCCACATCTTTATTCTCTGGGTACACGTACCTTTCTGTATTTCTCAACGTAGCTATCCTGGCAACGAACACATTTTTCCCAACGAAAGACCCGTTTGTTGATGTCACCACAGTAGAATGTTCGACGGCGACACAGTCCCGCCTCTGCTTGCAGCGCATCATCACTATCAAAGCGAAGTCCTCGAAGATGTTCAAAGAAATGGAAATCGGATGGAGCCAGGTCGGGACTGCATGGAAGATGATCCATAACAATGAACCAAAGGCGTCGATATGTTACAGATGTCACTGGGCTCTTGTGTGGCCTGTCATTGTCATGTGTGGACGAACACTTCGAATTCAAAACTCGATTGCAGCACGCTGTATCTCACTCACCGACATAGTTTCACTATACACCGCCGTGTTACACCCGGCAATTCTGTGCCTTCTAGCTGCAGAGGGCTGCAAATACGTAGATATGAAAAATAAAATTGTAATATGATAATAGGTTTTGTTTTGTTTAAAAAGCACGAGAGTTTTTACATAAATAATTCAGAGATATTACTTTTGAGCACACCCTTTGACAACACATAACATTATATCTGAAAGTCTGTCACATCTCCATAGTGTCATGCTAATGTCAATATTTTGTCATAAGATATCCAACATTTTCCATTATGATGAATCAAATATACAATTATTTCTCGCTTTCGTACCACGATTCTGGGTTTGATCCTACAGATTTGTTGACGTTTATTACATAAAAAGAAGCTAAAGGAAAAAAATAGAAAATTTGTTCGTGAGCCTGAGGCCCACACTAGGTTGCAGTAATAGATGTGGTATATTACTGGGCCTGACGTGATCAACTTATAATACATACACGAAGTTGCACGATCAGCATGGCGGTTTGCAAGGTTAGGGGTACAGCTGCATGCATTAACCTGTAATCTTACAACTCAGGTTCCATACTATCCTACAACTCCTTAAATTTTGGTCTCGCAATGGATTTCTCTTCCACCATACGATGAGACTCTCGAAAGCATTCAGATCCCCTCTTGAGAATAATTACGCTTATAATTAATAGACGTGGTACACTATTGTCTTCCGTAAATAAATTACCTAGCAGAGTGTTTGCAAGCTATAAGAGGAAATCATAACATGCAAGGATTATACATAATTTCTAAATGAAATCTTGCATTCACCATCTTAGAAGAGATCGAAAAGATAGACTTAATAACATCCTATCTACATACTTCACCTCTTCGCAGCATCACACTCTGAATTTGTCTCCGATATTACACGATTTATGCTTCATCTTCAGTGATGGTGTCATAGACGTGTTGGAGCTCTAATGATATATGAGAACCACGAGAGAGGAGCATTCGTGGTGAAATCTTAACATAGGACACTTTACACCTAATAATGAGTACACGTTGAAATATACACTCCTGGAAATTGAAATAAGAACACCGTGAATTCATTGTCCCAGGAAGGGGAAACTTTATTGACACATTCCCGGGGTCAGATACATCACATGATCACACTGACAGAACCACAGGCACATAGACACAGGCAACAGAGCATGCACAATGTCGGCACTAGTACAGTGTATATCCACCTTTCGCAGCAATGCAGGCTGCTATTCTCCCATGGAGACGATCGTAGAGATGCTGGATGTAGTCCTGTGGAACGGCTTGCCATGCCATTTCCACCTGGCGCCTCAGTTGGACCAGCGTTCGTGCTGGACGTGCAGACCGCGTGAGACGACGCTTCATCCAGTCCCAAACATGCTCAATGGGGGACAGATCCGGAGATCTTTCTGGCCAGGGTAGTTGACTTACACCTTCTAGAGCACGTTGGGTGGCACGGGATACATGCGGACGTGCATTGTCCTGTTGGAACAGCAAGTTCCCTTGCCGGTCTAGGAATGGTAGAACGATGGGTTCGATGACGGTTTGGATGTACCGTGCACTATTCAGTGTCCCCTCGACGATCACCAGTGGTGTACGGCCAGTGTAGGAGATCGCTCCCCACACCATGATGCCGGGTGTTGGCCCTGTGTGCCTCGGTCGTATGCAGTCCTGATTGTGGCGCTCACCTGCACGGCGCCAAACACGCATACGACCATCATTGGCACCAAGGCAGAAGCGACTCTCATCGCTGAAGACGACACGTCTCCATTCGTCCCTCCATTCACGCCTGTCGCGACACCACTGGAGGCGGGCTGCACGATGTTGGGGCGTGAGCGGAAGACGGCCTAACGGTGTGCGGGACCGTAGCCCAGCTTCATGGAGACGGTTGCGAATGGTCCTCGCCGATACCCCAGGAGCAACAGTGTCCCTAATTTGCTGGGAAGTGGCGGTGCGGTCCCCTACGGCACTGCGTAGGATCCTACGGTCTTGGCGTGCATCCGTGCGTCGCTGCGGTCCGGTCCCAGGTCGACGGGCACGTGCACCTTCCGCCGACCACTGGCGACAACATCGATGTACTGTGGAGACCTCACGCCCCACGTGTTGAGCAATTCGGCGGTACGTCCACCCGGCCTCCCGCATGCCCACTATACGCCCTCGCTCAAAGTCCGTCAACTGCACATACGGTTCACGTCCACGCTGTCGCGGCATGCTACCAGTGTTAAAGACTGCGATGGAGCTCCGTATGCCACGGCAAACTGGCTGACACTGACGGCGGCGGTGCACAAATGCTGGGCAGCTAGCGCCATTCGACGGCCAACACCGCGGTTCCTGGTGTGTCCGCTGTGCCGTGCGTGTGATCATTGCTTGTACAGCCCTCTCGCAGTGTCCGGAACAAGTATGGTGGGTCTGACACACCGGTGTCAATGTGTTCCTTTTTCCATTTCCAGGAGTGTATTTGTTACCAAAATAATGTGTTTTGCTTGACATGTATTTTTTATAATAATACTGTATGGGTACATCTAGCAGCTCACAGCTGTGTAAATAATTTTAGTACTGTTTTAAGATTTCCTTCACACAGAGTTCAGTGATTGATTCAGAGAGAATGCATGCACCTCTATCGCAGTGCGTGGGGACCTCATTTTTCAGTTTTTCGTAGGACGATTTTGGCGGTCACTGAAAACTGTTATCCACACGTGGTGGTTCGTCTACAGACGTTTTATTTATGCAAAGAACACCATTCCATCAACAGCTGTATTCGTCTAAGCACACTGGAGAACTGTGGTGGTGGTGGAGGCAGCGTACACTAGAGGCAGTTGTAGGAATCAAGAAGAAGTGGTGATGATTATTCTGTTGTCAGGTATTTCCATGCCATTTATTCGGCAGTCATTGTGCTGTATTTTTCGTAAGTCCATTAGTGTTTTTGGAAGATTAATTGTTATTCGCATAGGACTTTTGAAGAATCAGCTTATCGACATCTGTGCACGTGTTCTGCAACTTTCTCTCAGGACGCGATTACCGTATAGCGAGAGAGGAGCCGACGTTGGTCAGTCGATGACTTCATACGTTGCTGCACTGTGGCCATTGGTCAGTCTTATTTGTTTGTGGGCGACGCTTTTATATGCTTTGGATTATTTACGATTCCTATACTTACATACATACATTAATCCTTGTTCCATAGATCACGAATACGAAATTTCGTAAATATGTGCAATGTGTCACTTTAACAGAAGTTTTCTTTACACAGAATAATTAATTAATTATTCAATTAATTTTTTATTTTTTGTTTATTTTTTATTTTTACAGTTACTACTTCATGTCTAAGAATTCATCTATTGACTAGAAGGGGTTGTCATTCAGAAATTCTTTTAATTTGTTTTTAAATATTGGTTGACTATCTGTCAGACTTTTAATACTATTTGGCATATGACCAAAGATTTTTGTGGCTGCAGAATTCACCTCTTTCTGTACCAAAGTGAGATTTAAACCTGAATAGTGAAGATAATCCTTTCTTCTAGCGTTGTAGCTATGCACTTCGCTGTTATTTTTAAATTGGGATGGGGTATTAATGACAAATTTCATAAGTGAATATATGTATTGCAAAGGTACTGAGAATATCCTGAGTTCCTTAAATAAATATCTGCAAGGTGATCTTGGGTGGGCTCCAGCTACTATTCTGATTATATGCTTTTGTGCAATGAATACTTTCTCTCTTAATGATGAATTGCCCCAAAATATGATGCCATCTGAAAGCAGTGAATGAAAATAGGTATAGTAAGCTAATTTACTGATATGTTTATCACCAAAATTTGCAATAACCGTAATCGCATAAGTTGCTGAACCTAACTGTTTCTGCAGATCATCGATGTGTTTCTTCCAATTCAATTTCTCATCAATGCACATACCCAGAAATTTTGAGTAGTCTGCCTTAGCAACAGACTTCTGTTCATAGTCTATATTTATCAATAGTGTCATGCCATTTACTGTATAGAATTTTATAAACTGTGTTTTCTCAAAATTTTGTGAGTGTTCATTTGCAGAGAACCACTTAGTTATTTTCTGAAAGACATTATTTACAATTTCCTGAGCCGATTCTTGCTTGCTGGGTGTGATTACTATACATGTACCATCAGTAAAAATAAATAGCCTTGCATCTTCCTGAATATAGAGAGTCAAGTCGTTACTGTATATTAAGAACAATAAGGGACCCAAGACTGAACCCTGTGGGACACTGTTCTTGATACCTCCCCAGTTAGAGGACTCTGCTGATTTTTGCAGACTATCTGTACTGTTAATTTCAACCTTCTGCATTCTTCCAGTTAAGTATGAATTAAACCATTTGTGCATTGTACCACAATACTTAAGCGTCTCTAGAAGAATTTCATGATTCACACAGTCAAACTCTTTGAAAGATCACAAAATATCCCAGTGGGTGATGTTCGGTTATTCAATGCTTTAATATTTGATCAATGAAAGCATATGTAGCATTTTTGTTGAAAAGCCTTTCTGAAAAACCAAATTGACATTTTGTTAGTACTTCATTTTTACAAATATGTGATACTAATTTTGAGTAGATTACTTTTACAAGAATTTTGGATAAAGTTGTCAGAAGTGAGACTGGGCCGTAGTTGTTAGCATTAGACCTATCCCCTATTTTATGCAATGGTTTAACAAAAGTATATTTCAGTCTATCTGGAAAAATGCCCTGTTTCAGTGAGCTACTACATATGTGGCTGAGAATCCTACTTATTTGTTGCGGACAAGCTTTTAGTACACTGTTGGAAATACCATCAGTTCTATGGAAGCTTTCACTTTTCAGTGAATTTATTATTTTCCTAATTTCAGTAGGAGAGGTGGGGTGAATTTCAGTTTTATCAAATTGTGTAGGTACTGCCTCTTCCATGTACTGCCTTGCATTTTCTAATGAATAGCTGGATCCTATTTTCTCTATAACAATTTAAAAATGATTATTAAAAATGTTTTCTACATTTGACTTCTTGTTAACAAACTTTTATTGAGTTTGATAGAAATACTCTCTGTTGTGCCGTTTCCCTTTTAAAAATGTTCTAAATTGTTTTAATTTTATTATCAGATGTGCTAATCTCAGACATAATGCACATATTTCTGGACTTCTTAATAACTCTTATTAATACAGTGCAGTAGTTTTTATAATGTTTCACTGTTTCGGGATCATTACTCCTCCTAGCTATAAGATATATTTCTGTTTTCTCTTTACAAGATATTTTTATCCCTTTATTAAGCCATGGCCTTTTTGTGGTTCCTTACAATTATATTTCACTGTTTTCTTAGGGAAACTGTTTTCAGATACACTCACAAAGGTATCATGAGACAGGTTGAATTTTAAATTAGCATCATGTTCTCTGTACACCTCATCCCAGTCTAACTGTTGCAAGCTTTCCCTAAAATTTTGAATTGTTAAATCGTTAAATGGTCGCAATACTTTGTAGGACTATTTTGCATTATTATATGAAGCTAAGTCATATACTGTAACTAGCTCTGCATCATTATAGACCATCCTTAACAGGAAAAGGTTTTAATTGATAAAAATTTATCTTGGTCTATGAAAGCATTATCTATCAATGTGCTGTTTTCCTGTATCATCCGAGTAGAAAAATCAATAATTGTTGTAAAATTGAAAGAACCTAGTAATACTTCAAGGTCAAGCTTTCTGTTGGACATCTACATTGAAATCTCCACAAACAATAACTTGCTTTCCTCTGTCTGATAGATAGCAAACAAAAGACTCCAAGTTTTTCAAAAATAGTTGAAAATTTCCCAATGGTGACTTATATATGGCAACAATTATAAATGTGCCATTATTTAGATTAAGCTCACATGCACATGCTTCTACATGTTGCTCTTCATAAAATTTTTTAGTTTTGAAATTTTTCACATTATGACAGATTTTAACATAAATAGCAACTCCTCCTGTCTCCATCGTGTCTCTACTTACATGTGCTGAAAGCTTATATCCACCTACATTTACCATTTCCATACCTGTGACTATGTAATGTTCAAACAGGCATAGTACATCTATTCCACCCTGAGTCTCTAAATCTTCCAAACAAACAAGAAGCTCATCTACTTTGTTTCTTAATCCCCTTATATTCTGATGCAGTATACTAACATTATTTTTCGCTGTGCTTTTATGTCACTCTCGTGACATACTAACTTTACATTTCACTGTACTGTCATGAGAATCTTGTGATATTGTAACATCTCTAGCGCCTGCCTGTCTGAACTTCTCATTAAGTTTAATTACAATTAATGTTGGAAGATTGGATATTGATCTTAGCTTAAAAAAGCAATCCCATGAGTTTCAGTGCCCCCCACCCCCTTAAAGATTTTGCTATCATCCCAGTCAGTTTATCCGTCCCTTTCCTATTGAGATGCAGGCCATGTCTTGTGAAGTCACACTTACTAATACCATCAACAGGAACCAAACCTATGCCTGACAAAGTAGCTGCCTGAAGCAGCTGATCTAGCTCCATACTGGCCCTCCTGACAGAGCTGTTCAATGGGGGCCGATCATACCACATGAAAGCAGGAACCAAGCCAACATTTATATGGTTCGTTGCAGATGCTATTTACACCCAGTCACACTCAATGTTGTAGCCCTCGTACCTGTCAATACTGTTTCCTGCTCCACCCACTACCACAACATGATCCTGCTTTGTAAAACCCTTGCACAATTATCCTACATCCTCTATCACTTATCTAAGACATGCACTGTGCTTGAAAATGCTTGTGATCTGGTACCTGTCTCCTAATTTTTCCTACAACATCTGGCCCACACCTCTTCCATGGCTACTACCTAACAACAGCACTTTCCTCCTACTTTCTACTTTTTTTTGCAACAGTTGGTTTCCTAGTGAAAGTATGTTGAGGACTGACTACACTTACATCTACTTGGGCCTCTTCCTTAGTTGACTGAGGTAGCAAGGCAAATTTGTTTGTGTCAATGATGAAAATGTCAGATACTGTTCTCTTTCGGTGTCCCCTGTTCCTTGCTCTCAGTTCCCACCTGTCTTCACCCTTCTCCCCCTTTAACCTCATCAGTTCCTCTCTAGCACTACCCAGTTCCGATCCAGTTCTACTTCCCCGATTCCCAAGCCACTACATTCACCCCAATGTAACCATCTTCGACAACAGCTGCTATAATGACGTCACCGTGTATTCTGCTACAGTTCATATCGTATTATAGCAGGATACACAGATTTTCCTTCTGCCTGGGACCTCTGACTGTTTGAAAGACTGACGGCGGCGTGATAGGATGTGTCTGTCATGGCTGGGATGGCTCCTAGCGTACCTGCTTTAGTAACAGTGGTTGCTTTTTGATTACACATATATTTTGCAAATTTCTCCACCAATCATGGTGGGACGATGCGTGGGTGGCTAGTGTAGTGTTGGGCAAACTTGTGGGGCTCTCTTGTTGGCGGTCCGGGGGTCGACAGCTGCGGCCGTGGCAAGGATTGTGCTCTTTCTTATAATCACGACTCTTTTCGCTGGACATATTGGTCACCTCTCTAGGTCCTTATTTCGCAGCGCTGTGCTTTTTCTTATAAACATAGTATTTGTTGATGGGAATTGGTAAACCTCAGAATTTTGCTATAATGCCATAAATTTACTATAATATCATTACCTGAAACAATGTGCTCGCTTTAACACACAAATTATGACATCAAACGATCTAGTAATGTAGTGTTGGTTTAGCAGGGATTTATCTACGGGTATCACAGTGTGTCATTTCCTATGTATTTAGTACCTTTGGTTGAAAATTGCTAAAACTGTATTTACTGTGATGTCATTAATATGTCGTGACACCGTTATTTTTAACAATAGCGGAAGCGTGTTCATTTCCAACACATACACCTTGACGTCGAAGAGCTATTGTTAGTATGATCCATTTACGTCCTTAAGGCAAACTGCATAAGGAATAATGATAATGATAAATGCAGGTTGAAATGGCACAAGGAGCGGCTATATGCAACGATTTAATCATGCCATGCTCATTTGGAAATGAAAATTTACGGTTTTTTTTTTTTAATTTTACTAGTCACATTTCGTGTGTCCTATCTTTACGTTCCCATGGAAACAACAGAATGAAAGTGTGATTGTTTTTGGGCTGCTGAACCTGTAGAACTAACCAAAGATGAGTAGCGGGCTGTGGTCTTGCATAGAGTAGCTATTAGATAAGGCTGTGCAAAGAGAGTAGCAGAGGTTTCACATGGCGTCGACAGCTTTACAGGGCGTCCGGGCGCTCAGCCAACGGTAGCCCTCGTCCTCGCAGTACTTCAACAGGGGAGAACGTTGGTCATTGGGATCACCATCTTAGACAGTGTGCAGAAGGAGGCCGCAGAGAGCAGATATGCTCACGTTGGTGTCGGAGTATGGTAAGATAATGTGGTAAAGACATGTGTTACAGCATTGTATGTCCGGGACAAAATATAATTTTTAAAGTTAGTATAGACAAGGTGTAACCTCCCAGCAGATGAAAATAAAAATGTTAAATAATAAATGAAAATGGTGCCAAGCGTAAACTCCCCACACAAAAAAATTAATGAATGAAAATTGTCCATGAACCACACAATAATATTGATTAAATAATGAACCATGAACGAAATGTAACCTCCCAACAGAAATAATAATATCTGGTAAATTTTATAAGGACAGCAGCGCTGACCTTCGGCCCTGTATTCTGAAATAAAACAAGCAAAAATTCTTACCTCAATAAAAACTGCAATTATATATCTGCTCTTATGTATACATTCTTTGACACAGCTTCGTGCAATGCTGGCCTATATATATATATATATATATATATATATATATATATATATATATATATATATATATATATATATATAATTCTTGGAAGCAATGATAATGCATTGGAAAAATTCTTTAAATTGAAATGAATACTTTTCTTTAAAAGAGTTACTTTATAAAAAATTATTAATTATGCGCAAGGCTGCTTCTTTACCTTCTACACCAATACTCATCCTCCAGAGTCCTGACCAGAGTCGCGAGCAGAGCACACTGCCGACACATGCCGACTCCCGCAGACTACTACCGTCCACTCGCTACCAAAGCCGACCGACTATTACTGTATCCGACTGACTACAACTGCAGACTCGCGCAGACTAGCGCAGACTCGCGACAAATCTACGCTGAAAATTGTGCTCATATGAATTGAAATAGTGTGTTTTCTGTACGTTGTTATTTCCTTGTTGCTGTGCGTTACTATTTGTTGGAGCTGATGCTATACGTGTACGTGGCGAAACATTAAAGCTTGGTTGACCTTGTAGACTGCATTGTTGGTTAGGTATGCTAACCGGTTGGTTTTGTTGCTGTTGTTGGGAAAAACCTCTATTGTTACCAAAATGTGGTTCCTGTTGCTGATAATTTTGACGATACTGATAATTAAAATTTTGTCTGTTATTAAAGTTCTGGTAGTTTTCGTTCCTGAAGCGTCTATTGGCTTTGCTATTGAAATGGCGTGGCTGATCGTAATTGCTGTATGTTTGTTGACCTTGGTTATTATATGAAAAATTTTTGTTTATAAAGGAATAATCCAATTGTTGCACTTCCAAAAGCTGTAACATATCTCTGAATGCCGAAATATTTTCTTTTTGCTGACCCGTTAAAAGTGACACTCTTAATGACCGTGGTAATTTAGAAACACATAATTGAATAAGTGCAGATTCACTTTATGGATCACTTAAGTACTGGTTTTGTTGGACCATGTGTTCAAAAAATTGTGTGACACTGGGAAAATTTGAGTTCTCATAATTCGGTAAACTAATTAGTTGATCTTTAATTCCGCGCTGTGTCGTCTTCGACCACTATGCTGACAGAAAAGCATTCTGAAATTCTTCTACCGAGTAGCATTGTCTCGCGATCGGTCTCATACGAGTTGCTGGTTCGCCTTCCAAAAAACTGGAAATAAATTCAAGTTTATGTGTTACGGGCCAAGTCGGTGGAAATGGAAAGCTAAATTGTTGTATCCAATCCAAGGGGTGAATCTATGTTCTGTCATTTTTAAACACTTTAAATTTTCTCACTGATAGAAAATGTTTGTAATCAAAATTATCGTCTCGGTATGTCTGTCACTCTTTCTTTCACAGATCATAGGCAATTTTTTTTTTGCTCTTTGTTGTATTTGTGTTTGTTGCATTTTGCATTGTCTTTGTTTCATTTGTGAATAACTCTGATTTGAGTAAAAATGCCGCGAAAAACTGTTAACACTACATCGGGATGTACAATGAGTGAAATGTTGTTGTTGTTACACTGCGAGGTGCCGGGGCTAGTAGTGTATTTATCACTAAATTCTACTAGAATCCACATGTGTAAATCATGCTCTAAGCCCCCCCTATTCTAACTCCGACTTTTGCTGTTGCACAAGGATAAAAAAAATACGCGAACTGACTCTAATCAACCCTGCTAGTGGAGTAGAAGAGAGTTTGGCACCTGCAATAATTTAATTTGATACATAAGTTAAATAAACAAAGGTTTCATTAGCATAGTGAGGAATGATAGGGTTGCTCTATCGATTAACAGAATGAAAGTTCTGTTCAAAATAACAATATGATTTATTAAGCTTAAACACAGAATAGTAAAAGAAACACAGGAAATTTATAAATCATCAAATTGGCTAAAATTGGAGATTCATACAAACACTATAAAGGTGAAGTTGTCCCTAACTTAGATCCTGAGGTTTAAGACGAAGTGGTATGTGGAGCCAATTCCTTTCCACTCAAATCTCAAGAGAGACACACAGCTAACCCAATAGTAATTGCTGTTACTCGAAACTGAACACAGTTAGAAAAGGATGAACAGGCGCGCTCTGCTGAGCTCTGATTATCACCTAGGAAAAATCCCTATCTGCCGGTGCTGCGGACGTACATTACCAACAGTCTTCTTATCTCCCAGAACACGATCTGGCGTACCGCAGGCGAGGGCTGGCTGCTTCGACGTCCTCGACCGAAAGGCGACTGCCGACTACCCAGAGCACCCGTACAGGCCGAACACCGAACATTCCCGCCCCCACGACAGTGGCCGTGGTTACGTTCCAATCAGCAACTCGAAAACCGGCGGAAATTCCACTCCATTGCCGGAGCACTACCATTCCACCAATGGAGATTCTTGGCGCCAATTTCTGTGCTGATTTTGCAGAAAGTGCGGGAATTTTCCCGCCACAACTGCGTGGGTACACAAGTCATTCCCACGCCTCGCTGGTAGCCCGCCAGAAAGTGTTTTCGCAAAGTTTCTCTGAAGTAACGGAACCTCTAGCCCAGCCGCTACTTCACACCCCAGCGGGCGTGTCTCTTGACAATGTCGGCGTCTGAAAAGCATTCACTCGACTGCCTCACACACGTCGGCTTAACTCTCTCCCGTTCCACAGAGCCCGCCTGTCACCGGCCCACCCGGGTGACGAGAGACGCTGCGTGGGAAGTACGCGTGTTAAGGAAAAGCAACCCTCCACCGCATGCAACTAGAGAGGAGAATCGTAAGATAGAAATATGAGAGGGGGCTCATGCCACCTCTCAACACACACAACAACATCGCGATGTACAATGAGTGAAATAGCCGACTCAAATAACTTGACCGATAGTACTCAGTATAATAATGACAGTTCCCCATTTACAGACAATCAGTGCGTACCGACCACTTGTAATGATTTTTATCCTAGTGATGAACAAACGAATTCGATTGTCCTCTGTTAATTTAACGACAATTGATGACGCGGGGCGTTCTGTTGCAATGAGCGCTTCCCAGCTTGACACACCCGGTTTGCAGGATTTACGTGACGAACAGACAAATTTTTCTAATGAAAATGAACAGTGTACTCAAAGTACGTCAGATTTATTTAATTCCGGTTTAGGGACTAACAGTGCACATCCCATTGGCAAACATTTTCAAGAATCACAAAATGACCGAATGGATACACAAAATGCGACAAAAGCAGATACACCATCAAACTGCACAGATAATAGAGTAGGTAATATTGGCTTGGATCAAATTATGGCAATATTGCTACAACAAAATCAAGATTCCAAATAATCGAAAAAAGAACAAAACGACAACTTTAAACAACTACTTAACGAACATTCCAAACAACAGAATGATAGACAAGAGGAAAACCACAAACAACTTAGTGAACAGAACAAACAACTTAATGAAAATTTCAAACAACTTAATGAAAAACAAGACAACCTTAATGAAAATTTCAAACAACTTAGTGAACAGAACAAACAACTTAATGAAAAACTAGACAACAATTCCAGACAGCTTAGTGAACAGATTGCAGCTGTTGCGGCGCAGTGTCATGATACTAAAGAACAGTTACGTGAGAAAATTGAGGCTTGTGCTAGGAAAAGTAGTGAAGAAATTAGATCTGTTGCTCAAGAATTAAGGAATACGCAAGCAACTGCAACAGAAACACTTACAGACGAAATTAGTGGAGTCGCTAAACAATGCTCTGAAAACACAACACAGTTACGCGACGAATTTAAATTAATGACAGCAGAACTTTCGCGCACACTGGATGCAAGAGTAGACGCGAAATTTGTCCAACAGAACAGTCAAACTGACGAACGTTTTAATCATCACCTGCAAAACAGTGAAACGCGTTTCCGTAAATTTATACAGGAACAGAATAAAGTAAAGCGACAAGTTATGGAAACAATTACCGCACAGAGACAGGAAGATAGACGCAAATTGTTTACGAAAGCAAAAACATACGTAGACAACAATATTGCTACTGTATCAGACGAAATTAATACAATCAAACAGTTGAACATCGAGCTGCGTGATGAAATTTCCGATCTTAAATCAAAAACAGATACACACACAATAGATTTTCAAACAGTGACCGACAGACTCGAACAATTAGAACTAACACAGGATTCCGATGTCATCAAAGCTGACGTTAAAAAACTGAACGAAACCACACGTAAAATACAAAAACAAATTAATGCTTCTGACACTAAAAACGATGATCAGGTAAAAATAATGACTGAAAAAATATGATGAATTGGCCAGTCGTATTGACGTTATTGAAAGTAATAATGACAGAAAATCAGACGATACTTCGCCGATTTCGTTTAATCAAACACCTGAATTCCAAAATTTACAGCAGACGATCAGTGAGATAGAATCGTCTAATAATACATTACGTAGAAAATTGTCATCTTTATAGCAAGAGGTAACAGAGATGAAAAATGTTTCAGCGTTTCATTCATCACAGCATACGGCACATTCCGAACATTTGTCACACTCACACAGGCAGTGTAACTTAAGTAATTTACAGAGACTACGCGACTTAAAATCCGAAGTGACACAGACAAACAGATTCTTATGTAATCGTGAACCTGTTCACACATTCAGTGACGAGAACGTTGATTATAAGCAATTTGTATCTGTAAAAAAAATTAAGGTATTTGAAAATGACAGAGCACAGGTACACGCATTGAACTGGATACGTCGATTTATTTTTGTACTTTCACCAGCGTGGCCTGTAGTGCAGAAACTACAATTAGCATAGATACAGCAATTTGTTTTTAAATTTTCACCAGCATTGCCTGAAACGCAAAAGCTAAAATTTATTTGCAGCGCGTAATAGACCTCAGGGGATTCATTACGCTTTAATGAGTATGTGCCGTAGCGTGCACAGGGCCCCGAGCTGTAGTAGTGCTGTTTCATCTTTAGTTTTCTGCACTGCTGCCTTCTCTTCCGTGCAATGCTGGCCTATATATATATATATTTTTTTTTTGGATTCTTGGAAGCAATGATAATGCATTGGAAAAATTCTTTAAATTGAAATGAATACTTTTCTTTAAAAGAGTTACTTTATAAAAAATTATTATTGGGGCATTTTTTCTGAACAAATTAAATTACAATTAACATACATTATTAATTATGCGCAAGGCTGCTTCTTTACCTTCTACACCAATACTCATCCTCCAGAGTCCTGACCAGAGTCGCGAGCAGAGCACACTGCCGACGCATGCCGACTCCCGCAGACTACTACCGTCCACTCGCTACTAAAGCCGACCGACTGCTACTGTATCCGACTGACTACAACTGCAGACTCGCGCAGACTAGCGCAGACTCGCGACAAGCAACAACTAACAATAAACTACTCTCTGGTCAGAGATTCTGTCATGCCTCGCCCATCGCCGGCGAAGCATACCCCTTACAAAGGGAATGTTGACAGACTTGGTAATTGTAGTAATTTTTCCTCAAAAGATGATTGAATTTACGAAGTTATGAGCGCTAACATGTGCTACCGTCCATCATAATAGTGCCCTTCCTGGTCGTTAATCGTTAACTAAATGCTCTTCACTTCACAGCGTAAGGAAAGTGCTTCGTTTTCGGGTATACGTTAATTAATTTGTGAAAATTTTACTGATGTTTTCTTTGTGCGTTCGTGCTGAGCGCACTTCGCGTGGGAATCAGTCGAGACCCACAAGCGATTAAATCTCAGGGATTCTCGCACCTTCAACAGTCGCAAATTATTGGTAAATCCTTTAGAAGGCTAGTCCAAATTGTCTTGTGTGGTTTATTTCAATGTTTCGCGAATTTCTCGTGTGACTATGGAACAGCCAACATTTCACACACCTGTGTATAACATCCATTTTTACAACTAACATTTCAATGTACTTGTCCATAAGTACAGTGACAGTTATTGACTATATGAAAAAAAACGTAAATTTGTGACAAACTGCGATGTGCACACATTTTAACAATATGTAGCGTCACTACAGATATTCGGATTTAATTTATGACATATTCGATATGCCTGCCATCATTGGTGATGATGTGGCACAGAGGAATAGCGAAATTCTGCATGACCCGCTGGAGTGTCGGAACGTCGATGCTGTCGATGTTCTCCTTAATAGCCGATTCCAGCCCAGCAATGGTTTTGGGATTAGTGCTGTACACCTTGTCTTTAATATAGCCCCACAAAAGGAGTCGCATGCGTTCAGTTCAGATCCGGAGAATATGGCGGCCAATCGAGGCCCATGCCAGTGGCCCAGAACCAGAATGCGGTCCTGAAAGTGCTCCTCCAGGACATCACTCTCCTGCTTCGATGTGGTCGAGCTCCATCTTGCATGAACCACACCTTGCCAAAATCACGGTCACTTTGGATAATGGTAGTGAAATCATCTTCCAAAACCTTCAAGTGCCGTTTTCTAATCGCTGTGCTGTCAATTAATATCGCACCATTATTCCTTGACTGGACATTGCACACCACACAGTCACCCGCTGAGGGTAAAGAGACTTCTCGATAGCGAAATGCGGATTCCCAGTCCCCCAGATGCGCCAGTTTTGCTTATTGACGAACCCATCCAAATGAAAGTGGGCTTCATCGCTAAACCAAACGTTGCATGCACATACTAAGTCTCATCATGCCTCGCGGCCAACCATGTAGTTTGAAAGCCATAACGCGAAACTTTCACAATTTATGACGATTTTATTTCATATAGTTCAATAATTGTGATTAACAGCAACAACTGGCATTCGTGATTTACGTGAGATGACGTAAATTGCAGGTATCGTTTTTCAATTTTTAGAGGTCTTTCTTTGTACTGCACTGGTGGCCACATGCTTCGCGCCAAACTAGGTAGCCAGTACTTGTCCCCCAGTAATTATAACTGACTGCTCACAGTCAGTGTTTTGAGCACTGCTAATGAAGGTAGTTCCCCTCTGAGAATAATTTCGCCGGTAAAAGATGATTAATCTTTGTAGTTCCATTGTGATGAGTGGCAGAGCCACATGATCTGCCACGTGTGACCATGTAAATGTGTGCTTTGTGCAGAGGCATATCGTACTCTTATAGATCACTGAACAGATGAATTATTATGAGTTGGCTCGGCAATCTTCATTAGACAAGAAGTTGTAGTGGAATTCAGGTTGTGTAAATATGACTAAATTTGATATTTAACTTAGTTTCTATGTGAGTTAGCTTTCAGTGTTGCTTGTACCAGTTCACTTTAGAATCCCCCCAAGGGAAAGTTCACAGCAGATTCAGTCTGATAAGAGTTAACATAGTGACAGATCGCATAGCCAAGTCGTAGTTGAATACAAGCCACTAACACAAAATTCCTGTCAGCTCTGTGTCCTTTATTTTATTTTATTTTATTTTATTATTTTTATTGTTATTTTATTTTTTTTTGCCTTTGAAGTATCCGAATTCGATTTCTTTTCCATGTGGGACAGTTTTCTGTAATGTTTGTGTCCATTCTAAATTCAGTTTAACCACGGTTTAAGAAGCTAAGAGGAAGAGAGCGAGTAGCTAGTCCGTATTTTCACGTTCTAGGTAAATTTTCACTTATTTGTGCTAATAAGAGCCAATGTAATCCTCTCTGATTATGATCTACATTAGTTTTCGATCAAATAATCAGTAGTTGCTGATTTCATTCGCTAAGCCTTATCATTGTGTTTTGATTTTTATTTTATCATACTAGATAGAGAGTTTTTTGCATGTCACTGAATCGTGTGTGTTGTCGGCCAAGATTTATTCCGTTGCATGCCTGCTCTCACTATTTAATAGTGTGACGACCTTAATTTAATTATAGGAGGCCAAGCAGATCCCTCTTGGGAACATTACAGTAGCTTAAATGGCGATTTCTATTTCTGTATTGAGCATAAGAGTAATTGAGACTGTGAGTTTCGTCTTTGGGAGATAAACACGATCTGCATACCGAATTACCTTAGCATTGATTTTGTCACAGAATTAAGTCCCCCTATTCTTTAGCAAGCTAAATTCCCAACGACTGACGATATTTCATTCAAATTATTTAACTGAAAAGTAAATAAACTCAAATTAGAATGCAATCTAATCGTACGACCGAACAGAACAGGCAAACCGCAAATATTTACTGTCCGTCAGTGTTGATTGTTGACAGGATCAGGGCGAGTTATCAGTTGTGCAACAATTAACTATACTGAAATATTAAAAGCTAAATCATTTACATTCTTTCACTTATTGAACTGTAAATAATGACGTATACCCTGTTGTCATTAACCATAGCAATCAGTAAGAGGTAACCAATGAGCAAAGAAGAAAGAACAGTAAGACTGATACGCAGTACACACATATTTTTCCCAATGAATATAATTAAATTGACTAACTAAATAGAGGGTATTGCTATTTAACAACTGGAAATTCGATGACGACCAATAATTTTGCAATATCACACGCATGCTGGTAGAGTAGTGGTGGTTTAGCAATGGTAAACAACACGAATACTTTTGGGCACAATCCGCTGCACTGTGACTGTCTGAGGGTGCCATGCGTTGACACAAAGTTGATGCAACACTGGTGTGACACGCCACAACTTTGATGCGAGGTCATGATGTACGCTTCACAATGTTGATGTGACGTTGAAAGCAGTGGCCCTGTATTCACATAACTATATAAGATTTTGAGAAAACAGAAAAAATGTGGAATAATACGTAAAATTTCGGAAAATTGAGAGGATATACATATTTTCCTGGGTGTGGTCTCAGCTGATGCCTCGAATGGCGAAAATCAAGCATATTTAGTTTGGTTACTAACAAATAGACTTCAAGAGATGTGACCTAATCTAATTACAATAATCCTTTATTCACGAACAGAAACATGCTTATCCTCGTCTCATTGCAGAGTGGAGCCAGCCTCGGAAGTGCTCCAGTTTAAAAGATGAAGATGAAGAATCGCATTCGCCCAGGAGGGTTTGAGTGGAGGGGGAAAGGGGGAATGGGGGTACATTTTCCCCTTGATGTCGTTAAATGTAGCACATACACATTCAAGTGGTCTCTGCGGAGAGAAGACTTGGTGGATAATCTAGATTGTAGCTCTCCCAAGTGAGTAACCTGACACTGATAACCCTTACCATTGACCTTGATCTTACACCCTCTTTATTTCGTATACTCACTGATAACCTACTGCCATCTGGGTTTTAGCCAATGTGAGTGACACACTAGGCCCTCTGTTATTACGCTCGTGTCATCCGTAAGTATGATATGTGCTTACAGTTTTTTTGAAATCTTGTTCTTTGTGGTCTCTTCCTTTTTTGAGGTCTTCCATCCACAGCCACAGTTTCATAGATAGTAAGGAGTATAAAAGTGTGTAGAAGAACGAATGGTAGTAATGTAGGAGCCAATAATCTGAGCAATAAAGAAGTCATTTTAAAATTGTTAACTATTTATTATTAGTTAAACCGATATGTAAATAAATTGCCAGTTGTTGTAGTGATCACTTAACATGCTATTAATCAAGCGAAGTGTGTTATTGCCAAATAAGGCATTATGTAGACGCAAAAGGCGGCATAGACCCCATACTGTGTATAATTTTATGGTTCTTTTTGTAGGGCAGGAAAGGATCCAATTCAGTACCGATTCCAGTGTTCCTGTTTACCAGGCGAGTTTTATACCTACTATCAAGTCTGTCAATTTGACCTCCTACTCTCTTGAATGACAGTAAGACTCGTTCCTTCCTTTACTTTCACAACATGTAAGTTCACCAAGTATTCACAATCAAAAGTAATGACAATGTGACAGAATATTCTACAGTTTTTCTTGTGACATGAACATCAATTGTGAAGCCATTTGCTCAGCACCACACGTGAAAGATTGTAAATACATTACGAAGTGCAAACCCTTACCTGCTGCGAAGAAGGTTCCTTCTTCTTTAGTAACCCCTACCAACCATGGGACAGCAGTATGGGGCGCCAGATGAACTGGATGTCTGGGGAGAAACGCGTCCTCTCCATCAGCCTCCACAACTGGCCGGAATGGCATAAGAGGAGCATACATGCCCCACTCCTGAACCGAAGACATCATCCATCATGAAACAGCTATACTTTACCAGAAAGGCCATTCATCTTACAGATATCCAACACTTTTGGGGAATAATCCACAGATAGAAAGAAAGATACATAACGCATTTTGATATGGATTCTTCATGCATCCTACCCACCTCTTGTCACTGAATTAACTAAAACTTGGAATGCATTTTTTTTCTTTTTGTTCACTTGGCTACAAAATTTCTGGAGGATATATTTCATGACTTCTTGGTAAAATCTATCTAATATTTGTCAGTCAGTTTTTTCTAATGATAGGGAATAAATATTAGTCATATATAAGCAACCAGTCATGTAACAGGGTGTTCTTTAGATCGAAATTTACGGAAAAGTAGTTAATTTACTAACTTCTTACTGATTTAAAATTTCCACATGTAACACTGTATTCAATACTCCCTTGAGAGCAAAATGTAGACCTACCAGAGAATACTATATACCATTTCTTTCTAATACCACACTTTTTGAGTACCAACTATTTGTGAATAATACATTTCAGGTTGAGAATTAAGTGCCACAAGCAGGTGCCTATACTCTCTACCTAACCCTCAAAGTGCAATTGTATGCCTATAAGAGCAGATACCAAAACAATAAAGTATATGCACCCAAGTTTGAGATATACCTTAATACTTACATATTTAATCGGTTTTTAATATGTGGCTTACAGCCACACAAATGTAATACGCATCAAACTGAACAATAAAGAAGAAATTTATCTACAGCTACAACTGTACCTTAAATGGTGAAAGGGTATTTGAGCAGTGGTGTATCTATCTACAGGCGCAGGCTGTGGCAAAAGTGACTATTCCCTTTTGACAGCAGCAAACAATAAGTACACAATGGCAGGAAATTCAAATAGTAGTGAAGATATACCACTACTGGAACGAAGGACCATTGTCCTCCACATGTAAACAATGTCATCACTTGACTTGACCTGAAGTCACACACATGCACTCTTCGAACTGTGACAATGACATTGCCTTCATAAACAAACTGCTCACTAGGCTGAGCTAATGACACTAATTATCTAAACAAAATTTCTACTTGTCATGGGCCATACAAACTGTATAGCTGACTGAATTACTATGCTTTATGATGTTGACCGCTTTCACATTTCAATAGATGCGTGAGAAATGATGGTATTTTATACTACACTTTTTGATACAGCACATTATTCCAGTTATCTTAATTAATGTAATGTATTACTTATTATCAACTTATGGCTGCCTTATATTGACATCACTCTTATCTTAATTAGTAAGAGTTTTGACCTAGAAATGATGTCAGACAGTCTGAGACTAGGGTGATATAGCATAATGGTGGCATGCAGAATATATTTAAAACCAAGTGTATTTAAAAGTGTTTGAAATAAGTAATAATTTCGGTAGTGATTTGTACTGTTGATGATTCACCAACAATATCTGTTCTCAGTCGAACCCACTACTGCCTGTTTCCTCAAACTATTAGTAAATTAAGTAAATATGTTGTTAAATTCTTGGAGTGCAGGGAGGCAATGTCGTCGTAAAATTGCACATATAATGGTCCGAGACGAATGGAGGCGGGTGACAAGGATATGGCATCCTACAACAATCCTCGCATCTGGCGCCTGAACGCCAGCACAGATGTACAGTAAAATGTCAGACTGAGAAGAGTGACATAAATGATGAAGACGACAGTATTAATGAGGAAAGAGTTGGCGCTGATCTCAGTAACGAACTGGGAATAATTAGCAGAAATCAAATTGTAGATGAAACAGATAATTAAAGTTGAAATTTGAATGTGGACATCGAAGCAGGAGCTGTAGAAACAGACAAGAATCATGTTGAGAGTGTAGGAAAGGAGGATATGTTAACGCAGTTTTTACAAGAAATGAGTGTAAATATTCAATATGTAAAAAATAAAACCAATGTTTTCTAAAAAAAGTAGATGGTAGTAAGCGAGAATTAAAGTCAGATAATCATAGATTGAGCCCAGATTTGAACAAAATGTAGGATCGAAAGGTGTTAGTTAAATATAATGACTTACATTGTTTACTTACAAATTTGATAAACGAGGTTGAAACCGACGAAACATGAAAATTCTCCTCATAATTATGACAGTACACAATATGATGAAGAGAGAGAAGATGACGTCGTGGCTGATCAGTCTCAATTAAAATTACAGCTATAGGAAGATAATCAGTCAACAGAATCGAGTGCAGTATTTGATGTTGCCGTTGTTGACCGTCAGAGGTGAAGTGATTAAAATAATTCCGACGTCAAACTGATTTCTGATATATGACAACTTCTTTACGATCTTGGAATTAACATTAACTAGCTAGATAAAATTGTAGTTGTAATGCTGAAACGGATCAGTGTTTGAAACGAGAGAATACTGATTAGTTAACACATTAGAAACCGCGATGATAACTGATATTCTGACGTAAACATTGACACTTTCGTTATGAAGGTAAAATTTAAAGTTTTATTTTCACGAAATCCGAATGAGGCGGATAATATCGGTTGTTAAGCACAGTAAACCTACGTTGTTTACTACATCACAGGAAAGTTTCGTGTGGAATATGCTACGACTTCTACAAAATTCAGAACAATATTCTCAATTGGGTATTTGGCCAAGGATCAGGAGAACAAAGCTCGTAATTTGTTAAGCTACAACGAGGGTGCCAAGGGCAGTAATTGGAACTTTACACCCATTTCTGAGAAGAAATTCAAGCGTAACAGTAACCGAAATAGATGGACAGTGTATGCTCAATTTGTGAATAAGTTTATTTTCGAGTGATAATAACTACTGATGAGTTTCAGGACTTTAATTTCTGGAAGGATTTATCCATTTTTTTATAAATGAATGTGTATTTAACATCATTACAGTGTTTTCATTTTTCAATTGGATTGTTATTTTTATGATGTTCCAGAGCCAGCTTTTGGTTTAAAGTGATACTGCAATCTGTTTCCTCTCTGTGTTTGAGAGGTGCTGGTGTGCAAAGCTATGTCACCGTGTTTCCATGAATAAAGATAACCTCCTCGTGGAGCACTGATGAGTCACAACGCGGAAGACAGCTGGCATACTTTCTGACGAGCGGAGCTCCAGTCCGTGCTGTGCAAACCTGGCGTCGCACTCTACTACCCTGTGAGGATTAGCTGAGCACTTGTCTCCCCGCAGTCTGTTTATCAACAAGGTCATACGCCGTGGAGCGACAACGCGAGCCTTCAACTTTCTGTGTAGTATGTACAGTTCTTTTCATGTTCTTTAGAAACCACAGTACCTGCGAGTACAGTGATCGTTTAAGACAAAATAGTACAACGCAAATTGTGCACATCTGGGTATTTCAAATTCTAATGTATTTATGTAGCTCCCCTCTCCCTTTCCCACTTTCTTCTTTTTTCATTCCTGCATGTATCAACTATTACCATTTCTGCATTATACTTGGGACGTTTGCCCGCATCTCGTGGTCGTGCGGTAGCGTTCTCGCTTCCCACGCCCGGGTTCCCGGGTTCGATTCCCGGCGGGGTCAGGGATTTTCTCTGCCTCGTGATGGCTGGGTGTTGTGTGCTGTCCTTAGGTTAGTTAGGTTTAAGTAGTTCTAAGTTCTAGGGGACTTATGACCACAGCAGTTGAGTCCCATAGTGCTCAGAGCCATTTGAACCACTTGGGACGTTTACATATTTTGGGTATCTACTTTATTAATGATGAGATTATTTTTAATCCGTTACTAAGCAAGAAGTTGACGTCTGTCTGCCATAATAATATAAATGAGAAAATTCAGGCTCCTTCATATCCATTTGTTAATCATAATGAAGTTTACTTAATGAGTGATGGGCTAGGTAGGATAACATGTGATGATTTACATTCTTCTGCAAAAAACAGTTATAATTAGAAAGTAGTTGATTATTTAAGACACACATTTAGTTATTTTGCTAATTAACATTCTTGAAAGTTAAAGAACACGTTACATATTTTTGCAGAAAGAGCTAGAGATTGTGCACTAAAACTGTGCTTCTTTTTTAATACTAACAAGCACATTAATTACTACTCTTCTTTGTTATGCACACTTGCTGTAAATATATATATTCTTAGCCCTGGTTTACAAACATTGTCTTGAACTATGTATGAGAAATTTTTTCGTTAATGTCACATATACTTATGCTTAGAAGCTATGTTTTCATGTGGTGCCATCCATTAAATGTAAATAGTTGAAATGCTTCTTAATTTACCATTCTGAATAAAATATCTTCAGCGAAAGTAACCGAACACTTCCGGCATATGAAATCACCACATCCTGAAAACAGCCTTGACAAAGAGGATAGAGGAGCGCAGAATGGCTCAGGGCACTATCTTGTCCTTGGAGTGGGAAAGTGCCCCTAAAAGGAGAAATCACCAAGAAACAATGATCAAAGGCATGAGGATGCAGAAGGTGATGGAAATCATTGCATTAAAGATCCGTAATGTGTATCGAGAGGACGTGTGGTCTGTAATTGAAAAAGTATAATTATGATGTCTCCACTGCCAAAGAATTCCGGAATAGTCCCCCATTTGGATCTCTGTGAAAAGACTGGCGAGGGGAAGGTGACCATGAGAGAAAGATTGAACAACAAACGAAACGATAACGTTCTACGAGTCAAGGCAAGGAATATCAGAAGACCGAGCGAGGTGGCGCAGTGGTTAGACACTGGACTCGCATTCGGGAGGACGACGGTTCAATCCCGCGTCCGGCCATCCTGATTTAGGTTTTCCGTGATTTCCCTAAATCGCTCCAGGCAAATGCCGGGATGGTTCTTTTCAAAAGGGCACGGCCGACTTCCTTCCCTAATCCGATGAGACCGATGACCTCGCTGTCTGGTCTCCTTCCCCAAACCAACCAACCAACCAACCAACCAATATCAGAAGTTTGAATGTGGTAGAGAAGCTAGAAAATCTTATAAGGGAAATTCTAAGGATCAGTCTAGATACAGTGGGCGTCACTGAAGTGAAAAGGAATGAAGACAACGGTCTCTGCTCAGACAATTATAGGGTAATATTAACAGTGGTAGAGAATGGTATAGCAGAAGTAGAGTTTGTTATGAATAGAAAGGTAGGGCAGGGAGCGAGCTACTATGAACTGGTTAGTGGTAGGGTTGTTCTCATCACAATCGACAGTAAACCAACACTGACAGCTTTAATTCAGGTATACAAACCGAAGTTTCGAGAAGAAAAAGAATAGATACAGCAAATATGTGATGACATTGAACAGGTAATTCAGTATGCATAGGGAGATGATAATCTAATACTCATAGGAGAATGAATAGGAGAGAGTTATTGAAGAATATGGGACTGGTAGTAGGAATGAGAGAGAAAGAGTTCCGGAGTATATTTCATCCAGTCATAGCGAATATTGCGTTCAAAACTCACAAGACCAGTAGGTATACCTGAAAAGGACCAGGAGATATGGGAAGATCTCATTTACACTACAACATGATCAGGCAGGGATCTCGAAATCAAATATCAGGTTGTAAGGTTTACCCAGGAGAAGTTATTGACTGGAGTCATAATTTAGCAATAATGAAGAGTGGGGTGAAGTTTAAGAGACTACTCAGGAAGAACCACTGTGCAAAGAAGTAGGATACAGAAGTGCTAACAAATAAAGAAATATACTTGAAATTCTCTGAGGCTATAAACACTGTGATAATGAATAGCTCAGCGGACAGTTCCGTTGAAGAGGAATTAACGTGTCGGCACTCACTTAAGTTGGAAAGAGAAAAGTAGGCACCAGGAAGGTAACTGTGAAGAAACTATGGGTGACAAAAGAAATACTTCAATTTATCGATGAAAGAAGGAAGTTCAAAAACGTCCAGAGAAATTTATAATTACAGAAACACAAGTGACTTTGGAATGAAATAAAATAAATAGGAAGTGCAGGGAAGCTAAGGCGAAACGGCTGCGTGAAAAATATAAGGAAAAAGGTAAAAAAATAACTGTCGGAAAGACTGTCTCAGCATACACAAAAGAGGAAAGAAGCTTTTGTGAAATTAAAAGAAAGGATGGTAACATTAAAAGCGCAATGGGAATTACACTGGTAAATGCAGAGGGGAGAGTGGGTACATGAAAGAGTACGTTGAAAGTCCCTGCGATTGTAAGGACTTGTCTGACGACGAGATGGAAGAAGAGAAACAGTAGCCAACAGGGAAGAGGTAGCGGATCCAGTACCACAATCAGATCGTAAAAGTGCTTTGGATGACTTAAGACCAAATAATGCAGAAGGGATAGGTAATATTCCACAGCAATTTCTAAAATCATCCCGTGGATGACGATCAGTTTGACTTCAGGAAAGATAAAAACACCAGAGAGGCAGTTCTGAGGTTGCGGTTGATGACTGAATTAAGACTGAAGAAAATTCAAGAGACTTTCATAGGATTTGTAGACCCGGAAAAAGCGTCCGACAACGTAAAATGCTGCGAGATGTTCGAAAGATGCGTAAGCTATAGAGGAATAATGGATGACATACAATATGTACAAAAACTAAGATGTAACAATAACAGTGAAATAACATGAACGAAGTGCTCGGATTAAAAAGGGTTTAAGGAAGGGATGTAGTCTTTCGCCACTACTGTTCAATCTGACATGAATGAAACAATGACAGAAATAAAAGAAAGATTCAAGAGTAGGATCTAAATTCGAGGTAAAAGGACGTCAGTGATAATATTCGCTGATGTCATTGCTATCCTCAGTGAAAGTGAAGAATAATTACAGAATCTGCTGAATGTAATCTACAGTCTAATGAGTATGGAATATGGAGTGAAAGTAAATCGACGAAAGGTGAAAGTAGTAAGGAGTAGCAGAAATGAGAACACCAAACTGGGGATCATGAAGTACAAGAAGTCAAGGAATTCTACTACCTAGCCAGCAAAACAACAAATGATGGACGGAGCAAGGAGGACATCAAAAGCAGTATACTACAGGCAAAAAGAGCATTCCCCGCCAAGAGAAGGTTATTAATGTCAAACATTGGCCTTAATTTGAGGCAGAAATTTCTGAAAATATGCGTTTGGAGCACAGCATTGTATGGTAGTGAAACATGGACTATGGGAAAACAGCAAGAGAAGAGAACTGAAGCATTTGTGAAGCGGTGCTACAGAAGAATGTTAACAATTTGGAGGACTTCTATGGTAAGGAGTGAGGAGGTTCTCTGCAGAATCAGGGAAGAAAGGAGGGCATGGAAGGCACTGACAAGAAGAAGGGGCGGGATGGTGAGAATCTGTTAATACGTCAGGGAATAACGTCTACGGTATTAGTGGGAGATGTAGAAGGTAAAAATGGGAGCTGTAGAGGGTAAAAACTGTAGAGGAAGACAGAGATTGGAATTTACTCAGCAAATAATTGAGGATGTATGTTGAAAGAGCTACTCTGAGATGAAGAAATTGTCTCAGGAGAGTATTTCGTGGCGGACCGCATAAAAACAACGAGAAATTTGATGAGTCCAAAGTACTGTTGTTGCCTGGTTCAAAAATGGCTCTGAGCACTATGGGACTTAACTTCTGAGGTCATCAGTCCCCATAAACTTAGAACTACTTAAACCTAACTAACCTAAGGACATCACACACATCCATGCTCGAGGCAGGATTCGAACCTGCGACCTTAGCGGTCGCGCGGTTCCAGACTGTAGCGCCTAGAACCGCTCGAGTTGCCTGGTACGAGCGCTTAGTGGCATCGAGAGAGTTCTAGACTGGCAGAGGAGTTTAGATGATTAGCAAGCCATCATTGCTCCTATGTACTTCCTAAATAGCTTTCGGTACAATTATTTGTGAAGTGTTCTGACTACTTTTAAGGTTGGAACATTGCTAACACCTAGTGTATTTAAAAGTGTTTAAAGTGAGTAATAATTTTGATAATAAAACGTACTGTTGGCAGTTTGCTAACAATAACATTTCCGAATCAAATCCGACATCGACTGCTTCCTCAAACTAACAGTAAGTGAACTAAATCGATCGTTCACTTCTCCCCAGAGGAGAGAGAAAGCGGTGTCGTGATGTAGGACACCTAGAGGTTATGTTATTGACAATTACAGACAACTTCACATGCAGAGTGCCAAAACCTGGAAAATTGCTGAAAAAAATCAGGAAAAGTACTCAATATAGGTATAGTGAGGATCAGTGACGTCAAATGGAAAGAAGACAAGGGTTTCTGGTCAGATGAGTGTAGGGTAATATCAACTTCGGCAGAAAATGGTGCAACGGGAGTAGGAGTCGTTACGAGTAGGAAGGCTGGGCAGAGAATGAGTTACAATGAACAGTTCAGTGATAAAGGCTGTTCTCATCAGAATCGACAGCAAACCAACACTGACCGTAACAGTTCAGGTATACATGCCGACGTCGCAAGCAGAGGGTGAAGAGACAGAGAAAGTATGTGAGGATATTGAACGAGTAATTCGTTATGTAAGGGGAGATGAAAATCTATTAGTCACGGGCGTTGAAATGAGGAAGGTAATAGGAGAGGGAGTAGAAGAAAGGGTTGTAGGACGAAATGGCCTTGGTAGTTGGAACGACAGAGGATAAAAACTAATTGAGAAAAACTAACTGAGTTCTGCAATTAATATACGTTATTAATAGAGAATACTCAACCAATATGTTCAGAGAAAATCAGGAATACAAAAATACAAGTCAGTCATGATCGAAGTAAATCGAAAGTACAGGAAAGCTAAGGCAAAACGGTTGCCTGAAAAACGTGATGAAATCGGAAAAGAAATGATTGTCAGAAGAATGGACGGAGTACACAGAACAGTCATAACAATCTTCGGTGAAATTAAAAGCAAGGGCGGTAACATTAAGAGTGCAGTGGGAATTCCGCTGCTAAATGCAGAGGAGAGAGGGTACAGTACTTTGAAGGCTTCTCAAAGGGGGAAGGCATGTCCGATGTCCTAATAGAAGGAGAAACAGGAGTCTACAGGGAATACGCAGGGGATCCAGCAGCAGAATCAGAATTTAAAAGAGTTTTGGAATCTGAATATCGAATAAGGTAGAAGGGATAGATAACATTCCATCAGAATTAATAAAACCACTGGGTAAGTGGCAACTGAATGACTATTCATGTTGGTGGGGGGAATGTAAGAGACTGTGCGATGTTCCATCTGACTTTCTAGAAAAAATTATCCTCACAATTCCGAAGACAGCAAGAGCAGGCAAGTGCGAGAATTATAACTAATCAACTTATCAGCTCTTGCATGTAAGTTGCTGCTAAGATAATGTACAGAAGAATGGAAAAGAAAATTGAGGACGTGCTAGATGACCATTAGTTTGGCTTCAGGAAAAGTAAAGGCACAAAAGATGCAGTCCTGACGTTGCGGTTGGTAATGGAAGTAAGCCCAAAGAAAAATCGAGACACATTCATTAGATTTGTCGACTTGAAAAACCTTCGACAATCTAAAATGGGGTAAGATGTTCCAAACTCTGATAGAAACTTGTCTGAGCTATAGGAAAAGACAGGCGTTATGCAATATGTACAAGAACCAAGAGGGAGCAGTAAGAGCGGAAGACCAAGGACGAAGTGCTCAGATTAAAAGGAGTATAAGAGAGGGATGTAGTCTTTTTCCCCTACAGTTCACGAAGAAGCAGTGATGGATATAAAAGAAAGATTCAAGAGTGGGATTAAAATTCAGGGTGAAAGGGTGTTAATGATAAATTTCGCTGGTGACATTACTACCCACAGTGAAGGCGAAGAAGGATTACAGGATGTGTTAAATTGAATGAACCGGCTTAGCTGAAATGAGAACAGCAAGAAATTTAATATTGTCACTGGGGATGACGAAGGACACGAAGTTAAGGAATCCTTCTACCTATCCAGGAATATAACCTACGACAGACGAAGCAAGGAGGACTAAAGCGTAGACTGGCACTGGCCAAGTGAAATATGTTAGTATCAAACATAGTTCTTAACTTGACGAAGAAATTTCTGAGAATATACGTTTGGAGCACAGTATTGCATGCTAATGAGGCATGGACTGTGGAAAAGCCTTAACAGAAGAGAATCGAAGTATTTGAGATGTGTTGCTACACAAAAATGTTGAAAATAAGGTGGATTGATAAGGTAATGAATGAGGAGGTTCTACGGAGAGTCGGCGAGGATAGGCATATATGGAAAACACAGTCAAGAAGAAGGGACAGGAGGATACACTTATGATCAAAAGTATACGGGCACCCCCCAAAACATATGTTTTTCATATTAGGTGCATTGCGCTGCCACCTACTGCCAGGTACTCCATATCAACGACCTCAGTATCATTAGACATCGTGTCAGAGCAGCATGGGGCGTTCCGCAGAACTCACGAACTTCGAACGTGGTCAGGTGGTTGGGTGTCACTTGTGTCACACATCTGTACGCGAGATATCAACACTCCTAAATATCGCTAGGTCCACTGTTTCCGATGTGATAGTGAAGTGGAAACGTGAAGGGACACGCACAGCACAAAAGCGTACAGGGCGACCTTGTCTGTTGACTGACAGAGACCGCCGACGGTTGAAGAGGATCGTAATGTGTAATAGGTAGACATCTATCTAGGCCATCACACAGGAATTCCAAACTGCATCAGGATCCACTACAAGTACAACGACAGTTAGGCGGCAGGTGAGAAAACTTGGATTTTAGGGTCGAGCGGGTGATTATAAGCCACACATCATGCCGGTAAATGCCAAACGACACCTCGCTTGGTGTAAGGAGAGTAAACTTCCGACAGTGGAAAAACGTTGTGTGGAGTGACGAATCACGGTACACAATTTGGCGATCCGATGGTAGGGTGTGGGTATGGCAAATTCCCGGTGAACGCCATCTGCCAGCGTGTGTAGTGGCAACAGTAAAATTAGGAGGCAATGGTATTATGGTGTGGTCGTGTTTTTCATGGAGGGGGCTTGCACTCCTTTTTTTGCGTGGCACTATTACATCACAGGCCTACATTGATGTTTTAAGCACCTTCTTGCTTCCTACTGTTGAAGAGCAATGCGGGGATGGCTATTGCACCTTTTAACACGATCAAGCACTTGTTCATAATGCACGGCCTGTGGTGGAGTGGTTACACGACAGTAACATTCCTGTAATGGACTGGCCTGCACAGAGTCATGACCTGAATCCTACAGAACATCTTTGGGATGTTTTGGAGCGCCGACTTCGTGTCAGACCCCACCGATTGACATCGATACCTCTCCTCAGTGTAGCACTCCGTGAAGAATGGGCTGCTGTTCCCCAAGAAACCTGCCAGCACTTGATTGGACGTATGCCTACGGGAGTAGAAGCTGTCATGAAGGCTAAGGGTGGGCCAACACAATATTGAATTCCATAATTACCGGTGGAGGGCACCACGAACTTTTAAGTCATTTTCAGCCAGGTGTCTGAATACTTTTGATCACATAGCGTAGGAATTAACTTCC
Organism: Schistocerca nitens; assembly: GCF_023898315.1. Classification (NCBI taxonomy): domain Eukaryota; kingdom Metazoa; phylum Arthropoda; class Insecta; order Orthoptera; family Acrididae; genus Schistocerca; species Schistocerca nitens. Next base: position 576,839,125 of record NC_064617.1, read on the forward strand.
ATGGTACAAGAGGGAGCTAGAGAGGGTAAAAACTGAGGAGTAAGACAGAGATTGGAGTACACCCAGCAAATAATTAAGGATGTAGGGTGAAATAGCTACTCTGAGATGAAAAGGTTGACCCAGGAGAGAACGTGGCGGGCCGCATCAAACCAGTCAGTGACTGACGATGCAAAAAAAAAAAAAATTAATGGTCTGACATTATTGTCACTTATTTACATCATCAGGGGCATAGATTTCATGTGCTTCTGATGCTTACTTCAATTAACTACATATTTTGTTTTACTTGTCTACTTTAATTTGTAATTTTATGAAGTCGAGTATGTGGTGTCACCTCCGTACACCACACTTGCTAGGTGGTAGCCTTTAAATCGGCCGCGGTCCGTTAGTATACGTCGGACCCGCGTGTCGCCACTATCAGTGATTGCATACCGAGCGCCGCCACACGGCAGGTCTAGTCTAGAGACTCCCTAGCACTCGCCCCAGTTGTACAGCCGACTTTGCTAGCAATGGTTCACTGACTACATACGCTCTCATTTGCAGAGACGACAGTTTAGCATAGCCTCCAGCTACGTCATTTGCTACGACCTAGCAAGGCGCCATATTCTTCAAGAATGTATTCTGAACTGATAATATTGTGAATCATGTACCGTCAAGAGGGACGTTCATCATTAATGGTTTAAACTTAAGTATCAAACTAATTACGCCCGCTTTCTGAATTCTAATTCCGAGTCATGTTCCAGACTTCACGTCAGTATAGTTCTTCCCTCCTCACGCAAGCCTGCGTGAGCTAAAAAGCGTGCATTTCGGCCTCCTCTAGTAACACGGTGTTGGCTCTTCTGCCAACAAAACAGAGTATCTTACATTGTGCAGAAAGTATGACAGTAACAGGTAGTACGAAGTTATCTATGCATCAACTGAATAAAACAGTTAAGATACCAACCGCATATTGAAGCTGTGCAGCAGTCAGCTTATAGTCGTCTACATTTCTGAGGCAGTCGACCAGCGCTGCACTGGGCTCTATTGGACATCCCATGAGTGCAGCCAACTTTCGCGCATTGCGCTCACCTCCTGTCTCAGAAATTGCCCATGGCGATAGCGCTACGCCGCTCTGGGATATCGCCCGGTGGAAAAGACCTGCAAATTAAACGAAACTGTCATTGAAATTTGCATACACTCTTGTAACTGAAAATTACTTTACTATGAAATTCTCATTTCTGACACGTCGTTATCAACTGACTGCTTGTGTACCTATCCTTTTATGTAATGAACAGCACATTTTCTTGTGTATGCTCACGCCTGATGAAGCCAGTTGTTGGTGCTTTTTTCATGGATGAGATCTGATGTTTGATGAAGATAAGATAAAAACAGCATGAAGACCGGTAGTAAAAACTCTCGCCGTGTGTGGACAGGCATTATCTTGCTGAAATGTAAGCCCAGGATGGTTTACCATGAATTCCAACAAAACGGGCCGTACTATACCGACGTCGTACCGCTGCGCCATGAAGGTGTTGCGGATGACAACCAAAGGATCCTGGGTGAAAATAAATGACACCTGAGACCACCACTCGTGGTTGTCAGGCTGTACGGTGGGCGACAGTCAGGTTGGTATCCTACCACTGTCCAGTTCATCTTGAGGCACGTCTTCGCTGGTCATTGGGGCTCACTTCGAAGCGAGACTCATCACTGAAGACAGTTCTACTCCAGTCAATGAGATTCCAGGCTGAAGATATGACAGTGTTCGTGCTTGCCAAACACTACCTTTCCCAGCAAAGCCGTCGGATCTCTCCCCATCTGAAAACTTTTGGTGTATTATGGACATGGCCCTCCAGCAACCTCGGGATTATGACGATCTGACGAGCCAATTGAACCAAATCTGGCACGATATCCGCCAGGAGGACATCCAACAACTCTATCAATCAATGCGAAGCTTAATAACTGCTTGTATAAAGGTCAGAGTTGGACCACTTCATAATTTACTTGCTCAATTTGAGAAGCTCTTTCTCTTGAATAAATCATCGAGTTTTTCTTAACAATCACATGTTTGTCTCTACGATTTCCACCCTATTTGGATAATTCCTTTGTGGTACGTGCTTTTTCTTTCTTTTAGATTATTTTTTTCGATTTTAAGGAAGAGCTTTGATTATCAAGTACTGGTTGAGTATAGTGTCGCACCGTTTTGAGCAAGAGCTAGTTTTTCCACTATCCCATTGTTTATATCATCGTATCTCCAGAACTATATATAGCAAAATGATATAACATTACAGGTACGCCCACTGATATATGCTGATACCGTCTGCAAAATGTGTAGCGAATACAGTCAGTAGTAAACAACTAATAATATAAAACATTATGGCTGTTACTGAAGTCTTACTGCATGAACTTCGAAAATACAGTAAGCAATGAATTTTCCTTTTGTCGTTTTGTGACCACTAACAGTGAGAAAAAGTTTCATAAGGGTTTGAAATTGTGTTTATAGTTCGCCCGATGTGGCTAAGTGTTCTCATTTTTAAAATGCTGGGTCAATACATATAGTCTGGGTATTTTTGCGTGCCTTGAGTTGACTGCCTCAAGGCATATACAGAGTTGTTACACTATTCAAAGCTAAAGACCGCAAATCATAAATAAACTGGCTGGCACAACATGGGGTGCCGAAGCATCCACTGTACAGACTACAGCTCTGACACTAATATACCCATTATGGCCATACAGAGCCCATACAAGGAAATACACATCCAATTGAATGAATCAATGAGAATTATCACGGGTATAATAAAATCCACACTGATCCCTTCGCTGCACATCATTTGTAACATTTCAGCAGCAGTGACGCCAAGAAGCAACCTGTCCAGAATGGAGGAAGCTGCATCACCCCAACTACGCCCGAATCCAGTTCATATAGTCTTAAATGAGCCTCCTTCAGACCGCTTGATATCACGCACCCCACTATGGTATAATGGAAGAATGAACAAGAAGTTTGACCTTAAAGAAGATTGGTGCAAGAGGTTGAATGCTGCAACAATGAAAATCAAGGTGTTCAAGATATACCTTTCAGTCTACCAGGATCTGATCTGAGGAGAAGTGAGTGGACACGACTGAACAGTATAAGAACCAGTCACATCAGGTGCAATGCTATGATACACAAGTGGGAATTCGAGACTCTCCAGCCTGCAGTTGTGGTAGCCAAGAACAAACCGCTCAGTATATTGTCGGAGACTGGCCTCTGAGAAAGTACCCAGGACCACTCAATGATTTTATTAATGCTGCTCCCTCTGCTATCAAATTGGCTTCATTCAGTAGATGTTGAATTCTAATTAATTATATTGTTTTAATTAATAGTCTTAATTTTAGAGTTTAAAAATCCTCCTTTTAGTATTACAGAATTATTAACTTTAAGAATTAAAACATATTAGCTTTGTGATTCAATCCTTAAATGTATAATTTTAACTGCATGTATTTCTCAATATTTTCTGTTGTTGCCATACAATAAATAAATAAATAAATAAAATGTAATACTTATTTTTATGTGTTAAACATTGAACATGAGAATAGTTGTGAATGACTCGTTATGACAGCATTTTCAATTTCTTAATTCGGTCAATAATTGAGTGAAAGGTTGAAAATCAAATTTTTGTTACCCCTGGAAGCCATTAGAGAGGCAACTTGCAATTGGGACTGGGCGACCGAGCCCTGGGTAAGCCTTTTACTGAACATAATACAGTGCATTAATCTTGAAGATGATTTCTCTGACTCCAGTGCAGTCTTATTTTGAAGATTTGAAACGTCTTTATTTTGGAGATTTATGATGTCTTTTCTTTCGGAATACTGAGTGAATGTTAATCTGGATGAGAAATATAATTCTTGCACAAAACCCTGATAGCATCTTGAACATATTCCAGAACACGTAATAAATATGAAAACATGTACTGTAAATATGAGGGTCAGTGAAATGAAAACCCAACACTTGCGACAGCAGTACTGTGGAATGCGTTTTTATCATACAACAGCGTGATTCTTTCCGACAGCATTCCGACAGATAGAGGGCTAACAGCAGACCCAAAAGTAGAAACATCCGATGTCTTCCCCGCAAAATAAAACCAAAGATGGGATGTTTCCACTGCTGGCTCTGCTGTTTGCCCTTGGTCTGTCGGAATGCTGTCGGAAAGAATCAAGCTGTTGTACGATAATGTCTGCCCCTCCAATGCCAATCATACCAAGGCTCCACCTCGGCGATTTGGTTGGGAAACACTACAGCACCCTCTGTACAACCCAGATTTTTCAGCATGTGATTTGTACAACCTGAAGAAAAATATGCTTGGACGTCGACTTCAGTCGGACAAGGAAGTGCAAGAGCGGGTGCAGTTGAGGATCCGCCAGCGGCCGACCGCATTCTATGGGACAGCAGCTGATCGTCTCGTCTCCCAGTAGGATAAATGTCTTAATACGTCTGATTAGTAGTTTTGAATGGAACCATTGCATGGGGCCGTTGTGGTGGGTGTTAGGTTTTCATTTCACTGCCTCTTATAATACATTACAGTTTGCAGTTTTATGTTGGCTCCAGTTTAACGTTTTATAGCCCTTCAGTCTTCCGTATGCATAAAACTACTCCTGATCTCACAGACCCCAACTTGAAATATGTCTACATATATTAAGAAATACCGCCAAGCTACTTAGGATTATTTGTGGTTGGGTCTATTTGATTGTAAAAGTAAAGCAGTGGCCAACATGATACTTGGTTTGTACATAGCAGCTCTTTATTATTCGTACTCCTAAAAGCTGAAATATTCCCTTGCTTTTCTTAGCAGCTGTCGTACCCAGTTACAAGACCAGCCACACGTTGACGCGGAGTATGAAGAACGATGTCAGTCAACGTTTTCCTCACTACCAAATTGCAATGACAAACGAAAACAAGACATACCTGTTCTCTAGGTGCCACTGTTAATGACTAGTGTCAATGGATACCAGTAAATATTTTAATCTCAAACAAGACGTCACCTGCAAACAGAAAGTTTCGCTCATCAGTTACTAGGTGATTTTGAGCTCCAACAGAGACTTATAGTATAAATCTCACTTGCTTGTGAATCCACTTCATGAAAACGATTTGTTTGTTTTTCGTCTTGAAACAATAATTATAATTTTTTGAACAAAATGCTAGTTAAAAAACTGAATTATTCGTGGGGAAAATATTTAAAAACCGACTTTAAAGATCTCTCGATATTCGGCAACAGGCCTGTCTACACTACTTTCACACGTTGAATGTTGTCATTACACTTCCACTCGAGAAATATACATACTATACAACTGTTTCTCAAGTTGGCAGCCCTGTTAGAAAATGCACTTTGCGACGATCTAATGTTTCCCTTGTATACCTTCGGTTTTTGAGCTTTGTTTTGATTATAAACATTTCTGAAGTTTTAATTTTTACTATTTTCTCATTCTTGAAAGTTACTATGAGTCCAAGAAAGTATTTTCACGCTGATGCGAGGATCCAGAGTTGCTAGGAATATATTCTGGGTTCAGTATGAAGTAGCCACTGTTGGCAGTTGATTCCATGAGAGTGGCCAAAGCGGTAAAGTGAGTCTTTGAGGCTACTAAACAGGCCAACGAAAGGAAGAGAGAAGATGAGGCACAAGTAAACCATGAAGATTTGCAGCTGGTATGTATGAGGAACAACAGAAGCGAGCCGTAGATCAAATATAACTTTGAGTTGAATTTCCTAAGAATTAAAATTTTTTTAATGTTTCCTTTATGCACAAAAAAATCTGTTTTGGGATGTTTCAGGATACTGTTTGAAATAAAATAGACTATAGATACTAATGTACTACCAACAGGAAGATAAATATAGCCAGTTTAGTTTTAGATATGTAACTTCAATAACTTTATGAGGATTGTAAGCATTTTTCCCGTTTTCACAGGTAGCTGAAGAGAATTTCGCCAGATGAGACTGGCAATAATGGGTTCCTGGAAGTTGTAACACTAACTGCAATGTCAAGGTAGCGTCATATCAATGTGCACAGGTCATATTAGATTACATTTTGGATACAAATATCGAAGCGCAATGTGCGCAATATATTTGGCAGAACTTGTAGCTGCCAGATTAATTTGGCTTGAAGCTTGGTGTCACTTTAAATATCACACAATCCTGTACGCTTTCCTTAGTACGCAGGCAGAAAGATGCTGGGCCTGACTTACCTTCGGCCAGCGGAGACAGCATGAGGTAGTGAGTGCTTCCACCGCCAGCGCTCTCTCCAAAGATGGTGACGCTCCCAGGATCGCCGCCGAACGCTTCGATGTTCTCCTTAACCCACCTAAGCGCTGCCACCTGGTCCTTGAAGCCATAATTCCCCGGAGAAGCCTCATCGCCTGTACTCAGGAAGCCTTAAACAACAAAACATATTTGTAAGGCATAAATAAAGATGTAGAACTTTGCTAATGTCATGTGCCGAATCTCATATCTAATATTGATCGCACGATATATTACGTCTCTTTTGTTTCGTGAACGGAGCAAGATAACAGAACGCGATTTTTGGCAAATGATAGCGCCCCAAAGAGGACGCATTTCTTTTTGTATTTAATCCTCTCATCTAAATAGACACCTCCATTATTGCTCTACAATTCACAATTGAGTACCCGGCAGAAGGTTCATCGAACCACATTTAAGCTACTTCTCTATAGTGCATTGTCGAACAGCGTGCAAGAAAAACGAAAACGTAAGTCTTTAGATTAGAACCCTTATTTCTCTTATCTTGATGATCATTTCTCCCTGTGTTGGTGCGTGCCAACAAAATATTTTCACACTCTTAGGGGAGAGATGGTACCTGAGATTTCATGAGACTATCCTTCCGCAATGTAAAATGCCTATGCTTTAATGAGTGCTACCCCAATTCCCATATCATATTCCTAGGACTGTCACCCTTATTTCGCGATAATACAAAACGAACTGCTCTTCTTTCAACTATTTCAATGTCCTGCATCAATCCTATCTGACGCTGATGCCAAATCGTATGCCAAAACTCCAGAAGAGCGAGGACAAGCGTAGTGTAAGCTACCTGTTCAGCAGACCTAGTACATTTTCTAAGTGTTTTCCCAATAATCACAGTCTTCCGTTCTTTTACCCACAAAATTATCTATGTCATCGTTCCAGTTTGAGTTATTCGTATTTGTAATTGCTAAGTATTTTAATTGAGTTTACAGACTTTAGATTTGCGAGATTTGTAGTGTAACTGAAGCTTATCGCACTGTTTTTAGTACCCATGTGGTTTAGAGCCAATTGCCACATTTACACTTTGCAGATGTTCTGTCTAAATAATTTTGCAACTCGATTTGATCGTATGATGACTTTACATGACGGTAAATAACAGCATTATCTGCTAACAATAAGAGGGCTTCTCAGATTTTCTGCCAAATCTTCTATGTAGATTAGGAACAACACTGCCTTGGGAAACGCCACATATTACTTCTGTTTTACTCGATGACTTTCCGTCAGTTATTACGAACTGTGGCCTTTCTGTCAGGAAATTACGAATCCAGTCACACAACTAAGACGATACACCATAGACACGCAGTTTGATTATAGGTCGCTTGCGAGGACCTTTATCAGAAGACTTCTGGAAATCAAGGAATGTGGAATCAATTTGACGTCTCCTGTCGATATCACTCATTACTTCTGAGAATAAAGAGCTAGTTAGCTATTTGTCAATAAATCTTTTTTTCCGAGGTGATTCGTAATTTTTCGAGCACAGCATATGTTCCAATATCCAACAGCAAATAAACATTAGTAATATGGGTCAATAATTCCGCAGATTATTCCTGTTTACCTTCTTGGGTATTGGTGTGACTTGTTCAACTGTCCAGTCTTTGGATACTGATCTTGCGAGCCGACAGTTGAATATGATTGTTAAGTGAGGAATTGTTGTATCAACATACTCTGAAAGGAACTTGACTGGTATACAATCTGGAGCGGAATCCTTTCCTCTCGTAAATGTTTAAGTTGTTTCGTAACACCGAGGATATCTACTTTTAAGTGACTCATGTTGGCAGTTGTTCTTGATTCGAATTCTTACATCAAACGAAGTACTAAAAAGTATTTCCTTAACAGAACGATGTACTTTTTAATGACATGTGAAAACTTTCCGAAGGACGAGTACAGTCATACGGTGCTTGTTAAGGTTGGCGTCGAAACTTTTAGCTATAATATCGAGAGTATCCGAGAATGTAGCGACGTAAACACCGCCAAGTGGAGTTCCCATGCCATTCTCCGTCGTTGCATCAAGGTTTCTGGTTGTATATTATTTCAACAAAAAATTGTTCAGTTAAACGTAAAGAAGTGTGCATATTTGAAATAACTCCCTTAGTGCCTCTCGTTGCACTAGTGTTAGAATACAGTTCTAGTCACTAAAATGCGCGAGGGTTTCAAATGAAAACCTTAAATATTTTTATTGAACACAAGTTGGCAGCCCTGGAGCACAAGTGTATCATTTTCCGACATAGTCTCCTTGTCATTCAACACACTTCCTCAAACGCGTAGACAGTGCACTGCTTCCTCTGTAATACATTTCTTTTGGTCTTATGGGCAGCCACTCATCCACCGCCCGTCGCACCTCTTCTTTAGAAGAGGTCACACCAACTTCTCCTCAAAAATTCCTCACAGTGCACAATGCAATACTGACCTGATGCTGTGAGCAATGTAGCAGTCATAGGTGCCGCAACGCCGCAACGGATGGCATCACTTAGGAGCACTCGCAGTAGAAAACAGCTGTGCTCCTTCTCTGAGTTGATCATAATGTAGCTGACCATCATTTCAGCAGACAACACTGGTTTCTAGCTATGGCGGAGAGACTGCTAAAAATCATAATTTAGTCCGTTTTATATGCACACCGGCAACCAATTTAAGAGAAGCGACATAATTTTGGTGTGATTTCCGTCCCACATTCGAAGAGAAATAGCATAATTTTAGTGCTATTTTTGCATGGTGCTGTAGCACATTAGTAGATGGTAACAAGCCGCCACTACATATTTGGTACATCGCTTGAGTGTAACGTAAAATGAAAGACTCTAAGATACTCACGTTTTGGCTTCAACACCCCACCGTTTTAGAAAACAGCACCCCTAAAATTCATGACGTGCAATCGGCTCAAAATTGACCAGATCGATGGATAATGAAAAAGTGAGAGTCGATTGACTCTCTTCATCCGTTAACATGCTGTCACACGTGACGGTATTTGTTCATGCACTTTAGGAATCCAATATCAGTCAAAAATGTTATAAGGGGCATTCGGTTTAAAACTGTTTCCAAGATATGTTTTGAAGTTGAATTTTTCACTTTCCTAGATTTATGGAAACTGACGTACACATTTTTTCATAAGTCACTTAAACGATTGACCTCTTCTCTACCCATAGGACCAAATTAATTATTAGTTTCTTATAAGCACAGGAAAACATTAGGCACCAATTGTCCATACGCTGTGATACAGTACTGCCCCTTTCGAAATCGTTATTTTACTTATACTACATATGTATACTACAATTAGAACAATCGTTCATTTCTTCCCTTATGCATTAACGTACGTTGAGTGCTCATACTCCTAGCAATGTTACACAAAATTGCATTCTTACAACGAGGTTCACAATTTTAAATATTCACTAAACCAAGTCGTTTGATAAATTTATTTACCTCTCACGTTGTTATTCATTATTCATTTACTTACATTATTAACCTTCCCATTCATACCAATTTCGAGGCAAAAAATATAAATTAAAAATAAATGAACTGCATAACGCATTGTGGACTGAGCACAGGTTCTCTGTTTTGCAGACTGAAGCCTTGACCGAAACGCCAGTGGCGATTTCGTTTAACAGGTTTTACCATGTGGATAACTACACCGAGTTCACAAAAAGCCACGGGACAGCGATATGCACATATACTGATGGCGGTAGTATCGCTACACAAGGTATAAAAGGCGGACCTGAAGGTGCTTCACGCGAAAAGGTTTCCGACGTTATTATGGCGTCAAAACGGGAATTAACAGACTTTGAACGCGGAATGCTACTTGAAACTAGACACATGGAACACCTCATTTCGGATATCGTTATGGAATTCCGTTTTAAGAGATCCATAGTGTCAAGAGTGCGCGAAAATACCAAATTTCAGGCATTACCTCTTACCACGGACAACGCAGAGGCCAACGACCTTCAGTTAAGACCGAGAGCAGCGGAGTTTTTATAGGGTTGTCAGAGCTAATAGACAAGCAACACTGCAACACACGTGGGACGTACGACGAACGTATCCGTTAGGACAGTGCGGCGAAATTTTGCGTTAATTGTCTGCGGCAGCAGACGACCTACGCCAGTGCCTTTGATAACTGCACGACTTTGCCTGCGGTGCATCTCCTGGGCTCCTGACCATATGATTGGACCCTAAACTACTAGAAAACCGTGGCCTGGTCAGATGCTTTCCGATTTCGGTTGGTAAGAGCTGATTTTAGAGTTTGAAGTGTAGCGCTGAACCAACGTAGCCATGGATCCAAGTTGTCAATCAGTCAATGTGCAAGCTGTAGTGGCTCCATATTGGTGCGGGCTGTGTTAACATGGAATGGACGGGGTCCTCTGCTTTAACTGTACCGATAATTGACGGGAAAAACCAAAAGTTCTACTGTCACCTCCGTAAACATGCTAGTTATCTAGTAAGTGGATCACAGGATGCTGGGCTGTGATGTTGTCCGTGCGTCTGGGTAAGGCTACGCATTAACACGGTCCACCAGGTGATAGATAGTGGACGAAACGCGAGTGAGGGTAGCGATTTGAAGAGCTGAGGGGAAAAAATGCCATGGCTCGTGCCGTGGGAAAAAAACCTCTGCGACAGTGGGATGGGAGCAGTAGTGGCTTACTAGCTGCGATAGCTCATGCAAGGTTGGATTTGTTAGTATAGGTATCATGCATCATTACCGTGACAAGCGATGGCGATGTGTCCCAGTTGCTGCAGCTGCTACATTCCTGGAACAATCAAGATCGTTATACAGTAGTGGGAGATCGGCCATAGATCATCTCACTGTGTGGGGGATGTGTGGAGCTTGTTTGCATGCAGTGTACGGTACGGCTTCCCTGTGTGGCGCCAGTTATTCGGCAGTGTATTTCAGCTGGAAATCCAGTAAATGCGTCTGATTAACAGGGGCTCGCCTGTGCCGTTATGTTTGCGTATGCTTGGCCATAGATGTTATGTCCTTGCAAGTATGTCTTTTGGTCTTTTATGTTTCCATCTATGGTTGTGGTCGTAGTTCCCCAGATTCAGAATAAACGGGTTCTGCGAGTGTCTGGAGTTTCTGTATAGTCTTGTGGCCAGTTTGTGGACTACCTCCGTGAGAGTCTCAAGTCGGTATTCCCGGTGGAGGTCCGTGATGCGTGTGTATCGTAGAGCATTGCTTATGATTTTGAGTACTTTGTTTTGTATGAGCGGCGCAGACGGCGCAGGCGTGTAGGCGCAGCGTATCCCCAGACGGGAAGTTATGTTCGGCTAAATGGAGGTCATTTTCACTTGTTCATGGGCTTCAGAACAATGATGGAACTTTTATAGATGAAAATGTGCCGTGTCACCGGGTCACAATTGTTCACGACTGGTTTGAAGATCATTCTGGACAGTTCGAGTGATTGATCTGGTCACGCAGATCGACCGATATGAGTCCCATCGAACATTTGTGGAACATACCCGACAGGTCAGTTCGTGCACAGCATCATACACCGGCAACACTTTCTCAATTATGGACGGCCATAGAGCCAGCAGACCCGTGGTCTTGGGGTAGCGTCTTTGATTCATAATCAAAACGTCTTCGGTCCTGGGTTCTAACCCCGCCACTGCCTACATTTTGATAAATAATCAGCATTGGCGGCCGAAGACTTCCGGCATAAGAAGTCAGCCTCATTCTGCCAACAGCCTTGCCAAAGAGGGCGGAGGAGCGGATAGAGGTTCAGGGCACTCTCTTGTCCTAGGGGTGGGAGATTGCCCCTAAAGGCGGAAGAATCAGCAATGATCAACGACATGAGGATGCAGAAGGCAATGGAAACCACTGCATTAAAGACACGTAACGTGTATCCACAGGTCATGTGGCCTGTAATTGAAGAACTGTCATGATGATCTCTCCATTGGCAAAAGATTCCGGAATAGTCCCCCATTTGGATCTCCGGGAGAGGACTGCCAAGTTACCATGAGAAAAAGATTGAATAATCAACGAAAGGATAACGTTCTACGAGTCGGGGCGTGGAATGTCAGAAGCTTGAACGTGGTAGGGAAACTAGAAAATCTGAAAAGTGAAATGCAAAGGCTCAATCTAGATATAGTAGGAGTCAGTGAAGTGAAGTGGAAGGAAGACAAGGATTTCTGGTCAGATGAGTATCGGGTAATATCAACAGCAGCAGAAAATGGTATAACAGGTGTAGGATTCGTTATGAATAGGAAGGTAGGGCAGAGGGTGTGTTACTGTGAATAGTTCAGTGACTGGGTTGTTCTAATCATAATCGCCAGCAGACCAACACCAACAACGATAGTTCAGGTATACATGCCGACGTCGCAAGCTGAAGATGAACAGATAGAGAAAGTGTATGAGGATATTGAAAGGGTAACGCAGTATGTAAAGGGGGACGAAAATCTAATAGTCATGGGCGACTGGAATGCAGTTGTAGGGGAAGGAGTAGAAGAAAAGGTTACAGGAGAATATGGGCTTGGGACAAGGAATGAAAGAGGAGAAAGACTAATTGAGTTCTGTAACAAGTTTCAGCTAGTAATAGCGAATACCCTGTTCAAGAATCACAAGAGGAGGAGGTATACTTGGAAAAGGCCGGGAGATACGGGAAGATTTCAATTAGATTACATCATGGTCAGACAGAGATTCCGAAATCAGATACTGGATTGTAAGACGTACCCAGGAGCAGATATAAACTCAGATCACAATATAGTAGTGATGAAGAGTAGGCTAAAGTTCAAGACATTAGTCAGGAAGAATCAATACGCAAAGAAGTGGGATACAGAAGTACTAAGGACTGACGAGATACGTTTGAAGTTCTCTAACGCTATAGATACAGCAATAAGGAATAGTGCAGTAAGCAGTACAGTTGAAGAGGAATGGACATCTCTAAAAAGGGCCATCACAGAAGTTGGGAACGAAAACATAGATACAAAGAAGGTAGCTGCGAAGAAACCATGGGTAACAGAAGAAATACTTCAGTTGATTGATGAAAGGAGGAAGTACAAACATTGTCCGGGAAAATCAGGAATAAAGAAATACAAGTCGCTGAGGAATGAAATAAATAGGAAGTGCAGGGAAGCTAAGACGAAATGGCTGCAGGAAAAATGTGAAGACATCGAAAAAGGTATGATTGTCGGAAGGACAGACTCAGCATGCAGGAAAGTCAAAACAGCCTTTGGTGACATTAAAAGCAACGGTGGTAACATTAAGAGTGCAACGGGAATTCCACTGTTAAATGCAGAGGAGAGAGCAGATAGGTGGAAAGAATACATTGAAAGCCTCTATGAGGGTGAAGATTTGTCTGATGTGATAGAAGAAGAAACAGGAGTCGATTTAGAAGAGATAGGGGATCCAGTATTAGAATCGTAATTTAAAAGAGCTTTGGAGGACTTACGGTCAAATAAGGCAGAAGGGATAGATAACATTCCATCAGAATTTCTAAAATCATTGGGGCAAGTGGCAACAAAACGACTATCCACGTTGGTGTGTAGAATATATGAGTCTGGCGACATACCATCTGACTTTCGGAAAAGCATCATCCACACAATTCCGAAGAAGGCAAGAGCTGACAAGTGCGAGAATTATCGCACAATCAGCTTAACAGCTCATGCATCGAAGCTGCTTACAAGAATAATATACAGAAGAATGGAAAAGAAAATTGAGAATGCGCTAGGTGACGATCAGTTTGGCTTTAGGAAAAGTAAAGGGACGAGAGAGGCAATTCTGACGTTACGGCTAATAATGGAAGCAAGGCTAAAGAAAAATCAAGACACTTTCATAGGATTTGTCGACCTGGAAAAAGTGTACGACAATATAAAATGGTGCAAGCTGTTCGAGATTCTGAAAAAAGTAAGGGTAAGCTATAGGGAGAGACGGATCATATACAATATGTACAACAACCAAGAGGGAATAATAAGAGTGGACGATCAAGAACGAAGTGCTCGTATTAAGAAGGGTGTAAGACAAGGCTGTAGCCTTTCGCCCCTACTCTTCAATCTGTACATCGAGGAAGCAATGATGGAAATAAAAGAAAGGTTCAGGAGTGGAATTAAAATACAAGGTGAAAGGATATCAATGATACGATTCGCTGATGACATTGCTATCCTGAGTGAAAGTGAAGAAGAATTAAATGATCTGCTGAACGGAATGAACAGTCTAATGAGTACACAGTATGGTTTGAGAGTAAATCGGAGAAAGACGAAGGTAATGAGAAGTAGTATAAATGAGAACAGCGAGAAACTTAACATCAGGATTGATGGTCACGAAGTCAATGAAGTTAAGGAATTCTGCTACCTAGGCAGTAAAATAACCAATGACGGACGGAGCAAGGAGGACATCAAAAGCAGACTCGCTATGGCAAAAAAGGCATTTCTGGCCAAGAGAAGTCTACTAATATCAAATACCGGCCTTAATTTGAGGAAGAAATTTCTGAGGATGTACGTCTGGAGTACAGCATTGTTTGGTAGTGAAACATGGACTGTGGGAAAACCGGAACAGAATAGAATAGAAGCATTTGAGATGTGGTGCTATAGACGAATGTTGAAAATTAGGTGGACTGATAAGGTAAGGAATGAGGAGGTTCTACGCAGAATCGGAGAGGGAGGGAATATGTGGAAAACACTGATAAGGAGAAGGGACAGGATGATAGGACATCTGCTAAGACATGAGGAATGACTTGCATGGTACTAGAGGGAGCTGTAGAGGGCAAAAACTGTAGAGGAAGACAGAGATTGGAATACGTGGTAAAGACTGTGAAGGAAGACAGAGATACATCCAGCAAATAATTGAGGACGTAGGTTGGAAGTGCTACTCTGAGATGAAGAGGTTAGCACAGGAAAGGAATTCGTGGCGGGCCGCATCAAACCAGTCAGTAGACGGGAAAAATGAGGTCCGGCACGATCTTAGGAGGTATCCCATGACTTCTTTCGTCTCAGTGTAAGTGGCACCGGTAAGAGTTTCTTCCTTCGATTTATAGGAAAATATTGTATACGTTTGCGGATCACACATGTGATAAGAAATGCTCAGTTTTCAATTATTTATCGATACCGTTAATTCTGTATCGATTGTGCTTCTTGAAATTTAGGGGTGGTTTTCTCAAAAACGAGGGGGTATTGACCCAGAATACTTCTTTCATTCTAGGTTGTACAAAATCAACCTGCCAATGTTGTTGTTGTGGTCTTCAGTCCTGAGATTGGCTTGATGCAGCTCTCCAAACATGAGCCGAATCATCTGGGCGTGTCTGAGACCTGCCCTTCGTTGGTAAATTACTTCAGTGACGACCCTGCTACCGGCTTTGAACTAGGTTGTAATTATGACGCGACACCCTGCACCTCGTGGTCTAATCGTTAGCGTTATTGACTCTAAATCGCGGGGTTCTGGGTTAAATTTCCGACACGGTTGGAGAATTCCTTTACTCAGGAACGGGGTCTGGGGTGTTGTACCAACTATTTCATCTCATCTTCATTGATGCACAAGTCGCCGAAACAGCGTCAAACAGGAAAAAGAAGCACCAGGCAACCAAACAACATCAAACATGTCTCCTGACGAATAATGCTGCACGATCATGCTTTTCATGATGTGATATTTTTTGTTGGAGACCCGGGGAACTTAAAACATCCGCATGACCGTGGCTGCAATTAGGCAACCTAAAAGCCAATGCCTACACAGACAGAAACCGAAAAACAAACGGGAGACTACAACATTTTTAGATCAGTAAGTTCAGGAATAAAATTGATTCCAAATCAACAGCAACTCAGCTGCATATCAAGCATCCATCAGTGTTGGACGTTGGTCAGGACCCGACTAAATAATGGAAAAGATTCGACAGAGTTATCAAATACGATAGGTGGGACGACGTGATGTGATGGGTAAATGGGTACTTTTACTTGCACGGCACAGTCCAAAAATGGTTCGAGGACATGAGGAGAAGCTCGTTACCTGGGACAGTTTGCAGACCGAACTAAGCAAAACATTTGTAGCAAATCTCCTTAGCGTAACAACAACCAGAGAACGGGGTCTAACATTTTCACGGAACGACATGGTCGTACATACTGAAAGTTTTGGCTCTGTGCTATGCTGTAGATCCTAATATGACAGAAGCCGATAAAATATAACATCCGATGGACTGAGTAGCAAAAGGTATGTATCAAACTCTTTTGGTAACGGACGTCACAGCAACGTAGGAAGTCCTGCAATGGTACCAAGGATACGTGACAGTGCAATAAAAAAGACTCGGATGAGGAAGGTGACCCACTCCGTATGCGGTCACTAACATACTTTTGTATAACCACCACTACTCACGATCAGTGCTCACAGCTTAATTTCCGGCAGCTTTACGCCCTGCCTTCCAAACTTCATAGAAGTTCTCTTGCGAAACTTGCAGGGCTAGCACTACTGGATAAAAGATATTGCGGAGACATGGCTTAGCCACAGCCTGGAGAATGTCTCCAGAATAAATTTTTGACTCTGCAGCGGAATGTGTGGTGACATGAAACTTTCTGGCAGATAAAAACTGTGTGCCGTGAGGAGGGGTCGGGAGTCGAGCGTGAGTAGCTCAGTTGGCCGACCACTTGCCCGTGAAAGGCAAATGTTCTGGGTTCGAGTCCCATTGTAGCACAGCGTTTTAATCTGCCAGAAAGTTTCATGTGTACCGTTCTTGTGTGTTGGTAACAAGCCAGACTGCTCGGAAAGAGACAAGCATTCTCGACTATGGACATGCAGCACAGCTCCCTATATTACCCACCGAATACTCCTAATTCAGTTTCCACATTACTTATAGGATTCTGAATAGTATTAGATTGCATCACTTCGGGATTATCCTAACCTTAGGAGAGTTCCAGTTCAGCTTCACCAAGTATTTCATGTTGACTATCAATAAATTACATAAAAATCCATTTAAAGACCTCATTATTTCATATTTTGCCATATAGTTGAGTAGCGTCTTCCGTATTCTAGCACAATTAGTGCTATATGTTTCTCCCGTTTGCTCTATATTTTAATTTCCTCAGTCACATAAAATATCCTTAAATTTATTTGATATTTTCATTTCGCTGACTACGCCACATTCTAATATTACTTACAGTTGCGCGTGTGTTTTACGTTCACACACATAGACCAAAACTGTTACTAACGTTATACTGTAAAGTGCAGTATTATTTTCCTTTTGTTCTTCGCAAAGATATCACAAAGTCCGAAATGTTTGGAGTTTTACACTGATATCGTCATTTGGTGTGTACGTCACGTTTCAACCAAGGTGTACGCGACTGTATTATCTGTTTATAACAAACGATCTTAGCACAGTGCAGCTAACTTCCTTTGAATGTCAGAAGTTGTTGACTATCTTAGAGATATTCAGACTGCACTACTGTGGGCCATTCAACAACTTGAATGTCTCATTTCATAGTTTGCAGAAATCGTTGTATCTAAGGTGGTGTCGTCAACTTTACACAGTGTGGGTAATATCGTCTGTCAGACATCAACAGCGTTCTGAACAACGAAATTAAAGATACTGCGTCAGGGTGTACCAATTTTTGTCAAAGACCTCGATATGTCTCCATTATTGTGCCACCATCTAAAATTTCTATTGATTGCCTGCTGCACATAGACTAACCTCACTCTTTTAAAATGATTCTAATAGTCGGTGAAATTGTTAGTTAATACTTTATATTCTAGGTAATTTCCTGCTTAGCTATTCCTTAAAGTACTGTATATTTAGTTAGGGTATGATCTGTTTCTGCGAAAGCCACTTCGAACGACATTTGTTACTTGTTCTTCCATTGCAGATAAACGTCTTTGAAGAAACTGGCATAGATTATGAATTTTGTGTACTGGTGACATCTGATCTTACGTCTGTCATTCGTCATCGCGGTTTTCCTCCTTGCGTTTCTCTCGCTCTCTATTTTCCCTTGCTACGACCAGTTCCTCTGAGCTGCACCTGCAATTCGCGCCACTTTGCGTTGGCAATGTTGGCGAGTGGTGCTTGAAACCTGCAACATGTTACCACCAGGACACTGAATATTTCAAGATGCTTGTGTCTGAGGAGGTGGACTAGTCGAACAAGTAAAAAAATACTCCACCTATGACGGTTTGTCTGCACATTAATTACAACGGTTGCTGTGTCTCTTTCCGGCGATACCATCATTTGCCTGTGCCAGTGATATATGTGACTACTTCAAATGACAATGTTCAGCGACAATCATTTGATTATTGTCGTGATGGAAAACTCATTCTATACTAGTTCTTACCCAGCGGACCAAGACGATAGTTAATAGCGACAACAACGACGTCGTAGTCCATGAGATATCCATATTCATAGGTTGTGGCACTGCCTTCCATGAAACCACCGCCGTGAATCCATACCATTACTGGAAGGAGCTCCTTAGGCCTCAACTGAAAGAATAAAACGATCATAAAGACTCATTTAATATTGTAGCTTGACACATAATTTAAGTAATCGATTATCTATTACAGGAGCAAAGATGATCGCAACATCTTAAAACAAACTCTTTCATTCTAATCTAACCTGATATTAAGTAAGTTCTCTTTTAGCAATACACATGCTTATAACATCAACACAATATTGCTGGCTATATGTTAATCCCTTAGATGTTAAACAAACCTTCTGAAATTTTATTTTCAGATCCTATAAGAGATCAGTACTTCGAATTTTAAAGCCAGAGAAATCCGTTAACCCATATTTTGCTAAAATAAATTGAGGATATATAACAACTAAAGATCACGATAGGATAATAGGTTTCGTTAGAGACCTACTTTTTGGCTAGTGAGAAAACTCTATCACGAATGGACAAAGGGATCCACTGTGCAATATCAAAATCCATTTAAACAATGTGTCCAAACATGAAGGCCGAAACTAATGTTAGGGAACAACAGACAATGTTTTACACCTACAGCTGGTTTCAAATACACCAGGTGAGTTAGCAGCGACACAATATTTACACGTCTTAATCTTGATATTTTGTTATCCACAACTTTGGAAATACGACTGTCATCGTGAAATCTAAGAACAGTTTTGGAATCAGAACAACAAATTCTTTTCGGTGAGACATTTACATGACGTTTTACAGACTTCGTAAACATTAAATTTACTTTATTTTTCTAAGATGGCAGAACGGTTTGTGGATGGAATAGATGACTGTACTATTGTTGCTGTTTGTACGCTTTGATTTCGTGAGTAAGTGACAATCTCTTTTTCTGTTGTATGTATTACAAATTGAAAATACTTCTTTCCACCAGGCAACTTACTTCTACTTGGTACATACTTGGTGACCTCACATCATATGATCTGGAGGGGAGATGCATGTCTACATACACATACAGATACCAGCAGCAGTTCAGCGTGAAGTGTCATTGGGCAAGGTCGTGTGACTTACAATTCATGCGTTTATTGTAATTGTCTGCCAAAGTCAAATTGGCAACTATGAAACAACATGCTAAACACTTTGTTATTGTCGATCTTGTAAACTGTGATATTTCTGTGAAGTGCGTTTTCCAATAAGCTACGTACTCTGAATTAATGTTTCTTCTTATGTATTAATACATGGAACATAACACATTTAGCTCAAATGAACCCAGGGACCAATCTCCTGGAATGGTCAGCTTCCAGCATTATTGTTGTAATCGATGAGACCCATCGTTGCATATGAATTTATGGAATTTAATTTATGGGGCACAGTCCGCCCCCAGTAGCTGGGTAGTCAGTGCGACAGAATGTCAATCTTAAGGGCCCGGGTTCGATTCCTGATTTTCTCCGCTTAGGGACTGGGTGTTGTGTTGTCCTAATCATCATCATTTCATCCCCATCGACGCGCAAGTCGCCGAAGTGGCATCAAATCGGAACACTTGCACCCGCCGAACGGTCTGCCCGACGGGAGGCCCTAGTCACACGACATTTTTTTTTTAT
This sequence comes from Schistocerca nitens, assembly GCF_023898315.1. Taxonomy (NCBI): domain Eukaryota; kingdom Metazoa; phylum Arthropoda; class Insecta; order Orthoptera; family Acrididae; genus Schistocerca; species Schistocerca nitens. The sequence continues at coordinate 576,859,276 of NC_064617.1, forward strand.
TGTGGGGCACAGAGTTTAAGTGATTTTAGACAACCATTGATAGGAAACCACATAAGCTACCGATTTAGACAACTGATTTATCGTTACAAGTATTTTAGCATTCAACCACTAATATTGGGAACATAATCCACAGTAAAGCGTTTTGGGAGTCAAGCTTCCATCATCTGGCTGTCTAAGTTAATACTAAATAAACTGCACTTTAAAGGCACCCAATAACAAAATGTAAAAACATATAAAACTAAGGGTCATGGGAAGAAATCAGGTATGTCACTTTTTCGAAACTGAGTTATTGGTAAAGCTCCATTCCGACTGAACACATGTATCTCTACAGAGGCTCCTTCTGGGAAAATACAGCGCAGAAAAGGGCGAAAAAGAAGTGACGTCATTTCTTTTCCACTTCATCACTCTTGCCTGGGTGACGTCGTTGAAGAGCTCCATGCATCTTGTCTCAGGAGTAATGGTCAATATTCAGAGATCTGACAGGACTGACCATGCGAAGCAAGAAAGTCTGGGCTCTAAAGTACATACCTGAAGAGCTGTGGGCACTTTTCCAGTAGATCTAACTCTAACAATTCCATTCTTCGTTCTCGATCTCCTTCCAAATTCCAGACTAAAATACACACAACAAAAAAAGTTTTATCACTTCGATTCCGAGAGTCCCAGAACCTGTACAGAAAACTGGAATGGAGATAAACATAAACATCATTTCCGCCCTATTTACTGCTCATGAAAACCACACATTGCATCTTGTACGACCATACAGCCACACCTTCAGAGGTGGTGGTCCAGATTGCTGTACACACCGGTACCTCTAATACACAGTAGCACGTCCTCTTGCATTGATGCATGCCTGTGTTCGTCGTGGCATACTACCCGCAAGTTCATCAAAGCACTGTTGCTCCAGATTGTCCCACTCCTCAACGGCGTAGGTCCCTCAGAGTGGTTGTTGCATCACGTCGTACATAAACTGCCCTTTTCAATTTATCCCAGGAATGTTCGATAGGGTTCATGTCTGGAAAACATGCTGGCCACTCTAGTCGAGCGATGTTTTCTTGAAGGAAGTCATTCACAAGATGTCCACGATGGGGAAGAATTGTCGTCCATGAAGACGAATGCCTCGCCATTATGCTGCCGATATGGTTGCACTATTCGTCTGAGGATGGCATTCACGTATCGTACAGCCGTTACGGCGCTTTCCATGACCACCAGCGGCGTATGTAGGCCCCACATAATGCCTCCCCAAAACAGCAGGGAACCTCCACCTTGCTGAGCTAGCTGGACAGTGTGTCTAAGTCGTTCAGCCTGATCGAGTTGCCTCCAAACGCGTCTCCGACAATTGTCTGGTTGGAGGCATATGCGACGCTCATCGGTGAAGGGAACGTGATGCCAATCATGAGCGATCCATTCGGCATGTTGTTGAGCCCATCTGTACTGCGCTGCACGGTGTCGTGGTTGTAAAGAGGGACGTCGCCATGGACGTAGGGAGTGAAGTTGCGCATCATGCAACCTATTGCGTACAGTTTGAGTCGTAACACGATGTCCTGTGGCTGCACGAAAAGCATTATTTAACATGGTGGCATTACTGTCAGCGTGCCTCCGAGCCATAATCCGTAAGTAGCGGCCATCCACTGCAGTAGTAGCCCTAGGGCGGCCTGAGCGAGGAATGTCATCGACAGTTCCTGTCTCTGTATCTCGCCCATGTCCGAACAACATCGCTTTGGTTCACTCCGAGACGCCTGGACACTTCTCTGGTTGAGAGCCCTACCTGGCACAAAGTAAAAATGCGGACGCTATCGATCCTTGGTATTGACCGGTTAGGCATGGTTGAACTACAGACAACACGAGGCGTGTACCTCCTCAATGGTGGAATGACTGGAACTCATCGGCCGTCGGAGTTCTGGGAACCGGGGTGATGAAAAACATTTTTATGTGTGTATACAGATCCGCGAAGCCTGACTAAGTTTCTCCATCCTGTCGCTGCGAGGTTCTTCAATCAGCTGCTCCACAGTCAGATATACGTCATATGAATATTGTGTCTGTATTATTAGAACTATAAATTCGTTTAGTACTGGTTATTTTGGAATTACTTCGTCTTGACTTACCTGTTTCTTTACCGTTACAAATTTTTTGACTGCCTTTTCGGAAATTGCTTCATTCTGCGAACACTCCGGATGCCAGTAGCGCCGTTTCCACTTTTGATGTACCGAAGATGTTAATTTGTGAAGTAAAAAATATTGTATGTTCTTATTTATTGATGCAATCACAGTTCAAACATTATACACAATTTTTCCCGAGTTCCATAAAAATTCACTTACCTAATTGTCTCCACTGACCCTCCAAACTGTTTGGTCATCAAGACCTCATTTTACTTTAAAAGTAAGTTTCTAAATTTTTTAATGTTTTATAGTTGAAATGCGGCAAGCATTTTGCATGCCAGTTTTATCAAATATCAGGATATATTTATCATTCTGTCTGGCAACAGGGAAAATCAGTATGAAAATGTTAATGGTATTATAAACCATAGCGACTGGAAGTAGAGTGCCCTGTATTATTTGCATGTCTCTCTTTATTAAGTCTGTGACGGTTTTTAATCGGTTATGCATGTGTCTGGGGCACGTGCATGTGCAGCGCATTAGACTTGAGACAGAGCAACAAGAAACGCTTCGGCCAGGCAGATCGGTGATCGGCGGAAGAGACCGTGGCCTGGGTGCCGTAAGATTCTTGGAAGTGAGGTCGGCCCAGAACCCACAGGGGCGGCAAGCATTGTCCTCCCACACGATAGCTTGCTGCCAATGTCCAGTCCGGGGCAGTTCGGCATTGTGTGCCGCAGTCGGGGGCCCCTCTGAATGTTTTCTGACTTCTTTTGGAGATAAACATTTGTCACTTGTAGAAAGCGAGGGCCACAGAAAAACAAACTCTAGCCTCATAGCGGTCCTCTCTACATTTGTCAAACCCAGTTGGCAGGCTTGGCAGAAGAACGTGCTTGCGTCAAAACATGTGAGAGCAGAACGCAGTGCTCAAATGAATGCTGGTTGGTAGTTGGGGAGATTTTCACGTTGTCATTGAATGCTGTATAAGACGAGCTATTGTTGATGGGATTCTCTGTTCAAGGGGATCATCGTGATTAGATCACAGTGGTTCGTTAATTTCCGATTTGCGACTCGCACCTTTTGGCGACAGGGAATAGCCACGGCAAAAGTCAGCGCCGCGAGGGATGCAGATCAGGGGTGAGACGCAAGTGTTTCCGCATCGACTTCTGATTAGGATGCAGTGGTATCCTGATCGACTTGGCATAGCATTGCGGTAGAGGCTGCCACATTTGGGAGTGCCGGAAAGGCGCAGACAACTACGTCTTCGTGAATGGACTACAGTGCACAACTGGAAGCAGCACAATCACACTCACTGTGGGCATAAATAGCAGCAGCGGCGGAATGGTTCGATTAGATTTCACAGTTATGGAATCCAGGACGATCGGCTGTTTCATCTCCATTTGCACTAGTAATGAATGTGTGAACTTTTGAGTTTTAGCCACCAGCTTTTAGACACTGCTCTGATCGACAGTTCGCATGATTAAATAGTTGTCAGTCATTGTTGAACTTCGGGAGGGAGTAAATTCTAAAGAGGGCAAGAAGTAATTTAACTGATAAGGGACTGAGACTACTCTCCATTTTATCTCCATACTATTTTGGAAAGATATAATTGTTATAGGTCCTTGACTAATTCATTTTATATGTTGATCCCGTAAATGTTCGTGTGCCTAACCTTAGTATTGAATTCAGTCATTATTTCTGTTGGACCCCTTCACTTATTTTAACTCGAATATTTTAATCTGTGCCAGGAAGACATTAGCAGCCAGGTGACAACCATGATCAACATACCGCGCCAGTCAGATAGCGTCAGTCAGAGTGAAATTTGGTGCAAATTCCCGCTTTAAAGAGCTACGCCTAGGGCTGTAATTTTCGTGTTATCCATTTGACTTTGTGTGCAAAAATTTAAATATTACATTTTAAAGAGGTGGCCTACCCAGAGTTAGTTTTGGAAAATTAAGGGAAATTCTACACATTGGGGCCTAGCAAAGTAAAACGAGGACATCAAGACCAAAAACTATTATTTTGTTTTTGTGCCTTGAGTACTGTTGATATGTATTTTATGTAGGCTTAACTTAGTTAGCCAGATGACGGGAGATTTACTCCCAACATGCGGTTCTGTGGATTATGTTCCCAATATTAGTGGCTGTATGCTGTAATTTTGTTAAGACAACACTCAAGATCACTATAACATTTATTTTTTATGACCGATTTCGGCTCATGTTAAAGTCATCCTCCGATTTTTTTAGCTGTCCCTGTGGCTGGTGCTGGGGGCTCCTCGGGTTTTTACGTGATACCACAATCGTACACTGTCAATGTTATACATTTATAACAATTACCTCAAAACCACTGCCTCAGGTGCTCAACATGGACAATATTGGAACCGCTGATTTACATTATTTAGTGGCTACCCAGCATGACAAGTTACGTAAATAACTTTCCACTTGTGCTACACTTAGGTAAAAACCGCTTTCAAAAGTAGAAGTTACTTGCATTTTCAAGAGGCTACAGAGAAAGCAGAGTTATTAACCGAATTGGATTAAACAATTCGTAACAGACACACAAAGTAAGTTAGGCACTCGGTATAAGAGATGACGGTCTCTCACTTTTAACTGGCTTGCTTTTGTAATCTGTAACCTACACAGGTAGTAAGTGCATACTTCCACACATAAAAATGCTTAGCCTCACGACGATGTGAATTAACAAAATAATCTCGCAACTCAATCCGATCGTAATCAAGTAGTAACTGACTGCCAGCTTGTCGATGACCTTGTTGTTACATAAACGGCACGCCATCTGTGACGCCAGTCGCTCTCAGCCAGCCGCAAAACAAGGCGGTATTTACGGCCCGCGCCATTCGCGTCCGCCACGATGCCGGGTCCCACACAGTACCGAAATGCAGGCCACCGTCTGTACTTGGCGTGTTCTCCAAGATTTCATTTCCAAATGCAGTTTCATATACTGCGATATCTTGTAGTTGCAAAACCGCCTTTATAGGGTCAGTGATCTGAAACCACAACGGCACGGTCAGTATTATTGTTTATTCTTTTTTTGTAGTTTACAAAGCACTGCCTTATGGGTTTGTATTGATTCTCAGATAAAGTCACATTTTAATGCTCCTCCTAGGATCCGGGGTTATGTTTTTCTAGCTGTTTTGTAATGTAGCCCCTTTGCATCACACATTTTCCCCCTTTTTTCAAATAATCGTTCTCATTTATACACTGATTCTTCTCACAATAATATTTCACCTTTAGTTATGTACAAAGCATCAAACTGCAGTCGTTTTGTAAAGGACACTGGCAAAGGCAAGAACGAAATATAAAAACGACCATAAAAATAGCGTTTTTGCGCATTAAACTGGGCGGTCCTGAGGCGACGACGATCGCCAGTGGAAGAACTGACCGGAAGAGAACAGCGGCATGGTAGCGGTCCTATGGTGTGGGTCTATGAAGGGGCAAATGTCGCTATCCTGATCCTCGACGGTGTCGGCACTCACCACTTTGGGGCTTCAGAAAAGATGGCTATCACGTCTTAGATGCGCGTCTCAGCTGTCTTCGGCACGTCTGCATACCATTGACAGCCCAGCTGGTGCCAGTTCATCTGTGTCTGAACGCATCTTATCAGTAGTTGCAGCTGAGTAAAAAAAGTAAGTCATTGCTCTTGTATTCCCACGAAACTTTCATCGGTATTTGAAATAAATTTCAGATTCTTAAATGAAGTCATCTGAGGATAATTAGCCTCATTTCACATGCAGTCAAATTTACATTGAGGATCATTAATAAAAGAATAGTGGAGGAGAATCTGGCTGGAGAACAATTTGCTTTTTGACAGAATACAGGCACAGTGCTGCCGAGGCGGACGCTGTGATTGCTGGTCCTGCTGTTTCCGGTCCTACGCTCCCAAGCGTTTCTTTGACGTGGGTTTGACCCCCATGACTGACTGACCCGAACACCACAAATGTATGTTGTCATAATTATTTGGTGGAATAAACTAAAAAAATTCCAATTGCTCGAAGCACTATGGGACTTTACATTTGAGGTCATCAATCCCCTATACTTAAACCTAACTAACCTAAGGATATCACACACATCCCGTCCCGAGGCAGGATTCGAACCTGCGACGGTAGCAGCAGCGCGGTTCTAGACTGAAGCGACTAGAACCGCTCGGCTACAGCGGCCGGCAATAAAATAAAAAATTACTGATTGCTGAATCGGATTTTATTCTAAAATGATGGAGAGCATCTAGCTATAGAGCAATTAGGTTTTAGTCGGAATACAGGCACAAGAGATGCAATAAGACTTGAAAATTTTGGGAAAGACCTTCATTGAAAGGGGAAGACTTATAAATGTGTTTTATAGACCTGCAAAAGGTCTTCGGTAAAGTGGCTTTAGATAAGCTTGCATACATAATGAGGAATCAGAGGATGGACTGGAAATTAAGACGACTGACGAACATCATATTTATATGTAAAAATGTCGGTGAAAGTGAGAGGAGAAAGTACCAACTAAATAGGACTAGGAATAGGAGTAAGGCTGCTGTCTGTCTTCTCCACTTTTCAGTCTGTACCTAGAAAATATGACAGACCACTGCTCACTAGATGACAAAAGGGAGGAAGAAGAATATAGTGTTTGACGTTTGCAGACGACATGATACTCCTACAAACTGCCGAAAAAGTATTACAGGATACAGTGTACACCATTGAAGCTAAAGCAAAAATTTATGGAATAAAAATCAGTCTAAAGAAAACAAAAGTAACGGCAACAGGAGGAAATAAAAAGGTAAAGATAATGCTGAACGGATAAGTATTAGAATATGTGCAAAGCTTTAATACTTCCGAAGCAGAACAGAAAGTGACTGGAAGATCTCCACAGAAATCGAAACCGGAATTACTATGGCGAAAGAGTCTTTTTATAAGAATAGAAGAAATTTTGCAGCAATATGGAGAAAGATTTGAGGAAAAGACTAATAAAATGTTTTGTATGGACTCTCCTCCTGCGTGGTGCTGAAAGGTGGACACTGAGGAACAAAGGCAGAGCAAAGAGGCAGGCTTCTGAAATATGGACATGGCGCAGGATGGAAAGAATGAGTTGTATAGACAGAGTGTCAAATAAAAAAATTCTCAGAAGAGTTGAAAAGCAAGCACAATTACTCGATGTAACAAAAAGAAGGAAACGAAACTGGGTTGGAAGGTACACTCTTTGACATAAAACTTGACCGGCGGCCGGCCGCTTCAGAGGCTAAGTCCGCGCCGATCGCGACATGGGACAAAAAAACTGGCCAACTCGCTAATTCTCTAAGTCCGGTTATCTGCACAATCTGGCAACACTGTAGACTGCGGCACTTCCTGGAGGAAAACTTGTCCCATGATAGAGAAACTCTAGGCTGATTACGCGTGTGGTCTAGCGGTAGCATGCGTTGTTTCTGCTCATAATGTCAGTGGATCGAGAGCAGCTGGCATAAAATATTTTTATAGCCTCTTCTGTCTGAATGCTGAAGACGTGAATGTAATGGTAGCGCAGATTCAATCTATTTCGCTTTCTGACACACCGATATCAAAATGTTATCCAGTAACGATTTTGCGGCAGATTTCCTGTAGACTGTCCTCCTCTGGACGCCGTATGCGGCAAAGCTCCGGGATCCATTTGCTGGCTACTGGCAGCGGCCGTGGCGACAGCAGCGGCGCTGCACTCCCCCGTTCTTTATCGAAAGCGCCTGCTACCGCTCATCGCTTTTGATGATTTAAAACACTTTATTATTAAATGTTGCTCCACAGAAAATTTCTACAATTTCCATTCACGCTCAAAAGCAACGGAGACAGACGCCCTGATTAGTAGGCGGGTATTATATTACATTAATCGGCAAGAGCTGAGTATGGCCCGAAATTAATTTTATAGACTGGGACGAAATTAAACCACCTCACTACATTCGATGAATTTATAAATGCTTCATACCTCGTTTCTTTTCCTTTCAAACTCAATTATTTGTGCAACTTTTGCTCAATGTTTGGATGTTTTCGTCAAGCCAGAGTGAGCGTCTGTGGTGTAAAGTGTATTACAGCTCTTGTTTCATTCCTTATGGTAAGTCTATGCGATAAACTGTGTGAATACCTTGCAATGCATGCTCTGTAGCAGTGCAGGAACACTGCACATTTGGAGTTCCATGTATGGGTTCATGAAGTATTTATTGTTGATCGGAAGTGATAGTTAAGGTCATCAGATTTAAACCAGAAAAATTTGTCGTTTTGAAGGTTTCAGAGAACGGAAAGGAATTGCTAACGCCGGTGTTAGAAAACGTCTACAGTTAAATGCTATTGCAAAAATTTAGAAGAAGGGAACTATATTAATGAACATGTGCACTTCATAAACAACCTTCTGACATGTTAGACCTATATGACGAACAAAGCTCAAATTTATATCGTTGACAGTCGGTTTGAATCTTTTCAGGGTCTATTTTACAGTGAAGCACCTTGGAATTTGCAAAGCAGAAATCCATGATAGTAACTTAATTTACTAAGTCGAAATCGGACGAAGATTGATGTTTAAAGGCATTCTTCAGATTTCGCATAAGAAATTTTTACTAGCAGTTTGCAACTCCATTAATTAAAATGGAAAATAAAAGGTTGTAGTCAGCGGCTTCTACCGTGATTCGAACTGCTATGTCTTATAGTACAAGCACTGCAACGCACAAGGGAACCTCTGAGCTAACGACACACTGGCGGCCAGAGGCGGAATATAGTCACTGCGATGTTGCCTGAGCCTCAAAACGCAACCTTAAACACACGAACAGAGGAGGTGGAGATTACTGTTTTAACGTCCCGTCGACAACGATGTCATTAGAGACGGAGCACAAGCTCGGATTAGGGAAGGATGGGGAAGGAAATCGGCCGTGCCCTTCCTAAGGAACCATCCCGGCATTTGCCTGAAGCGATTTAGGGAAATCATTGAAAACCTAAATCAGGATGGCCGGGCGCGGGATTGCACCGTCGTCCTCCCGAATGCACACACAAACAGGTGTTACTTATGTGAAGAACGCCGTTCTTGGAGTCCAGAAATTAAATATACTTTCTAATTGTGTCATCTTGCAGTGGATTATATCTTACGAGTCTTCGATGTGGAAAACGAATGTCAAGTGAATTTAGCGAGGTAACGCCGACCTACACCCGGAAGTAAATGCACTATCAGAGTGTTGACAAATACTTGCTACGACGCTGCCATTTCTAGGCTCTCTGACGAGGCAGCTCTTCAGCGAAATGCTTGCCGTGATTCTCCGATACGGTTCTTCAGAGTGGAGACGCGCGCGCACGTTTGGTTTTTATGCGGCGTTCTCCCCTGATGGTTTCTGACGTCGCCTTGTGGGCTATGTATACATATGAGACATTCAATTATCATTAATCCAGAATCATACAAGTTTCAGCTTCCGGCGTGGAAGAAGGCTGTTGACGCCGACATTATATCATTTCAACGTAGGGAAAGCAAAACGGATCATTCAATGTTTCTCATTCAACATAAAGCATGTGAGATAATTTTCCGTAACGTTCATAATCATCTAAAAATACAAACGAAGTAAAAATACACCGGAAGCTTATTCGAATTGAATATAACGCTTTGCACCTCGATGTCGAATTTGTCCACTTGCAATCTTTTGCAGCATACACATAGAATGTCATGATTACCACGAGAATGAAGAAATATGTTGGTAAGGATGGAAGCAAGAAGAGACGCAGTCAACAAATATTCTATTCCTCATGGCATTCATTTCATTTGACACGTAAGAAGAGGTAAAGCGGGAATTTACTTTCGTTAACACGAAAGATATGCCGCACATATTGATAACGAGGAAGTCTGCGTCTTCATACGTTTCCTCCTTGAAATCTGTATGCTCTATTATATACTAAGTAGCCCGATCATTGTTTCAGTAATGTTACCCTCTTGTTTGACCCCGTAACGATGAACAGATTCCAAATGCATGTCTCCCTTCCTGGGTTGTTTTTTGTGTTTTATTGCTTGGAATTCCTGAAGCAGACCACTGTGCCTTCCCCCCTCGTGGGTTAGGTCTCAAAACTAAACCGCTTTGTATCCAATGGCATAATTTATTCAGACAGCATCAGCATAAGACTATCAAACAAAGCCTTCCATTTACAGTTGCAGCACTCTAACCAGCACTGACCAAAGTGTAATCCACGGTCATGGTCCTAAATTACCAGCTGTCTGCTACTGTGGCAAAGTCCGTACTACACTTTCGATTCCGCAGCACCATTTTATCTGGTAACACTGTGTAGTTGCACAGTTGTGCTACCAGGTCTGTCCTCACACTGTCAACTTTATGTATCTCACTTCTCCTGTAGCGTAGATCACGAGGAGCCGAAGTAAATGAGTGTATTCTGCATGACGTAACATTCAGTATTCCCTTCTCTCATAGCCACTCTTCAAGTGCATCGATACCAAATAGGAATGCGAAAACTCTTGCGAGTGAGAGAATGACAATAACAATCGTAACAAGAACAAGCAAATAATGAATAATGTTTATTCCAACGCAGAACGAGAATGGCTTTAAATATAAAAATCTGTATCTATATCTATATCCATATCTATTGATCTTTGAGTTGGCACAATGCAAATATATTCTTAGCATTTAGTTACTGAATTTAGTTCTGGATGTTTGCAGAGAAAAGGAAAAGTCGGTACTTCTCGCTAGTGTAATATAATGTGAACCAGCAACTACCCTTTCCTTAGAACACGACTCAAGCAGGTCCTCAAGTAGGTAGTAAGGCACTGCTGCATTCTGTTCCCTGACATTGCTCTGATGACGGTTAATGCAGATAGTTCCGATTATGAAATACAAAACGTATTGCAGGTTAATTCCTAGGATAGTAACATTAAATTTGCGTTGTAGACGGCACATGAACGTGACGACTATCCATATTACTCATCAATATAAAAAGACAATATTTTGGGAATTTAGCAGGATTACTAAAAATGAATTCTGAAATTGGGTGACTGACTGCACAGGTGCTAAACGTCGTCAAGAGTATACGATGTCCTAATCGCATTAGGAATATGAAGATCGTCTTCGACAGCTCGCAACTTTCACATTGCTATCTCCACCCTACTCCAGACAGCCCTCGGTGGAGTTGCACTACGTTGCCGATGTTATGGAAGGCCTTCAAACCGACAACAGACCACATATTGAAAAATACAAGCGAATTCTCTTGCAGCGTAAGCTTATTGTAACTAATCTAAAAATTATTGGAGAGGAACATTGTCCTATTCAAAAAAAGTAAAATGTTACCCACTGTTGACGTCAAACGGACATTATCTATGTCCTGTCTTGTGTCCTACTCATCTATAATATCAAGTGTACTATGAAAATGATTATATATAATGGATGATAGGGTAATGCATTGATACCAGATGGCGGGGGCCGGCCGGTGTGGCCGTGCGGTTCTAGGCGCTTCAGTCTGGAACCGCGTGACCGCTACGGTCGCAGGTTCGAATCCTGCCTCGGGCATGGATGTGAGTGATGTCCTTAGGTTAGTTAGGTTTAAGTAGTTCTAAGTTCTAGGGGACTGATGATCTTAGAAGTTAAGTCCCATAGTGCTGAGAGCCATTTGAACCATTTGAACTATTTAACACAAAATGTCATTAAAAATTAAAGTTATTCACGAGCAGCTAGTTGAGAATATGTATGAACATTAAATGACACGACGAACTGAAATAATATGACGAAGAGTTCAGCGCTCACTGGGAATAGAGCCCCACACATATCGTTGTTGACTACACACAAAGAGACGTCAGCTACCGAATTTTTATCCACCAGCTGCTCAGAATAGCATCATGAACTTACAGTCATCTCGCAAATAGTTCTGTGTCTCACTGGGAGTTAAAAACGTCAGATATCGTTAGTGTTGACAACGAATGAAAATACATTAAAAATCAAAATTATTATCCACCAGCAGATAGGTGTTCTCATGATAGAGCTTGATAATACATAATTAAATCTTTAGTGCCGGGCCAGGATTCGATCCCATTCACGCGTAATATGTGAAGGTGTTGAGGAATCTGCAGTTTTGAACAAACAACAAATTGTAGCCGAGCTGTATTGCCACGAAGGGATCAAATTCCGCGTTAAGGGCGGTCTGAGTTGCATTCCCAGTTTAGAACCAATTTTATCGACATACAGAAGCTCAAATAAAAGGTGGAATAAGTGTCCTGTGACCATACATAGCGTTTGTGTCGTCACTTGAAATAAATAACTAGTATAAGAAAGGTTACTGGTGATAGAGTTTCTACATGTCGCCACTCCAGACTTTATTGTGGTTCAACCTACCGTCTACTTGGTAAAGAAGGAATATCATCTTTAATGTGAATTTTCAGACCACGCAGCCATTATATCTCCTTCACTTGGTGTAGCCAGGAGAGAATGGAATCTGTCTCTCCCTATCTAAAATCATTGACGGAAGTGGGAATCGAACCCAGACCATAGGTATAACAACCTACCATCCGTCCAATAGACCACGAAATCCTCTTCTCTGCGAGTCATTTTTCTATCGTAACGCAGTTGCGCCACACTGGATGAGAATTCTGACACACAGGCTCCCTGTAGTAATTTGCAGCATGTTCAGTAAATTCATTTACTTGGTTGACCGAATCACCATGAACTAGCTGCCTCGGCTACCCAGTGCATACATTCGACTATTTTGTAATCACAGAAATAAAATCACGTAACCGCCACCTACACACAACTGCCAACAGTGTAGGATGCAGAAGTTTAAATAGGAAGTGTTCCTTTCCACTTGAGCTATTCTATTGCGCTATCTGTTACTAGAAAACGTCGTTCAGTCCAAAAGAAAAGCTGTAACTGTTTGTCTCTCAGAAGTCAAGACCTGGCCATATGCATAATCTCACAGTGCTGTGGAATCCAAACGTTCTGGAGGAATAGTTGCCGAGCTCTGGAGCTGCTGTAGCTACGTGTCAGCTTGTAGCATAGATAAGATGTCGCGAGTTCGAATACATTCAGTGCTATATTTTTTAAAACGCAATTCTGCTCTCTGCTGAAGGTATCAATCTAATGGAACTTTGAACATAATTCCCTTCACTTCTCAACCCAAAGTAGTCGCATGTGGAAAAAGGGCTAACTACTGTGACATTTTGTTCTATTCAGGTTTAATAGACAGCAGGCAGCAGATGCATCTCGAAGATGTGCAGGGAGAGCGCATCGTGCCATAATATGTCAGAAAAGTATTTTCTACATTAGCCGTCGTGTGGTAGTGATATTTTATTCTTCTTCAAACTTTGTTTGACAGCTTTAACTCAGAACAAGTTTTCTACATGTATGTAATCAATAAACTGCATGTGCATTGTCAGACTGTCATAGGTAACATCAGAGAATTCGCATATATCGTTGATGTTTAATTTCTCTCTCATGTTTACTATTGTTTTAACAACACTAAAGGAAACCTTACGAAAATTGTGCACTGTATTATAAGAAATGAAATAAAACTAACCATGATAACCTTACGACGAAAGTATCTGTACACAAGCATGCCTCTATCGACACGAATTAGTAAAATACTACTCACTTAGATTTTGATTGGGTCTGCGTTTAATTGGTATGCTGTGTCATACTCAAGAGGTATGCAAATGTGGCATTTCATAAATATAGTTACGTATTCCTAGAAACCCAAAATTCGCTTGGCAGCAGCGGAAAGAGGCCTTACCTGTTGTGCAGCATTGTAAGTTTTTCAACATTGCACTATGAGCTGAAAGCATTTTCTTGCGATTTCCTTATTGATGTTTGATCTGACTGCTTGTAGCTCTTTCACAGAAGGGATAAAAACGTTACAGTCAGTGAGACTGGAACTGCGAACCGTAACAGACGCTTTTTCACAGGTCAGCACGTTACCACAGAGCTGCCGAGGAGGTATGGGTCTTAGCTTCCTATTACGAGGGCAATAGTAACTAGAACTCGTAAACCGCTATTTGAAGGTCGAGATTAGTTGCGGTTTCCACCTGCAACGACTTTCCTGGGCTGAAAAACGTAAATTTTCAATCTTTTGTTACCCTTCAAGCGATAATAACTCAGATTATTCAATGGAAATGACAGGTAAAATCAAGTGAACTTTGAGGCTTAATTCCGTGCACACCAGGAAGTAACTCGTCGATCACAGAGTTGCCAAACATACGTTGCCTTGTTGCCAAATCTCAGTTACAGTACCAGCAGGAAGAAGACGAACCGATGTGATCCTACAGCGGTCTGGGAAGTGACCATAGCTGGTGTCTCCAAGTCGCGGCTGCTACGGCCTGGAATACGTAATGCGTCTGATTCGCTTTCTGTAACTAGGTTTAGGGACTGGAGCGTAGTTACTAATAATACTCAGAACTGACTGCAAACTGAGCATCATAAATCAGTAACTCTCATTGTTGTTTTTATATTTCTTTCGTAAGTGTACTCAAAACTAAGAAAGTCATTCACAGGCGTTTTCGTGCCTCGCCGATAGTCGAGCACAACATACAAATAAAAATAAAAAATAATGTGTGTGTGTGTGTGTGCTTGTGTGTGTGTGTGAGAGAGAGAGATAGAGAGAGAGAGAGAGAGATAAATAAAAAGCAATGAGAGAGAGTGTAAAAAATTGTTGTAAATAAATTGAATCATGGTATTTAAAGAAATCTTTCATTAAAATGACACGTTCCACATCATTACGAAATGTCGTATTCATGATCTATGGAACAAGAGTTAATCTAATGTAATCTAATCTAATCTAATCACATCATATTGATGATTAGCCATGAAGAGTCATGAATTACCGAAATTTTGGCCAATACCAGTAACCAAATCTAAACTTGAAAATAAAAGACGACAATTTTTGTGATAAACCGTGACTCCTATCAAGACCCTTTCGTCCCTGTTATCTAACCACGAAAGATGTCTGATATACCTCCATTCTGAAGTAACAAAGTGTGCATGCATTTAAAGATGAAGTGCATGATGTGAAGTTCTGTGACGGAGATACGAACCCAACACGTAATCCGATTGTTAACTAAGAAACATCAAATGTTACGTATCGGTTTTTCTTACGAGCCGCTAGGTGTCTGAATCTAAAATAAGGATACAAACTTTTGTGCCTAAGCGACAATCGAACTGCACACCTACCGTGCATCCACGAATATAGCTTAAGTATCAGTTGCTTACTCATGAACAGTAAGATGTGTGCGTGTTTGACCAGAAATAACGACACCTGTTGCGATTGTTGGAAACACATGAACAGACATCGAAATTACGCGTTAATTTTCACTAGCAGGTGGGTGTGCACTTGATAAAGCTAGAAATGAAATTATGAATATTTTTGTACTGGATCAGGTTTCAGACCCACATACTTACCTTTGGAGGAGACCTAGAGAAGATTGCAGTCTTGGGAAAAGGAACGAAATGACTGAACTATACTGTTCCTAGAGATTCAGATCCTCGAAAGAGGAGATACGAATTCGAATCACAGTCCAGCACCAAATTTTTAAACGTCTCTAGTTCAATCAAGTACAAGTAAAATAAGAGCCCTGTCCCTTTAAATGGCTATCGGTTCATCAAATAAAATAAAATTTCCTAATGTAAGTAAGCTTACTGGCGACTGTATTTCTGTTTACCATGACTTCCGCTGTGTCATTTCCCAACGTAAACCGGCTCTGCCCAGTTGGTAATGAAGGAACGTGATGTTTAATGCGGATTCTGGATTATAACGTCTTTCTCTTGAGGTTACCAGAGGTAAAATAAATCTGTTTGTGCCTCTTAAAAGTAAATGCCTGAACCCACGCATTGCACCTGTGATAGCTCGTTCCAACATACCATTGTGGCCACATTACCCAGCCCCAAGAGTGTGCTGTAACGGATGATGTGCTTAGCTTACAAAATTAGACACGGTGGAAAAAATGCGAGTCTATTAAATGGTCAAGTAGAAGCAAGCTTCTGACGCAGAGATTATGCTATTCTCATGTCAGCAGGAAGTAAAGACTCTTCTAGGCATCATAGGCTGGATGTGAAGCCATTTTGATTTTTCACAAATTCAGCAAATTTCTTAGTTCGAGAAAATCCACTGTGAAGTGTGAAGTTGCCCGATAATTCGATTATTACTGTTATTATTACTATCATTTTATTCATACCGCTGCTGGAACACGACCGTAATCTTCAGGTAAAACGCGAGACCAGCTAATATGACGTCTGGCGCCCGAAAGCACATATCGACAAAATTTTTATCGCCCCTTTCCTCTCGGTGCTGAAGCTATGAGTGTAATTCAAGCGAATCTACAATATCATATTAGCTAGTCTCGCGTTTTACCTCAAGACTACGGTCGTAGTCAAGAGTAATGTACTAAGACTGGAGTCAAGACTTCCTCTGGGAAGTGCCGCAGTCTACATGTTGCTAGATCGAGCATATTCCAGACATAGAATTCTGAGAGGAGCACGACTGTATTGTCCACCTTACGTGAACGACTCGGCGGTCAATTTTTTGGTCTGAGACTGTATCTACAACACATATTGCACGCTGAAGACCCAGAAGAATCTAAAAAAAAAAGTAGTTTATGAGAGCAACGTTAACCACAGCGTTCGAAGTATTCATAGTATTGTATACGTGTGTGTAAACGCCTTCCAATGACCACTCAAGAAAGACAAGGATACACAGTCTAGCTCCAATATTATAAATACGCCTCAGTTTGTGGATGAACTCAGACGTAGGTCGATAATAATTGTGAAAATTTAGCAGCACTGTACCCATTGGTGTTAAACTCGTTTTCAACCAATGATTCCCACAGCTACAGGGATACTACTTGTGATACCTCTTAGACAAAATACTTAAGCAGTGTTATCAGACGAAAAGATCAACCTGACACAAACTGTGAGAAGTTTGTTTTACAACCTTCGTACCTGGATATTCAGCTTTTTCCTATTTCAGATATCTGTGAACGTTGCTGCTTAAGACGATTTAAGCAGAAACTAAATTCCCTCAGCTTCGACAATGTTTAAAGAAATCGTCTTATTGGCACTAAATCGTGGTTTGTGAATTGTTTACCGGCCGTACTCTGCCGTATTTTGCCGGTTGGAAGGCAAAAGCTTACTGACAAATTTCACACAGAAATTACTGTTACAGTGTACTTATGGAGCCAAATGCGTGAATTGCGTATTATCCGGTGAGAAAGAGCACTGGCAAACAGTCTTCGCTACATTAGGTTATTTAAACTGGTGTCACTCTGAGCTAGAATGTATGGTCAGCGACTAAGTGTAAGGTCAACGTTTCGGATGCGAGTTTTGCGACTGTGAAATACTTTCCTACATTATAGAAGCGAATATTAAATTTGAACTAATATTGCGAATATTTTGTACTTGGACAGCTTAGAATGAAAATACTTCTGTTTATTTCAAAGGGAAACAATAGATTTTCTAAAACACTGTCTGTCATACACAACTTGAAACAGGTCATGTCGACCAAATCATGTGGAAAAACTAACAGCAACGTATATCGGAAGGCAGTAAGATCTCTTGCCTTTTGGTTTGTCAGTACTCGATAGCCATTTCTAGGCGAAAGTAAATGAAGAAAGGCAGTGCGTTTTTGTTACCAAGTAACGTCTTCGTCAATTACTTTAGTTTTAAAGTAATCTACGAGTAATTGCTGGTGTTCGATATTAACATGAAAAGGATTCCGTAGACAGGGAAAGAACCTGTTCTTGGGAAACTACATCTATAGTGACCAAAAGGCATTAAATGATGTTCAAGCACTTGTGTTACAGCAGCGGTATGAATAGAATTATATTAATAATAACAGTAATAATCGAATTATCCGGCAACTTCACACTTCACAGTGGATTTTCTCGAACTAAGAAATTTGCTGAATTTGTGAAAAATCAAAATGGCTTCACATCCAGCCTATGATGCCTAGAAGAGTCTTTACATCCTGCTGACATGAGAATAGCATAATCTCTGCGTTAGAAGCTTGCTTCTACTTGACCATTTAATAGACTCGCATTTTTTCCACCGTGTCTAATTTTGTAAGCTAAGCACATCATCCGTTACAGCACACTCTTGGGGCTGGGTAATGTGGCCACAATGGTATGTTGGAACGAGCTATCACAGGTGCAATGCATGGGTTCAGGCATTTACTTTTAAGAGGCACAAACAGATTTATTTTACCTCTGGTAACCTCAAGAGAAAGACGTTATAATCCAGAATCCGCATTAAACATCACGTTCCTTCATTACCAACTGGGCAGAGCCGGTTTACGTTGGGAAATGACACAGCGGAAGTCATGGTAAACAGAAATACAGTCGCCAGTAAGCTTACTTACATTAGGAAATTTTATTTTATTTGATGAACCGATAGCCATTTAAAGGGACAGGGCTCTTATTTTACTTGTACTTGATTGAACTAGAGACGTTTAAAAATTTGGTGCTGGACTGTGATTCGAATTCGTATCTCCTCTTTCGAGGATCTGAATCTCTAGGAACAGTATAGTTCAGTCATTTCGTTCCTTTTCCCAAGACTGCAATCTTCTCTAGGT
The DNA here is from genome assembly GCF_023898315.1 of Schistocerca nitens. NCBI lineage: Eukaryota > Metazoa > Arthropoda > Insecta > Orthoptera > Acrididae > Schistocerca > Schistocerca nitens. The sequence continues at coordinate 576,877,903 of NC_064617.1, forward strand.
CTCCTCCAAAGGTAAGTATGTGGGTCTGAAACCTGATCCAGTACAAAAATATTCATAATTTCATTTCTAGCTTTATCAAGTGCACACCCACCTGCTAGTGAAAATTAACGCGTAATTTCGATGTCTGTTCATGTGTTTCCAACAATCGCAACAGGTGTCGTTATTTCTGGTCAAACACGCACACATCTTACTGTTCATGAGTAAGCAACTGATACTTAAGCTATATTCGTGGATGCACGGTAGGTGTGCAGTTCGATTGTCGCTTAGGCACAAAAGTTTGTATCCTTATTTTAGATTCAGACACCTAGCGGCTCGTAAGAAAAACCGATACGTAACATTTGATGTTTCTTAGTTAACAATCGGATTACGTGTTGGGTTCGTATCTCCGTCACAGAACTTCACATCATGCACTTCATCTTTAAATGCATGCACACTTTGTTACTTCAGAATGGAGGTATATCAGACATCTTTCGTGGTTAGATAACAGGGACGAAAGGGTCTTGATAGGAGTCACGGTTTATCACAAAAATTGTCGTCTTTTATTTTCAAGTTTAGATTTGGTTACTGGTATTGGCCAAAATTTCGGTAATTCATGACTCTTCATGGCTAATCATCAATATGATGTGATTAGATTAGATTAGATTACATTAGATTAACTCTTGTTCCATAGATCATGAATACGACATTTCGTAATGATGTGGAACGTGTCATTTTAATGAAAGATTTCTTTAAATACCATGATTCAATTTATTTACAACAATTTTTTACACTCTCTCTCATTGCTTTTTATTTATCTCTCTCTCTCTCTCTCTATCTCTCTCTCTCTCTCTCTCACACACACACAAGCACACACACACACACACATTATTTTTTATTTTTATTTGTATGTTGTGCTCGACTATCGGCGAGGCACGAAAACGCCTGTGAATGACTTTCTTAGTTTTGAGTACACTTACGAAAGAAATATAAAAACAACAATGAGAGTTACTGATTTATGATGCTCAGTTTGCAGTCAGTTCTGAGTATTATTAGTAACTACGCTCCAGTCCCTAAACCTAGTTACAGAAAGCGAATCAGACGCATTACGTATTCCAGGCCGTAGCAGCCGCGACTTGGAGACACCAGCTATGGTCACTTCCCAGACCGCTGTAGGATCACATCGGTTCGTCTTCTTCCTGCTGGTACTGTAACTGAGATTTGGCAACAAGGCAACGTATGTTTGGCAACTCTGTGATCGACGAGTTACTTCCTGGTGTGCACGGAATTAAGCCTCAAAGTTCACTTGATTTTACCTGTCATTTCCATTGAATAATCTGAGTTATTATCGCTTGAAGGGTAACAAAAGATTGAAAATTTACGTTTTTCAGCCCAGGAAAGTCGTTGCAGGTGGAAACCGCAACTAATCTCGACCTTCAAATAGCGGTTTACGAGTTCTAGTTACTATTGCCCTCGTAATAGGAAGCTAAGACCCATACCTCCTCGGCAGCTCTGTGGTAACGTGCTGACCTGTGAAAAAGCGTCTGTTACGGTTCGCAGTTCCAGTCTCACTGACTGTAACGTTTTTATCCCTTCTGTGAAAGAGCTACAAGCAGTCAGATCAAACATCAATAAGGAAATCGCAAGAAAATGCTTTCAGCTCATAGTGCAATGTTGAAAAACTTACAATGCTGCACAACAGGTAAGGCCTCTTTCCGCTGCTGCCAAGCGAATTTTGGGTTTCTAGGAATACGTAACTATATTTATGAAATGCCACATTTGCATACCTCTTGAGTATGACACAGCATACCAATTAAACGCAGACCCAATCAAAATCTAAGTGAGTAGTATTTTACTAATTCGTGTCGATAGAGGCATGCTTGTGTACAGATACTTTCGTCGTAAGGTTATCATGGTTAGTTTTATTTCATTTCTTATAATACAGTGCACAATTTTCGTAAGGTTTCCTTTAGTGTTGTTAAAACAATAGTAAACATGAGAGAGAAATTAAACATCAACGATATATGCGAATTCTCTGATGTTACCTATGACAGTCTGACAATGCACATGCAGTTTATTGATTACATACATGTAGAAAACTTGTTCTGAGTTAAAGCTGTCAAACAAAGTTTGAAGAAGAATAAAATATCACTACCACACGACGGCTAATGTAGAAAATACTTTTCTGACATATTATGGCACGATGCGCTCTCCCTGCACATCTTCGAGATGCATCTGCTGCCTGCTGTCTATTAAACCTGAATAGAACAAAATGTCACAGTAGTTAGCCCTTTTTCCACATGCGACTACTTTGGGTTGAGAAGTGAAGGGAATTATGTTCAAAGTTCCATTAGATTGATACCTTCAGCAGAGAGCAGAATTGCGTTTTAAAAAATGTAGCACTGAATGTATTCGAACTCGCGACATCTTATCTATGCTACAAGCTGACACGTAGCTACAGCAGCTCCAGAGCTCGGCAACTATTCCTCCAGAACGTTTGGATTCCACAGCACTGTGAGATTATGCATATGGCCAGGTCTTGACTTCTGAGAGACAAACAGTTACAGCTTTTCTTTTGGACTGAACGACGTTTTCTAGTAACAGATAGCGCAATAGAATAGCTCAAGTGGAAAGGAACACTTCCTATTTAAACTTCTGCATCCTACACTGTTGGCAGTTGTGTGTAGGTGGCGGTTACGTGATTTTATTTCTGTGATTATAAAATAGTCGAATGTATGCACTGGGTAGCCGAGGCAGCTAGTTCATGGTGATTCGGTCAACCAAGTAAATGAATTTACTGAACATGCTGCAAATTACTACAGGGAGCCTGTGTGTCAGAATTCTCATCCAGTGTGGCGCAACTGCGTTACGATAGAAAAATGACTCGCAGAGAAGAGGATTTCGTGGTCTATTGGACGGATGGTAGGTTGTTATACCTATGGTCTGGGTTCGATTCCCACTTCCGTCAATGATTTTAGATAGGGAGAGACAGATTCCATTCTCTCCTGGCTACACCAAGTGAAGGAGATATAATGGCTGCGTGGTCTGAAAATTCACATTAAAGATGATATTCCTTCTTTACCAAGTAGACGGTAGGTTGAACCACAATAAAGTCTGGAGTGGCGACATGTAGAAACTCTATCACCAGTAACCTTTCTTATACTAGTTATTTATTTCAAGTGACGACACAAACGCTATGTATGGTCACAGGACACTTATTCCACCTTTTATTTGAGCTTCTGTATGTCGATAAAATTGGTTCTAAACTGGGAATGCAACTCAGACCGCCCTTAACGCGGAATTTGATCCCTTCGTGGCAATACAGCTCGGCTACAATTTGTTGTTTGTTCAAAACTGCAGATTCCTCAACACCTTCACATATTACGCGTGAATGGGATCGAATCCTGGCCCGGCACTAAAGATTTAATTATGTATTATCAAGCTCTATCATGAGAACACCTATCTGCTGGTGGATAATAATTTTGATTTTTAATGTATTTTCATTCGTTGTCAACACTAACGATATCTGACGTTTTTAACTCCCAGTGAGACACAGAACTATTTGCGAGATGACTGTAAGTTCATGATGCTATTCTGAGCAGCTGGTGGATAAAAATTCGGTAGCTGACGTCTCTTTGTGTGTAGTCAACAACGATATGTGTGGGGCTCTATTCCCAGTGAGCGCTGAACTCTTCGTCATATTATTTCAGTTCGTCGTGTCATTTAATGTTCATACATATTCTCAACTAGCTGCTCGTGAATAACTTTAATTTTTAATGACATTTTGTGTTAAATAGTTCAAATGGTTCAAATGGCTCTCAGCACTATGGGACTTAACTTCTAAGATCATCAGTCCCCTAGAACTTAGAACTACTTAAACCTAACTAACCTAAGGACATCACTCACATCCATGCCCGAGGCAGGATTCGAACCTGCGACCGTAGCGGTCACGCGGTTCCAGACTGAAGCGCCTAGAACCGCACGGCCACACCGGCCGGCCCCCGCCATCTGGTATCAATGCATTACCCTATCATCCATTATATATAATCATTTTCATAGTACACTTGATATTATAGATGAGTAGGACACAAGACAGGACATAGATAATGTCCGTTTGACGTCAACAGTGGGTAACATTTTACTTTTTTTGAATAGGACAATGTTCCTCTCCAATAATTTTTAGATTAGTTACAATAAGCTTACGCTGCAAGAGAATTCGCTTGTATTTTTCAATATGTGGTCTGTTGTCGGTTTGAAGGCCTTCCATAACATCGGCAACGTAGTGCAACTCCACCGAGGGCTGTCTGGAGTAGGGTGGAGATAGCAATGTGAAAGTTGCGAGCTGTCGAAGACGATCTTCATATTCCTAATGCGATTAGGACATCGTATACTCTTGACGACGTTTAGCACCTGTGCAGTCAGTCACCCAATTTCAGAATTCATTTTTAGTAATCCTGCTAAATTCCCAAAATATTGTCTTTTTATATTGATGAGTAATATGGATAGTCGTCACGTTCATGTGCCGTCTACAACGCAAATTTAATGTTACTGTCCTAGGAATTAACCTGCAATACGTTTTGTATTTCATAATCGGAACTATCTGCATTAACCGTCATCAGAGCAATGTCAGGGAACAGAATGCAGCAGTGCCTTACTACCTACTTGAGGACCTGCTTGAGTCGTGTTCTAAGGAAAGGGTAGTTGCTGGTTCACATTATATTACACTAGCGAGAAGTACCGACTTTTCCTTTTCTCTGCAAACATCCAGAACTAAATTCAGTAACTAAATGCTAAGAATATATTTGCATTGTGCCAACTCAAAGATCAATAGATATGGATATAGATATAGATACAGATTTTTATATTTAAAGCCATTCTCGTTCTGCGTTGGAATAAACATTATTCATTATTTGCTTGTTCTTGTTACGATTGTTATTGTCATTCTCTCACTCGCAAGAGTTTTCGCATTCCTATTTGGTATCGATGCACATGAAGAGTGGCTATGAGAGAAGGGAATACTGAATGTTACGTCATGCAGAATACACTCATTTACTTCGGCTCCTCGTGATCTACGCTACAGGAGAAGTGAGATACATAAAGTTGACAGTGTGAGGACAGACCTGGTAGCACAACTGTGCAACTACACAGTGTTACCAGATAAAATGGTGCTGCGGAATCGAAAGTGTAGTACGGACTTTGCCACAGTAGCAGACAGCTGGTAATTTAGGACCATGACCGTGGATTACACTTTGGTCAGTGCTGGTTAGAGTGCTGCAACTGTAAATGGAAGGCTTTGTTTGATAGTCTTATGCTGATGCTGTCTGAATAAATTATGCCATTGGATACAAAGCGGTTTAGTTTTGAGACCTAACCCACGAGGGGGGAAGGCACAGTGGTCTGCTTCAGGAATTCCAAGCAATAAAACACAAAAAACAACCCAGGAAGGGAGACATGCATTTGGAATCTGTTCATCGTTACGGGGTCAAACAAGAGGGTAACATTACTGAAACAATGATCGGGCTACTTAGTATATAATAGAGCATACAGATTTCAAGGAGGAAACGTATGAAGACGCAGACTTCCTCGTTATCAATATGTGCGGCATATCTTTCGTGTTAACGAAAGTAAATTCCCGCTTTACCTCTTCTTACGTGTCAAATGAAATGAATGCCATGAGGAATAGAATATTTGTTGACTGCGTCTCTTCTTGCTTCCATCCTTACCAACATATTTCTTCATTCTCGTGGTAATCATGACATTCTATGTGTATGCTGCAAAAGATTGCAAGTGGACAAATTCGACATCGAGGTGCAAAGCGTTATATTCAATTCGAATAAGCTTCCGGTGTATTTTTACTTCGTTTGTATTTTTAGATGATTATGAACGTTACGGAAAATTATCTCACATGCTTTATGTTGAATGAGAAACATTGAATGATCCGTTTTGCTTTCCCTACGTTGAAATGATATAATGTCGGCGTCAACAGCCTTCTTCCACGCCGGAAGCTGAAACTTGTATGATTCTGGATTAATGATAATTGAATGTCTCATATGTATACATAGCCCACAAGGCGACGTCAGAAACCATCAGGGGAGAACGCCGCATAAAAACCAAACGTGCGCGCGCGTCTCCACTCTGAAGAACCGTATCGGAGAATCACGGCAAGCATTTCGCTGAAGAGCTGCCTCGTCAGAGAGCCTAGAAATGGCAGCGTCGTAGCAAGTATTTGTCAACACTCTGATAGTGCATTTACTTCCGGGTGTAGGTCGGCGTTACCTCGCTAAATTCACTTGACATTCGTTTTCCACATCGAAGACTCGTAAGATATAATCCACTGCAAGATGACACAATTAGAAAGTATATTTAATTTCTGGACTCCAAGAACGGCGTTCTTCACATAAGTAACACCTGTTTGTGTGTGCATTCGGGAGGACGACGGTGCAATCCCGCGCCCGGCCATCCTGATTTAGGTTTTCAATGATTTCCCTAAATCGCTTCAGGCAAATGCCGGGATGGTTCCTTAGGAAGGGCACGGCCGATTTCCTTCCCCATCCTTCCCTAATCCGAGCTTGTGCTCCGTCTCTAATGACATCGTTGTCGACGGGACGTTAAAACAGTAATCTCCACCTCCTCTGTTCGTGTGTTTAAGGTTGCGTTTTGAGGCTCAGGCAACATCGCAGTGACTATATTCCGCCTCTGGCCGCCAGTGTGTCGTTAGCTCAGAGGTTCCCTTGTGCGTTGCAGTGCTTGTACTATAAGACATAGCAGTTCGAATCACGGTAGAAGCCGCTGACTACAACCTTTTATTTTCCATTTTAATTAATGGAGTTGCAAACTGCTAGTAAAAATTTCTTATGCGAAATCTGAAGAATGCCTTTAAACATCAATCTTCGTCCGATTTCGACTTAGTAAATTAAGTTACTATCATGGATTTCTGCTTTGCAAATTCCAAGGTGCTTCACTGTAAAATAGACCCTGAAAAGATTCAAACCGACTGTCAACGATATAAATTTGAGCTTTGTTCGTCATATAGGTCTAACATGTCAGAAGGTTGTTTATGAAGTGCACATGTTCATTAATATAGTTCCCTTCTTCTAAATTTTTGCAATAGCATTTAACTGTAGACGTTTTCTAACACCGGCGTTAGCAATTCCTTTCCGTTCTCTGAAACCTTCAAAACGACAAATTTTTCTGGTTTAAATCTGATGACCTTAACTATCACTTCCGATCAACAATAAATACTTCATGAACCCATACATGGAACTCCAAACGTGCAGTGTTCCTGCACTGCTACAGAGCATGCATTGCAAGGTATTCACACAGTTTATCGCATAGACTTACCATAAGGAATGAAACAAGAGCTGTAATACACTTTACACCACAGACGCTCACTCTGGCTTGACGAAAACATCCAAACATTGAGCAAAAGTTGCACAAATAATTGAGTTTGAAAGGAAAAGAAACGAGGTATGAAGCATTTATAAATTCATCGAATGTAGTGAGGTGGTTTAATTTCGTCCCAGTCTATAAAATTAATTTCGGGCCATACTCAGCTCTTGCCGATTAATGTAATATAATACCCGCCTACTAATCAGGGCGTCTGTCTCCGTTGCTTTTGAGCGTGAATGGAAATTGTAGAAATTTTCTGTGGAGCAACATTTAATAATAAAGCGTTTTAAATCATCAAAAGCGATGAGCGGTAGCAGGCGCTTTCGATAAAGAACGGGGGAGTGCAGCGCCGCTGCTGTCGCCACGGCCGCTGCCAGTAGCCAGCAAATGGATCCCGGAGCTTTGCCGCATACGGCGTCCAGAGGAGGACAGTCTGCAGGAAATCTGCCGCAAAATCGTTACTGGATAACATTTTGATATCGGTGTGTCAGAAAGCGAAATAGATTGAATCTGCGCTACCATTACATTCACGTCTTCAGCATTCAGACAGAAGAGGCTATAAAAATATTTTATGCCAGCTGCTCTCGATCCACTGACATTATGAGCAGAAACAACGCACGCTACCGCTAGACCACAGGCGTAATCAGCCTAGAGTTTCTCTATCATGGGACAAGTTTTCCTCCAGGAAGTGCCGCAGTCTACAGTGTTGCCAGATTGTGCAGATAACCGGACTTAGAGAATTAGCGAGTTGGCCAGTTTTTTTGTCCCATGTCGCGATCGGCGCGGACTTAGCCTCTGAAGCGGCCGGCCGCCGGTCAAGTTTTATGTCAAAGAGTGTACATTAAGAGAAGGAAGGACTTATAAACACATTCTTAGAAGGGTATGTGGAAGGAAAGAGGAGGCGACGAAGGAAGAGATTTAAAATCCTGTATGATGTGATGGACGGCAGCATGTACACTGGCATTGAGAAGGAAGCAATGTGTCGCAGGAAATGGAGACGCAAAAGCCGGGCTGATGCAGCAGAAAATGTGATGGTGCTATGAAACTCACTTTTTCGTTCGTAGAGGTTGATGATCTCCCATTTTTAACAGTTACTATTAATTTTGAATTAAACTTTTGCAAGTGTTGAAACTGTGTTCTAACAAAATTTCTGAAAAAGTACAGCTAAATTTTGCTGCATTTAAGTGCTGACATCTAAATCTAAAATTCATTGTAATTATATCTATGACATTAATTGAAATGAAATTGTTTTCTGTACGTCTCCCGTGTTGATGTACTTATTGTGTACATTTTGGCTCGGTTATAGAGCTGTAAAAAAGATACGCGTTGCTTTCAAGCTGTATTCAACGTAATAGCTTAGTACAGTGAATCTAATGTTACCTAAGATTTAGAAAAGGCACTAATTTGGTGACCACGCTGAGCCAGGCATAGCTATTAGAGCATGTTACAAGTTATTTAGCGTATACGATCTGCAGTGTGTATTAGCGCGATCTTAATTACACTAGCTGAATCAGCAAGTATTATGTTTGCATTTACCATACTCGTTACACCGTTTTTCGATTACTATACAGTTCAAACCTCCATGTCCACTCTTTAAATAGTAACACTCCGTTGTTACGCTGCTACGATCTAAACATTACCTATTTTAGATGGCGACCGTATTGTATTTCTGATTACTATGTTGGCAAGTTCTAAGGCTTTCCTCCGCTGTATATTCAAATTTTATAATACTTGTAATTACACACTTCCCATCGACTTTTCTAACGGTAGACTAAGCGTATGGAGGGAGGGTTTTAAATTTGTTGAGCCCGATAGCCTACATATTCAATGATCGATTAGTAAGCTCTTTCGAGATGTTGCATCACATTTTGTGTTGTCTTCTAATCTAATGGGTACTGGTAGACGATACTCACTGTACAGAAGCTGACTGACAGAAGTTGGGGGATACCTCCTAATAACGTGTCGGACCTCCTTTTGCCCAGTGTAGTGCAGCAGCTCGACGTGGAATGGACTCAACAAGTCGTCGGAAGTCCCCTGTCTCAGCCACGCTGCCTCTAAAGCCGTCCACAGTTTCCTAAGTGTAGCCGGTGCAGGGTTTTGTGATCCAACTGACCCCTCGATTACGGCCCATAAATTTTATTTATTTTATTTACACGTCAAGTTCCATAGGACCAAACTGAGGAGCAAATCTCCAAGGTCATGGAACGTGTCAGTACAAGAACTTACAACATAAAAGTAATAACAGATAAGAACAAATGTTCATGAACCTGAAAAAAAAGTCAGTCCATAAGTTTAAGTAAACTCTATCAGCAATACAATAAGAATCAGCTTAATTTTTCAAGGAAATCCTCGACAGAATAGAAGGAGTGACCCATGAGGAAACTCTTCAGTTTCGATTTGAAAGCGCGTGGATTACTGCTAAGATTTTTGAATTCGAGTGGCAGCTTATTGAAAATGGATGCAGCAGTATGCTACACACCTTTCTGCACAAGAGTTAAGGAAGGCCGATCCAAATGGAGGTTTGACTTCTGCCGAGTATTAACCGAGTGAAAGCTGCTTATTCTTGGAAATAAACTAATATTGGTAACAAGAAACGACAATAAGGAATATACATATTGAGAGGCTAATGTCAAAGACATGTTAGACAGGTTTCATGTCGAGCGCTCTAGGTGGACAAATCATTCTCTCGAATTGTCCAGAATGTCGCGAACAATTGTGGTCCAGTGACATGGTGCACTGTCATCCATAAAAATTCCGTCGTTGTTTGGGAAAATGAAGTCCATGAATGCCCGCAAATTGTCTCCATGTACCCGAATGTAACCACTTCCTGTCAACAACCGGTTCAGTTGTTCCACGGGATCCACACCAATTTGGAGCCACTAACAGCTTGCACGTTGCCTATTTGAAAACTTGGATACATGGCTTCGCGGATTCTGCGCCACACTCGAATGCTACCGTCAGCTGTTACCAACTGAAACCAGGACACGGTTTTTCAGTCGTCTACGATCCAATCGATATTGTCACGAGCCCAGGAGAGCTGTTACAGGCGATGTCGCAGTGTTAGCGCAGGTACACTCATCGGTCGACTGCTGCCATAGCCCATTAACGCCAAATTTCGCCGCACTGTCCAAACGGATACGTTCGTCGTACGTTCCGTTGCTTGTCTGTTAGCACTGACAATTCTAAGTAAATGCCACTGCTCTCGGTCGTTAAGGTCTTCGGCCATTGCATTGTTCGCGGTGAGAGGTAATGCCTGAAATTTGGTATTCTCGGCACACTGTTAACTTTGTGGATCTTGTAATCTTGAATTCACTAACGATTTTCGGAATGGAAAGAGCCATGCTTCTCGCTCCAACTACCATTCCGCGTTCAGAGTCTGTTAAATCACATCTTGCGGCCACCATCACGTAAGAAACCTTTTCACAAGAATTACCTTAGAACAAATGATAGGTCTGCGAAAGCACTGCCCTTTTATACCTTGTGTACGCGATACTACCGAAGTCTGTATATGGGCATATCGCTATCCTATCACTTTTTGTCACCTTAGTGCAATATATTGCTTTAATTTATAACTCTGCATCACCACATGCCAGTCTACTTTCGATATCTCAAGGCTATCAGTTCACTCTAAATAAAAAATACCTTTATTGATATAGGAGTTTTCGTATTCTGATGTCAACAACGACGTAAAATGTATCGGTGAATGTCGGTAAACACATTAATGTAACTAAAATAAAAAAATCTTCAGAAAGGCGGTGTCTAAGCAGTATTAGAAACTTCCTAATGCTTTAGTACATATATGAAGCTTTTATGTTTCATGCATGGACACATTTTTTTCTGTAAAATAGATGTTGACTAATGCCTATAGTGGTTTGTACTCAAAATAGGTATGATGAAAACGCTTAACAAAAATATGTCGATGGAGGTGTGCATAATGACATGCTGTTCAAATATGTTTGTGAAGGATTCTCACTATCAGAGACCCCTACCTAGACATCTATCTAGTAGTCGTAGTTTCCCCTCTGGCCATTATGACGTCTAGATTACGTTGACGACAAATGGTGGTATGGAATCCTCCAAACACTGAAGGCTTTGTGGAGCCATACTGATCCACGTGCTTTGAGTTAGTGCCAAAAAACGTACAGACTGGATGTTGCTGATGAGTCCAATTTCCCAGAGTTCTATTTTATTGATCAGGTTAAGTAATTTCTACAAGTTACGACTTATATCTTCAACTCCAAACACGAAAAGCAGTTGTTGCAATAGGTGCAAAGCATTGTAAAACCTGAATACTGGTAATGCAGTAGAATCACAATATGCTGACATACTGTTGACCTATCACATTCTGCCCCTATACAAAAGTGTGTAGTGAGCACAACAAACCTCTGGCGTGAATACGTTAAGGTACAGACAGTCTTCGGATCCCTTCAGTCCATCTAATGAGAACTGTGAACACGAAGGCCCAGGAGCTGTGGCATCACGGATGTGTTCCCAAGCTTCCGGGGGTTCAGGACTCTGTAAAAAGAGAACAAACTTAAGCAGGAGGCGCTATGATGTAGAACAAATTTACTAACGATCTAATAATCTTTTGAATGTAGTTGTAAGAGTACAAACTATTGACATCTTTCTGGAACATGAATATCGGAAGTTCATTCCTTGTTATTTGCCAAAAACGTTACCTGTACAAACACTGCAACTGAAACCATACACGCCGGCCGGAGTGGCCGAGCGGTTCTAGGCGCTACAGTCTGGAACTGCGCGACCGCTAAGGTCGCAGGTTCGAATCCTGCCTCGGGCATGGATGTGTGTGATGTCCTTAGGTTAGTTAGGTTTAAGTAGTTCTAAGTTCTAGGGGACTGATGACCTTAGAAGTTAAGTCCCATAGTGCTCAGAGCCATTTGAACCATTTTTTTTTTAAACCATAAACGAACATCACAGTCATACAGGGATACTATAAATGAGCCATTCGTTTACAAAGTTCGGTATTTTCCGAAGTACTGGAATATGCGAGGTGTTTATATGTCACAACAGTGCAGAGTGCATTCAGAAGGAATTATGGAACTAACCGCCTTGTGCGTTGGTACCGACAATTTCGAGACCCCGGTTTTCTCTGTAGACAGAAAAGTACCGATCGATAAAATGTTCCAGAAGCAACCGTGGAGAGGGTTTCGTATGCAGTGCAAGAAATTTAACGGTCCGAGCAAGCCATGGACTTTGAATACCACTGCGTACTGTGTGGAAAGCAAAGGAAATTGCAGCCATTATTTTTCCCGAGAGCGTACAGCTCTACTGTTTGGTTAAATGATGATGGAAACCTCTTGGGTAAAATATTCCAGAAGTAAACTAGTACCCCATTCGGATCTCCCGGCGGGGACTACCCAGGATGACGTCGTTATCAGGAGAAACAAAACTGACGTTCTACGGATCGTAGCGTGGAATGTGAGATCCCTTAATCGAGAGGGGAAGTTAGAAAATTTTAAAAGATAAATGAATAGGCTGAATTTAGACATAGTGATAATTAGTGAAGTTCGGTGACAGGAGGACGAGGACTTCCGGAAAGGTGAATACAGCATTATAAATATAAAATCGATCAGGGGTAATGCAGGAGTAGGTTTAGTAACGAGTAAGAAAATAGGAACGCAGGTAAGCTACTATGAACAGCATAGTGAATGCATTGTTGTAGATAAGAGAGATACGAAGCCCACAACCAACACTGTAGCTCATGTTTATATGCCAAGTAGCTCCACAGATGATGAAGAGGTTGAAGAAATGTGTGATGAGAAAAGATACTATTCAGATGGTTACGGGAGACGAAAATTTAATAGTCATAGGGGACTGGAACTCGATAGTCGGAAAAAGAAGAGGAGGAAAAATGTAGCTAAATATGGACTGTGGGAAAGGAATGAAAGAGGAATCCGCCTGATAGAATTTTCGACAGCGCATAATTTAATCATAGCTAATACTTGTTTTAAGAATCACGAAAGACGGCTGTATACGTGGTAGACACCTGGAGACACCGGAAGGCTTCAGGTTGCTTGTATAATGGTAAGACAGAGACTTCGGATCAGGGTTTTAAATTGTAAGACATTTCCAGAGGTAGATTTGGACTCTGATCACAATTTATTGGTTATGAACTCTAGATTAAAACTGAAGAAATTGCAAAAAGGTAGGAAATAAAATAAATGGGACCTGGATAAACTGAAAGAACCAGAGGAGAAAATATAAAAATGCAGTAAATGAAACGGTCGAAATGGTATACAAACGTCTAAAAACATGAGATGGACTGAAATTGCAAAATGGCTAAGCAGGAATGGCTAGAGGGCAAATGCAAGGACTTAGATGCACATATCATTAAGGGAAAGATAAATACGGCCTACAGAAAAGTTAAAGGGACCTTTGGGGGAAAAGAGAACGGCCTGTATGAATATCAAGAGTTTAGATGGGAAACCAATCTTCAGCAAAAAAGGGAAAGCTGAAAGTTAGAAGGGGTAGATACAGGGCCGATATAGAAATGGAAGAGGACGCAGATGAAGATCATATGGGTGATATGATAATGAGAGAAGAATTTGATAGAGCACTGAAAGACGTAAGTCGAAACAAGTTCCATTACAACAACTGTTAGCCTAGGGAAAGGCAGCTTTTTCAACACTCTTCCACCTGGTGAGCAGGACATATGAGACAGGCGAAGTGCTCCCAGACTTAAAGAAGAAAAATAGTTCCAGATCCCAAGAAAGCAGGTGCCGATAGGTGTGATTATTATCGAACTATCAGTTTAATAGGTCACGGTTGCAAAAGACTAACAGGAAATCTTTACAGGAGAATGGAAAAACTGGTACAAACTGACCTCGGGGAAGACCAGTTTGGATTCTGGAGTAATGTAGTAGCTCGCGAGGAAATACTGACCCTACGACTTTTCTTAGAAGACTTTGAGAAATCTTTTGACAGTGTTGGTTGGAATACTCTCTTCGAAATTCTGAGCGTAGCAAGGGTAAAATACAGGCAGTGCAAGGCCATTTGCAACTAGTGCAGGAACCAGGTGGCACTTGTAGGTAGGAGTCAAGGGACACGAAAGGAAGGTAGTGGTTGAGAAGGGAGTGAAACAGAGTTGATGATGCTTGGTTTGTGGGCGCTCAACTGCGCGGTCATCAACGCCCGTACTTAGTCCCAATTATTACACAGTCCAATTTTTTTCACAGTTCAATCTAGGCACTGACACGAATGATGAGGATGACGATGAAATGGTGGGCACAACACAAGCACCCAGTCCCCGGGGAAACAGTGTTGTAGCCTATCCCCTACGTTATTCAATCTGTCCAGTGAGCGAGCGGTGAAGGAAGCCAAAGAAAATTTGAAGTAGGAATTCAAGTTCAGGGACAAGAAACAAAACCTTAGAGGTTTGCCGACGACATTGTAATTCTATCAGACAGCAAAGGCCCTAGAAAAGCAGTTGAACGGAATAAACAAGGTCCTGAAAGTAGGATATAAGATGAACATCAACAAATGTAGTCGAATTAAGTAAAGCGATGCTGGGGAAATTAGATTAGGAAACGAGACACTTAAAGCAGTAAACAGACTTTTCTATTTGCTCAGCAAAGTAACTGACGATGGTCGACTTAGAGAGGGTATGAAATGTAGACTGGAAATGGCAAGAAAAGCGTTTCTGAAGATGAGAAATTTGCTAACGTCGAATGTAGATTTAAGTACCAGGAAGTCTTTACCGAAAGTATTTCTATGGAGTGAAACCATGTATGGAAGTGAAACATGGGCGTTGAACAGAAGCTTCCGAAATTGGTGCTACAGAAGAATGCCGAAGATCAGATACTGAATTGGGGAGCAAATGAATTTTTGGTACAACCTGACTGGAAAAAGGCAGTGGTTGGTAGGACACAGTCTCAGACATCAAGAGATCAGCAGTTTAGTATTGAAGGGAAGTGTGGGGGATAAAAATCGTAGAGTGAGACCAATAGATGAATACAGTAAGCACATTTTGAAGGATGTAAGTTGCATATAGTTATTCGGATATGAAGAGGCTTGCACAGAATGGAGTAGCCTGGACAGCTGCATCAAACCCGTCTTCGGACTGAAGACAACAACAACAAATGAGTGACAGATTTGTCTACGGTGGTTACAATGAAAACTGTAACGTCTGCTGCCTTAGATAATTTAAAACTGGAAGATTATATCCAACGCCTGCAATTTTAATATTTTTGTGGGGTGACTTTCTACTGCATATTTAATCATCAGCTGTGCAAACAAACCATTATTCTCTACCGGTTTAGGTCTCCCAGTCAATCATCACTGGAAGAAAAAGCAATACATCATATGGAAATGTAATTCTTCTTTCTCTTACATGTTTCTAAAAATCATCAATGTTACATGAACATATGTATAATACTTAGGCATAGTTCCATTGCACGTGGTCGGGTATTATTGTAAGACCAATATGAAGTTTTTTAAGGTCATGATATATAAGAGATGTCTAGGTGTACTGACTGTAACGTTAGGGACAACTAAAAAAGAGAAAGATGAATTGCTTTTCCAACTGACGTTTCTGCCTTTTCTTCCTGGGATGATGGTCAGAGAGACCGAAACCAATAAAGAATAGTGGTTCTTTGTACAAGTGAGAGTTAAAAGTGGAATTCTTTAAAGATTCAGGTTACTTTCCGGCTCAATATTATGTGAAAATCAACACCTATTCCTTTCAGGCACTGTTTATAATGTATGTTTCAGAGATGTTTTGTTGATATCAGGTAATGCAGCACACTTTTTAAACAAATTAGAAGTATTTTCAATATTTTTGAACCTGATTAGGGTTATTAAAAATAATTACGAAGAAATTGATGCAATTTTTTTTTCCAAAATGCTTCCTCAAATTGAGGTACTATTAAATCCAATATCATACATTTGAAGGAGTCCAAAATTTTACCAGATATACATGACATGATGGCTGAGTTACTAGACTTATTTAATTCCACCTGTTATGTATATTACAAAGATAAAAAATATCGCATCTTACATTTAATTTTTATAATTTTTCCTAATAAAAATATTATTTTTCCTACAATTTATTTGATTCTGCAATAAAGCTTAGGTTTACTACATAAGTATGGACTATTGCAAGTTACAGAACAAAATTAGAGCAATGCTTCATAAACTTTAGGAAATATTTGTACCTGAATTCTGAAAAATACAACTTGTGGGAAATTGCAAATGAAGATATGAGTTCAATAAAACTGTGCCTCATAACTTTCCTGAAGCATAGTCTACATCCTGCAGCATTTTTTCGTCTTCAAGCTTCCTCTTAGCATTTCTTTTAGCACGTCTTGCTGCTTTGGTAACTTGAAGAGCGAATCTTTCAGCTTCATGCACCCATTGTCTGTCACAGGCAAGCAATTGATCTTCCATATTAGAGCCACATTTCATGCGTAAATTTCTCAGGACTTCCAACCTTCCTATCACTCAATCATTGAAACATATCACTGCATCTAGTATACAAACTTTTAATGTAATTATTCCTACAAAAACATTCTTGGGTCATCTTTCTCATATGCAATGGTTGAAACTTTCATTTGATTCTGAGTGCTCCGTTGAAGACATTTACTAAGCAAAACAGGGTCACTCACGTCTCTAAAAATTGGTTTTATTTCATTCATAACAGGCTCAGGCAAAGATTCATCAGTGGACAACATATGAAAGTAGGTGTAGTTCGTCTAATGGCCAGTCCTTAATAACTCTGAAGAAGGTCTATTTCAGTTTCTATCAATCTGCCTCGGCCAGGCAGAGATTTTCCATCAGATAGCAATTTTCCTTTAATTTCTCTTCGTAGCTTCCTCAATCTAGTCACATGTCCACAACACTCCAGTTTTGTTACCACGGTACCACCATAAACACTGAACTCATTAATTTTATTGAAAGCCTTAGGATCCCTATCGCCTAGGTACTTCGTATATCTAACGCTATAAACGGGCAGCGACCTCTGTAATATTTTTAGAGCCACATCACACTTCACACCTCCATTGTAACCACCGTAATTCTTAGAACGCTGGTGTTCAATATTTCCTTCTATGATATCATGACGGGTGTGGCAGTACTTAGATAAGCACTCAACATCAACAACTTCTCCATTCTCCAGAGAAGTAACACTTACAACACCATTCAAGGAACGATGTCCTCGACGTTGCCGTGTCCCATCAAGTGCAACAACAATATCCCTGATTCCACTAATATTTACAGTTTCTTCTACTGCACGTTCCATAGATACTTTAGACACAACCGTTAAGGCACCTAAAAGTATTTTTATGTTCTTGCTGAACCTACTTAAACCTACTTAAAAATAATAAAGTAATGACCAAGATAAACGTCTAGATTAACAAATGTAGTAATCACGCTACAGATAATTTGTCGAGTGTGACGCACAGCTATATACCGCTTATCCAGGCTCAATCCAGAGTTTACCAGAAATCAGCAACTGGTAAATTTACTGGTGCTGCTACAGTAAATTGCTCGTGTGATTTGAACGTGACTGTATAAATGATATTGTCTCCGTCTTGTGATAATTGACGAACATGACCAAAATGGAACATATAAAATTTAAGACTAACACTCCTATAACAGTACATAAAGCAGTTAACAACTATGAAAATTTAATTGGTGTTCTTGTGTAATTTATTCTGCTGTGTCTGATGGCCTTCAGGCCACATTCTCAAATTATAGAAACGTTTTGTTGAGATAACTGAATTAATAGACTATAAAACGCCTCGTGCTTTCTGTAGAAGTCATGACACATTGTCACATATGCTAGCGGAAAGACACAATCAATGCCTTCTCTGCGCGATAGCAATGGAGATGCTATAGATGCCAGTGCTGCCAATCACACATGGTAGCGGAAAGACACAATCAATGCCTTGTCTGCGCGATAGCAATGGAGATGCTATAGAAGTCAGTGCTGCCAAAGCAGAGTTACTAAATACAGCCTTCCGAAATGCCTTTACAAAATAAGTCTAAGAAAATATCCCAGACTTTGAATCAATAACAGCTGCCTACAGGAGTAACGTAGAGGTAGATATCCTCGGGGTAGTGAAGCAACTTCAATCACTTAATAAAGGCAAGTTTCCTGTTCCCTACTGTGTACCAATTAGGTTCCTTTCGGGGTTTGCCGATGCAATAGCTTCATATTTAACAATCATATACAACCGTTCGCTCGACGAAAGATTCGTTCCCAAGGCTGGAAAGGAGCACAGGTCACACCAATATTCAAGAAAGGTAGTCGGAGTAATCCACTAAATTACAGGCACATATCATTAACATCGATGTGCAGCAGGATTCTGGAACATATATTGTGTTCGAACATTATGAATTACTTCGAAGAAAACGGTCTATTGACTCACAGTCAACACGGATTTAGAAAACATCGTTCTTGCGAAACACAACTAGCTCTTTACTTGCATGAAGTGTTGAGTGATATCGATAAAGGATTTCAAATTGATTCAGTATTTCTGGATTTCCGGAAGGCTTTTGACACTGTACGACACAAGTGGCTTCTAGTGAAATTGCATGCTTATGGAATGTCGTCTCAGTTATGTGACTGGATTCGTGATTTCCTGCCAGAGTGTTCACAGTTCGTAGTAATTGACGGGAAGTCATTGAGTAAAACAGAAGTGATTTCTGGCATTCCCCAAGGTAGTGTTCCTTATCTGTATTAACGATCTAGGAGACAATCTGAGCAGCCGTCTTAGGTTGTTTGCAGATCATGCTGTCGTTTATCGACTAGTAAAGTCATCAGAAGATCAAAACAAGTTGCAACTCGATTTACAAAAGATATCTGTACGGTGCGAAAATTGGCAATTGGCTATAAATAACCAAAAGTGTTAGGTCATTCATATGAGTGCTAAAAGGAATCCGTTAAACTTCGGTAACACAATAAATCAGTCAAATATGAAGGCCGTGAATTCAATTAAATACCTAGGATTTACAACTGGTTTTGCTAAGACCCTGTGATGGATCCCAACTTCTTCAATTTCTTTCTTTCTTTCTTGGGGCCTTTGACCCGCATCATGCGGGGTCGGCTGTGTTACTATTGATTTGGCAGTGTTAGTTGCAGAGGGTGGCCGGATGCCCTCCCTGTCGCCACCCTGAACCCCCCTCCCCCCCCCCCCCCCCCTCCGAAACGGATTTAGAGTACCCCAGCTGTCTGCGTCTAGTGTAATAGTGTAAGCCATGGAATAGTGCGAACGTTTTAAAATTTCTGCCCCCCCCCCCCCCCCCCCCCACTGGAGGTTCGAGTCCTCCCATGGGCATAGGTGTGTGTGTTGCCGCGCGGGATTAGCCGAGCGGTTTAAGCCGCTGCAGTCATGGACTGTGCGGCTGGTCCCGGCGGAGGTTCGAGTCCTCCCTCGAGCATTGGTGTGTGTGTGTTTGTCCTTAGGATCATTTAGGTTAAGTAGTGTGTAAGCTTAGGGACTGATGACATTAGGAGTTAAGTCCCATAAGATTTCACACACACATTTGTATGTGTTGTTTTTAGCATAAGTTAGTTTAAGTTAGGTCCCTTAGGAATTCACATACATTTGAACATCAAATGTCTGCAAATCGTGTAACTGAGGTGGAACGTGGGGACCAGCCCAGTATAAACCTAGTGGGATGGGGAAAACTGCCTAAAAACCACATCCAGGCTGGCCAGCCAACCGATCCTCGTCGTTAAACTGCTGGGCGGTTTCGATCCGGGGCTGGCGCGCCTACCAAAGTCCAGGAAGTGGCTCGGCTACCCTGGTGGGTATCCCAATTTCTTCAATATCCCTTCTTATTTCCTCAACCCATTTTATGGTCGTGTAGTTTTAAATTTTGTATGTCAGTCTGCACTCACTCATTTTGAACTGGTGCCCATAACATTTCAGCCATGCCTATTGGCTTCTGTCTCGGGTTCTTCGGCCGCCGTTCATCTAATGATTTTTCTGACGTTTCGCCAGCACGAGTGGCTGGCATTGTCAAAGCTTCACCCACCATTGCCGGTGGTGAACTGGAGCCGAGCTATAGAGATGGGGCCCCTCCACGCCCGCACCAACGTGGTGACCAAACCAAAAGTTCTACTGTCACCTCCGTAAAACATGTTAGTTATCTAGTAAGTGGATCACAGGATGCTGGGCTGTGATGTTGTTCGTGCGTCTGGGTAAGGCTACGCATTAACACGGTCCATCAGGTGATAGATAGTGGACGAAACGCGAGTGAGGGTAGCGATTTGAAGAGCAGAGGGAAAAAAGTGCCATGGCTCGTGCCGTGGGAAAAAAACCTCTGCGACAGTGGGATGGGTAGTAAGAGCAGTAGTGGCTTACTAGCTGCGATAGCTCATGCAAGGTTGGATTTGTTAGTATGGGTATCATGCATCATTACCGTGACAAGCGATGGCGATGTATCCCAGTGGCTGCAGCTGCTACATTCCTGGAACATTCAAGATCGTTATACAGTAGTGGGAGATCGGCCATAGATCGTCTCACTGTGTGGGGGATGTGTGGAGCTTGTTTGCATGCGGTGTACGGTACGGCTTCCCTGTGTGGTGCCAGTTATTCGGCAGTGTATTTCAGCTGGATATCCAGTAATAGCGTCTGATTAACAGGGGCTCGCCTGTGCCGTTATGTTTGCGTATACTTGGCCATAGATGTTATGCCCTTACAAGTATGTCTTTTGGTCTTTTATGTTTCCATCTATGGTTATGGTCGTAGTTCCCCAGATTCAGAATAAACGGGTTCTGCGAATGTCTGGAGTTTCTGTATAGTCTTGTGGTGAGTTTGTGGATTACCTCCGTGAGAGTCTCAAGTCGGTATTCCCGGTGAAGGTCCGCGATGCGTGTGTATCGTGGAGCATTGCTTATGATTTTGAGTACTTTGTTTTGTATGAGCTGCAGACGGCGCAGGCGTGTAGGCGCAGCGTATCCCCAGACAGGAGCTGCGTACGTCATCAGGGGTCGGATAAGTGTCATGTACATGGACCTCGACACCCTTCTGTTCAGTGTGCTACGCCTGTTGAGCATAGGATAGAGCTGTTTGAGCCTCGCGCTAGCTCGGTTGGTCATGTGTTGTATGTGGTCCCCCCAGAGTAATTTCCGGTCCAGCCAGACACCGAGGTATTTGACTTTCTCGCGGAAACGTATTGGACGTGCATGTGGGGTTATTGGTCTGCAGTAACGGTGTTTGCGCAGTTGCTTCGGTCTTCTAGTGAACAGAACGGCTTCGCACTTGTCGACGTTTACTCTAACACGCCATTTCTCCAACCAAGGCTCGGCCACTCTGAGTGCAGTCTGTAGGCGTGACGTAATGTTTGATGGTTTCCAATCTTGCGCAAGGATGGCTGTGTCATCCGCGTAGATTGCCATCATTGTGTTGTGTGTGGTTGGGAGATCGTTTATGTAGAGGTTAAACAGTAGGGGCCCTAGGATGCTTCCCTGGGGTACTCCCGCGTGTATACCGTGTCGTGTTGATTGTTTTCCCTGCACATCAGTGTTGAAACTCCTGTCTGTGAGGTATGAGTGTATTAGACGCAGCAGCCCGTCGGGGAATCCCGCGTCGCTGAGTTTGCGGATGAGGCCGTTGTGCCATAGACGGTCGAAAGCCTTTTCGATGTCCAGGAACACTGCCCCTGTAGCTTTGTTTATGTTGAAACCATGTGTTATATGTTCAACGACCCGTAGGAGTTGTTGTGTTGTGGAGTGGTGATTCCTGAAGCCGAATTGCTCCGGTCTCAGGATGTCATTTGTTATGCAGTGCCTAGTGATGCGTTTGAGAATCACCTTCTCAACAATCTTACTGAGCGAGCTCAGAAGGCTGATGGGTCGGTAATTTTGTGGGAGGCTGTGGTCTTTCCCCGGCTTCCTGAACATCAGGACCTTGGCCGTCTTCCAAAAGGCGGGGAAGTGTTGGTGTTTTAGTATGGCATTCGTTATGTGTGTTAGGTACTCAGTTGCTTTATCCGTGAACTCCTGGAGGACACGGTTTTGAATGCCATCATGACCAGGGGCTTTCCTAGCGGTGGAATGCATTATAGCCCAGGAGACTTCGGCTGTGCTAGCATGTCGAATGTCGTCGCGCGATGGTTGGGCTAGAATGCGTGTAACCTCTTGGTCAGAAGCAAGTGTGAACACTGGATCTGATGGTACCAGGTTCGGTGTGAATGACGCTGCGAGTGTTCGGGCCATTAGTTCTGCTTTCTCTTCCGCTGAGTATGCAGGTCCGTCGGGCCCTTGAAGCGTTGGGGTGTATATTTTCTCCCTGGTGAAGTGTCGGGCTAGTTGCCACACGCCAGGTCGTGTGGTGTCCAGCCCTTCGAGTTTTTGGTTCCACTGTTGTGTTCTATGTGTTTGTATTTTATCATGTATGATGCCCTGTAGTCTGTTAATGTGCCGTTTGAAGTACGGACGCCTGGTGCGCTGCCATTGTCTCCTGAGGCGATTCTTCATTGAGATTAGGCCCAGGATTTCCTGGGGCAGGGCCGCACTGCGTTGTTGTGAGGTGCGATCAGGTATGGTGCCTGCCATTGCGTCCTGGACGGCGTTAGTGAGGGTTTCTACTGCCTCGTCAATTTGTGCTGTTTCATTAATTTCGTTTATAGGTGGGATGTGGCTATCGAGCGTTTGCTTGAACCTTGTCCAATTCGCACGCCCGTAGTCCAACATCTTGCGTTGTTCCATGTGCTGCAGTGTTTCCTCAATGTATAGTATTACAGGTTGGTGGTTTGAGGGCAGATCGTTTTCAACGGCAACGTTGAGTGTCGTTGTAATGCCCTTGATGAGGGCCATGTCTATCACGTCTGGCCTGAGTCCCCTCTGATAGGGAATGTGCGTCGGTTCAGTCGGCGCTAGTATAATGTAGTTTCTGCCAAGTGAATGTTCGTACAGTTTTTTGCCGTTGGGATTTCGTATACGTGAATTCCATTCTGGGTGTTTTGCGTTCAGATCTCCAGCGACTATTACTCGCGGTGAGATGTTGAGTAATGTGCTGATATCACGTGTTGAAATGCCTACACGGCTGTTGTATACCGATATCAGTGTGGTGTAGGCTCCGTTGAACTTGACTCTGACGGCCATAGCCTCGATTTTTTCCAGTTCAGGGAGCTCTATGTTTGTGTGCTCAATGTCTTTGTGTATGACGATTGCAGTTCCACCTGCCACGGCGTCGCCCGGTCGGTCGGTACGATAGACACAGTAGCCAGGAAAGTTTAATTGTTTGTGCGGTTTAAGTTTAGTCTCGCTCAGTAGCGCGACAAGGATTCCCTTGCGCTCCATGAACGCGGCAAATTCTGCCCTTTTGTTGTGGATCGAGTCTGCATTCCAGAACAGGATCCGTGATAGTGTGTGCGGGTCTGCGTTATGGGCCAGGTGTGGTATATTATTCATGTAAGAGTGTGAAAGAGTGTTGTGATGGCAGTGTGTATGACAGCCCAGTATTGCCCGGGTTCGGCGCTCATGAGCTGGGTGATGAGTGTAGTGACGGCCATCAGCACCTTGGTAAGGATTTCAATGGTCGTGTGTCGGGGGAATAGTGTTTCCAATATTCCCCCAGGTGATGTGTTGGTGTTGGGTGTGGCAGCCTGAGGTGCTGTTGTGGGGTTAGCGGCCGCTTGTGCGGGTATTGGTGTGTTGTTTGGGGCGGCATTTGTGTTTTGTAACAGAGGTTGTGGCGCCTGCGTTACTTCTGTGGTGAGGGGGATGGTAGTGTGAGTTACAGTCTCGGTGTCTTGTTGACTGTTTTCCTGTGTGTTGCTGTTCTGTTGTTGCTGCGTGGCCTGTTGTGGTGATTTCGTGTTCCCCGCCCTGTGTTTGCGTGTACGTCTATTCCTCCTCTGGGCTTGGGGTTCGGGGGGATCTTGTGTGGATGTGTTTTCCTGTATATGGTGCGTTTCTTCGCAGCTCGTGATTTCCGGGAGTGGGGTCGTGTTGTTTGGGGGCATAGGTGTTGGTTCCGATGCTTGTTGGGTTTCAGGTGTTGTCTGTGGCTGTTGTGTGGCTGTTGCAGCGGTTGTTTCACGTGTGTGTGTAGGGCGCTGAGGTTCCGCAGCCTGTGCCGTTCCGCCAGGGCGTGCAACCGTGGCAAACGTTACGCCGTTCCTTACTGGGTTCGGCGCTGGCCTTGGGCGTGGTATGTCGTACAGTACCCTGCTTTTGTCTTGTTTTCGCTTCAGCGCCTGTTTGTATGAGTTGCACTGTCTGAAGTTGGCCGCATGGGGCCCACCGCAGTTGGCACAGCGTCGCTGGTTTGGTTGTGTTTGTGTGCAAGTGTTGGATCTGTGGTTGCCAGCGCATCCGCGGCAGCGAGTTGCCAGGCCGCAGCGGAGGGCCGAGTGGCCGAACCGCTGGCAGTTGTTGCATTGTTGGGGGACGTTGGGTGGTTCGTAAAGTTCTACACGTACGTCCATCCGCAGAAAGCTCTTTATCTGCAGGATGGCGCGGGAATCAGCCGTGTCGGCTAACTCAACCATGTAGTGTGATAGCGGTGCGTGTGTACGGAACCCTGTCATCCGGGAGGCACTTTTACAGTCGAATCCCAGATAACAAAGGGCCGCATGTACTGTCTCGTTGGGGGTGCTGGGGTCCACTCCCTTGATCACGTACTGCTGGGTTCTCTCGTCCAGCGTTCTGTACGTGTAATGTTCGATCTTCCGATCTTTGAGGAAGGTCAGAAGATCTTTGTATTCGTTGTCTGTGGCAACGTACAGTGAGGCCCTATCCCCCGAGTACTTTGCATGTAATGTGCTGTTTATGTGCCTCTCCGCGAATGCAGTGTTAAGGGCACTAAGGTTCCCGTAGTTTTGTATAACAACTGGGGGGAAACCAGTCTTGTGTTGTGTGGGCACTGTTGTGGCTTTGTGTGCTTTGTTGTTGTTCGCCACAACTGTGTTTGCGTTTTGTTGTGTGTTAATGTTGCTAGCCTGAGGTGAGCTAGTGGGTGTAGGCAACAGCGCCTTTCGGTTGCCTAGCGAGTGTGGTTGCTCGCTTGTTTGTGCTGGTGTTTTTTTGGGTCTGCGTTTTGGGCCCTCCACCTGCCAGGGCTCTGTGTAATAGTTTTCTGTGTCCACATCCGCCGTCGCTGCCTCGATCTCTTGAGGCTGCGGCGTCGGTGGGAGAATGGTGCATGACTGTCCAGTGACAGGTGAGTGTAATGTGATGCTAAGTGTACTTGTTTTTGTGGGAGAGACGTCCGCCCCGAAAAGTTCGGTGATTAGCCGGCGCGACTCGAGCTGCTTTTGCGCTTTCGCGCCAAGCTGTCGAGCGTCGCCAGCCGCTCCCTTGCCTTCGGTAGCGGGCGGGGCGCGAGTTCCGGCGGGTGCAGTCGATCCTAGCGCCTCTTGTGTTGCAGTCTTGCTGCGGGTGACAGCGGGGGAAGTGCTAGTAGCGTCCGCCATCTCGCACTTAGGATTATTTATTGGGTGGGAAGGGGGAAACGACAATTTTACTTTTCTCGAAAGGCGAGAGAAGTGTTGCTTGTTCCCTATGGAAGTGGGTGGTCCCTACTTTACGCTAACATGCGCTGTTCGTGCAAGCGCGGCACCTAAAGGAGGTGCGGAAGAAGAATTGCCTGCAGCACGCGGGCTTGGTCCCGTGAAGGAGCCCTGGTACTGCCTCGGAGTCCCTAAAAGAACGTGAGAATCACGTTGGGGGCGTTGGGTAACCGGAGGCTACCGGGAGCTGCGAGCCGAAACTCTTTCACGGCAGTCCGCGACTGGTTGCGCGGCTTTGCGTCGAAGGGGAGCGGGCTCAACCCTTCGGCACTCGGCCGGTAGCCGCTGGGCGGCTGCGCCGGGAGCGGCTGATGCGCACTCCCCGGGCGACTGGCTGCGGAGCGCTGGTAGCGGCCGGCTGGCGCGCGGCCGGTTGGGAGGGGAGGGGGGGGGGGGGGCTAGCGGGCGAGCTACGGCTGCTGGCGGTCGGCGGCTGCGCTGCGAGGTCCTCTCCGCTCGGCGTCCACGCGACGACTCTTTGGAGCCGAGCTCGCGGGCGCAGACTATATGTACCTGGCGCGCCAACGTCCGAGGGCTTCTCCGCGGTCATTTCCGGTGCGGTTCTCCTCTTGCTACCTGCGACGGTCGTTCGCTGCAGTACGGGAAGCCAGGATCCGTTTACCTTAAGGCTTTCCTCTTTCTTGTTCAAACTGTTCGCGTGTTTTTGTATTTCTACAGCTTCTCTGAACAAGCGCGTGTGATAGTGGTTCTCTACAGCCAGAACTTCCGTGTCGGCGAATTTTATTACGTGGTCGGTCTCATTCAGTGCGTGTTCTGCCACGGCCGATTTCTCCACCTGCCCCAACCTGCAATGTCGCTTATGCTCCTTGATCCTGGTGTTAATGGATCGTCCAGTCATCCCGACATAAACTTTTCCGCATGTGCATGGTATGCGGTATATTCCCGACATTGCAAGTGGGTCTCTTTTCTCCTTCGCCGATCTAAGACACTCTTTGATCTTCCTTGTCGGTTTGAAAATCGTCTTTACGCCATGTTTACGCAATATACGGCCGATTCTGTCCGTCACTCTGGGAATGTATGGCAGAAAGGCCGTACCCGACATTTCTTTTTCTGGTTCCTTACTTCGCCGAGTGTTTGGCTCAGTTACACTTCTAATATAATTTGTGGAGTACCCATTGCTCCTCAGGACAGTTTCCAGGTGTTGCATTTCTCGTTTGAGGTGTTGCGGCTCACATATTCGTCCTGCTCTCGTTACGAGCGTACTAATCATGCCTCTTTTCTGGCTCGGGTGGTGGTTTGACAGTTTGTGCAGGTATCGGTCCGTGTGAGTCGGTTTTCGATACACGCTGTGTCCCAGGTTTTCGCCGTCCCTTGTGACCAGCACATCTAGAAATGTCAGTTTCTTGTCCTTTTCTACTTCCATGGTAAATGTTATGTTGGCATGGAGGCTGTTCAAGTGTCTTAGGAAGTCACCGAGCTGTTCTTCACCATGGCTCCACACCACGAAAGTATCATCGACGTACCTGTACCACACCTTAGGTTTGCAAGTCGCCGAGTCCAGTGCCTGTGCTTCGAATTGTTCCATGAAGAAGTTGGCCACCACTGGACTGAGAGGACTACCCATGGCGACGCCTTCCAGCTGTTCGTAGAAGTCGCCAGGCCGATAAGGGGAATGCGACCGTCGTAATGAAGACCGAAGATTATGAGCAAAAGATCCGAGACCTATTAGATCCGACGACGTACCGAAAACTAAGCGCAGATCCGACGCAACGTATCACACGGAATACGAATCGATTGATCAAGGTGTCTTCTCTGCCGGCGGACATACAGAGAAACCTGCGCAACACAGAAGCCCTACCACCTCGGCTGTATGGATTACCCAAGATCCATAAGAACAACGTTCCACTGAGACCGATCGTTAGCGCTCCTGGATCACCGACATATAAACTGGCAAAACACTTGGCCTCTCTGCTCCAACCACACGTGGGGAAGACCGACACATTCATTAAGGACTCAGGACATTTCATCGAGAAGCTGAAGAAACTGAAACTTGCACCAAACGACATCCTGGTCAGCTTTGATGTTGTTTCGTTATTTACGAAAGTGCCACTCAGTGACGCTCTGGAGCACATCGGTTCCATTTTCCCGCTAGACATCAGAAAGCTCTTCCATGCATGTCTCACCACGAGCTATTTCACGTGGAATGGCGACTTCTACGAACAGCTGGAAGGCGTCGCCATGGGTAGTCCTCTCAGTCCAGTGGTGGCCAACTTCTTCATGGAACAATTCGAAGCACAGGCACTGGACTCGGCGACTTGCAAACCTAAGGTGTGGTACAGGTACGTCGATGATACTTTCGTGGTGTGGAGCCATGGTGAAGAACAGCTCGGTGACTTCCTAAGACACTTGAACAGCCTCCATGCCAACATAACATTTACCATGGAAGTAGAAAAGGACAAGAAACTGACATTTCTAGATGTGCTGGTCACAAGGGACGGCGAAAACCTGGGACACAGCGTGTATCGAAAACCGACTCACACGGACCGATACCTGCACAAACTGTCAAACCACCACCCGAGCCAGAAAAGAGGCATGATTAGTACGCTCGTAACGAGAGCAGGACGAATATATGAGCCGCAACACCTCAAACGAGAAATGCAACACCTGGAAACTGTCCTGAGGAGCAATGGGTACTCCACAAATTATATTAGAAGTGTAACTGAGCCAAACACTCGGCGAAGTAAGGAACCAGAAAAAGAAATGTCGGGTACGGCCTTTCTGCCATACATTCCCAGAGTGACGGACAGAATCGGCCGTATATTGCGTAAACATGGCGTAAAGACGATTTTCAAACCGACAAGGAAGATCAAAGAGTGTCTTAGATCGGCGAAGGAGAAAAGAGACCCACTTGCAATGTCGGGAATATACCGCATACCATGCACATGCGGAAAAGTTTATGTCGGTATGACTGGACGATCCATTAACACCAGGATCAAGGAGCATAAGCGACATTGCAGGTTGGGGCAGGTGGAGAAATCGGCCGTGGCAGAACACGCACTGAATGAGACCGACCACGTAATAAAATTCGCCGACACGGAAGTTCTGGCTGTAGAGAACCACTATCACACGCGCTTGTTCAGAGAAGCTGTAGAAATACAAAAACACGCGAACAGTTTGAACAAGAAAGAGGAAAGCCTTAAGGTAAACGGATCCTGGCTTCCCGTACTGCAGCGAACGACCGTCGCAGGTAGCAAGAGGAGAACCGCACCGGAAATGACCGCGGAGAAGCCCTCGGACGTTGGCGCGCCAGGTACATATAGTCTGCGCCCGCGAGCTCGGCTCCAGTTCACCACCGGCAATGGAGGGTGAAGCTTTGACAATGCCAGCCACTCGTGCTGGCGAAACGTCAGAAAAATCATTAGATGAACGGCGGCCGAAGAACCCGAGACAGAAGCCAATAGGCAGTTTGTCAGCAAGTGGCCACGAAAGCCTCAACAATTTTGTATTTCAGCCATGTCTTGCGTATAATATGTGTGAACTTCTTTGCCTGCTATTATAGATCTTCGTTTATACTCTTGTTCTCTGTACCACACTTTCTTTTTCTTCGATCTGAGGATCGTCCTCTAAATTTTTCTTTCCTTCTTCTCTGGTTCATCTATTTCTCCTTTCTTATTCAGTAGCAAATGTTCTGAACTGTGAAGTGCTTCTGGCTTAGAAACCATTATGTAGTGCCTAACTGTTCTTTTCTTGTGTATATTCTGCATTAAGCTTCATGCTAGATCAGTCTTTCTTTGGTTCTTCTAGACACCTCAAAGAGCCAGGCTTTGCCTGTCACAAATCATTACGGAGGAGGAGTGATCGAGGAGCAGCAGCACCTTGTTTAGAAATCTAGGTTCACCTGTAACCTAATGGGGGCTCTAACCAGAATTACAGTGAAGACCTCAAGGGCAGTAAAGGAACAAAAGAATCTCATAAATTTGGTGTAAGTGGCATAAGAGTGGGTTGAGAAAGGATTTCCAAAGAATTGGGCTCCTAACTACAAGAGGAAATGGGGTCCGGAACTTATAAGCTCAGTTGTATTTTTCAAAGCAAGATTCTCTGCTTCCCCGAATAGTTCAACAATTGGCATTTATTCACACAATACTATATTGTGTTAGAATTCAGCTTTGTCTAAATAAACCATTGTTCATTTTGATTCTGATACATGGATTTTCGTATCAATCTGACGTATTTTGTGTTTCTTTGACATTATGTTACCTCGTTCGTAAATATTACTCATTTATTCTGGCACTTTAAAAACAATTTACAGACAAACAGACAAAACTATTTCCTTACATGCGGGGGAGGGGGGGGGGGAGGGGTGGGACGGGTGTCAGGGATGGTGATCAGAGAATGGACTGAATGCTGAGGCAGCTTAAGATGCCAGTTATCTCTTTCTGATGCCATTCGCTATGATGGGCCTTCGTAAAGGATCAATGTTGATTTCTCTATTATTCATTGAAACAGAGGCAATTCTGGTATTGGTGAGGTAGCTAAGCATGTCAGGTATCACATGACCATGCTTGAGAACTCTGGTTCAATGCTAGTTGAATGACAGTTTTACAGTTGAATTAATAATTGTCTCGGTTCCAATTTATTCTTTTATAAACAGCGCTTTTCGCCTTCATGGGGCATCTACAGACCATCTTCAAATTTTAAGAAAATTTGAAGATGCCCCAGGCTTTGTTAGTAAAAGAATAAATAGCAACCGAGACTGTTTTTAATTCAAATACTCTATATACAGTTGCTGTACCAGGCGGACAGGTGGCCTCATGGAGTGGAAGAAATTGTACTACGATTTTGTATTTTTTGTATGTTTAGCAGCGAGAAATGAGTTGGTGTATAAGGCTCAAAATAAGAGAGAGACCGCTGAAATTTTTTGGTACTGGTTTATGGGTGAAAAATTAAGGTGTGGAAAGCCAATTTTGTATAATGTTAATGACAGGTTTTCTCATAAATCTTATGATAACTAAATGCTGCTGTTGCAGGATGTCCATACAGAACACTTCATATCACCCGTGTTTCTATGATGACTATAATCCAAAAAACTATACGTCATAAACGAATATACAAGCTCATATTAAATCATGCATGTGGTTCCTGGACATGTATCCGCTAGTTTCCATACTTTGGCTGGCCGCTTTCTGGCGTTCTTTCACCCACAGTTGTCACATTGCATACATAACTTGCACTTTCCATTTTGTGATCAACACATGTTAATCACACATGAGTTAACAGCTCCGGAAATCACCACTGAAGATGTTTCCCAGGTAGAAGAAGCGAAAAATGTATGGCAATAAACAAACAGCCTTCAATTAGTTGCATAGACATAGCCTACCTCCACGAACGGGAGGAGATCTTTCAGTTTCTAACTTTATCCTAAGAATGCGAGAATACCCTGTGACTCCCATCCACATACAGAAATATCGTAAATTACGCATTATGCTCGAAGTGCTAGAAATATGTAGATCGCTGTCTGGTATACTTTGATGTGTCTGTTTGAAAATTAACAATGAACGGACGTACTGCACATTCATCTGTCTACATTCGCAATGGTACTCACAAACTAGAGGAGGGGTGGTTTAGCGTTGCTACAGAAATTAGGGAGCACGCTGCCGTGTGATTCATTGGTGTTGAAATTTCGGTAAAACTCCTAAAATTGATCGCACTATCAACTGTGTTTTTTATCACAGTACATCGACGGTATCTTTTTCCTTCCCATCCGTTCACTGGTACACTGTTGATTACCACCTAATCACTAACTGAGATCGCTCTTATGAGATGGAGAAAGTCTTGGTGAAGAGGCAATATCTTGCAGGGATGGCCAGCACAAAACAGTGATCGTGTACATGAGTGCAATATGAGGAATCAATCGAAATGGAACACTCAGCCATCAGATATTCTGGCACTGTGAAAGATGAGTTTAAATGAAAGATGAGTTTAAATGT
Source organism: Schistocerca nitens (assembly GCF_023898315.1). Lineage (NCBI taxonomy): Eukaryota > Metazoa > Arthropoda > Insecta > Orthoptera > Acrididae > Schistocerca > Schistocerca nitens. The sequence continues at coordinate 576,909,699 of NC_064617.1, forward strand.
AGAGCCCATCAACCACATTCGGACAGCAGTTTGGAAACTCTGCACAACGCCACCAAACACTTCCAGTTTCCATATGTTGTGACTGTCTTTTATATAAAATCATCCAGTGTGTGTGTTGTTGTCCATGAGAATCATATTTTACACCATGCGATGTCTAGTTTTCTGTGAGAGTCAATGGATCGAAATGTGTTAATTAAAGTTTAGCGTCTGACACAGACCTCGAAGTCGTGGCAGAAAAAACAAAATGTATGGCAGTGTACAAACTGTGTTACAGCAGAAAAAAACAATGAAACAAACAACAAAATAGGGACCCTCCCGTGCAAGTGATAGTCTGAGGGATATACACTCCTGGAAATTGAAATAAGAACACCGTGAATTCATTGTCCCAGGAAGGGGAAACTTTATTGACACATTCCTGGGGTCAGGTACATCACATGATCACACTGACAGAACCACAGGCACATAGACACAGGCAACAGAGCATGCACAATGTCGGCACTAGTACAGTGTATATCCACCTTTCGCAGCAATGCAGGCTGCTATTCTCCCATGGAGACGATCGTAGAGATGCTGGATGTAGTCCTGTGGAACGGCTTGCCATGCCATTTCCACCTGGCGCCTCAGTTGGACCAGCGTTCGTGCTGGACGTGCAGAGCGCGTGAGACGACGCTTCATCCAGTCCCAAACATGCTCAATGGGGGACAGATCCGGAGATCTTGCTGGCCAGGGTAGTTGACTTACACCTTCTAGAGCACGTTGGGTGGCACGGGATACATGCGGACGTGCATTGTCCTGTTGGAACAGCAAGTTCCCTTGCCGGTCTAGGAATGGTAGAACGATGGGTTCGATGACGGTTTGGATGTACCGTGCACTATTCAGTGTCCCCTCGACGATCACCAGTGGTGTACGGCCAGTGTAGGAGATCGCTCCCCACATTGTGATGCCGGGTGTTGGCCCTGTGTGCCTCGGTCGTATGCAGTCCTGATTGTGGCGCTCACCTGCACGGCGCCAAACACGCATACGACCATCATTGGCACCAAGGCAGAAGTGACTCTCATCGCTGAAGACGACACGTCTCCATTCGTCCCTCCATTCACGCCTGTCGCGACACCACTGGAGGCGGGCTGCACGATGTTGGGGCGTGAGCGGAAGACGGCCTAACGGTGTGCGGGACCGTAGCCCAGCTTCATGGAGACGGTTGCGAATGGTCCTCGCCGATACCCCAGGAGCAACAGTGTCCCTAATTTGCTGGGAAGTGGCGGTGCGGTCCCCTACGGCACTGCGTAGGATCCTACGGTCTTGGCGTGCATCCGTGCGTCGCTGCGGTCCGGTCCCAGGTCGACGGGCACGTGCACCTTTCGCCGACCACTGGCGACAACATCGATGTACTGTGGAGACCTCACGCCCCACGTGTTGAGCAATTCGGCGGTACGTCCACCCGGCCTCCCGCATGCCCACTATACGCCCTCGCTCAAAGTCCGTCAACTGCACATACGGTTCACGTCCACGCTGTCGCGGCATGCTACCAGTGTTAAAGACTGCGATGGAGCTCCGTATGCCACGGCAAACTGGCTGACACTGACGGCGGCGGTGCACAAATGCTGCGCAGCTAGCGCTATTCGACGGCCAACACCGCGGTTCCTGGTGTGTCCGCTGTGCCGTGCGTGTGATCATTGCTTGTACAGCCCTCTCGCAGTGTCCGGAGCAAGTATGGTGGGTCTGACACACCGGTGTCAATGTGTTCTTTTTTCCATTTCCATGAGTGTAGTCCTCCTACAGTACAAGCAATGAAACTTCACAATGGTGTGTGCAAGCGACTTCGATCACTGGCTACCAGCTCCAATGGATCAATACATGTGTAATTAATAGGATCACCACATATGCTCGATGCCATCATGCAGATGTTATTTGTTTTCGACATATTGGAAGAGAGAGATGAAGTAAAAATCTTATTGAGTTCTGTGTCGGATGAAGTTAGCAGAGCTTTTATAGCTCGTAATTTTTTCTGTTGGATGGTACAGAATAATGATGTCAAAATGTTTGGGTGATGGACGTGCGAGTTTTCTAGATGATGGATGTAATTAACTGATCGATTAAATTAATTAGTCTATCAAATCTGCTTGCATCAGCGAGGGAAGTTCCCTGAGGTATGGGGGAGGAGGAGGTGGAGGGGGAGGAGGAGGGGGAGAGGGTTCAGGGAACAGCAGGTTTAGGACCTGTCAGTCAAAACGATGGATTATCCTATGGAGTCTTAATCCTCTTAGCAGAACAAAAGGTTAAGGACCAATCAGTCAAAAGAGAACAATAGGTTTGCCCTTGAATGTATACTTGCCTCTGATGTAGGCAACCAGTACTAACAAACTGCACTTGTGCCACCTTTACTGTACTACTCAGGGCATGCCCGTGAATGTACTCATTCATACAGGTGCCTGTGTATCTGTTATAGACTGTGACCTCTTCAAGCGCATCAATCAGGTGAATAAGTTGACACCATTGCCAGTTCATAATTGTAGATTTGTAGGAGCCATATATGGATGTATGCAGCGAATTCAGAGTGAGGTACAGCCCATGATTCCAGTGGGAGATGAAGTGATAAAATGCTCATTCCTCGTTGTGAACGATTTAGTGGTTCCCTGTATCCTAGGATGGGAATTTTTAAGAGACAGGGATGCAAGGATCGACCTATCTCGAGCTTTGTGCTCACTTATGAATGAAGGAAGGTTAGTCGAACTGACAATGATAAAAACAACTGCTTTACATGGACAGTATTGCAGAAGGTTGAAGGTAACCTATATGAAACCTAAACTATTGCTCATAGCCAGTGACTATACTCGGGAGAAGTACCCATCTAGAATTGAAAGCGGCGAAAGTGAGGTCAACTCCATAATAAAAAACATCCACCCAAAGGTCACTGAATCGAGCCATCTGGATGATAAACGGAGGAAACAACTCGCTCAATTGTTGAAGCATTGTGCATTGGCATTCTCCGAAAAACAGGGGATAATTAAGGGATACATTTAAGATATGCAGGTCAAACCTCATAAGACCTATTGCTGTGCTACCTATTCTGTACCATGGAGTAAAAATAGGGCAGTGTCTAAGGAGATACAATGTATGATTAAATGGGGGATAATATAGACTTCCTTATTTCCCTATAGCAGTCCATTAGTCGCTGTCCTCAAATCTGATGATAGCATATGCCTCTTGCTTGATGTGGGCGTTGTCAATAAGATTATCGCACAGTGCGAATCCGACTTTAAAATGTAGAAGAGCAGATACAAAAATTTCGATTAAAGTATTTAACAAGCTTTGATTTAAAAGCTTTGTACTGACAGGTCTTACTGTCAGCAGAGTTTAGGAAGTATACTGTCTTTATTTTTGCTGGTGAAAGTTACTAATTTAGTGTTATCCTTTGGGCTCAATGTGAGCGCTGGAATCATCATTTTCGGTCTTAGATGCAGTCATAGGTTCGGACTTGCTATATAAGGTGGTGCTCTATGTTGACAAATTACTTATAGTTACAGGGTCATGGCCAGAATATTTAGAACTCATTGATCGTGTTCTCAAGTGATTTGCAGAGGCGTGTGTCATGATGAACTTAAAATTTGGGTCACATTATCTCACCTTTATGGATAATGCCAGATCTGGGTAAGCTTAATACGACATGTAATTTACCTTACGCAAGCAGTAAGAAACAGTTAAAAGCTTTACTAGGTCAACGTCATTTTCAGGCGTTTTGTGCTTGCATAGATTCTGAACAATGATGTGTCGTTAAGCCTGCTAAGGAAGAACACAACTTGGTTTTTCTCTGAGGAGTGCAAGACAGCCTTCTATAAAATCTGAGAAGCTCTTGTCAATTCTGAACTGCTACATCATCCAGGAATGACGAAAGACATTCATATTGCGACAGATGCATCGACCTGTGGGTTAGGAGGGTGTTTGTTCCAAGTAGACCAGACCTCGGAACAAACTGAAGTTAAATTTATAGGGTTAGCAAGTCGTCTCTTGTCCGGTTGTGAACGACAATATTCTGCAACAGACCTCGAAATATTGGCTACCATTACTATGTTTGTGGTAAACATGTACTGGTCTTCTGTGTCCATCAAGTAGCTTGTTTCATGCCAGGCTAATTCGGTGGGTATTAGCTTTGCAGAATTATGACGTTGAAATCAGACATGTGAAAGGAAATGATAATGTGGTGGCGGATGCCACAAGGACTGCCCGAAATCACAGAACTTGTCGAGCAAACTACAAGATGCAGATTCCTACTGGAAGAAGGTAAGAGGTCTATTAGAAAGAATCCGCAAAGTGATATTAGGAAGTAACACAAGCTGCAGAATGATGATTTATACCATAGGTGCCACCCTGGTACAGAGCACTGCAGAGAGTATATAGATAATGTTATTTGGTACACACATCACAGCAATATTTTGCCGTAAAAAATGTGCAACTAAAATAGCTACCTATTGTTATTTTCCTAGTTTTGCATGAACGTGTTAGGAAGTTAATGAGAACATATCTGATTTGTCAAAGGGTACAGTCAACAAACTGTAGTACATTTAGTGAACTACATGCCATTATACCCTCAAAACCACTACAATTAGCAGCTGTCGATGTGACGGGACTCTTATCAACCGCTAGGTTCACTAAGTACTTGGTAGCTATTTACGATGTATTAACCAAGTACATAAAACTGTACCCTACCAGAAATTCTGCGTCCACTTCCATTTTAAGAAAATTAGTAAGTGACTACATCCCAAAATTGAGGAAACCAATGACATTCTTAACAGACTATGCTGCTTAGTTCAAAAGCAATAAATGGAAGACCTTTATAAGGGAACAAGGTGTTAAACGCATTTTGATATCCTGTTTAACCCCAGAACTAACCCAGTTGAAAGAATCTTTCACGAATTGAACCGCTTTGTAAGAACTTACGGAAACAGCATATTAAGTGGATGCAGTATGTATTTGAGAATATTTACAGTAACTTATCCCATGAGTCGACAGGGTTCACAAGCACTGATCTCATGTCATCAGAGGCTGAATGTAATGTAGGTTGTAGCGAATTTGTTGCAGGTAGCCTTATGTGATTTTAGGGTTATGTTATTTACAGTACAATTATGCACATACATATACTACACACAAAAACACAAAAATTGATCGCTACAATATGTCCAATAGGTTGCAGTGCATGGCTCACGCTCGTGCCATCTCTTATTTTACATCCTGCTTTTTTTTTTGTGTTACCACCGCGTTATGTTAGTATCAATTTCTGTTGTCACTGAGTTGCTGCGCCTATCGATATAGCCCTCACGTGTTATCTTTGTTGCACTGCTATTACTTCCCAGATGTCGTCTTTCGTGAGTCAGTTGGAACGTGCCAGGAGGGCAGCTCGGACCTGACAGTCGTGGAGTTGGAATGTGACACTGCTTTAGTCAGATGGAGCAGCAGTGAGGCCTGGATGTCCATGGCTCGCCTGACTGTGTCCACCGCACATTACTTGAGCCGGGGACGGTCTTCGTGGATCGTCGGTCGGTCGTCCTACCGGACGACGTGAATTGGCTCAGCGATTGTTTATGGATTGGCTGTGTGTGTGTGTGTCGACTCCCAGTTTGTCTTCGTGATTGCACAGCTTAGTATCGTTCAAGTCTTCGTGCAAGTGTTTGTCTAACTGTGTGTGTAGTTGGTGTCAATTCCACTGCCAACTTGTTTTAAAAGTTGACGGCGTACAGGGGGGCAGTCGGTCGGTTGGTGCAGACTAGGGAGGATATCTCCATGCGGAGCAGTCGGCTAGGTCCTTTGGCGGTCCCTGCACAGTGTCGGAGCATGTGTGGAGCTGTCCGATCGCTACGAAATTCGTGGCTCGCCGACCCAGGATGCGAAAGTTGAGTGGTGTGATAAATACCCAAGCCACGTCCGTTCATGTTGTGTCGTTCGTTTCGGTGGTTCGCTGTTGGGGAGATTTTCCTGTGAGCAACACCGAGTGTTTGTAGTGGTGAAATCGAGCCGCCGTACGGTGGAATTAACTATATTGGTTCACTACAGTTCAAGTTCACCAGCAGAATTTTCTGCCTTGTGGCCATTAGTGTTCTGGTTAACTGCCCCTGGCCACTGACATAAATTCAGGCAATGTTCCTTTTGGTGAAGTTAACTATATTGCCTTATTTCAAATTCAAGTGTCCCAGCGGAATTTTCTGCCTTGTGGCCGTTGATGTTCCGGTTACCTGCCCTGGCCATTAACGTAATTTCGGGCAGTGTCCTTTCCTCAACTGTTGTCTTTGTCCAACATGGTGTGTAGTTTTGACAGCGTAATACATATTTCATTGTGGATAATCACGTATGTAACAGTTTGGTCTTTGAGTTTTTATGTACCGATTGGTGGCAAGCAAGTCGATTGGTCTGTCGGTCTGTGACTGTCTCTTGGTTGAGTTACCGACGGATCAATTGTCGTTGGGCCCACCACCTGTCTCACCTAAGTGAACGTTAAAGTTTTGAGGGTCGTCGAACGCAGGCAGAAAACTACAGACCTATATCTCATGCTTAGGTCAGGTGCAGAATTTTGGAACATGTTTTATACTTTCTGGAGAGCTATGTTACTCCACGAGACCGAGAAAGCAGAAGATACGGGCTCTCACGTAGACACTTGAGATTCTTGATTTCCGGAAACCATTCGATACAGTTCCGCACTGCCGCCTAATGAACGAAGTACGAGCGTGAGATTGGACTGAAGAGTTTCTAGGAAAAAGAACACAGTATTTCATTCTCAACGGCGAGAAGTCTTCAGACGTAAAAGTAACTTCGGGCATACTCCAAGAGAATGTTGTAGGACCATTACTTTTCGTGCTATATATACATGACGTAGTAGATAACGTCGAAAGTTCAACGACATTATTAGCGGATAATGCTGTTGTAGACAAAGAATTCGCGACACTGGAGCATTGTAGCGAAATGCAAGAGGGCCTACTGAGAATTGACGCTTGATGCAGGGAGTGTCTTCTGATTCTCAATATAAGCAAATGCAGCGTCTTGTGTATGCATAGACTGAAAGACTTGTTACTGTATGACTATACTACTGCACATCAATAACTGGAAGCAGTTATTTTCATAAATTATCTAGGAGTATGCGTACGGAGCGATTTAAAGTGGAACGATAACGTAAAATTAATCGCAGGCATGGCTAATGCCAGCCATATTCAGTGGAAGAATGCTTAGCAGATGTAGTCCATCAACAAAGGAGGGCCAGCGGCTGTGGCCGAGCGGTTCTAGGCGCTTTAGTCCGGAACCGCGCTGCTGCTACGGTCGCAGGTTCTAATCCTGCCTCGGGCATGGATGTATGTGATGTCCTTAGGTTAGTTAGGTTTAAGTAGTTCTAAGTCCAGGGGACTGATGACCTCAGATATTAGGTCCCATAGTGCTTAGAGACATTTGAACCATTTGGACAAAGGAGGAAGCTTAGAAAACCCTCTTTCGACCAATACTTAAATATTGCTGGTTATTATGGGACTCGTACCAGATAGGACTGACAGAGTAAATAGAAAAGAGCCAAATAAGAGGAGGGCGTTTCGTTACAAGTTCATTTAATATTCTCGAAAGCGTCACGGAGATGATCAATCAAATCCAGCTGCACAAGCTGCAAAGGAGGCTATCTGCATCACGGTGTTGTTTACTGTTAAAGTTCCAAGAGCGTATGTTCCGATAAAAGTCAACAAATAAGTGGCTTCCTCCTAAGTATATCCAGCGAAAAGACCGTGCAGATAAAATTAGAGACACACGAACTCACAAGGAGACTTACCGGCTCGTTCTTCCCGCCATGCAATCATGACTGAATTTTGGAATATGGTTGTTGATACACAAGTAGATATACATCTCACAGGCACTTTGTCCATGGCTATTTACATAATGTATACAGTACAAACGTTCCAAACCTCACAAAAATCGCGGCTTGTGAAGAGGTTTGATCGTGTACCACAGTGCCGCAAAAGAGAATGACTAACAGAGTATGCATCTTCAGAGCGCAGTAGCAACGTAAGCGTCGCAACAGGAACATTATGAACAATACTTCATGTTGTCGCCACAACTGCGAAACCTACTACAGAAAAAAAAAATAACATGAACTGCAACGAACCTATTACGCTCTCCTGTGACAACAATATTACTTCAGTGTCTGTATACGACTATTCAGAATATCATTTGCCTGTAAAAAAATAAATAAATAAATAACTCTATTCATATACGTAGATTCTCGTCAAGACAGCCTCACTCTGAAGTGTTTCGGCTTTTTTCTTTCGTGTAAGCCGACCACACCGAGAAATTAATAAAATGATCAAAATTCTGCAATGGAATTATCTGGTAGGCAGTCGAGATACAACAGACGAGTGCGCTGTATTACCCGACGAAGCGATAGCTAGACCAGGCCGCAGGGAGAAGTAATTTGGTCTCGCGTTCAGGTGTAGCCACGTATTTGTTCAAAGCAGTGCGTGTTGTTACTTTGTGAGAAGCTGAGACTGCTTGCTGTGACGTCATTAAATTTACTGACAATGAAAAAAATAACGAAATTAAAACGCCAAAAAGTGACGGGAAGTTAAAGAGAATAGCTAAAGTCTAGTTAGTCGATGGTGAGTAAATTATTTTCGAGACAGGAACTGTCCTGAGCAGAGGTGGATTCAGCTATCTAGAAGGAACATGCACACAAATACCCCGGTGACGACTTGGATAAATATGTTAGCAGGTAGCAATTTCAGCGATATTATGATCGATACAAGGGAATACCAACTTAGTGAAAATCTTCACAGTTTTTGTTAGCGAAGATACGTACAGAGTAATTATTCCAAGAGATTTAGTTTTAAAGTTGTCATAATAAGCGATTCGTAATATATACGATTGAAATGAATTTCAAACTCCGCATACTACATTACATTTTTATGTAAAATGAAAGCATCACAATAAAAAGTGACTAGCGGTTTATTCAGACGAAAACCGGTTGTTACGCGTTACACTATGAGTAAGGTTGTCAACGTGTGCCAGTCAATCTTTACTTCTATTAAGCAGGGCTTTGACGTATATGTCAGCAAAATTTCGTTAATTTGAAAGTCGAAACACCAAGCCATAAATGCAGCAATCGGCCGTCTGTTATTATCTAAAAGAACGTAATATTCGCTGTTCAAAGAATAACTGTTTCTCTGATCTGTCATCCCAACATGTGTCATTGTTGTTGACTTTGTAGCTTTCCTGTAAGTCGATTCTAGAGTACCGAAATATCTTAAAAGCATTGAAGGGCTAGTGGGAAATATCGTTAGCCACATAAGAAAGCCAAAGTTCTCGGACAAAGACAAATATATCTCGACCTCAACACATGTATACAGACTATGCTGCAGTTACCTAAGTTGGTGTTTATTCGGAGGAATACCTCGAGACTGTGGGTCGCTGTTGTGAATTTTATTAACCGCGGAATTGGATCCGCGGTTTAATCACCTTCCGTGAGTCTAAACATAACCTTGTGATTTTTCATTTCTTTCACTCTTAATGATTATTCTTTAATATAGCTTTACGATTAATTTTTTCTTGTCGTTCCTTAAAATCGCCTAGACAGAATATCAGGTTAAAAGTCAATTGAAATGAAGCGATATTTTTCATTTACCTATTATTTCTAATATACTGTTTGTAATCGCAGTAGTCAAGTGTGTTGTAATGAATTCACTTCTGTCTATTCCTTGCTTAGTTAGTAACCCAATTTCTGCCTTTGTGTGTCTTAATGTTGAAAGATTAAAGTTATGGATTAAAGAGAGAACAGACTATAACGCATACACTGAGGTAACAGACGTCATGGGATAGCGATATGCACATATACAGACGGCGGTAGTATCACGTACACAATGTGTAAAAAGGTGGTGCATTGGCGGAGCTGTCATTTGTACTTAGGCGATTAATGTGAAATGTTTTTGCATGATTATGAGCACACGTTGGGCATTAATAGATTTAGAACGCGGAATGGTTGTTGGAGCGAGAAGCATGGAACATCGCTCCACTCCGAAAGTCGTTAGGGAATTCAGTATCCTAAGATCTGCAGTGTTCAGAGAATGCAGAGATATCAAATTTCACGGAAAATGCAGTTGCCGAAGACCTTCATTAGAGGACCTAGAGCAGAGGCGTTTGAGTAGATTTGTCAGTGGCAAGAGACGAGCAAAAATGTGTGGAGAAAGAATAGAAATCAATGTGGGATTACGACGATGATATCCGTTTGTACAGCACGGCAAAATTTGGCGTTAACGGGCTATGAGGGCTGACGACTGACACGAGTGCCGTTGCTGATAGCACGACATCGCTTGCAGCACCTCTCATAGGCTCTAGATCATATCGGTTGGACTCTAGAAGGCTGGAAAACTTGGCCTGGCTAGATGAGTCCCGATTTCAGATGGTAAGAGCTGATGGTAGGGTTCGAGTGTGGCGCAGACATCGTGAAGTCGTGGAGCCCAGTTGTAAGCACGGCTATGTGCAAACTGTTGGTGGCTCCATAATGCTTAGGACTATGTATAGATCAGCCGTTCATTGACTGGAAATGGTTATGTTCGGCTACTAGGAGGTCAGTTGCATCCACTGATGAAGCCCACCGCTTGGTCGAGCGTTTCTAGGCGCTTCAGTCCAGAACCACGAGGCAGCTACGGTCGCAGGCCTTGGGCATGGATGTGTGTGATGTACTTAGGTTAGTTAGGACCTTGCCGTTGGTGGGGAGGCTTGCATGCCTCAGCGATACATGTGGCCGTATCGTAGGTGCAACCACAATGGAGGGGTATCTGTTGAGAGGCCAAACAATCGTGTGGTTCCTCAAGAGGGGCAGCAGCCTTTTCAGTAATTGCAGGGGCAACAGTCTGGATGATTGACTGATCTGGCCTTGCAACACTAACCAAAACGGCCTTGCTGTGCTTGTACTGCGAACGGCTGAAAGCAAGGGGAAACTACAGCCGTAATTTTTCCCGAGGGCATGCAGCTTTACTGTATGGTTAAATGATGATGGCGTCGTCCTGGGTAAAATATTCCGGAGGTAAAATAGTCCCCATTCGGATCTCCGGACGGGGACTACTCAAGAGGACGTCGTTATCAGGAGAAAGAAAACTGGCGTTCTACGGATCGGAGCGTGGAAAGTCAGATCCTTTAATCGGGCAGGTAGGTTAGAAAATTTAAAAAGGAAAATGGATAGGTTGAAGTTAGATATAGTGGGAATTAGTGAAGTTCGGTGACAGGAGGAACAAGACTTTTGGTCAGGTGAATACAGGGTTATAAGTACAAAATCAAATAGGGGTAATGCAGGAGTAGGTTTAATAATGAATAAAAAAATAGGAGTGCGGGTAAGCTACTACCAACAGCATAGTGAACGCATTATTGTGGCGAAGATAGACACGAAGCCCACACCTACGACAGTAGTACAAGTCTATATGCCAATTAGCTCTGCAGATGATAAAGAAATTTATGAAATGTATGATGAGATAAAAGAAATTATTTAGGTAGTGAAGGGAGACGAAAATTTAATAGTCATGGGCGACTGGAATTCGAGAGTAGGAAAATTGAGAGAAGGAAACATAGTGGGTGAATATGGATTGGGGAACAGAAATGAAAGAGGAAGCCGTCTGGTAGAATTTTGCACAGAGCATAACTTAATCATAGCTAACACTTGGTTCAAGAGTCATAAAAGAAGGCTGTATACATGGAAGAATCCTGGAGATACTAGAAGGTGTTAGATAGATTATATAATGGTGAGACAGAGATTTAGGAACCAGGTTTTAAATTGTAAGACATTTACAGGGGCAGATGTGGACTCTGACCACAATCTATTGGTTATGAACTGTAGATTAAAACTGAAGAAACTGCAAAATGGTGGGAATTTAAGGAGATGGGACTTGGATAAACTGAAAGAACCAGAGGTTGTAGAGAGTTTCAGGGAGAGCATAAGGGAACAATTGACAGGAATGGGGGAAAGAAGGACAGTAGAAGAGAATGGGTAGCTCTGAGGGATGAAGTAGTGAAGGCAGCAGAGGATCAAGTAGATAAAAAGACGAGGGGTAGTAGAAATCCTTGGGTAACAGAAGAAATATTGAATTTAATTGACGAAAGGAGAAAATATAAAAACGCAGTAAATGAAGCAGGCAAAAAGGAATACAAACGTCTCAAAAATGAGATCGACAGGAAGTGCAAAATGGCTAAGCAAGGACGGCTAGAGGACAAATGTAAGGATGTAGCGGCTTCTCTCAATAGGGGTAAGATAGATACTGCCTACAGGAAAATTAAAGAGACCTTTCAAGAAGGTTATTTCAGTTTATCCAAATCCCATCTCCTTAAATTCCCACCATTTTGCAGTTTCTTCAGTTTTAATCTACAGTTCATAACCAATAGATTGTGGTCAGAGTCCACATCTGCCCCTGTAAATGTCTTACAATTTAAAACCTGGTTCCTAAATCTCTGTCTCACCATTATATAATCTATCTAACACCTTCTAGTATCTCCAGGATTCTTCCATGTATACAGCCTTCTTTTATGATTCTTGAACCAAGTGTTAGCTATGATTAAGTTATGCTCTGTGCAAAATTCTACCAGACGGCTTCCTCTTTCATTTCTGTTCCCCAATCCATATTCACCCACTATGTTTCCATCAAGAAAAGAGACCTACTTGTATGAATATCAAGAGCTCAGATGGAAACCCAGTTCTAAGCAATGAAGGGAAAGCAGAAAGGTGGAAGGAGTATATAGAGGGTCTATACAAGGGCGACGTACTTGAGGACAATATTATGGAAGTGGAAGAGGATGTAGATGAAGATGAAATGGGAGATACGATACTGCGTGAAGAGTTTGACAAAGCACTGAAAGACCTGAGTCGAAACAAGGCCCTGGGAGTAGACAACATTCCATTAGAACTACTGACGGCCTTGGGAGAGCCATTCCTGACAAAACTCTACCATCTGGTGAGCAAGATGTATGAGACAGGCGAAATACCCTCAGACTTCAAGAAGAATATAATAATTCCAATACCAAAGAAAGCAGGTGTTGACAGATGTGAAAATTACCGAACTATCAGTTTAATAAGTCACAGCAGCAAAATACTAACGCGAATTCTTTACAGACGAATGGAAAAACTAGTAGAAGCCGACCTCGGGGAAGATCAGTTTGGATTCCACAGAAATGTTGGAACACGTGAGGCAATACTGACTCTACGACTTATCTTAGAATATAGATTATGGAAAGGCAAACCTACATTTCTAGCATTTGTAGACTTAGAGAAAGCTTTTGACAATGTTGACTGAATACACTCTTTAAAATTCTAAAGGTGGCAGGGGTAAAATTCAGGGAGCGAAAGGCTATTTACAATTTGTACAGAAACCAGATGGCAGTTATAAGAGTCGAGGGGCATGAAAGGGAAGCAGCGGTTGGGAAGGGAGTGAGACAGGGTTGTAGCCTCTCCCCGATGTTATTCAATCTGTATACTGAGCAAGCAGTAAAGGAAACAAAAGAAAAATTCGGAGTAGGTATTAAAGTCCACGCAGAAGAACCAAAAACGTTGAGGTTCGCCGATGACATTGTAATTCTGTCAGAGACAGCAAAGAACTTGGAAGAGCAGTTGAACGGAATGGACAGTGTCTTGAAAGGAGGATATAAGATGAATATCAACAAAAGCAAAACGAGGATAATGGAATGTAGTCGAATTAAGTCTGGTGATGCTGAGGGTATTAGATTAGGAAATAAGACACTTAAAGTAGTAAATGAGTTTTGCTATTTGGGAAGCAAAATAACTGATGATGGTCGAAGTAGAGAGGATATAAAATGTAGACTGGCAATGGCAAGGAAAGTGTTTCTGAAGAAGAGAAATTTGTTAACATCGAGTATAGATTTAAGTGTCAGGAAGTCGTTTCTGAAAGTATTTGTATGGAGAGTAGCCATGTATGGAAGTGAAACATGGACGATAAATAGTTTGGACAATAAGAGAATAGAAGCTTTCGAAATGTGGTGCTACAGAAGAATGCAGAACATTAGATGCGTAGATCACATAACTAATGAGGAGGTATTGAATAGAATTGGGGAGAAGAGGAGTTTGTGGCACAACTTGACAAGAAGAAGGGACCGGTTGGCAGGATATGTTCTGAGGCATCAAGGGATCACAAATTTAGCATTGGAGGGCAGCGTGGAGTGTAAAAATCGTAGAGGAAGACCAAGAGATGAATACACTAAGCAGATTCAGAAGGATGTAGGTTGCAGTAAGTACTGGGAGATGAAGAAGCTTGCACAGGATAGAGTAGCATGGAGAGCTGTATGAAACCAGTCTCAGGACTGAAGACAACAACAAACAAGTGTAGGGGACTGATGACCTCAGATATTAAGTCCCATAGTGCTCAGAGCCATTTGAGCCATTGATGGACTTCTTTTTTACAAACAGCGATCGATATTTTTAAATGAGGATGCCTCGTGTCACCGTGCTACAACTGTTCGATTGGTATGAAGAAGATTCTGGACAATATGAACGAGTGATTTGGCCACCCAGATCACCTGACATGAATCCCATCGAACATTTATGGGACATAAGCAAGAGGTCAGTTTGTGAACAAAAACCATCACCGGCAACGCTTTCGCAGTTATGGACAGCTACAGAGTCAGCATGGCTCAGTATTTCTGCCGGAGCCCTCCAACGACTTGTTGAATGCTTGCCACGTCGAGTTGCTGCATTACTCTTTGCAAAAGGAGGTCCAACACTATATTAACAGGTACCCAGTGACTTTTGTCACTTCAGTGTAAATATCACACACGAAATCGTTCCATTATTAGAAAATATAGCAGTATTGTCTGTATACGGTACCTTTGGTTCCGTTTATCACGGTGTGAATTTTCTACTTGTTCAGGATTATACTTTCCGGTGTACCCAAAGATTGCGATATTAACCAACTGGATCAACCTTAAAATGGTTCAAATGGCTCTGAGCACTATGGGACTCAACTGCTGTGGTCATAAGTCCCCTAGAACTTAGAACTACGTAAACCTAACTAACCTAAGGACATCACACACATCCATGCCCGAGGCAGGATTCGAACCTGCGACCGTAGCGGTCGTGCGGTTCCAGACTGTAGCGCCTTTAACCGCTCGGCCACTCCGGCCGGCTGGATCAATTATTACAATCAGTATGGGTCACACCGGTTCTGACACCGTTGGGAAGTATTATTTCTTTTATATTCACGATTACAAGTGACAGTACGCTGAAGCGCCAAAGTAATTGGTATAGACATCTCCGAGGTAGCCATGATGTGGGGATTTTCCCGTACGACCATTTCATCATGAGTGTACCGTGAATCTGGTAAAACAAAAAGTCTCCGACATTGCTGTGGCCAGAGCAACGACGACTGAGGAGAATCGTTCAACGTGACGGAAGTGCAACCCTTCCTCAAATTGCTGCAGATTTCAATGCTGGGCCATCAAAAAGTGTCAACGTGCGAACCATTCAACGAAACATCGTCGATATGGGCTTTCGAAGCCTAAGACCCACTCATGTACCCTTGATGAATGCATGACACAAAGCTTTACGCCTCGCCTGGGCCGAGATTGGACTCTTGATGACTGGAAACATGTTGCCTGGTCGAACGAGTCTCGCTTCGAATTGTATCGAGCGGATGGACGTGCACGAATATGGAAACAACCTCATGAATCGATGGACCCTGTCTGTCAACAGGGGACTGTTCAAGCTGGTGGAGACTCTGTAATGGCTTGGAACGTGTGAAGTTGAAGTGACATAGGACTCCTGGTACGTCTAGATACGACTCTGACAGGTGACACGTAAGTAAGCATCCCGTCTGATCACACGCATTGCGCATTCCGAAGGATTTGGCAAATTCAGAAGGTCAATTCAACACCCCACACGTCAAGAATTGGTACAGAGAGGCTCCAGGAACACTCCTCTGAGTTTGAACATTTCCACTGGCCACCCACTCCCCAGACACGAACATTATTGAGCATGTCTGGGATGCCTTGCAAAGTGCTGTTCAGAAGAGACCTCCATCCCGTCGTGCTCTAACGGTTTTATGGACAGCCCTGCAGGGTTCATGGTGTCAATCCCTTCCAGCATTGCTTCAGACTTTAGTCGAGTCCATGCTACGTCGTGTTGCAGCACTTCTGCGTGCTCGCGGGGGCCTACACGATATTACGCATGTGTACCAGTTTCTCTGGCCCCTTCACTGTATGTATGTGGCAATAAATGCCATGTACACTTACTACAATTACATATACCGAATGAGCCACAACAAAATACTTTATTTACATTCATTTGGATCTTATTCCAACAAAACAAACATGCATAGCCCAGCAGTACCCATGCGACAGCACCCCACTTGATCGAATATCACTAGAGCGTAAACACGGCATTGGTTCCACCCTCAGCAGCTCTTCAGTTCACTTTGCCGTGTAATAAGTAGGAGACTGTTCTAGATAACGTAAACTTAGAATCAGAAAAACTGTAAAAAGTGAAAAAATTGTGTCATCTTCCTTGGCAGGTTCAGCACTGTGTCGTACCGGTATGAAGCTCACCTTAAACCGCAATGGCCCAACGGGCGGCTTTGCGAAGGGGATGTTGTAGAAGGCCAGCGTGTGGCGCCCACTGCTGGACAGCTTGTCGGTCCCCCTGACGGCGCCCTGGCGAGTCCGCACCACGGGCGCTCCGCCACCCACGCACGACTCCAGCAGCAGCAGCAGCGGCAGCGCTGTCGCAGCGGTCAAAGAAGCGCGCCACACCGCAGCCATTGTCGCTCTGTTCCGCGACCGGTCGCGCCCGCTCTTATCAGGCCGTGTTCGCACTGCTGAGTTACGCACTCTTATCGCACAGTCGGATTTCTCGTATCTTCAGATTACATAGCCTGTGATACGGGTGCACAATTATATTCGGACTGGCGTAATTTTGTTCAACTTCTTCGCTGCCATTACGAAAAGATAAATAGACAGGGAGGAATGCACAGGATATACAGGGTGGTCCACTGATCGTGACCGGACCAAATATCTCACGAAATAAGCGTCAAAGGAAAAAAACTAAAAACAACGAAACTTGTCTAGTTTGTAGGAGGAAACCAGATGGCGCTATGGTTGGCCCACTAGATGGCGCTGCCATATGTCAAACGGATATCGCCGGCAGGGGTGGCCGAGCGGTTCTAGGCGCTACAGTCTGGAACCGCGCGACCGCTACGGTCGCAGGTTCGAATCCTGCCTCGGGCATGGATGTGTGTGATGTCCTTAGGTTAGTTAGATTTAAGTAGTTCTAAGTTCTAGGGGACTGATGACCACAGAAGTTAAGTCCCATAGTGCTCAGAGCCATTTGAACCATTTTGAAATCCGTGGACGTCAGATCCGGTGAACGTGCGGGCCATGGTATGGTGCTTCGACGACCAAACCACGTGTCATGAAATATGCTATTCAATACCGCTTCAACCGCACGCGAGCTATGTGCCGGACATCCATCATGTTGGAAGTACATCGCCATTCTGTCATGCAGTGAATCATCTTGTAGTAACATCGGTAGAACATTACGTAGGAAATCAGCATACATTGCACCATTTAGATTGCCATCGATAAAATGGGGACAATTATCCTTCCTTCCATAATGCCGCACCGTACACTAACCTGCCAAGGTCACTGATGTTCCACATGTCGCAGCCATCGTGGATTTTCCGTTGCCCAATAGTGCATATTATGCCGATTTACGTTACCGCTGTTGATGAATGACGCTTCGTCGCTAAATAGAAAGCTTGCAAAAAATCTGTCATCGTCACGGCGTTCAAAGTCGTCGCTAAGCAATTCCTGGTGCATAGAAATATGGTACGGGTGCAATCGATGTTGATGTTGCATTCTCAATACCGACGTTTTTGAGATTCCCGATTCAAGCGCAGTTTGTCTGCTACTGATGAGCGGACTAGCCGCGACAGCAGCTAAAATACCTACTTGGGCATCATCATTTGTTG
This sequence comes from Schistocerca nitens, assembly GCF_023898315.1. Classification (NCBI taxonomy): domain Eukaryota; kingdom Metazoa; phylum Arthropoda; class Insecta; order Orthoptera; family Acrididae; genus Schistocerca; species Schistocerca nitens. The sequence continues at coordinate 576,927,668 of NC_064617.1, forward strand.
CAGGTCGTGGTTGACGTTTCGCATGGGGCTGAACACATCCTGTTTCATTAAATAACGTAACTATCCGGCAGCCGGCCGAAGTGGCCGTGCGGTTAAAGGCGCTGCAGTCTGGAACCGCGAGACCGCTACGGTCGCAGGTTCGAATCCTGCCTCGGGCATGGATGTTTGTGATGTCCTTAGGTTAGTTAGGTTTAACTAGTTCTAAGTTCTAGGGGACTAATGACCTCAGCAGTTGAGTCCCATAGTGCTCAGAGCCATTTGAACCATTTGAACTATCCGGCGAACAGTCCGGACACTTGGATGATGTCCAGGATACCGAGCAGCATACATAGCACACGCTCGTTGGACATTCTGATCACAATGCCCATACATCAACACGATATCGATCTTTCCCGCAATTGGTAAACGGTCCATTTTAATACGTTTAATGTATCACGAAGTAAATACCGTCCGCACTGGCGGAATGCGCCATCTATCACATCTATCCAATTAAAACATTCATATTTCTTTACGTACTACACGAATATGTAATAAAAAATGGGGGTTCCTATTTAAAAAAAACGCAGTTGATATCCGTTTGACCTATGGCAGCGCCATCTAGCGGGCCAACCATAACGCCATCTGGTTTCCCCCTTCAAGCTAGACGAGTTTCGTTCTTTGTAGTTTTTTCGTTTGATGCTTATTTCGTGAGATATTTGGCCCGGTCACTATCAATGGACCACCCTGTATACAGCTGACTCCGAGCCTTGTTGGCTGGAGGTAAACCCCATACATGGAGAAAAATGTCGTGAGACCGAATCCCAGTCCGTTCATCGAATATTTTTGGGCTACCATTAACCTAGGTTTCATCTCTCAGTGATGTGAAGATTCGTCAGAAACAACAGGTGGTCTGGATTCCATGTTCAACTGTAGCTTGCGTTTCCCCCGTTTGATTACTGGAGTAGCTTATGAACAAGTAAGTGGGTTAACCGTACACGTTAAGTGGGTTAAACTTATGGATAAGTAACAAGTAACTGGAGTCCTATTGGGAGACTTCACCACTGAGAATTATTATTACACTGCCTCTTAGTTGACTGTAGTGGGAGCCATAACATCCCCTGCGTTCTATCCAACTTCTATAACAGTGGCTTCCAAGAACTCAAGTCGCAATCTGTGCTGTGGCACAGGTGCCATAGTGCTCAGCGTGGATGCACGATTCCCCAACGCTATGGCACGATGTCTGAGAATGAGGAGGGGGAAATTTTGAACGTACTGCATTTAAATGGCATGCAGTCTCACTGTTCACAACTTAGTTTTGTATTTCACGGTTCTCAACGCCGTAGACCACAAACAAAACAATTCTTCAGTATTATCTTATTAGACAGTCCAGTCACGTTAATGTGGCGACATGTCAATAGTCTGAATTGCCACCAGTTGCAGCACAGACGTGCAAGTAGAGAATCAGTGAGGTTCTGAAAGATGTAGTGCCATGTCGAGTCCAGACAAACCCAAAGGCAAACACCTTCTTGTTCATTTATTTTGCGATGATTGCGAGTCCTCAAAACAAAAGCCATGTTACTAGTAAAATAAGATGTTCCGATGTCCCTATTGAACACCTCACAAACTTGAAATGTACGAAAAGCAATAACATCTCTGTTATTGAAAGCCTCCAATCCAGAAACACCCTTAAAGGTACTACCATAGTACCGTACAATAGCAACAATTATCTAGCCATTACCATGCTGTGGAGCTGTACTTTTCGTAACAGTAAAGTTCAAAACACCTCCGCAAAACGTAGACGGGCCCTGAAGGATCACTTGACCTCTAAGACCCGACGATGTAGTAACTTCAACATCATCTATTGCCTTATAAACAGGAAGGCACGAACGCCTAAATCTCCTCCTATAGCGAGGCACGCTCTATGTGTAGTCTTCAACATCATCTATTGCCTTATAAACAGGAAGGCACGAGCGCCTAAATCTCCTCCTATAGCGAGGCACGCTCTCTGTGTAGTCTTCGATGCTGCTGCACTCGCGGCATCACGACGACTGACGCCGTCTTACTGATAACATCACTTATATAGCCGGACAGGGTATCTAGAACGGACTTCCGGTCTGGCGTTTGAATTTAGTGCTCGCGGTGACTTGTTAAAACTAGAGTCGCCGCGGTCCCCACCACCCGCCTCCAGGGGGTACCCTGCGGCGCGGGGCTCCTAGTTTTAACAAGAGCCCCACCGCACTAAAATCGAGTAGGGTCTTTAGTTACATTCTTTTGATTATGACTGTAAGTAGTTTATTTTTTATTTGTTTATCGTTTTAAGTACTTTATTTTTAATTTAAAGTATATCTTTATAGGTATGTATTTGATTGTCTCTTTATTATCTTTAAGATGGTGGTATTACCTCATTTTGTGATTTTGGAGACTTCAACGCCTGTTAGGAAAGCCTCTATATAAATTTAACTAGAGCCCCGGAGCACTAAATTCAAGTTTTATCTCTCTTCCGCCTATGGCTGAGGACAGGAATTAACTTGATTTCGCTGTAGACCAGCGGCGCTAGCTTCCTCGGTTGACTATCCATGGCGTAATCAGCCCAGTAAGTGTGGTACCACTTATAATGACCAGACCAGTGTGGTAGTTACCATGACGCTCTTGGACATGCCCGTACACTGTGAGCTGTGTGACACGTTGCATTCTCCTGCTAGCAGATGACAACATGCCAAGGAAAAAACAAACTGCGTGGTGGACGCAGTTCCCAAGGATGGATGCGTACTTTTGTTGATCCATTGTGCCTTCCAGACTGACGATATCACCCAAATTATGCCTGGAACACATTCCACGGACCCTAATACTCCCTGCTGCGCCAAGACCCTTTCGACAATTGCTCCAGGGTGTTTGCTTTCAGCTGTTTCACGCCAGTGGAGCATAAAACGTGACTCAGTCGACGTCCAGTTGCGCTATTGGTTTCCAAATTCCAGCTTTAGTCGCCAATGACCGGCAGTAAGCATGGGTGAATGAAACACTTGCTGAGGAGAAACTGTTGGTAGCCCCTTGGTTTATCTGGGCAGTCAGTTGCTGATTAACTGCACATCTATTATTCCGTACACCTCTTCGAAGCCGCCATTCACCCATGTAATCTACGGCCTATCGGACACCACAGCTGCCTCTGCACCGATTTTCGATAGGGCCATTTTGCCATGCAAGGTATATCTTAAACATGGCGGTATGTGAATAGTTTACAGACTTAGTCGTTTCGGAAATGCTTCAACCCTTCGCCCGATAGCCAATGATCATACCCCTTTGGACACCAGATAAATCGCTCCGTTTCCACATTACGTCGACTGGTCAGTTTCCCACGTCCACCGACACGCTTTATATACTCATCACTGCTAGAGCTGCCATCTGCCATCTGTGAGTGGTCACTGTATGTTGAAATCGAATGTAGGTGGTAATCATATTAGCGTGACAAACATGTATTTTTGTCACACTGAAGACAGAATTTGTATCTGCTCTGTCGGCATACGAACAGATGCAGAAATTTTCATAGAATTTCGCGCTCGTGTTGCCAGGTAATAGCGACTTATTTAGTTTGATTCTCAAAATAAGTTCTTTAACACTCTTATATTGACTGAAATACTGATAGCATTTTGGCAACCTCGTTATGGAGGCATCATGGACAGTTTGAACGGTTACTTCATAAATTCAATAACAGCTGATTTTAAATTGAAAACTCGTTCCAGGTATGTGCCTTGACTTAACCGATGTACTTTTAAATGATATATCAAGGATCCACACTCTTCGTTCAATTCCGTGGAAAACTGATGCAACTGACAGTGAAATAACGCGTGCGACTTTGGAAATTTTACTATTCGTACCAGCAGTTCCTTCACGTGCTGCTTGCTTGCAAATTTATCATAAATCCTTTCTTGATGTACAGAACAATGAACCTTGTCTGTCAATCGTTATAATTTTTTGCTCTTTCATTGTCAACTAAATTTTTAAATTGTTTCTGCTTGGTAATCTAATGCTGTATCATAGCAAATTTGCAGTACTTGTTGATTATGCAACTGCATAATAGATATTGAGAATTTTCATCTCTCTCTTCCGTCAATCCCATTAAGTTTTAAAGGGTTGTGTCTATAGGTCGTTTGACTTCCAGATTTTATGCAAACGATCAATCGAACTCTAATCGTCCTTCATACCACGAACACATATCGAAGGGTAAACAAAGGTGAAAGACCAGGAGCAAAGTGCGCACATTTGTGTTCATCTGCATATCGAAGATCCAATGACGGATATAAAACAAAGAGTCAAGAGTGGGATTAAAATTTACAGTGAAAGAATATCAATGATAAGAGTCTCTGATGGTGTTATTATCCTGAAGAAGAATTACAGGATCTGTTGAACAGAATGAAGAATCTGTTCAATAAAGTAACCCATGATGGACGGAGCAAGGAGAACTTAAAAAGCAGGCTATCACTGGCAAAAAGGGCATTTGTGGGCAAGAGAAGTCTGCTAATATCAAACGTAGACCTTAATTTGAGGAAGAAAATTCTGAGAAAATTCGTTAGGAATACAGCATTGTATGGTAGTGAAACATAGACTGTGGGAAAATCGGAAAAGGAGAGAATCGAAGCATTTGAGATGTGGTGCTACAGACTAATGTTGAAAGTTAGGTGGACTGATAAGGTGAGAAATGAGAAGGTTCTACGCCGAGTCGGAGAGGAAAGCAGTATGTGGAAAACACTGACAAGGAGAACGGACAGGATGGTAGGACATCCGTTAAGACATTTATATTTAAAGAGAGCTAGCGTGAGGCTACAACATAGGGCTCGGTTCATAATGACCGTATTTGTCCTCATTGGTCCGCTGTACTCACTTATCAGTGTGTTAACTGCTGTGTCAGTTCCTCACAGTGTCCTCTTGTGAAAGAGATTTATTTGCAACATGTCTTATGAGCTAAGGAATATGTTTGTCTTGCCTGCTTTGGTTTTCTGTCGAAGCCTCCTTTCTGCTGAATGTCTAAATTCACTTGTCAGACAGTATCATAATGTGTCGACAACCTGACCCACTTGCGATATATGGTTTACTTCCTTCTTCCGCTGGCTAAGATCAAAGTTTAGTATCTGTTTTTATCAGCGTAATATCTGCTACGTCCTCCATCGTAGGACTAGGATATTAAACTCATTTTTGGCTCATGACGGAGTGCTAGGGGCTTTGCTCCACTTCTGTTGGGGGTTGGCCCGGCATTGCAGAACTCCCGGGATCGGCCCACGTAAAATTAATTCAGAAGCCGCCTAGGGCAATGTGAATGTGTTTCAATAAATTTTTCTAATGTGTACCTGTTACTGTTCGTTGCAACAACACTTCACTTTTCATTAAATAATAAACTGAATCAAATCACAGTGCATAATACAGTTTGTTTTAAGAGAAATACTTTTTCTGGATGAATTTGAGCAGAAATTTGGCATCAAAAAGGCCGTTCAGGAACAACGGCCTGGTAAAGACAATATCAAAATTTCTGCTAGGGGAAATGAATTAGGCGTAACGCAGTATAATTATTAGGTAACAATTCGAAAGCATACATAACGAAACATGCATGTACCACTGAAGCACATTTGATTTTATTAACGCTCAACCATTACGTTATGTCATTCAAAAACGAAAAAGAACCCAGAATACCGTATGTAAAGAACATCAGGTCTGACATAGTACATGTCATACTGTCTACCCTACTGCATAACAGGACAAATCTCTGAATCTTTTCTCTTTCCCTTGGCAGACGTGGACGTGTTACACATCTGAAACGAATGGAAACGGAATGCTCCCGGACATGGGTTCCTATTCAAAATATTAAGTACTCGTTCCTCCCTAGAAGTCCTACATGTCTGTACATACAATATCCGAACACACTGCATAAATGTTCGCTGTTTGCCATATCGCTCTGTGGCACATTTTCAGAGGTAACAGACTGAAGAAATAAGTATTACACTTCCTCAAGTTACCTTTACAATGAATTATACTGTCGATCAAAAGATAGTCATTTGGAAATGGAGTTGGAGAAAAAAATTGTAGAGGAAGATCAAGGACTGACTACAGTAATCACGTCGAAGTGGATGCAGTAGTAAGGCAGAGATAGAGAGGATCACACAGCACAGAATAGCGTGCACAGCTGCATTTTACCAGTATTCGGATTAAAGATCACCAAAACAATATTGTCGAAAAATCATTGACTAATGAAGGATACTACACTACAATTTTTCAAATTATTTATGTTAGGACAAACATAAATAAAACCGTACAATGAAATGTAAACAAAGCTACTTCTAAGGACATCAACTGCTTCCGTCGATTGATATGCCAAGATAGATCCAATAATAAGCTGCTGAACTGAGCGAATTTCGTGTGTTGTTTTAAGAGTAATATACACTTCGCAGTCATATTCTAACGGCAGCTCATATTTTATCAAATAATGAAGACCTTCTGCGTCTTGTGACGGTCCTGAACCACTTAGGGATTACTTGAAGCCACAGACTGGGAAAAATCAGAGTAAAAACAGGCACAAAACTAGAAAGAAACAAAACCATTTGGCAAGAAGGAAGATATATAAATAACGAAAATTTGTTTGGGGATATGTAAGTATATCACATTAAATTAAGGAACAACATCTTAAAATACCAAGATTATACATAAAAAATCTAAATGAGTATTTTGTTAACAACAAAATACGTTGTAAGTACTAAGAAAACAAGAATCAGACAAATGTAAAATGGAGCAACAAAGTTTTCTCAGAAAATGCATAAGTTCCAAGCACATGTAACGGGAACATCATCGAAAATACTGAACTTTCGTAATACCTTAGAGAGACTGCGAGGAGTTGCTTCGGGCTGTTAGAGAAGACATGATGCTGTGGGTTAATAACCTAAATCTATGGGGAAGTTATTAGCTTGTCGCTGTCCAAGGAATACCCAGTGTCGACGCCGTGTTGTCGTTAATGACACTGGGACGCCAGTGATACGGAAAAGCAACAAAACCTTGACAGCCTCGCAACATTCACAGGAAATATCGTGTCCGCTGTTTTTAATGCACACTCCTGCACATGAAACAACAATATAGTAAAACAAGAAACGCTCTTAAGTTGTTGGAACAGCTGTGCGTGTTTATCGAGAAGGTGTAATGTTCTTCGATTTAAGTAAAGAAGCACAAACATTTGACGCGCGAATTTTATTCTTGTGTAAGGCGTTGTTGTTCCTCACTGAGGTCCTGCAGCCTAACTTACTGTCGAAATAACTCTAAAAACACAAGTTAAATGATCAATAGGTAACAATTCTTTCATTCTTTCACATGATGGATTGGTCTATGTTTTACACATTCCTCTTAGTAAGCATGACATTGACGCTACCTTCCGTTTACAATAAGTAGAGAATCCACTTCGACGTTTGTAAATTCATACTAAGATCGTGATTTCGGTATTATCGAATGCAGGCCTAGAAAAAGTACGTTTTCTTTAAAGTTACACTCGTGATTTTGAAGGTATTAAACAAGTGTTGCTCAAAGTTCCAAATAAGTTTAGTCTTTTTTGAGCATATGCAGGTTAAAGTGAAGTCAGTCAGGGCAGTAAGCGGGATCCGGCATGTGTGCACACAAAAAGGGGCCAAGTCGGTTTCATCAGCCGAGTTACACTGGGTATTCTTCTTGCACATTATTTCAAAAAGGGTAACTTAATAGCTCACGAATACTACGCAAACCTCCTGGGCAACATGGTGGTAAAATACGTAAAATACATCGAATTTTAAAAGAATTAACTATCTCTCAGCAGGCAAACGTACACTGAAGCGCCAAAGAAACTGGTATAGGCATGTGCATTCAAATGAAGAGATATGTAGAAAGGCAGATTACCGAGCTACGGTAGGCAACGCCTGTGTAAGACAACGAATGTCTGGAGCAGTTGTTAGATCGGTTACTGCTGCTACAAATGCAGGTTATCAAGATTTAAGTGAGTTTGAACGTGGTGTTATGGTCGGCGCAACAGCGATAGGATACAGTATCTCTGAGGTAGCGATGAAGTGGGGATTTTCCCGTACGACCATTTCACGTGTGCGAATATCAGGAATCCAGTACTTCATCAAATCCCTGACATTGCTGTGGCAGGAAAAAGATCCTGCAAGAACGGGACCAACAACGACTGAAGAGAATCGTTCAACGTGACACAAGTGCAACCCTTCCACAGATACTGCAGATCTCAATGCTGGGCCATCAACAAATGTCATCGTGCGAACCATTCAAGTAAACTCATCGATACGGGCTTTCGAAGCCGAAGGCCCACTCGTGTACCCTTGATATCTACCCTCGATGATTGCACGACACAAAGCTTTACGCCTCGTCTGGGCCCGTCAACACCGACGTTGGACTGTTGATGAATGGAAACATGTTGCCTGGTCGGACGAGCCTCGTTTCAAATGGTATCGAGCGGATGGACGTGTACGGGTATGGAGACAACCTCATGAATCCAAGGACCCTGCATGTCAGCAGGGGAATGTTCAAGCTGGTGGAGGCTCTGTAATGGTGTTGGTCGTGTGTAGTTGGAGCGACATGGAATCCATGACACGTCTAGATATGACACGTAAGTAAGCGTCCTGTCTGATCACCTGCACCCACTCATGTCCATTGTGCATTCCGATGGACTTCGGCCATTCCAGCAGGACAATGCGACACCCCACTCGTCCAGAATTGCTACAGAGTGGCTCCAACAACACTCTTCTGAGTTTAAACACTTCCTCTGGCCACCAAACTCGCTAGACATGAACATTACTGATGATATCTGGGATGCCTTGCAACGTGCTGTTCAGAAGAGGTCTCCACCCCCTCGTACTCTTACGGATTTATGATCAGCCCTGCTGGTTTTATGGTGTCAAATCCCTCCAGCACTTCAGACATTAGACGAGCCCAAGCCAAGTCCTGTTGCGGCACTTCTGCGTGCTCGCGGGGACCCCACACGCTATTAGGCAGGTGTACCAGTTTTCTTTGACTCTTCAGTGTAACAGCTTACTTAGGTGCCTTGGCGATGGTAGATATGAAGTATGAACTGTTGGAATATCCACACGTTTCATAAAATTTGTACCCTCTGACTGACATGTATTCTCATGACTCAAGAAATATGTCGCTGGAAATCGAGTACAAGTTGTGGCATTTGGAGATGTGTATCTTTCTAGAACTACCATTGATCTAAAAGGAAACCATGTCTAAAACTAATTACATGCCTTAGCAAAAACCTGTCAGTCGCCACCTGGCCGAGAACTTTCAGTCTTGTGCTCGTAGCATAGCAATATAACGCAAATTTGGAATTTCCATTTCCAACGTTAAATTATATGCGTCTCCACTAGTTGCAGAACGAAATCTCTTACCATTCAATTCTGATATTAGCATGTTATGAAATGGAATACGAAAAATGTTCTGCGTATAACGTCATAGTTCTCTACAGAAGTTCTTCGCAAACACGTTACTTGAGTATCACTTTATTAACAAGAGATATTGACTGCAGTTGCATGAATGTAAACAGAAGTCTATGACTAGTGTAAGAAGCATCAAAATATAAGAGTGGCCCTACAGAGTTACTGTAAGCAAGGCGCAAGTAGCTAAGTGCTAACAAATGAGGAGTAAGTTTCAAAACATATTTAGTACTCCAAGCATATCATCGCACCCATCAACATTTATTGACTGCTGCTTTTATCACTCATAGATACTTTGCAATAATCACAAACTATGTACTGTTTTTCTACAAAATAAGGTCAAATGGCTCTGAGCACTATGGGACTCAACTGCTGAGGTCATTAGTCCCCTATAACTTAGAACTAGTTAAACCTAACTAACCTAAGGACATCACAAACATCCATGCCCGAGGCAGGATTCGAACCTGCGACCGTAGCGGTCTTGCGGTTCCAGACTGCAGCGCCTTTAACCGCACGGCCACTTCGGCCGGCTCAAAATAAGGTCAGTTTTTACCGTGCGTCCATATAGTCGCATATATCTGAACTTCACGAAATAAAATGAACCATCAAAACTGGCAGCGCTCAGACCAAGTGCTGTCACTTCTTCAGCCACTTTCATAGATGTCTGAAATTCTCCTCTATGAAAAAGAAAACAGTGAAAGAAAAAGAACTGTGAATGGTATTTCTATTTCGTTGCTTATACCGAGTTGTACAAGTGGGCCTAAATAAATCTATTAAGTTTATAAGTCAATGTTTGTCTGCCCTAGCTTAGGTAGCTGGTTTTCACAAGTGATTCTGGCCACAAAGCTTAGAAGGAAAAGAGGGCGGCTGATATACCAATAGCATTTTCTCCTCCAGTTTTCAGATAGTGTGAACTGGGGAAAGGGGAATCTCTGCTGGATGATACGTGGGAATGACATGGCATACGTGACATGTTGCATGTAGTCTTTTGAGTGAAACTGTAGTGCATCTGGGCTTGGCATAAAATTTTCTGACGTATTTACAGAGCTAAGGCACTTCCTACTTGGAAACATTTTTGTAGACACAGTTAGGCTGAAAGAAATAATAGGCGCAATAACTCTAAGACGTCGGCTTCGTGACAATAAAACATCTTCTACTCTGCGTACGAGATGTAGGGGTACTACTATTCATTGTGTGGAATAGTAACAAAGTGCGTTCTACCCATAAACCAAATTCCGTTCCCCTCCCAAGACCTTATCATGTAATGTGAAATGAACTGTTTCTAGAACTAGAGTTCACACTTCAATTACTGTTCACAACGAATCTAGATATTAATTGTATGTGTGTACCGTTGGCAGTAGAGCAAACGACTTTGTTACCTAACTGCTATGCTGTACATCGATCACTGAAAGCATGGACCGGCAAACCATACATACAATCCAAAGTCAGAAAGCGTAGGGAGAAAGCTCTGGGCTCGTACACTATGTGCTCAAAAGAATCCAGACACCCCCCAAAACATACGTTTTTCATATTAGGTTATAACACTTCCGTCTGCTGCTCCTATACCATAACCTTGAAGTTGGATGCAGGTCGTGGAATAAAACTATCTTGTTAAAGCAGTTATGGTATAAAGCCACAGAGCAGTGTTACCCTCTGAAAGGAATTTTGTTATGTTGACCGTGATATACCTAACGGAAATGAAAGTCAGAATTACGTAAATAATTAAACAGTAATAAACAATTTCAACCAATCCACACTGTTCAAAGAATAAAGAAAACGGTCGCCAGCCTAATTAGGCATGAGAATGATTAAATTCCTGTTCAAGAAACAGATATGAGTAACTTTAATGGACAAACACAACCTATACTTTATCATAAGACAGTGCAATGAACTCTGTCACTAGCAGACGTCGACGTTAAAGAAAGTGCTAACAGTTGTAGGAGAACAAGACTCTTTGCATAAGGACAACAGATAATGACACACACTATTACCTTGAGGACTTAGTCAAACTGAATCGTCTCAGTAATGTTACTATTAATATTCACTGCAGAATCGTAAATTGGACATAGGTTCCCCAAACATATTCACAGCAACCTCCCCCCAATGAACCATGGACCTTGCCGTTAGTGGCGAGGCTTGCGTGCCTCAGCGATAGAGATGGCCGTACCGTAGGTGCAACCACAACGGAGGGGTATCTGTTGAGAGGCCAGACAAACATGTGGTTCCTGAAGAGGGGCAGCAGCCTTTTCAGTAGTTGCAGGGGCAACAGTCTGGATGATTGACTGATCTGGCCTTGTAACATTAACCAAAAAGGCCTTGCTGTGCTGGTACTGCGAACGGCTGAAAGCAAGGGGGAACTACAGCCGTAAATTTTCCCGAGGACATGCAGCTTTACTGTATGATTTATGATGATGGCGTCCTCTTGGGTAAAATATTCCGGGGGTAAAATAGTCCCCCATTCGGATCTCCGGGCGGGGACTACTCAAGAGGACGTCGCTATCAGGAGAAAGAAAACTGGCGTTCTACTGATCGGAGCGTGGAATGTCAGATCCCTTAATCGGGCAGGTAGGTTAGAAAATTTAAAAAGGGAAATGGATAGGTTAAAGTTAGATATAGTGGGAATTAGTGAAGTTCGGTGGCAGGAGGAACAATACTTTTGGTCAGGTGATTACAGGGTTATAAATACAAAATCAAATAGGGGGTAATGCAGGAGTAGGTTTAATAATGAATAAAAAAATAGGAGTGCGGGTTAGCTACTACAAACAGCATAGTGAACGCATTATTGTGGCCAAGATAGACACGAAGCCCACGCCTACTACAGTAGTACAAGTTTATATGCCAACTAGCTCTGCAGATGATGAAGAAATTGATGAAATGTATGACGAGATAAAAGAAATTATTCAGGTAGTGAAGGGAGACGAAAATTTAATAGTCATGGGTGACTGGAATTCGTCAGTAGGAAAAGGGAGAGAAGGAAACATAGTGGGTGAATATGGATTGGGGAACAGAAATGAAAGAGGAAGCCGTCTGGTAGAATTTTGCACAGAGCATAACTTAATCATAGCTAACACTTGGTGCAAGAATCATAAAAGAAGGTTGTATACCTGGAAGAATCCTGGAGATACTAAAAGGTATCAGATAGATTATATAATGGTAAGACAGAGATTTAGGAACCAGGTTTTAAATTGTAAGACATTTCCAGGGGCAGATGTGGATTCTGACCACAATCTATTGGTTATGAACTGCAGATTGAAACTGAAGAAACTGCAAAAAGTTGGGAATTTAAGAAGATGGGACCTGGATAAACTGAAAGAACCAGAGGTTGTAGAGAGTTTCAGGAAGAGCGTAAGGGAACAATTGACAGGAATGGGGGAAAGAAATACAGTGGAAGAAGAATGGGTAGCTCTGAGGGATGAAGTAGTGAAGGCAGCAGAGGATCAAGTAGGTAAAAAGACGAGGGGTAGTAGAAATCCTTGGGTAACAGAAGAAATATTGAATTTAATTGATGAAAGGAGAAAATATAAAAATGCGGTAAATGAAGCAGGCAAAAAGGAATACAAACGTCTCAAAAATGAGATCGACAGGAAGTGCAAAATGGCTAAGCAGGGATGGCTAGAGGACAAATGTAAGGATGTAGAGGCTTGTCTCACTAGGGGAAAGATAGATACTGCCTACAGGAAAATTAAAGAGGCCTTTGGAGAGAAGAGAACCACTTGTATGAATATCAAGAGCTCAGATGGAAACCCAGTTCTAAGCAAAGAAGGGAAAGCAGAAAGGTGGAAGGAGTATATAGAGGGTTTATACAAGGGCGATGTACTTGAGGACAATATTATGGAGATGGAAGAGGATGTAGATGAAGATGAAATGGGAGATAAGATACTGCGTGAAGAGTTTGACAGAGCACTGAAAGACCTGAGTCAAAACAAGGCCCCGGGAGTAGACAACATTCCATTAGAACTACTGATGGCCTTGGGAGAACCAGTCATGACAAAACTCTACCATCTGGTGAGCAAGATGTATGAGACAGGCGAAATACCCACAGACTTCAAGAAGAATATAATAATTCCAATCCCAAAGAAAGCAGGTGTTGACAGATGTGAAAATTACCGAACTATCAGTTTAATAAGTCACAGCTACAAAATACTAACGCGAATTCTTTACAGACGAATGGAAAAACTGGTAGAAGCGGACCTCGGGGAAGATCAGTTTGGATTCCGTAGAAATGTTGGAACACGTGAGGCAATACTAACCTTACGACTTATCTTAGAAGGAAGATTAAGAAAAGGCAAACCTACGTTTCTAGCATTTGTAGACTTAGAGAAAGCTTTTGACAACGTTAACTGGAATACTCTCTTTCAAATTCTGAAGGTGGCCGGGGTAAAATACAGGGAGCGAAGGCTATTTACAATTTGTACAGAAACCAGATGGCAGTTATAAGAGTCGAGGGGCATGAAAGGGAAGCAGTGGTTGGGAAAGGAGTGAGACAGGGTTGTAGCATCTCCCCGATGTTATTCAATCTGTATATTGAGCAAGCAGTAAAGGAAACAAAGGAAAAATTCGGAATAGGTATTATAATTCATGGATAAGGAGTAAAAACTTTGAGGTTCGCCGATGACATTGTACTTCTGTAAGAGACAGCAAAGGACTTGGAAGAGCAGTTGAACGGAATGAACAGTGTCTTGAAAGGAGGATATAAGATGAACATCAACAAAAGCAAAACGAGGATAATGGAATGTAGTCAAATTAAATCGGGTGATGCTGAGGGGATTAGATTAGGAAATGAGACACTTAAAGTAGTAAAGGAGTTTTGCTATTTAGGGAGTAAAATAACTGATGATGGTCGAAGTGGAGAGGATATAACATGTAGACTGGCAATGGCAAGGAAATCGTTTCTGAAGAAGAGAAATTTGTTAACATCGAGTATAGATTTAAGTGTCAGGAAGTCGTTTCTGAAAGTATTTGTATGGATTGTAGCCATGTATGGAAGTGAAACATGGACGATAAATAGTTTGGACAATAAGAGAATAGAAGCTTTCGAAATGTGGTGCTACAGAAGAATGCTGAAGATAAGGTGGGTAGATCACGTAACTAATGAGGAGTTATTGAATAGGATTGGGGAGAAGAGAAGTTTGTGGCACAACTTGACTAGAAGAAGGGATCGGTTGGTAGGACATGTTTTGAGGCATCAAGGGATCACAAATTTAGCATTGGAGGGCAGCGTGGAGGGTAAAAATCGTAGAGGGAGACCAAGAGATGAATACACTAAGCAGATTCAGAAGGATGTAGGTTGCAGTAGGTACTGGGAGATGAAGAAGCTTGTACAGGATAGAGTAGCATGGAGAGCTGCATCAAACCAGTCTCAGGACTGAAGACCACAACAACAACAACATTCACAGCAAGTTAGTTATTGTGCATAGATTAAGTCTCTCAATACTAAACACCTTTCTACTTAGAATGAAAATTAAGTGGAATTCACTAACAGATTACTTCTCACTGTCTTTTGAAGAAAGAAGTTACTGTTTTCATAGATAGTAATATTTCTATTAATCATTATCTAGCATGAGTACAATAGACAAACTGTTGATCCTGTTACACCATTAATATGCACTTTTAATAGACAAGAGGAACCCAATATTGTACAGATCACTCGGTAAGCATTTTTGACATGAGAAGGACCCTAAGTGGTTGTGTGACTAGGGATACAAAAATCAAGGTAGGTATAAGGGTTCCAATATAAGTTACCTTATATTTACGCACATTAAAACATCCAGGGAGCTGATCCTTCACTTTACATATTTACAATTCCTTGGTTCCTTTTTCAGTGATTGCGCAACGTGGTGGCGAGTGCATGTCGGTGGATGGATTAGCTGGTGGAAATGCTGGACCCTGTCATTTCCTAGTGGCGATAATAGGTACCAATTCCAGAATAGTTCCAGCTCTTTATGCGTCCATCCCAGACACTGAAAAGTGGCACGAAAACCCTCTGTCGGCAACAGCACAATACACAACTTTTACATGAGCAGTTGACAGTTTGGTAGCTCGTCCCTGACTGACTCTCAGTTCCACCTTTTCTACCTAGACCAACCACAATATGCGCGCTCTGCATGCTTCCGTTCCCGAGGGGAACCACAACACCTTTTACATACAAAATAACTAAGAACTCTAACTGAGCATCAGCAATTACATAACAACAGCCAAACATATTAATTAAATTTTGTCCCATCCCAATGAGACAAGGATTTTAATTGATAGATACACTACATTGCATAGAATCAAACCATGACATCAAAGTTTTTTACACAGAAAACAATAACCACTCTCATGGTATCGATTCAATCCAACAACATTTACAGAAACTCAACGATGTAACATTAAATAAAACAAAAAGGCAAAGTAAATCAGTAGAGCATTAGAGCTATGGTGTTACAAGGTGCATGTGCTTCCACCTATGGCGAGGTTCTCCGTATCAGCGACATCGTAAAAGAGCAGAATGGGGCACTCCACGGAACTCAACGACTTTGAACGTCGTCATGTGATTGGGTGTCACTTGCGTCTTACGTGTGTACGCGAAATTTCCACACTCTTCAACACGCTAGGTCCTCTGTTCAGATGTGATATCGAAGTGGAAACGTGGAGGAACACGTACAGCACAAAAGCGTACAAGCCAACCTCGTCTGTTGACTGACAGACCGCCGACAGTTGAAGAGGGTCATAATGTGCAATAGTAAGACACCTATCCAGACCATCACACAGGAATTCCAAATTGCATCACGATCCACTGCAAGTACTATGACAGTTAGGCAGGGGGTGAAAAAATTGGATTTCATGGTCGGGCGGTTGCTCACAAGCCACACATCACACCGGTAAATGCCAAACGACGACTCGCTTGGTGTAAGGAGCGTAAACATTGGACGACTGAACAGTGGAGAAACGTTGTGCGGAGTGACGGATCACGGTACACAATGTGCCGAACCAATGGTAGGGTGTGCGTATGGCGAATGCCCGATGAACGTCATCTTCCATCGTGTAGTGCGAACAGTAAAATTCGGAGGCTGTGGTGTTAAGGTGTGATCGTGTTTATTCGTGTAGGGATCTTGCACCGCATGAATACAGTATTGATCTTATCTGTAGTCGTCGCTGAAGATGGGATTTTTCGAAACTCCGCCGCTAAGACGGTAAAATAGGATGTCAAAGGTTATTTGAAAAACGTCACTATTAAGGCAATTTTGAATTCATGTTTCGAGATTTAACCCACATGGGGTGAAACAATGGGTGAAAGATTTTAGAAAATAAATCATTATTAAAGACCTGCTAAAGTACTTTTGAAGCTGCATCAATGAAAATTGGTATTTGACTTGTCGGTTACAAATTCAAAGACACATGTTTCAGCGTTTTTGTAAATTCAGTCCCTGAGGGAGTGAAAAAAGAGATGAAATGTTTTATGTAATATTTCATCGTGAACGCATTTTCCAAAGCTAAATCCACGAAAATTTCCATTTGACTTCTCGGTTAAAAATTAAAAATAGATGTTTAATTGTTATTTGAAATTAACCGCTTCCCGGATGAAATGGGAGATGAAAGTATTTGTGGATGTATTTCATTATACAAGCATTTTTGAAGTTAAATCTATGAAAATTTGTATTTGGCTTCTTTGTTAGAAACAAAAAGAAAAACTACGCATGTCACTGTTTCTGGAAATTCAACCCATAATGGGGTGAAATAGGGGGCTGAAATGTTTTATGAAAATATTCCATCTAGAAAAAGATTTTGAAGCTAAACCTAAGGAAACTGATATTTGACTTCTCGGTTAGAAATGAAAGAAATACGTGTTTCGGTGTTTATGGAAAATCAGCTTCTTCAGGGGTAAAATAGAGAGAGAAAATTTTTAAGAATATATTTCATTATATTAAAAAATTTTTGAAACTAAATCTATAAAATTTTGTATTTCATTTCTCGGTTAGATACAAAGGAATGTATATTAGGGAGTGAGTGTTTTTAAGGAAATATCACCATAAGGACGCAAAAGGCATGACTGAGAAATACCTTTGACTCCAGCTAACAGAAAATGGGTCAAATGGCTCTGAGCACTATGGGACTTAACTTCTGAGGTCATCAGTTCCATAGAACTTACAACTACTTAAACCTGACAAACCTAAGGACATCACACACATCCATGCCCGAGGCAGAATTCGAACCTGCGACCGTAGCGGTCGCGCGGTTCCAGACTATAGCGCCAAGAACCGCTCGCCCACTACGGCCGGCCCAGCTAACAGAATCGCTTTTTTTGTCAGAAGTACTTTTTGAAAAGATCACGCTTCTATCGCTTTAATTAGCGTGAAGAGTTTAGTAAGGCGTTGCAATTTGTGAACAACATAAAAATCTGATTGAAGAAAAACAAAAAAAAAAATCTGTACAGATCATACAGACTACACGAGCAAAGCAGCAGCCGCTAAGCTAGTAAGGTATAGTGTACCAAGTTTGGCTGAAATCTTTCCAGTGCTTTAGGAGGAGATGTGGAACACACACACACACACACACACAAACACACACACACACACACACACACATTTGAATGGATTGCATTCACTCGGTATAGAGTCTTGCACTTCATCGTTATATATTCCACTCAATAAATAACACTATTTTGCTACCTTTTTCCATTACTCTACCCTCATCACCGTCTTACCATCCCCTCCCCACTTCCCCTACATATTTCTCTCGCTTCCTTCCGCTTATCTCATTAGCAGAGTTTGGAAGTTTGATACTACAGTTCATTGGACGTTTTAACAGCGTTTCCTTTTAAGAGCAATGGAACTTTATCGTCATCTAAAAAGCGTCTCGTTAACTGCAACGGAAACGACTGGTTTGTTTCCATTCGTGGAAATCGAACGGAGGGCAAAGACTCTGAGTCAACGACGTTGCGACACCTGCTACAGACGTCTCGTCAGCGACGGGGACTGATGACCGCGTAATGGACAGGCCGTCTGCGAGCAGATAAAAGCGGCGGCGGCAGCTTCCCGCCGTTAGGGTTCCCACAGCCACCATGAGGGCGTCGCTGCTGCCGTTGCTGGTCGCCGTGGCCGCTGTCGCGTCCACAGTCCTCGCGGACAATCCGGACGACCTGCCGCACTTCGGCACGCAAGACGACATCTCGCCGCTGCTCCACAACAAGGAGCTCGTGCAGGCGCAGATCAACTGCGTCCTCCACAACGGCCACTGCGACAAGCTCGGCATCAAGCTGAAGAGTGAGTACAGCGCGGTTTGCCCATCTTCGAGTCAACTACTTGACAAGTTAGCTAAAGTCGTGAGACTTGTTTAGAGACTATTAGGAACCCAGACAAGCTTTCTTGTAACGTATTTCCTCCCTAAATGCTCAAGTGGCTCTATAGAAGACAGGTTGGTTATCACTTGCTTTGGATATCAGTTTCATATTATTTATAGTTGTTGTTGTGGTCTTCAGTCCTGAGACTGGTTTGATGCAGCTCTCCATGCTACTCTATCCTGTGCAAGCTTCTTCATCTCCCAGTACTTACTGCAACCTACATCCTTCTGAATCTGTTTAGTGTATTCATCTCGCGGTCACCCACTACGAGTTTTACCCTCCACGCTGCCCTCCAATACTAAATTGGTGATCCCTTGATGCCTCAGAATATGCCCCACCAACCGATCCCTTCTTCTAGTCAAATTGTGCCACAAACTCCTTTTCTCCCCAATTCTGTTCCATACATCCTCATTAGTTATGTTATCTACCCATCTAATCTTCAGCATTCTTCAGTAGCACCACATTTCGAAAGCCTCTATTCTCTTCTTGTCCAAACTATTTATCGTCCACGTTTCACTTCCATACATGGCTACACTCCATACAAATACTTTCAGACAGAAACGACTTCCTGACTCTTAAATCTATAATCCATGTTAACAAATTTCTCTTCTTCAGAAACGCTTTCCTTGCCATTGCCAGTCTACATATTATATCCTCTCTACTTCGACCATCATCGGTTATTTTGCTCCCCAAATAACAAAACTCATTTACTACTTTAAGGGTCTCTTTTCCTAATCTAATTCCCGCAGCATCACCCGATTTAATTCGACTACATTCCATTATCCTCGTTTTGCTTTTGTTGATGTTCATCTTATATCCTCCTTTCAAGACACTGTCCATTCCGTTCAGCTACTCTTCCAGGTCCTTTGCTGTCTCTGACAGAATTACAATATCATCGGCAAACCTTAAAGTTTTTATTTCTTCTCCATGTATTTTAATTCCTACTCCGAATGTTTCTTTTGTTTCCTTTACTGCTTGCTCAATATACAGATTGAATAACATCGGTGATAGGCTACAACCCTGTCTCAATCCCCTCCGAACCACTGCGTGCCTTTCATGCCCCTCGACTCTTGTAACTGCCATGTGGTTTCTGTACAAATTGTAAATAGCCTTTCGCTCCCTGTATTTTACCTCTGCCACCTTCAGAATTTGAAAGAGAGTATTACAGTCAACATTGTCGTCAAATGCTTTCTCTAAGTCTAAAAATGCTAGAAACCTAGGTTTGCCTTTCCGTAATCTATTTTCTAAGATAGGTCGTAGGGTCAGTATTGCCTTACGTGTTCCAAAATTTCTACGAAATCCAAACTCATCTTCCCCGAGGTCGGCTTCTAGCAGCTTTCCCACTCGTCTGTAAAGAATTCGTGTTAGTATTTTGCAGCCGTAGCTTATTAAACTGATACTTCGGTAATTTTCACATCTGTCTGCACCTGCGTTCTTTGGGATTGGAATTATTATATTATTCTTGAAGTCTGAGGGTATTTCGCCTTATAGTAAGCATTATAATTTTAAAAACTTGACAAAATCTTCAAAACAATTCACGACAAACTCTTCAGATTTTATGTCTAGGACCAACTAAGAGGGCGTTCAATAAGTAATGCAAGACCTAGTACCTAAAGGCAGGTTGCTTTTGTTCAGGATTCCAGCACACCATATTAATCCCCACTCTTGTGGCTACAAAACCCTATTTTTCAGCATAATATCCGTGCAGATCAGCACTGCAGGGTGGGTACTCCAGTGCCTCCCACTTGAGTTGGTGTAACTTCAGTGTTACGACACCTGTGACAAGGGGCGTGCATTGTTACAAACTTGGAGCACCATTCCACAACAGTGGTTTTCGACAGAGATGCTGCCCTACATAATTTAATCATTTTACGATGGCTGTCAGCCGGTGTTTGTCCTTCGGTAGCCAATAAACCAATAACAGCACTTTGATCCTGTTTGGGCGCATTTGATAATAACGTCGCCCTAGTTCACGTTTCCGCGTTTATCGCACGAACATCGGAAAGACACGAATGCCATACTAGTCGGTGCTTAGATACCCGCGTCAAGTCGTGCTACGTTGCATATTTGCTGCAGCAACGTTCTCAGACGGAAACTTTGGATCGTCCCTCATATTTAAAGTCGTTTGTATCTTCGAGAATATTCGTCACTCTTCCCAAGTAGTCAAACGAGCTCTTTATCCTTCATGCTGCCCTCCTTCCCGCACATTCAGTATCCCCAACTAGTTCAGTCTGATAAATATCACCATCTTAAGGAGTACTCCAGTACAGACCTCCTTTATAAGCCATCCACAGAGCTCTACAGTCCAAGCAATGAATTCAAGTTGTTTCTTTACTTGCAGTTGACTGTAGACACTAATACAACAAAGCAAGTAGGTATTTGACAATTTCTAAGAAAACGCTGCCTTTTCACAAACTTTGGTATGTCAAGTGCACACCATATCCAAAATTATTAAACCTCTTTGACCTTAAAAAAAATCGTGGCGACGTTGTAGCATTCAACCAGAGGTGCCCGATTCGAATCCTCTCCAAGAGAAAGGTTTTGGGCGAAAAATGCGAGATACGAGTCTATAGTTCTTGGTTATGTGATGATACTGCAATGTTTTTAATTTCATTTCGAGCCCACTTGCAATGTTTCAAGTAGTGAGGAAGTAATGTTTTGTTCACGACGATGTGGCCATTGAACAGAAACAACGAACTAGGAGGACATCAATGCTGTTTCCGTGAATGATACCCAAGCAGCTGAGAACTGAAGTAAATCTGCACTAAAAGCGTAGTCTTCATATGTAGAGCTCTGGACAAAACACCGGCTACTAAAACACAACGCTACTGCAACAATATCAGTTTCATGCATTAGGTAAGCCTTTTGGAACAAGTTTGTGATTAGCTGTTTTCATCCTCTTTTTCACTTAGGACGTAGCTATGAAGTGATATCTTTCTACTTCGCCGGTAAGCTACAAATAACACTTTTCCACAAGGGAAATTGCTGTTTATTATTATTAGTTTCCCCTCACGGCCCTTCTGATAGGGAGAAGAAGTTTTTCCCAATTCAGCAACATCTTAGTGCATATACAGGGAGTGTTTACCATTGACCTCGCATCTTGGAGGCGGAGGGCTAACATTCCCGACGGGTCGTCAAGATTTAGGTTTTCATTATTACTGTGAATGTATGATGCTTCCTTTGAAATGGGTACTTCTGACTCCATTCTCCATTCTTGGCCTCTGCAACTTGGGCTCCGTTTCTAACGATCTCTTTGTCGTCTTCCCTTGAGAGCGAATAATGTGAACTACAACAGTTAACATAGGTTACGAAAGAAGTAACATGTCAAATCAATAACATCTTCAGCCTTGTATATTTCCAATGTCATTTTATTTTTGTTACCAGTTTGGCGTTGGACTACGCCATTTTCATTCACCTGACCGACGAGTAGGAAGAATGTACAGTCGAAGTAGGGTCCAGCATAGAGTTACTGGTATCCGACAGTTCTTTTTAACATGATCACTTCATAGATGAATGAATGGTCACGTTCTTCAAAAAAGGTCTACAGATACCATTGACTATGGGCTGTTTCCTATGTCGACTGTACCAGCGGTGGGGCCTGGAGACGGCGTAGTGTAACTCCGAAATTGGTTACAAAAATAAAATAAAATTGGAAATATATACGGTTGAAAACGTTTTTGGTTTCACATGTGTAAGACATCACGATAGCTGTAGATTTCATGAAAAATTATTGTGGACCACCTGCGTGTCTTCCACGACGGCAGTGATACATTCAAGCGGGACAACTTTGTGTCAAAAAGCCTGAATCGTGCCACAGCGTGATAGTGAATTTACGTTGATGTCCTGGCCAGGAAATTCACTTGATCCGATTCCTACGGAAACTACCGGACGCCTACTCCGCGCGCACAAACCACCTCCCGTAATTTACGACAACTGTACGAACTGCTGCCAATACTTGCTACCACGCACCTCCATTAACCTAACATGGAACCGTCCGATCCCTGCAACGTACGATCGCTACTATATTACATTCCAAAGGGGACGAACACACTGCTAAGAACCTAGGTGCTCAGAAAGTTTTGGCTCATTAGTTTATCTTCAATGGTGAAAAGTCTACGGCTGTGAGCTTAGTGAAGTACGTACACATATGATGTGTTTGTCCCTAGGCAGAAAAAAAGTATAAATGACTTGACATTACCGCTAAACAGTTTCGAGTTTATAAAATATTCATCTACTGCTAAAATGCCGTATATCTAGAAACTGACCCTAAGAAGTAGCTTCGGAAATTCATTCATATTAATTGTTCATTATTTGCATTTAGTCAAATTCTGCTCAAATCTACCTTAAATTAAGGGGTACATAATTTGAAATACGACTCTGGAGAATTCCAGCCTGATTTTGCAACTGAGCAGTTAACTACAAAATATCTGCAATCTCACCACTTGTTTCTGTTGACGACTTTTTGATCTTTTATTGGTTAAATGCGGATTAGGTAATTTGTTAAAGTGTTGCGACCTCCCCCCTACGATCTCTATTCGTGGCTTCAAACCCATCAACACAGACGTTGGGTTGGGAGGACAAATATCCACCCTATCTCCACCAAACACTGCCCAGTGATATTTTTCTAATTCAATAAACTGGTACTAACAAGGGAACCTCCCCATCGCACCCCCCTCAGATTTAGTTATAAGTTGGCACAGTGGATAGGCCTTGAAGATCAATCGAGAAAACAGGAAGAAGTTGTGTGGAACTATGAAAAAAATAAGCAAAATATAAAAACTGAGTAGTTCATGTGCAAGACATCAAGGATAGTCCAACCTCAGGAGCGCCGTGGTCCCATGGTTAGCGTGAGCAGCTGCGAAACAAGACGTCCGTGGTTCAAGTCTTCCCTCGAGTGACGTTTTTATTTTTGCAAAGTTAAGATCTGTCCGTTCGTTCATTGACGTCTCTGTTCACTGTAATAAGTTTAGTGTCTGTGTTTTGCGACCGCACCTCAAAACCGTGCGATTAATAGACGAAAGGACGTGCCTCTCCAATGGGAACCGAAAACCTTTGATCGCAAGGTCATAGGTCAACCGATTCCTCCACAGGAAAACACGTCTGATATATTCTATACGACACTGGTGACGGCATGTGCGTCACATGACAGGAATATGTAGTCGACCCACCTAACTTGTACACTTGGCGAATGGGTAAAAAGATTCTTCTACCTTGCCCGATTTATGTTTTCTTGTGGATGTGATAATCACTCCCAAAAAAGTGATGAAAATATAAGAGTTTGTCACATAAACTGCAACAAATGAATGCAACAGTTTCACAGCCGCACAGTTTTCCCTGTGCTCTGTCAAAACATATGTTTTTAACGTGTGTAGACCGTCGAATCCTGCATATGTCCAAGCAAATCTGAACATGTCCTGGAATTTTGGAGACGGACGGACGGACAGATAATAGTTGTTTGAAAATAAAAAATTAAACTTTTCACTCGAGGGAAGACTTGAACCAACTGTGCCAATTTATAACTAAATCTGAGGGGGGTGCGATGGGTAGGTTCCCTTGTAAGATGCAACTGAATGATTGTTTCGTGAGTTTCTTCAATGACAGGGACTTGCTTGGAATCCTTATTCACTACCCACAAGTTCTGAACACTACTACACAAGTGACTGCAATGTGCCTAATACCTAAAAATCTGAGAACGCGAAGGTGACATGCCCTGTAGCAGCTCTGTATTCACTTGCACCTCGAAAAGTAAACTGCGACATACAGAGCAAGTGGCAACTACCTCGCCAGGCAGAGCTAGCGTCCAGGGCACCACGTAAGCGATGAGTTAACTCGGTTACGTTGCCATCTGTAGGCAGACCACAAACTGTCACCTCATGCTGTGGTTGTTTTTTTCGTTAATATGACACGCCAAGAATATCTCTCTTGTCCATGGCGAACACCCCTTAACACTAAGGTGCAAGAACCAGAACAAGCTATATACTTTGTGACAATTTTTTTCCCTATCAAAATTTTTATGTATTTTTAACAACACTACATACTATCAGAACCAAACTCGTCTGCTACTGAAATGGTAGGAGCGTGGATCTGGGAATTACGAGATTCTGGGCACACAAGACTAACATTTCGTACTTTCATTATTTTCTTCTTTATTCTCAATTTTCTGAAATGTAGCAAATATTTAAAAATTTTCCCCAGAGACACATGATTTTTTAAAAAAAACAACGATTGGAAAATTCATAAACATTTAAGAAAATGTAGATTTTAAGAAGTCGATGAAAAGCCAAAAATGAGATGCATTTGGATGCGGTTTTAAAAGAATTACAGGGAACTTTTAATTCTGGCGTAAACTAGTCACTTTTTAAAGTAAACAAATTAGATTAAAAATATTTAAGCTAGGTAATTCCTTACATTGATTAAAGGAAAAAAAACTTATTGTGATATACTATGGAAGGCGGAAAAGTAATGCCTCCGACTTTTTTATTTGAAGACGGTTCAAACACGCGTCCGACCTTCCTGATTTATATTTTCCGTGATTTCCCTAAATCGCTTAAGACAAATGCCGGGATGGTTCCTTCGAAAGGGCACAACCGACTTCCTTCCCCATTCTTCCCTAATCCGCTGGGACCGAAGACCTCGCTGTTTGGTCGCCTCCCCCGAACTACACCTTCATTCTTCAGACTACATATTTATATTTCAACATAGTTACCCTGGCGACTGACGGATTTCTCCCAACGAGTGACCAGCTAGTTGATATCGTCACAGTGATATGTTTGACGCTGTTGATGGAACGCCGGCCGTTGTGGCCGAGCGGTTCTAGGCGCTTCAGTCTGGAACCGCTCGACCGCTACGGTCGCAGGTTCGAATCCTGCCTCGGGCATTGATGTGTGTGATGTCCTTAGGTTAGTTAGGTTTAAGTAGTTCTAAGTTCTAGGGGACTGATGACCTCAGATGTTAAGTCCCATAGCGCTCAGAGCCATTTGAACCGTTTGTTGATGGAACCACAACCTCACCTCTGCTTACATCGCTTCGTCACTGCCAAGAAGGTGTTCTTTAAAGTCTGGAAACAAATGAAAATCAGTTGGAGCCAAGTCGGAACTGTATGGAGGATGATTGATGAGAGTGAATCCAAGGTGTCAGATAGTGGCAGATGTCGCAGCGCTCGCGTTGGTTGTCATGCTGAGGGAGAGGGAGCAGCTTGTGTGGATTAACTTTTCGAATTTCTGTTTTCAGTTTTCTACGTTACACACCACTTTAGTTCGGCACCCTCTGGTGGCAACGGTTCGCCACTTGGCAGCCAAGTGGGAAAGTCGACCGAACTATATGCATTACATGCAGTACTTCAAGCGACTTTTTTGACTGGAGACTCCATCCGGAGTTGCGTGCACCACGACTACCACATCAGTGTTAATAACAAGAAAAGGAGCGTCATCATTGGTCGTTGAAATAGAAATCCTAATTCTGGTTGCAAACAGAAATAAAGATTTCTACTTGAAAAACAATAATGAATCTCCTTCTGTTATTAGCACTTCAATCGATAATGAGAACAAAATAAAAAAATTCGGAGAAAATTACTTTTCAGCGCGCCCTCTTAATTACAAATTAACAATTCTCGGATTTTTCCAGTTCCTTGTAGTGGGACACCGTGCTTCTTTGTCAACTTTCATAGTTCTAGATCAACGGGAAATACCCTAGAGGTTTTGATGGGTTTGCGAGTATCGAAATATGTGATATAAATGGTCGCATGTTTCGATCGCATTGACTTGCAAGGTTAAATTTTTCACATTGTCTAGGGACCTGAGACCTTAGTATATGATACAAATTTGTAATTCATACCTTGACCCGTTCCTGAGAAGAATGGGTTTTAACAGTCGGACAGACAGAGGGACAACAAAGTGATCCACTGAGCATCCCATTTTTACCGATTAAGGTACGGAACCTTAAAAACGTGAAATAGTGAAGCATATATGAAGCTGTCCTAAAGTTAAATACGAAAAGATCCAAAATGGCAAGGAAAGTTATGATGAAAGAAAATTAATGGATAAGGCACGAGGTAGGTTTAATATTTTGGGGAATTCAGGAAAATAATCTAAAATTTTATGGGCGCTGTATACTGTGTGTGTGTCCTCACACCTTAGCACTTACTCAGATGTTTGTAAGTTTTATAACAGATATACTTACATATTGTGTATTTGTTGCAGAAGCGATTCCTGAAGTCATAACCAACAAATGCCGCAAATGCTCACCGCGGCAGAAGGCCAACGCGGAGAAATTGAAGAATTTCCTGCTGAAGCACTACCCTGGCGTCTGGGAGGCTGTCATCCGGAAGTACACGAAGAGGGGCGCCCACTGACGGGGAGGACAGAAGAGGTCACTGCCACGCCACGGCGTCGTCGCGGCAGAAGTGGCGAGACCTCACGTATATGAACTCTGCGGATCCGGTGTTCCAGCTTCAGGAAACTGTAGTTTACGGCCCATAAGGGACTAACACGAGTTGTCTTGACGACATTTTAACTGCTCTAGCGGGATATGACGTAACGAAAGTATTATGATAAAACTGAGCAATGTACTGCATTATGATTTAACTTTGTGCACAGAAATCATCATTATGCCATATTATTAAATGTTACCAAGTAACGTATTTATTGTTTCTTTTAATAATATCCTTTCCACACCTATAATGGCTTTTCACTGCAAATAAGACAGTAATGTATAAAATTTACTGGTTTTCCTTATCTGAACGGAATCTGCATTCATAAGTCACCATTAAACGCGGATGTTCTGCACTTTTACTTCCCAAATGGGTTTTAACTTCCCTTTTATGTCAGGTGCTGGAACACACGAAAAATGATTCTAAAGTAAATATTCTGGTAAAGGTGAAGCAGATACACTTGTAACATACTCGGAGAATGTGAAGTATTGCTTGAAAATTAACGAACACTATGTAGCAGGTAACTGTCTACGATTAAATAGGCCTTGAAAAACAAAATCAGGAGATTCAAAATACATCAGGGCTTACACTAATGTTAATAAAGTCAGCATTTCGTCTGCAGTAGTAAGAATGCAAAAAGCATTTTAGTGACGTTATAAGGAAAACGAATAGAAAGTATTTGCTCGAATAACTGTCATATTTTTGTGAATATTACCGCTACTGATATACCAGAAATGTTGTGGTTTTTGATGCTTCGTATCGTCGACATGGTATATGGACGCTTACACGTTCAGTATGGCATTCGATTGACAAGGAACCTCTTAAGTGCAAGACTCCAAGTTCAGTCTTCAGTAAGGCTCATTTGAAAGCATTATAGCCCGAAAAATATTAACTGCTGATGACTCACCATGTGCATCAGTAGGACAACAGAAAATGAGTGTGTGGGAGATATGTATTACACTTCACAAAACGGACATCATCGACATTCAAGAAATGTTCAAAAGAAACACATTTTGAACAAAGTGGGATTCCAGATAGAATTTCTGGAGTTCCCTCATTGCAGACAAAAAAGGTCCACAATTTCGACAACTCTTCCTCAAACATCTTAAACTTATGCCCTCCTTTAAATTGTTGTGTGTTATCAGTGTTAGAAGCTTGAAGAGGTGGAATTGTGTGTTATGGGCCGCAAAATTATCACACGTATCATAAAATTATAGTACATCTATATCTACGTCCACATCGATACTACGCAATTCACCATACGGCGCGTGGCGGAGGGTAACCGGTACCACTGCTAGTCATTTTCTTTCCTGTTCCACTCGCAAATAGAACTACAGAAAACAACTGTCTGTATGCGTATGAACCCTAATTTCTCTTATCTCATCTTCGTGGTTCTTAAGCGAAATGTATGTTGGAGGCAACAAAATCGTTCTGCTGCCAGCTTCAATTGCCGGTTCTCTTTTCTCATTTCTGTTATTCCCAAAGAATGTCGCCTTCCCTCAAAGGATTCCCATTTGAGTTCCTAAAGCATCTTCGTAACACTTGTGTGTTGTTCGAACCTACCAATAACAGATCTAGCAGCCTCCCCTAGCGTCCTACGTGGGGACTCCTTTACAGATGAACCACAGTTTCCTAGATTCTTTCAATAAATCGAAGTCGAGCATTCGCCTTCCCTACCGCAAACCTCATATGTTTATTCCATTTCATATCGCTTTGCAAACGTTACGCCGAGATATTTAAACAAAGTCATTGTTTCAAGCAGGACATTGCTGAAGCTGTATCCGAAAATTACGAGTTTGTTTTTCCTATTTATCCGCATTAAATTACATTTTTCTACATTTAGAGCTGCCATTCATCATGCCAACTGGAAATTTTGTCTAGGTCACCTTGGGTCAACCTTGAGTCACTTATCTTCGACACTTTCGTGTACACCACTTATCAGCAAACAATAGCAGATTGCTGTCCATCCTGTCTACCAGATCATTTAGCAACGCTCCTATCACACCTCCCTGGGGCACTCCTGACGATGCCCTTGTCTCTGACGAACACTCGCCGTTGAGGTTCTATAACGTAAGAAGGCTCAGAGCCACTCACATATCTGTGAACCTATTCCATACGCTCGTACCTTCTTTAAAAGGCTGTAATGGGGCACCGTGTAAAACGCTTTCCGGAAATCTAGAAATATGGAATCTGATTGTTGCCCTTCATCCACAGAGTTCTCAGTATATCTAGTGAGAAAAGGGCCAGCTGAATCTCGCAAGAGTGATGTTTTCTAACACCATGATGATTCGTGGACATACGTTCCTCGGTCTCAAGAAAATTTACTATATTCCAGCCGAGAATATGTTCAAGGATTCTGCAGCAAACTGATGTTAGGAAGATTGGTCTGCAATTTTGTGGGTCCGTTTTTTGCCCTTCTCATACACCCGAGTTATACGCGCTTTTTTCCAGTCGCTTACGACTTTGTGGTGGCGAGAGATTCGCTATAAATGCAACCTAAGTAAGGGGCCAGTGTTTTAGAGTATTTTTTGAAAAACCGATTTGTCATTCCAACCAGACCTGGTGACTTATTTGTTTTCAATTACTTCATTTGTTTTTTCTGCTCCAGGAATGCTTATTACTATGTCGTCGATATGGGAGTCTGTTCGATGGTCAAACGAGAGTATGTTTTGCGAGGTGCCGAGGTGGAGAAGAGTTTGTACCTCTGTAATTCTGACGAAATTTGCATGAGAACGAGACATGCACTCGACCCCGTCCTTACCTACCACCTAATTAATTATGCACACAACGGTAACAAAAGGAAATGATGGTAGACCTTGCTAGTTGGTAAAATAAGGAGTGCACACTCACATTAATTTAATAAAAAACGTAATCTACCCAGAGGAAAAAAAAGAGAAATTTATCATAATAAACAACAGGAAATGGGATTCTGCATATATCTACGAAATCATATGCGGATTAAATATTACAATGAGGTTTATTATACAAAAAACATAAAGACACATGATTATCGACACAAACAGTAGGTTAAAAATGGTTCAAATGGCTCTGAGCACTATGGGACTTAACATCTGTGGTCAAAAGTCCCCTAGAACCTAGAACTACTTAAACCTAACCAACCTAAGGACATCAGACACATCCATGCCCGAGGCAGGATACGAACCTGTGACCGTAGCGGTCACGCGGTTCCAGACTGAAGCGCCTAGAACCGCACGGCCACACAGGCCGGCAGTAGGTTAAAGGATGGGGTATACTGAAATATTATGAGAATAAGAGTTGACTCGAGAACAAGGGGCTCCTACTCTTTGTGATGCAATAGATTGACGATAGTGACTGGAGGTCCTAATGAATCAAATATTACTCTCCCGACTACATTGTAGTATCACGATTATTAGTGAGAGCTCAAATGGGATCACATGGAGATACAAGCAAGGTGGACTTGTAGCAAAGCAAGGGCGCGTGCTATTGATGACTTCATTACGAAATTGATAGGTCCTACAATTCCGGAGCAGCAAAATACATTACTAATCCTGAAATCTGTAGCAGGTCGTCGGTAGGCAGCGTTCTGGTAATGTAGGTGCCGACTTCTCCAGTGCAGCAAATCTGTTTCAACCCCTGGCCTCGAAGGATGTCCCAGAATCCTAAGTTCTGCCGAAAAAGTGCGACTAAGTCTCAAGACCGTCCAACTCCTACGAAGACTAGATCCCAGATGCCCTGCACCCGTGCAACGCAAGAGCGAAGCCAACATTGCTCAACTCCCTACTATCCTTGAAAACTGCGAATTAGCATTCAGTGCTGATTCCAAAATTCCCCCACACTGTCTCAGAACATCGTTCGCGCCTATAGCGACTGTTCCCTTCAATTTCGAGCAGGGCTTTATGACGTCAACTAGCCTGAATTTAAGTTGACCAATCATGCTTCTGCTATTCAGCTGAGGGCACTGAACTTGCCGTTTGACCGGCAACGAATACAACATGCCTAGACCACAGGACATCCGGCGCCAGACAGTCGCGCCCAGCAGGACACAGCTCACAAGTATTCTCAGAATCATGAGGACAATGGCTCTGAGCACTATGGGACTCAACATCTTAGGTCATAAGTCCCCTAGAACTTAGAACTACTTAAACCTAACTAACCTAAGGACATCACACACACCCATGCCCGAGGCAGGATTCGAACCTGCGACCGTAGCAGTCCCGCTGTTCCGGACTGCAGCGCCAGAACCGCTAGACCACCGCGGCCGGCATGAGGACAATGGAGTCAGTTGGTGCTAGCAGTCTTCTTTCCGGACGCGCCGGAACGGTAAACACATAAACTGCGGCGACACTCAGACGTCTTGCAGTTCGTTTCACCCTGCATACAGTAGGCAACACTCGACCGGTGTCAGTCGTTCCGCCAGGCGCTTAAGTAGCAATTGATGTTCGATCCTCTCAGTATTCGCAGAAGTGCAGTCGCCAACCGGAAACGCAGTGTACCGCGTCCACCAGTAGTCATCTCACACAGGTCACCCAGGAAAGTAACCCAACATACGTAGTAATCAAGTGTAAAGTATTACAATAACCTTATTTGGTCTGTTACAACCGTGAAATGACTTAAAACAGTAATAAAATTGATGAAAATGAGAGGCGACATGCAAAAGAGGGCACGTAACGTCTCATTAATTCCCCCCCCCCCTCCCCAGTCACTTTATATTAGTTTTGGTAGTGGTTGACTCACTTGACAGAGGAAGTGTGTCAATCACTCAAAAAGAATCTGTCCAAATAGTTTCCAAAAAGTTACAACAAGTTGGCAGATTAAATAGGAAATTCATGATAACATGAAAGATGGACTTTGCCAACATCTTACTGACATTGACGAATAAGTCACACCATACACAGATTCACCCTCAGGGAACCCACTGTCATTTATGGACATACTCGCACAGTAATACACGTGTTGAACACATACCAGAAGGCCAAGCCCGAAGCTGCAATAAAATGTTGACCTATTGGTTCTGCAAGCTTCTCATTAAGGTAACATTTAAGAATTAGCTACTAGTGCCCAGCTCAAACACGCACATACTTCTGCATGAAGCTAAGAAGACAAACATTATTTTCATGCTTCATGGTTGAAACAAACAACCACACTCACGCCGTTTCCCTGAACAGAAAGGATGACAATTTTTCAAAGTACCGGCCGGGGTGGCCGAGCGGTTCTAGGCGCTTCAGTCTGGAACTGCTCGACCGCTACGGTCGCAGGTTCGAATCCTGCCTCGGGCATGGATGTGTGTTATGTCCTTAGTTAGGTTTAAGCAGTTCTAAGTTCTAGGGGACTGATGACCTCAGATGTTAAGTCCCATAGTGCTCATAAGCATTTGAACCATTGTTTTTTTCACAGTGATTGATTGACTGAGTCTTAAGTCGTTACCCGGATAGTTAGCATTATTGTTTGTTCACACCTGTCATTTATGCTGATGAATTACAGGGGCTGTGGAGAGGGGAAGGCTACGGCCAGCTTCTCAGATAAAATTTAGTAGTGGTGCCCATGAGTGGGAATATACTGCACTTGCTCATTAGAAATGGAATCTACCACTCTTGTATCGATTTGTCCTCTACTAGATCATAACGCGACTGCTGGCAGTCAGGAGTTGCTTATTTCAGTGCAGATGTTTCCTGGTTCCCTTCTCTAATACCCACATTTCTCCCGACGGTTCGTCGCTCCCTTTTGTTACTGTTTTATATTAGACACATGCAGTCAGCACTTTGGCTGTTTTGAGGTCTCCACAACTGAAGATCGAGGATCTGCTGTTGGAGCTGTTGTTTCTTTTTCACATTCGAAGGCACATAGTCTGGCCAGATCTTCAAGTCCCTTTAACATCTTCATTTTTCAGTTGAGTTTTACGTTGGTTTCTTCTTAAAGGTGTGAAGGACAAATAATTAAGTAATGAAGGGTGAAGTGTCGTTCGAATTGAGACCTTTTCGTTCTCATTCACGTGTATCTAAATTTATTGATGTGCTAGGCTATACCCGATTTCTATCCCTGTCGTCAACCAGGTTGAGTTTGTGCTCCTTCATTAATGACGTCCACTTCGACAAGATGTTAAATTACTGCATCCTTCGTTAGTTGCATCGGTTCGATACTTCATCACACATGGAGTCCATTGCGTCTTTCTCTGGAACAGTGAGTGAAATTCTGTTTTGTCTTTTATTCACTGAGACATTCACTCCCCCATTTAAGTCAACAATGAATTCTAAAACACACGGAAATGAAAATGACCATTTTCATGGGATGATGAAGCGGTCCATTAGTGAGATTCGAGGTATCATATAACATTTTCTGTTACCAGCAAGTTTCGGTTGAAAACATGCGGAATTTGTTGTGGAATATCGTGGAATATTCCTGCTTCAGCACCTTTAGTTTCGTGAAGTTCCGATAGGTGGCGGCCCTGTACGTATCAGTCAAAATGGAATCTGTAACGGAAGTGCGTTCTAAGCAGAGAGCTATCATCGAGTTTCTTTTGGCTGCAACTAGAGCATCGCAGATATTCATTCATACGCGCTTGCAGAATGTCTGCGGGGATATGGCAGTGATCAACAGCACGGTAAGATGTTGGGCAAGGTGTCTGTCATCGCCGCAAGAAAGTTGCGCAAACCTGTCCGATCCCCCACGTACGGCCACCAACACACAGCTGTGACTCCTGGAGTGTTGGAACGTGCAGACACTCTCATTCCACGTTATCGAAGGGTCACAACTGAACACTGTAACTGCTCCATGTAAGCCGCTACATGGCTCGACCCCACAACTAAAGACACCTGAGTGCCCTTCCGACACTCAGGGAAGAGCCTGATGATAATTAGTAAGATAGGGTTATTTAAATATAGACGATCATTTTAATATTAGATATGGTAATTGTCTGCAAAGTGTGAATGCGAACGTATGATGAGGTATGCGTGAGATGTCGGCTGTGGGTGTGCTATAGGCATAGCGGAAGTGTAGCCAACCTCGAATCTAGTAGAGCGGGACTGCACTGGACCAGAGAGGCATAAGCTCCACGCGCGTCATTAGCGCTCGGTAGGTTGGCAAATAACCGTGTGCGGTATCTCTGAGTCCTTGCGGCCACGATGTGTGCACCCGGACGAGTGAGACCGTATCGGGGTTGTTGCTGGGAAGACCTGGGTGAGTAAGCACGCTCTGCTCTATCGCTCCGATAGTTAGCGAAGATTTAGAATTCCATGTTCACTTTGAACTTGGAAGCAGCTTCCCTGCTGAGGAAAGCCACTATGGTATTTCCTAGAATCATCTCGGTTAGGAGAGATAGGGAGATGATTTCTTTTGCCAAGTAATTTCATGGGAATTTGTGTTCACTGAACTTGGGAGTGAATAGGTGCTCATTGCCGAGTAATACTCAGAATTGCTCAATTTGCATTTCAGTGTGAGTGTGAAGTATGTATGCAAAGTGTATTTTATTTAAATGTGTTTATTGACTACTGATTGTGGAGAGATTGGTAACACGTGGTCCGCAGACCCCGTGCATTTCTTGGTGAGAAGCTTCAGCTTGACGTAATCACATTTCGTGATCGAGCTGGATCTTCTACGTAAATTCACGCGTGTGATTTAATTGTTCCTTCATAATATACAGTAAAACTCGCGGAGTTAGTTAAACGTGAAGACGGGACTTGCCCGAATTAAAGTTACAGTTGGAACCATGTGCTCTCTCCCAATGTTGTCCCACTTGGTGTATGGGAACCTTCCTCTTTTATCTGTTAGATAAAATGAGTAGATGAATGCTAGTGTGTGTGTGGCTAAATGATGATAGAAATGTGCAGGTGGTAGTCATTGTCGATTCACGGCACACGTTAGCCGGATGTTTAACTAAGTGTACTTAGATATTATATTATTTGTATCACGCCAGCATTCCGTGATAAGTGAGAGGGAATAGTTGAGATGGTAATGTTCATGGAATAAATGTGATTGTGTTATTATATAAATATGTTACAGTGACTTCTCCCAGCCACACCATATTCCCTTATCATTTCACAGAATATTTGGTATGCGTATTTCAGTTAATCACCTGTTTATGTCCCACTCATGGGCATATTTCATTTAATAAACTGTAAGGTGGTATTAAAACTTCATTATAATAATATTCTAATTCTAACTTGATCAAAACCACCGAATAAAGCTTTAGTTTGAGTATTGATGCTTGTTGCTGCAAATGGCCGCCGGCGTCTTCTATAGTGCAGGTGCCATTTATAAAATTGAGGATGCCTGCCGAGGGTGCGGGAAGCAAGTATCATGCATAATGGCGACCCTTTAGCCTAGGATCTCGTTCAGTTTAGGAACCCTTTGTGATGCTGGGAGATTGCTAGGATGTGCTAACAAAATTAAATTTCCACAGGATTCACAATTCCTATTTGTGAATAGAACCAGCGTTGAGAATACGGCGTTGCATATACTGCGTTGCTTGTGAATTTATTTGTGTGATTTTGGGGGCAATTTTCTTGTGTGTATTTATCCATGTATTTTGGGGGAATTTCAAACGTGTTAG
The DNA here is from genome assembly GCF_023898315.1 of Schistocerca nitens. NCBI lineage: Eukaryota > Metazoa > Arthropoda > Insecta > Orthoptera > Acrididae > Schistocerca > Schistocerca nitens. The sequence goes on from NC_064617.1 coordinate 576,963,370, forward strand.
GCTGCGTGTGACTAAATAAATGTGTTAGGTTGCGTGTGACCAAATAAATGTACTAGGTTGCGTGTGAAATTAACTTACGTTAAGCTACGAGAATTTGTCGCGATTCGTGCAGCGAAAGTAGGAAGTCTGTTTTCCGCGAGCGAAGCCGTTATTTAAACACTTAGCCCGAAACGTAAGCCTAGTGTCCAGAATGGAGAGCCGGCCGAAGTGGCCGTGCGGTTAAAGGCGCTGCAGTCTGGAACCGTAAGACCGCTACGGTCGCAGGTTCGAATCCTGCCTCGGGCATGGATGTTTGTGATATCCTTAGGTTAGTTAGGTTTAACTAGTTCTAAGTTCTAGGGGACTAATGACCTCAGTAGTTGAGTCCCATAGTGCTCAGAGCCATTTGAACCAGAATGGAGACACGTGCTCGCTCGAGGAGCGGTGCTAGGGAAAACCGGCCGGGTGAGGAGGAAGTTATCCTCAATCATGTAGCCGCGGAGAGAGACGAGGCGCTACGGCAATGTTGAACTTGGAAAATGAGCAGGCCAATTCCACACCAAATAGCGGGACTTCGGACCCGAGCGCGAGCGCAGATGAATTAGGGAATGCAACGAGTAGCCAAAATGCGCCGACCAATGCAGACACAAATAGTAACACGTGGATGACGGAATTGGTCAAAATGATGGAAAAGAACGCGAGAACGATCTTAAGCGGAGTAAATTCCAGATTAGAAGAAAATAATAAAAGGCAGGAACAATATAATAAAAGGCAGGAAGAATATAATAAAAGGCAGGAAGCGAAATTCGAGGGCATGATGTCCGAAATCGAAGGGGTTCGAAAGGACGTCAATTAGAAATACGAAGTGGTTGGCAGTAAACTAAACGCCCTCGAAAAGGAACAAAAAAAGTTAGGATCGAAATGAAAACCCGCGGAGAAAAATTAGAAAAGGGGCTCCAAACTTTAAGGGAACGATGCATTACCGAAAAGAAAAAGGTAATAGCGCGAGTAAAAGCAGTAGAAGCAACGCAAGAAAAAGTTCACGAAAACAGTAGGGCAATTGTGGATCTTGAGGAAAAGATAGATGCGGTTAAGACATTAAATAGCGAGGAGACAAAGAAAGTAAAGGAGGAGTTAGTAAAACTCGCGGAGAAGGTTGCGGACTTAACAATATCAGAGGGAAGCGAGAGTGCTGCAATTCTGAACTCGAGGGATAACGAGGAGATACAGGCATTGCGGAAATTTCAAGAAGGCTAATGCGAAGTCAATAGGCGGCAACGGATAGTTACCAATGACATATGTGAACGCATGGCCTACGTGGAAAATCTCCTCACTCGCGGCGACGAGAGGGAGGACCATGTGCGCAAGGGCGCGTGCGAAAGCGAGGGACGCGATTCCGGACACGAGGATGATTACGAGGAGGCTAGCGTACGAAGAAATGTAGGGAGGTGTCGGGAACGACACATAAAACCGTGCGCAGATCCATACCGGAGGGAAGTGGAAGGCTTCGACTATAAGCACTTTCTCTCTCTACAGAAGTTCGAAGTCTTTAGAAATTCTTTCTTGGAACAGTACCAATTCTGTCTTCCGCCCAGTTGGCCGGATGAGTATAAAATCGAGTTCATGTGCGGGCATCTTGAGGCTGAACCCGCAGTACGGATAAGAGGGATAGCGAGAAATTGTAAAACGGTGAAGGAATTTCAGCGTGAATTTCTCTCGGCATATTGGTCCGAAGCTGCGCAAGATCGGGTGAAACATCAGATAATGATGCTGCCGAGTCTTAGCCAGTCCGGTTTCGCGAGTCCTGCACGACTGTTTGAAAACATGTTGCAGAATAACCAATTCTTGTACAACCCTTACAGTCCGGGCGAATTGATAAGGCTGTGTGTAATGAAGCTTCCAGCGCAGCTTCGCCATATCATATTAGCCGGGCGTTGTAAGGACGATTTAGAGTCGTTTAAATTACTCCTACAAGAATTGGAGTATGATATAGGACAATGTATACCGGAAAGGGTACATACCGCAGGAGGAGAGGACGTAGGAAGAAATAGGAGAGTGAGTCGCGGCCGCAGTAAAACGCGGAAGCGTACAAGCTCACATGTAGCGGAGCATGCGAACACCAGTTTCCAGCCATACAAGGCGAATTGGAAAAATGATAACAAGCTTGGCTACTACAAAGCCCAGGGACACAATGGCCGGCACGACGGGCACGGTAACCGGGATAAAGGTAGGAACAACCACGGGAATCGTGCGAATTCACCACAAAATAGGGGTGAAGGAAGCGAACAGGCCACAGGGAGAAAGAGAAGGGAAAATATCACCGACGACGTAGAAATCAGATCGGCCGATCCACGGAGGAATGCTCCAGAACCAGGAGGAAATCAAACATTATGACCTGTGCCAATCGAGGGAGACAACCTTAGTCGACCCCCGATAACGAATAACCGCGAGATAAGGTACATTGGTCAGGACGACATTAGGGAAACATTACTGGAGGAGCAGACGGATAACCGGATTTCGGCCGTCAGCCCAGTAATTGCGATCTCGGTGAGAGGAATTTCACTGGACTGCATAGTCGACACGGGAAGCCCGGTTTCGATCGTTAGTGAGGCCGCATTCCAGGAATGCGAGGAGACGGGAACTTTGCCGACTTTGCCGTTGCGAGGTACAAAGGTGAAGGGAGCGATATACGGGAAAAGTGTAGAAGTCAAGTGGCAGACTAGGGTTACGTTCCAATGCCAGGGCGAAGAGTTCGAGGCAAATTTCTTCATTGTGCCCCTAATGAACACAGAAATGATTCTCGGGATGGATTTTATGAGCGCTCACCAGGCAATTGTAGACGTGGGTGGAGGCATCATGTCTTTGAACAGAGATGGAAACCCCGTAGAATTAAAGTTCAATAATTGGGTCCTACAGGACGGAGCGGAAACTAGCTGCCTACGAATTCTCACTTACCCGGAATTGCGCCCTGAGCCGGAGATCCTCATAAACTGTGTAAATGGCGTGAGTTTACCGTCCTCCACGCAAGGAAAGGATGAGGTCTTCGAGCGAATAATTGAGGAAAGCATGCGCAATGTAGGAGACATGCCAGAGGATGCCCGTGTACGATTATTAGAAGTTCTGAGGAACCATGATAAAATATTCTCTGACGCACCGGATGCGATAAGGAACTTCGAGTACAAATTCCAAATACGAGAACATAAAAGGTTCTTCGTCAGGCCATACCCGATACCACTAGCGCATAAAGAAAAGATCAAGAAGGAGATTGCGAAGATGTTAGAACAAGACGTTATAGAACGCGCCGTAAGTACATACAACTCACCACTCCTAGTAGTAGCGAAAAGGGACGGATCGGTGAGGTTGGTGCTGGATTCTCGGCAAATAAATACGGTAATAAAGGCCGAAACAGACAGACCGGAAAGCCTGGAGCAATTATTGCAACGGTTTCATGGAGTGAAGGTGTTATCCTCCATAGACCTGCGAGCTAGTTACTGGCAAATCGTGTTGCATCAAGAGTGTAGGCAGTATACCGCGTTTTTATGCTACGGTAACTGCTACCAATTCAAACGGCTTCCGTTTGGGTTGAATGTTTCGGCGGCGGCGTTCATACGAGGCATCCTTCCGGAAGACCTGCGTGAAAGAATTACGGTCTACGTCGACGACGTATTAATCTCGGAAAGTTCCTGGGAGGAACATAATGAAGTATTCAATCGATTATTAGACGCATTCGAAAGAGCAGGAGTAACCGTAAACCTGGAAAAGTCGCAGTTAGGGCGCCAGAAGATAAAGTTCCTGGGACATATAGTTTCGGTGGACGGGATACAAACGGACCCGGACAAAATCAAGGCAATTGCGGAGTTCCCAAGACTCACGACTAAGCGACAACTAAGAGGATTCTTAGGGGTCGCGAATTTCTTTAAGAAATTTGTAAACCTAAGTGTGCTGTCCACGCCACGTCTTTGCGCGCTTACTGGCAAGAACACGATCTGGTACTGGGACGAGCAAGCACAGAATGAGTTCGTGAGGTTAAAGAAAGCATTGGTGAATGCACCGATTCTCGCGCATCCAGATTTGAGTAGGGAATTTTATCTGATGACGGATAGCTCGTTAAACGGCCTCGGCGCGGTTCTCTTCCAAGGGGAAGACGAGAAGGATATGTTGACATGGAAGCCCATATCTTTCGCGAGTAGAGTGCTGTCGAGGGCAGAGAGAAATTACTCGGTGACGGAACTCGAGGGACTCGCTGTCGTCTTTGCGTTTAGCAAATTTCGGTACTTCCTGTATGGGAGAAGTACTAAAGTGTTCACCGACGATCGGGCATTACAATTTCTGACGTCGGCAAAGTTGGCCCACGGCAGGTTAGCTCGCTGGGCGCTGTATCTACAGGAGTTCGATTTCACAATTAAATACATTCCAGGAGAAAAAAACCTGATAGCAGATGCGTTGTCTCGGGCTCCGATAGGCCTAAAACACGGCATAGACGGTGACCCGCGAGAATAATTTCAGTATTCTCTACCTGAAAAACGTCACGTTCGAAAACTTTGTGACGATGTCACTAAAGAACGTCGGGCGCGAACAAGAGAAGGACCCGATACTAAAGGAGGTGAAAGAGAAGTGGAAGGACAGGTCCCAAGCTGCTATTCGGCAGTACTACCGAATAGAGAACGGAATCCTCTTCCGGAAACGGAGCATAGAAGATCCGCGATGGCTGGTGGTAATACCTGAGGAGCTAATAAATAAGCTAGTGTGGTATAAACACCTAAGTTACGGACACTTCGGAGCACGGAAGTGCTTCCAGAAGTTACGAGAGGCCTGTTACTTCAATAACATGCTAAAGAGGATACAGCGGGTAATTAGAGTGTGTAAACCATGCCAAAGGACGAAACCGCCCACCACATCTTTTGCTGCACCGATGTACCCGATCATTCCAAGCAGGTTGCGAGAGGTCGCCGCGGTGGACTTGCTCGGGCCAATAACTCGAACGAAATCTGGCTACGCGTTCATTCTTGTAGCCGTGGAATTGATGTCGAAGTTCGTTTGCTTTACTCCGCTGAGGAAAGCAACGGGGAAAACGGTGGCGGAGGCATTCGCGAACGATTTCGTGCGCGAGGTCGGGCCGGTGAAACGAGTGATATCGGATAACGGACCGCAATTCCGATCTAAACGTTGGCTGCGGATGTTGAGGCAGAGGAAAATAAAGCCGAATTTTATATCCTTGTTCCACCCGTCGTGTAGCCCCGCCGAGAGAGTAATGAAGGAATTAGGGCGGCTGTGCAGGCTGTACTGTTATAGGAAGCATAACACGTGGGACATACACCTAAAGGCGTTTCAGGAGATCTTAAATGAATTGCCAAATGCCTCCACGATGTTGCCACCAGTGTTAGTGCTAAAGAATAAGGAGCCCCCTAATCGAATCCAGGAAGTCATACCTTGACCAAAGGAAAGACAACCAAGACACAAGGAGGTCGTTGATCTCGCACTGGAAAATATCAAGAGTGCGGCAGACCGGAGGCAAAAGGCGTACCAAAAGAAAACGAGAAAAATAAAATTCTTCATTGGACAGAAGGTGTGGGTTCGGTCACACAAACTGTCAAACAGAGGTAAGGGAATCTGCAAGAAGTTCCTAAGCCTGTACAATGGTCCGTACCGTGTGTGCCGTATCCCTCATCCGAACGCAACAGAAGTACAGACATTGAGGACGAGAAAATCGAGAGGGCTTCATCACGTATCAAACGTGAAACCCCTCATTGAATAAAAAACTGTGGAACAATAGAATATAGGTAAAATAGATTTAGAGTATATTGTATATGTTGTGTGTAAAATGTATTAGTATAAATTGTATTCCGAGCAATAAGATGTACCATGTGATCAATGAGCAGACAAGTCGCACATGAAAGTAAGAAGAGTAAGGACGAAATTACTCCAGAAGGAGATAAATATGTAAGGAGGAAGATTAATCCGTATCCAGAAGTTGTGTTACAGGAAGGAGCGGTAACCAGAATGAAGAGGAACGATGCAAAAACCTCAAATGAGGTTTACAAAGAAAAAAGGGTATACGTTATCGTAGAAACCGGTTGTAGTTGGAGTAGCGGTAATTGTGTGTGTAGGATTTTGTTACTATAAGGCATGTTTTGGTTGTTAATTATATGTGTCGTAGTTGTTACAATAGTGCATGTTTTGTAGTTAATTCTCTGTTATACCTGTTACAGTAGCGCATGTACTGTAAACTAGAGGGGAAGGTTGCCCTAAATGAGAAGTGTGATAAGTTAGTCTTAAGAATACTATAGATCATAATCTAAAACAAATGGAATTCTAGTTCCATCCATTTCTTGTCCATCAGTAAAGAAAATATCGTAGATTAATTAAAATATCCCAATTTAAAGCCACTGAAGGGATCAAATAAGGAATAAAAAAATTGTTGTAAATTGATAGGATAATGATTCATGTATGAAAAGGCGGCTAAATTAAAAGCCAGGTTAAAATATCATTGGAAGGATAACGCCCATAAGGCACAGTAGGAGAAGGAGAGAGAGAAATAGAATCTGAGTAATGTAGGAAGACCTTATGGATTGCTGAGAACAGTCGGGGACTGTGATGGAAAATTTGTCTGAAATGTATCGGTATAGCCAAGCTTCCCTGGGTTAGGTTAGCAACCAGGGGAGAATGCAGCCGAGGAGACCGAGTCGCCGCTGCAAGCAATTAGCGGCTAGACGTCGGGCGAGCGCACGGCACTTGGGAATCCCTAAGTGACGGCCGTTGTCCGCGACTGTGTCAACACGCGCCGGAGGCGATTACCGGGCCTCCCACATGCAGGAACAAAGCGGTGGCTACCCAGGTAGCCGGCCGCAATCACGAAGCAGACGAACAGCGAGCGGCGGTGACATACATATGCCGAGCGCCCGCGCCAGCAGGTGACACGCCCCCAACTCTGAGGGCGCCGCACAGCAGCAGATGGTAACGGGCAGTCCGTATGGACGACCCGTGAGGTGACGCGCTGCCACGCCTGGGAGACATCGTCACAAACAAACCCGGGATGGAAACTGCAGCACCCGCAAGAGGCGAGCTTGGCAGCAGATCAAGGAAGGAGAACCGGTGTGCGCCAGGGGCGTGGCACCAGTGGCGGCGTGTCAACAACGACACCACCACACCTACAACGTCCGCAATACCGATTCAAGAGGCATGTCAAACTCACCACTTGAGTCGGACATGCCGGGACTGCAGACGGAAGAGAGACGCGAGTGATGTTACCAAGAGGGTGACGTCAGGAGTGTGGCTGTCGGCAATTATTGCGGATATGCTCATATATCGACGAGAGGTAGCCAGACGGGTCCGAGAGCTCACGACGCGGCACGCGGCGACGACTGCTAGGGGGATGCTATTCTGCCCTGGAGGTCGACGCCCACCTGACGCGGAAACGCGTGCCACCACGTCCTGAGGCAGCCATCAACGCGAGGCAACATGGGTCCTGGGGAGCTGACAAAGTTGAGGGAGCGGCCTGATGCAAGGATGCGGCCGACATGATCGACGGAGAGCCTGCAGTCGCTGACACCTGCAGAATAACTTCCTCCCCTGTCCTCCAAGTAGCCCAAAACTGTGGTCCTCCAAGTACCCCGATCCCATAGTGAAGTGTAAGGTGTTTGAAAGTGCCACGTACATTCAATATGTAGCGCGTGTGTTTACTTTTCAGCAGAACTGATTTTGCATATATTATGGCTAGTTACTAAATAGGGAAAGAGATAAAGAAAAAACTTTAACACGTCAATCCAGAAGCGAACGATCGAAATTGCCTAAAGATGTAATGTGATTTACTGAAAAATTCTATAACTAATAGATTTTGTATGTTTTCTATGCTTCGCAAATGTTTCAAAGTGGGATACAAATGCGAACAGACGCTAAGAATTTAAGTGCCCACAAAGATTTAAATGTCTAGTATATAAGAACTGATTATGTTTGTCGAAAAATTTAAAGTTTTCACTCATGTTACATTTGAAAAACGGATGCTTGGCCTAGATGATAGGTAAGTTGTGTTAAATTGAGATATTAATGGTAAACTGTATATGTTTCAATGATGATATTTAAGAGGGGCATAGGCCCATATGTTTATGTGTTAATAGCTGCATAATGCTCTCAGAAGGAGATAACCATGTGTGAGGGTTTCGAATGTTAAATTTTGTAGTCTGAGTTTTGAATTTGAATACTATGTTCTACGGAACAGATGAGGAGGATGTGTAAGAAACTCAGTAAAGAATCAGATAGTTAAATGACACACCTCCGACCACTAGGTTAAAAAAAAAATGCTTGAAAGTGCCCTTCCAAAAGCAAGGACACTTGCTGCCCATTTTTTCGTGAGAAGGGGAGGGTTATGTAACGGCTCCATGTAAGCCGCTACATGGCTCGACCCCACAACTAAAGACACCTGAGTGCCCTTCCGACACTCAGGGAAGAGCCTGATGATAATTAGTAAGATAGGGGTATTTAAATATAGACGATCATTTTAATACTAGATATGGTAATTGTCTGCAAAGTGTGAATGCGAACGTATGATGAGGTATGCGTGAGATGTCGGCTGTGGGTGTGCTATAGGCATAGTGGAAGTGTAGCCAACCTCGAATCTAGTAGAGCGCGACTGCACTGGACCAGAGAGGCATAAGCTCCACGCGCGTCATTAGCGCTCGTTAGGTTGGCAAATAACCGTGTGCGGTATCTCTGAGTCCTTGCGGCCACGATGTGTGGACCCGGACGAGGGAGACCGTATCGGGGTTGTTGCTGGGAAGACCTGGGTGAGTAAGCACGCTCTGCTCTATCGCTCCGATAGTTAGCGAAGATTTAGAATTCCGTGTTCACTTTGAACTTGGAAGCAGCTTCCCTGCTGAGGAAAGCCACTATGGTATTTCCTAGAATCATCTCGGTTAGGAGAGATAGGGAGATGATTTCTTTTGCCAAGTAATTTCATGGGAATTTGTGTTCACTGAACTTGGGAGTGAATAGGCGCTCATTGCCGAGTAATACTCAGAATTGCTCAATTTGCATTTCAGTGTGAGTATGAAGTATGTATGCAAAGTGTATTTTATTTAAGTGTGTTTATTGACTACTGATTGTGGAGAGATTGGTAACACGTGGTCCGCAGACCCCGTGCATTTCTTGGTGAGAAGCTTCAGCTTGACGTAATCACATTTCGTGATCGAGCTGGATCTTCTACGTAAATTCACGCGTGTGATTTAATTGTTCCTTCATAATATACAGTAAAACTCGCGGAGTTAGTTAAACGTGAAGACGGGACTTGCCCGAATTAAAGTTACAGTTGGAACCATGTGCTCTCTCCCAATGTTGTCCCACTTGGTGTATGGGAACCTTCCTCTTTTATCTGTTAGATAAAATGAATAGATGAATGCTAGTGTGTGTGTGGCTAAATGATGATAGAAATGTGCAGGTGGTAGTCATTGTCGATTCACGGCACACGTTAGCCGGATGTTTAACTAAGTTTACTTAGATATTATATTATTTGTATCACGCCAGCATTCCGTGATAAGTGAGAGGGAATAGTTGAGATGGTAATGTTCATGGAATAAATGTGATTGTGTTATTATATAAATATGTTACAGTGACTTCTCCCAGCCACACCATATTCCCTTATCATTTCACAGAATATTTGGTATGCGTATTTCAGTTAATCACCTGTTTATGTCCCACTCATGGGTATATTTCATTTAATAAACTGTAAGGTGGTATTAAAACTTCATTATAATAATATTCTAATTCTAACTTGATCAAAACCACCGAATAAAACTTTAGTTTGAGTATTGATGCTTGTTGCTGCAAATGGCCGCCGGCGTCTTCTATAGTGCAGGTGCCATTTATAAAATTGAGGATGCCTGCCGAGGGTGCGGGAAGCAAGTATCATGCAACACCTCGCTGCAAAACTGGACGTCTCTTGTAGTAGTGCTGACACACTCGCCCACCAGAAGACGTACTTTAGGGTATGTGCCCATTGGTTTCCTCACCGTCTAACGGAAGACCACAGAGAGCAACGAAGGACCATCTGTGCGAAACTGCTTGCGCGCTCCGAGGCTGACTGCGACAATTTTTTGTCGAACATCGTCACAAGAGATGAAACATGAGTTAATCAGTTCGAACTGGAAACAAAACGAAAATTCATGTAGTGGCGCTACCTCTCCTCAGAATAAAAAGTTCAAAGCCGCACCCTCAGCTATTGCAGTTATAGCGACTGTCTCCTGGGACTATGAAGGCGTTATTCTGTCTGATGTCCTCCCTCATGGTGCAACGATCAACTCTAAAGCATATTGTGTTACCCCCAGGAAATTGAGCCGGCCGAAGTGGCCGCGCGGTTCTGGCGCTGCAGTCTGGAACCGCGAGACCGCTACGGTCGCAGGTTCGAATCCTGCCTCGGGCATGGATGTGTGTGATGTCCTTAGGTTAGTTAGGTTTAACTAGTTCTAAGTTCTAGGGGACTAATGACCTTAGCAGTTGAGTCCCATAGTGCTCAGAGCCATTTGATCCATTTTTGAACCCAGGAAATTGAACAAACGATTTCAGCCCGTTCATCATTACAAAAATGAAAACGAACTTCTCCTTTTCCATGACAACGTAATGTGTCCGCCCCTGGTAGCTGAGTGGTCAGCGCGACGGAATGGCACAGCTAACGGCCCAGGTACGATTCCCGGCTGGGTCGGAGATTTTCTCCGCTCAGGGACTGGGTGTCGTGTTGTCCTTACCATCGTCATTTAGTCCCCATCGACACGCAAGTCTCCGAGGTGGCGTCAACTCGAAAGACTTGTACCAGGCGAACGTCTATCCGACGGGAGGCCCTAGCCACACGACATTTCCATTCAATGTAAGGCGCCACATAAGTCTGCGCACCGCGAGGAGCTCACAAAACTTAATTAGGCTGTTCTTCCTCATCCACCTTACAGCCCAGATCTCACACTTCCGGCTTCTATCTGTTTGGCCCAATGGAGGATGCTCACCGCGGGAAGCAGTAAGCTGATGACTGGGAGGTTATTGATGCAGCAAGACACTGGCACCGAATTCGACCATTAGAGTGGACCCGTGCGGGCATACGGGCCCTCCCAGTAAGGTGCGTACGGCCGTCGCATTTGGACGGAGAATACGTTGAAAAATAGAATTTTGTAATCAGAAGAGTGGGGAATAATATGGTGTATTTAAATCCTGAATAAATACAACAGGCTTTCAGAAAAATTGTGTTGCATTAGTTATTGAACGCCCCCGGTTTTGCTGAATATTGTGGATGCTGTAACCATTTTTTCAGCGAGTAAGTGGATGATTCAGTGCTGCCAAACGAATTGCGGCGTTTTTGAGGAGCTGTGATAGCTCTTGAGAGATGAAGAAATTTGGGGCGAACTCGTTGTTCTCTAGTTTCTAGAGTTTTAACACAGTAATGTTCGTAATTCGCTATTCTACAAGCGTGATCACGAGGGCTGTAACTGGTCACTACTGCAGCGATCATGGAAACAGAGTTGCTTAAATTATCTACCTCCAACCACGATCCTGAGTCAGATTTTCCACGGTTTCTCTAAACAGATTAGGTATTTACCCAGATGGTCCTCTTGAAAAGGACTGGGCCGATTTCCTCTACCTATCTATACATTTATACTCCTCAAGCCATCTTACGGTTAGTGGCGGAGGGGATTTGTGGTACCTCCATTTTATTCCCCATTTTCTGTATGCAGAAAGAACGACTGCTGGTTTTCTCCGTATGAGCTCTAATTTCTCTGATTCTCTTGTCGTGATCATTTCGCAAGACTTATGTGAGAGGGTGTAATATTCTTCCCAACTTCTTGGAACATATGAGTTCTTAATTTCAACAAACACCTCTCTTACAGTATTTCCCACTATAGTTCGTTCCCGCGCCGACTAAATGATTCGGTAATTAAGTATGTGGCTCATCGTTGGACATTCTCTATCTCAACTGATATGACAATTCAGTTAGGGTCCCATTCTGATGAACAAGACTCAGTAATCAGTGGAAAGTGTTTATGAAGCCGCTTATTTCATGGTTATATTGCTCCTCCTTACGATTCAACAGATGAGTTTAAGTCAGCCATCTACTTCTCCTACAAAATCTTTTATGTGCTCAGTCCGCTTGACGTCGTTCTGGGTGGTTACTCCCAGATAATTTACAGTAGTTAGGACAGGTGTAGGCAAAGGTGTGTGCCTAACACTTTTCCACTTCTTCTTGCTCTCTGGTTACATGACAATGAAAATTGTGCACAATACACCTAAGATACAATAAGTTCAGTGGAGCTTGTATGAGGTTTCATGAACAAAACGTTACAAATGAAGAAAAACGATCTTTGACCCAGGCCTGGCGTAAACGTCCTATTGTTATGGGACAAAATTCCAAACAAAAATAAATTATTATTATCATATCACATTAAAGGAAAATTACAGTAGCTGTCATGTATCTCCATTATTAACTTGTATAATGTTTACACTCGTCACCATTATTTTATCCATCATTGTGGTCGTCGTATTAGACATCAAAACATGACACTAATAAGTTACTAATTTAAACACAAAACAGTGAAACATAAGGAAACACATTATACTATTATTGTATGGCCTTTTCTTGTCACACGTTTCTGCAATTTTTCCAGTACAGTATGTATTCCGGCTTCGTCTTCATTGTAGACTTGACGCTACGGAAAACTATTTTTATATTGAAAAGTTTTCAAGCTGCTGAAAAAATTCCATTTGTGTTTATTAAACCCCATTATCCAAGTGATACTGATTTCCTCCGGTTGTCTCAAACTTAAATTATGTCGAGCAATATGAACGAGAATATCCATAAACGTTTGTGTGCAGTGTACGGCGACGCTGCAGTTGATAGTACAGTTGGGCGAAACGCAGAAACAGAGCTCCATGATCAGCCACACTCAGGACGTCCTGTCACATCCGTACGTGAAGACTCTGAACAAACCCAAGAACCGTTTCCGACGTGTTCTACCGTCAAGAATCCAGCAGAAATCTTGCTCCAACAAGATAATTCACGTTCACACACAAGTCTGAGAACTCGGTTTGGACATCATTGCCACAGTCCAGAACTGACACCCTCGGACTTCATCTCTTCGGGCCGCTTAAAGATTCTCTACGGAGAACACACTTTGAAGACGACGAGAGCGTCAGTCATGCAGTGAAAACATGGCTACGCCTCAAGACAAGAGATTTTACTTTACCAGCAGGGAATACATGCTCTTCCACAACGTTGGCGTACGACCATAGAACGTGATGGACACTACGTAGAAAAATAGAACATGGACATGTTGATGTATATTGTCACCAAAATCTGACTCTTAACAATAAATAAGTTCTGAAAAAAAAAAAAAAGCCGGGCATCGCTTATTGAACGACTCTCGTATGTCGACAATAGCGGACTCGAAAAGTAGTGAAAATCTTCGTCTATTTATGCGAAATACGCTACACTGTTTTACACTAAGGATCAACTGCCTGTCCCTGCACACGCTTCGATCTCCTGAAGCTCATCCTGCATTTCGCTAGTCTTATGGCTTGCAACTTCCCTATAGGCAGCAGCAGCGTCCGCGAATGCCTCAAGGAGCCTCTGACGCTATTCGCTATATCATTAACAAAAATTGGAGTACTCATGAAGTCATCTTTACAACTGTCGATTTTGTTCCTCCAAGAACGAGATCTATATCAAAAGAAGTCCTGAACCAAGTCGCAAATCTGGCCCGATACTCAGTAACCTCGCAGTTTCTTCGCTAAACGACAGTGCGGAACTGTACAGAATGTCTTCCCAAAGTAAAAGAACACGGCGTCAACCTGGGCCCCTTTACCTACTTCGCTCTCAATCTCATGGACGAACAGAGCGAGCCTTCCCTGTTCTTACCATATCGGAACTTATGCTCCGTCTCTAATAGCCTCATCATCGCAGGCTCCTGAAACGTAGCCTTCCTCGCTTTGGACACAGTTGTCAGGCAACTTGTTCGTCTCCGTTCTTCGGCGGACACAGCTGATGTTTTGTAGGCTTGTAAACGCGTCGCACGGAAGGAGATTGCTAATAATCTCTTTGATTCTATGCAAGTACAGAGGCTTTGACAACAGTATTAATTTCTCAGTCAGCTGTTCAGTAAGCTTATTTACATGTCTTTTGTCATATACGTGGTATGTATGATTTATTTTATTTCAGTCGAATGTGTCATTTGTGTGTGACAGTTTTCACAGATGTGATGTGTAAATTTGTAATTTTGAAGGAAGGGGGAAGAACCCTGGTAAATGTTACAGCTATGAGCGGTATGACTCACTCAATACACTATGTGATCATCTTCTGCACACTATCTCTTTTTAAATATAGGGTGTTAAAGAACGACGTTTTAAAATTGTGGCAAACAGTACAGGATGCAATTCAGAACATTTTGCAATGAGGAACTGACAGCCGGATATGTGAAATAAAGTTCTTGTAATATACGCTTTCTATGCATTGGGTGGGCTGAATGGAACACCAGAATACTGTGGTCTCGAAAACATTTATTGACAGTAGAATGTAATCAAATACTGTTAACAGAATCTGAAGAGTAAATTTTCAATGAGGCGACCATTAACTTTGTTACATACATTTTCAATGTGACGATCATTAACTTCGTTAAGCTTCTCTGTAAGATTCCGCGCTTCCCTCTGTTGGTATCGAACGTTACGAAGATGCGCTTAATAAATAACAGCCCCGCGGGATTAGCCGAGCGGTCTGGCGCGCTGCAGTCATGGACTGTGCGGCTGGTCCCGGCGGAGGTTCGAGACCTCCCTCGGGCATGGGTGTGTGTGTTTGTCCTTAGGATCATTTAGGTTCAGTAGTGTGTAACATTAGGGACTGATGACCTTAGCAGATAAGTCCCATAAGATTTCACACACATTTAAACATGTGAACAATAAATAACATCAGGTAGTATTACCACTGGTGTTGAGTACACGAGAGGCTATAGACAACCCCAGAGGAAAACGTCAAGAGGTGTGAAATCAATGGATCGCACAAGCCAAGGGACTGGGCATTCCCTTGCTTTTACTCTGTGCCTGAAGTTGTCCGTGAGATATATATTGTCCGACGATCAAAGTGCACTGAGGTACCATCGATCTGAAACCAAAAACTAACATGCAGTGGCAGGGGAACGTCATCCAGAAGTCAGGCAAGGCATTCTATGGAAGATCAAATAACATGCATCATTCAAACGATCTGATAAGATGTGTGGTCCTAGTTACACGAGCTGCAATAATTTCAGCCGAAATATTTCCTGCGACTCTCAGCCGGTAAATTCTTGTATAAGTAGTCCATGGATTCTCAAAAAGCCAGTGGTGGCTGTAGAAGCTTTAATTCACATTTCTGGCAATACGTTCCTTGGTAAGCACTACTGGTGAACGGTTGCCTGGGAATGAAAGGACCGGGCATACTCATCAGCCAAAATAACTTTACAAATTGGGTCAACAGGACCTTGTCATGTTAAGTCAAAACTATGTATTTCAACAAAACCTTTTAAGAAGAGTTACTGATAAACCATCAACAATATTATGAAATATTTCAGTCAGATCAAATGACAAAAGGTTACAGTGTTAATTCAAATACTTGCCCTCAGCTCTCCAAAATGTCATTCATGAGAACATGAAGTATGGAAATTTAAATTTGTAAAAAATGCTATTCTCTTTCAAAAATGTACAATTTGTGTGTGCCACTGGTTACTATTGTTGAAGTATTTCTAGCCAATTACAATAAGAGAAACAATATAATATTTCGCCAATTACAGTTATATAACAATTTCTTCAAAGGTTCTAAGAAAAAGTTTTTAAAACAGGTGGACCACAAGCAAGTAATAGAATGTGTTGGACTAAAATACAACAGATGATTCATGTTTATCGAACATAGGAGTTCATTAAAAGGAAACAAAGAACAGTCAAAGCACCCTGATATGAAACCACAACACTTCGGGCTATGCAACATCTGAGGTCATCAGTCCCCTAGACTTAGAACTACTTAAACCTAACTAACCTAAGGCACGAGTCCAGCCTGCGACCGTAGCAGCAGCGTGGTTCCGGACTGAAGCTCCTAGAACAGCTCGGTCACAGCGGCCGGCCCTGAGCAGTCTATTCGGCATGTAGTTGGGCCCATCTGTAACGTTTTGCATGGTGTCGTGGTTGCAAAGATGGACCTCGCCATGCACGTCGGGAGTGAAGTTGCGCTTCATGCAACCTATTGCGCACAGTTTGAGTCGTAACACGATGTGCTATGGCTGCACGAAAAGCATTATTCAACGTGGTGGCGTTGCTGTCAGGGTTCCTCCGAGGCATAATCCGTAGGTAGTGCTCATCCACTGCAGTAGTAGCCCTTGGTTGGCCTGAGCGAGGCATGTCATCGACAGTTCCTTTCTCTTTGTATCTCCCCCCATGTGCGAACAACATCGCTTTGGTTCACTACGAGACGCCTGGATACTTCCCTTGTTGAGAGCCCTTCCTGGCGCAAAGTAACAATGCGGACGCGATCGAACCGCGGTACTGACCGTCTAGGCATGGTTGAACTACAGAACACGAGCTGTGTATCTCCTTCCTGCTGGAATGACTAGAGCTGATCGGCTGTCGGACACCCTCTCCGTCTAATAGGCGCTGCTCATTCATGGTTGTTTACATCTTTGGGCGGGTTTAGTGGCATCTCTGAACAGTCAAAGGGAATGTGGTTGTGATACGATATTCAGTCAACAGCTATCTTCAGGAGTGCTGGGGCCGGGTTGTTGCAAAACTTTTTTTGATGTGTGTATTTCTGAGAAGTAGGTTACGTTCGATAGTACGATGTAAAGAATAAGTTACTTAGAAATGAGTCTACATGTGTAGCAAAACACCCAGTTGTAGGGAATAAGACCAGAATACAAAAGTTCATAAAATTCATGCCAATTCCTACAGCAATGTAAACAGTGTGGAAACTGCCCTCTCTCTCAAAATGATGAGCAATCTTTATTTCCAGCTGAAATGAAGTTCCGCATAGAAGAATAAGAAAAAAATGTTTTTGAGAACGATTACCCGTCGAAATCTTTCGACTACAAATAGAAAAACACTTTTTCTTTTGGATGTCACGAGCGTAATCGAATCCATTAATTATTTGTACTCTTGCTACTGCTGCATCTCTGGTTCTTAAATATCCTTCCGTTGTCAGAAGTGCTAAATGTGCTGCTCACATGTTTAACATAATTGCGCCTTTACATAATTTGCAGTGCTTTATATTCAAGTGATGGAGACTGTTATAATACGAAACTCCGAACAAAGCGTGCCATTCACAATAAATGTCATTTACTCCCTGCACACAGGCAGTAACAGCTGCGTTATTCGTCGTGAACATTGCAATAACCGTTTGCTTCTTTTGGAACAGTTGCAATATGCGGACACGAGCGTTATTTCAGTCACACACAAGGGCACCACAATTTATCTGATTCCTACTAAACACGACGATAACAATGAATTGATACTATCCCACTCGCTATATCCGAGAATTGTATAGTTCCCTGCAGGGCTTGTAGTCGTTAAGTTCCATGCGCTTAGCAGAATTTAGACACAGTTATTCTTTCTAACATGAAGCTTACTGAACGAACCAAAATCTACAACTTACTTTTTCAGTTATAGTGCATCGATAATTTCAGTAATCTAGGAGAGATAAAACACTGTACACATTTCAATATTTATTAAAAAGAAAGATGATATATTTCAAAAATGGAAATGATTAATTTTTTTCGTGTTTGGAAAGAAAATCTACTGAATTTCTGTCTCCAGAGTAGACCCATTTCCTGTTCTTCTCTCTCTCTCTCTGCTTTAAATCCATTACGTGTAAATTTATATTGATTTATAAAAAAATTTGGGAATAAATATTCGAGTGCATTTTTTCCCTTTCTCGTCACGCAGTATGGAAAAGAATAACTGGAACTGTCTTACCTCCAAACAAGAATACCTATTAAATATTTTCCGAGATACAATTAGACAACAGCATTAAGTACTGCATGCAGAATTTTGCTCTCATAAACATATTATGCCGCTCAGAACTGTAGTACTGAGCCTACAGTGTCAAGGCAGACCAAATGCTGAGGAGAAGTCACGGTACAACCCAAGACCTCCTGTGAGTCAACCTGTTGTCTTTTGTTTTAAATACAATGTATGTACCAAGTTTACAACTTTTTGTGGTTGTTCTACATAATTCGGATAACTTTTGCACGGTGAAACCGAACTCCACAAACACACTTTCGGAGATTCTTCAGAGATACTTTCTGAGTACTATGGTAAAGTACTCTACAGTCTACAGTGGGTTGTTAAGAGTAATAAAGTAATTATGATTTATTGAGTTTGTTACCCCAATTACCTTCGTTTCTGTGGTAATACCTTCAAAGCATTGTAATATCCAGTAAGTAATATTTGTTGTCACTGAAACGTAGACGCAAAACACGGAATAATACAGCAATACACAGATGCGTAAGTATTTTTTATTTTATTTTTTTATTTATTTGCTTTCAGAGCTCGCCCATACGACCATCTAATCACAACGAATGTCTTATTACAATTGCTTTTGGAACGTTATGGGGTAGATATTATTTCAGTCGTACTCTGGTACGATGTAAAATAGTGTAAACAGAGGACTGATTCAACATAAAATAAGACCTGCAATAAGAGTATGCGAAAACGAGTTAACAAGACGAACACGGAACACAGGATACACACTGGCAGTATTCTGTAAAAATCCTATTATTAACACAATAAGAAATGATAAATCGCCGTTAGTACACATTTGGGATATTTCCAGTTCAGTCCACATTAATGACAATGTATTTTTAATAATAAATTGTTCTTCGTACGTCCTGTGAGAATTGTTTCAAAAGTGGCGGATAGAGTACTGAATATTTGTGTAGGTCTGTAAGTATCGTCTTGATAGGAGAACAGTGTACAATAACCAGAGTTGTATATTACAGCCACACTTATAGATAGTTACACATCTTTTCAGTCTCGTACACGTAGAGACATACATCTAGAAGCTGAGTGTTCCAGATTATGCACTGTAACACGTAGGGATATAGCCAGTTAATTGGTCTTTCCCTGGCATTCCGTCAGGGATTTTCTCTGCCTCGTGATGACTGGGTGTTGTGTGCTGCCCTTAGGTTAGTTAGGTTTAAGTAGTTCTAAGTTCTAGGGGACTGATGACCATAGATGTTAAGTCCCATAGTGCTCAGAGCCATTTGAACCATTTGAACCTGACATTCCATGTACCAGAAGCGTTAGATTAGCAACGCAGGGAGTTGTACCTTGATGTTGGCACTGTTGACGAGCTCGTACAGTAGCTTATACGTTGCAACATCGTTGCATGCTAACAAGGTCTGGATGCTGCTTGAGAACTAATGACCAAGAACCCGAAGGCTACTAGCAAGGACGTTTGTGTACTGCGTGTTCTGAGGACATCTTAGAAATATTTTGTTCGGTTCTTCTCCCTCTTCGGAAACCATTAGAGGGGTGGCGCTTAGAATGTTGAACTTCCAGTGATTAAATGTCAGTCTGCTTTAATTGACGTGAAGCTCCTTGATTATACTTGCTGTCCTATTATACTACAGTACTCTTGGAATCGAGGGCTGCATTAGTGCATTATGATTGCCCTTAATTGTCATTCTGCGACGATTCCTAATGCCAGTGCGATGACAACCGCTTTCTGAACACCGGTACCATATCTGTGAGGGATTTTATGATATTTAGTTAGCCCAAGCAGATATGTCTGCTTTGCTGGGGCATATACATGTTCATTATCAGGGATCCCAGTGTGGTCCTTCATCCACATTATCACGATGTTGTGACAGTTCGTCTACACCCGAAACATAACGTCGACAACTGTCGCAATGGGGTTGGCACAGCTACTATGATAGTTTCTTATCAGTTGTAGCGCTGACGTACTGTCAGAGGTGATACCTACTGTGTCTGCTGTGGAGTCTGCGCGAATAGTAGGGCTTCCAATATGGCAGTCAGTCCCACCATATAATAATGGTGTGTGGATCCAGCTGGTAAAGGCTTCGGGATACCTAGTAAGCACTGCCAGCGCCTTCACTAGACTTGGATCCATCTGTACATGCCACACACGCATCGGGATAGTGAGACAGGATTTTCATTGCTGATGCGTTCGTTCAATCATGGTTTTGACACGTTACACTGGTCCTGGCATCAATTCCTGGCATCAATCTGCAGAGTCGACGTTTCGCATCGTATGTCTTGTTGTAGTGTCGTAGAAGAGGACTCTCGCATACTTGGTGCCTTAATGTCTACATCTCCAAACATTCAAGTGTGACGGGTTATTTATCAAACATCTTTCGCACACTCAGTGGGACGTTAATTCCGGATTTTGTCGTCAAGGGGTGATGCATCGTTCCTTTTGACACATCGAAATTAAACACATAACCAGTTTGTAGTTGCCATACACTTCTTTATTACAAACACAGACATACGTCTTTCAAAATTTACTCAAGTAATTTACACTGATTAAAATAATTTTCATAAAACCCCGTTAATAAAATTTAACTGAATGCTTCATGACTTACATAGGAACTGGCTTCCATATCAAATTCTAAAACTGCTTCCACGGACTGATTTTAATCAATTGCAACAAATTAAAGTATTATGAGATTAATGCAGTTGACTAAGCTTCTCTTTAGTATTACTCAAAGGTACGAGGTTCACATACGTAATAATAGCATATTAAATAGTCTTAACATGGCGCCATTACAATTTTTATTTTTTTGTAGAAAACTAGTGATGGACGCGAGCAGACCGAAAGGTGCTACCAGACAGAGGAGATTCATGGACGAGAAGGTAAAATGGAGCTATACTCAACTTTGGGCTACAATTAAGCGTCCAGAAAACCACAACGCTCCACCGGGAAGGTGGAATTGCAGGACACAAATAACCTAACCACAGACACAGATCCAGGTCCTTAAATTTCGCCACGGTCGCAGGTTCGAATCCTGCCTCAGGCATGGATGTGTGTGATGTCCTTAGGTTAGTTAGGTTTAAGTAGTTCCAAGTTCTAGGGGACTGATGACCTCAGAAATTAAGTCCCATAGTGCTCAGAGCCATTTGAACCATTTGAACCTTAAATTTCGCTCTTCCACCCTGACAACCCCGATCGGAGTTTGCTCGCGTCGACCATTGCCAATTATCTGAAACATAAACACATTAGCGGCAGACAACATTCTGGCGCATTAGATAGGCAAACATATCTGCCCAATTGGTTATAAGTAAACCTTTAATTACACACGGCACCATTGAACCCAAGTCTGACTAACCTAGATGAGCACTTCCAGTAACGGCTCTTAAAATCTGATTAGCCAATTCTCTAGAACACAGAAATAAAATAATAACACAGGATCTGGAAATAGGAAAATTATTTCGGCCCGCCCTTGAACGTCAGGCACAGACGTACGTACTATTTGGCATGACCTCTAGCTACGCATTAAGCAAGGCTTCATGTCTATTGGTTGCGCGTAGCTAGCACTCCCTTAAAAACCAACAACATATCAAGCACCCAACCAAGTACAGTGACAAATAACTGAAACAACCATAATGGCTTTCAGTGCACTAGGCATTCAATTAACGTGAACAGAACCCACCAAAAAACATTCGACGACTCCAGTTCGTTCACTTTGAGTAACATGTAACAGACGCGAAGGAAATCTGTCCTTCAAATCTCCAGGAAATCCCAGTCACCATCGGCAGAGGACCTGCATTCAAACGGCGAAACAAGCCGCTGCGGCTGCCCACGCTCCTTCGTCGACCGACTCGGTCAGTCGCCAGCGCCATACGTCACTGTAGCTCACCCAGCTGATACCCGAACGCAACCCCCTGCAGAGCGCGCGCGCCGCAGTTAAATAGCCATCAGCCATATATGCGAAGAAGACAAGCAGGCATCGAAAATCGACTCATAACGACCGTGATGACAATCGACGGAGACTGGCACCAGCAGCGCACCAGCTCAAGGGTCTCTTCTTCGTCGAAATAGAGTCGCTGAAGGAATTTCTTGTAGAAGAATATTCGTCGCAACATAAACGATGGCTCAATTCGCTTCAACCAGTAAAGCGTTGATTGGCGTTGACATGAACGCTTCAGTAACTATATGCAAGGCTTTTTGCTGCATAGTATCGAGTCTTCGAAGCGCGCTGCCTCATACTGAACCATAGACTAGGTGTCCGTAACCAAAGGGTGCCTTTAGAAGGGACCGGTATAAAAACATCGCTGCCGCCAATCACAGCCCCACCACACTCCAGTCGTAACTCTGATGAGATTGCAGGCCTTTCGCATCTGGTAATGATATGTGGGATATGAGGAGTCCGTCTTAGCTTATCATCGATAATCATCCCAAGATATTTAGCTTATCATCGATAACGGGAAAGCATGTTGTCCTATCTGCATTGTTTAGGGAAGTGGGCTGTTGTGGCGAGCAAAGATCATAAGAGTAGACTTTCTATCAGAGATTTCGAAGCCACTTTCTGTACTCCAGTTATGCAGACGTACGAACGCAGTGTGCTTTTTCAGATGACAGGACTGAAGAGTACTGACATCGGGATATATGAGTAGTCGTCCGCGTATTTTAATATTTTAACGTCACTGGAAAATAGGTAGTGATGGTCTGCAATACAAAAATTGAATAATAAGGGAGCCAAAACTGATCCCTGTGGAAGTCTCTAGGTCCCAATGTAGTTCCGTGTTGCAAAATGATTGTTATCCTATTACTCAGAAGAAGCGTAATTACTATGATGTGGTTGCCACCTCTACGGGACCAGCTCAGGGTAGCGTCGTTGTGACAATCGTCTACTACACGAGGTCCATTTCGACAAGCTATTCACCTGTAAACATGTTCATATTGCTGTGTAGCACTGTCAACTTACAACTAAGCCTGCTGGACAAACAAACCCGAGGCAGAACCAAGCTGTACTAAATGCAACCTTTAGGGCGAAGAGTACAGTGGGCTTTGCTGGTATCAGCTGCAGTCATCGTTTAGTGTAATACGTTTGTTTCCAAACAAGATGCACTGCGGATAACGTCAGCAGTAGTACTACTAGGCAGATTTTTCAGAGCAAAAAATGTAAAACGATAAACAGGCTAAGATACCAAACGAAATGTCATCACTATGTATTGAACGAAAATACTTAGAAAATATCACTGTACAATTTTTGCTGGTGGGTGTCAGCTCAAAAGCGTGCAGGTTGCTGTGCAGATCTATTTCAGAACTTGCTGATTGTATACAAGTTTTGTTAAAATACTTAACTTTCTGAGAGCTGCAGGTAGTGTGAGATGTTACTGATGTATCAAATACTACCTTGCTCAAATAACAGCCCGTATATCGAACTCTTTCAAACTGCTCGTCATTTAGTGGTGTTCTGCGACAGATTATACTTGTAATAAGAAAACACTTCGAGCCCATTTCTTTGTTCTTACACAAAGCAGTTAGAAACAGCCTGAAACGTTTATAAGTGTCTGCAGGGTATATTGCGCTGAGAAATAATGGTTAAGAAAAAAATCGATACTTTGCCCCGTTTTCGAGTTAATTAGTAATGAAATGAGCCAGTCAGGCCATTGCGTGCGCAAATTCAAGTTGCCCGCCAGATACAATTAGCCTCACAGCGTAGACGATAGCACACGAGACTGCTCAGTCTTTGGCTCAGGTTCGATCCTTGCTACCGTCCCAGGTTCCATGTTTCTGACGTTCTCTTGTTCGGTTTTAGGAAACCAAATGAAGGACACGGTTAGTGATATCGTCTACACAACGTACCCTGCAACAGCCTTACAAACATTTCAGACTGTTTATGACCATCCAGTGTAGCAGAATTGTCGTATTAACCCCTCTCGTTCTATGACTCACTGATAGTTACAAATCAGCGCTTCACACATGCTCACCGTCTAACACCAACTTGTAGTAAACCTTTAGAATCAGTTATCCAATTTTTGATACGTATGGCCTAAAACTTCTTTATCGAATTTTCTGCGTTCCTGGAAACTATCGTTGCTTCAGTGGCCATTTCAATAATTTCTCACCAAGCAAACATTCCATTCGGTATTGTGTTGCATCGTTTAGGCTCCTACTTGCCTACTGCTTTAGATCGTGACGGTTAGGGGTTGCCATTGACTGCTCTGTTAGTCACTGTTCCCAACTGAGAAACGATATTGAGGTTAATGTACCTGTGACGTTGTCTGTACGAATTTTAGAATATGTGAACGTACTCTAAATTACAATAATTAGAAACTGCATACAAATACAACAAATAGGAACGACATGAAGCAAATGGAGGGTATATCTACCACACAAAGTGTACTACAGGATCTTTGGTATACGATCAGACTAAGGTAAGGGTAATTAAATGTTCATCCGTTATTCGTACACTGACGTACATACCCATCTAATATCGGGTATACAGAACACTCAGCCAGGAGAAACATTGTCGAATATGTACTCGAACAAATAGGTCGGCGACATAGCAGGTACTACTCGTATATTCCGGCCTCGTTCCAGTCAGAATGTGATCCCACCTAGTAATTAGTGCAGTAGTCTTGGAGTATGCCTGGTAACGAGACTTTCGCCAACATTTCTGAAAGTGCTTCACAAGGAGGTCCTTAATTTCCTCCACCAAGAGTATTAGGCAGAATATACTGCCCACTCAGATGCTCGTAACCAAAGGCCAGCCCACATACGAATATATATATATGGCCAGTCTCTGTTGTTGGTGGAACACACGAGTTCCCTTACGAATTTCCCATTCAGAGATATGGCTATTGTGGCTGAACGTGGGTCTAACGGACGTCCAGCGTCAGGCCCTTCAATGACCCCTAGCGGAGAAAAGGTGCACATGTGTCACTTTTGCAGCATGAGAAAATGTTTCATTTTATTCCTTCTAATCACTCTACAAACAAATACACTGTAAACTTCTTTCAGTGAAACAATTAAATCAAGCTATTCCTTTTATATGTACGAGGGGTGTCTGTAAAATAAGGTTCCCAATTTTTTTTCACAGTTTGAAACATGTTTATTTAATGAATGCGTACAGGCTTTAACCTATTTTTCTAGACAGTCGCCACTGAGGTCAATTCATTTTTGCATGTGGTGTACGAGATTTTGAATGCCCGAGTCAAAAAAGTCTGCCGCCAAGCAGCGCAGATACCTGAGAACCGCTTCTTCCAGCTCTTCTCTGTCGCCGAAATCCGTTCCACTCTGGTGTTTCTTCATGTCAGGGAAGAGATGGTAGTCACTTGGGGATAAGTCCGGGCTGTAGGGTGGGTGTCTGACAATACCCCATCCAAATTTTGCGATGAGCTTGTTGGTGGCTTTAGCGGTGTGCGGTCGGTGTTATCCTGATGCAAACGCACCCCCTTGGACAGCGTTGATTGTTGTACCGGTGGGCAAGAACTCGCAGAACAATACCCCCTTCCTGTCCCAAAACACTGTGCCATCACTTTGGGTTTGTTTGAATTTTCGCGATCTCGGCGACTCCGGGTGCTTCCATTGTTTGGACTCTTCTTTGGTTTTGGGTGTGTGGTAGTGCACCCAAGTCTCGTCTCCAGTGACGATGAAGTCGAGGTATTCCTCGCCATGAGTTCCGTGGTCTTGAAGAAGTTCTTGGGCCGCTTCAACACGCTGACGTTTGTGGTCTTCGGTCAACATTCTTGGCACCCACCCCGCGCAAACCTTAACATACCCTAGATGCTCCGTCAAAATCTTGTCAATAGAGGTTTTACTGACATCAGGGATCATTTCGGAAAGCTCACGAACCGTCACTCTTCGATCTGAGAGCACCGCTGCCTACACTTTTGCGATTGTTTCGTCAGAAACAGATGGCCGTCCGGAACGCTCCTCATCATGGACGTCAGTACGCCCGTTCTTGAACTCTCTGCACCATATGCGCACGTGTTGTACGCTCATACGTGGATTTCGCATAGCTTGGAATGGATTTCTCACGGGGCAATGTTTTTTGCAGACAGGGAACGGATCACCAAGCGCAGCTCATACCTGGCGGGCGAAGCGAGGGGGAGATCCATCACGTACGGGTGCCAAGCCAAGACTGAGCTCCGCAGGCAGCTCGCTAGGGAAGGGATTGGAGTGGGGAACCAAGGTACACTACAGAATCGCGGGATCCACCGTAACAGCGCTTTTCAGGACTGTAGCCCCATGGGAACCTTATTTTACGAATAAGCCTCGTATATACACTGCTGGCCATTAAAATTGAAACACAACGAAGATGACGTGCTACAGACGCAAAATTTAACCGACAGGAAGAAGATCCTGTGATATGCAAATGATTAGCTTTTCAGAGCATCCACACAAGGTTGGAGCCGGTGGCGACACTTACAACGTGCTGACATGAGGAAAGTTTCCAATCGATTTCTCATACACAAACAGCAGTTGACCGGCGTTGCCTGGTGAAACGTTGTTGTGATGCCTCCTGTAAGGAGGAGAAATGCGTACCATCACGTTTCCGACTTTGATAAAGGTCGGATTGTAGCCTATCGTGATTGCAGTTTATCGTATCGCGACATTGCTGCTCGCGTTGGTCGAGATCCAATGACTGTTAGCAGAATATGGAATCTGTGGGTTCAGGAGGGTAATACGGAACGCCAGTCTGGATTCCAACGGCTTCGTATCACTAGCAGTCGACATGACAGGCATCTTATCCGCATGGCTGTAACGGATCGTGCAGCCACGTCTCGATCCCTGAGTCAACAGATGGCGACGTTTGCGAGACAATAAGCATCTGCACGAACAGTTCGACAACGTTTGCAACAGCACGGACTATCAGCTCGAAGACCATGGCTGCGGTTACCCTTGACGCTGCATCACAGACAGGAGCGCCTGCGATGGTGTACTCGACGACGAACCTGGGTGCACAAATGGAAAAACGTCATTTTCTCGGATGAATCTAGATTGTGTTTACAGCATCATGATGGTCGCATCCGTGTTTGGCGGCATCGCGGTGAACGCACATTGGAAGCGTTTATTCGTCATCGCCATACTGGCGTATCACCCTGCGTGATTGTATGGGGTGCCATTGGTTACACGTCTCGATCACCTCTTGTTCGCATTGACGGCATTTTGAACAGTGGACGTTTCATTTCAGATGTGTTACGACCCGTGGCTCTACCCTTCATTCGATCCCTGTGAAACCCTACATTTCAGAAGGATAATGCACAACGTTATGTTTCAGGTCCTGTACGGGCCTTTCTGGATACAGAAAATGTTCGACTGCTGCCCTGGCCAGCACATTCTCCAGATCTCTCACCAATTGAAAACGTCTGGTCAACGGTGGCCGAGCAACTGGCTCGTCACAATACGCCAGTCACTACTCTTGATGAACTGTGGTATCGCGTTGAAGCTGCATGGGCAGCTGTACCTGTACACGCCATCCAAGCTCTGTTTGACTCATTGCCCAGGCGTATAAAGGCCGTTATTACAGCCAGAGGTGGTTGTTCTGGGTGCTGATTTCTCACTATATATGCACCCAAATTGCGTGAAAATGTCAGTTCTAGCATAATATATTTGTCCAGTGAATACCCGTTTATCATCCGCAGTTCTTCCTGGTGTAGCAATTTTAATCGCCAGTAGTGTATATTCGGCCACCGAATGAGATTACATCATGATACATCACAAATGTTCTTCAGACAGCTGAGTGCAATATCGTCCCCTGTGAAATTAGAGTCTTCTTTCCCCCTCTTGGTACCTGCAAGTAGCCGTCATGGTCCAATGTCTCATCAGGTTCACTTCGGGTGTAATAGACGGGTTAAGCTGTAGACCCTCGCCGCTCAGCTTCTCCATGTGATGCGCCCACGTTGGTGGACGACATTTACGCAGCAGCCTTGTACACTGTCAAAAATTTGAGTAACCAACTTCGCCACGCGAATCGCTGCGAGACGTCCATGAAAATAGTCAGGGGGTTCTCAAAGGTACCGATAGGGATGTGGAGTCATGGCGACTCCAGTGCTATGGTCAGCTGCGCCAGGTTTCTCGGTTGAGGAACAGCCCGATTAGAGTGGTCGCACAGATTCTCGATTGGGGAGTTTAACGGTCAGGAGAGTACGGTAAACTCATCTTGGTGGTCTTCGAACGACGCACATACGCTGCGAGATGTGTGACATCTTGATAGATGCAGTCATGCCGAGGAGAAACAAACTGCATGTAGGAGTGGATATGGTTCTCAGGGATGCATACTTGTGTTGATCCATGGGGCTTTCCAAAACGTCAATATCAAACTGAGAGGCCATAGAGACATTTCCCAGACCACAACGCTCACTCCTCCACCTTGGACCTTTCCAAAGATTGTGGCAAGGTGTTTGCTCTCAGACGTTGCACGTCGATGGAGCGTAAAACGGGATTCATCTGAAAAGATCACCTGTCGTCTATCAGTGGAGGTCCAGTTGACGTACTGAGGTGCAAAATTACAGCGTTCGTTGCCGATGAACAGCAATCAGCATGGGTGCATGAATCAAGTGCCTGCCGTGGAGCCTCATTGGCAGCAACGTTAGCTGAACGGTCGTTGAGGACGCACTGTTGGTTCATCAGGGCTGTTAGTTGCTCATCCGTTGCACGTACACACTGTCGTTCACCCCCATGCCCGATAGTGCACCACAGTTTTCTTCGGCGTCTGTTTTTGACAGCGCCATTTCGCCATGCTAGATATGCCTTAACCACGATGGCCGTGAACGGTATACAAACATAGCCACGGAAATGCTTCCATTCCCGCCCTTCTGGACGTCAATGAATACCTCCGTTTCTGCATTACGACAACGACTGCACTGTTCTCCGCATACCCTGGATGCGCTTTGTATATTCTTCTCTGCTAGCGCTGCCACTTGCGGTCTGACTGTGGTGAATGCTCGGTCAAGTCGAACTTAGGCGGTTCTCACATTATGTGACTGTACCTTGTACAAGACAGGTCTCTTTACATCCACTAGTGCTAAATGCATTTCTTACGTTCTACGAAATGTGATACATAAGGGGCAGTAAGCAGATAACCAGACAAATGGAAAAAGTACCTAAACTATTTATTGTTTCAAAAGTAATCGCCATATCGTTTAATTGATTTATCTTACTCAAAAATGGTTCAAATGGCTCTGAGCACTATGGGACTGAACTGCTGAGGTCATTAGTCCCCTAGAACTTAGAACTACTTAAACCTAAATAATCTAAGGACATCACAAACATCCATGCCCGAGGCAGGATTCGAACCTGCGACCGTAGCGGTCTTGCGGTTCCAGACTGCAGTGCCTTTAACCGCACGGCCACTTCGGCCGGCTATTTATCTTACTGCAATAGTAGACAGCCAGTGCCGTGATTGTACCCTGGCGTGCACCTCTTCATCCGAGGTAAATCGACGGCCACAAATGACTTTCCATTAGGGAAAAATATGGAAATCACATGAGGAGGGATCAGGACTTAATGCGAAACTTATGCAGCCGGCTCGAAACGACCTTGGCAATATATGTGAGCAGCGTCTGTCTGGAAACCGCTCTACACGTAGTTACGATATATTTTGGTGACATTTGCCATAAAAGTCGACCAATTCCTCTTTAGTAATGGTATATGCATTACTAATGATTCGACTGCCACTATGTTTTACAAGTATTGTAGGGTAAATGAATTGCAGTACTTCTCATACACCTCCCTCCGTCGGAGGTTCGAATCCTCTCTCGGGCATGGGTGTGTGTGTTGTCTATAGCGTAAGTTAGTTAAAGTTAGATTGGTTCAAAAATGGTTCAAATGGCTCTGAGCACTATGGGACTCAACATCTTAGGTCATAAGTCCCCTAGAACTTAGAACTACTTAAACCTAACTAACCTAAGGACATCACACACACCCATGCCCGAGGCAGGATTCGAACCTGCGACCGTAGCAGTCCCGCGGTTCCGGACTGCAGCGCCAGAACCGCTAGACCACCGCGGCCGGCTAAAGTTAGATTAAGTAGTGTGTATGATTCAGCAGTTTGGTCCCATAAGACCTTACTTACCACCACTCCTCATAACAAACCTAATGGAGGAGGGCGTGTTGGAAAGTGATGCCTAGAAATTTTAAGTGAAGACTCTTGAGTCCATTTAAATAAAACAAGCATTATTGTCATTTTACATCTTTATTCTTCAGGTCTACATATTTACAACCCTCTTGCGCTAGATGGCTCCGAATTTTAGTATGTAACACGGCGGGGTGTAATGTGGCTGTGCTGGTGCGTGAGAAACAGCTCGCTGTAATAGGGGTTCGAAATCGAGGAGTGATCCACGCATGGATCAGCCTCTCCTTCATCATTACAATGCCGTACCACACACGAGCGTCGCGGCACCTGCAACAAGCCGACACGTTGGGTTTACTGTCATCGATCGTCCGCCATACAGTCCCAATTTGGGCCAATACAAAATCCATCGGTTTTCAAAACTTAAAAAAAGCACTTTCAAGGACTGTGACCGGATGGAGCGATGCAATCAGAGGTGACGTTGTAGCTCTGTCACTAAAGGCAAATATTCTACAGAGAAACTGGTGTCTCGTTGAGAGAAATGTGTTCGTCGCCAACGAGATTATGTAGTGAAAGAAATACGTAGACATTAACATAGATGTAGAATTTTAATGATGTTTGTTTTATTTGAAAAGCTTTAAGAGTTATCACATATAAAATTCGGAGGCATTACTTTTCGGCACGTCTTCGTATATCAACAGTGATGCCACTGCACTTTAGTTAACTCTTCCTGACGGCGACATGCAACTGGCGGCGTATCTCTTGTCTCGTCTGTCGAGGTAGCTTATCATCACGTACCTATCGCCACGACGGCGGAAGCTTGCTTGGAGAAGGACGTAAACATCCGACTCGCAGGTCATTCAGCAGCTGCAATAACAACATAAAGTTCTGTATATTCAATGTAAATTTACTCGGTAATCGTTTGTTACATCTTCAAAAGAGTTGTACCACTGAGTTTGCCTCTTAGAGTTCTGTTATTCTGCCACAAAGAAAACCATAGTTCCATTACAAAAGATCAGTACTTATATTTCCATTATTAATGCAGTTGCGAGGACGCATTGCTGTTTCATGAGCACCGTTCGTGCAGGGGAATACAGATTATAGATGTCCTTCTTGTCCTTTGTTTTTTTGAGTCATCGATCCTGTGACTAGTTTGATGCGTCCCGCCACTAATTCCTCTCCTGTGCCAACCTCATCATCTCAGAGTAGCACTTGCAACCTACGTCCTCAATTATTTGCTGGATGTATCTCTATCTTCCTTCACAGTCTTTACCCTCTACAGCTCCCTCTAGTACCATGGATGCCATTCCTTGATATCTTAAACAAATGTGCTATCGTACTGTCCCTTCTCTTCGCCAGTGTTCTCCACATATTCCTTTCATCTCCGATTCTGCACAGAACATCCTCATTCCTTACTTTATCAGTCCACCTAATTTTCAACATTCGTCGGTAACATCACACGTCAAATGCTTCGATTCTCTTCTGAGGCGGTTTTCTCGCAGTCCATTTTTCACTACAATACAATTCTGTGTTCAAACATACATTCTCAGAATCTTCTTCCTCAAATTAAGGCCTATGGTAGATAAAAGTAGACTTCTCTTGGCCGGGAATGACTTTTTTGCCATTGCTAGTCTGCTTTTGATTCCCTTCTTGCTCTGTCCGTCATTGGTTATTTTGCAGCATAGGTAGCAGAATTCCTTCATGTTCTTCGTGACCATCAATCCTGATGTTACGTTTCTCGCTGTTTTCATTTCTTCTATTTCTCATTACTTCGTCTTTCTTCCATTTATTCTCAATCCATATCCTGTACTTATTAGACTGTTCATTTCATTCAGGGCATCATGTAATTCTTCTTCACTTTCACTCAAAATAGCAATCTCAGCAGCGAATCGTATCATCGAAATCCTTTCGCTTGAACTTTAATTCCACTCCTGAATCTTTCTTTTATTTCCATCAGTGCTTCGATGTACTGTTTGAACAGTGGGGCCGAAAGACTACAACCCTGTCTTACACCCTTTTTAATCCAAGCACTTCGTTCTTGGTCGTTCACTCTTATTATTCCCACTTGGCCCTTGTACATTTTGTATATTACCCGTCTCCCCCTATATCTTACCCTATTTTCTCGGAATTTCGAATATCTTACACAGTTTTACGTTGTCGAACGCTTTTTCCAGGTCGACAAATCCTATGACCGTGTCTTGATTTTTCTTTAGCCTTGCTTCAGTTACTAGCCTTTCCTAAAGCTAAACTGATCGTCATCTAACACATTCTCAATTTTTCTATTCTTGTAAGTAACTTTGATGCATGAGCTGTTAATCTGATTGTGCATTAATCTTCTTACTTGTCAGCTCTTACAGTCTTCGAAATTCTGTGAATGATATTTTTCCGAAAGTGAGATGGTATGTCGCCAGACATATATTCTACACACCAAAGTGAATAATCGTTTTGTTGCCACTTCCCGCAATGCTTTTAGAAATTCTCCTGGTATGTTATCTATTCCTTCTGCCTCATTCGACCTTAACTACTCCGAAGCTCCTTTAAATTCTGATTCTAATTCTGGATCCCTTTTCTCTTATAAATCGACTCCCGTTTCTTCTTCTAGCACATAAAACAAATTTTCCCCTTATAGAGGCTTTCGATGTACTTTCTCCATCTATCCACTCTCTCCTTTGCATTTAACAGTGGAATTCCCGTTGCAGTTATCCGCAGCTCGTGGTCGTGCGGTAGCGGTCTCGCTTCCCACGCCCGGGTTCCCGGGTTCGATTCCCGGCGGGGTCAGGGATTTTCTCTGCCTCGTGATGACCGGGTGTTGTGTGGTGTCCTTAGGTTAGTTAGGTTTAAGTAGTTCTAAGTTCTAGGGGACTGATGACCGTAGATGTTAAGTCCCATAGTGCTCAGAGCCATTTGAACCCGTTGCAGTCTCAACCTTACCACGCTTGCTTTTAATGTCACCGAAGGCTGTTTTGACTTTTCAATATGCTGAGTAGTCCTTCGGACAATTGGTTTCTTCACATTTTTCATGCACTCATTTCGTCTTAGCTTCTCTGCATTCCCTATTTATTTCATTCCTCAGCGACTTATATTTCTGGATTCCTGAATTTCCCTAAACATTTATGTACTTTCTTCTTTCAGCTATCAATTGAAGTATTTCTTCTGGAGCCCGTGGTTTCTTCGCAGTTACCTTCTTTGTACCTATGTTTCTCATTCCAACTTCTGTGATTTCCCAGTTTAGAGATGTCCGTTCCTCTTCAGCTGTACTGCCTACTGAACCATTCCTTATTGGCTTATTTATAGCCTTCGAGTCTCAAGCGTATCTCGTCGTTCCTTAGTACTTCCGTATCCCACTTGTTTGCGTATCGATTCTTCTTGACTAATCTCTTAAACTTCGGCCTGCTCTTCATCACTCCTACATTGAGATCAGAGTCTATATCTGATATTGGGTACGCCTTGCAATCCAGTATC
This sequence comes from Schistocerca nitens, assembly GCF_023898315.1. Lineage (NCBI taxonomy): Eukaryota > Metazoa > Arthropoda > Insecta > Orthoptera > Acrididae > Schistocerca > Schistocerca nitens. The sequence continues at coordinate 576,996,834 of NC_064617.1, forward strand.
TCATTTCGGGTCGGCCGCGATGGCCGTGCGGTTCTAGGCACTTCAGTCCGGAACAGCGTGACTGCTACGGTCGCAGGTTCGAATCCTGCTTCGGGCATGGATGTGTGTGATGTCCTTAGGTTAGTTATGTTTAAGTAGTTCTAAGTTCTAGGGGACTGATGACCTCAGATGTTGAGTCCCATAGTGCTCAGAGCCATTTCAACCCTTTTGAATCTCATTTCGGAATCTCTGCTTGACCATGATGTAATCTAAATGAAATCTTCCCGTATCATCCGGCCTTTTCCAAGTGTATCACCTGCTGTTGTTATTCTTGGAAAGAGTATTCGCTATACTTGATGAAATTTCTTACAGAACTCAATTCGTCTTTCTCTTCTCTCATTCCTTGACCCAAGCCCATATTCTCCCGTAGCCTGTTCTTTTACTCTTTCCCCTGCAACTGCATTCCAGTCCCCCATTACTATTAGATTTTCATCCCCCTTTACATACTGCATTACCCTTTCAATGTCCTGAAACACCTTCTCTATTTCTTCATCTTCTTCTTGCGATGTCGGCATGTGTACCTGAACTATCGTTGTCGGTGTTGGTTTGCTGTCGATTCTGGCGGGAACAACACTACCGCTGAACTGTTAACATAATACCCTCTCTATCCTACGTCCCTATTCATAACGAATCCTACTTCCGTTATACCATTCTCTGCTGCTGTTGATAATACCCTATACTTATCTGACCAGAAATCCTTGTCTTAACGGGTTAAAAGCGATTTAGGCATTTCGCTATAGGACGAATCACCTAAAACATAGAACTCGCACCGCAAATATTGAAATGGAAAGTGCTATTGATGTGTGATTTTCACAGAATGGATTGGTAGTCAGGGGCTCGCAGAAAGTCTGTTTTTTTGTGCAAAAATATAGTTTTTAAAATGGAACAATGGCTACTAACGTTAACTAACTAGATGGATGGTAAACTAGACTGTCTGTGATGTTTGTTGCAGGAGTGCGAATCGTTTAGAAGATGTCGCGTTTCGGAAACTTGCCACACCGACACTTGCACAATATCTGTGATAGCGCAAACTAAAGAATAACGTAAGTGCATAGATTAGTCATGTGAATTCTGACCAGTAACGAGACAATTGACAATCACAGGTTGTTTTCAAAATGAACACCGACATTGGCGGTAGATGCTTACAATTTGATATGGAATGACTGCTGCAGACGTGCTAGCATTTCAGCGGAGATGTCGAGCAGGTTCAGCATTACGTCGTTGTATATCATCGGGTGTCGTTGGTATGTCCTTGTAGACAGCGTCTTTCAGCTTTCCTCAGAGAAAAAGGTCTACAAGCGTCAAATCCGGGGGACGGGCTAGCCAACTACACTGAAGCCCCTAAGGAACTGGTATAGGCATGCATATTTAAATACACAGATATGTCAACAGACACAACACGGCGCTGCGGTCTGTAACGCCTAATAAGGCGAAAGTTGTTAGACCGGTTACTGCTGCTACAATGGCAGTTTATCGAGATGTAAATTTGAACGTGGTGCTATAGTCGGCCCACGAACGATGGGACACAGCATCTCCGAGGTAGCGATGAAGTGAGAATTTTCCCGTACGACCCATAAATTATCAAATCTCCGACATCGCTGCGTCCGGGAAAAGATCCTGCAAGAACGGGACCAACGACAACTGAAGATAATCGTTCAACGTGACACAAGTGCAACCCTCCCGCAAACTGGTGCAGATTTCAGTGCTGGACCATCAACAAGTGTGAGCGTGCGAACGATATGGGCTTTCAGAGCCGATAGCCCACTCATGCACCCTTGATGACCGCACGACACAAAGCTTTACGTCTCGTCTGGGCCCGTCAACGCCGACATTGGACTGTTGATGACTGGAAACATGTTGCCTGGTCGACGAGTCTCGTTTCAAATTGTATCGAGCGGATGGATGTGTACGGGTATGGAGACAATGTCATGAATACATGGACCGTGCGTGACAGCAGCACCCCAGATAGATCTAGATACGACTCTGCCAGGTGACACGTACGTAAGTATCCTGTCTCATAATCCGCATCCATTCATGTCCATTGTGCTTTCCGGGGTCTTGGGCAATTCCAGCACGTCAATTTGACACCACACACATCCGGAATTGCTACAGAGTGGCTGCAGGAACACTCTTCTGAGTTTAAACACTTACGCTGGCCACCAGACTCCCCAGACATTAACATCATTGAACATATCTGCAACGCCCTGCAACGTGTTGTTCAGAAAATATCTCCACCCCCTCGTACTCTTACGGATTTATGGACAGCCCTGCAGGATTAATGGTGTCAGTTCCTTCCAACACTTCTTCAGACCTTAATCGAGTCCATGCCACCTCATGTTGCGGCACTTCTGCGTGCTCGCGTGGGCCCTACACATGACTTTAGACAGGTGTATAAGATTCTTTGGCTCTTCAGTGTATTTGGATACATTTTTTAAAGACATACTGTAGTAATTCGTGCACTGTGGTCTCGACAACCATCATGTTGGAAGCACAGGTACCTTCTAGTCTGCAGAGCAACGTCTTCTGGCATGCGTGAACATGGTGCGTTAGGATGCTGCGATGCTTGTGCGTGTTCAGTGCCCCGTCTGTGAAACACGGCCCTGTGAGCCGATAGCTCGCTGTTCCACACCACACGTTTGCACTGCGTTGAAGCTGAGGTTCCACCTGAAGAAGCCAACGAGTACTGCCAATAGTGCACGTATCGGTCGTGTACCTGGCCGTGATTGTTATTGTGGCTTCGTCACTGAACGTAATACACTATAAATGTGGAATATCTTGTCATAATGGCCATGTACAGAAGTTAATACGATTGTCATAAATGTTTCCATGCAGCTCTTGATAGAGAGGGATGAAACCAATGTCGATGGAGAATGCGTAAGACACTTGCCTGATTCACGCCGCTTGCTCGTGCGATTCCGAGGGAACTAACCTGCGCGTCAACTGCAGCAAAAAATTAAATTCCCTGTCTTCTGACGTCACCTGTTCCCTTCTGTTACGTTGTTTAGGTTTTACATTACTACGTTCATTCTACTGATTGAAGAGATTGACAAATAATTGCCGAGGTGGTTGACGTCTGTTGGGATATCTTATCTCTTATACCGTACAAGAACCAACTGCATTCTTCCTACGCTCTCCATGGACCATGAGCATGCCAGTTTTTTCTGAATTGGTGAATCCCATCGTGCACTCATGACCTACTGCTTGGACTGTCACACACTGACTGACTAGCAAGTCCCAATGCAATCAAGGAACACACAACCACACTGTAAGCAAACGTAAGAAGATGATACCTAACAACTACGCAGGTTGAATGGCACAAGCAAGCGTCAGTGTGGAAACTTTTCGAAATACATCTGCAAATGACACGTACAGGAAACCTGAAACAAACACAGCTGACATTTTAATTTATGCTAATTGTGTTCGTTAAAGTGAATAAGTATTGTTCCATTATAAAAGTGTGTGTCTGCAAAAAAATACACTTTATATTATTACAATGTGTGTATTGGCTAACAGTACGAGGCCCACACGATCAATCCATTCTGTGAAAACCGCACATCAATATCACTTTCCACTTCCGCAGTATTTGCGATGAAAGCTTTGGGTGATTCAAGCTCTATATACAGCACTGTATTCTAGAAAGTGCGGACGAATGAAAGGTGACTGCATCCCAGCCGGCACCCTCTGCAGTACATCGTTTGGCGACTGGCGGAGCATGTATGTGGCTAAAAATGTCCCAGCCACTTATATTCGTAAGTTGCTACATTTCGCTTTGTGCATATCCTGTAGATGTTATGATCAACAGGATTTTCATGGTGCTCCTTTTGTGGCGGGAAGGAAATGCATGCAAGCTGAAATCGGTATACTGAGAAGATTAACTGTACTACTTTGAGAATCTGTGTGGCTCTTCGGATGCTGGAAGACAGTGCAGCGTAGTCTACTTTCTGTCTGTTCTGAGGATTCATTGGTTATAGGTTGATAGGGCGAAGCAGGCCTCCGGAAGTGCTTACAGCCGCCATCTTCCGCTACCGCTACTGTCCTCCGGGGAAATTAACCGACGCCGTGCGTCACGCAGCCCTTCGGCGGAGACCCGCTGCACCCGTCTTGGAATGCGTCCAATTTCCACTGCCAGAGGGACCGCATCGGGACGCGGCACGCCTCAGTCCACCTCCTGATACGCTCGCAGGCCGACGCAGCAGCAGAGATCTCAGTGCGTAGGAAGCGCACCCCGACGCGGCTCCTGCCTCCGGACCGTGGGCGGACTAGAGAGCTGAGGAAAATCCATCCACCTGCCGTGTGTTGGTCCCAAACTTCAGTTCTGCACAACAACCACTGAAACGTCCCCTTTTAACAATTATACAAGACTGTGCTTAAACTGACACACAATATTTTGTTAGCGCAACGCAATCTGACTTTCAATAATCCCTACAAAAGAATGGGCCCTGACTAACATTAAACTATACCTTTCACAAATCACTTACCTCACAAAAATCTTCGCTACTCAAGCTACTGCAATCAGCAAGCGCCACTACTGCCAGCTAAATAAAAGATTCAAACTATGGAAGGCACTAACTACTGATAGGGATAGTTAGCAAATGAAAGATATTAATAGAGAACAAACACTGTATTTACCTTAATAGTCATAATATATATAGCAGTTCATGACAAATTACAAAACTCCGCCATCTCTCTCCCCACATCCACCACTGCTGGCGGCTCACCTCCAACTGCGCAACGCTACGCGCTGTTCACAGCCAGCTGCCTATCACTACAATGGCGAGTATTACAACAATGGAAAGCAGCCACAGACTGCACACAGCATAGCCAGTGATTTTCATACAGAGGTGGCGTTACCAATAAAAAAACCTAAACAGCCTACTTACACCACTTTTGGAGTTTTGCAGCTGAATAGACACTCGTATTAAAAATTTACGGTTTCCATGCGTTGACTGTTAGCATGTGAGCAAATTTCTGAAAAGTAGCTCAGAGTTCATTCCGTACCTAGGCAAATAAGAATGTTAAGAGACCGGAATCGCCCGCATCTCGTGGTCGTGCGGTAGCGTTCCCGCTTCCCACTCCCGGGTTCCCGGGTTCGATTCCCGGCGGGGTCAGGGATTTTCTCTGCCTCGTGATGTCTGGGTGTTGTGTGATGCCCTTAGGTTAGTTAGGTTTAAGTAGTTCTAAGTTCTAGGGGACTGATGACCATAGATGTTAAGTCCCATAGTGCTCAGAGCCATTTGAAGACCGGAATCACCACTAAAGCAATAGACATAGTTCTTGTACTCTACACATAGTTGTACTAAACAGCTGGATAAGTGTCTTCATCTATTTGTGGAGTAGGACAATGATCGCAGGACAATCATTCTTTCGGAGACATTTCTAACGACAAACAGAAGAAAGAAACGAATATAGAAATTTTAATTTCCACGTGGGACCGAAACATCTGTTAGTCGTCAATCGTGTTTACGTTCCAGGTTATAAAAATTGTTCAATCTGACGACTATCTGCATCTACGACACCCTGCATAACGCACTAGAGACACCATTTCACAATTGTCCGCAGCACTATCTGGAAGGTGGACCTGCAGAGGCGCCGACTTATAAAAAATATTGGGGGGGGGGGGGGGGCACACTGGGGGTCTTGCCTCGGGAAATTTTCTAAATTTTAGGTGAAAAATGGTGAGTTTTAAAGTTTTTTAAGTATTTTAGATTCATATGATCAACATTAAAACCCCGAAAACTGGATAACTGGACACTGCGGGAAACTCGACAAGCGAAACTCAACAAGCCTGGCATATTTTTTGGCTTTGAAAAAAGAAACAAAACATAAACACGAACGGTATTTTCGTAAAAAGCTAATTTAATTTATACTAATAATCATGCTTATAGACTATTACAGAGCAGTGAATATACAGCTCTGAAAAGACTGAAATTATATTTAAATAAATCCGAAACTATCATTAAAAGAATGTCTCACAGTTACATCACGTTAATTAATAAGTGAAATGACTAATTTAAGCTTACTTTGAATAAGGCTCAGGGTTCATTAAATAAAAACAATATCTCAAAGTTATTGCTTTAATACAGTTAATAAAGTTAATTCAGTATGCCTAATAGTTTCAGTCAAAAAGTATGTAAATAGCGGGTTTTAATTGGGTCTTTTAAGTATTTGAAAATAACAAATACAGTACTATAGTAATATAGTAATACAGCGCTAAAATAGTACTAATATTTCGAAACTGAAAATTTAACATTATGTACGTCTTTTATTCTCTATTTTATAAAAAAAATTTAATATGGCTCTAAATGCCATTATTAGGGCTAGAGTGTCTTTGGAAAGGTGCAAATATCGACCGTCTGACTGGATTACTGAATAAGAAGTCGTTGATGACTGGTCGGATATCCAATTCATCCAAAACATCTCGCTGGGCATGAAGAATAGCCAAGTTGTTCAACCGCTTCTGTCCCATTGTTGATCGGAGGTATGACTTCAGACGTCTAAGGGCGCTAAATGACCGTTCTACTCTTGCTGTTGTGATTGCAACTACTTGGAGAAGCTTAATGCACTTCACTTCATCACATAACATTTCTCCATTTCTCCCACTGCAGGCTTGTGTAATGTACTTTCTTACATCACACATGTTTTTTAAGACCGTTGCTTTTTTATTAGCGATATCGGCTAACATATTCAAGTGTAAGCGCAGTCTCTCAATGTCTAGGTCATTTTTGAAAAACTCAGCTGATTTTTCCAAATTTGTTGAACCCGGTTTACCAAAAACAAGCACTCTTGTTCAACTGCAATGACCTCGGTGAGTCCAGTTGAAGCAAACCGATCAATAATGCAAGATTGCACCATTACACGAACTTCAATGTAAATAGCTTTGTAGTCTTCCTTTGGGGTTTTGAAATTGTGCGGTGAGCTGGCTTCGTTGTTTTCATACTTCTTTGGTATACTTCGATTCCGAGGAAGCGAAGGATCATCAACTTGTGAAAGTTTTTTCTTTCAAACACAATTCCCAAAAGTGTTCTGAACCATCACGCCTTCCATTCAATATACAAATCAGGTCTTCATATGTCTTTTTCCAGATTAACAACACTTAGATGAAGACACTGAATTTTTTCATTGACATCCTCTACTGGGTTCATTGCATGGCAATGAAAACGTAAAAATAAATAAGTCTTGAATTGTAACATTGACTCAAGGTAGCCTTCACATTTGTAACCTGCCTCTGTTTTGTCCTCTGCAGAAAATGTTTCAAAAAACTCTAGAAGTTCTTCAAAGTTTTTCAGTATCCTCAAGATACTCGAAGCTCGCATAGTCCATTGAGTCGGGTAAAGGGGTCGTAAACCAGCTTGGTCGTTAGCGTTCTCACAGCGTATGCTTCTGACAAGTTCCATCTTTTTGTTGGATTCCCTTATGGTGTTTATTAAGTCCTTGGCTAAAGCCATAAAATCCCTCATAGACGTAAGATGGCGGAGACTGTCTATCACTGCCAAGTTTAAACTGTGAGCAGTGAAGTGCACATAACGTGCTTTTGGTTGTATATCCAAAACCAACTTTTTTTAGTCCTTCGAACATACCTCTCATATTCGAGGCACCATCATAGCACTGTCCTCTTAAGTTTTCCATTGACAAATCAAGATGATCAAAAACATCTTTTAAAATAATAAACAGGGTTTTTGATTCAGTGTTGGGGTCTCGTATAAGCCAATAAAGTCTTCGTTGATGATTAAGGAAACGTCTATAGTACGAAAACAAAATGCCACTTGTTCCTGAATCGAAGAATCACTTGTTTCCCGAACCATAATATACACTACTGGCCATTAAAATTGCTACACCAAGAAGAAATGCAGATGATAAACGGGTATTCATTGGACAAATATATTATACTAGAACTGACATGTGATTATATTTTCACGCAATTTGGGTGCATAGATCCTGAGAAATCAGTACCCAGAACAACCACCTCTGGCCGTAATAACGGCCTTGATACGCCTGGGCATTGAGTCAAACAGAGCTTGGATGGCGTGTACAGGTACAGCTGCCCATGCAGCTTCAACACGATACCACAGTTCATCAAGAGCAGTGACTGGCGTATTGTAACGAGCCAGTTGCTCGGTAACCATTGACCAAACGTTTTCAATTGGTGAGAGATCTGGAGAATGTGCTGGCCAGGGCAGCAGTCGAACATTTTCTATAGCCAGAAAGGCCCGTACAGGACCTGCAACATGCGGTCGTACATTATGCTTCTGAAATGTAGGGTTTCACAGGGATCGAATGAAGGGTAGAGCCACGGGTCGTAACACATCTGAAATGTAACGTCCACTGTTCAAAGTGCCGTCAACGCGAACAAGAGGTGACCAAGACGTGTAACCAATGGCACCCCATACCATCTCGCCGGGTGATACGCCAGAATGGCGATGATGAATACACGCTTCCAATGTGCGTTCACCTCGATGTCGCCAAACACGGATGCGACCATCATGATGCTGTAAACAGAACCTGGATTCATCCGAAAAAATGGCGTGTTGTCGTTCGTGCACTCAGATTCGTCGTTGAGTACAACATCGCAGGCGCTCCTGTCCGTGATGCAGCGTCAGGGGTAATCGCAGCTATGATCTCCGAGCTGATAGTCCTTGCTGCTGCAAACGCCGTCTAACTGTTCGTGCACATGGTTGTTGTCTCGCAAACGTCGCCATCTGTTGACTCAGGGATCGAGATGTGGCTGCACGATCCGTTACAGCCATGCTGATAAGATGCCCGTCAGCCTCGACTGTGTAGTGGTTAATAAAAAAGAAAAAGGAGAAGAGAAGAAAAGATTGAAAATGTGGGAAAAAATGGTGAATAAAAAGGGGGTTTTAAAATCGTTAATGAGCGTGAAAAATGGAAAGAATGAAATGCAAATCGGACTTCGTATTACAGAAAAGTTATCGGACTTAGTGATTCGGAAAAGCTATTGTTGGGGTGGTCCTTGTGGCGTTTCTGTTCAAAAGTCAAACTAATCTCCACTACAAAAATTATTTGAAAGAGAAAAGAGAATAACAAAATGTGATTAACAGGGGGAAATGGCGTAGATAAGAGTTCATCCTTTACCATGTTAACAAGTCTTCTTTCGTGCGGCGTCCAGGTCTTGTTCTCCAAAAATCTCCTGCTGCATTTCTGCGTGAAAAGTCGTAGCTGCTCCGAAATTTTGCAATAAAATTTATTGTCCAGGAATTACTAATGTATACAAAAACCGTCTTGATAGTAAATGCAATGTATTTTACTTTGCTGTTTTCATCCAAATTTCATATAAACTTCCACAATACGTCGGCACATCAATAAGTTTTTTCGTCTTAATCCGACCAAGACTAGCTAATAAGTAAGTTAAGCTTCCGCTCTCAAGAGACAAAAGACGGATAGATAACACAAGGAGTTACAATTTTTTGTACCTTCATTTTCTTATTTTCTCAGCCGTCGAGCGCTCATACCGCTGCGACGGTATAAGTTATATCTGAGGGAACGAGTGTAGCGCGGCGAAATTCAAAGTCCCGCTACATCGCCCCCTCGACTGTCACGCTAAAACATTTAGCGTGGCAGGCTAGCAAACAATATAATAGATATACCTAAATGTCAATATATACATATTTTCATAGGAAAGGCCACGTGCATTCATGGGGGATAATCTTTATCAATACTTACTTTCTAAAACTATATACTAAATACAATTGTTACAGTTTTGATCCGTTTTCAAAATTAATATACATATATTTACATAGAGTTTGTTTGAGCAAGCTACTCGCCAGAGAAGTTAATGTTGTGCGCTTCCAGCGTTGGTTTCCCAATGCATCTCTGGCAGCACGTAGTCTTTGTGCATGCGCAATAGCATCACTGAATTTCGCGTGCGGCAGTTTCAAAATCGCTGTGTTATGACAGTCTTGCACAGTATTCATTTTCACATAGTGTTCATTACAAGTTGTTATTCCAGCATAAATGGCATACTAAGTCCGGTGACACCATAAGATTAAGCGTGTGCGTGATCTGAAGCAATGTCCATGGCTTCTGTTACGACACAACACTCCAGGTCCTTGTGCGTTTTCATGACTATTGTTCCCGGGGCATATGTGGTCGATGTAGTTTTAGGCTCCACATCGCCTACGACAGGTGCTGAGTTTGTTGTCTCCAAAGCATCTGAAGGCCGGCCAGGAACAACGGCGTCGAAGTTCGCAAAGATAGTTGTTTCATCATGTTGTTTACACTCGCCAACAAACGTTCATTTGCAGTGTGAAAATCCTCATTATCGTCGAAGTAAATTGCAGTTTATATCGGTTTACAAACAGTTATTTGGTTTATGCACCGTAAGTTTCACAAATAACACAAAATACGTCGTTTATAACGTTCACAGTTTAACACAGTTTGCAACACTTTTTTGCCATATATACATTTTAACAAAGTTACCCCCATGAACCATGGACCTTGCCGTTGGTGGGGAGGCTTGCGTGCCTCAGCGATACAGATGACCGTACCGTAGGTGCAACCACAACGGAGAGGTACCTCTTGAGAGGCCAGACAAACGTGTGGTTCCTGAAGAGGGGCAGCAGCCTTTTCAGTAGTTGCAGGGACAACAGTCTGGATGATTGACTGATCTGGCCTTGCAACACTAACCAAATCGGCCTTGCTGTGCTGGTACTGCGAACGGCTGAAAGCAAGGGGAAACTACAGCCGTAATTTTTCCCGAGGGCATGCAGCTTTACTGTATGGTTAAATGATGATGGCGTCCTCTTGGGTAAAATATTCCGGAGGTAAAACAGTCCCCCAATCGGATCTCCGGGCGGGAACTACTCAAGAGGACGTCGTTATCAGGAGAAAGAAAACTGGCGTTCTACGGATCGCAGCGTGGAATGTCTGATCCCTTAAAATTTAAAAAGGGAAATGGATAGGTTGAAGTTAGATATAGTGCGAATTAGTGAAGTTCGGTGGCAGGAGGAACAAGACTTTTGGTCAGGTGAATACAGGGTTATAAATACAAAATCAAATAGGGGTAATGCAGGAGTAGGTTTAATAATGAATAAAAAAATAGGAGTGCGGGTAAGCTACTGCCAACAGCATAGTGAACGCATTATTGTGGCCAAGATAGACACGAAGCCCACACCTACGACAGTAGTACAAGTCTATATGCCAACTAGCTCTACAGATGATGAAGAAATTGATGAAATATATGATGAGATAAAATAAATTATTCAGGTAGTGAAGGGAGACGAAAATTTAATAGTCATGGGTGACTGGAATTCGAGAGTAGGAAAAGGGAGAGAAGGAAACATAATGGGTGAATATGGATTGGGGTACAGAAATGAAAGAGGAAACCGTCTGGTAGAATTTTGCACAGAGCATAACCTAATCATAGCTAACACTTGGTTCAAGAATCATAAAAGAAGGTTGTATACATGGAAGAATACTGGAGATACTAGAAGGTATCAGATAGATTATATAATGGTAAGACAGAGATTTAGGAACCAGGTTTTACATTGTAAGACATTTCCAGGGGCAGATGTGGACTCAGACTACAATCTATTGGTTATGATCTGTACATTAAAACTGAAGAAACTGCAATATTGTGGGAATTTAAGGAAATGGGACCTGGATAAACTGAAAGAACCAGAGGTTGTACAGAGTTTCAGGGAGAGCATAAGGGAACAATTGACAGGAATGTGGGAAAGAAATACAGTAGAAGAAGAATGGGTAGCTCTGAGGGATGAAGTAGTGAAGGCAGCAGAGGATCAAGTAGGTAAAAAGAAATCCCTGGGTAACAGAAGAAATATTGAATTTAATTGATGAAAGGAGAAAATAAAAAAATGCAGTAAATGAAGCAGGCAAAAAGGAGTACAGACGTCTCAAAAATGAGATCGACAGGAAGTGCAAAATGGCTAAGCAGGGATGGCTAGAGGACAAATGTAAGGTTGTAGAGCCTTCTCTCATTAGGGGTAAGATAGATACTGCCTACAGAAAAATTAAAGAGACCTTTCAAGAAAAGAGAACCACTTGTATGAATATCAAGAGCTCAGATGGAAACCCAGTACTAAGTAAAGAAGGGAAAGCAGAAAGGTGGAAGGAGTATATAGAGGGTCTATACAAGGGCGACGTACTTGAGGACCATATTATGGAAATGGAAGAGGATGTAGATGAAGATGAAATGGGAGATACGATACTGCGTGAACAGTTTGACAGAGCACTGAAATACCTGAGTCGAAACAAGGCCCCGGGAGTAGACAACATTCCATTAGAACTACTGACAGCCTTGGGAGAGCCAGTCCTGACAAAACTCTGCAATCTGCTGAGCAAGATGTATGAGACAGGCGAAATACCCTCAGACTTCAAGAAGAATATAATAATTCCAATCCCAAAAAAAGGAGGTGTTGACAGATGTGAAAATTACCGAACTATCAGTTTAATAAGTCACAGCTGCAAAATACTAACGCGAATTCTTTACAGACGAATGGTAAAACTGGTAGAAGCCGACCTCGGCGAAGATCAGTTTGGATTCCGCAGAAATGTTGGAACACGTGAGGCAATACTGACGCTACGACGTAGCTTAGAAAATAGATTAACGAAAGGCAAACCTACATTTCTAGCATTTGTAGACTTAGAGAAAGCTTCTGACAACGTTGACAGGAATAGTCTCTTTCAAATTCTAAAGGTGGCAGGGATAAAATACAGGGAGCGAAAGGCTATTTACAATTTGTACAGAAACCAGATGGCTGTTATAAGAGTCGAGGGTCATGAAAGGGTAGCAGCGGTTGGGAAGGGAGTGAGACAGGGCTGTAGCCTATCCCCGATGTTATTCAATCTGTATATTGACCAAGCAGTAAAGGAAACAAAAGAAAAATTCGGAGTAGGTATTAAAGTCCATGGAGAAGAAATAAAATCGTTAAGGTTCGCCGATGACACTGTAATTCTGTCAGAGACAGCAAAGGACTTGGAAGAGCAGTTGAACGGAATGGACAGTGTCTTGAAAGGAGGGTATATAGATGAATATCAACGGAAGCAAAACGAGGATAATGGAATGTAGTCGAATTAATTCGGGTGATGCTGAGAGAATCAGATTAGGAAATGAGACACTTAAAGTAGTAAAGGAGTTTTGCTATTTGGGGAGCAAAATAACTGATGATGGTCGAAGTAGAGAGGATATAAAATGTAGACTGGCAATGGCAAGGAAAGCGTTTCTGAAGAAGAGAAATTTGTTAACATCGAGTATAGATTTAGGTGTCAGGAAATCGTTTCTGAAAGTATTTGTATGGATTGTAGCCATGTATGGAAGTGAAACATGGACGATAAATAGTTTGGACAAGAAGAGAATAGAAGCTTTCGAAATGTGGTGCTACAGAAGAATGCTGAAGATTAGATGGGTAGATCACATAACTACTGAGGAGGTATTGAATAGAATTGGGGAGAAGAGGAGTTTGTGGCACAACTTGACAAGAAGAAGGGACCGGTGGTAGGACATGTTCTGAGGCATCAAGGGATCACAAATTTAGCATTGGAGGGCAGCGTGGAGGGTAAAAATCGTAGAGGGAGACCAAGAGATGAATACACTAAGCAAATTCAGAAGGATGTAGGTTGCAGTAAGTACTGGGAGATGAAGAAGCTTGCACAGGATAGAGTAGCATGGAGAGCTGCTTGAAACCAGTCTCAGGACTGAAGTCAACAACAACAATAACAACAAAGTTCACTGTATCCCAGCATGTTTACATCGTTAATTATGAAAGCTTACTCTTCGTGGTCACATTTCAAAATATGTTGAAAATATGCAAAGTTTAACACATATACAAATACATATAAATTTACAAAATATGCATGTGAAATATTTACACTAAAAAGTATTGCCTTTTTTACTGGGGTTTATGGTCATTTTGAGTTTCTTTATTAAGGTTTGGGCGTGCCAAGGGATATCACACTTAAAATTTAAAGCACGGGCTTTCCTTCATTTATTATTATTTTTTTTTTTTTTTTTTTTTTTTTTTTTTTTTTTTTTTTTTTTTTTTTATTCCATATCGGGCTAGTGGTTGACCAGGCTTGTAATGTCATACTTAAATTTCTTCATGTCTTTTAATTCATACCTGAAAGTTTCCTGTCACACAATATACTCTTACATTCCATAAACAAACAATACCCAGCTGCAGGAGGTGGTAGGATAATGGAGAAAGAAAGAATGATAGAACGGAAGAACCTATTCACTACCTATAAACTACGAAATCCTGCAGCTACTACATAGAAAGAGAACATAATACATTACAACGTTTGCATCACCTTCAAGGGGTTGTTGAAAGGAGGTGCTTAGAATTTACCAAATCTTGGGTAAATGTAAGTGTCCTTACGTCAAGTCAGTGTAGTGTAACATCATGACAGATTCTCAGTTTGTGTTCTGACTGTTCATATGACTAAGCGTATTATACCTTAAAAAATCCTTGCATGAGTAAATCACATATCTGCTCAGTACTTCCTCGATATCTCCACTTCTTGTGGATACCGTCTATACAAATGGAAAATATACCTCACAGAGATTGTCTCTCTCATAATGTGTATTATATAATAACGTATCAAATTTCCTCTCCCGAGTTCAACCATACACTTCCTTCTACTTTAGTGATGGTTAAACATCATGTATATATATATATATATATATATATATATATATATATATATATATATATATATATATATATATATATATATATATATATATATATCACTTCTTTCTATAAAACATAAATAAAGAACATAGTATTATACTTGACAGTAAAATATCTCTTTCTCAGCGTCCGTTGCTCGACGTCGGCTGCACGGGTGGTCACTGCTCCTTTGCGTTTACCTTGCATAGCCTGAAAAGTCAAAAGTTGTCTTCAACGTAGATGTAATTTTGTCATCTGTTCGCTTAAGTGGAGGTGTTATACGAGTCGCAAAACGGCCTTAATAACTCTCCTATCTTTTGCTTCCTCAGGGTTTTCTGTTGTGTGTAAGTATAATAAGGGCTAACATGGCACTAAATTTCACTTTCGTATACACAAATGTATTCGCATGAGGGATGTGTAAAAACTATATTTCAACTTAAGTTCCTTAAAATATAATTCTCCTGTCTGAACATGAACTATAAATGTTTTCTTCCACACAGTGGCTTAACAAAACTTAACGAAAGGTTACTAAGTTACACTTCTGAAATAAATTAAAGCTAATGTGTTTCCAAGTTACATTCTTATTACACTTCTTTCAACAGCTGTAACCATCATTATGTTCACTCTGCTTTTTTTGCATAAGTTAATTTTCAAGGGCGCTGAAAATAGATTCACATTTAATGTCTTGTACCCACGTGTTCTAACTCATCACAAATGTTTTCTTTTAAACTGAAATTCTTATGTAATCTTACAGATGTAGACTGTTTACTCACTTCTCTATGTATCACAATATTAGCAAAACATTCTCACTCATTCCTTACACACATATTTCTCTTATTCCTAATAATATATATATACTTATACATTAAACATATACCTCATCAAACATTAATATATCACATACGTGGGGCCATCTGGCACTTCCATTCTCATAAAACTCTAATAATAATTTCCTCAAATAATCTCTTGTCTCCATCAACTACTTCATAGTAACTTACCTTCTTATATTAACCTAAATATTAACTCATTCTTATATCCTCATTCATTCTGCTACATACCTATGTCCTTACTGATGTCAATAGCTATTATCTCCTGTCATTAGAGTGCCTCGAAATAACTAACTAGTTGTTGATTCACCTTATAATTTACAATTAACAACAAATGTAACCTGCGTAGATCTCATTCCTATATGAATATCTTTCCTAATTCAGTACGTGTACTTACCTGGGTTTACATTCTCTTCATAATTATGTGTACAAGTGTAACTGCAGTATATAATTTCCATAAATTAACGTTTGTGTTCTTAGGCTGTATAACTTAATGTTCATGTATTCAATATAAATATTTACGATCTCGTTTTCACAGTGACTTGCTCATGTTCAAATTAGTTGTCATTATATTACGTTGTTTTAGTGCGCAAAGGGTTTCAAATGCCTGTGGGGATGCAGCCCCCTCGGCTTGTGGGATAACGGGTATTCTAGGGAGTAACAACCTGGGTGAGGTATGCTTGCTATTCTGAAAGGACCTGAATATAATAGCTGCCATTTTCTGTTCAGTTGTTTTAATTTTGTAGACTTGGGATGTGAACGCAAAAGAACGAGGTCATAAACTTCATAGGTTTATGTATTTGTAAATATTTGTCATACTTCTCTTTCCTGATCTTGGCTTTATTGCACAACGTAGTGTATGCCTGTCTTACTTTCTCTTCCAAAGGTATTTGTGTTGTGGATGCGGTTAGCTTTGGAATGGACGTAGCCCACTTGTTCTGTTCAGGTTTGTTTAATAATAATTCCTGCGGTGGATATTCTGTTGAGGCATGAGGCAAATTGTTTACTATCAGCTCAAAGGGTGCTAAAAATTCAGTCCACTTTGTGTGTTTGCGAGGTGAATGTATTCTTATGAATTGACCGAACTCTCTAAAAATCCTTCCTACTGGGTTCCCTTCAGGGTGAAATGCTGATGTAAGAATATGTTTTATGTTATGTGTGGCAACAAAAGATTTCCATTTTCTTCCCGTAAAATAGGGTGCGTTATCCGTGATAATGCTGTGGGGGTTTGCCAAACCTTGTAAAGTAGCTGTTAGTCAAACGTCTAGCAATAGCAGATGCGTTTACAGTGCGGATAGCATACAATTTTAAGTATTTTGAGAAGACATCAAGTACAGCAACGATGTATTTCACACCTCCACGAGCTCTGGGATAAGGTCCGGCGATATCCAACGATACTAATTCCAAAGGTCGGGTTGGTACAATAGGATGTAATTCATTCAAAGATGATCGGTTGGAAAATTTTGCTTTTTGGCAGATGATACATTTACAAACAATTTGCAACACCCTCCGACGCAGATTGGGAAAATAACAATACTATACTATTTTATCAGTGCATTTGGTGACTCCGTAGTATCCCCAAGCTTTGTGTGTGAACAGAATAAAATCGTCAACATGTGCGTCTGGTAGACAAACACACCAATGGTGCGAGTCTGAGGTACGCCTATGAAAAAGTACATTTTTGTGTGTTGTGTAATATTTTTGCAAGTGGGAAGAAGGATCTTTACGTGGTTTCTTTTTGATGTTTAACCACCTGGGGTCGCTGTCCTGAAGTGAAGCAAAGTTCTTGCACTTATTGCGGTAGTATGGGGCGTACGTATCATCGTACATAAGTAAGATGTTAGAGTCTAATGTTTGCTCGGAAAGTTCCGAAAAATCCTGTATGCCTTGCCGTAAACGGGACAGGGCATCGGCTACTACGTTTGATTCACCTTTAATGTAAATAATTTCGAAGCTGTACTCTTGGGGTGAAAGGCACCACCGGGTGAGCCGTGAATGAAGCAGTTTGCATGGCAGCAAGAAAGAAAGGGCTTGATGGTCTGTGTATATGCGAGTATGTTTACCCCAAAGAAAGTAGCGAAACTTACGGAATGCCCAAATGATGGCAAGAGCCTCCCGCTCCGTCACCGTGTACGACCTCTCGCACTCCGTGAGCGTGCGGCTCGCAAAACTTATCGGTTTGATGACAGGTTGTCTTGATTCGGATTGAATTTGAAATAGAAAAGCTCCAAGGCCGTAGGATGACGAATCCGTGGCTAGGCAAAAATCTGACGTCATGTCAGGGTGGCAGAGGAGGGGTGCGTTCACCATTGCTTCTTTAATAAACTGAAAATCAGCTTGGCAAAACTCTGTCCATCTCCAAATTGCGTTCTTTTTCAGTAGAGTTAGCAGGTGAGAGCTGTTCAGAAGCTGTTGTGAAACAAACTTCCGAAAGAAAGAAGATAATCCTACGAATGCCTTCAACTGTTTGCGGTTTTGTGGAGGATGGAAATTACGAATAGCATCACTCTTCTTAGAATCGGGACAAATGCCTTCCGGCGAGACAATATAGCCTAAAAACTTGATTTCACGCCTTCCTACTTTGGACTTCGAAAGATTTACTGTGACTCGAGCTTGTGAAAATTTAAATAAAATTTGCTGTATCAGATCAATATGTTCCTTCCACGTATTTGTTGCCACGACAATGTCATCGACGTACGCCGTGACGCGTGACAACAAACACGGGCCGAGAACGGCGTCAAGCGCCTCGATGAACACGCCCGCGCTTACGCGCAAACCAAAAGGCAACACACAAAACTGATAACTGCGTCCTTCACAAAGGAAAGCAGTGTATTTACGACTGTCATTGTGAAGGGACACCTGCCAGTACGATAAGCGGAGGTCAATATTAGTTAGGTATTGTACATTATAAAATTTTAGCAACTGTTCGTCCAAGTTGACGGGTCTTGTGTTAACAGGTATAATAATTTTGTTGATTTGACGTGCGTCTAGCTCCAATCTGACATTGCCATCTTGCTTGCCCACCGCCAGGATAGGACTGCAATAAGGGGAATGTGATTTTTCTATGACACCCCAGGTCAACATACGCTCGAGTTCACGAAAAATTGCAGGTTTCTTCGCCCATGGAATATTATAATGTGTCCTACAATAAGTCTTATGTGGCTTAACATCCATTTTGTAGCTATAACCTCTGATTACACCAGGCCTCTCACTGAAAACTTGTGCATAATCACATAATAATTTTTACAGTTCATCTTGCTGTTGTTTCGTTAGTCAGATTCAACACATTTCTGATACAATAAATCCTGCTCAGTCTCCTGATGGTCTGAATCTTCAAGTGTTAAATTACATACACTAACTATGGTAGGATATACCAACTGAAATTGACTTACTTCGTAATGTTTCTGTCGTGGTTCAATCGTCTTGTTAAGTTCAACATTAATTAGTTGTTCTCCTACAGATAACTGACATATGCCATTACTTAAATCTATGATTGCTTTGTGTTCATTCAAGAAATCCATCCCTAGGATGCAGTGCACAATAAGCTTGTCTACAATCAGAAAATTACACTTGAACTGTGTATTCGAAAACGTGAAGTTAACTAGGGCTTGCATGCGTATGTTCTTAGATTTAGTACCTGTGACACTAACCACGTGGCAATTCTGTACGGGTGAAGTAGGTATGTTTATAATTTGTTTCAATTCATTATAGAATGCGGTTGACATCACACTTGCAGCAGCACCAGTATCGAATAAAATTTGTACATCATAACCGTTAAACTTAACCCATGCCGTAGCTTGTATGAATTCTTTAACACAACCGTCTGATTTAATGTTTTTCTCGTCGGTTAATTCCTGTTCTGCTGTCATTTTGTCATCGTACCTGAGGAAACAAACCGTCTCAGGCGTTGCGCTCTTACACCACCTCCGACCGAAGCACGAGCGCTTAGCTCGGTCGTCGACTGTTTTCCGTCGTCTACTGTGTTTGGCTGGGTTCATTGACCAGCTCCACTATGTTTACATTCCGGCCGGTTGGCGCCCACGCGTCAGCTGATGGCGCGCCGCAATTGTTACTGCTACTTCGTGGCGGGGAGTGCATAACTGTACTAGGGAACGGTGGCGGATTCCGTGGAGGGTTATGATTTGCCATCCGTGAATTGTGTGTGTTCCACATATTCTGTCGGTGATTGTTGGGACTGTTGTTTTGGTGGTAATTATGTCTGTTGTATGGCATGTTCCTATCAAAGTAGCCCGGGTTGTACCGGTTATTCTCACGTCTCCTATTGCGGTTGTTGTTGTACTGTCTGTGATTTTCATTTTGCATGTAGTTACCATTTTGATATGGGTGATAATAATAATAATTATTATTATTATTCCACGAATTCCTGCGGTTGTCCCTACCGTCATACACGTTTCCATTTGAATATGTTTCGCGCGCATGCATCGTATTGTGTCGCGGCGCGGACGGATGGTTCCACCAACCACCGTCACTACGGTTCCTTTGGGGTGGGTGCTGATTTTGGTTACTAATATGAGTAAAATTTGAATGGCGTGAATCGCCTCTGTAAACTATGTCCATTTGATCTAAGAAGTTTAAGAAAGTCTTAATGTCATTCTCCGGTACTCCTATTAATCTGTCTCGGTATGGAAAGGGTAACTCTTTTTTAGGGTCATAGGTCTCGGGGTTGCACACTTCCCTCCGTAGACTCTGTTGCTCATTCTCGGACCAGAATTCGTCCAGGAAGGCTTATTCGAACTGTTCAAACGTAAGGCACCGCCATTTCATAGCGGCACCCCACTTAGCTGCTCATCCTCTCATGAGATTTGTGACGTATCTGATTTTATCAACTTCTGACCAACTACGTGGAAAAACACCGTCAAATGATCTGATAAACACAATAGGGTGGACATTGTGCTTGTCCTCGCTGGAAAATGTCTGGAAATACCCATGCCTTACAAACATGTCATCGGCCATGCCGGTTGGCATAACTGTATTGACATGGTTTGTGTCACTTGCTACCCTAGGTGTCGTACCGTAATATTGCTCGTTTGGTGAAAAGAAAGCGGCACATTGTAATTTTGATTGGAAATAGGTGATTCCACAATAGGTGTTCTGTCTGTGTCATTAGCCATGGTTTTAGCTTTTCTGTCGTTCCCTGACGATGCCTTTGCACCAATCGCCAAATACGGCACAAGATTGTCTCGTAATTTTGTCACTTTGTCTTCTATGTGTTTTGTCTCGTCTTTAACATGTATCTTTGTTTTTTAAAGTATGTCCTGTGTAATTGTTACATTCATGTACAATTCTTTCGGCCATGTTGGTGTCGTTGTTTAGTCACGCGAGGTCCGCTCGATCTTCTAATTTTTCTATCTTTTCTTTGAGGTGGGTTTGTTCAAGAACTACCATTGTGAGCTGTTGGGTAATATTTCCCACTTCTTCAGTCAGCTTTTCTTGGGTGGAGCTAGCTGAAGTGTGGGCTTGAGCTAACTCTTCCACACGGGTGTTCACTTCCTGCTGCACATTAACTATTTGAGTTAACTGATTCTCACATCGGGTGATATTGTCAGCAACCAGTTCGAGACAAAATCGGCTGATACGAGCTACACGTCAGTATTAGCTCGTAATGTAAGTGGTAGCAGTAGGAAAAAGCTAGAGTAATTCGATGAAAAATTTCCTAGGAAAAAACATCACAAGCTTTTTCATTCCTAGTGATAGTGACTCCACCTGAGTAAACTCCTTTTTTTATTTTTTAACATTAATTTATTATTGCCAAAAGGTCATAACACGTTTTGATATTTCTGTTTCCAACAGTTATGACTGCTCCTTAAGAGGGGTGTGAGAAGGGGACGGGTGATGGGGAGGCACGAGCCACAGGTTTCCGAAGGCTATAAATGTATTTCGCAGTCAAATAAAGTTACAAATTTTGATGGCCAACGCTGTATGAAGTGTTGATGGTTGTCTTCAAAACACAAGATGAATTAACACTTTAAAAATCGTAAACAGCGCTAAATCACATAAATTATTTTAAAAAGTTTTATGGCTTGATGTGGAACCACATGATGTGGATGAGACATGCAGGAGCGCTGAACGCAATCGCCCAGTCAGAGCCTCACAAAAAGCCATGAAATGTTCGGAAAATAGGTATTCAGGATTGTCTTTTCCAATACGTAGATGAAATACAAGCAACGCGTCTACACGAAAAAGCCTTAAAAACCTATTCTGTACATAGATTTCACGTCGCAATCAGCATATTATTGGCATCAGCTTTTTCTGATTCAAGAAAATAAGCTGTCACTTTACTGTACGTACAGAAAATAAATTTTATGTTCAATAATATTCAGTGAATAGAACCTAGATAAATTCTTCATAAAGGTCGCACGAGTCAGGAAAGGTCTGATACTGCGCCACGTCGGTGGTGGATTAATATATCAGTCGCAGGAGACTAATACTCAAGGATAAACACCCAGGAAAAGCGAAACAAAATGGTCTCTAATGAAGATCATCAGTTCTAGTATGAAGATTAAAACTACCATGAAATTAACGTAATAAATTACGCAAGATATATATGTATGGTGCGAAAAGTGGCAGTTGACTATAAATAATGAAATGGTTAAGTCATCCATATGAGTACTAAAAGGAATCTGTCAAATTTCGGTTACACCATAAATTACACAAATATAAAAGTTGTCAATACAGTTAAATATCTAGGAATCGTGATTACGAATAACTTAAATTGGACTAATCACATAGATAATGTTGTGGCGAAAGCAAACCACAGATTGTGATGTATTGGCAGAACGGTAAATTCAACAGGCCCACTAAAGAGGCTGCTTACACTACGCTTGTCTGTCCTCCTCTTGGTTACTGTTGCGTAGTGTGGAATCCGCATCAGGTGAGATTGACAGAGGACATCGAAAGAGGTCAAAAAAAGGCAGATCGTTTTCTATTATCACGAAATACGGGAGAAAGTGTCACGCGAATTCGAATGGCCATCATTAAAACAAAAGCGTTTTTTCGTTGCTGCGGGATGTCCTCATGAAATTTCAACAGCAAACTTTCTCCTTAGAGGGTAAAAATATTTTGTTGGCATCCACCTACATAAGAAGAAATAATCATCATAGTAGAATAAGAGAGATCAGAACTCGCACGGAAAGATTTAGATGTTCGCTTTTCCCGCGCTGTTTCGATAGAGAAACGGAGAGATATAGCTTGAAGGTGGTTCGATGAACCCTTTGCCCAGTAGTTAATTCTGAATTACAGAATAATCATGTATATGTGGGTGTAGATCGCCTAATTATGTACACTCATAGCATAATTACCTGTAGGGAATCACAGGAAAGATTGAGACCATTAAATGTAAAGCAGAGCGATCATACATTTCTTTAATTGTAATAAGAGAACATAAACACCGTGTTTCATGGGAAATAACTGAAGAAGTAAATTTGATGACGGAAAACACTGCACTGTCTCCGATGTAGGAACCGTGTACTGACGTCATGACAGCTGTACATGTTAAGCTGAAAGGATATAGTATTTCAGCCCTCGCACTGGATTAATAGGCACTGCGAACGCGCCATCATGGCGCCCAGAACACAATTATTACAATTAACTGAATTTTAATAGCTGGTATTGTGGGCCTTCGGGACGCTAGTTGATCCTTCTTTTGAATTTCCCAACACGGACATCCTTACCAGTATTTTCAGTTGTTGTAGAAAGCCATAACCAGCAAACGACTGTATACCTCAGATGTTTGTAAGTAACATTTAATACTATAAGAAATTTCTAGAACGCATTGCTAACCCTTCTGTCCCCGTTTCTGTAAGCTGTAGGGGCGTGCAGTTTTTTTTTTCTTTTTTTTTTTACATGAGTTCAGTCCAAGGGGGTGGGCTGTCAGTGTACAAAAGCCTCTCTTGATTCGAAAATGAAATCCACTTTACAAACGTTGTACAATACAAAACAAATGAAGATGTTATTGTGGTTTTAAATACTATTTTATTTATTTATTTAACCTGGCAAGATTAGGGCCATCAGGCCCTCTCTTACATCTAACCAGGCATTCTACATATTTTACATTCATATGTTTTCGTAGGCATGTTAAACTACATCTAGTACAAAAAAAAAAAAAAATTGCAAAGGCACACTTGGAAAAAATACATACATATAGAGTTTATATTCGTAGATGATAAGTACTGTTATAATTAGACATTATGAAAGAGACAGATTGTAGATAGGAGTGCTAGCAGAAGGGAGTATGAGGGAGATTGGTGGTGAAGGGAGGAGAAGAATAGAGACATGGTGAAACATAGTTAAGGAAATATAAAGGAATTGAAGATTGCGTGGCTAATCGAGATAGATGAAGAGGAAGAAGAAAATGGAGCAAGATAGGAGACACTAACTTTGCTATTTGACGGAGGAGAGGATTGGCCTTGGGACGGACGGAGTGGCCGAGCGGTTCTAGGCGCCACAGTCTGGAACCGCGCGACCGCTACGGTCGCAGGTTCGAATCCTGCCTCGGGCATGGATGTGCGTGATGTCCTTAGGTTAGTTAGGTTTAAGTAGTTCTAAGTTCTAGGGGACTGATGACCACAGCAGTTAAGTCCCATAGTGCTCAGAGCCATTTGAACCATTTGATTGGCCTTGTACATTAACTTTGCGGAAAACGTTATGAGGATGATAGCAGGAAATGCTTCAGCTTCTTCTTAAAAGCAGCAGGTGATTGAATTTTGCGCAAGATAAGGGGCAGTTTGTTCCAGAGGCGGACAGCGGCAACTGAGAAGGAGTTTGCAAAAGTTTTTGTTTTGTGAGTGGGCACAGTTAGGATACCAAATAAGAGTGACCTCGTGTTTCGATTATGATGGCATGAAAGGTGTTTAATTTCTGAAGCAAGGTACTGGGGTGCTTGCGCGACGGCCGCAGCCACCCTAGCTGGGAGTATGAAGCACTAACATGATCATATCGGCGAATGTTGCAGGTGTAACGCATACAGGCATTCATGGTTAGTTCTAACCGTCTTTTGTTTTCACTACTCATGCCTTGTTGAATTACATCACAATAGTGGAGATTCGATAGAACGAGTGCTTGCACGAGCTGGCATTCAAGTCCTGTGGAAATACGTTCCGAAACTTTTTGACAGCACAGAGACAAGCGGACGTCTTCGGGCACACTGCGACTGTGTTCTCCGCCCAGTTGAGATGCTCATCCAAAGTTACACCCAGGTTCTTAACTGTTTTCTGATACGGTATTGTAATACCGTCGAGCAGGATAGGAGGCAGTCGTTCGCGGAAATCTGAACTTATTAATTTCTGATGGGCTATTAATATTGCTTGTGTCTTTTTTGCATTTAGTTTAAGACTCAGGTATTTCGCCCATGTCACTACTGAAGACAGATCATCATTCATCTGAGCGATTGCAGTGTTTACATTTTTAGGTCTGACGCTCCAGTAGAGCTGGAGGTCGTCGGCACAGAAATGACATTTACAGGAGGACAGAACCGACGAAATATCTTTGACATATAAAGAAAACAAAAGTGGTCCTAAGACTGATCCTTGTGGCACTCCCGAGGAGACATGTTTCCAGGAAGATTTTTCATTTACGCAGACAACACATTGCTGTCTGTCTTTTAAGTAGCTTTCAAACCATCTCACTGCACTATCTGAGAAATTAAGCTGTTGCATTTTTCTGAGCAATATGTCAAAGTTAACAGTGCTGAAAGCTTTGCTGAAATCTAGTAGCGTCAATTTTGTTGTTTTTCGGCTGTTGATGGCATACTTAAATAATACGTTGATTTGAAAGTGTAAATTTAGAACTGACCGATGAATTTACTAGTTGTTTTGTAATGCATTAGATGTCGATGTTGGTCTTTTTATGCAGTGCCAGCTTTGATCATGGAAATGAAAAAGTTTTTTGTGATTTGTCCTTGAAAAACCGGGAGAGGCAACGAATATTAATTGAAGCTAGGTAGACAGAAGGAAGAAGAAACGGAAGGTTAGGTTGGGTTGGAGCTAAGATTTAGCATTGTTTGCTGTAGCTGGTAGTAGAGGTAGTTGTGCGTGTTGCGATCCATTTCAGGGTTCGAAACCGAGTATCAGAAGAGGACAGCGCGTACTGGGACTGGCTTTATGGTTAAAGTATTGGGCTCGAAGTCGCTAAAGGCAAAATGTCTTAAATAGATGTCTTGAAGTAGTATGCAAGCTGATGAAGGTAGTTGCATGCAAAAGGTACGTGTTTCCCTTTTTCTATTTCAAGTAATTTACTTTTAAAATAAATTGAGATAAATCAGGCTTGGCACAAGTTATGATGGGACGAATGAGGAATCTCTTATTGAGGATAACGCTAGAAGGACCGAAGCGCAAATCCTTTGGCCAGTGTTCCATATGGTACACGCATATATTCCAGGTAAAATCTTACGTAGTAGCGTACTGCCAAAATTTCTCTAAGTATCTACTTTCCAGTGACGTTCAAGCCGGAGATTGGTTCAAATGGCTCTAAGCACTATAGGACTTAACATCTGAGGTGATCAGTCCCCTAGACTTAGAACTACTTAAACCTAACTAACCTAAGGACAGGACACACATCCATCCCCGAGGCAGGAGTCGAACCTTCGACCGTAGCAGCCGCGTGGTTGCGGACAAGCCGGAGATTGAAGTAGCGATCAGACAGCAGACCACCATCCTAGAAAACCATGGAATTTTATTTATTTTTTCTTAGTTTTGGATGTAGTATTTCAGAAATGTAACACTGAGAAGGTGTCAGCTTGAAAATAAGAAAAGAAATTACTTAGTCCGAACTGTTAATGTGGCTGAACCGTGCACGTATTTATGGCAAATAATACTGCTCGTGATTTGTTTGCGTTGAGCGGAGCTCTGGGTTTTATCGCTTGTACCCAGTTGTAGCGGAACAGGAAAGGTCACGTGGAGATAAACCCCTAGTGTGTGTGTGCTCGCGCGATAGTCTGCAGTGGCCGAGGCGCTAACCCGCTCGTTGGCTGTTGTTGAAAGCGGTTGGTGACATCGGCCATTCAGTTCTCGCAGAACAGGTACTGTGACCAGTAAGAGTTTTGTACAGTAAATTGTCTCATTGGAGTCAGTGGTGCAGCTTCCGATACGCGTACCTCCTACGTTAGCGTGATGTTCACTCTTCTCTTCTGAGCTACAGTTCACCTAGCTGTCGCCGTTGACATTTGTTTATTTTGTTTTCTTCGTATGGCGCTTTTGCATTACTGTGTGGTTGGCAGGATTTCATTATTTGTTCATTCGGTTGCAAGGGTCTTCCATGGGCCACGTGAGGACTTCTACCTCTCCCGGTGTTGTGGTTGGGATTATTGTGTAAAGTAGAAGATGAGACAATTAAAATTCAGTCAGTTAATGAACTTGGTACTTTAAAAGGGTGGCCTGCTCGAGGAACTGTTATGCCTGCGTCACTGACTGTGATATCTCGTATGTTGTCAATTTTGTCATGAATCTGCCGTGATATTTCCGTGATTAGGTCCCATAAATTCCTAATATTTAATTTTCCATGTGTACCGGTATCTGCTGTTTTTTGCCACCTGACTGACACGTAACTGGTATCCACACGTTAAGCTCCGAGATGAGATACTATACACGACCGCAGGTAAGACTCCAGCTTTATTGAGACGCACTTTCGTATTAATGTCCAGTTATCAGCTGAGGAAGAACGGTAGCAGCGGTATCACCGTACCCATAGACCACTGTGGTTTGTCTTGGACTTGGTATCTGACAGCACGTTTCAAGTCAAAATTGCCATCGAGGTATTTGTCTGCCCACGCTATTTGTATTTGATGGCTTATAGTTGAAGTCACGTTCCAATCTTTGGAATTTTGGTGGCAAAATCGAGGAAGATAGTATTTTAGGACTGAGTTAAACCTTAGTTTTGCTGCATTATCTTTCTCTTTCTGTCTGTTGAGTCTTCAGTGGCCGAATGTTCGCCGCATGGTATCATCTACTCGTGAGAGACACAGTACCGCCTGAAAATTGGGCAAGGAATGTACTGTAGTGGATCTGGGTGTCGTCAGCAAATATCGAAGAGTGCTGAGGAAAAAAACTGATCCCTGAGAGAGTTTTGCTTTTGACATATTTGTTTCTAATCCTTGGCCTATTTTTACCACGATTCATCGTCGTTGGAGGTAGGTGGCTTTCAGCTTTCGAGAATCCTGGTTTGTTGTCGCAGGCACGCCATCTGCTAGTGACATCTTCGCCTATATCTCTTCCTATGCAGCCTAGAAGCGCTCTGGCCATGTCGCAGAAAGTTACTTAAGGGATCTCTATATTCCCTGCTCTAACCTCTTGTAAATCGAGCTAATTCGGACTGCTTTGCCGATCGTGCGCTGTCCTTGCTTTCGCGTCAACTAACAATCTGTATATATCAAACCTTCAACAGCGACAGTTAAGAAATATGTAGCTGTTTGTAATGTCCGTAAATTCCACGATTCAGCGTCGCGACTTCTAAGGGATTCCCACACTTTCTTGATTTTTGTACCGGAAAGCGTTACGTATTTATAAACTAAAACCACTAACTAAAGTGTTTCGATTCTATTAGTCAGGAGAACCGTCCGACTTTTTTTCCAAAATACATACATTAAATCACAGAGCTGCACAAAATAACCTTTTATTTTATTTGCTCAGAAAAGATGAACAGGAACAGGTTCAAGAGAATATTACATATAGATCAGGTATATCCACATATAAAAATGAAATACCGTCGAAGTTCAGTGAATTTTCTCGAACAAAATTCCAGTTGAGGATGCGAATATTTTGCGGAAAACCAACTGTCAAGCATCTGGCTGTCATTTATGATAACTGTAATCCTACATCTACATCTGCACGGATGCTCTTCAAATCACTCTTAAGTGCCTAGCAGAGGATTCACAATACTTCTCTATTATTCCTCTTTCGAACAGAGCGCGGAAAAAACGAACACCTATATCTTTCCGTGCGAGCTCTGACTTCCTTTATTTTATTATGATGATCGTTTCTCCCTATGTAGGTCGGCATCAACAAAATATCTCCGCATTCCGAGCAGAAAGTTGGTGACTGAAATTTCGTGAGAAGACCCCGCGGTTCCGAAAAAAGACTGTTTTAATGATGTCCACCACAAACCTTGTATCATATCTGTGACACTCTCTCCCATATTCCTCGATATTACAAAACGTGCTACCCTTCTTTGAACTCCCTCTAAGTACACTGTCCATCTTCGTTTTTATTCAGTTTGAATAAAATATAGTGTGCGAAATTTTCTGTTGAGTTCCTTCCGAAGCATAATCACATACGCAACTGATGTATTCGTTAATTTGTAACTACACTCCTGGAAATGGAAAAAAGAACACATTGACACCGGTGTGTCAGACCCACCATACTTGCTCCGGACACTGCGAGAGGGCTGTACAAGCAATGATCACACGCACGGCACAGCGGACACACCAGGAACCGCGGTGTTGGCCGTCGAATGGCGCTAGCTGCGCAGCATTTGTGCACCGCCGCCGTCAGTGGCAGCCAGTTTGCCGTGGCATACGGAGCTCCATCGCAGTCTTTAACACTGGTAGCATGCCGCGACAGCGTGGACGTGAACCGTATGTGCAGTTGATGGACTTTGAGCGAGGGCGTATAGTGGGCATGCGGGAGGCCGGGTGGACGTACCGCCGAATTTCTCAACACGTGGGGCGTGAGGTCTCCACAGTACATCGATGTTGTCGCCAGTGGTCGGCGGAAGGTGCACGTGCCCGTCGACCTGGGACCGGACCGCAGCGACGCACGGATGCGCGCCAAGACCGTAGGATCCTACGCAGTGCCGTAGGGGACCGCACCGCCACTTCCCAGCAAATTAGGGACACTGTTGCTCCTGGGGTATCGGCGAGGACCATTCGCAACCGTCTCCATGAAGCTGGGCTACGGTCCCGCACACCGTTAGGCCGTCTTCCGCTCACGCCCCAACATCGTGCAGCCCGCCTCCAGTGGTGTCGCGACAGGCGTGAATGGAGGGACGAATGGAGACGTGTCGTCTTCAGCGATGAGAGTCGCTTCTGCCTTGGTGCCAATAATGGTCGTATGCGTGTTTGGCGCCGTGCAGGTGAGCGCCACAATCAGGACTGCATACGACCGAGGCACACAGGGCCAACACCCGGCATCATGGTGTGGGGAGCGATCTCCTACACTGGCCGTACACCACTGGTGATCGTCGAGGGGACACTGAATAGTGCACGGTACATCCAAACCGCCATCGAACCCATCGTTCTACCATTCCTAGACCGGCAAGGGAACTTGCTGTTCCAACAGGACAATGCACGTCCGCATGTATCCCGTGCCATCCAACGTGCTCTAGAAGGGGTAAGTGAACTACCCTGGCCAGCAAGATCTCCGGATCTGTCCCCCATTGAGCATGTTTGGGACTGGATGAAGCGTCGTCTCACGCGGTCTGCACGTCCAGCACGAACGCTGGTCCAACTGAGGCGCCAGGTGGAAATGGCATGGCAAGCCGTTCCACAGGACTACATCCAGCATCTCTACGATCGTCTCCATGGGAGAATAGCAGCCTGCATTGCTGCGAAAGGTGGATATACACTGTACTAGTGCCGACATTGTGCATGCTCTGTTGCCTGTGTCTATGTGCCTGTGGTTCTGTCAGTGTGATCATGTGATGTATCTGACCCCAGGAATGTGTCAATAAAGTTTCCCCTTCCTGGGACAATGAATTCACGGTGTTCTTATTTCAATTTCCAGGAGTGTATTTTGTGGTTTCCTCAAAAGACACACAACTTCTTTAGCAACACAGACTCATTTCATTTGTACATGGTTTCTCGCAAGCTGAAATTGTTTTCATATTTTGCGATTCATGATCAACATCTTGGCAGCAGAGGTTAATTTGTGCCGCTTTTTCTCTAAACCCTAAAGATTCGTTGTGCATTTGTGTATTTTCTTCCTTTCTTTCGACTGTGAGTGAACTGATACTTTTCTTTCTCGGATTCCACATTTCATTTAGAAGCGTTAATTATACTCGTATTGAATGTTGTAAGTAAGTACTGTTTCCCACGCTACACGTAAATTTGTGTTCTTGTGCATCTATGTGTCGTTGTAACCTTCTGTAGTTTCTATTAGGTAAATAGCTCTCGTGATAGGCTATGTATGTTGTATTCTGCCTTTGGACTACACTTGCGCGACAGAGGAAAAAAAGATAAAATGAGACAGTGTAACTGAGAGAGGAGACAGCAGCAGTGGGATATGCTGTAAATCAATGGGTGAAAAAGGAGACAGCGGGAGATGTATAGGCAGTTGGAGTGAGAGAGAGAGATTGGGTAAAAGGATCTGGAATGTTCTGCGTTAAGCGGGAATATGTGCGCGGCCAAAATTTTTGGTGACGGTGGCGGAATGAGGATTGAGGAAGCTGGTTCCCCACTTTTCTGTAAGCGTCATTTAAAGAGGAGCATATTCAACATTTTTGTGCTCACTAGCTGTATATTGTATTGTGCTGTATGGAACTGGGGACCTAGAAACGACGGAGAGGCTGTGTCCCTGCCGTAGCCCTCAGTGGTTCACAACCCCCCAACAGGCTACAGCCGTCCACTCACCCCACCGCCACCCCACACCGAACCCAGGATTATTGTGCGGTTCGGCCCCCAGTGGAGCCCGACGGGATCCTCTCATTCCAGACGAGTGTAACCCCAATGTTTGCATGGTAGAGTAATTATGGTGTACACGTACGTCGAGAAAGTGTTTGCACAGCAATCGCCGACATAGTGTAACTGAGGTGGAATAAGGGAAAGCAGGCCGCATTCGCCGAGGCAGATGGAAAACCGCCTTAAAAACCATCCACGGGCTGGCCGACACACCACGCCTCGACACTAAATCGCCCGGTGGACTCGTGTCGGGGACGGGCACATATTCCCGCCCGGAAAGCAGTGCGTTAGACCGAACGGCTAACCGGGCAAGCTTTAGCTGTATATTACACGTCTTTTTCTGTAGCTTTCACCTATTTTCGAACATCTTGCACCATTTTACATGTCGAACAGATTTTCTAGGTTGGTTGGTTGGCTGTTTGGTTTAGGGAAGGGGAGCAAACAGCAAGGTTCAAAATTCGTTCAAATGGCCCTGAGCACTATGGGTCTCAACATCTGAGGTCATCAGTCCCCTAGACTTAGAACTACTTAAACCTAACTAACCTAAGGACATCACACACATCCATGACCGAGGCAGGATTCGAACCTGCGACCGTAGCAGCAGTTCGATTCCGGACTGAAGTGTGTAGAATAGTTCGGTCACAGCGGCCGGCAAAAAACGTCATTGGCTCCGTCGGATTAGGGAAGCATGGAGAAGGAAGTCGGCCTTGCCTTTCAAAGGAACCATCCCAGCATTTGCATCAAGCGATGCAGGAGGGAAATCACGCAAAACGTAAATCAGAATGGCAGTAGGCGGGTTTGCACTGTCTCCTCCCGAATGCGAGTCCAATGGCTAACTGCTGCGCCACATCGCTCGGTATTTTCTAGGTCGACGAATCCTATGAAGGATGCTTCCATTAACAAGCGCGACGTCAGTGCTGCCTCTCTGTGTCCTTACCTTTCTTAAAGCCAAACTGATCGTCATCTAACAAATGCTCATTTCCTACTGTCAAGCCCATATGCTCCATGTCTTCTGTTCCTTCCCTACTCTGGCATCAAGTCACCCACAATTATTCAACTTTCATCTCGATGGACGTATTAAACTACACTTTCAGAATCCTCACGTACTTTCTCTCTCTTTTTGATCTTCTGATTGTGACATCACATTCTCTTCTTTGCTTTATCATCCATGCTGTATCCTACACTTGTTACACAATTTGTTGTTGCTGTTGAGCTTACTTTATATTCGCTTAACTAGAAATGTTTATCTTCTTTCCATTTCACTTCACTGGCCCCCGCTATAAGTAGTCCGAGTCTTTTCAGACTTAATGATTTCTCTACCACATTCAGGCTTCTTGCGTTCCAAAGGCTAACTTGTAGAATGTTAAAATAATATTATCTTGGAACTGTTTGTAGAATGTTACCCTTCCGTTAGTCACTGAATCTTTGACAATTCCCTCCCGGAGATTCGGGAGGAAAACTAATCAGAAATCTTTTGCCAATGAAAAGACGATCAGAGTTTTAGGTGACATGTCCTGTAAACAAACATTGTTTCTGTAATGCAGCTGTCTCCATTGCCTTCTGAATTCTCATGCCGTTGATCTTCGATGAATCTTCCGCATTTTAAGTGTTGTTGCCCACCCTAAGGGCAAGAGGGTGCCCTGAAGCTCCGTACACTTCCCTTACCCTTCCCAGATCCGTGTTTCTTTTGCATCGTTACAGATTTCGTCGTCAACAGCTTACTACCTATCCACCTTGTCCTTCTCTTTTTGCTTATTTATGAATAGCGCTACAAAGGAACTGGCATTAATGGGCCCTTTAGCGCCTTCAGTCGCCGTTAAATGATTTAATATTTCCGATACACATCTGTTAATCTTTCACATGGAATGTACTGTACATTTCGGAGCTCTGCCGTATTTTGGCAAAACTCGGTGATTTTTATCTCTGAAGGCATGTCTTAGTGCGTCCATATGAATTGTGGATTAGGGAGGTTGAATTTATTTCCCATGGAGAAAAGGTGGGGGGAGGAGTTAAGTTCAAAATTCAATGTACCATGAACAATTAATGTATTCGGAGAATATGGCACATTGCACCTTATTTCTGGGTTAACATACTGATGAAAATTTAAAATGAAAGAAAGATTCTACTGAGTTTCTCAGACAGCTCAGTTCAACAACTATACCTCTTCTTCTAATTGTTAGTCTGGGAAACAAACAAATCAGCTTTTTGGCATACTTTTTCATATTTCTGCTCACTAATGCAATCTGGAATAATTTTCGGAACAGCGCATTACTTCGAAACAATGCACTGATTGTCGAAAAGCCAGCAGTGAGAATAATGCGAGATCAGCTGTAGTAGTGTTGTAGGCTCTTCTTCAATGAATGTAAGCGAACACTGATAGAATGCCTATTAAAGCTGAAAGTTATGTTTACTTTGGTCATCTCCATCATGACAGATGAAAGACAGTTACAACAATTTTTGTAAATTTACGAAACTGAGCTGGTTTGTATTCAGTAAACGGCCAGAAATCATACATACCAAAACAAATCACTTATACGCAGTCCGTAAAATGACTTGTTATGATTACTCGTTACACATCGTTTTGACAGAAACTGCTCAAGTAAACAACCAACCAACCTATCTATATACCGATTTGTATCCGTCGATTTGAAGGACTTATTCGGGTTATATGGATGTTTCGGAGCGAGCTTTGTATTTGGGCTGATGGTCTCGTGCTCTCATGAGGTGGGAAGACGGTGGCACTGAATAAACAGGCTTTTGTTTTCATTGGCCAATAGTTCCTAATAAATACTGGTGCTTCTACTAGCCACACGGCATTTCCATTTGCTCTCACAAGTTATACATTTTCTAGTTTCCCTGTTGTGCATAGGTTGAATTTAATTATCTAATGTAAAACATGTGTCTTTCACAGGAGCTAAGAACCCGTAAAGTTATATATTATTACTGAATTGTGTTCTGTTTTTTGAAAAATATATTGTCTTGGTCTTATCGGCATTTTTTCCTGTTTGATATACATGATATATCACTCCCAACGTAAGCACCGTGTCAGGCGCTGCACGTAAACCAGTACAGAGGTGACAAGACTCCAATCGCCGTTTGCGCTGTGGACCATTCCTCAGGCTATGCCTGGTAGCGTATCGGCTTTAGCCAAGCTTGACAAGGGCTTGCAAAATAGTCCTAGAAAACTGTTATCCAAGTTATAACTGGAGGTGTCCGTGTCATTAGGTGCAGCCCACGGGGCTGTAGACAAACTGAAGCTGAAAATTTACAAAGTAACAGCAGAGATTCGGATGACCTGTTCCGATGTCCTATAATCCTGTCGCTTCTCCGTATCAGTGTTTTCCACATACTCCTTTCCTCTCCGATTCTGCGAAGAACCTCCTCGTTCCTTACCTTATCAGTCCAACTAATTTTCAACATTCGTCTGCAGCACATCTCAAATGCATCGATTCTCTTCTGTTCCGGTTTCCCCACAGTCCATGTTTCACTACCATACAATGCTATCCCCGAGACGTACATTCTCAGAAATTTCTTCCTCAAACTAAGGCCAATATTTGATATTAGTAGACTTATCTTGGCCAGGAATGCCCTTTTTGTCATGGCTAGTCTGCTTTTGATGTTCTCCTTGCTCCGTCCGTCATTGGTTATTTTACTGCCTAGGTAGCAAAATTCCATAACTTCATCTACTTCGTGACCATAAATCCTGATGTTAAGTTTCTCGCTGTTCTCATTTCTACTACTTCTCATTACCATCGTCTTTCTTTGATTTAGTCTCAATCCATACTCTGTAGACTGTTCATACCGTTCAGCAGATCGTGTAATTCTTCTTCAGTTTCACTCAGGATAGCAATATCATCAGCGAATCGTATCATTGATATCCTTTCACCTTGAAATTTAATTCCGCTCCTGAACCTTTTATTTCCATCATTGCTTCCTCGATGTAGAGATTGGACAGTAGGGGCGAAAGGCTACATCCTTGTCTTACACCCTTTTTAATACGAGCTCTTCGTTCTTGGTCGTCCACTCTTATTATTCCCTCTCGGCTATTGTACGTATTTTTAGAATTTCGAACACATTGCTCCATTTTACATTGTCGAACGCTTTTTCCAGGTCGACAAATCCTATGAACGTGTCTTTATTTTTCTTTAATCTTGCTTCCACTATTAACCGCAACGTCAGAATTGCCGCTCTCGTGCCTTTACCTTTCCTAAAGCCAAACTGATCGTCATCTTTTCTATTCTTCTGAATATTATTCTTGTAAGCGACATGGATACATGAGCTGTTAAGCTGATTGTGCGATAATTCTCGCACTTGTCAGCTCTTGCTGTCTTCGGAATTGTGTTGATGATGCTTTTCCGAAATTCAGATGGTATGTCGCCAAACTCATACATTCTACACACCAACGTGAGTAGTCGTTTTGTTGCCACTTCGCCCAATGATTTTGGAAATTCTGATGGAACGTTATCTATCCCTTCTACCTTATTTTACCTTAAGTTCTCCAAAGCTCTTTTAAATTCTGATTCTAATACTGGATACCCTATCTGTTCTAAATCAAATCCTATTCCTTCTTTTGTCACATCAGACAAATCTTTCCCCTCACAGAGGCTTTCAGTGTATTCTTTCCACCTATCCGCTCTTTCCTCTGCATTTAACAGTGGAATTCCCGTTGCACTCTTAATGTTATACTCTTGCTTTTAATATCACTGAAGGTTGTTTTGACTTTCCTGCTAAGTCTGTCCTTCCGACAATCATTTCTTTTTCGATGTCTTCACATTTTTTACTGCAGCTATTTCCTCTTAGCTTCCCTGCATTTCCTATATATATCATTCCTCAGCGACTTGTATTTCTGTATTCCTGATTTTCCCGGAACATGTTTGTAGTTCCTCCTTTCATCAATCAACTGAAGTATTTCTTCTGTTACCCATGGTTTCTTCGCAGCTACCTTCTTTTTACCTACGTTTTCCTTCCCAACTTCTGTGATGGCCATTTTTAGAGATGTCCATTCCTCTTCAGCTGTACTGCCTAGTGAGCTATTCCTTATTCCTGTATCTGTAGCCTTAGAGAACTTCAAGCGTATCTCGTCATTCCTTAGTACTTCTGTATCCCACTTCTTTACGTGCTGATCATTCCTGACTAATATATTAAACTTCAGCCTACTCTTCATCACTACTATATTGTAATCTGAGACTATATCTGCTCCTGGGTATGCCTTACAATCCTTTCGAAATCTCTGTGTAACCATGATGTAATCTAACAAATCTTCCCGTATCACCCAGCCTTTTCCAAGTATACCTCCTCCTCTTGTGATTCTTTAACAGAGTATTCGCTATTACTAGCTGAAACTTCTTAGGGAAATCAATTAGTCTTTCACCTCTATCATTCATTGTCCCTATCCCATATTCTACTGTAACGTTTTCGTCTACTCCTTCCCCTACAACAGCATTCCAGTCCCCCATGACTATTAGATTTTCATCCCACTTTACATACGGTATTACCCTTTCAATATCCCCATACACATTCTCTATCTCTTCATCTTCAGCTTGCGACGGCGGCATGTATACCTGAACTATCGTTGTCGGTGTTGGTTTGCTGTCGATTCTGATAAGAACAACCCTGTCACAAATGTTCAGATGTGTGCGAATTCCTAAGGGACCAAAGTGCTGAGGTCATCGGTCCCTAGACTTACACACTACTTAAACTAACCTATGTTAAGAACAACACACACACCCATGCCCGAGGGAGGACTCGAACCTCCGGCGGGAGGGGTCGCGCAGTCCGCGACATGACTCCTCAAACCGCGCGGCCACACTGCGCGGCACAACCCTGTCACCGAACTGTTCACAGTAACACACTCTCTGCCCTACCTTCCTATTCATAACGAATCCTACTCCCATTATACCATTTTCTGCTGCTGTTGATATTACCCTATACTCATTTGACCAGAAGTCCTTGTCTTCTTTCCACTTCACTTCACTGACCCCTACTATATCTAGAACGAACCTTTGCATTTCCCTTTTCTGATTTTCTAGTTTCCTTACCACGTTCAAGTTTCTGACATTCCACCCCAACCCCCCCCCTCCCCAACTCGTAGATAGTTATCCTTTTGTTGGTTATTCAATCTTTTTTTCATGGTCACCTCGCCTTTTTTAGTCTCCTCCCGGAGATCCGAATGGGGAATATTCCGGAATCTTTTCCCCATGGAGAGATCATCATGACACTTTTTCAATTACAGGCCACATGTCCTGTGGATACGCGTTATTTAATTTAATGCAGTGGTTATTGCCTTCTGCGTCGTCATGTCGTTGATCATTGCTGATTCTTCCGCCTTTAGGGGCAGTTTCCCATCCCTAGGACAAGAGAGTGCCCTGAACCTCTGTCCGCTCCTCTGCCCTCTTTAACAAGGCCGTTGGCAGAATGGGGGTTGGCCGCCAATATTGATTATTATTCAAAATTTGAGCAGCTGCGTGATTCGAACCCAGCACTGAAGACATTTTGATTATGAATCGAAAGATGCTACCACGTGTGCTACAACAGATTACTTTAATGTTTGTGACGGATAGATTGATCCTGAAATGGTGTTTCTTCTTATGAAGCATGGTGTTACTGCAACTAAGTGCTGCAGGGTGTGCGTCATGGATAGACTGATCATGAAATGCTCTTCTTTTTTTTCTGATATGCGTGACTTGCAGGACAGCTGACGATGTTCTTCTGGAAGTCCTCATCAGTTACAGCAAGAGTCTCTACAAGTTTTAAAAACAGGAGAGCGATTTGCAAATAGTGCAACAGCTCTTTTCCACCCATACTATAAACCCTGATATGTTTGTGAACAATATATTCCCATCTCTTTTTAGAGAACTAAAATGTAACGGAAACACCTACAGTTATTTCGTGCAAGAGAGCACAAAAGCAAACACCGCCAATGCACTTGGCAGTATTATCAGGTGATTTTTTGATAAAATCTTTCCAATAAATTGTCGCAAAACTAGTGTCCAACAACAGTATCCGAATCGGTGAGTTTACTCACTACCACAGTTTTGCGAGGTTTCAGTTGAGTGTGTGCACTACTGTGAGAGAAAATGCCGATGACACAACAGTCTGAAGTGCTTTATGGCACAACGGCTTTCCTCTTACTTCTTGCCTATGCCGGTCCTCACTCGTCTAGTACAGATGAAATCGTTACGTTTCCAGTCTGAGGAACAGGCCGGAGTGAATGAGGTGCTCGGTGTCGTATTGGTTCGCACGCAACGCCGAACACAGTGATGCATTGTCTGTAAGACACCGTGGAGATGCTTCATCAATCTGTCTTTAAAGTGTGTAGATATTGTTGTTGTGGTCTTCTGTCATGCAGCGCTCCATGCTACTCTAACACAAAAAAAAAAATTAGCATGATAGATGTCCCATCTACGCATTCTCTTCGATAGGAAGACCCACCTCCTGTGAATGATGTTTGTATTCTTTTTTTCACTGGGAATGAGAAGACTCTGGGAAGATTCTTACTATAGATCAGTGCCATGAAACGCGTCTGGTTGTAGCCAGCCTCGCACTTCATTCTAATTATTCACGTTTACCGAATCAGTAATATGACAGGGAGATTTGTTTTTCAAGAATTTAATACATCTTGCTATACTGAATCTCTGTGTAGTTA
Source organism: Schistocerca nitens (assembly GCF_023898315.1). Taxonomy (NCBI): domain Eukaryota; kingdom Metazoa; phylum Arthropoda; class Insecta; order Orthoptera; family Acrididae; genus Schistocerca; species Schistocerca nitens. Next base: position 577,035,612 of record NC_064617.1, read on the forward strand.
GAGGGCAGAACAGCAGATCGGTGACCAGGGAACCCCTTTAGGCTCGGGTGGCGGTCAAGTCAGTGTCCAAGGAACTGGACGTCAGCAGTCTACTGTGTAGGCGAAGTCGCGGGAGATTTCGCCACGGTCCTTCAGGTGGGCAGCCGGATTCTCTGTTTAACAGAATTAGCATTTACTTGATCTAGCAGCGCCTGGACTGCCGCTATTCGCAAGCCTCCCCAACCGCTAGGGCGATGCCATGATATTTTCTATATAGCGCCTCCAAACTGCTTTTGACCACCTGCATAGTGCGCGCTGGTGTCCGGTCGGCAGGCGGTAAAGGCATGTGACTCCCGGTTCCTCAACAAGATAAGATCACTTCGAAACGCTGGCAGAGCAAAACTACATCGTTAGGACCAGTTTCGTAGCTCGCGGGCCCTTTATGGGGCCGCTATTAGAAACATAGTCCACTTGTACTTTATGTGGGAAAGTATGGCTGAGCTACGACTTGTCGGCATTCGCAAACTACGGAAACGATGGCTTACCATTCGTCAGTACTCACAACTTTCGAAAAAGATCAGACTATTTTGCATTATGAGTTTATGGGACAAGATTCCACTGGCAGAGATAGAGACGTTCATTTAGAATGTCTTGCGAGTAGTTTTAGGCATCCGGTCTCGTAAACTGACACACGGCCGGGAGAGCGGTGTGCTGACCACATGCTCCTTATCCGCTTCCGGTGACGCCTGTGGGCTGAGGATGACACGGCGAACGGCCGGTAGCGTTGGGCCTTCATTGCCTGTTCGGATTTAGTTTAGTTTTAGTTTCATTAGTTTTTGGCAACATCGCGAGGGCTGAAGCGGAAAGCACTAGGTTTTCGAAATCAAATGGTTCAAATGGCTCTGAGCACTATGGGACTTAACATCTGAGGTCATCAGTCCCCTTCAACTTAGAACTACTTAAACCTAACTAACCTAAGGACATCACACACGTCCTTGCCCAAGGCAGGATTCGAAACTGCGACCGTAGCGGTCGCGCGGTTCCAGACTGAAGCGCCTAGAACCGCACGGCCACACCGGCCGGCGCAAGTTTTTCGGAGCAGAACATTTAGACTTGAGCCTTCTTGAGACAGTCAGGAGATAGCCTTTTTCGGAGACACCTGAGGAGGGGGAAGCAGGGGCAGAGGCTGATGTGTCACTTACGTGGCAGACCACCACTCACTGCACTTCTTCGTACATCGGCACCGTTTAAGTTGTTTAAGTTTACACAGCAATGTGGCAAGCAAAAACACTTGCGGAGCAAATGCACTGTTCCCGACCTCTTGTCTATGACTTTGTTGTCAGATTTTCTAACATGTTTATCAATCTCACTTAGCAAATCGATGCAATCATCGTGATCAGAACGATTCCGCCTCTAAATTCAATTACATTCCCCGTGAAGCTTTGTTTCCAGAGTTAATTCAATTCCTTTAAGAGTTGTACCCCTCACCCCAACAGTTAACGTGATTATTTCCTGAACTCAGGTTCAGCACTTGTTCCTTCCCAGAGAGAGAATCTAGTAGCTAATTTTGTCCAGTGATAATTTACGTGCGATTAAATTGTCAATAAACCAAAATGTCTGTGAATTCTTGTTTCATTCTAGTAGCCACCTGTCCCCCGCACTACTCTAATATTTATTAATTTCGTACAAGACACACAGCTGCGGTTCATATGTCAGAGTCATTCTTCGCTGCCGTTTCCTTGGACTTACATCATTACCACACATCTGAATCGTTGTGGGGCTATATTGCGTATAGGGGATATTCGCTGCATATCGAAGTCTCATTTAATGAAGTATAGTCATGGCGTCTTCCAGTGAGTAGTATTAACTGTTTATGTGAAAGATTCTTAAGTTCCTGTGGTTGCTATAAGATCGATACGTGACGTTTCTCTCTTGATGGTTTTTTTACTTTAGTCTGTGTTGTGAGTGCTGGTAAATTTGTTGTGGATCTGTTTTGGAATTCTTAAATTAACTGGCCGTTCGTTATATATTTCCTTCTTGAATCCTAGATGCGGATGCGAATTTTGCGCATTATTAATTTCCATTTTCTCCAGTGTGTAGGAAATGAGATCTCTTTTGGAGCCCATAGTTATTTACGGTTGCCTTGAGATTCTAAGTCTTTTAATTGCCATAATTGTTAGTTAGTTAGTTTCATGTTCATGAATCACTTGAATAATAAATCGTAATGATGTGGAAAACGAGTTCTTTCACATGCACATCGACAAATTAATTTGTAAATATGGCTATATGCAGGAATATTTACAAGGTCTTTTTTTAATTTTTTATTGATGAGTACATCTTGTCCTCCTATATTTGTTTATTCTGCTGCCATGATACGTAATTCGTATTGAAATTTGTGCGTTCTGCATTTTATGCGGATGTCTGTAGATCTCTCAGTGTCTCCTGTGTTAGTGTTTCTGATGCCGTAATTCCTGTAGTAGTTATCAAAGTTAAACCTGTTGATTAGGATACACGTCAGCGTTTGTCGATTTACCGATAGCCTTCTGAGTTAGGCAGTCATTCGCTGTTTTTATGATTTATTTTAACGCTTGCTTGTTTTGTTATAGAGCCCTTGAGCTTCTACCAGTTGATAAATTGTCTTGACAGAGCCGCTGACGGATTGACATTCGTCTGAGATTTCTGAGGACTAGGTCGTTTTTTCTATGGATCCCACTTGGTGCGTCGAATTCAATATTTGTTGTTACATTTCCGTTTATTTTACTTACCAAACTTCTATCATATTTCACTATCTTATGCACAACTATCATGGCTTGTTATAGACAGTCAGGGAAACTTCCGTAACTCTGTCTCCTCCACCGGCATATCAATGGACATTGTCACTCATACCTCTTCTCTACAAAACGCTCTTGTCTAAATAATGTAGCAGAACACTCGTTCCCGTCAGAGTAAAATCCTTCCTGTCGCACTCCATCACTTAGCCAGTAGCAGGAACAGGACTCTGAAATGACGTTGCTCGTTATATCGGAGAAATGAATAATCGCTCAAGCTTCACAAGACACTTGACAACACACCGATTCAAGCAAAAAGTCTCACTTTGTTCCTTTATGCACTCATAACCCGATTGCAATTAAATATCCTTCTTTCCAACCGGATTTTCCTTATTTTCGAAAGCTCTTTGCTGGTACAGTCTACCTAATTTACTCTCCTTCAGAACTCACTATCCGAAAAGGTCACTTTAGTACAATAATAAACATATATTTTATCTGTCACTGTGATTATTATTACTATTATTATTATTATTATTATTATTATTATCAGCAGCAGCGGTAGAATTAGTAGTACTTAGTATAGTTATTCACAAAGTCCTTACATTCAGATCACTTTTAATTCTGTTAACACTACTTTACTACTGTTTATCGTGTTAATACTGTCAGTTCTTAAGTAACTATGCTCTTCAAAAAATACTTCATGTAAAGGACCGGTCTGATGTAAGGTAGGATTCTAATCTCATTACGCTAAATAAATAAAACAAATATTGTGATGTTCGGATATCTGGGTGTTCGTGGAAATGGGAGAGTTCATACACCGAGTCTGCGCATGCCTCTATCACAGTTTATACTGTAGTTCTCCAGATTCGAAAAATACGTTTGATTTCCTATTGTCTCTATTTATTTATCAGGTGGGATTCTTTGGCTTCAGATTGTCATTTATTCTCGTCGTTTGATGATATTTCTAGGTGGTGATACGTCCTTCTGTAAGTGTGATGCTTCCTGTGTTGCTGGCTGCTGTGGCCGAGGGGGGGTTTGCTGCTACGGTCGCAGGTTCGAATCCTGCCTCGGGCATGGATGTGTGTGATGTCCTTAGCTTAGTTAGATTTAAGTAGTTCTATGTCTAGGGGACTGATGACCTCAGATGTTAAGTCCCATAGTGCTTAGAGCCATTTGACCCATTTTTTCCTGTGTTTGTTTGCGCAGTAACCACTAAATACCTTCACTGGCTGTGGCAGTTCTTAGTTGCTGTAGTTTCGGTCAATTCTACTTGTCACCTTTCAAAGTTTGAAACACTCAGTGATACGAATCTGCTGTCCCGTTGTTTTTCTGTTTTAATCCGTTTCAGTCCGGCTGCTTCAATGAAGTCTCTATAGACGGGTTCTCTGGTTGCTTATTTACTCCCGTACCCTCCCCCCCCCCCCCTCCCCGGCAACCTTAAATGCTATGATCTTACGTCTCGGGCCTTCTTCACAGTCGTTGATATTACCTCGCCTTATTAATGAGATTAGAACTGAAATGATGTGCACCAGATCTGGCTCTGGGATCGACAGCCTGCGTATCATCTTTTGCCAATGCCGTCAATGAAAGTGGTACGGAGCGGGGTGGGGTCAGCATATCGTACATTGCTGGTGTTTTTTCTTACCATGGAGCCACTACTTCACTCAAGTAGCCACTTAAAGGACATCAAGACGCTGTGCGCACCCTCTTTCCAGGTATCCAACAAAAGAAAAATCTCTAGCAGTATCGGAAATCAAACCCAGATACCCACATAGTAGCCACACATGCTGAGCACTGGGATATATATATATATATATATATATATATATATATATATATATATATATATATATATATATATAGTATCGTTTTCAAATCATTTTCTTGTCCAATATTTACGTTCAATATTGAAGTTGTCACATTGAATTAAAAAAAATGTGTGCCTGTATTTCACATATTCACTCGAGTTCCACTTTTCTCGTGGCATAACACAAAGCCACTGCAACATTATTTCATAACATTCTGCTGCAGATTACCATTACTGTATATTTCACAGTCGAAGTTAGGCTTCATCCGGTGGATCTGGTGATTTGTTCACCCAGGATACAATGGTTTGCTTCGCAGCCGCTTTTTACATCTCACTGAATTCTCTGACATGCAACAAAAAGATTGGACGATTTTATCGTCCTTCTTTTCCCTTTTGACTTCGTTAGTCTTCAAGACTGAACTTTGCGTTTTATTTCTCAACTTTTTCAGTGTTTGTCTTGTCCGTTTTGAACAAGGTACTGTTGCTGTTTTGCACCTTAGCAATGACAATTTTGACAACTGTCTCAGTGTAAAACTGGTCTCGGTATTGCATCTATGGCCCAAGAATTTTTCGAACATAGTGCTCCCATCGGTGCAAGACTCATTGTCTCATTTGTTGGCTGCGTGTTCAGAACAGCTACATGGCCCATTCGTACTAATATGACCACCGCGAATGCTCGATGTAAAGGTGCAATAACCACTTAGACGGCAGGTGGCAGAACTAGCAGTGGAGGGTATACAAAGTATATCGGGGGGAACGCGGGAAACGGTGCAGTCGTTGTCCTAATACGGAAACGGGGCGATTTATCTGATATCCAAATGGGGATGATCATTGGTTTTCGGACCAATAGTGGAAGCATTTCCGAAACGGCTAAGTCTGTAAATTGTTCGCAGTGATTAAAGTATACAGTGTATGGCAAAAAGGCGCTACTGGAAACCAACACCGAGGCAAGTATGGTGCACCACAGGCTATAGATGGCAGGGGTAAACGATGGCTACGGAGATGTGTATGGACAAATAGACATACAAGTGTTGAGCAACTGACCGCCCAGATCAACCAAGGTGCTCCTCTGCGAACACTCAGTGAACGTTGCAGTGTATGGGCCTCCTCAGCAGGCTCCTGGTTCTTGCAGCCTTGCTGCCTTCTGTTCATCGGCGACGAAGGCTGGAATCTGCACGCCAATACAACTGGACGTCTACTGAATGGCGACAGGTGGCTTTCTCAGGCGAATCACGTCTCATGCTCCATCAGACAGATGGCCGTTGGCGTGTACGGCGTGAATCGTCTGAAAGCAAACACCCTGCAACCAGTAGGGAGCATTATGGTTTGGGGAGTAGTTTCGTGGTATCTCTTGGAAGGCACAATGGTTTAACACAAGTATCCATCTACCCTAAAGGAGCATGTACACCCCTACAAGCAGTATGTTTCTTCTCGGTATGATGGCATCTACCTCTAGGCCAATGAAAAACAGCTCGCGTTGTACGTGTGTGGTTCTAAGAGCACCAGTTGAGTTTATTGTACTCCGCTGGCCGCCAAACATCACAGATCTTAACTCTGTGGGACCAACCCGGGTGTTTGGGCCATGGATCCTTAGCCAAAAAACCTAGCTCACCTGGCCACGGCACTGCAGTCGGCTGGGCTCCACATCGCTGTCTTCCAGAAACTTTCTGACTCTCTTCCTGCACGTCTCGCGCTGTAGAAGGTGGTTATTCAGGCTTCTAACAGGTGGTCACATTAATGTGCCTGGACAGTGCAGTTTCACTGTGTTTCAGTTTTGCTATGCTTTCATTAACGCTTGCTGCCACTCCACATTTTCTTCCATCCCCATGGTCACATTCTGATATTTCTCATACCGTACGTTATCAGTGACGTTGATTGATTTACTTCTATCGCTTGCTACGCCGCTCTAAACTCAGTTCCCTCGCTCTTCGGCAATAGTATCACTGACGCTTTTGCCATCTCCACTTCCATAGGCGCAGTCTTACGTTGCACATCGTGTTTGTTATAAATGACATTAATTGTAACCTTGTTCGGTGACTTACGTTTATTGTCTGCATCATCGCTAACCATTTGACTCCCTTGATCTTTGGCGATAGTTTCTGTAACGTCCTCATGTAGATTTCTCCCACTTTCAGCCCCTGATGTTCTCACCGTCCGGTCTGTCTGCACTAACAGAATAGTTGCTTATGTGATTACACCTGTTTGATTTCTTCCAACAGGCAACTATACAGGTCTATGGGCACACTTTCTCTCAGGTGTTCAATAGAATTGCATATGGAGTATGTGCAGGGTTGGTTTCCGTATTGCTTTTTGTATAGAACACACGTTCTATGACTGCAGTCAGATACGTAAGAGTATATCTGCTTTTTTTAATTCTACTTAAGCTATTCTATTGCCAATTAACAAGCCAAAGCAAAAGTTTGCTGACCAAGTTTCTTCTCTGATACCATAAACTGTCCCGTTCATCCTAAGCACTTCTCTGGCGGTTTTGGGCGCCACTTTGCGCGGCATATTACAGACTCTCACAGATTGCAAACCAATAGCTATGTAAGTTCTTGACAAAATGCTGACAGATCAGCCATTATTCTTAAATTTTACGCTATCATCAGTGTCCCTGATTATTCTTTCACAAAACTTCTTTATTTATACATTTTGCATATAAACAGTTCACAGCGTTGTTAAATTTAATACCTATCACTTCCTCATCACGCAAGTTTACTGCATCAGTCGTCAGTTTCCCTCTAAGTGGTAGGCGTAGCGTTTTCGGTCTTCTTCTCAAAACTAAATGTGAAGCTTGCTCTCCTCGAGGAGGAAGTGGAGATTAGTGTTTAACATCCCGTCGACAGCGATGTCATTGGAGACGGAGCACAAGCTCGGATTAGGGAAGGATGGGGAAGGAAATTGGCCGCGCCCTTTCAAAGGAACCATCTCAGCATTTGCCTGAAACGATTTTAGGGAAATCACGGAAAACCTATATCACGATAGTCGAAGACGTGTTGAACCGTCGTCCTCCCGAATGCGAGTCCAGTGTGCTAACCACTGCGCCACCTCACTCGGTTGTTCTCCTCCAGGATGTCACATTACTTAAAGTTCTGTTCACACTACCCGTCAGCGCAAGCGGCACTCCACAGTAAGTAATGGTCCGCTGTACACAGTGCAGCATACACCCGCACGCCACAACATCCAAACACGGACTGAGCAATGCAGATGAACTTCTGAAGTGAGGAGCTGTAAGATATTTCCAAGACTAGCTTCGTTTGTTTTGTTCGTCTCTCGTGAGGTAGTGCGACGGTGTTGGCGATGCGGAGGCAGCCTCACTCTATCAGAGTTGGTGGTGTGTCGCTAGTGAACTCTTTGTAAACGTTCCTTCCTTGAGTCGAGTCTAACAAAATGGTGATGGCATCCACAGACAGGTGTTATGCATATCTTCCAGAATCGTACTAACGGACTATACTCACTGGATAAAAAGTTGAACTAAGTGCATTTATCCTACAGAGGATACAATGAAAAATATTAAAAAACTAAAAACCCGCCTCGATTGCGAAAAATGCACCTAGTATTAACCCAGGTTTCGGCGTAGATAACTACATCTTCTTCAGAACAACAATAAAACCCTGAAGTGCCTAAGAAGACCTTTGTCAATGATTTTGTGGGTTTTATTGTTGTTCTGAAGAAGGTGTAGTTATCTACGCCGAAACCTGCGTTAACACTAGGTGCTTTTTTCGCAATCGAGGAGGGGTTTTAGTTTTTTAATGTATTAACCAACGATTGCTGACGCGCTGCGATGCTGAAGGTTCTACAATGAAAAATCTGTTTGACGTAGAAAAAAGCCTGTCATTGTCATTTCACATTTCCCTTCTAAATGCAATTCCACTCTGACTAGCTCCTGTTGATTATAACATCCCCACACAACATTTTCATCTGGTGTTGAGATCCGATCCAGAAAGATAGTCTGTGTATTGATCTAAAAGTGAGAGAACCGTCTGCAAAGTAAACCCGAACACTGTTGACAAAATTTCGGAACTGTTCAGGAATACTTCCTGAATATTTTGTTGTTAGGGATACTTGGATTTCTGCTGCACGCAACACAGCAGTAATGTAATTAATAATAATCTAATTGTTACTGCAGTTACCTTTGTTCCATGAAAGTACCTTGCAGACAGAAAAATACTGTAATACGCAAAAAGTAAAGTGTACGAAACAAATGATAGTAACGCAAAAATACTCTGACAGATGCAAAAGTACTGCGATGTGCTGCCACCACTACGGGAACTGCTCAGCATAGTGCCTTTGTGTCGCTCAACGGTGAAACTCCACACAAAGTGCATATTTGCCAACTATCCAGCAGTAAACCTGTCCATAGCGCTGTGTATCACTAGTAATGGAAAACTAACATTGCCCGACGAACAAACCCTAGAGAGAGCCGTGCAGTACTGAATGCACAGTGAGGTTTAAAAGTGAAGTGGAGTTGCTATCGTTAACAGAAAATACCGTGAACACACAGAACATACCATCAACCTTTGCACTGTTGTGTAGATACTTTCAGTGCAGTACTGATAAGAAGATAAAGTAGGGTAAAAACTCAAACGAAACGCAATTACCACTGCTCCCTAGGATACTCAGCACATATCCCTTTCAACCTCCATTTTGTTGGTGGCATTCGGGTTCACCGTGTATATCTGTTCAGGTATTTATGCACATTCAGATGACTGCCTGCCAGTTCTCCCATGCGCTAAGCAGCCCGTGAGAATTTAACACGAAACGATGTTGAAAATGCTTATGATACTACTGTCGCGTCCCAGGCGTGAGTATGGCCTGAGGTTGGACGACGGGGTTCGTAAGAATGGTGTTAGCCACTATTTTATGTGAGAGTGAGCCTTGACCTGGCTATAATATTAAATCCCTTACTACAAAATGTATGGATTGGAAACTGACTTGAAATAACGTCAACAAGAAGTTGTCAGGTTGCAGCAGTTAGAGTGTGTTATGATGGAGTACAACTTCTGGTTTTATGTATCTGACATATAAGAATTTGATGAGCACGATATGTAATACATGACATAGCAAATGTGCCTGATAATGATTCACGGCCGGAACTAGCTAATAGCACGAAGGAGCCGGCCGGAGTGGCCGTGCGTTTCTAGGTGCTACAGTCTGGAGCCGAGCGATCGCTACGGTCGCCGGTTCGAATCCTGCCTCGGGCATGGATGTGTGTGATGTCCTTAGGTTAGTTAGGTTTAATTAGTTCTAAGTTCTAGGCGACTGATGACCTCAGACGTTAAGTCGCATAGTGCTCAGAGCCGTTTTGAAGCACGAAGGAGCTGTACCCACGAAGAGGCCAAATCTTAGAACAGAGACTGTGACTGGTTAGCAGCGTTCCGTCTGCTTTGAAATGAGGCTGTCAATATTAACTGAGTCGGCACTCACTATACGACACACAGAGTTCCCCAGCTGTTCGCCACCGATTTTATTAACTGCGCTGACAGTATTTCATGTTCAAAATGGTTCAAATGGTTCTGAGCACTATGGGACTTAACATCTGTGGTCATCAGTCCCCTAGAATTTAGAACTACTTAAACCTAACTAACCTAAGGACATCACACACATCCATGCCCGAGGCAGGATTCGAACCTGCGACCGTAGCAGTCGCGCGGCTCCGGACTGCGCGCCTAGAACCGCTAGACCACCGCGGCCGGCAGTATTTCATGTAGTTCCCGGCTACTCTCCTGCTTCTCTCTCTCTCTCTCTCTCTCTCTCTCTTCGCTGATTTCACTGCTGACTTCCCTCGTTCGGATCGCCCTGCTTCTGAGTTTTGTTTGGATTTCCCTTTTGTCCACCCTCTCCCTGACATGACACGAAGCTGAAGGCCTTCTGCCACCCCATTGGCTCTAATTGTGCACTGTTCTTCAGTAGTTTTCCGGAAGCTGCATAAAGAGGGACAGCAGTCTGCCTCTGTATGGTCACACCCTGTGTCCTAACACTGTCATTGGCTTTCCATGACGTATTGATGTCCCAAACTTCCTCTCTCTTTATCCCTGTTGTCCCATGCTTTCTGTAGAGCCAGGAAATGCTGACCTCGGCATTACTGTCAATATGTGTTCTGAGTACACTTGGAGTTATGTCTGACAATGGCACTCTGTAATGTCCCTGGATCATTGTGTCCACAACTTATACGGTTTAGCTATGCGTGGTCGCCCGACATGCCGGCGTCCGAGTGGAGCACTGGCAGCCCGGTAGCTTTTCCTTACCACACCCTAAGACTTCTAAGATGTAACGTTATACACCATTTTTACTATTTTTCTACCAGACTTGGCTCTTTTCTGTGTATACGACACTACGTCGTTTAATGCAATATACAATTTTAACGCATTGGGTGCCATGCCCATAATATTACAAGATTTTAAACATGGCTGAAACAGCAACTGTTGAAAGTCTTCACGGTAAATGATAACAGCCAAACAGTTACAGGATAAAGATATATTAAAATCATTGACCACGATTTCGGTGTATCTGAATATATCTTCATCATAAGTAAAATACACCAAAATCACATCCTGCAGCGTAGAGACATAAAACAATCGTGCCAAAGGCGTTGTCAGTAGTTAAAACATCATCTCCACTTATACAACACAATTATTGACAAAGGGTCGATGCGAACACACCATAGCATCAGTAGTTCGCCTGTATAAATGGAGATAATATTTTAACTGCTCACAACGCAGCGTAGATCCTGCAGCGTAGATACATAAAACAATCGTGCCAAAGGCGTTGTCAGTAGTTAAAACATCATCTCCACTTATACAACACAATTATGGACAAAGGGTCGATGCGAACACAACATAGCATCAGTAGTTCGCCTGTATAAATGGAGATAATGTTTTAACTGCTCACAACGCAGCGTAGATCCTGCAGCGTAGATACATAAAACAATCGTGCCAAAGGCGTTGTCAGTAGTTAAAACATCATCTCTACTTATACAACACAATTATGGACAAAGGGTCGATGCGAACACAGCATAGCATCAGTAGTTCGCCTGTATAAATGGAGATGATGTTTTAACTGCTCACAACGCCTTTGGCACGATTGTTTTATGTATCTCCGCTGCAGGATGACATTTTAGTGTATTTTACATCTGATGAAGGTATATTTAGATATACCGAAACCGTGGTCAATGATTTTAATAAATCTTTATCCTGCGACTGTTTGGCTGTTATCATTTACCGCCCATAATATTATGTTGTGTTCACTGCTGGAAGAATGCCATTCCCATAGTATTTTAGGCATATTAAGGGCACAACACCTTCGTGAGGACTCAGTAACATGTGCCCACAACATTAAGGGCGTGATTGCAGGATTTCTCAGCTTATTCCAATGTTAAGTCTTATCAGGTGATCATCCGAGTGGTGGCGTCGTCTTGTCACAATGTTTCGATGAGCTTCGAACCATGATCTTCACCTGAAGTTGGTGGGTACGAAACTCATCGAAAGCTTGAGACAAGACAAAGCCAGCACTCGGCTCGCTTGAAATGATGAGTATGAAACTCATCAAAATGTTGTGACAAGATGATATCACTAATTGCCTGATCTCCTGAGAGGATTTTATCGTAGGCATGTAGAATTAAGTGCATGGTACTCAAAATGTTTAAGAATATCAATGCAAAACAGTCATTGACAGTACGAAGCTACTCATATCAATGCACAAGCCGTTTTGTTGATGTAGTATTTCTTTCTTATTCCAGAAAGCGAGTAGAGAATGAGAGGGGGAGAGACGGAGAGGAAGTGCAGAGGCAGAGGCGGCACGCAGAGGGCTCTGGCGGTGGGTGTTCTGTGCGTGCTGCTGGCATCTGCTATGGGGGCCGCCATCGACTCCGACCCTGCAGCGGAACCCTCGCAGGCCACGCGCTGGCTGGACCAGCTCGTCACGCCGCTGAGAAACGTCTCCCTGTCGCAGGTAGGTCGCTACACTAAAAATCTGCATCTGCAACCTTTTCACCTGAGGCCAATTAGATCAGCTCGCGGTACACGTCATTAGTCATCCTCTACATGAGTACACTGGGCACGATGGAGCGCTGTAGATGGTGTGTGTACCACCGGCACAAGAGGGTTATGCCACGCTTCATCACTGATGTAACTCATGGCTGTGAAGTGATGTGTGCCTGTCAGTTACATGCAAGCACCACTGTAAAATGGGTCGCAATGAAGGCGTTACATGGTGGCAGAAAGAAGCTATTGTGTATGGCCAAGGCCCCGAACATCCCGTGAACCAAGTTGCCCGAACTGTGGTATATCAGTACGACCTGTCCAACATGTCTACAAGTAATGGTGCATCACTCGCAGCCAAAGTAACACGGCGTGAGAACAACGATCCTTAAAATGTCAGAGAGAGACGAGACTCATGCTTAATCAACAATAGTTTCCATTCCCAAATAGAATTGCTGTTACCACAGGATACAGGTATATCTCAGCCAGTTTATGAGCTAAATTTTTGGGCAGAAGGGGGTGAGGGATGTATGGGGATGTAAGGGGCTGCTTTTTATACCATCTATAGGGCCCATTATGAACCACAATGTTAAAAGACATTTTGAAGTTTTCCACCTCAGCTGTTTTTAACAAGTACTCACATTATTACATCTTACACGACTGACCTATTTAGGCCTTTCTGGCTAATTTCAAAAGCAATTTACAAAGAAACACATCAAATATTAGCTTTCTGACATACAAAAATGATAATTTACAACGAACAGCCTAAAATTGTAACCACAGCTATCTATGTGTTGTACAGTGACTCTATTGTTAAAGGTGGTATAGCCGATCAAAAGCGAGCACATAACATGCAAGCGTCAGAATTAAAACCAGAAAGCTCACAACTAATGCCAATTTCTAGAACACTACATGTGCTCACTTTCTTTGTTGGATACCAGCTGTCACATCTTCAATGTGGGAACAGTTAACGCAAAGATACAGCGATCTGAATAAGTGTGCCCATAGACCGATACATGCGTCAGAGATGCAACGAATGGTATGATACTATAAGCACATATTTAAAGGTCGAAATCGTAAAAACCAAATTTAGAGCGAACAGTGTGCCAAGGTGTCAAATGCGTCTGCAGAGTGTCGTGAAATCCAGGAAAAGGTGGTAATTAAGTGTTTATTACGTTTTGTATGTAAAATAATTAGAAATACTAGCCTGTCAGACGGCAAATCATTATAAAACAACCTGCGGCTACATAGCTTCGTATATGAGACAAATAATGTTTATTTTAGCTAGAAAGCGACATTTATGACTGAAGATAACTTGCATTTAGAGTATGAATAGTAATTGTTACACGTGGTTGGCCAGATGACACGTAAACATCCTCGCCGCATCAAGACCATTTTCAAGGCTAGAACCGGTGTTATACCATAATAGTTCAAATGGCTCTGAGCACTATGGGACTTAACTTCTGAGGTCATCAGTCCCCTAGAACTTAGAACTACTTAAACCTAACTAACCACGCCCGAGGCAGGATTCGAACCTGCGTCCTTAGCGGTCGCGCGGTTCCAAACTGAAGCACCTAGAAGTGCTCGGCCACAACGGCCGGCCCGTCGTATTAGTGTGAGGTTCATTTGGGGGGGGGGGGGGAGGACTAATTTTTTGTGCGCTGCGTTTACGAATACTTACTTATTAAAGCGAAACTCTTATTAGCATTTCTGTTAGTGTTAAGTATACATTAATTTTCTTCCACTGTGCACTGATTTCATAACTTCTGTTCATCTTCGGTGGTTAGCGTCTTCAAAAATCGGCAATACATATTTCATAATATGATGTATCTTACACTGTTTTCTTTGTAGCAGATTGACTATAGTCCACTTAAAATTACTTAAGCCGGCACGGTAGCTCAGCGTGTTTGGTCAGAGGGTTAGCTGCCCTCTTTAATAAAAAAAATGAGTTACTGGATCAATAACGAACTTGAACGGATGTCTTACGACGTCCGCCCCGAGCAGCTGCAATGAACAAAAGCGAACAAAATGAAATTAAAAAAAAAAAAAAAGCTGTTCTAGGCGCTACAGTCTGGAACAGCGCGACCGTGACGGTCGCAGGTTCGAATCCTGCCTCGGGCATGGATGTGTGTGACGTCCTTAGGTTAGTTAGGTTTAAGTAGTTCTAAGTTCTAGGGGACTGATGACCGCAGAAGTTAAGTCCCATAGTGCTCAGAGCCATTTGAACCATTTTGTTCTGTGGACAATTGTCTAGGCTAACCACAACCTCGTGATGCGTAATGTATCCGAGAATGCGGTGGTGAACAATCTGCGACAGAAATAAAGTCACGATCAGTTTGCTCATGGCTATTAAAGCTGACCTCTACGATCAAACTCAAGACAGAAAAATTCAGTTTCAGCGCTAAAAGCAGACTGTAATTTCTCACCATCATTGGTTACCTGAAATTATTCTCTCACTGGCTAGTGGAGCTGCCGCATTGCAGACCTCGTTGGCATTTGGTTGCAGATTATAGACAACACATTCGGATTCTAGATTAAAAAGAATGATAGGTAGAAAAATAAGATCAAATAAAGAAGTCAATATGTTGATGAAAATGAAGTGACAAAGAATTAGACCTAAAAAATTACATTTAAACAAATTAATTGAATAAAAATGATAATCAGACTCTTTTGATTAGATCCATAAATAAAAATTTCATGCGATTTTACGAGATTCAGACGTGCAACCTTCAATTATGGATCAACACGCTAACCATTGCGCTATATTACAACGCAATGTCAACTTGTTACATTTTCGATTGTGATTACTCAGTGGCGGTGATGAATTGCAGCCTTCAAAAACTCGGTTCAACGCAATGACGTGCGAAGCTTATTTAATGTAAGCCATCTCCGTGATTATGATAATCGCGCCCTGTGCGGAAGTATCCAGTATTGTTTAGTTAGTGATCTGTATGAAACTGTGTGTACTTCATTAGCATCGTTATATGTGTGTATCGTTTATGGTGTGGTTATCAGGTACGGTGAAACACGAAATAAAAGCACCAGATCCATGATGCGGGATCCAAACACACCAAAAATCAATGGCGGCCAAGGAACTGGAAGAGAACTGATCATTAGCCGTGGCAGTTCCGCAACAGTGGAACGGTTCGGTCGTGCCACTGAGCGCTCTGATTGGAGGAAACTGACTCCAACTGGTGAAGTGTCAACTATCAACTATAATCTACATAGGCTTAATGTCTCTTAGTCATATGTCCTACTAGTAATGGTTTTTCGGAACTTCTGCCTTCATCTAGTCCTTCCAGTAACTCTTCATGTCTAACTTTTCCGATAAAAGGGTTGTGCTAATCATATGTAGCAACTATTTCTTTTATCTCTGTTTTGTCGATTTCCAAATAAAAAAATCTGCTGGTAATAACATGATTACCTCCATTTTATATTTCCTCCGAGTTTTGAACTCACGACTCACCATGCACCAGTCTAGCATCACAACCACTACACCACAGTGACTGTGCTACTGAGCTTCTTGTGCGACATTGCTGCGTCCTTAAGAGAACACCGTCTCGGTGTTACGTCCTCCTAGTCCTGGAACGAGTCATCGGTCCTGCATACTCCGACTCCCGATGACTGATGTTCGCTCTGGCGGTGATCTTAGAACTTCCTTTGCCGCTACGCTCTTCGTCACCTTTTCGCTTGTTGACTGTCGCTGGAGCTTCGAATTTACCCTGGGTTGCAAGATCCTTATAGGGCTTCATTCGAAGGACGTGGACCGTATCTCCGAAAACAGGTCTTTTTTTTATTTTTGAGTCATCAGTCCTCTGACTAGTTTGATGCGGTCCGCCAGGAATACCTCTCCTGTGCCAACCTCAATTATTTGCTGGATGTATTCCAATCTCTATCTTCCTGTACAGTTTTTTCCCTCTACAGCTCCCTCCAGTACCATGGAAATCATCCCTGATGTCTTAACAGATGTCCTATCGTCCTGTCCCTACTTCTTGTCAATGTATTCCACATATTCCTTTCCTCTCCGATTATGCGTAGAACCTCCTCACTCCTTATCTTATAAGCACACATAATTTTCAGCATTCGTCTGTAGCATCACATTTCTAATGCTTTGTTTCTCTTCTGTTCCAGTTTTCTCACAGTCCGCGTTTCGCTACCATACAATGCTGTGGTCCGAACGTACATTCTCAGAAATTTCTTCCTCAAATTAAGGCTTATGTTTGATACTAGTAGAATTCTCTTGGCCAAGAATACTCTATACTCTCTTTGCCAGTACTAATTTTCTTTTGGTGTTCTCCTTGCTCCATCCGTCATTACTTATTTTGCTGCCTAGGTAGCGTAATACCTTAACTTCATCTACTTCGTGACCATTGACCTCGATATTAAGCTTTTCGCTGTTCTCATTTCTACTACTTCTCATTACTTTCCTCTTTTTTCGATGTGCCCTCAGTCCATATTCTGTATTCATTAGGCTGTTCATTCCATTCAGCAGATCATGTAATTCTTCTTGTGTTTCACTCAGGATAGCAATGTCAGCAGCGAATCGGTCATTGATATCCTTTCACCTTGAATTTCAATTCCACTCCTGAACCTTTCTTTTACTTCCATCATTGCTTCTTCGATAAACAGATCGAACACTAGGGGCGAAAGAATACATCCCTGTCTTACACCACTCATATTCTCGGACTCTCCATATAGCTTACCCCTATTTTTTTCACAATTTCGAACACCTTGCACCATTTTGACTTTCGTACGCTTTTTCCACGTCGACAAATCCTGTGAACTGGCCTTGATTTTCCTTTAGTCTTGCTTCTATTGTCAACCGCAATGCGGAACTGCCTCTCTAGCGCCTTTACCTATCCAAAACCCAAACTGATCGTCATCTAACACATCCTCAGTTTCCTTTTCCGTTCTTCTGTATATTATTCTTGTAAGTAAGCTGTTGAGCTGATTGTGCATTAATCTTCTTACTTGTCAACTCTTGCAGTCTTTGCAATTGTATGGATGATATTTTTTTCGAAAGTAAGATTGTATGCCGCCAGACTCGTACAACCTACACACCAAAGTCGTTCTATTGCCACTTCCCCCAACGCTTTTAGACATTCTGACGGAGTGTTATCTATACCCTCTGCCTTACTGGTCTCAAGTCCTCCAAAGCTCTCTTAAATTCTGATACTGGATCCCCTACCTATTCTAAGCCGACTCCCGTTTCTTATTCTACCACATCAGACAAATCTTCCCCTTCACAGAGGCCTTCAGTGAACTCTGTCCATCTATCCGCTCTCTCCTCTGCATTTAACAGTGGAGTTCCCGTTGCACTCTTAATATTACCACCCTTGCTTTTAATTTTGCCGAAGGCCACTTTGACTTTCCTGTATGCTGATTCAGTCCTTCCGACAATCATTTCTTTTTCGATTTCTTTACATTTTTCATGCAGCCATTTCCTCTTAGCTTCCGTGCACTTCCTATTTATTTCATTACTCTGTATTCCTGAATTTTCCTGAACGTTTTTGTACTTCCTTATTTCATCTATCAACTGAAGTATTTCTTCTGTTACACATAGTTTCTTCGCAGCTACCTTTGTTGTACCTATGTTTTACTATTCGAAGTCTGTGATTGCCCGTTTTAAAGATGTCCATTCTTCTTCAACTGTATTGCCTACTGAGATATTCCTTATTGTTGTACCTACAGCCTTAGAGAACTTCAAACGTATCTCGTCATTCCTTAGTACTTCTGTAGCCTACTTCTTTGCATATTGATTCTTTCTCACTAATCTCTTAAACTTCAGCCTACTCTTCATCACTACTACATTGTGATGTGAGTCTATATCGGCTCCTGGGTATGCCTTACAGTATCTGATTTCGGAAACTCTGTCGGATGCAATCTATTTTAAATCTTCCCGTATCACCAGGCCTTTTCCAAATATATGTTCTCAAAATGCTCAAATGTGTGTGAATTCCTAAGGGACCAAACTTCTTAGGTCATCGGTCCCTAGACTTACACACTACTTAAATTAACTTAAGCTAACTTATGCTAAGAACAAGGGAGGACTCGAACCTCTGGCGGGAGTGGCCGCGCAGTCCGTGACATGACGCCTCAAACCACGCAGCTACTCCTCGCGACATATCTTCTTCTCTTGTGATTTTTGAACAGAGTATTCGCTATTACTAGCTGAATTTTATTACAGAACTCAATTAGGCTTTCCTCTCTCTCATTCCTCGTCCCAATACCACATTCTCATGTAACTGTTTCTTCTATTCCTTCCCTACAACTGCATTCCAGTCCCTCATAAATACTAGATTTTCATCTCCTTTTACGTGCTGGATTACCCTTTCAGTATCGTCATATACTTTTTCTATCTCTTCATCTTTACCTTGCGACGTCGGGACGTATACCTGAATTATTGTTGTCGGTGTTGGTTTGCTGTTGATTCTGATAAGAACAGCCCTAACAGCCCTACCTTCCTATTAATAACAAATTCTACTCCCGTTGTACCATTTTCTGTTGCTGTTGGTATTGCCCTATACTCGTCTGACCAGAAACCTTTATCTTTTTTCCATTTCACGTCATTGACACGTACTATATCTAGAGTTAGCCTTTGCATTTCCCTTTGAAATTTTCTATCTTCCCTACCAGGTTCATGCTTCTGACATACCACGCCTCGACTCGTAGAACGTTATCCTTTCTTTGGTTACTCAATCTTTTTCTCATGGTCACCTCCCCTTTGGTAGTCCCCTCCCGGAGATCCGAAAGGGGACTATTCTAGAATTTTTTCCCCATGGAGAGATCATCATGGTACTTTTTCAATTAAAGGCCACATGTCCTGTGGGTACACGTTATGTATCTTTAATGCAGTGGTTTCCATTGCCGTCTGCGTCGTCATGCTGTTGATCATTTCTCATTCTTCCGCCTTTAGGGGCAGTTTTCCACGCCAAGGAGGAGAGCGTGGCCTGAACCTCTGTCCGCTCCTCCGCCCTCTTTGAAAATGCCTTTGGCAGAATGGGGATGTCTTCTTATGCCGGAAGTCTTCGGGTGCCAATGCTAATTATTAAACAAAATTTAAGCGGTGGTGGGTTTCGAATTCGGAACCGAGGACATTTTGATAAATAATGAAAGATTCTACCCATAGACTACGGGTCCAAAAATAAAACTGTCCCCAAAGTAAAAAAAGAGAAAGACAAATTCAAAAATGTGGAGAAAATACAATCGAAGAATAAAGTGCCTCACACCTTACCCGGTCCCTGTGAGCCACAACGAGAAATGAGGTTGTGAGCAGGGCACCACATTTCGTTAAACAGGTGTACCAAGAACCAGCGGATATGATGCAGAGGACATCATGCATCTAGGCAACTCGACACTAGAACAAGCTAGCCCACCAACCATAATTTGTCAGTGGCTCACAGTCGTCTGAAATCATGCAGATGTCCCCTGAAACCATTAACGTTCCACTTAAGTACGGGAGCCATTTAAAATGTGTTTACCAATTCCTGCTATCTATTTTAAATGGCTCCCGTACTTAAGTGGAACGTTAATAGTTTCAGGGGACATCTGCATGATTTCAGACTTCGTAAAATAAAGACCTTCCTGCGTATATTTACAAGGAACACATTTTAAATAATTATTTAAATGAAAATAAATTATTAATATAACATGCTTTAAAATCAGACTAAAAGCATGAAATAATTTCTCTTAGCACCATCAGATTCCTAACCCCGTACACATAGGCCGGAAAATATATTCTTGTGAATTTTTAACAGTTATAACGGTACTTGAATTACGGAAGACATGAAATCCAATAAGGAGATGAAAATGCTTATAGCAGTTGCCAAGGAGACTTTAGAAAGAGGAGGCTTCAATGTGGATGTATGATCAGGGAGCTGAGGGCGAGACTGACGAAGTGCTTTGTATGGAGCATATGGACACCGAGGAAAGTGGAAGAAAGAAGAATAGATGCATTTGAGATACGGTTTTGGAGGAAGATGGAAAGGATAAAATGGATAGACAAAGTGAGAAATTGAGGGGTGTTGATAAGAGTGGGAGAAGAGAGAGAAATATTGAAGGGAATCATGAAGAGGAAACGCGTCTGGCTTGGACAATGAGAAGAGATTATTTACTGATGGGTACTATGGAACGACTTTGAATGGAAGAAGAAGAAGAAGAGGATGCGGAAGATACCATATGGTGGATAGTATAAGGACAGAAAACCATTATGAGGAAACAAAGAGGGTAGGAAAGGACAGCACTGCATTGAGAGCTAGACGTGAAGACCTGTCCTGGGGCAGAACACTGATCATGATGTAGTTGTAAGATTTATAACATAAAACGGGGGTGCTTACAATAAATAATTAACGCATAAACGTATGTGATGAAACATGATCATGCTGATCATGATGTGTCGCCAATAGGACGTGATTATCAGCATGTAAAACGCAATAAGACCTCAAAAGAAGAGCCATTTATAGGAGATGAAACGTAGATCAAGAGCTTTTGACTATTACCTTCCGCAGCTGGTGGCTGTTTTTATTCCATATACTACATTTGCACGTTGCTGCTGTAGCCAAGATTAAGATTCCAATGCCCTGCAGAGCAGCTGACGTGTCGGATATTACTAACAACCCCACCCCCACCGCTACCTAACATTCCGACAAGAAAGCGAGTTCCCACTGCACTGCCATCCAGGTCTGAGCTGTGCCTGAAATTTCAAGTCTCTACCCCATCGGGAAGTTAGTTGAAAATAAATTTCAAAATTGGTACCGATCAGACCGATAACAAAATGACCCGTTCAAAACGTGTTAAAATATAGACGCTCCAGTGCCCAGAAAAAAAGACGTAACAATGACAGGGCAAAGGTCGGTGTATCTGCCACCACATCTGCCATTTGAACCAGTGAGACCTTTAAATTATAGTTGGACGTCCCTATTTTTTACTATACAGGCGTCCAAAATTGAAGCAAGAAACGGAAATTTTGCGAGGTTGCGTTTATTTTGCCACAATACAGTATAAACAGGTGATAGTAAAGTAGAAACAATATAAGGAATACAGAACGTAATCAACTGCAACATGCATAAAGGTAGACAAAAATGTTCTTCGTTTTTTTTTTTTTTTTTTTTTCAACTTCACGGATTTACACACACATTCTGACAATTGGTTAAGTGGTGTACGGGGTGTGACCACCTCTGGCTCCAATACAGGCCTGACAACGGCGGGACATTCTGTGAATGATGTCATAGATCTCATGTTGAGGCAATAACATCCATTCTTCCTGCAGAGCTGCTCGCAAGTCTTGCAGAATGGTTGGTGGATGCTGACGTAATGTAACCTGTCTTCCTAGTGCATCCGAGACATGCTCTATGGGATTCAAATTGGGAGACCGAGCTGGCCAAGCCATGTATGCAATGTCTTCCATTTACAGAAAAATATCAACCATCCGTGCTTGATGAGGTCGAGCACTGTCGTCCACCAGTACGAAGTCTGGGCCCGCAGCCCCTCGCAACAACCGCACGTGAGGTCCCAACATCTCGTCACGATACCTCACAGCAGTTTAACCTTGCCGATTTAACCGTGCAATTTCATGAAGAGTTTTAGAGTGGTCAACATAATCCCTGCCCACATCATTAGGTTTCATCCTCGATATCAGTCTCTTTCCAAAATGTTTGGGCCCTGAAATCGTGTTCCACTTTCCCTCCAGATGCGAACCCGTCGAGAATCATTGTCTAGACCAAGTCGGGACTCATTTGTGAAAAGAACATTGGCCCACTGTGCGACCGTCCAGATGGCATGTTGACGGCTCCACTCTGGACGTTCCCTTCTGCGAAGACGCGCTAGAGGTACACATCAGCAGGTCTCCGACAATAAAGGCCACTCTCCCAAAGCCTTCTGTACACCGTTTGCCTCGATACAACACGTCCAGTGGATGCTGCCTTCTCAGATCCCAGTTTCAGTATAATACTACGGGGGTACCGTCAAGCCCTCACAGCTAAATAATGGTCCACTCATTCTGATATCACACATGGTCGGCCCTTTGCAAGTCTCTGTGATAAACTTTAGGTCTCTGTAAACTATCGCCTCATCCGAAAAGAACATAACGATTCACATTACGTCATGGGGCCTCATCAGTTTGCGACTCTCATGCTTCCATTCTACCTGTGGCCCTCCACAGCGGAGTGCCTGTAGACATATTCAAAAATGTTCAAATGTGTGTGAAATCTTATGGGACTTAACTGCTAAGGTCATCAGTCCCTAAGCTTACACACTACTTAACCTAAATTATCCTAAGGACAAACACACATATCCATGCCCGAGGGAGGACTCGAACCTCCGCCGGGACCAGCCGCGCAGTCCCTGACTGTAGCGCCTAAGACCGCTCGGCTAATCCCGCGCGGCTGTAAACGTATTCTTTGTGACTGCGTATACAGCGATTGTGGACGTGGGACTACCCTGCAAATACTACCCCGCTTTATAGGTGCCCTGACGTCATTGCTAGCGTGGTTGTCCGTTGATCGGAATGTCATCTTCCGTGCAGAACACGATCGTAGTAATATTAGTTGACAGGTTGTTCATTATATCCCGAATTAGGCACAGGACGCAGAAATAGCATTTCGCTGCTTCATTCCATATGAATCTGGAAACTGCAGTTATCACACAAACTGAGGATATCATGTTGATAAGCAGGGATCATGCTACTCATTGCAACTTTGGTACGACAGTGGGAAGTAGATCACGATCTTCACAGAAGTGACTACTCCCCCTTCTGGACTCCTGTGCTAGATTCACACATCCTATGAAGAGACCGCATAAATACATATGCTCATAAGAGATAATGGACTCTTTATAGCTCTGAATCTGTTTTCGAATAGCGTGAAGCCGTGTAGGGCTCGATGAATATCTCGCCATGATCGAGCATGTTACTTATGCATCCACTCCAGAGTCATCAATAAAATCCAGGAAGTTCGTGGAACAATGAGCACCATACCACACACAGTGATGGTGGGGGTGAGGAAGGGAAGGGGGAGGAAGGGGGTTTGGAGCTACCTGAAAGGTGAAGTGATGTCCCAGGGCCAAAAAAACCTTTAAATATTTCTGGTAGCAAGACTAGGATGAGGAGAACAGTTAGTAATATCTCATGCCGACAGTTGCCAAACTCAATAAATCCACAGCTAATGTAAAGTACGCTAAGTCATTATTAGGAATTTTATGTTGCATTCACAAACGCTAATCGCAAGTGTCAAACATCAGGAATGTTTCCAAATAAGACCAGTGAACATCTTCCAGACAGTCATGTTCTCAAAAGAGGACGACAATAAGTCGCCTTAATTTTCACTTCAGGAGGTATTCCTGCACCTGCGGATACCTGACACAGCTGGAAGCGCCAATTCAACGGGTTTTGCTGCATGAGCTGTACCGAGTGGGAGAGTACTTCTATCTAAAGACGACTGCAGTCTGATTTTGATGATGATGATGATGATGATGTTTGGCTTGTGGGGCACTCAACTGCGCTGTCATCAGCGCACGTACAAAGTCCCAATTTTTACACAGCCCAGTTTTTGTACACAGGTTAATCTAACCACTCTCACGAATGATGATGATGATGATGAAATGATGAGAGTAACACAAACACCCAGTCCCTGGGCAGAGGAAAACCCCCACCCGGCTGGGAATCGAACCCTGGACCCCGTGATCCACACGCAGCAACGCTAGCCACTAGACCACGAGCTGTGGACATGTGTGATCTTGCAGTCGTTTCTATCCACTCTGAACGTTTTATGCAGAAAAATAGCATACCTTGACGATGTGTTTCAAACCTAATGGCGTTCGGCATCGTGATGAACTATATACCGTAAAGACCCCTGTAAAGCGTTGCTTATTTGTGGATCGTTTTTTCTACCGCCATCAGTGCATCCTCCAGGTCCAAAAAAAAAAAAAAAAAAAATGCCCAAGAGATCTGAGGAATGGGTGAAAGCCACAAGGTTTAATTTCTCTTCCGAGAAAACTGTTGGTGTGGTTTGCAATCACTCTAGGTCTTCCTTTAATTTACCCAGTAATACCCTATTCAATTTTAAGGAAAAAGTGAACTTTCCGCTTCTCATTTGTATAAGACTACCACAGCCGCTCTATCTCAAAGACCCGGCATTTCTGCTCCATTTCATAAAAGATTCGAGCGGTCCCGGCTCGACGGCGGGTAACTGAATCACGTAACAGAAAGCTCTTCATACATTAAAATGCTGTACGCCGCACACAGTGCCGAAATTAGATTAACCGGGGTTTGTGGCACAAGCTCAAAAACTAGCTTGTGTGCGGAGGCTGTCTGGCTAGCGCAGAATGTTTGGTCTACACTTTCTATTTGAGAGTGTCATCTAATAGTATACCAACATATAAGGCCACTATCCACTCTGACGACCACCATTAACAGTAAGACTTACTTAACAAGACAGGACGAGACTTATTTTTCTTTTCTCACCAGATACTCGGCCGTTGGTTTGAAGTAGAAGAAGTGCGAAATTTTGCGCTGCAGCCAATAGACCTTTGCGAGACATTCGACTTTTTCCGGAGTTCCGACAATGGCACCGTGCTGTTGAACCAGTCCCTCAGCAGGGGCTCTGAATCGTTCGACCTGAAGGAACTGACAGTTCTGCCCGACGCTTCCTGGATGGTTAACAGTGAGTCTACACATAACATTTATTATTATTATTATTATTATTATTTCTGGTAGTAATGGTATTAGTAGGAAAACATTACTTAATGGGCTTAAGCCAGTTAGGAGATTAAAAAATCGTTTTGCCGCCGGAGTGGCCGTGCGGTTCTAGGCGCTACAGTCTGGAAACGAGCGACCGCTACGGTCGCAGGTTTGAATCCTGCCTCGGGCATGGATGTATGTGATGTCCTTAGGTTAGTTAGGTTTAATTAGTTCTAAGTTCTAGGCAACTGATGACCTCATAAGCTAAGTCGCATAGTGCTCAGAGCGATTTGAGCCAATCGTTTTAAAAATTAAAAGCATTTTATTGTTTGCCTTCAAGAAGGAATCATAATTATTTTGCCATAGGTACTACTGTCACTTTTTATTTACATTTGACTCTTAGCGATTTGTGTTTTTATCATACTTTGCAATGGCATGTTAGTAGTTTCGACAGCATTAGTTCCCTCGATAGAAAGCCGCGCGTAGTAGCCGCGCGGTTGAGGGCGTCATGTCACGGGCTGCGCGGATACTCCGGCCGGAGGTTCGAGTCCTCCCTCGGGCATCGGTGTTTGTGTTGTTCTTAGCATAAGTTAGTTTAAGTTAATTTAAGTATTGTGTAGGTCTAGGGACCGATGACCTAAGCAGTTTGGTCCCTTAGGAATTCACACACATTTGCACCTCGATAGAAAGAAAGGAGCTAATACACACTAATGGTATAATAGGAGGACTCGTTCCAAAAGAATCCGCTGCTGAAAGCTTTGGTCGATTACATTTATAGCAACAGGATTGGTTAGGCAAGGGAAGGAGATCGAAATATTTATATTTCTTCAATGACTGACGTTGTGTAAATATCCTACATTAAATCATTACCACCTCTGTAGTGCCTCATAGAATAAAGTCATCAACGATTTCATTGTCATTTTATCTGACGGCGAAAAAGCGACTCCCATGGTGCTACTGTAAGAGTCTTCTCTTTCTCACCTCGTATTCGTTTTCCAACGCACCTCTACTTGAGAAATCTATCAGGGCCCTTACAAAGACGTACTACTGTTGCATGCCTACGTACCTTTGTTGAGTTCGGAGAAGGAAGGAGTGGGAGAGTGGGGCCTGAACATCATCCGTTACAAGAACAGTACTAAATACCATTTATTCCTAAATAAAGACTAACTTAAAACCCAAAAACCTTAAGATTTAAGATAATAATTTCCTTCTCGGCTAAAAGAACTGCAAGTATTTTGATTAAGACAACAAGATTACACGAGCAGCCAGTTAAATTTAAACTGAACCGTAAATCTCCAGTGCAGCAAAGGCTGCATAATAAATTCGTTAATCCCTAGAAGACTTACAACAGATTTAACAGGAATCAACATCAAATACATTGAATTCAAATTTCAAAATTAGTAAATAATGTGAAGTCGGGCATTAAATTCCCAGAGCAACTCCGGAAGTGGTCGTGCTTTAAACCATCGCCTCTGGTGACACCGCTAAGAAGTGCGCCTCACAGTAAACCGCCCAAACAACTCAGATTATCTGCCTCGAAAACACACATAAAACACAATTTTAAAAATAAGAGCAAAGGCACACACACACACACACACACACACACACATACGCGCCCGCTCACGCACGCACGCACGCACGCACGCACGTAGTCATCCAACAGCGATATGCCAACTCCAGTTCCCCGCAGGTTAAGTAAAGGAATCTGTCTCTCCTAAGACAATTCAGGCAACGAGAAGATTATGTATACTAAATAAACAGTCACAAACAGAACACTTTCCATACATAGCGTGAGTAACAGCTACTGGCAGTTACTCAATAAACACTGACCGCACGGGCGGTCATAAGCAAGTAATGAAATCCAAAAGCTACATGCAATGCTGTCAATAACATTTATAAACCACCTAATATATTAGTAATACATGTATCAAGATGTAGGGCCGGCCGAAGTGGCCGTGCGGTTCTAGGCGCTGCAGTCTGGAACCGCGAGACCGCTACGGTCGCAGGTTCGGATCCTGCCTCGGGCATGGATGTGTGTGATGTCCTTAGGTTGGTTAGGTTTAACTAGTTCTAAGTTCTAGGGGACTGATGACCTCAGAAGTTGAGTCCCATAGTGCTCAGAGCCATTTGAACCATTTTTGAACCATCAAGATGTAGGCATTAAATAAACAACAAGTGACTCGCCTGAAGGATCTTCCCCATGGGAGACTGAACTTAGTCAAAAACGGACGAAGGATTACAGTGGCAATAGAAACGATTTGGAGCCAGAATGTTCACTCGGCAACTGCGATAAGCTAGCAAGCACGCTCTTGGCAACGACACTGCCGGAGGCGCACAGGAGGAATTGCAGAACGTCGGGAGCCTGCTTCCGATCCCAAGATGTCAAGTGCTGTAGCCAATGGGTATTACGCATCAGTGAAAGTTAAATTTTGTTATTTTCGCAACACAAGCTTCTCTTTACTTAGCGACTCCTAAAATGTAGCCTTTCACTAGAGTTTATTCTCAATATATATCTGCTCAGTGACATTGCTATCCTCAGTCAAAGTGAACAACAGTTATAGGACTTTTTGAATGGAATGAAGAATCTAACGAGTGCAAATCTGAGGAAGACGGAAGCAATGAGAAGTAGAAAAACTTAACATCCGAATTGGGAATCACAAAGTAGACGAAGTTAAGGAATTCTGCTAACCAGGCAGCAAAATAACTCATGACGGCCGAAGCAAGGAAGATACAAAAAGCTAAGTAGCACTGGCAAAAAGAGCATTCCTTGAAAGTCGCGAGCTCTTCAAACTTCTTATCTCGTGTTTTCTACTGAAAATCTCGTGCTTGTACTCTTGTTAACTTTACTATTACAGAGATCACCTAAACTTTTTTTTTAATTGGTCCTGTGCCCAACAAATAACTTGCTCTTTCTGCTGCCACTGCTTGATCTGCTGTATTCCATTATTTAACAAAAATATAAAGAAACCTATGATTCATGCTGAGTGTAATGCATGTTTTGCATGGCAGCTCCTGCTGTTGCTGCTGCTGCTGCTGCTTACTACAACTACATATAATTCAAGACAAAGGGTTTGGTCACATCTAAACTCGATAAATGATAACCGAAACAAGTAATTCCTTTTTTCAAAAACTATATTCTGAAAGCGATTCTTTCTCATTCAATTAACAAAACGCTAGAAGCTCTTTAAACAATCGCTTCGTATGTAAATCTGCCTCCAGTGGCATTAAAGCAATATCACAAATTAATCAAACTCTTGAGACAGATTGAAATACTTCTCAGTTAAATACATAGTGAAACAATTCCCTGACAATTACAAAAGAAATCAATGACAAAAATCAATACTTAATCTATTCGCGTAACAATGGTTTCCCTTAAGAATTCAACTCCTATCATTATCAAAATTTCCGTCTGCTGCTACGCACTTACACAAACCCTTTTCTTTAAATTAATAAGCGCGCTGCAAATTATAAAAAATATCAACTCACTACCAAATCCTGTGTCGCTGCTGGCGGACACGGCAGAACGGCAGCTCGGCGACGACCCCTCGCCCAACGCACGTGCGCACCACAGCAGGCGGGCTCCTACCCTGGTTTCCAAACTGCCACTAAATTAATCCGTGCGCTGCGAAGCGCGACAACAATAACTTAGATTCCAGAGCGTGTGTATGCGCGCTGTAGCCAACCTTTAAATCCTAAGAGAGTATTGCCAACTCTCATCTTGGCCAAGAAAATCTACTAGTGACAAACATATGCTTTAATTCGAGGAAGAAATTTCTGAGAATGTACGTTTGGAGCACAATATTGCATGGTAGTGAAACATGGACTGTGGGGAAACCGGAACAAAAGAAAATCTAAAGATTTGAGATGTGGTGCTACAGAAGAATATTGAAAGTAGGTGGACTGATAAGCTAAGGAATAAGGAGGTTCTCCGGGATACCAGCAAACACTCTCAAGAAGAGGGGACGCAATGATAGGACATCTGTTAAGGCAACAGGGAATGACATCCATAATACTGGAGGGAGCTGTAAAGGGTAAAAAATGAAGAGGAAGACAGAGGCTGGAATGCATCCAGCAAAATAATTGAGGACGCACGTTGTAAGTGCTACTTTGAGATGAAAAGGTTGGAAGAGGAGAGGATTTCTTGGTGGGCTTCATGAGATACAAGCACCGAATATTGCAACCTAATGACGCGGGATTTTAGACGAAAGTATCCTAAAATTAAAACAGTCCTGTTTTAAAGTTTTGTTTATATTGTGGTCATTCATTATTAAGTACAGTTGTAGTTAAATAGGCCGTTTCTCATATCGTTTTTTGCTGTAGAACACTGCCAGTCGATGGAACGTTTACCACAAGGAGGAATAAAGACCCGAAAACTTATACAAATGACTGTCCAAACACGAACAGTCGTCTGAAACTTACCGTGTCGGTTCTAAACCGGTAATGCTATTAACAGTGGCAGGTCCCTGTTTTCTTCTCAGCAATAATCAACCTGTATTTTGTACACGGCCACGGTCTCAAAATGTCAGATTTCGACAAAATACCATTATTTCTACCTCGTCCTCCTCCTATGTTTAGAGCATTATCGATTTCACCTCATCCTGTTAGCTAAAATTCGCACAGTTATTTTCAGTCTTCTAATATATTCCACAATCGACATCTACAGTCCTGGTACGGGTTCGATGACATTCTTAAGTGTCTCCCAGCTTTGATTCCACAGATGGACGCCCCAGATGGCTAATTGTAGTCTTCCTGCAGCTATGAGTAGGTCACAGTCAAATCAGACATACAAGCATTTCTCAACTTTCAGAAGCTACCCGTAGTAACGATGTTGTGTATACATTTTATAACAGGCGGCAATTCCATTAGGCACGGTTTCGAATTTGTTGATTTAATCGTGCTGCTTTATTCAACTTTTTATTGAGAATGTTACTCATGTGGACATGCTATCAGCTGTATAATCGATGTAGGGTTGTCAATACGCTATGTGCTGACACGTATTGTACCCCGAGTGATCTAAAGATAGTAGTTAATCAACTGAAACAAATAATCACATTCAGCGTTTTGTAATGTACCCGATCTAGACAATTATAATATTTAATTTTTAAGAAACAGCGTCACAGTGTTGCCAAGTACACATTCTGTGGAGACGTCGTGTCGTTTCATGTGTCCCGAAGATCTGAAGACGATTGCGTTACTTTCCAGGACCGGCTGGAGCTGGCAAAATGCCGATAATAGGAAGTTGGGAGACGCTCTCTCTGCTTAATGTCACAATAGTTTAGTTTGTTTGGA
Organism: Schistocerca nitens; assembly: GCF_023898315.1. Taxonomy (NCBI): domain Eukaryota; kingdom Metazoa; phylum Arthropoda; class Insecta; order Orthoptera; family Acrididae; genus Schistocerca; species Schistocerca nitens. Next base: position 577,066,107 of record NC_064617.1, read on the forward strand.
GTCAAATTTTTATCTATCACGTGTCTGTCAGCTGGAAGATTCTACAATTTCAGCTCTATATAGATGAACTGGTTTATTCCTGATTAAATCACATGTGATTGAATGTCTTCTTGTAATATTCATCGGATTGCACTTGACAGCACAAAACGTGGTGGTGGAAAATCGTTGTCGGAATTTAGTCCGGTACAGCACGAACGCTAACTCAACTCAAGGTGCCGTTTTTCCAGTGTACGGCGAGAGCACGTGGAGGAGGAATTATTAATTACCGCTCAAAAATTACCCTATCTGTTATCTAGACCTATTCAAACAAGACTTAAAAACTTTTCTGCAAATAAATTACGCTGTTGTTACTAGTAGGTACACTACATAAGGAAGGTTAGCTGTTCTTTTTTCTTTTTTACAATTTATTGGCTTTCGGGCCGAGCTGATTCCTACCTCGCAATATCAGTGTCAATTATAACAATATGAGTGTAAAGACAACACAACACGCAGTCACCGAGCTGAGAAAAGCTCCGACTTGCTCGGCAATCAAAACCGGGCCCCTTTGCTTAACAAATCTTTGTTTAACAACTACCGAGGCAGACTACGTTCAGGTCTCCGACACTGTTGCTGAATGATCAACTTGTGTGCTGTGTAAGGAGACACATTTTCGATTGCACGTGAAGATGAAACAGGTTTCCGTTACCTTTCTTACCGTGTGAGATATATACTTCATAGAAAACAACCCTCTACCCCGCTGACGTACAGTTAATTTTCCACAGTAGAAATCACACTTTTTAGGGTGTAAATCAACGACGGTCACTTGTAGTGGCCAGTATGATACAACTGACAGCAACATTCGCTGTTAGCCCTTTCACGTAGGATGGAAATGGATTCTGAAAATAAGAAAAAAATGTAAAAACTTCATCACAGTCTAACAGAACGAATATTATGAAAAAAGGTTATTCAGCCTACACAACAGCACGACCACTGAGGTTTTCTTACTATTATATTATTGAATTCTGGCAAGAGGAAGATACACTGGATAACAAACTGCTTTCTCTGCACTAGTATGGGACCATCCAAGATAAATCGCTGTAAAAGAGTTCTCGCCATAACGGCATATTTTTCGAAAAAATATCACTTGGTACAATAGTTCAGTCTCTTCCTGAAATTTTTGATAATGCGTCGGGTGATTGAAACACGTAAATACTCTGCGGGTTTGACTTATGGTGTTACAGAGAGTTGCTGGACTAATAAGGAAAAGAAGTTGAGTGAAATGATAGGGAGCTAAGTTAGTGAGAGAATAAAGTGCTGTATCAAATAAACTTTTACATTTCAGTTATTTTACTTAATAGTAAGTCAAACATCGAAAACAAGAACTTTTAGCTCTGTTAATGTACGAGGCAGACACTTCAGAAAAGCTATTTACACCGTATTAACTTTCCGGCTCTGGTAAACACTCAGTATAATGAGGGCGCAGTAATAGAATATGAAAAATAATTCCACCTATAAGCTGCCTTAAAAACCAATAGAATAAAGAAACACAGTAATTAACTGAGCGCCTTCACAGCGAGCAATGTGTTTAAATACAATTTTGAAACAGATACTGTTAGTAGCTCGCCTTAGTCGGCAACGAAGATAAGTAAAATTTAAAAAGTAGCATTTGGCAAGTAGCAATGACAGCAGACAGACTAAATTAAGAAAACAGAGGACATCGGAATTTAACTATCCGCCTCAGGCAACGAACTACGTTTCAAATGATTTACCAAAACTTACAAAACAGCTCTTCAACCGAGACCTTCAGGAAACAAAGTTCTCCACTGGGCTATCTTTCAAGATTTTCAATTGCTTACAATGTCAAGGCCCATACAGAGCGAGGTGGCGCAGTGGTTAGTACATTGGACTCGCATTCGGGAACACGATGGTTCAAACCCGCTTCCAGCCATCCGGACTACGCAAGCCACCTGACGGTGTGTGGCGGAAGGTACCTTGAGTACCTCTATCGGTTCTCCCTTCTATTCCAGTCTCGTATTGTTCGTGGAAAGAAGGATTGTCGGTATGCTTCTGTGTGGGCTGTAATCTCTCTGATTTTATCCTCATGGTCTCTTCGCGAGATAGACGTAGGAGGGAGCAATATACTGCTTGACTCTTCGGTGAATGTATGTTCTCGAAACTTTAACCAAAGCCCGTACCGAGCTACTGAGCGTCTCTCCTGCAGAGTCTCCCACTGGAGTTTATCTATCATCTCCGTAACGCTACCACGATTACAAAATGATCCAGTGACGAAGCGGGCTGCTCTCCGTTGGATCTTCTCTATCTCTTCTATCAACCCTATCTGGTACGGATCCCACACTGCTGAGCAGTATTCAAGCAGTGGGCGAACAAGCGTACTGTAACCTACTTCCTTTGTTTTCGGATTTATATGATCATCCCATCTTAAATCCTAATGCGTACTCCCAGATAATTTATGGAATTAACTACTTCCAGTTGCTGACCTGCTATATTATAGCTAATTGATATGGGATCTTTCTTTCTATGTATTCACAGCACATTACACTTGTCTACATTGAGATTCAATTGCAATTCCCTGCACCATGCGTCATTTCGCTGCAGAGCCTCCTGCATTTCAGTACAATTTTCCATTGTTACAACCTCTCGATACACCACAGCATCATCTGCAAAAAGCCTCAGTGAACTTCCGATGTCATCCACAAAGTCATTTATGTATATTGTGAATAGCAACGGTCCTATGACACTCTCCTGCGGCACACCTGAAATCACTTTTACTTCGGAAGACTTCTCTCCACTGAGAATGACATGCTGCGTTTTGTTATCTAGGAACTCTTCAATCCAATTACACAATTGGTCTGATAGTCCATATGCTCTTACTTTGTTCATTAAACGACTGTGGGGAACTGTATCGAACGCCTTGCGGAAGTCAAGAAACACGGCATCTACCTGTGAACCCGTGTCTATGGCCCTCTGAGTCTCGTGGACGAATAGCGCGAGCTGGGTTTCACACGACCGTCTTTTTCGAAACCGATGCTGATTCCTACAGGGTAGATTTCTAGTCTCCAGAAAAGTCATTATACTCGAACATAATACGTGTTCCAAAATTCCCATCAGGTCCAGCGGCCTTTCCTCTTTTGAGCGATTTTAATTGTTTCTCTATCCGTCTGTCGTCTATTTCGATATCTACCATTTTGTCATCTGTGCGACAATCTAGAGAAGGAACTACAGTGCAGTCTTCCTCTGTGAAACAGCTTTGGAAAAAGACATTTATTATTTCGGCCTTCAGTCTGTCATCCTCTGTTTCAGTACCATTTTGGTCACAGAGTGTCTGGACATTTTGTTTCGATCCACCTACCGCTTTGACATAAGACCAAAATTTCTTAGGATTTTCTGTCAAGTCAGTACATTCATCTGCAAAGGCCACCTGTCGCCACTCCGCGGGCGTCCAGTTGCGGTACTGGCGTGCAAATTCCAGCCTTCGTCACCGACTAACAGAAGGCAGCGTGGGTGCATGAAGCAGGCGCCTGTTGCGGAGCCGCATACGCATTAACGTTTTCTGAACGATCGTTGAGTAGAAACTATTGGTAGCCCCTTGGTTCATCTGGGCGGTCAACTGCTCTACAGTTGTACGTCTATTCGCCCGTACACATCTCCGCAGCTGTCGTTCACCCCTGCCATCTATGGCCCGCAGTGAAGAACAGTTACCGGTTTTGGATAGCGCCATTTTGCCGTTCACGGCATATTTGTACGTTAAAGACGGCGGTACGCCGACAGCCCGTTTTGGAATGCTTTCGCCCTTGGCCCGAAAGCCAATGGTGATGCCATTTGGACGTCAGATAAATCGTTCGACAATGACTGCTCTGTTTTTCACGCACATACCCTCCACTGCTAGTGCTGCCACCTGCTGTCTGTGATTCGTTATTGCATGTTGAGGCGAACAAAGGCGGTTGTCACATTAATGTGACTGGACTGTACACAACGCTGCAACCTGTATTCTCTGTCAGCATCTGTATTTTTAGTATTACTTATTATTGTCATTAATTCCCCTTAACGATAACGAGAGCACTAAAACACAATCAGTTTTCAAGACACTCTTTTCTGTCTCTTTCTCTTTTCTTCCCAAAAACCACTCATATATTCACTTTATGTGTTTGTTTAAAATCCACACTCCCAATAAACTCTTCCATGTATTGGTCTGCTTTCACTCCCTTACTGGGAAACGGCCTACCCCCCAGTACCCTCTCCTCCCTGATGACCGTCCCTTTCCTGATATCCTCATAAAGGGCTGCCACTTTGCCTCCCACCTTTTTGATGTCTTTTCCATTCCAGATGATCCCCAATTTCATTATTCCCTCTTCCCCTACGTCATCCCACGTACAGATACCTCCACTTCTCCCCTTGCTCCTAGCTTTCAGTACTTGGGCCACACACCAACAGGACATCAGCTTCACACTCCATACTAAACGCAACACCATCCCTGGACATGACCGCATTAGCCATCTTAAACACTGCCCTCCCTCCTTCGTTGCAGTCCTTGCCGCCCTCTACAACGTAATCCTTGCCACCGGCTTCTACCCCGACCTGTGGAAAACCTCCTGTATCCTTATGTTCCCCAAACCTAACAAGCGTCCATCTGATGCCTCTTCCTATCACCCTACATGTCTCACCTTGGTGTTCAACAAGCTCTTGGAATCCATCCTTACCATGCGCATCCTTCACTTTATTATTTATTTATTTATTTATTATTCCGTGGGACCAAATTAAGGAGAAGTCTCCATGGTCATGGAACGAGTCAATACATGATATTATAACACGATATTAGAAACAGATAAAATGAAATACAAAAAAAAAAAAACATATTCAGGTGACAAGTCGTAAGTTTAAATAAAGAAAATCAACACTGTAACACTGGAATTGGCTTAATTTTTTAGCTCTTCCAGGAGCTCCTCGACAGAATAGAAGGAGTGAGCCATGAGGAAGCTCTTCAGTTTAGACTTAAAAGAGTTTGGGCTACTGCTAAGATTTTTGAGTTCTAGTGGTAGCTTATTGAAAACGGATGCAGCAGAATACTGCACTCCTTTCTGCACAAGAGTCAAGTAAGTGCATTCCACATGCAGATTTGATTTCTGCCTAGTATTAACTGAGTGAAAACTGCTAACTCTTGGGAATAGGCTAATATTGCTAACAACAAACGACATTAAAGAAAATATATACTGTGAGGGCAATGTCAGAATTCCCAGACTATTGAATAGGGGTCGACAAGAGGTTCTCGAACTTACACCACATATAGCTCGAACGGCCCGTTTTTGAGCCAAAAATACCATTTTTGAATCAGAAGAATTACCCCAAAAAATAATACCATACGACATAGGAGTATGAAAATAAACCAAGTAGACTACTTTTCGTGTTGAAGTGTCACTTATTTCAGATACTGTTCTAATGGTAAATAAAGCAGCATTTAGTTTCTGAACGCGATCCTGGACATGAGCTTTCCACAACAGCTTACCATCTATCCGAACGGCTAGGAACTTGAACTATTCCGTCTCGCTTATAATACGCCCATTCTGTCTGATCAAACAATCGGTTCTTGTTGAATTGTGAGTTAAAATCTGTAAAAACTGAGTCTTACTGTGATTTAGCATCAAATTATTTTCTACAAGCCACGAACTTATTTCATGAACTACATTATTTGTTACTGTTTCAATATTACACACAAGATCCTTCACTATCAAGCTGGTGTCATCAGCAAACAGAAATATTTTTGAATCACCTGTAATACTAGAAGGCCTATCATTTATATAAATAAGAAACAGCAGTGGCCCCAGCACCGACCCTTGGGGAACGCCCCACTTAACAGTGCCCCATTGGAACTGAACATCACTACCACTCTCAATATTGCGGAGAATTACCCGCTGCTTTCTGTTGTTAAAGTAAGAGGCGAACCAATTCTAAGCTACTCCCCTTACTCCATAATGGTCCAATTTCTGCAGTAATATTTTGTGGTCAACACAGTCAAAAGCCTTCGTTAAATCAAAGAAAACACCTAGCGTTCGCAACCCTTTATTTAATCCGACCAAAACGTCATAGAGAAAAGAGAATATAGCATTTTCAGTTGTTAAAACATTTCTAAAACCAAACTGAACATTTGACAGCAAATTATGTGAATTTAAATGCTCCAGTAACCTTGGTATATACAACCTTCTCGATAACTTTAGCAAACACCGATGGCATAGAAATAGGTCTAAAATTGTCAACATTATCAATGTCTCCATTTTTTATAAAGTGGCTTCACTACCGAGTACTTTAATTGGTCAGGAAACCGACCACTCCTAAAGGAAAAGTTACAGATATGACCAAGTACTGGGCTAACATACATACAACAATACTTCAGTATTCTGCTAGATACCCCGTCATATCCATGGGAGTTCTTGGTCTTTAGTGATTTAATTATTAACTCAATCTCCCTCTTGTCAGTATCATGGAGGAGCATTTCAGGTAACAGTCTCGGAACACTTTTTTCTAAGAGCGCTATATGATTCCCTGTTGGGACTAGGTTTCTATTTAGTTCACCTGCTATATTTAGAAAGTGATTATTAAGTACTGTACATATATGCGACTTATCAGAAACACGGACATTCCTACTACGCACTGATTCTATATCCTCGACCTGTCTCTGCAGACCAGCCACTTAGTTTACGACTGACCATATTGTTTTCATTTTATCCTGAGACTTAGCTATTCTATCTGCATACCACACACTTTTTGCCTTCCTAATAACATTTTTAAGCACCTTACAATACTGTTTGTAATGGGCTGCTGCATTTAGATTTTGACTGTTTCAAACGTTTTGATATAATTGCCACTTTGTTCTACAAGATATTCTTATCCTTCTAGTCAGCCACCCAGGCTGCCTGTTTGTGCTAGTACCCTGTTTTGAACGTTCTAACGGAAAGCAACTTTCAAAGAGCATGAGAAAAGTCTTGAGAAAAGCATTATATTTATCGTCTACTGTATCAGCGCTATAAACATCTTGCCACTCTTCTTCCTTGATAAGGTTTACAAAGGTCTCTACAGCAACTGGATCAGCTTTCCTAAACAGCTGATGACTATATTTAACACGTGTTTCAGCACAAAAATCTTTTAGAGTTAAAATTTGTGCATCATGATCTGAAAGGCCATTCACCTTTTTGCTAACAGAATGCCCTTCTAGTAATGAGGAATGAACAATAATGTTGTCTATGGTTGTTCTACTGTTCCCTTGCCCTCTCGTTGGAAAGAATACGGTTTGCATAAGATTATATGAATTAAAGAGGTCTACCAGCATCCTCTTCCTTGCACAATTACTTATACAATTAATATTGAAGTCACCACATATAACTAACTTTTTGTATTTCCTATAAAGTGAACCAGGAACCTCCTCTAGCTTTAGCAAAAATGTTGTGAAATCGGAGTCTGGGGATCTATAAATAACAACAGTTAGAAGTTTAGCTCTGTTAAATTTAACCACACCTGCACAACATTCAAACACCTTTTCAGTGCAGTACTTTGAAACATCAATTGACACAAATGGGATGCCGTTTTTCACATACATGGCTTCTCCCACACACCGCAAAGAGCTCCTCGAAAAGCTGCCAGCCAACCTGTATCCTGGTAAAGGAAGCCTCTGAATTATCTCCTTATTTAAGAAGTGTTCAGATATACCAGTAATTTCAGAGTCAACATCTATAAGCAGTTCACTAACTTTATCTCTAATACCTTGTATATTTTGATGAAATATACTAATTCCCTCATTACTCGGATACCTAAGCTTTGTCGAAAGTGGTTCCTTTGTTAGAGAGACTTCCCTTAAGTAGGAATACCTATCAGCTGACTTCAATCTAAAAAAATGTGCAGCTCTAACACTCACTACTGCAGGAATTTTCCCTTGAGTGATCCCACCAACCCCACCTATGCTGTCACCTATAAGCTTTGCCAACCTCCCCTTCCCATACCTGTTGAGGTGCAGGCCATGTCTAGTGAAACCCGTCCTGCTGATAGACTCCACCGACACCACTGAAATGTTACCCATGCTTTCTGTCATCAGCGCACCCCCAAGTGTCATGTTATTACGCCTGACGGCTGTATTAAGATGAGGCCGATCGTGACGCTGAAACAGTTCCACGAAATACACATGCGTGTTGCCAGTCTGAGTGGCTATCTTTTCCAGGTCACCATCTATGTTACACTCCCCATCACTATCAGTACTATTACCAGCCCCACCCACAATCACTACCTGATCCTCTTTAGTAAAATCCCTACATAACACCCCAATGTTAACAGTCACCTGAGCCAATCCTGCATTAGGCTTCACAATGCTGGTGACCTGGTACTCACTCCCCAGCACTTCCTGCAACTGCTGGCCTACACCTCTGCCATGAGAACTACCTAACAGCAGAACCTTCTTCTTCCTCTTCGACTTTGCAACTGTTCTAGGCACCGTAACTACTGAGGTCTGCTGCATGCTTCCTACATCTACAGCTACTAGAGATTCCTCTCCACTAGACTCTGACAGTTGGTCATATCTATTGTAAACACCAATAGTAAAACTATCTGAAAATCTTCTTCTCCTAGCAGATCCCTTGCCAACAGCCAGCTCCCATTCCCCAACCCCCTTCTCCCTCCTCATCCTATCTAGCTCCTCCTGTGCGTTTTTCATCTGCACCTGAAGGGCACAGATCTTACGCTCCTGCTCCTCTATCAACTTACTCTTGCTACATAACCTGCAGTTCCAGGAGAGGATCTCACCAGAATGCCCACTGGCTTCCCCACTGCATTCCCACCAGTGAAAATACTTCGAACAAGTCTCACAACGCAATCCACTACTAACGAACCTACGGCAAAGCCCACACTTTTCACTCATGGTAAAATTTTACTTTTTCTAAGTTCCGCTACTACAATAAGATGTTAAAAACCTGACTACAATAATCACAAACTTACTCTACAAGGGAAGTAACTACTATTATTAACAGTATTAATAAACAACAAATGTGAATATAACAAAAGACTAATACAGAAAGAGAATCAAACGTCTAATGACACAGTAATGTAGCTGAAAACAGTTCCCAAAAGGTTCTTCTGAAATTATTTCACCACAAAAAACAAAAAACTCCGGTTGAAGACTACTAAAGTTCCTACATAAACCACTATACACAAACAATTAATTAGTACTTAGCTTTCGATGCGCCGCTACAGCTGAAACTGGTCAGCGCGGAATGTAAACACAGGTAAGAGGTTACGTTGCTTGATACGAAACACTCAAAAATATCAGGTCACAACACAAGAAAGTCAGAGGTGAATGAAGGAACCACCAACACGTCACCTATATAGTAAATATTATCACAAAAACCGTTAAAATATGTATCTGAAACCTAAAAATATATAAAAACTTGGAGGCGATCTCACATGCAGTCACTCGCTTATGACGTCACCACCTCCACCGACACAACCTCTTCCCCAAAACATAATGTGGCTTTATACCTACCCTCTCTGCCTATTACCAACTCCTAAACCTCACTCATCTCCTCTCCGTCCAGCTTAACTCCCGTCGCTCTGTCATTTTTGCCTCCCTAGATCTCGAAAAGGCCTATGACCGCATATGGCATCCCAGTCTCCTGTTTCAACTCCAGACCTACACCTTCATATCAACTATGTTTGTCCGATTGCCTCCTTCTTCTCCCAATGCCCCTCCTATGTTACCATCCATAACGCTGATTCCTGCACCTTTTATCCATCTGTAGGTGTGCCCCAGGGCTCTGTCCTCTCCCCTCTCCTCTACCTCCTGTACATAGCAGATATGCCCCAACCCTCCCCCTCCAGTCCACCTCCTGCTGTATGCAGATGACACTGCCTTCTTTGCACCCTTTCCTACCCTTAAATGGTCCCAATGCCTTCTCCAGAATCATCTTGACCTTTTTGCCACATGGTGTAACCAGTGGCTCCTCAAAATCAATCCTTTCAAGACCAAGGCAATCACCATAAGTTGTACCACTCGCTCCTTCCGTCTCCTTGATGTTTCCATTACCATCTGCACCTGTCCTGTCTGCCTTTCTCTCCCACTCTCACCTACCTTGGACTCACCATTGACCGTCACCTCACCTGGATCCCTCATCTCAATTCTCTCCAATACAAAGCCCACAACCATCTCTGTCTCCTTAAACTCCTCTCTGGCCAGATATTGGGGTTGAACCCCTCTACCATCCTCAACCCCAACAAATCCTTAATCTGTACCATACTCTGTTATGCCGGTCCTGCCTGGATATCCACCCCCCCCCCCCAAAATTCTATAAGTCCCTCCAGATCCTTGAGCTCCATGCAGTACACCTCGCCTTCCGCCTCCCGTCCCCCACGCGGATCCTCTATGACCTGATTCATTTCCCCCATCTGCTCGTTTCCCTCGAACATATCCAAGTCCTCTACACCTCCCGCTAACTTGTTCCCCCCCCCCCCCAACCCCTGGTTGCTCCTCTCAACTCCTGCCTGCTGCCGCACTTTCACCATTGTGTCCCCCTTACCCTCCATCTCTACACACTTCATCTCCTTTCCTAAGGTGGCTTCTGTCATCTACCCCTCCCAGATGATGGCTTCTCTTCCGCCATTTATCCCTCATATCAAATCTGATCCTAGCCTCCCCCTCCCTCCCTCTGTCCTTTTCCCAGGCTCCCTCTGCCCCCTTCCATCCTGTTTCTTTTTCCCCGCCAACCCTCTCTTTGACATCTTTCTCTTCCTTAAGTCCTTTGGCTTTCCCCTCCACTGCCTTTCCCCACTCCTTCTCACATCCACCCATCCCTACATCGGCTCCCCCCCCCCCCCCGAAGTTGCTTTTCCCCTCCTCCCCAATTTTCCCTCCTCTCCAGTCCAGGTCCTCCCCCTCCCCCCCCCCCATCTGCTTTCGTGTTTCCTTTATAATACAGTGTTTAAGTGATGTGTCAGTATTGCGCGTCCCATTTTTTTCTTTTTTTTTTTTTACATGTTATGAACGACACCATCCTGTCACTAGGTGTCTTTTTAACTCCTGCGAACAAAATTCAGACTGTCGCCATGTTTTCTTTAATTGAGCCTGTCGAGTTACTATGTGTTTCAATCAGCATCACCAACCCCTTGTTTTATATTTTAAATTCCGTAACTTTTCGCCCTGTTACAGATTTCACCAGTCACCTTTTTATCCTCTGTTTTTATTGTTTATTCTCTACTTATTATGTTTTTAAACTCTACTGTAGGCTGAAGAGCTGCATATTACACTGCTGCCAGCCCGCTCCCTCCACTGGGGACGGTAGGAATCGAAATTCCTCTTTTCTTCTATATGGATGTTTGCTGAAATTTTTGATATTTTTCTCTATGTTTTTCCCTGTCTGTCGTGTCTTATATCGAGATGTTTAATTTGTTGAGGTCTTCCATGATTTCCTTTACCAATTTGTTTTTCACATTATTAGTTGTTGTTGTTGTTGTTGTTGTGGTCTTCAGTCCTGAGACTGGTTTGATGCAGCTCTCCATGCTACTCTATCCTGTGCAAGCTTCTTCATCTCCCAGTACCTACTGCAACCTACATCCTTCTGAATCTGCTTAGTGTATGCATCTCTTGGTCTCCCCCTACGATTTTTACCCTCCACGCTGCCCTCCAATACTAAATTGGTGATCCCTTGATGCCTCAGAACATGTCCTACCAACCGATCCCTTCTTCTGGTCAAGTTGTGCCACAAACTCCTCTTCTCCCCAATCCTGTTCAGTACCTCCTCATTAGTTATGTGATCTACCCATCTAATCTTCAGCATTCTTCTGTAGCACCACATTTCGAAAGCTTCTATTCTCTTCTTGTCCAAACTATTTATCGTCCATGTTTCACTTCCATACATGGCTACACTCCATACAAATACTTTCAGAAAAGACTTCCTGACACTTAAATCTATACTCGATGTTAACAAATTTCTCTTCTTCAGAAACGCTTTCCTTGCCATTGCCAGTCTACATTTTATATCCTCTCTACTTCGACCATCATCAGTTATTTTGCTCCCCAAATAGCAAAACTCCTTTACTACTTTAAGTGTCTCATTTCCTAATCTAATACCCTCAACATCACCCGACTTAATTCGACTACATTCCATTATCCTCGTTTTGCTTTTGTTGATGTTCATCTTATATCCTCCCTTCAAGACACCATCCATTCCATTCAACTGCTCTTCCAAGTCCTTTGCTGTCTCTGACAGAATTACAATGTCATCGGCGAACCTCGAAGTTTTTATTTCTTCTCCATGGATTTTAATACCTACTCCGAATTTTTCTTTTGTTTCCTTTACTGCTTGCTCAATATACAGATTGAATAACATCGGGGAGAGGCTACAACCCTGTCTTACTCCCTTCCCAACCACTGCTTCCCTTTCATGTCCCTCGACTCTTATAACTGCCATCTGGTTTCTGTGCAAATTGTAAATAGCCTTTCGCTCCCTGTATTTTACCCCTGCCACCTTTAGAATTTGAAAGAGAGTATTCCAGTCAACATTGTCAAAAGCTTTCTCTAAGTCTACAAATGCTAGAAACGTAGGTTTGCCTTTCCTTAATCTTTCTTCTAAGATAAGTCGTAAGGTCAGTATTGCCTCACGTTAGTTGTCACTACGTTAAAAATTTTCTTGGCCAATCTATTTTCGTTCATCGTATGTGTGTATTCGTAGAGCGTTGCCCTTCTTTTCCTGATGTTGTCTATAATCGTCAGCATCTGTTCGTACAGCTCTTTTTAGGTATCTTTATTGTGATCCTCTCTTTATGAATCGGCGCGTAGATCTTTCTCTGGTTTTTCCTCTCTTGTTTTTCCAGCTCCTTGATTTTCGTCCTTCCCTTGATTACTGTTGTTTCTGAGGCCTCTGATAAGACTACTGTGTTGTAGTGTATTAATTTGGCGTTGATGGAAATCCTTCTGTTATTGTAATGATAAGTCTGTATGATTTTTGTCATCCATTGGATGTCGAGTTGAGTCCTATTTTCTGTATAATCTCTCCCAGAAATTTGAAACTTTCTATTTGTGTTAGCTTTACATACTTCCTTGTCAGTGGTTGTCTGTCTGTGGATTTTATGTCAATGTACTGCAGTATTTCTCATAAGATTTGTAGTTCTCTTTTGGCTAAGATTTGGTGTAGAGTCTGTAGAGCATCTTTAGCTTCTTTTCCGTTATTTGTTATCATGACTATATCATCGGCAAAGACCAGACATGTTATGTTGACGGTTTTATCGTTGTATCTTTACCCCGTTGACTCCTTTGTCCCATGTCCTGACTTTTTTTCTCCAAAACTGAGTTAAGTAGAATGGGTGACAGGCCATCTCCCTGCCTGATTCCCGTCTTGATTTCGAATGGGTCCTAGATCCCTTCCATAAACTGTACTTTGGATGTTGTATTTGTTAATGCTTCCTGGATCAGCTTTCTGTACTTGTTGTCCTCCTTCATTTCTTCCAACTTATCGAAGCCTGTTTCTCGTTCTGTGAAGTCATAGAATTTTTGAAGTCGACTAATGTTATTGTGGTGTTCCTGGACTCTAGTGTTGTTGATATTGTTTTCAGGTACCAGCCGGGGTGGCCGAGCGGTTCTAGGCGCTACACTCTGGAACTGCGCGACCGCTACGAATGAATGCATCTGATGAGATATGGTGCTTACTTAGTGTCACCTGTCAGAGTCTTATCTACACGTATCAGGGGTCCTACATCAATCCAACTGCACACGCTCCACACCATTACAGAGCCTCCACCAGTTTGAACAGTCGCCTGCTGACATGCACGGTCGATGAATTCATAAGGTTGTCTCCATACCTGTACGAGTCCGTTCGCTCGATACAATTGAAACGAGACTCAGCCGATCAGGCACCATGTTTCCCGTCATCAACAGTCCCATGTCGATGTTGATGGGCCCAGTCGAGGCGTAAAGCTTTGTGTCGCGCAGTAATCAACGGTACACGAGTGGGCCTTCGGCTGTGAAAACCCATACCTATGATGTTTGTTGATAGCCCAGCACTGAAATCTGCAGTAATTTGCGGAAGGGTTGTACTTCTGTCACATAGAACGATTCTCTTTAGTCGTCGTCGGTCCCTTCCTTGCAGGATCTTTTTCCGGTCGCAGCGATGTAGGAGAACTGGTGTTTTATCAGTTTCGTGATATTCGCGGCACACGTGAAATGGTCGTACGGAAAAAAATCCCCATTTCATTGCTACCTCGGAGATGCTGTGTCCCGCCGCTGGTGCGCCGACTATAACACCAAACTCACTTAGATCTTGATAAACCGTCTTTGGAGCATAAGTAAACGATGTAAAAACTGCGCCAGACACTTGGTGTCTTACATTACCGTTGCCGACGGCAGCGCCGTATTCTGCCTGTTTACATATCTATGTATTTGAACACGCATACCTATGCCAGTTTCTTTGGCTTTTCAGTGTATGTTATCGGCAGAAGTGAGATGCATCTGCATTAATGTTCAAGCACGTAAACTACTGGTCTTTAAAATTGCTACACCAAGAATATGACGTGCTACAGACGCGAAATTAAACCGACAGGAAGAAGATGCTGTGATATGCAAATGATTAGCTTTTCAGAGCATTCACATAAGGTTGGTGCTGGTGGCGACACCTACAACGTCCTGACGTGAGGAAAGTTTCCAACCGATTTCTCATACACAAACAGCAGTTGACCAGCGTTGCCTGGCGAAACGTTGTTGTGATGCCTCGTGTAAAAGGAGAAATGCGTACCATCACGTTTCCGACTTTGATAAAGATTGGAATGTAGCCCATCGCGATTGCGGTTTATCGTATCGCGACGTTGCTGCTGGCGTTGGTCGAGATCCGATGACTGTTAGCAGAATATGGAATCGGTGGGTTCAGGAGGGTAATACGGAACGCCGTGCTGGATCCCAACGGCCTCGTGTCACTAACAGTCGAGATGACAGGCATCTTATCTGCATAGCTGTAACAGATAGTGCAGCCACGTCTCGATCGCTGACTCAACAGATGGGGACGTTTGCAAGACACCAACCATCTGCACGAACAGTTCTACGACGTTTGCAGCAGCATGGACTATCAGCTCGGAGGCCATGGCTGCGTTTACCCTTGACGCTGCATCACAGACAGGAGCGCCTGCGATGGTGTACTCAACGACGAACTTGGATGCACGAATGGCAAAACGTCATTTCTTCGGATGACTTCAGGTTCTGTGTACAGCATCATGATGGTCACATCCGTGTTTGGCGACATCGCGTGTATTCTTCATCGCCATACTGGCGCATCACCGACGTGATGGTATGGGGTGCCATTGGTTACACGTGTCGGTCACCTCTTGTTCGCATTGACGGCACTTTGAACAGTGGACGTTACATTTCAGATGTGTTACGACCCGTGGCTCTACCCTTCATTCGATCCCTGCGAAACCCTACATTTCAGCAGGATAATGCACGACTGCATGTTGCAGGTCCTGTACGGGCTTTTCTGGATACAGAAAATGTTCGACTGCTGCCCTGGCCAGCACATTCGCCAGATCTCTCACGAATTGAAAACGTCTGGTCAATGGTGGCCGAGCAACTGGCTCGTCACAATATACCAGTCACTACTCTTGATGAACTGTGGTATCGTGTTGAAGCTGCATGGGCGGCTGTACCTGTACACGCCATCCAAGCTTTGACTCAATGCCCAGGCGTGTCAAGGCCATTATTACGGACAGAGGTGGTTGTTCTGGGTACTGATTTCTCAGGTTCTATGCACCCAAATTGCGTGAAAATGTAATCGCATGTCAGTTCTAGTATAATATATTTGTCGAATGAATACCCGTTTATCATCTGCATTTCTTCTTGGTGTAGCAATTTTAATGGCCAGTAGTGTAATTCTTGCAGTGTTCCCATGTTGTTGTGCAAATCCTGAATGTGTGTGTGTGTTTCGAGTGACACTTTTCTTTCTTCCCCTCAGGATACCAGGTGGGATACAAGGTGCTAGACATATCCGCTGACGGCGGCTTCCTGTCGCTGGCCTCGTGCAACAAGTTCGCCCAGCAGTGCTACGGCGTGATCCTGGCGCGCGACTTCAACGTGACGGGCCGCGACGCCGAGCTGCTGGCGGCTCACCGCGGCCTGGCGCGAGCCGGCCTCAACGACACCGCGCTGGGCCACCGCCAGCACCCCGACGCCTGCAGCCGGGAAGGGGTGGCAGCAGGCTCAGGCGCCGGCGGCGGCGGCGGCGCAGGCGCGGGGGACGCCGCCCTGCAGCCCGTGCGCTACGACGTCTGACGGCTGACCGCCGCCGCCGCCGCCGCCGCCGCCGCCGCTGCCGGCTGCCAGCAGGTGGTCCACCCGCGCCCTCAAAACAGCAGCACGCAGTACTTGCTGTTACAGCAGGCGTCGTGTTTCACTATTGCTGCAGTTCGTGCTGAAAACAAAAATATGTTGCTGCTCGAATCACAAGTTACCCATCTCTAGGCAAATTAAATTTAGAACTATCATTAATAACGCGTGTATGTCGTGAAAACAGATTTTGCGGCCATCTGTCCACATACAACCGTTTTATAGTTCGGCTGTACTTGCTAACTGTGAATCTCGCACCGAAAGCGCTGTATAATAGATCTGAAATAAAATGGTCTGTTTTACTAGTACACTAAACGCCAAACATAAATTAACTGCACTATTACACCATGTTTATTTTGTAACATAAAATATTATTTTTACGTTTTTTTTTTTTTTTTTTTTTTTTTTTTTTTTTTTGTGTCGGACAATAATGGTTACGAAGCTCGGTTGGTAGTTGATATCCTCGGAAAGAAGATTGGCAAGAAGGGTACTACACACTACACTTGGTTCTTTCATCAGCGTCCCAGAAGAATCGGAGAAAAAAATTCTTCTCAATTCCATTTTAAGGTCCAGTGTCATACCAGATTCAAAGGTTGCTTCGGATTAAATACAAATGTAATATTGCCTTTTCTACAAATAACAACTGGAGAAAAAATTTCATCCATAATTTAAAGTCAACTACTAGCCCACTGCATAATTCTAGTGTCTACAAGATTTCATGTGACACTTGCGGTGCCTATTATATTGGTCAAACAGGACGTGCCTATTCAATTCGCTGTAAAGTTTTCTGGGGAAAAACGGTTCGTGTGCCCCTAATTCTTCTTTTGCAGATCACCTGTTAATCACAGGACACGCTCCTTAAGGAGCTGAGAAGTTGGAAATTTTGCGTATTGAAAAAAAAGGGCGTTAACTTGATATTTTGGAGGAGCTGGACATTTTCAAGCATTTACTTTCGAATGACGGACTTTTTCTCAACGAGCAGGTGCAGTTGCGCGGAAGAAGTTATTTCAATGGTATAAAACCGCTGCTTGACTAGATCTAACACTTTGATGTACCAACTACTTCTTGCAGATTCGGAAATACCTTTTCTTTCTACTTCTTACGGCTCATATACGTAAATTTGAAAAACACTTTTTTGGTTTTTATAACGTATCTTTAAAGCAATCAGTAATGTCACCTAATGGATTACTTCGTATATGTCTTCTTTATGCATTTATTCTGGAATTTTTGTAGTACAGCCAATCATTCATTAGTTGTATTTTATATCATGCAGTATCCCGCTATTGTAATTACTTCATGTACACCGTTCAGGTCTTTGTTTATTTCCCTCTCTGCAGTTACGAGAGATGGTTACAAAATAGCTTGTTTTACCAATTTGCCACCAGATTGTCTTGAAGTCACATGATGTTTCAGTTTTGTGTTGACTGTAGCAGAGGACACATGGCAGCCCCTAGTGCCTTGCACCTCTGTTGCGTTTTATTTTAATTCTGACTATCTGACGCTGTCAGGTATGACCACAGCTTTCGTATTTTTTGGTACTTTATGCTGTAACATTTAGTTTTAATTTTGTCCGAAGAAGGTGTCCCTTGTGACACTGAAACCTAGGTTACAAATTAATTGTGTTGGCGACTGAGGCCTATTGTTTTTCAAAATTTTGTATTATTTTTACTGTTTATAGCCATGTAACTGTCATTTAATCTTATGCTGCTCAATGGCTTTGTTTTTGTAACTATCTGACAGATTGATGCTCTTGAATGCTTGGTGCTCCACAACTTTCAGAAGTTTATCAAAGCTGCACAGAAATGTTTATTTGCCAAAATCGGTCTGCGGGTTAATAATCCATCATCAGTGGCATCTGATATAGGGAAACAAACTATCTATATTGGTTTCTACAAAATGACAAGTGTATATATAGCGGCAGTAATACAAGTCTGCTTACATTATTTACGTCTGTAGCACTGATAAGCATGTCGGTTAACACGACAAGAAATGAAATCTGTTCTGTAACATAGTATACAGGTTCTCATATATATTACTGCTATCAGGTCTTAGGCAGTCACAATTCTTGATAACGTTTGACATAATTCTAAACACGGGACTGACAGGTTGAACAGTGTACATTACCTCTCTTTTGTTATTTCTAAGATAATATTTTGCGACATACGTTCATACATGTAAATTACAATTTTTAGACTTTTTACATGAAGGTAGAATATGCAAAAGGTACAAAATTTCGAAATAATCTAACATATCACGTCTAATTAGACAGTTTTACATGCGGGACGTAGACTCCAAACCATTCTCCATAAAGCAGAAAAAGGCAAATTATTAAATATTCTAGAAGTATTTGAAATATACACCCATATGAGGAAACAAACAGACAACATGCTTACGGGATAAGATGCACAAACAAAATTTCAGAAGTGTTTTAACCAGCTAATGTTTGTTTGGAGTCTATGTCCTCCATATAAAACTGTCTAATTGGATGTGATACGTCGGAGTATTTTGCTATTTTATACCTTATTTTATGTATTCTACCTTCACGAACGATTTGTTGAAAAACTGTAATATGTATGTGTGTGAGTATGTGTGTGTGTGTGTGTGTGTGTGTGTGAATTAACAAAACACAACTAATGTAGACTCTTTGTTCTGTCAGTTCCATCTTTTCAGTATATCATAATTATGTCAAATGTTATGAAGAACTGTCACTGCCTAAGATTTGCAAACTGAATACTATGCAATAGGACGCGTTTCAGATCCCATCATATTAACTGACAAATATGTCACTGCTTTATTTTACTTCTAGTTATGTAGGACCAAATTGAGGACCAAATCTTCAATGTCATGGAACGAGTCAGTAGATGAAATTAAAACATAAAAATAATAACACATAAAATAACATGTTAATGAATCCAAAAAAGACTGTCCATAAGTTTATGTAAACGCAATCAACAATATAACACAAGAATAAGCTTAATTTTTCAAGGAGCTCCTCGACAGAATACAACGAGTGACGCATGAGGAAACTCTTCAGCTTAGATTTGAAAGCACGTGGATTGATGTTAAGATTTCTGAATTCTTGTGGTAGCTTAATGAAAATGGATGCAACACTACACTGCAAACCTTTCTGCACAAGAATCAAGGAAGTGCGATCCAAATTCAGACTGGATTTCGGCCAAGTATTAACTGAGTGAAAGCTGCTAATTTTTGGGAATAAGCTGATATCGTTAAATAGAAATGACGGTAAAGAATATATATATTTACATACCAATTTCAGAATACCCAGACTAGTGAACAGGTGTCGATAAGACGTTCGCGAACTTAACAGCCCTTGTTGCCCGAACTACCCGTTTATGAGCCAAATATATCGTTCGAGAATGAGAAGAGTTACCCCAAAATATGAAAACATACGTCATACGAATCAAAACCAGCAAACTACTTTTCGTGTTGAGCTGTGACTTACTTCAGATACCGTTCGAATAGTAAAAATGGCAGCATTAAGTCTTTGAAGAAAATCCTGAACGTAGGCTTTCCATGACAGTGTGCTACCTATCTGAACACCAAGAAATTTGAACTGTTCAGTTTCACTAATCGTATGCCCATTCTGTGAAATTAAAAGGTCGGGTTCTGGGTGTCAGAAAATGTAAAATCTTAGTTTTACTGTGATATAACGTTTATTTGTTTTCTACAAGCCATGAACTTATGTCATGAACTGCACTATTTGAAACAGTGCCAATGTTACACACAATATCTTTTACTGCCGAGCTGATGTCATCAGCAAACAAAAATATTTTAGAATCACCTGTAATACTAGAGGGCATATCATTTATAATAAGGAACAGGAGAGGCTCCAGCACTGATCCCTGAGGCACTCCATTCCCCCCCCACCCCACCCCACCACCACCACCACCACTTGACCATACCCCATTCAGACGGTGCATCATAGCTATTCTTAACACTGTGTATAATGATCTTTTATTATCTGTTGTTAAAGTAAGAGGTGAACCAATTGTGAGCAACTCTCCATATTCCTTAATGGTCCAACTTCTGGAGTAATATTTTGTGAGCAACACAATCAAATGCCTTAGTTAAATCAAAAAAGATGCCTAGCGCTCGATACCTTTTGTTTAATCCATCGATTACCTCACAGAGAAAAGAGAATATAGCATTTTCAGTTGTTAAACCACTCCTAAAACCGAATTGTTAATTTGGTAGCAAATTGTGTGAAATAAGATGATCACTTATCCTTACATACACGTCCTTTTCAACAACTTTAACAAACACTGATGGCATAGGCATAGGTCTAAAATTGTCTACAGTATTCCTTTCTTCCTTTTTATAAAGCGGCTTTACTGCTCAGTACTTTAATCGTTCAGAAAACTGACCATTCCTAAAGGAAAAATTACAAATATGGCTAAGTAAAGGGCTAACATGTGCAGCACAGTGCTTTAATATTCTAGGTACTTCGCCATATCTCTGAGAGTCCTTTGTCTTCAGTGATTTAATTATTGAATCAATCCCCCCTTGTCAGAATCACAGAGGATTACTTTAGTCATTAGTCTCGGAAAGGCATTCCAAGAGAGTTATATGATTCCTTGAAGAAACTAGGTTTTTATTTAATTCACCAACAATTCTCAGAAAGTGATTGTTAAATGCTGCACATATATCGGACTTAGCAGCGACAGAAATGTTTTTACTATCAACTGGCTTAATATCGCCGATCCTGCGATGCTGGCCAGACACTTCCTTCGTGGCTGACCATATGGTTTTACGTTTATCCTGTGAATTAGCTGTTCTATTTTCTTAGCACACACTCTTTGCCTTCGTAATAATATTTGAAGCACCTTGGAATACTGCTTGTAATGAGCAACTGTAGTTCGATTGTGACTGTTAGCATTTTGATATAATATCCACTTGGTTATACATGATATCCATATGCCGCTAGTCAGCCAACCATGCTGCCTTTTACTGCTAGTACCCTGTTTAGAACGTTCTAACGGAAAGCAACTTCCAGAGAGCACGAGAAACCTGTTAAGGAAAGCATTATATTTGTTATCTACATTATTGGCTCTATAAACATCCTGCCACTCTTACTCCTTCACGAGGTTTAAAAAACTCTCTATTGCCGCTGCATCAGCTTTCCTACATAGTTTGTAGTTATATATGACAGCTGTTTGAGTAAAAAAACGTTTTAGAGATAAAATTTGTGCATCATGGTCTGAAAGCCCATTCACCCTTTTACTAACAGAATGACCATCTAATAATGAAGAATGGCTAACATGGTTCAAATGGCTATGAACACTATGCGACTTAACTTCTGAGGTCATCAGTCGCCTAGAACTTAGAACTAACTAAACCTAACTAACCTAAGGACATCACACACATCCATGCACGAGGCAGGATTAAAAAAAAAAAAAAAAAAAAAAAAAAACAGATTGCATCAGATCATATGAATTTAGGAGATCTTCCAACATCCTTTTCCTTGCACAGTTACACACTACAGAGGTACATAATATGAGTAGAGTTATAGTACTGCTTCTATATATACAGTTGTCATTTGGTAGAAATCAGTTTACTTACATTTTTTCGTTCCTCTGTATCATATGCCATTGATGATGTCAACCAGTTTTGGAAAATAAACGTTTCTAGTGCACCTCATGGTGTATAGAAGACGTCCTTTAATAAATTATTGCGTAATATTGGTAAAAGGATCTGCGACATGTAAGGTCTATTCTTCAGCACTGAATCCAGTTGTTCTAATATTGAAGTTGTCTCTTGATCAGCCATCTATACCTGAAGCTAGCATGCCAATATCGTACTCCGTTTCACATCATTGAATACTCATTGAGTGTGTCGCTCCCATTATGGTGACGACACTATACATTTTTGTCGTTATATTCGTGAGAAAATGATCTTTAAATAAGAAACCAACAATTGTAAAGTTCCTGAGCTACGAATTATTATTGATCATTTAGAAGCTCAGCACCGACTGTTAATGTTAATGTTAATTTTTGTCAGTCCCGTAGACACTTCGCCGAACGTTGAAATGAACACAATACTTTGCTTTTTACTCACTCGCAATATCTTACCTTTTTGTACTCTCAGCATGATTTTCACAATCACTGCGCATTCTCAGTCCTGCCCACATGCTTCCAACCGTCACCACTCGAAATTCACTATCGCCTCTCCGGTTCTCTCTCTATCTCTTCCTTCTCTCTCTCTCTCTTTCTGTCTTCCTCCCTCCCTGTCCCTTCCTCCCCATTCCTTTGTGACATTCGCCACCTTCCGACCGCCCATTTAACAAGGGTGCGCCACCTGCCTATTAGGCTCTGATAGAGCGAACACCACGCAAGAGTTCGCAACAGTGAAACATATGTCTCGCACATAGTAGGCTGACGAGCCTATTACTTTTCTGAACGATAATTTTTTGCGGGATATTTCGTACTGAAACAATTAAATCAAAGTGCACTGAATCGAGGAGCTAATGCTTTAATCATATATGTGTTAATAAAAACGTGAGCTAACTTCCTGGCAGATTAAAACTGTGTGCTGGACCGAGACTCGAACTCGGGACCTTCGCCTTCTGCGGGCAAGTGCTCTACCAACTGAGCTACCCAAGCACGACTCACGCACCGTCCTCACAGCTGTACTTCTACCAGTACCTCGTCTCCTACCTTCCAAACTTTACAGAAGCACTCCTGCGAACCTTGCAGAACTAACACTCCTGAAAGAAAGGATATTACGGAGACATGGCTTAGCCACAGCCTTGGGGATGTTTCCAGAATGAGATTTTCACTCTGCAGCGGAGTGTGCGCTGATATGAAACTTCCTGGCAGATTAAATATGTGTGCCGGACTTATTACATTTATTACCTTTTGTCACTGAAGCAGCGTGTTATAGCAACTACACGAGGTTTTCCATGCGTACACATTGCTGATATTGATTATTACGTTTTCTTTCTCCTTTTATATAACTGCATTATAATTAATATATGTGCTGTTTAGTACTAGCAAGTAAGACATATGCTTATGTAACAGTTTCCTTTATGTTACACAACGTATTCGTTCCTGTTACCATATTTATTGTCTTGCGTACAGCCTTTCGTTAACATGTAAATCTTAATAATACTTATAAATGTAATATATACGTTACAGCTACAGCGCGGGAGAGTCTGCGCTGTAAAATATCGTTAGCCTACGCCCTACGGTCTTACAGCAGACACTGCGGCAGTGTGTGGGCAGAGATGTAACTCTGGTAGCTGGACTCAGTTCACTTGTGTGTCAAGTACGACAGAAAAAAAAATCGTGACTTCGGTATATTCTGCAGTTTAATGTGATTGAGCATGCATTAAACGTGAGATAGCAAACGACAGTTTCACGTGGCAGAAATGTGTTTTGCCAACGCGAGCGTAAATGAGTGAGGATAGTTTTTGCTTCCATCCAGCACGTATTTAGCAGAAGCAAACACTGAGATATCACAGTCGGCAAAATGATTACGCACATCATGAGGAATGTTGCTACTGTAGGCCTACATGAACATTAAGGACCGTACAACTCTATCGCCGCCTCCGCCTAGCAACAGAGAGAACGTTGGAGGACATCATGCAGCACGCGCAGCTAAGTGAATTCAAACTACGAACTGTCACTCCCCCCTCTGCAAAAATTAACTAACATTTTCATTACTAATTTTTAAGTACTTCCGTTCCAAAGGGCTTTACAGAAATCAACATTTTGTAGAAATGTGCTTTAACAGTAACTGAACTGATTGGCTCAGATGGCTCTGAGCACTATGGGACTTAACAGCTGAGGTCATCAGTCCCCTAGAACTTAGAACTACTTAAGCCTAACTAACCTAAGGACGTCACACACATCCATGCCCGAGGCAGGATTCGAACCTGCGACCCTAGCGGTCACGCGGTTCCAGACTGAAGCGCCTAGAACCGCTCGGCCATTCCGGCCGGCACTGAACTGATTGGTCTCTTACTTATACTTGGCCCCGATATTCATGTATTACATTATCATAAAATTCCCGTTCTAATCTGTTTAGATACACTTTTTTTTCAAAGTATATAATTTCAAATATGTTCTCCATTTTTACGTACAGTGATATGTCTTGCAGTTTGCCATTTACGTAAAAGTGAATGATGTCACATATTTCCGTGTTATTAACGACAAAACAGTGACGGAAACTTGGGTTTGCTTATGAAACATGTCACTACAGCTCTCTGAATTCGTGGATGAACTCGGTTGCTCATTCAATCATTTCTGGGTGTTATTATAGCTCATGTGAGTTTCTAGCGAAAGTACGAGGTTGAGTCAAATGAAAATCTTAAATTTGTAATAACAAATCGAAATTTCGCGCCGTTATCCTTTAAGTTGGTAAGCGTGCTACAAACAGCGTGCAGAATGGCCTATAGGTGGCAGCATAGTGCAGATGCACACATACTGTCGCAGTATCAGTATGAAGATGGCCGACCCACTTGCGACTTGCACCAGGGAAGAACAGAGTTCTGTTATTCGGTTTTTGCATAGTATAGGTGTGAAAACTATTGAAATTCATCGACGAATGAAGGTTCAGTACTGTGATGCATGTTTGTCACAGCAGCAAGTCTACGAATGGAGTAGGAAGTTCGCAAATGATATGACTTTAGTGGAAGATGCTCCTGGTCCAGGTCAGGCACAACGAGTTGTGACTCCACAGAACATTGCAGCTGTTGAAGCCATAGTGAAGGAAAACCGCCGAGTGACATTGCAGTATGTTTACAGGTTAGTCATGGGTCAGCATACCACATTGTGCATGATATGCTCCAGTTTCACAAAGTGTCTGCAAGATGGGTGCCACGGCAGCTGACTCCTGAAATGAGAGAACGACGTGTTGATGCTTGTGAAGAACTTCTTCGGTGCTTTGAACGGGAAGGTGATGGCTTCCTTGGAAGAATCGGCACTGGGGACGAAACCTGGGTTCACTTCCACCAACCGGAAACGAAGAGAGCGAGCAAGGAATGGCGCAATTCCTAATCACCAAAGTGATTTCCATATGTTTGGACCACTCAAAGATGCAATGGGAGGAAAGAAGTTCCGTTCTAATGAAGGGGCACGCAACGCGGTGAATGATTTTCTAAAGGAATTTATGCGCTTAGTAAGCGCTGGATGACTTGCATTGAGCGTGGGGGAGATTATGTTGAAAAGTGATACAGCTTTGTACCACTTCTGCAAAATAAATAATATCTTTAAAAAATATTTAGGGTTTTCATATGACTCACCCTCGTACTTACGAGGTTTCCGTAATTTTATATAGTTTTTCTTTTTTTGTGGTTGTCGTGGTCTAGTGCGTAGAGCACTACACTTTGACTCTGGTGTACCGGCTTCGGTCCTGAATAGGGGTGGGGATTTTTTCTCACTCCAGTCCCACCAAGACCGCCCCACGATCTCTTAGCGTCCTAATTGAACAGTGGGGATTTTTCCTGGGGGTAAAGGGCGGCCGCCGCGTTCGGCCACCCTCACTCTCCCAATGTAGTGGGAAGAAATGCGGCACTCTAGCTGGAGGCAGGCCACTAGCGTGGTCTGAACTTGTGCCACATTCTTTAACTATATTTTTGCCTAGTTTCGTAACAGTGAACTATAGTTTCTACAATGTCTATCACATACACAATTTTTCCAGAACGATTTGTGTTACTTTATTATAAATATGGTGGGAATAATGTGGCTCGTTTGCATGAGCACAGGCAAAATCTAGGGAGTTCATTGCTTGCAATCTTATAGTGACGTATTTTATAGGAATACCTATCACGACAAATAGTATAACATTTCCATTCCAATCAAGCTTGGCCACAGCTGCTCGTGAAGACGATCTGCCGCACGCGTGCGGACTGATGTTAGGCCTGTCTGGGCTTTACTCACACTTTCTCGGAGGTACTCGGTACAGCGCGACATTTCATTTAGCATTGCAGTGCAGCGCTCTTTAATCAGCGCGACTTTCTTCAGTTCGGCGGAATTGTGGTATCATAGCTCTTTACTCTTTGGTATTTGATTGTGGTGTAAAGGGAGCTGAAAAGTCCAATGACTGTTTGCGCATTAAGAGGCTGTTTGGTGATCGATCGTCAGAAGCCTTAAAAATGAATTCGAATACGAGAAGGATGAGAGTTGTCAGTACCTATTATACAGTTGTAATAATCGACGGGTACCGCAAATTTCCTAAGGAACAACATTACAACACCGTTCAGAGAGAATTTAAAGATTTAGGTGCCGATGAAAGGGCAGAAAATTACAACGATCTACAGACGATTTATGCGGTATCAGTTGTTCTGTACATCAAGAAACAGTTTGTCCTAAATTTGCAGACGTAGACCACACGTTGAAGTTGATGGTACGAATAGTAAATTTTTTGAATTCTAATGTATTATTACACTGTCATCTGCAAATGAGAAGCCCAGATCAAAAACCACTAACTGCATGTTAAGCGAAACTGAGATAATCGCGAGAATTCCGTCCCATCCAAACTATTAAAGTAATAAACTTCACTTCTTTTTTAAAAATAGTTTATTACTCGGTATTAAGGGGACTTAGAACACCCTATCCCGACAATGTTAAATTTACCAACTTGGCTTCACTGTATTTCAGGAGCCATTGTAGCCATTGACATGAAACTTTTACAGGACATTAAATTGTATGTTCTGAGTCTACTGAACTACAATACAATTTTTTCATGTTTTGGCGGCGCAAAGACTGTTCCATTAAGTTTCGGGTACAACAGTATAAAGGGACGAAGCGAGCACTGGAGCGGCAGTCATGCGGCTCACTCTGAAGATGGCTGAACGTTATACAGCCGAAATATTAGAAGAAGAAGGAGATTTCTTGCGGCTGCACACCCGAAACTTAATGGAACAATACAATTTTTAATTATACTGTTAAAATCTTGTGTACTTTTTTGTGCGTTATCCTAAATACACTCCTGGAAATTGAAATAAGAACACCGTGAATTCATTGTCCCAGGAAGGGGAAACTTTATTGACACATTCCTGGGGTCAGATACATCACATGATCACACTGACAGAACCACAGGCACATAGACACAGGCAACAGAGCATGCACAATGTCGGCACTAGTACAGTGTATATCCACCTTTCGCAGCAATGCAGGCTGCTATTCTCCCATGGAGACGATCGTAGAGATGCTGGATGTAGTCCTGTGGAACGGCTTGCCATGCCATTTCCACCTGGCGCCTCAGTTGGACCAGCGTTCGTGCTGGACGTGCAGACCGCGTGAGACGACGCTTCATCCAGTCCCAAACATGCTCAATGGGGGACAGATCCGGAGATCTTGCTGGCCAGGGTAGTTGACTTACACCTTCTAGAGCACGTTGGGTGGCACGGGATACATGCGGACGCGCATTGTCCTGTTGGAACAGCAAGTTCCCTTGCCGGTCTAGGAATGGTAGAACGATGGGTTCGATGACGGTTTGGATGTACCGTGCACTATTCAGTGTCCCCTCGACGATCACCAGTGGTGTACGGCCAGTGTAGGAGATCGCCCACACCATGATGCCGGGTGTTGGCCCTGTGTGCCTCGGTCGTATGCAGTCCTGATTGTGGCGCTCACCTGCACGGCGCCAAACACGCATACGACCATCATTGGCACCAAGGCACAAGCGACTCTCATCGCTGAAAACGACACGTCTCCATTCGTCCCTCCATTCACGCCTGTCGCGACACCACTGGAGGCGGGCTGCACGATGTTGGGGCGTGAGCGGAAGACGGCCTAACGGTGTGCGGGACCGTAGCCCAGCTTCATGGAGACGGTTGCGAATAGTCCTCGCCGATACCCCAGGAGCAATAGTGTCCCTAATTTGCTGGGAAGTGGCGGTGCGGTCCCCTACGGCACTGCGTAGGATCCTACGGTCTTGGCGTGCATCCGTGCGTCGCTGCGGTCCGGTCCCAGGTCGACGGGCACGTGCACCTTCCGCCGACCACTGGCGACAACATCGATGTACTGTGGAGACCTCACGCCCCACGTGTTGAGCAATTCGGCGGTACGTCCACCCGGCCTCCCGCATGCCCACTATACGCCCTCGCTCAAAGTCCGTCAACTGCACATACGGTTCACGTGCACGCTGTCGCGGCATGCTACCAATGTTAAAGACTGCGATGGAGCTCCGTATGCCACGGCAAACTGGCTGACACTGACGGCGGCGGTGCACAAATGCTGCACAGCTAGCGCCATTCGACGGCCAACACCGCGGTTCCTGGTGTGTCCGCTGTGCCGTGCGTGTGATCATTGCTTGTACAGCCCTCTCGCAGTGTCCGGAGCAAGTATGGTGGGTCTGACACACCGGTGTCAATGTGTTCTTTTTTCCATTTCCAGGAGTGTAATTTTAATTATACAGAACATTATGTTCTTCTTTTAGTTCAGTAGACTCAGGAAATGTATGTTATTACTTCCAGAAAATTTGAATACACTACTCGAAGTAGTTTCTGAGATTTAGGGAAAAATGCATCAGAAAACGTATATTTTCAGGCACAGCTTCTAAAGTTTCAAAAGACTGTAACTCACTTAATATATGCTTAATTTTTCATTTTTAGTCACTCAGAAGCACTCTGAACTATACTGTATATCATCCTCTTGATCTTCTTCCGCGTTTTTCTTCTTTTCTTCTTTCTGGACTCCTTAGTGGCTAACTGTGCTGCGTACTCTGCTTTATCAATGCGAACCTTTTCCATCCATTCAAGTTCTCTGATGCAGTTTGCTCCAGGATTAATTTCCATATGCTGTAGCACTTTCGCTGTACCAACGTTGCCATCATTAAAAGCAATAAAAGCATCACTGACCCCCACTTTAGTTACTTCATTCCAACAAAAACATTTTTCGGTAAGCGACTCCATGTAAGATTATTGACCGACTCATTGGGATTTTTGAGTCTGACTATGCAGACACTTCTTCAGCAATACAGGATTTGCCAGGTCTCTGTAAATAGGTTTTAAGATTTCCATGACTGCTGCTGGGATGGAATATTTATGACTGTATGAACTGTTCGAGTATCGGACATGGCGGTAATTGCACCATGAATCAGGTCCAGGAGAGCGAAGGTAGTGTACTGGTTCTTCATCAGTTGACAGTCTGTGGAAGAAGGTAGCCCATACTGCCTCCTTCATTTTCAACAAACCCTCAGTATTATTCCTAATGGCCATCCCATAATACTGTTTTGTCTGTCAGCCTGCTCTTATGGTTTTACCATCAGAAAGTTCCTTGTCTCTCGAACTTTGTTTCGACTTACTCAACTTGGTGCCCACCCTCTTCTGGATATGAGCGACACATTCCAGTTTTGTGATAATCTTCTAACCATAAGGCTGAGTGGCTACTACACTCTTATATGCTTTTGAGTCTCCATCAGCAAAGAACTTAGTGTAACACACTCCCCTTTCGTTCACAGATCGACTAAAAATTTCATTAGCAGCAAAGGCCTCCATATCACCACTTGTTCCTTCATCATGTTTGTCACAGATATGTCCTTCATTCCCTGATTTACACTTATAACAATGTTTGGTTAAAATCTGGAAATCTATTACCTTTCCAGTATCCACATTGGTCACATTAGCAACAGAATTCTTAGAACTGTAGCCGCGCTTCTGCCAAGGGCCACCAAAAGCTATCGGTATGTCAGTCATACCATCATTTATTTCAACAGCTTCGTTTGCAGATCCCTTCATTGACTCACATGCAACAGATTCCACAGCAGCTCCAATAAATCCTGCATACTTGTCGATTTACAAGGTGGGGTGGCATAATCATCACGGCACACATTGTTTCTGCTGCAATGCGTCCTTTGCCAGTAGCTCTCAATCCATAAAAACCACCTAACATTTACTTCAAAATAATTAACTTAAGACTTATCAGATTCCAAAATGAATGAGTATATTTATAATTGGCACAATTAATGATAAATTTACTGGCTAGTCCATTTGATACCTCACTCTCTTCATGTAAACTAAATGGCCCTCCACATTTTTACAACTCCCAGATTCACCCAACACCCTTGTTTGGATGTGTAAATCTATCAGAATATAAGCTAATCTACCATTTACATCACTTTCGTTCTGAGAAAACTGTGTATCACAACGTTTTATTTTAATCTTCGAAGCAATGATGAATGTTTCTCTAGATACCGACGAGTTTGCCTGTATTTCATTGTCTGTAACTCCACACACACCGTGTTGAATACAATGTTTCCCTTTATTCGAAAATCTATTCCCATGAAACCCACGTTTCTTAAAAACACTTCGTTTTGGCGTCATACTTTACTTTTTGAGAGATTTAGCAATCTATTCATCCCTTTTCCTCAGAAAAACGGTAGCACTTCGACATACAACGCGTGTTTATACTTTGAAACGATACGATACTGTTTGTGGCAGTGCTACCAATACAAACACGTAACTTAACCTTTATAACACAGCAATCCACAGCCTTCTATATAACAAATTACGGATTTTATTAGATCTTGAAGTAATGCACGTAATAATTTTAACATTTTCAACAAGTGTAGATTATATTTAAAAAAATAAAATAAAATACTTCCTATGTGAGTTTATAAGTGGTGATAATATATAAATATATATAATTTTATTCGGAAAATTGTAACTTTTATAATGAGATAAAAGTCCGAAAATGTGAAAAAAATAGTTTTCCGGTTTAACTCCCCTTAACGGCTGAAATCTGCACCCAATTTATGTAGTTAGTAGGTTTTGCGAACGTATCGATCCAATTACAAAAAAAACATTCGGTAGCAAAACCCGCTATTCGGTGATATGTTAGAATGGCAGGATGGAATTTAATTATTGCGAATATAAACCAAATACGTATTATTTCAAAGAGAACGCTGAAAATTATACAAAATTGGCATATAAAAATACGAAAGTGACATTATTTTACCAGAAAAAAACTGACTTATTTAATACGAAAAACAGAACAGAAACGAATGTTCAACATAAGTATTACTTTAAAAAATCGTCATTTCGACATCACACGATATTGTAGAAAATAAATTTCAAAGTGCATCATAGTAAAACATCGACAAAATTTTAGAAAATGATAAACTTCGCACAAAGTTGTATCTCAGTTGAAGCAGCGACAAAAAATTCTAGAAAATAAAATTGAGTGAAAAGTGCTTTCAAGTCACGTCGGCCCCAACACCGTCCATCAACTCAAAATCGCTTCCGGCTTCTTCGTCGTTCTGAGGGTTGGCAGTGGCAGGAAAGATTCTAGAAATATCTTCCTGCTCCTCCAACATCTCCGTTGTGGCTTCACCTGGAAGCCTAAATAATGTATGACGTGATTTATTCAACTGATATGAATGTAATGTAAACCGAGAAAACAATGCCTATAATATTGTGAGTCATTTTGTAGAGTTTGATAGTATTTTGTGACAAATATTGTAAACATTTTCCATTAATCTCAGATATAAAGAATACGATATTTCAATACATTCCATGAAAGCACGGAACTTCAAGTGGAGTATATATACACAAGAGCCACGTTGCTCGCCTCTGTTTGTTCTCTGTTTTTTCGCCTGTCTCACCTGTGGGTCGATGTATGTATAACTCGCTGTCTGTACAACAAGATTTAAAGTTACTATATATTGTTACTTGAAAGTGTCTTACGTTTCCTTTCAAAAATACTTCTCCCTCCACGTGAAATTTATATAAAGATAATAATATTACTGTCGACTGCCCATCTGGCTTCGACAGTTTCGCAGGCTCTGAGTTCCCCATTATTTGTACTAAAGAACCACTCAGTGTTTGCGATCTTCACTCGCAAAGAAAAATAATCCTAAGTGCTTTTATGAATTTTGAGAGTCAGTTTTCAATATCAAAGTTAGTTAATATTTTTGATAACGAAACTTATTCAGAGACTTAACACCGTAAGGCTTAGGTGAGGCTTCACCTCTGGTTTAAAATATTTTCAGTTAATTCAAAGGATTAAAAGTTAATTCAACTCTTAAAGAGACAAAGTTACAGAAATTCTTTGCAATTATTTCGATAATACACAGGTGTTTGTATCATTCTTTGTTACTGTGTAATATTACATTAATTTACAGGGAAAGAAATCATTTCATGCTCTATATTATAGTTGGGACAGTTGCTGGTTACGTTACTGAGTCGTGCGTGGATCGTGTTCATGCCGTTTCTTGCTTGACAGCTTGTCTTTTAGGGAACTGTCGCCTCGTTTCTTATTCGATTTACTGGCGTCACTAAGTTTCTGGCTTGCCTGCCCGTGAGTGGCAGCAGCAGCGCGTATCGATAAGACCACTGTCGTATTATCTTTTAAGCGACCGCTAGTATTTCCTGGTCGTGGTGTGTCGGGAGTTCGGTCGAGACGGAGCGCCAGCGAGGCGCGGACAGCCAGTACTGGCCGATCGCTGGCCACACACATGAACTGTCCGACGACAGGAGATTGGAGCGGCAACGACCGTTGGTTGGTCGTTCGGTCGGTCGTCTCATCGAGCGACGTGTATTTTGTCTTTTGAGCGTTTCTGGGCCTCGTCAGTTGGTCATCTTGCCGGACGTGAGACGGTTCCTTCCTTCTGCAGAGATGCCGTGGCCAATGGGCAAGAGTTACCTCTGCATGGGTGGGTCCGAGCCAGTGTGCCCGGGTTGCCTTTAGTGAATTAGCGGTCTTGTTAAAATTTGATTAACTCTCTACGGTAAATTGATGGACAAGATGTGTGACTGCTGTGTACGCACGCAGAAGGAACTGGCCACTCTTCGCGAACAGCTGAACGTGTTGATGGCCGCGGTCAGCCGTCTTCAGGCTGCTGCCTCGGAGTGTAGCGGCAGTGGGGCGTCTGGTGCGTCGCATGGTACACCCCAGGTGTTATATGCTTCACCCACTGTCCCTGTTGTCGAGACATCTTCGCGGGTACCGGGCGCAGTTGAGCCACCCTCTCCCCAAGGGGAGTGGCGGGTTCAGCAGCGTTCGCGGCGCACGAGGCGGAGGGTCAATGTGGAGGCTGGCCATGTGGCGTCGCCCGCTCTGCCTGTGAGTGGACATGTGGCTGCTCCTTCAACAAGGTCCGAGCAGGCACACGGGGGCAGGGGTTTATTAGTGATTGGGAGCTCCAACGATAGGCGAGTGATGGAGCCCCTTAGGGAAATAGCGGAAATGTCGGGGAAGAAGGCCAGTGTTTACTCTGTCTGCTTGCCGGGGGATCTCATCCGAGATGTGGAGGAGGCCCTGCCGGCGGCGATAGAGAGCACTGGGTGCACCCGACTGCAAATTGTTGCTCATGTCGGCACCAATGACTCCTGCCATCTGGGTTCAGAGGTCATCCTCACTTCATACAGGCGGTTGGCGGAGTTGGTGAAGGCGGAAAGCCTCGCTCGCGGGGTGGAATCTGAGCTAACTATTTGTAGTATCGTTCCCAGAACCGATCACGGTCCTCTGGTTTGGAGCCGAGTGGAAGGCTTAAACCAGAGGCTCAGACGATTCTGCGGAGACCTGGGGTGCAAATTTCTCGACCTCCGCTATCGGGTGGAGAAATGTGGGGTCCCCCGGAAGAGGTCAGGGGTGCACAACACGCAGGAAGCGGCTACAAGGGTAGCGGAGTACGTGTGGAGTGCCCATGTGGGTTTTTTAGGTTAGAGAATTCCCTCCCTAGGCCCGACAAGACGCCTCCTGAGACGCGACAAGGTAGTAGTAGGCAAAACGCAACGGGGAGTAACAATATCAATGTGATATTAGTAAACTGCAGGAGCGTCTATAGAAAGGTCCCAGAACTACTCTCATTAATAAACGGTCACAATGCCCATATAGTACTAGGGACAGAAAGTTGGCTGAAACCAGATGCAAACAGTAATGAAATTCTAAACTCAGATTGGAATGTATACCGCAGAGACAAGCTGGACAGTGAGGGGGGAGGCGTGTTTATAGGGATAAAAAGTGCAATAGTATCGAAGGAAATTAACGCAGATCCGAAATGTGAAATAATATGGGTGAAGGTCACGGTTAAAGCAGGCTCAAACATGGTATTGGCCCCCTGGCTCAGCAGCTCTTGTGGCAGAGCACCTGAAGGAAAATTTGGAAAATATTTCGAGTAGATTTCCCCACCATGTTATAGTTCTGGATGGAGATTTTAATTTGCCGGATATAGACTGGGAGACTCAAAGGTTTATAACGGGTGGCAGGGACAAAGAATCCCGTGAATTTTTTTAAGTGCATTATCTGAAAACTACCTTGAGCAGTTAAACAGAGAACCGACTCGTGGCGATAACAAATTAGACCTTCTGGTGACAAACAGGCCCAAACTACACTCCTGGAAATTGAAATAAGAACACCGTGAATTCATTGTCCCAGGAAGGGGAAACTTTATTGACACATTCCTGGGGTCAGATACATCACATGATCACACTGACAGAACCACAGGCACATAGACACAGGCAACAGAGCATGCACAATGTCGGCACTAGTACAGTGTATATCCACCTTTCGCAGCAATGCAGGCTGCTATTCTCCCATGGAGACGATCGTAGAGATGCTGGATGTAGTCCTGTGGAACGGCTTGCCATGCCATTTCCACCTGGCGCCTCAGTTGGACCAGCGTTCGTGCTGGACGTGCAGACCGCGTGAGACGACGCTTCATCCAGTCCCAAACATGCTCAATGGGGGACAGATCCGGAGATCTTGCTGGCCAGGGTAGTTGACTTACACCTTCTAGAGCACGTTGGGTGGCACGGGATACATGCGGACGCGCATTGTCCTGTTGGAACAGCAAGTTCCCTTGCCGGTCTAGGAATGGTAGAACGATGGGTTCGATGACGGTTTGGATGTACCGTGCACTATTCAGTGTCCCCTCGACGATCACCAGTGGTGTACGGCCAGTGTAGGAGATCGCCCACACCATGATGCCGGGTGTTGGCCCTGTGTGCCTCGGTCGTATGCAGTCCTGATTGTGGCGCTCACCTGCACGGCGCCAAACACGCATACGACCATCATTGGCACCAAGGCACAAGCGACTCTCATCGCTGAAGACGACACGTCTCCATTCGTCCCTCCATTCACGCCTGTCGCGACACCACTGGAGGCGGGCTGCACGATGTTGGGGCGTGAGCGGAAGACGGCCTAACGGTGTGCGGGACCGTAGCCCAGCTTCATGGAGACGGTTGCGAATGGTCCTCGCCGATACCCCAGGAGCAATAGTGTCCCTAATTTGCTGGGAAGTGGCGGTGCGGTCCCCTACGGCACTGCGTAGGATCCTACGGTCTTGGCGTGCATCCGTGCGTCGCTGCGGTCCGGTCCCAGGTCGACGGGCACGTGCACCTTCCGCCGACCACTGGCGACAACATCGATGTACTGTGGAGACCTCACGCCCCACGTGTTGAGCAATTCGGCGGTACGTCCACCCGGCCTCCCGCATGCCCACTACACGCCCTCGCTCAAAGTCCGTCAACTGCACATACGGTTCACGTCCACGCTGTCGCGGCATGCTACCAGTGTTACAGACTGCGATGGAGCTCCGTATGCCACGGCAAAGTGGCTGACACTGACGGCGGCGGTGCACAAATGCTGCGCAGCTAGCGCCATTCGACGGCCAACACCGCGGTTCCTGGTGTGTCCGCTGTGCCGTGCGTGTGATCATTGCTTGTACAGCTCTCTCGCAGTGTCCGGAGCAAGTATGGTGGGTCTGACACACCGGTGTCAATGTGTTCTTTTTTCCATTTCCAGGAGTGTATTTGAAACAGTTAACGCAGAACAGGGAATCAGCGGTTACTGCATCGATGATTTCAGCCATAAATAGAAATATTAGAAAAGGTAGGAAGAATTTTCTGTTTAGCAAAAGTGACCAAAAGCATATTTCAGAATATTTGATGGCTCAACACAAAAGTTTTGTCTCAAGTACAGATAGTGTTGAGGATCAGTGGACAAAGTTCAAAACCATCGTACAATATGCATTAGATGAGTATGTGCCAAGCAAGATCGTAAGAGATGGAAAAGAGCCACCGCGGTACAACAACCGAGTCAGAAAAATGCAGCGGAAGCAAAGGGAACTTCACAGAAAACATAAACATAGCCAAAGCCTTGCAGACAAACAAAAATTACGCGAATCGAAATGTAGTGTGAGGACGGCTATGCGAGAGGCGTTCAATGAATTCGAAAGTAAAGTTCTATGTACTGACTTGGCAGAAAATCCTAAGAAAAGGTGGATCAAAACAAAATGTCCAGACATTCTATGACCAAAATGGTACTGAAACAGAGGATGACAGACTAAAGGCCGAAATAATAAATGTCTTTTTCCAAAGCTGTTTCACAGAGGAAGACTGCACTGTAGTTCCTTCTCTAGATTGTCGCACAGATGACAAAATGGTAGATATCGAAATAGACGACAGACGGATAGAGAAACAATTAAAATCGCTCAAAAGAGGAAAAGCCGCTGGACCTGATGGGATACCAGTTCCATTTCACACAGAGTACGCGAAGGAACTTGCCCCCCTTCTTGCAGCGGTGTACCGTAGGTCTCTAGAAGAGCGTAGCGTTCCAAAGGATTGGAAAAGGGCACAGGTCATCCCCGTTTTCAAGAAGGGACGTCAAACAGATGTGCAGAACTATAGACCTATGTCTCTAGCGTCTATCAGTTGTAGAATTTTGGAACACGTATTGTGTTCGAGTGTAATGACTTTTCTGGAGACTAGAAATCTACTCTGTAGGAATCAGCATGGGTTTCGAAAAAGACGATCATGAGAAACCCAGCTCGCGCTGTTCGTCCACGAGACTCAGAGGGCCATAGACACGGGTTCCCAGGTAGATACTGTGTTTGTTGACTTTCGCAAGGCGTTCGATACAGTTCCCCACAGTCGTTTAATGAACAAAGTAAGAGCATATGGACTATCAGACAAGTTGTGTGATTGGATTGAAGAGTACCTAGATTACAAAACGCAGCATGCCATTATCAATTGAGAGAAGTCTTCTGAAGTAAGAGTCATTTCAGGTATGCCGCAGGAGAGTGTCGTAGGACCGTTTCTGTTCACAATATACATAAATGACCTTGTGGATAACATCGGAAGTTCACTGAGGCTTTTTGCGCATGATGCTGTGGTATATCGAGATGTTGCAACAGTGGAAAGTTGTACTGAAATGCAGCAGCATCTGCAGTGAATTGACGCATGGTGCAGGGAATTGCAATTGAATCTCAATGTAGTCAAGTGTAATGTGCTGCGAATACATAGAAAGAAAGATCCCTTATCATTTAGTTACAATATAGCAGGCCAGCAACTGGAAGCAGTTAATTCCATAAATTATCTGGGAGTAGGCATTAGGAGTGATTTAAAATGGAATGATCATATAAAGTTGATTGTCCGTAAAGCAGATGCCAGACTGAGATTCATTGGAAGAATCCTAAGGAAATGCAATCCGAAAACAAAGGAAGTAGGTTAAAGTACACTTGTTCGCCCACTGCTTGAATATTGCTCACCGGTGTGGGATCCGTGCCAGATGGGGTTGATATAGGAGATAGAGAAGATCCAACGGAGAGAAGCGCGCTTCGTTACAGGATCATTTAGTAATCGCGAAAGCGTTACGGAGATGATAGATGAACTCCAGTGGATGACTCTGCAGGAGAGACGCTCAGTAGCTCGGTACGGGCTTTTGTTGAAGTTTCGATAACATACCTTCACCGAGGAGTCAAGCAGGATATGGCTCCCTCCTACGTACATCACGCGAAGAGACCATGAGGATAAAATCAGAAAGATTAGAGCCCACACAGAGGCATACCGACAATCTTTATTTCCACGAACAATACGAGACTGGAATAGAAGGATAAACCGATAGAGGTACTCAAGGTACCCTCCGCCACACACCGTGGATGTAGATGTAGATGTAGACATCGAGTTGAGTCTGGTTGGAGCTGCAGTGAGCTCCGGACAGCCAAGACTCGCCCGACCGTTGCGACACTCATAACTTGAGTGGGGACGACCTTGGTTGGTCGTTCGGTCAGTTGTCTCATCGGACGACGTGTATTTGGTCGCAGACCGCTTATGGAACCTCTGTGTGTGTGTGACTTGTCATTTCTCCTTGTTGTTCCACGGTGATTGGTTTTAGGATTGTCGGAGTTCTTGGTGAATGTTTACGTGGAACTGTGTGTAGCTTCTGTTCAAAAAATGGTTCAAATGGCTCTGAGCACTATGGGACTTAACATCTATGGTCATCAGTCCCCTAGAACTTAGAACTACTTAAACCTAACTAACCTAAGGACAGCACACAACACCCAGCCATCACGAGGCAGAGAAAATCTCTGACCCCGCCGGGAATCGAACCCGGGAACCCGGGCGTGGGAAGCGAGAACGCTACCGCACGACCACGAGATGCGGGCTGTAGCTTCTGTGATTTCCGCTGAGCAGATGAATGCTGTCTGCGTACTGGAACAGCCAGTCAATCGGTGCGACAGAGGGGAATTGATTAGGTTGTTGGGTGGTTCGTCAGCCGTCCCTAGGACGTGCTTCCACCCAATTATTTAGTGTTACGCTTGGCTGCCTGTCTCACCTAAACTGTTGTTAGAGTTTCCTCCCGAGGCCGACCCTTGGAACACTTCTGAGCACCATTGTTCTGTTGTTTGGCATTGTGATTTTCTTTTGTCGCAAGTACTGTGCCAGGGCTTCAGCCCTGTATCAATTTTCTCTGTCCTATGTTTAGTATATGGCCTTCAGCCGAATCTTATGTGAAGTATTTTAATATTAGGCCTTCAGCCGTGTTTTATTTAAAATTCTTGTTTGCTCTATATTTAGGCCTTCATTACCGTTTGTTTTAAAATTTGTGGCTTTCAGCCGTAATGTGTAAATTCCTGCCTGTGAGGTTTCGCTTCAATTATCTTGAATTCTTAAAATGGCCTTCAGCCGTACTGTGTAAATACTTATCCTAAGGTCTGCCTTTTATTATGTTGAAATATTATTGGGCTTTAAGCCGAGGATTTCATTTATATTTTCCTTAATATGGCTTTTATCCGAAATTGGTAAATTCTTTCCTTTTAAAGAATTTCCTTTGCTCATCTCAAATATTATTTGTGCCTTTATCCGAGAAGATATTTTAATTTTACTTAAAGTAAGGGCTTCAGCCGTTTCTCTAAATCCTTGTGTTTTAAAAGGAATTATTTAAACCTTATTATTGAGTAGTTACTTGGACCCTCAG
The DNA here is from genome assembly GCF_023898315.1 of Schistocerca nitens. NCBI lineage: Eukaryota > Metazoa > Arthropoda > Insecta > Orthoptera > Acrididae > Schistocerca > Schistocerca nitens. The sequence continues at coordinate 577,105,596 of NC_064617.1, forward strand.
CCGTGAATTGATCCTTGTTGTTTTAAAGAGAAAACTGTGTATTGTGTTTTCGAGGAATAAAGTTCTGTGTTCTTGTGTAACTAACAGTAACTGATTTTGCCCCCTTTCCACAACCTGATCCGCCCTGTGCTGCGATACTGGACTCCAGTTACGTTGCCATTAATTGAAAGAGAGCGTAACATTTCCACTAACAATAAATAGCTTTTTGCCTGCGTGTTGAGATTACGTCACGCTATGTATATTTAAAACGCATTAACTCGCGCTCAAAATGTACCTGGCGTTACAAAAACAATGTTCAGAGTTTAAATTGCTACTTTGCATTATCATTGATGTACGTTGCCACCGACGCCTGCCCGCGTATTTCAAGCTACACGTAGCAATCGGCACTGACTTACACGAAATAACTACATTAATTCTACACCACAATAATTACGCAGGATTGAGGTAATTGTGCAGTTAGCGCTTTGACTTAGGGGCCGATTGAATAATACAATCATAGTATAGTTTATTGTAATTTTATTGTTTTTATTGTAAATTTATTTTATTTATGTGTATATTATTTATTTATGCATTTATTTTACCTGGCAAGATTAGGGCCTTCAGGCCCTCTCTTACACCTAACCAGGCATACTCAGATTCAACAAATTTCAGTTTCTACAGAACATTAAGGACATATAACGTATTATACAGTATTTATGTTAAAGAAAAAATAGAGATTATAAACGTAGTACAATGATAATTATAACAATCAAAAAATAATTATAACAATCAAGAATAATAATAATAATAATAATAGTAGTGACTATGTATATGAAAGTAAACATATTTTTCTTTTATGAATGTCAGTCCTGTTGCTAGTTGGGAATTTTCTCGTTATATTCTTGCAGCTTGTGAGTTATTCTCATCAAGCAGAGACGTAAGATGATAGAATGGGGTGAAAGAGATGTAGAAGAGGTAGATAGGTTAGAGGAAGAGAAATAGAGTGGTAAAATTCGAAGCTATGATGGAGAGGAGAAAGAAAGAGATGAGAGGGGCACAACAATGGTGGCTATACCGTCCCTAATATGTAAGTCTTGAGTTCCCTCTTGAATGTTGAGTGGTTCTGGATAAGACGCAGATCACAGGGGAGCGCGTTCCATAGTCGTATGGCTGAGATGGAGAATGACACGGAGAAAGATTTTGTGTTATTTAAAGGTACAGCCAAGATACTAGACGTATCCGATCTGGTATTGCGGCTGTGGAATGATGATGGGTATTTAATGTAAGAAGATAAGTATTGGGGGCACCAGTGGCTAAGAAATCGATTAAGTAAGCACATCGTGTGGTATGAAGGACTAATATGATAATACAACCGTATATTGCATACGTATCTAACGCAAGCATTCATCACTAGCTCGAGGCATCTCGAATTTTCACTATTTGTGCCGTGTTGAACTACATCACAGTAGTAAAGATTAGGCAAGACTAGTGTTTGGACTAATTTTTGTTTAACATGGGTTGGAAATATTTTTCTAAATTTTTGAATTGCATGTAGGGAGGAGAGCGATTTCCGGCAAGCTGTGACTGTTTGTTCTTCCCAGTTTAGGTCTTCATCCAAGATTATTCCAAGGTCTTTTACTGTTTTTTGGTATGGTAGTTGGGTACCATTGAGGAGTATTTGAGGGACTGTTTCGCGAAAGTACTGACTGATTAACTTTGGATGAGATATAAGTATGACCTGGGATTTCTTGGGGTTTAGTTTCAGACGTAGGTTCTGTGCCCATCGAGAAACAGAGCAAAGATCTGCGTTCATACTCGCTACTGCGTCAGCAATGTTCTTGGGACTTGCACTTATGTACAGTTGGATGTCGTCGGCATATAGATGGTAGTTACAGAAGTGAATCACTGAAGAAATATCATTAATGTACAGTGAGAAGAGTAATGGACCAAGGACGGAGCCTTGGGGAACTCCAGAGCGCACGTTTTTCCTTGATGACTTTTCCGACCCACAAATGACTTGTTGACTTTTGTTTTTGAGGTAGCTGTCGAACCAGTGTATTGCGCTGTTTGAGAAATTCAGCTGCTTCATTTTAATTAGTAATATATCAAAGTCAACTGTATCAAAAGCCTTGCTAAAGTCAAGCAGTGTTAGGATGGTAGCTTCACGTCTGTCCATAGCATGTTTAATATCATCAGTTACTTTGATTAATGCAGTTGCTGTACTATGGTGCTTTCGAAAGCCTGACTGATATTTGTCGTGGTTGTTATGAGTTTTGAGGTAATCCGTCAGCTGTTCATGGGCTTTAGATATTGCAGGTAGTATGCTGATCGACCTGTAGTCACCAGGCGACTTAGGGTTGTCAGTCTTGGGTATAGGTTGAATTAAACTTTCCTTCCACTCAGTGGGATATGTACTACTGACAAGAGACAGGTTGAAGATGTCTGTGATGACCGGAGTAATAGTGTCTACGACGTTCTTAATCATGCTCACTCCATCATTTCCTACTGCCTCGGAAGAGATTCTCATAATTGCCTTGTGTACTGTGCCGGTAGTGACATGTGTTAGGAAAAACTTGTCTCTCGAGAGATTGATATCTTGGGGCTGGTAATTTGTCGCTGCGTGGCAGTTTGCAGCTGTTGAGAAGAAATCGTTTAATTCTTCTGCAGACGCTTGATAAACAGCGTCAGATCTTCACTTCCCTATACCGAAACTGCGCAGCTTTTTCCACAGTGCAGCAGGTTTTGATATGCCGCATACGACAGAGCGGGCATGTCTGATTTTGCATTCCTCACGCTTTGCTTGGTTCTATTCCGGAGTTTCCTATAAGCTTCGTACGCCTCGGGAGTTGGGTTACGTTTGAAGGCCCTATGTGCAGCATCACGTTTATTCATTAACAGGCGTAATGCAGTGGTGAGCCACGGAGCGGGAACTCTCTTTACCTTGACAGTGCGTTGAGGAGCATGTTTATCATACATTGCAATAATTTTGCGACATAATTCCCGAATTTTTCCGTCTAAAGTCGGTTCATTTCTTATATCATGCCAAGGGATGTCTGAGCAATCCTTTTGAAGAGCGTCATGGTTAACATTTTTTAGGTTTCTGTAGGTTACCAGGTGAGATTTTTCTTTGGTAGTATGCACTGAGTAATTTAAGAATATCACGTCCTGAGCAGAGAGTCCCAGAGCGGATGTCTGATTGGCGTGAATTATTTTATCTGGTCGCTTTGTTGCTATTATATCTATGAGTGTATGGCTGTGTGGCGTGTGATGAGTTGGGTCCAGCGGTGTTAAACTCATATCATTGGAGTGGAACAGTCTCCTTAGTTTTTCTGCAGAGGGAGATTTTTATTCTAAGTCGATGTTTGTGTCGCCCATAATGATTATGTGTTGATACAGTGTCACGAGCGAGGACAGGGCAGACTGAAAGGAGGACATAGCACCGACGTTTGGAGGTTTATAGATTACTCCAATTAGCAGTTTCTGATTTGTTGTATTTATTTCGAAAAACAAGAACTCTGCTTCTCCTTCGCCCTTTGCATCCTATGTGCATAATATAGTAGGTCTCAGATCAGAGCGAACATAGGCACCCACACCACCCCCGCGTCGTGTTTCACGATCTGCCCTTAGGAGAGAGTAACCAGTGATTCGGATAGCGTCGGAAGAAATGTTTGGTTTCAACCAAGTTTCAGAGACAAGGATAATATGGAACAGCGATTGGCAGAACAGGTCACAGAACTCGTCGAAGTGAGCCGTTAGCGACTGAGCGTTCGCGTGGGCCACAAAGAGCCCGCCGCCGGAACCGGTCCGTCCCATTGTGGCCGCCTGTAGGACCGAGCGCGCTTCGTTTACCTGCTGGCCGGAAGAGGGACAAAAGCTGGATTTCGCAGGGGAAGACATATTTACAGGTGTGTCCAAGGTCGTGACTGACTCTAGCGTCTTTGGGCTAAAGGTGAAAGACAAGCTGGAGGTATCGGAGCAGGGAGCGAAAAGAAAGATGGAAAGTGGCAGTAGTGGTTACGAAAAAGATAATAGTAGTAGTAGTGGTAGTGACGAGGATGAAAATAACAGATATAGAAAGGCGGTTTTAAGGAGATTCCTGTTAATGGAGAATGTTAATTCCCGTTTGACTGACAATATGAATATACATGAGCACTTATGATAGACAAATAAAGATGCAATATTTATGAGAAACAATTGACTGATTTTAAATCTTGTCTACAACTTGTTGCCTTCTGAACCTCCCTCTTCCAGCTCTTTCATTTCTAGCCGAACCTTGCGTATATCATACATATGGATGAAATAGGTGATGGCGCGGTGCCCTAGTAAGTCTCTCTGACATGGCAACCATTCTCAATGAAAATCAGCTGTCTCATGTGTAAGATGAATGAATTGAATATTGTTAGTTCTAAAAGCTCACTCATATATAAAACTAATTATCTGAATACTGTAAATCATCTTGAGGTTGAAGCTCTTTTGTACGTGTTTGCTTACAGATAGATCTGTTTTTGGAGAGGGTCCATCATGAGCAAATCACAATTTTTCTTTTCCTGTTTGGTGCCCAGACATGTCTCATTGAAGTTTCAGCATCATCAGTGAGTTTTTCTTATCTCGTATAAAACAGCAAAAATGCTTTTTAATCTTTGTACACAAATAAATTAGAGTTTTTAAAGACAGTACTCATATGTTTGAAAAACAGACAGACTTTTGTATTTATAGCTTTTTACCATGCACTGTGGATTTCCGGGATTTTATGTAATTTAATGCCGTTGTTTCTTTTTCACAGTCTGTCATCTAAAACCATATAGTACTTAACGTAGGCCAGCTATTAACTTCGAAAATTTACGATTGGGCATGTTATGGTTACGCCTACCGTTAACTAATACTATGTGAAAAATCGTGTGTATGTGCGTGTGTGTATGTGTGAGTGAGAGAGAGTGTGTGCACATGTGTGTGTGTGTGTGTGTGTGTGTGTGTCTGTGTGTGTGTGTGTGTGAGTGTGTGTGTGTGAGTGTGTGCACGTGTGTGTGTGTTTTAATTTTTATTTTTATTTTAATCGCTATGTAGATGACATTGTATGTCTTCTAGATGAAAGTCCCAGTCACATCCAACAACTCCACAATAACACAGTTCATCCCAAAATAAAATTCACAATAGAAACAGAAAACTACAAAGACCCACACGTTAGCCGAGAGCGCTAATGCGCTGCTTCGTGGACTCGGGTAGCGTGCCCGCCCCGGATCGAATCCGCCCGGCGGATTAACGACGACGGTCAGTGTGCCGGCCAGCCTGGGTGTGGTTTTTAGGCGGTTTTCCGCATCCCCCTAGGTGAATACAGGCCTCTGAGTCTCGTGGAGGAATAGCGCGAGCTGGGCTTCACACGATCGTCTTTTTCGAAACATGGCTCGCAGACATCTGAACACTTTCGCATTATTCCATGGATTACACTAGTCACAGACGATTGGGGTACACTAATTCCATCCTAGGGGGTGCGGGGTGGCGGCAGGAAGGGCATTAGGCCACCCCTTACTCTAACATTGCCAAATCCTGTTAACCATGCTGACCGTACTGGCGGTACAAAGGCACAAGCGAAAGCAATAGAAATAGAAAACTACAAAATGTTAAATTTTCTTGACCTCACAGTACACAGAGACAACAACCAACATCAATTCTCCCTATTCAGGGAAGTCCCACCACCAGCTTAGATATGCACACATACTCTAATGATCCATTTGTGCACAGACTAAACGATTTTCTGTGTATGCTGCACAGACTGAACAAAACTGCATTCGTGACCGTCTATGCTACTAATTAAGGGCAGTTTCTTTACTACCATAGGCGTTTCGCTTCTTTTATTTGGGAAGCATCATCAATGGCCTGTAATACATGTTTCCTTTTATACATACAATAAAAGTATTACCTGGTAGATACAATATGCTGTTATACTATATTTTGTCGCGTCTTCTCTTGTTTTCTTTTGTAACACAAAGTTGATTTTAACCTAGAAAACAAGAGAACAGATAGTACTTTTATTGTATGTGTAAAAGGAAACATGTATTACAGGCCACTGATGATGCTTTCCAAATAAAAGAAGCGAAACGCGTATGGCAATATACAAACTACCTTCAATTAGTTGCATAGACGGTACATACATTTAAAGCAACTAAGGGAAGGACGGAAAAGAAAAAAATGACGAAAACTGCATTCAGTGAAGACAACTACAAAAAGGAATTACAGATAATCAAGCACATAGATATAGCGAAAGAACTTGCCCCTCTTCTAGCAGCAGCGTAACGTAGATATCTGGAGGGGCGAAGTTTTCCTGGTGATTCGAGAAAAGCACAGGTCATTCCTGTTTCAAGATGAGCAGTTTAACAGTGTGTTGTAGAACTTTGGAACATGTTTTATGCTCAAGTAAATCTGCTCTGTAGGAATCAACGTAGGTTGCAAGTGAAAACACGCTCGCCCTGTTCGTGCAAGTGACCGAGGAGGCGGAAGATACTGGCGCCAGGTGGATGCCGTATTGATTGACTTCCGTAAGGCATTCGATACAGTTCCGTACTGCCGCCTGTTGAACAAACTTGAGCGTATGGAATATCAGACCACTGTGCGATTGGACTGAAGAGTTTCTAGCAAAAACAACACAGCGTTTCATTCTCAATAGGGAGAAATCTTCAGACGTAAAAGTAACTTCCTTGTGGATAACATCATAAGTTCACTGAGGCTTTTTACGGATGATGCTGTAGTATATCGAGAGGTTGTAACAATGGAAAATTGTACTGAAATGCAGGAGGATCTGCAACGAATTGCCACAGGGTGCAAGGAATGGCAATTGAATCTCAATGTAGACAAGTGTAATGTGCTGCGAATACATAGGAAGAAAGATCCTTTATCATTTAGTTACAATATAGCAGGCCAGCAACTGGAAGCAGTTAATTCCATAAATTATCTGAGAGTACGCATTAGGAGTGGTCTAAAATGGAATGACCATATAAAATTAATCGTCGGTAAAGCAGATTCATTGGAAGAATCCTAAGGAATGCAGTCCGAAAACAAAGGTAGTAGGTTACAGTACACCTGTTGGTCCACTGCTTGAATACTGCTCAGCGGTGTGGGATCCGTACCAGATAGGGTTTATAGAAGAGATAGAGAAGATACAACGGATAGCAGCGCGCTTCGTTACAGGATCATTTAGTAATCGCGAAAGCGTTACGGAGTTGGTAGATAATCTCCAGTCGAATACTTTGCAGGAGAGACACCCAGTAGCTCGGTACGGGCTTTTGTTGAAGTTTCGAGAACATACCTTCACCGAGGAGTCGAGCAGTATATTGATCCCTCCTGCGTATATCTCGCGAAGAGACCATGAGAGATTAGAGCCCACACAGAGGCATAACGGCAATCTTTCTTTCCATGAACAATACGAGACTGGAATAGAAGGGAGAACCGATAGAGGTACTCAAGGTACCCTCCGCCACACACTGTCAGGTGCGGAGTATAGATGTAGATGTAACTTCGGGAGTACCCCAAGGGAATGTTACAGATCCATAGCTTTTCCAACATATACTGCCGGAAAAAATTAGTACACCGTTTTAGAGGTTTCCATTTCATTCAAGATTTATCGCTGCAACAGTGCATATGGAGTACATGAAATGATTATATCTACGGATCAATAGCACAAGTGGTTCTGAGGAATCAAGCATCGAACCATGTTGAAACAACCATATTAGTACAGGTTGTTGCCTCCACGGGCGGCAATGCAGGCGCTGACTCTGGCATCCAGTCGATCGTGCAGATGGCGAATTCTGTCCTGGGATACGCTATTCCACGCCTGCTCGACCATCTCACGTAGTTCTGTAGCAGTTGCTGGTTGACGAGTCGCATGAGTCACTTCTCCTCCAACCATAACCCACATGTGTTCGATTGGAGACGACTCCAGAAGTTGTGCTGGCCAGGGAAGTTGATGCACGTCTAACAGAACACGTTGAGTTTCACGGTCAGTGTGTGGGTGGGCATAATCCTGTTGGAACAACATATCACCTTCCCACGGAAAGAACGGCAAAAGAACGGGTCTTACAACACTTTGCACGTACCGAGAGCTGGTTAACGTCCCCACTAGAAACGCCAAAGGCAAACGATAATTGTAGCTTATCTCACTGCAGACAATAAGGCCTGAGGTGAGGCCAATACTTGTGGGACGTACAAACTCTACGAGACAGCACTCACCAGGTTTTCGTTGTACGCACAAACGACCATCACTTGCATGTAGGCAGAATTTTCTTTCATTGCTGTAGACCATGGCGTGTCATTCCAGTTTCCAAGTGATCCTGTGATGGCACTAGTCGAGCTGTGCACGTGACTGTAGGAGAATACAAGAAGACTTAGAATTTCTAGTTGGTGTGATGAATGTTAGCTTGCTCCAAATGTATAAAATTGTCAGTTAATGTGGGTGACTAGAAAAAAATAACCCTGTAACGTTCGAATACAGCATTAGTGGGGCGATGCTTGACGCAGGCACAAGATTAAACATCTAGGTGTAATGTCCCAAAGCGATATGAAATGGAATGAGAACGTCAGGTTGGTGGTAGGGAAGGCGAATGCTCGACTTGGTTTTACTGGAGAATTTTGGGAAAGTGTAGCTCATGTATAAAGGAGACAGTTCATGGAAAGCTATTGCGACCCATTCTCGAGTACTGGTTGAGTTTTTATGATCCCCACCAGGTCAATCATGCTGTTAGATTTGTTATCGGTTGATTATATCACCACGCAAATATTACGGAGACGCTTCATCAACTCAAATGGGTATCCCAGAAGGGAGGTGACTCTCATTTCACGAGACATTATTGTCGAAATTTAGAGATCTGGCATTGGAGGCTGACTGCAGAACGATTCTGCTGCCTCCGACGTAAATTTCGCGTAATGAGACTTTAAGACGATCGCTTTTCCTCGTCCTATTTGCGAGTGGACAGGAAAGGAAATGATTGGTATGGTACGAGGTACCCTCCACCATGCAAAGTACAGAGGCTTGCGGAGTATGTATCTAGATGTAGATGTAGATTCGAGCCCACGCAGAGGCTTACCAGGAAGAGTCCTTTCCGCGAACCACTCGCAACTGGAAGAGGAAAGGGGGAGGTGAGAGTGGTATACAAAGCACCCTCCGCGACGTTCCACAAGGTGGTTTGATGAGCATAGGTGTAGCTGTAAAACATAGTCATTCTTCTTTTTTCCCAATCACGATTATGCAATAATTTCGAATAACTTTTTCCAAAGTCTTTGAATAACAGATGTATGGTATTCAGACCTATTGGAGAAAATATGAAAGCGCGCATATCATCTGTAAACTACATTATTCTACAATTTCTACTTATTTACAGATTAATACATACATGTGCTTGTACAGTTGTCTAATTCCACCTTCTCATGAACTTTGTTATCGAATACATACTTGACCAAATCGTCAAAAAGTGCTTTAACATGGGCTTGCCACTGGCTGAGTCTGTCCGCTGCATTACATTTTTCATTGCAGAAACTGCATAGGTTCACAATAATCTGGCACTTCAAAAATACAGCAGACTCTCATATCTATTCGGCCCCCGTACTATTCGGGCTACTTAATCCGACCTTCATCATTAATTTCATAATACTACTTCTCCGTGATAAAATGAGGATTAATTTATTGTACATAATGTAGGATTTAGTAAGAGAGTGTCGGCTAAATGCGTGTGGTATTTCAAAATGTTTTATGGCCCTTTTGTGCTTCTAACACATCTGGAATCGCAATTATAAGGAACGTATTGAATCGTTAATATTCAATAAATTACACTGGTAAACAAAATTAAACTTTTTCCGCCAAGGATAAAAATATGATATTCTAAAAGCATTTGAATGCAAATATCATTTCCATTTTCCCCCATCAGGCAGCAGTTTCGGGTAATATCAGTTTGAATTTTTGATCATTTCCAATAAAATCAGTAACTGCTTATTAACACTAAATGATATACTACTACTCATTCTGACTTAGCTATCTAGATAGCGATGTTCAGGCGTACTTTGCATCTCTGTTCTTGGTCCCAGCAGTAGTCAGCCAACGTGTTAGAACTTCACTCACCTTGGTACTTCTTTTCCATTGTAGAAATTTGCTGATGAAAACGCTTCATTGTGTAAGACAGGTGTTAATGTAGATGGAAAAATCGGATGCTTTACTGTATGTTTTCATTTAGATGTGATTCTTTAAATACATGTTCAATAAAAACATCAATCCGTTAGGTCATCCGTCGGTTCCATGAAAATAATGGGAATAGGCGATTTTCCTATGTTAAAAATACTGTTCGGATTGCTGTTATTCTGATTGATTATAACATTTAAATAGCATTTGCGGTCAATATTATAAAAAAAATATGTCTTATTTTTATGTAATTAAAGTTTAAAAATCATTTAACATCAAGATTTGGTCAAGTGGTCGAAAACGCTTTGTTAGTGGCTGATGCTTTGATGAAGTCACAGACTAGGAGTGAAGACGCAACTATATGTGTGTTATAGAAGTGTTAGCAGATATTACAGTGTTTTTGCGCACTTTTTTGAGTTGTACTTCAGTGTCACTTCATTTTCATTCTTACATCTGTGGTATGTAGGTGGTTCTTAACTCGATAATGCTTCCTTCCAAACAGTAAATCCCCGATTATATAAAGACTGGAACTCTGCTGTATCAAAAGGTTACAAACTTCTGATTACTTTAGCAAATGAGTTAGTGTGCTAAACAATTGACATTAGGGATAAAAGTGAGAAAAGCTTAGGAAAGGTTTGAAATTATGTTTAACGTTCATTAAAAATCGCTTAGTGCTCTCATCATCAAACACAGGGTGAGTATCTCCCGGCTAATTTGTACTCCGTTTTAATAACCCTAGTTTGCTTCGCATCTAAGTGTCTATGGTGTCATATCCCCTGAACTATGAGTCGTACAATCATACACGGGGGCATGCTGAAAGGTAATGCCACCAAATTTTTATGTGAAATATTTAAAGATTTCTGAACAAATCAAACGTTATTAACATTCTACATCTTTATTCTTCGTACTTACATATTTATTTTTTCAACATAGTCACTCCACGACGAACGCAGTTCTTCGAACGAGAGGCAAGTTTGTTATACTGAAGAATGTTTGAATTTGTTGACGGAACCACAATCTCACCTCTACTTGCACCGTTTCATCAATATTCAATTGAAGTCCTCGAAGGTGCTCTTCATGTCTTGTAAATAAATGAAAATCGAATGGGGCCGACTCGGGACTGTTTGAAGGGCGATCTATGACAGTGAACACAAGGGGGCGGACTGTTGGTGACGTCGCAGAGCTCGTGTATGGTCTGGTATTGTCATGTTGAAGGAGGGAGTGCTCCATGTTTGGACGAACTCTTCCAATTCGAAACTCTGTTACAGCATGCTGTTTCTCACACATCGACATAGGTAATTTACACACCGCCATGTTGCACGCTACAATTCAGAGCCCTCTAGCGGCACTGCGTTACAAACACTTAGACATGAAGAATACAGATGAAGAATGTTAATAAAGTTTTATTTAAAAAGTATAACAGTTCTGACTTGAAAAAATTGGAGGCATTACTTTTCAGCACGCCCTCATAATGTAACTGATACATTCTGTTGCACGTGTATATACGGCAGGAAAACTGTGCTGTGAATAGAGTTCGCAGTAAAAAAGTAATAAATTATGACATCATACTTGATGCGCCAGTTTTATTGCCTGAGCAGCGTAAATGTACTAAACGATAACCTTTTCCATTTCATTATTTCGTTCGAGTGTCAGCGGGAGACTTTCGAAGATTTGAAGGTATGTGTTGTTTGGAAGTCGCTAATGCTCGTATTATGGAGGAATATGGTCTGTATAGTCTGGACACTTTCACGCGATGCGTTATGCTTATTTTTCACCCTCACTCACACCCCTGTAAGAGGTGGTGTTTTTACCCCCACGGTGCTTCTTTCCGGATGTCAAGAGATACGTGTACCAAATTTGATAGTTTAGAAAATGTTGAACATACATAAATATAGATACATAAGTAGAGCGGTTGGACAAAAATATGGAATCTACTCGAGAAACGCACGTTTGAACATAAATGCAGATACTAATCACGCCTGCAGGTTGCGCTGTTGTATTTGACCACGAACGGCACCAACGCATGATCCTCAATACGTTGCAAGTGTCGATCGTGGCCCCAATGGTGTAATTGAGTGCATAGTGTCAGAGCTCAGTACGTTCGAAAGTTGTGAAACTGTTGGTGATCGTATGTAGGTGCTTCCGTAACCAAGGCAGCCGAAATGTTTGGTATTCAAGAGGCACGGTATCGATGATTAATCTCCCACGTAGGAAAGGCGAAGAAACGTTGCCCACTTAGTCACAACGCGGGCGGAAGTTTGTGTTGAACGGTCGCGATGGACGGGCAGTGAGGACTGTGACAAAAACAAGAGGTCAACAGCTGCGAAACTCACTAGAGAACTAAATGTTGAAACGTCCTGGCAGATTAAAACTGTATGCTCCATACTCAGGGAATTGCAGGGACAGCTGGAACTGCAAAACCACTCATCAGTGTGAGACCTGAGTTTCTCCTGGCGTGTACAATTATCAAACAACTTACCGGTATTCAGCCAGGTAATACTTTCAGCGACCACCATATTTCGGCGGGAGTACACCCCGCCATTTTGAAGGCCAACTGCAACGGACAGGCTATGTACAGGCAAATTTAAAACTTCGATTTTTAGACTGATGAAGGAAAGATAACACACACTGAACACTAGTGCCACCAAAGATGACTAAAGTCAGAGATATCGATAATGAGACTACGAACTAGCAGGTGAGGTAACAGTGGTCGAAAACGCTTTGTTAGTGGCTGATGCTTTGATGAAGTCACAGACTAGGAGTGAAGACGCAACTATATGTGTGTTATAGAAGTGTTAGCAGATATTACAGTGTTTTTGCGCACTTTTTTGCAACTAGTTCAGCTATTTAATGATGGAAAAGGCAATTACATTTTTCTAGTATCAATAGAAAGGAATTTTGTGAACGCTGATAGTGGAAACCTAGTGAAAGTTGATGAGTTTATGCTCCGCCCATTTATAGGGATGATACATACAACGACGGACATTCTTTTCCCTGCTTCCTATAATATTATTAAACCTGCTCATAACTAAGGAATTGTAGAACGTTTGTAAACGGGGCGGTGTATTGTAAGTATCGACCATCAGTCATGAGCTACCACCAAAAGCACAACAAAATTAATGTTGACAAACCTCATTGCTGATTTTCCTATTTAGAAGAAACTGAACAGAGACAATTTTCCCAACAAGCGCTCTGTGGCGAAAAGGGTAGTGCATCGGACTAAAAATAAGGTGGTCAGGTATTCGAATCCTGGAAGGGTCATACATTTCTAAAACTTTTACAAAAAATACGAGAATAGCGTTAGCAAGAACTGATTATAGCAGTTATTTCGACGGTGGGATATTTTATACATAGTTTCACATTAATCTTAGTCTGAGAAATGAATAACAAAGGATAAATACATTTACTTTTCGAACAAACAATTCACTTTTTTGGAAAGCATTGCTAGTAGTGAAGATATCACCATACTTCGAAATACAACTAGATGTAGAACGATGAGGTATTTTTTATGGAGAGATATAAAGCATGAACAACATGCAAGTAACAAAAATGTAAGGGCTGTGATGTTTGTGAGTATGAACTAACGTCAGTGTCCGAAGCAGACTTACTTTATCTTTATGTAAGATGATGAAACTTCAAAAGTTTATAAACTAAGGCTCCGATCTGGACAGTACGATGATAAAAAGAACATTGTAAGTAAAAAGTATGTGATCACGTTACTTACAAAATATCTTTTTGAACGAGACGTCTGTGGACAACGATTGGAAATGTAAGCGCATGAAAACAGTAAGGAAAACACGATAATATTCTGTTTCTGAACTGTGTGGTGAAGTTTTGTACTTGTGATTTGGTTTTCATATGAGAGGACTGTCGTTTTACATGTGAGTTCAAATATTCGCTCGGACTGGATTCTAAAATTCAACGGTCTAACCGCTCTAACAACTTAGTTACCAAACAATTTAGGCAGAGTTGGCTAAAACATCAATTTTCGCTAAGAGTTTAATTGCGTTGAGTGACGCTTTCTTTTCTTGTAACAGTGGGAAAGCATATCTCGGATGTAAATTAATCCTAGCTTCACAGAGCAAAAAAATTTAATTAAGTTCGTGAACTTGTGCGTCGACGTGGTGGCAATTTGACGCCACAGTGCAACCACATTTTACGCACCTTCTCATTCTCTGGACAACTCAAAAACAACTTTTCAGGAGATTTTGTAGGTGTATTTGTACAGTATAGTACTACACACCATTTATAACCCATTGTTCAAAACGTAAATTCCTAAACAATATATCACTGTAAATGAACTTTAGTACAATTCCTTCTTTCACATCGTTTCCTGACGATCTGCTTTGTGCGTATTGATGTACAAGAGCGCCTTCATTCAACGGATGAATTCCGGTCATATTTCTGCTAATTTTTGGCTCTTTTTCTAGACTGTTATTGATAATTAATTGAAATAAAAACCTTAGCAACAACACATTACACATTATTAGTATAATATAATACACAAAATGAAACTGAATATTAATTATAATATGAAAAACTATTTATTATTGTTCAGAATAAACTGATGTTTTTTTTTTCAGAACAGAGATGTAGTAAAATAATTTATAATCGCCGCTATTACGTAAAGTTAATTTTTGTATGACAGTATGAAAACTAATAATATGCAATGGTAAATTAAAGAGTTCCTTTTTTTTTTTTTTTTTTTTTTTTTGAGTGATCTGTCTTCTGACTGGTGTGGCAGCCCGTCACGATTCCTCTCCTCTGCCAATCTCTTCATCTCAGAGTAGTACTTATAACCTACGCCCTCAATTATTTGCTGGATGAATTCCAATCTCTGTTTTTCTCTGTAGTTTTCACGCTCTACAGCTTCCTCCAGTACCATAGAAGTTATTACCTGATACCTTAACAGACGTCGTACTATCCTGTCTCTTCTTCTTGTTAGTGTTTTCATGTATTCCTTTGGTCACAGATTCTGCGGAGAACCTCGCCATCCCTTACCTTATCGGTACAACTAATTTTCCACATTCTTCTGTAGCACCACTTCTCAAATGCTTCGATTCTCTTCTATTCCTGTTTTCTGACAGTCCATACTTCTCTACCATACAAACCTGTGCTCCAAACGTACATTCTCAGAAATTTCTTCCTCAAATTAAGGCCTATGTTTGATCCTAGTAGACTGCTCTTAGGCCTTGGATGCCCTTTTTGCTGGTGTTAGTCTGTTTCTTATGTGTTCCTTGCTCCGTCCGTCATGGGCTATCTTGCAGTCTAGGTAGCAGAATTCCTTCACTTCATCTACTTTGTGATGACCAATCCTGATCTTAAGTTTCTCGCTGTTTTCATTTCTGCTATTTCTCACTACTTCCGTGTTTCTTCGACGTACGATCAGTCTGTGTTCTGTACTCTTTATATTGTTCATTCCATTTAGCAGATCCTGTAGTTCTTCTTTACTTTTCACTCAGGATAGCAATCTCATCAGAGAATCTTATCATTGATATCCTTTCATCTTGAATTTTAATCCCACTCTTGGACCTCTCTTTTATTTCAATCATTACTTCTCGATGTGTAGTTTGAACATATAATATACCCTTTTCAATCCAAGCTCTTCGTTCTTGGTGTACACTCGTATTGTTCCCTCGTGGCTCTTCTGCATGTTGTATACCACCCGTTTCTCCCTATAGCTTATCGCTATTTTCCTCAGAATCTCGAACATCTTGCACCGTCGAACCCAGGACCCAGGGAGTTAAAAAGTTAACCGAAGTGTGTGTCGTTTAAGCGGCCGAATCCAAAGGGATGGGAATTTTGTACTCCATTTCGTCTCACATCGTGCGTCGTGCGTCCATTCATTGACATACACTCCTGGAAATTGAAATAAGAACACCGTGAATTCATTGTCCCAGGAAGGGGAAACTTTATTGACACATTCCTGGGGTCAGATACATCACATGATCACACTGACAGAACCACAGGCACATAGACACAGGCAACAGAGCATGCACAATGTCGGCACTAGTACAGTGTATATCCACCTTTCGCAGCAATGCAGGCTGCTATTCTCCCATGGAGACGATCGTAGAGATGCTGGATGTAGTCCTGTGGAACGGCTTGCCATGCCATTTCCACCTGGCGCCTCAGTTGGACCAGCGTTCGTGCTGGACGTGCAGACCGCGTGAGACGACGCTTCATCCGGTCCCAAACATGCTCAATGGGGGACAGATCCGGAGATCTTGCTGGCCAGGGTAGTTGACTTACACCTTCTAGAGCACGTTGGGTGGCACGGGATACATGCGGACGTGCATTGTCCTGTTGGAACAGCAAGTTCCCTTGCCGGTCTAGGAATGGTAGAACGATGGGTTCGATGACGGTTTGGATGTACCGTGCACTATTCAGTGTCCCCTCGACGATCACCAGTGGTGTACGGCCAGTGTAGGAGATCGCTCCCCACACCATGATGCCGGGTGTTGGCCCTGTGTGCCTCGGTCGTATGCAGTCCTGATTGTGGCGCTCACCTGCACGGCGCCAAACACGCATACGATCATCATTGGCACCAAGGCAGAAGCGACTCTCATCGCTGAAGACGACACGTCTCCATTCGTCCCTCCATTCACGCCTGTCGCGACACCACTGGAGGCGGGCTGCACGATGTTGGGGCGTGAGCGGAAGACGGCCTAACGGTGTGCGGGACCGTAGCCCAGCTTCATGGAGACGGTTGCGAATGGTACTCGCCGATACCCCAGGAGCAACAGTGTCCCTAATTTGCTGGGAAGTGGCGGTGCGGTCCCCTACGGCACTGCGTAGGATCCTACGGTCTTGGCGTGCATCCGTGCGTCGCTGCGGTCCGGTCCCAGGTCGACGGGCACGTGCACCTTCCGCCGACCACTGGCGACAACATCGATGTACTGTGGAGACCTCACGCCCCACTTGTTGAGCAATTCGGCGGAACGTCCACCCGGCCTCCCGCATGCCCACTATACGCCCTCGCTCAAAGTCCGTCAACTGCACATACGGTTCACGTCCACGCTGTCGCGGCATGCTATCAGTGTTAAAGACTGCGATGGAGCTCCGTATGCCACGGCAAACTGGCTGATACTGACGGCGGCGGTGCACAAATGCTGCGCAGCTAGCGCCATTCGACGGCCAACACCGCGGTTCCTGGTGTGTCCGCTGTGTCGTGCGTGTGATCATTGCTTGTACAGCCCTCTCGCAGTGTCCGGAGCAAGTATGGTGGGTCTGACACACCGGTGTCAATGTGTTCTTTTTTCCATTTCCAGGAGTGTATTATGGTCATAAGCTGCGGAACTCGCTGGTGTGGAAGATTTCGTGCCACGTCAGACAACACCGTGCCGGTGCCGCATTAGAGTGCGATGTATTTGCCTGTGAAAGAGTGGCAATAATTCTCAAGTGAACCTTGGATTTAAAAAAAATGAGACTTCTCAGGATAGTATGTTTATTTCTTCTCTTAACACAATAGGCATACTGGAACACCACAGAAGTCTTTGGTGTTCAGACTATGTTGGGCATCAGTCCAAGTACATCGCGTCTGTATGTACAAGATTTTTTTCGTAACGCACATACCATTATTTTCAAAACCAGCCAGGAACGCAATCCCCGTTCCTGTGCAGCATTCTAAGACTTCCATACGAAAGTAAAGTTACCATTTTGAAGTCCATCCCTTTCCCTCCCCTTTCTCTGCAAATGTCCTTTTCTCTCTTCTCTGTTCATCCCCCCCCCCCCCCGTTATCACCCTACACCCTACCACTTCCACACCAATCCCCATAGCCTTTTTTTTTTTTTTGAGATAGTAATATGTATACCAAGCTTAGTTGAAATCAATCCTGGAGATTAGGAGAAAATGTTGAACATTTGCGGGTGAGACATTTATGGCATACATTGATGTCTGATTTTCTGCTGTTTTGCACCAGACGACTCTAGAGAAGATGTTGAATTTATCTCTTGTATTCGGCCGTGTGGCTTTACCTGAGGCCTCGAAACACGTTGACAAAACTTATTGGCTCGCTGCAATGCTCATTGTTCCGACCTGGTTGACACACTGAACAGCACAAACAAGAGACATACTTTTAAAAGTATTCAAGTCAATTAAATGAATGAAATAGATACCAACAGGTCGTTTTTGAACATTTTTACTTAACTCCTTCACAGCCTCACCCCAAATGATAGTGGGGAATCTTACTCCGACAGTATTTTTACGTAAATAATTAATGACGTTCATAGCAAATACCACTGACATTGCTACAGGTCTTCTTGAGTTGTACTTCAGTGTCACTTCATTTTCATTCTTACATCTGTGGTATGTAGGTGGTTCTTAACTCGATAATGCTTCCTTCCAAACAGTAAATCCCCGATTATATAAAGACTGGAACTCTGCTGTATCAAAAGGTTACAAACTTCTGATTACTTTAGCAAATGAGTTAGTGTGCTAAACAATTGACATTAGGGATAAAAGTGAGAAAAGCTTAGGAAAGGTTTGAAATTATGTTTAACGTTCATTAAAAATCGCTTAGTGCTCTCATCATCAAACACAGGGTGAGTATCTCCCGGCTAATTTGTACTCCGTTTTAATAACCCTAGTTTGCTTCGCATCTAAGTGTCTATGGTGTCATATCCCCTGAACTATGAGTCGTACAATCATACACGGGGGCATGCTGAAAGGTAATGCCACCAAATTTTTATGTGAAATATTTAAAGATTTCTGAACAAATCAAACGTTATTAACATTCTACATCTTTATTCTTCGTACTTACATATTTATTTTTTCAACATAGTCACTCCACGACGAACGCAGTTCTTCGAACGAGAGGCAAGTTTGTTATACTGAAGAATGTTTGAATTTGTTGACGGAACCACAATCTCACCTCTACTTGCACCGTTTCATCAATATTCAATTGAAGTCCTCGAAGGTGCTCTTCATGTCTTGTAAATAAATGAAAATCGAATGGGGCCGACTCGGGACTGTTTGAAGGGCGATCTATGACAGTGAACACAAGGGGGCGGACTGTTGGTGACGTCGCAGAGCTCGTGTATGGTCTGGTATTGTCATGTTGAAGGAGGGAGTGCTCCATGTTTGGACGAACTCTTCCAATTCGAAACTCTGTTACAGCATGCTGTTTCTCACACATCGACATAGGTAATTTACACACCGCCATGTTGCACGCTACAATTCAGAGCCCTCTAGCGGCACTGCGTTACAAACACTTAGACATGAAGAATACAGATGAAGAATGTTAATAAAGTTTTATTTAAAAAGTATAACAGTTCTGACTTGAAAAAATTGGAGGCATTACTTTTCAGCACGCCCTCATAATGTAACTGATACATTCTGTTGCACGTGTATATACGGCAGGAAAACTGTGCTGTGAATAGAGTTCGCAGTAAAAAAGTAATAAATTATGACATCATACTTGATGCGCCAGTTTTATTGCCTGAGCAGCGTAAATGTACTAAACGATAACCTTTTCCATTTCATTATTTCGTTCGAGTGTCAGCGGGAGACTTTCGAAGATTTGAAGGTATGTGTTGTTTGGAAGTCGCTAATGCTCGTATTATGGAGGAATATGGTCTGTATAGTCTGGACACTTTCACGCGATGCGTTATGCTTATTTTTCACCCTCACTCACACCCCTGTAAGAGGTGGTGTTTTTACCCCCACGGTGCTTCTTTCCGGATGTCAAGAGATACGTGTACCAAATTTGATAGTTTAGAAAATGTTGAACATACATAAATATAGATACATAAGTAGAGCGGTTGGACAAAAATATGGAATCTACTCGAGAAACGCACGTTTGAACATAAATGCAGATACTAATCACGCCTGCAGGTTGCGCTGTTGTATTTGACCACGAACGGCACCAACGCATGATCCTCAATACGTTGCAAGTGTCGATCGTGGCCCCAATGGTGTAATTGAGTGCATAGTGTCAGAGCTCAGTACGTTCGAAAGTTGTGAAACTGTTGGTGATCGTATGTAGGTGCTTCCGTAACCAAGGCAGCCGAAATGTTTGGTATTCAAGAGGCACGGTATCGATGATTAATCTCCCACGTAGGAAAGGCGAAGAAACGTTGCCCACTTAGTCACAACGCGGGCGGAAGTTTGTGTTGAACGGTCGCGATGGACGGGCAGTGAGGACTGTGACAAAAACAAGAGGTCAACAGCTGCGAAACTCACTAGAGAACTAAATGTTGAAACGTCCTGGCAGATTAAAACTGTATGCTCCATACTCAGGGAATTGCAGGGACAGCTGGAACTGCAAAACCACTCATCAGTGTGAGACCTGAGTTTCTCCTGGCGTGTACAATTATCAAACAACTTACCGGTATTCAGCCAGGTAATACTTTCAGCGACCACCATATTTCGGCGGGAGTACACCCCGCCATTTTGAAGGCCAACTGCAACGGACAGGCTATGTACAGGCAAATTTAAAACTTCGATTTTTAGACTGATGAAGGAAAGATAACACACACTGAACACTAGTGCCACCAAAGATGACTAAAGTCAGAGATATCGATAATGAGACTACGAACTAGCAGGTGAGGTAACAGTGACTCGATCCCACCGTTTCTTGACAAGGCAGAGAGGAGGATTCCAAACAGAGTTTAAACAAAAGTCTCCATCCCTGTTTACAAGGTTGCTCGCTAATTTAATCTCAACTGCCTCCTTAATAACACTGTCCCAATAGCTGGACGTGCATGCCAGTATCTCGGCGTCGTTATATATCATGGGGTGACCAGTATCCAAGCAATGTTCGGCAATAGCAGATCTACTTGGCTGCTGTAATCGTGTGTGCCGTTTATGTTCAGTACGTCGGTCCTCCACGGTCCTGATAGTTTGACCAATATATACCATGCCACAGCTACAAAGAATGCGATATACACCCGCCTTACGCAAACGAAGATCATCCTTAACAGAACCCGAAAGCACTTTAATTTAAGTTGGAGGTCGGAAAACTCATTTCACATTGTATTTCCGTAAAATACGATCTATCTTGTTGAAAGTGCTTCCTACGTAAGGCAAAAAGGCAATAGACTTAGGTGACGACTCAGAATTATCGTCAATCACCCGATGCACAGTTGGTCGATAGCGCAACGCACGTTCAATCTGTCTATCACTATAACCATTTTGACGAAACGTAACTTCAAGATGGGACAGCTCAGCTGGCAAAGTCTCAGCGTCGGAAATGGCATGTGCCCTGTGTACCAAGGTACGAAGTACCCCTTCACGCAGAGCCGGATGGTGACAACTATTAGCCTGTAATTACAGGTCGGCGTGAGTACGTTTCCTGTAAACCGCATGACCCACACGTCAAGAAAAGGATAGCAACCATCCTCTTCTACCTCCATTGTAAAACGAATGTTCAGGTGGATCGAGTTCAGATGTTCTAGAAAGGCTTTCAAATTCTTCCTACCATGAGGCCAAACAACAAAAGTATTGTCAACATATCCCAAGAAACAGGCGGGTTTGAAAGGCGCCGACTCCAATGCACGTTCCTCAGAGTCTTCCACTAACAAATATGCGAGCACAGGGGACAACGGACTACCCATCGCAACTCCATCTGTCTGCTCGTAATACTGGTCATTGAATAAAAAGTAAGTGGATGTCAACACATGCCGAAAGAAGTTAGTTAATTCAGCACCAAACCTAAACTCAATTAACCTCAACGGATCAGACATAGGAACACGCGTGAAGAAGAGACCACATGGAAACTTACTAAAATACCAGTCGTTCAACCGCAGTCCCTCCAAACGACGTAAAAAACAGCTGAGGTCCTGATATGATGTTGACACCGACCAACTTGTGGACTCAACAGAGAAACAAGATGCTTGGCTACACGAAATGTCGAAGCGCCGATATTACTCACTATAAAACCCTCATCAGTGATGCAAACATCTGTAAAAGGAAAACGTGGTACCGAGGCATAAAAAACTTCGACTTTGGAATAATGGAATAAAATTATTTTTGTTCGGATGAGTCTTGTGTCCAACCTCCGACCGATTTTATACCCCAATAGTGAAGCATGGCGTGGGTTCCAGGTGATTAGGTCAGCCATATCGTGGTATTCGTCCCCCTCCACCCCCTCCTCCCGCCATGAACCATGGACCTTGCCGTTGGCAAGGAGGTTTGCGTGCCTCAGCGATGTATACAGCTGTACTGTAGGTGCAACCACAGCCGAGGGGTACCTGTTGAGAGGTAAGACAAACACGTGGTTTCTGCAGTGGGGCAGCAACCTTGTCAGTAGTTGCAGAGGCAATAGTCTGGGTGATTGACCGATCTGGTCTTGTAACAGAAATGAAAACGGCCTGCTGTGGGAACGGCTGAAAGCAGGGGGGAACTACAGTCATAATTTTTCCCAGGTCATGCAGTTCTACTGTATGGTTAAATAATGATGGTATCCTCTTGGGTAAAATACGAGTATCCCGGAGGTAAAATAGTCCCTCATTCGGATATCCGGGCCGAACCAACTCTGAATGATGTTATCCGGAGAAACAAAACGCGTTGTACGGTTCAGAGCATGGAATATGTCCCTTAATTGGGCAGGTAGGTAAGAAAAAATTAAAAAGGGAAATCGATAGGTTAAAGCTAGATATAGTTGGAGCTAGTTAAGTTCGGTGGCAGGTGGAACAGGACTTCTGGTCGGGCGAATACAGGGTAATAAGAACAAAATCAATTAGAAAACAGGAAGGCGGATAAGCTATTACGAACAGTATGTGAAAGCATTATTGTAGCCAAAGAAATGCACAAAACCCAGACCCACAACAGTAGTACAAGCTTATATGCTAACTAGCACTGCATATGATGATGAGATTGAAGAAATGTAAGATGAGAAAAAGGAAATTATTCAGATATTTGAGGGAGACGAAAATTTAATAGTCATGGGGGACTGGAATTCCATAGTAGTACAAGGAAGTGAAGGAAAAATAGTAGATGAATATGGTCTGAGGAAATGGAATGGAAAAGGAAGCCGCCTGGTAGAATTTTGCACAGAGCATAATTTGATCATCACCAACGAATGTTTAAGAAACGTAAAATGAGGTTGTATACGTGGAAGACACTGAAAGATATCACATTCATTATATAATGTTAAGTCAGAGATTTCGGAACCAGGTTTTAAACGGTAAGACATTTCCAGGGGTAATGTAGACTCTGACCACAATTTACTGGTTATGAACTGTAGATTAAAACCAAAGAAATTGCGAAAAAGTAGGAATTTAGGAAGCTGAGACCTGCATAAACTGAAAGAACTAGAGGTTGTTAAGAGAGCATTAGGGAACAATTGACAAGAACAGTGGAAAGGAATGCAGGAGAAGAAGAACGGGTAACGCTGAGAGAGGAATAAGTGAAGGCAGCAGAGGATCAGATAGGTAAAAAGACGAAGGCGAAAAACTAAAAATGCAGTAAATGAAGTCCTTGAAGGCGATTACAAACGTCTAAAAGCGAGGTTGACAGGAGGTGCAAAATTGCTAAGCAGGAATGGCTAGAGGCCAATGAAAGGATTTATAAGTACATATCACTAGGGAAATACAGATGCCACCCACAGTAAAATTAGACCTTCGGAGAAAAGAGAATGAGTATCAAGAACTCAGATGGAAAACCAGTCCTAAGGAAAGAAGGGAGACCTGAAGCGTGGAACGAGCATATAGAGGATCTATACAAGAGAGATGTACTTGAGGGCAGTGTTATAGAAATGGAAGAGGATGCAGATGAAGATGAGACGAGAGATAAGATAGTGCGTAAAGAATTTGAAGAGAACTGAAAGATCTAACTCAAAACAAGGCTCAGGAAGTAGACAACACCTTCTTAGAACTACTGATAGCCTTGGAGAGCCAGCCATCACAAAACTCTTCCAGAGCAAGATGAATGAAACAGGCGAAATACTCTCAGACTTCAAGAAGAATATAATAATTCCAATTCCAAAGAAAGCAAGTGCTGACAGGTGCGATAACTGTGGAACTATCAATTTAATAAGTTATGGTTGGAAATACTAACACGAATTATTTACAGAACAATGGAAAAACTAGTACAAATGTCCTCGAGGAAGCTCAGTTTGGACTCCGGAGAAATGTAGGAAAACGCAAGGCAGTACTGACTCTACGACTGCTCATGGGAGATAGGTTAATCATTACGTTTATATCATTTGTAGACTTAGAGTAAGCTTTTTGACAATGTTGACTGGAACACTCAAATGGTTCAAATGGCTCTGAGCACTATGGGACTGAACAGCGGAGGTCATCAGTCTCCTAGAACTTAGAACTACTTAAACCTAACTAACCTAAGGACATCACACACAGCCATGCCCGAGGCAGGATTCGAACGTGCGACCGTAGCAGTCGCGCAGTTCCAGACTGAAGCGCCTAAAACCGTTCGGCCACTCTGGCCGGCTGGAATACTCACTCTGCAATTCTGAGGGTAGCAGGGATGAAATAAAGGGAGCGAAAGGCTATCTGCAACTTGTACAGAAACCATTCGGCAGTTGTGAGTTGAGGAGCATGAAAGGGAAATCATGTTTGAGAAGAGAGTGAGACAGGGTTGTAGCCTATCTCCGACGTTTAATCTGTACACTGAGTAAGCAATAAAGGAAACAAAGGAAACATTTTGGGTAGGAATTAAAGTCCAGGAAAAAGAAATAAAAGCTTTGTAATTCTGTCAGAGACAGCAAAGGACTTCGAAGAGCAGTTGAACGGAATGGACAGTGTCTTGAAAGGAGGATATAAGATGAACATCAACAAAAGCAAAACGAGGATAATGGAATGCAGTCGAATTAAATCAGGTGATGCTGAGGGATTAGATTAGGAAATGAGAAACTTAAAGTAGTAAATGAGTTTGCTATTTGGGGAGCAAAATAACTAATGGTGGTCGAAGTAGAGAAGATATAAAATGTGGCCTGCAAGGCCAAGAAAATCGATTCTGACGAAGAGAAATTTGTTAACATTGACTATAGATATAAGTATCGGGAACTCTTTTCTGAAAGTATTTGTGTGGAGTGCAGCCATGAATGGAAGTGAAACATGGACGACAAACAGTTTAGACAGGAAGAGAATAGAAGCTTCTGAAATGTGATGCTACAGAATAATACTGATAAATGATTAGACAGGTCGATCACGTAACTAATGTGGAGGTACTGAGCAGAATTGGGGAGAAAAGTTGTCGCACAGTTTGACCAGAAGAAGGGATCGGTTGATAAGACACATTCTGACACATTAATTTAATACTGGAGGGAAGTATGGGGGGCAAAAATCTTACGGGAAGACCAAGAGAGCAAGAAGTGAATACAACAAGCAAATTCAGAAGGATGTAGGTTGCAATAGTTACTCGGAGATGAAGAAGCTTGCACAGGACAGATTAGCATGGAGAGCTGCATCAGACCAGTCAGCATCATGGTATTCCATGAATCCCATGATTACCCTGCAAGGTCGCATTACTTCCAAGGGCTATGTGAGCATTCTGGATGACCATGTCCACCCCATGGAATGCTGTTCATTCCCCGATGGTGACGCTGATTTCCAAGACGACAGGACCCCCTTTCACACAGCTCGCATTGCCCGGGATTGGTTTTGTGAGCGCGAAGAACTGCCGCATGTCCCCTTGCCCAAGAGTCACTAGATCTCAATATTGTTGAGCCTCTGTGGTCTAGTTTGGAGAAAAGGGTGGTATACATCTGCATCAGCATTACCTGGACTTGCCAGTATTTTGCGAAAATAATCATATAAGATGCCCTTGAAAACCATATAGGACATATTTATATTTTCCAAGTTGACTGGAAGCTGTTTTGAAGACCGATGGCCGGCCGCTGGTGGCCGAGCGGTTCTGGCGCTACAGTCTGGAACCGCGCGACCGCTACGGTCGCAGGTTCGAATCCTGCCTCGGGCATGGATGTGTGTGTTGTCCTTAGGTTAGTTAGGTTTAAGTAGTTCTAAGTTCTAGGGGACTTATGACCTCAGCAGTTGAGTCCCATAGTGCTCAGAGCCATTTGAACCATTTGAAGACCGATGGTTTTCCCGTTTTCCTCTACCGCATGAGACATGACAGTGTGTTGTTGTTATGGCTTTTCCACATTTTTAACCAACCCATGTACATACCACCATCAGTTCTATAAGACATAGAAGCGTCTCACTCTTATTGCCTTCCCTTCTCCGTATTCCAGAAAATTAAACTGCGGCAGTGTTTATCACGACTGTGGCTACACAGTTACACATGTCAGGACGCACACATAGCTTGCAAGAGGGCGCAGACTGTACAGAACGCAATTGTCAAAGAATTTAACGAAGGAATGTACTTCTTTCGGTGTTACAGAAATCTTACGATTGTGCTAAACAAGAACAGAATAACTGGAAGGGAAAAAAGGGAATACCAAGTGAAAAAATTATGATGGCCTAAAAGTATAATAATATTCGTCGTCTTACATATATAACTGAGAATTTCATTCGTTGTTTCTGTTACTGTTACAACAAGAATAATAAGAAATAACTACGTAAGTAAGGAATTAGAAACCGCTGAAACAAGTTCATCACTGTTCGCTGTTCGTTTCGTTGTCGTCGTCATAGGTTCCACAAAAGTTTTGTTTTAATTGTAGAGGTTCAATTTGATTGTTCGAAGATAATATCCTTATGATCATTTCTAGTTTACACGACCGTGCGTCCAGCTTTATTGTTTAGCGAAAGTCATATCTTTGCATTGAAACCTGACAACTTGACTGGAGTTTGCACACTTATTTTTTTTAACATTCGTCAAGACTGGCAGTACTTGGGACGCACTACACTGACGCGAGCGACACTGCTGCGAACGGCGGCCGGCGGGCGTCAGAAGCTGCACTGGAGGCGTCCTCTGCTGGGGTTGTAGCTGCAAGGCAGGTGCGCCGTGCTCTCTGGCGCCCGCGACCCCCTCTGGAGCACCACCTCCACGAAACCGCGCTGCGCGGCCCCAATTCGCTGATGCACGCCCACCAGCGCGCTGAAGTTGTCGGCGTCGGCCACGTCACGAGCCAGCACGAGGACCGTGCAGTTGCTGGAGCGGCCCGCGCACACCGCCACCGACAAGAAGCGTTCGTCGGGTGACAGGTCCACCACTGTGTACCCGAAGACGGCCACTGTAAAACAGACGAGCGGTGCAACACTTAAAGCTCTTCCATAGCGACGTAAGAAAGTACATTTATAACAGCAGACAGAGACATTTAAGGGGACAACACCGTGGTTCAGGTCTAAAAAGTAGATTTTCAGTTATCATCATATTTCGATAGATTAAGGTTTTATTTAAGTACTCTGAAAAGGATTTTGCTGAAAAAAGTTTTTTCGAGCATTTAAAGAGCATTTTCCTACCACGTGTGTTTATGTGTCACGCACACTTTTCCGCCACCCAATGTCAACCCATCCATTGTCAACTCTAAGCGATATGAAGATGACATTATTAGCAAAATAGAATGTGTAGGCCATGTTCAAAAACGTTTGGGAACAAGGCTGAGAAAACTAACTGTTGATATGAGAGGAAAAAAATTAGAAGATGGAAAATTGTTGACCGGACAGGGTCAGTTAACTAAAACTGAAATAGAAAACTTGCAGGTTCAAAAAATGGTTCAAATGGCTCTGAGCACTATGGGACTTAACATCTTAGGTCATCAGTCCCCTAGAACTTAGAACTACTTAAACCTAACTAACCTAAGGACATCACACACATCCATGCCCGAGGCAGGATTCGAACCTGCGACCGTAGCAGTCGCGCGGTTCCGGACTGCGCGCCTAGAACCGCGAGACCACCGCGGCCGGCTCTTGCAGGTATACTTTGGGCAGGCAATTAGGAGAAATAAAGAAAATCTGGAGGCAATGAAGAGAGACGTGTGGGCCAAATTCTTCCGTAAGTCCTCTACTGATGATAAGCCATGTCGTGGATTGTGTCCATCAGGAGAAAATTCGTGGTTCAAATACAATAGGGCTCAGGCAACTGGGGTATCTCATTCCCAACAGCATTCTCTTCTTGCTGCTGTTATTACAGCAATTAAACCTATTTTCAGAGACTTGGCACATCCTGACCTTCTAAGGAAATGTCTGCTTAGGCAGGCACAGAACCCAAATGAATGTTTCAACAGCATAATTTGGAACCGCCTTCCTAAAACTGTATTTGTACGCACGCATACAATGAAACTAGGGGTTCATGATGCTGTTGTTACATTCAGTTGTTGTAATATTGGAAAGTGTTGGGTACTGAAAACGCTGGGAATTAATAATGGTGAAAATATGATCACTGGGCTGCAACACTGCGCTAAAATGAGGATAGCCGATGACGACTGGTCTGCATCTAATATGGCCAAGAAAGGAAGACAAACATCCAGGAAGGTGAAAAAGAAGCTGGAAGACCTGCTAGAGGCCAAAGAAGGGCCATCATATGCAGCAGGACAGTTTTAATTAATTGTAAGTAACAAATTTTAAAAGTTTTTTCTTTAAAGTCAATTTCCCGCAAACTAAAATTTTCAGTACATATTCCTCATTATATCACAAACTATCATAGATAAATGAATGAAATTTTCAGACACTCTGCATAACATAAAAATCCGCCTCTGGTACTACACTCATTAATATTCCCCAATTAGGAAATTCACAAAAAAATATTTTCTGCAGAAAAAACTTAATATTTTTGTTAATAAATTTAAAAAAGTATTTCTTAAAAATTATATATAAAGTAGATTTTAGTACAGTTGTCTCTATTAGCATCATGTAACATATAATAAAAAATATTAAGGTCCTGCATCAAAATATTTTTCAGAAATGGTCCAAATACTTGCCTAAATTAACGTAGGTTAGATAGGTAGGGTGTGGTCCCCTTAACACAAAATACTTTTCATTCGCCCATTTTGCATGGGCTTATGACCTGGCCCATAACACTGCGGCCTGGTAAAGGTGCTCGTTCGCAGGCTGATCAAACCTGCTATGACCTAAGTAACCTAAGGACATCACACACACCCTCGCCCGAGGCAGGATTCCAACCTGCGACCGTAGCGGTCGCGCGGTTCCAGACTGTAGCGCCTAGAACCGCTGGGCCACTCTGGCCAGCAGTTTTAGTTAGGTTTAAGTAGTTCTAAGTTCTAGGGGACTGATGGCCTCATAAATTAAGTCCCATAGTGCTCAGAGCCATTTGAACCATTTTTTGAACCTGCTATAACCAAAAATCCGACACAATTCGTAAGTCCACCTCAAGTAGAAGCTACAAAGAACAGGATATTGAATAAAAGAGCTGTGGATTCCATTTACGTAAAAACAGACTGTAGAGATACACGAAATGACTTAGACAAAATTTCTAATTGGTATGATGAACGAAAAAATTAAATCATCGTATTGCATTGATGGCCGGCAGTCCCCACGAAGTTCGGCAGCCGACTTGCAAGTGTTCTCAGTCGAAGCCACATTGGGCGACTTACATGTCGATGATGACCAAACGATGATGAAAACAACGCAATATCCAGTCCCGAGGCGGAACAAATCTCCGATTCGGCCAGGAATCGAACCCACGCCCGCTGCATAGGAGGCGAACGCGGTAAACACTTAGCTAAGGGGGCGAACAGTGTGAGTATGTCAGGTTGCTCCAAATGTAGAAGAATGCAAGTCAGTGCGGATGACTAGGAAAAAACCGTCCTGTAACGTTCGAATACAGTATTAGTAGGATGCAGCGTGACAGTCACTTCGATTAAATATACAGGCGTAACGTTGCAAAGCTATATAAAATGGAATGAACACGTCCGGATGATGGTAGAGAAGGTGAATGCTGGACTACGTTTCACTGGCAGAATTTTGGGAAGATGCAACTCATCCGTAAATGAGACGGTGTATACAACGGTAGTGCGGTCAACTCTTGAGTATTGTTAGAGTGTTTGCGATCCCCTCCAGGTCGGGTTAAAGAAAGCCGTCGAAGCAGTTCAGAGGCCGGCTGCTAGATTTGTTACCGGTATGTTCGATCAGCACGCAAGTATTACGGAGATGGTAAGTGAACTCAAATTGCAATCTCTGAGAGGAAGACGACGCTCCTTCCGCAAGATATTGCTATGGAAATTTAGAGAACTTGCATCTGAGGTCGACTGCAGAACGATTCTACTGCCGCCAACGTACATTTCGCCGGACAACCATGAAGAAAAGACGCGGGAAATTTGGGCTCGTAGATAGGCCTTTAGACAGTCGTCTTTCCCTCGCTCTGTTTCTGAGTGTAGTAGGAGAGGAAATGACTAGTAGTGGTAAGAGGTGCCCTCCGCCGTGCACCCTACAGTGGATTGCGGAGTATTTACGTAGAAGTAGATGTAGAACACTCCCTGCTTTACCACAAAACGTTCTGCTTTCATTACTGCAAAAGTGCACATATCTTTACCATTTAAGTTAGAAATCGCTACCTCATTAATAAAGTGTGCAACAGATTATTTTTACTGTTGTGCGCCCTAAAACACTAATAATCATCATCATCAACAGATTATTTTTAAAACGGGTAGCACTACACACTGCTTGCCCCAGTGAAACATTAGCCCTTGAGTGGGATAGGATGGATCCAATCTGCAATTCTTTTTAAGTACTCCAGTAACGATAACTGACCACGGTAATATTTGTCCTCCCACAATTCCCTAGCAACACGATGATTTTCATGGTCACCTCAATTTTTTTTTACAATGCATTTTGTAAAAACGCAGAGACTTACCGACAACCATTCTTCCCACGCACTATTCGCGGGTGGAACAGGGTCGGAGGGATCAGATAGTGGTACCGAAAGTACCCTCCGCCACACACCATTAGATGCGGAGTATGATGTAGATGTAGATGTAGACTTCGCATTCATTTTTCCTTTATAATGCATTGTGTTAAGGCACAGGTAAGCTTCACTTTGCAATTGACTTAAAATTTCTGTAAACTCGCATATGGAAGGACGTGGTTTGTAGAAATGGTGTGTTAAATGTCGATGAAACCAATCCGCACCATTTATAGTTATGATTTCATTTCTTGGTTTACTGGCACAAAAATTATGGGGGAAAATTAGATTCTCTGCTTACATAGTTTTCAAGTACATAGTCATTGTTATTGTGAGCGATACTCTACGAACGCATCCCTGACTGTGTTTGGTGGTAGAAATCTTAAATCATACATACATTTCAGAAACTTTCCGACTTCTGCTTGAGGACTGGTATAGTCGGAAAGAAGATCAGTTCGATTAACTTTCGATACCATGCCTGACCTAAGTGAAAACTGCAGCCTTATATGTCAAGGCTTGGAAACACTTTCTGTGCCGCCACATGCAGTTCAACTTCGGTATCTAAGATTAGTCTTCCAGGTTTAGCATTGTTAGTGTACAAACTATGAATACCGTTCGATATGCATTAGAACGCTTACACAGTTTTTGATAACACAGGGATATTGAAAACTTATCTTTTGCCCTAATGAAAAAATATTGTTACCGGTAATCAAAATTAATATTTGTGGAATTTCTTTTATTTTTTTGCGAATTTTCTGTCTAGCCTAAAGGAAGACTGAAAGAAAAAGATCCTCCACTTAAAAAAAAAAAAAACAACAGAAAGACTGACTTCCGAACGTACGTGAAAGAAAGTGGATTCCCGTCATTTAGTCTCATTTAGCCACTTTCTTCACTCCACGTTCACATCCGTCGTTCTAAGTGAAATACGGATAACTGTGAGCCCACACATCGGTTTTATATTGTGTAATTATGACGTTGTCAAAGTTGAAATAGTTCGTTACTAACATAGTTCTTAGATATGTTGTTCTCAAATGTCCGGACGAATTCTTTTCGATTTATTCAATAGAAAGAGCTCCACAAATTGTGCAAGTCAACAACGCGTTGGTCCACATATGGCCCTTACGCTAGCATTTATTCCTCTTGGCACTGATACAGTTGTTGAGTGTCCTCCTGAGGGTTACCGTGTCAAATTCTGTCCGATTGGGGCGTTACATAGACATATACCGAAAAACCGCTGTACAGTACAAGAAACCATATAAGAACTTGTAAACGAGTCTTACAAGGAGAAAGCCTCAAACACGACCGAACGATTCGGCTCCTATTTGACAGGTTGTTTGTATGCAACACAAAATGAGAGACTCTAAGGTTTCGGCTCAACAGCCCTCCGGTTTTGAGAAGACCACACCTTAAGCTCATGAAGTGCAGTCGTCTCAGAATTAACAAGATCGATAGATAATTGAAAATTCAGAACTTTTCATCTGCATATGTTTGGTCCGCATACGCGTATTTTCTGATAAATCGAGCAAAGAAACTATTACGACTGCCGCTTTTGTGTTCATAATGTCAACGCTGTCTAATGAAAACGCCGCTATCGTAGCGACCCTTGCATATGGGTGGACAGCAGGGAATCCTTGTCGATTCCTAGATATATTCTGCAGTTATTTTTTATTTGTTTTTACTCGTATCGAAATTGGTAGGAATGGGAAGACTAATAAGGTAATCGATAAGGAATAATAATAACGTAGGCAAATTAATTTCTCCAATTACTTGGAGTAGTAGAGAATGAAACTGTTAAACCTGGTTGTGTGAAAATTATTCTGGGTAATACAGCTGCGAGTTCTCGCGAGGAACCACAGGCAGCCGGCTGCGTGATGCTTGTTAATAGGGAGACGCGATACAGGACTGTATATGGAGGTTTCCAAATTGCAGTGTGCTTCGGAAAACGTAGCGGGAATTGCACGGTCGCGCTGATGCAACAACGATTTAGAGCATAATCATGAACTTTCAGGACCAATTTTCCAGGCGACGTTACCGTATGCGTGGTTGCATTAAAATTAATTCCCAAAAAATAAATATTTTTAAATGTAAGCCAACACACTGTTTTTCGTCGAATCTTCGGAAGGAACGATTTAGTTGGGTGAAAATCGCGTTCATTTCATGTTCTTCATGCCGCGAGTATACTTGCTTCGAATGTTTATGTGAAAAGTGCCTTCCATGTAGTTGTTTGAAGTACAGTGACGCCACGTAACAGAGTTGGTGGAAGAGATGTTGTAAGACAACCAGGATTAAAAATGTAATTCTTTACTAATCCAAGTCTTTTTAGAAATTTATTCGCTTACGTTCTTTTTGCTCCTTATTGATTATCTTATTAATCCTCCAATTTCTACGAATTTCGATACGGAAAAAATAAAGAAATTACAGAACGTATTTGGAAATCGGACACAGTTTCTTTCCAAGATTTGTAACAAAACACACGTTTGCGAACCCCACATATGACGAAGAAAAATGCTCAGTTTCCTACAGATTCCGTCGCTTTTGAGTCGATTAAGTGTCACGAAGTTTGAGTTGTTTCCTCAAAAACGAGGAGGTGTTGACCTACAATATCTTAATCTTATTTTTAGTTGTACACAAGACGCATGCCAAGTATGAACCGAATTGTTTGACCGTGTCTGAGGCCTTCCCCTTGTTAGCCATCGGAGCAAAGGGTAAACAACATGTTCCATTAACGGGTGATTTCCTCTCTGTGCAGCTCGGAATTACCGCGTTACAGCAGTTATAGCACAGCGCTACCCATTGCGCGCACTATTTTTGTGAAACACGACTGGCTCTCTACTCACAAGAAGTAAAGTATTTAAAGGCAGGGGATTTGAAGCTGATTCCGCGTTCCTAGATTTCCATAAAGCTTCTAAATCCGTGTCTCCAGAATGGCTTCTAATCAATGTGCTTGCCGACAAAGTGTCACCTCAGTTAAGAGAATGCATTTGTGATTTCCTGCCACTAAATAGTCACAGTACACAGTAATCGTCGTGAACAGAAGTAGCATATGGCGCTCGTCGAGGAAATGTGATAAGTCTGTTGCCATTTTCAATCTGTATAAATAGCTTAAGATACAGCAGTTCTTATATACTATTTGTAAATATTCCGTTGTTTACCTACTAATGAAATCAACAGAAGAACAAAACAAGTCACAGTATGATTTAGACAAGATATCGGAGACTTGCAAATAATCGTAATTGATTCTGAATAAGGAAAAAATTTTGGAAATTTGTTGTGAGGTCTTATGGGACCAAACAGCTGAGGTCATCGGTCCGTAAGCCTACACACTACTTAATCTAACTTAAACTAACTTACACTATGGACAAAACACACACACACACACACACACACACACACACACACACACACACACACACGCACACACACATGTCCGAGGGAGGACTGAACCTCCGATGAGAGGAGCTGCACGGACCGTGACACGGCGACTCAGGCCGCGCGGCTACCCTGCACGGCGATAAGGAAAAGTTTGAGGTTCTCCTCATAACACAAATTTAAAGGTTGTCGATTTTACTAACAGGAGCATCGCAAATTGGTACGATCACATACATGTTGTCATAAGGCGAACCGACAACAGCGATTTGTTAGCAAAATGCTTACAAGATGCATGAAATCCACTAAAGAAACTGCTTACTTGTAAATAAGTTATACACAACTGCAACCAGTCACTTTTTTTCAATAATAATGCTTTATTACATGAACCGGTTTTCGAACCCTTTCAGGTTCATCTTCAGATGATTTCGGGAGGATCCGGGAAGCTACATCATTACTGGTAGTAGCATAATGCTGGGTGCTGGTTCTATGGCAGAAAGATGGGTCACACTTTAATGTATCGCCATGACTATAGCTTATCTGTCGATATGGATGTAAATTTAGTTTTTACTTACTGCGACAGTATAGGCGGCTTTTTTCGTATCTGTCTGCCTCCATTTTGATGTCCAGAACACTTTCACACGAACTATATTAGTTTACACTTTGACAGTGACTTTACCAGCATCCAGCATACACTTTACAATTTATCAAAATTTTACATAAACGGATATTTTTCTACCGGTCGTGTGATAGGCTCACTTCTTGGCCACATTGACACTAGATGGGGGCCGCAAGTGGTCCCGTGGGCCGGCGGGTTCGACGCCCCTGGTTTAGATGATCATTTTTTCCTCGCGCTTTTCGTGAATAGAATGGTAGATATGATGTTCGGAATTAGTGTCTTGGAGTCTCTTTACATGGGGTGGTCAGAAACAATCTGAAAAGTTCCTAAGGGTGTTACAGGGGAGACCGTTGTGAGAAATAATTGTTAAGGAAAAAAAAATCGATACGTTGCATCGTTTCCGTGTTATATACGATGACCTGATTGGCTAACTTCAACACTAAATTACTCGAAAACGGAGCAACGTATCGAATATTTTTCTTAACAATTATTTATCAGCACAACTTCCCCTGCAACACGCTTACAAGCTTTTTAAATGGTTCAAATGGCTCTGAGCACTATGGGACTTAACATCTGAGATCATCAGTCCCCTAGAACTTAGAACTACTTAAACCTAACTAACCTAAGGACATTACACACATCCATGCCCGAGGCAGGATTCGAACCTGCGACCGTAGCAGTCGCGCGGTTCCAGTCTGAAGCGTCTAGACCCGCACGGCCACCGCGGCCGGCTACAAGCTTTTCAGACTGTTTCTAATCACCCGGTATGAACACCAAAGACGGACGCTCAGGCGTTGCTGCTCAATTCGGCCACTCTACCTCTCTGAAATTCTTGTCGTTAAAAATAATAAATGAATGTCCCATAAGTGTGATGTCATTTACATGCACGCCCTATGGTCACGTATTTCCATAAACAAAAGTGTATAAATATTTATTTCTAACTTCATTTAAAACAACGAGTTTTATGTGATAAACATGAAGAGTACGAAGTCTGGACAACAGTAATCAAGTTCAAATGTATTGCTGGCTCCTTTAGTTAGGCAGAGATGAAGAGATTTGCACAGGAAAGACTAGAGTGGAGAGATGCGTCAAACACATATTGGGACTGATGACCAAAAAAGGAACACAACAAAATCAACAACAACACGAGGACGGAAAACTTAGTATCAAAAGTTCAGAATATGATGAGGGTGAAGAGGCTACGAAGATAGACGAGTTAAGATTACCATGCTTTTGGTGTCAATAGCTTTGGATTATCATCCAAAGTATACGATATAGACCAAGACTAGCTCATTTTCTGTAATGAGATGGTTGTGAACACATGTTCAAAACAATAAATGAATAAATAAAATCAAATGCTCGAAAGCGCAAGTTTTAAGTCGCGTCTAAAGGCGATCAAGTGATGTAAAGCACTGTACTCTGGATTTGCATCAAGCTAATATGGGCAATGATACAACAGACAGATTGATTGATTGATTTTGGGGATGGACCAAACAGCGGGGTCATCGGTCCCGTCGGATTAGGGTAGCAAGTCGGCAGTTCACTTTCAAAGGAACCATCCCGCTATTTGCCTAAAGCGATTTAGGGAAATCATGGAAAACCGACATCAAGATGGTTGGACGCGGGTTTGAACCGTCATCCTCTCGAATGCGAGTCCAGTGTGCTAACCACTGCGCCACCTCGTTCGATCCCCAGACAGACACCCCGAATGTATTCCTTGTCAGTGGTTTGTCATATTGCGTTGTTTCTGGATGCGAAAGCTGGTACCACACAACGTACTGATTGTTCCACGTTCTGTGTGCTATGACCCCTGTGAGGTACTTGAACTTCAGTTTTGCAGCATTAATGAGCAGCAATTAAAATGAACAGTCTGCGCTCTTTTTGGCACGGTAACGTCTTTAAAATTGTTCCACTCCATGTCGTAACTATGTTAGAATTATTGAAAAATTACGTTCTCTTTGCTGTAAATGTGCGCATGTGTCATTCATATTCTCTATACAAAAACAGCTGCTCACCTCTCTCAATCCTTGTTCTCACACCATTGAGGTAGGTAAAGTAACGTCACACTTCGACTGAGCACAGAATTAGCAGTACATCACTTTCAGAATGAGACAGACGTGCAGCTGCTACACTTGCATGAATAAAAAAGCTTCTGAGGTTAAAGGAATCGCTTAAGCATAAAGAACCAATAGTTTCTTAGTCTAAAGTGATAAACATCGTAAGACTCAAATTCACGAATTGAGCGTGAAGCCAAAATAAACCAGGAAGATGTGCCAGGAGTAACCGAACACGGCTCGAAAGAAGTGAGTCTGAAGAGTCGAACAAGCCTAAGATAATCTCTGCAGAGCGAATGAAAAAGGTGTAACTGGGGCGTTGACTGTGGTGAACCATCCGACAGCAAAGAGTGAGAGCGATGCAGGCGAAGTATGCACAGAGCTAAGTCGACTCGTGGCCAAAAGGACAGGAAAGAAATGACGCCGAACAGGAGACAGCAGTTGAGTTAGTATCGGTCCCCAAGAAAGTAGTGAAATGTAACAAATAGCGAAAGTTTCTCATTATTTTAGGCACTGACTGGTTATGATTCATCCGAAAGAAATTTATTGATACCTTCTACAGCATACACAACGCTACTCACCCACGAGTTTCAGATAAGTATGAGTAAAAAAAAATTCTTAACATAATGATCGATTTGACGTATGAAATAGTGACACTGTGGCTGCAATGCTTCTAGAGATAGCGTGACATGATGTGATTAATCGAAAAGTATTTTAGCTATGATTAAACTGACTGCCAGTTTCCTTGTTCCCCTAATGGACTAACGATCTTAAACCTCACCTGTGGCTGTGCTTTTGTCCCAACAGCAGCCACCATCAGGCTCCGTCAGGTCTCGCTTGGATTCAGTATTCAATTGATAATACAAAGAGACGCCTGGGGGAAACCACAGACTAAGGCAAAATAGACATACCTGATAAAATATCGCATGCATTGTCACAGAGGAAAACATTACATGAGAGGTGGCATGTTACGAGGGATAACTGATAGAATACACAAATTAAGCTAAGATATTGGCGAGAACTAGTATTGCTGCAGGTCGAGACACAATAAAAATTAAACAGGTAACAAATTACCGACGTTGCGACAAACGGTCTAACACGCTATTGCATGACTTCAGAATTATTACCGATTACCAAATGGAAATCGATTACTGACCGTACTGTAGCGAGTCGCGCCATCGATGGCCACTGTCGATGTAACAAGCATGTACATCCGTGCATAATGGCGGCAATTCACTAGCTGACGATGATCATGAACCTCCTCCAACAAGAACTGGGGTGTCGATGGCGTCTCTTATCACTTTTGTGAACGAAGACCCCAACGACACTGTAAAGTTCCGCCGGCACGAAGAGGAGCCCAGTGATCAACCTAACAGGTTGTTCGGGCCTGTAAAGGCAGTGCGTGCGGTCCACAAAAAATGGTTCAAATGGCTCTGAGCACTATGGGACTTATCTTCTGAAGTCATCAGTCCCCTAGAACTTAGAACTACTTAAACCTAACTAACCTAAGGACATTACACCCATCCATGAGGGTCGTCAGTCGCCTAGAACTTAGAACTACTTAAACCTAGCTAACCTAAGGACATCACACACATCCATGAGGCAGGATTCGAACCTGCGACCGTAGCGGTCGCGCGGTTCCAGACTGAAGCACCTAGAACCGCTCGGCCACTTCGGCCGGCGTGCGGACCACAGATTGGAAGAACAGGAATAGCGAGTCCCCTGCGAAAATGGCGGGCGCGGTGTGTCCCTCCGTCGTTATTGAAGGGCTGAAATTCAAACTAACGGCCGACTTGGCCTTCCAGAAATACAGCATATTGTACAAATTTTATGTTAATTAAACCAGGCGTCAGAAAATTATGTCTTCACGAGCTGTGGGTCCTGTGGTTAGGCAAGCCTACGGAGGTCTCTAATTTCTGTGGAAAATTCATTTGATATAATTTAAATGGAATTAAATTAAATCGACTTTTAACTTCTGGGACCATTAGCCCATGACCTATATCAACTGACTCGTTCTTAAAGACAAATCTAAATCTGTAATTAAAAGTATTAATTAAATTTTATGTGAGCACTGCCCCTTTGTCAGGAGGCTGGACTAGCTGCTTCCATGCTTCCACATGTTTTGTGCCTAGGTAGCACAATTTATCAGTGCTACAACAAGAATGATAATGTTGCTATACATAATTGTCACGTATATCTGTAGCAGAGCATGACGCATTTTTAATAGCAGACGCACAGTATATGACACAGTGAATTAGCAGGTATAAAACTTATTAGATACTCACTCTTCTCATCCGCCAGTTCATCGTCGAACTCAGGGGTTGCAGGAAATTCCGTTTCGATAGCTGCAGCTGGCGTTATCACGTAGCCTTCTTCTGGCTTTGTAAACCACTCGACCGTCAGTATACCATTTTCATCGAGCGAGAAGTCGAACCAATCATATATGGTATAATCTAAGACGTGACTTGGACCCCACTCTTCCACAACGTACCAGCGTCCAAGAACCTGTGGACGAATGTCGTTAGCTGCCGTGTTTGATGGATGGTATCATAAAATGTTATCTAGTTGGAGAGAACCTCCGCAGCACGTAAACAAAATATGAATATACCAACCCACTATTTTCAAAATTTTATATTCCTAAGTAACAGAAGATAATAAAGACAAATTACGTGAATGATAACGAGTACTGTAATTGATGACAGTATACTGTATAGTCGAAATAATCAATAAATACAACACCATGAGAAACCTGAAGTCGGTGTGAAGTGAATTCAAGTTATTACTAATTTTCAAGTCGTATCATTACTTCTAACAACTATGAATCCAGTCGTCTCGGCAATACGGCCAGCATTCATTATGCCCTATCCACCTTAGAGACAACATAACGAAGGAATTAAATTTCCTTCCTGTGATGAACTTTTTTAGGAGCCACCAAATGATGCAAGACTATACGATGATTGTCTGAAGTACAATCCAATGATAGAAAATAGATTTACGAGTGCCTATGAATGCCTAAGATTAGCAACCGCATGATCTAATGAAAACAGCTAAGTTGCTGAAAAATTCTACAGAAAAGTGGTGTTATTAACGGTGTTCCAAACTTGGCAACATATATTCTGTAGAAACTCCAAAAATCCTCCGACGTGTCACAATCCATGGACTCCATATACATAAAGATGGCAAAAGTAGACATGAAATACTGATATTTTGCAGATACAGTATTCATATGCATACATTGTTAACACCGATATCGCACATTTCACAGATACATCGAGTTTCGTATTCTGTTTTCCATAATTTTTACTGGGTAATGGGTGTAGGTAATTACTAGTTTTCAAGCATCCTATCAAATAAACGTAATGAATCGTCATTTCCTTATGTAGGCTGATGGAAAAAAGGGGCAAAATCAAGAAAGAGTAATGTGACATTGAAAGGGTACAGGACCGCCCGACATTGAACATAGGTACAACATACTTCATTATTTTTGTCAGAAAAACACATTTTTTTGTAAAATAACTCAATTTCAATTAATACAGCGAAGCCAGATACCAGTGTGGGAAAGAATGACAATTTATTTATTTAATTGATCACATGTGCACTCCCACAAAATAAATCCCTACATCCAGTTTGGTGAGATCTGTGAAATGAATGAATGTATGGTCGTCTGCTAACAGCAGATAGTGAATGTGAATATATGATCATCTTTGAGACGATCTTTTGGCCACCTTTGGTGGGACCAAAGAGATGAAATTTACCTGAGCTTTGAGCGCCTGAAATGTGGCTGACCAATACGGTAGCAAGGTGCTCCCCCACTTCGGTAGAGGTGCGAGAGGACCTGAAGAACGGCCATGTTTTCGGCACTCTGCCGCTGATCTTGTGTTGTTAAGACCTGTCTTACGTGTGCTCCGTAAAGACAAAAGAGTGGAGACATGGTATGGATGTGGAATATTTAAGAGTAGTTTGAAATAATAATTTCTCTATTTCAGGAACTTTTGTGGGGAGAATTAAATCTCAGGCAGGTAATATTAATGGGATCGTAGTAATCTTCCGAAGTGACCAACGGTCACAATGAAACCACGTGTAGCAATAAGTTGAAATACTTCCGTGTGCTTAAGTTAAGCTGAATTACTAGCGTGTGTACTATAAGTTGAAATATTTAAGAAATAGCGTGTGCAGGACTTGAAATTAGAGGCGAGTACTTCCACGTGGCGAGTACTGTGTGAGTCTCAATCTGTGTATGAGACAAAGGATAAAGAGAAGTACTCGTCCATGGTATCAGTTGAGGACTCGCGTGTGTGATGAATATGTTCTTAATATTACTTTGCGTGATATTTTTCTGTGTGACGCTTGATTCAAACTATAATACTCTGAGAGAGAAACAAGGTGAGTTAGCCGTCTATTCAGCAACGGCACTTGGTTTGCATTGCACAGGAAGACGTGCATATATCTCCAGAGTTCATAGTAGGAAAGTAGAATTACGAAGTGGGGCAGTGTCGTGTGAAACTGGGATAAATATTAATTGAAGTGGGAAAGCTGAAAGTGATAATGTTGTGACTATTCCCTGTGATGTATTTCATGTTGTAGTGTGGTTTGCATGGGAGAGTAGCAAGGTAGTTTCAGAGGTAGTGGGTTATGCGTGTTCCTTTTGTACTGCTCGGTCGGGAGGAAAGTTTCGTGATGATGATTGTGAGAGTCGAAGTGTGAGAAATAATAAAAGATCCACCTTCCTATCCAGAAAGTGCACTGTAGCGTTAAATAATTACGAGACCATAAGATAGAGATTCACCAATGTAAAGCCATGCCCACTGGGCGGAATTTCTCATGTGTTAGTGTTGTAGGTTATAGAATTTGTGTGTTTAGGTTATAGAATTTATCGGAATAAATAAGATAGTGAAAAGAAAAAGATTGGTGGCCTTTTCCTTCGAATTGTATGTTGTCATGATATCCAGAATTTATAATGTGTGCGCCACTCATATTCAGTGCAATGGCCACGTGTTGATAAAAGCCGTTAAAAAAAAGAAAAACAGAAAATGTGGTATTGCCAGTGCGTAATGAAAACTCAGAGTTCTGTAAATTACTGATAGTCAGATGTGCGTTTCCGTTGCGTATTATTTTTACAGGAGGATAATTTGTAACTTAATTGTGAGTACGAGAGTTCATGTTACTCGATAAATAAGAATGAATCCACTCGCTTGGCAGACCACTCATCTTGCAGGCCTGACTGCTTGATGCCACAGTATGAGCAAGGCATGTGGGTGCCTCTCAACATAAACGAAAGTTGGTAGGCGTCTTTCTACATCTGAAAGATACCCTCTGTTCAAATTTCGCGCCAGTCGAGTAAAAGTATCGCCACTATGAGGATGCAAATCAGGTTTTCTTTAAATAAACGCCGTAGGAGGAGATTATTAGTGTTTAACGTCCCGTCAACAACGACGTCATTAGAGGCGGAGCACAAGCTCGGATTAGAGAAAGATGGGGAAGGAAATCGGCCATGTTCTTTCAAAGGAATCATCTCGGCATCTGCCTCAAACACTTTAGGAAAATTATGGAAAACCTAAATCAGGATGGCCGTACACGGGTTTGAACCGTCGTCCTCCCGAAAGCGAGTCCAGTGTACTAACCAATGTACAGTCTCGCTCGGTAAATAGACGCTGTAACAATCGTGAACGCTAGCTGCCTTTAAGATTGGACGTGGTGAGTTAATGTTAATCACGTATGCCTTTAAGGCGAGGAAGAAGCCATTATCGACACCTCACTGAATTTGAGCAACGAGAAGGTGGATGTTCCT
This sequence comes from Schistocerca nitens, assembly GCF_023898315.1. NCBI lineage: Eukaryota > Metazoa > Arthropoda > Insecta > Orthoptera > Acrididae > Schistocerca > Schistocerca nitens. Next base: position 577,148,283 of record NC_064617.1, read on the forward strand.
TCTGCGATATTGCAGGAAATCCTGCCAAGAGCATAACCACTGTACACGACTGCTGGCAGCGGTGGTGACAGGAACATACAGTCGCAAGAAGACGATGCTCCGGACTGCCACTTGGCACTGCCTAGAAGGAAGACCATCGCATTCGGCGTGTGGCTCTGCCGCATCGTACTGCATCTACAGCAGCAGTATGAGCAGCAGTTGGCACAACAGTGACACAACGAACTGTTACAAGGACAGCTCCGAGTCAGACGCCCTGTTGGGTGCATTCCACTAACCCCAAACCACCGCCACTTGCGACTTCAGTGGTGTCAAGCAAGAGCTCGTTGGAGGGTAGGGTGTTTCCTGATGATTTCTGCCTCGGTGCCAGTGACTGCCGTGTGTTGGTTAGAAGGGCCCAGTTTAGGGCCTGCTACCAACATGTATGCGTGATAGACACACGAGAGCTACATCTGGAGTTATGCTCTGCAATGCGATTTCGTATGAAAGCAGGAGCACAGTCGAGATTACCTCACGCATCCTGACTGCAAAACTGTACGTCAGTATGGTGATTCGACCCGTTGGGCTGCCATTCATGAACACCAATCCAGGAAGTGTTTACCAACTGGATAACGCTATAAAATGGCTCTGAGCACTATGGTACTTAACTTCTGAGGTTATCAGTCCCCTAGAGCATAGAACTACTTAAACCTAACTAACCTAAGGATATCACACACATCCATGCCCGAGGCGGGATTCGAACCTGCGACCGTAGCGGTCACGCGGTTCCAAACTGAAGCGCTTGGAACCGCACGGCCACACTGGCCAGCGATAACGCTATAACGTTTGCTCATGAACCGCTGTTGTAACCGACCACTTTCTACAGAATGTCAACAAGTTGCCTTGGCCTGCTCGATCACCTTCAGTTGTATAACGAAATGATCACAACGAAAATTCATGCCGGACCGGCATTCGCACCCAAATTTCTCACTTATCACTAGCAGTCGCCTTACCGTTATGCTATCCGAGCACTCCTTAGGGCCAGACCCAAACTTCCACATGTCATCAACCACATGTCTACAATTTGCACACATACAACCATTATGCATATTTCCGTGCATGTATGTCAAAAGGAACATTGCATTGTATTTCTGAGCAACAAACGCACTGCAATATCTTAATTTGAAGGTAGTTCGATCAACCTTCTGCCTGGCACTTAAGCGTAGTCATATAGATGTATATCTAGATGGGTAGATCGAATAACAGACCAGGAGTTACTGAATCGAAACGGTGGAAAAGAGAAATTTATGACACAACTTGACTAACAGAAGGGGTCAGTTAACAGGATACATCCGGAGGCATCAAGGAATTGGTAGTATCGTAATGGAAGGAAGTGTGGAGAAAAAAAAAATGTAGAGGGAGAGCAAGGCTTGAATACTGTAAACTGGCTGAAATGGATGTAGACTGCGGTAGCTATGCAGAGATGAAGAGGCTTACACGGGACAGACTTATGTTGAGAGCTGCATCAAACCAGTCTTCGAACTAAAGACAACAACAAATAATAACCTTTGTTAACCTGCGTTAATCTACTCTTATTACCGAACCCGCTTTGGTATGTTTGTAGGATCTGATTCTTTATCCTTCCACTGCACCTTCCTTAGTTATTATTCTTAGCAAAACATTCAAATTGTTCATCATATCCATCTTAGCCTGTATTCTCCTTCTCACATTTTCTGTCCAAGTTACTCCACTCAACAGTTTAACGTTTTCATAATTTGCAGTCTAAAAGGAATTTAATCTCAGATCTGTAGCATTGGTATCTGCCCCTGCTGTAAGGGGTGATCGAAAAGTTTCCGTTCGAAGGCCGTACAGTCCAGAAACTGTATCCCAACCAGGCAAAATCGCTGTGAGCATTGAGGCAATCATCCCACAGATCCTCCGGGCTGAAGATACCCGTTTGGTCAAACACCATGTCCTGCTGGTTGAAGAAGTTTGCAATGTTTGCTGCTCATCCTCGTCCGACAGGAATCGTCGCCACTTCAAGGCAATTTTTAAGGGACCAAAGGCGAGATAATCGCGTGGGGGGAGATCAGGACCATAGGGCGGGTGCTCTAGTGTCCCCCACTTAAGTTGGCGTTAACTTCTGCGTTACGATATTTGCAACATGTGAACGTGCTTTGTCACGAAGCAGCAGTGACCTGCTCGCACATCATTGCATGAAGGTGATTTTCGATAGACATGCTGCCCCATTACACATTCTTCGTTCTCCGATGGATATCTACTAGTGTTTATTTTTCACAAGCCAAAAAAAGAATAATAAAAAATGGTTCAAATGGCTCTGAGCACTATGGGACTTAACATCGGAGGCCATCAGTCCCCTAGAACTTACAACTACTTAAACCTGACTAACCTAAGGACATCACACACATCCATGCCCGAGGCGGGATTCGAACCTGCGACCGTAGCGGCCGCGCGGCTCCAGACTGTAGCGCCTAGAACCGCTCGGCCACTCCGGCCGGCAAAAGATTAATAGAACATTGGTACTGTTTGGAGGCATTTAGTTATAACGTCGCCATATTCAAAAGACTGGGAAGTCAGAAATTAGTTGAAGTTTCAGCATTAACAGCAGGCACCTCAGAAAGAAGATGAATGTCACACTATTCTCTTGCCTACATGTCAATCGCATCAGAGTCACGCTACGTTGCGTATACGCTGCAGCAACGCACTTAAACGAAAACTTTTTAATCGCCCCGTGCTTATTTTTATTCCTTCTTGCCTTCTTAAATTTAATGGCCTTGCATTACTTTACACTTGGGTGACAAAGTCCATGGGATAGCAATAAGCCGGCCGAAGTGGCCGTGCGGTTAAAGGCGCTGCAGTCTGGAACCGCAAGACCGCTACGGTCGCAGGTTCGAATCCTGCCTCGGGCATGGATGTTTGTGATGTCCTTAGGTTAGTTAGGTTTAACTAGTTCTAAGTTCTAGGGGACTAATGACCTCAGCAGTTGAGTCCCATAGTGCTCAGAGCCATTTGAACCATTTTTTTGGATAGCAATATGTACGTATCCAGAGGGCGGTAATATCAGGTTCACAGTGCATGAAAGGGCAGTGCATGGGCAGAGCTGTAATATGAACTCAGGTGATCCATGTGTAAATGTTTCCGACGTGATTATGGCCGCACGAAGGAAATTAACAGACTTTGAACGCGGAATTGCAGCTGGAGCTAGACGCATGGGACATTCCATTCCGAAAATCGTTAGGGAATTCAATATTTCGAGATCCACAGTGTGAAGAGTAAGCCGAGAATACCAGACTTCATGAGTTACCTCTCACCACAGACCTCGCAGTGGCGGACGGCCTTCACTTAACGACCGAGAGCATCAGCGTTTGCGTAGAGTTGTCAGTGCTAACAACAAGCAACGTTGCTTAAAACAACCGCAGAAATCAATGTGGAATGTACGTCGAATGTATCCGTTGGTACCGTGTGGCGAAATTCGGCTTTAATGGGCTATGACAGCAGGCAACCGACGCGAGTGCCTTTGCTAACAACACGACATCGCATGCAGCAGCTCTCCTGGGCTCGTGACCATATCGGTTGGACCCTAGACGACTGGAAAACCGTGGGCTGGTCAGATGAGTCCCGATTTCAGTTGATAAGAGCTGATGGTAGAGTTGGAGTGTGGCGAAGACCCCAAAAGCCATCGAGCCATGTGAGGATGGTATCTGTTCTTTCGGGCATGTCTTCATATAAATAGGCTTACTGGACAATGATCTTCTTCAGTGCGGATGCACTCACATTGCTCGAACTCTTACCGGAATCGGTAGATTGACTGCGCGAGTAATGAGTATAGTGGGCGGGGCACTACAAATGTATTGTGTGGACAGTAAGTTGGAAATGTGAGTCTCACGGGGAGCGTGCCAGAGATAAGTCCCTGCAGTTCCACTATCCTCTGACCTCGATGGCTCAGCCGGATAGAGCATCTGCCATATAAGCAGGAGAGCCCGGATTCGAGTCCCGGTCGAGGCACACATTTTCAACTGTCTCCGTTGATATTTATCAACGCCTGTAAGCAGCTAATGGTCTGGATTTCATTGTAATTTCATTGAGCCATGTTGTCAACAAGACACTGTGCAAGCCGGTGGTAGCTCCGTAATGGTGTTGGCTGTGTTTACATGGAATGGACTGTTGCCGCCGGTACAAATGAACCAATCATTGACTAGATATGGCTATGTTCGGCTACTTGGGACAATGCGCCGTGTCACCGGGCTACAATTGTTCGCGACTGGTTTGAAGAACGTTCTAGATTTTTCGAACAAATGATTTGGCCACCCAGATCGCCCGACATGAATCCTGTCGAACATTCATGTGACATAAACGAGGCTCAGTTCGTGCACCGCCAACACTTTCGCATTGTGGACGACTGAGGACGCAGCATGCATCAGTAATTCTGCAGGGCGCTTCCAACGACTTGTTGAGTCCATGCCTCGTCGATTTGTTGCACTACGCCGGGGAACAGGAGGTCCGACACGATGTCGGGAGGTATCGCATAACTTTTATCATCTCACTGTAGATCATTCGTGGTCTGGTCTTCGTTTTTGAGTTTTGGCTATTATTATTGGACGTGGTATTTGTGGATGTTACAGATTATACTTTGTAATTTCTTTACATTGTGTTCAGAGTCTCTAGCAAAGCAATCCACAGTATAATGTTGAGAGGCATGCGTAATCCACAACTTACATGAATGTATCTTTGTTTTTCCTCAGTCTCCCTTTCTAGGGCAAGTAGGTCACATGTGCTTCTCTAGTAGCCATAATGTTCTTTAACCTGTGCATTTTCATTTTTTTCTTTCGTCTCTATACTGTTCTCGTCTGTAATTTACGAACGTGAGACGTCGGACCAATTGTCTGTCAGTCCTCGAGTTGGGAAAAGAAAGAATGTAGGGGTTTTATAGCCGTCCTCTTTTTCAAAGGAACCATCCTCGCATTTGTCTGGGAAATTAAGGGAAACCACGGAAGACCTTAATCTGGATGGCCGAACAGGGATTTGAACCGCCGTCTTCGCGAACGAGCCTATTAACAATTGTGCCACCGCGTTCGGTACCTGGATAGCAAAACAAGCGTAACGATACACTTTTTTGCGTAGCAACTCAGCGAAGTTAACTTTTTTGTGTTGTATTAGAATTTTGATCAGTTGACTATATTTGTCATTTGAAAATTTTATTTTTGTAATTTAGGAGCAACTCAACAAAGACCCTTTCTTGACTCGTTATTTTGGTGGTAAGGGTATTTCACAGCGTAGAAACGAAACAATTGTTTTCGACTTCTCAAATCACAATAGTAGTGATCTCACGACAAACAGAAACTGATTGTTGTAGCTGTTTTTATACACCTGCTACAGTGAACTACTACAAGATGTCAGGCACATCCAGAGGTGATAAGACATTCCCCAAAAGCTTTGTAAAATTAATATAAAGGCCACCACATCGGAATCAGATATTAGTATGTTATCATATTACTCGGTTTCGAAGTTTTCTGATCGTCATTACTATGCTACAGCAAGGTCAATTCCCTTCGGCAGGTCGCGTGGCTGAGTGTTAGAAGATTCATCTACCATGTATGTGGTCTCGGTTCGATTCCCGGCCTCGCCATAATATTAAACAAAGGTGCATGTTCCATGAACATTTCTATGAAGCTTAAAACACATAAGGATAAAAAATGTATGTAATGTTTGTTTAACCTTTTTTAGAAGATCAGTAATGTATATTGGCAATGAAAACTGGATATTTGTGTGCGATATTTAATCAGAAATAAGCATACGTGCGTTTTTCATAAAAATAGCAGTTAGATATCAGTTAGAATATATTTCATGAATTTTTTATTCAAATGACTGAAACGAGACTCGAACCAGAGGTTACCGGTCTCGAGCGCAACAGATTTTTTTCTATTTTTATTTATTTTAAACTATACGGAACCGCTAGTACGACAAGCATCCCTTTTTAAAAATTGTCGTTAGCCAGGAATCAAACCCAAACATGAAAGGCGAGCATTCTACCACGTGGCCACATAAGCAGTCCAAAAAATACCGCTTGTTCGAAGCATATTAAGGAAGGCCGGAAACTTCAATGTATTTCCTCGGGAACCTTTTTAGGATTGCGTCGATCTATTTCGAGGGATTTATATTTGAGTTCTGAGCTTCCACAAACATACAAAATCACAAAAATCCGATATCCGTGTCGCCCCCTTATAAGTTGGTGATAAGTATCAAAATCCACGAAAGAAACACTAAAATTTTGTGATTAGTGTACATCCCAAGACCCTTGGAGAACTACTTTTGTCGTAATCATACCTCTATGTCATTTACAACAACGTTATTTGGTGGGATGCACACTTTCCATGACCCTGAAAGCTACATACGACAACAGGCAGACATTACAGCTGGTGCAGCGGACTACTGGAGGATGTCAGGAGCGCACAGAAGTGGTACGACGTATTTCCAGAAACACAATGAAGAAATACAGTCAGTGGTAAGTGTATGCCCTGCGGCCGCAGGAGAGTTGAAGTGCCCATTTTTTAAATATGTCTTCTGTTTATCATTGATGGAATTGATTGACCTACGAAATGCTTATGTTGCCTGGGTCCAAGTAATCATCAACATTCAAGTTGAAATGTGCAGATGATAAGAGTTTGAAGAAATGTGATGAGTAGGTGCTAGAAAAACATTTCGTTATCTGTTTTGGATTCATGAGATGCTAGAGAAATAACGTTACTGAAGACCGTACAGGCCCCCACCCGACTACAGAGCGACTTATGACGCAAGGTTACTGAGGACGAGGAGCAACAGATTAGTGTTTCACGTCCCGTCGACAACTAGAAGCACAAGCTCGGATTAGGGAAGGATTGAGAAGGAAAGCGGCCGTGCGCTTTCGGAGAAACCATCCCTGCATTTGCCTGAAGTGATTCAGGGAAATCACGGAAAACCTAAATCAGTATGTCTGGACGTCGCTTTGAACTGTCCTCCTCCAGAATGCGAATCCAGTGTGCTAAGCACTGTGCGTTGTTACTACTCTACGGTGTCATCTCAGTTACCGTAACTGAGACTGAAGTTTTCTTCCAAGCCGTAACCTGTTTCCTAATGGAGAAAGCTGAAGTGAGAGCGCGGAGAAAATGGGTATACGAGAAATATGTGCTTAGAAATCTGAACAAAAATAACTGCGAAGCGATAATGTATAATAATGGTACTGTGTATTGTCAAAACTCTGAACTTATAAATTGTTTGTAGAGTTCTTCGTACCCATTTGGTGACTTGAGAATGGTACGGACACGGCTGCGAGAAGTCTTGAGCGGGCCAGTTACAGCGCAGTGAGCCTGTCCGACGATGGAGATTGTATCGTGTTAACGGTACATTCTGACGCACCGTCTGGCCGGCCCGGTATGTACGGTACTGGAGCACGACCTTCTGTCGTCGATGCCAGATACGCTATGCGCTTCTCGCATTATAGTAGGTAGTGAATGGGGGATGTATGGGTGAAGCATTTTTTTTTCTCACAGTCATCTATCATATCGCACATAAGCACATTGATTATACCAACAATCCTCTAGCCACATTTTGGTATGTGGCAGAGGGTACTTTGTGTATCACTCTCTCTTTCCTCTTTTCCTGTTGCAGTCCCGAATATTTCCTGGCAAGAACGACTAGTGGTAAGTCTCCGTGTGGGCTCGAATCTCTGATTTCATCTTCATGCTCTTTCCGCACGATATACATATGAAGAAGCAATGTATTGATTCTTCAAGCAACGTACGCTCTCGGAACCTTAACAGTCAACCACCCCGTGACGCAGAACGCCTCTCATGCAGCACCTGCCACTGCAGTTGGCTGAGCATCTCCCGTGATACTTTCGTACTTACTAAACGAACCTGTAATGAAACACGCTGCTCTTCTTTCGAGTTTTTCTGTTTCCTTCATTAATCCTATCGGGTACGGAACCCGGATTGCCTAACAGTACTCAAGTGTTGGTCGAGCGCGTGTTTTGTAAGAAACCTCCTTTATTTATGGAGCACATCCTGAGGATTGTTCCAGTGAATCTGTCTGGCATCTGCCTTACCCCCGATTACTTATGGGTGGTCGTTCTACTTTAAGTCACTCCGTATGTGTATTCCTAGATATTTTATGGAAATAATTCTTTCAAGTGGTTGTTCTGAAATAGCGTAATCATACAATAAGGAGTTTTATGTATACGAAATGTGTTACATTTGTTTATGTTTTTTGATCAATTGGCACTCCCTGCGCAAAGCGTCGATCCTCTGCAGGCCCTCCTGCATATTAGGTACACCAATTCCCACTAAATCCAATCTTTCTTGAATCCTGACGGCTTGGCGCGACAGTTATTGAATAGATACTCCCTGTTTTGAGAATCATCCGATATAAAAATTAGGAAAACGCCGATGTGACGCACTATGTGGAAAAACGAGGCGATCAGCAAAGTAGCCACCGCTAAGCATGGCGCTCAGAAACTTAAGCGTCGTTTAAGGCTGCAATATTACACACTGGATAAACCTGAAAAATTGCTGCAAGGCAAATCAGCGTCAGCGTTTCATTTTTTCTAATATATTTACAAAATCGGCAAAAAATGTGGACTATACCACTGCACGACTCTACACACGTTATGGAATTCAATCACTGATGACGTTAAAACCTGGAAAGAAGTGTCAGAGAAGGACGCTGAAAATAAGATAAAAATGAATGAGGAGGTTCTTCGCAGAATCGGCGAGAAAGAAATGTATTGAAAATACTAGCAGAAAGACAATATGAGACACCGCGTGTTAAGACGTCAGCTTATAATTGCAGTTCTGCTAGAAGAAGAAGAAGAAGAAGAAGAAGGCAAAAACTGTGGATGAAGATGGAGATTGGAATACATTCAACAAATAATAATGACATTAGGTGAAATTTCGACTCTGAAATAAAGATTTTTGCATGGCAGCCAGATGACTGATGTTCCAAATAATGGACAGAGGAAGCTGTCTTGTGAATAGCTGTTCACACAATTTCATGAACCGCGTTTTTAGTAAACACTCTTAGGATTCCACAGATGCTAGCAATTATCCCGCCTAAGGAAGAACTAAATCTGCCACATTACTTCACATAAGGAGATATAAGCGCTTTTTTATACTTATATCCGACGCAAATGGAACGAAAGTGTTTTAAATTGCTATAGAACAACCTCATAATGCAATTCTATGAAAACTATAAATAAGGAAAATTATTAGCTTTCCCCGTTATTGTTTCCTCCCTATTAGTCTCTCTAGGATCCCACGCATCCATCCGAGTCTACTTTTATTCATGGCAGTAGAACCACGACTGTGTCAGTACGAGACGACACAATAGTGAAGGCACTGGCTGGTATTGATGAGTTTTAAGTGTAGCTTATTTCTGTCTCAACGTCCAGGCATTCTGATTCACCTTTTTCCCATTTCCCCAGACCAACTGAAAAGCACAGTGGCCGTATTGCGTTCTCTTCCTTGTCCTATTTGAGTTCGTTGTCAGTCTCTTACCACTTGGTCGTAGAAGGTAAATTCAGCATTAATTTTCCTGCCTTTTTGCCGAGTATTGGGTCATAGTGAAGATTATCCAACTGCAACTGAGACTGCAGTACCAAATTTTTCACAGAGAGGGAGAAGTCAGTGACTTGACTCTGTGTTTATTATTTTCTTGAATGAGATTCAGGACTACAAAATAACGTTTCAGTATGACCCACAATTATATACAACAGATCTCACTGATCCCTTACCCCCGCAAGTATCACACGCCAAAGGTTTCTTTCCTCTTTGTTGGAAATCATATACAGGATGTCTCATAAGAGAGAAAACGCCACGGGTGGTAACATAAAAGCACTGCAACAAAAGCGTTCCAACAAACGGGGTCTGCAAACGAGCTAATATGTGATGACGACCCATCGTCTCAGTGTGATATATTGTCCCATTTAGCGTAAATATATTTGAAATATGTACTTTTCAAGTCCCTGTCTCAAATTTCACCTGCGACCTATCTGAACAAGGTATACTACATCAGCACCTTGTATGATTTAATTTACTGAAGACTCATACCTCCTGAACGACGTGTTCCATGTATTATCCCCAAATTTAAATGCGCTACTGCACTCTTGGAATTTCACCCATGGTAAAGTGTTAACCTTCTTTGACAAGCCTAATCACAACGGGCTCTATCCCAGATAGTTCTCTCAATTCTAAATAAAAATTATTTCACCCGCGACCTATCTGAACAAGGTATACTACATCAGCACCTTGTATGATTTAATTTATTAGCAAAGGCCGCCGAAGACGTCCGACATAGAAAGTCTCCCTCGCCCCACCAACGCCCTTGTCAAATTCAGGGCCACGTCTTTCCGTCGAGAAGAGAAACAGTCCCTAAAACGAGGAAGAATCTATAATAATCAGTGGCATAAGGGTTCCGAAGGCAAAGGAAACCACTGCATGAAATACACAAAATGTGTATCCATTGGCTATGTGTCCTGTAATTGATGATCTAACTGTTGGCAAAAGATTCCGGATTAATCTCTCATTCGGATCTCCGAGGTGTACTGCCAAAAGTGAAGCTGATCATGAGAAAATGAGTGAACAGTCAACGAAATGGTAACATTCCACGACTCGGAGCGTAGGACATCAGTAGCTTGTATGTGATAAAGAAGCGACAAAATTTGACAATGGAAATGCGGAGGCTCAATCTAGGTACCGTATAGTGAGGGTCATTGAAGTGGAATGCAGTGAAGATGAGGATTTCAGGTGAGATGAATATAGGGCAATATCAGCAGAAGCATAAAATGGTATAACAATAGTAGAATTCGTTACAATTAGGAAGGCAGGGGAGGAAGTACGTTACAGTGAACGGTTCAGTCATAGGGTTGCTCGCATCACAATAAATCAACGCGAAGAACGATAGTTCAGGTACGCGTGCCGACGATACAAGCAGAAAATGAAGAGACAGAGAAGACATATGAGGATATTGAACGGGCAATTCAGTTTGCAAAGGAAGATGATAACTTGGTAATGACTGTAACGCAGTAGTAACGAAAGAATAGAATACTTAGTTACGGTAGAATATGCGTTGGTAGTATGAAAGAGAGAGGAGAAATATTATTTTCTTTGAGCAGTAAAATTCGGATGGTAATATCGAATACATTGTTCAGAAATCACAAGAGGAAGGGAAATATTTGAAAAAGGGCCAGAGACACACAAATATTACAGCTGGATTCCATCATGGTCAGAAAGAGATTCCGAAAGCAGATATTGGACTGTAAGGCGTAACAAGAAACGAATATAAATTCATATCACATTTCAGTAATGATGTAGAGTAGGCTTCTTATTTTAAGAGATTTGTCAAGGAGGATCAATGTAGACAGAAGTCGGATACATGTATACTGAGGAATAATGAGGTGGGTTTGAAGTTTTCTAAGGCTGTAGATAGTGCGATGATGAATACGACAGTAAACAGTACAGTTGAAGAGGTATCCAGAACTCTTAAAAAATAACCATTACAGAATATTTGAACGATACTTTCGGTATATGAGAGTATAAAGTTCTATATTTTAAGTTACTATATTGATTTCGTCTAAAACAATTATCAAGTATAACTGAAAATAAATTGCACAAATACATAGAAAGTGAGAGGACCAAATTTGACATCAGTATGCCATTCCAATGTCAGATTAAAAATTATCGAAATAATATTACTCACATTTTAGGTATAATTAGACTTTATTACGTGACGGCATGGTCAAGGTCTATTATAAACTGGGTGCCCCAGAGTGTAGATAAGTACAAAATTACAAAAATATATGACAGATAGGCCATGATGGGTATAGTTAGGCTTTGTTAAATGACATCATCGTCAAGACCAGGCGCGGCTCGTAATTAAAGGCTCTGAGGTGGAGCCGCCTCAAAATATATGTTAAAGTAAATTTCGCAAGAACGTATTACATAATTTAAATTATCAGGACGAATTTTGCATATTTCCCATTCCGATTAAAATTACGACGGTCAACGTTTTTGGAACTGTTTGTATCGATAGATGTTTTCCGAACGGTTATAGGTCTGATTTAAAGTAGTTGTCACTTGACGTTTGCGCTGCGAAGTTGCGACGTTGTCACGTCAAGCACCGGCTGGAGGCAGCCGCCTCAGCGCATCGCTACCCCCGGCGACAGAAAATCGTTTTAAAGCCTGTATCTTCTACAAAAAGTAAGTGAAAAATTTCAAACCCACATATGATGTATATCTCTACAATCTCTCTCAATCTGTCAAATATCTATTCTTAATTTTAATTAAGACAAGAGTTACGTTAATTTGTTTGAAACCATTTAAATTCTCGATTTCGCAAACAGCTTCTAACTTATCACGTCATTACTGAAAAAGTATTTGTTTCACAGCAAAATATTTTTTTCCGTTCATTACCAAAATAATGCACTCGGCAAAGAATCCTTAAAAGTTTTCGTAGTGCATTACGTTTCCTGTATATAAATTTCTGAAAACAGCGTTTTTAAGCAACCCTATCAGTACTGAACTCGAAACAAGTCTGACGTTTGAAATCTCTATCTCCTATACATATTATGTAAATGTTTTGAAATTTACGTACAGTATCGGTCTCAGTGGTATCTATAAGCATATCAAATATCTTTTCTTAATTTTAAATAGGGCCGTTGTTACACTAATTATTGAAGTGTGAGAAACTTTCGCGTTCGAAAAAGTTTTCTTCTTTACATTGCAAATCTCGAAAACTATTACACACATTGAATAACATCTTGGTGTATACACAAAATGAAATAGAATTAAAATTCAGTCTAACTTACTGTAAGGAGATGACGAGAGCTGGCCAAACAGTATTTCTTAGTCTCACAACAAGAATAAGAATTAATCGAAATAAATTCACAAACACAATATTTAATGAAACTTCCTGGCAGATTAAAACTGTGTGCCCGACCGAGACTCGAACTCTGGACCTTTGCCTTTCGCGGGCAAGTGCTCTACCATCTGAGCTACCGAAGCACGACTCACGCCCGGTACTCACAGCTTTACTTCTGCCAGTATCTCGTCTCCTACCTTCCAAACTTTACAGAAGCTCTCCTGCGAACCTTGAAGTTCTGCAAGGTTCGCAGGAGAGCTTCTGTAAAGTTTGGAAGGTAGGAGACGAGATACTGGCAGAAGTAAAGCTGTGAGTACCGGGCGTGAGTCGTGGTTTGGTAGCTCAGATGGTAGAGCACTTGCCCGCGAAAGGCAAAGGTCCAGAGTTCGAGTCTCGGTCGGGCACACAGTTTTAATCTACCAGGAAGTTTCATATCAGCGCACACTCCGCTGCAGAGTGAAAATCTCATTCTGGACAATATTTAATGGCAGTAAGTACACTACACACTAATCAGACAATGCGAAAACACCGCTTAATTCAGAGTCAGTGGAACTATCGGTGTCGCTGCTCGTATTGACAGATATAATCAAGTCTTCGACACTTTGTTGTAAGACACCTTCACTGTTCCATGCGTCCTGTATCTCTTTTCACGTGATGCGCTACCTTCTGCCGGTCTTCCGATGTCACAATTTCAACTGCCTCTTTCAAAAGGCGTTCCACTACGGTTAATGCGAATTTCTTATTTTCTGCAGCAATATGCCGTTTAAGCTGAGCCCAAATCAGGCAATGATAAGGAGGCAATCTGAGCACTTTATGCCCGTATTTTTTTGCTACTTCATCCACAATGTAAATCGAGTTCTTTGGATTCTGTTGCGATACAAGTTCTAATAATTCTGCCCTTGTCAAATTACTGTCGAACTGTACCTTATGTTTGTGTAACCAGCTCACAATGTCGTGTTTCCTCGTTACCTTTGTGGGTGCTTTATCTTGTATTACTGAGTGATAAGGAGCGTTATCCGCAATATTGATAGTTTTTTGTTAAGTTCTGGAGCACACACGTCTTCAAACCATTCCACAAAAGTATTGTGGTTCATCTCTTCGTGGTAGTCGGAGGTCTTATTTGAACCGAATAGCAGCAGACAATTTGGAATGAAACCTTTTGAATTTCCGACATGTGCTACAATTATCCTTTTTCCTCTGCCGATCGGAGCTGCCATGCTACCACTGATGGTACCGTCTGTCCAGTCTTTTTTTAAACTGTATCCTGCATTCACCCACGTTTCATGAAGCCAATTGATATCATCAAAATTTGTCCCCACTAATTCTCTAAGAAAGCGGCATCGCCAGGCTGCAATATCATGGCATTCCATTAGAAACTTTCTGCTAGAGATGGATTTATAGCGGAATCCTAACATTTTCACAACTCGTAACAAAGACGATTTACTACCCTGAAACAGGTCAGCCGCTGTGAGGGTAGCATGTAGTTTTTTGAGTGTTGGATACTCCTTCCTCGAATAAAATGCGTATATTTGACGACAAATGGCATCTTCCTGAAAAGAGTCAAGTTTTATGACCCTCTTCTCTAGTCGCCTCTTTTTGCCAGGTGTCTCCAATTTAGATGATTCACTGGAGACTTCCTTCGTGAATTTCTCCTTAAAGATTCTTATTACTGATCGTTCGCCAACTTGCAGAGCAGCTGCAGTTCGCTCCACCACCTTATCCAAAGGAACGAGAGACCCTCCTGCATCCCTCTCTATCTCAAAATACTCCCTTAAGGAACACACGTATTCACGCGCCTGACTGCGTATAACGACGCCATGTCCGCCACTTTTTGAAGGTTACCGAGGAGTGTGCAGCCTCGGCCTCCCTCTCTTGCGACTGCTTTCATTAGACATCGTAAACACGCGAAGCTACAAGCCACTCAAATCTCTCACGCGCACGTCTACAACGGCTCGCTGATGACTGGCTGGCTGGCTCAATGCCTTAGCACAGACAAAGATATACAGACAGGCAACCTCCGTAAGGGCCTGTTGACGCGGACAGGGGTGCGGGACGGGGGGGTTACAGCAGTTCTGTCAGATGACACGGGATGGCGCTGGGGTGCGAAACTGCTCGGACAGCGGGCAGCAGGTAACTGCACACGAGGCCGTGGCAGTGGAAATCCCCACCACCACTTCCCCTCAAATGCCGGCACAGGGCACCATCCAGTTCTGAGACATTAGTTAAATGCCCAGACACCTAACTCAGTCATTTGCAACGATAAACGCACTCTTCGTAACAAACCGAACCTAAAATCATTCTATGAATCGGCATGAGCTGACTAAAGGAGCGATTATTTGTGTAATCGTATTCAAGCAGATTATTGATCCTTATGTGACTGGTCGGCGTTTTTATTCATTTCCTATGTCCTATGAAATGAGGATAAAGTAGATATCATTAATTGCAACGCCGGCCGAAGTGGCCGTGCGGTTAAAGGCGCTGCAGTCTGGAACCGCAAGACCGCTACGGTCGCAGGTTCGAATCCTGCCTCGGGCATGGATGTTTGTGATGTCCTTAGGTTAGTTAGGTTTAACTAGTTCTAAGTTCTAGGGGACTAATGACCTCAGCAGTTGAGTCCCATAGTGCTCAGAGCCATTTGAACCATTAATTGCAACGCATGTTACTGCCGCCAGTTGCAGCTGTACGCAGAATTATGCAACAGAATTGTCTCGTGACACTATGTTGTAACGTCTGTTGTAGAAGGCCAGTTTTCGGCATAAAACCTAGCTATGAATATTGGCTCATCACGGCTCCCTATTAGAGAATAAGCCAGCTGCTACAGCCAAAATTGCGCACAGCGGAGAAGCGCAAAATTTTGTTGCGGCGCTCCTTTCCATTATTTGTTAGAAGTATTTTCCAACATTGCTTATTTCAAAAGGTCTGTCTTCACGTACTGTGAAGAACTTGTCTCAGGCTTTGCTGCCTCAGGTAGAGCCCATAGTGTCTGCGCAGAACTGCTCCGATCTGCGCAATACGTCACCGTCGAGAAGCTCGGCACGGTTCGCGCGCACTCTTGCGTGTTGAAGCGATAAAGTTTCATGTTGTTGCTGTTTATTTTTGTCTTCTTTCGATTTTGTTCGTTATGTTTGACATTAATAATGCCGAATTGTCCTACGGCTGTGTGTGAAAACGGTAATCAGAAGACTAAAAGGCAGTAGTATTACTTGTCATAAGTTCCCTCGAATTCCTGAAACATTTGCTCGGTGGGTTCAGCTCTGTAGCAGTAGTGACAGCATTAACATTAAAAATGCTACTGCCTGTAGCAAAAACTTTAGAGAGGACGTTTGTTTACAGTATCTACAAGCTGAAATAAAGAAACTTCAACCAAAATAGGTTTTAAAGCCGACTGCAAATTCTATAAGCTCGTGAAACTCGTAAACGTGCACTTAACATGCTAGAAAAAGTAGATCAAAGCATAGAATCAGAGAAAGGTATTATCGAGGATGAAATGAAAAAAACTTAATGAAGAATTATCACCATTGAGAGAAAACAATTCAGTGTTTAATTTGCTTTTCGTTCTCAGTATATTGTTATCCGCTATTACTGTTTCACGTGTTAAGCAAAGAGAGGAAGTAATGCAAAGCATTAAGTATCTACACAGTGCTGACGACTAAAGTACACAAAAGTTTTGCTAAAAGCACTTCACGAGTAAGCAAAAAACAAGCTTAAGTGAAGCAGAAAATTTGTGTGTTGAGAATTTGATGAAATGATTGGCATATGCTACGACTAAGAAAGTGACGCCGTATACGGACCACATAGCCAGGTACAGGTTGTGAGACCTGAGTTTCTCCTGGCGTATACAACTTTCAAATAACTTCCGGGAATTCAGCCAGGTAACACTTTCAGCAGTTTGCCTTGAAAATCGCGGGGTGTTCTCCCGCCGAAATATCGGCGGTCGCTGCAAGTGTTACCTGGCTGAATTCCCGGAAGTTATTTGAAAGGTACAGGTTGTTATTGCATGTGGTTTATATGGAGCCTGGAAGCAGTCTGTATACTGCTGGCCACGAAAGAGACGCAAAAATACATCACTGGATGTATTTCTTCCAGATCCGACTCCATAGACAAATCACTTGGACATCATAGTGACAAGATAATAGTAATATCAAAAGGTCCTATAAGCTCTGCGGCAACTGAGGAACTATCTCGTCCTAGCTTAATCGTCTCTTCAAACGCAGCTCTCTGTGTAAAGAAGCAGATGTGAATAAAAACCTGCCAAAACTTTTAATCGAAAGCTTCAAACTATTTCTCAAGAGATCTCCGCAATTTACACTAAGATCATTACTGTGCCTACATCCGGATAAGGCACCTAACACGTCGGCAAAGACAATGAGGGCTAAACAGCTGCAGAGAGGAGCACACACATGGAGAGCTTCCGCAGTTCATTCCAGATGGTATTAAGGTATTTAATTTGTTGTTGAATTGTTGAAGTACGGCGATCAATACTGAAGCTTCAGGATCATCAAACGCAGAAATGACAAGTACATGGAATTGTATCGTTTCCTTTCTACTTAATATCTGCACGAAAAAAAACGTTATACACTATTGCTGATTTTGACGAAACTGCGTTTAGAAACTGAAAGCTCTTATGATTGTTGCGTTTCCTGTACTATTAAAAATGTGTAATACTTAATAACGACTGAAGGATGCCAAGTTATAACTTATCTCATAGAAAATGTCAACCAATAGAATGTATATGTCAAGGTGATCCAAAATACGTAGTTATACATCTGTCATTACTAGAAAGACAATATGATAATTTCATTGCCGTAGGAAGCAGTAAGTCCCTGTGTAGGTAAGTTTCAATCGAACTCATATCTTATTACATCGCCCTTCAGTTTAGCAAATTAATGGTGGTTTAAGCGGAATACGGCCATGCACGAACGTGAAAAATCGTCTCTTCTCGACAGTGACGTCACGCGGAAGCGCTCGCCGAAAGCGTTGGCCCAAATTTTCTATATAAGTATTGCTTGTTGCTGCCCTCACAGATGCGGCTACGCTCTCTCGGTCTCACCCCTCTGTCACCCCACCACGCTACCCTTGACGTCAGGGAGGCCGTTGCCGAAGCGTCTCTAGCGTGATCTTCCGAAACTAACCAGGCGACACGCCAGACATCTACTGTCGTCTTACGGAACTACGAGCACACCCCCGGGACAGTGGTTTAGGGGGGCTTCCTCTCTGTATATGTTACATATGTTACTCTGTGGCCTTAGTCAGCTCAGCAGAGCAAAGTGGCAACGCAGTGGCAGCCGACAGCGCCGGCTGCCATTGGTTTATTGGTGGCGGGAGCCCTGCAGCCCGTTGCCTGTCAAGTGACAGCTACTTTAAATCAGACTATAGTAGTGTTTAGGCTGCGCCTTGGAACGTCCATAAGCTGCATGTAGTAGCGGTTTGGGGGCGTGGCTTCTATATAGTACTGCTCTTTATGGGCGACCCGAAGGCTCAGAGCTTGCAGCCTAAGGGTGTCATACCAACCACCACACATTTTTCAGGTTCCACTATCTATGTAATAAAGGAATGTAGAGTGGCCGAAACTTCGCTATCCAATCTCTGTCTCTGCACATCTCTACTACGCTTCGATGCGTCATTAATCGACGTTTAGTATTATTGTTTTGATAATATTTTACATAGTTGTTTTGTTTCTGCTATTGGCTATTTTATCCACATTTAGAATAAGTTTGCAAATATCCCGCCAGAGTGCACTACACTACAGTAACATACCAGTACTGCCATCTAGCGAGAGTTTCATAAGTGGTTAGAGGACAAAGCGCGCGAAATTTGTCCCGTTACTTTACTTTCCTTGCTTGCTGATGGTGACTGCATTTGTTGATACCGTGTGATATTAGCAAGTTTCTTTTTCGGAGTATATTTCGCAAGATTTTAGTGAGTTTTACTTGCTGGTGAATATCTGCGACATACCGCGAGTGTGAAACAAGCGCAATATTAATTCAGTGTGCAATTTAATAGGTAAAAACTTGGAACACGGCCATAGGATGAAAGTGAAAGAACTTGGTGCATCCAGACCCGCATTAAAGATCTCTCCGAAACGCATCTTTTCATATTATTTGCTGCAAAGTGTCAGAAAATGTAATGATGACGTATAAAAACACTAACCAAAGATTTTAACTCGAAGTTAGCTTCTAACGATATTTAATACCTGATTATAGAAGATACAGTACGTAAAATTATGGGCAGAGAGTGATCTGCTCACCCCCTCCCCCTGAATTCTTAGTTTTTTATGTCAGACTAATCTGTAGCGTAACCCGAGGTCTATGTTGGCTCCGATCGATAAATGCCACAGCCTTCCCCAGTATAGAAACCACGAGCCGCGCCTGGTCAAGACCTATTAAACTGAGCGTTCCAGCGTGTAGATAAGTACAAACTCACAAAATATGGCAGACAGACAGCAAATACGTTTTACAACTTTAGAACAGTTGAAACACAGAATAAACATCAATACAGTCGTTAAGTAGGCATCCTATACGCAACGAGTCTGCAGGACTGAACAGCGGGGAAAAAAGATCATCCGCTAAGTCACAAAGCGGACGAAAGTGTGTGCTGAGTCATCGTGACGGACGGTCATGAAGGAGACAGTAACGAAAAACAAGACGACCACATTTGTCAACGTCACTGTATAACTTAATGTTGCACTCAATAAATATTTAAGCAAAAAACCACACAAATTGAACTCCAGAAGCAGGGAATTCCAGGGCAAGCTAGAGTTCCCGAACCACTCATCAAGTGATAAAGATGCCCGTAATAGGAAAATGTATGCTCGAAGTCATCAACTCTGGATTGTGGAGCAGTGGGAAAATATCATTCCGTCGGATAAGTCTTGTTTCACAGTCTTTTCACCTCCTGGCTGAGTTTACATCTCATTAATCAACCGTGGCGGGTGTTCGGTGATGATTTGGGCATCCGTATACTGCTACGTCTACATACATACTTTGCAAACAAACGTTCGGTCTATGGGTGATTTCCTCTCCTGTTCCGCTCGCAAACAGAGAGGGGAAAACGACTGTCTGAACGCAGTCAGTACAGCTCTAGTTTGTCGCATCTTATGTTCGTGGTTCTTACTCGAAATATTCGTTGGCGGCAGCAAAGTCGTTCCGCAGACGCTCTCAAATGCTAGTGCTCTAAATCTACAAAATAGTGCCTTGCGGAAAGAGCACTGTCTTCCCGCTAGAGATTCCCATTTGAGTTCATGAAGCATCTCGATAATGCTTGCTTGCTGATCGAATCAACTAGTAACAAATCTAGCAGCCCGCCTCTGGGCTGCTTCGATATCTTCTTTTCATCCTACATGGCGGAGATACAAAACACTGTAACAATACTCCAGAATGGGTCGCATTAGCTACGTTTTCCCATAAATTTCCCATTGAATCACAGTCGGTCATTCGCCTTCCCTACTACCAACCTGACATTCTCTTTCCATTTCATATGGTTTGCAGCGTTACGCCTACATATTTAATAAGAGTAACTGTGTCAAAATACACCCTACTCATGCTGTATTCGAACACTAGAGGGCTGTTTTTCCCACTCACCAGCATTAACATACATTCTTCTACATTTAGAGCAAGCTGCCATTCATTATATTCACTAGAAATTTCGTCTAAGTTATTTTGTGTATTGCGGCAGTCACTCAACGACGACAACTTCCCGTTCATCACAGCGGCGCCGCCGGCCGTTGTGGCCGTGCGGTTCTAGGCGTTTCAGTCTGGAACCGCGCGACCTTCGTCAACAGTCTTCTGTGGGGCACCGTGTCAAATGCTCTCCGGAAATCTAGGAATGTGGAATCTGCCTTTTGCCCTCCATCTGTGGTTTGTAGGACATCATGTGAGAAAAGGGTAAACTGAGCTTTGTATGAGCGATACTTCCTAAATCCGTGCTGATTCGTGGACAGGACCTTTTGTTTTTAACAATGAAACTGACGAGCCGCTGTCCCATGTTCATAATGAATCAACAGATATAGAAGCTTTTGTGTCTCAAGAAAATTGATTATATCCGAGCTCAGAATATGTTCCAGTATTCTGCAAAAACCGATGTTACGGGTATTGGTCTGTAAGTCTGCACATCATTTCTTTTACCTTTTTTACATACAGGAGTTGCACTTGTTTCCAGTCGCTTGCGACTTTTCGCTGGACGAGAGAATGGCGATAAATGCAAGCCCAGTAAGGGGCCAATGCCGCGAAGCACTCTCCGTAACAGCGAACTAGGATTCCATCCGGACTAGGCGACTAATTTGTTTTCAGCTCTCTCAGTTGCTTCCCTGCGGCTCGGATAGCAACTTCTGCTTCGGCCATGCGGATTCCGTACGGCAGTCACAGATCTGTATGTTTGCACGATCCTCTTGAGTGAATGACTTCTTAAACGTGAAATTTAAAACTCCAGGTTTCCTTTTGCTGTCTTCTATTGCCACCCTAGATGAGTCTACGAGTGACTGGATAGAACCCTTCGACTCCTTTAGTGGTTTTACTTATGACCAGAATTTTCTCGGGTTCAGGGCAACATCTTTCGCTAAGGTAAGACAGTGGAAGCTTTTGTATGCTTGGTGCATTGTTCTTACGGAGGAACGAATTTTTACTAACTTTAGCCACGGAGCCCCTGGGTACTCTACAAGGCAGCATTACTGGCAATGATTAAGCGTCCGTTTTGGCTGATCAGGTTCACCCCACGGTACAGGTTTTGTTCCCCAGTGGTGATCCTATGTTTCAAGACGACAGGCCCTCTGTTCACATCGTCCAGGACTGGATTTGTGAGCACGAGATGAATTATTTCATGTCTCCTGCCGCTACAGTACCAGATCTCAATACTATTTAACCTTTTCCGTTTGCTCTGGGGAGAAGGGTATGTGCTTGCTATGCATCTACATCACCTTTACCTGCGCTTGCCACTATTTTGCAGGAAGGATGGTAAAATATTTCCTTGAAAACGATATACAACTTGAATTTATCCAAAGGGAGGAGTTGTTTTGAATGCCAGCGGTTTTCCCACACTATATTAAGCATGGTGATGTGTTGTCTTTCTGGAGTTCCCATATTTTTTGTCCACCCCCTGTGTTGTCTTTGTTGTTTTTGTAGTCTTCAGTACGAAGACTAGTTTGAAGCAGCTTTCCATGCTAATCCATCCTTTGCAAGCCCCTTCATCTCCGAGTAACTACTACAGCCTACATCCATCTGAGTCTGCTTACTGTATTCATTTCGTAATCTTCCTCTACAGTTTTCATCTTCCCCCCCCCCCCCCCACCGCCTGCTACACACACAGACTTCCCTCCAATACTAAACTGGTATTTCCCTGATACCTCAGAATGAGTTCTATCAGCCTATCCCTTCTTCTAATGAGGTTGTGCCACGAATTCCTTTTCTCCCCAGTTCTTTTCAGTACCTCCTCACTAGTTACGTGATCTGCCGGTCTAATCTGCAGCATTCTTCAGTAGCAGCACATTTCTGAAGGTTCTATTCTCTTTTCGTCTGAACTGTGTATCATCCATGTTTCAGTTCCGTTCAAGGCTGCACTCCATGCAAATACCTTCGAAAAAGATTTCCTAACACTTACGGCTTCTCTTTCCATTGTCAGTCTACATTTTATATCCTACCTACATTGGCCACCATCAGTTATTCTGCTGCCTAAACAACAAAACTCAACTACTACTTTAAGTGTGTCGTTTCCTAATATAATTCCCTCAGCATCACCTCATTTATTTCGACTACATTCCGTTATCATTGTCTCGATGTTGTTGATATTCAACTTACATTCTCCTTTCAAGAAACTGTCCTTTCCGTTATTCTGCTTTTCGAAGTCCTTTGCTGTCTCTGACAGAATTACGATGTCATCGGCAAAACTCAAAATTTTTATTTCTTCTTCCCGAACTTTACTTCCGACTGCAAACTTTTCGTTTGTTTCCTTCACTGCTTGCTCAGTGTACAGACGGAATAACATCGTTGATAGACTACAACGCTGACTCTCTTCTTAACCACTGCTTCCCTTCGATGCCCCTCGATTCTTATCACTGCCTTCTTGTTAGTGTACAAGTTGTAAATAGCATTTCACTCCCTGTGTTTTACGCCTGCTACCCTCAGAATTCCATAGAGAGTATTTCAGTCAAAACTATCAAAATCTTTTCTAAGTCCACTAATGGTATAACAGTAGGTTTGCCATTCATAAACTATCTTCTAACAAGGGAACCTCCCCATCGCACCCCCCTCAGATTTAGTTATAAATTGATACAGTGGATAGGCCTTGAAAAACTGATCACAGATCAATCGAGAAAACAGGAAGAAGTTGTGTGGAACTATGAAAAAATAAGCAAAATATACAAACTGAGTAGTCCATGTGCAAGATAGGCAACATAAAGGAGAATGATAGCTGTTGAGCGCCGTGGTCTCGTGGTTAGAGTGAGCAACTGATGAACGAAAGGTACTTGGTTCGAGTCCTCCCTCGAGTGAAAATTTTACTTTCTTTATTTTCGCAAAGTTACGATCTGTCTGTTCATTCATTGACGTCTCTGTTCACTGTAATAAGTTTAATGTCTGTGTTTTGCGACCGCACCGCAAAACCGTGCGATTAGTAGACGAAAGGACGTGCCTCTCCAATCGGAACAGAAAACATTTGATCGCAAGGTCATAGGTCAACCGATTCCTCCACAGGAAAACACGTCTGATATATTCTTTACGACACTGGTGACGGCATGTGCGTCACATGACAGGAATATGTTGTCGACCCACCTAACTTGCACACTTGGCGAATGGGTAAAAAGGTTCTTCTACCTTGCCCGATTTAGGTTTTCTTGTGGATGTGATAATCACTCCAAAAAAAGTGATGAAAACATAAGAGTTTGTCACAAACTGCATCAAATGAAAGCAACCGTTTCAGAGTCGCACAGTTTTCCCTGTGCTCTGTCAAAACATATGTTTTTTACGTTTTCAAATGTTTCCGTGCGTAGACCGTCAAATTCTGTATATGTCCAAGCAAATCTGAACATGTCATGGACTACTCAGTTTGTATATTTTGCTTCTTCCTGTTTTCTCGATTGATCTGTGTTCAGTTTTTCAAGGCCTATCCCTATGCCAACTTATAACTAAATCTGGGGGGGGGGGGGGTGCGATGGGGAGGTTCCCTTGTAAGACAAATCGCACGGTTAGTATTGCCTCGCGTGTTCCTCCGAAATTGTAACTGATCTTCCCCGATGTCGGCTTCTACCAATTTTTTTTCCATTCTTCTATAAGGAATTCGAGTTAGTATTTTGCAACCGTGACTTATTAAACCGATAGTTCGGTGATATTCACACCTGTCAGCACCTGTCGTAACTCGCGGAAAATGAAAAGTAATGAAACGCGGAGCAGCAAATGCGGTCGACGTACCCGGTCGAGACTGATGATATACGTAAGCGGCGCGGTCAGTGGGGTCCAGGCGACGTCGTCGTCGTCGGCCCCGCCGGCGTCCGTGCTATTGAGGGCGGCCCCCCGCGGGCCCAGCGGCAGCAGGTACAGCAGCGTCAGCCACGCCGCCAGCCGGACGAGTCGGCGCAGCGGCCTCTCCGCAGCGGCGCGCTGTCCCACGCGCGCCGCAGCCTCTTCTTCCTCTGGGCTGTCCTGCGGACCCAGACCGCAGAACGGTGTACAGTAGTCAGAAACAACAGAGTGACTTTATGGAAAATGTGAGTCGCACTCCTGCTTGTGCACCTCTCTCATAACGATTACGTATTACACTGACAAAAGTCATCAGACAGCGATATGCACATATACATATGGTAGTAGCATCGCGTACACAAGGTATAAATGGGCGGTGCATAGGCTGGTGTGTGTAGGCTGAAGAGCGGCATACTAAGCTGCTGCCAGCACGCCCACTTCGGGGGCAATCGAAACTCAATAAAGAAAAAAAGAAAAAAGGCTGGTGTGTCATCCGCGATCGCTAGCCTCCTCGGCCAAGCGCTCGGGTTGGACAGAAAGCAGAAGAGGAAGAAGCCTGTTGAGTACTTCCGCTGTCAGAAGCTGGGGCACTTCGCCGCGGACTGCACAGGCGTACTCACGCGTTTAAAATGTGCAAAGTCGCACCTCACACGCGAGTGCACGAAGCCTAGGGACGCTGCCGCTCGCCAACTACCGTGGCTGCAGTTATCTCAAGAGCTGTGGCCGCGGGAAGGGGCGGCACACACGCCGACGGTGAATCACCGCGGAAGAGATGGCAATGGACTTTTGCTGATTTTGGCGCGAGTGGAGGACCGTGCTGCTTCAGACCCGACAGCATTCGCAAAATCGATTATGCTGTCGCCAACGCAGTTGCCGCTCTCAAATCTGCCATGGCAGAGGAGAGGCTGCACTTCGGGCTCAGGTGGACGAGGTGCGCCTTCAGCTTGCGCAGCTCCGCGAGTTGCTGGCCTGCAAGTCTCGCGAGGGGCGAGACGTTGCGACTGCCACCACCGCCACGCACATGGACTCTCTCCCGGTTCCTGCGGTAACTCAGGCCGTTATGGGCGTGCCCACGGAGGTGGCGATAGAGGTCTGCTCCCTCCTCGAAAGGGGAGGGCCTGCGGAAACAAGATTCCGAGCCAGCTCCACCAGCAACAAGGAACGACTTGGCCGAAGACGTCGCACCGCCCGCCCGCCCTCCGAGGACAAGGGGGAACAGCCGCTGCTGGAAGATGAAGACAACTGCTGCGCCCATCCGAGAACAAGACACAGAAGAGGTAGTCAATAAGTCGCCAGCAGAGACAGTGATGACTGTGTCAGGACTATGGTCGCAAAATCATTGCGTGACAAGACGTACGCGCATCACAGTACCCCGTCCCTTTTACCGACTCCAATGTTCCTAAACCACCTCTATCCCGCAAGCCTTATGATTTCGGTTGGGCAATTGCAAATCTAACCGCCGTCTTTCCTAAGAGGGACTTGGACCTTATAAACCGCTTCCCTTTTTTTTACCGAGTATGACTGGCAACGCATAATCGCTGCTATTCCAAGAGTTAAGCAGAAGAAGAAGAAGAGACATTCCTCTTCCTCGCACCGCTAGTTTCCTAGCACCCACAGTATTTAATCTCAGTCAATTTTATCTTATATTTGTGGAATAAATGTCAATAGACAAAAGACTCCGAAATTCTAGACCACCTCTCGGGAGGTTGTCCATACCAGAGAGCAGAGGGTGTACTCAGGTGATACATGTGAAAAAGTTCTCGATGTGACTATGGCAGCACGATGGGAATAACCACGCTTTGAATTCGGCGTGGAATGGTAGAGCTAAACGCATGGGACATTCCATTTCCGAAATCTCGAGGGTATTTATTATTCCACTATCGATAGTGTCGAGAGTGTACTGAGAATACCAATTTTCAGGCTTTACCTGTCACCACGGACAATGCAGTGGCCGACGGCCTTCATTTAACGACCTAGAGGAGCGGCGTTTGCATACAGTTGTAAGCTCTAACAGACAAGCAAATCTGCGTGAAATAACCGCAGAAATCAATGTCGGAGGTACAACGAACGTATCCGTTAGGACAGTGCGGCTAAATGTGGCGTTAATGGGCTATGGCAGCAGACAACTGAGGCCAGTGCCTCTGCTAACAGCACGACATCGCCTGCAAAGCCTCTACTCGGCTCGTGACCATATCGGTTGGACCCTAGACGACCATTTCAGTTGGTAAGAGCTGATGGTAGGATTCGAGTGTGGCGCAGACCCCACGAACCCATGGACACAGGCTGTTAAGCTGTCAACAAGGCACTGTGCAAGCTTATGATGGTTCCATAACGTTCTGGGTTGCGTTTACATGGTCCACCTGAAACGATCATTGACTGAGAATGATTATATTCGGTTACTTGGAGTCCATTTGCAGCCATTCATGGACTTCATGTTCCCAAAACACTATGTGTCCCCAGGCCATAATTGTTAGCGATTGGTTTTAAGAACGTTCTGGATAATTCTACATCCACATCTACATCCACATGGATACTCTGCAATTCATATTTAAGTGCCTGGCAGAGCATTCATCGAACCACCTTCACAATTCTCTATTATTCCAATCTCGTATAGCGCGCGGAAAGAACGAACACCTCTATCTTTCCGTACGAGCTATGATTTCCCTTATTTTATCGTGGTGATCGTTTCTCCCTATGTAGGCCGGTGTCAACAAAATATTTTCGCATTCGGAGGAGAAAGCTGGTGATTGGAATTTCGTGAGAAAATTTCGTCGCAAGGAAAAACGCCTTTCTTTTAATGATGTCCAGCCCAAATCCTGTATCATTTCTGTGACACTCTCTCCCATATTTCGCGATAACACAAAACGTGCTATCCTTCTTTGAACTTTTTCGATGTACTCCGTCAGTCCTATCTGGTAAGGATCCCACACCGCGCAGCAGTATTCTAAAAGAGGACGGACAAGCGTAGTGTAGGCAGTCTACTTACTAGATCTGTTACATTTTCTAAGTGTCCTGCCAATAAAACGCAGTCTTTGATTAGCCTTCCCCACAACAAGATATGGCCACCTTGATCGCCCGATATGAACAGCATCGAATTTTTATGAGGTATAATCTAGAGGTCAGTTCGTGCACAACATCGTGTACCGACAACACTGCCGCAGTTATGAACGGCTCTGAAGGCGACATGGCTCAATATTTCTGCAGGGGACTGCCAACGATCTGTTGAGTCGATGCCACGTCAGGTTGCTACACTACGCCAGGCAAAAGGAGATCTGACACCATATTATCAGCTATTACTTGGCCTTTGTCATCTGACAGTAAGATGACATCGGGTTTTAATTCGCGTCTTCTGTTATTTTGAGTGTTCGAGAACGAAATTGAAAAATTATCAAAGTTATTTGTTGACAACACCAGGGAACATGAAGGAATTGCATTTGCAACTTTCTGTGTTTTGGAATACGTGCCCTGCCCCACAGCAAAGAACCTCCTTCTATTAGAAAATAACAAAATATTACCGAACTGTGTGAGAGACAAAAGAACATATTCATAAATTTATAGGCTAACATCCCGAATGGATACTGATTGCAGAATTCGATTCCAATTACCACTTGAAAAAAAGAAATTAGAAAACAGAAAAAAGGACATTCGCGGAGCTCCCTCCTACCCCTCATGATATCTCGCTAGATATACGAGTGCTATTTTGGAAAGTAAGGTCCGATCGGACGCGAAATAAAAACCACAGTGAAAATCTGGCAAAGCTTTGTACAGATGCGTTGGGCAGTGTCTTCCTGTCGATCGCGTCACATCGCTCTTTTCAGTTCTGAGCGCACAGTGATTATGTAAAGATGCCTAGAAAACAGTGTCTCCCGCTTAGTATAGGTGCCTGGCGTAAGATTTTGCCTGATTTCATGCAGCACACATAACATAACTGTCATGTATTTCCTTCTTCACGGCAATTCTTGGCAGCACACTGCAGGGGCACCGAACACACTGCTGCAGCTTTTTCGATGGGAAGTGTTTGATGGCCCACCATGCAGCCCAGACATGGTTCCCTCTGATATTCAGTCCCTGCTCACATTAACTGATAGGTATGAAAACGTAATTCTGACGCAGACAACAAACTGCAGACCAGCTTGGAAATCTGGCGGAAAGTACAGGCGGCTGCCTTCTATGACGCTGCTATCGAAAAGTTGGCACAAAGCTATCACAAATGTCTACTTTGGAGCGCGACTATGTAGAGCTGTGGCTGGAAGGTGTAGCTAACTGTTGAAAATAAAATATTTTTTACTTTCACAGAGCTTTCCATTCCGTGAGCGATCGGACCTTAACTTCCGAATAGCTCTCGTAGGCGCTGCTATATCACACGGTTGATTGACTATTAATACGAGTGGGTGCTGAGAACTATTGCGTCCGAATTTTTGTGTCAAAACTCTTAAACCTTTTTAAATCAAACTAACTTTATTAACATATATCTTTATTCTCATGCCTATAAATTTACAGCCCTGTGCCGCTAGAGGGCTGCGAATTGCAGCGTGTAAAGTGGCAGGGCATAACTTAATCATAGCTAACACTTGGTTCAAGAATCATGAAAGAAGGTTGTATACATGGAAGAACCCTGGAGATACTAGAAGGTTTCAGATAGATTATATAATGGTAAGACAGAGATTTAGGAACCAGGTTTTAAATTGTAAGACATTTCCTGGGGCAGATGTGGACTCTGACCACAATCTATTGGTTATGAACTGTAGATTAAAACTGAAGAAACTACAAAAAGGTGGGAATTTAAGGAGATGGGACCTGGATAAACTGAAAGAACCAGAGGTTCTACAGAGTTTCAGGGAGAGCATAAGGGAACAATTGACAGGAATGGGGGAAAGAAATACAGTAGAAGAAGAATGGGTAGCTCTGAGGGATGAAGTAGTGAAGGCAACAGAGGATCAAGTAGGTAAAAAGACGAGGGCTAGTAGAAATCCTTGGGTAACATAAGGGATACTGCATTTAATTGATGAAAGGAGAAAATACAAAATTGCAGTAAATGAAGCAGGAATAATGGAATACAAACGCCTCAAAAATGAGATCGGCAGGAAGTGCAAAATGGCTAATCAGGGATGGTTTGAGGACGAATGTAAGGATGTAGAGGCATATATCATTAGGTGTAAGATAAATACTGCCTACAGGAAAATTAAAGAGACCTTTGGAGAAAAGAGAACCACTTGTATGAATATCAAGAGCTCAGATGGGAACCCAGTTCTAAGCAAAGAAGTGAAGGCAGAAAGGTGGAAGCAGTATATAGAGGGACTATACAGGGGCGATGTTCTTGCGGACAATATTATGGAAATGGAATAGTATGTAGATGAAGATGAAATGGGAGATACGATACTGCGTGAAGAGTTTGACAGTGCACTGAATGACCTAAGTCGAAACAAGGCCCTGGGAGTAGACAACTTTCCATTAGAACTACTGACAGCCTTGGGAGAGCCAGTCCTGACAAAACTCTACCATCTGGTGGGCAAGATGTATGAGACAGGCGAAATTCCCTCAGATTTCAAGAAGAATATAATAATTCCAATCCCAAAGAAAGCAGGTGTTGACAGATGTGAAAATTACCGAACTATCAATTTAATAAGTCACAGCTGCAAAATACTAACGCGAATTCTTTACAGACGAATGGAAAAACTAGTAGAAGCCGACCTTGGGGAAGATCAGTTTGGATTCCGTACAAGTGTTGGAACACGTGAGGCAATACTGACCCTACGACTTTTTAGAAAATAGATTAAGTAAAGGCAAACCTACGTTTCTAGCATTTGTAGAGCTGGAGAAAGCTTTTGACAGTGTTAACTGGAATATTCTCTTTCAAATTCTGAAGGTGGCAGGGGTGAAATACAGGGATCGAAAGGCTATTTACAATTTGTACAGAAACGAGATGGCAGTTATAAGAGTCGGGGGACATGAAAGGGAAGCAGTAGTTGGGAAGGGAGTCAGACAGGGTTGTAGCCTCTCCCCGATGCTATTCAATCTGTATATTGAGCAAGCAGTAAAGGAAACAAAAGAAAAGTTCGGAGTAGGTATTAAAATCCATGGAGAAGATATAAAAACTTTGAGGTTCGCCGATGACATTGTAATTCTGTCAGAGACAGCAAAGGATTTGGAAGATCAGTTGAACGGAATGGACAGGGTCTTGAAAGGAGGATATAATACGAACACCAACAAAAGCAAAACGACAATAATGGAATGTAGTGAAATTAAATCGGGTGTTGCTGCAGGAATTAGATTAGGAAATGAGATGCATAAAGTAGTAAATGAGTTTTGCTATTTGGGGAGCAAATTAACTGATGATGGTCGAAGTAGAGAGGATATAAAATGTAGACTGGCAATGGCAAGGAAAGCGTTTCTGAAGAAGAGAAATTTGTTAACATCGAGTATTGATTTAAGTGTCAGGAAGTCGTTTCTGAAAGTATTTGTATGGATTGTATCCATGTATGGAAGTGAAACATGGACGATAAATAGTTTGGACAAGAAGAGAATAGAAGCTTTCGAAATGTGGTGCTACAGAAGAATGCCGAAGATTAGATGGGTAAATCATATAACTAATGAGAAGGTATTGAATAGGATTGGGGGTTCAAATGGTTCAAATGGCTCTGAGCAATGTGGGACTCAACATCTTAGGTCATAAGTCCCCTAGAACTTAGAACTACTTAAACCTAACTAACCTAAGGACATCACACACACCCATGCCCGAGGCAGGATTCGAACCTGCGACCGTAGCAGTCCCGCGGTTCCGGACTGCAGCGCCAGAACCGCTAGACCACCGCGGCCGGCGAGGATTGGGGGGAAGAGAAATTTATGACACAACTTGACTAGAAGAAGGGATCGGTTGGTAGGACATGTTCAGAGGCATCAAGGGATCACCAATTTAGTACTGGAGGGCAGCGTGGAGGGTAAAAATCGTAGAGGGAGACCAAGAGATGAATACACTAAGCAGATTCAGAAGGATGTAGGTTGCAGTAGGTACTGGGAGATGAAGAAGCTTGCACAGGAGAGAGTAGCATGGAGAGCTGCATCAAACCAATCTCAGGACTGAAGACCACAACAACAACAAGGTGGCAGGGTTTAATGTAACAATGTCCGTGCGTGAAAAGCAGCATACTGTAACTACAGTAGTTTCCAACCGCGAATACGTTAACACATGGAGCACCCTCTCCTTCAGCATGACAATGCCAGACCACATACGAGTACTGCGACATCTGCAGTAATTTGACACCATTGGTTCACTGTCATCGATCATCTTCCATGCGACTCGGACTCACCCGCTCTTTATCTTTTCCAAATCTTACAAAATACCTTCAAGGACTACATTTGAATGCGGTGAAGAGGTGTAAGAAGAGGTGAGGTTGTGAATCCGTCGACAGTGTCAAACATTTTTCAGTAACAACATCAATAAGCGTATCTTCCATTGGGAGAAATGTGTTAGTCGCCAGTGAAAGTGGAGATGATGTGTCAGCTGAAGACAGTGAATGAAAAAAATAAGTGATGTCTTGTATTATTTCAGAAGTGAGAGCAAAGAACCATAACTGTGGAACTGTTGTTCCAGTTGAAAAAATGCAACAGAAGCAAAGCATCTACCAATACATAGCACCTCAAGACACTGTATACACTGTAGCACGGATATGGAACATCATAGAAGCAGAGGGAAGTAGCCCTATGATTAATTGCAGAAAGGAACTGCAATTTACCTTATAACCCAAGCAACGACATTTCATGAACAGTGGCTCCATTTGAAACCACTCCGTATGAGTTCAAGTTTCTCTCGTTGTTCCGTCTGAATATATGTCTAATAACCAAATAATAACAAGAAAACTCAAAAAAAAATTATTTTTAAAAGTTCGAGACTGAAAGGGTTAACACTATTCTATGAGGCAGTCGCTAGACTTAACGATATTCAGTTCATACATTTTATATAGGAGACAGTTTATACGTCATTGGAATACATATCATGTCAGGAAGGCCTAGCAGTATTCAATTCATGCATTTATGTTAGAAAATATTCCACACGCTTTACAGTACAGGTACATATCATACATTTTCATGTGAGAAAATATTCACATATGAAAATGTGACTTGTATGGACAGCAACAGGAAACAAACTGTATAACAGCTCATTCGGCCTATCCAGCACTCTCTCTCTACACGTGACAGTAGCACACACCTCTTCTATAAAGTAGTAAGTACATGTTTCGGCTACACACTTTCTTAAAGTACTGATCGGGTTCGCTCCCTATATAAGCGAGCAGTGCACTCTGGTGGAATCATTCCGCTGTGAGCTCTATCTGCAACAGCATTGAAGCACTATGCCTCGTCGACGTGTATATCGTCAACGTCGCCATCGCATGCCAGTCTACAAACACATAATAAGCCTCGAGAATAAGCTTGGTACAAATGGAACAGCACAAAGTGTTATATTGAATGGACCCATATTTTTCCGAGGATGTCGAATGAATTTCAGTCTTGATACTGGCACAGGGAATACTGGAAGTGGATGGTTCACTCTAACTATCGTCCGATGTGAGAATGCCTCTCTACCTGGATTAGAATCATTCGCCGACCGAGATGTCATCGCCTATAAGACCTGGCATTGTGGAATAGATACTAAGTCGCAATCGAGACCTAGTTATGTATATAGTAATATGCCTTTTACATTGAATACCCGCCCTTGTCGTAAAGTTAGTAATGACGAAAAAATACATGTATGAATGAAAGGACTTGGTGTACTTGGTGAAAATGTAACTCTAACTGGTGATGTAACTCTGTACTATAATTATTAATAAAGTGATCTGTAGCGTCAGCCATTAACCGGGCAGGGGTACATCTCGAACCGGAGGCTCAAGGATGCAACAGTTTGAAAAAATAACAAAGCATAGTGCCACATTGCCCGCTGTGCGCCTAGCAGGCTGGTTACGCCTTAGATGATGCTCAAATTTCATTGTCAACATACAAACTGTAATCACAAGTGTACCGCAGTTAGCAACAGCACACTTAAATACGTACACAGTACTACCATATCTCTTCAAAAAGCAAATAGCATGCAAAGCAAATTCATGTGCACATTGTCTGCAGTTAACTCGCAAGATACGCTTCAAGCCATGTTTCATCCAACCATGTGTCTTCTCGGACCAATAAGCAACATTGTACATAAAGCGTATCTTGTAGATGTCGCTCTCAACACCGAGAGATCAATTCATTAATATGTCACCTTGCGTTGGCTAACGGTAGCAGCTCCCGTGACTTTCGCAGTGAAATCGCAACACAAAAGGTAGCGGTAACTGCACAGTTATCAATGCGCTCACGTGTCTGTGTGTGTGTTTGTGTGTGTAGTCAGTTCTCCAACACTTGTAGTAATTGTTATAGGATACATTACATCTTCGAGAAAAGCATCTGCTTCCATCTCTGCAGAGTTCTGTTTTCCGACCACCAAGTTATAATTATCGATAAACTATGTTCGGTGAGTCATATTGAACTAAAATAACATACAGAATACTCTTTAAAAATATTTCAGGTTTTTCTTCAGATGTGGTACAGACTCTATCTGTTCCGTGTGTAGTAGACCATCTGTAGAAAGCAGAGGATTTTGCAAGCATAAGGCAGTTTATATGCAGAAGTCTTCACAGTCTTTCGCCATTCATTAAGTGTGATTCAAACTCAACAATATGCAACCCATTCGTGTTTTGCAGACTGCATTTTTCTCACTATAGTATGAAACTGAAATAAAATTTCCCTCAACATGAATCTTACACATCCCTTTTGCACATTAAGAACCACACACGTTAACAATGTCCCGAAAGAGTGAAGAAGAATTTACATGACAATATTTAACCCTTGTATAAAATGAAACAACTCATCTAAATAAGATCGTGACCAAGTTACTGAGACTAACAAAGTTAAATCATCTGTTCATGAAATCTGACTACTCAGACAGTTTTCGTGCCAATTTTTGATATGCTCTCACAACTTGCTTCATCAGCATCTATCATAATAGCGACATCGTCCCAGTGTCAGCTAAGCGAAAAATAAATAATGAGTAGAAACGCGCTTGCGTGTTTGTACTGGAATGTACAGTGAACACTTCAATTTTCTAATACATCTACATCCATATTCCGCAAGCAAACTTATTGTGTGTGATAGATTCTAATTTGTGTACCATTATCACTTCCCTCTTTTCCTGTTCCAATCGCGAATATTTCTAGGGAACAAGGATTGCCGGCAAGCCTCCGTATGGGCTCGAATCCCTCGAAAGTTGTGCTGATGGACTTTTCGCGAAGGGTAGGTAGGAGGAAGCAGTCTATTGCTTAACTCTTCTGGAAACGTACAGTCTCGGAACGTTAACACTAAACCTCACCGAGATGCGGAACACCTCTCTTGCAGCCTCTGCCACCGTAGTTGACCGAGCATCTCCGTGACGCTGCCGTACTTACTATGTGAATCTGTAAAGAAACGCGTTGACCTGTCGATGTTTTTATTTTCTCTAGAAATCCTGTATGGTACCGGTCCACACTGACGACCAATATTCAAGCATTGACTGAACGAGGGTTTTTGCAAGCTACTTCCTTCTTTAATAGCCTACATTTCCTGACGATTCTTCCACTGAATCTCGGTCTAGCATTTGCCTTACCCGTGATTAATTTTACGTGGTTGTTCCACTTTAACTTTCTCCGTACACATACTCCTAGATATTTTGTAGAAGTAATTATCTCCAGCGAATGTACTGAAATCGGTTTTTCTGTCCACGTCATTGTTTGTGTTGAGTTCCATTGCCATTTCCTGCACCAAGTGTCGATCGACTTCCTCTACGGTTTTCTTACATTGAGGCTTCTCTGTATACACCAGCATCAACCGCGAAAAGCATCTTAGAACTTCCGGCGTTATCTGTTAGGTCATTTATACATATGGCGAAAAGTAATGGTCCTATAACCACCGTTGGGGCACGTCCGAAGTTACGAGGGCGTGGTGAAAAGTAATGCCTGCGAAGTTTTTGTTATGTTCTAAATATCGGTTGAGGTATAACATGTCATACGTATTACTCAGTCTACTTCCCTACTTCGCTGACACGTGTTTCAACCCTCTGCCGCTAGGGCTTTGAATTGTAACGAATCACGGTGGTGTGTAACGTAACTACATTGGTGCCTGAGAAACGACTCGACGTCAGTAATGTGCGCCATTAGGTTATTCGTCCTCGTAATGAAGGAAATGGTGGTGCTAACGTCAGCGTGTGTGACACAGCTCGGAGTGGACGACCACGTACGGCAACCGACGAGGCTCGCCGGAATCGGGTTAATGAACTCATCAAAGAAAATTGTCGGATAACAAAGACACAACACTCAGATAAGTGTGGCATATCACGAGACCGTGTACAGCCATTACTGCAGAACTGCGGTACAGAAAACTGTGTACACACATGGCGCCTCGAATACTCACTCCTGATATTAAACAGAGGAGACTGGACAGCTCTCAACCATTTCTTTTGCGTTTTGATCGTGAGAGTGATGGGTCCCATAACAACAATGTGACACGTGATGAAAGCTGGCTTCACTACTCTGACGTTGAAAACAAGAGAGCATCACTCGAGTTCCGTCACAAATGATCACCGATGCCAAGAATATTTAAGGCCATGTCATCAGCAGACAAAAAAAAAAAAAAAAAAAATAGACTCCACCCGAACAGTCCATGAAGGCTCAATGGAGCTGACCGGTCGCCGTGTCATCCTCAGCCCGTACCGAGCGAGGTGGCGCA
Organism: Schistocerca nitens; assembly: GCF_023898315.1. Classification (NCBI taxonomy): domain Eukaryota; kingdom Metazoa; phylum Arthropoda; class Insecta; order Orthoptera; family Acrididae; genus Schistocerca; species Schistocerca nitens. The sequence continues at coordinate 577,184,396 of NC_064617.1, forward strand.
GTGGTTAGCACACTGGACTCGCATTCTGGAGGACGACGGTTCAATCCCGTCTCCGGCCATCCTGATTTAGGTTTTCCGTGATTTCCCTAAAATCATTTCAGGCAAATGCCGGGATGGTTCCTTTGAAAGGGCACGGCCGATTTCCTTCCCAATCCTTCCCTAACCCGAGCTTGCGCTCCGTCTCTAATGACCTCGTTGTCGACGGGACGTTAAACACTAACCACCACCACCACCACCTCAGCCCATAGACGTCTCTGGATGCGGGTGTGGAGGGGCATGTAGTCAGTACACCCCTTACCCGCGATACGTCAGTTTATGAGACCGGAGCCGCTACTTCTCAGTCAAGTTGCTCCTCAGTTTGCCTCATAAGAGCTGAGTGCACCTCACTTTCCAACAGCGCTAAGCAGACCGGATGGTCACCCACCCAAGTTCTAGCCCAGCCCGACAGCGCTTAACTTCGATGATCTGACGGGAACCGGTGTTACCACGAATGCCGGACATTTTCCACGCCGGACATTTGCCACGACGGACATTAGCCACACTTGCCCCTTCGCCAGGTAGCTTGAGTAGCGATCCCTCAGGTAAGGGACGCCCTTCCTCGTACTTCTTCTGTCCGCTTTAAAATCGCAGTCTCCACATTTTACTCGCTGCAACCAGTACATAAGGGACCTTCTTCTTCGACATCTTAGCGAAATACAGAGCTTCTTTTCCGAAATCGAAATATTTATAACTTTGAGGAAACGAAAGCAATACCGACGATTATGTCAGTATGTAATTAGTTCTGCTAAGTACTAATATAGATCCCTCTGTCTGTACGGTAGCTTCCTTTCACGCTTACAGATTGCGATAGATAGAAACAGTCCATTGCCATGGGAGCAATAAGAAAGGAACGATCTAAAGAGAATGCGAATGTACGCTAATCATTTCTTTTTGAGTACTGCATTTGTGCCTACTTTTAATTACAACAACTGCATGCCCAAAAGACAATAAGGAAAGAAGAAATGGGTATGTGAATGTCTGAAAAGAAGAACGACATACTCCATATTAATTTACCCTCTAAAATCCGATATCCCTTGCGGCGGCACATTAGTTGATAAAGTGTAGCGGATCAATGTTCAAAAGATGACTGAAAATACGTTCACTCAAAATGGTTCAAATGGCTCTGAGCAATATGCGACTTAACTTCTGAGGTCATCATTCCTCTAGAACTTAGAACTACTTAAACCTCACTAACCTAAGGACATCACACACATCAATGCCCGAGACAGGATTCGAACCTGCGGCCGTAGAGGTCGCGCGGTTCCAGACTGTAGCGCCTAGAACCGCTCGGCCACCCCAGCCGGCAAAATACGTTCACTAAATAGAGATAAGAACATCTATGATTGACATGTCATTTAAAGTCGACGTACAATTTTAAAATGTTAGAAATAAGGAAATGAAGTAATTCAGAATGCTATGCTTGTAAGGTACGTTGTTGTTCTACATTGTTTAGCTCTGGTATTTACAGGGTCACAGAGAAAGCATCCTAGGTTTTGGAGGGACAAACGGTAATTGTAATGATCTGCACTGCAACAGAAACAAGAGACACAACTTAAGAAAAAAATAATGTAATGTATGTTCCAGCTCACAAGCGACATTGAAGCAGATAGTTCCTGTGACTTAGTATGGGCAGAGGCTATATTCGACAACCGTAATAAATTAATAACTGGCTCCTTTTATCGATCCCCCGTTTCAGATGAAACAGTTGCTGAACAGTTCAAAGAAAACTTGAGTCTCATCACAAATAGGTACCCTACACATACAATTATCGTTGGCAGTGACTTCAATCTACCTTCTGTATATTGACAAAAATACATTTTCGGACCCTAATTTAGATAGAAAACAACTTCCATAATTGTTCGAAATGCTTTTTTTAAAATTATTTTGAACAATTACGAAAACACACTTAACCTCTTAGCCACAAATAATCCTGAGCATCACGACGGATACAGGGATTAGTGAACACACAGTCGTAGCGAGGCTCAATTCCGTAACAAAGAAATTCACCAAAAATAATCGCAAAATATATCTATTTATAAAAGCAGCTAAAAATTCGGTTGACTTCTTTCCAAGAGACAGTTTCCAATCCATCGAAACTATGTAAGTGAAGACCATTTGTGGCTTAAGTTCAAAGAAATAGTATCAACAGCACTCGAGAGAGCCGGCCGTGGTGGCCGTGCGGTTCTAGGCGCTGCAGTCCGGAACCGTGGGACTGCTACGGTCGCAGGTTCGAATTCTGCGTCGGGCATGGATGTGTGTGATGTCCTTAGGTTAGTTAGGTTTAAGTAGTTCTAAGTTCTAGGGGACTGATGACCTAAGATATTAAGTCCCATAGTGCTCAGAGCCATTTAGCACTCACAAGATTCATACCAAATAAATTAATAAAATACGGAACTGATCCCCCATGGTACACAAAACACGGCAGAAAGCTATTACAGGAACACTGAAAAAGGCACGTATAATTTAGACGAACGCCAAATCTCCGAGATTGGCGAAGTTTTACTGAGGCTCGAAATTTGGTGCGGATTTCAATGTGAGATGCATGTAATAGTTTTCACAACGAAACTCTCTATAGAAATGTGGCGGAAAATCCAAAGAGATTCTGGTCCTATGTTAAGTAAACCAGCGGAAAGGCTCAGTAAGTACCTTTACTGCGCGACAATGACGGTAATGTTACTGATGACAGTGCCACCAAAGTGGAGTTACTAAATGCGGTTGCAGGGGTTTGGAGGTGGGTGAGGTGGAGGGGGGAGGGAGGCAAGAGAACCAACCCTTAGGATTAGGTAAAATCGTGGCAGATGTCCGGCGTGACAACTGTCCGGCGTGGCAAATGTCCGCACACCGTTACCACTGCGGCAAGACCGTTGGCATCACCAGACAAAGTCATGCTCAAAGTGTTCCGCGATGTTGGTGTGGTGCATTTGGAATTTATGCCGAAATGCACCAACATAAATTCTGCAAGGTACTGCGAGATCCTCAGATAACTGAAAGCACAAATTCAAAGAGTTCGTCCACACAGGAGCACCCTCTCCCTCAACATGGCAATTCCAGACCACACACGAATACTGCGACATCTGCAACAATCCGACGGCTTGTGTTCGCTGTCATCGATCACCTACCATACAGTCCCGTTTTGGTCCCACCCGATTTTCATCTGTTTTCAGAACTAAAAGAACACCTCCGAGGACTTCACTTTGACAATGATGAAGAGGTGCAAACAGATATGAGGTTGTGGCTCCGTCAATGAAGTCAAACATTCTGCAATCTCGGTATCAACAAACTGGTGTCATTGGGAGAAACATGTTCGTCGCCAGGGCGACTACTCTGAGAAATAAATATGTATAAATGAAAATACAGGTGTAGAACACTAATAAACTCTCTTTTATTTAAGAAACTTTACTTTTTAGCACCCCCTCGTACTTTTATGCCTGAAGACTTCTCTCCGTTGTTCTGTTCGCTAGAAAGTCTTCAATTCACTCAGTTGGTCTGATAGTCTGTACTTTCGTATTTTCTTTATTATGCGGCGGCGCGGAGCTATATCGAACGCCTACCGGAAGCCAAGGAACAAGGCATCTACATGTTCGCCTGTATCTATTGCTTTTTGTGTCTCTTGGAAGAACAGTGCTACCTGGGTTTTCGGAGACAATGTTATCTACTACATAGGAGATTCCAACAGTAACACATGCCATAATCACGCCAATATCGCATATGCTAATTAATCCTTTAACTGATCTGGGCGTGTTAAAGCGCGCCTTTGTACCAGTCCCTCTGTGCTCTGAACGTATTTACGCTTGTCACCAGTCCTTCTACCTGTTACTGTGAACTTATTTACGCGCGCCGCCTTAGTGGCACTTGTGTGCTCCTGACCTGGGGAAAGCCATTACCGCAGGTACCAGGATTAGGCGGCCTCAACGGCGCGCTCGACCCTGCTAGATGGATGCACGGCTGCAGCAGCCAAAGGGTTAAATGAAAAAAAAAAGACTGTACGAGCTGTTATTCAGTGCTCTTTTTAAGCTGTGTATTTAGTAAGTAAGGCTTGGAAGGAAGTTTAATTGTCACATTAAGTTACATTGACAGATTTTTGCGTCACTGTTATTTCTGTGTATTGGCTTTGAGCCCTGTTGATAACTGATGAATATTATACGAGTTGCTCCTGTAACCTATTGTGTAATCAGCATAAACATGACTTTAATTTTTCTGTCGTAGTTCAAGCCATGAAAATGGAATTTTTCTTTATTGGTTAGGGGTAGTTGGTTCATTGTTCGGATGGGAATAAGTAAATTTAATCGTTCATGTGACTTGCACTCAGGGATTGAAGATTTTACCACTTCTTTACTATTTTCAGAAATTAATTACTTGGTATAATAACATTTATTATTAAAGATAAATTTTTGTAATAGTGATTGTCATGGGAAATGCTGAGTCTCGGCTTTTGCAGTACTGTTTTTAAAGGTCAATTATTTTCAATCATTTAGCAACTTCAGATTCCACTAACGTCTTCTTACGAAAGAATTTTCACATCTAATTACGTGCGTCGCTTTGCACAGAACGGAACATAGTTTCTTAAAAAGTAAAGTACGATCTCTTTAGAATTGCTGCACGCCTTTGCATTGCAGTGTGCAAGGTTTTCTTTCCTATTTACCTTGCATGTTACTGCACTGCATATTTTAAGTTAATAATTTCGAGCGGTACCAATTTCCCGTCTCCACAGGTAAGCTATGATAATTAGCTAGGACCAATTCTGCATTACACTCAAGGAGTAGTTATCTCATTCATTGTCAAGCATTGCATTTCTAAGTTCATTATCAGTTTAGTTTAGATATAGTTAATTTATATTTCATTTCATATGCAGACACTTTTAATTTTTTACAGTGCAGTGTTACAATTGCTTTCGTACTATTCAGTGTTAGGAAATTTATTCAGTCACATTGCGTACGTAAATTCACAGGGGATTTCAGCGAAACTTTTTGGTGATTCATTCCTTCAACATGTGTTTGGTAAACTTATGTATCATTTTTTATTCTGTTAACTTTATCTTTTGGAATTGTAAGTCACGTATTGTGACGTCTCGCATTGTAGCACTGTTCGCGCCTACACAATACGTAGTTTGATACGATAGCTTATTTAATTTATCGTCTTGGATACTAATTACTTTGGCAAAGTTAGTTAAAAATATAGTTATAAAATTTCAGTTTGGCGAACAATTTTTCAGAGAGCGTTTCCGTAATTACACTGTAAGATGGCAAGAACTATGCCCCTTACAGGAAGTCATTAAAGATCACCTAAATCACATTGAGCAAACAGTAGGGCTGACCAAAAATGACTGACAAGGCACAATGCATCTTGTAGAGGGTATAGTATGGATGTATTGGAATAATTAATGTCGGGCGATGAAATGTATGACGAGATAAAAGAAATTATTCAGGTAGTGAAGGGAGACGAAAATTTAATAGTCATGGGTGACTGGAATTCGTCAGTAGGAAAAGGGAGAGAAGGAAACATAGTAGGTGAATATGGATTGGGGGGAAGAAATGAGCCGGCCGCGGTGGTCTAGCGGTTCTGGCGCTGCCGTCCGGAACCACGGGACTGCTACGGTCGCAGGTTCGAATCCTGCCTCGGGCATGGGTGTGTGTGATGTCCTTAGGTTAGTTAGGTTTAAGTAGTTCTAAGTTCTAGGGGACTTATGACCTAAGATGTTGAGTCCCATAGTGCTCAGAGCCATTTGAACCATTTTTTTGGAAGAAATGAAAGAGGAAGCCGCCTTGTAGAATTTTGCACAGAGCATAACTTAATCATAGCTAACACTTGGTTCAAGAATCATAAAAGAAGGTTGTATACCTGGAAGAATCCTGGAGATACTAAAAGGTATCAGATAGATTATATAATGGTAAGACAGAGATTTAGGAACCAGGTTTTAAATTATAAGACATTTCCAGGTGCAGATGTGGATTCTGATCACAATCTATTGGTTATGAACTGCAGATTGAAACTGAAGAGACTGCAAAAAGGTGGGAATTTAAGGAGATGGGACCTGGATAAACTGAAAGAACCAGAGGTTCTACAGAGTTTCAGGGAGAGCATAAGGGAACAATTGACAGGAATGGGGGAAAGAAATACAGTAGAAGAAGAATGGGTAGCTCTGAGGGATGAAGTAGTGAAGGCAGCAGAGGATCAAATAGGTAAAAAGACGAGATCCAGTAGAAACACTAGGGTAACAGAAGAAATATTGAATTTAATTGATGAAAGGAGAAAATATAAAAATGCAGTAAATGAAGCAGGCGAAAAGGAATACAAACGTCTCAAAAATGAGATAGACAGGAAGTGCAAAATGGCTAAGCAGGGATGGCTAGAGGACAAATGTAAGGATGTAGAGGCTTATCTCACTAGGATAAGATAGATACTGCCTACAGGAAAATTAAAAGAGACCTTTGGAGAGAAGAGAACCACTTGTATGAATATCAAGAGCTCAGATGGGAACCCAGTTCTAAGCAAAGAAGGGAAAGCAGAAAGGTGGAAGCAATATATAGAGGGACTATACAGGGGCGATGTTCTTGAGGACAATATTATGGAAATGGAATAGTATGTAGATGAAGATGAAATGGGAGATATGATGCTGCGTGAAGAGTTTGACAGTGCACTGAATAACATAAGTCGAAACAAGGCCCTGGGAGTAGACAACTTTCCATTAGAACTACTGACAGCCTTGGGAGAGCCAGTCCTGACAAAACTCTACCATCTGGTGGGCAAGATGTATGAGACAGGCGAAATTCCCTCAGATTTCAAGAATTTCAAGAAGAATATAATAATTCCAATCCCAAAGAAAGCAGGTGTTGACAGATGTGAAAATTACCGAACTATCAATTTAATAAGTCACAGCTGCAAAATACTAACGCGAATTCTTTACAGACGAATGGAAAAACTAGTAGAAGCCGACCTTGGGGAAGATCAGTTTGGATTCCGTACAAGTGTTGGAACACGTGAGGCAATACTGACCCTACGACTTTTTAGAAAATAGATTAAGTAAAGGCAAACCTACGTTTCTAGCATTTGTAGAGCTGGAGAAAGCTTTTGACAGTGTTAACTGGAATATTCTCTTTCAAATTCTGAAGGTGGCAGGGGTGAAATACAGGGATCGAAAGGCTATTTACAATTTGTACAGAAACGAGATGGCAGTTATAAGAGTCGAGGGACATGAAAGGGAAGCAGTGGTTGGGAAGGGTGTGAGACAGGGTTGTAGCCTCTCCCCGATGTTATTCAATCCGTATATTGAGCAAGCAGTAAAGGAAACAAAAGAAAAATTCGGAGTAGGTATTAAAATTCATGGAGAAGAAGTAAAAACTTTGAGGTTCACCGATGACATTGTAATTCTGTCCAAGACAGCAAAGGATTTGGAAGAGCAGTTGAACGGAATGAACAGTGTCTTGAAAGGAGGATATAAGATGAACATCAACAAAAGCAAAACGAGGATAATGGAATGTAGTCAAATTAAATCGGGTGATGCTGAGGGTATTAGATTAGTAAATGAGACACTTAACGTAGTAAAGGAGTTTTGCTATTTGGGGAGCAAAATAACTGATGATGGTGGAAGTAGAGAGGATATAACATGTAGACTGGCAATGGCAAGGAAATCGTTTCTGAAGAAGAGAAATTTGTTAACATCGAGTATAGATTTAAGTGTCAGGAATTCGTTTCTGAAAGTATTTCTATGGAGTGTAGCCATGTATGGAAGTGAAACATGGACGGTAACCAGTTTGGACAAGAAGAGAATAGAAGCTTTCGAAATGTGGTGCTACAGAAGAATGCTGAAGATAAGGTGGGTAGACCACGTAACTAATGAGGAGGTATTGAACAGGATTGGGGAGAAGAGAAGTTTGTGGCACAACTTGACTAGAAGAAGGGATCGGTTGGTAGGACATGTTTTGAGGCATCAAGGGATCACAAATTTAGCATTGGAGGGCAGCGTGGAGGGTAAAAATTGTAGATGGAGACCAAGAGATCAATACACTAAGCAGATCCAGAAGGATGTAGGTTGCAGTAGGTACTGGTAGATGAAGAAGCTTGCACAGGATAGAGTAGCATGGAGAGCTGCATCAAACCAGTCTCAGGACTGAAGACCACAACAACAACAACAACATATGGTTTTAAAGTAATTCACACATCTTGAAAAACTTTGTGGAAACGCGTCGATTTACTGGAGGCTAGTTTATCCCAGGGAAGTATACAGAGTTGACCGCGGCGCGCGGCTGGGGAGCGGCGAAGGGAAGCGACAATAGGCAGCTTGGGGTGGCTCAAGCACTGAGAAAGCAGTAACGGAGCGTGGCCTCCAGCTGCCTTAAGATGAATGATAGTGAGTGGGTGGTTGACCCCATGCTGGTGTACCGGGAAGCAGACGGAGAACTTGTACGCCTGTTGATAAATGTCCATCGTCCCGTTTTCAGTGAAACATGCGAGAAAGCTGCGGTCAACAGAGGTCAAAATATGCGTGTTCATGACTATAGCAACTTCACGCTGAATTCACAGTCTGCAGAGTCTGAAGTAAATCAGGTGAAGAGCGACAGAATGAAATACGCCAGCCTCCAATGGGAACGTAGGACCAAGGAATTTTAAGTACTAACCTGGGTGTCAGAATTCCGGAAAAATTGGTGTTTGTGCAGACGCTAACCTTGATGGGTGGCCTGGGAGGAGCTAAATAGCAGATGTTGAGAGGAAAGGAAATTTTGTGGGAATTTGTTCACTTCCCAGAGCAGGCATTGGTCTGCGCTGGGAAGCGACGCATAATTAACGTGACTTGCGTTGCAATTGACATAAGTGATTTTGCTGGAGGGGAAACCGAGGCGAAGAGCGGACTGGGTGAAGTCTCCGTAGGGGTCTTCCATTCCCAGCTTGCCTAGAGTGCGGACGTGGCGTTCTTTACTCAGCATGCCCGAGAAAGAGTGAGCATCTCTGCAGTTTAGGACTTAGCAAATGGAACGGTTGAGCTTGGAGATAGGAAGTTTTGGTTCAGCTATGTACTGAGCAAGATAGCTAGGAGTGAATAGACGAGCACAGCCTTGCAGCACCACGAGGTGGCCGACGTCTGCACAACGCCGCCGCTCCGCCATGCTGTGTTTGGTGATATATCTCAGTAGAGTTAATGCGTAATGCATGGAGGGATTAGGAAAATACTGTAATAAGAACAGAGATATGAAGTGCTTAGAAACACACGCGATTTAATTTCCAAGATATCATGAAAATCCCCTAGTCATTTTATCATTTGATGATAACATCAGAGTCACACTCGTACAGATCTCCAAAGACCTCATCTGTGATAGTACACAGAAATCTTTAACGTTTCAGATCACAAATGTGTGTACCACTTCCGAAACAAAATGTTGTATTACTCACAATGTGCTGTTCATGGGAACTGGATCATCTTCATGAGTATCTCATGATACATGATACACACACTGGCCTCGATTCCCAAAGACTCTCCAGCGTCCTTGGTCAACTGATTGATTACACCAAGTACCCCTGCCTCCTGTGTGAATGGGACAGTCGTGCAAGGACAAGCAACGGTCTCAGAAAATCTGTTGAAGTAGAACGCCATAGGCTGGAGGAGAAAACTTACTAGGTATTCGTTTCTTTATGGAGGCACTTAAAAAATACTCCTGTCTTCAGATCATATAACACTAGCCATATGAAACAATTTATTAAAGCGCTACCAAAAATGGTGACACTTTCAAGTATGTGGAAAGCTACTAGAAGCTAAGCTGAAAGAAGGAATCTTCGTCGACTCTGACATTCGGAATCCAATCAGAGACGAAACTTCTGAAGACAGAATGAAAGATCAGCTCGGATATCTTTCAAAGAAGTTATTGACGACTTCATTAACAACTACAGCTGATTACGAGAGCATAGTAAGGAACACGCTGGGTAACTTCAAAGTCTTGGATGCCTCGATGAGCTTGATGCTGCACTTCCTTAACTACCACATCAGTAACTTTCGCGAAGGTTTAGGTGCTGCGAGTAGGAACGGGTAGAAAGGATTCACCAAGACATTAAAAAAATTGAATTCAGGGATCAGGGGCTAGGAGATGTCTGCGTGATGAATGACTATTGCTAGATGTTTCACAGGGATTGTCCTCAGGCAGTGCACAAAACCAAAGAAATGTACTCAAGCAGTGCACAAATACAAAGGTACAAAACGGAGCTTTTAGAAAGGATTTTAAATTTATGCAACTGTGTTATTATTGAATAACATAATAATTCAGAATAGTGTCAAGAGTGCCTTATTTTATCACGCTTTTTAATAAATTTTTGAATGTATGCATTGTGTGAGTTGTCTGAATAATCACAACCACTTATGAAAAATCTTACATGAAAAATAGAAACCCTTACAATTTCTCACCTTAATACATAGAAATCCGCAATCTTAGATCATGAATTTATGCAGCAACTGCGAAGAAAAATTATCCGTTACTCACATTGATGAGGAGTTTGGGGGTGGGCTGGATGATGATGACCATTATCTTCTGAAGATACATCATACACACACTCAGCCAGATCTCCAAGGACCTTATACGTAACAGTACGCAGAAATCAATAACATGTAAGTTCGCAAATGTATACAGCACATCGGAAAACAACAACTGTTCATTACTCGCAGTTTGGTGGTGATAAGGTGTGTTGAGAGGCTGTATCATCACCACTATCATCTAATGAATACATTACACACACACACGTCCAGATCTCCAAAGACATCGGTAGTATGAGTACACATAGCGAATGTACGCAAGGCTTCCGAAAAATATTGTTCAATGCGCCACTTAGGGTGATGTACAAATGCTAATACCTACTAGTCGTCGTCTGTTACGAGTAGTTTAAGCACCCGGGCTCAAGCAGCGGTTCACGACGACAGATCTTGTCGCATCATTCGGAATTCAACCTTATACTGCCGCTTCAGTATGGGTTGAGGGTTCACCCATCACCGCTAGAGACCATTACCACCCATTACAGTAACACTCTAAAAGAGCGAATATGAACACATCTGTACACACAAACGCAGAAATTTATGCAATGTTGCCATTCGTCAATGCGTACCATCTGAGTGACAGCGGGTCTAAACCAGCTACCCGTCGGGTTGGATCGTAATTTGAGCGTCATTATATCATTCATAGCCCTGAAGAAATTCAACAACTGCAGCAACACATATCAACAACTTCATTATTAGAGTATGTAGTGGTATACTTCATTTCTGCGGTTGTTTGTGTGTACGGATGTGTTCATATTCGCAAAATATTAATACTATTCTTGAATTACAATATTTAGAAATAGCGGGACGCCGCATGTCTTCGTTATCATCAAATCTGTCTTGTGTAGGACTTGCAGGACGACGGCATCGGAGATCCGATCAGTGATGTGAAACAATGGTTCAAACATTCATATTTGGTGATGAACCACTAATATTTCATCCTGAGGATTCAATGCAAGTACCATACATGAGCGTAAAAGTAGACTCCACGACTGTTCTCACTGTCAATAAAATTCTTCAAGGTACGTGACCGTATCGACAATACGTAAAATATTTAAAATGCCGAATTTTACTTATTGACAGTGCAGTCACATTTCCTGAAGAATATCACACATAAGTTTACCTAGAAAGTGGTGGAACACTAAAAAAAATTATAATCTGTGTGTGCTTAAAATGTTGATACATTTGTTTAAAAATGTAGTCATTAAAAAGTTATAAATGATAGCAGATTTTAAATATTTTAATATATTTTATGTTAATCGTAAAAGTCACTTTGCTGACAAGCATCTTGGCATTGCTTAAGTAAGGTGGTCACGAGGGAAGAGGTCTCGTGTGAGATCCGTCATCTGGTTGACGGCTGTACTGTTGGTCTGTTGTCAGCGCTGTAGCTCTCTTGGCTGTCGTATTGAGCTTTTGCCTGTCAAGTGTACATACTGTGTAAACAACTCTTGGGTTTGATACGGAGTATAAGTATCAAGAAGTGGTGATAGCGTATGTACTATTTTTCTTTAATGTTCAGAACCTCTAGTTACTAGTGAAAGTGAGGTGAGGAGGGCATCATAAATGTAGTAAATTTTATTGCAGAATCATTTTTATATACTTCAGGCGTTCTCTGGATTTCACTGACGTATCTTTGAGGAAAAGTGTCGGAATAATGTGTAGGAACACTACAAGGTGTAGACATTCTTGAGAGTCAATTGCTATGAAACACTAGAACTTGAAACTGTTAGCGACAGCAACAACAGCGAAGTGTCTGATGCCATCTGCATGTTCTCAGGGGCGGTCGCAGGTTCGAATCCTGCCTCGGGAATGGATGTGTGTGATGTCCTTAGGTTAGTTAGGTTTAATTAGTTCTAAGTTCTAGGCGACTGATGACCTTAGAAGTTAAGTCGCATAGTGCTCAGAGCCATTTGAACCATTTGTTCTCAGGGAATATCTCCCGCAAGAAGAAGCGAAATGTAAGACAGAAATTATGTGTAAATCCTGAAACCATACGTCACGAAGTAAACATACGATTCATCCAATAGAAAGTAATTAACGGCGCTGCAGTAACGACACCTGAAATATTGAATCCTTCTAACGAGGGCAGCTGCCGCGACCGGTATATTTTACTTCTTTTTTCGCCACAGGTAATATTTTACCGGTTATAAAGTTGTTCTGATAAAACATATTTCTTGTTTAGGAAGGAATTACCGGGGCCGACGTAATAACAAAATAAAAGCTACTGATGTTGTAAGACGCTCTCTCTCATACACAAGCTGTTTGAGGAAGAATGGTAAATATTTTGGGAGCTGATAATATCGACTAAATAGAATTAAACATCCCATATAACGTGTGTCTAGAACTCAACGATAAAGTCCACAGTTGATTTTCATAAATTCAACCTCTCACTTCAACACGGTTCCAAATTATCTTGTCAACACCACTTGCAGCTCTTCTGAGCTCACATCCGCGTTCTTTGATCAGGGCAGCAGTGTTGATAATCCGAAGGATCAGTTGGTGTCTTATGTTGTTCAAAATTTATTTACTCTAGGTAACACAAAGGTAACTTTCGTAAGAACAGATTTCGGCTATTCTCTATTCCTCTCCCACTCGTTGGGCACGAAAGTTATCAAAACAGACCTCGCTCAGTCCTCGTAAGCCGGCAGCTGTGGCCGAACTGTTCTATGCGCTTCAGTCCGGAACCACGCTGCTGCTACGGTCACAGGTTCGAATCCTGCCTCGGGCATGTATGTGTGTGATGTCCTTAGGTTAGTTAGGTTTAAGTAGTTCTATGTCTAGGGGACTGATGACCTCAGATGTTAAATCCCATAGTGCTCAGAGCCATTTGAACCATCAGTCCTCGTAAACAACTGTATGGTTTTCTTTCTATACAGCCACCATGTCAGTACTGAAATACCTAATATTCGGTCACCTACAAATATATTCTTCACACACCGTATTTAACTATCACAATGAATTTCCTTGTTTTACACAGGCATTTTATATCTAATTTGAAGTGTAGGTTAATAATTATGCCGAAATAATTCACAGAAGATACAGAGTAACGAAACATTTAAAGTCTAGAGACAGGAGTCGAACCCACTATTTTTACACTTGCAAGTATGTGAGAATGGTATAATGAACATAATTTTGTTTCCTAACTAAGTGAGAATGGTACAATGAATAAAGTTGCTGTACTCTATGGAGGAAGGAAGTATTTCCCCGACGGGTACCTACGTGCAAACCATGCACTAATGAACGGTGAACTAGTACAATGAACGGTTCGCAAAAACGGGCGAAATTATACCGCAATAATTACAGAAGATACAGAGTAACGTAACATTTAAAGTCTAGAGACAGGATTCGAACCCACTATTTCCACTGTACTAGGCAGTGACGACCCGGAATCATTGCTACCGTTTTATGAGGGCGGGTACGAGCGTAAGAAAGAAATTACTTTCCATCACGTCTTCTTCATAGCCACAAAGTCCACTTATGGTATCTCTTTCATCGCTTCACAGTTTCTGTAAAGCAGCAGAGAGGCGCTACAGTGATACATAACACAACTGGAATCAGAGCCGAAAGCGACAATTTTTTGTAATAGAAGCCGACTGCTCTGAAAAACTGATGCGAACTTTTGATGAGAAATAGATAATATTATTTTAAACATTAGGTTTTTTCAAGCAAACAATAATCGCAAACCAGTTTAAAATTAATAATTTTGAGATTATACCTGTAAACTAAAACATGGAACATAAAAATTAAATCATACGAGCTAGTTACATCGAATACTCCACTCTTCCTTTGATGCATTAATAATACGTTTATTACGATATTCGTGATTCATAAATCTAAGTTCATTGCGTTGTTCCGTTCTACGTACTCCAGTCTAACTTCACTCCAATTTTTCAAATTTCTTTTTTCATAATATAGGCCAACGCTTACCTTTTAAATGACGATATTTGCAGCAGTTCAACGCGTCTCACCAAGTAAGAAGAACAAAGATCTTGTAAATTAATTTAAATGATTCTGTTGAGTACCTCACACGACTAGTACGTGGAGAGATATCAAAGAAATTTAGGATGACTTCACCACTAGATACGTAATTTGTCAACCGGCTGTGGGATTCTACACCGCAAATTTGTAAATCACTGTCTATTGTGCAACGTAATGTATTTCATATTGTATCGAATATTCACGAGTGGAATATGGGAACAATATCTACAGGCGTCTGTGCAAGCTGATGGTTACTACTATGTGCATACAGTAAACATACTTGGAAGTTCTGTACTAAACAATACGCGTCTTCTTTCTAGCGTATTATTCAACAAGTCTCTGGCAACTTTCTACTGCACAGACAAACGTTAGACCATTCGTGTACTCAATATATATTTACCCACTCTCTCGGAATTAGTGTGACCTTCTAAAATAATCAGGAAGATAAGGATTTAATATACCGTTGACGATAAGGTCCTTAGAGACAGGGTGCCGGCTGTGATTAGGGGAAGATGGGAGATCATCCTGCCATTTGCAGTGAGCGTTTTAGGGAAACCACGAAAAACGTAAATCTGTGTGGCTGGGAGCCCTCGCGAATGCAAGTCTAACGTCTTGCCTACACCGAACATCTCATTATGTTACGGATGAAATACTGGTAAACAGATTTAGGATTGCATTCATGGAATCTCCAGACGTTTGAGAACACAGAAATTCACAAGTTGATACCGCGAACACTTTTGCTACTTCTTTCGTTGACCGATACTAAAAGTATTGGAATATTCACCTACATAGCGCAGAATACGAAACAACGTGAGTAAATGAAAGAAACAATCTTTCCTATTTCAGAGTCAATAACACTCGTGAGTAGTCTGGTGCTGAACATAGCGTCGTTTAAATCCTCTGAATGTTGAAGTTCCAGAAATACAATCTTTCCTATTTCAGAGTCAATAACACTCGTGAGTAGTCTGGTGCTGAACATAGCGTCGTTTAAATCCTCTGAATGTTGAAGTTCCAGAAATAATTTCCATCTATCTTCAGATTCAAAACTGTTAAGACTTCACTGACTAGCGTATTAGCTTTTGCAAGCTCCATTAAGAAACTACCATTAAAATAAAAAGTCTGTTTTAGAATCAGTGTTATCTGTTATGTATAATTTACAAGTGTTGTTGGGGCGATCTAATGTTGTAAGTTATAATATTATGAGCCAAGATCGCTTTATGTGAAATAGTTCATTTCATGGCCCGTTTCGACCATAATTAGCAGTCGTCCTTGAATTCTCAGATCACCTAAAAAATGTAATTACACATCAGCCTCCTCATAATTACATACCTGTCTCGTCGGTATACTGAGAACGCGACTCAGTTAAATAATACAGCTCCACAATGGTTTTTCAAACATATACAACTTGTTAAATAAACTGTACAGTTATTATGCATTCCATTTAGTAAGTTTTATACATTTGACAAACCAGTGTAGAGCTGTGTTATTATAATGGGAGCATGTTTTAATTTTTTCGACGAGACTGATGCGTAATTAAATTTCTGGGAGACCTGAGAATATGAGGAGACTGCTAGTTACTGTTGAAACTGGTCATGAAATCAACTCTTTCTCATCAATCGATCTTGCCTTTTAATGTTATAAATTACCTAATATACTTTAATTACAGTTAAATGACAACCTGTTCACTTTAATGATGAACGCTAGGGTCATCTGCGTTGCTCTTACCTGTATCCGCCTAAGTTCGATAACATCGGTAACCATGGCTGCACCGCTGGTACCTCGGGGCTCTCCGTCGGTCTTTCCAGGTCTTCTCATTTCTGCAGACACTTAACTACGCCAACACAAGCACACACACACACACACAAAGAGACGAAACAGTAGTAACAGAGGCTTTCACTGCGCCTGCAGGGGCCCGCACTAATCTCCGCGAACCGTTACTGCACTCTGCATTGTCATTGGCTAAGGATCCCATGACGTCATTACGCAGAGTGAGTTATCCCAATCACCACTCTTCTCCTGAGTCAATAGTGACTAAGAATTCACAGTTCACATTCCTTTGTCTTGCCATTTATATGCGATCTATTGCACGACATAGGGTAGTAGGTACAGCCAGTAGTATTCCTCACGATCTGTCGGAAACTCAGTAAATGCAATGACTTATCAAAAGTCAAATAGAAGAGCCCAATATTTTCAGATTCATGTATCATGGGATCATTTATCGCCATGACTAAGCGGTCAAGTTATTAACAAGACTATTTTTGGGACACTTTAGTTTTTTAATATCGAAGGAAAAGCTCTAAAAATAATGATAACCAACCGCTGGTTCCCTTCTTTTCCATGTTACATCAGGGTGTGCTTCTTACTGTATATAAAACGAAATCTATAGGTCCATAAAGCTTTGACAATTTGTTTATATATTTTGACACATTTATATACTTTAACACATATAAACAAAATAGAAGTACGCATAATATAATATTAACGCAAGATCGTTTGCTTTACATTTATTCTGGATACATTCCTCAAGTCCGGCTTAAGATTGGTATCTTAGAAGAGCACAAATGTTACGAGAAATATTTTATTGAATTAGGAGTCTTTCCAGTTACACATAATTTTTGGGGTTCATTTTAATTTCTTTTTACTCAATTTTTGTCACTGCAGTACCATTTTCGGCATATATTTGTAGGCGTGAGTTCCCATAACACAGAAACACAGCGTCGTGAAGTTTGAAGTTTTATTCGTGACTAAAAACATAGTTTGATGACCTCAAAGACATTACGATGACCCTATAATCCTTTCCATGTGTTCATTACGTCAATTAAAACTATATATATATGCCTGATACCGTATACTATGTGCATATTTTACGTCCATAAGTATGGTAACTTTGAACCTTTAGATACCGGGAACGCACAATCACATCGAAAAATGTTTGCAAGTGCCCCGAGAACATCATCTTAAGAAAATACTGCAAACATTTCGAGGATCTACAATGAAAAGAAATGGCATGAATGTCCTCTCCAACAATTGGTACCAAAAAATCATTGTTTTGGGGTGTATTTTGATAATGGGCACAGATTTCCGAAAACGGGAAATCGGTGTTTCTAGGTGAATATCTAAAGAGCGCACAAGGAAAATTTGAGCCATCTGCTATGGTTAGTTATGTAAATAATTGCTGCCCGCGGTGCAAAAACAGCTAAAAATAGGTTTTGCGATTTTCTGCATACGTGCGGTAACTTTAAGCCTCTGGATCTCGGTAACGGATGATGATATCGAAAAACGCTTCGGAGTTCCACGAGAATGTAACCTTAAGAACACATGGCAAGAATTCTGACGATCTGTTCCGGAGAGAAATTATAGATGTGGCTATGCTCACAGTTGGTACTTTTCGTACCCAAAAACCATGGGTTTTCGGAGTTTTCTCCGGAACCGCCTTGAACAACTGTTCCTTTTAAAAACCACCTAAGGTCCGCCCTAGATAACACCTAACGCAAAATAAATAACCGATTTGCACAATTTACCTGGGCAGGAGGAAGCATGTAATGTTTAAATTTTGACCTTGTTCTGCAGAATAGCTACAGCAAGCCTGTCCTTCCTATATGTACACAAATGCTCCCTAGGTCAAGGGCTATCCAAAACACTGTACCCCTTATCTCTGTGATCAACAGAAACCGAGGTATGACCCCTTGAAAAATCATCTTTGCGCGTGTGGCGTTTTGGAACATATTGATAACTTTTCCCAATAATGCTCACGTTCAGTCGGGTGTACAAAAGACGGTGTTTACTCGATGCTTCTTCAATACGCGTTCGATTTTTCCCGATGTTGCGCCAGTGTACGGTATAAACGCATTGATTACCTGTTCCTCCGTGGCTTCTTCCGTCTTCACAGACTGTAATGTTGTGGTGGGGCGAAGAGCGCCCTTTTTTCGGAATACAGTTCTCAGGTGTTCCAGTTCCTGGAGCACACTCTGCGTCTGAAATGGTGCACACGCTGTGTACTAGAGTTTTTAGTACCCCATTGCTCTACGAAGGGTGGTGACAGCTCTCTACATGCAAATAAAGGTCACTGTGTGTTTTCTTCCGATACACACAGTGGCCCAAGGTGCCATCAGCTCTTCTCTTGACCATGACGTCCAGGAATGGTAATCTTCCTTCTGCTTCGGAAGGAGTCATGTTTGATCGCCGAAATACTGTGCCCGTGGGACACCATGAACCAGTAGTACACCCGTGGATTGTTCGATCAACAAATGCGGCGGGAGAAACCGAAGAATCATAGCGTTCCCTGTTAATTCACTTGTTGCACCAAACTGTTCATGTGATTGACAATCGAATCCCCAATAAAGAAATTACGGTAGTATTTCCTTGTTTGAGATGACTAGCATTCATTTCATTTTGTAGTTCTGACGTTTTATTTACTCTGTAGTACTTTAATAACATAGTACCGAGTTGTTCCTAGGTCACAGTGAATATCTTCTGGAACGGAAACTCTGCTTACAGAGGTACCTCATCGGCATGTCCTGTCAGTTCTTAGAGAATGATCTCTTCACATCGCTAGAACGGAAATATTCCGAAATGATTCACTAGAACAAAATCTGAACTTCAAGAATATCTTTTAAATACACTGCTTCTTGGGGAAAATAAAGTAGGTCCGTTTTGAACTATACTTTTCCTCTTACGTAATACAGTCTCCAGCTTTTCTACTTTCATTACTGTCAGTGCAAGAAAAAAAGCCCGAACTACGGTGCACTTGCTCCACTTCACAAGACTGAAGGTATACAAGACGTAAAAATCTGTTGGCCTCTTAGCCTACTATCCTTCGCGTGCCACTTACTTACTAAAATTATGAGCATCGGAATAGAAAAAAATGGTGGATTTTAATCAAGCAAAGAAGAAAGAAAATTTTAAAAATAGATATACTACAAACTTTCATTTTCCTACTTATGGACGAAAGTATATAACGGAGCTATGAGTACGAAATACTAAAGGTACTAAAAGCCCTTGAAAAACACGGGACATGTAACTGGTGGAAGCACACCACAGAACTACACATCAGTGCTAGCTACAGCGATCACTGTATTTCACCAGGACCGAAAGAAATTAGCAATATAAATCAAAATAAACAACAGTGCAAAAACTCCCTCTAATGCTTTTGGAACATAAAGTTTTCAAAGTAAAGATTTCATTATATCTGCAACGTAAAGTCTACAGTCAGTGAGATAATTTACAGGTTTATCAACAAAGATTTCGATGTTTCTCCAACATAAAATCTACTGTCTATGAGTATTGTCTGTTGTTACTTATGGTAGTGAGGTAAGGACCTATTAATGAGAAAACTGTCTAGAAAATTAAGCTGCTTAGCAAACAATGGCGAAATATATGTTGGAATTTCTGGAAGAGACACGAAAATCTAATTTCAAATCGTGTGTGGTGGATAGCTCGGTAAATTCTAGAGTTCATTTTTTATTAATATCTAGCTGAATGTGTAGTACAAAAGACAAATTCTAAAATTTATCTGTTTTTCTATTAACATGAGCGGTATCAGAGGCAAACACATGTCTTTTCATTAAATTAGTCCACTATAAACATCCATCATCTAGCCAAATACAAAAACGCGTATGAATAAGCAGGCGTAAATATTCGGTCATTTATCCCCATCGAATGGTAACTTAGTTAGGCAGTTCCTGTGATTTTGAATGAAAAAAGAAATAAGTAAATAAAACATTCCCAATTCATTTGACGATAAACACTATCTCACATTACTTGTATGAAGGAAATGACGTGATCTCACTTGCTCATAGTAGCCGCTTTAGGTTTATTTTTACTTTTTAGCCGATTTAAAGGTGCACAGAAATAGCATAGCACAGAAAACAGGACGAAATAACTGGACAGCTTGGCGTTGTAATACAGTATTCTCAAGGGGATCAGAAAGTTTCCACAATACTTTTCGTCTTGTTCTCTTAAGTAATCAGTATGGACAGTTCTTTCTTAAATGATAACTATCTTATTTTCGGATCGTAAGTGGAAGATACTTTTATCCCTTGTAGTCTTCACACAGTCATTTGAAGCCTTCACATCAAAGTTCCTCATCATGGATAAGAAATTATTTATTGACGCAACAATACTTTTACCAGTATCTGCTTATCGTATAGTTTATGGTTTAAATATTACGCAGCAGGAACAGTTGTCTGCGACAGTGGTTGTACTTGGATATGTTTCAGTCTAAATTTAGACCATCTTCAGAAATTCCAATCATAATTGGTACACATACGATTTCCTATCTGGAATGGAACACTATAAGGATATAGCACTCTTAGTAGCTCTTGGGCTGGAAGTGGTCGATTTGCTTTATAAGGATAACTGGAAGTCCTGCAATAATTTAACCAAATGTGATAACGAAATTAGTTATTAGCTGCGGAAGAAATTCTATAGAGATAAGACATACAGAGCACACTTAGGGATGGAAGTTATGTAGGAAGTGGATGACATATAAGAATAATCAAAAACGTTATATTCTAAATATGCTGTATCGTTTTTGAGGTCAGTGACAATCCTGATTACATCTAACTCCACGTTAAGTCGAACAGAACGTAGAGCCTTCTCCAAATTTTTAGAAGCGAATAAACTGTTGTTCGAACATTTGAAAGCATTAAGCGTGCTAGAATCCCTTACATCACGCCGTTATGTTCTGATGAATAAGCGAGCGAAGCTAAGTTACTTCTCAGTAACATTAGGATGGGGACGTTGTGAACGGTGGTTTATGGAAACACTGTAAGTTGCTACACCTCGAAGATGACGTGCTACAGACGCAAAATTTAACCGACAAGAAGAAGATGCTGTGATATGCAAATGATTAGCTTTTCAGAGCATTCACACAAGGTTGGCGCCGGTGACGACACCTACAACGTGCTGACATGAGGAAAGTTTCCAACCGATTTCTCATACACAAACAGCAGTTGACCGGCGTTGCCTGGTGAAACATTGTTGTGATGCCTCATGTTACGAGAAGAAATGCGTACCATCACGTTTGCGACTTTGATAAAGGTCGGATTGTAGCCTATCGCGATTGCGGCTTATCGTATCACGACATTTCTGCTCGCGTTGGTCGAGATCCGATGACTGTTAACAGAATATGGAATCGGTGGGTTCAGGAGGGTAATACGGAACGCCGTGCAGGATCCCAACGGCCTCGTATCACTAACAGTCGAGATGACACGCATCTTATCCGCATGGCTGTAACGGATCGTGCAGCCAAGTCTCCATCCCTGAGTCAACAGATGAGGACGTTTGCAAGATAACAACCATCTGCACGAACAGTTCGACGACGTTTGCAGCAGCATGGACTATCAGCTCGGAGACCATGGCTGCGTTTACCCTTGATGCTGCGTCACAGACAGGAGCGCCTGCGATGGTATACTCAACGACGAACCTGGGTGCACGAATGGCAATACGGCAATTTTTTGGATGAATCCAGGTTATGTTTACAGCATCATGATGGTCGCATCCGTGTTTGGCGACATCGCGGTGAACGCACATTGGAAGCGTGTATTCGTCATCGCCATACTGGCGTATCACCCGGCGTGATGGTATGGGGTGCCATTGGTTACACGTCTCGGTCACCTCTTGTTCGCATCGACGGCACTTTGAACAGTGGACGTTACATTTGAGATGTGTTACGACCCGTGGCTCTTCCCTTCATTCGATCCCTGCAAAACCCTACATTTCAGCAGGATAATGCACGACTGCATGTTGCAGGTCCTGTATGGGCCTTTCTGGATACAGAAAATGTTCGACTGCTGCCCTGGCCAGCACATTCTCCAGATCTCTCACCAATATCTCCGCAATATCCTTTCTTCCAAAAATACTAGTCCATGAAGTTTCGCAGGAGAAGTTCTGTGAAGTTTGCAAGGCAGGAGACGGGGTATCGGAGGAAGTGAAACTGTGAAGAGAAGCAGTGAGTCGTGCTTGGTAGAGCACTTACCAGGGAAAGGCAGAGGTCGAGAGTTCGGCACACAATTTCAACCCTCTAGGAAGTTTCAGATAACCATGTACTTCACTGCAGAGTGAAAATTACGTTATGGATTTCCATCAGAAACACAACTTAACTGACGGGTATCTCCACGCCCTTTCTGTATCTGTCATCAGAAGTGTCTTGCAAGTCCCGTAAACTATGTCTGCTGCCTCAGAATATATCTTTGAGACCAATATCTGCTTCCGTAGAATCTCGCATTCTGCACACCGACAGAGACAGAGAACACGTGGGTTGATTCTCTGTTTAGCGTGCTTTCTCAGATCTACACCACATGCGCCCTTCTGGCAGGTGGCCACAGTGATTAGAACTCGTTCAGGAGACTCAATACCAGCTCTAACACTCCCTTTAGAAAATACAGTTCAGTGATAATCTTCCATGCACAACATCAGTCATATATGGTAACTATTGCAATGACAAGATAGGTGTCACAATAAACGAGTTAACATAGAAGTTATCGCTATATCAAACATTGTTATTAAATGAATGCGAGAGAGGGATTTCTTAGATTGATACCACTGTCTCGTCGTGTAGTACTTCTATTACACCACATGTAATGAAACTCCGGTCCTCCCTTAGCTGCAGCTGTGAAGGAGTCCTTGTTCCTTCCATCTCTCGGAGACTCAGAAGAGCCCGTTTTTCTCTCGCCTGCCGCTGATTGCCACCCGATCCTTCCCCTTTCGGTTCTCATTGGAGACGAGGCACGGCGTCGCTTTCCTATATTCACCGAAGGTCCTGCGGCACCCTCAGCACGTGCTGACATAGCTACGAGCCTGCTGCAGACGATGGCACACCCTGGCGGTGCAACGCGCTCCCTGTGTGCGTTAGCTCCTTGATCGGGCTGTTCCTTGCGCAGCTATCTGTTGCCACCCATGTAATTACTCCCGTGCCTCGCTGTGCTTTCTTGCAGCGTGGTGTGATCTGACACGTTTTGGGGGCACTTTTTTTCAAATCAAGTGATCGTTGTGATTGTAAGTTGTCAACAATTCGAAGCTTTTGGCGACGAGAATGTGTACTGTGTAAATAAGCACGTTGCAACTGATTTATGTTCACAATTTCATGCACGTTTTTACTGGAGGAGGGTACGCATACACAATACTTTTCGGAAAACACAAGGCGGAGGAGAAGGAGGAGGAGGACATTAGTATTTAATGTCCCGTCGACCCGTCGGGAACGAGGTCAATAGAGACGGAGCACAAGCTCGGATTAGGGAAGGACTGAGAAGGAAATCGGACATGGTCTTTCAAAGGAACCGTCCTGGAATTCGCCTTAAGCATTCAGGGAAATCATGAAAAACCTACACCTGGATGACCATACACCGGACACGTTGTCCTCCCGAATGCGAGTCCATTCTGCTCGCTCGGTACGGAAAATGCAGGGTTTGAGGAAATTTCCGATACAGACTTCTAGGACTTGAAGTGGGAAGTGAGTACATAATATTTTGAATAGCAATCCATGTCCGGACGACGGTTTCAGTTCGGATGTTACTCATCTACCTCTACTTGAGGAACTGAATTAGGCGTGACACAACAAATAGAAAGCGAACATAACAATTGACAAGGGATTTCAGATCGATTCCGTATTTCTAGAAGACTTTTGAAACTGTACCACACAAGCGGCTTGTAGTGAAATTGCGTGTTTATGGAATATCGTCTCAGTTATGTGACTGTATTTGTGATTTCCTGTCAGAGAGGTCACAGTTCGTAGTAATTGACGGAAAGTCATCGAGTAAAACAGAAGTGATTTCTGGCGTTCCCCAAGGTAGTGTTATAGGCCATTTGCTGTTCCTTATCTATGTAAACGATCTGGGAGACAATCCGAGCAGTCGTCTAGGTTGTTTGCAGGTGACGCTGTCGTTTATCGTCTAATAAAGTCATCAGAATATCAAAACAAATTTAAAAAGTGTTTAGAAAAGATATCTGAATGGTGCGAAAATTGGCAGTTGACCTTAAATAACGAAAAGTCTGAGGTCATACACATGAGTGCTAAAATGAATTTGTTAAACTTCTGTTACACGATAAATCAATCTAATCTAAAAGACGTAAATTCAAGTAAATACCTAGGTATTGCAATTACGAACAACTTAATTTGGAAGGTTCAGATGGTTGAAATGGCTCTGAGCTCTATGGGACTTAACATCTGTGGTCATCAGTCCCCTAGAATTAAGAACTACTTAAACCTAACTAACCTAAGGACATCACACACATCCATGCCCGAGGCAGGATTCGAACCTGCGACCGTAGCAGTCGCGCGGTTCCGGACTGAGCGCCTAGAACCGTTAGACCACCGCGGCCGGCAATTTCAAAGGAACACATAGAAAATGTTGTGGGGAAGGCGTTTTGTTTGCAGGACCTTGGAAAATGTAACAGATTTGGTAAGGAGACTGCCTACACTACGCTTGTCCGTCCTCTTTTAGAATACTGCTGCGCGGTGTGGGATCCTTACTAGATAGGACTGACGGAGTACATCGAAAAAGTTCAAAGAAGGGCAGCACGTTTTGTATTATCGCGAAATATGGGAGAGAGTGTCACAGAAATGATACAGGATTTAGGCTGGACATCATTAAAAGAAAGGCGTTTTTCGTTGCAACGGAATCTTCTCACGAAATTCCATTCACCAACTTTCTCCTCCGAATGCGAAAATATTTTGTTGTCACCGGCCTACATAGGGAGAAACGATCACCACGATAAAATAAGGGAAATCATAGCTCGTACGGAAAGATAGAGGTGTTCGTTCTTTCCGCGCGCTATACGAGATTGGAATAATAGAGAATTGTGAAGGTGGTAGATGAACCCTCTGTCAGGCACTTAAATGTGATTTGCAGAGTATCCATGTAGATGTAGATAACGAAACATCCATTTATCAGTTAAGCACATTCGTTTGTATTAACACTTAAACATTGCATGTTTACTTTATCCCAAAACAAAAAAGGGACCAGCATACTATGCGCACAGGATGTTTAAATATTAATACAAACAAATGTTCTTAAGTGATAAATGGATGTTTCTTTATGTTTCCAGTGTTTCGTTACGTTTCCTTTGCAATTGTTACCTAATACTACGTCACGCCTAATTCAATTTCTGTAGCGGGAGTGGCTAAGTTAAACACTGGACATGTGTTCCTATTCAAAGTATTATGTACTCACTCGCCAAGTTGATTGCAACGGGAATTACGGAACACCCTGTAGCTGTCTCAAGAATTTTTTTTCCTCGAGTAATACATTTCAAAACCGGGTTTCTGAACTATACCTTGTAGGAATAGCAACGTTGGTTGGTACCCACATATGCATATTCGATTGTTGTTTCAGTGAGCCCACATGTGAAGTTACAAACTGTTCATCATATTTGTTCGTCTCATTAATTATTAATATTAACAACTTATCGTCAAAAAATTTCACGTGAACCCTTGCTGCTGTTGTAAAACTCCAAATGCACTTTGTAGAGCTTCCCGAACGTTGGCAACTGCGGACGCGAGCACCGTTCGTCGAGCACGTAGCGCTGCACCGCCAGGCAGCCCGAATTCAGTTCGTCGAGCACGGTCGAGCGGTTGTTTGACGTCTGCTGAGCAGGCACCCTACGTGCGTCACGGCTTCCCTGAAGTCTTCAGTTACTCCACTCTTTCGCAGTTCATTTAAGGTACGGACAATAATTGGATAACTGATTTCAATAGGTGCAACCACAGAGCTCAGAGCGACCACCAACTGTGCCAGTAATCTTTCCTAAAAGGAAAAAAAAGTCCGAATCATGTTGGAAGGCGGCCCTATTTTCAGCCGTTCTGCGCGTTCCCCTACGCTAGGCAGTGGCAGCCAATAATATTCATTCTCTCTCCAAGCGGCATGCAGCAAGTTGCAGCAAGATAGCGAGAATCTCGCTCCTACACGCTGCACTGTTGCCGTACCTCTCGACAACCGAATTATTCATTCAACTGTCAGTTTTCTTTTTTTTTCGTTATGTGAATGTGTATCTGTAAATGTTTAAGTGCTATACAAAAAAAAAAAAAAAGCCAGGTGACGGCAATAAATGTGAAGTGCTTCACAAGTTGGCGAGGGGGATTATTTACCGCATGTATAACTTTTTCAAACGAGAATTTGAAAGCAGGTCTCCCACTGTTGACAGTTGAAGACACTAGAACGGACTCCAGAACCATGTGGTGTCTGCAAGAGTACTGTAAAGAGAATTGTGAACGAAAGTGTCAGTGCTGTAGTAACTGTAGAAAAAGTTGGTTTCGTGTCGCCTGGAATGCAACGAAATCGCAAGGAACCTGCAACACAAATGGATGGTTTTAACAACGATATTTTAAAGTGCTCCATGCGAGTGATGAATGCCTGACATCACAAATACGTGTTGCAGCTATACAGCATAAAAATAGCTTCAATGGTAAACGCTTCGTCAATGTAAAGAATTTTAAAAGACGTTGGTTCCCGATGTCTTAAGAAGTGAGTTTTTAGTTCAAAGAAGTGCGGTAGGTACAGCACGAACTACATCTCATATAAAGATTCAAAGTGAAAGAGAACGAGGTAGTTCAGTACTGTATTACCTTGATGAAACATGGGCCAATTAGAATCATTCTAGGCAGATCTGCTGGAAAATGAGCGATTCTACTAGCGGTTTTAAGGCTTTCATAGGAATAGGTACTCGGATAATTATTCTGCATTCTGACTCTTCTTCTGGTTTTGTTTCTGAGAGTAAACTTGTATTTACGCGTAAGAAAAAAACAGTGATTACCATTCGAAAATGAACGCTGTCAGTTTCGTGACGTGATTCACAATTCTTGTCATACCTTTATTCGAAGTCGGTCATTGCCAGTTATAAATCAACTGTTACAGAGAAAACACAAAGTACAAACACCTGGAAAATCGGATATTTTTCCCTGCTTGAAAATAAAAATATTAAGCACAGTATAAACCAGACTCGTGCCGATCTCCTGCAGCTCGTTAATTTACTCAAGTCATGTGACAGAAAGTACAAACTTGACTTCATTACACGTGAATGGGGTCAAGTAGCTTTGTGTTTACCCACTTGTCACTGTCAGTGTAGCCCTAAGGAATTAATTTGGGTAAAGGATAAGGCTATATGGGAGAAAAAAAAAATCACGATAGCATTCACTGAATCGCTTGTGCATGAGACAATAGACAACATCCCACCTGTAGCGAGGGCGCATCTGTGCGGCACGCTGAAAAGCATCAGAACAAATAATTTGACAGGGAAGTGATGGTGGATATAAGCCTTGAATCTGTCATCGTAAATTTACAATCAGATTGTTCTGAAACAGACTCAAATAGAAGTGACGGTGGTATTACGATGTAGACTTTGGAAAGAAAAAAGCAGTGGCGGCTCGTGACCAAAGAAGATGGTGGTGCACTTTGTTCACGAAGGAAAACACCAACAAAAGAGAGAAAATAAGTAAACTGCTCACGTTTTTGTAATGCCTGATATAAATAGACCGCTCGCTCGTGTCACTCTTGCATCTACTCATAATAAAACGAAAAGGCGTACACAGAAAAAAGTATTACTTTTACAGAATAAAAGGAATCAAAATCAACTGCACCTCTATGTACTCAAAAAGTGATAGGCATGCCTTACTAATATTCTTCAGCAGGACTGCTATTCACGCCGTTCGATTTTATCTCTGAATTTGGATGTGGTGGGGATCACTTGTACAGGAATTCTATTCTTCTTTCCTTCATATTTGCAAATTTTTCAATCACTCTTTGATTGAAGTGTGCAGTTCCTAAAACGAGGTCTCGTTCAATAGAGAGCATCGCGAGTGCTGATAGTCTTTCTTGGTCCATAGTATTCCGTAAGAAGGTTTTTATGATTTTCAGCGAAGAAAACCAACGTACTGCTTCTGATGTGGTCATTGTAATTGTAATTATCGCTTTCAGGAGCTTCACAGATTCGCTCAGTGTATCACAAAGATTATTGTCTGTTATATAATCCAGAAAGTTCAAAGCTCCACACATGCTTTTGAACTCCTCTCTTCCAAAATAACAAAGAGTTCTTTTCAAAGTTCCTTTGCTTCCAAAAAAAAGTAGCATTCAATAGCAGCTCTGAAAGAAGTTTCTGGAAAACTGGAAGAGTAGGTAACGAATTTCTCTGGTAGAAAGGGAGGCTGCAGCTAGGTGTCCAGTGAACTGGAATCTTTCTTTTGCCTCGTAACTTATGACATCACGTACTTCTTTTGCCTCCCGCAGTATATTACACCTCGCAACTCCATCTTAAGCTCTCCCTCTTTTATGATACTCCCGTAAACCTGTTGAATTTTCACTCACTCCTTCCCTAATGTTCGCAATTTCACGCTCAAAAGCTGTCAGCTGATTCTGTGCATAATTTGGGTCAATATCCCTCTTTTGTAGCTGGTTATA
This sequence comes from Schistocerca nitens, assembly GCF_023898315.1. Classification (NCBI taxonomy): domain Eukaryota; kingdom Metazoa; phylum Arthropoda; class Insecta; order Orthoptera; family Acrididae; genus Schistocerca; species Schistocerca nitens. The sequence continues at coordinate 577,213,313 of NC_064617.1, forward strand.
AAAACTCTCCACATGGACCATGATTTTATGAAAATATGAAAGCCAAAAAATGAACTTTTCACCCTTCCGAATTGTTACTAAGCCACAGGCTTGCAGGATCGTGTTCTCATTACACAGTTTTTCCCCCTGGCCCATAGTATTCATGCACGTGATAATGTCTTCCCTATATTCGAAAACAGTGTTGACTCTCCTTGACTGAAAATTCCAACGAGTAGGCACTGAATGTGGCAGTCGTTTACATACTATCTCGTCGAGAACTGCTGTTCGTTGAGGAGATGCTGAAAAGAAGCTGCAAAGTCTCTGAAGTTTAGTGAAGAATATTCGCACATTTTTTACTAATGGAAGCGGCTTTAAGCATAATGAGATTCAACTGGTGGGCATAACAATGAATGTATGAAGCAATGTAAAACTTTTCCTTACCAAGAGCTTGCACCCCACGTGACGAACCCCTCATGACTGCTGCACCATCATATGTTTGCGCTATTATCTTATGAGCACAATTCCCCAAATCCAGAATGAGATTTTCACTCTGCAGCGGAGTGTGCGCTGATATGACACTTCCTGGCAGATTAAAACTGTGTGCCCGACCGAGTCTCGAACTCGGGACCTTTGCCTTTCGCGGGCAAGTGCTCTACCATCTGAGCTACCGAAGCACGACTCACGCCCAATACTCACAGCTTTACTTCTGCCAGTATCATATCAGCGCACTCTCCGCTGCAGAGTGAAAATCTCATTCTGGAAACATCCCCCAGGCTGTGGCTAAGCCACGTCTCTGCAGTATCCTTTCTTTCAGGGGTGCTAGTTCTGCAAGGTTCGCAGGAGAGCTTCTGTAAAGTTTGGAAGGTAGGAGACGAGATACTGGCAGAAGTAAAGCTGTGAAGACCAGGCGTGAGTCGTGCTTCGGTAGCTCAGATGGTAGAGCACTTGCCCGCGAAATTCAAAGGTCCCGAGTTTGAGTCTCGGTCGGGCACACAGTTTTAATCTGCCAGCAAGTTTCAATTCCCCAAATGATTATTTATCAGTTCAGTGATGGACGTTGCCAAAGACTGGGCATCATGCTTTTCTGGTGCTATGAAGTCCTAAAATCTTTCAACTGGAATTCCGTTAACGATGTATGTATATCCTATAACCATCTCGAAAACACATGCTACGTCACTGCTTTCGTCAGCGATTACGGCCAAACATTCAGCACCCTTAATTTCCTTTCTAATTTCCTCTTGGCAGACTTGAAGCATGAGTTCATTCTGGGTGGTTTTTGAGGTTCCTTTGAAAACTGTAGCTTTGGCTAAATGCGATTTTAATTCAGAGTCTAATTCTGCACTAAAATTAATCAACGAACGATAAACACCAGGATTGGAAGATTTCAGTCTCATCATGTCCTTTAACGGCAAGTTCCAACGCACCACAGATACAAATACAGTTAATAATTAGATTCAATATGTACCTATTATCGGTAACTTTTTGGTTGTGTAATGCCACAGATCTTTGTATCCTCTGTCTAATTGGGTAGCTATATTTACATTGCCTAGACTTGGCATATTCAAAATGTTATTTACATGTACCGAAGAAAGTTCGTGTTTTCTTATTTTGTCATGGAGGTGTTGAATGTCACAGACTCTGTGTTTAGACCATGAAAGATCTCCTGCAAACAATAAACAAGGAAAACAAATAAGGCATTTTTCATGTCACAACCACACAGCCATTCATGCTTGTTGTACAATTCAGAGTTAAATTTCCTACCGATTTGGCGACTTTTCGTTTTAATGGTCTGCGAAATTGTTAAAGCAGGAGTCGGCCTACCTATCCTCCTGATTTCTAATTTTTCTTCAAACTTCCGTGAACAGAAGGGTTCAGAGAGCAATTAAATTACCTGAGATTCATTGTTTCACGTATTCACTTGTCACTTGAGCCTCAAAATTCACTGTAGCGCACGCTAAAATAACTAACACAACGCACAGGAAATAGTTCGCTCGCAGCTACACCTGAACTCGTATTGAGGCGCGAGACTCCCGCTTTGTTCGAAGATCCGATAGCTCCGTTTCCCTTCGGAAGAGTTGAGGCCCTCTTCCTGCGGCTGGCAGGGTGGCCCGGGTGAGGTGTTTATACACACAAGGCCCGCATACGAGAACAATGTTGCCAAGCGCTGCCCCCGCACCCCGCACCTCCTCTAAGACACCCAACCCGCGTTTGCAGCCACAGTACATCCCGCTATCGCCGTCGGCACATTCCGCCCACCTCCGCTGCGTTCGGCGTTTGGAGCCCGGGCATTTCAAAAGAGATAAACGGCGCGCTACTTCTCCACTAGTATAGAACACTCAGAAGGCAAACAAGTTGAACAAAATTATTCCTTGGAGGTAGCGCAAACCTGCAAACCTACACAGGAGCCGCCCTGGAAAAAAAGTAATAACATTTCTTAGTTTTAAAGACTCGTGGTTTAAAAAAAAAATTGACAACATATCAGTTGCACACATAATAATAATAACTTCGTAGCCTTCTCGATTAGGACTTTGTGTCCTTTTAATTATGCAGACTATAATGTTCAACACATTTCCCAAGGAGAAGTTAAGCTTCTCCCACCATGTTGTAAAAATCTTTCATTTTCAAGGCACGAACTGGATAAGGCCCTGAAATGACAGTAACTGTTAGTGGTCGAGATATCGGTGGTTTTCTATGTTATCGGTCATCATTCCCTGGAGTTATTCGCAGATGGTGGTTGTTCAATGGATTATAAATGCGGGCTCTCACTGTAATATCGACCGAGTTACTCTGCACTCATAATGCCTGATGACAGCTAAAATTATGACAACTTACTGACCATTTTTACGATAGTCTTTTCATTAGTCTTTCCTATCACTAATTCTTTTTTACGTGCAGTGATAACACTTAACTACAGTCAAATACATCAACACACACACCTTACACACATTTTTAAAAATATTATTGAGCCAAAGTAGTTGTCAGGTAAATATAGTGATTTTGTTTGTGTTTCAAATTAATTTTATTGTGTATTATATTTTACTTACAATACAGTTCAAATCGCAATAAATAATGATTATTGCAAGCAGCTGCAATAATCTTGCCATAGGACAATTGTCATTTTGAGAAAAATTGTACTTCACTTCTTTACAAATCTGTCAGCTGTTCTCGCCTCCCGACGTCACGCAAGGTAAATCTGTGGAGCAGTGGATTCACTGTCGTCAAGACGTAAATTAATATTTCTCTCATGACGCCTGATCGAAATTGGTTTTAATATTTACTACTCCTCTAATAGATTTGAAGGTGTAATACGATGTACTGTAGGCAAAAGAGCCAGACTGTAGTCCGCAGCAACGCAGTTTGGCAACGTGGACTTTGTCCGCTCTCTGCTGCCGCGCATGCGCAGTTCTCATCCCTCCACTGCTCCGCCTCTATGCGTGGAAGCACCGTCTATGTGACGCGAGGAATAAAACGACCGATTGTCCTACTAACAACTAACATATCCTCCATCCTACCAGTAACGAATACTTGCGGCAATAACTGACTGTGTAAGGTTACGATTTTCTGTGGATGGCGTGCTTTTAGATGAAAAAGGAGTCGACACATTTTTCTGAAGTAATAACAGACGCGCAGCAAAAGTCTTCCAAAAGAACTACAACATCCAGATTTTACGACGAGTAAAATATCGCTGACATTCCGCTGTGCTGTAAAGGTGCCGCAGGCGTCAAATAAAAGGGATCCTGCTATGAAAGAAGTGGCAACCCAGACCATCACTCCTGGTTGTTGGGGCATACGGCGGGCGACACTCAGGTTGCATCCCACCGCTGCCCGGGTCTCCAGACACGTCTTCGCTAGTCATCGGGGATCAGTTCGAAGCGAACCTCATCACTGAAGACAATTCTACTACAGTCAACAACATTCCACAGAGGTGGGATACCAACATTGTAGTAGCCCACCGTACAGTCCAGCAGCCAGGAGCAACGGTCTGGGGTGCCATTTCATAGCAGGACTTCTTTGGTTATCAATTGTGGCACTCTTACAGCGCAACTGTACGTCGACAGTATTCTACATCCCGTTTTGTTGCCCTTCATGACGAGGCATCCAGGGCTTACATTTCAGCAAGATATCGCTCGCCCGTCACGGCGAACCTTTCTACTGCCTGTCGTCGTGCTTTCCAAACACTTCCTTGGCCAGCAAGGTCGCCGGATCTCTCCCCAACTGAGAGCATTTGGAGCATTATGGGCAGGGCCCTCCAACCAACTCGGAATTTTGTCGATCGAACGCGTCACTTGGACAGAATTTGGCACTATATCCCTCAGGAGGACATCCAACAGCTCTGACAAATTCCAAGCCAAACAAAAGCTTAAATAAGGACCAGAGGTGGACCAATGCATTAATAACTCGCTTGGTTTGTGAAGCTCTTTCTCTCCAATAAAACATGTATATCACATTTACCGATTTCCTTTTCCTTTTTTATCTTTGAAAAGGTTGCGACGACTAATGAGTAACTTACAAGTATGTTAACATACCTTTTTATCATAATAGTTGATATTAGTGGGGAAGAAGTGTCTCTTCGGATAACACAAGGAGGAGGAGGAGGAGGACAGTAGCAGCAAGATTATTGATATTCGGTTAAAAATTTATAATTTTTTGTTGCAAATCACAACGGTTTTCCAAGTTCAATCTCCTGCTTGGTTTCGCCAAATCTGCATTCGCGTGGCTAAAGCCAGCTTCGGTCATATATGAAGTTGCGAATGCAGGAAAGAGCGTGGAAGAAAGATTCAAATAAGTGAAAATTCTCAGTACTCATTTCTCAGTGTTTTTGCTATTTCAATTTTTATCTCTTTTTAGGGCCACCTACTTGAAGCCTTTCACGAGGCTGTTTTTCACGGCAGTTTCACATGGCAGCTCTGCAGCACACTTAACGCTTTCAGCGTTCAACCAAGTAAGTTTTAAAGTTTTTCAAATTTACCCACCTCTTAGCGATATTACACTCACTGTTTGCTAGTTTTACATATTTGAGCTATAATTATTTCCTTATTTCTCCAGACTGATGATTCACTACCAGCGTGAAACTCGTACTTGGAATTAATAAAACAGTTACACAAATGCAAAAGGTGCTGTTCGCTCATCTGAATCATTCGCTAACTGTTGCTGCATCTGGCATAATGGAATGGAATAGAATGTATACAAATAAGAAAGATTCAGCTTCTGCCCGAACTTGAAATTTTAACGGCAATATTGTTATTGTTCCAAAATTCACTAATGTTTTAATTTTCAAATAACGCCTAACTTCGAAATCTGCACTTATTGCAACCAGTTCTAAGTCAGGTTCCCTACCTCCATTACCTATTTTAATGTCAAATGGAGTAGCAAACCATTCGGAAATATGCATCTTCACCAAGTCTTCGAAACTTGATTTGAAGTCTTTTCTTGATTTATCAATTTGTTTATACCTCCAAATCACGATCTGAAATACACTATATGATCAAAAGTAACCGGAAACCTGGTTGAAAATGACTTACAATTTCGTGGCGCTCCCCATGGGTAATGCTGGAATTCAGTATGGTTGCGAGGTGCCGGGGCTAGTAGTGTATTTATCACTAAATTCTACTAGAATCCACATGTGTAAATCATGCTCTAAGCCCCCCCTATTCTAACTCCGACTTTTGCTGTTGCACAAGGATAAAACAAATACGCGAACTGACTCTAATCAACCCTGCTAGTGGAGTAGAAGAGAGTTTGGCACCTGCAATAATTTAATTTGATAAATAAGTTAAATAAACAAAGGTTTCATTAGCATAGTGAGGAATGATAGGGTTGCTCTATTGATTAACAGAAAGAAAGTTCTGTCCAAAATAACAATATGATTTATTAAGATTAAACGCAGAATAGTAAAAGAGACACAGGAAATCTAAAACATCAAATTGGCTAAAATTGGAGATTCATACAAACACAGTAAAGGTGAAGTTGTCCCTAACTTAGATCGTGAGGTTTAAGACGAAGTGGTATGTGGAGCCAATTCCTTTCCACTCAAATCTCAAGAGACACACAGCTAACCCAATAGTAATTGCTGCTACTCGAAACTGAACAAAGTTAGAAAAGGATGAACAGGCGCGCTCTGCTGAGCTCTGATTATCACCTAGGAAAATCCCTATCTGCCGGTGCTGCGGACGTACATTACCAACAGTCTTCTTATCTCCCAGAACACGATCTGGCGTACCGCAGGCGAGGGCTGGTTGCTCCGACGTCCTCGACCGAAAGGCGACTGCCGACTCCCCAGAGCACCCGTACAGGCCGAACACCGAACATTCCCGCCCCCACGACAGTGGCCGTGGTTACGTTCCAATCAGCAACTCGAAAACCGGCGGAAATTCCACTCCATTGCCGGAGCACTACCATTCCACCAATGGAGATTCTTGGCGCCAATTTCTGTGCTGATTTTGCAGAAAGTGCGGGAATTTTCCCGCCACAACTGCGTGGGTACACAAGTCATTCCCACGCCTCGCTGGTAGCCCGCCAGAACGTGTTTTCGCAAAGTTTCTCTGAAGTAACGGAACCTCTAGCCCAGCCGCTACTTCACACCCCAGCGGGCGTGTCTCTTGACAATGTCGGCGTCTGAAAAGCATTCACTCGACTGCCTCACACACGTCGGCTTAACTCTCTCCAGTTCCACAGAGCCCGCCTGTCACCGGCCCACCCGGGTGACGAGAGACGCTGCGTGGGAAGTACGCGTGTTAAGGAAAAGCAACCCTCCACCGCATGCAACTAGAGAGGAGAATCGTAAGATAGAAATATGAGAGGGGGCTCATGCCACCTCTCATTGCCCCTACGCCATTTTAGATTGTAATTGGTGAGCGGTTGGCTCACTTAGGAGCAAGGTAGTGAGTCAATCGCCCAAGAACAATCTTACAAAGTGACTCCACATACCGCACTCTATAAAAAAGATCATTGCAACTGAAAAATGCAACTCATAGAGGGAGGATTATTTATGATGTAGCCAACTTCACCTTCTTAATATGGAACACTAACACTCACATCACACATCCATACCCAGGGAGCCCCTTCCAAACACCGATTCACGCAGACATTCACGCTCTAAACATGGCCCGGGCATCTGAGCCAAATATGGAGCAGTTTATTCTTTACAATCAGAGTTGGAGTGCTCCGCAATTAAATGCCCAAGATGTTACAACAATTTTAATCATTAAACTAACCTGACCTCACTCACACATGATAATATTTAAGTTAACAATCTCTTTGTGAGTTTTCAGAATCTAGTTACAACCTCCGATTCATTCTGTCTCCCTGCAGCAAGAATAACCTTTACAAAATGTTCCCTGAACTGATGGTCCATTCACAATGACAGTGGTGGTATCTGCTTCAGTTTATGGGGACTTCAGGCACACTGTTAGCATACACACAACAATAAACACAAAATACAAAAAAAACATGATGTGGAGAACAGTACAGTAATCTGTAATAAGAATTACAGTGTAAAACACAAACGCATACAAGGTATAACATACATTACAGAAACAACATAAGAGAAAGAAATTTAAGAAAAACAAAAAAAAACAAGGTTCATGGGGCATCAAATTGTGCGTGCACATTGCACAAAGTTCACGACTGTGCTGAGAATGAGGCACTAAATCACATTGTTAGAAATATCCGTGGCACTTCACTGATTCCACTGTACTGACATCACATAAGGCTAAACGTCGGTTGTAGTTGCTACGTTGTGGCAACAGCAATAGGGAGTTCTGGAGTGTCTGCAGTACGCTGTTGAGATTGTAGTCAGACCCACGCATATGATCACGGCCGTATGGTAGGAAGACACAGTGATAGGCTCTCCTCACGTCGATTAATTGTCTCTGAGGTCTACTCGTTGGGATACATCACTAGTCTAGGTCTCTTCTCTCGCTGGACAGAACTTTATGTTTCCCAATATTGCAGTTCGACGAGGGATGATGGCACGTGGAGTGACTCCACAAGTGTGTGAGGTCATCCATACAGGATCGAACTAGGAGCGACTATTGTTAAAAACTGCTCTCTAATAGAGAGGAGAAGTAAGACATGAGACCATACATTTGTTAGTGTGGCACGATACTGCTTTGTGTATGCAGATCGGCCAATGCTAGTGAGTTGTAAAAACCCAAACAGGTGAGTATAGAGCGTCCCTTTCTGTCCTGAGGCACATGAGGCGCAGGTTCTGACACGATATGTGATGTTCTTCGTGTACTCACGACAACGTGGTCTGCCGCAGGGAATCCCTCCAAGCGGCTGCCGCGTCCGGAGAGCTAGCAGGCTGTCGCGTGTCAGGGTCAACGGCCAGCCCCACTTTCGCTTGTGGCGGGGCGAGGGTCCCGTGTAATCCCTCAGGTAGGCAGCCGGGTGACTGTCAGCGTGTAGGACGGGACGCTCGCCCTCTAGCAGGTAGCCGAAGACCTCTTGTTTTTGCGCTGGCTGGCCTCTGCATTGCCACGTTCCTCGTCATCTGTACAATTCTTACAAAAGTCTTATGCCTAACTTTTTCCCATGACCTTCTATGTTATAATAAATTTACATAATGAAACATTGATGGTCTGTCATTTCAGACACTCTTATTTTACTTTTATAGTTATTAATCTATGGCAATCATTATAACATCTAATCTAGACATGGAAATAATTTATTTTGATATATGTGTAGAGACCGATCTCAGTATGTACATGGTGTGTGATAACTGATGCTTTGTAATGGATGAACAACTAAATGTGCGGGCCCGCACTAATATTACTATTAATTATATAGATCGACAGTAGACATGCTTCAAGAATTAACTACCATATCCCAACGATCTACATTCTACGTCTTTTAATTAAATTATGTTGTTATGCAGGTCTAAGTTTTACTGTGCTATAAAGAACATGCAACTACGCTACTTTCGCTCGCCCGTCGTCCCTCCATCTCGGGTCTGTGGTTTGGTGACCTGAAAAATAGCAACTCAACAGGCGCGCGCCACACTTGTGGTAGAAAACCCCCACAATATTAATCTAGTTATTGTTAAATCCTACAGTTTAACTTATCCTAGTATCGTACTTTCCCTTTTATTTATTTATTTATTTATTTTATTTTATTTATTTATTTATTTATTTATTTATTTATTTTTTTATTTACCTTATACAATACCCTTACATAGTTCCTGTTACGCTGAGATGTCTTGCTGCTCGCCGCTATTGACGACAGTGATGTGCGCGCCGTACGACATGACCTCCGAGTTTTCATTACGCCTCACTGAAACTCCAGAGACTGGGTTAGCCATGGCTATACACGACAATAAATTTATAGTTGCAACTTCCTTCTCTATGTGAAGCGGTTTTCGCGATCGAAGTACACCTTTCCAGAAGCAATGTAATATGACCAAGCCAGGACTGGTTCCTGTTGAGGATTCAGACACCCAACACACGCCAGCTACACAGTATGTCACGAATATCCAAGTACAATTCCTTGGTGATTCATCTGTGACAAAAACGAGCAGCACGCTAAATCCCCAACCAGCACATTAGCATGGTAGGCTTTTATGCCCTCATTTCTCTCGTCTAGGGCACCATTAGAGTCAAATGCTCACAGGTTCACCCCGACTTGCAAGACAACGATACCGGCGCAGCTCTGCAAAAACTATACTGCCCATATTCACCCTCGAAATCGCGCAATATACCACAATCGTGCAGTGCACTGACGCGTGCCTGCAAGCATTGGTATGAACGTCTCACGAACTGGTTGTGGCCGCTATGGAGCGTATCACGACCTCTCAGAACGCTTCTAAGAGCACGTTCTTGTATGCGCCCGTTTGTGCGACGTCTCGTCACTCATCCTTATCCCTTAACATGGACACCAGATAGGAAAGGACAAAAACATTGCTCATGAAAAGGTAGTGTCTCCTACTCCATCGACATTGGAGATCGCAAACATAAACAAAAAGAGGATAGCAGCAGTAAATTCTTATGCAAGACAACGCAGCGTGTTAATACTTTAGCAATCTTAATCTATTAATGTAACGATTATTGTTCCCCGAACAAAGGTTCATATATTTGCCTATTCTACTATGTACATTTCTTACACTACTACTATTCTACGAACTCCTTTACGTGAGATATGTGGTGGAGTCCTATGGACTTCTTTCCTTTCAGCGTCTCCAATTCATAAGCATTGTGGTGAGCTGCTCTCCTTATACGGTACGGGCCGTTGTAAACAGAATAGAATTTTTGGCATTTCATTTTTTGTTTGTTCGAAAGTCGGAAAGACTTAACGAGCACCTTTTGTCCAACTTGGAAGTGTCGTAGACGAGCTCCCCTGTCGGCACGTCTCTTCCTGACCTCTGCTGCAGCCCGTATCCTCTTGAGAGCCAAATCCACTATGGCTTGGTGCTGCGTTCGCGCCCTTGGTGGGAAGTTTACGACCTTGGTTATCAAGTCCTTAGGAATCCAGTTTTTTAGTACTGTAATGGGTGCCAATTTTGTTATCCCATGGGGTGCCTCATTGATCACCTCCTGGAAGTCTTTAAGGAAAACGTCCCATGTCGTGTGCTGTTTGTTACAGTACAACCGGCACAAGTTTCCGAGTTCTTTAATAACCCGTTCTGCAGCATTCGAGCTCGGATGGTGTGAAGATATAAAAATGGGATCAATTTTACATCGACGCAACGTCTCCTTCCATGTTTTTGACTTAAACTGTGGCCCGTTATCAGAAATGATTCTACTCACATGACCAACCTGTGGTAGGAAATCCCGGATGAGGGCTCGTGATACAGTTCGTCCTGTCGCCCTCTTCAGTGGCGTAAAGGTAACGTATTTGGACGTTAGTTCAACAAACACTAATACGTAAGTATATCCTCTTCTTGTTCTTGGCAAAGGTCCCATCAAATCTGTTGCTGCTAATTGTCTTAATTTGGTCGGTACGATTGGGTATAATGGTGCCTGCATGCTCACAGTGGTGTGCTTAGCCTTTTGGCAGTCTTTACACACCGACAGTACCCTCCGAATTCGACGCTCCATGTTTCGAAAGTAACACATGGTCCTTAGCTTGAGATTGCACTTGCGTGGTCCGAAGTGTCCATAGCTAAGGTGAGTATGCCATATAACCTTGTTTATTAGGTGTTCAGGGATGCATACCCCCCATTCAGTGTCATTGGTATAATTTCGGTGGAAAATTATGCCTTTACGCAAGAGGTAGAACTGCCTGATGGTGGCGTGTCTTCTGTCTATCCATTTCTGCTTCAATAACACTAGGGCAGGGTCCTTGTCTTGCTCCTTCTTGATGTCCTGCATACTACAGGTAATAAAATTCTCAAAGGCTACTTTCTGCATATAGTAAAGGCAGTAGTGATTTTCCTCTAGATCTTCTTCCATGTTGTGCTCAAATCCGATCGGTGACCGTGATAAGGCGTCTGCAATAATGTTCTGACTGCCGGGGATATATTCTATCGAAAAGTTGTACTGCTGTAGATATGATGCCCACCTAATGAGCCGCCTGTGATTAAGCTTTGCAGTCATCAAGAACTCGAGTGCCTTGTGGTCTGTGTAGACTTTCGTCTGGCGACCAAACAGAAGGTATCTGAATTTTTCAAACGCCCATACAATAGCCAGCGCCTCTAACTCGGTTACTGAGTAATTCCTCTCACTCTTGGCTAGTACTCTGCTAGCAAACGCAATTGTCTTCCACACCCTGTTTCCTTCATGTACATAGTCTTGGAACACCATGACACCCAGACCGGAGTATGAACTGTCCGTTACTATGCAAAGCTCTTCAGCTAAATTAGGGTGTGATAGGATGGGTGCTTGTAATAATGCGAATTTTAATGTTTTCCATTCGGATTCGGCCGCCTCATCCCATTCCCAAGGAATCTTCTTTCCTGTAAGTTGATGCAACCGAGGACTGCTCTGAGTTTTGACATGTATAAAGCGGTTGTAAAAATTTATGATCCCCAAGAACCCCCTTAACTGCTTCTTTGTCGTAGGAATGGGAAACTTTTCAATCGCTTCGATCTTTTCGGGATTTGGCGCAATGCCCTCACCCGTGATGATATGTCCTAGAAATTTCACAGAGGACGTCCCAAAATTCGATTTTTCGATATTGATAGTCACACCGTATTCCTTGAATGTCGCTAGGAGTTCACCGAGGACCGCATTGTGCTCTCCCCAAGATTTCTCCGCGATCAGCAAATCGTCCACATAGCTGGTGACATGACGTTTCAAATTATCGCTTAGTATGCCGTCCAGCCCCCGAATGAATGCGGCAGATGAAACGTTCAAACCAAATGGTAGACGACGAAACCGGTAACATCTTCCAAATGCTAAAAAGGCTGTGTACTGTCTGCAATTTGGATGGAGCTCGATCTGCCAGAAACTCGATTTTAGATCAACTGATGAGAAGATTGATATTCCATGGAAGTTTTGTAAGAGTTCCTCTAATCGTTCCGGTCTGTCTGTTTCGGGTTCTATTATGGTATTAATTTGTCGCGAGTCCAAGACTAAACGAATACTACCATCTGCCTTCTCGACTACTCTTAACGGGTTATTATAGGCTGAAGCCGTAGGTTCTATTATTCCTTCACTCAGCATTCGCGTAATTTCAGCTGCTACTTTCTGTCGATATGCCAAGGGGATTGGATAGGGTGGCACACGAAACTGGTTGTGCGGACGTACACGAAATTCATATTGGAAGTTCTTTATTGATCCTGTCTTGGGAAGGAAGACCTCCGCATGTTCTACTAGTAATTTATGAAGTTCTTTGCGGTGTTCGCCCCTTATATTCTTTATTGCTTCCACTTTTTCTCCTATTTTCTCCTTTATTTCTCCCATTATTCCGACTTCCTTCTCATCCGTGTCCTCTCCCCTATCCGCAACGTCGTCCTGTTCTTCCTTTCTGTCTTTCAGACACGCATAGTTTATCCGAACACAGTTAGACGGTAGTTGAGCTGGGATCAGCTGATCGTCGAACTTAATGTGGACGGGATTCCCTTTCCTCAAAACCACTTCACCTCGTCCTAGATCAACTATCGCTTCATGTTCATTTAGGAAGTCCGTTCCTATTATCATGTCGATCGCCAGATTTGGCACGATCCAGAAGTTAGACTCTATTTTGTGTCCTTGGCAGGAGAATTCCAGTCTTGTTTGTTGGGTGACCTCCGTACATTTACCCGCTAATGCCCCTTTTATTTTGGTTTTCTTAACCGATAGGACAGGCCAGTCCATCTCCTGAGAGCACCTCTTGTATGCTGCCTCAGATATTGCTGTTATGTAGCTTCCACTATCTATTATCGCATTCAGACTCTTTTCAGCTATTGCTACTGTGATAAGAGGCTGCCGATCATGTCGAGGAGTTGCTTTATGTTCCTCGAGCAGGATTTCCGATAAATCTTCGTAATGTATCATCCGTAGTCGGCCAGGTCCGAGATTACGTGCGAAATTCCGGCGGCCTGTGTTCGCACTAGTCTGGCGTCAATCCCTAGTTAGGCTCCCCCTCCTCTGACGTGCATTAGGATTTGCGGGTCTGGTTTCAATCTCCTGGTTCCACCGTTGTCCTTGGTTTCGCTCTCTCCAATTACGGTCGCTTTGCCGTTCGTTATTCCTTCTATCCCAGATTCCTTGTCTAGATTGACCCTGCTCCCTGACGTTCTGGTTTCCGTGTCTTTGGTTTCCATAACCTTGAATAGCGTAACCTTGACTTCCGTAACCCTGGTTTCCTAACTGACCAGTGCGATTATGCAATCTGCTGTCGTCTTCTGTTCCTGGCCGGTGGTATTTGTTACTTTGCCCCTTCTTCCTGTCCTTTGCGTCTTGTTTATCAAAGACTACTTCGAGTTCGCGCAATAGAATCTTGAATGCTTCTATGTCAGCTCCACACTTGCCGACAAGTGTCTGTTGGTACCTAACTGGCAATTTGGAAAAGCAAAATTTAATGATTTCTCCGTTACTATATGGACTATCTAAAAATTGATTCTTCTTGAGTAAATCATCAAGAAATTTGGTTGCGCTCCTATGCCCGGACACTTCCAGTTCAGGACAAAATATTATTTCCTCTTTAATCCTATCTTGCGTTTCCTTTGACCAGTAGGTCCGCAGGAATGCACCAACAAATTCCTGATAAGTCCGACACGTCACTGCCACACCCCGCATCTTTTCCGCGGCTTGGCCTTCGATGTGTCCACACATGAATTCTAATTTTGCCTGGGTTGGCCATGATGCCGGTAATGAATTTGTAAACTGCATCACCCAGCTCTTCGGATGCATCGACCCTCCATTTTCTTTGAACTTCTGGAATTTCAGTATCGACAGGAAGTGATTGTGATCAAAATCCTGTCTGATCCTCGCACTGGTGTTGTCACTCGTTTCCGATACTTGCACGTCTGCTGAGTGTCCTGTTCTATCTTGCTGATAACTGTGATGTGCAACCTCTGTATCACAGTGGAAGTGGCACTCAGAATTCACTCTCCTAAGTGGGCTATAATTATTGGAGCTATTACTTGCTGTTTCTGCGTGTGCATTGTTAGTTCCGCACTCTGTCACTGGGCTAGAGCACGGCGGGCTTTTCCTCGGAGACACAATTCTGTGTACTCCATCATGGGTATCTGAACGCGCAGTGCTCGTGTGCCCGTTTTGCTCTAGTTTTGCTATCCGACTCTCTACTTCTTCCATTCGTTTCGTGGAGTTCGCAACCGCGATATTACCTTGAGTTTTTAAGAATGCTAGGGATTTTGAGTGGGATTGTGTTGTACGTCGCAAGCGCCCTGCGAGTTTAGAAGTTGCTTCCGCGACTTTCATTGCCCCTGTTGCTGCAGTTTTGGCAAAGCCTGCTACTTTTTGTGCTACCGTTGACATTTGTTTTGCTTCTCCACATTCTTTCTTTATTGTTAATAATTCCCCACGAATTTCCCCTATATGCGAAATTATTGCCTCCGTGTCCTTCTTACGCTGTTCGTCAGCTTCTTCCTTCTCCTTCTTACGTTGTTTCTCCTCTTCTTCCTTCTCCTTCTTACGTTGTTTCTCCTCTTCTTCCTTCTCCCTCTTACGCTGTTCGTCAGCTTCTTCCTGCTTCTTACGCTGTTCGTCAGCTTCTTCTTTCATTGATCGTAGGAAGCTCAGTATTGGGTTTACGTCATCTTCTTGATCCTCTTCAAACATGGGCGATGTAACTCTGGACACCTGGGCGCTAGAGCTCTGACGTGACCGAGCTGGCCTCTGTCTGCACTCGTTCGTTTGACTATAAACTTCTGCTACCGTCTCGACCTGTGTGCCTGTCTCTGTTTCATCCTCTACTTCACTATCATAATCACGGCCGCAACGCTGCTCTGAGATCGCGTCCAAATCACCTTCCTCATCAATGCCCCTGGCGTCCTGTCCTGCTAAAAATGTGCCCATCTCATCTCCGAACCTATTCCCGTCAGTAAACTGCCCCTTATCCATTATGCTATCCTCTTTTGTTTTAGCTTCGCCCGATAATAGTCGTGCCTTACTTCTCGTTATCATTCATAAAAACAAATTCATCTAAAATGCACAATAAAATTAATCTACTCCATATATTTTTTACACATAAACATAAAATTTCAACAACGCTGTTCCAACGCTGTAATCACAAACACAATTTGATGTGGTACAGAAACCGCACACAAATCCGACAAAGTGCGATGCGGTACAGACACCACATCAGCGAAACACAAAAAAAACAATGAACAAAAAATATATACACTGAAAACAAAAACTGTAGTCATGCGCCGCTACTTAAAACTAAACGCGGAACTACCAAAAAAAACTTGGGTATTAATCATTAAAAAAAATAGAGAGAAAAAAAATTGAATGTTCCTACTAAGAATCCTGTTTGTTTATCAGAGATTCACAGGAAAGATCCGAGGCCAAGGGTCGCCATATTATGCGAGGTGCCGGGGCTAGTAGTGTATTTATCACTAAATTCTACTAGAATCCACATGTGTAAATCATGCTCTAAGCCCCCCCTATTCTAACTCCGACTTTTGCTGTTGCACAAGGATAAAACAAATACGCGAACTGACTCTAATCAACCCTGCTAGTGGAGTAGAAGAGAGTTTGGCACCTGCAATAATTTAATTTGATAAATAAGTTAAATAAACAAAGGTTTCATTAGCATAGTGAGGAATGATAGGGTTGCTCTATTGATTAACAGAAAGAAAGTTCTGTCCAAAATAACAATATGATTTATTAAGATTAAACGCAGAATAGTAAAAGAGACACAGGAAATCTAAAACATCAAATTGGCTAAAATTGGAGATTCATACAAACACAGTAAAGGTGAAGTTGTCCCTAACTTAGATCGTGAGGTTTAAGACGAAGTGGTATGTGGAGCCAATTCCTTTCCACTCAAATCTCAAGAGAGACACACAGCTAACCCAATAGTAATTGCTGCTACTCGAAACTGAACAAAGTTAGAAAAGGATGAACAGGCGCGCTCTGCTGAGCTCTGATTATCACCTAGGAAAATCCCTATCTGCCGGTGCTGCGGACGTACATTACCAACAGTCTTCTTATCTCCCAGAACACGATCTGGCGTACCGCAGGCGAGGGCTGGTTGCTCCGACGTCCTCGACCGAAAGGCGACTGCCGACTCCCCAGAGCACCCGTACAGGCCGAACACCGAACATTCCCGCCCCCACGACAGTGGCCGTGGTTACGTTCCAATCAGCAACTCGAAAACCGGCGGAAATTCCACTCCATTGCCGGAGCACTACCATTCCACCAATGGAGATTCTTGGCGCCAATTTCTGTGCTGATTTTGCAGAAAGTGCGGGAATTTTCCCGCCACAACTGCGTGGGTACACAAGTCATTCCCACGCCTCGCTGGTAGCCCGCCAGAACGTGTTTTCGCAAAGTTTCTCTGAAGTAACGGAACCTCTAGCCCAGCCGCTACTTCACACCCCAGCGGGCGTGTCTCTTGACAATGTCGGCGTCTGAAAAGCATTCACTCGACTGCCTCACACACGTCGGCTTAACTCTCTCCAGTTCCACAGAGCCCGCCTGTCACCGGCCCACCCGGGTGACGAGAGACGCTGCGTGGGAAGTACGCGTGTTAAGGAAAAGCAACCCTCCACCGCATGCAACTAGAGAGGAGAATCGTAAGATAGAAATATGAGAGGGGGCTCATGCCACCTCTCATGGTGTTGCCGGCCGAAGTGGCCGTGCGGTTAAAGGCGCTGCAGTCTGGAACCGCAAGACCGCTACGGTCGCAGGTTCGAATCCTGCCTCGGGCATGGATGTTTGTGATGTCCTTAGGTTAGTTAGGTTTAACTAGTTCTAAGTTCTAGGGGACTAATGACTTCAGCAGTTGAGTCCCATAGTGCTCAGAGCCATTTGAACCATTTGAGTATGGTGTTGGGCCACCCTTAGCCTTGATGGCAGCTTCCACTCTCGCAGGCATACATTCAATCAGGTGCTGGAAAGTTTCTTCGGGAAAGGCAGCCCATCCTTCACGGAGTGCTGCACTGAGGAAAGCTATCGATGTCGGTCGGTGAGGCCTGCTACGAAGTCAGCGTTCCAAAACACCCAAAAGGTGTTCTTTAAGACTCAGTTCAGGACTCTGTGCAGGCCAGTACCTTACAGGTACGTTATTGTCGTGTAACAACTCCGCCACAGGCCGTGCATTATGAACAGGTAGGTGCTCGATCGTTTTGAAAGATGCAGTCGTCATCCCCGAATTGCTCTTCAACAGTGGGAAGCAAGAAGGTGCTTAAAACATCAATGTAGGCCTAAACCACAAGGGGTGCAGTCCCCTCCACGAAAAAAACACGACCACACCGAAACATCACCGCCTCCGAATTTTACTGTTGGCACTACACACGCTGGCAGGTGACGTTCACCGGGCGTTCACCACACCCACACCCTGCCATCGGATCGACACATTGTGTACCGTGATTCATCACTCTACATGACATTTACCCACTGTTCAGTCGTCCAATGCTTACACTCATTACACCAAGCGAGGCATCGTTTGGCATTTACCGGCGTGATGTGTGGCTTACGAGCAGCCGCTCGACCATGAAATCCAAGTTTTCTCACCTCCCGCCTAACTGTCGTAGTACATGCTGCGGATCCTGATGCAGTTTGGAATTCGTGTGTGATGGTCTGGATAGATGTCTGCCTATTACACATTACGACCCTCTTCAAGTGTCGGCGGTCTCTGTCAGTAAACAGACAAGGTCGACCTGTATGCTTTTGTGCTGTACGTGTCCCTTCACGTTTCCACTTCACTACCACATCGGAAACAATGAACTAGTCATGTTTAGAAGTGTGGAAATCTAGCGTACAGACGTATGACACAAGTGACACCCAGTCACCTGACCACCTGCGAAGTCCGTGAGATCCACGGAAGGTCCCATTCTGCTCTCTCACGATGTCTAATAACTACTAAGGTCGCTGATGTGGAGTACCTGGCAATAGGTGGCAGCACAATCTACCTAATATGAAAAACGTATGTTTTTGGGGGTGTCCGGATTCTTTTGATCACATTGTATATTTTTATTTTCCTTTAGTATTGGCAAGTTTGAAAAATAATTAAAATCGCATCGTGACAGTGAAGATTCAAATAGCTTAATTTTTACCTGAAGGGCGTTATCATTATTCGAGCTCTTTTCCGGCAAACGCTCCTGTACCTCATTAAATTTCGGATCAATTCTGCAAACAGAATAGATGGTTCTTGCACTGTTTTCAGTCGTCACATAGTGATAGATCCATATGCTAAAAAACTCCTCGGCTGAGTCGTAAAAGTCAATGAGCCTCTACAAACTATCACCTCCTGCCAAGAACCTTATCACTGTGTGCAAAAGTAGTTTGTTGTAAGTTTGATCATTTTCTTCACATAACTTCGCAGACATTAGGGAACTGAGAGGATGAGCTTTAATTTTATTTATTGACCTAATGCACACACAACTTCGCGACTCATTTTCTTGGCTACAAGATATTGCCAGTGTAGGACACAGTGAACAGTGCGCAGTGTATGAAACTTTTTCTTCAGAAAGACGAAAAATCTTCTGTTACCAGCGTACCACAGCGGTTGTACCGTCAGTAGCTACTGAAGCATTATTCCCGAAAGGAAGGCTTTGCTTGATCAAAAATTCTCACCTTTTGAATCCATTTCAAGATATTGGGTCGGAGCATAAATTCAAAGCGTTTTTCCTTAAGGAAAACAGATACACACGACAGAGACTTTAGTCATCAGTATTACATTCTCACTCTGTTTACAGCAGTCTGTCAATGTTGGGGTAACCTTTCGATTCCTCGACTGCAGAAACGTGATTTTGAGGCGAAGAATTCGTCGAGCGATGTTCAGGGCGATTTTCATCCCTGAAGGCTGCTGGACAGAGAAAAGGTGAAAATCTGAGGGCGCAAAACCAGGTTAATAAGGTCGGTGCGGAATGAGTTCGTAACCCAGTTCCTGTATAGTATTTTTTGTCAGTCTAGCAGAATACGAGCGGATTTTATCGTGGAGTACCATCACTTCACGCATTCTCCCTGGTCGTTGTTCTTGGACAGCATCTGTAAGACGTCTCAGTTGTTGGCGATAAATGTTAGCAGTGAGGAAACAATTCGTCGTACGCCACACCGTCGCTGTTCAGTCAGTTGCGTAACACTACCTTTTGCGGACGCGTGAAGGTCTTTGTATGAGTTGCTGCTTTGTTTAGGCTGAACCATTCCTTTCGTTTCCTTATTTTAGCATAAAGACTCCATTTCTCGACACCAGTAACGCTTTAGGATAGGAATGGTCGGTGCTGTTCACGAGCCAATTGATGACGAGCAACCAGAGTTGCACATATGGCCACCGACTGATTTTTGTGATTTTGGCTTAAAGCATGCGGTACCCGTTCACCCGATTTCTGAACCTTCCCCATTACACGAAAATGTCACATGATGGGGAAATGATCACAGTACATCACATTTGCCAGTTTTAGAGTACAGTGTGGTGGATAATTGTGGAGTAATGTGTCTAAACGACTTTCATCAAACGCCGAAGATCTTCCAGAACGTGGAGAGTCACTAATATCGAAACGATCCTCCTGAACACGAGAAAATTATTTACTTGCCGTGCTCTGGCCAACGGCACGATCCCCATACACGATGCAAATGTTTCTAGCCACCTCCGCTGCTCTCACCCCTCTACTGAACTCAAACAGAAGAATGTGTCGGAAATGTTCTGATTCCTCCACTTGTACTGCATTTTCTAGTGTCCGTAGCCCCACTCACTGTATCCAGATAAAAAAGGCAATATATAAACTCAAATAGAAACTGCTATTACAAATAAAAAACGACAATCGATAACTAAACTCATAGTAACCAGACTACCAATATGCAAAACAGAAACGCTGCAAACTTAAGCACAACCTAAAATTTGGCAAATAGAAACTCGTCAACAGCGTCATTCGGGAATGCACTATGTAACATAAGCCATGAGGAGATCTGAACTTCCGAAAGTTGGTTCGAAAAGCTGACTAGCAAACTTACAGTGCTGGAGCTCAGAGGTCGAAGTACTTTCCACAGCACAGGCTATTTCCACAATATGTCGCTGCACAGAATTTGCACTGAATGGCATGCATTTTAAAACCAGTTGAAGGTCTTTCTTCATAACATTTTCAATTATATCTTCTATAGCTGGTATTATAGTCTCTTCATCAATAGTACATGGTTTGCCTTTCTATCGTATATTAAGAGATGCTGTACATTGTCTTCAGTCGTCCTTCTCTGTCAACATTTGCAGATGACTTCCAATACGTATTTAAATTTGGCCGAAAGCTCAATTTCTCTTTTAGTACACAGGCGGGAAAAAAATCGAAACTCGAAGGAGACATGAAAGAAAGTTGGAAGGAATTTTTTCGCATCTGAAATATGATCTCTATTCAAATTTCGCTCCGAGCGGGGTAGCCGCGTGGTGTGAGGCGTCTTGTGACGGCTCGCGTGGTTCCTCCTGTCGAAGGTTCGAATCCTCACTCGGGCATGCATGTGTGTGTTATCGTTAGTGTAAGTTAGTTTAAGTTAGATTGAGTAGTGTGTAAGCTTAGGGACGTATGACCACAGCAGTTCGGTCCCATAAGACCTTACCACAAATTTCCATTTTCAAATTTCGTGCCAGTCGCATAAGAGTGGCGCTAGTAGCGCCATTATGAGGATGCAAATCAGGTTTGCTTTAAATACACGCTGTCACCATAGTGAGCGTCAGTTACGTTTGAAACTGAATGTGATGAGTTGATGTTAGTCAAGAATGCCTTTAAGGCGAAAAAACACGCCATTATGGACACCTCACGAGGTCGTGGAATAAGGCTACGAGAAGCTGGATGTTTCTTCGCGATACTGCAGAAAAACTTTGCACTAATGTAGCCACTGTACGTGATTGCTGGCAGCGGTGGTCACGAGAATGTACGGTGGCAAGAAGACCGGGCTCCCGACTGTCACGTGCCACAACTGAAGGGGGAGATCATCGTGTTCGGCGTATGGCCTGTGGCGCATCGATCTGCATCTGAAACAGCTATCTGAGCAGCAGTTGGCACCACAGTGACGTTACGAATTATTACAAATCGATTACTTACAGCTCCCAGCCAGACGCCCTGTAGCAGGCATTCCATTGATTTCAGTGGTATCAAGCGAGGGCTCATTGGAGGGCAGGATAAAGGTCTGTTGTGTTTCCTAATGAAAGCTGATCCTGCTTCGGTGCCTGTGATGGCTGTGTGTTGGTTAGAAGAAAGCCAGTCGAGGCCCTTCAACCAATCTGTCAGTGTACTAGACACACGTGACCTACATCTGGAGATATGAGCTGGGGTAAGATTTCATATGATAGCAGGGGCACTCTCATGGTTATCTCGTACCCCTTGACTGTAAATTCGTACGTCAGTCTGATGATTCGACCTGTTGTGCTGCCTTTCATGAACAGCATTCCAAAGAGTGTTCTAACCCAAGACGCTCTGTAGAGTGTCGACATGTTGCCTTGGCCTGCCAGTCACCATATCTGTCTCCAGTCGTGCACACATGGGACATCTTTGGACGACAACTCCAGCGTCATTCACAAACAGTATTAACCGTCACTGTATTGATCGACCAAATGCAACAGACACCAAACTCCATCTTCATCCCACAAACTGACATCCAGCACCTGTACAACGCGGTGCATGAATCTTTATATGCTTGCATTCAACAACATGGCGGTTACACCGGTTATTACTGTAAAAGAATTTTACATCTGCAATGACTTATCTCACGCTAACGTTAACATGTTATCTTGGAATGTGAATCACTTAAATATGTTACCTAGACAAATGTATTCCCGAAATTTCATTACTCTACATTAATTATTTTCTGGTGCTGCAGTTTTCTTCCGTCAGTGCATTTTTAAATACTAACAACCTTTGTTTTTTTTTTCAGCACGGATCCTTTACAATCTTTCATTTTCACGAGGTTCATAACATCATTGCTAAAAGTTTTTTCATATAATAAAAGCATAGAAATAGTTTCATTAGTAACCATTTTTCAGATACTTCTCTCAATATCGTCTGCTTTTCCACTTAGCATTGACATGATGTACATGAAATCAGATTATTAATATGGAAAGCACGATACGTCAGCAACACAACGAAACAACAGCAATGGGAAACACAACAACTTACTACGCGACCTATAAGGAACTCACTGGCCTTTCTCAGAGTGCAATGCTGCTCCTTTTGCTGACAATAGATAGTCAGAAATGGAAGTAATTATAATTATATTTTAAATTTTATCTGTTGAGCACAATTAGGTAGGTAAAAGACAATAAGAAAAACTATCAACCATTTAACGATTTTCGATATATTACGATATTTTTATTGGGATATTCTGTTTTCTTTCCTAGACAGTTAATTGATTCCCTTCGGTATTAATCGATACCCTTTCGACCTATGCGTTATTAATCGATTTCTAGAGAATACCCATCGACCACCTTGGGTCACCTGCTTTAAAGAGTCACCTGTTCCCATTTGCATATTGTCTGTCTAATTCCTTCTAGAACAACAAAAGTTTGCTTTTCAATTTGTCATGTAATTTTGACCTAACTTAAAAATTGTAAACGCTTTCGTAATCTACTTGTTAAGAAGTATAACCTTACGTTAAAGTTTAACACAATAAGTCAAGTATTAAAGTTAAAAACTGTGTATATGTCTAGAGGCAGCATAAGTCACAGTGCGCAGATTACCAAGACTATATTCATCCAAGATTTGAGAACGAGAGCTCTGAGCGACTTCCATCAAACTTTACACACAATTTCAACTTTTTCGGAACTTTTTCTCGCGGATACCCCTCACAAAACAATAAAAGGAGAAAAGTTTATCGCTTACTATATACGTTTCCACTTTTCGCGAAGTAAAATTTCAGCATCAGGCATGACGTTTTAAAATGTTATGTCTTGACTACTAATTACATTCGCTGCCCTTCTGCAGATAGTATCTGCATATACTACTGAAGTGACGAAAGAACTTATTTCATTATATGACACATAGTTTAGGAACGAAACTACCTTTTCAGAAAAATTTGAATAGTTCTCAGCATCGGTTATATAAATATTTATAGATCAACAAAACTGTGTTGGAAGTTAGCTCCATTACACTCTACCACACACGGCCTACAATTACCAAATTAAAGTATTATTAAGTTGCAATTTTATGACTTTCTTAATTTACGTTTTAAGACTAAAATAAACAATTTTACACTATTTACCAAAACGTTCTTACATCAAGATATAATTGGGTCATTACTTTTTGGTTCACCAGTTATGGTTTTCACTGTTTCATTATTCGTTGGTGAAAAATCCGAAACTAATAAAACTAACATAATTCGGGTTTTGTGCCTTCAGTCATAAAAGTTTGGCTTACTTAACCTCAATTATTTAACAGGTTACCTCGTTTGTGAAGTAATAAGACGTCTGAAGTTGATTTATATGTGGGAGTTCGATTCTTAAAGGAGTTGGGGCTGGAGAATCACTGGCACATCTATATACTGATTATGCATGCTGTTACTTTGGTTTGGCTACTACCTCTTTACTATAAACTATTGAATGATATCACTAGCAACAAATAGAAACTCTATGTGTGCGCTGACGTCGTCTCCTGCTAATACCTTTCTTGTGGAAGCCGACAAGACTCGCTGATTTGGTAGTAGATCCAGACAGCAACATTTTCACTTCAGAGAGTAAGTTCATAACAGAATTTTCTATCGTACTCTGCTATTGCCGTCTTGGGACCAGAACGCACCGTAAAATGTGGAAGTTATCTTCAAGTCTGGTGAAATTCAGACAGTAATCCCCCGAATTACATTAAGGACGACGTTTCTGTTCCACCATGTGATTCCCATGTCCCTCACCTGTAAGAATATTGTAGCCCAAGTTGTAAAACTACTCCGCACGTCGTTAATCCCCGTCACACATTTCGAAATGGTGTCTCTAATGAATTATCTGCGCCGTGCGAACATTTTTGTAGCTACGATTCCATCAAAGTTGCTCTGCAGAAGTATGTTCTCCTTATATTGGTGTTGAGTGTTATCAGGGAGTGACATTCAAATTTTATCCAGTTCTGATGTAAGTTTAAGCTTATTTAGGAAAATAATTTGGAAGATATAGATAGGCTCATAGCAAAAATTTAACTGAAACCAGCAGAAACCAAACTAAACGATTACACCTCGAATCGACATACACGTGGTTTTCGGGAATGCAAGCATTCTCCGCCTGATAATAAATTCTTCCCAGATTTCCATACGAATAGCGGCGTCGTCCTGAATGATTATCCGCTATGTATGCTGACGAATTCTTCCCCAGATTTTCATGCTATCAGCGGCGGCGTCTTGGAACCAAGGAACATTTTACTCATAATTTTCAGGCGAGGAACTAGGTACTTAACTGATAACGTGAGATATTTTACTCAGTACAACTTATTACGTATTCACGTGCGAAAGTGTACATGGGATGCGAGGCAGATTTCCGGAACGTACAAGTTTGTCATAATGTGTGCGCTTTCTATTACTTTTTATTGTTGAAATGATGCAGTTTGGACCTACTGAGGAGATCGGTGACCTGTGTATCGGTTTAGATTATAACAAGTCAAATTTCTTCCCCTCCATTAGGACTTCTGGTACAGCAACCGCACGTAGAATATCTAAATTAAAAACTCTTTGTTTGCAACTTATTCTTGTATTAACAATGCGTATCACCTTTGTGACGCATCTTCATGTTACCTACAGAAATAACGAATGTGAATAAGTAATTGTTACGGATCATAAATTTTTTCTTTTATAACACATTAAAAGCCATAAAACAGCTCTCTTCTATACTGAAGAAAGGGTCGAAACAGATGAACCCGCAGAGATGAAGCCAAAAATAACTAATATAACGTGGTGCAACCGCGGGGTAGAATGCTACATAAATCATCGCATTGAACTAGTCATACCTTAATAAAGTCGTGCCAGCAGGCCATAATGGTGCAATAGCAGAATCACACTCACAAAAATGTACTTATTTACATGTAATACACAGAGCTGGTGCAGTAACTTCACGGAAGGAGCCGCACACAGGCGAGTAATGGAATGAGGCTTCCATATAACGTCTGCCGAGGACACCTATAGATGGCACACAAAGCAGTTATCTGACAGTCAGCATATTTAATGCACACAAAAGAGTCTAACAACGGTTGATTCACTAAAATGAAATTAAAGGGCTACAGATTTTAACCAGAACACAGTCACTCATAGCTCACTAGTACGATCCAAGGCTATTATGATTCAATGATGTCAGTTTTTAAATTTTTACATTCATTTGGTTACGCTCTTCTAACGGATTCCATTTCGGTTTTATTAATTCCCTCCCCCAAATGATTCATTCCTAGACATTATGTTTTCAAAATCGAGTCGGGACTTACTGTTTTAATAATTTGTTTTATCCACAAGTATAGGTATGATGCCCATCTTTGGTGGTTATCATAAGGTTTTATTTAGTTACAGCCGGTTTTACTATTTTATGTACTTGGAGTAATTTAAAGTTTTATTTGCGGACGACTGTGTCCTGATTGTAACAGCTTAGTTTCATTTTAGTGAATCGACCACTTTTAGATCTTTTTCAGGGCGAACCCACTCCAAAAACAAATATATATCTAAGCAAACATACATATGAGCTTCAACCTCAAGAAAATTAAAAATTAAATCATCAAAATTGACGTGAAGATGGCTTTATCAACTTATATCTACAGCTTAAGATTACCCTAAGATACGCTAGCTTAACAATTAAGAACTCATTTGCAGCACCCGTAGCCAAACACGAATGTGAAGTACCACTCACTGGTACAGCTGAAATCAAACAATCCTATAAAAATAAATATTAAACCGTGTGTCACATAGCACATTCTAAATGCTCAGAACCCAGCTAGCTGTGATACAGCTTGAATGCGTTGTCAAAGAGAGAAGCAAGAGAATTACAATAGATTAAGACATGATTCACTACAAACACATAAAAAAAGGAAAAAAAGACTAAATTATGCAGTGAAGCTCAACACATCAAAGGTGCTCATTACCCGGCTATGTACAACTTACACGATAGAACGTATCAAACGCCAATTTTGCACCCCAAGAAGAAAACTTACTACGAAAAGGTCTGAAATGCAACATGTCTGCTGCTCATGCCCTAGATGTACTGACTGCGCACCCACGCGTCGCTGTTTAACTTTAGATCTGACGGAGGCTGCAAAGCCGAAACCGTTTCTCAGTTTGTATAAAGCAACATGTGACCAGAATAGTGCTATAATCTAACCTTTATTGTGTCTCTAACTTAACTTCAAAGGGCAGAATCTATCCGAGACACGCTTAATAACAATTCGATTATTTGGACGCTTCCGTGAAGGTTCGCATCGCAGAGCTGTGGGAGACTGGGATTGTCATCCTGCTGTATCCAGCGCAGCATTGGCTGCTGTTGGCCGCAATGGATAGAGGTAATAACGCACACACGATACGCACGGGGAGCACAGCCGCCAGGAACATCTAGGACGGAGATTAACGGGCAGAGCGACCGGCGCCTGCAGACCCAGATACCACTACTGCATCGGCTGAGCGAGCACCGTACCCTGCGAGTGCCATTTCTACTGGCAAGCGCCCGTGCGGTCCAGGATTAACTGCACCCCGACGACCGCTGCGACTGCAGTCTGTTAACACCGCAGTACATAGCCGCGTCGCCGGCCCGATGGATGTCGCGAACGACGATCGCGGAACCACACACAATAGCGGCGGTCATTTTAGCTGCGCATTTATCGCAGAGAAACTCGTAAAAGGAAGCAGATGATGTCTCCCAGCTTTGATGAGACTCATAACGTGAAAAGCATAAATATTCCTTAATTCTGTGTGTTCTACGGGACGGCAGCGCAGACAAGAAATAAGCTGCACTTTACTACGCTCATTCTCATTTGTACTGCTAATTCCAGTCCCGCTATAACTCGCATTTCTATTACACATGTGTTGTAATGTATGTTTGTAGAACTGTAAACGGGTCCTAGCCAAGATTCGACATACGGCAGGTACCAAGAATAACGGAGATGTAACCCTTGTGCGCAATTTCTGGTTAAGTCACCTCACAAGGACAATTATAAATTTAAAAATTACAGGTTCGCCACCAACCCAAACCCTTCCTAACAATTAAGAAAAGATTGAACTGAAAATTATCAGTTCAATTAAATTAAGAATTTAATTATAAGAATGCAATTTTTTTAAAGACACTAACAAGATGAACAGCATTGTATGTCGTATATCAATAAGCTTGTTTAATTGAATCGATTTTTTCTCCCATTTCTGTTCGTCACAAGCAAGCAGATAAACTGAAAAAAATCTGGGAATAGAAAATTAATTTGAAAACTAGCATCAATGAGAAAGATAAAGGACGCAGAGTTTATCTTTTACGTAGCACGTTTATTTCATTACTGAATTTGATGCACATCCTATGAATACACATGACTGGCGTCTGAATGAAAAATTTAACTAAATAATTCGCCAAAAATGGTAGAATAGCGCAATTAAAAATGGAAAAACACACAAAAGGGAAGTGGAACACAATAATTCAATCATTACATCTACATACCCACGACAGAAGTAGTTCAGAGAGATACCTATCACCATTATGCTCATGCACTAGCTTAGAAAGAGGTTTATCCGATTCGCAAGATTTGTATAGTAGATATACGACATGGAATCCACGCCTGTCGCCTACGAACGGCCGAACTTCAGCACGTGGTAAACTTGATTACGATTCAACTGTTCAGAAATCAGACATTAAACCAGGCACAAATGTAAGAAATTTTAATGGTGCAATAGCAGAATGATTTTGCCGTCACGAAATAAAATTAACTCGGCAAGGCAGAAACCCTGTCTAGGAGCTATGAACTGCACTCACCATCCGCTGGTTGCAGAGTGTCTTTTCTCCACCGAGCTTCGCGTGACTACCGGTGCAACGGAAGTTACCAGAGGGGTAGGCTTCCGCCACAAACCTGACAGACAAACCAGCCTCAGACTAAAAGGGGTAAACCTCTCTGTCCAGGTACTGAGATCCTAAGCTCGTCATCCTGCGCTACCCTCCAAACGAGAAGCAAACATCACCTGCTCCTCGCAGACGACAACCAAATCAGCGTCCCCCACAAAAGAAACCCGAAATCACTCGTAGAAACACTCATTCAGTCACATTCACGCACGCATAGGGTAGGGCGAAGGGAAAAACCTCTCTGTCCAGGTACTGGGATCCTAAGCTCGTCATCCTGCGCTACCCTCCAAACGAGAAGCAAACATCACCTGCTCCTCGCAGACGACAACCAAATCAGCGTCCCCCACAAAAGAAACCCGAAACCACTCGTAAAAACACTCATTCAGTCACATTCACGCACGCATAGGGTAGGGCGAAGGGAAAAACGTCATAAATACAGGACATGATTTCATATGGAAAACAAAAAGTCAAACATAATATCATTTAATAAGCCTTACTTTGATTGCTCAGTCTTTCTGGGAGAGTTAATAAATTAAACCGCAATCAGGTGGTGGACAGAATATGATGCACAGAATACTGTGAGACAAGCGTCTATGAAACGACTCCACAGAGACATTACATCAAACCGAACCCCCCCCCCCCCCTCCAAAAAAAAAAAGACTGTGTAGGGAAAGTTATTTCCATGCTATGATGTTACCCAAAAGGCTTTTCACCTTGCAAAATTCACAAATAACGTATTAATGCAGGCAACCAGTAATTGCAAAACTCAAGGATAAATACAAGTTTATACTAAAACCATTATAGTATGAGTTTACGTGTGATAGTAATTTAGAGAATTTAATGTTGATCTCATTTGTTCGGCAATGGAACAATAGTTATATAGAAAGTACCACAAGAGAAATGATGAGTTTGTATGATCCAAAATAGTATATACAATAAAACATCTTATCCGCAATCATATTTAATTAATGAAATTTAAAAGTTATAGTGAAAGTTAATTGTGGTACTAATTTACTGAATTAAAAATAGACCTCATTTGGTCAGCGAAAGAGACATTAATTTGTCTGCAAAGTACCACAACAGAATGATTATGCACAACATCATAAGAAAAAATGACACACAGACATAATGTTGCATAGTATACAGAAAATCATAGTAATAAACATACACAATACATAGACATAAAATTACACAGCATACGAAAATCATAGAAATAAACATTGTAGAGTCATGAAAATAAGATTCTGACGTTTCATAAAAAAAACTAGTATGGATAAAATCATCAGACATAAAACGCCACTATGAAACATGTGAACAACAAAATAATTCCTCTCAACGCTACTGGGACATTAACATATCATGTTACAAAAAAGGAAAGAAGGTATCTCGACTAAACGAGCTATAGCTATATATCTAAAAAAAAAAACTTTGAATCTACACAGATATGTTGACGACTTAATTAATCCAATCATTAAGAAATTAAAATTCAAAAACATATAACTTTACAAAATTCATCATTTGAAGTCTAGGTCCTTTAAAAAAATCCCGTACAAATGTACATCCAGTCATTTATAAAGGCACTCTGTCTTTCTTTGATATGGTCTTTCGAGAATGATGAACATGACAAAAAAATGCTGGAAAATTTGCACATTCGTTTAAAAAAACATCACCTGCCTCACTGAAAATTGCACTGCACTACCACATTGCTGTATCCTTTTCGACACTTCAAAATTTCTCATTTACGTCGAGCTGGAGGCAACTTGTCGACCTAATTCGCACTGGTGTATCCAATTGTCCATTTTGTCGACGATTTTTTTGTTCTCCATACTCTGAAACATCAGTGAGAACTCGCCCAGCTACTGTCGTCTCTGAGAAACGTCATGAGGCAATTTGTTGACGCAACTTGCACTTGCGACGATTATATCGTCCTCAGTACTCAGAATGTCAAACAAATCTCTTGTGGCTACTGCCGTCTCAGCGACGTGGAACACGCCATTCCAGAAAAAGTAGCCTAAATCTTTTTTTCCATCATTGTGACTCGATGCTGTTTTGGTCTGTTGATACTATGGCGCGAGAGCGACACTGACTGGCTCTTCTTTGTGCCACCCACTGCAGCACAGAGCATCGACCAGTATGTAGTGCCACCAGAATTGTCTAGCACCAACTGCTCACAATCTATATCATGTGACATCGTGGTTGGATGGCACCTCAGCAACGTCCCACAATGCGACGCCAAACTGCGGATCCAACTCTTCTTGTCATGCTCGTTTTTGTGATTGAGCGACTATTCGTGGTTGTTAGGATGTCCTCGCACAAGGATGGCGCTAATTGGCTCTTCTGCGCACCATCCTAGGCAGCAGAGGACATCGACCATTCCACACTTTATCCGTCCTTCAATAACGTATCGTGCCCGTGCAACTGTCAGTTTATCAGGCACGCCCTCTTCCACACTGGGTTAGAAATGTAGTCAGCCCAGATGTCCATGTGGCTGTGGTTTGATAACTGGCCAGACCTTCTCTATTTCCAGTTTCATATGTTTCATCAGCGCCTGTCATCTGTTGTCCGTGCGGCCCCCGACCCGGCTGGTTGGTCCCGTTAGTGGCTGCCGCGGACATAGAGACCGGGTCTGGCAAATCCATCAGCCTCACAGTATATATTTTCTTTAATGTCGTTTGTTGTTAGCAATATTAGCTTATTCCCAAGAGTTAGCAGCTTTCACTCAGTTAATACTAGGCAGAAATCAAATATGCATGTGGAATGCACTTCCTTGACTCTTGTGCAGAAAGGAGCACTCTTTCTATTCTGTCGAGGAGCTCCTCGAAGAGCTGAAAAATTAAGTAAATTCCAGTGTTACATTGCTGATTTTCTTTATTTAAACTTACGACTTGTCGCCTGAATATGTTTCTTGTATTTCATTTTTTCTGTTTCTACGATCGTGTCATAATTTCCTGTATTGACTCGTTCCATGACCATGGTCCCACAGAACAATAAATAAATGAAATAAAAGCTCATTGAAAACGGATTGTGATCACTTTTTTTTTTGTAGGAATAAAGACAGCACAAGGAAAATAGGTTAGTGAGATTCCAGCACCTGTTAGCTGCTTTTAACTACATCCCACATAGGATCAAATGCAAAATATTCTTGTTATCACAGCGGAACTCGTCCGCTAATTTAAGGCGTGTGCACTACATGCTCGATACAGAATACCACCACTATCCAGGTTTGTGGTGTCGTGTGTCTGTCTCTCTGGAGTCGGTAACACTAGTTCACGATATCGACTGAAATCATTGACTGGCACCCCCTTGAACATACATAAATGTCATACATTATTTCACTAATAGGATTACATGCACAAAACCTCATGTCTGAAAAAATTCATTCTTATTACAACATACAATTACGTTAAAGTTATTAATATTTTTAGAGCTACTTCATTCATTTAATAATTTACGATTAACTGCTGATTAGCATACTAGTAAAAAAAATAAGTTTAAATCCGATAATTCATGTCACCATGATCAGCAGTCTCCTGTCCTCTTTTCTTAGTACATGCAGAATTATTTGCTGCCACACAACCTGCTTCCAGGAGAGCTACCTTGAACATATACTTCAGATCAAAACAACAAAATATAGATACAGTTACATTTTGTACACAATACCTCTGTATACATCATTGCTTGACACAACGCAACTGAAATAATATACAAGTATCCTGCTGCTAAGGATTGCTTAACAAAAGTCCATTATTACGTCACCTCAAAGAAAATGTAACACCCACCCGTCACTTATCTGGTTTTGGCGTGTATTCACCCCAGCTAATTCACTAACAGATCAACAGAGAGTGCAAAACTGCCGCAATATCGGATAACGCAAAGAAAGTAATAAGGCCCTGTGACTCCTGATTGAACTGCGGTGGCAGTGTTGACATTAATTGATTCAGAATTGATCACTTTTAATTAAAAAGGGGTGCACATTGATGTTATATGCTGCTATTGAACATCAGATGCAAATGTCGAACATAAAATTAATTAAGAAAGTGACTTGGAATTTTAACCACTTGATTGAAAACAGATGCAGTCGATTATCAAAAATTTATTTTAACTCACGACCTTCAATCATCATATTACATGACTCTCCTACCAGGCAGTGGTAATAAATTGCGTTTGCGTGGAGTAAAGCTCGATAACTCAAAAGTAATACCTATCGACTGACCCAGGTATAATGTGAAGTCCGGAAAGTGCGAGAAGAATTGTACAGTACATGGACCATGAAACCCTCATGGAAACTTTGCCGACATGATCCAACAAATTAATCAATGGCCGGAACGGGCGCAATATCACCGAATACAGCGTGGCGGAGCGTCGTCGTTGTGTGGACGTCGGCCGACCTCGTGGTGCTGCAAGGCTGCATTCGTCTATTCACTCCTATCTATCTTGCTCAGTACATAGCTGAACAAAAACTTTCTATCTCCAAGCTCAATCTTTCCATTTGCTAAGTCCTAAACTGCAGAGATGCTCACTCTTTCTCGGGCAAGCTGAGTGAAGAACGCCACGTCCGCACTCTAAGCAAGTTGGGAATGGAAGACCTCTACTGAGACTTCTGCCAGTCTGCTCTTCGCCTCGGTTTCCCCTCCAGCAAAATCACTTACGCCAATTGCAGTGCAGGTCGCATTAATTATGCATCGCTTCCCAGCGCCGACCAATGCCTGCTCTGGGAAGTGAACAGATTCCCACAAAATTTCCCTTCCTCTCAACTTCTTCTATTTAGCTCCCCCCAGGCCACCCATCAAGGTTAGCGTCTGCACAAACACCAAGTTTTCCGGAATTCTGACTCCCAGGAGAGTACATCAAATTCCTTGGTCCTACGTTCCCATCAGAGGCCGGCGTATTTCATAATGTCACTCTTCACCTGATTTACTTCAGGCTCTGCAGATCGTGAATTCAGCGTGAAGTTGCTATAGTGACGAACACGCATATTTTGACCTCTGTTGACCGCTTCACCGTAGCTTTGTCACATATTTCACAGAAAACGGGACGACGGACATTTATCAACAGTTCTCCGTCTGTTTCCCGGTACACCAGCATGGAGTCAGGGTCAACCACCCACTCACTGTCACTCATCTTAAGGCGGCTGGAGGCCGCACCACATTACCGCTTTCTCAGAGCTTGAGCCGCCCTAAGCTGCCTATTGTCGCTTCCCTTCGCCGTTCCCCAGCCAGCCATGGTCAACTCTAAATGTTTCCCTGGGGTAAACTAGCGTCCAGTCAATCGACTCGTTTCCACAAAGTTTTCATGTCGTGTGAATTACTTTAAAACCATCACCCAACATTAATTATTCCAATACGTCCATACTATACCCTCTACAAGATACATTGTGCCTTGTCAGTCACTTTTTGTTCAGCCCTACTGTTCGCTCAGCGTGAGTAAGGTGATCTTTAATGACTTCATGTAAGGGGCATAGTTCTTGCCATCTTACAAAAATACCGGTTCATTAAGCGACAATAACTCAATCTCGAATACCTCTATTCCAAAACCGGTTTCACATTCGATATATGGTGCAACCCTTTTGATTTTCGGGTGCGAATTCCTATTTCCACAACATTCGAATGTGGAATAAGCGTCACTCGGTAAGGTCCATTGAACAGGTTGAAAAACTTTTTGCACACCCCTGTCCGCTTATTCGATAACTTGTGGGCCCTCACGAGCACTTTCTCCCCCAGTGTGAATTTTATTTCTCTAGTTCTCCCTTTATATGCTCTCACCTTGGCATCAGCCACCTTTTTAATGTTCTCCAGTGCGAGGTTTGCCTCAGATCTGTGCTGTAACCTCGGTTCTGTTGGCCAAGGCACAGTCTCTTTAATCTTATTCGGTGGTTCAGTGTTTTTAGCACTAGGACAGGTGGCAGCTTCGACAAGGCATTGGGCAACTCATTTAGAAGGTCTTGGAAAGTACTTAGGTGCATATCCCACTACCGAAGATTGCGACTATAATATAAACGACATAATTTGTTTAGTTTCTTAATCGGCCGCTCATTCGGATTGGAGGCTGCGTGAAATAAGGATACAAAAATTGGCTTAATTTTCCTTCTCCTTAACAAACGTTTCCAAAGTCTTGATCTAAACTACGGTCCGTTGTCTGAGATGACGCGCTTCACGGGACCAACTTCTTTCGGGAAGCGGTTAGCAAAGGCTCGCGCCACCGTTCTTCCCGTGGCTCGTCGTAATGGTGTCAGGAACACGAACTTCGAGGTGAGTTCGACCGCCACTAACACATACGCATAGCCTCTCTGAGAACGAACGAGAGGCCCTAGGAGGTCGACAGCCGCGAGTTCCCTGAGCCTGCTAGGAACAATGGGATGTAGTGGTGCAGCATATGACACAGTGGGCAGTTTTGCTCGCAGACAGGGCCTACAAACTATAATGACACGATGAATTCATTACAGCATGTTATTGAAGTAGCAGGTCTCCCGCAGGTTTTCAAAGCACTTCCGTGCACCAAAGTGACCGTAGCTCAAGTTCATACACCATAGCAGTTTGTTCACTAGTTCGTCGGGAATAGCTAATAGCCACCGGGCGTCGTTAACTCCTCGCGTCTTAAACAGAATACCATTCCGCACCAGGTGATTCTGCCGCAGCGCGGCATTTTTCCTGTCATGCCATTTCGTTTTAATGTCACACAACAATTCATCCTCATCCTGCTCGTGACTAATGTCACTCAGCGAGGCATTGATATGGTTTTCAAATGCAACTCCCTTGATGTACATGATACTAAAATTATTCTCCCCTAAATCACCTTCCTCTGTATGTTTGAGCCCTATCGGAACACGTGACAGCGCGTCCGCAGTCACATTCATTTCTCCCGGAATGTATTCTACAGTGAACTGACACTCTTGGAGCAAAAGGGTCCACCTGCCTTAGTCTTCCCTGCCCAATTTTCGCTCTCATTAAAAACTGTAAGGCCCTGTGGTCAGTGAAAACTCTTGTCTTTCGGCCGAACAAGTAATAACGAAACTTTTTGAAGGCCCATACAATCGCCAGCGCCTCGAGCTCCGTTACCGAATAATTTCGCTCGCTGCGAGTGAGCACACGGCTGGCGCACGAAATGCTTTTCCATTTCTTGGGGTCGTCTTCTCCTCCTGTTTGAAACACCACCGCCCCCAAACCATTAATCGAGCTGTCCGTCATTAAGCAAAAATCTTGATTCAAGTCAGGATGTGAAAGTAGGGGTGCGTTGATTAATGCTCTCTTTAAGGTATTAAATTCGTTATCTGCCTGTTGGTCCCATATCCAGACGGTATTTTTACTTGTCAGTGAACACAGACGTGGCGTGGATGATAGCCCCACGTTGATAAATCTTTTGTAAAAATTACAGAGCCCTAAAAATGCCCTCAGTTGTCATTTTGCTGTGGGAGTTGCACATTCGGCTATTGCGGCGATCTTATCTGGGTCGGGGCGGATTCCGTCGGCAGAGACAAGATGTCCTAAAAATTTAATGTCTTTGCGTCCGAATTGTGATTTTTCTAGGTTGACGGTCACCCCAGCATCTGCAAAGACGTCCAAAAGTCTGTTCAGGACCCAGTTACGTTCCTCCCAGGACTTTTCAGAGATTAAAATTTCATCTACATACATCGTAACTCGTGCTTTTAAATCATCAGGTAATATATTGTTCAGTCCTCTGATGAACGCAGCAGAAGATACGTTTAGCCCGAACGGAAGGCGGCGGAACTGGTAACAATTCCCATAACACAAGAACGCAGTATATTGCCTGCAGGACTGATCGAGGGCTATCTGTCAAAAGCTCAATCAGAGGTCGATCGAAGATAATATTTTAACACCATGGAAACGTTGGAGAAGCTCGTCCAGGCTTTCTGGTCTGTCCGTTTCCGGCATTATTACAGTGTATTTATTTGACGGGAGTCTAACACTAAACGGACAGAGCTATCCCGCTTTGGCATCACCAGTAAGGGCGAATTGTATGAGCTTCGTGTCGTCTCAATAATACCTTGCTCTAACATCTTTTCTTTAATTCCTTCTCTACACTCACCTTGTACGCAAGTGGGATATGGTACGGCTTCACGAAAAACGGTTTGTGCTCACGTACCCTGAACCTGTAATTGAAGCCCTTTATTGTGCCTGGTGCTTCTACAAACACGCTTGCATGGTTTATGATTATCCGACGCAATGCTTCCCGGTCCCCATCCGTATTTCGGGGACAGGAAATCCTCTCTTTCCAAATACTGGTAAAAACACCATTGTGATACTGCTCAGTAGACGTCGAAAGCGACCCATCCACCAGGTTAACGTTGAACTCTAGTTCAGGTTGCGATTCGGTGCAAGCGGGAAATCTCAGGCAACTCACTTCACTTTCATTGCAGAGCATGTGCTCATCAAATATTAAACTGATGGGGTTACCTTTAACCTCCACTGTCATAAAACCTCCACAAACGTTGATTATTGCATTGTGTGCATACATAAAATCGGTCCCCAGAGTGACCGCCACCCGCATCATGGGTACAATATAAAATTAAATTCATAACCTCGACATTTGAAATTAATCCGAGGTCGCCGTTTGATCTCCACGCTTTTCCCGTAAATCGCTCCCCTTACTCTAGTCCCTCGCACCGAAAGAACAGGTCAATCTCCACTCTCCTCGCACTGCCTGAATGTGCCCTCGCCAATAATTGAATACCGACTCCCTGTGTCTAAAATGCACTTTAATTTGCAACTCTCTATCTGAGATTGTGACAACTGGCGTAATAAGTGGCACTTCACGGCCTGGAGCCTCTCGTAGTAAATCTTCCCGTATATCACCGTTTCCATGTACTTAATACTCATGTTAGTCCTACTTGCAATTTCGTTCCGTTCCGTGCCGTCCAGCAGTCAAAGTTCCTGCCGCTCATTTTCGATACGAAGATTGTGTCGGGGGTTCGCAGGCCTAATTTCCACCCCAGGTGGCGGTCGCGCATCCGCATTTCTATCCTCGTTACGTTCTCTACGCAACTGGTTTCTGACCTCCTGATATCGATTTACACCGTTTCCAGAGTTTGTATCACAATTTGCATGCGCCCTCTCATTTACAAAATGGCGGTTCCTATTGAATATACTGCTCCAGTTATTCCCACGGTTAGGCGACCCGTTATTACTATTCCCATTTTGTCGATCATGGGGCCGTGATCGATTTCGGTCGCGTCTTCTCGATCTTTCTTGCTCGCGTCTTCTGCTGCGCCTCCTACTGGAGTCTTGCGCTTCCGCAGCAAGGCGTTCGTCCGCATAATTAGAAGCGTACGCCTCTGAGTCATCCTCTAGTTCTTGCAGTATTCCTTTGAAAGCTTCCACATCATCTTTGCATCTTACAGCAAGGACGATGTGGCGCATATGTGCTGGCAGTTTCGTTAGACAAATGGGTCATACAGGTATGGATTTGCCTGCCCCATGTGATCGAATAGACGAGCCGCGCTCGTTAAACCTGAGTTTCTCAGGGAGTGTATCAAAAATATCTTATGCTTTACCCTGTCCTGTGTAGCTTCCGACCAGTAAACCGAAAGCAAATCTTGTTTAAACTCATGCACCGTGCCACAACTGCGCCCTACGGTTTTCATTCGCGCGTTGGGTTCCCTCGCTAGGAAACAACTCATGAACTCCCTTTTTCGCTGGCAGCGCAAACTCAAATTGCTCTATGCAAGCGACGGGGTGGATTCCATCACTTGCGTTTTTAAATATGTCGGACTTTCTCAGCGAAAGTAAGTGCTTGAAATCGACTTCCTGCCTTTCTCTTCGCGGAGATCGTTCGCATGAGTTCCTTATTCGCCCCCATGTATTTCCGGCGGGATCGTTATCGCTGGAGTCCCATCCGTCCTCATGCCCAGAGTCTCTTTCAGCACTTCCCTGTGCTTTATTTCATTCGGCCACCCCTCGACCACGTCCTATACGTGTTTCGAGGTTCCCCACTCGTTCATTCAAATCATGGGTTACCCGCTTATGTCGACGTATTGTCCTTGCTGAAACTTCAGCGAAGACCGCAGCTCTTCGGTATTCTCACAAATACGTGCTCCCGAACTGTTGCCTACCATTTCGACGATATTCGCAAGGTCATTTCTCAGGTCTTGGGTTTCAGAAGCATTTTCTTGTTTGTTTCGCTCCAGCTCTCGTTCGAGAGCACTAATCGCGCAGCTTTTCAGGTCCACTTGAATCTTAATAGCCTCCGGATACTGCGCGCTCGCTACCTGCGCCTTGGACAATAGCTCTGCGCGGTCCCGTTCGCACTGAAAGCCTGGAATTTCTCGGTCATTATGCGTGCCCGTTGTTCGACCACCTTGTTAAGTCTGTTCGTTTTCAACCTGGCCGACACGTTGCTCCACAACACTAACAGCTTTCCCTATGTCTATAGCTATTTCTTCTCGTAACATGGTCTGAAATTCTCTCAGATTATTTACTACGGTATTCTATAGTTTATCGAATCGCTTTTCTGTCGCCTCCAATCGCTTTTCAGTTTCCTTCGTAGATTTCAGTACCTCGTCGATTTTACGTAAATGCCCCATCATACTTGGCAAGAGCGCGCCCATATCTATCAGCTCACTGTTAAGCTGGCTATTGGTGGGTTCATTACTCTTGTCTCAAGCAACACAGAAGTTGTTTGAGCGCTGTGGAAAAATTTGCATTTAGTTAACGCACTGCTAAATCTAACTTGTATGTCAGAATTTCGCAGGTGTAGTGTATCCTAGGCCAGGGTCGGCCATATGTAAAGTATGTATGTAGAACTGTAAACGGATCCTAGCCTAGGCTCGACATACGTTACGTATCAAGAATAATGGAGACGTAACCCTTGTGTGCAATTTCTGGTTAAGCCACCTCACAAGGACAGTTATAAATTTAAAAATTGCAGGGTCGCCACCAGCCCAAGCCCTTCCTAACAATTAAGAAAAGACCGAACGGAAAATTATCAGTTCAATTAAATTAAGAATTTAATTATAAGAATGCAATTTTTTAAAGACACTAACAAGATGAACAGCATTGTATGTCGTATATCAAAAAGCTTGTTTAATTAAATCGATTTTTTCTCCCATTTTTGTTCGTCACAAGCAAGCAGATAAACTTTAAAAAATCTGGGAATAGAAAATTAATTTGAAAACTATCATAAATAAGAAAGATAAAGGACGCAGAGTTTATCTTTTACGTAGCACGTTTATTTCATTACTGAATTTGATGCGCATCCTATGAATACACATGACAGGCGTCTGAATGAAAAATTTAACTAAATAACTCGCCAAAAATGGTAGAATAGCGCAATTAAAAAAAGAAAAAACACACAAAAGGGAAGTGGAACACAATAATTCAATCATTCCATCTACATACCCACGACAGAAATAATTCAGAGAGATACCTATCACCATTATGCTCATG
Organism: Schistocerca nitens; assembly: GCF_023898315.1. Classification (NCBI taxonomy): domain Eukaryota; kingdom Metazoa; phylum Arthropoda; class Insecta; order Orthoptera; family Acrididae; genus Schistocerca; species Schistocerca nitens. The sequence goes on from NC_064617.1 coordinate 577,253,206, forward strand.
CACTAGCTTGGAAAGAGGTTTATGCGATTCGCAAGATTTGTATAGTAGATATACGACATGGAATCCGCGCCTGCGGCCTACGAACGGCCGAACTTCAGCACGTGGTAAACTTAATTACGAGTTAACTGTTCAGAAATTAGACATTAAAGCAGGTACAAAAGTAAGAAATTTTAATGGTGCAATAGCAGAATGATTTTGCCGTCACGAATTAATATTAACTCGGCAAGGCAGAAACCCTCTCTAGGAGCTACGAACTACACTCACCAACCGCTAGTTGCAGAGTGTCTTTTCTCCACCGAGCTTCGCGTGACTACCGGTGCAACGGAAGGTACCAGAGAGGTAGCCTTCCGCCACCAACCTGACAGATAAACCAGCCTCAGACTAAAAGGGGTAAACCTCTCTGTCCAGGTACTGAGATCCTAAGCTCGTCATCCTGCGCTACCCTCCAAACGAGAAGCAAACATCACCTGCTCCTCGCAGACGACAACCAACTCAGCGTCCCCCAGAAAAGAAACCCGAAACCACTCGTAAAAACACTTATTCAGTCACATTCACGCCCACATGGGGTAGAGTGAAGAGAAAAAACGTAATAAATACAGGACACGATTTCTTATGGAACACAAAAAAATCAAACATAATATCATTTAATAAGCCTTACTTTGAGTGCTCAGTTTTTCTGGGAGAGTTAATCAATTAAACCGCAATCAGGGGCGGACAGAATATGATGCACAGAATCCTGTGAGACAAGCGTCTATGAAACGACTCCACAGAGACGTTTCAGTGTCACTTAACTCAGGATCTGTAGCAGTGGCGGCTTTTTCACCTACATCTATAACCCCCCCCCCCCCCCCAAGTCGCCATACAGCGTGTGGCAGGATACTTCTGGCTCCATTATATTTTTCTTCCTTTCTTGTCCCATTCATGGATAGCGAGAGGGAAAGCTCCTATGAGTTACAATTACTCAGATTTTCTCATCTTGGCTTATTTCGCGAGACGTATGTGGGAGGAAGTACTATGTCTCACAGTCCTTCTTGCAGCGTACGCTGTCGACGTTTCAGCAGTAAACCTCTCAATGATGCATTGTATCATCTTACACTGGTGTTTGTTGAGCTTTTCCGTAATGCTTTCGAATCCAGTAAACGATCTCGTGGCGAAACGCAGCGCAGTTGCTTCGATCTCGCTCCCTCTACCACTAATCTTACTTGTTAATGGTCACAGACCGATGAACAATACGCAGAAAGTTGGCCAGTTCCGGGTAGGACCCGCGCTCTGAGAGTTCCGCACAAATTTAATAATGTATAGAGACAGTTCATCCGATCCGGAAATCGGGGATCTCGACGATTTTTGCCTGTTACCAGCATTGATACTGGGAATGTATCGGCCCAGGGATTACAATTCTTAATTTCAATTTGGAGGTTGGATGGCAAATGGCGAAAGAAATATTTTTTCTTGTGATTATAATTAAAGATTAACAATTTTAGGATTTTTTCCTTTGCTTGTACCGCGAAACCTTGCTGCTTCCAACGACTGTACTTGCGAGTATCAAAATATGTGACGCAAATGGCCATATCTTTTGACTGTATTAAGCCTATCTTTTTCAGATCACCAAGGGAACAAAGACTTCCGTATGCAACATAAGTTACACTTTATACATCTTCTAGTTCCTGATAAAAAGGGGTCTAACAGACAGAGGGATAGACAACCATTTGGATTATAAATGATAGAAGGAATTTTGTTTTCGTTTGATATAGTTACACATTAACAGTTTTCGGATTTTTTCCCCTCTATCTGCACTGTGAAACCGTATTTATTACCAAATTTCATGATTCTAGGTAAACGGGAAGTACACTACAAGTTTCGATGAGTGAGTTCACAAATACCAAAATATGTGAGGTAAATGGCCGTGTCTTTTGATTGCTTTGACTGGGAGAAGCTTAAACTTTTTATATGACCAAGGGACCACAAACTTTAGTATGTGACGTAAATGTTAACTTGATATGTCTACCCGTTCCAGAGGGAAAGGGGTCTTAACAGACGCACAGACAGACAGTCGGACAGCAGGTGACAAAAAACTAATAACAAATTAACATTTTTTCAAATTTCTAATTTTGGTTGCTGGTATCAAAACAGGCGACTTAAATGGCCGTATCTTTTGGTTACAATGACGTAGAAGCTTATATTCATTACACGTCCAGGGGACTACTAACCACTGAGCGAGGTGACGCAGTCATTAGCACACTGGACTCGCATTCGGGAGGACGACGGTTCAATCCCGCGTCCGGCCATCCTGATTTAGGTTTTCCGCGATTTCCCTAAATCGCTCCTGGAAAATGCCAGGATGGTTCCTTTGAAAGGGTACTGCCGACTTCCTTCCCCGTCCTTCCCTAATCCGATGAGACCGATGACCTCGCTGTCGTGTCTCCTACCCCAAAACACCCCAACCCAACAGAAGGAGGAGGAGTAGACTAGTAACCTTAGTACGTGAGAAAAATTCCAACTTGATACGTCTGTTCGTTTTAAAAAAAAGGTTTTTTTACAGTTGGACTCAGATAGTCAACAAAGTGATCTTATTAGGGTTCCGTTTCTACCGACTGAGATACGGAACTCTAAAACTTAGTGAATGGAGTGTTTTGTTGTGACTGCTTTCCTAGATGAATTACATTTACTTAAGATTTTCGCAGTAATACTCAGCTTGACGTCTACTTTTCCTATACCGTTTTGGTGTTACGTACTTCAATTGGTAAAAGGGGATCCCTCATAGGATCACTTAGTTCTCCTTCTGTCTATTTGTCTGTCTGCTCGATTGTTCAAAAGCCTTTCTCTTAGAAACGAGCACACGTATCAAGTTGAAATTTGTTTCACATGTTTAGATCTATAGTCCCTTGTCGATTGATGCAAAAAAGTGGAGCTTCTAATTCAATGCAGTCAAATGTCACATATTTTGATATTTGCAAACTCAGTCATCAAAACTTGTAGGGTACTTCCTATTGGAGTAGAATCATTAAATTTGTCAAAAAGCAAGGTTTCACGCTGTAACCAAAGGAAAAATCCGCAAATAGTTAATTTGAATTACATAAAACGAGATTTTTTTGTCATTTGTTATCAGTCCCTTCGTCTGTTAAGACCCATTTTTCTCAAGACCGGGTAGACGTATCAAGTTGAAATTTATGTCACATTCTAAGGACTATGGTCCCTTGGCTTTATAATGAACTGTATCTTCTAAGTCACGGGAGTCGAAAGATACGGCTTTTTATGTAATTTATGTTGGTACTCGCAAGCTCATTCATTAAAACCTGCATGATACCTCCTCTTGACGTAGACTGATGAAACGTCGCAAGAAGAATGGTTTCTCAGTCTAATAAAAGGAAAAGAAGCAGAAAATCGTTATCTGAAGCTGTAATGTACGAAAAAAATGTTACTTGTGTCATTTGTTAAGCGACTTCAAACATGAAATTAAAACTTGGTGCAAAGTCCTGAAATCCTTGGGACCGATATCTCGCCAGTATCAATTTCCATAACTGGCGAAAATCATCGAGATACTCGATTCTCGGAATGTCTGAACTGTATATAAACGTAATTTCGTACGGAAATCTTGGTGCACTAGTCCTACTCGCAGCTGGACGGTTTTCTTCGTGGTAATTTCACCAGGTCGCACCGGATGATTACTCCGTGGTATTTTACGCTAGTTACTGTTTGCAGTGATTTGTCACCAACGGTGTAATCGAATGGCGGTGGACCTCTTCTCATGCTTATGCGCAACACGTCACATGTACTGACGTTCAGCAGCCATTCACTGCACCTATCGTCGATTCTCTGTAGGTATCCCTGCATTTCGCAGCTGTCTTCTGTCGTTCCAGCCTTCCTACTGACTACAGTACCATTTTCCACAAGCGAATAGCGAGTGGGGAGAATGATCGTCAGTAATCCTCTGGAGTGGCTCAAATTTTTCAAGGATGTATGTGGGAGGAAGTAATATATTGTCTGACCTTTCCCGGAAAGTGTTCTTCTGAAATTTCAGTAGTAAACCTCTCCGTGATGCACAACGCCTCTCTTGTACCGTCTACCAACAGAGTTTGTTGAGCATTTCTGTAACGCTCTCGTACCGACTAAACGATCCCGTGACGAAACGCGCCGCTCTTCGTTGTGTATTCTCTATCTCTTCTATCAGTCCTATCTGGTAAGGATCATATTCAGAGGAAGCCACTCAGCCTGCAAGATCCGGGCAATCGCAGAGGGTAGATTACTGGTAGTTGGGAGCTCCAATGTTAGGCGCGTTATGGGGCCCTTAGGGACATGGCTGACAAGAAGGGTAAGAAAACCAATGTGCACTCCGTGTGCATACCGGGTGGAGTCATTCCAGATGTGGAAAGGGTCCTTCCGGATACCATGAAGAGCACAGGGTGCAGCCAACTTCATGTGGTTGCTTACGTCGGTACCAATGATGTGTGTCACTTTGGATCAGAAGAGATTCTCTCTGGTTTAGAGCGGCTAACAGGAGTGGTAAAGGCTGCAAGTCTTGCTTGCAAGATAAAAGCAGAGCTGACCATTTGCAGCATAGTCGACAGGACCGATTGCGGACCTCTGGTACAGAGCCGAGTGAAGGGTCTGAATAAGAGGCTCAGACGATTATGCGACCGTGTAGGCTGCAGATTCCTCGACTTGCGCCAAAGGGTCGTTGGGTTTTGGGTTCCGCTGAATAGCTTCCCCAGGGAAGCGTCCTGGGACCTCTGCTGTTCCTGATCTATATAAATGACCTGGGTGACAATCTGAGCAGTTCTCTTAGGTTGTTCGCAGATGATGGTGTAATTTACCGTCTAGTAAGGTCATCCGAAGACCAGTATCAGTTGCAAAGCGATTTAGAAAAGATTGCTGTATGGTGTGGCAGGTGGCAGTTGACGCTAAATAACGAAAAGTGTGAGGTGATCCACATGAGTTCCAAAAGAAATCCGTTGGAATTCGATTACTCTATAAATAGTAGAAGTCTCAAGGCTGTCAATTCAACTATGTACCTGGGTGTTAAAATTACGAACAACTTCAGTTGGAAAGACCACATAGATAATATTGTGGGGAAGGCGAGCCGAAGGTTGCGTTTCATTGGAAAAATATAGGTGTTCATTCTTTCCACGCGCTATACGAGATTGGAATAATAGAGAATTGCGAAGGTGGTTCGATGAACCCCTGCCAGGCACTTGAATGTGATTTGCAGAGTATCCATGTAGATATTTGATTAACAATCCTCAAGATTTTTCGTATGGATACCAGTTTGGCATCCGCTTTTCCTACTATTTGTGTTATGTGGTCATTCCACTTAAGGACGCTCTTGATAGTTATTCCTAGATTTTTTATGGTAGATACTATTTGCAGCAGTTTATCATGAGCAGTGCAGTTGTACAGTAGTGGTTTTCTATTCCTAGGTACGCGCAATATGCTACATTTATTTACATGCAGGATCAACTGTCGGGGCCTGCACCAGTCGTCAATCCTGCAGGTCATCCTGCAAAACGATACTGTCTTCTGGCGTTGCTACGTTCTTATAGACAACCACATCATCTGTGAACGGTTTTAAAGAGCGTCCGACGCTTTCTACTAGATCATTTATACACATTGTAAATAATAACGGCCCTATAACACTTCCTTGGGGTATTCCGGAAATTATCTTTACATCTGCCGATTGCTTCCATTAAGAGCGACTTGTTGGCACTGGAATCGTCCTCGGAACTGTACAAAATTTCATTCACACATTTATCCGGATCTTCATTCTCTCTAGAAACATCTGAACGATCATCGGCAAAAACCTCGAAAGTATTTCAGATTCGCTACTTTGCTTCCGTTTTCCTAGTAGGGTCAACTCGAAAACCAGTAGCAACTTCAAGATGAAAATATTAACTAATCTGCAATATGAAAATACAATCAAAATTCTAAATAAGCAGAAACTAGACTAAGGCAGTGAAGATTGATAGACTGACTACAGATATAAACACCTAAATAGACGAAGTACAGCGTGGACAAAATAAACACCACAACACATTATTACGCCTAATACGGTGTAGGAAAACCGTTGGCATTCAAAACAGGTTCCAGTTGTCTCGGAATGAATAAATACACGCCCTGTATGGTTTTCAAGGGAATCTCATTCCATTCTGTCTGCAAAACAGTTGCAAGTTCAGGTAACGATGATGGAAGTGAATAGCGATCAAGCACCCTTCTCTCCAAAGTAGACCACAAACGCTTAATAATATTGACAGTAATGACTAGGGAGATGCGACAATTCATCCTAGTGCTCACAAAACGGTGCGAGCAGTGTCGTCTTCCAACGCAGCACCGCCATTGGAAGGCAAACATTGTTCAATGGTCACATAATCCTTGGCAGTGACGTGTTCTTGCAGAGCAACTATGGGGTCCACGGAGTACCACGATATGGCTGCCAAAATCATCACCGAACGCCCGACATTTCCCACTTATGGGGCATAAGTTAGGCCATAAGTTGAAAACATTGAGAAACAAGAGTCATCCGACCAAATGATATTCTTCCATTGCTCTAAAGCCCGTATTTTATAGCTTCGACATCACGTATTCCTGTTGCGGGCATCTGCATCACTGATTAGTGGTTTTGGAATTGCACCTGGCACTGCAGTTCTCTTCCTGTGGAGCTTCCTTTGTGTTTTGGTGCTGACCGGGTTCGTGAGTGCGATATTCAGTTCTGCCGCAGTCGTCCTCTTCAATGACCGTCCATCGCGACCACTCAACTCACACTTTCGTCCGCGTTGTGATGTTTATCATCTTTCCCCGTAGGACGTATAAATCTTCGATACTGTGCCTCTTGAAACACCAACCACTTCGGCTGACTTTGTTAAGGAAAAAAATGGAAATGAGCGTATGGCATCGTTGGCTGGGAGGCACCTCCGGGAAAGTTCGGCTGACAAGTCTTATTTCAGTGGGCGCCACATTGGGTGACATGCGCGCTCGTGATGAGAATGAAATGATAGTGAGGACAACACAACACCCACTCCCCGAGCGGAGAAAGATCTCCAACCCGGCCGAGAATCGAACCCGGGCCCACTTGCATGGGAGGCGAGCGCGTTACCAGCCAACTAAGCAGGTTGCCTTTGTTAAGGAAGCACCCGCCATTGGAACACCAGCAACTTGCCCACTTCCGAATACACTGAGCTCCGACGTAACGCACTCACGACTGTTCCGACCATCACAGGCACATGCAACGTGTTGGGGACGTTACACATGTGCCGTTCCTGTTGAAATAGGACAGAGCAATCTGCAGGCTTGGGTCGCGTCTGCATTTATGTTCAAGCATGCATTGCTCGCGGTGTTTCCTTATTTTTGTCCTCCCCCCTGCACTTAAAGAAAAAAAAGAAAGAAATGTCACAGCAGATGGCTTCTAATGACAGGGTGTAGAAAATACGAGTTCTCTAGAGATCCGTCCGTAATAGATTGGTTAGGAAATACAAGTAAACTCGGGATCCTTCCGCAGTGTGATAACATAAACAGTCACTGCCATATAACACACTACTGGCCATTAAATTGCTACACCAAGAAGAAATGCAGATGATAAACGGGTATTCATTGGACAAATATATTGTACTACAACTGACATGGTTGCAGTTAGCGTTTTGTGTGACGAAATGTGATGCGCTTTGTTTATGTGATTGCAGAGAATAAAATGTCTCTGTATTTCAAGGACTGCATGAATGGAATATGTAAAAGTTAGATGATAAAGATCCTTGGGGAATGTTGCGACTGATACGATATTGTCTGCTGATATATAACGGGGACACACTCTCCGAACTTGTGTGATACTTTTCCGTCTTCGTGTGTCTTTCAGATGGATAAACGGGCCACTTCAGGTACCCCAATTTCTGAGGTTAGCGTAACATTTGAGGCTGTTGTGCTACTGACGTTCTTCCGTGGTATCTTTTCTATTAATTCTGGTGTTGTTTGTGGTATGTTAGGCGACAATGCAGGGGAAATTCTGCATGGTTTTTCAGCGTGGCAGTTTCTCTCAGTGACACTGAGAAAGTGGTCTGTGATTTTTCAGACGCACTTGCAGACGCAGCATAAGCCCTTGTACGTTGATGTTCTTGTTGTCATATAAACGCTGAGCGTGACCTGTTTGTGACGCGGAAACAGGGCAAGCAGATTGGTCCTGTTGTTTGTAAGTAGTCTACTGAGTCAAGATAAAGAGGAATTAAAGGCATTAGCTGCCAGCGGGCGTTGATTTAATCAAAGGAGCAAGTTTAAAGTTTGTGCCAGACCGGGATTCGAACCTGAGTCTCCTTCCACTAGGCAGACGCGCTGACCACTATGTCATCCGGACACAGTGGTCACCACAAACGCACCAACTACTCAAGGACGCCTCCGTTAGATTCGTATTCTGAACTTTATACCGCACACTACACTACTCGCGGCATCTCGCCGATCCCCGTAAGAGTTCGAGCTTTATGTGCGTCTGCATTGAAGGGATCATTGGACATCATCGTCCTAATTATATATGTGGTGTCCGTTCTTTCGGACATGTCCGAAAGAGCAGACGCCACACATTTATTGTCTACTGAGTGTTGTCCGCACCATCAGCTTTATCCAACATGTTTCTCTCTGTCCTGTTGGCGCGACGTAATCTGGACAGTACAGTACCTCGTCAATACAGACAAGTGAGAAGGCAAATATTGCGAACCAAACGCTATTAGCAGATTAGTATCGGCTTAATTATTTTACAGTATACTAGTGGCAGGATACACACTGTCTATTTTAGACAGTATTTCTCTGTATGTATACCTGGCACTGACATATCAGATTAACATGTATACACGAAAATGAATGTTTGAAATACGCACAACTTACTGTTTACTTTTGAGAGCGGCCGAATCTATTAAAATATTCGCTAGAGTCGCTTACTTTCATTTTATCTTGACTCTCACTCTAGAAGATGAGCCTATTTTTACTATGTAATCTTATATTTGAGAAATGAGCACTTGCTGAAACACGGCGTAGTTTTCCGATGTTTTCTTGAGGCTGTACGCACTGTTTGGGTTTCTTCTGTCACTGACGCACTGTGATGAAATAATTTGTTTACTTTGGGAGTAATCGCTACTTCGTCGTACACCACAGTCACTAGTTGACGCATCTCGACTTAGTATCGTATCCACTTACAGAGTTGCCATCTATGAGAGCATTAGAGTCTACACAGCAACATTGACTTTGTTCCCCAGTCTGCTTCCATACATCAGTGATTACAAATTCATTTGCTGCTATGCCTTATTGTTATTATGTGATAGCAATTTGAATCAGAGAATGGAGCTATTAAAGTCATTGGAAAAAATATTAGTCATTCCCTTAAAAGAGTGCACTGCTTGATTTGAAACGCTGTAGATGCTGTGGAACTGGTAGCAGATCGTCACGTGACTCTGATGTAAGTCATGGCAGTGAAGTGGTGTGTATCTCTCAGTCTGCTGCACGGCATCGGAGCAGTAAGATAGATCGAGGTGGGGTTGTGACAGAATGGTATGAGGGCCGCCCAATGAGTAATGTAACATTTTTTTCCTCGGTAAACTTCGGTTGAAAAAGTGCGAAATTTGTTGTAGAACATCATGAAACACTCCCACTGCAGCCCCTACAGTGTTATCAAGTTCCGACATGTAGCGGCGCTATACGTACCCTTCAAAACAGCGTCTGTAACGGTGGTGTGTTCCATGCTGAGAGCTATCATGAGTTTCTTTTGGCGCGAAACTAGAGCATCGTAGGTATTCATAGGCGCTTGCAGAATGTCTACGGAAAACAGGCAGTGAACAAAAGCACGGTGAGTCGTTGAGCGATGCGTCTGCCATCATAGCAGCAAGGACACGCCAACCTATCCGGTCTCATGCCCGCCGGCCGGACGCACACAGCTGTGACTCCCGCCATGTTTGAACGTGCGGACACTCGCATTCGACGTGATCGACTGATCACAATAAAATATCTCGCTGCTGAACTGGGGGGGGGGGGGGGGGGGTTGTTTTTAACGCTGACACGACTTGCCCAGCAGTTGGAATGCTTAAAGGTGTGTGCCAAATGCGTTCCTCGCCGCCTAACAGAAGACAATTAAGAGTAACGAAGGACCACCTATGCGGAACTGCTTGCTCGTAACGAGGCTGATTGTGAAAGTGTCTTGTCGAACATCGTCAAAGGCGATGAAACATGGTTTCCATCACTTGGAACAGGAAATAAAACAACTGTTGTGTCTAGGAATCCTGCTTACTCGGTTCGCTAGATAAGCAATCAAACAACTCGTATTAATGTGTTTCATTACAACAAGACAAGTTCAAATACTTAACTTTGATAGATGGGTAGCAAGCAAAGAGCGACATACAATATAAGAAGATTCTTCGGAATAGACAAAGTCCGTGCTATGGAGAGACTGCAAATGATAGAGGCTACAATGCGTCTGCTGATGAAGTGGCCAACGTTGAAGCTGCTATCGAAGTGGGCTGCCACGAGAAGGGCGCGCCGCTTATGTCCTCTTCACCTAGGCGAAGGATGGGGCCCCTCCACGCCCACACCAACGTGGTGACCAACACAAAAGTTCTACTGTCACCTCCGTAAACATGTTAGTTTTTGAATCAGGCGTCACAGGATGCGGGCTGTGATGTTATCCATGCGTCTGGGTAAGACTACTCATTAACATGGTCCATCAGGAGATAGAAGTGGTCGAAAACGATCGAAGGGTAGCGGTTTTAAGAGCAGAGGAAAAAAAGTGCCAAGGCCAGCGCCAAGGGAAAAAAACCTCTGCGACAGTAGGACGGGTAGTAAGGGCAGTAGCGGCTTGCTATCTGCGACAGTGCATGCAAGGTGTGGTTGAGTTAGTTCGAGGTATCGTGCATCGTTACCTTTGTCGGTGTTGGAGCCTGTTGCGGCGCTCGCTGCAGTTGCTGCGTCCCTGCAACAGTTCAAGGTCGTTGTGGGTTAGTGGGCGATCGGTCATAGATCGACTCACAGACGGTGTAGGGGGTGTGTGTGGCTGGTTTGCGTGCTGTGTACACTACGGTTTCCCTGCGGTTGCCTGTTTTTCGGCTAGTCGCACATCTGGTTCAAAAAAAAATGGCTCTGAGCACTATGGGACTCAACTGCTGAGGTCATTAGTCCCCTAGAACTTAGAACTAGTTAAACCTAACTAACCTAAGGACATCACAAACATCCATGCCCGAGGCAGGATTCGAACCTGCGACCGTAGCGGTCTTGCGGTTCCAGACTGCAGCGCCTTTAACCGCACGGCCACTTCGGCCGGCCGCACATCTGGATTTCCAGTAATAACTGTGTTGCAGGGGCTCGCCAGTACCGTCGTGTTAGCGTTCTATGGACCATAGATGTTCAGTTCCTAGCCAGTAATGTCTTTGGTCTGTTATGCTTCCATCTATGGTTGTGGTCGTAGTTACCCAGAGAAAGGATAAACGGGTTGCGCGAGTGTCTCGTGTTATTGTATAGTCGTGTGGAGAGTTTTTGGAATACCTGCAAGATAGTATCTAGCCGGTATTCCCGGTGAAGGTCCGCGATGCGTGTGTAGCGCGGAGCGTTGCTTATGATTTTGAGTACTTTGTTCTGTATGAGCTGCAGACGGCGCAGGCGAGTTGGCGCAGCGTATCCCCAGACAGGGGCTGCGTACGTCATCAGGGGTCTAATAAGTGTCATGTACATGGACCTAGACACCCTCCTGTTCAGTGTGCTATGCCTGTTAAGCATAGGGTAGAGTTGTTTGAGCCTCGCGTTAGCTTTGTTGGTCACGTCTTGAATGTGGTCCCCCCAGAGTAGTTTCCTGTCCAGCCAGACACCGAGGTATTTGACCTTCTCGCTGAAACGTATTGGGCGTGTGTGTAGTGTTATTGGGTTGCAGTGCTGATGTTTGCGCAGTTGCTTCGGTCTTCTAGTGAACAGAACGGCCTCGCACTTGTCGACGTTTACTCTAACACGCCATTTCACCAGCCAAGGCTCCGCCGTTCTGAGTGCGGTCTGTAGTCGTGAGTTAATGTTAGACGGCTTCCAATCTTTCGCAAGGATGGCAGTGTCATCCGCGTAGATTGCTACCGTCGTGTTATGTGTAGCTGGGAGGTCGTTAATGTAGAGGTTAAACAGTAAGGGCCCTAGGACACTTCCTTGGGGTACTCCTGCCTGTATACCATGTCGTGTTGATTGTTTGCCCTGCACGTCAGTGTTGAAACTCCTGTCCGTGAGATATGAGTGTATGAGACGTACGAGCCCGTCGGGGAACCCTGCGTCACTAAGTTTGCGTATTAGGCCGTTGTGCCATAGACGATCGAAAGCCTTTTCGATGTCCAGGAACACCGCCCCAGTTGCCTTGCTTGTGTTGTATCCGTGTGTTATGTATTCAACGACGCGGAGGAGTTGTTGTGTTGTTGAGTGGTGATTCCTGAAACCGAATTGCTCCGGTCTCAGGGTGTCGTTTGTTATGCAGTGCCTGGTGAGTCGTTTTAATATTACCTTCTCAACGATCTTGCTGAGCGCGCTCAGCAGACTGATGGATCGGTAATTTTGTGGGAGGGAGTGGTCTTTCCCCGGCTTCCTGAACATCAGGACCTTGGCCGTCTTCCAAAAGGCGGGGAAGTGTTGGTGCTTGAGTATGGCATTCGTAATGTGTGCTAGGTAATCTACAGCTTTGTCCGTGAACTCCTGGAGGACACGGTTTTGAATGCCATCGTGACCAGGGGCCTTCCTAGCGGTGGTATGCATGATGGCCCATTTGACTTCTGCTGTACTAGCTTGTCGGATGTTGTTGCGCGCCGGTTGGGCCAGGATGCGTGTGACCTCCTGGTCCGTAGCAAGTGTGAACGCTGGGTCTGAGGGATCCAGGTTCGGTGTGAATGACGCTGCGAGTGTGAGGGCCATCAGTTCCGCTTTTTCTTCCGCAGAATATGCTGGTCCGTCTGGCCCTTGAAGCGTGGGGGTGTACAGTTTCTCCCTGGTGAAGTGTCGGGCTAGCTGCCACACGCCAGGTCGCGTGGAGTCTAGCCCTTCGAGTTTCTGGTCCCACTGTTGTGTCTTGAATGTTTGTATTTTTTCCCGGATTATACCCTGGAGCCTGTTAATGTGCCGTTTGAAGTGCTGGCGCCTGGTACGCTGCCAGTGTCTCCTGAGGCGGTTCCTCATTGAGATTAGGCCCAGGATTTCCTGGGGCAGGGCAGCACTGTGTTGTTGTGGCGTGCGGATTGGTATGGTGTCGGCTATTGCGTCCTGGACGGCGCCGGTGAGGGTTTCGACTGCCTCGTCAATTTGGGCTGTCTCGTTAATCGCGTGGGTTGGTGGGATGCGACTGTCAAGCGTTTCCTTGAACAGGGTCCAATTCGCGCGCCTGTAGTCTAACATCCTGCGTTGTTCCATGTGCTGCAGTGTTTCTTCAATGTATAGTATAACGGGTTGGTGATTTGAGGGCAGATCGTTTTCAACGGCAACGTTGAGTGTCGTTGTTATGCCCTTGATGAGGGCCATGTCTAACACGTCTGGCCTGTGTCCCCTCCGGTAGGGAATGTGCGTCGGTTCGGTCGGCGCTAGTGTGATGTAGTTTCGTCCTAGTGCGTGTTCGTATAGTTTCTTGCCGTTGGAGTTTCGTATTCGTGAGTTCCAGTCCGGGTGTTTTGCGTTAAGATCTCCAGCGGCTATTACGCGCGGTGATATGTTGAGTATTGTGCTGATGTCGCGTGTTTTGATGTTTTTAGGGCTGTTGTATACTGACACCAGTGTAGTGTGGGCTCCGTTGAACATGACCCTGACGGCGGTTGCCTCTAGTTTTTCAAGTTCAGGGAGCACTATGTTTGTGTGTTCTATGTCTTTGTGTATGATGATGGCTGTTCCGCCGTGACCGGAGCCGTCCGGTCGGTCGGTACGATAGACGCAGTAGCCGGTGAAGTTTAGTTGGTTGCGTGGTTTGAGCTTAGTTTCGCTCAGCAGTGCGATAAGGATACCCTTACGCTCCATGAGCGCGGCGAATTCCGCCCTTTTGTTGTTGATCCCGTCTGCATTCCAGAACAGGATCTGTGTTAGTGTCTGGTTGTTTGCGATGGGGGCGGGGTGTGGCGTATTATCCATGTATGGGTGTAAACAGTGTGGTGAATGCTGTTTGTATGACAGCCAAGTACTGCCCGGGTTGAGCAGTCGTGAGCTGTGTGCAGAGTGTGGTGACGACCGTCCAGATCTTGTGAAGGATCTGGGCGGTCGTATGACGGGGGAATATTGTTTCCAATAAACCCCCAGATGTTGTGTTGGTGTTGTGTGTGTCGGCCTGTGGCTCGATTGTGGTGTTGGCGGCCGCTGGTGCGGGTGTTGGCGTTATGTGTGGGCTGGCGCTTGTGTTGTTGTTATGTGGAACATGAGGTGCCTGTGTGTCAGACGTGGTCGGGGGTGGGGTAGTGCGTGTGGTAGTGTCGCTGGCTTGCTGACTGTGTGTCTGTGTGTCAGTGTTTTGTTGTCGCTGGGTACGTTGTTGTGGTGCACGTGTGTTCCCGCTCCTGTTTCCATGTGTTCGCCTACGCCTTCTCTGGGTTTTTGGTTCTGGGGTTCCTTGTGTTAGTGTGTTTTCTTGTGTGTCATGTGTAGGTTCGCAGGCAGTGGCTACAGGGGGTGGGGTCGTGTTGTTTCTGGGGGCTGGTGTTGGTACCGGTGTGGGTGCAGTGTCGTTTGTTGGCTGAGACGATTGTGTTGTTGTCGCAGCGGTTGTGTTAGGTGCGTGTGCTGGGCGCAGAGGTTCCGCGGCCTGCACCGCTCCTCCAGGGCGTGTAGCCATGGCGAACGACACTCCGTTCCTGACAGGGTTTGGTGCGGGCCTTGGTCGTGTTATGACGTTGGATGGCCTTGACTGTTGGTTTTTGCGCCTCTGCGCCTCTCTGTACACGTTGCAGCCCCTGTAGTTGGCCGCATGGGCTTGGCCACAGTTGGCGCAACGGCGTATGTTTTCATGTATCAGTGTACATGCGTTGGATGCGTGTTTGCCAGCGCATCCGCGGCAACGGGGTGCCAGGCCGCAGCGGAGGCCCGAATGACCGAACCGCTGGCAGTTGTTGCATTGTTGGGGGACCTGTGGCAGTTCGTAGATTTCTACCCTTACGTCCATCCGCAGAAGGCTTTTTATCTGCAGAAGGCCGCGGGAGGTGGCCGTGTCGGCCATCTCAACCAGGTAGTGTGGTAGACGGTGGTGGGAGCGGAAGCCTGTCATCCTGGAAGCACTTTTGCAGTCGAATCCAAGATAGTTAAGCGCCGCTTGTACTGTGTTGTTTGGGGTACTGGGGTCCACCCCCTTTACCACGTACTGCTGTGTCCGTTCTTCGGCGGTCCTGTACGTATAGTGTTCGATTTCCTTTTCTTTGAGGAAGATAAGGAGATCTTTGTATTCATTGTCAGTTGATACGTACAGTGAGGCCCTATCCCCAGAGTACTTTGTGTGTAGCGTGCAAGGTGAGTGCCTTTCCGCGAATGTTGTGTTGAGGACGCTGAGGTCCCCGTAGTTTTGGATTATGACTGGGGGAAAACCAGTCTTCTGTTGTGCGGGCGTAGCTGCGGCTGGTACTTGTACGGTGTTGCTGACCGCAGGTCGGGTCGTGTTTGTTGTTGTTTTCGTGTTCCTAACCGGAAGTGCGGGTTTTGGTGTAGGTAGCAGCGCCTTTCGGCTACCTTGCGAGTGTGGTTGCTCGCTTGTTTGCGTGTTTCTCTGTTTGCGACGTGGGCCCTCCACCTGCCAGGGCCCAGTGTAGTGTTGTTCTGTGTCCGCGTCTGCGGCTGCTGGTTCCGCCGTTGGAGTCAGCTGCCGCAGTGGGACAGTGGTGCATGAGTCACCAGTTGCAGGTGAGTGTAG
The DNA here is from genome assembly GCF_023898315.1 of Schistocerca nitens. NCBI lineage: Eukaryota > Metazoa > Arthropoda > Insecta > Orthoptera > Acrididae > Schistocerca > Schistocerca nitens. The sequence goes on from NC_064617.1 coordinate 577,269,047, forward strand.
CGTAATGTGGAGTGTGCTTGTTCGTGTGGGGGACTCACTTGGGCCGCAGAGGTCGGTTATCAACCGACGCTGGCTCAGCAGTTCCTGCGCTTGCGCAGCGATCTGCCGGTCCTTGTCGGCCAACACCTCCTCTACGGCGGCAAGCGGGACGCTGACGTCGACGGGAACAGCCGACTCTCGCGCCTCTTTAGCTGCAGCCATGCTGCGGGTTAGGGCGGGGGAAACACCGGCGGAATCTGCCATCATAGTGTTTAGGAGCTTTATTTGGTAAGGTGGGCACGACAATTATGCTTTTTCTGAAAAGAAAAGGCTAGAAGGTCCTACAGAAGAGGGGGGATTGCCCTACGGCCTAGCGTGCGCCGTTGGTGCAGTGGCGCGGCACCTGAAGGAGGTGCGGAGGAAGAGAAGTGGCCTACAGTACGCGGGGTGGTCCGACGTGAACGGGCCCCTGGCACTGATCAACCCTAACAAAGAGCGAGAGAGTCTCGCTAGGTTTGTAACCGAAGTTACGGGTTGCTGTGAGTCAGTGACTCTTGACGACAATAGAGCTTCTCCGCGAGCTACGCGGCTTTTCGACGAAAGGGAGCAAGCTCAACCTTCCGCCGATCCACCGAGCGCTACTGGCGCCTAGAAAGGAACTCTCTATAGAGCAGAGCGGTCAGCGAGGCCTAAACCCTAATAGCTACCGTTGCACCGACCATCGCCGGCTGAGAGCTCCTTCCGCTACGACGGCAGGAGCGCGTCTCCATCTGTCTTCACCTAGGGGCCGCTGCTGTCGCATTATCGTACTGGTGGGAGGTCGGACAGCGTGCTATTGGCTGACCTCTTCTCACAGTCGTCTCTTCTCTGTCGTTCCCGTCTGGCGTGCCGGCGCTGATTTTACGCCGTAACAACCATCCATAGAGTAGCGCCACACCAACTCTCCTCGGAAGAAAAAGTTCAAAGCGGCACCCTAAGCCAGTAAAATCATGGCGACAGTCTTCCGGGACTCTGAAGGGATTACTCCGTTTGGTGCCCTCCTTTGTGGTGCAGTTTTCAACTCTGAAGACTCCGAAATGCATTGTGCTACCCTCAGGAAATTGAAGAAGTGACTTCGTGTGTTCATTGCCACAAAAATGCAAACTAACGTCTCCTTCTCCATGACAACTCAAGTCCTCACACAAATCTATACTACCGAGAGGAGCTGACAAAACTTCATTGGACCGTTCTTCCTAATCCACCCTACTGCTCGGATCTCGCACCTTCCGACTTCCATTTGCTTGGTTCAGTGAAGGATGCACCTTGTGGTAAGCAGTATGTGGATGGGTTGTTGATGCAGCAAGACGTTGGCTCCCACGTCGATCAGTAGAGTGGCCCTTCCTGTAATGTGATGTAAGGCCTTCGCACCGAACGACGATTATGGTGAAAAATAGGGTTTTGTAACCAAAAGAATGGGGAATAATATCGTGTACTGGAATCCTGAATAAAACAAACCTGTTTACAAGAAAAAAGTGTTGCATTACAAATTGAACGCCTCCTAGAAACGACCTATCGTGTTTAGACGTGCCCACGAGCATACTTTCATTAAATTGCCCGATTTGTTGGTATATCGGCGAGGACTGTCCAACAAATGATGTAGCACTCGCAGCTTTGTAGCACGGCATAAGACTGTAGTCTTAACCGACGGGGACTGGGACGAATGTCACACCTTGTCGATAACAATCTGTTTCAAATCCAATAGCAGTTGTTGCTGTCAATGAAGTTAGGTCAAAATCAACATCTTTGCGAGCGAACATTGCGAAGGCAACTGTATGCAATGGACATTTAGGGTAAGGTACCACGCAAATGCCCATTTTTCACAGTGGCATATAAAGCTGTACGTCCTCACTGGACCAAATAATCCAGTAACAGGACAGTAGCAGATCGGACACTTCTAGCATGGTCCAACTGGTCATTGTTTTACCTCTGTTCAAACGATCTGCATAGCGTTGCGCACTGATAGCCCAACGAAGCGTTTATCCAGCAGGTGTGGAGGATGTAGTTCAGGCCGGAAGTGGTTCTGTGAAGCTTTCTGGATGTTTTGCGTCGCATGTCTTGTGCCCGCTAATTCAGGTTACCGTGAATATCAACCAGGCTGTTTGTTTCAGTATTCCCGGTGACCAAGAGTTGCCTCTTCCTCTGCATCTTCATGATGAGTATGCTGGGGACACTCCCAGCTTCCAAGCTGAAAACGTTGACACCGCTGCAAGCATACGCTACGCCAACCTGTCGCGCCTGAACTGATCCGCTGCCTTCCACAGATAATGTCTGGCACTATTCGGAACCGCGCATGAAATGCAGAAATAAGCATACCCGCAGTCTGGTAGCTCTATGGAATCTAAAAATCGAAGAGTGGCCTCAGCGAAACGAAGTGTACCTGAAGAAACTTGAGGGCTCGCGTCTCGCCAAATTGATGGCATTACCGTGGTTAGAGGTAAACAATATTAGCCTGGTATCTCCTGGGTGTGACTAATTTTTTGTCCGGTGTGGTTACAAGTAGCTATCCACGACCTCAGGTACTGGAAGAAACTGATTTTTGGAGACTTTTTAATATGGAAATAAACCGTATTTTTTGGGACTGACTATGGTAATTTCGAACTCTAATGGTTAACCCTTATTTCACCGAGACAACGAGGGCACCGCAATGAAACATTTTGGAGGTTATGAGGACAGTCTCTGCGGTGTGTGGTTTCCGACATACTGTTGGTGTCAGCAGTCTATTTGTGAACAGTCATGTTGTAACAAGGAGCGTGAAGTGGCGTAGAAGTTGGGACTGTTCTATTGTGAATCGTGGTTCAAAGTAAGCCTGGCGACTATTACCGGGAATTTTTCGAACTGTACAGAAAGGTCAGAGGTCTGTAGGAGGCGTGGACAGTATATAACGTAGACCAGCTCATCTACTGTATACAATGACATGCTCGAACAGATACACACTTAAACCTCAGGTATACGTGTCTCATTGGGACAAGAAGTGAAAAATCTTTTAAAAAAGTATTGGAACGCAGTAGTTGATACACATCGGTTGATTACTCCTTCCTTCAGCAACTTTGGCATAATTTCTTCCGAATGCCGTCTTAGCAACGTTGAAAACCTACCCTCCGATTTATAATTCAACCTGGAAGTTCATAATATATTAAGACCTCTTTTTTATGTTCTAAAATATTATCCTTTTATATTAAACCTGGCCCGTAACCACTCCTTCAGTCGATAAGAAACTGTAATTTATCAATCTAAATAATTCTTGTGTGTCAATTATTACCAAACAGGAAACAAAAGTAAAATGAGAATTTCAGTCCTAATAACCACCCAGTTGAAGAAATATAGGGAATCTCTGGCATAATCCTAATCCAGGTCCCTGGCATCAATCAGCTGGGGCAGTATCTGAACAAAACTTGCCCATTCAAAGTCAAATAAGTAACAATAGTAACAACCCACAACCTGCTCATGGTCCAAGTAGACCCTGGACGCAACAAAGATACAGTGTAAGGATAGCTGACGTAACAGATGATGCACAAAATGGACCATCCTCCCCGTCAAACTAGGACCAACTACTCTTAGCCTTCTGAGACCGGTCGGAGGACAGGGGAAGGGCAACTTACGAAATTGAGTCCACCTGTTAAGATATAATGGTGGACTAGATATTAAAGAGGAATCAAGCACCTAACCAAGACAGTGTAAATTCGGTAAAGGTAAATTAGTGCAAGCTAAAATTAAAGTAATTACTAAGGAGGTGACAGTGGTGATAGTTTTGGATACTGGAGCTACTAAGAGCGTGATGAGTCAGAATTTTTACAAACAGATTAGTCGTAATAAGATTTTTACCTTGCCAGTACGGAACTATAGGATTACTGGAGCTTTTGAGGCACAGTCACAAACTGTAAAATTTCAAATACAAGTGGATGTAGTAGTCCAGGAAGCAGATTTAAAATACGCCTTCTTGGTCGTAAAGAACTGTCCGTTGCTGGTACCTGGGGACGAGATTCCCTGTGCGAGAGGACAGTAATACGAGTAATAGGCTCAAGATGGGACATTGCTATTCAGAGAGTGAATGTAATGGAATAAGATTAGATTTGGTGGAAACACCGGAGGTGTATGGTAAATACTGCCAGCATATTAACGTACGTTGTGTTGGATCTAAGTTGGTTCATATCGTGACTGATTTTTGTAGCGGAAATCAGTTCAACAAAACATATGGAATAAGAATAATATCACTGGTAACAAAATAGCCGAACCAAAATAATTAACTGAAGGCCAATAGAAAGAGTTGCATCAATTACTAAGCAGGGATATTCAAGTGTCTGATGAAAATAAAAGCCTATATGTGTCATATGGAAGTTTATCCACACAAAGTCTTTTGCCGTACCTTGGACTAAAAAGGAAGCTGTAACTAAAGAAATACGTAAGATACTTGATTGGAAAATCATAGAACCTTCAAATTCATCGGATAGCAGTCCTCTGTCGGTGATAGCCAAGCCAAGGGGAAGTATCAGGTTGGTTCTGGATGCGCACATCCCACAGGTAAAAAAATCGAAAGCAATCCTATTGGATAACGCGTCTCTTTTCGCAGGGTATAAATATAAAGGATTCTTAAGAGACCAAGGTATTAAACAAATTTTAATATCCAGATCCCATCCCGAATCGAATCCAGTATAGAGTATGTATCAGCTTTTCAAGATTTTTTAACAGTCTGACTCATTCCTCGACAAAACACACGCCAGTCGAGGTAATGGTAAATCAGACAGAATCAAATGAATGGATTAACCCCTACTGAAAGTACCTGACATAAGTAGTAACAAGGAAAACTAACTGAAACAGGTTTTACAAGAACCGCACCACAGTGAATAAAAGCGAAAGCTTCATTACGGTAAAAAACTGTGAAAAACACTCCCATATCACTATGGAAAAGATCTTGCTAAAACGCCATCCGAAGGCATCGTTTATAAAGAAGCAAAATAAAAAATAGCAAATCATGTATTCCGATCCCTCTACAATACCGGATACTCCTCGTGAAGGAAGCTATTTAGTGATATATCCACAAACTATAAGTATAAAGGGAATCAACCCTGATACAGATATTAAGAAGTATTTTAAATAAGTGTGTTGCTATAATTTTTATTTTTGTTATAACTCATTGTTGATTAAGGTAGAAAATATTACCCTTCTTATTTATGTCAAGAAGTTAGTAAATGTATAATTTTCAGTAAAATACAAGATGTAATTAATAGATTATTGAATAATGCCAACAATGGTGGATAACATCAATAATTTTATTGACTCTGCTATGAACAATTAGTGAGCTAGAATCCATTAATTAGAACAGCTCATGACCTGAGAGCAATTTTGTAAAAGATAGGTGTAAAATGTATACGTTTAGTTAATTCGATGATTAACCGAATAACCTATTTACTATATAAAAGGAAAGGCTTTTGCTCATGCGTGAGAATACGTACATATACTTGTATTCTAGATTGCACAGTGGCTTATCATAGTTGGAGTGAGGTACGCATGTGTCATTGCAGGTTTCTTGTCTAACGCGTTTTCGCTTACGGATTCTTCCGTGATTTAATATTCAGAAATTGTGGCTTACTCGCGGTGACTGAAAATGCCTGCCTGTGAGTACCAACGTGCTACGTCCACCACCTCTCGATAAGTAAAAGTAAATTGTGTAGTTACTAATGTGTACTGAATAATTTATAACCCAAAAATATGCAATATTGTTACTGAAATGTCAAAATACCAATGTCAATGTCTTCAGTCAGAGTTGTGACATAAGAAACTGAAGATAAACTAGAATGATACGCTCAGAGGCATTACATGTGAAATTGTTAGGATGTAATTCTGAATACGGTGTACAATTGTTTCTTCTTCATAATGCTGGAGTACCGGAAGCTGTTCTTCATTGACTGCTATATCATCAGCTGAATATCCTGCAGTCTGGGGGTAGGAATTCGACTCCCTGTGCGCGAAAAGTCGCGCCGGGTCTCGACTTCCATAACCGCAAGCCACAGACCTGGCTGGTCAGCACACATGTGCACTCAACCCGTCACCAGAAGCGCAGCGACGGTGATCAAGAATAAGAGAGCCCAAAAACAACGACAGTAAGAAACATCATGTAGTATTTTAATGTAATTCTTAACGTGTTTAACGAACCCAATGAAATAATGTACTGCGATTTGAGTTTATATTTCAACTGTTCTGTGATATGTCTGTGAAATATTTAGGGCGCAAGAACGTTTAAGCTCATCCTAGCTTAGTAATGAAATGCTTATCGTGTCATTGGAATACATGACGAGGAAAATCCTTACACTCACCGTAGCTTAGTACTGATGTACTTAACGTATCAAGGAAATATTTAAAGAGCAAGATGTTTAAGCTCGCACTAGTATACTGTTGAAATCTTAAGATATGAATTATTAGCTTAATCATGGAATATTTAGCACACTCTTGTGAACAGCTTGGGAATACTTAAGAGCAAATCTGTACAAGCTCACGTAGTGATAATTAGGAAATGTTTAAGAGCAACAACTATGGGCTCATTTAGCAATAAGAATGAGATATGTAAGAATACCTTTAGTAAATAATAGCTAAAATGATAGCAATAACCTCACAAAAATTATCGAGAGATAGAATACCATATATGTTGAAACACTTAAACAGAGCGATAGTTTACTTCTGGACTGCGGTTAGTCAAGTAATCTTTTACATCTACTATCCCCAGTACGGGGAGCTTTGTAACCACTTCCTTGGTCGATAAAAATTGTAATTTGTCAATTTAAATAATCATTACATAAAGTAAATTTAATTTTTATCAATATTCATCAAAGTAACATTAATATTAAAACTACTAAGAACTTATAGGTGTAAAGAATAAGTTACTGTAACCAGTCTAGTGGTTTTTACATTATATGCGCTAATATAAGGAATTGTTTCGTTTACTATTCCTATTGCTGCTACTATTGCTATCATTGTTGTTCTTTCTTCTGATGCGACTTTGAATTAACTCTCATGTTACGTTGATTGTATATGCTATGAGAGGAAAATACAGTAATTATCAGATAAAGTTATGTACTTTAAAGTAGCGCAAGAGATTCCTTTAAGTGATCGTTGAACTACAAGTGATTTCAAATTTTATCAAACATTTATGGGCATTGAAAAATTTTAGGGATTGTAATAGACCATACTCGAGATATTTTACAACCTGAAAACTAAGTGAGTTGATTCAAGCTGATTTTTTTCATAAACTATGTGAAATATACGCGACGAAGCAGAACGTCCTTCAGTTGTCAGGGTTAGTTGCCTCTTCACTCAATAACGGATCTCTCTCGATCTCATTCATGTTCGCTGGTCGACTTTTCTTCAATAAACTTTAATTCAAGGTTTAGAAATTTTTTGCTGGACCAGCAGGGAAAAGATATTTAATTCATATCAGGTACGTTTCCATAGAAAAGCTGTAAATAGAGTGTTTTATGTATTGTAAAGCTTCCGACCACAGAACAATTTTTCGCGTAAACTCCTACGGATTTCTGTCTTCCTTCCCTTCAATATTACAGAATAATCTATTTACTATTTACTATTCTCCTGCGCATACAAGGAAAACACAGTGTCCCTGTGATAAATAATTCTAAAAAATCTACGTAACAACTTATCACTCACACACCAGAAAAATTTCTTCTGAATATTGCTATGACTACTCTCAAAACCTGTGCCCCAACTCAACCTCGAAATTCAGAAGAGATTAAGACCTCGTTTTTTATGCCCTTAAATGTTACCCCTTTATATTAAATCTGGTCCATATGGAAATAAACGCAATCTGATTGAAATTATTTTCAGTGGCAAGGACCTGAGCAAATCACTAAGGAATGATAAAAGAGGGGCTAACTAGAATTAACCAGCACAAAACTGAAACTAGATACGTTACCGTAGGTCTCATGCAGTAACAAGGATCGTGTAAGAGGAACTCCATCTCAAGATGTAATTCAAGCAATGCAAATGGATTTTGCAACTAGTGCCGTATATCAACTACTAATAATCTGAAAACCCTCTAAGGTAGTGCGGTAGCGGAATTTATCTCAATTTCTCCTTCTTGCTTGGCACGTGTCTTGAAAATTCAACAGCAACACGAACTTAACCTGTACAGCTGAAAAATTTAATTACTTTATCTCCTGTCCTTGTTTAAGCTCGCCATTTTCTCACTGATTTTAAACACAACTAAAATGAATGTGGAATTTCTCTAAAACGTGGTTTTCACGCAAATTCATGTGAAGCCATGGAACATGTGGACGCCTAAGCTGAACAAAATCCAAAGGGGAGGGCGGGGGGAGATCAAAATAAGAGCGTAAAAATCACAAATTATGTTCAAATGTAATGTAACATTTGAGTACAATATTACGTATTTCATGTGTACATACCATTCAGTCGACCATGTCCCTTTGCATTACCACTGGGTACAACAGACAAAAGAAAATCACTGTGTATTGACAGTAATGCCTGAAACATTATTTCACGAGTGAAAGGGCCATAAGATAAGCCACTGGATATCTCGGATGACCGAATGACAATTTGATTTTGATCCCCACGTGTTCTAAGGAAGTTGAAAGAGCAGGCAAAGATCTATTGTTTCCGATGTCGAAGACACCTGAGAAATGTACCACAGAAAGAAACCTAATGATGCTCAATAGCCTGGAAGTCACATAATGTACAATCACGCAAATGAAGCACAATTATACAAACCAGAAACCATCTGACCATAATTCAGTGAAGGCATATAAATGTGCCACTTCATTATTAAAAGACAAAGCGTCTTTGCTACTAAGTAGATCATTATAACCGGAGGAGGAAGAACAGAACGACTATTTTTCTGATGGTCACGAAGCCTCGGAAACCAATTCTGCATTCAAGCTTGCCTATTGGCTGACGCCCGTAGAAACCCGCACGACTCAAATACATCACTTACAATTTCCACCCAGAGATGTGCTACCACAGCAGACAGATAGGTGACCACATATTTTCAGGGAGACAATCACCTATCACGGTGCTCTTGAGGACACGACGTGAAAGGTTTTCCTTCAGATTCCTTTCAACGTGCACAACTTTAGCCAACGTTTCTTTCATAACTTTACAATAAAAGCAATAGAAAAGAACTACAATCTTAATAATATAAATAATTCTTACAATTGCGAATTTCGATTTAATGTATGAACGTTACTGACTTGTATTTCGCACAGTCGAACAGCGCGGTAAAATATACTTCTACAGTGCATTAGGATTGTTCAGTTTTGTTAATGACAGAGTAGCTCAGGAAAACAACAGCGCGTAAGATCGCGACTGTAACATTTACCATACTTTATTAAGACTGTTTCTTAGATTTTTATTGAGCATTTCAAATTTTGATCCCCCACGTTGTAGTTTGATTTTGCCTTCTCACACATCGTATCACATTGCCGCTTCACCACACACTAAAAAAATCCACGTGATGGCACAGTTATCCACAGGCAAACATCGTTCCCACAAAGACAAAAAAAGTGCAACGTGTAAATTTAGAAGGATTTTACAACACTAGGTCATTAGAGTGATAAAATCTTAGGTAATTTCCAAGAATGATTGCCTCTCGAAGTCGCGGGATCCAAACGATACATATCGAACGTGTGATCCTAGATCGATCACGGGACTCTGGTGGCGGGCGTTATAATCAGTTATTTGTGGCCGTCATTTTTATGTTTTCCGTCGTTCCCTTAGTTGCTCTAAGTTACACACCTCCGCCAATTAATGGCAAAAAGGGAATTGTTCCCGTAGCGTACACATCAATCACATGGACTTTCACATGACGACAACACCGACACCGAGTCAGGTAGGTTGTCTCCTTTGTAATTACAAGTATTTTTGTAGCGCTCTTCTTTCGTCGTTGCTGTAATTACCACCGTAAACATACTCATAATGTCCGTCACTAGAGTCGCGTGATCGATTTAGGATCGCACGTTCGATATGTATCGTTTGGACACCGCGACTTCGAGAGGCAATCGTTCTTGGAAATTACCAACTCTTCGGATCAGTTTCTTCTTACCGTCATTTTCAAAATGTCCATTGTCACGTGTTCATTGCATTAAGGACGTTTGATTCTGGATTCAATACCTTGATGACAGCGGTAGACAGGAGCCAGTTGACACTGTGCGGTACCCTATACCTCAAGTTCAACAACTATAAAAGCAAAATGCAAGGAGTGAGTTTCCGTCGATGATAAGCGGATACCAAATGATAAATGTCCTCTTACTCTCAGAATTCAGTAAGACGAAACAATCCTCGACGATCCACGTTAAAAGCGAAATTTTTACTTGGAGCTACCGTGATTTTCATCACTAGTGGTGCGCAATATATTTAGTAACATGGTCGTTCGTGCTCCAATTTTAACCACTACGGTCCGCACGCCTTCTTACAAGATGATCGTATCTTGACAGTCACTCAGATATTCAGATCTGACTTCGAACTGAATGCTGGCTTGATATATTTTACGTTTTTGTAAGTTACGCTGAAGTGGCCTCAGATGATACATGGTGTTTGCTTCTCAGAGCTTGCCTTGCTGTTTGTCAAGTTCATAATATTGCGTTCCTCCACAGCAAAAGTCATTCCCACGATAAGATCAAGTAGCTGTAACAGCCATTATCTAATTCAGACAACAAGGCTTGATTGACGCTTATGAGCCTTTCCTATGCTTGCTAGACTACTCCACGCAGAAGGCGCGAACTGGAGCAGTGCGCTACCTTTTCTTACTTTACCTATTTGTATAGCAGAATAACAGTTATTTAGGAAAATAAAGAGAAGATAGAAACGCAGATGAAGGGTTTGATCACATCTGTACAACCAGTATCTGCAACCACTTGAGTACCGAAGATGTGACGCCTATAAAATGCTCGAAAAATGTCAGGATGTTTCAACCGAGGGTCTTCTTTGACCAGCTGTTTTTACTGTGCCGCCGTACAGAAACGATCACCCTAATAGAAACAACAAAACCATTAGACACTATAGAGGCACAGCGACACGTAAGAGGAAAGCAACACAGCACAGCAGAAATCAGCACCTTCGTTCCCGTCAGTTGTCCTCAAGAAGCAAAATACAAGCAAAGAATCTGCTATATTAATTCTATTGTGGAAGTACGTCATCCGACTTCACAGGTGGGACTATGCTAAGATAACCAGCGGGCGTAATCTTCTGTATTGGAAATGACGTCTGTCCAGATCACAAAGTAGACACTTCCCTTGGATGTTGAAATTCTCTCGATTCAAACCACACTACGTACAGCTACGAAGATGATGTGCTGTAGAGAACTGACACATATACTACGAGGGCTATTCCGAAAGTAAGGTCCGATAGGTCGCGAAATGGAAACCACGGTAAAAATCAAAAATGTTTTATTTGCAACAGTTAGATACACCTTGCAGCTACTTATCTCCATAGTCGCCGACCCGACTTAGACGTGTATCGTAGCGTTGTACCAACTTTCCCATACCCTCGCTATAGATGGCAGCCGCCAGTGCTCTCCGCCAATTCTCTACGCTGGCCTACGGCTCGTTGTCTTGTGCCGAAATGTTGTCTTCATAACCAGCGGTTCATGTGACCTGAGCTGAAACTCAGAGGGAGACAATTACGGGCTGTATTGTGGGTAATCTCACATTTCCATTTGAAAACGATGCAGGAGCATCTTCATTGCCCCTGCAGAATGCGGCTGAGAATTGTCTTGAAGACGAAACAGCACGACAGTTATGTAATGTTAGCTGCATAGCTTCAGGGGAAATTTCTCACCAGGCCCCCGTACTTGGCGGCAGACACTATTTTCTAGACATCTTTACGCACTCACTGCGAGCTCAGAAATGAGAAGAGCGACGTGATGCTAACTGGGGTTATACTAGAGACACTACCCAACACATCTGTGCAAAGCTTTATCGGATTTTCATAGTCGTTTCCATTTCGTGACCGATCGGACCTTACTTTCGGAATAGCCCTCGTATTTGTGGTTTGACGGGCTAGTGGTACATAATAATGATACTAATAACGCATCTATCAAAGATCTACAAGGTTCGTGCGAATCACTACCACCAAAGACGATCTCATCCTCAATGGAAAATATTATACCGTCGTGCTCGGTAATACCGTATAAATATCTTTCCAATTGAAAACCACTACCAAACTGTGTAGAACCAGCTAATTGCAGTATGCTTCTCTGCCCTATCAAATAATATTTATTTCACGTCGCACTGTCGGAGGTATAATATACTCTCTTGTTTACTTGACGATATTAATCAAAAGTAGCTTCTGTACGTAGTAGCCACGCCACAACAATATCGTTGCATAACTTGAATACCAACGTATTAATTCGTTTTAAAATTCTCACCCTCTCACAACAAAACAAAAAAAAAATTAATTTTCTTTCAAGAATTTATCATGTTTCCCTTTAAGGAAACTACTGGAGCTTATTTCTCTCCTTTTTAGTTTATGATATGTGTAATAATTTCTCTCTTTGGAAATTAACAATACTGAACTAATATTTCTATTTCTTTGGAAATTAATATCTTTGATATCTTTGCTTTTTATACCATTTCAGACTTTTCTTCAGCTAATCTTTGACTTCCTTTTGCTTCTTTACTTTACGATATTGGCAAATTGTTCGTTTTCTGTAAGGGTGAGCTTTACTTTTTAAATATCTTTGAATTTGGGTAAGTTAGAGTTGAGGCAACTTTTTTTTTTTTTTTTTTTTTTTTTTTTTTTTTTTTTTTTTTTTTTAGCAGAAGCTGCCCTGTCTTTATTGTCTGTTTTCTTTCATGAACGGGTACAAGTCAGTTTCGATTTTATTAGATCCGACCAATCAAATAAATCCCTCTAAGTGGAAAAGTAAAAAGAAAAGGTAAACAAAAAACATGAGCGTTGCCACCATTTTTAAATTGGTTGAACTATAAAATAGACACAAAACTAATCCCACTTCAGGCGCTGAGTTTCCGTGGACCCCCTACTAATAATTACTCAAAACACAGCACTCGCACGCTAGGAAGGACAATTAGCGTGTCCTCAATACCAGTGGTTCTTGCTTGGTTGTTTGAGGTTTTATAGGAATAGCTACTAGATTCGAGATCGTGCTTGCAAATCTCTTACTTAGATTGGTTCTCGCTATATCACATACAACTGTACGACGTTCAGTTCTCCTAATTAACATAACACAGTCCAGTTATCTACATAGATATTTCCATACTTGAACTGTAATACACTGACACACAAAATGAAGTCGCAAAACAGTACTTAAGACAATATCACGAAGTCACCATTTCCATGTGCTTGCTTTAACCCTCAAATACACAACAACGCAGAGGCACTATTTCCTTAGTGCGTGCTTTCTCCACCTTCAAATTCAAATCAAAATTTCTCCTGATAACATCTCTTATCCACCACAACAAAATGGAGAATCTACAATCCAACCGAGATACGGATTGCCTACAAATGAGTCATTTTCAAGCAACACTTCGTTAAGTAACTGTATTGGCATAAAATTACCATCCACGAGAGACCAATTCTGAACAACAATATACCACAGTCCCTACTGCTACCTCAGGCTAAATTCTAAGCTCCCACATAAATCGATCACTGGATGATTTTCGCCCTATAGAATGATATCAAAATTGGCGCACACTTCTTTCAAATAAGTCGATAACTATCTCATGGAATTGTCCTTAACGACTGTAGCGCTTGACTAAAACACTCCCGAGTCTAACCCCGATTCGGACTCAACTCATTCAGGCTATCAACCAACAATGAATAATGGAATTTATCATCGACAAAACAAGAACCATTTATGGTGAACAGACATAGCAGGCTAATTCTGTCTTTTAACAGTAGTTTGTTTTTCTTTGCGGTTGCTGTTGTAGTCTTGCGATGGCCAGCTGCACCTTAAATGTTATATTTTCCGTAAGCCGCTACTCTGCAGTCGTCCGAGCGGAGTAAACTCGCTGATTTTTGACCGGATTCTGTTGCTCATTAAGTGAGAGAATAAATTAGAAATTGAAGTCATTCATAAAATCTAGTGTCGTACTAGAAATTGGCTACAGTATCACGAGACAGGGAAATTTTTGTCTACAGTGTCATGAAACAGATGGCAAAGGAAGCTCTGGAACTGGTCACCTTGGTTGCGTCTTTCAAAATACCAAAGATTGCTACTGACGGTGTTGACAACTCTGTTTCTACTGTGGCTGTCGATAAAATATCGAATTACCGATATTTTTTCTGAAAATATCGATGTGTAACTGACTTTTTCAATCCACCCACATATCGTTATACCGATATCAAAATGGCAATTTCGAGTGCCGATAGTTTAATTTTATATATTTTTTTCCATTTTCGGCAAATAGTTGAAATCGTTCTTTTGAAACTGTAGTAGAACATAATTTTACTTCCACTGTGTGAAAGAGTCTTACTACTTTCTGAGCTTTCATCACATCTTTCTCTTTGTGTGAAGCAAGTGTAGGTGGCACAAAGAAGTCCGATTGCACAGGTGTGTGTGTGGGGGGGAAAGGGGCGGGAGGGAGAGGGATGGCGGTGTGAATGTAATAACAAGATTTACGACGTAAAGAAATAGTATACCAGTTGCGCCAAAAAACTGTTTTTAAGGCAACTAACATGCTATTTTTTTTTACATCGGCTTTCTTCGAAACCAGTTGCTGAAAATATCGAACAAAATTCTAAATGACAAGATTGGTAACGCTGACGTAATGTGCGCTCAGCGCTACCAACAGAAACTGCAACATTTAATCTCACCGCGTAATGTCGACACTACAACTGCTAGTTTGCTGGCGTTTCAGAAATGAAAAAACTGGGAAATCAACATGAAGTACTCCGAACAAATGCGATATGTGACGAACCGAACGACGGATCCATCGGATACCTTTTATTGTGCCACATATGCAGTTAACATTGTTAGTAAAGTGGTTTTCGTCAAGCTTGAATATGCATCGTTTGCCTTTCAGTTCTTGCTCTAAGGTGGATAATCAGTCTGCTGGCTTGTTGATGTAGAGAATATGTAATAGTGTATAAATACTTAACTATGCAACTCTAAAGACGAGAATATATTTGCAGTGAGCAGCCGATATTTTTACAGGCTGGTACGACGATATTTTTTCCGTCGATATGTCTACATATCAATATAGTTTTTCGAAATATCGGGACTTGTAGTTATATTTTTTTAAATATCGACATATGGCATTCCCAATATTTTCAAAAATATCAACAGTCCAAATTTGTACAACGCGCCTACACAATACTTAAAAGGTACCTATGTCAAGCTGAACATCTCTACAAAAACGGCGAACTTAATAAAAAACGAATAAAGATAAATGTCAGCATATATGTCTACATATCAATATAGTTTTTCGAAATATCGGGACTTGTAGTTATATTTTTTTAAATATCGACATATGGCATTCCCAATATTTTCAGAAATATCAACAGTCCAAATTTGTACAACGCGCCTACACAGTACTTAAAAGGTACCTATGTCAAGCTGAACATCTCTACAAAAACGGCGAACTTAATAAAAAAACGAATAAAGATAAATGTCAGCATACTATAGCCTAACAACTCCTTCAATACTTATATGAGTATCGCTGAGAAAAATACTTCGTCATAAACAGAGGAAGAATACGTAAAATATCCATTGTTGGTCATATGCCACAGTCTTTTGAATCAAGACGTGATTAACGGGCGTTTACACGTCGAAAGATACCTGGCATACTTTCCCCACCTCATCCTCTCCTCTGGATCTGCCATTTTATGCCATTTACATTGCTCTTATTCTGGTCACGCTTCTCTAAATTAATATTTTCTACCTTATCTGTAACCGCTTTTAATTTTTTCCTCATTCCTCTTTTTTGCTCCATGTTGTAGTCATAATAAATATATACACTACTTAAGACGGTATAGAAAAAACCTTTCAACCCCTATTTTGTAGCTGAAGTACAAAGATTTGTTTATCCATTTTCGTTGTGTTAAACACTGTATGCATTTCAACAATGTTGTTTATCATGTAACTGTTACTTTTCGCTACGTTAAGTGAAAGTGTTTTCAAAACCGCTTAAGCTGTAAATCGTGGTCGTGGCATGTCGGAAAGCACGCCTACCCGATTTTCGACAGTAGCCGTTTTTATGCACTATGGAGACGCCAAACTGGCAAGAGCAATTCATCACTTTTTTCAACAAATGTATCATTTATATGTATGTCACTAGGTGTCCTATGACCTTCCACTTCGTACAGCAGAAGCGACGACATTACTGTGGACAATGTGGTACTCACAAGGGAAACTCCCCATCGCAGCCCCTCAGATTAAGTGGTAAGAGGGCCCATTGGCATCCCGTCAAAAGCTGAACACAGATCAAGCATGAGAACAGGAAGAAACTTGTAAATTAAGTTATAAAAAATTTACAAAATAAATAATTGTAATTAAAATGAAATAATTTTTTGTAATATTTTACACAATCTTGTAACCTATATTTGGTCCTTTCTTCGAGTTTTCCACTTTTTTGGTTTATTTTTTAAGCATTAACTACAATAACCCCTAAATACTGACTTTTATATGAATAAAAATATATAAATATAAATAAAAAAAGACAGATTTTGACCGCCATCTTGGATCCACCATTTTTAAATTTTTTGAACTCTGTCATCATCAGTAACCACGATAATTCCCTAAAAATTACTTTTATACGTAAAAAATGATAGTAGTGTACATAGAGCCTGCCATCTTGGGTCCGCCATTCTGTTTTTTTCACTTTTTGATATCATATTCTTAATCAGAAACTCCGTAAACCCTTACATACTAAGTTTGGTACAAACTGAACAACTACTTATATTTTGACCAGCTTTTTGGGATTCTGACCCACTGTGCATCGGTGCAAATGGCAGAGTAGTTTTTAAAACATCAGCTTTCTGTACGTAACTTTTAACTGTGTTAAAATATCAAAACCTTTTGTTCTCAGCAACGGAACTAAAGCGAGTAACTCTTCATGCAAAGAAAAGTCGTTGTTTATTAGACGAATAATGATTAGTAGTTGGCAAAGGTCTGTTCGATCAGTACGCTCGTCCACACACAAAGAATAATATCGACAGTTTGCCACTAAATTGTTTAGTTTCTTTTTTATGCTTCGTCCCATATCAAAAACTCTGCCGTTCGGTTCTAGGCACTACAGTCCGGAACCGCACGACCGCTCCGGGCGCAGGTTCGAATTTTGCCTCGGGCATGGATGTGTGTGATGTCCTTAGGTTAGTTAGGTTTAAGTAGTTCTCAGTTCCAGGGGACTGATGACCTCAGAAGTTAGGTCCCATAGTGCTCAGAGCCATTTTAACCATTTGAACTTGACAAAACAATTGTTTTGAAGTGTTCAGCAGCGTCATCGTAAGCGAATGCTTTTGCCATTTCTATTCCACATTCTCTTGCGAGTGCTACATCGCTGAATATTTTTGAGTAGGTGATAATTTTAAACACACCGCATGCAATACAGTTAAATTCTTTTCTTTAAGAGTTGAACTTTCCGGCAACTCATATCTTTCTTTAATTTCTCTACTAAAGCGTTATGAGATTATCATCCGTATGTTGTTTCATGGAGCGAAGAAAAATATCGAGCAAGATTACAACCTGTCTTTCGACTTACTCATTTTTACATATTAAACATTCCCGTTTTTTCATCGGAATTGTGTATATAAAGAAACACTTTATCTCCCATTCCTCACTGAAAACGCGATATTCAGTATTCCTCCGTTCCGACGTTCTTGAGAACTGTAATAGAAAGTATCCAAAGTAATAACCACAATCAAACCCACAATAATAGCCCATGCAACAACCAAAATGACAACCAGAACCGTCTGAGGCTCGAGTCCTCCGTCGTGTATGGGTGTGTGAGATGTCGTTAGCGTAAGTTAGGTTAAGTAGTGTGTAAGCCTAGGCACCGATGACCTTAGCAGTCTGGTACCGCAAATTTCCAGTTTACAACCTAACGTCAGCGCAGTATTAATGAGAGTAAACGTGGACAAAGCACCGAGAGCAAACGGACTAAGAAACAGCAATGCCTCTTGGAAGTCGGACAGCCAGTGAAGGTTTGAGAGCCCATGTTTTCAGGAAACCGACTCAGACAGGCTGCCCTACTCCAGTGACGATAGAGAAACGAAAAATTGCGGCGAGGTCGTGACGTCAGCTCGCAAGTAGTGTTGTAATGCAAAGCAATTACTTTAGGGAGCTGGGTCGTCAGCCACTCTTTGCCAGGTCTGGTCTATGTGATAAGTTTCTTCAAGCTGAAAGCTAAATACTTGAGACTACGAATATAGGTTCACATCAACGATTCCAAAGTGCCGACTCTCTGATCGGTATTACTACCTCAGACAATGGTACACGAACACGCAAGCGACTGTGGAAATGGAGAAAAAGTGTAGTATGTTACCTTTCCTCAATATGGAAATATACAGAACAGCAAACGTCACACATGACAAATAATCAATAAAAAGTCCCTTGTTTCCAGCACATACTTCGATGCTACATCCAAATATCACACAAAATCATAGCATTCACTTGTACGTTTAACCAAGGTTCATCTGAACTGCAACTATACCAACTTGAAGCCAGAATTACCAAAGTTATGCCTCACCTTTGAGCCATGAGCTACGGAAATGCAAGCATTGGCAAATTTTTCACAATATGAAAACAAGAAAAAGAAACGATGGGACATCACAAAGCAAACTTTCCAGCCTTACGAAATACCCTCGGGTGGAAAGAGGAAAAATTCTCTCCCAAAAGCCAATCAGGTCAACTAAGTCAGAAATACTCGGGAATCCGCTTTGTAAGGCATATGTCTCTGGTTCATGAGGATAGCTTTCAGCAAGGATTAGCTTCTGTCATTGCTACGGTAGCACGATCGAAATACAACTAACTCGGACGGAAGGACAGTCAGTAACTGGTAGTTTACCAAAGTAAGTGTAGTGCAGCGCTCAAGCAGTCGTACGCCATCAAAAGGAGGATAAAAGAAGATATCAAATTAGTTACAAAACAGACTGACATGAAGTACGGAAATAGTTACAGGCTTTCGTCACCCTATTTGATTGGCATAACTGCCTACGTGCTGCGACAGTGATCACTGACTCACCAGGCGTGGCTGTTTACTGTGCTGCTCCCACACACGTGATAGTAAACTATCTCAACAGCTATTGGGAGTCACGGAGCTGTGTGTGCCACACACTGTGAAACAACTACTCTCAAGGAGAAATTTTTACGTTTCGTTTCTTGTACATCGGTGAATAATGCAATGTGTGCGCAGTAAAATTACAATAGGACAATTCGAACTATACAGTAGTCAGATAAAATGAACTATCTGCTGGAAGGACAGCGGAAAATTTCGAAACTACTGCAAAACTGATTAGTCTTTGGCACATTTGTTCTATAGCTCTTCCACTCCTTATCTAGAGAGGAGATTTAACACACGTGGTCACGATTAGGCTTCTGGTCATTTCTGGCAAGTACACAAGTAACTAAATCTGTTCCTTGGACTCACAAAGTGCCAAATGCTGCGCTCAACTGCAGACTCACGTTTCGTTCGTTTGGGCTATGTGTATTATATGTGGTTACCACATCAGAAAGGTGAAAGAACATAACCGATTGAAACTCACAAACTATCCGTTGTTTGTTGTAGACCCTCGATGAGTGTATTCGTACCGAAGTCATGGAAGAGGAAAACAATTTATTTATTTAGCTAATCGTATGACTAGGGTCCCCCGTCGGGCAGACCGTTCGCCGGGTGCCGGTCTTTCAATTTGACGCCACTGTGGCGACCTGTAGTCGATGACGATGATAGGATGATGATGAGGAGGACAGCACAACACCCAGTCTCTGGGAGGAGAAAATTCCCTGACCCAACCGGGAATCGAACGCTGTCCCAGAAGATTGACAATCCGTCACGCTAATCATCCAGCTACCAGGGGCGGACAGGAAAACAGTACTAGATAGGGACTCCAATGAATTTCTACTGTTGGAAATCCAGAGCTTCGATACGTTTCCGGAAGAGAATTTGGAGGAGTAAAGACTGTACAGAAACGAAGAGGGTGGTAACAGAAGGGAGATTATTAAAAGATTCTGAGAATTAGCGGAAAAAAACGGTGTCGGCTGCAAGGGCTCAGTTACAGATACGTTATACTCGTAGTCTGTATCTTCCTTAACACGGGAGCAAGTGGAGGAGTAGTACAGCTCACTAGAAATCTATAACCATTAGGGGGAAAAAAAGAAACGGTACAATACAGAAAAAAACGTGGGTGATGCTACACCTTTGTGCAACATGGTTCTATTTACAGATGACAGAAAATATAAACTGTTTCACTGAACGAATTTTGAGGTGAGAAAGGGCCCAAAAAGAGAAGAACATGTGAGATACTACAAAATATTGTAATTGTGGTTCCAAGGTTTATGGATGCAGATCGGCCTCTATCATGGGAGAACCATCCCATATGTATGGCAATATATCGCTCCTAATACATGAAGATACGGCAAGGCACCTGGGGAAAAATAAAATAGAAAGAATCAAGTTCTTGTGTTTGTAGGTTTGGCAGAACTGCCCCTTATAAAGCCCTCTGCAGAACCCATCATTTTTGGAGTTATTCTCCACGTCAGAAACAATCCATCAGGCCAATGGTGGTGCTGCGATGATTCCGATAATTGGATTTGTAGATACTAAAGAGCTCATTCCTTTAAAGGACGAAGCGTCATGTGTTCACAGTGTGCTCCTCAACGCAGCTTAAAAAAATGTTGCCCTCTATAAAGGCAGAAAGCATACTACGTTCTCCTTTAACAGGAGTTTAAATTCATATAATGAGCCACAATTTAGTTCTAGCTCACTACATTACAAAAAGAAGACCACTCTTAGTGATTTCAATTTACAAAATTCGACTCCAGACAGCTTACATATCTCTAAATTCAATAAACAAGGCGCGTTGCTAGAACTGGTTGTAGCGTTAGCGTTCGTTAGACTTTTATTAATTTCTTGATCGTCAGGATGTATTCGTATTCATTTAACTATCATTATTTAGGTCATTCTCTGGATATATAATACAGGCCCTTCTCCCTTGATATTATAACACAGACCATATTACCCTCATATTTGACGAAGAATGAGGATAGAATTTCTTTATAAAAACGCCATTTGCCATTCTTCACTGTTTAATAGCTTGCGTGCTCTCATCGATGTACGAGAGAGATTTTGAGACAGATTTTAGATGACGTTGTGGCACGATCTGAAACGTATTAAAGACTGTCAACAATTCGTGGAAAAACGAAAGTGTCCGAGTATAAGCGGGAGCGAGAAATGTGTGTCGGCGCTTTTGTGTTGCCTACCTGCCATGCTCATTAGCACAGATGGTCTGCCCAAGAGTAATATAACCTCGTAATGGGAAATTCCTGGAAGTTCCTGGGAAGAAACATGAGACAGGAACAGCAACAATCATAAGTTTATCTACAACGTACAATTTTCGGACGGCAAGGAATGGAGTGCATCAAAATTAAATAGCAAACGATATAACTCTTGGCGAATGACGCAACCAACCAAAAATGCCTTTTTAATGTTTTATTTTAGAGCCAAAACCGGTTTCTGCCTATCATGTTCATCTTCAGATGATTAATATTTTCAGTTATATAGATGTTTTTTTTCATCTGCTACCACACTGCAGCAGAATATTTGAGCATTTAGTACCGTTTCATGTTGTTTCATTAACAGAAACACGCTAAAGCACTACCAATTATTTAGATATAATGTGAAACAGTTCTGTTCACTGACATAAGTTCCAGTATATGGTAATTTTTTCCATGTGGTTCTCAGTTACTGTGGCACACTTCCTCATTTTCTTAATGTCAGTACTGAGCATCGCACATTTGCTATACACTTGATGATATATTTACAGTGCAAAGATTATCATTAAGCAAAGATAAAAAATATCATTCATTTCCTATTCACCAAGCATGCAAACAGAACAAAGACTGTATGCAGAATGTGGAAAATGCAACATGTTAATAACAGAAAAAGGATTCATTCTAAGAATAATAGGACAAATTGTTTTTAGTGGGTCTCTCTCTTTCTTTATTATGTAAGCGTCAGCAGAAAACTTGACGAAATACTTAAAAGACAACTGATTGCATAATATAAATTACACATGAACGCAAACACATTTATATATACAGACATTTTTTGATTATCATTACAGTGTGTAAGTTAGTTGCAGGGAATACAAAATTAAAAAATTGAATAGAGAAATGACAACAACACATTTACTCATCATCGTACTGTATATTTATACAATTTCATACTGAGGTCTGGAACAGCTGAATTTTTCTGCGTTGTGCCTGTTATGAAGCTACTTTGTATTTGCTTTCTGTGAATGGGAAATTATTTAGAAACTGTTCATTTACTAGCTACAGCTGCTCATTTAGAACGTATTGGGCTGTACTGAGGGTGTGATTATATATTTCTAGTTCCCCTAAAAGGTCCATTTTTCTTGTCTTTGGTAGTGGTATGTACTATCTCCAAGTTGTCGTTAATGTTAGAAAAAGAGTGTCCATACTGATTCTTGTGAGTGGCTATTGCAGATTTGTTTCAATTTTTTTAGTCTAAAGGTATCCAGGTAATCATGATACTGTATACTACAGCTTTTGGCAGTCTGTCCGGGATAAAAGCTGGGGCAATTGTCACAAATAATCTTGTAAATTCCAGATTTGCTCCATCTAGGCTGGTGATGTTAGTGCCGTGGATAATGATATGTTGCACAGTCTTATTGGCGCAGAAACTTATAAGAACTCCTGATCTTCAGAAAAGATTATCATTTTGGTAGGAGATTGTGCTTATGAGGGGAAAGCATGCAAATAGGTCATCTTCCGCTACCAGTTGTGAATGTACTGCAGGTGATTTACTATCTTTAATCTTATTGTATAGGTGGTCAATTATTTGTGGTTTATAGGCATTATTTTTAGCTACTGTTTCGGTGATATTGATTTCTTTCTCCTTGGCAGATGGAATAAGGGGAATTTTATGTATACAGTTTAATATGAATCTGAAATCACTATTTTGTGGTGTGTATGGTGGTCTGCTGAATTACTTACAATTACATCTGTGGTGGTAGGTTCTCTATGAATTTCAGAGGCATGCTTTTGATTCAACGTTTTTATTCTAAGATCAAGAAAACTGATACCCTCTTTTGTCCGATGTTCAAAAATGAATCTGATACTGGGGTGTGTCATACTCGCTGCATCTGCAAATGATTCTGTTTCATCTATAGCGCCAAAGGACAAGATCGGTACATCATCAGTACACCTTTTATAATGTTTCAGATTGTCTTTACAATGGGAACTAGCGTCGACAAATTTATTTTTCAAATGCGTAATACAAACATCAACTAATAGGCCTGCAAGGCTGCTTCCCGTTGCTATGCCATCTGGCTGCATATACATTTTCTTGTTGAATGGGAAGTAGTTACGTGCTAGAATTAATTCTAACATCGCTGTGAGTTCGCGTTTCTCTGCCTTGGAGAGCTTTATGTTTTTTATTAAATTGCACTTAATTATTCCAGTAGTTTCCTGGACTGGTATATTTGTCCACTGGTTCACAGTGTCTAGGGATGCATATCTGGCACTACCTGGTGTGTATACATCGGTTACATCAGTAACAAATCGTTGGGAATTTCTGATAGAGAAGTTCTCTTCAAATATGTAAAAGTTGCTAAGGAAATTCTCAAGCTTCTACAAGATGTAATATGCAAGGCTGTACCTTGAACTAACAATAGGATGTGCTGGGCAGTGAGGTTTATGAATCTCTGGCTGAGATCTTAGTTTTGGAGATATGGGATTCATGACTAAGTTATGTTGAATATCAGCATGTAATGAAAGGTAGTTGACATTTTTAATTAATTTCTGATGCTTTGGCTGACGTTTGTGTGGAGCCAGTCTTCAGTTCTTTTGTCTTATTGTTAAGAAATAATTGTGAGGTTTTGTTGATGTAATCTTCTTCATACATAATTACTGCAGAGATATTTTTATCTGCAATAACAACAAGGGCTTTGCTATCTGTAATTTTTTTAGTAATACTAGTGACAGTTTTTGAATCAGTTTTTCCAGAGTAGGGTGTTGATTGCAGATTTCCTGCAATAATTTATTTGGCTTTTGAAATTACAGTATTTTGTTCACTTGGTATTAGTTTGGCTCTGCAACATGCAAGTTTTGTTCTGACAACTAATTCATTGATTTGTTTGTCGTAAAGATTTTGCCAATGTTTTGTAGTTATAGTATTTTGTTCATCTTGGCTTATTCTGGCTGTCATGTACCATTTTTGTGCTGATAACTAATTTATTGATGTTTTTGTCATTAAGTTTTGGTGCTATGTTATGTCTGAGACCTTTATTTAGTAACAAGTTCTGCTTCATCAAGCAAAATGCTGGTGGAGTTTAGCACTCTAGCATAAAATTCAAGATCTGGAGTGCTGGGGATGTCAGTGAGCTAATGGGTAAATTCTGAAGTAAGTGACTGACTTACTTTTTATGTCTCATGGAGATAATTAGCATTTCTTTGCTTCTCTATTACTATTATTTTAGAAGTGCATTATAGATAGGTATTTTATTAAATTCCAGACAGGTCTTGTTAAATTTCACAGCTTGTACTACCTTCATAATGTTCTCTTTGCAGAGCTAGTGCTGTTAACCTTAAAGCAGATAGGGATTTCATTAAATTCCAGGCAGATCTTGTTAAACTATACAGCTTGTATTATCTTCATACTTGGTGGTTCTCAATGTATAAACAGGATACAATGCCTGGCTTCGAGATTTGAATGATATTTTATCCATGTTGGATCTTGTGAAACATGTGGCCATGTGGCCACAAATGATAGTTGGTGGATCACACAACCAACCACAAACAATTTTAGACATTTTATTTTAGTGCTGTAACCGCTTTTGGGCTACCATGGCAATCTTCAGCGGTTAGTATTTTCAGTTACACAGATGTTTTCACCAACAGCAAGTCGTGTGCTCACACACTGCACAAGAACATTTGAGTATTTAGTGCCACATCATAAGTTGTTTCCTCTAATAAAGATACACCAAAGCTCTTGCATTTATTTAGGTACAATGCGAAAAAGTTGTGTTCACTTTCATAAGTTCCAGTTGATGGAGATTTATTTTGTTGTAATCCATGTTGTTTTCCAGATATTTGTAGCTGGTTGCGTCATTCACCATTTAATGGCTCCAGAGTTCACAAAATCCAACATGGATAAAATAGCATAGAAATTGCTGAGCCAGGCATTCCAAACTGTTGATACATTGAAAAACTGCAAACTATATCTTCCAAAGATGGTACAAAGGATAAAGTTTAACAAGACCTGTCTAGCTTCTCCCTATCTACGTTAAGGCTAACATTAAGAGCCAGAGTAACTCTACACAGATTTCCAAATCTAAATGCGAAATAATGCTTTAAAAACTCAAATAAGATCCCTAGACAAGGAAAAAGACATACTAAATAATCAAATATGTAAACTGCATCTTTAACTCACTAACCAGATGTATCCTACAGACCTGATGCACATCTTATGTAACATTAATAGATAGATAACCAAAGAAAAGACAACTATCTTCAGGAGCAATAAAAAGAAAATTCAGTAACTTACTTCAAAATTAATACAGTATCTCACTGAAACCCCCAACATCACATAAATTGAATTTTATGGAAGAGTACTTTTCTTTGATGAAGCTGAACTTGTTTCCTAAATAGAGGTCTCAGACATAAGATTGCACCAAAACTCAATGACAAAAACATAAGCGAATTCGTTATCAGAACAGAACTTACATGTGGCGAAGCCTAACTAATACCATGTAACAAAAACTGTGACTTCAAAAGTCAAATAAATTATTGCAGGAAATCTACAATCAACACACAATTCTGGGAAAACTGATTCCAAAATAGTCACTAGAATTAATAGAAACTTAAAGATAACAAAGCCCTTGTTGTTATTGCAGATAAAAATATCTCTGCAGTAATTATATATGAAGAAGATTACATCAACAAAACCTCACAATTATTTCTTAACAATAAGACAAAAGAACTGAAGACTGCTTCCGCACAAACATTAGACAAAGCTACAGAAATTAATTAAAAATGTCAACTACCTTTCATTACATGCTGATATTCAACATAACTTAGTCATGAATCCCATATCTCCAAAACTAAGATTTCAGCCAGAGATTCATAAACCTCACTGCCCAGCACATCCTATTGTTAGTTCAAGGTACAGCCTTGCATATTACATCTTGAAGAAGCTTAAAGATTTCCTTAGCAACTTTTACATATTTGAAGAGAACTTCTCTATCAGAAATTCCCAACGATTTGTTACTGATGTAACCGATGTATACACACCAGGTAGTGCCAGATATGCCTCCCTAGACACTGTGAACCAGTGGACAAATATACCAGTCCAGGAAACTACTGGAATAATTAAGTGCAATTTAATAAAAAACATAAAGCTCTCCAAGGCAGAGAAACGCGAACTCACAGCGATGTTAGAATTAATTCTAGCACGTAACTACTTCCCATTCAACAAGAAAATGTATATGCAGCCAGATGGCATAGCAACGGGAAGCAGCCTTGCAGGCCTATTAGTTGATGTTTGTATTACGCATTTGAAAAATAAATTTGTCGACGCTAGTTCCCATTGTAAAGACAATCTGAAACATTATAAAAGGTGTACTGATGATGTACCGATCTTGTCCTCTGGCGCTATAGATGAAACAGAATCATTTGCAGATGCAGCGAGTATGACACACCCCAGTATCAGATTCATTTTTGAACATCGGACAAAAGAGGGTATCAGTTTTCTTGATCTTAGAATAAAAACGTTGAATCAAAAGCATGCCTCTGAAATTCATAGAGAACCTACCACCACAGATGTAATTGTAAGTAATTCAGCAGACCACCATACACACCACAAAATAGCGATTTCAGATTCATATTAAACTGTATACATAAAATTCCCCTTATTCCATCTGCCAAGGAGAAAGAAATCAATATCACCGAAACAGTAGCTAAAAATAATGCCTATAAACCACAAATAATTGACCACCTATACAATAAGATTAAAGATAGTAAATCACCTGCAGTACATTCACAACTGGTAGCGGAAGATGACCTATTTGCATGCTTTCCCCTCATAAGCACAATCTCCTACCAAAATGATAATCTTTTCTGAAGATCAGGAGTTCTTATAAGTTTCTGCGCCAATAAGACTGTGCAACATATCATTATCCACGGCACTAACATCACCAGCCTAGATGGAGCAAATCTGGAATTTACAAGATTATTTGTGACAATTGCCCCAGCTTTTATCCCGGACAGACTGCCAAAAGCTGTAGTATACAGTATCATGATTACCTGGATACCTTTAGACTAAAAAAATTGAAACAAATCTGCAATAGCCACTCACAAGAATCAGTATGGACACTCTTTTTCTAACATTAACGACAACTTGGAGATAGTACATACCACTACCAAAGACAAGAAAAATGGACCTTTTAGGGGAACTAGAAATATATAATCACACCCTCAGTACAGCCCAATACGTTCTAAATGAGCAGCTGTAGCTAGTAAATGAACAGTTTCTAAATAATTTCCCATTCACAGAAAGCAAATACAAAGTAGCTTCATAACAGGCACAACGCAGAAAAATTCAGCTGTTCCAGACCTCAGTATGAAATTGTATAAATATACAGTACGATGATGAGTAAATGTGTTGTTGTCATTTCTCTATTCAATTTTTTAATTTTGTATTCCCTGCAACTAACTTACACACTGTAATGATAATCAAAAAATGTCTGTATATATAAATGTGTTTGCGTTCATGTGTAATTTATATTATGCAATCAGTTGTCTTTTAAGTATTTCGTCAAGTTTTCTGCTGACGCTTACATAATAAAGAAAGAGAGAGACCCACTAAAAACAATTTGTCCTATTATTCTTAGAATGAATCCTTTTTCTGTTATTAACATGTTGCATTTTCCACATTCTGCATACAATCTTTGTCTTTTTGCATGCTTGGTCAATTGGAAATGAATGATTTTTTAAATTTTTGCTTAATGATAATCTTTGCACTGTAAACATATCATCATGTGTATAGCAAATGTGCGATGCTCAGCACTGACGTTAAGAATATCATGAAATGTGCCTCATTAACTTATTTACAATATGAGTGCTGTGTGTAGCTCAACAAAATATACATCGACCTGGAATATCACGTGGACCACAACAAAACAAACCGCTATATCCTGGAACTCACATAGGTGAACTAAACTACTTCGCATTATTGCTAAAAAAATACAAGCACTTTAGCGTGTCTTTTTTATTAATGTAACCATTTATAATATATATACTCAGTTATTCTTGTGCAGCGTAGGAGGAGACAACATGCTGTTGATCAAACTTCAATGTAACTGAAAATATCAACAATCTGAAGATTGGCTTGGAAGCCCGAAACTGGTTGTAGCACTAAAACTACACATTCAAAAAGTATTTGTGGTTGGTTGAGCCTTCACGAACTACCTTTAACGGCCGTTTAGTTCACAAGCCGCAACATGTCTAAAATAATAAAGACAATTAATATATAAAGAGATGAAATCAATAAGTATGTAAAAGCAAAGGTAAATCCAAATACAGAAGTTAGAGCTCAGCAGCAGGCATGTGTAATTATTTAAAATAATAACGATATTGTGGTTGACCAAAAAATTAAACAAACGTTGAATCTTAAAAAAACAAATATGGCTGCTGGGCGTTGTAGTAAGTACAAAAAAGGTAACCAAAAGACTTTCTAGTAAGAACAAAAAACAGTAGCCAAAATGAGACGAATAAGGACGTACTGTTGTAGCTTTTTTATCAGATCATGTCTTTCGTTCACACTGATTAGTTTAAATATTTAAGTTCTTCTTTTATTTTGGGGGGGGGGGGGGCGCAAAACTGCTATGGTCATTAGCGCCCGATTTAAGTTCTGCCACATGGTATCATTCTTCCTCGGTGTCAAATGTTTATAATGATTACGTAGTCTTAGTACCATTCTTTGCTCAAGTCGCAATGAGAAGTTACAGCGATCAATATTAAAAGTCTCGTGAAGTGAGAACTTCAGCACTCTTCCGACAGGAGACAATGAGCAGAGTTATTTACCTCGATTATGTAGAACACAGTATTTCACACCCGGCTCTATGTCCCTTGGCGACTTGTATAAACGGCTGTGTCACTAATGAGGACTGTTAGAACAGCAGTGATGTTCTAGTGATAGGGGAGTTGTCTCTTGGAGCTGTACTTTATCTTGTTATCTCAGTTTCCTATATTTTGATTGGTTAACTGCAGTATGGATATTGTAAGTCCCATACATGTGATTTACTCGTTGGGACTCACGATATAGATTTTTCAAGGGCTGGGGAAGCGTTTTGAAACATAAATGTCACATATCTAAACATCTTTAAATCTGGTCAACTTGAGTAACAAGACGCGATGTGCAAATGAAACTGAGTGATAAGGTGAGGATCACAGCTGTTTCTTGCAATTTACGAAAATTGGCCATTATTTTTTTAAAAAAGTGTTAAGTTTCAAATCGTTGTTGTGCCTTTTATTTGTAATATTCTTAGCTACAACTGTTTAGGATACACAAAGTTTTACTGAAAAAATTATGATACTGTGTATAAGATCGATATCTAAAACATATCTGTGAAAATCCGCACTACAGAAAATGTAATGGTATAAATGTATAATTGTTCAGCTGATTCAACATTCAATTCCTCTGTCTCTGTTTTTATTTGTAGGAAAAAAGGAAATTTTGCAACAATCCTTTTCCTGTTCTTGTTCCTGGGAATAGAATGTATGCCACCGACAGTTTATCGCCCGAAGTTCGTGCTCTGAAGGTAGTCTCTGTAGCATAGCACGTGGGAGGGCTTCGCCTTCGCGTCGAAACATGGGGCAACTGGGTCTAGCTTTAACCGTCTTGATATGTTACATATTTCTTCAAGAAGGGTGTAAAATTAATAATGACTTTAATAAACGAACACTGTTAACATCCAGTTCCTAGTTTGCTCTACCTACGACCGATGAAGTGTGTGATACTGTTAGACCACGGCATCAAATTTTAAAGATACAGATCTGCTGGGCAGTTCCAAGAAACTTAGAGCACAAGTGGCATTTCCGTCTACAAAATACATTTCTCGCTTACATATCTATTTTCTGCTTGACCTTTGGGAGAGATAAATTACAATTTAACAATGTCTATTAAGACTACCATTATTAGCACTGTAACAAATTGGAATATACTCTTAAGGGAACAAAAGTGAAATTATGTAAAGTTATTTATGAAAAACATATGAAAATTTAGTTCCATATTACAGATAGAACTATTCGGAGCTGAAGTTGTGAGTGATAGTGCTTTTGTCGTAAAATTTGCTGTCAGAAAATATAAGTGACACACCATTCCCCTGTTCTACTTAAATGTACAACTTTTTGATAGAGAAAAAAATCTATACTGCAGTTAGCAGTAGTTAATTCCAACACAATAGGAGACACCGCTGTAACCACATAACCTAGAACTTTCGATTATATTAGGAACCATTTCCTCCAGATTCAGTAAAATACATGAACAAATCAATTAGCCTTATAACATTACGCCATAAGTTAATTATTTTACGTTTTAGTTTACTGTAGCTCCAAGAATGTGGCCATTTTGGTGCTCAGAAATGTCATCAGTTTACTGTAGAGCAACCAAAGAGGCGGCGACGAGGAACTGACCACCGTTTCCCCACTGTATCCTGAAACTACTGCTGGAAAGAATTTCCTCAGATCGTGATTGTGAGCATGTAACTGCTGTACCTGCCCCATTTCTACTGTAAGGAAACGACGATTACCAAACACATGCTTACCGCCGACAAGAGTTAGCACATGTGCTAACACTACCCCTAACTTACACGCCGCTACCGTTGGCGCACCACTGTAGCTGCGCCTGCTGCGTCGCTACAGTAGTGATGGATTTCAATGGTTAATGGGAAAGTGACGAAGGAAATGTTCTACTCGTATTTGCCTGAAGGCTTGCAACTACTACTGACTGAGAACTTTGGCGAGAGTACGATAGCGAAGGAAGCAGGCAGAAGCCTGGAGAAGATACCTGTCTCACTTGTCCTTCCATGTCACCAATTTCACTACTCCATTGCTATATTTGCACTCGAAAACGAGCATCTGCTTCTCTTTGTCCCGCCGCTAAGCCGCATGGTCTTGAATCTCCCTTCATTCGCAAACACTGGCTCGTGGCACTATAGTTTTTGCACTTGAGGGTCTCGATTGAAAATGAGTTAATGTCACTAAAATACAGTTTTACTAGAATAACACTGTAAAGATTTTGTTTCCTCAAGGAGGTTTGTCGGTTTATGTAAGTTCTTTTGAATAAGCATCAAAATATTACAGTCACATATTTCTGGCTTCGCTGCTTTGCTATTGTCCTAAACTTCACTTTGGTAATTTATAATTCCGAATGACTTGAGTCTTTATCTGCCCTGTCATCTTACACCTACAGTGTTGAGCAAGTTGGTTCTGACCCAGCTTCACCGCTGTAGAGCTGAAGATTCGTCCATCCAGCAGAATCTAGTTTCATCTTGTTCCTCAGCTGCGTCTGCTAAACCCCTTCACATATTTTTCATTGCATTCTCCGCCACCATTTCCTTTACGTTTGGCAGTTGTCAAGAAACTTCCATCAGGAAGTTCCGCGACATTTTTCTTTCATAAACATGTAGTTGTTTCAATTTGCATGTCGAACAAAATATCTGATGGCGTCAGCCCTCTGTCAATCTGTATACTTTCATTTTCCTTGGCTTTATATATGTGGTACTAAATTGTGAAATTAGAATCCAGCGGTGTAAGTTAGCAGACGACAGCATAATCGAGAAGTTCTAGCTGAGTGGCGTTAGACCCTTTCCAGTCGCGTCCCTCGATTGCAGTAGCTTCTGACAAGATGGAAATCTCTCAGTTATTCCCACTACTAGCTTCTGTGACTGTCCGATTGTCGGGCTCGTCAGGACAGATGTCAGCTAAGAGTGTGTGCCCCCGCAGCTCGGATGCGTCGCATTTGCAGCGTGCCTGCCGTCGCCAGATGTGCGGCAGGAGGAGGCCCTCAGAGGCGGTACTGCACGGCCTGCAGCTGCGCGTCGCGGTGGCGAGGCAGCTGCGCGCCGGCGCTGCACGCCTGCGGGTCCTTGGGGTAGCCGGCCTCGGTGTGGTTGAGGCGCGCGCGCGACAGCCGCCGGTGCACGTCCGTCATGTCGGCGCGCCGCGCCGCGTCGGCCACGTCGCGCGCCAGCACGGCCGCCGAGCACGACATGGCGTACCGCACGCACGTCGCCAGCGACAGGAAGCGCCCGTCCGGCGACAGGTCCACCACCGCGTAGCCCAGGTACACCGCTGCAGACAGGAAATCGTCGTGCTCTCATGTTGTTCGGTTGTCATTCGGAAAGTGGCATATTACTGATACTGTTCCGATGCGTAGTTGTGGTAGTACACTACTGGCCATTAAAATTGCTACACCAAGAAGAAATGCAGATGATAAACGGGTATTCATTGGACAAATATATTATACTGGAACTGACATGTGATTACATTTTCACGCAATTTGGGTGCGTAGATCCTGAGAAATCAGTACCCAGAACAACCACCTCTGGCCGTAATAACGGCCTTAGTACGCCTGGGCAATGAGTCAAACAGAGCTTGGATGGCGTGTACAGGTACAGCTGCCCATGCAGCTTCAACATGATACCACAGTTCATCAAGAGCAGTGACTGGCGTATTGTGACGAGCCTGTTCCTCGGCCACCATTGACCAGACGTTTTCAATTGGTGAGAGATCGCCGGCAGCGGTGGCCGTGCGGTTCTGGCGCTGCAGTCCGGAACCGCGGGGCTGCTACGGTCGCGGGTTCGAATCCTGCCTCGGGCATGGGTGTGTGTGATGTCCTTAGGTTAGTTAGGTTTAAGTAGTTCTAAGTTCTAGGGGACTTATGACCTAAGATGTTGAGTCCCATAGTGCTCAGAGCCATTTGAACCATTTTTTTTTGAGAGATCTGGAGAATGTGCTGGCAAGGGCAGCAGCCGAACATTTTCTGTATCCAGAAAGGCCCGTACAGGATCTGCAACATGCGGTCGTGCATTATCCTGATGAAATGTAGGGTTTCGCAGGGATCGAATGAATGGTAGAGCCACGGGTCGTAACACATCTGAAATGTAACGTCCACTGTTCAAAGTGCCGTCAGTGCGAACAAGAGGTGAAGGAGACCTGTAACCAATGGCACCCCATACCATCACGCCGGGTGATACGCCAGTATGGCGATGACGAATACACGCTTCCAATGTGCGTTCACCGCGATGTCGCCAAACACAGATGCGACCATCATGATGCTGTAAACAGAAGCTGGAGTCATCCGAAAAAATGACGTTTTTCCACCCAGGTTCGTCGTTGAGTACACCATCGCAGGCGCTCCTGTCCAAGGGTAACCGCAGCCATTGTCTCCGAGCTGATAGTCCACGCTGCTGCAAACGTAGTCGAACTGTTCGTGAAGATGGTTGTTGTCTTGCAAACGTCCCCATCTGTTGACTCCGGGATCGAGACGTGGCTGCACGATCCGTTACAGCCATGCGGATAAGATGCCTATCATCTCGACTGCTAGTGATACGAGGCCGTTGCGATCCACCACGGCGTTCCGTATTACCCTCCTGAACCCACAAATTCCATATTCTGCTAACAGTCATTGATCTCGACCAACGCGAGGAGGATGTCGCGATACGATAAACCGCAATCGCAATAGGCTACAATCCGATCTTTATCAAAGTCGGAAACGTGATGGTACGCATTTCTCCTCCTTACACGAGGCATCACAACAACGTTTCACCAGGCAACGCCGGTCAACTGCTGTTTGTGTATGAGAAATCGGTTGGAAACTATCCTCATGTCAGCACGTTGTAGGTGCCGCCACCGGCGTCAACCTTGTGTGAATGCTCTGAAAAGCTCATCATTTGCATATCACAGCATCTTCTTCCTGTCGGTTAAATTTCGCGTCTGTAGCACGTCGTCTTCGTGGTGTAGCAATTTTAATGGCCAGTAGTGTACTTTGTGCTAGAGCACGTGTCAGCTGTGAGGAAGAGCTGACTGCTGACTAGTGCGGTCCCTAGATAGTCAATAACACTGCGCAATAATGCTGTTCAGTATGTTCGACGTTCTCCCTAGACTGCGCAATAGAATTGTGGTTTCGAATGTTGAGGATAAAGACTCTGCTACTCTGGTGACTGTTCAACTTTGTTGCAAGCAGACAAAAAAGTGTATGAAGACTTGGAACTCGGAACGTCAAAGATCGCTCACGAAACATGTTGAGAGAACTGAAGTTGGACGAAAGAAAATATTATCAAAACTTTTTCATGTGTTAATGGCCCATCATACATAGGCACTTACCCCCAACCCCTCCCTCTTGGAATCTGGAGCACTGTGTTTTGATTACGCCAAATGTCTCGTTTAGCGAAATGTAGCACTCATTACGTGGATCATTACGAGGCAGTACTACGCACTTAGCAATTGCTGTATAATAGTTTGTTGTTCTAAACATCGAAGTAATGAACGTGTGAATAATACTGAGTGAACAACCATCAATTCTCTGAGATATAATGCTTCTTTGTGCCACCTATAAAATTTAGTTCTTGGGGCATGATACGTCTCAGAATTGACCAACTCATTTACATCGATAATGGCAATGTTAGAGTCTTGCACACCCTCGCCCACACCCCGGATAAATATCTGTGGATGCCCATATCCACATCATCAAAAAACAAAACACTACAATGAGAGACACAATTTCCTCAAGTCGGCGTTTATCTGTTACGCTACAGTACCTTGCCACTGATAGTTCAGTTCTTTCGAAGGCTTCTAACTTACAAGTATAGTTTCACCTTAAGGGATTTGAGACATAGTAACGGAAACGTATCGCCTTATGCAATAATACGTGCACTAAGGGATTATATTTGGGTAAGTAATGTATACACACACACATAAGTATCTGTATATACACTACTGGCCATAAAAATTGCTACACCACGAAGATGACGTGCTACAGACGCGAAATTTAAACGACAAGAAGAAGATGCTGTGATATGCGAATGATTAGCTTTTCAGAGCATTCACACAAGGTTGGCGCCGGTGGCGACACCTACAACATGCTGACATGAGGAAAGTTTCCAACCGATTTCTCATACTCAAACAGCAGTTGACCGGAGATGCCTGGTAAAACGTTGTTATGATGCCTCGAGTAAGGAGGAGAAATGCGTACCATCGCGTTTCCGACTTTGATAATGGTCGGATTGTAACCTATCGCGATTGCCGTTTATCGTATCGCGACATTGCTGCTCGCGTTGGTCGAGATCCAATGACTGTTAGCAGAATATGGAATCGGTGGGTTCAGGAGGGTGATACAGAACGCCGTGCTGGATCCCAACGGACTCGTATCACTAGCAGTCGATATGACAGGCATCTTATCCGCATGGCTGTAACGGATCGTGCAGCCACGTCTTGATCCCGCAGTCGACAGATGGGGCCGTTTGCAAGACAACAACCATCTGCACGAACAGTTCGACGACGTTTGCAGCAGCATGGACTATCAGCTCGGCCGGCCGTTGTGGCCGCGCGGTTCTAGGCGCTTCAGTCTGGAACCGCGTGACCGCATCGGTAGCAGGTTCGAATCCTGCCTCGGGCACAGATGTGCGTGATGTCGTTAGGTTAAGTGGGTTTAAGTAGTTCTAAGTTCTAGGGGACTGATGACCTCAGATGTTAAGTCCCATAGTGCTCAGAGCCATTTGAACCAAGCCTATCAGCTCGGAGACCATGACTGCGGTTACCCTTGGACAGGAGCGCCTGCGATGGTGTACTCAACGACGAACCTGGGTGCACTTCATTTTTTCGGATGAATCCAGGTTCTGTTTACAGCATCATGATGGTCGCATCTGTGTGTGTCGACATCGCGGTGGACGCACATTGGAAGCGTGTAATCGTCATCGCCATACTGGCATATCACCCTGCGTGATGGTATGGGGTGCCATTGCTTACACGTCTCGGTCACCTGTTGTTCGCACTGACGGCACTTTGAACAGTGGACGTTACATTTCAGATGTGTTACGACCCGTGGCTCTACCCTTCATTCGAGCCCTGCGAAACCAGACATTTCATCAGGATAATTCACGACCGTATGTTGCAAGTCCTGTACGGGCCTTTCTGGATACAGAAAATGTTCGACTGCTGCCCTGGCCGGCACATTGTCCAGATCTCTCACCAATTGAAAACGTCTGGTCAATGGTGGCCGAGCAACTGGCTCGTCACAATACGCGTCACTACTCTCAATGAACTGTGGTACCGTGTTGAAGGTACATGGGCAGCTGTACCGGTACACGCTATCCAAGCTCTGTTTGACTCAATGCCCAGGCGTATCAAGACCGTTATTACGGCCAGAGGTGGTTGTTCTGGGTACTGATTTCTCAGGATCTATGCACCCAAACTGCGTGAAAATGTAATCACATGTCTGTTCTGGTGTAATATACGAGGGCTATTCCGAAAGTAAGGTCCGATAGGTCGCGAAATGGAAACCACGGTAAAAATCAAAAATTGTTTTATTTGCAACAGTTAGATACACCTTGCAGCTACTTATCTCCATAGTCGCCGACCCGACTTAGACGTGTATCGTAGCGTTGTAGCAACTTTCCCATACCCTCACTATAGAAGGCAGCCGCCAGTGCTCTCCGCCAATTCTCTACGCTGGCCTACGGCTCGTTGTCTTGTGCCGAAATGTTGTCTTCATAACCAGCGGTTTATGTGACCTGAGCTGAAACTCAGAGGGAGACAATTACGGGCTGTAGTGTGGGTAATCTCACATTTCCATTTGAAAACGATGCAGGAGCATCTTCATTGCCCCTGCAGAATGCGGCTGAGAATTGTCTTGAAGACGAAACAGCACGACAGTTATGTAATGTTAGCTGCATAGCTTCAGGGGAAATTTCTCACCAGGCCCCCGTACTTGGCGGCAGACACTATTTTCTAGACATCTTTACGCACTCACTGCGAGCTCAGAAATGAGAAGAGCGACGTGATGCTAACTGGGGTTATACTAGAGACACTACCCAACACATCTGTGCAAAGCTTTATCGGATTTTCATAGTCGTTTCCATTTCGTGACCGATCGGACCTTACTTTCGGAATAGCCCTCGTATTTGTCCAATGAATACCCTTTTATGATCTGCATTTCTTTGTGGTGTAGCAATTTTAATGGTCAGTAGTGTACTCCTTTTCAAAACCTTGCATTAATTAATTTTTTTTAAAAAAACTTCGTCGTTCGTGGGATTTTAGCGTATTTGCTGAGCAACAATTCATACGATTCATGCGTAATTTCTGTTTTTCTACTCATCACCTTAAACATACCACAGTACCGACAGTTATTTATACATTTCGATGAACTCCAATCAGAACGCTGTTTCGTCTTGCTTTGGACTCATTTTCAACACCACAACAAAACGCAAAGGGAACGCACTGATATCCACAGTCTGTTCCTCGAGAGAGCCTGGAAAGAATATTGTCAATACTGCTCGCAGACGGCAGGATGTTTCCGGGCAGCGCAAAATATTTCAGCGCTTTTTGATGTTATCAATATTATTCCACAGCCTCATAACCTCACCCCTAGATGTTCAATATTATTGTGTGTACCTTGGATATTTGAAAATAGTTTGAGATGGTGATTTACGAAAATCTGATAGTCCAGGAATAGTTTATTTATGACGCTGCCACGTCCAGGGATAGGCTTTATTATTGGCAAAACTGGTAAAGTTAACATTCTTATCAGGACATTTGAAAGTGCTTTTGTTGGAGATAGATTCTGCAACTTTAGAATTTGCTTATGGTTCGAATGGCTCTGAGCACTATAGGACTTAACTTCTGCGGTCATCAGTCCCCTAGAAGTTAGAACTACGTAAACCTAACTAACCTAAGGACATCACACACATCCATGCCCGAGGCAGGATTCGAACCTGCGACCGCAGCCGTCGCGCGGTTCCTGACTGAATTTGCTCATTGCTTACCAGAAAATTTATATATATCTCAATGCTAATTGGATCAGTGTCATCATCAATCGAAGGCCTTTGCTTCCTAAGATTCACATAGTTTCAAGAAGGCACTTTCGTTGCAGGAATCTAATACGAAAGCCCTCTTGGCGCCCACAGGTGGGGCAAGTGGCTATCATCTAGAACAGGAGTTCGTCGCAAGCGCTTTTCGACACTCCCGTTTCGCAGACAAGTTACTGAGCCAGACGCCGTCACGGAACTTGCCACCTTCGTTCCTGCTGCGGTTTTCGGCCAGCTCTTCTCATTTGCCGCAGTCAACATTAGATGCGTTCATATCGCGCTTTGCGCACTCCTTAAAGTGTTCAGTCA
The DNA here is from genome assembly GCF_023898315.1 of Schistocerca nitens. Taxonomy (NCBI): domain Eukaryota; kingdom Metazoa; phylum Arthropoda; class Insecta; order Orthoptera; family Acrididae; genus Schistocerca; species Schistocerca nitens. Next base: position 577,307,609 of record NC_064617.1, read on the forward strand.
CATGGTCCCTCCATGGTATCCCTAGAATGTTTCGTTTTTCATGTGCACAGCAGGTGAAAGGTGTTGAGCTTAGGTTGTCGTTTATCATATGATCCTTAGGGACAATACAAGAGGCTACTCAACATACATATTCCATATATGAGTATTTTTTTGTTCGCTGTCAAATGTTTGTGGTTCCATATTCTGAGAGGAGCTTCCCGAAAGTAATCGCTGCTTTGACATTTCTCTAGAGTGGCCTTCTGATACTATCGAGTCCAGATAACACAATTTTATGTCTACATTCAACAAGCAGCCATCCAGTCTTATAGCGGGCATATCCGTGTCTCCTTGCAGCATAATCGCAGTCTTCTGTACATCCTTAGATGATGAAACTATGACCAATTACTATTATAATATTATACTGGTCTTTCATCCTTCCAATTCGTTCATATCTACAGGTGAGATCTACTCCAAAAAAAATGCAAACACCAACTCGAAGACTGCTTTGAACAATATAGTACTTTAATAGCATGCTCGTGTTGAAGGCAGTGTTGACTTTATTTCCTCCAACTTACGAATTGTTTCACTCAACTTTTATTGTGTTTATTTTAATGTTATTACTAGATTTATTATTAGTTTTATGTACGTCTTCAGTGAATTACCGTTTTTACTGATGTGATTACTCGCAAAATTACTTTTATCAGCGAATGAAGTATACGTAATTCCAAGAGAACGAGAGTCAAAGGCTGCACTAAAGTGTTACACTGCTGGTGATGAAAACCAACATAAGCAATGTTAACTTAACGTCGTCTTATTTTTGACTTTGGAATTCTAAAATTCTCTGTGTGCTTGTACTGTCACTACGATCTACTTTCAGTCTGTAACGACAGCGGCAGCAATGGGATGTTAAATCATAAGCTTCACTCAGTTGATGTTTCCACTTCGACCTCGTTTCGTTCGATTTCACGTCAAAAATGTATGTTTAATGGAAACTAACCAATCTCTTCAACATATGTGGTGTCTGTTCTTTCGGACATGTCTGAAAGTCCAAACGCATTGCCGGCCGGTGTGGCCGTGCGGTTAAAGGCGCTTCAGTCTGGAACCGCGTGACCGCTACGGTCGCAGGTTCGAATCCTGCCTCGGGCATGGATGTGTGTGATGTCCTTAGGTTAGTTAGGTTTAATTAGTTCTAAGTTCTAGGCGACTGATGACCTCAGAAGTTAAGTCGCATAGTGCTCAGAGCCATTTGAACCAAACGCATTTTGAGATTGCTGGAAAATGGGCAAGGGACACTACATCTGTAGTGTGTGGATAAGATGAGAATGTGGATCTTACAGGAAGCCTGCTAGGATAGTCGTGCAGTTGCGCTGACCACTGTATACAGATGGTGTAGATGCCAGTGCATCTGCATAATAATCAGGAGACTCGAGTTCGAATCCCAGTGTGGCACATATTTTCAACTTGCCTCATTGATACAAATCAATGCCACTGGCAGGTAATGTCTTTCATTGCTTTGCGTCTTCAGTCTCTTCTACTTCGTTAAACGCAGCTAAACATTGTGGAATGTGGCACCTTGAGTTTAGGTAGCGTACGTCCTTCAGCTTGAAAATATTATCTTTGTCGATTTATACATCAGAGTCACGAGCACTGACCATCTGTTTCAGACTTCTACATGCGCAGCTCAACTGTAAACTATCTCAAGTCAGTATCTTTCGATTTCATTGAAAATGCGATAAACGTACTGCTGACCATTAAAACAGTAACACCAGCAAGGATACCAAACATTGCGAAATTTTGTTTATTGTGTGTATACTGTCCAACTGAGCTTGGATTTCTGATGGGTACGTCATTCCATGCTGCTTCAGCTCGGAGCCAGAGTTCATCAACCATACTGGCTGGTGAGTGGATGTGCGCCAGTCTCTCTGCAACACGTGAGCAGATGTTTTCAGTAGAAAAGAGCATCCTGGCTGGTACAACAGTCGAACACCTTGTGCATAGAGGGAGATCAGGATAGGGCAGACAACATGCAATCTTGCATTATTTTGTTGAAAGATAACGTTATGGAGATCTAGAAGACACTGCGCATGCACAGAAATGTAGCGCTTGCTGTCCAAATTGGAGGCTATTGGAACCAGAGGTGAACGATCACACGAGGTGCTGGGCCCGAATAAGGATAGCGAACGGAAGGAAACTGGCACACCTTCGTTCTGCTAGCAACCTCCGCATTCTGATATTTTCATCTTGAGACTGTAAGAAGAACCGGAAATCGTATGAAAATACGACGTGGTGCCACTTCTGTGTCTATTTTGGTCGTTGAGAGTATCAGTCGGCCTCTCTCTTTTGCGACGCGAGGGGAAGCCACGACGGCCGGCATGCTGTCGGTCTTACTCCATACGTCGTCATGATGTCAGTATAGATACTTCTCTTGCTGTAAACATGTCCGTTCCTTGACACAAGGCGCATGGAGTGGCTGTCTCGTCCTGCATCTCCGAGCGAATTCTACGTCGTGTTAGGGTATAAGTGCAGATATTGTTATCATTTGTATCTTAATATGCACCCACGTCAGGGTGTTAACAATCTTCCCGCAAATACGTCAGTACCTGATGTTTTCTGCACAGTCGTAACTGCACCACTCAGTGGACTATGCCTGTTCGTTTGGCGTCTACACCTCCACACTTCAACACCTCTTGCTCAGAAGAAAATAAGCATTAATGGCTCGCTCTTGTCACATGTACTTGGAGATACTAATGAACCTGAAAACAGACTTCTCCTAATCTCCTAGTCTTCAAATGAACTAAATACTGGTGGAATGTTGTTCAGAACACTGTCCTCACTCACCACTGAAGATATCTGCATTGAGACCCTGCACTTCCGTGCTCTCGACCGCAGCTCATGTGGGGCAGCTGCCTGAATGGCGTTGATTATGGCGCTCCTAAACGCATCGATTGCCTATTCACATGATACTTGTGCAATCTCGGACCAACACAGGCGGCAGTATCACGGAACGCTCAACAGCACACTCGATAGGCCAAGATTCTGCCTCTGTCCAATTCCGACACGTGCCGGCAGATGTTTCTCCTCCTCACACGGCGCATAACACGGCCTTCTGACGAATAGCTGACATTTTAATCCGATTTTTAAATAAGAAGCCAGCTGCGTAATGTATCCTTCTACGCAGAATGTACCTGCCGTTATTGATAATTAGTTTGTGCGTTTGTGATGAAATGCTATCATCTGCATATTTAAGCGTTAGTAAGCTTCATACCACTTGAACGTACGCTGCATGGCGCCTTCATGGTGCTGCAATTTTAATTTTCACCAGTATAACCCGTGAACTTGAAAACTTTCCTTGCAACCATCTTCTGAAATACAGTGTGCCCTGGTTAAACATATAATAATCGAAAATACAATCACTTGAGGATTAATTGAGATATTTATTGACGGTATGTTTCTACAAGTAAAGTAATACAAAACTTTTTTTACACATCTAATCCACCTCGATATGCGCACCATTAGTGACGCAACAGACATCTAATCTGTATTCTACTTCTCTCCATGTGTTTTGCAGCATTGCAGACATAACATTTGGGATAGCTGCAAGAATGCTATGGCAAAGATTTCGTATATCGCGAACTGATGTCTGCCACACATGATTTTTTATAAACACCCACAGAAAAAAATAAAGTGGCGTAATGTCTGGGCTTCTAGGGGCCAAGCAATCGATGGACTACCTCTGTCAATCCAGCTATCTGACAAGGAACCGCTTGAATGCGAGGTCGCAAGTTCAATCTTCAGTACCGCTCATTTGAAAGTGTCGTGTTAACAAATATGACAGGAAAAATACTAGCTGCTAGTAACTCATCATGTGCATAAGGAGGGTAACAGAAAATGTGTGTCCCGCGAGATACAGAGATCAGCCTCCTAAGGGATGTGTGTATTACGCTTCACAAAATGGACATCGTCGACATTCAAGTAATGTTCAGAACAAACCATTAACTTGCACAATGAACACCGAATAAAGCAGGGCGCGCCACAGTGATCACATACGTTTGCACCATCACGATCGAAGGTATGCACTTTTAAATAATTCAATTAGAATAATATTGGTGTAACGGGGTGACGAGAACTGATGGAATGTGGTGGCATGCAACCCTATCCGAAATAGTCTGTCTTGGAGCTTATCGTGAAAATGGTTATCTTTAAGGTGTAGATGCAGATAGTGCTATAAAATGTTAAAATCCAACATCCAGAGGCTGAATTTGTCCAGCGGTTCCAGGTCGTATGAACTGCAGTGTCACACACTTTTCACTTTTCAGGAACGTTTGTTTACTCTAAAGAAGTATGATTTTTATACGCAGACCAGGAATCAAGCAAAAACAAGTTATTTTGAGCAGCTATTGGCCAAAAGCACTTCTCATACCATAGCTGCAGTTCTCTTACGCCCATTTTCCCGCCCTTGCTCTTGCTGTCATGTAAATATTGCCTATGGCGCTTGTAAGATCACGCACACGAGAAAGAATCGTAGGGGGCAGAGCACCTCCCACTGCTCTCAATATAACAAATAACTTTCTACCAAATTTATCGTCCAGTTTAACAATCGGCATAATTGTATACGAATACGTTATGGCATTGGGGTTAGCTGATCTTCATACGACTCACTTGGTACATCCAATTCCAGGGTTCCTTTCATAAGCAGCTCCTCTTCAAATCCCGACTGGTCGGGGTTGACAATAAATTCCTTACTGACCGATGGGATAAGTTTGTTTATCTCATCTACACATTTTGGGGCCGATTCCGCAGTTTGATCTGCACCGTCAAGTTGACGGTTGGTTTGAAATTTCTTTGTCTTACGTCTTCCAGTTCTGTAGCAATGTTTGAAGTTATACAATCATCCACTGCTTCCCTAGAAATCACTGTAATTATGTCGTGAGCAATTTGGTAATTTCCAAGAATGATTGCCTATCGAAGTCACGGGGTCCAAAAGATACATATCGAACGTGCGATCGTAGATCGATCATGCGACTCTGGTGGCGGGCGTTATGATCAATTATTTGTGATCGTCATTTTTATCTGTTTTCCGTCGTTCCCTTAGTTGTTCTAAGTTACAAACCTCCACGAATTATTTGTGAGTTGCTAGTGAAACCGAGACGATTTATGTCGGTAGTGAGTGGGATATCTGGTGTTCTTGACGTTTCTGTCGCGGATTCTCTCACACGGAAAAATCTAATTCCATGCTTATCCCCCATAGAAAATTGTTCGACTTAGTCGCAAATATGGAGTACTACCGGACGACGAAAGGAGGGACTGTGTAGACTGTGGTGGTGCGAGGTGTGTAAAACTTCGTAAGAACAGTTTCGATGCTGAAATACCGTTACATTTTCATTGCGGACAGTGCGGAAAACGAACGGGTATAAGGAAGATACATGGTTCGACTCGTCCAAATTATCCGTCCAGACCAGCGTAGTGGCCTTACACATGACGACAAAACCGACGACGACAAAGGTAAGTCGTCTCCTTTATAATTACGAGTATTTCTGTAACGCTCTTATTTTGTCGTTGCTGTAGTGACCATCGTAAACATACTCATAGCGCCCGCCAACAGAGTCCATGATCGATTTATGATCGCAAGTTCGATATGAATCGTTTGGACACCACGACTTCGATAGGCAATCATTCTTCGAAATTAAATATCATAGTAGCTCACTATCACGCACATCCTGTAAATTGTATCGAGCGTCCTTGAAACGCTTTTTTAATAAGTGTACCTTTTCCTCCCTGGAATATCCGTAGTTCTTCTTATGCAATACACGGTCTTATTTCTGCGGACTTATTCGAAATCTGTGAATAACTGTTTTTTTCCTATACTGCGGATGATTTTCCAAGTACGTAATTGCATTTAGTACCCGCTCCTTTGATAACGGTTGTCCTTCACTACGTTTCACTGGAGACGTTTCCTCGTCCGGCAAGGATGATGAACTACATGTATCGACACCTGTTTCAATACGCATCGTCATCACTGATTCCTCATGTACATTGTTCGCACAGTCGAGCTTATACGACACCACACATTCCATTGACGCATCTAAGATTTCATCTGCCACTTATTTCTCACTTTGAGTAATCCCTTGGGTTCATTTATGACGAAATATCAACTTCGGCAACTGTTGGTGTAGATATAATGCTATGTTTGCTCTGTTTATCGTTGCCATAGCTGCGGTTTGTATCAACACCACTAGAACTTTAGCACTGTTGTGAGTTACTCGTAGACTAAATAGTTCTCCTACGCTCCATATCCCCATGCTGTGCTCAACGCTGGATACCTCAAGTCCAGTCCCCAGTTGCCACTAGTAGTCAATATTTTGGTTACATGTTGACAATATGTGGGGGCTCGAAAGACGTAAACATCATTGGCCTTTTGTGACCCCGCCGCACTCAAGGGGTTCCTTGCGAGAACTCATGGTCCAAGAAATCCCTCACAATGTTCGCATAAAAATGGTTCAAATGGCTCTGAGCACTATGGGACTCAACATCTGAGGTCATCAGTCCCCTAGAATTTAGAACTACTTAAACCTAACTAACCTAAAGACATTACACACATCCATGCCCGAGGCAGGATTCGAACCTGCGACCGTAGCAGTCACGCGGTTCTGGACTGAAGTGCCTAGAACCTCAGGGCCACGGCGGCCGGCAGTGTTCCCATAATGTCATTGTGGGCCATCTTGTTGAAATATCAGGCGACGGTGACTGGTAACAGTAAACTTGTTGTTTCATTTAATGCGATTCAAATGGTTCAAATGGCTCTGAGCACTATGGGACTTAACATCGGTGATCATCAGTCCCCTAGAATTTAGAACTACTTAAACCTAACTAACCTAAGGACATCACACACATCCATGACCGAGGCAGGATTCGAACCTGTGACCGTAGCGGACTTGCGGTTCCAGACTGAAGCGCCTAGAACCGCACGGCCACACCGGCCGGCCATTTAATGTGTGCATAAACCAGGCACCTGCTGCAGAGGCGCATATGCACCTGTGTCCGCTGAACAGTCGGTGAGGAGACACTGTTAGTAGCCCTTTGGTTCATCTGGGCCGTCAGTTGCTCAACTGTTACAGATCTATTCGCTTATACACGTCTTCACAGACATCGTTCACTCGTGTCTTGTATGTCCTGTGGTGCAACCCAGTTGCCACGGCACCGTTTTTTTTTTTTTTTTTTATAACATCATTTTTAATGCCTGGTATGCATCAACCAAGGCGGCACGCGAAAAGTTTACACACTTAGCCGTTTCGGAAATGCTTTTATCCTTAGCCCCAAAGCCAATGATCATGCTCTTTTGAACGTCGGCTAAATCACTCCTTTTCCACATTACGACAACAACTGCACTGTTAACATCGAACATCTGCGGTTCCCACATTAATGTGACTGGACCGTGTACGTTTACCCCGGACAACCTGTATTTGCCAGGCTTTCTCAGCCCGTTGTTCAAGTACGTGAAGCTGTGGAAGCACTTCTGCCCAAGGACAGGGGAGGAGAACAGAAGGGCGCAGCGCGGGTGGGAGAGGCGGCGAGCGCTCGTGTGGAGATACGTACCGGGCAGGTGCCAGACGCCGCCGTCCGTCACGGGGATGGCGGGCACCACGGCCTCCGTGCGGTCCTCGGAGCGCACGAACCACTGCACCGTCAGCGTGCCGTTCTCGTCGCGCCAGAAGTCGTACCAGTCGCACGTCGTGTCCGACGACAGCCGGACTGGCGCCACTTCCTCCACCAGGTACCATCGGCCGATGAGCTAGGGACAGAAACAGAGCGACTAGGTCGCTGCTCAGTTACATCTCCCGCACCACAAATTAGAAGCTACCTCGGGAATGATTAGTTAAACCACCGTCAGCACGCGGACCGTGCTTTCGAACGTCAACGTTGAGCGCACCAAGTTCAACGTGCTGCTGAGCGCTCAGAAACGATGCATACGGTAAGTCTGCCTCAGCGTTGCATACACGATCGCAACGCGCTCCAGCGGGACTAGTCGGTTGTGTCTGACTCCCCAGTTATAGTCCTTACGAAATTGACAGGTGTAAACTCCTACGTTAGCTATATTGAAACGCACATTTCCACCCTTGTACGTATGCTAGTCATGTTGTTCTGTCTGCAGTACAAATAAATAAAAATTTCCATATCCATGAACGGTATTAAAGTAAACGGTAAAGTAGGTGTTAAAGTCCATGGAGAAGAAATAAAAACGTTGAGGTTCGCCGATGACATTGTAATTCTGTCAGAGACAGCAAAGGACTTGGAAGAGCTGTTGAACGGAATGGACAGTGTCTTGAAAGGAGGATATAAGATGAACATCAACAAAAGCAAAACGAGGATAATGGAATGTAGTCGAATTAAGTCGGGCGATGCTGAGGGAATTAGATTAGGAAATGAGACACTTAAAGTAGTAAAGAAGTTTTGCTATTTGGGGAGCAAAATAACTGATGTCGAAGTAGAGACGATATAAAATGTAGACTGGCAGTGGCAAGGACAGCGTTTCTGAAGAAGAGAGATTTGTTAACATCGAGTACAGATTTAAGTGTCAGGAAGTCGTTTCTGAAAGTATTTGTATGGACTGTAGCCATGTATGGAAGTGAAACATGGACGATAAATAGTTTGGACAAGAAGAGAATAGAAGCTTTCGAAATGTGGTGCTACAGAAGAATGCTGAAGATGGGTAGATCACATAACTAATGAGGAGGTAGTGAATAAAATTGGGGAGAAGAGGAGTTTGTGGCACAACTTGACAAGAAGAATGGACCGGTTGGTAGGACATGTTCTGAGGCATCAAGGGATCACAAATTTAGTATTTGAGGGCAGCGTGGAGTGTAAAAATCGTAGAGGGAGACCAAGAGATGAATACACTAAGCAGATTCAGAAGGATGTAGGTTGCAGCAAGTACTGGGACCTGAAGAAGCTTGCACAGGATCGAGTAGCATGGAGAGCTGCATCAAACCAGTCTCAGGACTGAAGACAACAACAACAACAACATCCATGAACAAGTTATAGGGCCAAAAGGAGATTACAATGTTCAGCGAGTATGGACATCGGCTTGTAAAAGTTCAGTTACAAATAGTGCGACACAAATTACAATAGTTTTCCACATAAGATTAATAGTAAAATGGGACTTAACATCTGTGGTCATTAGTCCCCTAGGACTTAGAACTACTTAAACCTAACTAACCTAAGGACATCACACACATCACGCCCGAGGCAGCATTCGAACCTGCGACCGTAGCGGTCACGCGGTTCCAGACTGAAGCGCCTAGAACCGCACGGCCACACCAGCCGGCTGATTAATAGTATTTCATCATTATCATGTTTCAGTAAAACCCTAAGCTCATTCTTACGTGACCACTATTCCTATTCACTAGCAGAATATTTAAAACATAGGAAACACCACACTTGAAACAAGAAAGTGCAAAATATCTTACTGCAAGTAGTGCAAGCTGTCTTGTAGACAAAGCCAACCGAACAAACTCACTGCTTGGGAAGAGCGCACCCGTAAATAACATCGAATTTTACGGACCATACTTCTGTTAAACAAGTAAGAAACTATCTGGGCCTATTATAAAACGCGAAATTTATTAAAAGGAGGTCTGGTTTCAGTGTGACGCGAACCACCAGCACACCTCCTTTCAAATTATAGCTCTGCTGATCTACTCATTACACTACACCGACCGTGTATAGTTTGCGACGATACTTCCCACCTTACCATCTCCTGATAGCTTCATCGCAGATATGTTATTAATTGTCATTTAATTACAGTAAATTGTATCAAGAACAATGCGTTTTTGATGGCTCCTCAAAGTGCCGTTACCTTGAAACGGCATACTTTCATAATATTCAAGTTACAATTTTTAACGGCCAATATGATGTTTCCCGTCATTTTATTACAACAGATAATACAATTAACGACGGGTTTTCGAGAGATCCTCAGTTTCCTGGAGCTCAGAAAGGGCTTATATTTATATACATATGGGTTACAACTGAAAGCCATTATGGTGCCTCGCGGCTCTGTACTGAAGAGGGATGGCCTCATGTCTCATTTGCCTACTTTCCAACACACGTTCAGAACGTCTCACATGCTAGATATTGCTCTGCACATTCGCAATGGCTCCCCACCGTGCTTTTTCCGTGTTATGACGTCAGAGACTCGGTACGCTCAACGGTCGACGTTCGAATGCACGGTCCGTGTGCTGACGGCTTTAGACTTCTGCAGAAATGCAGAATGTAGGACCACGTGAGGCAAATATACTACGACTTATAAGGTACACTAAAGGAAATGCAACACTACGCTATTATATTTTTAGATTTAGAAAAAAGTTTAACAATGCTAACTGCAATGTACACTTCGAAATACTGAAAGTAGCAGGAATAAAATACAGGAAACTAAAGGTCATTTACAACTTGTGCAGAATCCAGAATATGGTTACAAGAATCGAGGAGAAGGGAGTGAAACAGGGTACCCTATCTCAAGGATTACTCGTACTGTAAACTGAGAAAGCTATACAGGAAAACAAAAACCAATTTTGAAAAGGAATAAAAGTATGTGAGACTACAAGGCAGTATGCAGCACAATAACACAAGGGAATTTAAGTGTGTGTAACTACAACGCGATATGTACCACTGTATTACTACTAAAATATTTAATTTCATTCCTTTTCACGAAAGCGGTATCTGAAATTTCTTCTTCATGTATGATCAGTTTCAATACTCTGTAAACTTTATAAAAGAAACTTGAGAAATGAATTAATTTAAATTAAATATTATCTGAAACGATTAAAAACCATTTTTAAAATCAGCGCGGTTGTCACACTGATATCAGCTACTCATTATTATATCGAGTCACTGAAAATGTCTTAATGGATAGAAGATAGCGCTGGGAGTGCAAAAAATGTTTGATAACAACAGCGGACCGTTAGAGACATGGGATTAGTAATCTTGATGTTGTATAGCTGCGAGTGAGAAAAGGCGTAAGTGTATGTGGCTCTGGCGTAGGAAATAAATATCTGCGCAGCGCTTTCTTGTGGGCACGAGAGGCACTGCAACTTCTAAATGCTACGGTACGTTGATGACTTTTATTGGTGCTCCGACAGCAATCAAAGAGAGAGTGGTGTTTGGCCACAGTAAATATAAGGAATCTTTGCAACTGGAGACGGGATATAACTGTACTGTTGCCGCCGAGCTATTATTTCGCGGTTGCAACACTTCAGACTTTTAACTTTGTAAAACTCTTCAGAGTGTATTGAGTAGCATGAACAGTATAACCTCTGCGTCAACATTAATTTTAGTTTCGTAGTCGCTATTATTCCATTGTACCAAGTTCTTGAACAAGGTCCATAGCCGATTATCCTAGGTTCCGAGTGTCCATTGTAAATGAATTTCATTGAGCTGAATGTTCAAATTGTTGCTCATTGATTAAAGTCATTAAATAATTTTTGAATTACAGCAACAACTAATTTTTGAAATCAGTACTTAAACAAACTATTGGAACCAGTGAATCTGCCAGATCATAATATATTTTACTTCTTACTTAACAGTATGACTTAATTTTATGTGCTTTTGATAATTTTATGCGGTATTCCATGGGTGCCATGGTACTTCAAAATCATTAACGTTTAAGTCTAGTAAGGTTCAGCGCTAACTTCAAGAGTTTAGAAAATTCTGTCTATCAAAATTCGTAACAGTAAAGATTATTGCTGAGGTCAAGCTACGTCTTTATTATGTATCGTGTACTACTGTAATTCTTTCAATTTTCATTCCGTTCCTCATTATTTCCTTCAACTTAACTAAATATTTCGTGAAGACTTGAATACAAAACATCACTCCCGTGCAGGTGATGAATTACGTCATCAATATGTGCGTTACTCATTTTTACGTGAATTTGAGTCCGATTATAAGCAACTGCTTTCAGAAATAAAACATCCTATGTAGGTCTGGCGACGGGATTATTTCATCCTGTGATTGGAATTTCATTAAAATGTTAATTTTAAATAATAATAAATTCCGCTAACGATTCAAAACCCATCTATGTAATTATATCTCTTGCACTCAGTCTTTATCATGGCACTGTATTACCTTACCACTTTGGTGATTTTCAGGAGGACAACGATTCGAATCCCCATCCGGCCACCCAGATTTAGGATTTTCCGTAATTTCCCTAAATCGCTCCAGGCAAAAGCCAGGACAGTTCCTTCAAAACGGACACGGCCGACGTCTTCCCCGTCCTGCCGCAATCTGAGCTTCTTCTCCATATCTACTGATATCGCTATCAACGTGGTGCTAAACTCCAATCATCCTTTTTTTTCATTTAGATGACTACATGATTATATGTACACTTTTCACATCATTTGGCTCAGTTCACTTCGGAATCGATGCCTTTCTAGTTAATTAGGCACACATAATCACAGTCGATTATACCGTACGAAGTAGGAAGGTTAAAGGTTCAAGGAGAAGACATATGGTCGTCGAGGTTTGCCAAAGACATCGAGATGCATTCTCAAAAGAACTTGACGGACCAGCTGAACGGAATGGATATTGTCTTCAAAAGATTAAGATGACCTTCAACGAAAGTAAAAGAGAGGCAATGGAGTGTAGTCGAATTACATAAGGTGGTGTCGAGGGAACTAGTTTAGGAAATGAGATACGAAGAGCAGTAAATGAATTCTGCTATTTGGGAAGCAAAACAATTGATTATGGTCTAAGTAGAGACGACGGAAAACGAAGACTCACAACAGCAAGAAAAGTATTTCTGACGAAGAGAAATTTATTAACATCGATCGTTAGTTTAAATGTTAGGGAGTTTTTATAAAGGTTTCTGTCTCGATTGCAGAGACTTGGGCGCTAAATAGTTGAGTTAAGTAGAAAGTAGCAGCTTGTGTTGCTACAGAACAATACTGAGGATCGGATAGATACATATGATGACAAACGAAAAGGTACTGAATCGAGCTAGGGGAGAAAGGAGTTGATGGCACAACTTAATTAATAATTGATAGAACACTTCTTGAGGTACCAAAGGATAGTGAATTTGGTAATGGAGAGAAGTGAGCAGAGACGAGACTTGCACAGAACAGTCTACCATGGAGAGACGAACCGAACCAGTATTTCGACTGAAAAAAAGAAAGGAAGATTACAGTTTATCGTCGTGATGACGTCGAGGTCGGTAGACATGTAGCACAAGCTCTCATAGTTTCATGGATGGGGAAGAAAATTGGTGGTGCCCTTTCAAAGGAACCATCCCGGCACTTGCCTGGAGAAATTTGGGAAATCACGGAAAACTCAAATATTGACGGCCGGACGCGGATTTGAACCGTCTTCCTCCCGAATATGAGACCATTGTGCTAGCACTGAAGAGACCACAACAAGACCACGGTATGTTCCACATTAAAGTACAGTTTCGGTATTAGGAATACTAGAGTAGGCATATCTTTGGTATAAGTAGGAACAAGCCATTCAAAAATAGTTAATTTGACACTGGAAGGAGCAGTAAGGAGAAAAACTTTAAGAGACATAAGATAATTGAGCAAAGATGCCGAGAATGTTATTAATGTGGATATCTAGAGATAAAACAGTTAGGATGAAAGTGAGAGGTGGATGAGGCATCATACTATTTAGTAAACATTTTTACAGAGTCCTTAATGACTAGTTGGGTGAACATCAGTTTGAGAACAAAGAAAATTATTTGGTTTTAATGTCCTATCGAAGACGAGGTCATTAAAAACGGAGCACAAGCTCCGAATAGAGGAGGGTGGGAATGGAAACTGTCCACTTTCTTTTCGAGGGAGCCACACCGGCATTTTCATTATGCTATTTAGAGAAACATTTGAAGTGAGGCCAGTGTCTTAACCACTGCGCCACCCTGTTGACCAAACAGCTCTTTCCCCACCAGTACAGCACTGCATTAAAGAGCTTTGTAGCTTGACCACCCGGTACGAAGATCTTAGATTGGCAATACGTGTGTAGCACTTGTTTGTTAACAACTTTTGTTTTAAAATGGTTCAAATAGCTCAGAGCACTATGGGACTTAACTTCTGAGGTCATCAGTCCCCTAGAACTTAGAACTACTTAAACCTAACTACCCTAAGGACATCACACAAATCCATGCTCCAGGCAGGATTCTAACCTGCGACCGTAGCGGTCGTGCGGTTCCAGACTGTAGCGCCTAGAACCGCTCGGCCATTTTGTTTCATAACATGTAACTACTTGTTATTTGGCATTGCCACGAAAAGTAATCCACGGTTGTCGTTTGTGTCCCGTCCGCTGTGGAGTTTCCCGTCGTTCACAATTTATGACTGGTTGTCAAATTTGAAACATTACCCGTTACAGGAATCAGCAGATAGACATATATGTGTGGTATATAAGGATGTAGTGCCCGAAAAGCCGAATGAAAATGCAGAGAAATGTTTCGCAACAGGCTTCGTTCTGGTTCAAAAAAATTATCTTCGTGGTTAGGAACTTAATAGAAACTGGATCGTTAACAGAGATTTGGCCAAGATTCTCGACCGAAATTGGCCATACATTATAAATTAAGAGTGTTGGATTAAATCGGGGAAGATTCAGCAATAAGTACCCATCAGGTTTCAGGAATTACTGCAACCAATCGCCGTTTTTTCTTCAATTTTTATTTATTCATGACCGGTTTCAAATCGCCTGGCGATTCATCATCAGATGATACAAGTTATTTTGGAGTGTGGTGGGGGTCGGGCATCCCACAATACTGCAAACTAAATTGTATCATCTGATGATGAATCGCCAGGCAATTCGAAACCGGTCATGAATAAATAAAAATTGAAGAAAAAACGGCGATTGGTTGCAGTAATTCCTGAAACCTTTAACAAGACAGTCGCAGTATTCCAAATCCAGAATGGATAAAACTTTAAAGTACCCATCAGTTTGCTCATGAAATGCCTAAACCATGAATAAGTGTGACGGGTATTGGTTGAAAAGTAATTAGATTTCTTTTATAAATAAAGCGTGTAAGTAATGGGGCCAATTCATTTAGAACCCGGAATTCAATTATTCCGATGGATTGTATTGCGTTGTTTAAACCCTAAAGATCTCTACGTGCAATGAGATACATCTAAGTAGGTAGTTGAGAAACATTTAGATTACTTTTTTTTATATCTACAGTAATTCTAATACTGTATCATCCGGGACCACCAATAGCAGAGCGTCCATTTAAAATTTATTCTTTATCTTTTGTTATTAAAAGGGCAGCCGAATGAAAATCAAACAGATGGGAAAAAACATAACTTCTGCAGCATCTCGACTACACTGCAGAACTATCGCTGGGAAACCCTTACACATCCTCCACACAGTCCCGAACTCTCCCCATACGACTTCCATAGTTTTGTTGCCACGAAGAAAAACATTCGTGGATGTCGATTTTTTTCGAACGAAGAGTGCGCGCCTGGGTACAGTCACTGTTTCGTAGGCAGCCGTAAACATTTTTCCATGAAGGTACTGACCGTCTTGTCTCACAGTGGGATAAATCTGTTAGCAGGTATGGCGATCACTGTTAAAATAATAAACAGTTTGCTTACTTTTTATCCATCTAGGCCTATGTTAAACTTCATTTATTCAATCTTCTGATAACGAATAGCAAACTTCTCAATAATAATGTCACGACACAGTGACATTGTTGTCAACAATACAGTGGAAATAGTTATTTTTGGTAGATTCTTCTTACTTAGGGCAGTTACAGAGTTTTCCTATGTCCTTTAACACATCCACACATCAAGGGTTTGGTTCGAGAGGGCGGTGAGAGATTCTTGTTTCTTGACCCCCCACCCCCCCTTCCCCCGTCCTAACACAAATACGCCGGCCGGAGTGGCCGGGCGATTCTAGGCTCTTCAGTCTGGAACCGCGCGACCGCTACGGTCGCAGGTTCGAATCCTGCCTCGGGCATGGACGTGTGTGATGTCCTTAGGTTAGTTAGGTTTAAGCAGTTCTAAGTTCTAGGGGACTTATGACCTCAGCTGTTAAGTCCCATAGTGCTCAGAGCCATTTGAACCATTTTAACACAAATACAATTTGACGAAATAAACCTCGGGTGAACAGTCTGGTACGAGTGTGCATAGGAAGAATCACAACAAATACAATTTGCTCTCAGCATCAGTTTTAACGTACCACAGATGCCTAGGATTTTAATAATAATAATAACCAATGAAGATCCTGCAAGAATTAGGGCTAGATGAGAAGACCCACAGTCTTATCCAACAGACTTTAAGCAACACCAGGTCACGAGTAAAGTTCAGACGAACACTATCAAATATTTTTGATATCAGATCATGAGTAAGACAGGGAGATGGTCTGTCCCCTGTGCTCTTCAACTGTGCGCTGGAAAAGGTAATAAGAGAGTGGCGGAAGGATTTAGCTCGAGAGGGGATTCTAAATGGTATCTCTCTGGGACAGAAGTGCAATGGGCTCAATGTTGATTGCCTGGCATTTCCCGATGACCTAGCACTTCTATCAGATTCAACAGAAACTTCAGTGAAACAACTCAAAGTTCTCAGACAGCAAGCTGCAAAGGTTGGGCTTCATGTACTGTTTAAAAAAAGCAGTATGTGACTAACATAGGTAAATCTCCTAGTACACTGTATCTAGACCAGGGAGATATCAAGAAAACCAACAGGTTTAAGTACTTGGGAGAATCGCTGGAACCTAATCTATCTGCAGGAACAGCACTATCAACTCGAGTCAACAAGCTAGAGCTGGCGTACCAGCTGACCAAGAACACTTAGAATAAAAAATGTCTCTCCTGTAACCCTAAACTGAAGCACTGCCAGCCGGCCGCGGTGGCCGTGCGGTTCTAGGCGCTTCAGTCCGGAACTGCGTGACTGCTACGGTCGCAGGTTCGAATCCTGCCACGGTCATGGTTGTTTGCGATGTCCTTAGGTTAGTTAGGTTTAGGTAGTTCTAAGTTCTAGGGGACTGATGACCTCAGATGTTAAGACCCATAGTGCTCAGAGCCATTTGAAGCACTACCAGACAATCATCCGTCCTGAAGCCTTAAATGCTTCAGAATCTTTAATACTCAATGGGAAGGGACTTACTGAAAATCTCTACATCCAGAAGAGAAAGATAATGAGGAAGATACTGGGGCCAATAAAGGAAGGCGACAGTTATAAGAGGTGACCCAACCGAGAGCTCTACGAATACTGTGAAAGAATCACACATGTAGCTAGGAAAAGACGTCTAGCATTTTATGGACACCTTTACAGGATGCATCGTGACAGACTGACCATCCAGCTTCTCTGTTACTGGCAAAAGAGGAAGACCAAGTCACAGTGATTGATGGAAGTCGAGAAAGATCTTCAGGAATTGGAAATAACAGAAGGAAACTTGAAGGACCGGACAATAGTCAGGAAGACGCTTAGACAAAAGTGGTTCTAGGACAGACTACCGAGAAAGAAGACTGGTGCCCTCTGTACACTGGAGAGGAAGGAACAAAACAGCCAGAGAATGTGTAACTACTGGTTAAACCTCAAAGCCCACTCCAAACGTAATAGTTGAATGTCGTGGTCCTTAGTTGGCCTATACGAAATAAGAATAAGAAGAAGAAGAATAACCACTGAGTATACAGGGAGATTCAGCTACCCTACGATTGCGTTTAATGCAACCCGCAAAACCCTTAAATGTGATGCGTAAGATTTTCATATTCTCTCGTTCGTTACGTGCAAACTGCACTGCCGGATAAAAAATTAGTACACCTGAAAAGATGTCGTCCAACTTGGTCCGATGACGGCATTTGCCACCTGGGGAATAGTAGTTGTACTGATAATGGTTTCAACGTCATCCGCCAACAAATAGTGTAGTGGCATAGTTACCCGAGCGCCATCTGTGTCTACCCGTTAATAGGGAATGCTAACAGCCAGAAGATTTAGTGTGGCGCAAACTTGTAAAACAAGGAGGCAATCATGCCATGAAGACGAAGAAAGCAGATCCTGCCTGTATGCAAGTGAAGGTCATTTTCAGGTATGATGTAGACCTGGTGAGTGCTCTCACATAGAGTGCATTCGTCCAATACACACTGGCCCCGTCCCAGGCCTTCACCTTTTGTGCTCCTGGTGGGGTCGTCAATCAGCGCTCGGTACGTACAGAATGTTGTTAGACTCGTTCTTCTGCCCTTCTTCCAACAGGCAGGTGATGTTTTGTTCCCACAGGATAATTCTTGCCCACACACTGCGTGTGCTACTCAGCGTTCTCTGCAAGACGTGCCAACATGATCTCCAATCGAGCATGGGTGGGACAAGAAGTGACTTGAGCGACGCGTCATCCAAACGACTCTTACAGAATTACGTGACCAGGCCGAGCAGGCATGGCTCAACGTATCCTAGGACAATAATCGCCACCTGTACGATCGGCTGGATGCCAGAGTCAGCGTCTGCGTTGCCATCTATGGAGGCTACAACGCAACTAATATGGATGTTTCACCATGGGTCGATAACTAGTACCTCAGAGCCGCTTGTGCTATTGATCTGCATGTATTCATTTCATGTACTCCATATGCACCGTTGCAACAATAAATCTTGAGTGAACTGAAACCTCTAAAAGGATGTACTATTTTTTTCCTATGTGATCAAAAGTATCCGGACACCCCAAAATCATACGTTTTTCATATTAGGTGCATTGTGCTGCCACCTACTGCCAGGTACGCAGTAGTCATTAGACATCGTGAGAGAGCAGAATGGGGTGCTCCACGGAACTCACGGACTTCGAACGTGGTCAGGTGATTGGGTGTCACTTGCGTCATACGTCTGTACGAGAGATTTTCGCACTCCTAAATATCCCTAGGTCCACTGTTTCCGATGTGACAGTGATGTGGAAACGTGAAGGGACACGTACAGCACAAAAGGGTACAGGCTGACCTCGTCTGTTGACTGACAGAGACCGCCGACACATGAAGAGGGTCGTAATGTGTAATGAGCAGACGTCTATCCAGACCATCACACAACTGCGTCAGTATCCACTGCAAGTACTATGACAGGCGGGAGGTGAGAAAACTTGGACTTCATGGTCGAGCGGCTGCTCATAAGCCACACATCACGCCGGTAAATGTCAAACGACGCCTCGCTTGGTGTAAGGAGCGTAAACAACGGACGATTGAACAGTATAAAAACGTTGTGTGGAGTGACGAATCACGGTACACAATGTGGCGATCCGATGGCAGGGTGTGGGTATGGTGAATGCCCAGTGAACGTCATCTGCCAGCGTGTGTAGTGCCAGCAGTAAAATTTGGAGGCAGTGGTGTTATGGTGTGGTCGTGTTTTTCATGGAGAGAGCTTGCACCCCTTGTTGTCTTGCGTGGCATTATCACAGTACAGGCCTACATTAATGATTTAGGCACCTTCTTGCTTCCCACTGTTGAAGAGCAATTCGGGGATGGTGATTGCATCTTTCAACACGATCGAGCACTGTTCATAATGCACGGAATGTGGCGAAGTGGTTACACGACAGTAACATCCGTGTAATCGACTGGCCTGCACAGATCCCTGACCTGAATCCTATAGAACAACTTTGGGATGTTTGGAAAGCCGACTTCGTGCCAGGCCTCACCGACCGAAATCGATACCTCTCGTCCGAGCAGCACTCCGTGAAGAATGGGCTGCAATTCCGCAAGAAACCGCCCAGCACCTGATTTAACGTATGCCTGCAAGAGTGGAAGCTGTCATCAGTTCTAAGGGTGGACCAACTCCATATTGAATTCCAGCATAAAAGCACCACAAAGTCACTTTCAGCCAGTTGTCCGGATACTTTTGATCTCATAGTGTATAAATGAACGAGACCTTTTTTGTGAGAAATATAATAAAGTTAAATTTTTTACTGGGATTCGTTTTCGGTAGAGACCGTAGTTTTCGAATTATTCAAGAAAAACATACAAAAGTGACCTTAAAAAATGCGTTTTTCATGAATAACTGAAAACCCGTGGGCTCCATCCAAAATGTATCCCAGTACAAAATTTAACTGCATTAATTTTTTGTTTAAGACTAATAGTTTGCTAGTAGCGAGCGGGAGAATGTGAAAATCTTGGACGTGGTGTTGTGGGCTGCATAAAACACAACCGTAGGGAAGCCGAATTACCCTTTATACAATGTTTCACTATAATCATAATAATATTTTTTACATTAGTGCTTAGTACCTCGTTTTAGCTTAACTTGCAAGAATTTGCAATTCTGAAAAATACATAATTTTAGATGAAACTGTCAAAATTTGGAAAGTTCATATGTTACCCAGATGACTTAAGAACTGTAATAGCAACAAACTCAAACACACTAGGTAACGTCATAATTGACACGATATAAAATCGTAAGATGCTGTCACTATTATTTGTATTTCACTCCGGTGTTGAACAGAGGTCTGCTGACTATGGCTAGGCAAGTGTCTGCTGACTATGGCTAGGCAAGTGTGTAAATTGGGGAAATACTGTTTCTTTCTGATCAGCAAGTTAGTGTTTCCATTATGGTTTTTATTTTCTTTCCTAGAGGGCATGTTTCCTTCTTCCATCACGCTCTACTCAGCTTCTTGTTCTGCCTGTGGACGCACGAACTATGACGGGTTTGTTGTTGATAGCAGGTACAGTCATGGACAAACAGTTGAAGAGAAAAATCAGTGCAGTAGGTTGAAAACGTAACACTCATAAATTTCAATCATGTGAATGTATCACTAGCTTCTCCTAAGGAAATTTAGAAAATTATACATTCATTCAAAAATAAAAGCTCATCTGGTTTTCATGGTGTGTGTAAAGATTTGTTCCTCTGTAATAAGCTCTATCTTATCTTAAATATGTAACGCGTCACTGGCTCACTGCAGATTCCCAGAGACACTGAAATGTGTTGTTATTACACCCCTCTTTAAGAAAGGTGATAAGACAGATATCAATAGTGAATTTTTGAAAAGATGATGTATTCTGGAACAGCATCTCTCCTTAGTAACAATAATATGCTCGGCAAATCACAGTTTGAGTTTCAGAAGAGTTTCTCTACTGAGAATGCTTTTCACGTGTTCACCCACCAAATTTGACAACCATTAAGTAATGAAACAGCGCCACTTGGTATTTTCTGCAACCTACTTAAGTCATTTGACTGTGAGAATCACAGTTTTCTCCTAGACTGATTGAAGTTGTATGGGATTGATAGAATAGCCAACAAATGGATGATGTCATATCCAACCAAAAGAATTCGGAACTTTGCACTTAGCAGTTCCACCAATATAGTCCGGGTACATAATTCCGACTAGGGAGAAATCACTTATGCAGTTTCCCAAGGCTCTCCCTTAAGTCCACTATTGTTCTTCACACATGTAAATGACCTTCCGTCTAAAATACATCAAACAGAGTTAATTATATTTGCAGGTGACACTTGTATTGTAATCAGTCCAAGCATACATGCAGAAAGAGAAAAAATGGTAAACATTAGGGGTACTACACAAATGATACGTTTAACACATAGTGAGGAAATAATAAATAGTGTGGGAACTTCCCACTGACGAGAATTTAAAGTGAAAAAAGCACATTTTGGAACTCCTAGAACAACATAGTTCAGCCACATCGGCGCTTCAGGAAATCTTGGGGAGAGACAAATTAGTAAACTAACGTATTTCGCATGTTTTCATTCAGGAATATCATATGGAATACTGTCCTGAGGTAACTCATTTTTCAGGAAGGAAGTCTTCATAGTGGTCGAGCGGTTCTAGGCGCTTCAGTCCGGAACCGCGCTGCTGCTACGGTCGCAGGTTCGAATCCTGCCTCAGGCATGGATGTGTGTGATGTTCTTAGGTTAGTAGGGTTTAAGTACTTCTAAGTCTATGGGACTGATGACCTCAGATGTTAAGTCCCATAGTGCTTAGAGCCTTTTGAACCATTTTGAAGTCTTCATAGCTCAAAAACGTGCTCTAAGAATAACGTGTGGTGCTCATGCGTGATCATCTTGTAGACGTCTTTTTAAGGAGTTGGGCACTCTGACTACTGCTTCACAATGCATTTCTTCCCTCATAAAGTTTACTGTGTGTAATTCACTACACTTCAATAGGAACACGGATGTACATAATTGCAGTACCACAAGGGAAAATCACATTCGTTACACCACACTAAGATTGTCTTCAACACAAAAATGGGTGCATAATGCTGCAACAAAACTTCTTGATCACTTACTCAGTGATATGAAATGTGTGACAGAGAGAAAAGTAAAAATTTAAAACAAACTGGAGAAGTTCCTCCTTGACAGCTCCTTCTGTTCCGAAGAAGAATTTGTATTATTGTGATGTGGAAAAGGTGGTGGGTATGAATTACTAACTCGTATCTGTATATTAAAAAAACCTTTAGAGATTCTCAGTATGTAAACATACTTACAGATTGTGTGGGTGAAATCTTATGGGACTTAACTGTTAAGGTCATCAGTCCCTAAGCTTCCACACTACTTAACCTAAATTATCCCAAGGACAAACACACACACACACACCCATGCCCGAGTGAGGACTCGAACCTCCGGCGGGACCAGCCACACAGCCCATGACTGCAGCGCCCCAGACCGCTCGGCTAATCCCGCGCGGCATACTTACAGATTAATGAGCGATGCGAATGTAACGTGATTCGTTCCATATCATTGCAATTTACCGTGCAAAATGATCCACGGAACACGAAATTAACTACTCAGCTTGTGAACGGGCGCCACAGCCTGGCCAGAATGTCTTCTGCAGCTGGTCAGACTGGAGGCACATCCATACCGGTTAGCCCTCCGGCGAGCAACTGGGAATTGTTCCCTGCTAAACACATCTTGCAATTTTCTAGCATTCCTTGCCGTTTTCAGGATATTTGGTTTCCTCACTTCTTCATCTTCTGAATGTTAACTGAGAAAGTTTGAAATCGATATCCGCCCTTCAGCAAAAATGGTTGCAAGAGAGGCCATTGGAGGGTATCTGGGGCATACCTTTTCGAGGTTGAGGTCTGCGGCAGGGGAGACGAGCTCTCGCATCCACACGGAGGCCGGCTCGGGGCTGGCCAGCAGCCAGGCGCCTGGAGCGGCCGTCGACAGGCAGAGGGCCAGCAGCAGCAGCAGCGGCGCCGGCAGGCTGCTCCACATGCTGCTCCACCTACCAGCACGGGCGACGCCGCAAGGCACGGGAACGCGAGCTGCCCGCTCTCCCCAACTGGCTGCGCGCTGGTGGAGATCCCGCCGTCTTCTTGCACCGAGGAACGTGCTACTCACATCAAGAAACACTGCTCTTAATACCGTTGTTACTAACAAATGTGCATGAAATCATTCAGCTACCTAAAAGCTGATGTAATAGTAATTTAAGCTGTGACGCTGAATCCCGGTGGTTTCTTTGTACGCTGTACTTACACAAGACACAAGGGTGAGTCAAATGAAAACCTCAATTTTTTTAATTATTTATTGTGCAGAAGTGGTACAAAGCTGTATCACTTTTCAACATAATCTCCCCAACGCTCAATGCAAGTCCTCCAGCGGTTACAAAGTGCATAAATTCCCTTAGAAAAAAATTCTTTTGGTAGTCTGTGCAACGACTCATGCACCGCGTGGCGTACCTCTTCATCAGAACGGAACTTCTTTCCTCCCATTGCTTCTTTGAGTGTTCCAAACACATGGAAATCCAGAATGAGATTTTCACTCTGCAGCGGAGTGTGCGACGATTTTGGAAAAAATATGTCAATAAGGAAATAGAGTACTACTAGATTGGGGCAAATGAAAACCTTAAATTTGTAATAACAAATCGAAATTTCACGCCGTTATCCTGTAAGCTGATAAGCGTGCTACAAACAGCGTGCAGAAAGTTTTAATCTGCCAGGAAGTTTCATATCGGCGCACACTCCACTGCAGAATGAAAAACTCATTCTGGAAACATCCCCCAGGCTGTGGCTAAGCCACGTCTCTGCAATATCCTTTCTTTCAGGAGTGCTAGTTCTGCAGGTTCGCAGGAGAGCTTCTGTAAAGTTTGGAAGGTAGGAGACGAGGTACTGGCAGAAGTAAAGCTGTGAGGACGGGGCGTGAGTCGAGCTTGGGTAGCTCAGTTGGTAGAGCACTTGCCCGCGAAACGCAAAGGTCCCGAGTTCGAGTCTCGGTTCGACACACAGTTTTAATCTGCCAGGAAGTTTCACATGGAAATCACTTGGGTCAAGGTCTGGTGAGTATGGTGGATGAGGAAGACACTCAAAATGCAGGTCTGTGATTCTTGCAACTGTTGTAGGGCAGTGAGGGGCCTAGCATTATCGTTGCAAAACGACACCTACTGACAGCAATCCAAGTCGCTTTGATTTGATTGCAGGCCGCAGATGAATTTTTAGGAGATCTGTGTAAGATGCACTGGTGACTGTGGTCACTCTAGGCTCCAAAATGACGCCTGTTTCGTCCCATAAGAGAGTCAGCATAACCTTCCCTGCTGATGGTTCTGTTCAAAACTTCTTTGGTTTTGGTGATGACGAATGGCACCATTCCTTGCTCGCTCTCTTCATTTCTGGTTGGTGGAAGTGAACCCACGTTTCATCCCCAGTAACGATTCTTGTTCTCGTTCAAAGCTCTGAAGAAGTTCTTCACAAGCATCAACACGTCGTTCTCTCATTTCAGGAGTCAGCTGCCTTGGCACCCATCTTGGATAAACATTGTGAAACTGGAGCACATCATGCACAATGTGGTGTGCTGACCCATGACTAATCTGTAAATATGCTGCAATGTCATTCAGTGTCACTCGGCGGTTTTCCTTCACTATGGCTTCAACTGCTGCAACGTTCTGTGGAGTCACATCTCGTTGTGCCTGACCTGGACGAGGAGCATCTTCCACTGAAGTCACACCATTTTCGGACTTCCTACTCCATTCGTAGACTTGCTGCTGTGACAAACATGCATCACTGTACTGAATCTTCATTCGTCGATGAATTTCAATAGATTTCACACCTTCACTACGCAAAAACCGAATAACAGAACGCTGTTCTTCCCTGGTGCAACCCGCAAGTTGGGCGGCCATCTTTGTTCTGATACTGCGACGGTATGTGTGCATCTGCACTATGCTGCCACCTACAGGCCATTCTGCACGCTGTTTGTAGCACGCTTATCAACTTACAGGATAACGGCGCGAAATTTCGATTTGTTATTACAAATTTAAGGTTTTCATTTGCCCCAATCTCGTAGTACTCTATTTCCTTATTGACATATATTTTCCAAAATATTCGAAAAAACTATGTACTCAAAAGTTGTCGCACACGTAAGTGGATTGTGTAGATCATGTTACTCTCTTAGAAAAACTCAAGTTTTATGGAGTTGGTTTGGATAATACTTGACAAACAGAACGGGAAATTTTGTGCTGAAAATTAATACAATTCCAGAAAGGTAGACAATTTTAATGAACAGGGTAAAATGACAAAGGAAGTCTCACGTGGTTCAATTTTGTATCCACTTCTGTCCCTTATATACGTAGATGACCTTCCACGTAACATTCAGCAAGCAAAATTGCTACTTTTGCAGATAATACTAACGTTATAATAAATCCCATTTGAGCGAAAACAAGAGAAGAGTTGGTAAATGATACTTTCCAAGAATTATTAAATGGTTCTCGGAAGAAGGATTCCCCCTAAATTTAGAAAAGTCACAGTACTTTCACTTCTGTACAACAAATAGTCACACCAACAACTGACGTAGCACTTGATCAGGAGTCGGTAAATGGAGTAGAATGCTCCAAACGTTTTGGCGTACTTATTGATGAAAATTCGAGCTGGAAAAAGCATATTACTAAGCTTCTCAAACAATTAAGTTCAGCTAATTTTCTTCTTCGTGTAACTGCTAATCTTGGAAACAAACGTATCAACCTGATAACGTATTTTGCGTATTCCCATTCAGTAATGTTTTCCAGCATAATTTTCTGGTGTAACTCATTACTTACAAAGAAAGTATCCATTGCACGTAACTGAGTAGTAAGAATAATATGTGGTGTTTATGTAGATATCACTTCAAGGAACTAGACATTTTAACTCCGCCGTCACAATACATATATTCGCTACTGAAATTCGTCATAAATAATCCATCACAATTTGAGAGGAACGGTGAATTTGACATCTAGAACACTACTGGGAAAAATGACCTTTACTACCCATTGTTAAACTTGTCAGTGGCTCAGAAACGAGTTCAATATTCAGCAATAAAAATTTTTCATCATTTGGGCAATAATATATCCGAAAGGAAGCGAAGCAAGTTTTAAATCTGATTTAAAATCATGTCCCCTGGATCTAATTACGACTTATGTCCGCAGTGTGAAACAAAGAATAATGAATTCCCTTGTCCTCATATTTAAGTATATGTATGAATCAAAGAATAAAATTTGCAAAACGACAATTAGCCAAATGCCTTTATGTTACAAATCATTTTGTTATCAATGTAGAAACAGTAGAAACAAACAAGGGTAAGTTAGATGGTACAACAATATAATAAAAAATTCGAATAAAATTAATCAAACAGAAAATAACCACCAAAAACACCACTGGTATGGCCATATCATAAAAATGAAAAGCAGTAAAACAGCGAAAACCAATTTTCATAGGTAAGGGGAAGCGATCAGATCGGCAAAAGTTGGCTAAAAATAGTGAAGACAAAAGCTGGGAGGAAAGACTTGAAGTACAAGGAATTCCACAAACCGTAAATTTATGACGCTAATAAGAAATGATAAACATTTGTATCACACAGGATATTAATAACAAAAAATGTGATATAAAATATTAGACAATCACTTTAGGGATCACATGGAGCACAGTGATTACAGATGAGAAACATAATAAGGTAATGAAAGCAGAAAATTAAGTGAGGAGCTGGAAATAATACTTGAAGAACTATTATAGTTTCCAGAAGAAAGCCCGCATCTCGTGGTCGTGCGGTAGCGTTCTCGCTTCCCACGCCCGGGTTCCCGGGTTCGATTCCCGGCGGGGTCAGGGATTTTCTCTGCCTCGTGATGGCTGGGTGTTGTGTGATGTCCTTAGGTTAGTTAGGTTTAAGTAGTTCTAAGTTCTAGGGGACTGATGACCTTAGATATTAAGTCCCATAGTGCTCAGAGCCATTTTTTCCAGAAGAAATTAAACTAATTGCAAATGGGAACAATGCAAAAAGATGATCTGGAGAGTCCTTATTACTAAATTTTAAATGGCTTTGCATGAAATGGTGAAATTCTAGTGGCACTCTAGTTGATTTCAGGTCAAAGAACCGAGCAAAAGAAACACACAATTATGAGCAAAATTTGTGTAACTAAGTAAGTTCCAAAATGTTTTGAAAAGAATGTAATTATTAAACTTCTGAAGTAAGCAAGTGGGGACAAGTTCGAAACTTACTATAGATTCAGCTTCTTCATAAGAATAAAAACACCCACACAAGTACTTTGTTGGAAGAGGAAGTTGAGGACCAGTTTGGTTATTTGTGATAAGTTTTGGAGCAGCCAAACTTGACACTCTGCTTCCTTTAACTTGTGTATGAGGAAATTATACCTTCAGTTGAAATGAAGTTTCTGTTTCTTCAATAATGATGTGGTAATTACCATGAACATACTTTGAAAGGAACACCCATACATTCCAATACCGTTCCCTATAAACCGACATGAAAAAGTATATTGTTAAGATGATGAATTATGTATGTTTTTTATGCCAATGTTACAAGAACCACTAGAGATCTTCTGTTAAAGGTGTTGGTTATATCTGTAATTTTTCATAAATGATTTGCGAACAATCTCTGACTAGTTGAACCGTCTGTAACATTCATTAAGAACTTTAACTAAATTTTTACAGCTGTTAAAAAAATATAGGAAAAAGTCCTTTTAGTCTCCAGCAGCTGGCGGAGCCATACTGGAAAAACAAAATGACATCTGTGCAAGACACTATGTACAAACAACATGCTGTAATTATATTCTTGCTACGCTTTTGGTGCAGTACTGTTGAGCGATGGATAAAGAGAGTTATAGCGTCAGGAATGACAGAAACTGAGCATCATGACGGCCACACACGGAACATCCTGTCACAGCTACTGTTCCAAACGTGACAAATCGTGTGAATGCCATTATTTGTGCGGACCAACCCGTCACAACTGGACAATTGTCCTTAAAATTATCGGTGAACGTTGGCATCCTGTACTATGATTGGAACTCTTTGTGGAAAAGGGTGTTCAAGATGGACACTTCGAATGCTCAAAACGGACCACACGATTCAAACAAAAACCGTCCCATCTGATATGTTGAAGCTGTATGAGATCAATGAAAAGACCTATCTGTCGAAGATCGTTACAGGTGATGGAGCCTGAGTGCTTCACTTTGAGCTTCGAAAGTGTTCCTAGGTACATTACGTCTTCCCACCTCTCGCCATATGAATGCACCGAGGAACACTGTCAACATGATTGTTTTGGTGGTCCAGTTGCTATGGTATAGGGAAGCATACTGTTATATGGGCGTACTTACCTCCAAATGTTTGAAAATGGTACACTCAATAGTCAACGTTATTGCGACAGTGTACACCTTTTCCAAGTGCGTCTTTTCAGGGTTGCACTAGGCCTGACTTCATTTCTATTGACGACAATGCGTAACGGCATCGTTCGTACAGGTGGGGGACCTCTTGGAACGAGAGGATACTCGACGAATTGACCGGTCTGCACTTTCCTCCGACTTAAATCACATCGAGCATGTGTCGGATGCCTTAGGGAGACTTTTGCAGCACGTTCACACGCACTACCAAAGAGCGTTCAGCAGTTGTCAACCGCACTGGTGGAGTAATGGAACGCCCTAACAAAAACCTTTTACCAACCTTCTGGCCAGCATGAGAATATGTTGCAGAGCATTCATTGCTGTCCACGGTGATCACACACTCTATTAAGAACCTTTTCCTATCTTTTGTAATGTCCACTGACCACCATAAATACTGACTTCAGTCTAATTATTGTTTCAGAATAAAAGTCTCATTTCTGTTCGTCTCACTGCGCATTTCTTTCGGGTACTTTCTAGACAATACTGTAGCAGTTCTTTCTACGTGTCGTCCAAGTTTTATCGAGCTATGTTACTTGGTATTAACACATATTGTGAAAGTTGCTTTCGTCCTGAAGCTATGACACTGATGTGTAAAACTGGAATTGTGCTCGATCTACTAAAGGTGTATGAAACTGATTACAGTTTCTGTTACAGTACTATTAATAATATTTGAACAATATTTTAGGATTTAAATCAGAATTAAATAAAACAGAGAAGAAAATAATTAAATTTTGTTCTCTCTGTAAAATTAAAATCATTAAAATAGAATTTGAGTCATGGTACAAATTCTTTGAAAAAGTTCTTAGCAAAATTGTAGTAACATCTATTAATCAAAATATAATAATGTCTGCTAGTCAAAATTGAGCTAAGTTTCATCCTATTGTATGGCTAACTTATCGTCTAATACACACTCTAAGATAAAAACAAATGGCGCGCCAAGAAGGAATTATCCGAATGCAACGAAAAAATGACGTACCTTGAAGGGATTATCCGATTGATATGTTGTATGTGTACAAAAAAACAAATGATTAAAATTTCAGAAGAATTACATAATTTATTCAAGAGTAAGAGCATCACAAATTGACCGGTCATAAGGCGCTGGTCTGCCTCTGACGCTTATGCAAGCAGCTGTTCGGCTTGGCATTGATTGATAGAGTTGTTTGATGCCCTCCGGGATACTTCAGGGATATCGTACCAAATTCTGTTCAATTGTAGCGTTAGATCGTCATAGTCCCGATATGGTTGAAGGGCCCTTCCTAAAATGATCCAGAAGTTCTCAATTGCAGAAAGAGCCGGCGACTTTGTTGACTAAGTCAGCATTTGGAAAGTACGAAGACAGGCAGTGCATACTCTCACCATGTGCAGGCAGGCATTATCTTGCTGAAAAGAAAGCTTAGGATGGTCTGACGTGACAGGTAATAAAAAATGGTGTACAATATTCTTGATGTACCGCTGTGCTGCAAGGGTGCCCCAGATAACAACCAAAGGGGTCCTGCTATAAAATGAAGTGGCATCCCTCACTCTCAGGTGTTGGGCGACAGACATGTTGATACCTAACTGCTGTCTGGAGTGTTTTCAATCATGTCTTCGGCCTGGAACTCATTGACTGGAGTAGAATTGTCTTCAGTGATGAGTCCCACTTCGAACTGAGCCTCGATGACTAGCGCCCCATTTTGTTGGCCTTCATGGTAAGCCACCCTGGGTTTATATTTCAGCAAGACATTGCCTTTTCGCACACGGCGAGAGTTTATACTACTTCTCTTCGTGCTTGCCAATCCCTACCATGGCAAGCAACGTCGCTGGATTTCTCGCCAGTTGACACCATTTGAAGCATTATGGAAAGGGCCCTCCGACCAGCTCGAGATTTTGACGATGTAAAGCACCAGTTGGACAGAATTTGGCACGATGCCACTCACTAGGACATTAAACAACTCTGTCAATCGTGCCAAGCCGAACAACTGCTTGCATAAGAGCCAGAGGTGGATCAACGTTTTACTGACTTGCTCAATTCGTGAAGCTCTTTCTCTTGAATAAATCATCCAATTTTTCTTAAATTCCTATCATTTTTTTGTCTGTACATGTACATCACAACTACCGATTTCTGTACCATTCGCATAACTCTTTCGTAGTGCATCGTTTTTTGTGTCTTGGACTGTATTTCAGTCCATGCTCAGCAGCAGAATAAAGAGATTTACTGATGGTTTTAAAATGATGCAGAGAATTAGAATATGAAATAATTTTAAAGAAATAAAGACTACCTGACAGTGCTATTGGCACGAAAAGTAGAAAATATTTTACGTTAATAACATATTGAACATAAAATTTAATTAAAAGTAAATATCCCAGCAAAAGAAAACGAATGTATAAATGCACAAAGTACTAACATTGATATTTGAATGCATTTTTTAAATTAGTTCATTTATGAAATATTTTAATAATTTCAAACACTGAGACACTTAATATCTGGTTCTGTATGTGCTTTTAGGTTAGGCATTAGATTACCAGAAAGAATAAAATAGCAAAGCACCAATGATATACAAGGGACTATAGACCATATGAATGTTCCCATCCTTTCAAAAAACACAGATACTGTAATGTGTCAGAAGGAACCAAGTAAGTTGTCATAGACTGAGTATAAGTAATTGTTTCATAGCTTAGTGGATAGTTTGATAATGAGCTTAGGCTTAAACTAGTCACCAAGCATTAAGAATCAACTTGTGTAATTTAACTTGCAATGTGTTAGCTTCAAGGATAGGATGTAAGCCAGATACGTGTCCAATCCGTGCAGTAGATTAACGACAGTTGCTCTGGTGCACTGTCCAGCCTGGCAATGACAGCAGTTTTTAGGCAGTTTTCCACGATCGTTTAGACAAATTATGGGGTGATCTCAAATCTCATTATGAGAAATACGACACACAAAAATTTGAAATACGGTAACACATGGGAGAAAGATTGTAAGATTCACAGACAGACGGCGCACACGACTTTCCTGCGTTAGGTTAACTGATGACGTGGCGACAGCGAGGGCATCAGACCACAAAAGTTGAAAATAAATGAAAAATTGTAAAATCTTGAAAGCAGACGACCCCATACGACCGTACACACGCTAGAAAAGAGGGAGACAGTAAATTTTATACACTATTAAGTTTGAGAAATTTTGTGAATGATAGAGCTACATTTATTGAATGATGACCAAAAGCACATGGTAAATCTAACTTTTTCATAATGTTGGGACAGTTTAAAAGAATCCAACGGATTTTATCCATGGATTCGATATTGTGAATGAGATGCGGATCAACCATTCCACGGCAGATAGGAAGCAGAAATCAAAGCAGTAGGCGGAAGTCAGTGGCGCTGCATCAAAAAAACTAAAGTAAAAGCCAGTATTTTCTGAGACTCAAAAAGGAGTCTTTTTATTGAATATCTTGTATAGGACACAACAAACACAAGCGAATAGTAAGCAAGTCATCAGGACGAAGTAGATTAAAAGGTACTTAAAATCCAGGCTTCAAAAGAAGATTAAAGAATTAATTTTTGGTTCATTCAGTGTATACATAAATTCTGACACTTGAACTTCCATATATTTACACATGTAAAGAAACTGTTGAGGTGACAGTAGAGATGATGCAACTGTAGACAGTGCATAGCTAACCTTCGAAAATCACATTTGAGGAATAGAATCTAGTCACTGGAAAAATGATGGACAAAGTTCACTCGTCCAAAACAGGGCAAAGTCGAAAAAAGAATTCACTTTTTTTATCTAAAATACACAATCTTACACTCGCAGGAAAGAACATTTCACCTCGACATCCTAAAATTCACCTCTATCAGTGGAGTTGTAAACTAGGTGAAATAAAGAAAGGAGGTCATACGGCACTGTATGACCTAAGACTTCATATCTCGCGAAAATTTCAGTATTGGTATAATACTTTCGTCGACTGTAATATAAGATTGCGTAAGAGATATGTGCCCACTTCTGAATATTTTTAAACACTGAAACAAGGCTAATATGGTCACTACAAAAATGTACAGGAATTGCAGGTTTTGTAGTGGTTGATTTGTTCGATGAAGGTTTCCGATAAAATCACCATCAGATAATCAAAATATGAACAGCATCAACTAGTGAGTATCATGGTGTCATGTACCTTGAAGTTACATTACTGCATGTTAATCTTGTCTTCAGCTTCAAATCACATGAATCCTTTACTCAGATGATAGCTGACGATCACTGTATCCAAGTGCAGCATTAAACAAATCTGTCACCAAAAAACCTTTGACTCCTGTATATTCTTTGTAGAATACGTACTAGTATTGTTTCAACGTTTTCGTTATTTTCCTTTTGTTAACAGATAGAGATAGATCTTTGGAGAGAAAAAATAATATTTCGTGACGAAGACATAACACGCCTTTTAGCAACCACTGGTTGCTTTAGTACAGTACTTGCCAGGTATTTCTTAAAAAACTTGACGCGTACCTTGGACTTTACTCGAATTCCGACCGAGAGAGGAAGCTTTGGGTTTCACGTGAACGAAACGTGATGGCCTCACGTGCAGCGTCGTCGTCGGCGGCGGCAGTACGCAGGTGCCAGCGGACGCAGAGGTGGTGGCTCAGCTACCGGGGACGGAGTGACGGGAGCAGGCGTGGCGCGGGGCGGCAGCGGCAGCGGCACTCGGCCACCGCCAATTGGGCCGATTTGCCGCCGCCAGCTGCGTTGACGAGCTGCATCCGGCGGCTACCCAGCCGCCACTCACACGCCGTCTCCTCAGCAATGAACCCTCTCCCAGTGACCAGTCACCAGCTGCGCTTTACAAAACAAGAAAGGCGTAGAATGAAAGCTCGTTTTGTCGGAATGGTGCGCAAGTTCGTTGCGCTTTTGTTTTGATGTTGGTATTCCGGTTTGGAGGGCAGCGTGGAGGGTAAAAATCGTAGAGGGAGACCAAGAGATGAATACACTGAGCAGATTAAGAAGGATGTAGGCTGCAGTAGGTACTGGGAGATGAAGAGGTTTGCACAGGATAGACTAGCATGGAGAGCTGCATCAAACCAGTCTCAGGACTGAAGACCACAACAACAACAATTCCGGTTTCTATATGTTTATTTACCGATTGTCGTTTTTCTTTTGAAGTTCACTATTGCTATTTGAGTTTACATATTGCCACTTTGTCATCTGGACATAGTGAGTGGAGCCGTGGACGCTAGAAAATGGAGTGCCAAGTGGAGAAACCAGAACATATCCGACATATTCGTTTGTTTGAGTTCACTAGAGGAGGGGGGGGGGGGGCAGCAGCGGAGACAGCCAGAAACAGTTACGACGTGTGTGAGGTTAATGCCACTGGACAGAGCACGGCACGAAATTGGTTTTCTGGTTTTAAGGAGGGCCGTTTTGACATTAGTGACTCTCCACATTCAGGAAGACTTTCGGGATTTGACGAAGATCGTTTAGACGCATTAATCCACAATTATCCACGTCACTGTACTCGAAAACTGGCAAATGCGATGAACTGTGATCATCCAACCACCGTGCCACATTTGCATGCAATGAGGAAGGTTCAAAAATTGAGTGTGTGGGTACCTCATGCTCTAAGCCAAAATCACAAAAATCACCGGGTGACCCATATGTTTATCTGTGCTTGTTCGTCGTCAACTGGCTCTTCAACAACACCGACCATTCCTATCCTGTATCGTTACTGGTGACGAGAAATACTGTCTTTATGTCAACGTAAGGAGAAGCAAGGAATCGTTGAGCCCAAACAAAGCAGCCGCAAAAAGATTTGCGTGCATCCGCAAGACATAATGTTATTTATCTAGTGGGACAGCGGGTGTGTGATGTACTACTTATTGCTTCCCCGAGGTGTTATCACTGCTGACATTCACTGTCAGCAGCTGAGACGTCTTGCAGATGCGGTCCAAGAACAACGAATAGGAAGACTTCGCGAAGCGATGCTACTCCACGAAAATGCCCGCCCACATTCTCCTACACTAAGAAAAACGCTATACTGGATTTGGGTTGGGAAGTCATTCTGCACGCACTTTATTCGTATGATCTTGCGCCCTCAAGTTTTCACCTTCATCACTCTTTATGGAACAGTCTACACGGAACTTCCTTCCGGGATGAAAATGCGCTCCGAATGTGGCTCGACGAGTTATTCGTCTCAAAACCACAATCGCGAAATCTAAAAGGATTGGAACACTGCTGCATATAGTGAAGGATAATATGTTATTCGTGACTAAAATCTCTCTTATGTGTATCTGTTGTGTTTATTAAACTTATGGAAAAACGCTACGAAGTTATGCACCAAGCAAATATTATGACTATCCATTATATTATACGCGACTGCGGCCGGCCATTGTAGCCGAGCTATTCTAGGCGCTTCAGTCTGGAACCGCGCGACCGCTGCAGTCGCAGGTTCGAATCCTCCCTCGGGAAAGGGTGTGTGTGATGTCCTTAGGTTAGTTAGGTTTAAGTAGTTCTAAGTTCTAGGGGACTGATGGCCTCAGAAGTTATGTCCCATAGTGCTCACAGCCATTGAACCGTACGTGACTGCGTTTTTATCGCAAACAGCACGAACACCGCTGGCAACGCTGCTATCTCTGCACGTGAGGCTATAAAATACTCTAAGAACAAGGCAACACAGCACTCTAAACTATAGTAAAGTGGAAATCAGCTGCAGCTACATGAAGCACCTGAAAACCAAATAATTACAACGGAGTGGGAAGACAAAGTTTTCATTGAAGTCAAAGACTAAATGGTGATCTTGAAAAGGCTGTAGCTTTTACTCTGAGATACGTTGTTGTGGTCTTCAGTCTGAAGAGATACGTTGTTGTGGTCTTCAGTCTGAAGACTGGTTTGATGCAACTCTTCACACAACTCTACCCAAATAGCGAAGCGCATATACTAATTTACGTGTCTCATATTCTAATATAATTCCCTCAACATCACCTGATATAATTCTATGCCATTATTCTTGTTTTTCGTTCGTTGATGTTCAGTTTCCATTCCGCTCAGCTGTTTTTCCAAGTGCCGTGCTGTCTCTCACAGAACAACAATGCATCACCAAAACTCAGAGCCGGCCGCGGTGGTCTCGCGGTTCTAGGCGCGCAGTCCGGAACCGTGCGACTGCTACGGCCGCAGGTTCGAATCCTGCCTCGGGCATGGATGTGTGTGATGTCCTTAGGTTAGTTAGGTTTAAGTAGTTCTAAGTTCTAGGGGACTTATGACCACAGCAGTTGAGTCCCAT
Source organism: Schistocerca nitens (assembly GCF_023898315.1). Lineage (NCBI taxonomy): Eukaryota > Metazoa > Arthropoda > Insecta > Orthoptera > Acrididae > Schistocerca > Schistocerca nitens. The sequence goes on from NC_064617.1 coordinate 577,343,353, forward strand.
AGTGCTCAGAGCCATTTGAACCATTTTTGAACCAAAACTCAGAGTTTTTATTTCGTCTCCCTGGACTCCAACTCCATAATTTTCTTTGGTTTCCTTTACTGTTTGCTCAATGTACAGATTGAATAACATCGCGGATAGGGTACAACCCTGTCTCAGTCACTGCTTCCCTTTCATGCCCCTGGACTTCTACAGCTCCTGTCTGGTTTCTGTACAAGTTGTAAATCTACAAATGCTATAAATACAGGTTTGCCTTTCCTTAACCTCTCTTCTAAGATACGTCGTAGGGTCAACATTACCTCGATTGTTCCTACATTTCTCTGAAACTGATCTTCCCCAAGGTCGGCTTCTACCAGTTTTTCCGTTCTTCTCTACACAACTGGGTTTATAATGTTGTAACCTTACCTTATTAAACTGATAGTCTGGTAACATTCACACATGTCAGCATCTGTTTTCTTTGGAATTGGACTTATTATATTCTTCTTGAAGTCCGACGATATACAGGGTGTTACAAAAAGGTGCGGCCAAACTTTCAGGAAACATTCCTCACACACAAAGAAAGAAAATATGTTATGTGGACATGTGTCCGGAAACGCTTACTGTCCCTGTTAGAGCTCATTTTATTACTTCTCTTCAAATCACATTAATCATGGAATGGAAACACAGCGACAGAACGTACCAGCGTGACTTCAACACTTTATTACAGGAAATGTTCAAAATGTCCTCCGTTAGCGAGGATACATGCATCTACCCTCCGTCGCATGGAATCCCTGATGCGCTGATGCAGCCCTGGAGAATGGTGTATTGTATCACAGCCGTCCACAATACGAACACGAAGAGTCTCTACATTTGGTACCGGGGTTGCGTAGACAAGAGCTTTCAAATGCCCCCATAAATGGAAGTCAAGAGGGTTGAGATCAGGAGAGCGTGGAGGCCATGGAATTGGTCTGCCTCTACCAATCCATCGGTCACCGAATCTAATGTTGAGGAGCGTACGAACACTTCGACTGAAATGTGCAGGAGCTCCATCGTGCATGAACCACATGTTGTGTCGTACTTGTAAAGGCACATGTTCTAGCAGCACAGGTAGAGTATCCCGTATGAAATCATGATAACGTGCTCCATTGAGCGTAGGTGGAAGAACATGGGGCCCAATCAAGACATCACCAACAATGCCTGGCCAAACGTTCACAGAAAATCTGTGTTGATGACGTGATTGCACAATTGCGTGCGGATTCTCGTCAGCCCACACATGTTGATTGTGAAAATTTACAATTTGATCACGGTGGAATGAAGCCTCATCCGTAAAGAGAACATTTGCACTGAAATGAGGATTGACACATTGTTGGATGAACCATCCGTACCCGTGGAGGCCAATCAGCTGCTGATAGTGCCTGCACACGCCGTACATGGTACGGAAACAACTGGTTCTCCCGTAGCACTCTCCATACAGTGACATGGTCAATGTTACCTTGTACATCAACAACTTCTCTGACGCTGACATTAGGGTTATCGTCAACTGCACGAAGAATTGCGTCGTCCATTGCAGGTCTCCTCGTCGTTCTAGGTCTTCCCCAGTCGCGAGTCATAGGCTGGAATGTTCCGTGCTCTCTAAGACGCCGATCAATTGCTTCGAACGTCTTCCTGTCGGGACACCTTCGTTCTGGAAATCTGTCTCGATACAAACGTACCGCGCCACGGCTATTGCTCCGTGCTAATCCATACATCAAATGGGCATCTGCCAACTCCGCATTCGTAAACATTACACTGACTGCAAAACTACGTTCGTGATGAACACTAACCTGTTGATGCTACGTACTGATGTGCTTGATGCTAGTACTGTAGAGCAATGAGTCGCATGTCAACACAAGCACCGAAGTCAACATTACCTTCCTTCAATTGGGCCAACTGGCGGTGATTCGAGGAAGTACAGTACATTTTGACGAAACTAAAATGAGCTCTAACATGGATATTAAGCGTTTCCGGACACATGTCCACATAACATCTTTTCTTTATTTGTGTGTGAGGAATGTTTCCTGAAAGTTTGGCTGTACCTTTTTGTAACACCCTGTATTACCTGTCTCATATATCTTGAACATTAGATCTACGAGTTTTGTCATGGGTATCTCGTCCAAGGCCATCAGTAGTTCTGGTGGAATGTCGTCTACTTCCGGGACACGTTTCGACTTAGGTGTCTCAGTGCTCCGTCGAATTCTTCTCGCAGTATCATACTTCCCATCTAATCTTCATCCATGGCCTCTTCCACTTCTTTATCACTGCCCTCAAGTACATTCCCCTTGTATAGACCCTCTATATACTCGTTCCACCTTTCAGCTTTTACTTCTTTGGTTAGGACTGGTTTTCCATCTGAGCTCTTGATATTCATACATCTACTTTTCTTTTCTCCAGAGGCCTCCTTAATTTTCCATAAGGCGGTATCTATCTTTATCCTAGTAATATGTGCTTCTGTATCCTTACATTTGTCCCCTAGCCATTCCTGTTTAGCCATTTTACACTTCCTATCAGTCTTGTGTCTGACAATTAGTGTACTTGAATTGACCGCGTACATTGCAGCAAATGTCAACTGTCTGCGGGATGAGCCTTATACATCCTAATCAACGCAGTGCTTTAAATGCGAACATGTTGGGCGCACAACCATGGGATGCAAATAGGAGCGCCCTTTGGTTTATGCCGTTTGGCTGCTCACAACGTTAATACCTCATGCATGGCTCCGTCTATGTGTCTGAATTCCACACAACAACATCCAGTGAAGTAGAGGATGTTCAGTCTTCATAGAAGAGAAAAGGACATAGAAAATCAAAGTTACCCAACGCATTTCTCACTCTAACATCATTCGTCTCAGTAATGAAGTAGCCTGAATCGAAGACCAATACTTGCAGTCAGACAATGAAAGCAGAAGGAAACTCGAAAATCTGCGCCTTTAAATGTACTACGAATCCTTACGGCTCGGAAAGAAACAAAAGTGTTGGTCGACTGCATTGCAGAGAAGTACAACGCACGCCCGCAGCAGGTCAAAAAATGAAGCAAAAATACAACCTTACCAACGTCTTCAACAGCTAAGCAAAGCACCAATAAAAATGAGCTAAAATATCCAGTACAAAATCCTTAGGCCATGTTACCTTAATTCTGTCTGATAGGTCAGATGGTCACAATTACGTATTTAGATTACCTGAATGAGACAGGTGGAAGGTTCCACACACTAACTACCCCCGCCTCCTCACGCCCTTCTACCCGAAAGACCCCGTTGGCAGCGAACTCTCCACCTCTGTGGAATGATACGGGAAGAGAAGAAGGAAAATTTCACACTTAAGATGGCTGCCACATTACAGTGGAACATCACCGAGCGAGTCGGGCGCAGTGGTTAGCACACTGGACTCGCATTCGGGAGGACGAGAGTTCAATACCGCGTCCGGCCATCCTGATTTAGTTTTTCCGTCATTTCCCTAAATCGCTCCAGGCAAATGCCGGGACGGTTCCTTTGAAAGGGCAAGGCCGACTTCCTTCCCCGTCCTTCCCTAATCCGATGAGACCTATGACCTCACTGTTTGGTCTCTTCCATCAAACAACCCCAACCCCACAGTGGAACATCGTGGCTTCAAAACGCATGTGGAGGGACTGCGAATTCAAAAACAGAGAAGGCCAATGTGCCTCCAAGAGGCACAATTTAAGTCTCCTGGCACCGCAGTGCTACATGGCTGCAGCCTATGCCAAAAGGATTCCCTTAGTGGAGAGAGATCTAAGTGAGGAGTGGCTGTTTATTTTAAACAATGCATACGGCTTCTCTACTCTCCTTCCCAACATCAGTCACCAGCACCCGCTATACACAGTGGGGCGTGCTGAAAAGTGATGCCTCTCAATGTTTTATTCTGCCCTCCATGTCGGTTGAGGTATTACAGGGCATGCATATTCCTCGGTCGACTTTTCCGCTGCTCTGACGCAAGTTGCAGCCCTCTGCAGGGCTCTGAACTATAGCGTGTGACATAGTGGTTTGGAACGTAACTGCGTCGGTGTGTGAGAAACAGCGCCGTATAATCGTGTTTCTAACCGCAGAGAACGTGACTCTACTTTAAATCCATAGAAGAATGAAAGCTGTGTACGGTGATGACTGTATTGATATCAGTAATGTGCGACGTCGGGCCTTTCGAGTTCGTAATGAAGAAAACTGTGGTGCTAACCTCAGAGTGTGTAAAAGAGCTTACAGTACTTCACTTTCATAGTGATGAAGCAGTTCAAGCAGAGGTGAGGCTCCGTCAACAAAGACAAACATTCTACCGTGACGTTATCAACAAACTGGCGTCTCACTGGGAGGAATGTATTCTCCGCAAAGATGACTATGTTGAGAATTGAATATGTAGACATGAAGAATCAAGATTCAGAGTATTAATAAAGTTGTCGCATAAAAAATTCAGAGGCATTACTTTTCAGCATCCTCTACTGTGTATCGTACGATAACAATATCTTCCTCCTAACTGCCTCACATAAAGTTCCAGGCTAAAAAAACTCCCATTGAAGTCATTCTGGAGCTCCCCCAAGAATTCCTCGTATGTGGAGATTTGGAACTACCCGGTAGGTTTCTTAAAGTAACTGCCCAGGGGTACAGCTGTTTATAGAGCTTCCTAATGTTTCCAAATACGTGTCAGTTCAAAAGGGGTAAAGTATAAAGATGATTGATACAACAAAGTGGTCACGGATTGTCTGTGTTTTACGTTAACAGTACCTACGTTTCTGGTTTGTGGTCTCTGATGTATTATTTGGACTCTTCGTCCACACATTGGTGCCAACGTTCGGTCAATACTGGCCAACAGTTAAGCGGCAACTCCCACACATTCAGCTGAATTCTTATAGAGCCAACATAAGCATGTGTGACGAACAGATCACAGCCGGTGCATGTGCGGTTTTTAACGAGAATAATTACATTCTGTCATAGCAAAACAAAAACCGAAAATATGAAAAATAAGACGTGGGCAATGACTGTAACACATAAATACAAATAGTCCAGTCTCAGGTGATCCATTATGTGACATTCAGAATTCAAAAAATTAATTAAATAAACAATGTTTGGAAAATTAAGTTTAGAGTCAGTCTTCGTGTGGTTTAATACGTCCTTTACTACACATAGGATAAGTTCAATGTTGAACAATTTCGAAATCAATTGGAGTTATGTGTAGCCCACAAGTTTCAGAGAACAGCATGAACAGAAAAACGTTCTAAAGTTTTGTTTAAGTAGTATGTAGCTTATGGTTAAATTTGTACCTGAATTTGAAATGAACTGTATGTTATGCGGATTAAATATGAAAACTCTGACTGAGAGACTAGACAGATTACGATATAACCCAACCAGCGAGTCGAATATACACTGTAGTTTTTGAGTGACCATAAGTTTACGAAATTAATGCTTAAGAAACTACTTAGCTAAAGTAGCTTTCTCCTGAATTAAGTTTACCATCCATTCCACGAGGTTTCGGAATTGCAGCCAGATCATGTTGACTTATTGCCAGCCGGAATATTGTGGCAAGAAGTCAACATGATCCGGCTGCAATCCCGAAACCTCAGCGAATATTCAGTACGCCGGGAAAACTTCAAGAATCACAAGTTTATCATCTTTTCTTATACCGATTCAAATTTTGCAAATTACACCGATTCAAATTTTGCAAAATGACTACAATACCGATGCACAAAAGGATACCAAGATTTTATTTCGTAGAATAATTTGCAGTTTTTTACATTGCATACTAAAGGCTCCTATTATAATTTATAGCAAGTAACCATCTATTCATAGGAAGTTAACATGGCTTTCTTACTGTAAGCCATGGGAAAATATGTTTCATTCAGATCTCCAAACACGAACAAAAACATTTACTGGATTAACGTCTAATGCATCTTTTCAAAAACCGAATCACTTACTTTCTAATACTCATAGAAAAGAGACGTAATTCACCATCTCGTCCAACCAGCGACTAAGTTTTCAGTCATAACAAAAACTTACGTCATTATGCTCCTGACGTTTCGGAAATGTTAAAACAAGATGCAAGTATTAGTCAGGATTCTCCACCGTTACAGAATTATCGGAATATCATATGGATTAAGATCGATGACGAGAACAAGCTTTATTGCAAGGTACAAAAAAACAGCACAGTTACAGAGCCTACTAACAATGTCTACATTAATAATCAATCTTTTTTTATTTTTTTTTTATAGATATGTGCGTGTATTTATACCCTGAACAGGTACGATTCCCAAAGAGATTCAGCAATTGTGTGTCTGTTTAGTTGTAATCCATCCTCAGTGACTTGCGATTTTTGTAATTCCTCATAGTTAAGAGTCCACAAATATATTTCCTGTTGGTAAAATTCCAAAAACTCGAGAACTTTCATGCTATTCTACTGATTCTGAGACATTGTGTTATTGTGTTATACATCCCATCTGGAACTGCAAGCGGCAAACAAACTCGTGTTTCGAAATAACAACCAAAATAAACAATGTTGGTTTATCGTTATTGGCCCAACGCCATTTAATGTTTGGTCGAAATACCGACAAGCAACGGAGCAGCACCAGCATTGGGACCAACTTTGGTACCAATACCATATCACCGACCCATCCATTGGACAAACATTATTGGCTCCAATGTTGGCCCCATTGTGTGGATCCGGCCTTATGTTCGCTTTTTGCCAGTGAGGTGCTTGTTAGTGGTCCTTTGTTGTATTTTAATACGTTTTATTTCTTAATTTTACTGCCGAATTCCGGGAATCGAGAGTTTTGATGGAAGCACTTGTTAGTGGGAAGCGAGGAGTCAGGGATTCTGCTTCCGTTAGTCATGCAGGGAGAAATACTCGCTAGAGAAACACGCCAGTTAACGGTATGTACCCTGACGCAACCACAGCTGTGCACACGTAAACTGATGCTTATCGCTGTCTTTCGGAACTGACTAAGAGTAAAGGTTGATAGTTTTTAAACAGATTTTTTAGTTCTCACATCGTTTATAACAGTTTTCAAGCTGCTCCGCCATGCTATTTAGAGCCAATAAAATTTTCGTTCAGGATCCAAGTTCCTTGAAACACTGCGTCATCCGTTTGAATAGTCTTTGGTCACAGATGCTAGTAACAACAAATACGCAGACGGGAACACGCTGTACAATCTTAAAAGAAAGAGGGACGATTGTCACGTGGTCTAAAATTATGACTGTGGTTTTTTGTTGAAGAAACATAATCTGTATTAGTCGCTTGGAAGAGACGTTCACGCTTCTGTTGCATCAAAAAGACACTCTTCATGATCTCTTGTAAGATGATACCCATGACTGCGACGCTCTCAAGCGCACGAGGCGTATATATGTCCTGATTCTGTACAGCTGCCAGCGCTTAAGCTGCAACCCTTGCCGATGATGTCCACAACTGGCCATGTTCCCGAGAGCAGTTTAAAAAAATCCATCGAATATAACCCCTTTCCGTAAATTATTAACAAGCACATATTTCTTAGTGGATACCTCACAGGTGAAGTAAACTGCTAAGACACGAAAAGTATTCTCAGTGCTCGATATGGAGATCTGGAGATCGCAGTTGGATAGTCTAAGCTTACTATCTCGATAAAAAAAAAGTTAGGTTGTCTTTCCAGAAAACCTGTCTGACACTTTCATAGACTGCAGTTGACGTAATCATGCCCTTTACTCACTGGGTGCAAATTCTAACGCATATGGGCGTGTAAAAAATACAAATATACCACGCGCATTCCCTGACGACACATGCCGGCGCTCGGTAATTCAAACAGATCGGAAGTAATTATCGGAAGTTAGCATTTTGCAGTTAACGTTGTTTTTGGAGGATGATGTGCGGATGACACTTAACTGAGTAGATCAGAGGGGAACCTAATTCCAGTGGTTTCACTCTTTTTTTATAGCAAAAAAATATGGGCTATCGCATTTACGATGGGGAAGTTCGGCCACCGAGATGCAAATCTTTTCAATTGATACCACACTGGGCAGCTTGCGTGTCGATGATGATGAAATAATGATGTATGGAGAAAATCTCTGACCCGGCCGGAAATCGAACCCGGGTCCGCTGACCAGTCAGCTAAGGACGAGCAGCACTTCATGTTCATTCCCAACTGGCACGTCCTTGCGCAAATCCATGAGAGAATCGTAAGCGTACTGTGTTTTTTGTGAGCTGTCAGATCATTGGCTGAAGACTGTAGGACAATGAGGCTATCTATGAACTTCCACAATACTGAACACGAATAACAGTTGTTTTCAATTTGGCATACATTCAGATCACACATTTATCCAATATAGAACCTTCAGGTTTCAGTAAGGTTACTCGATGTGTTTTCGATAGATGCAGTCAATCAAATTTTATCAGCAAATCCTTGACTGACAGTCTCAAATTAGAAAAAATGACCATTAAGTCGATGACAGTCCAAGCTTTCGAGACGCCTAATGTCACATCTGATTCAAGCCGCGTCGGTACACTAAACTTTTTCGTGACACTCAGCAACTTCTCAAGATTCATATATATTTAGAAAGACACAAAAATTACAATTAGATGATCCCAGAAAAAAGTTGAATTTTCTAATCAGATTAATCACAAGAGCAGACCAGTATTAACTAACAGTTAACCCCGCTGCACCAGTACGTATTTCTCCACTTGTCCGCACAGCTTCGAAGGTTGGTTGGAACGTTACCGGAAGACTTTCATACATCTCCAAAAGCTATTCAACGGTGAACTTAATCACCCTGAAAAAACCTTCCGCAGTGTTTGGGACCTAGAAACTATTATAATAACCAAGGGTTCAGCTCTCCCTATGGGTAAAAGAGATTCTCTACTACTGGAAGAGTTTCACTCATCACAAACTATCGAAGGCGGGTGACGAATTGTTCACTTGCCCCGAAAGCAAATAGTCTTCATACTTAAAAACATTAGTAATATCCATCATCGCTTCGTATCACCGAAAATAATACTTTAACATATGATATTTTCAAGGCTGTGTACAAGGCCCAGATGTTAGACTACAGTAGATGGAGGATTGGAGTTGCACGTCCCATCGACAGCGCGGCTATTGGAGACGGTGCATTAGAGTGGGGGGGGGGGGGGGGGGGGATGCAGAAACAACCCCCTCGGGAACATCACTTACAAGGAAACCAAGCGTACTCGTCACCACCGATTTCTACCAACTTCCTGTTATGTGCAGGGATAGGCCAGAAATGAAAGTCACAGAAGTAGGAGCTCCAGATAGTCGAGCGATTAGAAAAAAGAATAAACAACGGTAATCCTAGGGCCGTGAGTTCGAGTCCCTTAGGGAGAGCTGTTTTTTTCAAAATTTTCCTCTTTTACGTTACTTACACTAGAAATAAACCGCAGTAATGCTCGATATGTGTATTTATTGATATTTTCACTAAAGGCGTGAAAAAGAAAGGCAAAGGAATATCTTGGCCTGCCAATAAAATTCCAAGAAATGATTGTACTTACAGCGTCCATGGGGGATCTGCAAATAACATTTCCAAGAAGGAATTGCAACTAAAGCGTTTGATTAGCCAGGTAAGTAGAGAATTCTCATTCGGGGACATAAATCAAAATACTCTTTTTTAACTTTACGTATAACTGCCAACAGTCTACACATGCTTACAAGAGGATTTGGATTGGATCAAGGATTCAAAAACCGGTGTAAGAGTGCGCGGTAAAATATAGAATGTCGTCATTACGCAATTAAAATCTAGGGAACTTACAACAGGCTTACAGAAAAAAAAGAAAAAAATCTGACTGATGTGACGAAGCCATACACGCAGGAGAACAAATTTCTTCTGTTAATTGACACAACTACACGACAATATATTTCAAGATGCAGCATTCCCATAGTACAGTATTAAAATGATAAAATGATTGCTCCCCCCCCACCCCCCCACCCCAGACGCAATCCACTAATGGAAAAACGCGGTATCTGTTTTTATGATCAGATAAAGAACATGATTAAAAAAGATTCAAAACTGTCCTTATCTCATCGAGAAACGAAAAGAAATCACTTCCCGAGAAGATTGCAACAAAATACCGTCAATTGAACATCACCAACTATCCTCGGCAGTGTTTTGAGGGGTTTGCTGCCATACTGTGTGATGAGAGATAACCATTTTGAGGATGTAAATCAAGTTTGTTTCTCGACAGAAACTTTAAAACAGCCATGTATTTGTAAAAATGTGGCGTTGATAACGTGAGCAAGATGTAAACGAAATTACCTCTTCGCTTGTCTTTACGACAAATGTCACCCCAGCAGCTGTAAATCTTCAACTTTAAAATAATAAAAGTAATTTTATATATGAAATTCTCGTGAACATCTGGCAGTCCCTTTATTTGCAATGCAGCATTTTCCTTTGCCTTTCCTTATCATGACTTTCATGAAAATATTAATGAATACAGTATACTGAACATTATTTCGGTTTACTTGCAGTGTCAGTAACGTAAAAAATTGGCCAAGTGCGAGTAGGACTCACCCACTGACGGTTCCGTACAAATTTAAAAACGCATAAATATATGGTTCACCCATCCTGGGAAACATGAATCTCAACGATTTTTGCCTGTTATCGATGAATCCCAAGATCGCATCAAAATTTCGATAGTAGTTCGTCAGACTACATCTGTCGTACAAAAGAAGCCAGCAGGGGACTTCAGTTTGTATGAGTAGAGACAGAAGACTGCATTTAAAAAATCTTATTTGCTTAGTAGTACATGATTACAAATTACGTTTTATGTTTGCATGCAGTAATGTTCGTATGTTAAGCATTTGATGGAAGATGAATGCAATGTATGTTCAAATGACAAAAAGATATTTTTATGTGATATAACTAAAATTTAATAAGTTCCAGGTTTTTTTATTTTACTTGTACTGTAAGGTTGCGGTTTTTTTTTTATTTTTTTTTTGTTATTCCTTGCTTATTCTTGAATTGAGAACAATTGTGTGAGGAAAAATGACCACGTTTAATGTCGCAATATTTCTAACCACATTACATCTTTTCACACAGTTTTCAACTCGCCAACATAAAAACAGCGTGATGGATAACGCGCCTTGCCATCATCAAAAGTGAAATAAGTTTGGACACAACAATGTTAAATATTAACTCTCTGAAAGAACATTAATCTTAAGCAAAACATTATGAATGTTTAATTGGATTTGGAAAGCCAGCTCCACAACGGCGTAGCGAAATCGAGCTGTGGGAGTTACGCCAGCGACCACTTAAAGGGGTGGAGGGAAAGACGACAGCAACCCTGGGCCAGGTGATTCAAGCTGGAGAGCCACCTGTAGCGAAGGCATCGGTACAAGGGCAGAGAAGAAGCTTTAGAAAACTGTGTTTAGAAGTTCCAACGGGAGATGAACAAAAGCAAGTGACTCATTTTCGTCCAGCGAGTGCAACACACGGAAAGGTTAATGTATTTTAGGTGCCTAGAACGGGCACAAAACGTCCGATTGGCGGAAACTGACTAGGAAGGAGGAAACTACTGAAGTTTCGACGCAGTTTGATAAAGGGACATTGCGACTGGTAGAGAGTGTTTCTACAAAATGAGAGAAACACTCCTATTGGTCGAAAAAATCCATGACGTGAAATAGGAACCCAAGTGGAGGGAGGCAGTTCTGCCATGAGAGGACAAGAGAGAGATTTAGTAGGGACTCTCCTCTGAACTGGCGTCAAGTGCAGAACGGAGCACTTAAAGCTCCGTACGATGCAGCGAAGAAATTGGTGTCGACACTGCGTTCACATTGGCTGCACTCCAGCTAAAATTAGCTGTAGCAACGTTTAGCTCCAACTGTGGAGAAATGAACCAGCCAAATTAGTTAATTGTTCTTGCGAGAACTGAGAGGGCACTATAATATGCATGCTGATCCAACTATGCGCATGTATGTCGCCACATAATAAGACTAGGGCTGAGTAAATGTTTTCTCGCATAATGAGAAACATAGGCAAAGTTTCTGCTGGAAAGTTCAGCAAAGGCCAGATTATTTTTGTAGGAATTTCAGTGTGAGAGAGCGGCCTTGCAGACAGCAGCACGCCGCAGCTTAAGGTAAATACCGCGTAAACTTTGTTGGTTCACCAGCTTGCGTCCACTGTAAACTCGAGCGGCCTTGGGTAATCTTCCACTCAAATTTATCACTTGACTAACCATCCACCGTAGACTTGATTGTCATCCTAAATAGTACCGAACTTTGAACTGGAATCGGACGATTTTCGTAGTACTGACCAACATCATAACGTATGTTTAGGAGCAATTTTGTAAAGAAACGTCCAATTAAACTTTCATAATATTGTGCTTAGGATTGATGTAAAGAAACTTCCAATTAAACATTCATAATGTTGTGCTTAAGATTAATGTTCTTTCAGAGAGTTAATATTTAACATTGTTGTGTATAAACTTATTTCACTTTTGATGATGGCAAGATGCGTTATCCATTGCGCTGTTTTTATGTTGGCGAGTTGAAAACTGTGTGAAAAGATGTAATGTGGTGAGAAATATTGCGACATTAAACTTGTCAATTCTCCTCATGCAGTTGTTCTCAATTCAAGAATAAGCAAGCAATAACAAAAAAAAAACACGACCTTACAAATGGCGACCCTGCCAGGATGGCAATTGGTCTTCCTGGTTGACAAGTAGTCAGATTAGTGATAAAAACAAATTTTTGAATTTTGAAAAAAAATTGTTTATTGTTGTTTTGCGATGCGGGCATCCAATGTATGTAGTTGTATAGTGGAAAAATACAGTAAATGTGTCATCCAAAGTGTAGAAAGGTTGTATTGATTCGTAGAATCAAAGTATCATTGAGTAGAAGTAGATTGTGCCTGACCTGGCTGGCAAGCGCGAAGTTATTCACGGCGTTGTTGAGTTAGGGTGAAATTCCACAAACAGTGAACAGTGTTGCTAATGTTGTGTACATAGTTTAAGAAACTTTCTATGATTTTTGGAAACGTGTAAGGTCCTATAACTTGATGTTGACGAGAGCGCAGGCTCGCGCAGTGCGAGGAAGACAGAGGTTAGCTAAACGATCGAAAATGGCGGAAGAACGGAGAGTATCGCAGATAGGAGAAAGTCAAGATCTTGACAGGATAGAAATTGATGTAGAACAAAAGTTATCGAGTGCAGATCACGAAACGGAATGTAGTGATAGTTCAGAGGGAATGGTAGCAGTTTCAAGATTGGTTTCACAGTCAGCGAATGCGCAAAAACAAACTAATGACGGATCTAGTGGGTCAGAAATAGAGTCAGAGGACGAGCGACTTCGGTATGTTGAACCAAATATAGTAATTTTGAACCAAACGGGACAGTTTCCAACAGAAAGAATGTGTGTAATTGCGTCCGCACTGTGCACGGAAGTCGGTGAAACGCCACGTGAAAGACACGAACGGGAATATTTTCATCGAATAGTGGCAGGTGACGAGGGCCAAGAATCGGATGGTATGTTTGCGTTATTGAAACAACTCACTATGGTCCTAAAACAAACGAGTGAAACAACAAATGCAAGGTTAGAAGATCTAAAGACCAAAACGGCAAAGCTAAAAACAGAGACAAATGCTGCCTTAGGTAGTCTCCAATTTGAAACTTACGCGGGGTTCAAAAAAGTCCGCGAAGATCAGCAAAAATTACGAACAGAAGGCAATGATCAGTTCACTGAAATCCGGAGAGAGGCGAGAGACTCACGCGAGCTGATACAAGTGTTCATGGCTGACCAGAAAAAGCTGCGTTCTGGCGTTGACCAGGTGCAGGATGCAGTGTGTAACGTTAATAAAATAGTGGATAAGTTAGCACATAAGACGTCTGGTAAGACGCATCAAATCGTGGAAGAGCGCAATGTCAGAAAACGTGTCACGCGAGCCGCGTTAAAAAGATTTGACACACGCATTGAAAACATAGTCTCGAAAAATCGAAACAATTTTAAGACCTTCGCACAGAATTAAAACAGTGTATCGAGAATCGTACAGAAAGTAGTAGCGAGACATCCGACATAGTAATACACAGTAATCCAGAAAGGAAAAAGTCAGTTGTGCAATCTTCCGTAGCAGTAGCGGGAACACAAAAACGTCATGAAATTCCAGTCGTTTATTCACAAGAGGTTACATTAGTAATCACCGAAGCGAAACAAAAACAAATAGTAAAGGAACAGTTAACTCAGGGGAGCGAAGTAGGTGATATGCAGTCACACCACACATGGGAGCGAGAAACAGTAGACGCCCGCATTCCAGCAGAGCGGCAGCCGACCCTCCGAAAGTACGTGGGTGACGCGAGAGCGGAGCAAAATGCGGTGACACATGTACCAATTCCACAATGTCCGAATCACAGCATAACCGGTTACAGACCGCAAGCTAATGTGAAGCTAATTGAAAGGCAAAACACGGAACCAGTAACGGGAAATGTAAACGAATCATTCAATCCGATACATGAGGAACGGTACAGTGTAGGCAACTGCACACAACTGCGTAGATACGATGCTAAATGGGAAATAAATATGTCAGCTCAAGACCCAAATGTGGTAGAACGAGTACAAGAAAATATGACACAAGTAAAAGAAATGGGTCATGTTGTGAAAACACAAACGCTGTATGGTGGAAGAGAAAAATTTGACAATGATATCTTTTTTACAGTCAGAAAATTCCAACATTTCAAAGAAAGCGGGAACGGCTTACATCCACGCACGTTGATAAATCAATTTCAGATCGGTTTACCAGAGCATTGGCCGCTTAGCCATAAACTTGATTTCATTTGTGGGCATATGGACGGAGCAATAGCGGAAACCATGCAAAGAGTAGTGGCGAACTGTCATTCATATGAACAATCTAAAACTGCATTCTTGGAGCGGTTCTGGCCAACAGAAAAACAAAACAGGATAAAGTATGAGTCGTTGCTGAAAGAGTTGTTGGAAAATTCCGGAGGAAAGAAACCCGTTAGATTTTTCGAAGATATGACAAAGAAAAATCTGTGTTTAGATAATCCATACAATGATGGGTAACTGATACGGATGTGCACAATGAAGTCAGCAATCATTGGTTAGTAGGGCTGGAGATAACATACAAGCATTTAAAGGAATGTTGTGAGAACTTGACTTCATCTTCAGCGAAGATGACGCAAGAAAACAACGTACAAGCAGAGAAAACAGTTGTAGGGGGAGTAACAAAAAAATGGTTCAAATGGCTCTGAGCACTATGGGACTCAACATCTTAGGTCATAAGTCCCCTAGAACTTAGAACTACTTAAACCTAACTAACCTAAGGACATCACACACATCCATGCCCGAGGCAGGATTCGAACCTGCGACCGTAGCAGTCCCGCGGTTCCGGACTGCAGCGCCAGAACCGCTAGACCACCGCGGCCGGCGGGGAGTAACAGTAACCGATCAGGTATTAATAATAATTCCAACGGTGAGAATAACATAGGAAACGGCAATGGCTTTGTAAGGAGTGGGGGAGGACAATAATAACTATGGTTTTGGTAACGCACAGAGAGCCAGCCTGTGTGGCCGTGCGGTTCTAGGCGCTTCAGTCTGGAACCGCGTGACCGCTACCGTCGCAGGTTCGAATCCTGCCTCGGGAATGGATGTGTGTGATGTCCTTAGGTTAGATAGGTTTAAGTAGTTCTAAGTTCTAGGGGACTGATGACCACAGATGGCTATGGCTCTGAGCACTATGGGACTTAACATCTATGGTCATCAGTCCCCTAGAACTTAGAACTACTTAAACCTAACTAACCTAAGGACAGCACACAACACCCAGCCATCACGAGGCAGAGAAAATCCCTGACCCCGCCGGGAATCGAACCCGGGAACCCGATGACCACAGATGTTAAGTCCCATAGTGCTCAGAGCCATTTGAACCATTTTTGAACGCACAGAGGGCAAATAACAATTATAGTTTCGGGGGACCGAGGAATTATAATGGGGGATTTGGTCCTAGAAACTACGGTGATAACTATGATCGGAGATACAATCCCCTTCCAAACGAAGGTGGAAGGTTTAGAGGTTTTCAGCAGCCAAATCCAGGTTATCCGAGTGGAGGTGGAATGGCCAGAAAGCAGAAAGGCTGGGAAAATCAAAATTCAGGGGGACAAAACATGCGAAAAGAACCGATAGAGGAAGTCGGGGAGAGGCCATCAAACCCAGGTAAAAGACAAAACTGACTATATGAGCGGTACGAAGACCAATCACAAGTAATTCGATCGAATAATGAAGTTAAATGTATAATCAAACAAGTAAATAGACTTAGTTTTGATAAGCAAGATTTTAAAGTAGGATTAAGGGGAGATCGAATACAACACCAGCATGCTGGGATTCAATTTGACTGGGAATCGACCGAAGATGATGAGAAACGGTGAATAAAGACAGTAGGACAAAAATTGATGATGATGACCCAACTGTAGAAGATGTTTAGACGAAACAGAGAAAGTAATAGTATGCCATGAGGATAAAGCACCATTGATAACACCAATAGTGATACCTAGTTAGAAGTGAATTCCCACCAGTTACTAAAGTAAAACATAGACATTTTGTAATTTAGCACCAGGCGATGGGAAGGTTACAGCGCTGAAAGTGAAATTCTTTTATATATACAAAGGTTAGACAAAAGATTAATTAAATAACATAAATTTCGTAAGGAGGTAAATTAGTAATGATGATGAAAAGACAGGAAAGTAACAACTAATGTAACTCTTCTGTAAATGAAATGTGTTCTGGGGAAAGAATTTAACGAAAGAAGAAAAATACTGATCAGCATGTGGATAGCTTAACGAAATAGTAGCAGATCCTCTCTTAAAGACGTAGTGTGAAGGAGCAAGTTGATTTTTGTAGAAGAAAAGAAGTGAAGAAATAGGTAGAAAATAGATGATTAAGAGGGAAGGAGATAGGCATTTTAATTTTTGTTCCGTCGAGGACGGTGAACAAATAATTGAAGAGATATTTTGGGGAATATGTGAAACATATAGGATTTGTGGAAGATAGCACAATCTGATATAGAAATAGAAAGATGAGAGAAAGAAGAATAAGAAGTTGTTAGGAGGAAACTATTAGGAAAGAGAATTGAAATATTAAGATAAGCAAGAATCATGTTATTTCGTGGCAGGAGGTAGAACAGTAGGAGCCTAAGGTCACCCAGAAAAGATTCTATATGGAAGAATACAATGAGGGAAGATAGGAATGTAAAAGTTTGCAATGGAAAAATTAGGAGGAAGGGATAAGTACGAAGTTAAAAACAATACAAAAGAATAATAGAGACGGTTTTTGAAGGACAAAAAAATAAAAATAAAAAGTGTATTCTCAGGTTCTGTTACAGCTAAGGACAAAAAGAAGAGATTGCAGAGAAAAAGACGCTGGAGTCGGAGTCAAGGTGCTAAGTTTTTAAAACAACATCATATACCTGTAGTTAGAAAAAAAAGAAAGGGTTACTTACATATTAATCGTCATCACCATCAATCTCACTCTTACTATCCATCCTGATGAGGTGAGGAAACCATGACCTTTATCTTATAGTAGAATTAAGTTAAATGAAAAAAAAGGGGGAAGCTAATTTTGATAGAATGAATGATACTTTTTGTAAAGTCATATAAAGACTTTGTTTCGTGTTTGTAAAGTTGATTGTGAAACTTGATAGTGGAAGCTAAGGATATAAGGAAAGTAAGATTGTCACATGTTGGAGATGAAGTCGGCAGCCAAGGTGCAGTATCACTGCGGCCAGATCGACAACGAGACTGAGGAGAGCGGTTAGGCGTAAGAGGAAGGAACACTGACTCTAACTGCCTGGTACGTCAGCTTACGAGATGACAAAAGAAGGGTCCTTGGTGGAAACGACGTTCCTAGAGGATAACTCCACTGTGGAAACGTTTGGAGAGATACAACGCAGCCTGAATGCAAGCAACATGTACTCTGAAGTGAGCTTTATTCCTGCGAAAACCACCCAAAAGCTTACTAATAATGGTTTTGGCGAAAGTTTTCGTCACTTGGAACTTCTATCGCAAGCTATTCAAAGCTGCATAAGAAGGGAAAAAGAATGTCCACCGAACCGGAACGGAGGTGGAAATATTACGGCGAGGACGAGCAGAAGTTTAGATTCACCACAGGAAGAGGAAGAAACGCGTTCCTGTAACTCAATGTGCAGAATAGCGGAAACTGTCATCAGACCATACGAAATTCATCATCTGCTTCACAATCCCTGACAACACATGGGACGGAGCAGGAAAAGGATGGAAGGCTGTTCAACTTATCTAGATGAACAACCGATTACAATGAAGAATCGACAACAACTGTGAAGAAGTCGCCATAAGAACGGATAAAAGATAGCGATGTTAAACACGTCTTCAATCCTAACTCCTGGTCCAGAGGAGAACGAAGACACAACTAAGAAGACAGCAAGAAGCACCAAGAACAGAAGACACAACGCAGAAGATTTGGAAGAAAGAAGAGCCTGGACCAGAAGAGATCCAGAAACCTTTTCAAATCCCTTCCTATAAAAGACCATTATTACATTTACCTATCAGCGAGAATATAATTAACTGTTCTAACAGCATATATATTCAATGTTCTTTATGGCAGATTGCAACGCTTTCAGATGGAATACCAGGAAGATGGAAGAGAACAATAAAAAAAAAAAAAAAAAATGGTCCAAATGGCTCTGAGCACTATGGGACTTAACATCTATGGTCATCAGTCCCCTAGAACTTAGAACTACTTAAACCTAACTAACCTAAGGACATCACACAACACCCAGTCATCACGAGGCAGAGAAAATCCCTGACCCCGCCAGGAATCGAACCCGGGAACCCGGGCGCGGGAAGCGAGAATGCTACCGCACGACCACGATCTGTGGACAGAGAACAATTCGAATGGAAATCTACCGACGAAATGACCCACGGTGAATCGGCATAAGGATTCGACGAATGTGGAAGCGGACCTTTCTCGTTGCAGACCGTCATTCCGTTCTCGATGGGAACACGGCGAGGCACGGGCATCCGTCATGCCACACTCAACGGAAACGCAGCGAGACGCATACCAAGCGTCACCCCATACTCAAAGGAGACACGGTGAGGCACACAGCCGACCGTCATTCCACGTTCGATGGAAACACGTAGAAACACTTGAAGAAAAAGTGAACTGTAGTACAGATAGGAGAGAGAACTGTCTGTGACAGACTACTGTCTAGAAAAAAAAGGGACAACATTTTAAATTCTTATCATATTTAAAGATATGTTAATGTAAACTTTTCCCTGTGTTAGTGATATAGTTTTATTAATGAAGTTTTATTAATGAAGTTCGCTTGCTCATTTTGACATGTAAATAAAATTTTCTTATATTGCAGTTTTTTTCAACTTGTTTAAGTTAGTAAAAAAAATACTATTAACAATTTTGAGTGTAATGTGTACATAAAAATACATAGGATAAATAAACAAGAATGACTGTAGCTATTGTAGGATTTCAATGTAAAGTTTGTAATAAAAAAATTAGGTTTAGAAATTCAGTGTTTGTGAAAGTCAATGTTAATAATTTTTGTAAAGTCATGACGTGTAGAATTAAGATTTCTGGAGAATATAAATAGAGTCACAAATAGGATTATAGCTGTAAAATCAGGATATAGGTTGAGAAACAGCTTATAAATGTAATTGTAAGAATTAAACATGTTTTCGATTATGAGTAATCCAAAAGAAAAAGTAAAATTTTTTTTATAAAATGGGGAAGATAATATTAAATGAAGGTTTCCTTAACTTCAATACATATCCATCGTCTTTTAACTTAAATTAACTGAATAAAATATAACAGTCTCAAAATAAAAAGGACAATTTCCAAATGATACAAATTTATAAATATACGCACATTGTTTGAATTTCAGTAACAATTTTACTATAGTCAACTATCTTTAAAAGAGATAAATTTTTTCACTAGTTCAATAGAATTGTACAAAAGGTCAGAAAATCAAGTGCGAGGTAAATAAAGGAGACTGAATAGAATCACTGCGTAAATTATACTAAAATTTAAGATAGGAAGTTGGTCAGTAGACATCTCAATTGCTACAGTCAACAGTTGAACCTATTTTGAATTGTCTTCCATCAGTTACTCAACCATTGATTGACCCAGTACATAATGGAAGACGGAAGGAGGAGGATATGTAAGGTGGCAGAATAAATGGTCAGATATGCACCTTACAAGAGACCTTGACAAATCGCAATGAGAAGGTGAAGATGACACCTAACATAAATCGACAGTTATGAGAACATTTGCCTATCAATATGTAATGCAAAAAAGGATGGCAGTCAATCGATAGTAATTAACACACCATTCCTATACAATTCATATCTTTGAGCAGAAGGTAGAACAGGGAACGCGAGTCGAGTCGCTTTTGGATTTGGAAAGCCGGCTCCACAATTCACCTTCTCATTGCTATTTGTAGAGGTCTCATGTAAGGTGCGAATCTGATCATTTATTCTGCCACCTTACAGTACTGTTAAAACTTGCTTCCTGCCGAATTTCATGATTCTAGGACAAAGGGGGAGATACCTTAAAGGTTTTGACGAATGAGTCTGCTAGTATTAAAACATGTGACATGAATGGCTGAACCTTTTTATTGCATTGACTGAGCAGCTTGAATTTTTTGCACTGCCAAATGACCGAAGATTTTAATATGGGACAAAAATTTGAACTTGAGACGCCAACCACTTCCAGAGAGAAAGGGGTCAGGAAATACGGACAAACAGGCGGATAAAAAAAAAGACAAAAAAATACTATTTTTCGTGTGATATAATAACAAATTAACAATGTTCGAATTTTTTCCGTTATCTTACTGTGACACCTGGCTTCTTGCTGAATTTTATAATTCAGAGTCAATGGAAGGCACCCTATAGGTTTTGATTAATGAGTTTTCGAGTATCAAAATTTGTGACAAAAATGGCTGTACCTTTTGACTGCGTTGACTTAGAAGCTTAAAATTCTTACACCACCAAGGGACCATAGACCTTAGCATGTGACATAAATTAGAACTTGGTATGGTAAACTGACAAATTTCTTGATTCTAGGTCAACGGCATACACCTCATAGGTTTTGATGAGTAAGTTTTCGAGTATCAAAATGTTACATAAATGACCATATTTTTTGATTGCACTGTCTTTGAAGCTTAAAATTTTTACGCTGCCAATGGGCCATAGATCTCAATTTGTGACAGAAATTTGTACTTCAGACTTCTACGCCCTTCTGAGAAAAAGTGTTCTCAACTTCGTCGGATGGACAGACAGACGGACAACAAAACTATTATATAAGGGTTTCGTATTTACGGACTAAGGCACGGAACCTTAAAAAAGAAAATGAAAGAAGAAGAATGGTTAGCCCCGAGGGCCTCGAACCCACGGACCTCGAATTACCGTATCCCAGAGGGACTCAAAATCAAAGCCCTCGAATTACCATTTCGTACAAAACATCGCTCATGCCTCGCGAAGCACCCGCCATAAATATTTTTTTTTATTTTTTATTTTTTTTTTTACAAACGATCGACCATCTGGATGTCCTATTTCTGTCACTTGCATTTATCGCCAAGCCCTGTATATATCTTCACATTCTTAGTGGGAAGGAACGGATGTGGAATTGTTAAATGGGGGATGGAAGTTAGCGGATCTTTGCACCAACAGATTACTTCCTCATTCAATGATTCAATGGTGTACTCGAGATTGGTCCCAACTTTAGACCCATAGTATCCGCAGTACTTGTGAGATTTCGTCTACATACCTCATAGAGTAGAAATATCTCTGGAGTGAGCATTAAGAAGCGCAGAATTGATTCTGTGTTGTCAACATACGTTGCCACAATGGTCACGTGATCTCGGGACGCCGTAGATTTGTCCGACATTGCATTTATCGCCAAGCCCTGTATATATCTTCCCATTCTTAGTGGGAAGGAACGGATGTGGAATTGTTAAATGGGGGATGGAAGTTAGCGGATCTTTGCACCAACAGATTACTTTCTCATTCAATGATTCAGTGTTTTGAATGTTGTCATATCCCTAGTAAAGACAGATTCCCTTCGTTAAGTGCTGTGGATTAGGTATAGACGTTTTGGAGGCACCATAGCAGTTTACGTCTGATATTTGAAATAAATTGGGCTCTTAGCTTTGAAGAGCAAAATGAACGAGCATGACGTCACAGGAGCTTCACGTCAGCATGTATTTACAATGTCTTTCATGTCACATCTCGTCAAGTCGCTCAACACAGTACTGAACGGCGAAATTGGGGTTTTGAGTCACGATCCCTAATATGCATAAAATGTTAGAGTGTAGTATCAGAACTGAGGAGCTAACAACGACAAAATTTGTCAATGGCCGAAGCAAACTTCATAACCTATGTTCTTGATCAATTATGTTTGGTAAATTACTGAGAAGTGAGACAACGTTTCAAAACATCGACAATTATTTGCTAGGGAAAATATGTACATTCATACACATCAAAGAAAGCTTCAAACGAACTAATGAAGCCTGTTAAACTTATCAAAATGGTTCAAATGGCTCTGAGCACTATGGGACTTAACATCTATGGTCATCAGTCCCCTAGAACTACTTAAACCTAACTAACCTAAGGACATCACACAACATCCAGTCATCACGAGGCAGAGAAAATCCCTGACCCTGTCGGGAATCGAACCCGGCAACCCGGGCGTGGGAAGCGAGAACGCTACCGCACGACCACGAGCTGTGGACCTGTTAAACTTATCCCTTATGTTTTTTCTTACATAATTAATAACGTCATAAACAACTGTATTTTACTCCTTCATTAAAGCTGACGTTTTTGCTTAAAATGTCATATGGTGGAATTTGTTTCGTCTACTTATTTTCTTATACATATACATTGTGGGCGTCAGCGCCGTTGTGTTATCGTAAAACCTAAATAACTTTTCGCCTTCAGCTATACGACCTCGATTGTGTAAGAAAGTGGAAAAAATATCCCAGTCGTCATGGAAAATCTCCAATTTGTCACTAAAACAAAGCGCTATTAGAAAATAAATATTATGAAGATACAACAATACAAAATCCACTATTATAAGTAGAATGAGCGCGGCGAAAATAGGTTAACTTAAGATGTTAACAGACTGGTATCGTTAAAATTTTCTTCCCGAGAAACCTTGACGTACCGTGAAATGACGTGACGTTCCGTTGACGACCTGTGCGAATGCCTCCATTCTAAAGGTATTGTAGAATGTTTTGGTGTTATGTGACGAGACGTGACGTTACCTGATGGCGGACGCGAATTGGCGCTAAACAATCGACGTCGTCCCTAGATCACGTGACAATTCCAGTTTAATGTTGACAACATGCGCAGGACGCAATGCTCACTCCAGAGATATTTCTACTCTATGACATACCTACGCAATCATTATGGATAGCTAATCATCCAGTGATTTCTTCCTCTTTCCCCTGATAAAGAAACCATCAAAGCTCTCTGCCAGGTCATTAGTTGTTTGAAAAAATACACTGCAGCAAAAAAAAAAAAAAAAATTTGCACATCCTTTTAAAGGTTTCTAATTTACTCAAGATACATTGTTGTAACAGCACATGTGGAATATATGAACTAATTACATTTAAGAGCAATACCAAAAGCTGTACTGAGGTACTAGATGCTGAAACATCCATATCAGTACGTGCTGTAGCGTCCAAAGGCGGCAATGAAGGTGCTGATACTGGCATCCAGTCGACCGTAAAGATGGGGACTACTGTCCTGGGATACGTTATGCCATGGCTGCTCGACCTTTCCACAAATCCGGAAATCGTTCTGGCCAATAATGTTGCTCCACGTCTTGCACAGCACGTTGAGTTTCATGGACAGTTTGTGGGCGAGCATTATCCTTTTGGAGCAGCACATCAGCTTTCTGTTGCAACGGCAAAATGACGCGTCTAATAACATTTTACACTTACCGAGCACTGGATAGCGGCGCCTCCAGGAACACCGAAGATGAACGAAAGTTGTAGCTTATCGCATCCCAGATCATAAGGTGTCGGGTGGGGCCACTGCGCCTTGGACGAATGTACTCCATGAGCCGGCACTCACCGGGTCTACGTCGTACGTGCAAACGACCATCACTTGCATGCACGCAGAATTTGCTTTCATCGCTGAAGACCACGGCGCATCATTCCATCTTCCAAGTGATCCTCTGACGACACCAGTGGAGCTCTATATGTCGATGCTATGGCGAGAGTGGAAGATGGGCTAGAGGTGTGCGCGCTCATAGTTCCACTGCTAATAACTGGTTCGCAACAGTTCGTGTTGATGCGTCTGCGCTCACAAACCCTCTTATCTGTGCCGTGGGAGCTGTACGATCTGCTACTGCTGCTCTTAGAACACGACCATCCTGGCCAGCGTCTGCGCTATGTGGACGTTCAGAACGTTGTCAATGGGTGTGAAGTTTTTCACGTGACCGCTGATACCAGCATCGTTGCACAATTGACGCAGCACGTCCAACTTGTGTGTTCAGTTCTCCGGAAGGACTATCCCGCCACTCGGAAGGCCACAATTTGACTCCTTTAAAACCGCTCGGTTGGCTGTAGGAAGCGCGATTGCCTGTTTGCCTGTTTGCTTCACACGTTTGCATTGCCTTCTGGCTGTGAGAATTCCCTGTTAAATGGTAGATACATATGGTGCTGTGACAGCTGTACGACTACGCTATCTGTTGGTGAACGACGGTGAAACTATTATCAGTACATCTACTGTCCTCCAGGTGGCATACGCCGTCATCGGATTCAAAATCGATGTCGTCTTTCCAGATGCACTAATTTTTTTTCCGGCAATATATATCGCGCTGAAAATTCAATATGTAAGGAAGAATACCATCATTATGGTGACAGCTTGAATTTTTTACAGGTGATAAAACGTTACGACTATAGTAAGTGACAAACTGCCTATTGGCTTCTGTCTCGGGTTCTTCGGCCGACGTTCATCTAATGATTTTTCTGACGTTTCGCCAGCACGAGTGGCTGGCATTGTCAAAGCTTCACCCTCCATTGCCGGTGGTGAACTGGAGGCGAGCTCGCGGGCGCAGACTATATGTACCTGGCGCGCCAACGTCCGAGGGCTTCTCCGCGGTCATTTCCGGTGCGGTTCTCCTCTTGCTACCTGCGACGGTCGTTCGCTGCAGTACGGGAAGCCAGGATCCGTTTACCTTAAGGCTTTCCTCTTTCTTGTTGAAACTGTTCGCCTTAACAATTTTGTACTATAGTAAGTATTTTTGATCGATAGTAGTGACACGTGTAAGACTCGTTCGACCTATGCATTACATCAAATAATGAATATGGAACAAGTAATGAAGTGAATACAGAGAATAATACTTAATCTCATGTTAGTAAATTGTCGAAGTGTCTGCAGCAAGATCCCCGAGTTAATCTCCGAAATAAACAGTGTTGTTGTTGTTGTTGTTGTGGTCTTCAGTCCTGAGACTGGTTTGATGCAGCTCTCCATGCTACTCTATCCTGTGCAAGCTTCTTCATCTCCCAGTACCTACTGCAACCTACATCCTTCTGAATCTGCTTAGTGTATGCATCTCTTGGTCTCCCCCTACGATTTTTACCCTCCACGCTGCCCTCCAATACTAAATTGGTGATCCCTTGATGCCTCAGAACATGTCCTACCAACCGATCCCTTCTTCTGGTCAAGTTGTGCCACAAACTCCTCTTCTCCCCAATCCTGTTCAGTACCTCCTCATTAGTTATGTGATCTACCCATCTAATCTTCAGCATTCTTCTGTAGCACCACATTTCGAAAGCTTCTATTCTCTTCTTGTCCAAACTATTTATCGTCCATGTTTCACTTCCATACATGGCTACACTCCATACAAATACTTTCAGAAAAGACTTCCTGACACTTAAATCTATACTCGATGTTAACAAATTCCTCTTCTTCAGAAACGCTTTCCTTGCCATTGCCAGTCTACATTTTATATCCTCTCTACTTTGACCATCATCAGTTATTTTGCTCCCCAAATAGCAAAACTCCTTTACTACTTTAAGTGTCTCATTTCCTAATCTAATTCCCTCAACATCACCCGACTTAATTCGACTACATTCCATTATCCTCGTTTTGCTTTTGTTGATGTTCATCTTATATCCTCCCTTCAAGACACCATCCATTCCGTTCAACTGCTCTTCCAAGTCCTTTGCTGTCTCTGACAGAATTACAATGTCATCGGCGAACCTCAAAGTTTTTATTTCTTCTCCATGGATTTTAATACCTACTCCGAATTTTTCTTTTGTTTCCTTTACTGCTTGCTCAATATACAGATTGAATAACATCGGGGAGAGGCTACAACCCTGTCTTACTCCCTTCCCAACCACTGCTTCCCTTTCATGTCCCTCGACTCTTATAACTACCATCTGGTTTCTGTACAAATTGTAAATAGCCTTTCGCTCCCTGTATTTTACCCCTGCCACCTTTAGAATTTGAAAGAGAGTATTCCAGTCAACATTGTCAAAAGCTTTCTCTAAGTCTACAAATGCTAGAAACGTAGGTTTGCCTTTCCTTAATCTTTCTTCTAAGATAAGTCGTAAGGTCAGTATTGCCTCACGTGTTCCAGTATTTCTACGGAATCCAAACTGATCTTCCCCGAGGTCGGCTTCTACTAGTTTTTCCATTCGTCTGTAAAGAATTCGTGTTAGTATTTTGCAGCTGTGGCTTAGTAAACTGATTGTTCGGTAATTCTCACATCTGTCAACACCTGCTTTCTTTGGGATTGGAATTATTATATTCTTCTTTAAGTCTGAGGGTATTTCACCTGTTTCATACATCTTCCTCACCAGATGGTAGAGTTTTGTCAGGACTGGCTCTCCCAAGGCCGTCAGTAGTTCCAATGGAATGTTGTCTACTCCAGGGGCCTTGTTTCGACTCAGGTCTTTCAGTGCTCTGTCAAACTCTTCACGCAGTATCGTATCTCCCATTTCATCTTCATCTACATCCTCTTCCATTTCCATAATATTGTCCTCAAGTACATCGCCCTTGTATAGACCCTCTATATACTCCTTCCACCTTTCTGCTTTCCCTTCTTTGCTTAGAACTGGGTTTCCATCTGAGCTCTTGATGTTCATACAAGTGGTTCTCTTATCTCCAAAAGTCTCTTTAATTTTCCTGTAGGCAGTATCTATCTTACCCCTAGTGAGATAAGCCTCTACATCCTTACATTTGTCCTCTAGCCATCCCTGCTTAGCCATTTTGCACTTCCTGTCGATCTCATTTTTGAGACGTTTGTATTCCTTTTTGCCTGCTTCATTTACTGCATTTTTATATTTTCTCCTTTCATCAATTAAATTCAATATTTCTTCTGTTACCCAACGATTTCTACTAGCCCTCGTCTTTTTACCTACTTGATCCTCTGCTGCCTTCACTACTTCATCCCTCAAAGCTACCCATTCTTCTTCAACTGTATTTCTTTCCCCCATTCCTGTCAATTGTTCCCTTATGCTCTCCCTGAAACTCTGTACAACCTCTGGTTCTTTCAGTTTATCCAGGTCCCATCTCCTTAAATTCCCACCTTTTTGCAGTTTCTTCAGTTTTAATCTACAGGTCATAACCAATAGATTGTGGTCAGAGTCCACATCTGCCCCTGGAAATGTCTTACAATTTAAAACCTGGTTCCTAAATCTCTGTCTTACCATTATATAATCTATCTGATACCTTTTAGTATCTCCAGGGTTCTTCCATGTATACAACCTTCTATCATGATTCTTAAACCAAGTGTTAGCTATGATTAAGTTGTGCTCTGTGCAAAATTCTACCAGGCGGCTTCCTCTTTCATTTCTTAGCCCCAATCCATATTCACCTACTACGTTTCCTTCTCTCCCTTTTCCTACACTCGAATTCCAGTCACCCATGACTATTAAATTTTCGTCTCCCTTCAATATCTGAATAATTTCTTTTATTTCATCATACATTTCTTCAATTTCTTCGTCATCTGCAGAGCTAGTTGGCATATAAACTTGTACTACTGTAGTAGGTGTGGGCTTCGTATCTATCTTGGCCACAATAAACAGTAGCAATGCCAATATTGTATTAGGTACTGAAAGCTGGTTGAAACCAGACATAAAAAGCAGTGAAATTTTGAACTCGGATTGGACAATGTTTAGGAAGGATAGGACTGATGCTATGGGAGGTGGTGTGTTCATTGCACTTAAAAGCTGTTTAAACGCAGTTGAGATCGATACTGGTTCAAATGGCTCTGAGCACTATGGGACTTAACATCTATGGTCATCAGTCCCCTAGAACTGAGAACTACTTAAACCTAACTAACCTAAGGACAGCACACAACACCCAGCTATCACGAGGCAGAGAAAATCCCTGACCCCGCCGGGAATCGAACCCGGGAACCCGGGCGTGGGAAGCGAGAACGCTACCGCACGACCACGAGATGCGGGCCGATACTGGGTCGGACTGTGAAATAGTCTGGATAAATCTGTCAATCAGACAAGGATTGACCATTGTATTAGGAAGTTTTTATAGACCACCAGTATCCACAACAGACGTCGCAGGACGTTTCAGGGAAAGTATTGAGTACATAGGAAGTAAATATCCAAATTATCCATTAGTTATAGACCGAGACTTTAATCTAGCATCCATTGACTGGGAAAATTACACGTTTATAACAGGGGGCAGAAGTAAACATCCGTGTGAAGTTATTCTAGGAGCTCTCTCAAAATACAACCTTGAGCAATTGGTTAGAAAACCAACTCGAGATGGGAACATATTAGCTATCTTGGCGACAAACAGACCTGATCTTTTTGAATAAGTTAAGCTAGAAGAAGGTATTAGCGACCATATTGTCGTTGTAGTTTCTATGTCAGTGGAAGTTGTAAAAAAACCAAAGAAACAGGGTAGAATTTTCTTGTTTGGGAAAGCAAATACGAGTTTCATTAATGAATATCTTCATAGTCAGCTCCAAACATTCACCGCGGTCCACAAAGATATTGAACATCTTTGGTCGGAATTTAAAGGTATTCTCCACCATGTGCTAGAGAAGTATGTGCCTAGCAAAAGAAAAGTATAGGGGAGGGAAAGGATCCACATTGGTACAACAAACATATTAGGAAATTGCTGAGAAAGCAGAGAATTTTGCACAGTCGTTTTAAACGTAGTCACTGCCCCGCTGACAAACAGAAATTATGCGAAATGAAAGCAGCTGTCAGAAGGACAATGAGAGATTCTTTTAACATATTTGAAAGCAAAATTTTATCTGCCGATTCTAAAAATAACTCCAAAAAATTTTGGTCGTACGTAAAATCTATGAACGCTACGAATAATTCAATACCTTCTCTTGCTGACAGTACGTGTAACGTAACTGATGATGATAAACAGAAGGCCGAAATTCTAAACCTAGCTTTCAAAAATTCGTTTACGGTAGAGGAAGGCAGCACCATTTCCCCTTTCAATTATCGAACAAACGAAATAATGGCTGACATGGTGTTTAATGTATCTGGGATTGTAAAACAGTTAAGATACTTAGACGCCAGGAAGGCATCTGGCCCAGACGGTATCCCCGTAAGATTTTATGGTGATTATGCTACAAATATAGCACCATACTTATCCATCATCTATCAGAGGTCATTGGAACAGCGGAAAGTTCCAAGGGACTGGAAGAAGGCCCAGGTCACCACAATCTGTAAAAAGGGTAGAAAATCGGATGCACATAATTACCAGCCAATTTCACTGACATCGATTTGTTGTAGAATCATGGAACATATTTTGTGTTCAGACATAATGACCTTTCTAGACTCTGAGAA
The DNA here is from genome assembly GCF_023898315.1 of Schistocerca nitens. Lineage (NCBI taxonomy): Eukaryota > Metazoa > Arthropoda > Insecta > Orthoptera > Acrididae > Schistocerca > Schistocerca nitens. The sequence goes on from NC_064617.1 coordinate 577,373,099, forward strand.
GCTCATCTACAGAAACCAGCACGGTTTTAGGAAACAGCGGTCATGCGAGACAAAGCTGGCCCTCTTTGTGCATGATATACAACAGGCTCTAGATACCGGCTCCCAGGTTGATGCCATATTTCTCGACTTTCGAAAGGTGTTCGACTCAGTTCCGCACTGTCGCATGGTCCAAAAAGTGCGCGCATACGGTCTATCCGATGACATATGCGGTTGGATAGAAAGTTTTCTAACAGACAAGGAGCAGTATGTCGTCCTGAATGGGGTGACTTCAACAGAAACAAGCGTAATTTCAGGTGTGCCCCAGGGCAGCTTAATAGGTCCGTTGCTTTTTACGATTTGCATAATCGATCTGGTTGATGGTATTGACAGCAGCCTTAGACTGTTTGCCGATGATGCTGTAGTCTACAGGAAAGTAGTATCACACGAAAGTTGTGAACAAATCACTGAGGATTTGCAGAAAATAAATGCGTGTAGTAATGACGCAGTTATCTCTCAGTATTAGTAAGTGTAACCTACTGCGTACAACAAGGCGAAAATCCCCATTAAAGTACGAGTACAGAATTAATGCCCAGTCTTTGGTAGCGGTAACGTCCGTCAAATATCTGGGTGTGACTATTGGAAATGATCTCAAATGGAATGATCAGATTACACAAGTAACAGGTAAGGCGAACTCTAGATTGCGGTTTATTGGTAGAATCCTGAAGCGATGCAGTCCTTCAGCAAAGGAAATAGCTTACAATACCTTAGTTCGTCCAGTCTTAGAGTACTGTTCGTCTGTATGGGACCCTTACCAGTTGGGTCTGCTTCAAGAGATTGAGAAGGTCCAAAGAAGAGCGGCAAGATTCGTGACTGGTACTTTAGCCATCCCGAGAGCGTTACAAATCTCATAGAAAATTTGAAGTGGAACACACTTGCAGATAGACGGCCCGCTAAACAGAAGGGGCTGCTCACTAAATTCCAAAATCGGAGCTTCACCGAGGATGTAGAGCATATATTATTACCACCAACCTTCAAATAGCGCAATGATCACCATTCAAAGATAAGGGAAATAAGAGGTCGTACTGAGGCGTTCAGACAGTCGTTTTTCCGTCGCGCAATACGCGAGTGGAACAGAGAGGGGGGGAGGGTGGGGGGTGGAATATGACTTTGGCGCGAATTGTGCCCTCCGCCACACACTTCTTGCGGCTAGCGGAGTATATATGTAGATGTAGATGTAGAAGTTATTTTTTTTTATTTATGAATTTGGCCAGCTATGGACCGCATACAACTTAAGACTTATGGTGTTTCTTTTTCTTCCGTTCTTCCCAGTACTTGTTCATTTTCTCGCCAACTGCCCGTCTCTGTTCATCTGTCCACACTCTCTTGGGTCGAGGTTTTGACTCACCTTCTTCATAGTTTACGTTTTCTGTAAGTAGCCTAAAGTGATTCCTGTCACGTATTATTTCTTCTGTAACACCTATTTTGTTGGCGTCTTTCTTTACTGGTTCTATCCATCCTACAGTTTTTTTCAGCTTACTAACGTAATTAAAATTTTCTTTGTAATCCGTGTTTCTTCCGTTCTTTTTAAATGTCCATAAAATTTTAGCCGTCTCTTCCTCATTGTATCTGTGATCTTTTCTGTATTTTTGTATAGGTCTTCATTTCTCCTTTTAATCCACCTATTTTCCTTGTTTTTCTCAGGACCTAGAATTTTTCTTAGTATTTTTCTCTCTCTTTTTTCTAGTTCTCTTAATTCACCTTTTTTATTCAATGTTAGGCACTCTGATCCATACGTTGCTTGTGTCCTAATAACTGAATTATAATGTTTTATCTTCGCTTGTATGGATATTGATTTCTTATTGTAGTAGTTTTGTGTTAATTTATATGCAAATTCTAACTTTTTTATTCTTTCTTTATTTGTTGTGTTATCCAGTCCATTGGCTTGGATCCACTCCCCCAGGTATTTGAATCTATCAACTCTTTTAATTTTTCCATACTTTGTTTTATTAAAATCTGTTTCTTCAAAATAGTAATAGAATTAACGGAGGATGCTGCTTTGCCCTGATAGGTTCAGTAATATCTTCCGACTAGCCGTCTGATGCATGCCTGCACAGCATTGTTTACCCTTTACAATGTAAATGGCTAAAGAAAAAGAGAACGAGAATGTACTGTGTGACCTGGCGAGCCGCAGTTGTCGCTGTGGTGACCGACTGTGTTGACGACGCGACAGAAATCGATGGGCTGGCCCCGGCGGTGGCCGCTTTCGCTCGCAGGTGCGTGCCGACGCGGCTCTGCGCATGCTAGTCGCCTGTCCAGCTGAGCACCTCGAACGTCTCCTCCGAACGTCGTGATTGTAAGTACAGCTCCAAACTGATTGTGTGTAGATTGGAACGTTTTGTTCAAGTTATTTGCGCCATTAGTTGAGAGGACATTTTAAAGTGACATACATAAAGTATACTATGAAACTGTCAAGTAATGATCTGTAAAGCGCTGAATATACATCAGCCAGTCGCAAGGCTACCTCGGTCAGCAGATTTGCTCCTTCTACCCTTACGGGGGCTCCCTAAACTTTCATAATGTTACCGTAATTTATGGACTTAGGCTTTAATGACTGGTGCCGTTAATGTGTAATGTTTAATGTTTAATGTTTAATGTTTATACTGGTCTGATATGGCTCCATTTCATCCCAGCTTATTGACCTGAAGTTACACCGAACATCCTCAGAAGTTTCATGCTCTTCGAGGCTATGTGACCATCGACCTCGAAAGCGCAGTTAATCTTTGAACACATATAGCTAAACTCCACGCGAAAGACTACATAGTTAGACAGAACCGCTGGCCTATTATCCGGTTAAGCAATTTATGTATTACATTCATTTTTAAAAGTGGAAAACATAACTGTGTAGATATTTTGAACAAATGGCCCTCCGACAATCAATAGGTGGGGGGTCACCCTGCTGCCGACAACGTCATCCACAAATAACTTGCAGTTTATGCAAACAGTTTTTAACTATTCTACATTTAACCTCCAAATCGACCCGTTGAAGGCACAGAAATTTATGTGCTTGATCTCTGCTACAGTCCTAAGAATGTTTCGGATAGAATACAAAGAAAGCTGTGTGCACGTGGCCGTACGCAATGGTTCAAATGGTTCAAATGGCTCTGAGCACTATGGGACTCAACTGCTGAGGTCATAAGTCCCCTAGAACTTAGAACTACTTAAACCTAACTAACCTAAGGACATCACACACATCCATGCCCGAGGCAGGATTCGAACCCGCGACCGTAGCGGTCTCGCGGTGCCGGACTGTAGCGCCTAGAACCACTTGGCCACTCCGGCCGGCGTACGCAATGCAGAGTAAACGTAGCCACAGCATAAATTCCTTTCCTGATGGGAAACACAATTTTTGTCATTGTGACTCCAGAAATAATAGTTATTCAAGGTCAGTCAGTGTATGAATTTGATACTGTGAACTGGAACTATGAGGTTTGACAAAAGTGAAAACGTAAACGTCGAAGGATACAAGAAGACATCGAGACTGAAAAATGAAGTTAAGTGTCAAGAACAGCACATAAAACGCCAACTGTTTCCTACTGCAAGTTAACTGTTCAGCTGTCGCGTATTACAGCTACAGGTACAACTTGTAATGCTTGCTTCGATGTTACTACTGTTGATTTTCGGCAGCCGACTGTTCTATTTAAGACCGCATTGGAGAGTGCTAGAACGATTAATTGATGTACCTTTAACGAGCATATCAAATTAACGATAAGCAGATCTTGAATGCGACTAATATCATGGATACACGAATAAAACACAGTGCCGGAACCTAGAAATATCTCTTGTGTGAATAATGGCTTTCGGCGCCAGTAAAGTTATATTTTAAATTGTTAACCGTAAGGTTGTAATTTTGACTCAGAACTGTCAAAACTGGTAGCATAGGACATCATTATTTACAATATTTATAAAACTAAAACCGTACATCATAGTAATAAATTGTCCACTAGAGATTCATCGCAGGACACTTCACCTATATGAAGTTTGCGTGACTTTCGAGACATTTAGTCACACAGAACTGCTTTCAAAATTAGTATCGCACTACGTGTCATTGAAATGCATGAAAAAAGAAACAATCATGAAAAACACACGTTCTGAAATAAAATTACACATATAACATATTAAAGATCTATTTTACTAGCCGTATGAACCGTTGCCAGTTTAACTCTACTGGAGAATTACGCTGACGATGAAAATTTCAATTTGCACGAAATAGTATGTGCTTCGGGAATAACTGGTTTGGTTTCTTATTTGTGCGACCGAGTCAGCTTCGAATGTCTCAAGTGTGCCAATTTCTTTCACATTAGCATATCTGACTTCCTATAATAAATGGCAGGAAGGCCCAAATAATTACAATAATTCTACATCTACATCCATACTCCGCAAGCCACCTGACGGTGTGTGGCGGAGGGTACCCTGAGTACCTCTATCGGTTCTCCCTTCTATTCCAGTCTCGTATCGTTCGTGGAATGAAGGATTGTCGGTATGCCTCTGTGTGGGCTCTAATCTCTCTGATTTTATCCTCATTGTCTCTTCGCGAGATATACGTAGGAGGGAGCAATATACTGCCTGAATCATCGGTGAAGGTATGTTCTCGAAACTTTAACAAAAGCCCGTACCGAGCTACTGAGCGTCTCTCCCGCAGAGTCCTCCACTGGAGTTTATCTATCATCTCCGTAACGCTTTCGCGATTACTAAATGATCCTGTAACGAAGCGCGCTGCTCTCCGTTGGATCTTCTCTATCTCTTCTATCAACCCTATCTGGTACGGATCCCACACTGCTGAGCAGTATTCAAGCAGTGAGCGAACAAGCGTACTGTAACCTACTTCCATTGTTTTCGGATTGCATTTCCTTAGGATTCTTCCAATGAATCTCAGTCTGGCATCTGCTTTACCGACGATCAACTTTATATGATCATTCCATTTTAAATCACTCCTAATGCGTACTCCCAGATAATTTACGGAATTAACTGCTTCCAGTTGCTGACCTGCTATTTTGTAGCTAAATGATAAGGGATTTATCTTACTATGTATTCGCAGCACATTACACTTGTCTACATTGAGATTCAATTGCCATTCCCTGCACCATGCGTCAATTCGCTGCAGATCCTCCTGCATTTCAGTACAATTTTCCATTGTTACAACCTCTCGATACACCACAGCATCATCTGCAAAAAGCCTCAGTGAACTTCCGATGTCATCCACAAGGTCATTTATGTATATTGTGAATAGCAACGGCCCTATGACACTACCCTGCGGCACACCTTAAATCACTCTTACTTCGGAAGACTTCTCTCCATTGAGAATGACATGCTGCGCTCTGTTATCTAATTCATAGCGATGTCAGAGAGATAGTCCTAATGATGGCTAAACAGACATCGCCCAAGCCGGTTATTCGCCTTCATACAATCAGACTCACCCGCACTCCCACAGTAAAAGTTGTAACTAACACACGAAGGGTATTAGTGGTAGAAAATAAAAGAATATGACATAATGTTTGGACAGAAATTAGTGAATATTCTCATTCAAAGACACTTACATTGATACAAGCATCTTAACAGATCGTGGCTAGAAGGAGAATAAGAGGGAAGTAACAAGTGAAGTATTTCGGACAAAAGATGGAGATTGCTCTACAACAATAAGTTGTTTTCTAAACTGATTACTCCAGACGTAACCGCAATATGATTGTATGTTTCACATACATGAGTCTTTTCTTCATCACAAATAACACATTTGTAGTCAGACTATTACATTTGAACTAAAAAAGTAGTTCTATTAAAACATGGCAAAAAAGAGAAAATTAGTAATACGTTGTTGTAATGTGAAATCATCATTGCTCCAAAGAAGTCATCAGATGTGATGAGAGATTATAAATTATTGCTACTTAAATACATAGAGTAGAAATATCTATGGAGAGAGCATTCACATGGGCAGAATTGATTTTGTTTTGTCAATAATCATTGCAACTGTGGTCACGTGACGCGGACAAAGTATCTTTGTCCGCAATGCGTCCTATAAATTTTTTGTGTCATTATAATACTAGTACAGCCATATTCCGTTCGTTAGTCCTGTGTATTTGGTATAGACGTTTTGTAGACACGATAACAATTTGCATTTGATACCTGGATTAAACTGGGCTCTTAGGTTTGAAGAGAAATATCTACGGGCGTCACGACACGGCACCGTTATGTCAGCCTGTATTTACGCTACACATTAGTTTGCTGAGCCCAGTGCCGAAAGGCGAAAGTGAGATTACGAGTCGCCATCTGTGATACAAAAAGTCAGTGTGTAGTGCCTAGTATCAGTATTGGGGAACTAACGACGACAAAGTTTATTAATGGCCAAAGCAAACTTCATAGCATTTTGTTCTTGGCCGCGGGTGAAACAACATTTTAAAACATCGACATTAATTTGCTAGGGAAAACATATATACGTACAAACACATCAAACAATAGCTGTAAAGGAATAAATGGAGCCTCTTTACCTTAACAATTTTTTTCTTGTATAACTAATAAAATCACAACCAATCGCATTTTCCTCCTTCATTAAAGCCATTTCACTTAAAATGTTATGTGATGAAAATTGCTTTGTCAGCTTATGTTCCAATTTATATACGATGTACGATAAATCGTACATTGTAGGTGGCCGCTCTGTTCTGCTATTGTTAAACCTAAATAATGTTTCGCTTTCAGATATCTGACCTGGCTTGTGTTAAGAACACTCAGTGAAAAAAACATCTAAGTCGTCATGTAACATTTCCAGTTTGCGACGAAAGTAAAGCACAATAAGAAAATAAAGAGTACGAAGAAATAGAAGCACAAAATCTACTACTACAGCATTAGTGTTTGCAGAAGACGACACCGGAAAAACTTTCTTCTCGTGAAAGCTTGATGTGCCGTGGTGTGAGATGGCGCATAGTTCATTGACGAACTGTGTGAATGTCGTCATTTGAAACGCATTGTGGAACGTGACTTTACATGGCGTGAGGTGACTTGATGGCCAGTGTGAATTGGCCTTAAACGACCAACGTCGTCCCAAGATCACGTGAGAATTCCAGCTTAATGTTGACAACATTTGCAGAACGCAGTGCTCACTCCAGAGATATTTCTGATCTGTGCTTAACTGGTGGAACAGTGATGTATGCATCCCATACCTAACATAACAGCATTAGAGTAATGTAAGTACTTTTCTGCTGTAGGGGTGGTGGTTAGTGTTTAACGTCTCGTCGACAACGAGGTCATTAGAGACGGAGCGCAAGTTCGGGTTAGGGAAGGATTGGGAAGGAAATCGGCCGTGCCCTTTCAAAGGAACCATCCCGGCATTTGCCTGAAACGATTTAGGGAAATCACGGAAAACCTAAATCAGAATGGCTGGAGACGGGATTGAACCGTCGTCCTCCCGAAAGCGAGTCCAGTGTGCTAACCACTGCGCCACCTCGCTCGGTTTTTCTGCTGTAGACCTAGGTTTGATGTATATTGGTGACCGGTAGACACACAATATATTAATGTTTGGTAGTAGTTGTCCAAACACTTTTGATCATATTCAGTTGGCAAGTGTAGATCACACAGTGTAGAATGTACATCTGAAAGGGGAGGCACTTCGTCAATGTTGGAGTGTTGTCTATTGCAAGTTCCAGAGGATTCTACTATGCAAACCAAAATTATTAATGTCCTCTTTCTGTCATTAATTTTATACAGATTACACTCGGCTCACAAAGAGAGCGTCTTCGGAAGAGAAATGAAGTAACTGACTAGTTTAGAAAATCACTTTTACACTAGGGTGATAACGTCGTGTGATAGCGATATGCACAATACAGATGGCGGTAGTATTGCGTACACGAGGTATAAGATGGCAGTGCATTGGCAGAGCTGTCATTTGCACGTGGGTGGTTTATGTGAAATGGTTTCCAACGTTATTATGGCCGCACGGCCGGAATTAAAAACTTTGAACTCGGAATGGCAGTTAGGAGCTAGGTGCATGGGACATTCCATTTCAGAAATCTTTAAGGAATTCAATATTCCGAGGTCCACAGTGTCAAGATTGTGCCGAGAACGCCACATTTCAGGCATTACATCTCACCTTGGACAACGACCGAGAGCAGCGGCGTTTCCGTAGAGTTGTCCGTGCTAACAGACTTGCAAAACTGCGTGAAAGATCCAATAAATCAATGTGGGAGGTACGACGAACGTATCCACTAGGACAGCACGGCGAAATGTGGCGTTAATGGGCTGTGGCAGCAGACGACCAGTGCGACTACCTTTGCTAACAGCACAACATCGCTTGCAGTGCCTTTCCTGGGCTCGTGATCAAAACGTTTGGACGCTAGACGACTGGAACCGTGGCCTGAACAGATGAGTCCAGATTTCAGTTGTTAAGCGCTGATTGTAGGATTCGTGTGTGGTGCAAACCCCAAGAAGCCCTGGACACAGGCTGTCAACAAGGCATTGTGCAAGAGGGTGGTGGCTTCATAATGGTGTGGGCTGTATTAACATGTTCGGGTATGTGATGACCACTTATAGCCATTCGTGTACATCATGTTCCCCCAAAACGATGGAATTTTTACGGCTGACAGTACGCCACGTCATCAGGCCGCAATTGTTCGCGACTGGCTTGAAGAACAGTCTGTACAATTCGAGTGAATGATTTGGCCTCCCAGATCGTCCGTCATGAATCCCATTGGACATTTATGGAACATAACTGAGAGGTCAGTTCGTACACAAAATCCTACACTAGCAACACTTTCTCAATTGCAGATGGTTATAGACGCAGCATAGCTCAATCAGCATAGCTCAATATCTCTGCAGAGGACTGCCAACGACTTGTTGAGTCCATGCCACTTCGAGTTGCTGCACTGTGTAGGGCAAAGGGCGACCTGACACGATATTAGGAGGTACCCCATGACTTGTCACCTCACTGGGTTTATTTTCTCCTACATGCATCTCATGAAATGACGACAATGGGAGAATAGAGTTAATATGGGTGTTACCAACATATAATGTTTCCACGGTAACAGGAACAGATGTTAAGTGATGGCAGCAGCGCAACGAAATGTAAATACAACTTTTCCTTACTTGGGGCTAGTAACAGATAAGTTTAATCATTTCTAGTAAATGACTAAGAGACTAGTTATGCAAAATTAGAAGAGTGCGTGTCTTAAGACTAGTGTCTGTGGCTGGTCCCTGAACTGCCTGGTATGTTGACTTGAGAGAGAGGACCACCGTTCTTGCAGTTGCAAGGTTGGGGGCTAATGGTTTATATAGTTGTCCACACACACACACACACCCGCGCGCGCGTTAGTAGCAGTATGAGCCATAACGGACAGTAGCAGCGCTGCGACGGACCAATGGCTCAACCAACAGAAGTATAGCGGATCCAGAAAGGAGTACAATCACAGTAGAGGAAGCAGCGGCAGTGGCACAGGTGTGCACGACCACAGGAGTTCTCTTCGCATTTTATTTATTTAAAATAAAATGCGTACCTGTCATATTCCTATCACAATGGTGGTGTTGGTAGCAGCACAGATGGTTGGGGGAAATTTTTTACAGTGTAATTTAGCGATGTCCTGTGCGTGTGTGTGTGTGTGTGTGTGTGTACATTTTTCTCTCTATCAATGTTCCTACTTGGATTTCTGCTGTTATTTACATCTCTGCTGTAATCTTATACTGTAGCGCTCCTCTAAGGCAGCCTGATAGTCATGTATATAATCCCTCATATTTGACCTTAAGTCGTTTTTGTGTGATGCCAGAGATATGTATGCGCACACATTTTTATGTAAATAATACATATCTTTGACCATTATATCACTTTATGACACGGTATGTAAGTGTACATAATTATCTTTCATTTTCAAATGAAATAATGCAGCTTCGTCCCATTTATGTGCATCGTTTTAATACCTCACAATAATTTATTGGAGAGAATAGGGAGTGGGTGTGGGAGCATAGAGCACATTTGAGCATGTTCCATCATCTTCTATTTTTGACTGGGTGAAGCTGGGCAGAAGCATTTTAAATTTCCCTCTAGCAAAACTGGGCTAGTTTCACCATCTTGGATGATGATTGGTTGTTTCATTTTAATACTACACTGTGATTGTCTGGAGGGAGAAGGGGGGAGGAGAGAGCCAGAAGGGGAGAGCAGGTGAGGAGGAAGTGTGGCTTGATGACATCATGCGTTCAAGGTCATTGGTCCCTGTCGCTGAAGGTAGGTTACCCACACTAACACTTGCACTTTCCAAGGTCATTTAATTGCAACATAAGCTAGATAATAACTTGATGTACTACTAACATGTATTTCTAATTGTCTTTATAATAATTCATGAAGTACAAAGCTTTTTCACACACTAACACAAATCTATGCCATGTACTTTATTTCCAACTGTCAGCAGTCAGTAAGTTTGATCAATGCTAATTTACTAAATCCTCTTTCACCCCTAGCAACAGTCACTGGTAGGATACTGAAAATCCTGGGTGCAATGCAAAGTTCAGGAAACACAGGTTATAACCTCAGCTCATAAATTGCATTCAGAAGAAATAGAACCTATTTTTATTCTGTTGTCTTTGTCAAATCCGAGAGGTAGCTGCGCACAGTGACTTAAACATTTGAATTTCTTTGGTGAGATGATCACTCAGACCATCAGGAAACATTCTAATTAGTTTCTAAATTGTATTTATTCCGACAATAACTTCAAAAGTTGCAAAAATGATTCTCATTTCTTCATAGCGAAAATACAGGTGAGAAACAGTTTTGTCTTTGATTATGGCAAAAACTTCTTTTTGAAACTGTTGTTCCTCGGTGTTATCTGGGAGAGTGTTAAGTGCTCCACAATTACCCGAATCAGATTTATCAAAGGAAATCTTCCGTTTCCTTCCTCTCTTTTTTGAAAAAAAAAAAAACTGCTCGGTCCTAATTTAGTAGCCATTTTTTAGCTCTGCTTAAGGACTGAGGCCAGAGAGCTCTTACGTCCTTAACTACGGCATCGATATTTTTCATTTCAGTATCAGGAGAAATATCTTTTGACTGCAGAATCAAGCTTCTTACATTTAAATGGTCAAAAATGTCCCCTCACACATTCAAGAGACTCATTGTTTCAAACTTGGAGAAATAATTGATCAGCGCATTTACTTATGCTACCCCTTCTTGAGACAAACTGCATTGACTTTTTGTGTATTTCAAAGCTTTTATTACTTCTGATAATTGTTCAGCCTTAGGCTTCGCTGCCTCAATTCTTGCGCTCCATCCAGTTTTTCAGATAGGCCCTGAAGAGATCGATCGCCAGTGTTTTTAATAATCCTTCTAATCTCTGTGGGCTTCCACTGAAAAACTGTACAGCTGGTTCAGATGGTTCAAGAATGTACGTACTTTATTGTTTCTAGTACCATGTAACCCTACTAATTTCAGAGTATGAACTGCACGATGAGTAAATGTTGCCAGCGGATAAATGTCTCTAATTTTTGCCTACACACATTTTATTTACCTTGTTATATTTGACCCATTACACAAAGCACTGACCACGACAATAAATCGGTTTCATGCTTGTTAAATACATCTATGGTAGCATTAGTAACTGCATCATCTGTCTTTTTCTGCATATGAAAATATTGCAGAAACCCCTCATTAATTTTCCATTTATTTTCGTTTTTATGAAAAAATACCTGAAAATCATAATGTTCTGTTCGGTTTTAGACACATCAGGATTAGCATTGCAAATAAATGAAGAAAAGCAGAACTTATTGCCTTGATTCTAAAATTTTCTTTAATATATTATCCCTACATAAACATAGAAACTCACTGTGTGTTCTCCAAGATAAATAGTGCGCTATCTTTTCATGTTTCTCCCAATAGCTTTTGATATTAATGGTATCCCTTCTTAAAAATGGGCCATACTTAGCCAATAACTCGGCCAACCCCAAGAAAATACCATTATCTGGCGCCATAATTGCTGACTACTCCGCCTAAAACGCAAATTTCGCGAGGTTAAAAAGACAGTAACATCTAAAATTCTTTTTAACGGCTCGCGTAATAAGTCTCTTTCTTTCAGAAATATCTTCAGGAACGTGGAACGCACAGTGTTATCCGCTTTCCTTTGTTCATAATCTATGCATGCTAAATAATTATTTTTGTGCGACAAACTATTCTCGCGATCAGTTGCTTTCGTGCAGTCAACCTAAATGTAACAGGCGTGTTGTGATCATTCTGCACTGGTAAACATGGTCAACAGAAGAGCTTTTAACTGGCTGTCACTCCGCACTAACCAATTTCTTTGTCTATAAACTGTTGGACTACGAAAAGGTAAATATTTTAAAAACCCTTTCTAATAATTTTGTCTCTAAATGGTTATGGCCATTGCCCAGCATCACTTGGATTCCAGCCACAGTCACTACATCCATCAGATTCAGACTTTTGTTCGGTTACCTCTTCTTCGTTAGGCGGCTAAATGCCTACATCAGATGCTGTTAGTTTAGGTTTCTGCTCAGAACAAATCTCTGCTTCTGCTAACGCCGAAAGATTACACACATGCGACACTGGATTATCTTTTGGTAAAAATAGCCATCTATTAGTTGTTTTATTTTCTCTAGCTCTTTCACAAATTTTTCACAGCTCTAACGTTTTTCTTATCACTTGTATGCACCAGATTTATATGCTATGCATATAAACGCAACACTATCCTGGAAATAAATAATTAAAATACCTACTGAAATATGTTTGCACAAATAAGGAAAGCTTTAAATAATGGAAAAATAGTATTAATAAATTGTTTTTGAAAAATTTGTAACCTACCTCAAAATAAAAACAATATAAACAGGATTGCCTAACAGATTCACAGATACCTGTAGTACTTGCTAAAGCAAAGAAGCCTCATTTTCGCAAAAACTACAACTTGCACACTGCTGTCACTCCTAATGTTCACTGAATTAATTAGAACAAGCACAGCTCTTATACCCGAAACACACTGCATGTAGAACACCAGCAAGCTGACGATAACAACCGAAAACCACACCCGTCAGTTTTGTTGCCAACGCCATTTTTATGATAGCAGCAAGTTTCTAAATTTCAGCAGGCCTATTAATGAAACAACGCTACCAGTATTCTTGTCACCAAAGGGGTTTTAGAAACTCTCTCAGTGCATAATTAAATATATTTAACCTCTAAAGAAGTTATGATTGGCCTAATTATTGCTGACAGACCCGTCATACGCTGGACATGGGGATTTATCGTTTAATTTGGCGATAGGGCAGTTCAGTCATCACCACAGTTGATTACCAGTCTGTGTTCAGAAATTTATTTCGATAGTTAGAAGTAGATAGGTTATAAAGCTTGTCCAGTTTTTCTTGAGTCTTGTTAGAGGCCAGCGTGGCGGACGATGTGGAAGCACTACAGTGACCGCAGGACGAAGAACGTTGTGCGGGAAACATCAACAGTGCTGACAATATGTGCAGATTGCGCAACATTCTGACAACTTGCTGAGAAGGAAATGACGCATGCAAGTAACAATTTTTCGTAAATGTACTTTAAAGCGACGTTCATGTTCACGTGTGGTACTTATTTGTAGCAATGAAACTGATAGGAAATTAAATTGAGGCCACAGCTCAAGTCAAACAATAATCAGAATGATGCGTAATAGCTACTGCAGCGCCGATCAGTGCCGGCTTCCGTAGATCGGCAGCAACGTAAAGCGTCACGAAAACTTACAGTTCTGTCGACGAGTGCTTTGTGTTGCAAGGGGACACTGCCCCCAAAAAATTGGACACGCTATAAAATCATGTTGTTACAGCGTTTTATTTTCTGTGATTTTAAATTTATTAAATAACAAAAGCGTCGCTAGCAACATTGACCGTAAGTGCTTGTACGGTAGCTCAGTACAGTTCGGCGAAAACTTCGATCTTCAAAAAAAAACACAACTGAATAAAGGAGAAAAATACATGTAGAGAAATAATGTTTTCCCTCGCCCCACCCCCACCTTCACCCTCCAAAATCCCGGGGGCCTCCCACATTTATCTGTCAGATAAATAACGAAAAAAAAAACACAACAGTGGTATTTTCGTTGCAGTATTCTCGTATATAACATTTTCCACAGGAAGCGTCACTGTGCCTTGTCGTATCCCATGACTGCTTCGACCAGTATCAGTATACCTACAGAATCCAGCACACAAATACTAGATCATAGCCACAGGAGACGAGATTAACACTTTCGCACTCTCGTCTTCATATGGTCTTGTAACAGAGCAATAGCGTCTGAACTTGGCGTTCCAAGACACGCACCTTTCATTAGAGATGCCCTTAATTAGCTAGTAAGACAGATCCATTTTATATCTGTGTGAGGCCAAGGCCTCATATGTGACATTTAGTCAAGTCAGTCATCTACAAATTTGGTTTACCATACTTTCCTTGTTTTTACTCGAACTAATCAAAGCGTATTTAATGCCTCTTGGAAATTCCTTACTAACCCTATTTTTCTAAAGAGACAGAGATGCCCTGCTTTCCGTTTGTGTCTTAATTTGGTTGATTTGTTCAACAACCACATCTACACAGCCCAAAAAAATAGCATATCATCTACAAAAGCAGAGTTGTAGGTTCATTTCTATGTAGTGAAGCGTGACTCAGTTCCAGATCTTCTTACTGCTCAGTTCTTTGCGCCATTCGCGGACTAGTTGCTCAAGAATCCGACTGAACGGATATGAGAAACCAATTTCCTACCTCGTGTTAATCGCACTTGCATTAAATTCCTTCCAGAATTTCATTTTTCATAAGATAACTCGAAAGCTAAGATTATGGCTACAGATTACTTATTGCTGGACTTCAGATATGAGATAGCTAGCTACTTTCAAATTCAATTGATGTTATGCACGCATGTTACAGGATTTTCCTTCCATCGTAGTCACAGCTGCTACCGATGCTCTCTGGCCGGCCGGACCAGGTGCGCAGCATGGTGCTGGCGTCCAGCAGAGCACCTCATCTCGCTGCCATCTCGGAGTGCGTCAGGACTGACGTCACGGTCGTCTCCTACAAGTATGACGCCGCCTCATTGGACCATATACTGCGTGAGTACGCGAAAACCAATACGGAAGTTAATGACAGAACAACGAGAAATACACTGTAGGGAAAAAAAAAAGAAAGACCAAAAAGGAGTTGTGCGACACAAACGAAAGCCGTTAGACGTGTTTCTGCGTCTGAAAGATGATAGCTACTCAAATTTCACGCCAGTCGCGTGAGAGTGGCGCTAGTAGCGCCACAGCGAGGATGCAAATCAGGTTTGCTTTAAATACACGCTCTAACGGCCATGAGCCTTAGTTACTTTTGACATTAGACGTGGTGAGTTGATTTTAGTCGAGAATGCGTTTAAGGCAACAAAGATGCCATTATCAACTCCCACTGAGTTTGAACGAGTTGTGTAATAGGGCTACGAGGAACTGGATGTTCCTTCTGCGATACTGCAGGAAGACTTGGCAAGAATGTAGTCACTGCACTCGACTGCAGCCAGCGGTGGTCACGAGAATACATGGTCGCAAGAAGACCGGGCTCCGGACGGCCATGTGTCACCACTGACAGGGCGCGTCGTACTGCATCTGTAGCAACAATTTGAGCATTAATTGACAGAGAAGTGACACAACCAGCTGTTATAAACCGGTTACTTCTCGGAGCCAGATGCCCTGAACGTGTATTCCACTGACTCTGAACCACCACAATTTGCGACATCAGTGGGCAGGGTGGAGGTCTGATGTGTTTTTTGATGAAAGCTGGTTCTATTCCGGTGCCAGCGATGGCCGTGTCCTGCTTAAAGGAGGCCACTTGAGGACAAGCACTCAATCTGTCTGCATGCTGGACACACTGGACCTACACTTGGAGTTATAGTCTGGAGTGTGATTTCATATGACAGCAGGAGCACTCTCCTGATTATCCCACGCTCTCTGGTTGCAAAGCTGTTCGTCACTCTGGTGGTTCGACCTGTTCTGCTCCCACTCATGAACACCATTCCAGGCGGGTGTTTTCCAGCAGGATAACGCTCGCCCACATACCGCTGTTTAACCCAACATGCTCTACAGTGTCGACATGTTGCCTTGGCCTGCTCGATCACGAGATCTGTCTCCAATGGAGCGAATATGTGACATCAACGGACAACAACTCCAGCGTCATCGACAAAAAGCATTAACTGTACCCACCAAGTGCAGCAGGCATTGAACTCCATCCGACAAACTGACAACCGGCTGTACAACAGAATGGATGCACGTTTTCATGCTTGTATTCAACTTTCTGGCGATTAGACCGATTATTAGTGTACCAGCATTTCATATTTGCAATGGCTTACCTTGCGCTTACATTAACCTATCTTGCAATATTGATCACTTAAATATGTTACCTAGACAATTGTATTTCCGAAATTTCATTACTGCATATTAACTGTTTTTTGGTGTTGCTATTTTTGCCGTCATTGTCTCTTAATACAAACCACGACTCAAAACACAATTATGTTCGCAATTTGCGTCAACTGGACAGTGAGCACACTTGGGCCGTCACTTGCACAGTAAGCTTGTCTTCAGCCTAGCTCCGACCCGCTTGTTGCGGGCGGCGCATGAGCAAATTCGGCTAGCATGATTCTTCAACGTTTTCGGTTTCTTATGGCAGGCACACTGCAGGACGTCGTCTCCATGAGCTGAATGAAAAGGGTGTAGTACTAGCTAGTGTGAGGTGTCTGTTGAGCACTGATGATGCTGTGAGATCTGAACCCAGTGACAGTGAACAGATCATCCCCCACGAGAACGTGCGACCGAAAAAATGAAGTTACGCAACGGATAACTAATTAAATATCTGAGTTAAACAGGGGCGACCCAATTACACATGAAATATGGGTACCACAACTCACATAGATATACTGATAAAGGTTTCCATCAGATGATATAATGAAATTCATGAAATTAAAGATCATTATAACAAACCGATTTATTTCTGTATGCATTAATGTTATTCTAGCCACTGAATAAACAGTTTCTGTCCCGTTTCTGTGTTGTTTTGCGCTTTTTATATGTGCAGCTTTTTGTCCCCGCTATGAATAGTGGCATTACGAAGTATCCGACATTATATGCCCATTGCGTTCGTTTTGTTCTCCAGGGAAAGGGTTGAGAAGGATTACATTCACTGGCAGCAGCAGTTTCTGTCCGGTTTCAAACCAGCTGTCGCTGACAGTCCTTGTCGGTCAGGACTGTTTTACAACTGTTCTTACAACATGTTAAATGGCAGCCAGTTGTGCACCACTCCTTGTAGACATGCTAGACAGCTTGCGTTGACACACCAACAAGTCGGACAACTTCATTCACGGCGTGGTCACGGACATGTTCAAACGCAATAGCTCCTGAATGAGATTTTCACTCTGCAGCGGAGTGTGCGCTGATATGAAACTTCCTGGCAGATTAAAACTGTGTGCCGGACCGAGGCTCTAACTCGGGACCTTTGCCTTCCGCGGGCAAGTGCTCTACCATCTGAGCTACCCAAGCACGACTCACGCCCCGTCCTCACAGCTTTACTTCTGCCAGTACCTCGTCTCCTACCTTCCAAACTTAACAGAAGCTCTCCTGCGAAGCTTGCAGAACTAGCAATCCTGAAAGAAGGGTACTGCGGAGACATGGCTTAACCACAGCCTGGGGGATGTTTTCAGAATGAGATTTTCACTTTGCAGCGAAGTGTACGCTGATATGAAACTTCCTGGCAGATTAAAACTGTGTGCCGGACCGAGGCTCTAACTCGGGACCTTTGTCTTCCGCGGGCAAGTGCTCTACCATCTGAGCGACCCAAGCACGACTCACGCGCCGTCCTCACAGCTGGTAGAGCACTTGCCCGCGAAAGGCAAAGGTCCCGAGTTCGAGTCTCGGTCCGGCACACAGTTTTAATCTGCCAGGAAGTTTCAACTGTCCATGTATTGACCCACCAAGGGCAACAGGCATTTATCTCCAACCCACAAAATGAAGCCGCCTGTACAACAGAATGGATGCGCTTTTATTCGACATTCCGGCGGTTAGACTGGTTATTAGTTACCAGCATTCCATATTTGCACTGGCTTACCTTGCGCTTACATTAAGCTATCTTGCAATATTAATCACTTAAATATTTTACCAAGACAATTGTATTTCCGAAATTTTATTACTGTATATTAATTGTTTTTTGATGTTGCGATTTTAGCCGCTAGTGTTTGTTAACACAAACCACGACTCAAAACAGAATTACGTTCGCAATTTGCGTCAACTGCTCAGTGAGCACACTTGGGCCTTCAATTACAAAGTAAGCTTGCCTTCAACCTAGCTCCGAGCAGCCTGTTGCGGGCGGCCACTTGAGCCCAATGGGCTAGCATGATTCTTCAACTATTCGGTATCTTATGGCAGGTACACTACAGGACGTCGTCTCCATGAGCTGAATTGTAGTACTAGCTAGTGTGAGGTGTCTGTTGAGCACTGATGACGCTGTGAGATCTGAACCCAGTGACCTATACAGTAAACAGATCGTTCCCCATGAGATCATGTGAATGAAAAAGTGAAGTCACGTAACGGATAACTAGTTAAATATCTGAGTTAAACAGGGGCGACCCAATTACACATGAAATATGGGTACCAAAACTCACATAGATATACTGATAAAGGTTTCCATCAAATTATATC
This sequence comes from Schistocerca nitens, assembly GCF_023898315.1. Classification (NCBI taxonomy): domain Eukaryota; kingdom Metazoa; phylum Arthropoda; class Insecta; order Orthoptera; family Acrididae; genus Schistocerca; species Schistocerca nitens. The sequence continues at coordinate 577,391,774 of NC_064617.1, forward strand.
ATGAAATTCATGAAATTAAAGGTCACTATATCAAACTGATGTATTACTGTATGGCTAGAATAAAGCCACTGAATAAACAGCTCCTGTCCAGTTTCTGTGTTGTTTTGCGCTTTTTATATGTGCAGCTTTTTGTCCCCGCTATGAATAGTGGCATTACGAAGTATCCGACATTATATGCCCATTGCGTTCGTTTTGTTCGCTAGGGAAAGGGTTGAGATGGATTACATTCACTGGCAGCAGCAGTTTCTGTCCGGTTTCAAACCAATGACAGTGTGTGACGCTCATCTCCAGTCCTTGTCGGTCAGGACTTTTTTACGACAACTGTTCTTACACCATATTAAATGGCAGCCAGTTCTGCACCATTCCTTGTAGACACGCTAGACAGCTTGCGTTGATACACCCACAAACTGGACAACTTCATTCACGGCGTGGTCACGGACACGTTTAAACGCTATAGCTCCTTTCTGCCATTCTGTCACATCACCACGTCGCCCCCCGTTTACTGCAGTGATTCTATACAACCGACTATTACGTACATACAGCCTCACTTCCTTGACTTACATCAGTGATGAAGGGACACGTGGCCACGTGGTGCTGGTTCTACACCATCAACATTGCTCCAAAGCGACCAGTATAGTCTTCCTAGGGCATGTCTAACAGTCTGTCTGGTCAACTTGTTACAAACATTTGTTAGGGTTCCCTTGCATCAATTTCACTATCGCAACTTAAATCATTCGTCATTATTTTAACACTTAGGATTCTAGTCTTGTACGTAGCTGCCATTACATTTGAACTGGCTGAAATACACTGGTGTCCAAAATTGAAGCAATAAACCGAAATTTTGCAAGATTGCGTTTATTTTGCCACAAAACAGTATAACCAGGTGATAGTAAAGTAGAAACGGTATAAAGAATACAGAACGTAAATAGCTGCAACACGCATAACGGTAGACAAAAATGATCCTCGTTTTTTCCAACTTGACGGATTTACACAAACATTCCGACAACTGGTTAATGCGTTCAGTATGAGGTGTGACCACTTCTGGCACCAATACAGGCCCGACAAACGACAGAGCGTGCTGTGAATGATGTCATAAATCTCATGTTGAGGTAATAAAGCCAATTTTTCCTGCAGTGTGCTCGCAAATCTTGGAGAGTGGCTGGTGGACGCTGACATGATGCAACCCGTGTCCCTAGTGCATCCCAGACGTGCTCTGTGGTATTCAAATCTGGAGAGGGAGCAGGCCACGCCATGCGTGCGAAATCTTCCGTTTCCAAGAAAACATCAACTACGTGTGCCCTATGAGGTCGAGCAATGCGAAGACTGGGCCCACGGCACCTCGCAAAAACCGCACATGAGTTCCCAAGATCTCATCGCGATATCTGACAGCAATTAAACCTTGCCGATTTAAGAGTACAGTTTCATGATCATGTATTCGAGTGGTCAACATAGTCCCTGCCCACACCTCAGTCTCTTTCCACAGTGTTTCGGTCCCAAAATCGTGCATCACGTTCCCTGCAGATGCGAATACGTGGAGAATCATTGTCCAGACAAGATCTTGACTCATCGGTGAAAGAAACATTGGCCCGCTGTTCGACCGTCCAGGTGGCATGTTAATGGCTCCATTCTAGACGTTCCCTTCTATGGAGACGCGTCAGAGGTACACATACAGTATGTCCCCGACAATGAAGGCCACTCTGCTGAAGTCTTCTATACACCGTTTGCCTCGATACAACACTTCCAGTGGAAGCTGCGAGATCAGATGCCAGTTGCTGCGCAGTACTAAGGCGGTAACGTCATGCCCTTACAGCCAAATAAGGTTCTCTCTTTCTGATGTTGCACGTGGTCGGCCCCGCCTTGGTCTTCGGGATACAGTTGAGATCTCTATAAATTGTCGCCACATCCGAAAAACAACAGAACGATTCACATTAAGCTACCGTGCCACATCAGTTTGCGATTGTCCTGCTTCCACTTTTACCATAGCCTTCCACCGCAGACAGCCCTGAAGGCGTCTTCTCTGTGCCATACTGCACCATCTGTGACTGTGTACACAGCGATTGTGGATGTAGGACTACCCAGCAAACACTATCCCGGTTGATAGGTGACTTGACGTCATCGTCGGCGTGGTTATCCGTTGACCAGAATGCCATCTTCCGTGCAGGACACGATCGTACGGACATCTGTTGACAATTCCTATGATTGTATCGTGAATTAGACATAGAATGGGGAAAAAGTGATTTGTTGATTTAATTTTGGACATCGGCATACGTCGTTTTTTGGAAGTAGTAACTCGTGTGTAGAAATATATAGTTGTAATTTCAAAACGTTTTTAGGTTTATTAGACTTTCTACTTTAAATATACATATTTTGGCATTGCTACTGTTAAATCTGAATTTACAAATGATATTTCAGTTTAAGTAATAATCACAGATAAAAACTGAGAAGGACTTCTGTATTTCGAATACTACCTCGGGAAGTAAACAGGCGATCTTTCTGATTAAATATCTTTTGAAGCCAGTTCAAATCTAAAGGAACACACAAAACATAAGAACAATGCAAAATTTTGCATTCGTTGTTGGTACAGTGTGATACAAATTGAAACGGCCGGCCGAAGTGGCCGTGCGGTTAAAGGCGCTGCAGTCTGGAACCGCAAGACTGCTACGGTCGCAGGTTCGAATCCTGCCTCGGGCATGGATGTTTGTGATGTCCTTAGGTTAGTTAGGTTTAACTAGTTCTAAGTTCTAGGGGACTAATGACCTCAGCAGTTGAGTCCCATGGTGCTCAGAGCCATTTGAACCATTTTTGAACAAATTGAAACACTACACTCACAGGAATCATATGCTTGAATTGATTTCCTGGTTTACAAGCAGGCGAAATTTTCATACAAGCAGGTGAACCTTTCATAACAACAGTCTGCGAAAACAACACGATAAATGTGTAATTTGAACCATCATCAGGTTCAAAAATGGCTCTGAGCACTATGGGACTTAACATCTATGGTCATCAGTCCCCTAGAACTTAGAACTACTTAAACCTAACTAACTTAAGGACATCACACAACACCCAGTCAACACGAGGCAGAAAAAATCCCATCAGGTATTTCTTTCTCATCATCTGCATAATCAGCAAGGACTCTGTAAATCATTTGCTATAGACGTTTCTTCTCTTTACTGCATATTTTGTACACAAAATCAATACAAGCGTACACAAAACACACGACATAGAGAGAAGTTGAACATCAGCTAACGTCTAAAAAACAGGAGACGATAAAAAATATTTCAAAAACGACAAGTTTTTCCATCTAACAAAATCTGTGAATCATGCGGATCTAACAGACGTTTGCGGGAGCCGTAAATATACGTTTGACACCGTGGAGAATTATCATAATTGGCGTGACGTAGAATTGTGTTCGCCGCATATTCCCATTGCCCGCAAGCGTCGAATATTACGTCAGCCGCACGCTAAAAGTGATAATTGCTGAGACAATGTACTAATGTTCGTCAAACTCGACTCAGAGAAATCCATATGACATCTGTTCACCATAACGCTGAAGAACGAAATCGACGAAGCTGCAGAAAACTTCTAAAACTATTCTGTGTGACAAACACAATAGACAGTAAGGAATAATTATGTACGGTAACTATGTCTTTCGACGTGGTATTCGACTGATACGTCTTTCAACTGAAACGTCTGCAGCACACAATTTGTTCTACATGTATTTTATTATTCTCTAACTTACAGGAATTTTTGTGATTGCTGCCACTCACTGCAATTCTTAAGGCGTGATTATCAAGTTGTTGTTGTTGTGGTCTTCACTCCTGAGACTGGTTTGATGCAGCTCTCCATGCTACTCTATCCTGTGCAAGCTTCTTCATCTCCCAGTACCTACTGCAGCCTACATCCTTCTGAATCTGCTTAGTCTATTCATCTCTTTGCCTCCCTCTACGATTTTTACCCTCCACGCTGCCCTCCAGTACCAAATTGGTGATTCCTTGATGCCTCAGAACATGTCCTATCAATCTATCCCTTCTTCTAGTCAAGTTGTGCCACAAACTCCTCTTCTCCCCAAATCTATTCAATACCTCCTCATTAGTTATGTGATCTACCCGTCTAATCTTCAGCATTCTTCTGTAGCACCACATTTCGAAAGCTTCTATTCTCTTCTTGTCTAAACTATTTATCGTCCATGTTTCACTTCCATACAAATACTTTCAGAAACGACTTTCTGACACTTATATCTATACTCGATGTTAACAAATTTCTCTTCTTCAGAAACGCTTTCCTTGCCATTGCCACATTTTATATCCTCTCTACTTCGACCATCATCTGTTATTTTGCTCCCCAAATAGCAAAACTCCTTTACTACTTAAAGTGTCTCATTTCCTAATCTAATTCCCGCAGCATCACCCGACTTAATTCGACTACATTCCATTATCCTCGTTTTGCTTTTATTAATGTTCATCTTATATCCTCCTTTCAAGACACTATCCATTCCGTTCAACTGCTCTTCCAAGTCCTTTGCTGTCTCTGACAGAATTACAATGTCATCGGCAAACCTCAAAGTTTTTATTTCTTCTCCATGGATTTTAATACCTACTCCGAATTTTTCTTTTGTTTCCTTCACTGCTTGCTCAATATACAGATTGAATAACAACGGGGAGAGGCTACAACCCTGTTTCACTCCCTTCCCAACCACTGCTTACCTTTCATGCCCCTCAACTCTTATAACTGCCATTTGGTTTCTATACAAATTGTAAATAGCCTTTCGCTCCCTATATTTTACCCCTGCCACCTTCAGAATTTGAAAGAGAGTATTCCTGTCAACATTGTCAAAAGCTTTCTCTAAGTCTACAAATGCTAGAAACGTAGGTTTGCTTTTCCTTAATCTAGCTTCTAAGATAAGTCGTAGGGTCACTATTGCCTCACGTGTTCTAACATTTCTACGGAATCCAAACTGATCTTCCCCTAGGTCGGCTTCTACTAGTTTTTCTATTGGTCTGTAAAGAATTCGCGTTAGTATTTTGCAGGTGAGACTTATTAAACTGATAATTCGGTAATTTTCACATCTGTCAACACCTGCTTTCTTTGGGATTGGAATTATTATATTCTTCTTTAAGTCTGAGGGTATTTCGTCTGTCTCATACATCTTGCTCACCAGATGGTAGAGTTTTGTCAGGACTGGCTCTCCCAAGGCCGTCAGTAGTTCTAATGGAATCTTGTCTAATCCCGGGGCCTTGTTTTGACACAGGTCTTTCAGTGCTCTGTCAAACTCTTCACGCAGTATCATATCTCCCATTTCATCTTCATCTACATCCTCTTCCATTTCCATAATATTGTCCTCAAGTACATCGCCCTTGTATAGACCCTCTATATACTCCTTCCACCTTTCTGCTTTCCCTTCTTTGCTTAGAACTGGGTTTCCATCTGAGTTCTTAATATTCATGCAAGTGGTTCTCTTTTCTCCAAAGGTCTCTTTAATTTTCCTGTAGGCAGTATCTATCTTACCCCTAGTGAGATAAGCCTCTACATTCTTACATTTATCCACTAGCCATGCCTGCTCAGCCATTTTGCACTTTCTGTCGATCTCATTTTTGAGACGTTTGTATTCCTTTTTGCCTGCTTCATTTACTGCATTTTTATATTTTCTCCTTTCATCAATTAAATTCAATATTTCTTCTGTTACCCAAGGATTTCTACTAGCCCTCGTCTTTTTACCTACTTGATCCTCTGCTGCCTTCACTACTTCATCCCTCAAAGCTACCCATTCTTCTTCTACTGTATTTCTTTCCCCCATTCCTGCCATTTGTTCCCTTACGCTTTCCCTGAAACTCTGTACAACCTCTGGTTTAGTCAGTTTATCCAGGTCCCATCTCCTTAAATTCCCACCTTATAAGTATGAGCAGCTATTTAGACATGCGCTATTCAGGTTGTACGTCATTCTACCACATCACTCCTATCCCCTGCCACTGGAAGCGTAAAAAAGATTCCAGTCATTTAGCGTCGTGTCTCTTGATTACGATTAGTCCACGCCATAAAATGAATCCGTGCAGGTATTTCGTGAAGTTTCTGATATGTACCTCCAAAAAGACTCATTCCTTTAGTAATTCTATGGTTGACATACAGGGATTTGACAAAATCGTGGAAACATAAGAAACACAACTCATTATCAAGCCTAAAACGGTGTAGGAAAATTGTTAGTATTCAAAACGAGCTCCAATCGTCTTGGAAAGGATAGATGCAGGTCCTGTATGGCTTTCATGCGAATCATACCATTCTTCCTACAGAACAGGAGCAATTTCAGGTGATAATGATAGAGGTGGTTTGCAGCCACACACACTTCTCTCCAAAGAGAGCTCCCTTCGCGTTGCTTTGGTACTGACGGGAATGACAAAAACGACATTCGGTTCTGCAGTGACTTCTGCAGCTGACGTCCTCTTATTTTTGTCACAATCCTGCTCAATGACCGTCTGTCTCGATCACTTAACATGCATTTCCGTTCGCACTATGACTTAGCAGATGATGTTTTTCTGCTTTCCCTGTATAAGGCATAAATCTGTGATACGGTGCCTCTTGTAACACGAAATACTTTGGCTATCTTGGTGACGGAGGTACCCACCGTACGTGGACCAACGATTTGCCCACGTTAACGTAGCGAATGCACTGCAACTACACATAACATTGTTCTGACCACGGCTGACACGTGTAGCGTATAGAGGACATTGCACAGATGCCACTTATGGCCAAACACAATAGCGCAACCTGCAGGCTTGGCTAGCATCTGCATTTACATTCCAGCATCCATTTCTCGCTGTTTTTCTGTATTTTTGTCCAACTCCTGTAACGTGTCTGTATCAAGCTTACGTAACGCCATGTATTTCCTTGTACAGAAATAACATTACACACGTGAATTCCGGTCTGTCTTCGTTGTTATCCCTCTTCGCAGCTTTTATTGTGTAATCCATAAAATTCGATTTATATTTCACACATACACTACCGGCCATTAGAATTGCCACACCACGAAGATGACGTGCTACAGACGCGAAATTTAACCGAAAGGAAGAAGATGCTGTGATATGCAAATGATTAGATTTTCAGAGCATTCACACAAGGTTGACGCCGGTGGCGACACCTACAACGTGCTGACATGAGGATAGTTTCCAACCGATTTCTCATACACAAACAGCAGTTGACCGGCGTTGCCTGGTGAAACGTTCTTGTGATGCCTCGTGTAAGGAGGAGAAATGCGTACCATCACGTTTCCGACTTTGATAAAGGTCGGAATGTAGCCTATCGCGATTGCGGTTTATCGTATCGCGACATTGCTGCTCGCGTTGGTCGAGATCCAATGACTGTTAGCAGAATATGGAATCGGTGGGTTCAGGAGGGTAATACGGAACGCCGTGCTGGATCCCAAAGGCCTAATATCACTAGCAGTCGAGATGATAGGCATCTTATCCGCATGGCTGTAACGGATCGTACAGCCACGTCTCGATCCCTGAGTCAACAGATGGGGACGTTTGCAAGACAACAACCATCTGCAAGAACAGTTCGACGACGTTTACAGCAGCATGGACTATCAGCTCGGAGACCATGGCTGCGGTTACCCTTGACGCTGCATCACAGACAGGAGCGCCTGCGATGGTGTGCTCAACGACGAACCTGGGTGCACGAATGGCAAAACGTCATCTTTTCGGATGAATCCAGGTTATGTTTACAGCATCATGATGGTCGCATCCGTGTTTGGCGACATCGCGGTGAACGCACATTGGAAGCGTGTATTCGTCATCGCCATACTGGCGTATCACCCGGCGTGATGGTATGGGGTGCCATTGCTTACACGTCTCGGTCACCTCTTGTTCGCATTGACGGCACTTTGAACAATGGACGTTACATTTCAGATGTGTTCCGACCCGTGGCTCTACCCTTCATTCGATCCCTGCGAAACCCTACATTTCAGCAGGATAATGCACGACCGCATGTTGCAGGTACTGTACGGGCCTTTCTGGATACAGAAAATGTTCGACTGCTGCCCTGGCCAGTACATTCTCCAGATCTCTCACCAATTGAAAACGTCTGGTCAATGGTGGCCGAGCAACTGGCTCGTCACAATACGCCAGTCACTACTCTTGATGAACTGTGGTATCGTGTTGAAGCTGCGTGGGTAGCTGTACCTGTACACGCCATCCAAGCTCTGTTTGACTCAATGCCCAGGCGTATCAAGGCCGTTATTACGGCCAGAGGTGGTTGTTCTGGGTACTGATTTCTCAGGATATATGCACCCAAAGTGCGTGAAAATGTAATCACATGTCATTTCTAGTATAATATATTTGTCCAATGAATACCCGTTTATAATCTGCATTTCTTCTTGGTGTAGCAATTTTAATGACCAGTTGTGTAGTTACAACAAAAGTGACATGTTTATGTTATCTATGCTTTTCCCACAGAACTAGTCCAAAGAAATCTTGGAAAAACACGAGTGGAGAGAATTGCAATGATGATGCACTGCTCAGAAACGGATATATTCTTGTCCTCTGTTGGTGGGAAGGTATGTATTCTGGCTTCTCTTTAAACTTTATAAAAACTCTACTGTCCAAGCTGTTAATGGTACCTAAATGTATTAATTAGTTAGTTCTCAGCTGCTAAAACAGATTTTTTTTTGCAACATATTTCTCTCAGGTAGACAGTGTAAAGTTCTAAGTAATGACTTATCATTAAAAGTATCGAATATTGTGTTGTAAGCGAAGTAATTTGGCGATATCGTGAAATCAATAATCATAACATAATCTTAGAGTTTCTTCTTCTTATCTTGTCTGTGTTTGAATAAAAGATGAAGTGAGAGAAGTCCTGAAATCCACAAGACATTGATACACATCGCAGTAAGAGAGATAAGAGAGCAATATGACTCCATTTGTAATAAAGTAATTATAATTTCTTCTTGATTAAAAGGTGTTGAGCGTAGTCGGCAATAAAGTTGATTCTGATGTCAGGATCTTCCTGAGACAGCTGATCACAATTCACATGGACCGAACAACAGGGCGTTGTCGACTCGATTTTCTCAATGCCGCTCCAGCACTGCATCCCAACGGTCTCTTCATGGCCAAACAGCTGGAAATTCTTCTTGGGGTGAGTTTCTTCTTGTGTTTTGGTACAATTTGTATAAATGGATATTTATTTATTAGTTGGAACCACTTCCAGGGCTGGAGCGTAATCTCGATACTGGCAGTGGAAGCATAGGAAGGGAGCTCCACGCAGGACATACGTCCGAGCAAGCCCAAATTCATAACTCTCTAGTTACTTGTTCCATGATTAATGATAAACGTTATGATATGGAGTATATAAATGGAACAAATGTAGAACACTTATGTAGCCCATAACTAAATAAAAATAGATGTTGGGCACTTACAGTTTTCCTTTAATGACTAATTATCTCTACTCAAGAAATCTTCTATGGTACAGAAGGAGTTGATAAGAAGAAAACTCCTTAATCTACAGTTAAAAACTCGGACATTTTATTTCCATGGGTTGACTGTTAAAGAGTTTTATAACTACTTATTTAACCCCTTTCTATGCCAAAGTTAAACTCATCAGATCATTTTCTCTTCTAATGTGGTACTTGTTATTATCTCTGTTACTCTCAAACTTACAATGGATTGTTGACAGCAAATTTCATAAGTGAATAATTGTACTCTGAGGCTGCCATTAATATTCCCAGCTGCTTAATGAGATACGTACAAGATGTACGGGTGTGAACTCCATACAGAACTGTATGAATCATGTTTGCCTAAGCGAGGAGTTATCCGAGAATATTGTCCCATAACACATCAACGAATGAACATTTGCACTCTAGCATAAAATGATCGAACACACGAAATAGTCGCTAGTGGACTGCACGTCGGTTTTCTTATTAACATCTCTGAGAATTTCTTCAAGTGTTTATCTGCACTTAGAAGTTGTCAGGAAAGCTGCAACCCAACAATAAACCTGCTTGTTCGTAGTGGGAATGGTTGTAAGCCTTCTCTCAAGCAGCCCAGGGCCTTCGTGACTCAGCAGTGGCCCCCTGCTCCCTGTCAGTCTTGAAACGGGACTTCAGTTAAACCGTATCTGGCCGGCTTGCGAACGAAGAAATGAAGATTAGGTTTAACAACTTACCGACATCGAAGTCATTAGAGACGGAGCACAAGCTCGGAATTTTTCAGGAATAAGAAAGGAAAGCGGTCCTTCTCCTCCAAAGGAACCATTTCGGCATGTGCCTGGAGCGATTTTAGGGAAATGACAGAAAACCTAAATCCGGATGGCTTAACGCGGATTTGACCTGTTGTCCTCGAATACGAGTCCAGTGTGCTAACCACTGCGCAAACTCACTTGGTCCGGCTTTCGAGAAAGACTCATTATTTTCAGATATATCTTAAATAGAGCTCTTTTCGCCCGAACGCCTGGCTGCGAGGTATGACAGTGGGGAGTGAACACGATGTGAGAATGAATAAGAAAGACTGATCCTTTACGATGCTAAACTTCACACACGTTGACATTCTTGCTTCTACAGTTAGAACATTCACCTAGTGACACACTCTAAAAGACACCCAGCAAACGATCATAATTTTATTTTTTATTTGCACGACAAGTTCCGTAGGACCAAATTGAGGAGCAAATCTCCAAGGCCGGGGAACGTGTCAGTACATGAAATTACAACATGAAAGTAATAAAAAATAGAAATAAAATGTTTATGAACCCAAAAAAGTAAAGCCATAAGTTTAAGTAAACGCAGTCAACAATATCAGAATCAGCTTAATTTTTCAAGGAACTCCACGACAGAATAGAAGGAGTGACCCCCCGAGTAAACTCTTCAGTTTCAATTTGCAAGCGCCTGGATTACTGCTAAGATTTTTGAATTCTTGTGGTAGCTTATTGAAGATGGATGCAGCAGTACACTGCACACCTTTTTGCACAAGAGTTAAGGAAGTCCGATCCAAATGTAGTTGTATTTCTGCCGAGAATTAACTGAGTGAAAGCTGCTTATTCTTGGGAATAAACTAATATTGATAACAAGAGTGCGGCTGGTCCCGGCGGGGGTTCGAGTCCTCCCTCGGGCACGGGTGTGTGTTAGTTCAAGTAGTGTGTAAGCTTAGGGACTGATAACCTTAGCAGTTAAGTCCCATAAGATTTCACACACACATTTGATTTTTTTTTTATAACAAGAAACGATGGTAAAGAATGTATATATTGAGAGGCCAATGTCAAAATACCCAGACAAGTGAACGGGGATCGACAAGAGGTTCGCGAACTTACACCACTTACTGCTCGAACCTCCCGTTTCTGAGACCAAAATATCCTTTTAGAAGGAGAAGAGTTACCCCAAAATATAATACCATACGACATAAGCGAATGAAAATAAGCAAAGTAGACTAATTTTCGTGTCGAACAATCACTTACTTCAGAGACCGTTCGAATGGTAATAATTGCAGCATTAAGTATTTGAACAAGATCCTGAACGTGGGCTTTCCACGACAGTTTACTATCTATCTGAGCACCTAGAAATTTGAACTCTTCAGTTTCACTAATCATATGCACATTCTGAGAAATTAAAACGTCGGGTTTTGTTGAATTGTGTGTTACAAACTGTAAAAACTGAGTCTTACTGTGGTTTAACGTTAGTTTATTTTCTACAAGCCATGGACTTACGTCGTGAGCTGCATTATTTGAAACCGAGCCAATGTTGCACACAACACCCTTTACTACGAAGCTAGTGACATCAGCAAGCAGAAATATTTTAGAATTACCCATAATACTAGAGGGCATATCATTTATATAAATAAAGGAACAGGAGTGGCCCCAACACTGATCCCTGCCCCCCCCCCCCCTCCGTCACCATGTTAATAATGACCTTTTGCTGTCTATTGTTAAAGTAAGAGGTGAACCATTTGTGAGCTACTCTCCATATTCCGTAATGGTCCAACTTCTGGAGCAATATTTGCTATCAACACAATCAAACGCCTTAGTTAAATCAAAAAATATGCCTGGTGTTCGAAACCTTTTGTTTAACCTATCCAGGACCTCACAGAGAAAAGAGAATATAGCATTTTCAGCTGTTAAACGACTTCTAAAGCCGAACTGTACATTTGATAGCAAATTGTGTGATACAAAATGATTAATTATCCTTACATACACAGCCTTTAGCAAACTCTGATGGCATAGAAATATGTCTAAAATTGTCTACATTATCCCTCTCTCCCTTTTTATAAAGCGTCTTTACTACTAAGTACTTTAATCGTTCAGGAAACTGACCATTCCTAAAGAAAAAATTACAAATGTGGCTAAATACGGGGCTAACCTGTGCAGCACAGTACTTTAATATTCTGCTAGGCACACTATCATATCCAATGAGAGTCCTTAGTCTTCAGTGATTGTCATTATCACAGAGGGGTATTTCAGACATCAGTCTCGGAAAGGCATTTGCCAAAAGAGTTATATGATTCCCTACAGAAAATAAATTTTTATTTAATTCACCAGCAATGCCCAGAAAATGATTGTTAAATACTGTACATATATCTGATTTATCAGTAACAGAAATATTTTTACTACGAACTGACTCTATATCGTCGGTCTTGTGCTGCTGGCCAGACATTTCCTTCACAGCTGACCATATGGTTTTAATTTTATCCTGTGAATTAACTATTCTATTTCCGAACCACACACTTTTCGCCTTCCTAATAACATTTTAAGCACCTTACAATAACGTTAGTAATGGGCTAATGTAACTTGATTTTGACTACTTCTAACGTTTTGATATAATTCCCACTTTGTTCTACATGATATCCTTATCCCACTAGTCAGCCATTCAGGCTGCCTTTTACTGTTAGTTCCCGGCTTAGAACGTTGTAATGGAAAGCAACTCTCAAAGAACATGAGAAATGTGTTAAGGAAAGGATTATTTTGTGATCTATGTTATCGACACTATAAACATCCTGCCACTCTTGTTCCTTGACGAGGTTTAAAAAACTCTCTATTGCCGTTGGATTAGCTTTCTTCATAGTATGTAATTATATGTGACATTTGTTTGAGTACAATAGCCTTTTAGTGTTAAAATTTGTTCATCGTAAAGTATGCATGCTTCATAATGTCGATACTATTGGTACACAAATCACCATCTCTTATTGCATTAACTTTTTGTGCAAAATATTTACATACCAAATGAACGGTGGCTGAGCTACATCTTCGGGCCTAACTTACAGCTCCGGCTCTGAAGTGGGCAAACGGGGGGTTTCTGCCCCTAGCGCCAATATCAGGGAAAGCCAAATTCATATGTTTGAAGAAAAAACACTCGTTTCCCAAGTTGATTTTTGATTATATGTATAATATACGTGACGTCTCTGACAGGGGAATCCCGTTGCATTTAGAAAAAAAAAGTCTTTCCCGCAGATGATTTAAGCCGAATAAACCCGAAGGGTAGAACGTCAACCGACGATCGCTGCCTTATGTCGTTGACTGACTGTGCGAGTCATCAGGGGTATTATAACATTTCGCGAAATTCATAGATTGAAACTGTCGTAGTGGAAATAAACGATTTACAGGAATAACTAATAAGAAATATTACATAGTACCTTATCGTTGTAATAGTCCAGTTCTTCAGCAAACAAGCCGTATTATTAAATGATAAACATCCAAATAATAGAGTTAAGATCCACTGAACGCAACGTTAGGCATTTGACCCATCACATGCGGTTCGGAACAACGGAAAATAAGGAAAATGTTAAAAGATCCTGGCTTGTTTATTCGGAAACAGAAAATACAATTTACTATACTGTCTGCAAACTATACTCCAGCACTTCTACATCAGCTTTGTGTGCAGAGGGTCTTCAGAAAGATTATCTGAACATGACGCGACATAAACACACAAACAATGTTTTATCAAATGGAAAACCAGTCAGCAGCAAATGAAATTGTCTCAAGGCATCAATCGCAACACTGAGCGATTAATTCACTCTGGGAAAGAAAAATGGAGACACATTTTACTTGTTGTAATGGACACTATCATGTATCTTGCAACAAACTGTATTCCTTTTCGAGGTTCTAAAGAAACACCGAGTGACATCGCTGAAAATTTTCCTCAGCCTAGCCAAAAAAAATTTCTTAATTTGATAACTATGCTCGCCAAATACAGTTCTACTCTCAAGGAGACCATGTAAAAAAAGAACAGGTATGCTGTTTTTCAAAAACAATACAAAATCACATCGTCGATATAGGGGAAAGTCGGGAAAGAGTACGCACTTAGTATATAACCGCTCATATATAGCAGTTGAGAAGCTTAAAACGAGCTTTTCTTATAGCAAATTATTGCTGGTTTATTTGGGAACAGCATGTATCAGTTACAGCTGCCTGACTTTTAACATAAACCTTCAATGTCAACATACGTAAGATACTGCTCGTTTGTAGTCTTAGCCGCATCGTCTGGTAAGAATAGGCGACTTGTTGTCAAAGAGTACGCTGTAACATAAATCACAAGAAAATTAACCATGTCCTTCATAACTTGTAGACTTCACCACACCCTGGGCAATTCAAAACATCAGATCCTTCCTTGGATTTGGACCTGGTTGTTCCTGAAGATGATGACGCGGTTAAGTCCAGGTTAGCCCTAGAGATTCTGCGTTATTGGTACTGGTATTTTGCCTCTTCTTGGTTTTGTCAGGTTTAGCTTGTTTATCTAAGATTGCATTTTTCACTACTTTTTTTTTAATTCTCTTCTTTGTTGTGGGGCGATCATGTTTCGGTAGCGGATAAATACTGGATAGACCTACACCTGTTCGTACATCAGAGCCCTGAACTTCATTTGTGTTACGTTCTTGGTATTTTCCTGGTGACTGCACAGACAAATCATCTGTCACTGAGGAGAAGCATTTGCCCGTGTCCTCCTGTTAAGCTCCTTTGCCCTTTTGAGTTGTTCATGGTTCGACTCTCTGTGTGATGTCTGAGGGAGCAAAGTCCTGTACTGTGAAAAAACCGGATTGAGTGGATTGTTCACTCGAAGGATTTGTCAGGTATCTGGATTGCTGCTACTGTAAAATATGCAGCTCGCAATAAAGCACTCTCATTTTGTCTGCCTAATGGGTCTTCAAAAAAAAAAAAAATCACAAATGGTTTCACTGTTTCTCGTGCCATGGTTTGTTCCTTACAGAACGGTGATTCTTTTGGCAAATAATTTTATTTTCTAAAGCGTGCGTACATAGTGCTTACTGCATACGATACACAACGATTACATAATTTGAAACAAAAACTTATATTTACCTGCTACAACCTATACATCTAGCAGAGCTCTTCAAGATTACGTGTGATGGCGTCAATATAGAACCAACAGCTGAATGTTGTTTTTCGTTGTCGTTAAATGTTGCGAATGTAGAGAAAATGCTACTGCGAACTCATACCAGAAGCGTAAGACAAATTTACACATCCGACCTTACCCTGATGGCAAACTAAGTTCGAAATACTATTATCACTGAGATCAAGGAGACTAACTATTTCACCATCACGTTTGACTGCACTCCATATGTATCTCACACAGAACAAATGAGCCAGTTAATTCGTTATATGAGAATAACAGAAACTGAATGTGAAATAACGAAAGCTTTATTGATTTCATAGAAGTAGAAGGAAAGACTGAAGAATAGGAGTATTTCACACAGCGAATTCTAGAAAAACTAAAAGCTGATGTTTTGGACGTCGTGGACAATTTTACTATAATGGCTCTAATATGGCCGGCATATATTAAGAAGGCCAGTCCAGAGTTGCGGAAATAAACTAGCTGGCAGAGTTTGCACCGTGTCTAGCTCATTCTTTAAATCTTGTGGGCGTGCATTCAGCGTCGTCGTAACCAGAAGCAGTTAGCCTATTTGGGCATCCAAAAAAATTCATTGTTTCTTTGTTGGATCCACGATGTGGTGGAAAATAACGCAAAAGTATACGAAAACCAACTTAAAAGGATGCAGTCAAACAAGACGGTCGGCTAAACACCTAGTTGTTACAGTTCTATTAAATAATTTGCCGTAAGTTGTCAAAGCTCTGTAAGAAACTGAAGAATCCTCTCTTGCCGCAGAATCTACGCACGAAGCTGTTGATCTGCTACATCCGGTGACAGATTTTAAATGTATCTTCAACGTAACTATTTGGGCCATTATTCTTCGAGAGATTAATAGAGTGAACGTCGAAATACAAATACCACTGAAAAGATGAATGAAATAAGTATTAGTGCCGGTGGTGTTGAGAAAGATCTGAAATCGTTAAAACTGAACAAAGCTCCAAGGCCCGATGGAATCCCTATCAGATTATATACCGAATTTGCGGCTGAGTTATCCCCACTTCTAATTAGCTCCTCTTCTAACTATAAAATATTGTAGGTGCCTCGTACAAAAAACCGTGCCCAGTTTTTGAAGAAGAGCACAGCTGACGTTTGTCTACAAGGAGCGTAGTAGAAGTGATCCACAAAACTAACCTTCAATATCCTTGACATTGATTTGTCGTAGAATATTAGAACATATTCTGAGCTCAGACATAATAAGGTATCGACAAAATGACCTCCTCAATGACAACCAGCATGGATTCCGAAAACATCGATCATGTGAAACCCATCTCGCACTTTTATCACATGAACTTTTCTCACATGACATACTGAAAGCTTCGGATCAAGACAGGCAGGCAGACGCTGTATGCCTTGATTTACGAATAGCGTTTGAGTCAGTGCTACACCTACGCTCATTGTCAAAAGTACTATCATAAGGGATATCAAGTGAAATTCCTGACTGGATTGAGGACTTTTTGGCAGGGAGGACACAGCATGTTATCTTGGATGGTGAGTCATATTCAGATGTAGAAGTAACTTCGGATGTGTCCCATGGAAGTGTGTTGGGACCCTTGCTGTTCATGCTGTATATTAATGACCTTGAAGACAATATTAATAGTACCCTCAGACTTTTTGCAGGTGATTTAATTATCTATGATGAAGAACTGTCTGAAACGAACTACACAAATATTCAGATCTTTATAAGATTTCAAAATGGTGCAAAGATTGGCAAGTTATTTTAAATGTTCGGAAATATAAAAATGTGCACTTCAAAAAACGAAAAAAACCTAGTATTCTGGGACTATAATATCAATGAGTCATTGTTGGAATCGACCAACTCGTAGAAATACCTGGGTGCGACACTTTGTAAGGATATGGAATGGATGATTGTATAGGCTCAGTCGTTGATAAAGCAGATGATAAACTTTGGTTTATTGGTAGAATACTGGGGAAATGCAATCAGTCTACAAAGGAGACTGCTTACAAATTAGTCGTGCAACCGATTCTAGAATATTGCTCAATTGTATGGAATCCGTACCAGATAGAGTTAATAGGGGATATTGAGTGTATACAAAGACGGCCAGCAGTAATGGTCACAGGTTTGTTTAATCCATGGGAGAGTGAAATGAAGATACTGAGGGAACCGGACTGAAAAATTCTTGAAGATAGGCGTAAACTGTCCCGAGAAAGTCTATTAAAAAAGTTTCAAAAATCAGTTTTAAATGATGACTCGAAGAATATACTACAGCCTCCTAGGTTTCACTCACATAGGGCAGGTGAGGATAAGATTAGAATAATTGTTGCACGATCAGAGGCATTCACACAATCATTCATCCCGCGCTCCATACGTGGATGGAATGGAAAGAAACCCTAATAATTGGTACAATGGGACGTAAGCCCTGCCATACACTTCACAGTAGTATGCAGAGTATAGATGTAGATGTACAAAACAGGACATTATCATTTTGCGTTCCGTGGCGCCAATGCAAGACCTCAAGGTCTTGTTAAAGATCCTACAAGAATTGTGAGAAAAACCAACAGAACATTGGATCAAAGCAGCTACACCTGTATCAAAAAAAGTTGGAAATCGAGCAAATCCTCAAAATCAAACAAACTTCTAGAAAGAAAAGGCATTACGACGAACTCTGCGAGGTCGAATCAAGAACAATAGACTAGGTTGGGCTGTTTTCCAAAGATGTAAAAGTAGTATTTGACAAAATATTAACACAGATTGAAAGAAGGGTAGAGAGCGCAAAGAGTCTATATGAAAATTTTGCCTCCCTCAGTGGTCAGGCGTTTTTACATATGGCGACTGAGAGTCTGCAGAAAAATGTAGCCGATTTAGCACGAAAATATTCTAAATACTTGAATGCAGTTGATTTTTGCCAGGAACTCGCCGTATTCAAAAAGCCAGTAACCAAACTTAATGAAACATCAAATGCTATCGACTTCTTACAACATCTGTGCAAGCATGACTCACAAGAAGCGTTTCCTAATGTTCGTATATCTTTAAGAATATACTGCACATTATCGAAGATATTTGCATGCTCTGAGCGAAGCTTCAGTAAACTGAAAATAATTATCTGGACTTGCCATCCTAGCTACTGAAAATAAAACTGCCTACGAGACGAACTTCGATGAGCTAATAGATAATTTCGCAGAAAGGGAAGCACGCTGTGTAAAGCTGTAGGAAGATCAGAGAGAAAAAATGCTGAGACCTAAAAACTGATGAAAAGTATACTGTCTTGCTTGTCTGTTGTCTTTACTGGTAGTATGTTTCCTGTATTTAATTTTATGGTATAAGGTGCAAACCCTTATAGTCCCGGTCACAAAAATTCCCACCCAGTATATAATTGCGTGTTTTTCTAAATAACGCTCGAGAAGAGAGGGCGCCACCATCAAGCTTCTTTCTCGCTTCAGAAAAGCCGTACATTCGGGGCTGCGTAAGTATGCCCATGCCCGTTTGCACAGGTCGATGAACATGACTTTCTTTCCTTCCTCTTCCACCAGGAGAGACATTGTTCAGCCAGGCCGTTACATGGTCTGGTAGGGGCCCTGGTAAAGCAGCTGCGAGGCGGAGCAAAGTAGACCTGTTTCGCCGTGGTAGAGGCAGCTCCGAGTCGAAGCAAAATAAACCTGTTTCGCCGCAATCAGGCCTGTGGAAGTGGGTGGGGCTGGGGGGCGCATTGAGGCTGCCAAGCAAGATTGCACAAACGCTTCTCCGATATGTATGAGAAAAGTAATGAGACATTTTTTTACCTGTCTAAGTTTTCAATTTTTTCAAACAACCTTGTCCTCCTCAAAGTAGTTTCCTCTGGCAGCTCTACACCCATGGGGTAGCTGTTCCTAGTGTTGGTAGGAGCACTCAAAGACTTCAAGTCCCAAAATGACGTCCTTCAAAGACATTTTTCGATTTAGAGAAAAGGAAAAGGTGCAAGGACTCAGATCAGGTGAACAGGTGAGCTGTGGAACAACAGGAATGCTTTTTGAGGTCTGCCCCGTGACATGTGGCATTGTCATGATGCAGCACCCACTTGTATGCGGTGTCTGGTCTAATTTGCTTCATGCTTTTCCTGAGCCTTTCAAGGACATCTTTGTAAAACACTTGGTTGACGGTTTGTCCTGGAGGAACAAATTCTTAATGCACTATCCTTCTAATGTCAGAAAAGCAAACAGCACTGTTCTGATCTTTGACTTTCTCATTCGAGCTTTTTTCAGTTGAGGAGATGTCTCTGTGTTCCACTCTTCACTTTGCCACTTCGTCAGAGAATCGTACCCAAAAATCCAGGATTCGTCACCTGTGATAACATGGTTGAAACATTCGTGGTCATTGGCGATCCTCTCAAGAAAATCCATGCACACGTTTCTTCAAATGTCCTGCTGAGTTTTGATGTTTTTCGGCACCTTTTTGGCACAGACCTTTCGAATGTGCAAAATTTTGGTCAAAATCTAATGTCGCCCATCTTTTTTTTTTTTTTTTTTTTAAAGCGTCAGTATGATCTCACAAGAACACACACACACGTTTGGCGTTTTCGTGGGTCCCTGAAGGTGAAGGTTTCCCTGAGAGAGGTTCATATTCAATGTGTTCTCGACTTTCCAAAACTGATTTCTGCCAAAGAAATACTTGAGCATTGGCTAATGAATTTTCCCCATGGACCTCTTTCAACTTTTCCAATGTCACTCTCACAGATCACTCAAATTTAACACAAAATTTGATGGCATAACGTTGCTCTAAATTCCACTGTTCCATTTTCGGAACGCAAAGAAAAGCACAGCTGCACTGATGGCACTCTCAGAAAATCCCATGATGGCTGAACGGAGCTGAAACTCGGACTGGGCATATGGAAGGGGTGTAGGGCCTACGTAGTCGTCTACACAAGTAGAACAACACAGTGTTGCCAGATCGCCGTCTCATTACTTTTCCTCACACACCTCACCATTTTCAAGATGGGTCGTGAAATAGACGCACAACCAATATTGCTGATGTCAATGTGAAACACAACTTGCTCTGTTCATCCTCAAGATCTACAAGTCAGTAGATATCAGTACCAAGATTGATGCCTTGTTCCTTGACTTCCAGAAGGCGTTCAGTACAGTTCCGCACAGACGTCTGATGAACGAAATATGTTACGGAATAACAGTGCAGTTTTGAGTATAGATTGAAGAATTCCTGGCAAATGGAACACGGCATATCGTTTGTACTGGAGAAGTAGCTTGAGGTGCAGGGGAACTCTGCCTATTATCGCACCTAAGCCTAAGCACCCTTCTAAATAACTGCTGGGCGGGAATAGCTTCATCAGATGTGTAACAGAAACCATTCAGTACTGTGTCATCTTTGGCTGGATGGGCAGCGTCGTTCAGTTTGTGTAATTCTTCGAAAGTTTTGTGCATAGCAAAAGTTGGTAATTTCCACAGTCTAACATAACAGTCGCGACACTTCGCCTCGATTTTGTTGCCTTCAGCGCCAGCAGCGCTCCAAGCGGCCGGTAGGTTGAACTGTGAGTTCGGCGCGATCGTGAAAGCGAATAGTGATTGTTTATTTTGATTTATACAATGGTTTTTACCATCGGGAGCGTTTGTAGCGCAATAAATTGCAGCAGCAATAGGAAGAAGACTCCACAGCTGTCTTTTTTAGGTTTCCTAAGGATCCTGAGAGGTATATACCATCATGTTACTAAACTGTATCGTCAGGATTCACTTGCAATGTATGTGTATAAATGATGAATGTTTCGTTTTAGGAGCAAAAAATGGCTAGTTAATAGCAGACGAGAAGACCTTTTGAAGAAAGACCCGGTTTACCTGTATAATAATATTAGGTTTTGTTCGCTACATTTCGAACAAAACCAGTTCATGAACGTAGACAATACAAACTCGTGTGGAATGCAGTACTCACACTGTTTGACATTCCAAATAAGCCACCTCAACTGACGAAGAGGAAACTGCCACAAAGATTCGACAGTCAATCTAAAGGTGTAAAACAGTCCTATGACACAGAAGCAGCCAGTTCAACTCTCCATGTATTAGTGCCAGATTCGTGAGAATCATCAACACAGACCTGCTTTGACGATGAAGTGGTTAGATTAAGTACAGCTGTTCGTGTCTTACAAAAGCGTGTGAAGTGTCAGAAGTTCAGATTGCTAGACTTCGAGCGAAACTATTATGGGACAAGGAAAGTGCCTACAGGCAGATTGTTTGAAAATTATTCAAATATTTGGTTTTTCGTGAAATGTAATGTAATCAGCTCATTATAATGTTTTCAGCATATTTCTCCCACTATTTGTCAGTTGCTTGTCCTACTTAGAATAATATAAAGATGAAGGTCGTACTTGTGGCAACAGGCGACAGTGCCAAACACAGTAGGCCTACAGAACGATAAACGAGCTGTCCATCGCTTTTGCATGTAGAGGTACACGTCCATGCTTCTTACATGTGAATCCGTGTGTTTATATTCTTTTGATATCAACGTGGTAAGCTGCAATTCTGTCCAATGTCACAAGTGTTTCTTCACGAATGTGTTGTAGCTTGTGCTTATTTTAGAATCATTTTTAGAAACATATATGCTTTCTGATACTACACAAACTCTTGGAGGCAAGAAACTAACTCGAATAATTCGGAAATTACCTATGAAACAGATGCAAACACACATGGTGCTTACGACGCGTCTGACGTTCACCTTACCTGCCGCTTGAAGCGCTAGTGTCGCTCCATCTGTCAAACGGCAACAACTTTTACAGCAGTGAGTGTCGCGACTGTTATGTTAGACTGTGGTAATTTCCAAGAATGACTGCCTATCGAAGTTGGAGCGCTCCAAACGATACATATCGAAGTTGCGATAGTAAATCAATTATGGAGGTATCGTGGCACGCGTTACGAGTATGTTTGAAGGTGTCACTAGAGAACGACAAACGTGTTACCGTCTTGTGTCAGTCTGTGCGATGTATAAGTTGCAGGAACAAGTCCTTTTTTGCCATACCCGGGGTATGCAGAGTGTAATCACGAATCCAGCACGACACAAGAATTATGCTCGTCTCAATCGATAATTTAGAGGACTCGAACCACGTATTTTTCCTGATGCTGGTTCGCTTTCCACAAAGTCCGCAATGAAGTTGCAATGGAATGTCAGTGTCTGCACTCCTCTTACGCAGTTTCACAGACTTCGCAGCACCACAGCCAATACAGTCTCTCGTGTCGTCGTCGGGCAGAAGTCCATATTTCCGGGAAAAAGTCAAACATTTGTCTACACTGCGTATGCATTAGATGAGAGTTCTCCATGTGAGGCAATCCGCAAACGAACCTTGAGAAGCAGCACTCATTACACTCGCTATGAAGGGAAAATGTCACAATCAATTATGGCCGGAACGTAATGTACTGAAACTGAAGAAACAACGCAAGCAGAAAAAAAATTCTTTACGAACACTTTTTAATAAAGAGACAACTACTGCTGGCTGGAAATGGCTCCGCTCATTCATGTGGAGACAGTTAGAGCTTAGTTTAAGAAAACCTCAACAAGCATCAGTGAGGATTTAGCAGGGAAAGTGTTCAGCAGTTTTTTGACGTTTACGAATCCCTTCTAGAAAACATAAATTTTGACCCTAAGAGACTTTACAGTTGTGATGAGACTGGTCTGACAGTTCTACAGCATAAGACAAATGAAGTTATTGGATTGAAAGGTAAATGAAAAGTTGGCTCTGAATCCTCAGCATAGAGAGGATCATTAGTAACAGTTGTTACTTGCATGAGTGCGACCAGTCACTTTATACCTTCTTTATTTGTATTTCCACGAAAAAAAAAAAAAATCAAAAGCCAGAGCCATTAGATGTGTCAACGAATGGAAGCATGACTGTCTACCACAAATCAGGATGGATGTAATCTGAAAGTTTCCTTAAACGGTTTCTAGATCAGCTTTCAGAAAGTGTGAAACCTGCCAAGGAAGACCCCTTCATCCTGATCTTAGATAGCCCCTATTCACACATAAGAAACTTACCATTACTTGAGTCAGCTAGGGAAAATGGTGTACACATTGTGAGTTTACCACCTCACTGTTGTCATAAGGTGCAACCTGTTGATGGAACATTTATGTTTCCCCTGAAAACTTAAATATGCACAGGAAATAGAAAACTGGTTAAAAAATCATATAGGTAGAGTGGTGAGTCATTTCCAGATTGCAAAGCTGTTTGCTGAAGCTTACAAAAAGTCAGCTACAGTAGCTACAGCAGAACATGGTTTTAGAATAACTGAACAGAAACATTTTCCAAGACCATGAATTTTCAGTGGCTGACTATCATGTCCACTGGTCAACAAGACGACCCACTAGACTCTGTCCGTCTTTCACCTTAAAATGACAGTTATCTGGCTGAAACAAGTCACGTCAGGCAGGAAGTACTTGAGCCCCAGCCTGGACCTAGTGGCTCCCAACCACCTGTAAACAAGAGTGGTACACACATTGTTCGAGGACAGCCCAGGTGTGAAACATCCTCACCATCTGCAAATTACTGCAGTATTTTTCTGACGGATATAAGCCCCTTGCCACAACTGAAGGACCAAACTGTTCATTCGAAGAAAAGAGGATGACCAAGCTGCCCAGCAACTGTTCTGACAAGTACACTGTATAAAATGAAGCTCATTGAAGACATTTCCAAAAAAATCGAACAAAAATGTTGCAAAAACTATTTTTGCTGATAGATAAAACAAAAATAATCAACTCACTGCAAAACATAAAAGGAAAAAAATCATGCATGAAAAGAAAACTATTGTAATTCAGAAAAGGAATGTCTCACGTAGGCCATTATTGGAGACATCCTCAGAATCAGATGAAGATTCTGATAAACCACTGACAGTGTCTGCAGATGATGAAAGTGAAAATGATTGTGAGCTTCATTTGTCTGACAGGCCTGAAGAAAAATGGATAACTTGTACTAAATGTCGCATGTGGTGTCATGAACAATGTTCTGGAGCTACTGACTATAAAACTTTTATTTGTCATTTCTGTTTGGAAGGATAAATTCCAACTTTTTATAATGTGAGCAGTGTATGACATTTTTATATGTGAAATTGCATGACAGCACTGTATTTGTGCATGTAATTAAATATAATAATGTTCTAAAATTTTCAGTTAATTTATTTTCGCTCCTTAATTCTATTTTAAAAATGTTAGAGCTAGTATCTCTAATATCGCAAATGATGATATTAGGAGGACCCCTGATGCTATATGAGGGATACTTTTTTCCAAACTGCCTAAACGTAGTTGGTGTGGTTTTTTATTTTTGAATTGTTTATTTGATGAGACATTCACTTAATTATTTTGGATAAGGGGCAACAATAAACAGCTTACTTAAAAATTAAAAAAGTAACTTAATAAAAGTAATAACAGCAAAATTTTACCCAGAAATAAAAATGGTTGTGATATTAGGCATAGTTCCCCTACCCAAAGGGAGACTTATAGGACCATTACTGTTCACAATTTATATAAATGATCTAGTGGCTTATGTCAGAAACTCCATGAGTCAGTTCGTGGATGATGCTGTTGTATATAGAGAAGTCGCAACACTAGAAAATTGTTGTGAAAAGCAGGAAGACCTGAAGAGGGTCAACCACTTGGTGCAAGGAAGGGTGTAAATAAATTGAATGTATTGCACATAAATATGCAAGAAGACTGGTCATTCAGTGATTAGACAGTTGCTGATCAAAAACTGAAAGGTCACATCCATTAAATATCTAGATGTACGCGTATGGGGCGATTACTCACTTAAAACTAATCATAGGTAATATAGTTGCCAAACCGAGTTCTTGACAGATCCTCAAGAAGTGTAGAAAACCTACTAAGCAGGTGTCATATAAAATCATCGGCAGACTGATACTTGAGTAGGTCTATTGCACTTCAGTCTGGGTCCTTTACCAGGTAGGATTAATAGAGAAAATGGCATATATTCTTTCTGACATGCTAATTATATATATATTCTCATAGCTGTCCACAAGAGGGGAGAGGGCAGCAAGAGGGGATACTTGCAACCCCCTTCCCTCCCTGGAATCAGGAGTACAGAGTTTTTATTCATATATTGACTGTATAACCATCAGTGTTCTAGGATAGAATAAGTTTCTTGTATCACCTACAAAATTTCATTCTTGAGGCATAACACATCTCAAAACTGTCTAACTTATGTACATAAAAAAATTGTAATTTTAGAGACAGCCCCTCCCTGGATAAATTTCTGTGGATGCCCAGACTTAAAAACACACTTCAGTCTCCTGTGTCTATCTGTCAGCAGCATAGATAGTGGAAGCTCTTTGTACTAACATCCTAATCATAACGCAACAGGCGGTATTGTGTTAGGTAGCTCAATGCATGCAGATACTGGTCAATCTTCCTCTTACTTGTGTAAAACAGAATATCTGAATATGGTAGCTTTCCATAACTCTTAATTTTTACAATAAACATGATGCTTCTGCTTTACTTTTTCTGCAGTGTAACCATAGCTACTGAAACACCATCATCACCATCACGATTTCCTTTCTTGACACATCTAATGGCTTTATACACCTCATCTGGCTTTACTTCTGGAATGACATTATTAACTGTCTCTACTTCTGATTCATCTTTCGGGCTATATTAAATTTTAAATAAATTTTCCAACGGTTCTACAATGGGCCAGGCCAAGATTTGTGTTCCCAGAGCATGCTCACACTCTATGAGCGCAGCAGAGTCTGATCAGTGCTTTGGATTTCCCACCACTGCAGTGTCCTGAGCAGATGTCTGAGTGAGATGGTTGTATGCTGAAGACTGCACATGTGGGAAACTCTGAAAGACATGTTTGCAACACAATTCAACTGTTTCTAAGAGTGAAAATTGCCGTGTACATCTAAAAGCAGGTTTTTATCATGTATGTTTATTTTCAGCTTTTATTTTTCTGCCAATGCAGTAACTTTTATTATTTTATTAAATAAGTTCGTTTAAGGGTGCTAATATGATGAACAGAGCTACAAAATGCTTTACATACAGGCATTTGACATTAAGTTGTGATGTTTATAAATTTACATATATTTTGATTTTATAATGAGTAATATACATACATCAATTCAAATCTAAATGTTGGTGGGACATGGTCAATTTAATAACAGAAAAAAAGGTTTGCAAACTTGTATTGAACTGAACATTGAAATAATTGTTCCCATTCATCACTGAACAATGTGTCTGCTCCAATAACTGAGTGGTCAGCATGACGGATTGATGTCCTACGGGCCTGGGTTCGATTCTCGGCTGGGATGGAGATTTTCTCCACTCAGGGATTGGGTGCTGTGTTGTCTTCATCAACATTTCATCCCCATCTGGCATGCAGATCACCCAATGTGGCACTGAATGTAATAAGATCTGCACCAAGGTGACCAGACCTACACCGCAAGGGGCCTCCCGGCCAATGACATCAAACACTCATTTCCATTTCCATTGAACAATGTGGTCTTCACTTTTTATTTTTTAGACAAGTGCTTGGGTGCTGTAGTATTCCTAATGCAGAATGAAAATCTAATTTAACACAACTGGTGTCTGGGTGCAGCCTCCATTTTCCTCTTCCTCCTCATCCCTCAGCACCACTTGCTCCCGTGCTTGGAGCACTAGGCAGGAGTGTGGCTGAAGAGCTTGCGCTCATGGATCACTGTTTGGGCAGATCTATTCTACAATTTTTTCTCCTCGCCATCCACCATTTTAATTGATAATTCTATTGATTTAAATTGTTTTATTTGTGAAATTTTCATTGTTTAAATAAATTTCCAGACAGATTTGTTTAATTCAGCATACTCTACTGTGCTCTTCCCCCGTTACTGTTTCTTGAAACCCTCACTCTCTTTTACACTGCCTTGTTCCTTTTTTTATTTTCTTTTTCTTTCTTCTTTACTCCAATATCTTTTGCTGTTTGCCTGAATAACTTTCATCTATCTCTTTCTTTTATCGTCTAACATTCTGTACTATTTGCTTAGTTTTTTCTGTTATATCTCATCAAATAAATTCTCACAATGTAGATTTAAAGCTTTTTGCCTAGTGACTGTGGTTCCTTCTACTTTTACATAATTTTTCCCATACATATTATGAGTCTGTGATCAGTTTGAATTCATAACGGGTTTTAGAACTGTTACCCCTTATACAGTTCCTTATTGTTTGATAAAATGTAGCCAGTTGCATTTTTAGTTCAATTTGGTCTTCATGGAGGTCATTTCCTATTTAGAATTACACACATCAAAAAAAGTTTTGCATCACCTCAGTTCTGAGAGTTCCGGAACCTGTACAGATAATTGGAATAGAGATCAACGTAAACGTCATTTCTGCCCTTTTTACTGCTCATGAAAACCACACATTGCATGTTGTACCACCATACAGCGAGACCTTGAGAGGTGGTGGTCAAGTTTGCTGTACACACCGGTACCTCTAATACCCAGTAGCACATCCTCTTGCATTGATGCATGCCTGTATCTTTCATGACATACTATTCACAAGTTCATCAAGACAATGTTGGTCCAGCTTGTCCCACTCCTCCACGGTGATTTGGCGTAGGTCCCTCAGAGTTGTTGGTGGGTCATGCCATCCATAAACAGCCCTTTCCAGTCTATACCAGGCATGTTCGATAGGGTTCATGTCTGGAGAACATGCTGGTCACTCTAGTCGAGTGATGTCGTCACCCTGAAAGAAGTCATTCACAAGATGTGAACGATGGGGGCGTGAACTGTCATCCATGCAGACAAATGCCTCACCAATATGCTGCCAATAAGGTTGTACTATTGGTCGGAGGATGGCATTCACGTATCGTACAGCCATTACGGCACCTTCCATGACCACCAGCAGCGTATGTTGGCCCCACATAATGCCACCCCAAAACAGCAGGGAACCTCCACCTTGCTGCTCTCCCTGGACAGTATATCGAATGCATTCAGCCTGACCGGGTTGCCTCCAAACACGTCGCCGACGATTGTCTGCTTGAAGGCGTATTTGACACTCATCGGTGAAGAGAACATGATGTCAATCCTGAGCGGTCCATTCGGCATATTGTTGGGCCCATCTGTACCATGCTGCATGGTGTCATGGTTGCAAAGACGGACCTCGCCATGGACGTCAGGAGTGAAGTTGTGCATCATGCAGCCTATTACGTACAGTTTGAGCTGTAACATGGCGTCCTGTGGCTGCACTGAAAGCATTATTCAACATGATGGTGATACTGTCAGGGTTCCTCTGAGCCATAATCCATAGGTAGCCGTCATCTGCTGCATTAGTAGCCCTTGGATGGCCAGAATGAGGCACGTCATCGACAGTTCCTGTCTCTCTGTATCTCCTCCATGTTCATGCAACATCGCTTTGCTTCACTCTGAGATGCCTGGACACTTACCTCGTTGAGAGCCCTTCCTGGCACAAAATAACGGTATTGACACTTTAGGCATGGTTGAACCTCCTCCTTGTTGGAATGACTGGAACTGATCAGCTGTCGGACCTCCTCCATCTAATAGGTGCTGCTCATACGTGGTTGTTTACATCTTTGGGCGGGTTTGGTGATATCTCTGAACAGTCAAAGGGACTGTATCTGTGATACAATATCCACAGGCAATGTCTATCTTCAAGAGTTCTGGGAACTGTGGTGATGCAAAACTTTTTTTGATGTTGTATCTATATTTATCATCTTCTGTTAATCTTTTTGTATCACTTCTACTCCCTCACCAGAACCATCAGAATTCGAAAATAGCAGTGCACAGATCTGAATGATTTAGATGAAATGTATTTCATTTTTAAATAAATTGTCCTCTGCAGACTTTCTGGCTAATGAGTCTCTTTCTCTTTGGCTTCATTTCTTTTATCAAGCATTCTACCAGTCACTTGCATTCTTTCAGTATTTGTAATATTGTTTCTAATTTTTTTGCTTATGATGAAGCCTGCTCATAAATTTACTCTCTGTTCTATTCCTGCGTAACAAAATACATGACCTGATTGTATTTCTATTCAGTATTCACATTTGGACCACACTTCTGATAACTCTGCTACGTCCCTTTGAAAAATGCTTCTTCTTTCTCCGTTACATCAAATGTCCATCATCATCTTGTAACTTCAATATATCTGATATCTTACTGTACTTATGTTTAATTTTACATAACTCCCCATCTCTTTCTCCAGTTCACTCATAAGATTCAGGAACATACTACCTAGTAATTTGCCTCTGATGCCAGATCATGCTGCCTTCAAGAAATGATTAAAGCTTTTGCTTTTTCCTATTATCTACTTTATCAGAACCTACCAGCTGGCTGTGTATTCTGCAACAGCAAACCAGTATCTCTGTCAAATTGTTGACACTCTCCTCTCTTTCCTCATCACTACCTATTCCTTCTTTTTCAGCCTACATTGCTTTATCTCACATTATCTCTTTTGTCAATTTTTCCCTGATATTTTGACAGGTTGCCAAATGAATCTTCTCTAGATCTGATTATTCCAGTACTGTTGTCACATATTTCTGTTAATGCCACCTGACAGGAACATTCTGCTATGAAAAATGTACCTAACATGAAGTTATTAAGAGTCAAATTACTTTAGTGACTACATTCAGTTCTAAAGCTATTATTACTGTGTGTCCTAGTAACTCCTAGTAATACTGTTTTCAGTACAATGTTAACTGGAAAGACAATCTTTATGAATGAAACTTCCTGGCAGATTAAAACTGTGTGCTGGACTAAGACTCGAACTCGGGACCTTTTCCTTTCATGGGCAAGTGCTCTACCAACTGAGCTACCCAAGCATGACTCCCGTGCCATCATCACAGCTTTACTTCTGCCAGTATCTTGTCTCATACCTTCCAAACTTTACAGAAGCTCTCCTGCGAACCTTGCAGAAGTAGCACTCCTGTAAAAAAGGATATTGCTGAGACATGGCTTAGCCACAGCCTGGGGGATGTTTCCAGAATGAGATTTTCACTCTGCAGCGGAGTGTGCGCTGATATGTGCACTGAACTGTAGCTCAGTTGGTGGAGCACTTGCCCGTAAAAGGCGAAGGTCCCAAGTTCGAGTCTCGGTCCGGCACACAGTTTTAATGTGCCAGGAAGTTTCATATCAGTGCACACTCCACTGCAGAGTGAAAATCTCATTCTCAGTCTTTATGAATATAAATGAATTTAATAGCTGAAACTTTTTTTTTTCCCATGGTGTCTACTGACAATTACTGTTATGCATTTAACAGGTATCTTCAACACTTGAGGCTAGATAATCAGGCATTTATTATGAAGAATACTTAACAACATATCTTTTTATAATACTTGAATTCGTGTAAGTTTGCAGTTTGTTCCTTTATAATTTTATTAAATTGGAGCTCGTTGAAGTCCTTTGTATATGAATATCACACAAAACACTAATAAAAAAAGACCAAGCCCACAACAAAATGGCCAGATGTGAGTAGGACTCATGCTCTGAGGGCTCCTTCCAAACTTAATTATGTATATAGACAGTACATCGCTTCCTTCATGTGGGAGACAGTTCATTCCTCCCTTCATACGGGAGACAGTTGATCCCTCCTCCCCTGCTCCCACTCATTGATTTTGACAATCTTTGTCTCTTTGTCTTTGTCTGTTGTTGACATTGTTAATGGCAAGATATCAGTCCCAGGTATTCCAAGACTTTTTTAAATTTTTCTGCATTTTGCCAGATTTCATGATTCTAGGTCAATACAAAGGGGCAGGTTGGGATTAACTGAACCTCAGAGTTAATTGGACCACTACATTAATTAACAATTCAAGAGGGAATTTTTTTGTGCCATAAAATTGTTTCCTTAGATTTGATGTACATTTGACCTAATATGGCTGCTTTTTGTTGGCTAAATTTGCAGATATACATATATAATTGTGAAATCCATTGGAAGAAGTAATATTTTTTGAAATTTAGCAAATCCTCCTAAAATTTTAGTAACTAGTAGTATACAATTTTGTTTGTTTGAGATAAATTCAGTGCTTATTGCTTTATGATACTGCGTGAAATATGAGCTGTGCTTGGAGCTATTTTCCTCCTATTTTGAAGATTTTTGATAAAGTGAAGGTAACTGGGCCAGTAAGTTTTGGGGTCAGGTGTACTGGTTCAGTTAACCCTAGAAAGTTGTTGGTGAATGAGTATTATGAATAATTTCACAGGAACACCCACCAGTACCCCCAGAATTACCATGTAAGACATTGCAGCTCTCTGAGGGTAGCATCTCCTTTGGCTTTTGCTGTCTCCAACGTCTTGAAAGGATTTAGTCTCATTGGTACTGAACCTTTCAATTCAAATGTATTTACAGACCAAGTTTTTTTGGTCATTACATGCAAAGGACAGCACATGACGCACTGGAATAAGATGAAAGCAAACCTGCAGATGACAATGTGATGCATCTTGAGCATCAAACAAGATCAGCAAACAGAAATTACACATCCTGTGCAAGTTTGGACATAATCTAAGATTGGTACAAGTAAAACTACAAGAGGTAGAAAGAAAGAAAATAAACTGTCCTTACCAGTGCATCAGTTAAGCAACATCCAGACATAGCAGCAAATGACAGAAGATCAAAGCAGTTGCCAAAAAAGCATGCATTCCATGAAGTAAAGCTTTCACTCAAATGCCAATTACTGGAAGAGAGCAGCAACAGTTCTGAAGATGCTGATCATGTCCAGTACACTGATTTCTGTAATACTGACTTTTACACAAGTGGTGATGAAAATGTTGAAACAGTGCAAAAGAGAACATTATTGTAGTCAAAGTAAAGGGAGTGGTCACTGTTATATTGTTCAAGCCATTAAAATGTACGGTATTGTCTGTGAAGTAAATTTTTTAAGTGAGCTGTGTCTACTCCAAAATTTGAAGCTGCAAAAGAAGATGATATCTTGGTTGCTTCAAATGAAGTAGTAGTGAAACTGCAGAGTCCAATACATGGCAGTAGGGCTCACAATGAAAACATGATCTGATTCTTCAGTTTCTCCCGGCATATTTCTTGCTCAAACAGTCCACATGTGTACTGTCGATCCATAGTGCCCAACGGGCACAATATTTCGGCGATCAGACATGTCATCATCATCAGGTGAGCTGACAAACTGAGCTACTGAGGGCGGGTGGCTGTCTTAAATCCCTCCCCCTGCAAGGTGTTCCCTCCACAGTCTGTGTCCGCGGCTGCACATTGGTGGTCACTGAGATGGTGGTGTCGGCGTCTGTCATGGCGTTGGTGTAATTGCCTCATCCGCCCTGGTTGCCAGTTCATTTTCTTGGTTGAGCTTTTTAATTAGACTCTATGCTGGTTCCCATGCCTTGCTGAGGTTATAGCCATCAAAGATCATTTGCAAGAATATCAGATACACACTCGACTTAGGTGCCCCAACAAATCGGTGGTCGCAGAGCACTGTTTGTCCGAAAATCACGAAATGGACTACCAACATACCAGGGTCTTGGCACAGACATCTAAATACTGGGACAGCATCGTTAGAGAGGCTATCAAAATTCATACCAGGGATGGACTCCATCAACCGAGATTCCTCTGCAAGGCATGGGAAACAGCATTGAGTCTAATTAAAGAGATGCTCAGCAAAGAAAACGAACGGGTGGCTAGGGTGGGTGAGGTAATTCCACCGACGCCACCACAGACGCTGACGCCAGTGTCTCAGAAACTGCCATTGCGTGGCTATGGGTGCGGACAATGGAGAGAACACCTCATAGGGGAGGGGATTTAAGACGGCCGCCGGCCCTCAGTAGCTCAGTTCATCAGTGCACCTGACAATGGCAACATGTCTGATCACCGAAATATTGTGCCCGTTGGACACTATGGACTGGCAGTACACCCATGGACTGTTTGAGCGAAACATGATCTGTTTCTAGACAGATATCACTAAATTCATTGTACAGTAGCTTTGTTATTTCCATGATTTTTTTCCATTAATATACTCACGAAGGTGTGTTTAGTATTGTTACTAATGTCATTCAATAAATTTTTATATTTAGGGTACTGTAATGCATTTACTTAACCAAGAGGTCCAGTTAACCCAGCCACTGGGGTTAAATGGTCTAAAAATAGGTTAAAAATTCTTCTCCAGTTCTATAAAATCTGTGTGAGATACTGGAAAAAAGAAAGTGCCCATAGATTTTATATGGTTTTTCCTCCAGAGCCATGAATAATTTAAAAAAACCATTCTTTAAGTAAAATTTCAAGGGAAGAAAAATATAAGTATAGTTAACGCCAATTTCCCCTATAGGTTTCGATGAGTTAGTTTGTGAGTATCAAAATATCTGACATAAATGGTCATATCTGTTTACTGCATTAACTTAGAACCTTAAGTGTTTTACTTTGCCAAGTGATTATAGACCTTATGAAGTGACATAAATGTCAAATTGAAACATGCACCCATTCCTGAGAAAAAGGGATTTTAATAGATGGACAGACAGACGGACACTCAGATAAACAATGACAAAAAATTTTTGCCTTTACATATGTCTGCTTGTGTCTGTGTATGTGCGGATGGATATGTGTGTGTGTGTGAGTGTATACCTGTCCTTTTTTCCTCCTAAGGTAAGTCTTTCCGCTCCCGGGATTGGAACGACTCCTTACCCTCTCCCTTAAAACCCACATCCTTTCTTCTTTCCCTCTCCTTCCCTCTTTCCTGATGAAACAACTGTTGGTTGTGAAAGCTTGAATTTTGTGTGTGTGTTTGTGTTTATTTGTGTGTCTATCTATATACCAACACTTTCGTTTGGTAAGTTACATCATCTTTGTTTTGAGATATATAAGTAACAGATCTAATGTATTTTGCATTTTCTGTACACAGGTTCCTGTTGGTTTGTATCGAGATTTTGATGGTGCTGATGATGTTAGCCAGATTTACTTTTTTGTTGATCAGCTGAAGCTGCGACTGCAGTCCGAGGAGAACAAGCTAGATGGTTATGAGAAACTTCGTGTGGTGGGCAAAGGTGAATGTTTACTTTGTATTACTATTATTGTTCCTGATGTGAATCCATAGCATAGGCGAAAAACAAGAATGGAATCAAACAGTGTTTTGTTTCTTCAACACTAGTTACATTTCCTTATAGTTATTGGCTATCCATTTTTTTAGAGTTGGTATCAATGAAACTTCTACAAAATTATTTTACACTTAAGGGAGTGAAAAGTGTCACACCATAAACACATTGACCAAATGCTGCCAAACTGATACTCAACAATTTCCATACCTATGAAATATTTTGTTAAGATTTCATCCCAGAGGATGTGCACATTCAGCTTCTTGCAATCCTTAAGACTTGGAGAAAGGTTGAATCTTTGGTGTAGGAGACATGGGAACATCATATAGGATGCAAATGGTTGGCTGTGGTGCTGTGACTGCAGAGCAAGTCTTGATGATGTGGACTCAAGACAATAGTGTAGCAGGAAGAACAGGCATGGATCCTTCCAGAAAGACTACACCAGAAGACTGTAGCACTGTTCAACTGTCATTGACAAATAGAACTGACAACATCTAAAATCCAAGCAGAGAGTTACTGGGAACTGTTGGGAACAGTGTACTTGAAGCTGGGTTGAGACCTAGTGTTGCCATGCATTTGTAGTGATGCAGATTGACAAACAAAGCACTAACTAGAAGCCTGTCTGAAATAGCTGTAACTGAATGGCTAACAAAGGACTAACTACTAGACTGTGTGAAATAGCTGTAACTGAAGGGCTTTGGTTTACTCTAGACTTGAATGATTCTCAATGTATTAGTACATTATTTTGTTAGTCAAGCTGGATCACTACATCAGCTTCCTTCTCCTACTTTTTTAAAACCCCTAGCCCCAGGTACATCAGGGTGTTTTTTTACAGTACAGCAAACCTTTTTTCTGCCTGTGGGACAACTTTGTCCACCCATCACTCATGCTGCCATGCAGTGACTCATATAAGCTCCTACAGAGTGGACCACACATCTTAAAATTCAGTGCGGTGGATAAGAGGAAATGGTTTCAGTCAAGTGGTTGGAGGTGGCACACTTGAACATGAAAGTGACTGTGGACACTGCTACAGGACCACCCATCACACTGCCAACTAGACAGCACAG
This sequence comes from Schistocerca nitens, assembly GCF_023898315.1. NCBI lineage: Eukaryota > Metazoa > Arthropoda > Insecta > Orthoptera > Acrididae > Schistocerca > Schistocerca nitens. Next base: position 577,427,147 of record NC_064617.1, read on the forward strand.
TGCAGAGAAACACACGCAGACCAGCTGCCACCAGTGGGACCTCCCAGTGGTTCCAAAGACTACCAGATCTGGGTAAACTATAAAATACCAGCTGCCTGCCATACCTGAGGCTCCGAGTTTTAAAAATAAAGAAGGGAGGCAGTGCTGATGTATGGACACAGACTGACTAACAAAGGACTGTCTTTTGACAGTGTGAAATAACTGTAACTGAAGGACTCTGATTTACTCTAGACTGACACAATCCTCAGTGTGTTTGTGTATTATTTTGTCCTGAGGTATAGTGTTGTTATTGAAGGTTATAGTGTATAAAAATTGTGTCCTACATTTAGTTTACCACTGACACCATACCACAGACAACTCAGACTTGTGTGGTGTAGAGCCGCACTCAACTGGAACATTGAGTGGCATCTGTAGTCTTCATCATTGAGTCTTGCTTTGTTTGTAGTGGACAGATTGTGTTCAATGTGTCAGTAAACTACGTAGTAACAGGGATTTTCAAGACCCATACTTCTTCGTATCGTGAAATCATGGTATAAGCAGCTGTTAAGTATGGTGAATATGACAACAGTACTGATTTGGTACTTTTTGAAGGGTGACTGAATGCTCACCAGTGTTGGGCAAGAATGGTAAATCCTGCTCTCACACCCTTCCTGACAATGGTGCTAAATGGCATATTCCAGCAAGGTAATTATAGATACCCTACTGCAGTTGACATCACAGAAGTGTTAACATATGTACGAATCCTAAACTGACCAGCCTATTCCCCTGAATTGTCACTGGTAGAACATAACTGGAATGCAGTGAGAAGACATATATTTTTGTAGACTTCAGCTAGCAATTTTCATGCACTGACAAAATATATGTTGGCGAGCATGGCAAGATATTTCTAGGTTTAGGTTAGTGTTGTTTTAACGTCTCGTCGACAACGAGGTCATCAGAGATGGAGCGCAAGCTCGGGTTAGGGAAGGATGGGGAAGGAAATCGGCCGTGCCCTTTCAAAGGAACCATCCCGGCATTTGCCTGAAACGATTTAGGGAAATCACGGAAAACCTAAATCAGGATGGCTGGAGACGGGATTGAACCGTCGTCCTCCCGAATGCGAGTCCAGTGTGCTAACCACTGCGCCACCTCGCTCAGTCAAGATATTTGTAAAATGACATTCAGAAGCTGTCTCATTTCATTGTACAGTGAATACAAGAATGTACACTGATGTTGATGTTGGACACCTGTTCGAAATGGAATGAAAGTTTAATGGTAAATATCCAGCTGGTGCTTCAGAGTGTAGCACTGTCCATTTCTGTAAGTGTATATGTACATAATTCTTGTTCTTTTACGTGTTGCTTGCTGACTCACAGCTTTTTCCAAAACTGACATACTGACTGTTAAATCTCTATTTTATTTGCAACAGGAGCATTTGGCAGTGCGGTATTATATCGCAAGGTTGCTGATGATACATTGGTTGTTATGAAGGAAGTGAACATGACAGAATTAAATGCAGTAGAAAGACAAGCAGCTCTCAATGAAGTTCAAGTACTTTCCATGCTTCATCATCCAAATATTATCAGGTAGTAAAAAAAGGATTTCATAGGCATGTGAAATGAAGTAGTAAATTGTTGATTGTGTAATCTTAAATAATGTAACTGAGATAACCAAAGGCAGACATTACAGTATTTTTCTTATATGAACTGAACCTAACTGCTCAACATTTTAATATCAACATTTGACCATTATGGATAAATTGTTTATTATTACTTTTGCACCTAAACTACTAAAGATACTTGGGTACACAATTCACTTCTCATTGATGTCTATAATGCTCTTCAACCCTCTTTGGGGATTTAAGAGCAGTAAATACCACAAAGCCATACATCAAAAACTCTAGATACATCCAACCAGGATATCAAACAGAAAAGCAATATTACAGTCCTCATGAAAAACCACCTTTCAAAATGGAAATAAATTACAGGTTTCCCTCTATCATCCAGCTTCATTGTCAGCAAACTGTTCTGACCCCACAGAAAACTTTGTGTATAGGGGGATCATTGATCACTGTAATAATAAAAATATTCTTTGTAAAGTTCAGTTCAGATTTCAAAAAGGAACTTTAAATGAATGTGATCATTCTTGTTTGTTAAACAGCTTTGAGAAAGCATAGATAATAAATGTTGCAAGTTAGGATCTAAATCTTTTGAGGACATGAGTTTTACAGAGAGAAGCAAAGCATTATGGCTTCTGTTAGACAACAAGAATGTGGCTTAGATCATGTTCATATGACCAAGAACAGAAATAATACTAGTTTGGCATCTGCATCCCCCAACTAAGGTACCATGACTTGTGAAACATTACAGGGAACTGTGCTAGATACTTGACTAGTCCCTAATTTATAAAATGATAGTGTCTTTCAACACATTTAACTCTGTTCACAGATGGCAGGAAAAATGATGACTGGTGTTCTCTGTACAATGAACCTAAAACTAAGCCTATATTCATCAGATTTCCTAACAAGTTTGAATTCATTTTTGAATGTAGCTCTCCTAAGAAGATAATTAAATATAATACTGGCAAGTCATTAAAGAAGCCTTGGATTTGTACAAAATAGCCAGAACAATAATGACCCAGAAATACCTTCTTAGCATCATAACATGTTAAGAAAAGTTGTAAAAAAATTCAAGAGTATGGACATCTCATCTTAAACAGACAGATAAGATTACAAAACTGAATATATGTGGAATACACTTAAAAGAAAGATGGGAAAAAGTTGTAGAAGGTGGCATTATTTCTGTTCAAGAGACATTATGAAAAACAGAGCATGTGCAGCAGATGTTTTTAATAACTGCTTTTTAAGAGTAGATGAAGAAATTGTTGTAGATAGTTCAAAAGAGAAAGCAAAACAGTTAACTAAAGAAGCAATACAGAGAACATTTGATTAATTAAAAATTAATCCCACATCCCTGTACGAAATAACTAAGATCCTCAGGGGTCTAAAAAGTAAACATTCATAACTTCAACAAGACACTAAATAGGTGTAGCCCTATTATATGTAATGTTCTTAGTCATCAGTGTACTGCATGATTAGCTCTTGGTGTTAGGCCTCACTACAAAAAGGGTGACACCACACATGTCAGTAATTACTGCCTAGTGACACTCCTTACATATTTCCTAAAATTTTTGATAGGATAATATACTCTAGTATTGTCATCCATCTGTGTAGTAATAGACTACTTAGCCGATAACAGTCTGGATTTCAAAAGGGCCATTCTACTGAGTCAGCTATTTATACATTTACTAAACACATAATGAAATCTTTAAATGATAAAACATACAAACTGGGATTTTCTGTGATTTATTTATTTTGTCGATCATAATATTCTAGTGTGGAAGTTAAGTTTTTATGGAATATGTACTTCAGCAAATTTTTGGTTCAGTTTGTATATAGGAAACAGAATTCAGAAAGTTATCCTAGGCTGCTCAAGTAATATAAATAGGGATGCCTCAACATCTGCATGAGGAGGTATTGCAATGACAGTCTCACAGGATTAGTCCACTACAGTTACTCCTTTATGTTAAAGATCTGCCTTTTATTTGAATCAGGAGGCAAAATTAGTCCTGTTTAGAGATGATACAAGCGTTTTTGTGAAGCGAATCAAATAACTGTCAGCATAGAAAATAGTAAATTATGTTTTTGTGAAAGGCTTTGCACAAACAGGGTAGCTTTAAACACTGAAAAAACAAAGTTCATTCAGTTTTGTACTGTCAAAAAATCCTGTCTCCTATTAATCTAGTGTATCAACAACAGATAATAAACAGTGTACAAAACTATAAATTCTTAGGTTTACATGTTGAAAACTTAAATTAACGTGTAGCAGATCTCCAAAAGTTTTTAGATTTGGCTACTTTTACCATAAGAATAATTACCAATTTTGGTGATATAGAACTCATTAACATATTTTCATTAATTAAAGTTTTATTGTGTAGTATTCTTGGGTAACTATTCATTGCACAAAAGAAAGTAATTAGAATTATGTGTATAGAGGTAACAAACATCTATATTGCAGGTATCTCTTAAAGCATCTGGGATACTAACCATTGCCTCAACATACATTTATTCAACTATGAAGTTTGCTATTAACCCTTAACTGCTCTAGTGGGGTCCTGGAGAACCCCAGACGATAGAATACAATAAATAGTACGTGAACGGAACAACAGATGGCACCTGTGTTCTTGGTAATGTCAGTGAAGTGCTGCCTTTTAACGTGGAGTTAAAGCAATGAGAGATTATATCATATTACTGCATACCACACAGTTAAATTTTGTATCCACTGTTAGTAGTGTGTCTAAAAAATGGGCTAGCTGAAGAAGTGATGATAACTAGTGTTTTATTGTTGGCATATATTAGAATTAGTTTGCAGCAACCCTTAGAAATAACTGTGTTTTGTCAGCAGTATTTGTCGTTCTTAGTGTCTCAGATGATCACATCCAATGGCAGTCCATACCATCATGACTATCAAATATCCAATGCGGCATTCTAAAATGTATACTCTAAAAGCATCAGTTTCTCCATTATTTTGTTCTGTCTATTGGTATTAGTCACTTTAATTCAAGATTAAGGCAAACTGTGCAGGGATGCAAAAAGTGGTTGGTCACTCAGTATTTTTCCATTCATTATCCATTTTAATGTCGTGTATCACATTAGTACGGTCTCCTCTTCTTCATAGTACAAAATTATGACAGCACGTTATTTCACTGTCAGTGCCTGTCATGTTTCTTGGAATCATACAACTCTACTATGATTGCACCACTATTAGTTAAAGAACTGTCAATTGGCAGAGCCATAACATCTCTTAGCACTACTATTTTAGAGAAATAGTTTGTGTCAATTGTTTCTAGCCTTCATCTGACCCATAAGACAGAATTAAAATTTCATAACTCTGATGTTGGTGATCAAAACCCTATAGCAGTCTACTTGCATTCAGAGAAATACCGTAATCTGATCAGTGGACTGGACATGTACATTATTAATCTCCTACTAGCTCCTTATAACATGTTCAGCATTCTCAGCAATTAAAAAAGTTTTGGGGTAAGAGTTCATAGATACAAATGTCAAGAAGTCAATCAGCTTTTGCAGATATAATACAGTTCAAACCTCACCAAGACAGTTTCTTCGACCAGCTCATCTATCAATTAAATATGAATTCCCATGTGGGGGCTGAATCCATGTGCTCTTGACACTGAAAAACAAGACTGACAGAAAATTATCAATACACTGAAGACGGTGCTGCCAAATCATGCATACCTGTACTGAAAAGCCAAAGTTAATCTAAGATATTTGAAAAGTGTCAGTAACAGCTCATATCTTGGGCCCATAAAATCTATCTCCTACCCTCTGTGAGGGTCCTTACTGACTCCCTGCGATTAGTGCAAGTATAATAATTTCTCGAATATTTGAAGCCCTTTAGCTAGTCAGTATGGAGGTTACAAAATAATTCTACAGTTTTACAGCCACAGATTATCTCTATGTTTTGATTCCTTCTACAGCCAACAAATCTCACAGCCCTCTGCTCGTAGCTGCTGCTAGGGGTACTACTTCTAACCTAATTTTGGTAACTAATGACCTTGAAAGCTCTCAGTGTATCATAGAAAATCTGTATACTGGCTGTGTCAAGGGCTAGCTACAAAACACCAACAAAATATACACTGTGCAAGAGAAGTCTCCGCTTGTGCCACAATTTGCTCAGCTTTGGGGAAAACCCCGTAGCTCAAATATTGTGTACAAAGGAATTATTCCCACTTCCACCTAGCACAACACATTTTCGTAATATCTACCACATGCATTTATACATCTCAACGACTATTGTGATCTTTTGCATCATAATTTATGTATTTAAAATTACTCTACACATTGAATCAAGATCTTATGAAAACTCATAAACATTCCTCACTGGCTTAGACAAGGTAGGTATATTACACTGAAATTAATTTGAGCACATGTGATATGATTGCCTCTTTTACAGATATTTGGGAAGTTTTGAACGTGAAGGCATTTTGATGATTGAAATGGAATATGCAGATGGTGGAACATTGGCTCAGATGCTCTCCCAGCGCACTGTTCATCTTAATGAGAGAGAAATACTTCTACTGTTTCAGCAGATTGTTAGTGCAATACAGTATATGCATCACCACAACATACTTCATAGGTAGTAAAGTGCATACATTTATCTTATAGCTAAAACATAATGGTAATAAAATCTCGTATTTAGAGTGCACCACTGTTACTTGATGCTCACAATGACTCTGCTCTTGGTCACAACCTGAAGGTGACAATTTATCTGGTTGGTGATCAGGCCCACATAACAGGCTGTACAAAAGCTGTAGAAGACCTAGTGGAAGATATGACTGCTTTCACAAGTGGTTTTGCCTCTGATCTAAAATGATAGGGCACGCCTTTGGCATGATTGGGATAGGATGTGCCATTTGGGTGTAAAGAACAGGTTGCACTTAATCCTCAATAGGTGTATGACTCATGTGGAAAAGAGCTGTAAATATGTGTGGCATCAGGATGGATCAGGATATGTCACTCATTGGGTGGGCAATGGAATACCACTTTTGGAGTGGTAGAAGGATTCAGGGTAGAATGCCTCTCATTTCTGAGGGTCATGAAAAGTGTAGTGAAACCCCTCATTTAAATTTTTCAATGGATTAAAAAATGTAAATCATGGGAAAATGTAAATAATAGAAAATGAATTTTTAATACTGTAATGTTGTTGTTGTTGTGGTCTTCAGTCCTGAGATTGGTTTGATGCAGCTCTCCATGCTACTCTATCCTGTGCAAGCTTCTTCATCTCCCAGTACCTACTGCAGCCTACATCCTTCTGAATCTGCTTAGTCTATTCATCTCTTGGTCTCCCTCTACGATTTTTACCCTCCACGCTGCCCTCCAATGCTAAAATGGTGATCCCTTGATATCTCAGAACATGTCCTACCAACCGATCCCTTCTTCTAGTCAAGTTGTGTAATAAGCTCCTCTTCTTCCCAATTCTGTTCAATACCTCCTCATTAGTTATGTGATCTACCCATCTAATCTTCATCATTCTTCTGTAGCACCACATTTCGAAAGCTTCTATTCTCTTCTTGTCTAAACTATTTATCGTCCACATTTCACTACCATACATGGCACACTCCATACAAATACTTTCAGAAACGACTTCCTGACATTTAAATCTATACTCGATGTTAACAAATTTCTCTTCTTCAGAAACGATTTCCTTGCCATTGCCAGTCTACATTTTATATCCTCTCTACTTCGACCATCATCAGTTATTTTGCTCCCCAAATTGCAAAACTCCTTTACTACTTTAAGTGTCTCATTTCCTAATCTAATTCCCCCAGCATCACCCGACTTAATTCGACTACATTCCATTATCCTCGTTTTGTTTTTGTTGATGTTCATCTTATACCCTCCTTTCAAGACACTGTCCATTCCATTCAACTGCTCTTCCAAGGCCCTTGCTGTCTCTGACAGAATTACAATGTCATCAGCGAACCTCAAAGTTTTTATTTCTTCTCCATGGATTTTAATACCTACTCCGAACTTTTCTTTTGTTTCCTTTATTGCTTGCTCTATATACAGATTGAATAACATTGGGGCTAGGCTACAAACCTGTCTCACTCCATTCCCAACCATTGCTTCCCTTTCATACTCCACGACTCTTATAACTGCCATCTGGTTTCTGTACAAATTGTAAATAGCCTTTCGCTCCCTGTATTTTACCCCTGCCACCTTCAGAATTTGAAAGAGAGTATTCCAATCAACATTGTAAAAAGCTTTCTCTAAGTCTACAAATGCTAGAAATGTAGGTTTGCCTTTCCTTAATCTTTCTTCTAAGATAAGTCATAGGGTCAGTATTGCCTCACGTGTTCCAACATTTCTACGGAATCCAAACTGATCTTCCCCGAGGTCAGCTTCTACCAGTTTTTCCATTCGTCTGTAAAGTATTCACATTAGTATTTTGCAGCTGTGACTTATTAAACTGATAGTTCGGTAATTTTCACATTTGTCAACACCTGCTTTCTTTGGGATTGGTATTATTGTATTCTTCTTGAAGTCTGAGGTTATTTCACCTGTCTCATACATCTTGCTCACCAGATGGTAGAGTTTTGTCAGGACTGGCTCTCCCAAGGCTGTCAGTAGTTTTAATGGAATGTTGTCTACTCCGGGGGCCTTGTTTCGACTCAGGTCTTTCAGTGCTCTGTCAAACTCTTCACGGAGTATCATATCTCCCATTTCATCTTCATCTACATCCTCTTCCATTTCCATAATATTGTCCTCAAGTACATTGCCCTTCTATAGACCCCCTATATACTCCTTCCACCCTTCTGCTTTCCCTTCTTTGCTTCGAACTGGGTTTCCATCTGAGCTCTTGATATTCATACAAGTAGTTCTCTTTTCTCCAAAGGTCTCTTAATTTTCCTATAGGCAGTATCTATCTTATCCTAGTGAGATAAGCCTCTACATCCTTACATTTGTCCTCTAGCCATCCCTGCTTAGCCATTTTGCACTTCCTGTCTATATCATTTTTGAGACGTTTGTATTCCTTTTTGCCTGCTTCTTTTACTGCATTTTTATATTTTCTCCTTTCATCAATTAAATTCAATATTTCTTTGGTTACCCAAGTGTTTCTACCGGCCCTCATCTTTTTATCTATTTGATCCTCTGCTGCCTTCACTATTTCAGCCCCCAAAGCTACCCATTCTTCTTCTACTGTATTTCTTTCCCCCATTCCTGTGAATTGTTCCCTTATGGTCTCCCTGAAACTCTGTACAATCTCTGGTTCTTTCAGTTTATCCAGGTCCCATCTCCTTAAATTCTCACCTTTTTGCAGTTTCTTCAGTTTTAATCTACAGTTCATAACCAATAGATTGTGGTCAGAGTCCACATCTGCCCCTGGAACTGTCTTACAATTTAAAACCTGGTTCCTAAATCTCTGTCTTACCATTATATAATCTGATACCTTTTAGTATTCCAGGGTTCTTCCATGTATACAACCTTCTTTCATGATTCTTGAACCAAGTGTTAGCTATGATTAAGTTATGCTCTGCACAAAATTCTACCAGGCGGCTTCCTCTTTGATATCTTAGCCCCAATCCATATTCACCTACTGTTTCCTTCTCTTCCTCTTCCTACTCTCGAATTCCAGTCACCCATGACTATTAAATTTTCATCCCCCTTCACTACCTGAATAATTTCTTTTTTCTCATCATACATTTCATCAATTTCTTCATCATCTGCAGAGCTAGTTGGCACATAAACTTGTACTACTGTGGTAGGCGTGGGCTTCGTGTCTATCTTGGCCACAATAATGCATTCACTATGCTGTTTGTAGTAGCTTACCCATACTCCTATTTTTTTTTATTCATTGTTAAACCTACTCCTGCATTACCCCTATTTGATTTTGTATTTATAACCCAGTATTCACCTGACCAAAAGTCTTGTTCCTCCTGCCACCGAACTTCACTAATTCCCACTATATCTAACTTTAACCCATTCATTTCCAATTTTAAATTTTCTAACCTACCTGCCCGATTAAGGGATCTGACATTCCATGCTCTGATCCATAGAATGCCAGTTTTCTTTCTCCTGATAACGACGTCCTGTTGAGTAGTCCCCGCCCGGAGATGCGAATGGGGGACTATTTTACCTCCGGAATATTTTACCCAAGAGGACGCCATCATCATTTAATCATACAGTAAAGCTGCATGCCCTCGGGAAAAATTACAGCCGTAGTTTCCCCTTGCTTTCAGCCATTCGCAGTACCACAAGAGCAAGGCTGTTTTGGTTAGTGTTACAAGGCCAGATCAGTCAGTCATCCAGACCGTTGCCCCTGCAACTACTGAAAAGGCTGCTGCCCATCTTCAGGAACCACACATTTGTCTGGCCTCTCAACAGATACCCCTCCGTTGTAGTTGCACCTACGGTACGGTTATCTGTATCGTTGAGGCACGCAAGCCTCCCCACCAACGGCAAGGTCCATGGTTCATGAGGGGGAGGGGGGGGGGTGTACTGTAATATACTTTGTAAAATGTGAGTAATCCATTTTATTAATTGTATTAGTCTTTAAACTCAAATTCTTGATTTTACATATGTTTGATATTTCCTGAATACGATGGTAGTTTTTACTTTTTTACCAAAAAATTCAGAACTGTGCTTTGTTTCAGTTTCTGGTGATTTTTTCTATTTTATTATCTAGTTCATGAAGTTTTGATGTCTACCTCTGTAACATAAATATATTTTTCTAATATAATCACTAATGCATTTAGTAAAACTTTAGCAGAAGTCAAAAGCGATTTAAGACATGGACATATGCTGCATTCACACGAAAGATGTAAGAAAATTCAATGCCCAAACTGACAGATATGCTGATGGAGACAACAACAAACATAATTTGTTAAGCAGTCAGATGTCAGGAAGGTAAACTGAATGAGTGCAGAGTATCCAGTAGGTCACCAAGTATGTTTGAGTTAAATATGTTAAATATGTTTCTATCCTTTATTGTTCTGATCATTATCACAATAAATGTTCGAAATGAGCACCACCTACTTCAGCAAACAGCTATTACCAGATCAGCACATTCTGTATGTGTGTGGCCGCTGCAAGAATTATTGCAACTAATTTCTCTTATTAGTTCACCGTGGTAGAGGAAAATACAGTTTCATGCAGTCCCAGAGAGAGAAGTCCAGTGGAGTGAAGTCCAGGGATCTAGCAGGTCGATGTACAGGTTGTACCCAATCTGCCTTCAGTTTTTGAAAATACAGATTGATGCTGCAACTAGTGATTCTGTAAAACGTGCCATGGCACCATCAAACAGAAATCACATCCTCCCTCTGATAGTGGTACCTCCTCCAGTAAAGCTGGCAATTGTTCATTCAAGAACTGTCTGTATGTTGGCCTCTTGCTGAAAAGGCAACATTTAGGGCCCATAAAAATAGTTGGCGGTGATTCTAACCCACATGTTTACAATGCATTGTCTCTGATGACCTCAAGTAAATGTTGTTCATGGGTTTCAAGCCACCTATATGTGCAAGTTGTGACAAATGTACATGCTTTCTCATGTAAATTGAGCCTCATCCATAAACAGAACAACTGAAGGTGGTCGTTAGCCAGTTCTGGAAACCGGCATGCAGACTCCACCAAGATGGATAATCATCTGGTTCCAGGGCTTATATATTGGTAGAACAAACTTTTCACATAGCACATTCCATATAAACTATGGTGAACATCAAACTCAGCTGCGATTGCTCAGCGCTTGCCTCAGACTTGCTCACAAATCATAACTGCATGTCTTCTTTGAAGCTATGTGTGAAAACCATCCATTATCTGCCTGTGTTCAGCCTGTGTATGATTAATATGCAAGTATTGTTGATTCACTAAAGGATTAAACTTCATGTGTAATAATGGAGACATCTTCTTGCACAGAAATATTCGTGTTACATTCACTGAGCTCTTGGACCATTGCTTCAGCTGCACCATAAACAAAAGCAGTGCTGCAGTTTTCTTCATGTGTAGTACTCCATGTTATGTATTACTTTATTTATTTATTTTTATTTTTTATTTATTTATTTGGTCCTGTTGATTACATATTATACAGCCAGTGTACAAGTAATATAGGACAAGTCAATTGATGCATTTACAGTAGTACATTAACATTTATACATCACATTGCACAGACCTTGGTTTATTTTACAAGAACAATTACTTGCTTGCAGTATTAAAGCCTGCATTATGCCAAAAACAGTCTAAGTGATTGTTTAAAATAGTAGAATAAGTGACAGTGCATATTTTTATGCTACTGACATATGCAGCTTTACTGTATGATTAAATGATGATGGCGTCCTCTTGGGTAAAATATTCCGGAGGTAAAATAGTCCCCCATTCGGATCCCCGGGCGGGGACTACTCAAGAGGACGTCGTTATCAGGAGAAAGAAAACTGGCATTCTACGGATCGGAGCGTGGAATGTCAGATCCCTTAATCGGGCAGGTAGGTTAGAAAATTTAAAAAGGGAAATGGATAGGTTAAATTTAGATATAGTGGGAATTAGTGAAGTTCGGTGGCAGGAGGGACAAGACTTTTGGTCAGGTGAGTACAGGGTTATAAATACAAAATCAAATAGGGGTAATGCAGGAGTAGGTTTAATAATGAATAAAAAAATAGGAGTGCGGGTTAGCTACTACAAACAGCATAGTGAACGCATTATTGTGGCCAAGATAGACACAAAGCCCATGCCTACTACAGTAGTACAAGTTTATATGCCAACTAGCTCTGCAGATGATGAAGAAATTGATGAAATGTATGATGAGATAAAAGAAATTATTCAGGTAGTGAAGGGAGACGAAAATTTAATAGTCATGGGTGACTGGAATTCGTCAGTAGGAAAAGGGAGAGAAGGAAACATAGAAGGTGAATATGGATTGGGGGGAAGAAATGAAAGAGGAAGCCGCCTTGTAGAATTTTGCACAGAGCATAAATAAATCATAGCTAACACTTGGTTCAGGAATCATAAAAGAAGGTTGTATACCTGGAAGAATCCTGGAGATACTAAAAAGGTATCAGATAGATTATATAATGGTAAGACAGAGATTTAGGAACCATGTTTTAAATTGTAAGACATTTCCAGGGGCAGATGTGGATTCTGACCACAATCTATTGGTTATGAACTGCAGATTGAAACTGAAGAAACTGCAAAAAGGTGGGAATTTAAGGAGATGGGACCTGGATAAACTGAAAGAACCAGAGGTTGTACAGAGTTTCAGGGAGAGCATAAGGGAACAATTGACAGGAATGGGGGAAAGAAATACAGTAGAAGAAGAATGGGTAGCTCTGAGGGATGAAGTAGTGAAGGCAGCAGAGGATCAAGTAGGTAAAAAGACGAGGGCTAGTAGAAATCCTTGGGTAACAGAAGAAATATTGAATTTAATTGATGAAAGGAGAAAATATAAAAATGCAGTAAATGAAGCAGGCAAAAAGGAATACAAACGTCTCAAAAATGAGATCGACAGGAAGTGCAAAATGGCTAAGCAGGGATGGCTAGAGGACAAATGTAAGGATGTAGAGGCTTGTCTCACTAGGGGTAAGATAGATACTGCCTACAGGAAAATTAAAGAGACCTTTGGAGAGAAGAGAACCACTTGTATGAATATCAAGAGCTCAGATGGCAACCCAGTTCTAAGCAAAGAAGGGAAGGCAGAAAGGTGGAAGGAGTATATAGAGGGTTTATACAAGGGCGATGTACTTGAGGACAATATTATGGAAATGGAAGAGGATGTAGATGAAGATGAAATGGGAGATAAGATACTCCGTGAAGAGTTTGACAGAGCACTGAAAGACCTGAGTCGAAACAAGGCCCCGGGAGTAGACAACATTGCATTAGAACTACTGATGGCCTTGGGAGAGCCAGTCATGACAAAACTCTACCATCTGGTGAGCAAGATGTATGAGACAGGCGAAAAACCCACAGACTTCAAGAAAAATATAATAATTCCAATCCCAAAGAAAGCAGGTGTTGACAGATGTGAAAATTACCGAACTATCAGTTTAATAAGTCACAGCTGCAAAATACTAACGCAAATTCTTTACAGACGAATGGAAAAACTAGTAGAAGCGGACCTCGGGGAAGATCAGTTTGGATTCCGTAGAAATGTTGGAACACGTGAGGCAATACTAACCTTACGACTTATCTTAGAAGAAAGATTAGGAAAAGGCAAACCTACATTTCTAGCATTTGTAGACTTAGAGAAGGCTTTTGACAACGTTAACTGGAATACTCTCTTTCAAATTCTGAAGGTGGCAGGGGTAAAATACAAGGAGCGAAAGGGTATTTACAATTTGTACAGAAACCAGATGGCAGTTATAAGAGTCGAGGGGCATGAAAGGGAAGCAGTGGTTGGGAAAGGAGTGAGACAGGGTTGTAGCCTCTCCCCGATGTTATTCAATCTGTATATTGAGCAAGCAGTAAAGGAAACAAAAGAAAAGTTCGGAGTAGGTATTAAAATTCATGGAGAAGAAGTAAAAACTTTGAGGTTCGCCGATGACATTGTACTTCTGTCAGAGACAGCAAATGACTTGGAAGAGCAGTTGAACTGAATAGACAGTGTCTTGAAAGGAGGATATAAGATGAACATCAACAAAAGCAAAACGAGGATAATGGAATGTAGTCAAATTAAATCGGATGATGCTGAGGGGATTAGATTAGGAAATGAGACACTTAAAGTAGTAAAGGAGTTTTGTTATTTAGGGAGTAAAATAACTGATGATGGTCATAGTAGAGAGGATATAAAATGTAGACTGGCAATGGCAAGGAAATCGTTTCTGAAGAAGAGAAATTTGTTAACATCGAGTATAGATTTAAGTGTCAGGAAGTCGTTTCTGAAAGTATTTGTATGGAGTGTAGCCATGTATGGAAGTGAAACATGGACAATAACTAGTATGGACAAGAAGAGAATAGAAGCTTTCGAAACGTGGTGCTACAGAAGAATGCTGAAGATAAGGTGGGTAGATCACGTAACTAATGAGGAGGTATTGAATAGGATTGGGGAGAAGAGAAGTTTGTGGCACAACTTGACTAGAAGAAGGGATCGGTTGGTAGGACATGTTTTGAGGCATCAAGGGATCACAAATTTAGCATTGGAGGGCAGTGTGGAGGGTAAAAATCGTAGAGGGAGACCAAGAGATCAATACACTAAGCAGATTCAAAAGGATGTAGGTTGCAGTAGGTACTGGGAGATGAAGAAGCTTGCACAGGATAGAGTAGCATGGAGAGCTGCATCAAACCAGTCTCAGGACTGAAGACCACAACAACAACAACGACATATATAAGGAAGTAAATTTTCTTCATGGTCATGGTTTGAATGAATACAAGTTTTAGAGCACAACATGTTGTTTACTGGGTCAGTACAAACATCCAGACATCGCAACACTATTTACCTTGTATCAGTTTTGGTATAACAATGTTTGAAGAACATACATTTTGAATATTTCCTCCACCCCATGGGTACTTACACATACTCAGTATGCTCAGTCAGTAAATGTTTCCAACATCTGGTTGCTTACTAAAGTGTACTTGTTGTTGACTCCATTGTGATATCTGTCAGTCTGGGTGTTAACATTTTTGAACACCTTGTGTATGACACTAAACTGTAGACAAGAGTTACATCTATTACTTCAAATTGTAAAACTTGCTACACCATACAATAAAAATTATTTTATTAGAAAAATATGCAAAATAGAAGATAGCAGTTTGCAACAGGTGATGTTAACAGCTTATATAGTATGATGAAATCCGTCAGAGAATTGCATTAGATAAATGTCATTATGTATCTAAAACGTAAGTACAAGGAAGGTAACTGTGAGGAAACCATGGTTAACAGAACAAATACTTCAGTTGATTGACAAAAGAATGAAGCACAGTGGAATTTAGGAATAAAGAAACACAAGTCACTTAGGAATCAAATAAACAGGAATTGCAGAAAAGTTGAGGTGAAATAGTTGGAAGAAAAATATGAAGAAATCAAAAAAGAAGCTATTGTTGGAAGAACTAATTCAACATATTGAAAAGTTGAAACAATATTTGGTTAAATTATAAAACAAGGGTACTAACATTATGAGTGTAATGGGAATTCGACTGTGAAATGTAGAAGAGAGAGCAGATAGATGCGAGGAGTGCACTGATAGCTTCTATAAAGGCATGACATGACTGATGATGTGACAGAAGGAGAAATAGCAGTCGATAGTGAAGAGGTAAAGGATCTAATATTAGAATCACAATTTAAAAGAGCTTTGGAAGACTTAAAATCAAATATAGCGGAAGGGATATATAACCCTCAGAATTTCTCAAATCATTGTTGGAAGTGGCAGCAAGGTGACTATCCATGTTGATGTGAGAATGTATGTGACTGGCAATATACCAACAGTCTTTTGGAAAAAAACACCATCCACACAGTTCCAAAAATTGGGAAAGCTCTCATGTACGAGACTTTTTGCTCAATCTGCGTGACAGCTCTTGCATCCAAACTGCTGAGTAGAGTGACATGTAGAAGAATAGAAAAGAAAACTGAGGTTCTCTTACCTGATGATCAGTTTGGCTTTAGGAAATATAAAAAGCACCAGAAACGCAGTTCTGATGTTGCAGTTTATAATGGAAGTAACAGTGAAGAAAAATCAAGACACATTCATAGGATTTGTCAAACTGGTAAAAGCATTTGACAATGTAAAATAATGCAAGAAGTTCAAAATTCTGAGGAAAATAGGGGTAAGCTGTAGGGAAAGACAAGTGATGTACCATATATACAAGAACTAAGAGGAAGCAATACGACCTCATATTAAAAAGTGTGCAATACAGGGATTTAGTCTTTCACCCCTACTGTGGAGTGGGATTACAATTCAAGGTGAAAGGATATCAGTGATGAGATTAGCTGATGACATTGCTATCTTCAGATAAAGTGAACAAGAATTACAGAATCTGTTGAATGGGATGAACAGTCTGAGTACAGACTATGGACTGAGATTAAATCAAAGAAAGCCAAAAGTAGCAGAAATTAGAATACTGAGAAATAGATCAAGTTAAGAAATTCTGCTACCTAGGCAGTACAATAATGAATAATGGACATAGAAAAGAGGGCATAAAAAGCAGACTAGCACTGGCAAAAAGGAAATTCGTCATCAAGAGAAGTCTGCTAGCAGCAAACACAGGTTTTAATTTGAGGAAGAAATTTCTGAGAATATATGTTTGAAGCACAACATTTTACGGACCATGGGAAAACCAGAACAGAAGAGAACCAAAGCATTTGAGATATTGCACTACAGAAGAATGTTGGAAATTAGGTGGACTGATGAAGTAAGGAATGAGGAGGTTCCCCACAGAATCAGTGAGGAAAGGAATAAATGGGAAACACTACCAAGAAGAAGGGGCAGATGATGTGACATCTGTTACTACATTAGGGAATTGTTTTCATGGTACTAGTGGGAGCTGTAAAGTGTAAAAACTGTTGAGGAAGACAGAGATTCAAATATATCCATTAAATAATTAAGGATGCAGGTTTCAGTTCAAAAGATTGGCGCAGGAGAGGAATTTGGGGCACACTGCATCAGACCAGTTAGAAGACTGACACACTCACACACACACACACACACACACACACACACACACACACACACACAAAGAAGAAAAAGAAGAAAGAGAAGATGATGATGAACAGAGTCTAAACAACACCACAGAAATAGGACAGTCTTCAAAAGGACCACGGAAATTGTGTGACAATTATTATTGTAAATTTGTAAATGTTGTTTAACTCACAGAAATTGAGGCTGTACTGTGCTGTGCTGTTACTTCCCAAAATAATCAATGCCTCATAAATATCTAAATATTCTAAAAAACTTTGTTCCATACACAATTTAATAACATCTCCCTACAATCAAAGTTATTGCATTTTGCATATAATTTCCCAACAAATCCCATATATTTTCTGCAAGGGGCAGCAAATCTAATTTGTATATTACCCAGGAGAGGCACTACGAGAGCTTGTTGCTAGGAGACAAGAACTGTTCCAGCTTGTAATATTTCTACTGATTCAGAGCAAGGGATCTGAGCTCTCAAGAATGTTACCTGTGTAATGTTTATAAACATTATTTGTTTTCCCCTGCCATGCCTGCATTATTTTATGATAAGTACACCTTTTTTCATGAACATTGTTTCTTTAAGAGTAGATAGTATGAAATTTATGATTACATTACTGTATAAGAAAATGCAGATTAACATTATGAACATAGAAAGTTTAAAGGGATTGATAAAGAGTGTTGTAAATGGCTGGAAAATGTTAACTATGGGAACATGAAAGTAGGGCTTTTACTGCAGTGGAAGCCCTGGTAAATTCTTCTGGCCCAGGGTAATATTGCATAACGAGATGGGAAGGGATGGTGCTCCTTTGTGCTGATTCATGGAAGTGGTTATCAGCAGTGATTAGTAGGGATACAGATGGCAATGGGCTGGTGTTGGTTGAGGTATAATGAAAGAAGTGGTTTCTCTTCAATGTGGAAAATTAGGCTGCAGACAATGGGTTGAGGGCATTGGTCAAAGAAAGCAAGATTATTTTTATGGATGCGCAGTAACTAGCTACAATTGGGTGTTCAGTATGTTTAGGACAGTGGATTTTGCTACGCATTAGAAGGAAGATTTGTGGGGGTATACTTGAGGGTAAGGAAAAATATGGATTTAGGGGACAGGATGTGGGGTGGACCTACGGATTTCAATAGGGATAGGAGGTTATGCTGGGCATCTGAGATTAAATGACTAGGACAGGGTTTGTGAATAAAAGTTATTGTTCATCATAAAGAGTGTTGCATTTGAAAGAAATATAACTTTAAAAAATAATATCACAAATGAATAAGTGGTCAACAGGATACAAATACAGTGAAGGAAATGACACTGAACCTTAACAGGTTAGAATATAAAACATACATAACACAGTGTAGGAATCTGAAACTTCTCTTTAACATGGAAACTTCCATCACAAATAAAATGTGGGTGAACCTAATGTAAGTTGGATCATGTCACAAGAGAGGCTATAGAAAATCAAATATTTTGTGTAATGGACACATAGCATTTAGGGTAGTAATGGGGCAGGTGGAGGCTGGTCAGAGTGTCACAGTTGAATAAGAAGTGGAAAGCAACAAATAATGAATGTATGCTGACATGAATAAAATACACTTTTTGTGTGTCCATATCCTGGAATTAGCTTCCATATAAAGGCAGAAAATAAGAGCATGAAAGTCATACCAATGTTGAAGGATTTGGAAATTATAGATATTTATAGGAAATCACTGTATTGAAAAATGATAAAACGTCACCATCTCTAGATTTCAGTTGCTATTTAAAGACTGTGTAAATATTTGAAATAATAATTGCTACTAATAAAACACTTACACTCATTTCAGAAACTTTTTGATGTGTATAGTGACAAATAAAAATATCACCTTTCCAAACTCCATACTTACATCTGAGACTCACCTGGAAGCCATACTGACTTATTATTATATTTCTCAAGTAATTCATACACTGTGATTCCATATCTGATCAAAATTTTACTTCGAGACAGCTTTGGCCACACTATCATATCTTCATAATTTCCAATCTTAAAGTGGGCTAGTTCCTGTGAACAACAAAGTTCAGTGGCAGGAAGAACAGAACATCTGGTCAATTGAATACAGGGTTATAAATACAAAGTCATGTAGGGATAATGTGGGAGTGGGTTTAATAATGAATAAGAAAATAGGAATGCAGGTAAGCTACTATGAAAAGCATATTGAATGCATCATCATACCCAAAATAGACATGAAGCCCACACCTGCCACAGTAGCATGAGCTCATATGCCAACTAGCTCCACAGATGATACAGAGATTCGAGAGATATGTGATGAGACTAAAGTAATTGTGCAGGTAGTTAAGGGAGACAAAATTCAATTTTGATGGAGGACTGGAATTCAATAGTAGTAAAAGGAAAAGAAGAAAAAATAGCAGGTGAATATCGATTGGGGGAAAGGAACAAAAGAGGAAGCCACCAGGTGGAATTTTGCACAGAGCATAATTTAATCAGTTAATTTAAGAATCATGAAAGAAGGTTGTATACATGGAAGAGACGTGGAAACATCTGAAGGTCTCAGATTGATTATATAATGGTTAGACAGAGATTTCAGAACCAGTTTTTAAATTGTAAGACATCTCCAGGGGTAGATATGGATTCTGACCACAATTAATAATAATAATGTGGGAAATTAAGGAGATAGGAGCTGGGTAACTTATAAAAAGCAGAGGTTGCTGAGAGTTTCAGAAGGAGCATTAGGCAACATTGGCAGAACAGAGGAAAGGAATACAGTAGACGATGAATGGGTAGCTGTAAGAGATGAAATAGTGAAGGCAGCAAGGGATCAAATAAGTAAAATTCAAGGCCTAGTAGAATTCCTTGGATAACACCAAAGATGTCAAATTTAACTGACCAAATTTAAAATGCAGCAAGTGAAGTAGATGAAAGGGAATACATACTTCAAAAAACTGAGATTGAGAGGAAGTGGAAATTGGATAAGTAGAAATGGTTGGAGGACAAATGTAAGGATTTAGAAGCATATTTAATTACAGGAAATTCAAGAGACTGCCTACAGGAAAATTAAAGCAACTTTTGGAGAAAAGAGAAGCAGATGTATGAATATCAAGAGCGCGGATGGGAAAACAGTACTGCACAAAGAAGGGAAAGCTCAAAGGTGGAAGG
Source organism: Schistocerca nitens (assembly GCF_023898315.1). Taxonomy (NCBI): domain Eukaryota; kingdom Metazoa; phylum Arthropoda; class Insecta; order Orthoptera; family Acrididae; genus Schistocerca; species Schistocerca nitens. Next base: position 577,447,456 of record NC_064617.1, read on the forward strand.
AGTATATAGAGGGTAAATACAAGGGAGATGAACTTGAAGGCTATGTTATAGAGATAGAAGAGTATACAGATGAAGATGAGAAGGGAGATATGATACTGTGAGAAGAATTTGACAGAGCTGCTGATAGCCTTAGGGAACCAGCCATGATGGAACTTTTCCATCTGTTGTGCAAGTTGTAGGAGACATGCAACGTACCCTCAGACTTCAAGAAGAATGTCATAATTCCAATTCCAAAGAAAGAAATTCATGACAGGTGTGAAAATTATCAAACAATTGGTTTAATAAGTCATGGCTTTAAAATACTAACATCAATTCTTTACAGAATGGAAAAACTGGTAGAAGCCGACCTCAGGGAAGGTCAGTCTGGATCCCAGAGAAATGTAGGAACCTAAATACGGGGAGAGAAAGGCTATTTACAACTTGTGTAGAAACCAGATGGTAGTTATAGGAGTCGAGGGGCATGAAAGGGAAGCAGTGGTTGAGAATGGAGTGAGACAGGGTTGTAGCCTATCCCCAATCTTATTTAGTCTGTATATTGTCTTAGAAGATAGGTTAAGAAAAGGTAGAACTATGTTTATAGCATTTGTAGGCTTAGAGAAAGCTTTTGACAATGTTGAGTAGAATAATCTCTTTGAAATTATGGAGGTGGGACAGGTAAAATACAGGGAGTGGAAGTCTACTTACAACTTGTGTAGAAAGCAGATGGCAGTTATAGGAGTCGAGGGGCATGAAAGGGGAGCAGTGGTTGAGAATGGAGTGAGACAGGGTTGTAGCCTATCCACAATCTTATTTAGTCTGTATATTGGGTAAGCAGTAAAGGAAACCAAAGAAAAATTTGGAGTAAGAGTTGAAATACAGGGAGAAGAAATAAAAACTCTGAGGTTTGATGATGATATCGGGAGAAGAAATAAAAACTCTGAGGTTTGATGATGATATTTTTATACTGCCAGAGACAGCAAAAGACTTGGAAGAACAATGGAATGGAATGGACAGTGCCTTGAAACGAGAGTATAAGATGAACATCAACAAAAACTGAACAAGTATAATGAAATGTAGTAAAATTAAATCAGGTGATAGCAAGCCAATCAGATTAGGACATGAGTCACTTACAGTGGTGGTAAGTTTTTTATTTGGGCAGCTAAATAACTGATGATGGCCGAGGTAGAGAGGATATAAAATATGGACTGGCAAAGGCAAAAACGGTGTTTCTGAAGAAGAGAAATTTGTTAACATCAAATACAGACTAAAATGTTAGGAAGTCTTTTCTGAAGGTATTTGTCTGGAGTCTAGCCATCCATGGAGGTGAAATACGGACAATAAACAGTTTAGACAAGAAGAGAAGACAAGCTTTTGAAATGTAATGCTGAATGCTGAAGATTAGATAGGTATACCTCATAACTAATGAAGAGGTACTGAATAGAATTGGGGAGACAAGAAATTTGTGGCACAACTGGACTAAAGGAAGGGTACTTGATAGGACACATTCTTAGTCATCAAGCAATCACCAATTTAGTACTGGAAGGCTGTGAGGGGCGGGGGGGATTGTAGAGGGAGACTAAGAGATATATACAGTAAGCAGATTCAGAAGAATGCTGGTTGTAGTAGGTACTCAGAGATGGAGAGGCTTGCGCAGGATATAGTAGCCTGGAGAGCTGGACTGGAGACCACACCAACAACAACTTCTGACTATCCACATGTTTGAAACTATGTTGATAAATCTGTGATGTTATGATATTATTACCATTAACATGGAAACACACTGACCTTACACTATGTTAAAAAAGAAAAATACTGTACACTATTTTCATTAGCAGCAGTCACATAATAAAGGGGACTTCTTCAAAAGGGGGATTGCCTCAAATACTGTTAGCATACAGATACTGAGAATCTATAAATGCAACTAATGCTTTGAAATAACACTTAAGGGGCATAATATGATAATGATAATATAAAAAACAGAATAAGAAAATCAACCTTTCATCATACAGAGAAGACATGAAGTGTTTCGATAAGTACATAAAGAAGAAATTTCACATTGGAACTAATTGTGTTAAGCTTGTAATTATTTCATAAAACATTCACACACACGGGTGCAAACACACACACACACACACACACACATACACAGACATTCAGAAAGAGAGAGAGAGGGGGGGGGGGGGGGGGTACCAACAGTATGTTTTCAGAAGTTGTTATTTTATTTAGATGACCAGTTTCAGCGTCTCATTAATACCATCTTCAGGCCACTGCATGTTAAAATCGACTAGTGCACATGTTGTAAAAAGATATATCACAGTTGACAGTTAAAGAAAATGAAACCTAATTGTAGAAGCCCATAAAACCTACAAAATGTAATATGCAGCATTAAGAAGAGTAACTGTGCACACAAAGCACAAGAAATTAAAATATTTATGCATACTGGTTAGCACTGAAAGTTACTAATTTGTAATGTGACATAACAGAATTCTAGTAGAACATGCCAAACATTTGGAAAAAATGATGAAATAGACAATATACAAAATCAGAAGCACAAATGAATAAAGCCTGTCTAGTTTTTTTCCCTTTTTCATTCTTTTCTACTTTATTTATTATTTATAAATATTTTTTGTTTAAAAAGCCTTCATAATTCTTGTAGGTGAGAAACACCCTAGTTCTCAGGAAAACCTATCCTAATCCCAGTAAAAATATTACAATGTAACCCATGGAGTAAACAATAATGTGCATATCTGTTGCCTAAGTATTATCAACTCTAGTGATGTAGCAGAATTAATTGTCACCATATCAAAAAACACAACCAGAGGCAAAACCCCAATGGTTGACAAATTACTAAGAAAATAATGGTAAGCAAAGGAATACTCAAGTAACACCTAGAGGTGATAATATTATATACCAAAGGAAAAAATAAAAATATATGATCTAGTGTTCCTTAAACATCAATTAATCAGTGTGAAAATACTAGAGTGGAACAAACAAGGACCCCAAATACCATATTAACCATGTGGAGTCTTCCAAAAATCTCAGTAGACTATATAATTACTATTCCTTTGGTAATACAAGGTATCATAACATCTACCTATTTATATAATGACAAAAACCATCCAACTAGGAGCTAACATATAGCAAGCTGTATGGCAAAAGGTAGCTTTGAGACAGGAAAGGTTTAAAGTATGGTGAGTGTGCAAAATCAGCAAGACAACAAAGTATAAGCTCACTAATTAAGGAACATACTGGCGATAAAAGGAGCAGTATTTGTCAGTGAAAAAAGAGTTTTTAAATGACCTCATACCGTAAACCAGTCATGGAAATGGACCAATAGTATCTGCCTGCCAATTAATTGATGTTTAAAGGACACCAAGTCATATATTTTTACTTTTTGATTTGGTATATAGTATTATCCCCCTAGGTATTTTGTGAGTATTCCTCACAATATTCTTGCTTGCTGTTGTTCACTTAATAATTTGTCAGCTGTTGAGTTTTGCCTCTGGTTGCATTTTATGATATCGTGACAAGTAATTCTCATATATCAGTAATGGTGATAATACTTAGTCAATATTAAATTAAAAGGAAGGTCAGCATTGGTCGTAATATTGGTGTTTTATTGATAGCAAAATGAATTTAATGTGTACAGCACAGAAGATGATCACTATGTGATCGAAAATCTATTTTGCTATCAATAAAAGATCAATATTACGACCAACGCTGACCTTCCTTTTAATTTAATTCATTTCATTCATTCATTCATTCATTTATTGGTCCATTTGATTGATTACATACTTAAACAGTACATTGAATATAGGACAAGTCAAAATTGCGAAAGGAGCAGAAACACATACACACACACACACACACACACACACACACACACACACACACACACACACACACACACACAGAGAGAGAGAGAGAGAGAGAGACAGAGAGAGAGAGCATGACAAAATTAATTACAGATAACAATCATAAATTACAAGTGACATATATAGCAATTTGAATTTATCCATTATTACATAATCATTGTTTACAGGGCTATTTTTTGTAATTTAAAAATTCTTTTACAGAGTAAAAACATTTTTCCACTAGAAATGACTTAACATTATGTTTAAAAAAATTTTATGTTGCTGTGGTTTAAATCACTGGGTAGGCTGTTATATAGCTGAATTGTTATCTGTGATACACTTTTTTGGTACAGTGCTGTTCTACACTGTGACATGTGGATATTATTTGCATTTCTTGTGTTGTGACTGTGTATATGCTTATTTTGTTGAAGATATCCAGTTTGGTTTAAAAGATACTCATTTGCAAACAGGATAGACTCATATATGTAAAGGCTCGGTAGGCTCATTATTTTCATCTGGATGAAATGTGGTCTACATGTTACCAGTTTTCTTAGGTGGCAGATAGCCCTGATTGCTCTTTTCTGCATCCTAAAGATCTTTATGTTGGTGGCCTAATATATATGGTCGTTGTGCACACAGCACTCCATGAGTCGCCAATAACTTAGGCAATAGATATGCACACTATTGTGCACACCACAGGTTACATCACGATGTTTTAATTGGAATGAGGATAGATTTCTCTAAGAACTAGGGTGTTCCTCACCTACAAGAATTATAAATAATTTTACACAACAGATTTAGAAAACAAAAATAATTCATAGTAAAAAAGAAATAAAATGAAAAGGAAAGAAAAGGAAGAAACTAGACAAGCTTTATTTGTTTGTGCTTCTTAATTTGTATAATCTATTCCTTTTTTTTTTAAAAAAAAAGTTTGGCTTGTTCTATTATATATGGCAACTCTGTGATGTCAAATTGGTTAGTTTTGATGTTAATCAGTATGTGTACATATTCTGCTTTGGTACACTTTGTGTGCAAAGGTACTCTTCTTAACACTGCATATTGCATTTTGTAGGTTTTTAAGAACTTTCATTATTATGTTTCATTTTCTGTAATGTCAACTGTCATATACTTTATATAAACAACATGTATAATTGTTGTTTTTAACATACAATGGCCTCAAGATGGTGTTAATGAGGTGCAAAACTGGTTGCCTAAATAAAGTAACAACTTCTGAAAACATATGGCTGTTTGGTGATTTTTCTTTGGTAAATATCTGACCAGGCACTGTCCCGCATCCAAGATGGAGCAATAGAGATTGACATAGAAGAAGTGACGCAAGGAATTGATGTGGATCATGAAGAGGCATAGACAGGGGTAAAGGAGAACACAACAAAGAAGCCTCTTTTTCATTACATGATACAGCAGCAGGCTGAGAAAACTGAGAAAGATCTTCCTTTATAACTTTTATTACATTTCATTTTCTCCTAAATTGAGAAATACCCACTGTCTTCTCTTTCCTATTTTCCTTCATCCACTCCCCACTAGCTTCAATATGTTGGTTGTCACTTTGTGCCACACAGATTATATCCATGTGGAAAACCCAGATGCAGACTTTCTTGTACAAGAGAGGACCCAGAAGTAAGCAGGATCCCTATTGCAAGAATGTAATAGTTTTGACAAAAAGTTATTGTTAACACATTGCTCTATCATTTGTACAGAGAGTTTTTATAGTGTCAAGGATTACTTAAATCACCAGCATTCAATATACAATAGCTTATTTCCTTCATCATAATGACACAAAATGCTCATTAAAAACTATATTTTATTCATCTGTTATTCTATTTAGCATATTATGAATGTTGTTACATGTATTGTTTCATGTCATATGTAATAATATTTTATTTATATACATATAATTGCAAATCTTTTCATATCCTATTTTCTGTGTAAGGCAATGTATGACAAATCCTGTATCATTTTTGTAATGATGGGATACAAGGATGCTAAATAAATAAATAAAAATAAATAAATAAATAAATGGGTGCTCAACTGATTAAAAAAATGTGTGTAGTGAAGGCATAAAGCAAAAGATCCCATTACTACCACCCCTCTGCCTATTGGTAAGAAAATCTAGTTACTTTTGGGCACTCTTCATGTATCCATTTATCACATTCTGTTGTACTCATTTCACAGGTGTATCCTGTAGACTGAATGCAGGGCCACTTGTGAAACCTAATGTCTCACAAATGAATGTCACTGTAACAACTGCATGACCTTTTATGCTTGTAATTATGACCACTGACCAACTGTCCACTTGTATAAATGACCACTGATAAAATATAACAAGAGCAAATTTGACCATCCAGTAGAGAGTAACTTGCTCAACATAACTAGGTGCAGTCAGATAGCTTCTTCACATCTTGTGGACTCTGCACCTTCTCCTTTCCACTACTTCTCTGTATTCGAATGATGAAACTGTCTATTCAAAACTTTTCTGTTGTCCCACAGTCCTCTTGCGCTCAACTTCTATTCTCCATCTACCTCCACATCTAGTCTTATTGTATTTCCAACACCATACTTCATGATTTGCTGTCTGGTACTCTTCCCCATCATATTGGTATGCCCATAGGCCACTGTTCATCTTCTAACAGCTGCTCACACATTGTTTGTTGTTTAAATTAGTTACTGGCTCTTTATCCCCTTCATGGCGAAAGTTCCTTAGAGTGGTGGTGCTCGCAGCAAAAAAAAAAAAAAAAAAAAAAAAAGAAAAAAGAAAGAAAGAAAGAAAGAAAGAAAGAATGTGAGAAACAGTTTGCTTAGGTACAGTTACAGTTAAGTAGTCTGTTTCTCATTGTTATTTGCTGTAGGGCACCACCACCTGAAAGGACTTTTGCAGTAAGGGGAATAAAGAGACAACAACAAATGTGTATGTAAACATGAACACCCATCTGGAGACAACCTTGTCAGTTTAAAACCAGTGATTGTGCCATTTGTGTAAATAAATAGTATTAGTATGGGTGGCTGGTTGCTGTTTCCTTCTTTGCAAGAATCCACCCAAAATTATTTTGTATTTGTAGAGAGAAATACAATATTCATTTCACTGCAATTGTTTCTACAGAGACTTAAAAACTGCAAATGTTTTCCTCACAAAGGATAACATAATAAAAGTTGGTGACTTTGGCATTTCAAAAATGATGTCAACTCGAGGACAAGCTCATACTGTTGTTGGAACACCATACTACATCAGCCCAGAAATGGTAAGTATAGTCAAACCATATTGCAAACCTCCTAAAAAATCTAACTTCAGCAAATATTCAGTTATACGACATTTTGGGGATGTAAACTGCAAGTTATTCACTTTTTCCCTTCATTAGTAGTGGCTCAATATTCTCAAGTTTCCCTTCATTCCAGAAAAAGTATCCACTGCAAAGAAATATGCAATAAGAATAATACTCTTAGGTATCCATACATAAATTTCTTGTAAAAAGATGGCATGGTATGCCTATTGTTTTGTAAAGTTTGGTGTCAAAAGTTGTAGTTGTTCAGTGTTTTTTTAACCCACTGGTCTTAGAATGACATAGGAAGGAGATAAATTTACTGTCATTTAATGCTTTGACTATTAACCCAATGTAAACTAAAATCACATTTTCTTAGCTTTTCATTCTGCATCATAGAAAAATTTCTTAACAGCTGATTTTATCTATTGGTCCAGTATAGTTACACCACCACAGTATACTAGGTATTGGAAAAGTTAAATATATTGGTACTGTAAATGCCTACATAATTTATCTGAATAATACTTTAGTGATATATGTGATGCAGTTTAAAATGAGTAATACACAGGGTATCTAGTTTAAGTTCCAGTTTCAAAAATCTGTAGAAAGAAAACCACTCCTCAGAATGACAACAAATTTGAACAGCATATTATTGAAACAAAAGGGGGGATAGGGGTGAAGTGACCAATAGATGATTCTGTAAGCATCAGAATATAACACCAACGGACCTGCAGAAAACAGCTGTTCCTCGGTTTGTGTCCAAGGTCCCCAACATTACTGTCTCCATGATGGATTGCATGTTACCGTATTTACTCGAATCTAAGCCGCACTCGAATCTAAGCCGCACCTGAAAAATGAGACTCGAAATAAAGGAAAAAAAAAAATTCCCGAATCTAAGCCGCACCTGAAATTTGAGACTCGAAATTCAAGGGGAGAGAAAAGTTTTAGGCCGCACCTCCAAATCGAAACAAAGTTGGTCCATTGTAATATGAGACACAATTTAGGTCGAATGAAAGACGATACAGCTACAGTAGTTTGGCTCAAGTCGTAAGCTTAGCAGTTAAGCTTTACCAGGTAGCCATTGCTATGCGTCAGGCGCTCCGTCCGTATTTATACGGGTCCCCTTCCTTTTTCACGTGCTTCGTCTGGTTTGAATCGATTGCTTATTTTGCTTTGATCTGATAAGTGCCGTTTTCTTTGTTATAGGTGTTTCTCACTCTAAGCTGGAAATGCATTACTGTACTGTGTCATGCATTGTTTGTCGCATTTTGATAGTGCGTGTTTACGGCCTGTCGCCGCTCGCAGCATGACTTGCTTTTGTGCGCGCTACCGCCGCTTAAAAAAAAAGAGGAATCGTCTCATTAGCGAAACAATGGCAAGAGACTGCTATTTGTTGTTACTTACACTGCTGCTTTCTTTGATAATGATCAACAAGAACCAAATAATAGACTGCATATGATAGAACATGTTCTGAACGAGAGTTTAGCGAAAATTTTTCTGCGTTTGAAAATCTTTGCGGCCGCTTCTTTAGTACATCAAATTCTGCACAGAAATTAGTCATCTTACATTTAAAATCTAGTCAGTTGCCGTGCTTCATTTCTGACTGTATCACTATTAGGCATAAGAATAATACGAATATAAACATGACACGATACGTATATTCTTCCGCGTTTGCTGTTGTCTCACTCTAGTTTCGTAGTTTATTAGGCAGACAGGATTTAAATGAGATAGCAGCAAACACGAAAGAATACATGGCAAAATGTTTATATTCGTATTATTCTTATGGTGAAGAGAATAGTGCATGTGATTCACATTTCATCAGGTTCCTATTAGCAACCATCTCTTCTCACAGGTAGGAAAAAACTCGGAACGTAGAGTTGGCCATATTGACAAACACCCCTAACAGTCTTGCCAGTCGGATTTTCGTAGTACATTGAAATTCTGCTACATTCGAAGATGAACAATACGGAATTTGTATTTACTTCGTTGGATAATGTATGAAAATACAGTGGTCGAAACTCGGGGCGGAGAAAAAAAAAAGCTCGTCTTCTACCTTTTTTTAAATTTATTTACTGATGCAGAGGTTTTGGCGCCAGTATTTATCTTTGTGCCCACAAAGCATGCTTGTGTAGCGCTACATATATTCGACGGCAGAAGTTAGTTGTTGCGGCACCTACCAACATTTTTCAGAACTTCCGCTTGCTTTGCACTCGATTCTAAGCCGCAGGCGGTTTTTTGGATTACAAAAACCGGAAAAAAGTGCGGCTTAGATTCGAGTAAATACGGTATTCATAAGGCTTTTTTGCAAGAATGTTGACTGTATGCCTGTAGGCCCGCAGAAGTTCTGGAAACTGAAGGGTATGGAAAAAGTTACTGGTCCAATGTCTGCTAAGAGTCTGGAGAAAATGGTTACAAACTTCAAACAGACGGGTTCTTTTGAAATGCAATGTGGCAGAGAGGGGACAGCAGTTGATCTGATTTTTGTCAAAGATGTGGCCACAGCATTGCAGGAAGGGTCAAGCAGTGTTGTGCAAACATGCAGTGCACAGGAAATTGCCTGAGTGTGGGACATGCCTGGGAGCACAGTGCATAAATTCCTATGAAACATCCTGCATTGCTATACATACAAATTCACCCATGTTCCGGAGTTGCTTCCTGCTGACCTACCAGTAAGACAAATGTTCACTTTGATCTTTCTTGTTCACATGGAAGTGGACAATGAACAGCCATTCTATGGACAGATGAAGCCCATTTCTATCTCTAAGGACATGTCAACTCGCAGAAATGCAGAATATGGGCAATGGAAAAGCCACATGCACATCAACTGGTACTACTTCATTTTGCAAAAGCTGTGGGTCCTGTTACTCGTACTATCATTGGTAAACAATATGAGAGTCTTTTGCACACAAACTTCATTCAAACCCCTCAACAGTATGGTTGTGTGGCTAGGGTCATTTTTATGCAACATGACACTCTTCTGCACATTACACTGCCAGTGAAGCAGCTGCTGGAGTGGCGTTTTGGAAATGCTAGAATTATCAGCCATCATATCTCTACAGCCTGGCCATCCAGAAACACCTTTTATAATCCATGTGACTTCTGGCTGTGGAGCTATCTGAAAAATATTGCGTTCAGTGATCCTATTACAAATGTAGCTGAATTGAAGGAATGCATTGCGCAATGCATTCTGAACATGACTGCCGAGACACTCTGATCTGTTGTGGAACATACTGTTTCTTGATTTCAACTTGTGACAAAAAACGGCACAGAGTGTTGAAGGTGTCTTGCACCAGTCTCACAGCAATTGGAAAATAATTTCATTTTGGTTTTGTGTGGTTTTTGGCCCCAGGACAGTTCGAAACTGATGACATCTCACTTTTTATTTATTTTTTGGTCCCAGGAAAATTGAAAACCAGTGTCAGTTTGCTTTTTATACAGTTCTTGGCCTTAGAACATTTAAAAACTGATTTTCCCATCCAATATGGTATGACCTTACCATGGTGCATCAGATTACTTAACTAACAGAGACAGAACTGTTGCTTGCCAAACTTGTGCAGTCATGCACATTGAACAGAATGGATCATGTTAATATGCAACTCATACCAACCAAAGTTACCATATTGCAGTTCATCTGTAATTTACAGCCAACCCCAATTATTTTAGGATGCTTAAAGCACCATCTATTGGTAAATATTGGTAAAACTTTCATGTCCTCCCCCCCCCCCCCCTTGTGACATTTCTCCCTACGACAATAAAATGGTGTTCAAATTTGACATCATTCTGAGCAGTGGTTATCTTAGGTGCACCATTTTGAAACTGGAACTCTAGTTATGGACACCCTATATACTGTATGTATAAATTAGAATTTCCACTATCCAGCCTAATGTGCAGAATATCAAACAGGATAAGAAAAGTTTTATAAATTCTCGCTTCTGCCACACCTGTACCAATTAAAATACCTTTTTCTATACCAAAAACCGAATTTATTAGCATTTTCTGACTTCCTGCGTAATACATGCTAGTTATAAGTGTACATACTGCACCTTTCAAAAATTGTTACAGCAAGTATAAAGTGATCTACATTGTAAAATGTGAATGAATGATTAAACATGAGAAAAGCTAGGCCTAGCAGGAAAGATGAAACTTACAAGTTTTTTATGGTAAGTGATGTCAGCTGGCATTGCTTCCTCCTGCTCTTTAATGGACTGCAGCACCACCATAGCCATCTTGGATCCTTCCAGATACGTGATGACATGTCTTCTGTCACCTAATTTACCTCCTCCTTTTGTGTTATTCCCTCCTGTATCACCATTTCCGAGATATTGTCAGTTAGCTCATCAACTTAGTCATTTGCCATCCATTCTGTGACATCCTCTGCATCAACATCCTCACAGCCTGGTACATTTTCGAGCAGTGAAATGATATCATGGTTTCCATGTTCTACTTCTGTTTCACACGTGGATTCAAAGTTAAAATGTCCACCTTCAAGATCTCGAAGAATTTCCTAAGACCTTACAAGTGATATGTTCTCTTCCCATGCTTTGGCCAACCACCTTATGATATCCAGCAAGTCAGTTCTTTTCAGAATGGTTACACAGTTTTCATTATTATCCGTCACAGAATATCAACAATTGGAGATGATAATGGAGACATTTCTTCTTTAGCATTTCAAAGATACCCTGGTCCATCGACTAGCAAAGAGCAGTCACATTGGTGGTAAAAATAATGCTTTGATATCTCCATCGGTGAGTTTGTCACTAGCACAATGCAAAGGTGCCTTAACAAGAAGCAGCAAAGCTTTCCTCAGAAAACTGTTGTCACTGAAACGTATCTCTACAGCCAGAACAAATTCAATTTGCAGCCAGGTTTTAAAGATTTCTGAATTCATTCACACTTTCTTTTGATGACTGTAATGTAGGGGCAGTTATTCCTGATTTTTCAGGTTTTTGGAAGTTCTAGTCTCCTGTAGTTTCCATATTAATATAAGCCAAAACTAGTAGTTGCCAGTTACTTTAATGCAAGCAAATATAGTAATTCATTTCTTACTTTTCTTTGTAGTCGAGTGCCACAGCTTCCTTTCTTGAAGCAAACATTTTCATAGAGAGCATCTTTTAATTTAATCCACTCTCATTGCAACTCACCAGATATTCCCTCATCATTTAATTTCAAACTATAGTCTTCAAACAGTGGCACAGCCTTTTTGTCAGCAGATAAAGCCTCTCCACTAATGGTAATCTGGTGAATACCAAATCGTTTTTCCCACTGCGCCAACCAACCATCATGGCAGTAAATTCTGTATCTTCTCCTTCTATTTGTTACTGAAACTGTAATGCTTTTTCCTGAAATATCAGCTCAGTAATGGGTGAAACTTTTCCTCTAAAATGTTCATGCTACAAAAATAAGGCTTCCTAAACTTCTTTATATGAGGGTTATCCCAAAAGTAAGGTCTCCTATTTTTTATAAGTATATACAACTGTTTATTTCTACAATGGTTTACATCAGTTTACAGCTTGAATATTTAGCTATTTTTCAACATACGTAATCACCATTTCCGTCGATGTGGGTGGGTGATTATGTTCCACTGAAACTGTTGTGGGAGAGCAACGGTTTGCCGAGCGATATGTGGGCAAGCGTTGTCATGGATAATGTGTACACCTTTGCTCAACATTCCTCTTCTCCAGTTCTGAATTGTCTATTTGAGCTTTTTCTGAGTCTCACAGTACCTGTCAGCGTTAATTGTGGTCCCAGCGATTCAGCTCCGACAACGAGGTGAAAGAAGAGGTTCATAACTTTCTGAACAGCATGGCAGCAAGTTAGTATGACATGGGCATACAAAAACTGCCACAGCGTCTACAAAAATGCATCAACAGAATTGGTGGTTATGTCAAAAAATAGCTAAATGTTCAAGCTGTAAACTGATGTAAACCATTGTAAAAATAAACAGGTCTATGTACTTATAAAAAAAAATAGGAGACCTTACTTTTGGGATTACCCTCATACTTAGCTTTCAAAGTTGTCTTCCTTACTTTTATTCTACTTTCACTAGCTTGCATAGCACACCACTTTACAATTTCTGCTCAGTGTTTCTTCTTATCTCCAAAAGTACTTTTTCCTGCCCATAGCGCCAAAGCAATAGTTTCAGCTACTACCTCAGAATTCAGTCACATATAGCACATATCTTCTGACCCATAGTCACTATAGGTTTTTTTTTTCATTTACCACTAATTTTGGACTTTTAATTAAAACACAAAGATCACACAAAACAATAATTTATCAATGCACACATTTTGGACATCTGATATGCAACAGAAGAAACAAAGAATACTGGATTGCCGACTGTGCTGATTTCTATGTGTGTTCATTTGCGAGCTGTGGAAGAGAACTTCTAAGTACCATTTGTTGAAGAGGGTTCTGGTAATTTATCCAATATTAAAAATACACTATGTACCTTATAACTGTTTCTCCAGATGTGCTACACAACAAACACAAAATATGCATGAAATATTTTGAAAGGCCACACAGCATTGTGGCCAGTACCAACTTGATAAAGCTTTGGAAAGGACAGTACATAGAGTAAATTAATCCTCATTTTATTATGGAGAAATTTTATTATGATATTGATTAAATAGGGTGAATTTTGTAGGCCAAATAGTACGGGGGCAGGATAAACACAATCCACAACTTTGTTGTGGGATATTGCAGGATATTGCTGTTTCAGCCCCTTCAGTTTTATGAACTTCTGATAGGTGGTGGCACTAATGTAGCCTTCAGAATGACAACAATAGTGTAGGTGCATTCCAAGCAGGGAACTGTCATTTTGCAGAAACTAAAACACCACAGATATTCATAGGTGCTTGCAGATGTGTATGGAGATCTGACAGTGAACAAAAGCATGGTGAATCATTGGACAAGGCATCTGCCAACACTGCAACAAGGTCACACAAACCCACCCACTCTCCAGTGTGCCAGCTGGCCACACACAATGTTGTAACATGCTGACGCTCTCTTTTAAGGTGATCAGTGGATCACAACCAGATACCTCACTGCACAACTGGATGTCTCTGTTGGTTGTGCTCACAGACTTGTCCACCAGTGTGTGCCCACTGGGTTCCTCACCACCTAACAGAAGACCTTAAAGAGCACGTTTTTTGTCAAACATTATTACAGGTGGTGAAACAGTGGTTCATCACTTCAAACCAGGAACAAAACAGCAAACCGTGGGGTGATATCACACCAGCTCTCCTCTGAAGAAAAGATTCAGAGCTGCATCTTCAGCTGGTAAAGCATCCTCAGCTGGCAAAGTCATGACAATGGTCTTCCGGGACTCTGTAGAACTTTTACTATTTGATGTCCTTTCCCATGGTGCAACAGACAATGCCAGGCCTCACACAAGTTTGCTGAGCCAAGAGGAGCTCACAAAACGTCATGGGAATGTTCTTCCTCATCACCCTACAGTCCAAATCTCTCGTCTTCGAACTTCCATCTGTTTAGCACAATGAAGAATGTACTCCACAGGAAGCAGTACATGGATGATGGGAAGGTTATTTGATGCAGCAAGTCATTGGCTCCAACATCAACCAGTAGAGTAATACCATGCACGCACACAGACACCCACCTTAAGATTATGTCAAGAAATAGGGTTTTGCAGCCAAAAGGCTGGGGAATAATATGATATACTGGAATCCTGAATAAAACCAACCTGCTGTCAAAAAAGTGTTGTTTTACTTATTGTATGCCTCTCATACACTGAAGCACCAAAGAAAATGGTATGGTTATGCATATTCAAACACAGAGATATGTAAACAGGCAGAATATGGTGCTGTAGTCAGCAATGCCTATATAAGACAACAAGTGTCTGGTGCAATTGTTAGACTGGTTACTGCTGCTGCAATGACAGGTTATTAAGATTTTAGTGAGTTTGAATGTGGTATTATAGCTGACACACGAGCGATGGCACACAGCATCTCTGAGGTAGCATTGAAGTGGGGATTTTCCTGTACGCTCATTTCATGAGTAAAACATCAAACCTCTGACATCACCGTAGCCAGAAAAAGATCCTGCAAAAATGGGGCCAATGACAACTGTCTTTCTTGTTTTGTCAGCTGCCTCCTTAAATTCATTTTCATTTTTGTCTAATTACCATTACAATACATGAGTATATTCCACATTTTCATAAAAGAGAAATATAGCACCAGATCTAATTTTGTGCTTAGTTTTTTGTATGTAATTAATTTCCTACTTTATTTTGACTATGCCTAGTTAATATCACTTGTTATAGGGTGAAATCAGTAATTGTTTCATGACTTAAATTCTGTTGTTGACTCATAAACAAATATAAGTTCTGTAGTAATTATAAACATTTGGAAGAAGAATTACTAGGATTCTTTGAGTATTTATTTGGCTCTATTCGAAAATATTTTAGCAAAGCCAGCCATTAATTAATTCCAAAATAATTATCAGATATGTCAAAAGCATTGTTTTCATAACTATATCCATTAATTTAATTATTTAAGCAAATAATTTGGCCTAACCTTTGTGATAGAAGAAACTGTTAAAGAGGAAGAATTTTTCGATGTATTCAGTTAATTGAATGAGTTATGTTTTAATTGTAATTTCCATAAATATCAAACAATGTATAGTTTCAGTGCTTGTTATTGTGAGGCTATATAAAGGCCCGATTTTTGCTCCTGAGACAGTCAGTCAGTCCACTTATGTTTCAAGTGGATTTAGTGTCCGCCCCTGGTAGCTGAGTGATCAGCGTGACAGAGTGTCAACCCAAAGGGCCCGGGTTCGATTCCCAGCTGGGTCGGATATTTCTCTGCTCAGGGACTGGGTGTTGCGTTGTCCTAATCATCGTCATTTCATGCCCATCAACGCACAAGTTGCCAAAGTGGCGTTAAATCGAAAGACTTGCATCTGGCGAACAGTCTACCCAACAGGAGGCCCCAGTCACACTACATTTATTTAGTGGAATTAGTGTAACACAATAGGCTGTGTGTTAAAACAATGACAGTGTCTGTTCAATTTATTTGAGAAATAGTGTCACAAGTACCTTATTATTCTGCAAGAACTGTGAACTGTATGGTTAGTTATTTACTGCTCATAGATGTTCAACAGCAAACTATTGTAGCAGTATGTTGATGTTTGTCTGCAACTTATTAATGACGCTTAACATTTACCAATAGTGAACTGGCCATATAACTGTGTAATATCGTGGGGTTGTGAACAGTGAAGGTAAAGAACTGTGAAACACAACTGTGCAACTGTTGGCTGCATCATTTACGGTAGACAGTATTGAACTCCCCCCCCCCCATTTTTCAGCCAGTATAACAGTGCAGTATGTCGACCGACACTGAGGACTATCAATGAAGAAATAAAGCAGGCGAACGTCACAAAGAGAATCGTTCAACATGACAGAAGTGCAACTCTTCTGCAGATCGCTGCAGATTTCAGTGCTAGGCCATCAACAAGTGTCTGCATGTGAACCATTCAATGAAAGATCATCAATATGGGCTTTTGGAGCTGAAGGCCCACTCATGTTCCATTGATGACTGCAAGGCACAAAGCTCTACGCCTTGCCTGGGTCTGTCAACACCAACACTGGGCTGTTGATGACTGCAAACATATTTCCTGGTTGGCTGAGTCTCATTTCAAATTGTATTGGAATGGTTGGGACCCCTGGTATGTCTAGATATGGCTCTGACAGGTAATGCATACATAAGCATAGTGTCTGGTCACGTGCATCCATTCTTGTCCATTGTGCATTCCAACAGACTTGGACAATTCCAGCAGGACATGTCCAGAATTGCTTCAGAGTGGCTCTAGAAACACTCTTCTGAGTTTAAACACTTCCGCTGGCCACTAAACTCGGAGACATTAACATTATTGAGCATATCTGAGATACCTTGCAACGTGCTATTCAGAAGAGATCTCCGCCCCTCATACTCTTTTGAATTTATGGGCAACCCTGCTGTAGGATTCTTGGTGTCAATCCCCTCCAGCACTACTTCAGATGTTAGTCGAGTCGATACCATGTCATGTTGTGGCTCTTCTGCCTGCTTGTGGCATCCTACACAATATTAGAATGATGTACCAGTTTCTTTGGTTCTTCAGTATATATAATGATATGGACATGGCAATTTGTAATATTCATATGGTCAAAATTGGCCAATAGTGATGAAAAAACATTTTATTCAAATGAGATAGCTTCAATGGGGGCAACAACATATTCCTTTAGAGCTTTATGGTCTTGATTGCTTTTATGGTCTCAGTTAATTTGTTAAAGGTTCTAAGCCCATGCGAAATGCTTTCTTGTGGCACAGATAGGTTTTTCTAATGATTGTGTGTTACATTTTTGTTCAGTCTGGTATTATGTTTATGAATATCACATTTCTTTC
The DNA here is from genome assembly GCF_023898315.1 of Schistocerca nitens. Lineage (NCBI taxonomy): Eukaryota > Metazoa > Arthropoda > Insecta > Orthoptera > Acrididae > Schistocerca > Schistocerca nitens. The sequence goes on from NC_064617.1 coordinate 577,464,961, forward strand.
AGGCTTTCTGTCTGGTCAGGTAGATTTGGTTCAATCAAAACAATAGCTTATTAAAGTATGTGATACAGGATGGAAGAAAACCACAGTAGGAGAAGAAACTGAGCTTTACCCTTTCAAAGGCATCATCCTGGCATTCATCTTAAGCAATTTAAGGAAATCATAAAAGAACCTAAATCTGGATGGCTGGGCAGAGAGTCAACTGCAATCGTCCTGAATATAGGTCCAGTCTTGTACCACTGCACTGTCTTTCTGAGCTGTGTGATAACTGACAATGGACTTCAGGAAATGCCGTGATGACATATTTACATGACTCCCTAATTTTACTTTAATTAACTATTGTAATGTCTCTTTTTAGGATTATAAATATCCTGGTGAGTACAAGACAGTCTTCACAAAATATTATTCCATGCATTAATTTTAAGTTAATGCAAGCAGAATGAACTGTTTCCATACCAGTGAAAGATTCCAGAGCTCTTAGGACACAACACTTAACTTCACTTACATTTGACTGCTGCTACTATTCTGTGAGTGGTCTCCTTTACTCCTCAATCATTCACCAATTATTTAAATACTCATTTAAAGTCATTTTGTAGCATTATACTGAGGTTGTTTCTGAGCTTCTTTGCAATGATTCATGATTAGTTGAAACAACATGTTTTAGGATCTATTCGTATAATAAAGAATATTTTTAAATTAAACTTTTATTCAGCTTACAAATGTCTAATACTCGATTCGCACTTGTCCCAGATAGGTGGCTTCGTTTTGTAATTTGGCTTTGGAAGGCTTCTTTCGGAATGTTCCTCAAATGCCCGTGACACATTCTTCTCATTGTCATCAGTGACACTGACCTTTTGTTCTTCAACACAGATTTTAATCTTGGTGACAAGAAAACATTATTTGTAGTGACATTTGAGAACTACGAGGATTTAGGAGAGGGCAGTAATCTAATTTTTTACACAAATCTTGAGATGTAACACAGTTGACTGAGCAGGCTGATTGTTATGACAATGAAAACATAAGTTGTCTTGCCTTGACTGTAGTCTCAGTGCATTTTGTAATGCAACATCCTCAAACATAGCAATGTTGGTTAGCTGTTTTAACAGTACAGTTCTGTAGAGATTGAGAAATAAAGTGGAGCTATCACTCTGACATTGGTTCAAGACTGTTACACTTTTCCTGTTATGGAAATCCTTTCACCATCCATAACATGACTGAGTTTCTGTCTCAATATCTTAGACCTAAATCACACATTCATTTTCTTTGCATGATTTTAAGTCTTTTTTATCTTGTTCAAGGGGTTTCTTATAAACAGTCTGCTAAGTCTCGTGACAGTTGAGTGCATCGAGAACACAGCCCAATTAAACAATTTATAACAGTTATATTAAAAAGTACATAAACCAAAATACTCCTCCTTTGGAGTAAATTTAGTCATTGCAGGTATGTGACAGTTCATAGTTGGCACTGAATTTATTAAAGTCCAACTTAAGCTGAAGGTTATAATGATGAAACAATCAAAGTTAATCTGAACTTGGTTGCAGAACAAAGTAACATAATGAAGGTCAATATCCAATACCAAGTTCCTGGGTATCTCTAATGATGCAGAGACCAGGTACCGGTGATGCCGAAGGCAGACACCAGTGGCTCTGTTGTTTGGTGGTGGCTGCCATGGCATGGCATCATACATAATAAAGGTTCCAATTGAGGCTCTGAGGAACTGCAGATGCAGTTGATGCCTGGCCAAGACCTTGATAGAAGATGCCTTGGAGTAGCTCTGTGCCACCTTTAATGTCCAGGCCACATAGAGATGCCAGAGCAACTCTTTGCGATTATGTCATCCACAGAGGCAAACAGGTTGAGCTCTTATTATCTGTTGATGTAATCCCTTTGAGGTTAGGCCACTTGTTATACAATTGCTGTGAGAAGGGTTGCCTGTCTGTAGACCATACAGCCTGTACACAGTATATATCCCCCTTTCCAAGGATGAGAGGTGTAGCACATCTTAACATCTGAAGAATCTGGCACTTCTTTGTTGGCCGCCTGTGGAGTGGAGACCTCGGCAGGATGATGTTGATGTCCATTCGACTTGGTGTCTGGAATGATGCTGGGCTGTGCTTGCCAGAGGACAGAGGGTGTGGACCCTGTTGTTGCAGCACTTTTGCTGTGTTGTTCCAGGTTCTGAGAGGAGGGAAATCCAATTCTGGAACAAGAGGTTGTGGGTTTCTTAGCAGTTACCTTCCTTGTGCCAATATCTGACTGTCCAACATGTGTGATTGCCCTTTTTAGAGATTTCCATTCCTCTTCAGGTGAACTGCCTACTCTGGTGTTACTTATCCTAGAATCCACATCCTTAGTGAACTTCAATTGTGCCTCATCATTCCTCAGTATTTCAGTATCCTACTTCCTTCCATATTGATCATTTCAGATGTTTCTCGTAAACTTCAGTCTACTCTTCATAATTATTAAATTGTGATCTGATATGCGCCTAGGTAAGCCTTACAATTCAGTATCTGAATTCATTATCTCTGTCTGACCATGCTATTGTTGATATTACCTTATATTCATCTGTCCAGAAGTTCTTTCCATTTCACTTCACTCATCTCTAATACATCTATACTGAGTCTTTCTAATTGTCTTTTCAGATTTTCTGGCTTTCTTACTGTGTTCATATGTCTAACATTTCATGCTTTGACTCATAGAATGTTATCCCTTTTTTTTTTTTTTTTTTTTTTTTTTTTTTTTTTTTTTTTTTTTTTTTTTTTCATGGTCACTTCCACCTTGGCAATCCCCTCCCAGAGATCCAAAAGCCAGACTAATCTGGAATCTTTTGCCAGTGGTAAAATGACACTTTTCAATTACAAGCTACATATCCTGTGGATACACATTGTGTCTTTAATGCAGTGTTTTCCATTGCCTTCTGCATCCTCATGCCACTGATCATTGTTATTTGATTCATCTTTTATGGACCATTTCAAATCCCTAAGGGAAGAGAGTGCCCTGAACCTTTGTACACTCCTCTGCCCTCTTTGACAAGGCCATTGGCAGAGCAAGAGCAACAACTTACGCTGGAAATCTTAGGGCCACCATTGCTGCTGATTTTGATTCAAAATTTGAGCAGTGGCTGGGTTCCAAGCTGGGACGCAGGATTTTTTGATTAATAATCAAAGATGCTACCTGTAGACCATGGTTTCAACTCAATAACTGATTGATTGATCTCAGGGGAGGGGACCAAACAGTGAGGTCATCATTACCATCAGATTAGGGAAGGATGGGGAAGGAAGTTGGCTGTGCCCTTTCAAAGGGATCATCCCAGTATTTGCCTCAAGCGATTTAAGGAAATCATGGAAAACCTAAATCAGAGTGGCCGGATGCGGTTTTGAACCATCATCCTCATATAGGAACCTTAATTCTCATCCTATAAATTTTCTTTCAGCGTGTAATGTGCATGCACACAAGGCTGCCTTATTTGTTTGTTGGTTTTGACCTAATGAACCCATACAATGACCCAAATCAAACGACAATTTTGTCTATGAACAACCTCACTGTTGCCACAATATTCATCATGAGATAATCCACAGGTGAGTTAAATACTGTATTGTGAAGTACAGTGCCATATGGATACAACAGACTACTTATGCAACTGCACAGACCTAAATATGATCAAGTATTGGTTGAAAATAGTCATATCATGCAGTGACAAAATAAACAACAATTAATTTTAAAGATGAGTTTTTTATATATAACTTTGTGTCTAATGGAAGATATGTCTCTCAGCCTATAGTTACTTGTCTATTTTACCCATTTTCCCACCTTTCCTGCACAGGAATGGCTGTAGAACTTTTGAGTCTAAAAAGAGATCCATTTGTTGATAATTATGGTTGTGACATTATTATTTTTAGGCATATAACTTCTGCATAATTGCATGAATGTAATCAGTGTCTGCTTAATAGATTTTTAGCTGCCTTCTTGCTTGTGTGTCTTTCCCGCAAAGGCAGTATAGTATCAATAGGACTGGCAGAACTGAAAGATTACTTAGGTTTTCACTGTCATATGTTAATGTTGTGGTTATGTGTTACTATTTCACCACTTTCTCTTTATTTGTTTTCAGATTGTTTGATAAGCTATTTTTGTAATCATCCTATCACATTCTTTAACCAAGTCCCAGAGGTTTCAGATAAATGTATAAGGCCTTTAACAAAAAGCTATATTAATGGATGTGTGTGTTGTATGTATGTGAATATGTGTGGTTGTGCAAAGGGAAACTAAAATACAGCTAAATTTATTCAAATAATTAAAAAATAAGCCCATGTGCAGTTAAAAAATGGTGGCATATTCACACTGAAGCACTGTAAAGGACTGTCAAACCTGTAGTAGCACTTTTTATCAAAACTTAAAAGTGTGTGAAATATGACTACGAGTTCTGCTGCTGATGTCATCACTCCTATCATCAACAACAATTTGGCATGCACTACTTGATGAAGAATTCATCCAGACTTTCTCTTGATTACAGTTTTCAAAAATAAACATCCATGCTGTTACTGCAGGTTTTCTAATGATATCTATCAAGCTTCTATCAGGCCTTTGTGTTGATCTTTTATTATCTCTTGAAATCCAGCAGAGAACTGGCTGGCTACATGTCTGGCTTATCTTCATTTTGTTCTGATAACAGTCATAACTATGTCTTCTACTCCAGCTCGTTTTCCTGTACCTCCCAATAAATTTAACATGTATTCACCCATAGCTCACTGAGAAATCCTCATTTTCAAAGGTTGTGCTTTAAGTCTGTATCTCATTGTCATCAGTCATACCTGATAATACATGTACCAGAGTCACTAAAAGCTTAGTTTTAAAACTGTCTATTTTACAAACTACCTTTTGTGCCATTTTTCCTCATCTGTTTATTTCTTTTACCATCTATTTAACTATTGCCCTCAAGTGACCTAAACCAAATGTTAATCAGCTAGTCCTATGATTTCACTGTTCATTTGTACTAGGTATTTTCTGATGTGCTCATATACAATATTATGATTTCATTGTAATTGATTTTCAGACCTACTTTCAGACTGCACTAATAAGCTACATGAAGTTCATCTGCACCAGATGTAAATAGTGTTATGCCAAAACAATAGGATGGTAGTGTGTTAGGCCAGAAATGAAGTTTTCCCTTGTTGTAACTTTCATGGATTGTAGATTTTTCTAAATTATTTTTGCTTTGACCAGTTCAAAACTCTAAAGTTATTTGTGTAAAATATAAGTGCTAGACAGTAGAGAAAAGAACAGCAATTGATCACAAAATCTGTTGTTTTATTACAGCGGATCTAGATTTCAATTCCTACATAGTGATCTTCAGTGCATAAAGCAACAGTTGACATTAGTCCGAAGTGTCACATAATAAAAAATATTTGTTGGTGTAGAACATGCAGATATGCTCTAAACCAACCAGTATTGTTTGTTATATGTCACTTTGGACTAATGTCAACTGTTGCTGATGTAATACTTGCAGTCTATATCTGCTGTAACATTTTGCAGTTGATTGCTGTTATTTCCTCTATCGTCTATATTGAAAGTTCACTGTGCACAAGGGGATCATGTGGATTCCAGTCAGATTAATATAACTGCTAGTTCTACTTGTGAAGTCCTCTCTATCATTATCAACAATGATTTGGTATCCACTACGGGATAAATGGCCTGTCCATAGTTTGTCTTTCATTGCAGTCTGCTTATATGAAGTGTGAATAAGTTACCCCATGGTTTACTACACAGGTGAAATTGTGGCCTCCATAATCACTAAGCAGATTAAAATTTTCAAAGAACAGGTGGCCAAAATTTCAATGAAGATTACACCTAAAGAAAGATCAAGGTATTCAGTGAATCTTCACCATTATAAAATCACTTATGTCATGTTGTGACTCTTGAGCTTCGCAGCATATATTCAGGAATGCAAAGAAACTTAGAATATGGCTAATGCAGATTGGCAAGTTTGCTGATGTGATACATCTCCGACCTAGATTTTTATTGAGGTAATATTATACAGATGGATACAGCAATAATGAAAATTTGCTCGGTTGTGTTATTGGACAGTAGTTTTTTTTCTTTTTTCTATGATGGTATAATTTAATTTTTAAGTGAAAACTCTTAAAGCTTTTTAAATCAAAAAAGTTATTAGCATTCTAAATCTTTATTTTTCATGTCTGCATATTTGCAGCCCTCTGCCACTAGAGGGCTTTGAATTGTAGCATGTAACATGGCAGTGTGCAACATAACTATGTCATCTGTTACCAAAACTTAAAGTACATCTTTGAGGAGTACACTTTGATATTGATGAAGCAGTGCAAGAAGAGGTAAGGTTGTGGCTTCATCAACAAAGTCAAATATTCTATAGCAACAGTACAAACAAATTTGTCTTTTGCTGGGAGAAATGTATTCATTGCAAGTGTGACTATGCTGAGAAATAAAAATGTAACATGAGATTCTCCAGAACAAAATGTTAAACTGTTATCCTCTTAGGCCAACAGAAGACGCTTGTGAAAGCGGAAAACATATTTTATGTAGTTTGTACATAGCAAACAAACAACTGTGTGTTATTTATTTTGATATGTACGGAAATAAGGAACAAATTGTGGACACAATACATCAGCAAAGTGCGAAGGACTATTTGAGGTGATGTCATAAGATTTGCTGTATATATTCTACTCAAGTTAATGTGAGATCTGTTCAACCAGTTGTGTAGTGGTTTTATTTGAGCAACAAACTACAGAAGAGTTCTTTCAAAGGTGGTTACATCATTTCAGTAATGGTGAGTTGACATAGTTATGAGCTCTCTTACAGCCCTTGTCCACCTGCAGGTGATGAAGAAGTTTGCACAGTATAATTAGTGGAACTGAGTAGCAGGTCCAAGCTTGAAGAAAATACAACAAGACAACTGTCATGACTGAAAAAGGTAATGTTTATTACAAACAACATTGCAGTGACAGATCAGTTGAGAATTGAGAGCTCAGTTACAACCCATAATAAGAGAATCCTACATTGTACTACTTTAACATGAAGAATAAAGATGTAGAATGTTTATGACAATATTATGAAAGGAATAGGTTGCTATTTGCCACATAGTGGAGATGTTGAGTCACACATAGGCACAAAAAAGATTGTCATACATTTAAGTTTTTGGCCAAAAAGTCCTTCATCCATGTTAGACAACATACACGCACATACCTATGCAAATGCAACTTACATTCATATGGCCACTGTCTCTGGCTGCCACGGCCTCAGTAGAAGGAAGAAGGCCTTTTTGGCTGAGAGCTTACTTGTTTGACAATCTTTTTGTTGTGCCTGTCTGTGACTCAACATGACCACTCTATGCTGAGTAGCTATCAATCCTTTTCTTAATACTGTCATTATTACATCCCGGATTTTCTATTGTTTGAGGTAGAATGTTAATAACATTTGTTCTGTTTAAAAAGCTTCAACAGCTTTCACATAAAGAAATTCAGGGACATTACTTTTCAGTACACCCATGTAGACTATATGACATGTGATGTGTATATTTTGAAAATTTAATCCTTTACATTTGTTATATTAGAGGTCACATTGACCAGTCCCTCCATCCTTGCTGTTGCGTGAAAGCAACACTCAGTAATATAATCCAGCCATGGCTCATCATCCATACACAATAGCTAGAATTTAGTAGACCATACATATGGACTGTTCAGTACTCATTATGTATTTATTACTCTAATAAACTGATAAACTGTTCCTTGATTTTGCAGTGTGAAGGCAAACAGTATGGACAGAAGTCTGACATTTGGGCTCTTGGCTGCATATTATATGAAATGGCATGCCTACAGAAAACATTTGAAGGTTCAAATCTACCAGCACTTGTCAACAAAATCATGAAGGTAAAACTAACTATTCACATACAACAAAATAATTCTTCAATCACTTCTCCTTTTAAAAACAGTTTCTTGTAAAGAATGTGAAGTTACAGCAGATAACGATAAGTCCTAAATTTACACATTATGATTGACTATGACTGTAGGTAGTCTAAAGAATATGAAGACATGTGTTTGTGTGTGTGTGTGTGTGTGTGTGTGATGTAAGCAGGTTTTCACTATGAATATTGTTTATAATGGGGTCAGCTCAAAGAACAGATGTAAAAGCAGAAAAAAATTGGCAGACTCTTCTATACATGAAATGATTAGTAATAGAGTATCAAGTGTCAGAGCAAATGGTAGAGCCAGAAATAACGTATCGAATTTTTGTTCTTTTACAAGAGATATTATTTTCTTGAAAAGGTACGTATGAATGTTGATCAGAGATTAGCCTTAAAAGCTTAACACTTCCAGGAAACTCTGAGGCTGCATTGTGCCACAATAATGCTGAATTTAGTTTCCTCTTAGGCAATCAATTCTTTGATGTTTACTACATGAGAAATTTATTGTGTGTTAAACTGTTGGCCAGATCACACTAGGAAATATCATCAGTTCTTTTTTCTGTTTACTTTGCCAGCTGTACATTAAAAGGAGAACCTTTGATCTTTTAAATATTGTACTGATTCTTTCAGTCACATCCTCATAAGGAGCATGCAAATGATTTATAAAGCTGTAGTTAGCTCTGCAGGTAGTACATCAGTATTCATGTAATAAAACATTATGTGACACTATTTAACTGTCGATGAACAAAATATCAGACATTATGTGAGAGTCATCCTTCTAGACCTTCTTCCTTTTCTGTGGATGTTGTCGTCCTTTCTATTTCATCTATACCTTTCAAACATCACCTGAAGTAGAGTCAGATACATCAAAACTATAAGACATCTTTATGTCAAAGAAAAGCCCACTCCTAGAAGCAGATACAGAAGGGAAAGTGAGTACATTCACTAAACACTGCCAAGCAGTTATTTGTGTGTGTGTGTGTGTGTGTGTGTGTGTGTGTGTGGCTCACATTAGCTCACATATGACAACAGTATTCTAATCATTTTTCAGAAAAGTTACATTTAATGACATAATAAAATATCCAAAATTTGTTTTTCTTTGTGAGTATGTTGGAAACTAAATGCTGCCAATTGGTCCCTTTAACGTATCTTCACACAATAAAAGCCTTCATTACAAAATTTCTTTAGTTCATATTTTGGAATTTGCATGTTCATATTCAGGTACACCTGTGTCAAAAGTGTATACACTTAATACATCTTATTTAAAATGAAAAAGTAATAACATTCTTTCAAATTGATCTGGGCCAAAGAACTTGCTTCTGAACAATACCTAGAAGCAAATGCAAAGTAGAATGGAATGATATCAGGTGATAAATTTCCCAGACCCCCAAATATTTTATGAAAACAGTGAATGTTGTCTAAGTCCACAAGTATAGACTGATTCTGGCTCTCAAATTAGGTAATTAGAAAAAAAAACTGTCCTAATATTGGCCACACACAATGCATTATAGGAGGAGTATTGCTTGAATATCAATATCTTTTGTAGCATATCCTTATATTCCAGTACAAATCTCCCTGTTAATATATCTTTCTATTACTTTCTAATCTGTCTCTAAACACTCATGTCTTCATCATGACAGTCAGTTGTATGGACAAGGTTTTTTGTCAGTGATAAGCTGAGATGACAAGCTACACATTATGTAGGCAGTCAAGTTATCATTTTCTGTCTTTTTAGGGGCAATTTCAACCTATACCATCAGGTTATTCTGCAGGCTTTCGACAGCTAGTTCATGATCTTTTGCAAAGAGATCCAGTGTTTCGACCATCAGCTGCTGAGATATTAGAGTCCAGACTACCCCCATTACTGGACAATGCTCTCAATACAGCATCAGCAGTAAACGTCTCAAGCAGGTACAATTTATTAATACACAAATGCAGATTTTCTGTGGTCCTCTTATTATGTTTAAACTATTTAGCATTTGTTATTCAACTTTGATATTAATCTTATAGGTTTGAATCACCTCATAAAGAAGTAAGATGGTAACTGTGGTACATATTGTGCTCCTGGATAACCTTGTGGAAAGTTAACTCTGCAGTATCAAATAATCAAAAATTATGTTGAGATGTTTCACTGAATAAACGTTTTTTGAAGGTTGCTAAAAATCAGCAATAAAAACATGACAATTCAAGAATACTCTTATTGTAAAAGCAGTTAATGTATTGCCAGATGAAAAAAGTGAAGCATCCAGAAGGGGAGGAGGAAAGGAAATGAAATTTAAAGGGGTTGAGAGAATGTTTGATGTAATTTAAAGGTTACAAAGTTGAGTCAGATTTGTGAAGAACATACTTACCAGTATGATATTGCATGCCACCCTGGCACGGATGCGTTTGCTGATTCATTTGGGAAAGATGTCATAAGACCATTATATCCTCTTCTGAGGTAAGCTGGCCCACACCTGTTGCAACTGGTCCTTGGTATCTTGGACGCTGGTGCTGGGACAGAGTTGAAATCTGAGCTAGTCTCACACCTGTTCTATTTTGTACAGATCTGGGGATCTTGCTGGCCATGGGAGCACCTCAACACTATGCAGACAGATCATGGAGATGCATGCCTTGTTTGGACAAACCTTGTCCTGTTGAAAAGATGGTGCCATGATACTGTCACACAAGAGGTAACACCTGAGGATGCTGGATGTCTTTGACATACTATTATGTCATCAGAGTTCCCTCAATCATTACTAGCCATGAGCAGAAGTCATACTCGTTAACTCCCCACAGCATAACACTAGGAGTAACACTGCTATGTCTCTCCAAAACACTGCAAGAATGGAAGATGCCCCAGGTTGCCACCATATTCACCGATAATGGTCCCTCAGGATAGTGCAGAACTGAAATCCAATGCTAACACAATATGAAGCCATTCATTAGCAGCCCATGCTGCCCGGCCAATGCACAACTCCAAATCCAACTGTTTGTGTAGTGGTGTTAATGGCACCCTATGCATGGAATGGTAATACCCTAGTCCAGCTGCCATTAATCTCTAACCAATGGTGCAGGACGACACAGACTGTTACAAGGAGTGGACACTATTGTTCTCGGATGGCAGGTGCAGATATGAAGAGGCTACAATGTGTTTTGTGCGCAGTACAGTGACCCTTCCTTGTGGTGGTTAGATGTGGTCGAGTGGAACATTTTCAATGAGTATGCCTGCCTTCACATTCCCATGCTGTCCAACATTCAGCTGATGTCAAATCTAAATGCCAAACAAATGCAAAATATGAATGGGAGACTTAGTAGATGGAATGAGAAGGAAAGACTTTTTCCTTCTCATTCTTTCTGGTAAGTCTCCCCTGACCCAGGGTTCTGGATGACTTTTTTGACCTGTATTCCTTTCCCTAAACTGCTCCAGTCCTTTTCCTTCACCTCTCTTCCTTCCACTTCAACTCTTCTTCTAGAAGGGGCCACTGGTTCCAAAAGTTTGTAAAAGTTAAATCCTTTTGTGTGTGTGTGTTCCCCTGACACCGGTTGGTGAGTAGATTTTTTATCTATCCATTTACATTATATTATCAGTAAATGATTATTTTCATTGTTAAAACAAAATTATTGTTATTTTAATATGATTACAGTCTGGAAACAGCATTGTAACTGAACTTTATGATACCAGTACTTAATGAGTCTTCAATTAGTATAATTTCTTTTAATGTGAAGCCAAAAGATTATCTGGCTCAAACATATTTAGGAAATCTAGAAGTGTACAGTTTGCAACTAAGATTGTGGTTTATGTCTTTTGTATTCAGTTAGTGTAATTTCTTTCAGTGTGAAGCCAAAGGATTATATTGCTCAAACATATTGAGGAAACTTAGAAGTATACAGTTTGCAACTGTGATTGTGGTTTATGTCTTTTGACATGCAAAGGAATGGTTTGCATTGATTTCTTCAACGGGTGTACAACAACAAATTTCTACAAATTTAATTTTGACTACATAATCTGACTGCACTAAATGTCATGGATACTGTGATTCACAGATTTATTGTTTAATCATTTTCATGCAGTGTAGTGGTGCATTACCAGTCATAAAAAAAACTTCATTTGCACTTATACTTAATTTGTTTAAAAATACAGTTATATCAAGATTCAATTGTTGTGTCAAACTGAAGAGTGTTCAATACGTGATTAATGTGTACCTGAAAGATATTAGTTTGATAATGTTATGCTTGACGAGTGTGTTAATATAAATATTGGTTAAATGCTGTAGAGCACTTATAATGTTTTATTTTTCTGTTTGTGCTCCAAAATGAAGCAGCAACAAAAAACATCAAAGGTATGGAATTTGCAATTGCTAAATACAATGTAATACTCACTCTTGAATTTAGAAAAACAAGCTTTTTAAAGATCGTGTTTGATGGAAGTACAGTTGTTATGAATATTCTGATAACCAAGATGAATGTACCTGTGGAAGTGAGACAGTTGGTTATTATTAGTTTTATCATTAGTATTCTTTGGAGCTGAGTAATGCCTGGAGCAGTGAAACAGTATTGTCAGAGTTAGATGTATATTCTAGGGTCAGTATCGTTTTTTTATGCTGGCAAGTTAATATTTCCGAGGGATTTTTATTTAAGACCCCTAATAATCATGGCTCACTGAGTCAACCTAGATAAAAACTTGAACTTAGAACTCAAACTGCATTTCCTTATTCAAGCTTTTTTAGAAAAGCGTGCTAACACTAAGTGTATTTTCTGGAGCACTGAATTATGCTGTAGTAACATCCATTTACATAAGTAGAGCTGAGCAAATAATCTCTAACCCTACATTCATTGCCATCTTTCCCATTTTTCAAAACTTTTTGAGATCTTAGCTTATAAAAGAATAGTGAGCCACATTTCTGACTGTAACCTTTTAAGAACTACTTTGTAATGGCTCATCAACAGAGAAAGCAATAAATAATCACACAAACTTCATTGTGGTGGAATGAAACAAGAATCACTGTTTTGTAGGAATTTTCCATGACCTCGTCTAGGTCATGAAATTCTGCAAGAGAATCTAAAAGACTATGGCATAAAAGGAATTCACCTTCTATGGATGGTGTCATGTACAAGGGGCACTCAAAAAGTAATGCAACACATTTCTTTTGCTTGACTAATTTCGGTTGAAAAAATATGAAATTTGCTGTGGGACATCATGGAATATACCTGAATGAGATTTTCACTCTGCAGCGGAGTGTACACTGACATGAAACTTCCTGGCAGATTAAAACTGTGTGCTGGACTGAGACTTGAACTCGGGACCTTTGCCTTTCACGGGCAAGTGCTCTACCATCTGAGCTACCCAAGCATGACTCACGCCCTGTCCTCACAGCTTTACTTCTGCCAGTAAAAGACAAAGGTCCCGAGTTTGAGTCTTGGTCCAGCACACAGTTTTAATCTGCCAGGAAATTTCATGGAATATTCCTGTTTCAGTTCCTATTTCTCTAAGTTCTGATAGGTGGCAGCACTATATGTAGCCTTTAAAATGACATTTCAAGGAGAGAGCTGACATTGAGTTTGTTTTGGGAGAAAACTAGAGCATCACAGATATTCATTCATGCTTGTGGAATATCTACAGAGACCTGGCAAGGATGGTGAGTCATTGGCGAGGCGTCTGTCATAATCACAACTAGGTCACGCAAACCTGTCTGATCTCCACCATGCTGTACACAGCTGTTATTCCTTCAGTGTTGGAATGTATGGAAACTCTCATTCGAGGTGTTCAATGGATCAGAATCAAACACCTTGTTGCACAACTGGACATCTCTGTTGGTAGTGCTCACAAGACTTCATTGGAATGTTGTTCCTCATCCACCGTACAGCTCAGATCTTGCACCTTATGGCTTCTATCTGTTTGCCCCAGTGAAGAATGCTCTCTGCAGGAAACAGTAAATGAATGATGGGGAGGTTATTGATGCAACAAGACATTGGTTCTAACATCGACCAGTAGAAGGATGCCATGCAGGCATCCAGGGCCTCCCACTAAGGTGGTATAAGACCATTGCATTTAACAGAGATTATGTTGACAAATAGGGTTTTGTAGCCAAAAGAAAGGGGAATAACATGGCTCATTGAAATTCTGAATACAATAAACCTTCTTTCAGTAAAGAAAAATAAAACTGTATTGCATTACCAAATGCCTCTCACATTAAGAACAGAAAACAGAGGAAAAGAAAAGGGGGAAAATGCTGTTCTGGCCATAGAGGGCCACTCTGGCCCAACAAACCACCATGCCACCCTCAGCCAATGGCATTATCGAAATGTGGTGTGGAGCAGCATGTGGTCAGCACACCTCTCTCCTGGCTGTTGTTGTGTTAACAGACCTCATGCCAGCTCCTCAGCTGGCACCATGAGACTGAATTCACTCCTTTCCAGTTCTCCCACCATGTAAAAACTGCTGACCATACTGGGATATCTGACAGAATTTTCTCAAGTGCTGTGATCACTTTTTTTCAGATTTAGCCAAAGGTTATAGGCATGTGAATAATTTCTTTTATTTCATAACTTGCCAGATATTTTGTTTTGAAGATATAATTTTAGATCACTGAACCAAAAAAGTGACATCTCTATTCACATTACTAACATAAAAAGATGTAGTTTGTACATACTATTGAAATATTCTTATCATTTAACATCAAAGTACTCTACCTTAAAATAACTAAGTGGATAAATATCATTCATTTTAAGATTTGTGTACTTAGGGCACAACAAGTTTTCAAACTCACCAAATCAGTTACTGGTGTATCAAGCCTGGCAGTTTTAGAATCTTCTCCACTCTTGGAAAATTTTTTTTAGATGCCCGTGAGTATATGAGAAAACTTTTCAACATCATGTTCAAACTGTTGTCACTGGAATTAAATATCAATAGTTGCTGATAGCAATGACAAATCATACTTCAAACCAGATGCTCTTCACACTAAGGTAATTCTTAACTTGAAACATGATGCTTTATAATGAAATGAGTAAAAAAGTAACCAAAACTGGAATATTCAGTGCTGATCTATGAACCATGAATGTTCAAATAAGGATCTGTATTTATATTTTTATAAAATTAAGGAACCCATCTCTGTGTATTTGTAAATGACAAGTTCACAGCTATGTGAAAAATCTCACACATATTTCACCCATACAGGCATGGAATAGAAACTGCACCTGAAGGCTGAGAACCCATACACAGTAACAAACGTTACTGAAGTTGGTAAACTTGCTGCACGTATCCTCAATTGGGCTACAAACATTAGAACAGTTTATCAGCCTTTTTCACCTTTCCATAAGCAACTCTACAGTCCATTGTTTCCAAATCAGAGTAATAAAGTAATTTTTAATGAAATTACACTTAAAATTTCTTTCCATCAACAAATACAGTAATTCCTCGAGTCTTTCACAATTCTCTGACTTTTCCAGTAAATTCAGTTTCCCTGAAAATTGTAGGTCTACTAGACAAGTCAGCACCCTGTTTACCACCTTACTCATCTGCTCAAGAAGAAAGGTCAAAGGCTCTGAATATATTTTCATGTTTTGTTAGGTTTTAGCAATTGGTATTGCAGAATAATGAAATAGCAGACTGTTACAGCATTTATTCTGTAAAATACAGGTGTCTGCTCGGAGCTCAAAGAATTTATGCAGCTTGCCTGTTCTTCAAATAGCAGGTGTTTCTGAGCATGGGAAAGAGACAGATATGGAGGCATCTTCCTTCAAATGCAAAATGATTATTAATGGAAACTACCTTTTCATTTTAGTTTGTTGTTTGTTCCAGTGTCATATGCCCAATATCACATTACAATACTAGATGTGTCAGTATATCACTAAATCAATTTCTCTTTCTGGAGCTTCAGTGAACATATATTAGCTATCTATCTAATTGGACAGTAGCTTATATCTCCTGTGATCCTGACACGTGGAAATTAATTCTTGCTTCACCAGTGGAGGAAAGAACCATATACATTTTATATTGCTAAAATTAATGTTAGTAAGCGTTTCTGTGCCTGTATATGAACTGTGTCTTGTTTCTCTTGCATATGTTTGGTCTAAACATAGCTAAGGAGCAGTGACAGGCCTCCGAAATACAAGACTTGACTTCACAAGTGCTTTCGGTGGGCTCGGTTTCAAGTGCTTCATCCAATGAACCTCATCTCAGATTGTCTGAGATGACACTGAAATCAATAAAATGTATGTGACAACAAAACCCAAACTACTGTCCATTTGCTAAAGCTTGTTCATCAGGTTCATAACCTCTTCAAAGAAGAGCTTTTAATACCAGTTTCTCAGGTGACTACATCTGTGTATAAATACACTCTGAGAAAGAAAGAAAAAAGAAGAAGAAGAAGATTGCATCATGGAGAAATTATCCAAATGGGATGGAAATCAGTAGATGTAATGTACATTTACAGGCAAACCAACGATTATAATTTTGGAACAATTTGCTGTTTGCTGATTTATTGGAGACAAAGAGGTTCACAAATTGAGCAAGTTAATCACATGTTGGTCCATCTCTGGCCCTTAACCAAGCAATTATTTGGCTGCATGTCAATTGACAGAGTTGTTGGATACCCTCCTGAGGGATATCATGCCAAATTCTGTCCAGTTGGCACATTAGATCATCAGAATTCCGAGATGGTTGGAGGACACTGCCCATAATGCTTCAAATGTTCTTGATTCACGAGAAATCTGGCAACCTAGGTGGCCATGGCAGGGCTTAGAAAGTGTGAAGACAGTGATAGAACTCTTTCCATGTGTGGGCAGGTATTATCTTGTTGAAATGTGGACCCAGGATGACTTGCCCTGAAGGGCAACAAAATGGGGCATAGAATATTGACAGTGGACTATTGCAACTGAAAGGCCGCCATGGATGACAACCAAACAAGCCCTGCTATGAAATGAAATGGGACCCCAGACCATCATTCCTCATTGTTGAGCCATATGGCAAGCCATGCTGGGCTTACATTTCAACAAGATAAAGCCTGCCCACACATGGCTAGAGTTTCTACTGCTTGTCTTTATACTTTTCAAACCCTATTGGCCAGCAAGATTGCCAGATCTCTCCCCAACTGAGAACATTTGGACCATTATGGGCATTGCCCTCCAACCATCTTGGGATTTTAATGATCTAATGTGCCAGTTGCACAGATTTTGGCACAATATCCCTCAGGAGGGCATCTGAAGCTCTTTCTCTCAAATAAATCATTCAATTTTTTTGTAATAGAAATCATTTGTTTGTCTCTAAATGTATGTCACATCTATTTATTTCTGCTAAGTTTTGATAATTCCTTTGTGGTCAGTCTTTTCCTTTTTTTCTTTTTAGTGTATATTCAGCAAATCTTTGCCTCTTCCATAATGTTCATAAGTTACATAAGTAACTGGTGGGTAAGTAGTGATTGTAGCAGTGGTTACAGTAAAGAAGTAATGTTTTGGTACAACTCCCATGAAGTTTAGATATTTAATAAACTTTTGTGGAATGCAGAAAGTAATTGGTTTTAACTGGCTTACAACAGTCTAGATTGCAATAATATTTTGTTAATGACAGGTTTCGACTTCATGTAGATGTCATCTTCAGAAAATGACCAACCAGTTATGAACTGTTATGAACTGTTATTTTAAGCAAGTTGTTCACCACATCAGTGTTACTTCTCTGGACCAGGCCTGAATTTATAAATGATTTTTCCAGAAAATAACCTTTCATATCCAAAAATCAGTAATATGAGAGAATAAGTGTTTTATGAATATGTAACACTATTTAACAAAATCCTATTGGTAATTGTTAAACTAGGTGGCACAATAGTAAGACACTTAACTTCCATTGTTCAAAGCCCCATCCTGAAATTCTGCTATAGGTTTTCTGTGATTTCCTAAATCTCTTTAGGTGAGTGTCAGGATGGTTCCTTTGAAAGGAAGTGGCTGACTTTCTTCTTCATCCTTCCCCAATCTGAGTTTCTGCTCCATTTCTGATAGCCTTATTGTTGAGGGAGATTAAACCATATTTTTTCTTCTTTGCTATTTGTATTCTAGAAGAAGTACTGAAAGTTACAACACATAATGTTCAAATATTCTTTACAATCCAATCCACTCTCCTCCACTCTTATCCCCCCCCCCCCCCCCTCACTCTCTCTCTCTCCTCTCTCTCTCTCTCTCTCTCTCTCTCTCTCTCTCTCACACACACACACACACATTAATGCATATATGCACATTAATGCATATATGCACACCTCAGTTTGCAAAACACACTCTCAAATCTAGCAAGCAATGAGTGAGTAGGGGCAGTTTTATTGAAAGCTAACTATTTAATTTCCTCTTGTGTTATATTTTATTACAGTGTAATCTGCCTTTGTTGAAAACAAATGCCCTTCACCATCACTTTCTGGTAGAGGCTGTTGCAGAATTTGTATTTATTGCATGGTGATATTTTGCAATATTTATTACAATAGTCTCAGTTGCAATTTGTCACACTTGATAATTAATTTTGATCAAATTAATAGTTATCTTCAGATCTAAAAATAAAATGAAATATGACATTAATAAATAACTGTTCTGTAGATAACACAGACTGGAATTATTTAAACTTTGAAAATTTCTTTAAATTATACCAAGATAATGAGATAATATAGATTGACAGTATTTATATGTAAGATTCTTAAAATTGTATGTGATTAATCACAGGTTGTCAAAGTCAATTTTTTTTTTTTTTTTTTTTTTTTTTTTTTTTTTTTTTTTTTTAAAGAACATATTCATAAGCTGTATCATAAAAGGGACAGCACTGCAGTACATCTGGATGGTATCTGAGGTGCATTTACTGTTTGTGTACATCAGGCTCAGTCTGCCTGCAACCACACTATGACTCAATCATACTGCCAGCAAGTGCAGTGAATTGCTTAACTTTTCTTCTGCCAACAGATACCACAGCAGAGTTGGAGAGCTATTGCTTGTTAGTCCATCTAAGTATATTCATAAGTATATGCTGAATTCTTGAAGTCACACTGGAGAGTGAGTATTGTATTTGATTGTTTCAGGTGGAATCCATATATTTCAAGTTCCTCGAGATGTTCAGAAAACATCCCTTAGGTGCCATGTGTAAAAATCAAGATGTGTCTATTGGTACTACTGAGTGTTTAGATTCATTTTGATGAACTCCATATGCTGTTCCATTATTTTGTAGTGACATGTTCTTTAAATCATTTTACTGATGATGGAATTCTCTTGCATAAAATATTTTGGAGGTAAAATAGTCGTCTATTTGGACCTTTGGGCAGGGAGTACTTAGCTGGATGCTGTCATCAGAAAATAAAAACTTACACTCTACAGGAGTGAGTATGATCATTTACATCCCTCAGTTTGGTACATAGATTAGAGAATTTAAAACGAGATATGGATATGTTGAAGGTAGATATAGTGAGGATCAGTGAAATGCAGTGCAGGAAGAAAGGGACTTGTGGTAATGTGAATACAGATTTACAAACACAAAATCAGGTAAGTATAACACAGAAATAGGTCTAACAATGAATAAGAAAATAGTAATGTGGGTAAATTAATATGAATAATGTAATGAATAGATTAACACAGCCAAAATAGACAGGAAGCCAAAACTCACAACAGTAACAAAAGTTTAAATACCAACTACCTCCACAGATGGAAAGAATGTATGACGACATAAAGGAAACTAACAGTGTAAGGGAAAGGTAAATTACTACTTATCATTAAGATGACACATTAAGTTGCAGACAGGCACAGCTAAAAGACACTTACACATTCACAAACTCATTCATTCACATAAGCAAGCACACGTCACATGCACAAGACTGCCATCTCTGGCAGCTTAGAATTCTGGTACCAGTTGCTGGAGATGGAGGTCATGTGTGCATGAGGTGTGCTTGCTTGTGTGAATAATACGTGTGAGTTTCTTTTTCTGGCAAAGGCTGTGGCCAAAGGGGCTGATGTTTAAGCGCCTTTTAGTTGTGACTGTCTGCAATGTAATGTGTCATCTTTATGGTAAGCTGCAGTCTATCTTTTTCTTACATTACTGATATTCCAACTTGGAATTTTCATTGTTCCACAAAGGAAATTATTCAGAAGTTAAAGGAGACAAAAATTTATTTGTGACAGGGAACTGAAATTCAATAGTATGAAAAGGAAGAGAAGAAAAAAATCATAGGAGAATACTGACTTAGAGAAGAGAATGAAGGGGAAGATGATTGGTAGAATTTTACAAAGAGTATAATTCATCATTGCTAATCCTAAGTTTAAGAATAATGATAGAAAGATGTTGATGTGGATAACATCAGATAGAGTATGTAATGGTAAAACAGGGATTTCAAAACCAGATTTTACACAGCAAAACATTTCTAGAGACAGATGTGGAATCTGTCCATAATTTATTGAGTGTGGACTCCAAAATAAAACTGAAGAAACTGCAGAAAGGTAGAAAATTAAGATGAACTGGGTAGACTGTAAGAACTAGAGGTTGTATATAGTTTCAAAGGTAGTGTGGTGGACTTGAGTATTAATATTTGTAAATTATACCTCTGAACTTTGTTTACAGTCTTGTTACTTAGAAACTGTTATCATCTCTGATCTTGTTCACATCTACAATGTGTTGAGTGTTCGTTACACATATAAATACATTATTTCTGATCTTTTATGGACCTTCTACCATAAACCATATTGGTGACCTCAGCATGATTAATAAGAGACAGAACGCATTTGTGGTTAGTGAAGTGTAAAAATGATCGTCAACACCAACTATGCAAATCCAACGCCCACATCAGTACAGAATGAAGCAGATATTGCTCATGTTTCAGTGAAGATTACACCTGTCTGGAAGAAAAACATAAAGGTATGGTTCCTTCAAGTTGAAGCACAGTTTACCCCATTGCGTATCACTAACAAAACAATTCAATCATGTTGTTGCATCACTGGAAGCAGATGTTGGAGAATTAATTTCCGACTTTTTGACTCAACCATTATCTACCATTCCATTCACAGAGCTTAAAACAAGACTAATTCAGTTATTTCAAGAGTCAGAAAACAGAAAAGTAACAAAATTATTTAATGAAGAGGAATTAGGTGAAAAAAAGCCAACTCAGCTCTTACATGAGATGCGAACTTTAGCTGGTATGCAGGTCAAGGATGATTTTTTGAGAACCATATTTATGGGAGCAGCTTCCTGTCACCACACATTCTATACTAGCTACAAGTAAAGATGATCTTGACACCACAGCCACTATGGCTGACAAAATTGTCAAATTTTCACAAACAAGATCAAATATATGTGCTCAGACCTTGCAGACATCATCTGCTATTGCAGTCAGTAAAGTAAATGATACCAGTAAAGATAGAATCTCAAAACTAAAAACGCAGATTGCTGAATTAACCTCAACAATCAGAGAATTGAAAACACTGTTATGTTCAAGAGGCAGCTCATGTTCATCTCGCTCCTCACCAAGTAGATCATGAGATAGGTCACGGTCAGCCCAGTGTTTTAATCCTAATGGAGCACTATGTTGGTATCACTTTAAATATAGCCACAGGCCAAAGAAATGTCAGAGCCCATGCTCGTTTCGACCATCTCCCACCCAAAATTCCAACAAACAGTCAAACTCAAATGCTCCACACTAGTAGTGGCAGGTGATCGGAGCCATCTTTCACGTTGTCTACTTCTCACGGCAGAAGTAGCGGAAGTCGTTACTTAATTGACACTGGAGCTGATATTTCTCTGATTCCACCTTCGAATAGTGATTGTTGAAAGAAAATATATCATAAACTTTATGTTGCAAATGACACTGGTATATTTACAGAGAGCATCTATTATTACTCTGTTTGGCTTTACGGCGCAACTTCACATGGAGTTTCATAATTGCAGATGTGCAATCTCCGATTATTGGAGCCGACTTCATTCACCATTATAATCTTTTATTAGACCTCAAGAACAGATGACTCATTCACTTGGTAACATCAGCAGGAACATCCGGCACATTGATTCAGGTCTCGGGCATAGAAACAGTTCATGTAATGCCACCAGATCAAAAATATGCTGCCATTCTAAAGAAATTTCCCAACTTTCTTCAAGAAGACATCCGTATTGACCTCCCAGATACCACTGTTTTTCATATGATTGTCACAGAAGGACATCCTGCAGCAGCAAAGGCATGATGACTACCGCCAGCTAAACTTTAAGCAGCTAAACCAGAGTTCCAGCAGACGATTAATATGAAAATCTGCCAGCCTTCAAAGAGCACCTGGACAGGCCCCCTTCACTTAGTTCTAAAGAAAGACAAATCCTGGAGGCCTTGCAGAGACTACTGTACTCTCAATAAAATCACCAAGCTGGACTGATCCTATTCGTAATCTTCAAGATTTTAACAACCAACTATATGGAAAACAAATATTTTTGAAAATAGATCTGGTCAGCGCTTATCATCACATCCCTGTATGTCCAGATGATGTACC
Organism: Schistocerca nitens; assembly: GCF_023898315.1. Taxonomy (NCBI): domain Eukaryota; kingdom Metazoa; phylum Arthropoda; class Insecta; order Orthoptera; family Acrididae; genus Schistocerca; species Schistocerca nitens. The sequence goes on from NC_064617.1 coordinate 577,487,348, forward strand.
TAAGACCACAGTGATAACTACATTTGGTTTGTTTGAGTTTTTGCAACTTTTATTTGGACTCTGAAACGCAGCACAAACTTTTCAAAGGTATACTGACATTATACTGAGAGACCTCAATTTCGTGTACTGTTATATAGGTGACATTCTAGTGGCATCGCAAGTGAAGAAGAGCACAAGAAGCATCTTCAATTGCTTTTTGAATGGCTCAGTAAATTCAACATCAGAATCAATCAGAAAAAATGCATTTTTGGTTCAATAGAAGTACCTTTCCTGTGGTATGTGGTAACTGCAGAGGGAATTAGACCAGATTGAGTACAAACCATTGTTGACTATCCGCTACCTACAACAATAAAAGAACTGCACAGATTTCTTGGCCTCATTAATTTTTACTGAAGAGCACTACCAAATTCAGCCAGTAAACAAGTAGAGCTTTTGAACGTACTCCATGGGACTAAGAAGAATGATAACAGAAAAATTAATTGGACAGAAAATCTTCGACAAGCCTTCACTGACCTAAAAAATAGCTTGGCCATTTCAGCACTTCTGGCTCATACATCTTCAAATCTACCTCTAATTTTATTGGTTGACGCCTCAGATTATGCTATTGGTGCATCTTTACAGCAAATCAAAGTCAATAATCTGCAGCCATTAGCATTCTTCTCCAAGAAACTGACAAATACAGAGATGAATTACTCAACCTATGAGAGAGAACTCCTCGCTGCCTACTCAGCAGTGAAGCACTTTCAGTACATGCTTGAAGGATGTGATTTTCCAATTTATACTGACTACAAGCCACTCACCTTCATGTTCAAGCAACATTTGGACAAAGCTTCTCCACGTCGGATCCGACACATTAGTTTTGTCAGACAGTTCACCACAGACATACATTACACTACGAGGAAGGGGAAACCTCGCAGCTGACACTTGTTCACAAATTGCTTCAATCAGTATACCTCCAACTGTTACCATGGAACAAATTGTGGAAAGCCAATGATGTGACGAAGAGCTTCCACACATCAAGAATACCATGTCCCTTGCACTTCAAACAATAATGTTGCCAAATGGTAAAGAACTTGTTTGTGACATAGCTGGAGTTATGATTCGCTCATATGTACATCAACAACTACAACAAGCAATTTTTAACTCGCTACACAATCTAGCTCACCCTGGTGTTCAAGCAACCATTAATTTGTTTAGAAAGCACTTCATTTGGCCATCACCAAACAAAGACGTGAAGGCCTAGACTTTATCATGTATTCCTTGCCAATGAAGTAAAGTCTGGAGACAAACCAATAGCACAGTGGGACATTATCCTCAAATGACAACAAGATTCAGTCACATTAACATGGACATAGTTGGGCCCCTATCTCCTTTACAAGGATATCACTATTTACTAACAATTATTGATCATTTTTTCTGATGCCAAGAAGCAGTTCCATTAGCTGACATCACAGCAAAAGTAGTTTCATTTGCCATAGTCTCAACATGGATATCTCATTTTGGCATGCCTCATATCATAACTATGGATCGCAGAAGAAAGTTTGAATGTCAACTTTTCAAATGTCTCACAAGCACACTGGGCACCTGCAGCATATGGAAAAATTGAATGATGGCATCGTCAGTTAAAATCTGCTTTGAAAGGACAGATGTCTGAAAATTAGGTTTTGAAGCTTCCTCTGGTCCTGTTAGTGCTTCACTCCTACATAATCTCATAAGTCAATACCTCACCAGTGGAAATGACTTATGGTTCAGCAATTAACTTACCAGGAGCATCTCTCAATGAACAGAAATTATTAACTGACATCCCAACCTTCGTCTTCAGATTGAAGGAACAAATGAGGAGCCTAAGACCAGCTGCAACAGAACATCACAACCACAAGAAGATCTTTATTCACCCACAACTGATGAAAAGCAAGTTTGCCTTTGTTCAACATGATGCTGTCAGAACACACTTCAGCGAACATATGATGGGCCGTATCTAGTCCTGTCTCACGATGACAAGCACTTCAAGGTGGAGATTCTAACAGGAAAACAAACTTTTAGCACTGACTGATTGAAATCGACCTTCCTTCTGACAGACTATTCATCAGACAACATGGAAGACACAGCAGGAGACACCACTCTGGATATTCCATCACATTCCATTCCAAAGACTGTCAACCTCCAGAAGACAACAGACAGCAATCAAGCCAGTGTGCCTTCACCACGGAACACCAGATCAAGTTGACAGGTTACCTTACCTCAAAAATACATGGACACTGTCACTGTGGAGGGAGTGTGTGGCAGACTCAAGTGTTAATATTTGTAAATTATATCTCTGAACTTTGTTTACATTCTTATTACTTAGAAACTGTTATCATCTCTGATCTTGCTCACATCTACAATGTTTTGAGTTTCATTAAACATATAAATACATCATTTCTTGCATTTTATGGACCTTCTACCATAAACCATAGTCGTATTAGGCACTGGTTGACTGAAACAGGGGAAAGCAATAAAACAGAGATGAATGAGTAGCTTTGAGAGATGAGATAGGGAAGCAGCAAAGGATCAAATAGGCAAAAAGCCAAAGCTAAGCAGTGGGTAACACGCTGGACATTAAATTTAATTCACAAAACTGGAAAATATAAATTTGCAGAAAATGAGGCAGACAAATGGGAATATAAATGTCTAAAAATGAGACTGTCAGAAAGTGCAACTTAGCAAACCAGGAATGAATAGACAACAAATGCAAGGGTATAGAAGAATGCATGACTAGGGGAAAGATAGATGTTACCCAGTGGAAAATTAGAGATCTTTGGAGAAAAGAAAAGCAGCAGCATGAATATCATTAGCTCTAATATCATGTCAGTCCCAAGCAGTGAAGGTAAGCTTGAAGGGTGGGAGGTACATATAGGAGAGAGAAACTAACTTGAAGACAGTGTTATAGAGAGGGGAGAGGAAGTAGATGACAATGGGTTGGGAGATATAACACAGCAAGAGCGATTTGACAGAGCAGTAAAAGATCTAAATTGAAACAAGGCACCTGTAGTAGGTCCTATTCCCTCAGAATTATTGTGATTCCTGGAGGAACATACCACTGAAAAATTATTCCTTATACACACATCAAAAAAAGTTTTGCGTCACCCTGGTTCCCAGAAGTCCTGAAGATAAATGTTGACTGTGAATATTGTATCACAGACACAGTCTCTTTGGCTGTTCAGAGATGTTGCTAAACCCACACAAATATGTAAAAACCCATGCATGAGCAGCGCCTACTAGATGGAGGGGTCCGACAGCCAGTCATTCCACCAGGAAGGAGGTACATGGCTCATGTTGTCTGTAGTTCAACCATGCCTAGACGGTCAATACCGCAGATTGATCATGTCCACATTGTTACTTTGTGCCAGGAAGGGCTCTCAACAAGGGAAGTGTCCAGGCATCTCGGAGTGAAACAAAGTGATGTTGTTTGGACATGGAAGAGATACAGAGAGAGAGGAACTGTCAATGACATGCCTCACTCAGTCTGCCCAAGGGCTACTACTGCAGTGCATGACCACTACCTATGGATGATGGGTCGGATGAACCCTGACAGCAATGCCACCATGTTGCATAATGCTTTTCGTGCAGCCACAGGACGTTGTGTTGTGACTCAAACTGAGCGCAATAGGCTGCATGATGTGCAACTTCACTCCCGACGTCCACAGTGAGGTCCATCTTTCCAACCATAACACCATGCGGCACGTTACAGATGGGCCCAACAACATGCCAAATGGACCACTCAGGACTGGCATCCTGTTCTCTTCACTGATGAGTGTCACATATGCTTTCAATCAGACAATCATCGGAGACGTGTTTGGAGGCAACCCAGTCAGGTTGCACACCTAAGATGACATACTGTCCAGTGACTGCAGCAAGGTTGAGGTTCCTTGCTGTTTTGGGGTGGCATTATGTGAAGCCAACGTACGCCGCTGATGGTCATGGAAGGTGCCGTAACCGCTGTACGATATGTGCATGCCATCCTCTGACCGATAGTGCAACCATATCCACAGCATGTTGGCAGTGCAGTCGTCTTCATGGACAACAATTCACGCCCCCCCCATTGTGCACATCTTGGGAATGACTTCCTTCAGGATAATGACATCACTCGATTAGAGTGGCCAGCATGTTCTCCAGCCATGAACACCATCAAACATGCCTGGGATAGATTGAAAAGGGCTGTTTATGGATGACAAGACCCACCAACCATTCTGAGGGATCTATGCCGAATCACTGTTGAGGAGTGGGACAATCTGGATCAATGGTTCCTTCACGAACTTATGGATAGTATGCCAGGCATGCATCAATGCAAGAGGACATGCTACTGGGTATTAGAGGTACCGGTGTGTACAGCAATCTGAACCAGCACCTTTGAAGATCTCACTGTATGGTGGTACAACATGCTATGTGTGATTTTCATGAGCAATAAAAAGTGTGGAAATGATGTTTATGTTGATTTCTATTCCAGTTTTCTGTACAGGTTCTGGAACTCTTGGAACCGAGGTGATGCAAAACGTTTTTGATGTGTGTTGTATGAAAACTTTTTGAGAAAGGCTGAATACCCTTAGTTTTCAAGAACAATGTAATTATCCCATTTCCAAAGAAAGCAAGTGCAGGCAGGTGTGAATATAAGTAAATTATCAGTTGAATATGTCATAACTGCAAAATACTGACATGAGTTTCATACAGAAGAAGGGAATACCTTGTGGAAATTGATCTCAGAGAAGACCAGTTTAGGTTCCCAAGAAATGGATGAACTTTAGTGGCTATACTGACCCTACAAATTCTCTTAGAAGACTGGCTGAAGAAAGGCAAATTTATGTTTATAGCATTTGTAGATTTAGAGAAAGCTCCTAACAATGGATGAGTGGCACACACTCTTTGTAATTCTGAAGGCAGCAGGATTAAAAGACAAGGAGTGAATGAGTATTCACAGCCCATATAGAAACCACACTGCAGTTATAATGGTAGAAAGATATGAAAGGGAAGCAGCAGTTGAGAAGGGATTGAGACAAGGTTATAGCCCTTCCCCAATGTTATTCAATTTGTCCAGTGAGCAAACTGTAAATGAAACATAGGACACACATGGAAAAAAAATTAAAGCTGAGGGGAAATACATGAGTCTTTGAGGTTTGTCAATGAGATGGTAACTCTATCAGAGACAGCAAAAGGTCTCGGATGAGCAGTTGAACAGAATTATTGTGTCCTGAAAAATGTTATAAGATGAACATCACCAAAAGTGAAACAAGAATACTGGGATGTATTTGAATTAAATCAGGTCATGCTGAGGGACTAAGATTAGAAAATGAAGCACTAAATTTTTTTGAGCTTCACTTTCCCCTGCCCTTTTTCCTTAACCCAGAATTTAATCAGTTAATGTTTCCACAATCATGTATGCACAGAATCTCTGCCTATGACAGTTTTAGTACCCATAAACTAATTTGTTTCAGATCAGTCTTGTATGACCTGAGAGTATTTGAAGATAATATTGCCATTACTCCAATTCAGTTGCCTCCAAGAAGTCACATAAAAGAAGTTGCCTGCAGTAACACACATTTCATTGTGCTTACCTCAGGTGATCATTACTTCATTACATACAACTGCATGAAAGTATAAAAAAATGTTTATTTTTCAAAATACACAGTATCTTTCAATAACACTATAAATTTTCTGTAAATCAACATTTTACATCAAACCCTTCTCATTTCTAATTGAAAGCTTTGAAATATTTTTATCTTCACTACATGGAATAGAACTGACTTATCACAATTTATTTAAACATCACATGACGCCATTTCCAGATGTAACATACACTGTAAATCAAATTCTGTAGGCAAATAATGATAATATGAAAATACAGTTCATACCTGTAATGTCTATGTTAAAAAAATGAATGCTGCTAAAAGCACCAACCATTTTTAGAATTAAGATTTTTGTGAATGTGTGATGACACTTGACTTGACATTAACTCATTTCTTACAGAGAGTAAATTGTAGCTGGTGTTGACAAATCCTTATGCTATGATTCATACTTTTTTGTTGTATTATAAATTGCATGAAATTTGTTCAGATGTTGATCTAATCATAACTGCATAAAATTTCTAAAATACAAGACTGAAAAGGCAACTGATGGAATTACAATAAAATGCAAGACACAGAACTCAGTGAAAAAAATTATAGCACACTTCTTTCTGGACTGATAATGAATTGTGGTACTTTACGTTTTTAAAACCTGATCAATCCATAAATGTGAACAGATACTACAAGTCCCTCAAGACATTAAAGAAAGAAGAGTGGAAAGCTTTTAGAGGATGTCTGCTTGTTGCATTATAAAACTTGGTGTAATACTGCATGCAAAACATTTGAAGTATTTATTGGAATGTTCTGAATCATCCTGCCCATACTCTGGAACTAGTATCAAATAACTCACTTCCTGTCAGCATTTTGAAGGAGAACATGGATGTGAAATATTTTTCAATAAATAATAATTTAGCAGGTCAAGCATTACTCTAAAAGAAGTTGTTAGCAGGGATGTATGCTGTTAGCACTTGGCTGATACCCTGCTCCTTTCAGGCTTGGAGCTTAATAGTGACTGTGTGGAAAATTAGTGGTATACGAAATGTATAATAAGCCATGTATACTTTATGAATACATATGCACTTAGCTGACTGCATAATAGGCAGGAAAGAGATACCCATCATATGATGACCTGTGTGAATCATGATCACTTGGAGCTTAGGCATCTTAAACTTTTACTGTCTGCAAGTATTGGAATGTAGCTATCATCTAATATGGATAGTGTCTCAAAAATTTCTTTCTATTTAAATTGAATGGGTCTTGTTTGAATGCATCTTTGGCCACCAACTAATAGCTCTACTCATCAGCTAGTACCAATGGATAGTTGAATGGAAGCAGTAATGTCATGGCCATTATAAATATTGTAGTTTTGTCTGTGCAGATGCCCTCTATAATGTGCTCCAGACAAACAGTTTTCCACAGTGTAGTGTACAATGATCTGACTGATGTGCTATTATCATCATTGGTTTGATGTATGATTGCTGTTAATGAGTGAAAACCATCAAAAAATTTCAAAAACGATCACAAGCTACACCTTGCATCTGTTTGGTCTACAAGATCAACTGTCTGTAGTACAACCTACCTACTAAAAGTACTTGTACACCCATTATATGATCATTGGTGGTAGTTCATGATACTTATCTTAACTTCAAACTTTCTCTTGATACTCACAGAAAGTACTTCATAATGTAAGATTATTTTTATATGGTCTTCAATCACCAGTTATTGTTTCAGTAGCCTGATTACTTAATGTGGTTTGTCTTTCATGATTTCTAAAATCATTTACATACCCCCATGAACCATGGACCTTGCTGTTGGTGGGGAGGCTTGTGTGCCTCAGTGATACAGATGGCTGTACCGTAGGTGCAACCACAACGGAGGGATATCTGTTGAGAGGCCAGACAAATGTGTGGTTCCTGAAGAGGGGCACCAGCCTTTTCAGTTGTTGCAGGGGCAACAGTCTGGATGATTGACTGATCTGGCCTTGTAACACTAACCAAAACGACCTTGCTGTGCTGGTACTGTGTACGGCTGAAAGCAAGGGGAAACTACAGCCGTAATTTTTCTCAAGGGCATGCAGCTTTACTGTATGGTTAAATGATGATGGTGTCCTCTTGGGTAAATATTCCGTAGGTAAAATAGTCCCCCATTCAGATCTCCGGGCGGGGACTACTCTAGAGGACATCGTTATCAGGAGAAAGAAAACTGGCATTCTACGGATTGGAGCATGGAATGTCAGATCCTTAATCGGATAGGTAGGTTAGAAAATTTAAAAAGGGAAATGGATAGGTTAAAGTTAGATATAGTGGGAATTAGTGAAGTTCGGTGGCAGGAGCAACAAGACTTTTGGTCAGGTGAATACAGGTTTATAAATACAAAATCAAATAGGGGTAATGCAGGAGTAGGTTTAATAACGAAGAAAAAAATAGGAGTGCAAGTAAGCTACTACAAACAACATAGTGAACGCATTATTGTGGCCAAGATAGACACAAAGCCCATACCTATTACTGTAGTACAAGTTTATATGCCAACTAGCTCTGTAGACAATGAAGGAATCAATAAAATGTATGATGAGATAAAAGGAATTATTCAGGTAGTGAAGGGGGATGAAAATTTAATAGTCATGGGTGACTGGAATTCGAGAGTAGGAAGAGGAAGAGAAGGAAACATAGTAGGTGAATATGGATTGGGGCTAAGATATCAAAGAGGAAGCCGCCTGGTAGAATTTTGTGCAGAGCATAACTTAATCATAGCTAACACTTGGTTCAAGAATCATGAAAGAAGGTTGTATACATGGAAGAACCCTGGAATACTAAAAGGTATCAGATAGATTATATAATGGTAAGACAGAGATTTAGGAACCAGGTTTTGAATTGTAAGACAGTTCCAGGTGCAGATGTGGACTCTGACCACAATCTATTGGTTATGAACTGTAGATTAAAACTGAAGAAACTGCAAAAAGGTGGGAATTTAAGGAGATGGGACCTGGATAAACTGAAAGAACCAGAGGTTGTACAGAGTTTCAGGGAGACCATAAAGGAACAATTCACAGGAATGGGGGAAAGAAATACAGTAGAAGAAGAATGGGTAGCTTTGGGGGATGAAATAATGAAGGCAGCAGAGGATCAAATAGGTAAAAAGATGAGGGCCAGTAGAAACACTTGGGTAACAGAAGAAATATTGAATTTAATTGATGAAAGGAGAAAATATAAAAATGCAGTAAATGAAGCAGGCAAAAAGGAATACAAACGTCTCAAAAATGATATAGACAGGAAGTGCAAAATGGCTAAGCAGGGATGGCTAGAGGACAAATGTAAGGATGTAGAGGCTTATCTCACCAGGGGTAAGATAGATATTGCCTACAGGAAAATTAAAGAGACCTTTGGAGAAAAGAGAGCCACTTATATGAATATCAAGAGCTCAGATGGAAACCCAGTTCTAAGCAAAGAAGGGAAAGCAGAAAGTTGGAAGGAGTATATACAGGGTCTATACAAGGGCGATGTACTTGAGGACAATATTATGGAAATCGAAGAGGATGTAGATGAAGATGAAATGGGAGATATGATACTCCGTGAAGTGTTTGACAGAGTACTGAAAGACCTGTGTCAGAACTAGGCCCCGGGAGTAGACAACATTCCATTAGAACTACTGACGGCCTTGGGAGAGCCAGTCCTGACAAAACTCTACCATTTGGTGAGCAAGATGTATGAGACAGGCGAAATACCCTCAGACTTCAAGAAGAATATAATAATTCCAATCCCAAAGTAAGCAGGTGTTGACAGATGTGAAAATTGCCGAACATTTGTAGACTTAGAGAAAACTTTTGACAATGTTGACTGGAATAATCTCTTTCAAATTCTGAAGGTTGCAGGGAGCGAAAGGCTATTTACAATTTGTACAGAAATCAGATGGCAGTTATAAGAGTCGAGGGGCATCAAAGAAAGGGAAGCAGTGGTTGGGAAGGGAGTGAGACAGGGTTGTAGCCTCTACCCGATGTTATTCAATCTGTATATTGAGCAAGCAGTAAAGGAAACAAAAGTAAAAATTTGGAGTAGGTGTTAAAATCCATGGAGAAGAAATAAAAATTTTGAGTTTCGCTGATGACATTGTAATTCTGTCAGAGACAGCAAAGGACTTGGAAGAGCAGCTGAATGGAATGGAGTGTCATGAAAGGAGGATATAAGATGAACATCAACAAAAGCAAAATGAGGATAATGGAATGTAGTCAAATTAAGTTTTGTGATGCTGAGGGAATTAGATTAGGAAATGAGACACTTAAAGTAGTAAAGGAGTTTTGCTGTTTGGGAAGCAAAATAACTGATGATGGTCGAAGTAGAGAAGATATAAAATGTAGACTGGCAATGGCAAGGAAAGCGTTTCTGAAGAAGAGAAATTTGTTAACATTGAGTATAGATTTAACTGTCAGAAAGTCGTTCCTGAAAGTATTTGTATCGAGTGTAGCCATGTATGGAAGTGAAACATGGACAATAAATAGTTTGGACATGAAGAGAATAGAAGCTTTTGAAATGTGGTGCTACAGAAGAATGCTGAAGATTAGATGGGTAGATCACATAATTAATGAGGAGGTATTGAATGGAATTGGGGAGAAGAGGAGTTTGTGGCACAAAGGGTCCAGTTGGTAGGACATGTTCTGAGGCATCAAGGGATCACAAATTTAGCATTGGAGGGCAGCGTGGAGGGTAAAAATCGTAGAGGTAGAGCAAGAGATGAATACACTAAGCAGATTCAGAAGGATGTAGGTTGCAGTAAGTACTGGGAGATGAAGAAGCTTGCACAGGATAGAGTAGCATGGAGAGATGCATCAAACCAGTCTCAGGACTGAAGACCACAACAATAAGAAAATCATTTAAGAAAAAATCAAACAACAGACAATCCTGGATGGAGTGTAATTATGTTATGAAAAGGACAGCTGATACTCATCATATAGTGGAGATGCTGAGTCGCAGATGTACACAACAAAAGTACTGTCACAAAATAAGTTTTTGGCCAACAAGGTTTTTGTCAAAAATAGATGACAGACACACACATACACTCAAGCAAAGACAAACACATTTGACCACAGCCTCTGGCAGCTGAAGCCATGCTACATGTAGCAGCAGCAGCAGCAGCAGCAGTGCGTGATGGAGGAGGCAACTGGGTGGGGGTAAGGAGGAGGCTGGGGTGGGAAGGATAGTGGGCTAGGATCAGGGGACAATGAAGTGCTCCTGGTCAGCATGCAGGGATGAGGTGGAGAGAGGGTATGGCAGCTAAGTGCAGTCAGGAGGTTAGATGGAGGGTGGCAGACAGGTGGGAGAGGGGAGGGCGGTGTGAAAGGAGAGAAGTAAAAAGACTGGGTGTGTTGGTGGAATAGAGGGCTATATAGTGCTAGAATGGGAACAGGGGAGGGGAGGACAATGACTGACGAAGGTTGAGGCCAGGACAGTTATGGGCACATAGGATATATTGCAGAGAGACTTCCCACCTGTGCAATTCAGAAAAACTTATATTGGTGGGAGGGATCCACATGGCACAGACTGTAAGGCAGTCATTGAAATGAAGAGTGTCATGTTTGGAGGCATGTTCAGCAACAAGGTGGTCCAGTTGTGCACCTGCATGGCACCATCCTATGCCAACCTATTCACGGGCCATCTAGAGGAATCTTTCCTAAACACCCAGAATCCCAGACCCCTCACCTGGTTCATATTTGTTGATGACATCTTTGCAAACTGGATTGAGGATGAGGACACCCTATCGACATTCCTCCAGAACCTCAACAGCTTCTCACCCATTCACTTCACCTGGTCCTACGCAGCCCAGAAAGCCACATTCCTAGATGCTGACCTCCAACTCAAAGATGGCTATATCAGTACGTCTGTCCATATCAGACCTACTAACCATCAGCAAAACCTCTACCTTGACAGCTGCCACCCTTTCCCCACCAAGAAGACCCTTCCATACAGCCTAGCCACCCATGGTCATTGCATCTGCAGTGACAAGCAGTCCCTCTTGAAAAATACTGAGGGTCCCACTGAGGCCTTTATAGACCATAATTATCCTCCCAGCATTGTGCAAAAACAAATTCCTGTGCCTTATCTTTCCAGTCAGCCACCATCTCTCAGAGTCTCACTGCCCAGTCACAGAGGAGCATTCCCCTCCTAACTCAGTACCACCCAGGACTGGAACAACTGAATTACGTTCTCTGCCAGGGTTCTGAATACCTCTCATCATGCCCTGAGATGAGAAATGTCCTGCCCACTATCCTTCCCTCCCCTCCCACTGCGGAATTCTGCCATCCACTGAACCTACACAATATACTCCCCATCCCTACACAACCCCTGCTCCCAACCCCTTACCTCATGGCTCATTTCCCTGTAATAGGCCTAGATGCAAGACCTGTCCCATACATTCTCCCACCACCACCTACTCCAGTCTAGTCACAGACATCAAATATCCCATCAATGGCAGGGCTACTTGTGAAACCAGCCATATGATCTACAAGCTAAGTTGCAACAACTGTGCTACATTCAATGTGGGCATGACATCCAACAAGCTGCCTGTCTGAATGAATGGCCAATGACAAACTGTGGCCAAGAAACAACTGGACCATCCTGTTGCTGAGCATGCCTCCAAACATGACGTTCTTTGTTTCAATGACTGCTTCAAAGCTTGTGCCATATGGATCCTTCCCATCAACACCAGCTTTTCTGAACTGCGCAGGTGGTAACACTGCAACATATCCTACATTTGCATAAGTGTCCTGTCCTCAACCATCATTAGTCATTTTCCTCACCCATCAAGCCCCTCCCCTGTTCCCTTTCTAGCACTATACAACCCTCTATTCCACCAATGCATCCAGTCTTTTGCCGGCCGCTGTGGCCGAGCAGTTCTAGGCACTTACCCGGAACTGCACTGCTGCTACAGTCGCAGGTTCGAATCCTGCCTCGGGCATGGATGTGTTCTAAGTCTAGGGGACTGATGACCTCAGATGTTAAGTCCCAGAGCCATTTGAACCAACCATCCAGTCTTTTTACATCTCTCCTTCTCCACTACCCCTCTCCCCCCCCCCCACCCCAACCTTTCCCCTACCCTCCATCTAACCTCCCGACTGCACCTAGCTGCCATACCCTCTACACCTCGTCGCTGCACGCTCCCCAGCAGCACTTCACTATCCCCCACACCTAACCTGCTATCCCTCCCCTCCCCACACCAGCATCCTCCTTACCCCCACCCAGTTGCCTCTTCCATCGTGCACTGCTGCTGCTGATCTTAGTGTGGCTTCAGCTGCCAGAGGCTGTGGTCATGTGTGTGTGAGTTGCATTTGCATGAGTGTAAGTGTGTGTCTGTTGTCTATGTCTGACAAAGGCCTAGTTGGCCAAAAGCTTATTTTTTGACAATCATGTAAGGAAATGGTGATCAAACGATTATTCGAGATATACCACCAGACAGTCAGATGATATGCACATAATCTTGAAGATGTTCATAATCCTGAAGGTGTTCATGGTAGATATGTGTGAGAATTATCATACATTTGGCTTAGTATAACAATAGTGTAAATTCCTGGATTGATATATTAGGCTTATCACTCAAATTGAGAATATTGTGGTTGACAATCAGTCTGGCTGGCACCAAAGAGGCTATTTTTACATTGTGTATGACAATGGAGACAAGATTGAAGAAAAATCAAGACACCTTCATAGGGATCTGCTGACCTAAAAAGAGCTTTTGGCAACTTAAAATGGTGCAAGATATTTGAAAATTTCAGGAAAATAAGTATAAGCTATAGGGAAAGACAGGTAATATTCAGTATTTACAAGAACCATGAGAAAACAATGGGAAGGGAATGTTGATCCTATTGTACAATTAATCACAAAAAACAGTATTTTAAATTTGAAAATATTATTTGGAAACTTCCATTTCTTATAGGAAAAAAATCACAAACCCATACAAAACAATTGATAGCTAGACCTCCATTCCTCTGTACATTTCAAAATGTCATTTGTTTTCAAAGAAAAATAAAGTCAACACAAGGAAGAACTGTTTAAAGAACTGTAGTTTATGAATGTAAATATAACCTTCATCATCCCACCCCTCAGTACTTATGTCAATTATAAGGCTCATTCAGTAAGTACTGCAACACATTTTTTTTTCTAAAATCAGGTCTACTGGTCAATGTAAGAGCCAACATCTTGCTGCTCCATAACCTCCATATCATGCAAGTCAGTGGAGTGATTTCTTCATTATGCCAAATAGATGGAAAATGGAAGGAATGAGATCTGGCTGTAGGTTAGATGAGAGACAAAAGACCAATGAAGTTTTGTGAACTCCTCTCAGGTGTGCAGACTTGTGTGAGGCCTCGTATTGTCATGGAGATGGAGCAGTTTGTTTGCATTTTTGTGGTGATGAACATGCTGAAATAGTTTCTTCAATTTACCGAGGGTAGCACAGTATACTTCAGAGTTGATTGTTGCACCATGAGCGAGGACATCAAACAGAATAGCCCCTACAGAGTCCCAGAAGACCTTTGCCATGGCTTTACCAGCTGACGGTGCAGCTTTGAGCTTTTTCTTAGGAGGTGAGGAGGCATGACGTCACTCAATGGATTACTGTTTTGTTTCCAGTTCATTGCTCTTTATGGTCTTCTTTTAGGCAGTGAGGAACCCAGCAGGCAGACACCTTTGAGTATCACAGCTGATGAGTGTTCCAGAGACATTCAATTGAGCATCAAGGTGTTTGATTGTGATCCATTGATCACCTTGAATGAGAGTGTCTGCATGATCCAACATAGCAGAAGTCACAGCTATGTGTGGTTGGCCAGCATGTGGAAGATCGGACATGTTTGCATGACTTTGTTGCAATGATGATAGATGACTTGCCCAATGACTTACTGAGCTTTTGTTCACTGCCAAGTCTCCATAGACATTCTGCAAGTGCCTATGAATATCTTTGATGCTCTGGTTTTCAGCCGAAAGAAACTCAAAGACAGCTCTCTGCTTGGACTGCACCTCCATACAGATGTCATTTTGAAGGCTATGTATAGTGCCACCACCTATCAGAACTTCATGAAATTATATGGGCTAAAACAGGAATATTCCGCTTAGTCTCACAACAAATTCTGCATTTTTCAACTGAAATTGGCCGAGAGAAAAGATGTGTTATATTACTTATTGAACACCCTTGTACTTGCAATTTTTTGGGGAATTTCACAGCTTGACCTAATCAGATAATTTTGTTTGGTGAGACTCTTGGAGTTGTGGGTAACTCATTTACAGATGAGGTGCTCTGTAGGCTATCCTGTAACCACTGGTATTTGAATTCACTAGGATGTAGGCAGCTATCAATCTGTCAAGTGAGATGTTAGTTGGCACATCCTTAATGTTTAGAGTGAAATATTTTGTTTGTCACTTCAGGACTTCGTAGGAGCCCTCATATGTAGACACTAGTTTGACTTTAACTTAATCATTTCTCACAAATACATGAGTCATATTACACAGATCTTCACTAACTAATGGTGTTTTCTTTGCCTTCTGAATGGTGTAATTGATCCATATGTTGACATAACTGAGAACTGAATGCTGGTAGATCTACTTCTTGTTTGTTTTACAACCTCACAATGAAATCACCATGAAACGTTACGGTTGTGCCGTATAGCAACTCAGGAGCTGAGTTACAACTTCTCTCACACAGCAGCACAGTCATAGAATAATTTTAGCAATGACGTGACTCCATTTATTTCTACCATGTGCTCTGATGGCTGCCTTCAATGACTCTGGAAGATGTGTGATAATTTAGAATCACAAATCTTAGCTAGTGCATGGAACAGCTCTGATTGGAACAGTGTTCATTTGTCTGTCACTATTTGGTTAGCTGCTCCAGACCTAGTGATTCAGGAGCTACAAAGTTCTCGTGCCATGGTTGCCACTCAAGCATCATGCAGTGGAATGACTTCTGCCCAGTTACTGAACCAATTGATACTCATGGAACTGTATATGAACTCATCTGAGGGAGGCAGTAGACTGATCAGATTAATGTTTACAATGTTTACCGCCTCAGATCATCCATCTGTGCTTGAAAACTGGCCAATAGCAGATTTAGTAATTGTGTCTAGTCACTTTGTTCTTTTGGCATGGTATGCATGATTCTACTCTGAAAACCTACCCAAATTACGTGGAAGAGGGTACATTTCATTGTACCAGTTATTAGGGTTTCTTCCCATTCCATTCACATATGGTGCATGGGAAGAATGATTGATTGAATACCTCTGTGTGTGCTGTAATTATTCTAATCTTGTCCTGATGATCCCTATGTGGGTGACATGTAGGAGATTATAATATATTCCTAGAGTCATGATTTAAAGCCCGTTTTTGAAGTTTGTTAGTAGACTTATCCAGATGGTTTATGTCTATCTTCAAGAGCCTTACAATTCAGATTCCATGGCATCACTGCAACACTCTCCCATAGGTTGAACAAACCCGTGACCATCCATGGTAAATTTCTCTTTGTAAGTTCAGTATCCCCTGTTAGTCCTTTTGGTACAGGTCTCACTCACTTCAGCAATATTCTAGAACTGTTCCCATGAGTGTTTTGTAAGTAATCTACTTTGTACACTGATTGCACTGCCCAAGTATTCTACCAATAAACCGAAGTCTACCACCTGCTTCACTCACAACTAAGTCTACATGATTATTCCATTTCTTATCCCTACAATGTGTTACACCCAGGTGTTTGTATGAGTTGGCTGATTCCAACTGTGGCATTGCTATTATAATCATAGGATACTACATTTTTTCATGAAGTGTATGGTTTTACATTTCTGGACATTTAAAGCAAGTTACCAATCTTTCCACCACTCTGAAATCATATGAAGATTTGTCTGAATATTTATGCAGCTTCTTTCTGACAGTACTTCATCACAGATAGCTCCATCATCTGCAAAAAGTCTGAGGCTACTATTACTATTATCCTCAAGGTCAATATACAAATTGAACAGCAAGGGTCCAAATACAGTTTCCTGTAGGGTGTGCCACAGAAAGGGTCCAAACACAGTTCCCTGTGGCACACCCAAAGTTACTTCTACATACAACAATGACTCTGTATCCAAGATAATACGCTGTGTCCTTCCTACCAAAAAGTCCTCAATCTAGTCACAAATTTCACTTGATACCCCAGATGATCAAACTTTTGACAGTAAGTGTAGGTATGGTACTGAGTCGAATGCTTTTCAGAACTCAAGAAATACAGCATCACCTGACTGCATTAATCCAAAGCTTTCAGTATGTCTTGTGAGAAAGGCAGGTGTTGGGTTTCACATGATCAATGTTGTTGGAATCCATGCTGGTTAGCATTGAGGAGGTAATTCTGTTCAAGATACCTCATTATGATTGAGCTATGAATATGTTGTAAGATTCTACAGCAAATCAATGTCAAGGATACTGAATGGTAGTTTTGTGGTCATTTCTCCTACTCTCCTTGAACACGGGTGTGATCTGTGCTTTTTTATGAGAACTGGGCATGGTTTTTTGTTTGTGGGATCTATGATAGCTTATAGATAGGAGAGGGTCTAACTCAACCACAGGTTCAGTATAGAATCTGACATGAATTCCAGCAGGCCTGGAGCTTTGTACCATTTTAATTATTTCAGCCTTTTCTCAACACCTCTGACATTAATATACATTTCATTCATCTTTTCATTGGTACGAAGATTAAATTTGGACAATTCTCCTGTGTTTTCTTTTGTAAAGGAATATTTGAAAACAGAGTTAAGCATTTCAGTTTTTGCTTTGCTACTCTCAGTTTCAGTTCCTATGTCATTTGCTAGGATATGGTCACTAACTTTGGTGCCACTACAGCCTTTACATACAACCAGAATTTCTTTGGGTTCTGTGAAAGATCACTTGACAATATTCTGCTATGGTAGTTACTGAAAGCTTCACATATTGCTCTCTTTGCAGCCACACATGTTTCATTCAGCATCTCTATATCTATAGCCCTGTGCTTTGTTTTACACCTATTATGTAGTACTCTCTGCTTTTTTGGAAGTTTCTTTACAGTGACTGCATACCAAGGTGGGTCCCTCACATTATGAGCTGTTCTACTGGGTACATATCGACCCAGTCCACGATCAAGTATTCTCTTAAACTTGAACTGTGGTACCTCTAAATGCTCCTGTACTGTGCTGAAAGTTTCAAATTCTTCTTTGAGGTACAACCCTACTGATTTTTAAATCTATTTTACTGGACATATATATCTTTCTGCTTGTTAGAGGTGCCCTTCATACTTTGTTAATCATTGTTGCCACAACCACATCATGATCACTGATACCCTTTATGGTGTGGACATCCTCTAAAAGGTCAGATCTATTTGTTGCCATTAGATCCAATATATTTCCATCATGAGTAGGGTACTGAACTATCTGTTCTGGATAGTTTTCAGAGAAGGCATTTATTAATGTTTCACGGGATGTCTTATCATGCCCATCACTAACAAAACTGTAATTCTACCTGTTGATAGATGGATGATTAAAGTCGCCACCAATGATTACACTACGATTGGAGAACTTACGTACATGCAAAGTGAGATTTTCCTATGGTTTTTGATTACATTAGGAGACAGGTCTGATGGGTGATAGAAGGATGCAATTACGATTTTATGCCCACCTCTGATACAGAGTCTAGCCCAAACAGTCTCACATGTAGCTTCAATTTCTATGTCAGTGGATTCAAATTTCTTGTTTACTGCGACAAATACACCAGCTCCAGTTCCCATTAGCCTAGCCCTTTGATACATACTTAAATTTTCTCCAAATTCTAGCTGCTATCAATTTCATGTTTCAACCAATTTTATGGTCCTAGTATTATGTGAGCTTCTCTACTTTTCACAAGTGCTTCAAATGCTGGCACTTTGTTTTGAATGCTTTGGCAGGTGACCACTATGATTTTAACACTCTCACCTGTGGGAAGCATTTCTTGTGGTCTTACACTGATAATTTTGGTTTTCCTACAGCTATCATTATCTGGATTGGATGGAGAGTCACATAACCTAAAAAAACTTTGTGTGCACTCTGCACATTGTCAGCTACCTGGGTAGTAGCCTTTGATGTGTAGTGCACACCTGACCCATTTAGGGGCACCCTACAGTTCTCAGACCTATGGCACAAATCCAGGGAGTCATAGCTAGCTCATCACAGAACTTCCAAAGTTTCTGGTCCAGTCATTCCATTTGACTGAGAACCAATGGGTCATGATCAGTTCTGGGGACAATGTTGCAAACTGTGAGCTTCATTAAAACGCAGTGCACAAGGCTGGTCTTCTCAATCTTCGCTGCCAGCCACTCGACTGATCCAAGTATGACCTCAGAGGCCAGGAGACAGGCACCATTTGTTCCAACAAGCACTGATTTGCTTGCACCCCGTTACCTCAATGATTGCTGGAGTAGCCTCTTCAACATGTTGGATGAGGCCCCCAGGCATACACACTGAGTGCACGTGGTGCCCTTGCCTGTCTCTTGCTGCCATTTCCCTTAGGGGTACCATCATTCACTGTACATTTGAACTGCTGATGATTAATAGACTCCTACCCTTTTGCATTTGCCTCCTCTTGACACCAGACCAAACAGGCTTCCCCGAAACAGGTGAAGTGAGTCTCACTGGCTCAGTTTCAGTAAAAGACAGCACCTCCAAATTGTTCGTCAGGCAGGTTGGTATGACACCCTGAGTCCTCCCTGGTCCCTGTCCACCCTATACAAAATACGGCAGATTGGTATGACCCTGAGTCCTCCCTGGTCCCTGTCCATCCCATACAGAATTCCTAGCTCTACCATTCAAATGCTACTCGCAGTCAAGTGGATGAGTAGCAACATATCCATACTTTCTGCAGTGGAGACACGATATTCAGGAAAAGATAGTACTTGGGGTTCCCACTTGTACTAGTACCACAGATATATGGCACTTAAAAGCTCTTCCAACATGCTAATTTGCAGCAGCTGCCAATTTTTTGAGGGTAGCCATGGTGATTTCCAGCAGTTTATGAATATCAAACAACTCATCCTGTGTTTGAGAACAACATTCACAGCAGGGCTGCATTTTGGCTGGTGCAATGGACAGTGAACAAATAACTTTAAAATAAGCCTGCTGATTGGCTTTTATATCTATTGAGCTACAAAAATTACTAATTCCCTATAAGAATTGTAGCAACCACACAAAATGAGATTTCTGTTCAGGCAACAGAAAAACCTGTGGGAAAAGTTACTAATATCCTAAAACTTTCTGGTGTTAATCACAGTTATTAGGAAACTCAAAAATAGAGTTAATTTATGATAAATATAGATCATATACAGGTGTTTATTTTAACTGAAAACATTGAAATAACTTGACAACTACAAATTGGATCAAAAAAAGTTATAATTTCAGTTTTTCTAATTTGGGGAAGATCCAATGATACCACACTCAACCCCCCACCCCACCCCATGTGTGAGTGGCAGGGGGAAACTTAAAAATCTTCTACTGTGAATTATGATTCTAAGGAAAAATCTGTATGTGTTTTGTTCAAAACAATTTTCTACATTTCAATACAGATGGCACTGTAATTGGAGGAATAGAAATGGGTACACAATCATAATTTATGACATGCTACTCATGACACAGCTCTTGAATATCCAATAAAACTTGGGACCCCACCTTGATGCTGTGAGATTAGGACAGGCCAGTATTACATAACTTTTAATTGGAAACCACATTCACAACATTGTATTCCTCTGATATATCAAACAGGGTGCTATTTGACATGTCACCATGGCCATGCAGTGAACTACTACATATCATAACAGGCAGAACACTGTGATTGGAGCTCATGTATCATGCTGATGTAGAACAGATAGCAGCTCTGAACATTACAGCACTTGCACAGTATTTATTGCTTGCCCACCCACCTATTATTTGGAGAACAGACATGCAAGTGAATGATGAATGTTGCAATCACAGAAGAAAAAATTGAAATGATCCTGATTTATGGAGAATGTAGGAAAAATATTGAGGCTGCTATTGCCTTGTATACTGAGTGTTTTCCAGAGAAAGCTCACTTTCATTCTTTCTTTTACAGGGTTGCAAATGCCATTATGTTTGATGACAGTGAACACACCAGCAAAAGGAAATGAGCAAACATGTTGCAGTAGCAGATAACAAAATAGCTGTACTAGCAGCATGCCACCACAACCCATGGATAAGTGCCTGACAATTATACCATTATTCTGGTATGTCCATAGGTAGTATTGACACAATACTGCATCGTAATAAGTATCATGTCACTGTATCAAGAACTTCATAGCACTGATTTTCTTAACTGAGTACTGGTTTGTGAATGGCCATGTCAACAAGTGCAAAGGACCACCATGTTCTTTGCAAGGTGCTATTTTGCTATGAGGCTACATTCACAAATCATGATAGTGTTAACCAGCATTATGTTCATTTCTAGAGTGTAGGCAATCCTCACTGTTTACAGCAAGTTGATCATCAATGTCCTTGGTCAGTTAGCAAATGGTGTGGCATCATGGGGAACAACCTCATTGCTCCATATTTTATTGATGGCACATTGAATGGACACAAATATTGAATGTTTTTTAAACAGGAACTACCATATTACTGCAGGATGTTGCCCTAGATGTTTGACAAACTATATGGTTTCAACATGACATTTGTCCAGTGTGGTATCCAATTGCAGTGCGGTATACAGTTGAAGCACAGGAGGTGTTAGACTGTATTTACACTGGTCGGTGGGTAGGCAGAGCTGGCCCTTTAACTGACCCACTAGGTAACTGGATTTGTTATCACTCGAATTCCTTCTGTGAGGATATTTAAAAGATAAAGTGTACCCGCAAGTGCAGACAGGCCATGAAGACATGGTTGCCTGCATCAGAGACGCCTGTGCTGACATTCCCACAGATATGCTTCTGTCCTGTGTTCAGTCATTTGAAAAGTGGATCATTAAGTGTATTGAAGTTGGCAGTACTATGTTTGAACACTAACTCTAATTCAGAAAGTAGAGTAATGTTTGCTTCGGGCCACAGCCACAGTGGTGAGTCAAGTAGTCCCCTGTTCAATATGTCAGAAGACATATTGGCCTGTCCTACCCTCGCAGCATGGAGATGGGGCCCATGGGCCACTGGGTATTCAAGGGCTGTTGGGTAGAATATTATAAATTACAATTTTGTCCCCATTTCTGTTCCTGCTATTACAGTGCCATCTGTGGTGAAATGAAGAAAATGCTCCATACAAAACGTATGTAGACTCTGCTGCAGAATTGTAATCAGCAGTAAAAAATGGGGGTTCCCACTGAATATATCAAAGTTGCACCCTGCCATCCATGCATGGCAGTACAAATAGTCACAGGTTTGTTTGACTCATGGTAGAGTGTCACTGAGATCCTGAAAAACCTGGACTGGCAGCTGTTTGATGGTAGATGTTAACTATCCTTTGAAAGCCTACTTACAAAGTCTAAAAAGCTATTTTAAGTGAGGATTCTATGAACATACTACAATCCCCTATATATCACTACCATTAGAAGTTTAGACTAATCACAGCCTGCAGAGACAGTTAATCAGTAATTCTGTGAGGGGCATTCAGTACATAATGTAACACATTTTTTCTTAAAGCAGCTTTGTTTTATTCGGGATTCCTATACACTGTATTATTCCCCACTCTTTTGGCTGAAAAGCCAACAACCTTACCACAGTGGTAACACCGGTTCCCAACAGATCACCAAAGTTAAGCACTGACGGGCTTGGCTAGAACTTGGATTGGTAACCGTCCAGTCTGCCAAACACTGTTGGCAAGCAGGCAAGCAGGGTGCACTCAGCCCTTATGAGGCCAATTGAGGAGGTACTTGGTTGGTAAGTACTGGCTCCGGTCATGAAAAATGACAACAACTGGGAGAGCAATGTGCTGACCACATGCCCCTCCATATCCACATCTGATGATGCGTGTGGGTTGAGGATGACATGGTGATTAGACGGTACCATTTGGCCTTGAAGGTCTGTTTGGGCAGAGTTTAGCTTTAGTTTTTGACTACAAAATCCTATTTTTCAACTTAAACTCCATTCAGTGCAATGAACTTACACCATCTTATTGGGATGGCCTATGTGCCCACATGATATCACTCTATTGGTTGACATCAGAACCAGCATCTTGCTCCCCATGATCCAAGTACAGCTTCCCATGTAGCACATCCTTCTTTGGGTCAAACAGATGGAAGTTGAGAAGTGTGAGATCCAGGCTGTAGGAGGGAATGAAAAAGAAATGTCCAGTGAAGTTTTATGAGGTCCTCTTAGGTGTGCAGACTTGTGTGAGGCCTTGAACTGTCATGGAGAAGAAGAAGTTTGTTTACATTTTTGTGGAGATGGAAACACTGAAGTAGTTTCTTCAGTTTCCTCAGGGTAGCACAATTCACTTCAGCATTGATCATTGCACCATGAGGGAGGACATCAAACAGAATAAACCTTTCAGAGTCCCAGAAGACTGTCGTCATGTCTTTACTGGCTAAGAGTTCAGCTTTGAACTTTTTCTTTGGAGGAGAGGTGGTGTGGGCACCACTCTGTGGATTGCTGTTTTGTATCCACTTTGAAGTGATGAACCCACATTTCAGCAACAGTGACAGAGTTCAACAAATAATTGTCATGATCAGCCTTGTAATTGGTGAGCAGTTCTACACAGATAGCCTGTCATTGCTCTTTACCATCTGCTGGCAGCGAGGAACTCAGCAGGCACACACCTTGAGTACCCTAACTGGTGGATGAGTGTGCCAGCACCACCACCACCACCAGAGACATCCATCTGAGCAGTAAAGTGTTTGACTGTGATCCATCAATCACTTCAAATGAGACTTTCTGCACATACCAATATTACAGGAGTTACAGCTGTGTGCAGCCGGCTGACTTGTAGGAGATCGAACAGGTGGGTGCAACCTTGTTGCGATGATGACAGATGCCTCACCCAATGACTCACCTTGGTTTTGTTCACTGCCAAGTATCCATAGACGTTCTGCAAGCACTTACGAATATCTGCAGTGTGCTGATATTCCACTAAAAGAAACTCAATGACAGCTCTCTGCTTGGGATGCACCTCCAATACAGACTCGCATTTTGAAGACGACTTATATTGCTGCCTCCTATTGGAACTTCATGAAACTGTAGGGGATGAAGTGGAAATACTTCACAATGTGCCACAATAAATTCTGCATTTTTCAACCAAATTTGTCAAAAAAAAAAAAAAAAAAAAAAAAAACGAAAGTTGCTCTCAAATGGTTCAAATGGCTCTGAGCACTATGGGACTTAACAGCTATGGTCATCAGTCCCACGAAAGTTGCATCACTTATTGAACATCCATCATAATGCACTCCAGTGCACATGGAATACCAGGTACCAGGGGATGTATACTTTGCCTTGACTTCATAGTAGTTTGCAGAATATACATGTAGCTCTCAAAGTTAACACTCTTTTAACATGAACTGTACATGATTTCATCTTTAGTGTGTCTTAAATGACGTATTCCATTATTTAATTTTCTTGTTTCTGTCATGTTTTAGGCAGTTTCTTTTTTTATTTATTTTCTAGAGCTTGTTGTTTACACATGGGGTGAAGGAAAGAAAGGACAACTTGGCCATGGTGATACAGAGCTGTGGAAGTCACAGCCAGAACCAGTTGAGGCTCTTAAAGGAAAGTCCGTACACAGGTATGTGAATGTTTTTGTGAATTCTCAAATCTTATTTTTGACAAAGCTGTTTATGCTGAAAATATGTTACTTGAACTTTCATATTCATTTTCAGGTGTCACAACTATGATTTCTTCTACCTCCCCTGATCCCATCTTCCTTATATGAGAAAAAGCATATTTCCTGACCTTTGAATGTAAACACATGCTTTTGTTACAGTACCATTTCTACAGTGTCATTTCATCCATGGACTATGATAAAGAAATAACTTCTACCAAACATAGTACATCTATCACCAACGTGATTTGCATGAAAGCAGCATGTTTGTTTCACAAAGCTGGCACTTACACAGCTCACTCGTGCTCAACAGTGCAGCTACATCATTATGGTATTGTAGGATCTAAAAGAGTGGTAAGGGGATGCTGTAGTGAACTTGCTATTTGAAGAAGGCTTCTGATTTTTGCCAACTGAGGACTGGAGCGATACACGACAGTGGAGGAAGCAAGCAAATAAGGTGGAGGAGATGCATAGCTCACGTGCCTCTCTGGCCAGTACTTTTGATGGTCCCAAGTTTTGATTGATATGATCTGCTGTGTGACAGAAAATAATTCACAAATATGCCCTATGTGGCTGATTAATAATATTACAGGATAGGATACATATTGCATAAAAGCTGTATTAGACATGGAGGTCATATCTTGCACTTATATAAAACTCTCATCTTGAGTGCAAATATTTATTTTATTTCTTTCATCCTTAAGTGTTTTATAGGATTTTGTCCTTTTAAAAATGGTGTAATACCAAAACACTAACAATGAAAGAAATAAAATAAATACTTGTAGTCAAGTCGGTAGTTTTATTATAATTACCAGCGTTGTTAGTCACTGTGCTTGTAGACAGTTACATTCTGTTCATGTAATACAACATAATTTTTCACAGTAGCATTTATAAATAAATTCTTCTTTACTACATCCAGTAAAAGAAAGCCTTTTTCTTGCTGTTTCTGGAATTTATAAAATACCTTGTAAATATGGTAGTATTTACATTGGTCAGTTAATATGCACACTCCAGAGAACGCTGACACCACACTAAATACTGCGGTTCCAACAAATATGCTGTTTCTGAATGTGGTCTCACAAACAAACATAAGATTATATTTGATGAAATGGAAATATTATCTCATGCATCTACCTACAGGGATTCCATTATCAAAGAAGCTGTTGAGATCAGAATGTGTAACAATATCTTTAACTGGGATGCCAGCTGCACAATTATTGCTGCAAAGAAACAAGTACTAGAAACTGAAAGGCTACAGAGACACTGACGGAGTGATCCACCATATAATGAAATCAACATTGCTACCAATGTTGTTCAGACACAAATGTTGACGATCTCTGGTAACATATGGAAGTTACGTAAGTTTGTGATGTTTTCATGACATAATTCTGCTAACTAAATAAATTATATAAAGGCCAACTGAAATCTCCTGCTGGTGACACCAGAGGAAACTGTCAAAAGTTTAGGATTGAAGTTCAATCTGACATGGCAAGAATGTCATGAAGAATTTATTCTGTTCAGGTAAATTGAATCGTCATGCAAACAAATGTATGCTCTGCCATCAGTCATCAACGGAATTGCTCAAGCCTCTGGTGTCATAAGACCATTGGAAGTAGACCTGACATATGTATTATGTATCTGGTTATTATTCTAGTGACAATGAAACTCTGGCATGTACTACTGCATTGAAAATCTTAAAATTCTTTGCTAATCACTTCACTGCATGTTTAATCAAGTAATTTTGGTATCAGATCTCATTGTACATTCAGTTTTTCTGTGCTTCTTTTTTATTGCACTTACATATAAAGTTAAAATTTATCAATATACATAGAAAAAATTGCAGAAAGCTAATTTTTCATGGGAAGAGAGGGCACAGTTTTGGCAGTTCTACCAGGAGCACAGGAGCTTCTCCCTGTGGTTCTGACTGGATTGGGAACTGAACCTGAAATTTAGCTTTTGTAGAGAATCCTCTAATAGATGACACATCCTAGCAAGCTTCTCAGAGCAGTCAAAAGTTTCAGTATACATGTTGTTTCCTACACTTCAAAGCTCAGTACACGAGCTTCTGCTAACAACATATAGCTAGGGTTAGAAGTTATGGAAGGGAATTATCCAAAGCTGCCTGCAGAGTGGATTCTCTCACTCTGCAGTGGATTGGTAGTAGGCCAGATTTAAACACACAAGTCCATCAATGATGCTAAAATAGCTTATATAGTGCAATGAGCATAAGAAGCAAATGTCGAAACTGGACCTTACCCTACATGGTTCAGGTGATAGCTGAACAGGAATGCAACTGGTTCACTGCAAAAATATTAAGTATCAGTATTACCAAGACTCATGTATACAGTTTCAAACAAACAGAAAAGTCCTGGTAGCACCAGAATCTGAGATTCATGGCCCTAAAGTAAATGAAAAACAGTGTGTAAACTTTCTTGGTGTAAGACTTGATAAGAAGTTAAAATTAACACATAAATAAACTAATCACTAAACTCAATTCAGTACATTTTGCTGTCAGAAGTATCAGCATTGTGGCCTAAAGACAAGTATGTTGGTTTATTTTGCATTTTTCATTCTCTGCTTTCTAAATGAGTCATCTTCCAGGGGCAGTCCACCTGAAGTAAATGACGTATTTATGCAGAAGCAATCCAAGCATTAATAATATTGCCTCACAGAGATCTCGTTAAGGATCTTGGGATTTTACACTTTCTTCCCAGTAAATTTGGTACTTGATAGTATTTATTACTAGTGATAAAAATCTACTTCAGTTTCACTGTGAGTTGCACAGTGAATTACAGAAAAAGACACAAAATTATTTTCAAGTAAACTTTGTTTCTTTCTCCAGAGTTCCAAGTAAAGTTATACTCTCTCATTCAATGTCCCATCTGACATGTATGAAGAACATTGAAAATTAAAAACATATCAGTACCTCTTTAGCCACTTCTTCCACATATTATTTGACTATCTTGATCAAGAATTTAAATTCCTGTTTTTCTACATGGCCTATAGCAATTTTGGCTGCAAGTCTACATTGCGAGCAGGGATGTACGGCAGATATGCCTCTTAATTACAAATCGTTATAACTACTTTATTTGAGGAACAGCAATGTAAATCAGTAAATGTAAAGCCATATTTAACACAATGACACAGCTTTTTGTGAAAGTGCTGTGCTCCTTTTTAATGAAAGTGGACATACTTCTCAAAATAAATATTTTTTTCTAAACCCTTTAGTCTTTTTTGTAATATCTCTAATTATATTGTTAAAGATTTTGGCTGCACAGCAAGATTTTGTACTGCAGACAGCCCACCTCTGACTCATATGGGGTGAGGGCTGTGAAATAACAATCAAGAAAAAAAGAAGTCTGTCTGCAATGCTCCAAAGATGGTTGAATGATTCACAGCCAACATGTCTGCATCCCATAAAATTTGGTTACAGGTGAATTCTCTTAATTTTATGGAACAATTAACATGGTGTGGAAACAGGATTCTCAAATATATAGAAATTTTATGTTATCAACAAATTCGAAGTTTTTGTCATTTGTTTTCAAGGGGGAGTGGTAGTATTGATTTTGATGGAGTTTCCATAGCTGAAGTTGTTTCAGTAGCTATTAAAAGTATTTTTGCACTACATTTATGTTAATGGATACTTCACTGTATCTCTGTGTTTCCAGGGGTAATGGTTTGGCTGAGCACTAAATTGTGTTGACAGTTTGTAATCAATTTATTTAAAATACTCTGAATTCCTGTCATGTCTATCTTACTTTAAAATAAATATATCTAAAAACAAAGATGATGTGACTTACCAAACGAAGCGCTGGCAGGTCGACAGACACACAAACTAACACAAACAAACACACAATGACACAAAAACACAAAATAAAATAATGTAGCTTACTGGTACTTTGTTAAACCTTCACAAGCACTTTTAGCAAAGAAGTGTTTAATGATATACAACACAGATGATACAAAGTATTATTCAATTTTTTCATTATATAATCTGGAATGTAACTGAAATCACAGGAAAATTCTTTTAGGGTCAATTACATAAAATGGTTGATCACAGATTAGCACAAAAACGAATTATAATCAAGCTGAACTCTGAAATCTGCATTGTGCTAACATTACTCTCAGATTATTTTGGTGTGAAGTAGGATCAACTATGACTAGAAAAATTTCACAGATTGAGTCAAAACTCACACATTGTTGAAACTGCAAATAACTTTTTCAATTTGTAAAGCTAGGTTAAGGAGAACATTGGCGCTGTCAGTAATTAGTGCAGATAGTAAATGCTGCCATAAGAGCACATGCAGAGGACTCCTAATCGATGTAAAAAAAGTTTAAAGGCATTTCATGGACACTTATTGGCAGAGTGAGAAAGGGAATTCAACTGTTTACAGTGAACAGTCTCATATATGGAGTTTGAAAGGACAGCAGTAAATAATGACTATCTCTCTTACAACAATTGTATCTAGAAATGAATACCAGTATCTATACTGTTTCTATTAAATTTTTAACTACCAAACATATGCTTAAATTGCTAAGAAACTGGAAATAACTCTTTCAGTCTGTAAAGCTAGGTTAAGGAGAACATTGGCACTGTCAGCAATTAGTGCAGACAGTAAATACAACCATAAGAGCACACCTAGATGGAGAGAAATAGTAAGCATGTACCCTTTAATTCAATATTGAACACCTGTTTATTGGCTGTTTCCTAAAAAGATGTGTCTCAGTTGCTCAGTGGTTACATGCTGGGCTATGATACTGAAGGGTCGGGGCTGAAATCCAGCTCACAGTTAACATTTCTTTCAATTACCACCTCTTTTATGTTTGGCAATATTCACTAATGTGCAAAATGCCAAGTAGAATTATAGTTTGGCAACAAAAGTTAAACTATTGGTCCCTACACATCTGTGTGGGTAAGTATATTCACAGATCTAAAGAAGGCAATGGTACACCACCTCAAAAATGACTATGCCCAGTAAATCATTGTGATGGTCAAACCAAGATTAATGCAATCACAATGACTAACATCTGGCTGCAAATGGTCCAGAAAATAATGTTCCTGTGACACCTCTATCTTATTATGAGCCTGCAATGGCACCAAAACTAGTTAAAGGAGTAATAAATTGTACTGAATTTAAAAAGTGGCTGACTGCATCTCAAACATAAATAAACCACAAATTTAAAACATTCACAATGGGTATAATGATATTTTGACTTTACTATTTACCCTGCTACTATTTATAATATTTCGACTGACCTTGTCTTAAGATGTCTCCACTGGACTGGGTAACGAAGGAAAGATGATTTCCATTTCCACTCGTGACTGTACTGTATGGTGGCCTGAAATGGTGAGCTTCAAAACTGACACAGTGTGTGTGTGTTTTGAGTTATATATGTTTTCCAGGAATGATTTTCTGTCACGAAGTTCCAAGATGGCATCAGTTGCGGAAGTATTGAATATAGAAGTTCGCGAAAATAGTGTTTTACAGTGTCTATCTTGCAAAAAGTGCACAAAACCTGTTAAAAGTGGCTTTGTCTGTGTCCAGTGTAACCATAAATTTCATTTTCGTTGCGGAAAGGTTGATCCTTCACTGAGAAACGACGATAATTGTGCGACTATGTGGAACTGTGCGGATTGTAAACAAAGGGCTGCATCCCTTAATGGTCAAGAAACGTGTACGTGTGATGCAGCAAGGAAGACCGACAGTATCAAAAAGGAAAACCAAACATATATTACAATTATTGGACTCTTACAGGACGAATTAAAAAAAAGGACGAATTAAAAAAACTGTACAAGAAATATGAATTAAATCCACACAAGTCGGAGCAATGGCGTGGTAAAACAAAAACCAAAGATGTGAAAATCGGTGCTTCATCCTCCGAAAATGATCTGTTGTTAATTATTGCTGAGCTACGAAAGGACACAAAAATTCTGAGTGATGAAAACAGAAGACTCAAGCTTAAATTGGAAGAGATTGGTCATCAGGTATGTCTTAATATCCCAAAACCTATGGAAGGATTGCCAGAAAGTGAAGCTACGACTAAAACGGCTCACAACAGGCCTAGCAGTAGATGGGTAACTGTAAAATCGAAGGGGGGCGCTTACACACATATTAACAATAAACATAGGCAGTACTTTGTGTTACCATTGTGGCGGCAGCACCGTCCAACGCACGCAGGGCTGAACTACGGCACTGCCGACACAAGTAGGGGCAGCTGTACCGTTACGCGGAATTTCGGCAACGGTGCGTCGCACACCGGACCGCACGGGAACAAAGCTGCCACCAGTGCGAACTAGTCGACGGGACGCGACACACGTCTCCCCAGTTCTTCCGCCACGGACCACGTGCGTCGAGTCAACGTGACTCCGCCGTAAATGCGTATGCGCGGTCGCAAACGCAGTCGCCGTTAAATTGTCTTTCGTTTCTTCGCGGACGTTACGGCGCCTCCTGTCGCACCAGGAGCAGAACATTCGGTGACGCGGCCTTTTGCCTCACTCGGTCCACGCGGTCGCGCCACGGCTCGTCACTGGAGTGTACACCCTCCGGGATCGGTGAGCAAGCCGTGCCGCCAGTGCAACGCACCCATATAGACGAACATCAGCGAAGATTGTTATGTGACATTTATTGCAGCGGTAGGAAAAATAAATGTGTCCTGTCCCGAAACCGCTTTAGTCGTTTATTGCTAGAAAGCCTCTCCCTTGAGCATAGTGCGTGGGTGCGGCAATAAAGCCGGTTCACTGCACATGAGCGACTGTAAGCGGAGATACAACACGTTCCCGCTTCACTGGTGACCCCGACGTGATCTGAGGCTAAAAAAAACACGTGGTGACGAACGTTCTTCGGTACGAGAGACGTGGAACCGCGAGTAGGCTTGCGCGTATACGCCCGCGCCGAACAGTGCTCCATAGTAATTTTTTTTTAACTAACTTTTTTTTGTATTGTTTTTTGTGCGCGTTTGTTTTGTTCGCAGACTGCTTAGTGTTATTTTTTTTCTTTTCGTGTGTTTCCCTTGTGTTATTTTCACTGTGTACTTTCCTCTTGTACGAGGATTCGACTCTGAACTAAGATGGCGACACTAGAGGAGTTGCAAAAGACCGTCGAAGAACTGCTCGCACGCAACACGAGGCTAGAGAGTGAAGCAGACTTGGAGGAAATCATCGATGGCCTTCAAGAGCAAGAAATGGAAGACAAGAAGATGCGATCCTATGCTGTAATCCCCCCGATACTCTTGGATGCGAGGAAAAGGCGTGTGACGTTCTCTAATGACAATGGTCGTATCGAAGATTTTACGGCAGAATATAAGGAACGACAATTGCTGAATGTTTGGACCGAGTCGGAAAGCGAGTTATTTAAAGAGAAGTATTTGCAGCATCCGAAGAACTTCGGCCTCATCGCCTCTTACCTGGAGCGCAAGAGTGTCTGTGATTGCGTCCAGTATTATTACTTGAGTAAGAAGACAGAAAATTACAAACAGCTCCTGCGCAAATCGCGACAACGGACACGCGCTTCTCGAAACAATCCTCACGGGAAAGTAAGTGGTGCCAGTGGTTCCGGGAGTGGTAGTGGTGCTCAGTCCCTTGCCGATGTTCCTGGTGGTGTGACGACTCTTCTCCAACGAGAGCAGCAACAACAGAAGCAGGAGATGGCGCCTCCTCCTCTTTCACCACCTCCTGTGGCACCTGCACCATCCTCGTCACCTGCTCCGTCCGCAACCACGCCTTTAGCAGTTTCTACCACGACATCTACGACATTAGATGTCAAGGACGGTCGACCCACACCAACAGCATCACCAGCTGACAAGGAACAGACGGCGTCTGACAAGGATAAGTCTTCGGGAGATGGGAAGGTAGAGAACAAGAAGAAAGACAGGAGAAAAGAAGACAGGAAGAAAAAAGGAGATGATGAATCGAGTGATGAGGAGTGCACAGACTCTCAGGCCGGAACGGCCTCCACCGCCGGCACAGCCCCCGCAGGCGCCTCCGCCCCAGCCGCCACCTCCATCGCAGCAGACGTCTCGCCAGGCCCCACCTCCGCAACCGCAACCTCCCCAGCAGCAAGCACAACCGCAGCAACCACCGCAGCAACCGCCTCCGCCGCCACCTCCCCAGCAGCAACCACCACAGCAGCCACCTCCTCCACCTCAACAGCAACCACCTCAGGCACAGATCGAGTACCTGCCCCCACCTTCGCAGCCTCGTAACCGAATTTCATTGTTGCATCCTCAGGAGTTCCTCAGGCCTCTGCCACAGGGGGCACGCCTCCAACCTCCGACCGACCAGGTGCGTGAAGCGATGCCCTTGGTGGCATCTGCACCCACTGTCCATTACGATATTGGTCCACCGTACAAGAGAATGCGGCTCGGAGAGGCTAAGCCGGATGTGCAGCAACCTCTGCGTATCGACACGAGGGAGCAGCAGCCGCAAGCTTACACCCCACAAGTGGAGGCAATCTCACCGACTCTGCCATCGGATTCTTTACAGGAGGAGACCACTTTTCGTTCTACAAAAGATGAGCTCTTGCAACAGATTGGGAAAGTGTACCGTGAGATTGCAAAGGCGGAAACTCAGATCCATAAACTCAAGAAGAAACAGCAAGAACTTGAGGAGGCTGCAAGTAAGCCTGCCATTAAAAAGGAGGAGGAAGAAATTGCTCTGCCAAAACACCAGAGCCCGGCACAAAAAATCTACGCGGAGAATAGAAAAAAAGCTCAAGAAGCCCACAGTTTGCTGGAGAAGTTGGGTCCAAAAATTGAACTGCCGTTGTACAACCAGCCATCGGACACTGCTGTCTACCATGAGAACAAGAGAAGGTGCCAGTTGTTGAAGAAACGCTTGGTAGAGCATTTTCGAAGACAGCACGCTGAGTGGGAAAATCGTGAGAAGTTTCTGACGGCAACATACTCCAAATTGATGCAGGAATGGTTGCGTAAGGTGGAAAAAGCGGAAGCCTCTCAAAAAAGGAAAGCTAGGGAAGCGAAGAATCGTGAATTCTTTGAGAAAGTGTTTCCAGAGCTTAGGAAGCAGCGGGAAGATAGAGAAAGGTTTAATACAGTTGGTGCCAGGATCAAGAGTGAAGCGGGAATGTGTTGTATCTCCGCTTACAGTCGCTCATGTGCAGTGAACCGGCTTTATCGCCGCGCCCACGCACTATGCTCAAGGGAGAGGCTTTCTAGCAATAAACGACTAAAGCGGTTTCGGGACAGGACACATTTATTTTTCCTACCGCTGCGCACCGTCCAATGCACGCAGGGCTGAACTACGGCACTGCCGACACAAGTAGGGGCAGCTGTACCGTTACGCGGAATTTCGGCAACGGTGCGTCGCACACCGGACCGCACGGGAACAAAGCTGCCAC
This sequence comes from Schistocerca nitens, assembly GCF_023898315.1. Lineage (NCBI taxonomy): Eukaryota > Metazoa > Arthropoda > Insecta > Orthoptera > Acrididae > Schistocerca > Schistocerca nitens. The sequence continues at coordinate 577,521,049 of NC_064617.1, forward strand.
CAGTGCGAGCTAGTCGACGGGACGCGACACACGTCTCCCCAGTTCTTCCGCCGCGGACCACGTGTGTCGAGTCAACGTGACTCCGCCATAAATGCGTACGCGCGGTCGCAAACGCAGTCGCCGTTAAATTGTCTTTCATTTCTTCGCGGACGTTACGGAGCCTGCTGTCGCGCCAGGAGCAGAACATTCGGTGACACGGCCTTTTGCCTCGCTCGGTCCACGCGGTCGCGCCACGGCTCGTCACTGGAGTGTACACCCTCCGGGATCGGTGAGCAAGCCGTGCCGCCAGTGCAACGCACCCGTATAGACGAACATCAGCGAAGATTGTTATGTGACATTTATTGCAGCGGTAGGAAAAATAAATGTGTCCTGTCCCGAAACCGCTTTAGTCGTTTATTGCTAGAAAGCCTCTCCCTTGAGCATAGTGCGTGGGCGCGGCGATAAAGCCGGTTCACTGCACATGAGCGACTGTAAGCAGAGATACAACACGTTCCCGCTTCACCATTAAATAACAAATATAATTCGCTTCAAAACACAGATGACATAGAAACTGTATCAGCACATTCATCTGATAAAGGTGGTGCAGGACTCTCAAAATTTAGCGAACAGCCAAGGAAGGTATAAGAAAAAACATAAAATCAAGATTTATTCAGACAGTTACGCCAGATGATTAGCAGCTATGTTAACGGAAAGCGGACCTCGTGTGATTAACGAGTTTGAAATAGAAGGTACTGTTAAATCAGGAGCTGGTTTACGAGATGTTTCAACATCAATCAAGAAAGAAAGCACAGTCCTCGCGGACAGAGACTTTGTAGTGGTAATGGCCGGAGCAAACGAAAGGAAGATTGCTACTTCGACACTGAAGAAGAATCTCGGAATGTTAACCCACACCAACGTGATTGTTGTTAATGTGCCACATCGACATGATTTGTCACAGTGGTCATGTGTGAATAAGGAAGTGGAGCAGACAAACAAGGAGTACAAAGCTATCTGTAAGCACTTTAAGAATGTTTCCCTAATTAACACCAGTAGTTGTAGCAGAGAATGGCATACCAAGCATGGTCAACATTTCAGTTATCTAGGTAAACGTGTTTTAAGTGATACAATTATCGGAATAGTATTGGATAAGCTAGAGAAGGAAAAAAGACCAGTAATGTGTTTGGATTATGTTTCAACTGAGATGACTAAAAACGTTTATGCATAGACCAGGTTGGGTGTTCTAGTAACATAAGGACACAACCTGGTCAACTTTCATGCAGTAACAGTAGGTCATGTCAACTAAGAGAATACGCAAAAAAAGAAATGCCTAAGTAGAGTTTAAAATATGCTACCTCAATATTCAGGGCATGGCAGATAAAAACTTAATTGTCAACGAATTTTCAAATGAAAACGTGATAGATATTCTGTGTTTAAGTGAACATTGGTGTAAAGAGGATGAGCTTGGGTACAAAGTATTGGATGATTACACACTACTTACAAGGGAACCTCCCCATTGCACCCCCCTCAGATTTAGTTATAATTTGGCACAGGGATAGGCCTTGAAAAACTGAACACAGATCAATCGAGAAAACAGGAAGAAGTTGTGTGGAACTATGATAAAAATAAGCAAAATATACAAACTGAGTAGTCCATGTGCAAGGTAGGCAACATCATGGAAGCTGTTGGCTTACGAGCGCTGTGGTCCCGTGGTTAGCGTGAGCAGCTGGGGAACGACAGGTCCTTGGTTCAAATCTTCTCTCGGGTGAAAATTTTAATTTTTTATTTTCAGATAATTATCAAAGTTCAGGCACTCACACATAATCAACTTCGCTCTCAAACATTCCAGGATATGTTCAGATTTGCTTGGACATATACAGAATTTGACGGTCTATGCACGGAAACATTTGAAAACGTAAAAAACATATGTTTTGACAGAGCACAGGGAAAACTGTGCGACTCTGAAACTGTTGCATTCATTTGATGCAGTTTATGTGACAAACTCTTATGTTTTCATCACTTTTTTTGGAGTGATTATCACATCCACAAGAAAACCTAAATCGGGCAAGGTAGAAGAATCTTTTTACCCATTCGCCAAGTGTGCAAGTTAGGTGGGTCAACAACATATTCCTGTCATGTGACGCACATGCCGTCACCAGTGTCGTAAAGAATATATCAGACGTGTTTTCCTGTGGAGGAATCGGTTGACCTATGACCTTGCGATCAAATGTTTTCGGTTCCTATTGGAGAGGCACGTCCTTTCGTCTACTAATCGCATGGTTTTGCGGTGCGGTCGCAAAACACAGACACTAAACTTATTACAGTGAACAGAGACGTCAATGAATGAACGGACAGATCGCAACTTTGCGAAAATAAAGAAAGTAAAATTTTCACTCGAGGGAGGACTCGAACCAAGGACCTTTCGTTCCGCAGTTGATCACTCTAACCATGAGACCATGGCACTCATCAGCTAATATTCTCCTTTATGTTGCCTATCTTGCACATGGACTACTCAGTTTGTATATTTTGCTAATTTTTTCATAGTTCCACACAACTTCTTCCTGTTTTCTCGATTGATTTGTGTTCAGTTTTTCAAGGCCTATCCACTGTGTCAATTTATAACTAAATCTGAGGGAGGTGCGATGGGGAGGTTCCCTTGTTAGTTGCTATTGCAGAAAACAGCACTTACGTGGTGGGGTAGCAATATATGCAAAAACAACTCTTGCACCAAACTGTGGCAGGATAGATCTCAATACCCTTTGTGATGAAATGCATTTTGAAATGTCAGGTCTAGTAATTGAGAGCCTTAAGCTAATGGCAGTAGTAGTGTACAGGCCACCTAGTGGTGGGGTCTAGTGTAGCAGGGGATACAACCCGTCGGCTTTGAACAATGACGTCACAAGTTGCCAGAGAGCATGTATTACAAAGATGAAAGAGCTGAGGAGAATGTTGAGAAACAAAGGAATGCGAGAGAGATAAACTTTATTTCACATATGTAAGGGCCAGTAGTATTTTCACGTTAACGATAACGCGTGTTTGTATCTTAGTATTTCTGTGCAAAATACAATGGAAAGAAATGAATGAAATTACTAGCAAAGCATACATCACGTTACATGTATGTCAGTTGTATCTCGAAAGTCGGGTCTAGTGCAGCAGGGGATACAACCCGTCGGCTTTGAACAAGGAATGCGAGAGCGATAAACATTGATCTTGTCAAAAGCCGAGAAGCGATTCTTCTTAGTGTTGTAGCTCCCTTCAGTAGCTAATAACTGTTTTTTGGCTTTTTAAAAAAAAATCTCACGAGATATAATAAACTGATCCTACTTTATTAAGCAATCAATAAAAAAACTAAACTAAAACATAACAGCAATAGTTTTTTATTGATTGCTTAATAAAGTAGGATCAGTTTATTATATCTCGTGAGATTTTTTTTTTAAAAAAGCCAAAAAACACTTATCAGCTACTGAAGCATGTGTATATTCTAATGGGTGCGGGAGTTCCGACTCCTGGGGAGGTGGGTGGGTGTTATGCATGGCTAATCTATTCTATTTGCAGTTTACCATTTTCGCTTTTGCTGTTATGTTTCAGTTTCGTTTTTTTTATTGATTGCTTAATAAAGTAGGATCAGTTTATTCTATCTCGTGAGATTTTTTTTTTTTTTTAGAAAAGCCAAAAAACACTTATCAGCTACTGTGCCTTGGACGCTAATAGTATCCCATTCGTTACTTGAGCTATATAGCTATACGCAACATTTTTATCTTGTTCGCGAATTGACATATATAGTGTCAGTGTAAAGGCGAAGTGAAGTACGGGATACAAATTATAGTTGTGTCGTCAGTGTAAAGGCAAAGTGAAGGATGTTGTTGTGATGGGGGTTTCGGAAGTACACATTCCAAAATGTCATGCTGATACTAGAGCTGGGAAACGAAAAAAGATCGCCAGCTCCCAAATTTCTGTTACGTACTTCGCAACACGGAAATACACATATTGGTGGAATAAAAAAGTGAAATATGGCAAAATAATGAAAGATAGATAAATAAGGAAATGGAAAAGAGAACTTACCACACGGAAATATCGACGAATAACGGAAGCTCGTCTAAAGAGACAGTAATGAAAATCACATACCCACACTCACAACAAACACATTACGAAATCTCTCTCTCTCTCTCTCTCTCTCTCTCTCTCTCTCTCTCTCTCTCTCCCCCATACACACACACACACACACATTTACCAACCCCCCCCCCCCTTTCCTCCCCCCCCCCTCCCTCCTGAAATTAACTGAGATGTTTGGGACGGTACATTTTGCCCACATGTTTAATGAAACATTTAAACGGGCAATATGTCCGCGGAATGCTTTGTCTCCAAGAATACTCATCTAGATGGCTTTGAAGAGTTGTAATTTGCCGTTTCCCTTTCCCTATGAGTGATTTTACCGCTGACCAGTACCCCTCTATGCTGTTAGTACAGGTGCCTGTCGATAGAGATCTAAATTCAATGTTATGGTTTACTACAAGATGTTGGTAACCCCTATCCCCTAAATCCCTATAAGAAGAAAACCCGTCTGAAATAACAATAGATCCCTCTTCCACCTCATCTTCAATTAACCTAACCAAAACTTCCTTACTTCTATTTGGTACTACTCTAAAGACTACATCATTACAATGCTGACCTGAAACTACTGCCCCCCACACCCATAATCCAACCGGAGGTTCCCCCCTATTGTATTTCCTTTTCCCAAAATGAGACTCATCAATTTCCACCATAACGCCCGGCCCCCCCAACGGCCCCCTATATTTCATATATTCCCCACAAACCTCCCTACAAAACGAATACCAGTCTACTACGGTATGTTTACTGACACGACACTCATGCATACACAGCCATACAGGATATCTTAAACACCAACAATATGTTATTTTCATTATGTCTCTGAGGGCGAGCTTAGATTTCTCGAACCACGTCCCTCGTCTAATGGACCGCCACAACCGATCTTTGCTGCAGCGCCATATGAACAAGTCGTGAGTACGGCGACTCGATACACTCGTAAGATGCATATGTTCGCCGCACTCACGACATTGAACGTATTCCGCTATGAGATCACACATTTGCAGGAAGCAAATTGTGGTCAACATATCTTGGCCCATAACTTCCCTTAAATCGTCCAGATTCATAGGGGTAGACAAATCCATTCCTAAAAACGAAAATAAGACACTACAAATTGTTCTATAATAAAAAATTAATAATCCGCATTACCTCAATATCATTACGAAAAATATTAAGTACCGGCCGAATAAAAAACAAACAATTAAGTTAATTAAATCACACGTTTAATGATGTACCGAATATCAAGCGATCTCTTTTAGATGAACATTCAATTATTTTAATGATAGTGCTTATTAGAACACAGAACTGCTTTATTATCTATGCCTCGAAGTGAAGACATTATGATCTATGACTAAGGAATGACGTCATTGTTCAAAGCCGACGGGTTGTATCCCCTGCTGCACTAGACCCCGAAAGTCTTTCGAACTGTATTGCTTAAGTGCAGTATGGGATACAAGTTCAGCGTACTCGATTTCTTAGTTTCAAGTGGCATTGCTGTCCTGTTGTTCACTTGAACTATGTATCCCCTGCTTCGCTAAACCGCAAATGAAACACCCGATACAAATTAAAAGCTGATTCGAAGTGTGTTGCTTAAGTACAGTCCGGAATACGAGTTTGTCGTAAGGCGATTTCTTCATTTTCACTAGCATTACTGTCCTGTTCTTCGCCTGAACGATGTATCCTCCGCTTCAGTAAACCCTAAGTGGAACACGGGATACAAATTGTAGATGTGCTGTTTATTTCGTCTCCGCTATTACTAACAGTCCTTTCTTATGTACATATCAGTATTACTGATGACAGAAGGACATACGTATGTAATATATGTATACCAGACTTCTATTGACCTCGATATATGTACACTGGTAACGAATAGGTGGAAATACACGTACGTTACATTTGCAACCTGTTTCATTTTATACGTTTTACGAAGACTTCGTAATCTATTCTATTTGCAGTTTACAATTTTCGCTTTTGCTGTTATGTTTCAGTTTCGTTTTTTTATTGATTACTTAATAAAGTAGGATCAGTTTATTCTATCTCGTGAGATTTTTTTTAAAAAAAAGCCAGAAAACACTTATCAGCTACTGAAGCATCTGTATCTTAGGATCAGTTTATTCTATCTCGTGAGATTTTTTTTTAATAAGCCAAAAAACACTTATCAGCTACTGAAGCATATTGGTGGAATAAGATAGTGAATTATGGTAAAATAGTGAAATATAGATAAACGATCGCTTTTAGATTCACATTCAGTTATTTTAATGATAGCGCTTATTAGAACACAGAACTGCTTTATTATCTATGCCTCGAAGTGAAGACATTACTATCTATGACTAAGGAATGACGTCATTGTTCAAAGCCGACGGGTTGTATCCACTGCTTCACTAGACCCATGACCCCCATATCTTTCTGGAGAAACTTGAGGAACTCTTAATGTACTTATGTATACCGAAATGGAAAAAATACAATGTTGTCATTGGAGGGGATATCAATTCAAGTTCTGATGTCCTGCAGGACAGAAAAACTGTGACAGAGCTCAAAAATGTGCTTCGACAATTTAACATGTACTATGTTAACTGCAAACCTACCAGAGGCTCATCCTGTCTAGACAATATATTTACAAATATTAAGAGAACTTGTATGTCCACTGATGTAATTAGCTTCCCTTTCTCAGACCATGATGCAGTATATCTGAGTCTTAATAATGTAACTTCAGACTGCACCAAACCAGAATCTAAAACTGTGATTACTAGACCAGTGAGCAGAGAGAGGATGGATAGGTTTAGACATGCCCTCACTTATTTCAGTTGGGACATATGTTTTATTAGGCTTCAACACTGTTCAGCCGATATTGTATTCACAAAGTTTTTCTCCATCTTTTTAAATGTATTTGAAAATAGCATCCCTCTGAAAAAATGTACAGTGAATATTAGTAGTAATTACAAGAAAAGGAAAACGAAGGAATGGTATACTCCACAGTTAGGGCAACTGAAAAATACTGTTATGCTGTATTCTAGTCTGTACAAAACCAGTAAATCAGAACTGTATAAAGACCTGTATGCTAAAGCTAAATGCAAGTACAGGAAGGCAATAAATGAAGCAAAGAAACTGCATAACATAGTAAACATTGAAAAATCTAACAATAAATGCAAGAAGGCCTGGAGTGTAATAAACTCCATTGCACACACTAAACACAAAGAGGAAATTGCCATTAACCCAGAAGATTTTAATAAATATTGCATTCAGTCCATTGAAGAAATTAGTAGTTCAATAATCAAACCACCTGAAAATGCACTTAGTATTATGGACAGATGCTTTGAAAAGCTTCCCCCAAGCACCTTCACTTTCACAGAAGTGAGCCCAAATAATATCCTAAAAATAGTGAAAAATTTCAAACCTTCAGTTAGTGTTGATTACTATGATATGTCATGTAATTTGTTGAAAGATGTTATTGATTGTGTGATTTATCCTTTAACCTTTTGTGTTAACAAATGCCTAGTTGAAAGTAAGTTCCCCGACATACTAAAAATTTCTAGAGTTGTGCCCATATACAAAAAAGGGGAAAAGAACTGTCCCGCTAGCTACCGACCTATATCCATGACCCCAGTTTTTTCAAAAATTTTAGAAACGATTATGTATGAGCAAGTTAGTGCCTACTTGGGTAAACTAAATATAATTAGTGATAAACCGTTTGGATTTAGGAAAGGTAAATCCACAACAGATGCAATGGACTCCCTTGTAAAATTAGTCCTAGATGTGTTCGAGGCTAAGGACTATGCCCAGGCTACATTTTGTGATCTGAGCAGAGCCTTTGACTGTGTAGAGCATGACACTGTGCTGAATAAGCTAGTTTACTATGGTTTTGATGACAACAGTATAAATATGTTCAGGTCTTTTCTAGAGAACCATCAACAAGTTGTGTGCATTGGTAGGGAGAAATCAAATTTGGTTAATGTTAGGTACAGAGTGCCTCAAGGATCGGTGCTTGGACCTTTACTGTTTATACTAATGATTAATGACCTGCCCTTATTCATAAAATCTCATACAATATTGTATGCTGATGACACAACTTTTCTACATAAAAGCTCTGATCTAGGTACACTGAAAACACTGACCACAAATACCCTTGCTCAGTCCTCATTATGGTTCAAAGCTAATGGCTTCTTGCTAAATGAAAACAAAACCCAGACACTTTACTTTAGCCTCAGAGAGATTCCTAACTACCAGGAATTAGAAACTGTTAAATTTTTAGGTGTTACTATTGACAATAAATTGACGTGGGAACCACCCATTAAAAATATATTGGGTAGGCTTTCAAGAGTGATTTTTCTAATTAGAAATTTAAAAAGACATGTTCCCAATGACTATGTGAGATCAGCATATTTTGCCTTCTTCCAAAGCATCATCTCTTATGGTATTTTACTGTGGGGTAGTAGCTGTCATGTAAATGACATTTTACTTTTACAGAAGAAAGTAATAAGAATAATAACAGATTCTGATAAAACAGAACACTGTGAACCTCTGTTTATTAAATTGCAGTGTCTTACAGTAGTAAACATATTCATCTACAATGTTTTAATGTACATTAGTAACAATGTGTCTAATTTTGTGTTGAGAAGTGATATTCATAGCCATAATACTAGAAACAGAACATCTGTAGATGTACCATATCATAGATTATCAAAATCACATAACTCTTACCTACTTCTTGGACTAAGGATGTTTAATAGACTAAGTGCTGCCTTTAAAGAACTGCCTGTGAATATCTTTAAAGCTAAATTATACAAGCTACTAGTGAACAATCCGTTTTACTCCATTGATGAATTCTTTGAAGATGAAAATACTGTATTCTAACGTGTACCTATTTTATGTAAACCAATTCACTTCGATATAGTAGTTTATGTAGAAATATATGCTCTTGACTTTGTCTATTGCTGTAATCAGCTGAACGACAATAAAATTATTATTATTATTATTATTATTATCTATTAAGAAAGCAATATGTACCGTGAACTTTAATCCCTTGTGCTAGAGTCAGGAGTTTCTCAAATTTGCTGATATGTGAATTGCAGTTTTAATTACAAAATAAGTATACAGGGACAGTTTTCATAATGATCCTTCATGAAAGTTTGTAATTATATTCTGGGCTACGACTCTGATTTTTGGCTACTACTTACCAGTAGCAATGGTAGTAATGGTATAACAACTCAAGTGTCCTTAAGTACCTCTCCCTGACAGCACAAATGTTCATCCAGTCTTACAAAGTGGTGTATGCTAAAATGTGCTTCTAAGAGAAAAATGAGCCATAAGCCTAGCTAAACTTGATCCAATTGTACCCCAAGGAATTTTACACACTGCATTTCATTTAATAGAGGACCATAAATCACTAATTTTGGTGCTACCAGGTCTTTTCTGTTTATTTAGAACTGTGTACATGATTCTTTGTAATACTGATACTTACGCTATTTGCAGTGAACCAGTTTAATTCCTTTTCAGCTATCATCGGAGCCATGTAGGGTAAGGCTGAGTTTAGACAGGTTTTTATTTAGGTGGTGGTGGTGGTTACTTTTCTGGAATTTTCCAATCTTTCATTTATTATTATTATGACTATTATTATTGTTATTATTATTATTATTTCTTTACTTTCTCAGACGTTAAGTCTGGTTGAGAATGGAAAGTGACGCGGACCTTGATCAAGCGTCACTTCCTATTAACTGTACGGTATGTGTTATATTGCATTTAGGAACTTTCGAGTAATTGAACATGTATCAATAATTACGGATTTCTGTAGTTGTATATATGTGTTTGGATGTAGCTGTATTGCATTGATGTACTGGTGGATATTGTGTGGTATGACTCCTGTAGTTGATACTATAATTGGTATGATGTCAACTTTATCCTGATGCCACATGTCTTTGACTTCCTCAGCCAGTTGGATGTATTTTTCAATTTTTTCTCCTGTTTTCTTTTGTATATTTGTTGTATTGGGTATGGATATTTCGATTAGTTGTGTTAATTTCTTCTTTTTATTGGTGAGTATGATGTCAGGTTTGTTATGTGGCGTTGTTTTATCTATTATAATGGTTCTGTTCCAGTATAATTTGTATTCATCATTCTCCAGTACATTTTGTGGTGCATACTTGTATGTAGGAACTTGTTGTTTTAAAAGTTTATGTTGTAAGGCAAGCTGTTGATGTATTATTTTTGCGACATTGTCATGTCTTCTGGGGTATTCTGTATTTTCTAGTATTGTACATCCGCTTGTGATGTGATCTACTGTTTCTATTTGTTGTTTACTAAGTCTGCATTTATCTGTTGTGGTATTGGGATCTTTAATAATATGCTTGCTGTAATACCTGGTGTTTATTGTTTGATCCTGTATTGCAATCATGAATCCTTCTGTCTCACTGTATATATTGCCTTTTCTTAGCCATGTGTTGGATGCGTCTTGATCGATGTGTGGCTGTGTTAGATGATACGGGTGCTTGCCATGAAGTGTTTTCTTTTTCCAATTTATTATTATTATACGGGTGCTTGCCATGAAGTGTTTTCTTTTTCCAATTTATTATTATTATTGTTATTATTATTATTATTATTTTGTTCTGACTATGGCTGTGGGAGGAACTGCTCTCTGGCACTTGCAAACTTCTCATTCACGTTATGTACTGCTACTAATTTTTCTTTTGAATACCTTGCATCACACTTTTGATTTAAAAAATTATCCCAAGATGAAGTATCTAGGCAAAGATATTTACCTTCACAAGCTGCCTGCATCTCTCCTACTTTTCCTCCCATTCCTTTCTTTTCCTCACACTGCTACACAGTAACAACACTTTAATATGGAAATTTGTCTTTTAGTACAAGTATAGTAATTATTCTTAAATTTTATGCAAAGTTCCTCATCTCTACTGATTCATTTTTATTTCACCTGTATTTTTATCATTTTAAAAGGTGAGTTTATTAATTTAGTTGTACATCTACTAGTATTAATAAAGCAATATTGTGAAAAGGATAGTTGCTACTCACCCTGTAGCGGAGATGTTGAGTTGCAGATACCACAACAAAGAGACTGTCAGAAAGTGATCTTTCAGCCAACAAGGCTTTTATCAGAAATAGAAAACACACACACATACACACACACACACACACACACACACACACACACACACACACACACGACCACAATCTCTGGCTGCTGAGGCCTGACTCAATCTGAGTAGCAACTATCCTTTTCATAATATTGTTACATTCCATCCTGGATTTTCCTTAGTTTCAGTAAAGGAGAGATAAGTATGTAGGCAAATTTAATACTTAGGTACTGCTGATGATCTTGAACACTTTCATTACAGAGTTGGAGCAGGAGATGGCTACAGTGTATTTGTAAGTGACTCTGGAATGCTAATGACCTGTGGAGATGGCACATTTGGTTGTTTGGGTCATGGTGACTGGAATAATTGCTTGCGACCAAAGCTTGTTGGTACGTAGTATAATCCATATGTAATTTCAGTAGAAAACTCTGATGGTTACATCTCACTGAACATGTCAGCAAGCACTGTTATATATTGCAGGATGGCTGCGTTCAGATCTGCTATTTGTAACTCTAAAAAATCCCAGTAATCTACTTCAGCTGTGCATATTTCTCAACCAAATAATTCAGAGATAATTCTTTTCTATCATTAATAATGTAGGAAAAGACATGCCAAGTTGCAGGCAGGCACAATTAAAAGACATAAATAAAGTGTTTGGCCACAGCCTTCATCAGTAAAAGAGAGACAACTCACCATTTGCACACACACAAGCAAGGAAACCTCATGCACACACAACTGTCAATTCCAGCATCTTGGGTCAGCATTCCGCCTCGAAATGCTGGAATTGGCAGTTGGTGTGCAGTGTTTTTTTGTGCCTGTGAATGATGTGTGAATCTCTCTTTTACTGATAGAGGCTGTGACTGAAAGCTTTGTGTAAGTGTCTTTTAATTGTGCCTGTCTGTAACATGACATGTCTTCTTTATGGTAAGTAACAACTGTTGATATTCCTATCTGGAGTTTCCATTGTTTGACTTTTCTATCATTGTTTGATTGATACATTTGTAGGAACAGACAGCATTTTTTCGTTATATGTGATACAGCCCGAACAATATGTAACTTTTCTTATAAACACTGCCATATGAACATGACTGCCCAGAGGTACCCATGGAGTGAATATACGGTAACGACTTCAGCAACACATACTTCCTTAGAAAGTACGAAAGAGAGGATATACATTTTTATGAAAAGGAATATTCATTCAAGGTTGGTGAAATTTCCATTCTAGAACCAACAGTTCTTTCCTCAGGGAGGAGGAAGAGGTGGGTTGGAGAAGGTTGAAAAGGAAATGCCTACCAGCACTTCATCCCCAACATAAAGACCAAACTATTGTGGGGGCAAAGCGAAATTAAGATCTCTGGACTAAAGTTAGCACAGTGCTTACCACTGTACTAACCATGACTAACGTCTCTGACACCTCCCACCCCCTTTTTTTCTCCTTCTTCACACAACTGATGAGACCCAGTCATTTTGGAGTCTCTTTTACCTGCCCTTATTTTATAATCTTCTCTAACCCATCCATCTCTCCTCCCTGAGGAAGGAACTGTCAGTTCCAAAAGCTAGGGTAGTGTATTTTCTATTCCGTCTGTTGATTGTGCTGAAATATTGTCTCCTGAAGGTAAGTATTGTCAGTAACACTGTCTCATAATTTAACTGTATACACACATTTCCAGAGAGCCAACTATGAATGTCAGAAGTGAAAAAGGTGGTCATGTGCATAATACACTGCTGGTCATTAAAAATTTCAAACACCATAAAGATGGCATGCAAGATGTGTGAAATTGGCATGATGTGTGATACGTGCCTTGATATGCAAATGATTAGTGTGCAGTACACTCACACAAAACAGGTATTATTAATGCCATATATTTTTCGTGTATAAGAATAGATTACACATCAGTTTTCACATTCATAAATTCCATTTGAATGGTGGTTGTTTGTGAGGAGATTGTGTTATGCCTTATGTAAGAAGGAGAAATGTTCACCAACACATTAGAATTTGAAAGTGACAGGATCATGGTGTGTCAAGACTGTGCTTTATTGTTCCACAAAATTGCTGATTGAGTTGGTCAGGATCCCTCACTGTCATGCAAAAATGGAATTGATGGGTTCAGGAGTACGATACTCAACACCACGCAGGGTCTCAACAGCCCCAAGCATCTAGCAACTGAGAGGACAGGCCAGCTGTTTTCTTGCTCTTAAAGATTGTACAGTCATGTTATATAACTTGAGTAAGTAAATAGGATTGTCTGCAGCAAGAACAGCATCCACATGAAAAGTGTGACTGTATGTGGAACACCACAGACTATCAGAATGGCAATCTCTTCACACAGCAGCAGAGGGAGGTACCCTGACAGTGGTGTGCCCAATGGAAATACTGGATGCAGGAATGGCACCATGTCATCATTTCAGGTGTGTCCCAGGTCTGTGTAGAGCCTCAAAGTAGACAGTACCTTTATGTGGAGGCTTCAAGGTACTATATTATAGTCGTGCCAAATCATCAACAGTGGGAATTATAACGTCTGAAGAGCAAAACCCAATTGAGGCCAGAAGACAAGCTAGAACATCAGTTGAGCATGTAATTAAGAGTTCAAATGAGAAGAGATTTCCCTAAACATGCAAATGTCTAAGCGGCCAAATATACAAAAGTCAAGCTGCTAAGCTAGTAAATGCATAACTAACTTGAGTCAGTGGCTGCCTTAACTTGGCACCTAAGGAACAAGTGGCTGTCTATAGAACACACGACATGGGTGCCCCGTGTTGACAGCCATTGTATCCAGTTTGCTGGCTGCCGACATCATTGGTTGCGCAACCTCCATTACCATGGCATTATTGGCAGGTGTGGATACCAAATCCGTCTCCTCTTTAGTGGGCACATAAGGGCAAAAGAGCCCAGGTCTATGTCTTAAATGTCTGAGGAGGGAAGAGGGAGAAACTGAAAGCACAGCCAGCAGTTCAAAATGTAGAAACTGGTCTTTGTCATGTTCAAGGGACTGCTGAGGTGGCATTGGATGGAGTGGTTCAAGCTCTATTGGTTGCTCCACCTGCAGTTTGGAAGAGGAATATGATGTGATCTTAATCATTATCAGGGTGCAGGGGTCCTGTTGCCTCATATTTGAGGGAAATGGGGGGGAGGGGGGGGTGGATGTTATCCATACAAAGTGATGACCCTGAAGGTGGCTTCTGAAGTGGTGGTGAACTATGCTCCTATAATGGCCACAAATGATTTCTGTGTCTCATGCACCTATTGTCCCTAACTGTGACCTCAAATAGCTGGCAACCCCTGTTCTGGACCATCACCTGTGCTGTCCATCCCAGTTGACATCAATACATGTGGACCCAAACCAACACACCCTTCCAAAAATGAGGTATACAATGGGACTGCTGAAGGTGGGGGGTAGGGCGCAAAAGATTAAATAACCTATGGGGCTGTTGTCCATGCAGGAGCTATGCCCAATTACCATGATGGTGGGTATGTGGCTAAGAAGTGTGAAAGATCCTCCTCTTCTGACATAGTTTGCACTGCCTTTCTAATTTGGGTCTTACAAGACTGGACCAGCTGCTCTGCCATGCTGGATACCATTGCGACTACACGAGGCCTGAAATTCTGACATCGTTAACTGGGAGCCATTGTCAGAGACCAAGGTGACTGGTACATCATCTATGGCAAAAATAGTTGTGAGCACCCTGTGCTGGTGGGCATTGGTGCTGTATAGGGGAAAGTTTGACAGGCATCCACCAGTATCAACCACATCTCCTCAAGAAAAGGACTGACAAAGTACTCTTGTACTCTATTCTGTAGCTAAGCCAGTTGAGACCACAACAAAAACTTCTGGAGAGGGTTGGCTTGGCTCTGTGGACAGGTATGACACTGCCTCTCTGCACATCTGATATGGGTGCTTATTGCAGGGCAACACACATGCTACTGAGCTAACACTCTCATGTGAGACACTCCCAGTGAGAAGAATGCAACAAGTGAAGGATGCATGTGTGGAGTTAGAGAAATACTACCATTCTCCATTGTAAGAAACATTACTCCCTGATGTACATTGAGCTGATCTTTTTACTGAAATAAGATCCAGAATTAGGATGGGCATCCTTAGGAGGATGCGCAGACCATCCTGAACGAACTACTGCAGCAATGCTGCACAACTTGTGGATACCACTGCTTGGTGATGATGGAAAAATTGTGCAGAATAATTTCTAATGCATCATTAAACACCAAATAAACTATAAAACCTCATGAGCAACCTGGACAACACATCACGAGTCACATGCTGTGTGGTGGGCCAAAAATGGATATCATAAAAATAATTGGTAATAAATAGCACCCAATGCTGCAGTCCTTAAGAGGGCTTGTTAGAGAAGCCAGCCATATGGCTGAACAATGATACCAACAGTTTATGATTCATTAGCAAGTGAAATTTTGAGCCAGACAGGAAAATGTGAAACTTCTTTAACATCATAGACTATGGCCAGTGCCTCTTCCCTGTTTGAGAGTAATTCTTTTGGGCAGCTGAGAGGGTCTTAGATGCAAAAGCAATCAGCTGTTCTGACCTGTCCACATTTGTGTGGGGCAGTATGGCACTGATCCCATACTGTGATGCATCAGCAGCCTGTGTTAGGCTTTTATTGAGACCAAATAGTAAGGCAAGGAGCGGTGTGTAAACAAAGTTTTAAGTGCATAAAAGCATGCTGAAAAATTTTACACCTTTCTTACAAATCTGATTGAGAGGTTGTGAGACCTCTGATGCATCTGGTATGAATTTGTTGTAATTTACCTTGAAAAGGAATTACTGCAGCTCCTTAAAGTTCCAAGGGGCAGGCAGTTCATCAGTTGCCGCAACATGGCCATCAAGTAATTTAATGCCTTCCCTATTTAAGACATGTGCTAAATACTTGACACCAGTTGTAAAAAAAGTACACTTTTCCAATTTACAATGCAAACCACTGCCCTTCACTGCCTGAAACAATGCCAGTAAGTTTTGTAGATGTTCTTCTGGGTGGCATCTGTGACAATTAAATCATCCAGGTAAGTTGCACACTTTGGGAATGACAAACTTTCTGCTCAATAAAATGCTGAAAAATTCCTGGAGCTGATGCAACACAAAAACGTAACCTGGTAAATTTTTAGAGGTCAGATGGTGTATTAATAATGAGCACCTGCTGTGACTTATTATCAAGGACCAACTGCTGATAGGCATCTCGCAAATCAGTCTTCGAAAAATAGTGTCCACCAGCCAGCTGCATAAATAAGTCCTCAATGCAAGGAATTGGATAAACCTCCACTTCACTCTGGGAATTAATTGCAGTTTTGAAATCGTCACACAGGTGAATTGCCCCTCAGGGTTTTTTAACCACAACTAATCGCATTGCTCACTGACTTGATGCTACAAGCAAAATAACCTCCAAGTCCTGGAGTTCATCTAATTCAGCTTTAATGACCTCTCTCATGCCAAATGTCAAGTATGGCAAAACTTAGGGGGTGTGGAAAGCTTAAGCTGAATATTGGTCAGGAAATCTCTTGCTTTACCCAATGTTGGCTCAAACAACTGTTTATGGAGCTGCAAAAGCAACTCAAGGCCATGAAAAGGAATGACTGGAGACACTAAATTATTGTGATCAATAATTTAGAAATCATGATATAAAAGTATCCAGCCCAAAAATATTCAACACCGAGGTGTAATTGAATACTAATAATGTTACTTGGCTTTCCACATTTTTATGTTTTGCCACTGCAACTGGTTGATCTCTAAACAGCATGTGTTGGTGGCTATAGGAGATCACGGTTTTGGAAACTGCTTGTGACCTATCGATCCCCAGATACATAGCCACAAAGATCAACAAGCTGCAGCCCCAATATCGAGCTGAAACTCAACAGATCATCCCAAAATAAACAGTTGCAACTCAAGCACATGAGCCATCTGCCAGATGTGAGCTTGATGTGGAAAGCATATTAATAGAAAACTGGTCAACATTGCAATCAGGACACTGCATAGCACAAATGGTAGCAATATGGCCACGGTGGTTGCATTTGTACCAAAATTTATTTAAATGCAGACATTTCCACCACTTATGTTAGATGAGGAAACTGGAGCAAGCCCTAGAATCTAAGGAACTGCCCAATGCTGAAAGAGGATGGGCATTACTGTCTGCTACACCAGACCAAGAATTGCAATGACCACTGTGCAGTTTGCAAGAAAATCAGTCTGCTAGCAGAGAAATCTGATTTCTGGCATCCACTGTATTAAGGTACTTAACAGGGCAGTGGTGAGACCACTTCTTAACAACTAAAGGTGACCCAGACACATCAGACCCCGGGAATGAGACCCTGCTGTGTCACCTGACAATGTACTGTGGGAAGAACTATAATCCACTTCCGCTACTTGACATTCACCAACAAAAGCTTCCTGAGCCGCTGCAGACAGCTCATATGACCATACTAACTGTGTCACATCAGCTAGAGAAGGGTCAAACAACTCTAAGACCTTCACTTGAAATGACTTATCTGGAGCCAACTGAATCTCCATAAGGTATGCCAAACTGACTACAATTGAATTTACAATCACCAAACAAACCCTGGAATTCCACTGTTCATTCCATGTATAACTCACTAACCTGCTTTCATTGCTGATTTAACTTAAGACATACTGCCACAACATGATATTTAGGCTCAAAACATGCAGCCAAAGCCATACACAACTCATCAAATTTCAATGAAGTGAGGTCCATAGCAGACAAAGTTTTTGCACCTAATTATAAAGAAAGAAACTCAAAGAGAGTAGGTGTGCATTCATATCTGAGTTACTGGTAGCTGCCCCATCTCTGTGTACCAACAGCAAAAGGTCCAAAACCCAGAGGGAGCAAAAGGTCCAAAAATCATAGGGGGCTGGAATCAGTGGCATCTGTTGCCATGGTTGTTCTCATGAATATCTGCAGAAGCTCAGCATGTTATTGTTACTGCTGCTGTTGCTGTTGTTGCAATTGGAGCTGCTGCTGCCATAAATTCATAAATCTGTCCTCCATGATGATGCAACCCAACCAATAAATGCATGAGTCAGACTCATCACCACTTTACTATATCCTAGGAATGCCAATCTCTCAGCGGTGGGAATTATAATGCCCAAAGAGGAAAAACCAATCAAGACCAAAAACACAAGTGAGAATGTCAGCTGTTCATGTAATCAAGAGATAAACAAGAAGACATTCACTTTAAGATACAAATGTTTAAGTGACTGTATATCCACATCTCAAACTAGTGAACATATAACTGACTTGAGCCAATGCCCCCTTTAACTTGGTATCTCAGAAACCAGATGCTGTCTCCAGTACACATGATGGAAGCATCTCCTGTTGACAGCCATCATATCCAGTTTCCTGGCTGATGACATCTTTGGTTCCTCCATTGCCATGGCATTATTGGCAGGCACAGATACCAAAGAAATAGAACAAATGATACTAGATTGTAGTCTTCACTGTCACACAGAATCAGCATCTGATGTGACGATACAACAGCCTCAGATTCACATAGCCAGTAATTTGGACAGCAAGTGTTACATTTCTGGTGTTTTAATGTCAGTGGCCATGTCATATCTCCAGTGTCTTCATGCCTTTATATTTTAACAGTATAACACAAGGCTGAAGGTTCCCCATGCATCCTGATCTGTGTCAATACAGTGGGTGGTCATGTTGCCTTTGCTTGCACAGCCTCCATATTTCTCACTAACTGAAAACATCTCCTCATGGATTGCCATGGGACTGGCAAGACCCCACTTACCTAACCAGGTTAGAGCCATTGTTGGAAGGTACGTGTATTAAATTTCTCTCCCTGTGTACCCTCAAGTCACCTACAGATTTCGTCATGTGTTCTTCCTGCTATATAGTACCATGCACAATAAGCAAATTTTCATTTTTGTTACATTTCTTGGTGTTACAATTTTAAAGACCAGCAGTGTATGTGTGTATGATATAATTACTGACTCTGGAAAGGTAATTATGCCAGTTATTTCAATGGTAGTTAAATGTGGAAGACAGGTAACTTGGGAGTGCATCACAAGAAAAGTAATGAAACAGCCTTAGAGAATATCATAACGTAAGGCTATCTAAAGTCAGTTATAAAAAAGTTTGTTTTATTGTACAAAAATCACTTAGTTTGAGAATATTTCTGATGGGCTCCTGTACAACAAAAATTTTAATTGTCATGCAATGGATCACAACTAAGCACTAACCAGTAGCAGTCTATGATCTTGTATTGTTACAATAAAGCTTCTTATTGAATATTAATTTGTCAAGTGTCACCTTAAATCAATTCAGCAATGACCCTACAATTCTGTAATTTTCAATGTGTCTTCGGTAGCTGCACATATGAACAGCTCTGATGTTAGAATTGTAATACTTTGCAAAGAATACAGCAAAATATTGAAGCAAGTAATCCAAAAATCGAAGCAGCTTTATTATGAGAAAAAGATGATTACATCAGGCAACAAAATAAAAACTGTGTGGGGTATGGTGAAGACAGAGACAGGTGGTGCCAAAAAGGAAGAGGAACAGATAACTCTAAAAATAAATGAAACTTTGGTAACAAGTACAAGTAGTGTTGCAAACCTCTTACACAGGTACTTCATTTCTGTTACTGACAGCTTGGGGTTATAAGGTTCGGTGAACAGGGAAATGGAGTACCTGAGAACAGTCTTTAAAAATAACTTCAGTAAAATGGAAATGAGACTCATGTCTTCCAAAGAAGTAGCATCCATCATAAAATCCTTAAAATCTAAGTATTCCAGTGTGTATGATAATATATCAACAAAGTTAATAAAAGGCTGCTCCTGCGAGTTGAGTTCTATCTTAAGTTATTTGTGTAATCAATCTTTTTTCAGTGGAACATTTCCAGACTGGCTAAAATATGCTGGAGTTAAGACTCTTTACAAGGAGGGGGATAAAGAGACACCAACAAACTATCAACCAATTTCACTTTTTCCGGCTTTCTCAAAAATATTAGAAAAGATTGTGTTCAAGCCTCTCCTTTAAGCTTCTGACTGCAAATAATATATTATCCAAGTCACAGTTTGGGTTTCTGAAGGATTCTGATATAGCGAAAGCTATTTACACTTACAGTGAGAATGTACTTAATTCATTAGATCAGGGGTCTCCAAACTACGGCCCGCGGGCCGAAACTGGCCCGCGAGGGCCGCCAAACCGGCCCGCGTTAGCTAGCCGGATATCCCCAGTATCCGGCCCGCCAGATATTTGAGGGGGTACCTATACTGCCAACAATTGAGTTTCGAGGCCTATCTCGACCAATACACCATGACATTGGCTCTGCTACTTGCTACAAGACTACATAACTAAACTTATTGTTGCGCCACTTGAAATAACAATGCATTGACACACTCTACCTGTGTTACGCTTTGCAGTAATAGTGTTGTTAACAATGATTTTGAGATTTCGTTAACTTTGCAGGACACTTTCGCGAAGAATGTGCAGTGACATAATTTTTTGCCAGTGAAATTCGCCAGAATAAAATACGCCAGAATTTCCAACAGGTATGTTCACCAATCAAAATTATGTAAATAAATAAAAATCGTAGTTCATTTCAGTGCTAGCTATTCCCACAACCTTAGACTTTTGCGGTTTCATCTTTCCTTTAGCCTTACATTACGGTGATCGTGGAGTGCTTTAATCCCACTAGGTAGATCTTGGCCCTTATGACTCGTGGAGGAGTCAATGTGGCCCGCGGACTAATAAGTTTGGAGACCCCTGCATTAGATAATAAATTATTTGCTACTGGCATTTTCTGTGACCTGTCAAAAGCCTTTGACTGTGTAAACCACAGCATTCTCTTAAGTAAATTAGAATATTATGGTGTCACCGGCAATGCTGCAAAATGGTTTGAGTCTTATCTGTCTAACAGGAAACAAAGGGTGTCATTGCAAAATACCTGTGCAGTAAGCAGTGAGTCTTCATCTGACTGGGAATTAAGGTTCCAAGTTTCCATCTTGGGTCCATTGCTTTTTCTTATGTACATTAATGACCTCTCATCTGTTACATTGTCATATGCTAGGTTTGTTTTGTTTGCATATGATGCAAATATTGCAATAAGTAGCAAGTCAGTTACAGATTTAGAAATAGCTGCGAATCAAATTTTCACTGACATTAATAAGTGTTTTAAAGCTAATTCACTGTCATTAAACTTCGAGAAGACCCGCTATATGCAGTTCAGAACCTGTAAGAGACTTCCTTCCAGCATGAGTATAACATATGAAGACATGCAGATCGAAGAGGTTGACAGTGCTAAATTTCTGGGCTTACAACTTGGTAATAAATTCAGTTGGGAAGGGAATACCACAGAATTGCTTAAGCCTAAACAAGTCTGTATTTGCTGTGAGAATGATGTTAGATGTAGGAGATATAAATATAAAAATACTTGCCTACTTTGCTTACTTTCATTCTATTATGTCATATGGGATCATATTCTGGAGCAACTCATCAAACCAAGCAAAAGGTTTTAGTGCGCAAAAGTGTGTGATAAGAATCATTTGTGGTGTAAATTCAAGAACATCGTGTAGAAACCTGTTCAATGAACTTTGTATTCTAACCACTGCTTCTCAGTATATTTATTCCTTAGTGAAATTTGTTGCAGGTAATACATCTCTATTCCCAACCAACAGCTCATTACATAGTATCAATTCTAGGAATATGAACAATCTACATAAAGACCTAAGTCACTTACCTTGGTCCTAAAAGGGGTCCAATATTCAGGAACACACATTTTCAATAAATTGCCGGCAACCATTATAAACTTGGTTTCAGATACACTGTTTAAACAGAGTTTGAAAGACTTTTTGATAGGCAACTCCTTCTACTCCATAGATGAATATCTTAACAGAGACTGTTAAGCCAGCATAAGTAAAAATATCTGTTAGATTTTAGTTTTGTCAAAACTTGGTCACAGCAGTCAAGATTAGGTATTTTGTGTATGATAAATATATTAATAGTGCAGAACAATGTTTCATTCTGACAGTGTGTTAGTTCTGTAAATATTAGCTGTTCCAGTTTACTGCATTGTATTAACCTATTTTGACTACCTCCTGACAAATGACCAGGGTAGTATTATATTCAAATGTTTTATGTTATACTTTCTGACATGTTCCACATCCACAAGAATCATCTCATTTTTTGGGTCTATGGAATGAAAACTGAATCTAATCTAATATGTGGTCATATCTGCATCATTCAAATGACTGGTAGAGAATGTTGTGCATGTTAATCTGGTTCAGATTGTTTCAACAAATTTCATAATCTGCAGAATTGTCTCAAGAACTGGCTCCCTGATTTTAGTTGAAAGGAAGACATGAACCAAGGACTTTGAAAGTTCTGTTCTGTGGCTAGCTAAGATGTACTTTCTCAGGCTTCTGCCACAAGGCTGATGACTGTAGGATCCCCGTAAATGGGTCTGTTGTGCACTTCACATCAGATGCTGTTTCCCAGGTAACTGCCTGGTCATGGGCAGCGAACAATTTCTTTTTTAAATTAAGTGACCCTCCCTCCATTCCAGATAACAAAGCCATAGGAAGCCTGGAAATTAACTGTTGTAGTATTTGAAACAAAGCGCTAGAGCTTGAAGGACCCCTAGAAGCTGTGGAAATCACATAATACCATGTACAGAAAGCTGATTAAAACCTAGAACTAATAGCAGTGAGATTTTTGGAGAAAATCAAAGAGTATATTGAAATGGTAGGCTAATGGGAAATGGAGGTGATATATTTGTCTCAGTAGACAAAAAACTAAAATCCATTGAGGCACAAATGAAGCTGCATGCAAGATTATTTGGGGAAGACTTATTATCAGGGGTAGCCATAAACATATTTATAACTGGCTCCTTCTACCAACCATCAGACTTGTTATGATGTTCACCTTCTTTGTTTCTTCATTTGTTGTCCGCGGTGTCAATGTACTGGATGAAAAAATAGGGGGTGGAAGTGTAGTATTGCCTACTGTAAATTATGTAGCCGACAGGTGCACATTTCTGTTTCACAGTTCTTTACTTTCACTTATCACAACCACCCAATAATACACAGTTATATGGTGAGAGCACTATTGTTTAGCCTTTGATAAGCCCCATTAATAGGTTTCAACCGAACATCCACATACTGCTACAATAGTTTACTATTGAACATTTCTGAGCAGTAAAGCCCTAACCACATAGTTCACAGTTCTTGAAGAATAGAAAGGTATGTATGGAGCAGCCACTGTCATTTTTTAACACATGGCCTAATTGTGTAACACTTATTTCACAGTTAAGTTGAAGCATTGTTGTTGTTCTAACCATCACAGGTTTCTTGTCTGGTACTCGGCCAAGGACTGACTGTCTCGGGACCAATATCCTCACAATAATAGGTGCTGAAACTACACATTTTTCAAAGTTAAATTTACAGAAATTACAATTAAAACTTAACTCATTAAATTAATTGAATACGTTAAAAGATTCTATCTTTTTAACAATTTCTTTCACTACAAGGGTTAAGCCAAATTATTTGTTTAAATCATGAAAGTAATGTATATCATTATGCAAATAATACTTTTGACAAAAGTGTTAATTATTTTGGAATTAATTAAGGGCTGACTTTGCTAACATGTTTTGCTAACATGTCAAATAGATCCTTTAAGAATACTATTAGTTGTTCCTCCAAATATTTATAATTAGTACAGAATTTATATTTGTTTATATGCCAACAATAGACTTTAAGTTATGAAAAATCACTGATTTCACCCTATAACATAAGTATTAACTAGGAATAGTCAAAATAAATTAGAAAATCAATTACATACATAAAACTAAGCACAAAATTAGATCTGGAAGTATATTCCTTAAAAATGAGGGCCAACCGTTCTCTTTTATGAAAAAGCAAATTATACTCACATAATGGTAATTAATTTAAAAATGAATTTTAAGGAGGCAGATGACAAAACAAGACAGGAAGTAAAAATATTCCAGCTTGCTTCATCACAGACTCACTCACAGCTGTAACCAAAAGCCTTAAAGAAATCTTCAATTCACTAGTACCATATTAAGTTCTACAATGCACTGTCATCATTGGAGGAGACTTCAGTCATGTGACAGTCAACTGGGATAAATACAGATCATCATTAAATGTCTTCTCAGACAACTTTTGTATGGATTTGATATGGAACAATTGCTTTGCAGACTTTGGTTCATTAGGAGCATACTTGGGAACTGCAGCGTCTACAAAGGAGATCATTTACAAAACACTTATGCATTCCATCTTAGAATATTGTTAAAGTTTGGAGACCCATACTAAATAGGACCAAAATGGGTGCTGAATGTACACTGAAGTGACAAAGTCATGGGATAGCAATATGTCCACATACAAATGGCAGTAGTATTGCATAAGCAAGGTATAAGAGGGCAAGTGCATTGGCAGAGCTGTCATTTGTACTCTGGTAATTCCTGTGAAAGGTTTCCAACATTATTATGACTGCACAGTGGGAATTAATAGACTTTGAACACAGAATGGTAGTTGAAGCTAGACACATGGGACGTCCTATTTTGGAAATCATTACAGAATTCAGTATTCCAAGATTCAAGGTAGCAAGACTGTGCCAAGAATCAAATTTCAGGTACTGGCTCTCACCACAGACTACACAGTGGCTAATGGCCTTCATTTAATGACCAAGAGCAGTGGAATTTGTGTAGAGTCATCATTGTTAACAGACAAACAACACTGTGTGTAATAACCACAGAAATCTATGTGTGATGAATGACAAATGTATCACTTTGGACAGTGTGGCAAAATTTGGTGTCATTGGACTATGACCAGTGCGAGTGCTTTTGTTAACATCACATCAATTGCAATGACTCTCCTGGGCCCAAGACCATATTTGTTGGACCATGGTTGAGTGGAAATCGATGGCCTGGTGAGATGAGTCCCAATTCCAGTTGGTAGGATTTGAGTGTGGCCTAGACCTCCTGATGCCATGAGCCAAAGTTGTCAACAAGGCACTGAGCAAGCTGGTGGTGGCTCCCTAATGGTGTGGATTGTCTTTATGTAGAATAGATGGGTCTTCTGGTCCAACTGAACTGATCATTGACTGGAAATGGTTATGTTCAGCTACTGTGGGGCCATTTGCAGCATACAAATATGGAATTTTTATAGATGACAATGCACCATGTCACCAGGCCACAGTTCTTCATAATTGGTTTGAAGAACAACCTGGGCAATTTGAGCCAGTGATCTGGCCACCCAGACGACCTGACATGAATCCCATCGAATGTTTATGGGACATAATCAAGAGGTCAGTTCATGCACAAAATCCTGCACAGGAAAAACTTATGCAATTATGGTCAGCTGTAAAGGTAGCATGGCTCAATATTTCTGGAGGGAACTTCCAACAACTTGTTGAATACATGCTATATTGAGTTCCTGCACACCTGGCAAAAGGAGTTCCGAGATGATATTAGGAGGTGCCCTGTGACTTTTGACATCTCATTGTATACAAAGAACGTGATGGTCACAGGTTTACTTCACCCAGATGCTAAAGGAACTGCCAAACAACCGGAGGTACATGCAAACTATGCCATGAAAGCCTACTTAGTAAGTCTCAAGAACCAACTTTTGTGTATCTACATCTTCATCTATACTCTACAAACCACTGTGAGGTGCACAGCAGAGGGGACGTCTCATTATACCAAGTATTAGGTTTTATTCCTGTTCTGTTCATGTATGGAGTGCAGGAGGAATGATTGTTTGGATGCCTCTGTGCATCCTGTAATTATTCTAATCTTATTTTCATTATCCCTATGTGAATGATACATGGGGGACTGTAGTATATCCCTAGAGTAATCATTTAAAGCCATTTCTTGAAACTTTGTAAATAGGCTTTCTCAGGATAGTTTATGTCTTTCTTCAAGAGTCTGGCAGTTCTGTTCCTTCAGTATATCTGTGACACTCTCCCATGGATTAAACAAACCTGTAATCATTCATGGTGCCCTTCTCTGTATACGTGCAATATCCCCTATCAGACCTATGTGGTACAAGTCCCATACACTTGAGCAATGTTCTAGAACCAGTCGCATTAGAGATTTGTAAGCAATCTCTTTTGCAGACTGGTTGCACTTCCCTGGCATTTCATTGATAAACCAAAGTCTACCACCTACTTTACCCACAACTGAATGTATGTGATCATTCCATTTCATATCACTACAAATTGCTACGTCCAGGTTTTTGTGAGAGTTGGCCAATTCCAACAGTGACTCACTGATATTATAGTCATAGGATACCGTGTTTTTTTCATTTTGTGAAATGCAAAATGTTACATCTCTGAACACTTAGAACAAATTGCCAATCTCTGCACCACACTGGATTATTATCAAGATATGACTGAATATTTCTGCAACTTCTCTCAGGTGATACTTCATTAAAGATAACTGCATCATCTGCAAAAAGCCTGATTTTTGAACAGCAGGGGTCCCAGCACACTTCCCTGTGGCACACCCAAAGTTACTTCTACATCTGACAGTGACTCTCCATCCAAGATAATATGCTGTGTCTTCCCTACCAAAAAGTCCTGAATCCAGTCACCAATTTCACTTGATACCCCATATGATCATACTTTAGACAATAAGCATAGGTGTGGTACTGAGTCAAATGCTTTATGGAAATCAAGAAACACTGTACCAGCCTGGTTGCCTTGATCCAAAGCTTTCAGTATTTCATGTGAGAAAAGTGCGAGTTGGGTTTCATATGATCGATGTTTTCAAAATCCATGCTGGTTGACCGAGCGAGGTGGCGCAGTGGTTAGACACTGGACTCGCATTCGGGAGGACGACGGTTCAATCCCGCGTCCGGCCATCCTGATTTAGGTTTTCCGTGATTTCCCTAAATCACTCCAGGCAAATGCCGGGATGGTTCCTCTGAAAGGGCACGGCCGAATTCCTTCCCCATCCTTCCCTAATCCGATGAGACCGATGACCTCGCTGTCTGGTCTCCTTCCCCGAAACCAACCAACCAACCATGCTGGTTGGCATTGAGGAGGTCATCTGTTCAAGATTCCTCATTATGTTTGAACTCAGAATATGTTCTAAAATTCTATGACAAACCAATGTCAAGGATACTCAATGGTATTTTTGTGAATCACTTCTACTATCCTTCTTCTAGACATGTATATTACTTGTTACTTGAAAGTTTGTTAAATGCTTTCATGTACACAGTAATAATATGTTATGTAGAATCATTTAAATCTTTGTTTTGTATCAATCATCATATTTTCATATGACAGTTTACATAACACAAAACACTGAAGTACCTATCACTTGCATATAATTATTGTTGATTGTAAGTTACACAAATTTTGATAGATTAGATTAGGTTAGATTAGATTAATACTTGTTCCATAGATCATGAATATGACACTTCGTAATGATTCGTAATAATACGGCTGAAAGCAAGGGGAAACTACAGCCGTAATTTTTCCCGAGGACATGCAGCTTTACTGTATGATTAAATGATGATGGCGTCCTCTTGGGTAAAATATTCCGGAGGTAAAATAGTCCCCCATTCGGATCTCCAGGCGGGGACTACTCAAGAGGACGTCGTTATCAGGAGAAAGAAAACTGGCATTCTACGGATCGGAGCGTGGAATGTCAGATCCCTTAATCGGGCAGGTAGGTTAGAAAATTTAAAAAGGGAAATGGATAGGTTAAAGTTAGATATAGTGGGAATTAGTGAAGTTCGGTGGCAGGAGGAACAAGACTTTTGGTCAGGTGATTACAGGGTTATAAATACAAAATCAAATAGGGGTAATGCAGGAGTAGGTTTAATAATGAATAAAAAAGTAGGAGTGCGGGTTAGCTACTACAAACAGCATAGTGAACGCATTATTGTGGCCAAGATAGACACAAAGCCCATGCCTACTACAGTAGTACAAGTTTATATGCCAACTAGCTCTGCAGATGATGAAGAAATTGATGAAATGTATGACGAGATAAAAGAAATTATTCAGGTAGTGAAGGAAGACGAAAATTTAATAGTCATGGGTGACTGGAATTTGAGAGTAGGAAAAGGAAGAGAAGGAAACATAGTAGGTGAATATGGATTGGGGGGAAGAAATGAAAGAGGAAGCCGCCTTGTAGAATTTTGCACAGAGCATAACTTAATCATAGCTAACACTTGGTTCAAGAATCATAAAAGAAGGTTGTATATGTGGAAGAATCCTGGAGATACTAAAAGGTATCAGATAGATTATATAATGGTAAGACAGAGATTTAGGAACCAGGTTTTAAATTGTAAGACATTTCCAGGGGCAGATGTGGATTCTGACCACAATCTATTGGTTATGAACTGCAGATTGAAACTGAAGAAACTGCAAAAAGGTGGGAATTTAAGGAGATGGGACCTGGATAAACTGAAAGAACCAGAGGTTCTACAGAGTTTCAGGGAGAGCATAAGGGAACAATTGACAGGAATGGGGGAAAGAAATACAGTAGAAGAAGAATGGGTAGCTCTGAGGGATGAAGTAGTGAAGGCAGCAGAGGATCAAGTAGGTAAAAAGACGAGGGCTAATAGAAATCCTTGGGTAACAGAAGAAATATTGAATTTAATTGATGAAAGGAGAAAATATAAAAATGCAGTAAATGAAGCAGGCAAAAAGGAATACAAACGTCTCAAAAATGAGATCGACAAGAAGTGCAAAATGGCTAAGCAGGGATGGCTAGAGGACAAATGTAAGGATGTAGAGGCTTGTCTCACTAGGGGTAAGATAGATACTGCCTACAGGAAAATTAAAGAGACCTTTGGAGAAAAGAGAGCCACTTGTATGAATATCAAGAGCTCAGATGGAAACCCAGTTCTAAGCAAAGAAGGGAAAGCAGAAAGTTGGAAGGAGTATATAGAGGGTCTATACAAGGGCGATGTAGTTGAGGACAATATTATGGAAATGGAAGAGGATGTAGATGAAGATGAAATGGGAGATATGATACTCCGTGAAGAGTTTGACAGAGCACTGAAAGACCTGAGTCGAAACAAGGCCCCGGGAGTAGACAACATTCCATTAGAACTACTGATGGCCTTGGGAGAGCCAGTCATGACAAAACTCTACCATCTGGTGAGCAAGATGTATGACTTCAAGAAGAATATAATAATTCCAATCCCAAAGAAAGCAGGTGATGACACATGTGAAGATTACCAAACTATCAGTATAATAAGTCACAGCTGCAAAATACTAACGCGAATTCTTTACAGACGAATGGAAAAACTTGTAGAAACGGACCTCAGGGAAGATCAGTTTGGATTCCGTAGAAATGTTGGAACACGTGAGGCAATACTAACCTTACGACTTATCTTAGAAGAAAGATTAAGAAAAGGCAAACCTACGTTTCTAGCATTTGTAAACTTAGAGAAAGCTTTTGACAACGTTAACTGGTATACTCTCTTTCAAATTCTGAAGGTGTCAGGGGTAAAATACAAGGAGCAAAAGGCTATTTACAATTTGTACAGAAACCAGATGGCAGTTATAAGAGTCGAGGGGCATGAAAGGGAAGCAGTGGTTGGGAAAGGAGTGAGACAGGGTTGTAGCCTCTCCCCAATGTTATTCAATCTGTATATTGAGCAAGCAGTAAAGGAAACAAAAGAAAAAGTTGGAGTAAGTATTAAAATTCATGGAGAAGAAGTAAAAACTTTGAGGTTTGCCGATGACATTGTAATTCTGTCAGAGACAGCAAAGGACTTGGAAGAGCAGTTGAACGGAATGGACAGTGTCTTGAAAAGAGGATATAAGATGAACATCAACAAAAGCAAAACGAGGATAATGGAATGTAGTCAAATTAAATC
The DNA here is from genome assembly GCF_023898315.1 of Schistocerca nitens. NCBI lineage: Eukaryota > Metazoa > Arthropoda > Insecta > Orthoptera > Acrididae > Schistocerca > Schistocerca nitens. The sequence goes on from NC_064617.1 coordinate 577,551,056, forward strand.
GGGTGATGCTGAGCGTATTAGATTAGGAAATGAGACACTTAAAGTAGTAAAGGAGTTTTGCTATTTAGGGAGTAAAATAACTGATGATGGTCGAAGTAGAGAGGATATAAAATGTAGACTGGCAATGGCAAGGAAATCGTTTCTGAAGAAGAGAAATTTGTTAACATCGAGTGTAGATTTAAGTGTCAGGAAGTCGTTTCTGAAAGTATTTGTATGGAGTGTAGCCATGTATGGAAGTGAAACATGGATGATAAATAGTTTGGACAAGAAGAGAATAGAAGCTTTCGAAATGTGGTGCTACAGAAGAATGTTGAAGATTAGGTGGGTAGATCACATAACAAATGAGGAGGTATTGAATAGGATTGGGGAGAAGAGAAGTTTGTGGCACAACTTGACTAGAAGAAGGGATCGGTTGGTAGGACATGTTTTGAGGCATTAAGGGATCACAAATTTAGCATTGGAGGGCAGAGTGGAGGGTAAAAATCGTAGAGGGAGACCAAGAGATGAATACACTAAGCAGATTCAGAAGGATGTAGGTTGCAGTAGGTACTGGGAGATGAAGAAGCTTGCACAGGATAGAGTAGCATGGAGAGCTGCATCAAACCAGTCTCAGGACTGAAGACCACAACAACAACAACAATGATGTGGAACGTGTCAGGTTAATAAAAGATGTCTGTACAAGATATTACATTACACAAAATATTGCATGACACTAATGTTTAAGTTTTTTTTTTTTTTTTAATCTAAAAATTCAGCCAATGAGTAGAAGGAATTGTCATCTAGAAATTCTTTTAATTTATTTTTAAATGTTGGTTGGATATCTGTCAGGCTTCTGATGCTGTTTGGTAGGTGACCAAAGACTTTTGTGGCAGCATAATTTACCCCTTTCTGTGCCAAAGTCAGATTTAACCCTGCATAGTGAAGATCATCCTTTCTCCTGGTGTTATAGCTATGCACACTGCTATTACTTTTGAACTGGGTTGGATTATTAACAACAAATTTCATAAGTGAATATATATATATATACTGTGAGGTTACTGTGAGGATCCCTAGATCCTTAAATAGATGTCTGCAGGATGACTGTGGGTGGGCTCCAGCAATTATTCTGATTACACGTTTTTGAGCAATGAATACTTTTCTACTCAATGATGAATTACCCCAGAATAAGATGCCATACGAAAGCAGTGAATGAAAGTAGGCATAGTAAGCTAATTTACTGAGATTCTTATCACCAAAATTTGCAGTAACCCTAATAGCATACTTAGCTGAACTCAGAAGTTTCAGAAGCCCATCAACATGTTGCTTCCAGCTTAACCTCTCATCAATGGACATACCTAAAAATTTTGAAAATTCTACCTTAGCTACAGACTTCTGTTCAAAGTCTATATTTATTACTGGAGTTGTGCCATTTACTCTACGGAACTGTATATACTGTGTTTTATCAAAATTTAAAGAGAGTCCATTTGCTGAGAACCACTTAATAATTTTGTGAAAAACATCATTTACAATTACATCACTTAGTTCTTGGTTTCTGAATGTTATTACTATACTTGTATCATCAGCAAAAAGAACTAACTTTGCATCTTCATCAATGTGGAATGGTAAGTCATTAATGTATATCAAGAACAGTAAAGGACCTAAGACCGAACCCTGTGGGACCCCGTACTTGATAGCCCCCCCCCCCCCCCCCCCAGTTTGAGGAATCAGCTGTCATTTTAACATTACATGAACCACTTATTTCAACTTTCTGCATTCTTCCAGTTAAGTATGAATTAAACCATTTGTGCACTGCCCCCTCAAACCACAATGATGTAGCTTATCTAAAAGAATTCCATGATTTACACAATCAAAGGCCTTTGAGAGATCACAAAAAATACCAATGGGTGATGTCCAAAGGCCTTTGAGAGATCACAAAAAATACCAATGGATGATGTCCAGTTATTCAGAGCATTTAATATATAAAATCAGCACAGAACAAAGTATTGAAATTATTAATCATAGGTGGTAATTGATTAATCATAAATTGTATATTTTTGCAAATAGTGTGAAATTACAAGTTATGAGCTCAAATTATATTTATGTACCAGTTTCTTCACTAAAAGTATAGATTGAATAGTGTACTAAAAATATAAGACAATTATATTTCATGATTTAGCCATAGGACTTTGAAAAGACATTTCCAAAATTAGCCATTGCTAAATTAAATGTAGATGATACCTCTATCATCAGCTTTAAAAATGCAAAATTATTTGGAATAAGTGCTGAGTCTCAGCTGAAAAGGTGTGAACGTGCAAAAATACTGACAAACAGAATGTCATCAGAATGTTACATGCTTAGAGTCCTGTCATCAGAATGTGACCGATAATGTCTTTTAGTAGCATAATGGATAGCATAGGATAATGAAATGTAGTCAGACTAAATCAGGTGATGCTGAGGGAATTAGATTAGGAAATGAGACACTTAAAGTAGTAAAGGAGTTTTGCTATTTAGGGAGTAAAATAACTGATGATGGTCGAAGTAGAGAGGATATAAAATGTAGACTGGCAATGGCAAGGAAATCGTTTCTGAAGAAGAGAAATTTGTTAACATCGGGTATAGATTTAAGTGTCAGGAAGTCATTTCTGAAAGTATTTGCATGGAGTGTAGCCATGTATGGAAGTGAAACATGGACGATAACTAGTTTGGACAAGAAGAAAATAGAAGCTTTCGAAATGTGGTGCTACAGAAGAATGCTGAAGATAAGGTGGGTAGATCACGTAACCAATGAGGATTTGGGAGAAGAGAAGTTTGTGGCACAACTTGACTAGAAGAAGGGATCGGTTGGTAGGACATGTTTTGAGGCATCAAGGGATCACAAATTTAGCATTGGAGGGCAGTGTGGAGGGTAAAAATCGTAGAGGTAGACCAAGAGATGAATACACTAAGCAGATTCAGAAGGATGTAGGCTGCAGTAGGTACTGGGAGATGAAGAAGATTGCACAGGATAGAGTAGCATGGAGAGCTGCATCAAACCAGTCTCAGGACTGAAGACCACAACAACAACAACAATTCACTCTGAGTTGTGGAATTCTTTTGTGGGAACAAAAGCATAACATGTGATCCTAGTTTTCAAACTACAGAAAAGGGGAATAATTATAATGACCACCAATAGTAATTGACTTCATTGTAAAAATCTATTCAAAAGACAGGGGATATTAACCACTTCATATGAATACATAAAAATGCTGCAACACTGATCATTACCGCTCAGTCAGCTCTGTCTATAGGCATGGAACAAGATCTAGACTGAACTTACATTCACCACTATAAATTTAAAACTCAGAACACCAATTTCTAGCAAAAAATAAAACTATTGAATAAATCACTCAAAGTAATGAAAGAAATTATTAAAGAAACCTATTTAAAAATGCAGTTAAAAAGTACCTTTTGGGTAATACATTCATTACAGTGAAGGATTATTTAGAAAAAATAGATTAGTGGTTTGGCAAAAAGAAGTAACATAACTAAATAATAATAATAAAACATCTATCACTACACTTTCACAATTTTTCAACCTTATTCTCAAAACCCTGCAAGATATAATACTAGCATCTTCTTCTCTTTCTGTGTTCAACATCTCACTCATTATTGAGGAATGCTGACTCAGTTTTCCAGGCTAGTAAATGGGAAGTTGTGGTACACAAAACGGAAAAAAACTTTTTCAATATGGTCATGATGTCAGCTAGTAGCATGTGTAGTGTTACATTATGAAATAATGTGTGTGGTATTTGGTATGACTAGTAGTGAGTAATGAATGAATAGTGTAACACTGAAGGAATAATGTAGCACTAGCCTTTTTCATTATTAAATAACTTCTTAGCAGGACAGTACTGCACACTAATGATAAACCAACTGAGATTGTGCTGTTTTAAACAGACTGGCCTTGTATGGGAGGATAGAGACTCATATCTCCATCTGGCTACCGTGATTTAGGTCTCCTGAGGCTTCCCTAAATTATTTCAAGCGAATGCCAGAATGGAACATTATAATGAAAAGGAAAGTTGCTACTCACCATATAGTGGAGATGCTTAGTTGCAGGTAGGCACAACAAAAAGACTCTCACAATTAGCTTTCAGTCATTAAGGCCTTTGTCAACAATAGACAACAGACACATATACACGTACACACACACACACACACACATACACACACACACACACACACACACACACACACACACACACACACGCAAATGCCGTGTGTGCAAGTTGCATTTGCCTGATTGTGTGTGTGTGTGTTTTTGTTGTTTGTTGTCTATTGTTGACGAAGTCCTTAATGGCTGAAAGCTTTAATTGTGAGAGTGTGTGAATCGGCATCTCTGCTATGTGGCGAGTAGCACCTTTCCTTTTCATACTAATGTTACATTCCATACTGGATTTTCCTTTGTTTGAGAAATGCCAGAATGGTTCATATTATAAGGACCTGGTGAACTACTTGTCCCATCTTTGTCTAACTAGAATGGTAAGTATGTAAATGACAGTACAAATAATCTTATTTTTTGTGTTCTTAAATTGTAATACCATATGTCCGATGTACTTACTGACCTCTAATAAGTTGTGCGTATTTGTAAGAATAAGTCAGCTCCTTGAAGAAATGCAATTTAAGTGTAGCCTACCATATATTGAGCCTGTTTTCCTGTTACACCAGACACTGGTGGAATATCATAGCAGTGATCACATCTCCTAACACTTAAAACTAAGCAAAAGAGACAATTCAAGTATGGCAGAAATGTTAGAAAAGTTGATGAACTATCTGAAGAGTCCTTTGTTTTATGCAAGTGAGTTTTTGACACAGAAAACTCCTTTTGCTGACCCTCAGGTTCATTCTCCCTATGTCTGTCAGGGTTGGGAGCATCTAAAGCCTCCCTGGCTTTTTGACACATTTCATATTCTCTACTATTTTATATTATCATTCAGTTCTGTATCCAAGTAGAGGTACATGGGCTAGAAGTCTTTAGTAAACCAAAAAATACATCATTCTCCATGACAGTCATACTGTAATTAGGAGAAATACGTGATATTGCTGGTGCTGTACAAGGCTGAAAGCAATGGGTAACTACAGCCATAATATTTCCCAAGGATATGCAGCTCTACTGTATGGTTAAATGAGGATGGCGTTCTCTTGCATAAAATATTCCAGAGGTAAAACAATCCCCCATTCAAATCTCTGAGTGGAGACTATTCAGGAGGATGTCATCATCAGGTAAAACAAAACTGGCATTCTATGGTCAAAGTGCAGAAAGCTAGAGCCCTTAATCAGGCAGTTATGTTAATAAATTTAAAAAGGGAAATGGATAGGTTGAAGTTTGATATTGTGGGAACTAGTGAAGTTAGGTGGCAGGAGGAACAGGACTTCTGTCAGGTGAATACAGAGTTATAAATACGAAGTCAAATAGGGGTAACGTAGGTGTGGGTTTAATAATGAATAAGAAAATAGGAATACGCTAGGAATAATAAAGAAGGATCCTTTATTGTATGATTGTATGATAGCAGAACAAACACTGGTAGCAGTTACTTCAGTAAAATATCTGGGAGTATGCATACGGCATGATTTGAAGTGGAATGATCATATAAAATTAATTGTTGGTAAGGCGGCTTCCTGGTTGAGATTCATTGGGACAGTCCTTAGAAAATGTAGTCCATCAACAAAGGAGGTGGCTTACAAAACACTCGTTCGGCCTATACTTGAGTATTGCCCATCAGTGTGGGATCCGTACCAGGTCAGGCTGACAGAGGAGATAGAGAAGATGCAAAGAAGAGTGATGCGTTTCGTCACAGGGTTATTTGGTAAGTGTGATAGCGTTACGGAGATGTTTAGCAAACTCAAGTGGCAGACTCTGCAAGAGAGGCACTCTTCATCGCAGTGCAGCTTGCCGTCCAGGTTTCGAGAGGGTGAGTTTCTGGATGAGGTATCGAATATATTGCTTCCCCCTACTTATACCTCCCGAGGGGATCACAAATGTAAAATTAGAGCGATTCGACCGAGCACGGAGGCTTTCTGGGAGTCGTTCTTCCCACGAACCATATGCGAGTAGAACAGAAAAGGGAGGTAATGACAGTGGCACGTAAAGTGCCCTCCGCCATACACCGTTGGGTGGCTTGCGGAGTATAAATGTAGATGTAGATGTACTATGAACAATATATTGAATGTAGTGACTACATTATCATAGCCAAGATAGACACAAAGCCCATGCCTACCGCAGTAGTAAAAGTTTACATGCCAACTAGCTCCGCAGATGATGAAGAGACTGATGAAATGTATGATGAGGTAAAAGAAATTATTCAGGTAGTTGAAGTAGATGAAAATTTAATTGTGATGGGGACCAGAATTCAATAATAGGGAAAGGAAGAGAAGGAAAAATAGTAGGTGAATATGGCATGGGGCAAAGGAATGAAAGAGATTTTAACAGGGTACAATTTAATTACCGCTAACACTTGGTTTAAGAATTATAAAAGAAGGCTGTAGACTTGTAACATACCTGGATACACCAGAAAGTTTCAGATTGATTATACAATCATTGGACAGAGATTTAGGAACCAGGTGTTAAACTGTGAGACATCCAGGGGCAGATATGGACTTGAACACAATTTATTGGGTATGAACTGTAGATTCAAATTGAATAAATTGGTAAAAGGTAGGAAATTAATGAGATGGGACATGGGTAAGTTGAAAGAACCAGAGGTTGCTGAGAGCTTCAGGAAGAGCATCAGGTAATGGTTGACTAGAATAGGGAAAAGGAACGCAGTAGAAGACAAATGGATAGCTTTAATAGATGAAATAGTGAAGGCAACAGAAGATCAAATAGGTAAAAAGACAAGGTCTAGTAGAAATCCTTGGGTAACACAAGAGATACTGAGTTTGACTGATGAAAGGAGAAGATATAAAAACATAACAAATGAAGGAGGCGAAAGAGAATACAAACATTTAATAAATGAAATTGACAGGAAGTGCAAAATTGCAAAGCAGAAATGGCTAGAGGACAAATGTAAGGATTTAGAAGCATATTTCACTAAGGAATAGATAGATACCACCTACAGGAAAATTAAAGAGGCCTTTGGGGAAAAGAGAAGCAGCTGTATGAATATCAGGAGCTCAGATGGAAAACCAGTCCTAAGCAAAGAAGGGGAAGATGAAAGGTGGAAGGAGAATATAGAGGGTCTTTACAAGGGAGATGCTCTTGAAAGCAGTATTATAGAAAGGGAAGTAGACATAGATAAAGATAAGATGGGACATATGATACTGTGAGAATAATTTAACAAAGCTCTGAAAGATCTAGGTTTAAACAAGGCCCCTGGAGGAGACGACATTCCATCAAAACTACTGATAGCCTTTGGAGAGCCAGCCATGACAAAACTCTTCCATCTGGTGCACAAGATGTATGAGACAGGTGAAATACCTCAAACTTCAAGAAGAATGTGGTAATTCCATTTCCAAAGAAAACTGTTGCTGACAGGTGTGAAAATTACCAAACTATCAGCTTAATAAGTCATGGTTGCAACATAATAACATGAATTGTTTACAGAAGAATGGAAAAACTGGTACAAGCAGACCTTTGGGAAGATCAGTTTTTATTCTGGAGAAGTACAGGAACACACAAGGCAATATCAACCCTCTGACTTATCTTAGAAGATATCTTAAGGAAAGGCAACCCTACATTTCTAGCATTTGTAGACTTAGAGAAAGCTTTTGACAATGTTGAGTGGAATACTCCTTTGAAATCCAGAAGGTAGCATCAGTAAAATACAGGGAGAAAAGGCTATTTACAACTTGTACAGGAATGAGAGGGCAGTAATAAGAGTCAAGTCGTGTGAAAGGGAAGCAGTGGTTGACAAGGGAGTGAGATAGGGTTTTAGTCTATCTGTGATGTTATTCAGTTTATATATTGAACAAGCAGTAAAGAAGACCAAAGAAAAATTTGGAGAAGGAATTAAAGTTCAGGGAGAAGAAATAAAAACTTTGAGGTTTCTCAGTGACATGGCAATTCTGTCAGAGGCAGAAAAGGATTTGGAAGAGCAGCTGAATGGAACTGACAGTGTTTGGAAAGGAGGATATAAGATCAACAGCAACACAAGTGGAACAAGGATAATGGAATGTAGTCAAATTAAATCAGGTGATGTTAAGGGAATCAGATGAGGAAACAAGTCCCTTGAAGTAGTAGATAAGTTTTGCTGTTTGGGAAGCAAAATAACTGATGGTGGCTAAAGTAGAGATGATATAAAATGTAGGTTGGCTATGGCAAGACAAACATTTCTGAGGAAGAGAAATCTGTTAACATCAAAGTATAGATTTATGTATTAGGAAGTCTTTTCTGAAGATATTTGTCTGGAGTGTAGCACTGTATGGAAGTGAAACATGAACGATAAACAGTTTATATAAAAATAGAATAGAAGCTTTCAAAATGTGACGCTACAGAAGAATGCTGAAGATTAGATGGGTCAATCACATAACTAATCTAAAAAAAAAAAAAAACTGAACAGAATTGGGGAGACAAGAAATTTGTGGCACAGCTTTATTAAAAGAAGGGATCAGTTCACTGCACACATTCTGAGACTTTGAGGGATCACCACATTAGAATTGGAGGGAAGTGTGGAGGGGGTAAAAATCATAGAGTAAGACAAGGAGATTAATACAATAAGCAAAGCCAAAAAGATGTAATTTGCAGTAGTTATTTTGAGATGGAGAGGCTTGCACAGGATAGCTGCATCAGACAAGTCTCTGGACTGAAGACCACAACAACAATATGATATTATTTCAAGATACATGATGGTCTCATCCTTCTCAAGGTATGTCCAGGCATAGAAAATTTGTGTATGTTCCTCTCTGGTGGATGGATGGATGGATGGATGGATGGATGGATGGAGAGGCTTGTATGGGCACACGACAGCAAGGTCTTCAGCGCCCGCTCAGTAACAGATTGAGACGGGTGTCAAGAAAATACTCAGAACAGTAAGATAAAATAGAACATAAAACACAGGTAACAAAGCTGGAAAAATATGTGCCTACCCACACCAAAATGGGGGACGAAGTGTGCCGTCAGCAGTAAAACATGGACAACACAAGAAAAAAGAAGTAGAGGGAGCTAAAACAATGTAGCAGATGGAAGTGGCTGGCTGACCCCAAGGAAAAAAGGGAGGAGCCAGCCACTTTGCAATACACTAAAACCTCCAGCCTAAAAGTTTAGGCCAGAGTCCAGACACATCACAAATCCTTAAAACCCTAGACACACACGTCTCATCATTAGCTAAAACACAGGGCAGATCCCCAGCAACTTGTGCTTCTGCCCTTGCATCACAGTATAAAATGAAGTCTGTTAAAATGTGCCACATAGAGATATGCACACCACAAGCATCACAAAGTGGGGGATCCTCCTGCCATAGTAGAAAGCTATGTGTGATAGGACAGTGCCCAATCCGAAGACATGTGAGGGTCACTTCCTCACACCTGAGCAACCAGCAGGAGGAACGCCATGGCCGAGTTGTTGACTTCACCAATCACAATTTATTGGCCGTCACCACCAGCCATTCTTCCTCCCACAACTCCATGCACTTCTTGAGGATTGCAGAAATGACACACTGCAAGGGAATAGGACACTGGACCACATCCTGCTCTCTGCAGGCCTCCTTGGCAGCCCGATCGGCCTGTTCATTGCTCCATATACCTACAAAAAGACCAGGCACCCAGCAGAAGGACACCTCCTTACCCCACCATTGGAGCAAGTACAGTTGGTCATATATCAGCTGGACCATCTCCTCAGTTGGGTACAGATTCTGCAACGTTTGTAAGGCACAAAGAGAATTGGAGCAGAGGAGAAACTGATTGCCCTGAACACAATTCATCTGCTCCAGTGCCTTCAGGATCACATGGAGCTCCACTGCGAAAATGATATATTCATCAGGGAGGCAAATCCGGGTAACATGATCAGGGAACACTACAGACCAGCCAAGGAAATTCTCTTGTTTGGAGCCATCAGTGTACACAACAGTAAAACCGTGATGCACATCTAAAATGTTGAAAAACAGAGATTTGAATGTAAAATCTGGTGTACTATCTTTCTTAAAATTAGTCAAATCTAACATAAGTCTGGGTCTCTGGAAGAGCCAAGGTGGAAATCTGCTCCAACCGTGATGGAAAACATGAAGACCAGCCACATTCATCGCAGAGAGGCAATCCTGTGTGCGAATCCCACAGGGCTGCGTTGCTTGTTGCCGGTTATGACATAGTCATGCCAGAGGAAGCTGAGCAACAGTATGGTATGGACAAAGTTTTACACGTCGCCGCCACAAATGAAGTGGCGGTTCACCAGCCTCTGCACAGAGGCCTGGTATGGGGCTAGTTCTGAATGCCCCAGTGACCAACCGAAGCCCTTCATGGTGCACAACGTCCAACATCTTTAAGTAAGAAGGCCTCGCAGATCCATACACCGCCATATGTACTGTGGCTAAGATATTTTAAAATACTTAAAGCCTTAAGTGACCATGATTTAAGGTCAGTAGATGAGGTAACCTTGTAAGCTTCAAGTCAAAAATGAGCCCCAGAAATCTCACCATGTCTTTAAAAGTAAGGACAGTGTCCCTCATCCTCAACACAGGAAAGGTTAAAATCGAATGAGAACAGTGAAAAAGGACACATACGGACTTCTTGATGGAAAACTTAAAACCACTCTTCTGTGTCCAGTCATCCAAACATCTAAGAGTAAGTTGCAACTGACGCGTTGTCACTGCAAGGCTTGAAGAAGAACAAAACAAAGAGAAATCATCCGCAAACAAGGAACACTGGACAGGACTTTCCACTATAGAGGTAATGTTATTAATAGCTATGGCAAAGACAGTCACACTTAAAATGCTATCCTGAGGGACACCATTCTCCTGCTCAAAGCGGTCAGTCAGGACATCACCAATTTGGTATCTAAAGTATTGTGGCGACAGAAAAGACTGAATAAAAAGAGGAAGACAACCACGAAAACCCCATTCGTGAAGCTGCTCCAGGGTGAGACACCTCCAAGTGGTATCGTAGGCCTTCCCGATGTCAAAATACACCTACAAGGTGATGACAGCATAGGAAAGCTTGTTGTATAGCCACTTCCAGGAGGGCAAGGTTATCGAAGGTGGAACGAAATCTCCTGAACCCACACTGAAAGCAACTAAGGAGTTGCCGGGATTTTAACATCCAGACAAGGTGGCAGTTGACCATCTGCTCCTAGGTCTTTCCCATGCAACTTGTGTGGTCAACACTATGGTAGCTACTTGGGCTTGTGTGGTCTTTCCCAGGTTTAAAAAAAAGGAATTAAAACTGCCTCACACCACGAGTCAGGAAAGTGACCTGACGACCAAATGGCATTAGAAAGTGCGAGAAGGATTTCTTTTTTGTGCTTTGTGAGGGCAGTAACATACTGTAATGAATCCTGTCGTGACCAGGGGATGTGTCATGAGCTACAGACAATGCAGAATCCAGCTCCCACATAGAAAATGGGCAGTTGTAAACTTCATTAGAGGTGGACTGGAAGTATAGACTACAGCTCTCAGCAACCGCTCTATGGCGCTGGAAAACTGTATCCTGACTGGTTGTTGCAGTAACCATGGCAAAATACTCTGCCATAGTCTGGGCAATGTCTCGCAGATCCATATGGAGAGTACCGTTATTCATTACAGAAGCCATGGGGCACCTCCCTCCTCTCCCAGAAATTCTCCTGATGGTCTCCCACACAATGGATCTTTCGGTGGAACGATTAATGGTGTTCAGGAACTGTTGCCATGACCTCTTCTTGCTCTCTCGAATAATGCGGTGACATTTTGCCCTCGCCACCTGAAAGGCTATAAGATTCTCAGCAGTTGGCCCACCCGGGAACCTACACAGAGCTGCACGCCTGGTCCTGATTGCAGAGCGGCATTCGGCACTCCACCAAGGGACAGGTTGTCTCTTTCAGTGGCCTGTGGACTGTGGAATGGATGCTGCAGTGGCATGGTGGACCGTTTTGGTAATATGATCCACCCACGCCTCAACATTCGCACAGTGTTCGAACTGGGCCAACTGGCTATAAAGTGTCCAGTCGGCCCCACTGAGCACCCATTGTGGTGGTTTCCTTTCAGGGCCCATGCCATCTGGCAGGTGAATCCAGATTGGGAAGTGATCGCCGTCGTGCAAGTCAGCGACCACTTCCCATTGAGCACTGGTGGCAAGAGCTGAAGAGCAAAGTGAGAGATCAATGGCAAAGAATGACCCAGTCGCTGTGCAGAAGTGAGTGCTCTGTCATGCATTGAGCAAGCAGGCACAGGTTGACAGGAGAAGCCTCTCAATTGCTCTACCCCTGGGACAGATAATTGCAGAGCCCCAAAGCACATTGCGGGCATTAAAATCACCACAAATAATAGACAGCTGTGGGAGTTGTGTAAGAAGGTCGGTGAGGGCCGCTTCATCAAGTGCATCATGTGGGGGTAAGTAAAGAAAACACACAGTCAATGGATGACGCACGTGCACGGACACAGCAATGGCTTGTAAACTCGTCGTAAGCAGGAGAAGCAAGGAGTGGTAGTTTGTCCTGATGAAAATACGTATGCCTCCTCTAGCTCTCTCACCATGCAGGTCGTCCTTTTTGTGGAGTGTCTAGCCTTGTAGCTCAGGGGAGTAAGATGGATGGAAATAAGTCTCCTGGAGACACAGACGCAGAGGTCCACCCTGAGAGAGTAGACGAAGTTCCTCCAAATGCGTCCTGAATCCCTGCAAGTTCCACTGAAGTATGGGAGCCATCTATGAAGGGGGTAGCACCTTCATCCTGTCTCTCTGATGGGGTGGGGAGACTGCAGTAGATGGAGGGGCAGTCGTGGGGCGAGATGATTGCCCCACACATATGTCGTACTTCATCAGCTCTGGGGAAGAGTCAGATGAAGCCTCACATAAAACGACATCTGCATGGTCAGATGGTTTACCACGTGATTTGACCCACTGTTGCTGCTGTATAGGAGCTTTCTGCAGTTTGGTGAGCTTTGGGGGAGCCGACATGGGAATGGTAATGGCCATACTGGGCTTTGGAACAGCCTCAGCTGTTGGAGGTGCCAGGGGCTGGCCTAAGTTCGCCACTGTACCTTTGTTTGCCATTCGAGTAGGAGCTACAGGTTCTGAAACACTGACTGCGTTCCAAGTGCACTGACATCTGCAGGTGTTAGTGCAACACTCACCACCTCTGTCTGCATAGAGGCATCAGCTTTTGGAGTAGGCTTCTGAACCACGGATGCAAAAGATATAGCAAATGTGGGAGGTTGCATCGATTTGTAGATCTTTTTGGCCTCACCATAGGGGATACGCTTGGTTGTTTTTATTTCCTGGACTTTGCGTTCCTCTAAAAATATTCGGCAGTCCCTACTCCATACAGTGTGGTTTCCAGAGCAATTGATACAGGTGGCTGGAGATGAGCAACTAACTCCTTCATGAGCAGCCTTACCACAGTTGCCACAAGTCACTTTGCCTTTACACCCTAAGGTGGTATGCCCAAAACGCTGGCATTTAAAACAGCGCGTTGGGGTTGGGAAATAAGGCCTCACACTAAGGCGAAGGAAGCCAGCTTTAACATGTTCAGAAAGATTCGTGCTACTGAAGGTCAGAATAAAGGAGTCAGATTTGACAAGATTGCCATCAACCCTCTTCATGATATGTTGGACGTCAACGATACCTTCTGGAGCCCACTCACGTTGCAGTTCTTCCTTGGGAATGTCAACTAGATCCCGGCATGTCACAACGCCTTTCCTATAATTCAAGGTGCTGTGCAGTTCAGTGTCTATGGCATACTCCCCAAGGCATTTAGAAGATTGGAGGTTAGTTGCTTGCTGGGAAATGGGAGTTTCCACTAGCAAGGTCCCATTACGTAAGCACTTCACCGATTTTAAGGAGCCACAGATCCCCTCCAAACCATTTTGTATATAGAAGGGCGAAACCTTTCCAAAACTACCCCCCTTCTGTTTCACAATGAGAAACACGTTCTGATTACCAGAATGCATTCTGTTACCAAAGACTGGACTTGTCCAAGAAGTGCTGGAGTCAGTGGGACTAACTGCATGAGCCCTCTTAAGAGACTGGGTTTTAGAACCTTCCAGTGGCCGACCCTTTCCGCTGGGAGGAAGAAAAGAGGATGTCAAAGGGCCCATCTCGGTCCCACAAGCAGCTAGGGAACTAGAAGTCCACCTAGACAGAGCCCTGCATGCCTAAGTAAGCCTTATACAACTGAGGTGCGGCAGGTTCCCCAGAGGTTGCCCGCTAACGACTGTTCCACCTCAACATCCATGCATCTCATCAGCGCGCAGCACACCTTGAGATTGAGGGGTTGTTTATAGAGGTTTATTCCTTCCTTGCAATCTGGGTGGTCAAGCCAAGATCCCCATTCCCTGAGACACACAACGTTCCACCGCCGCACCGCACGGTGGTCGCTGAAGTATGCCCAGAGCTAACGGTGATGGGGACTGGCGGCGCTTACCAGTCCCCAGCTCAGGAACCCCAGGGTCACCAAGCCCGTATCCATCACCTGCATGCCGAGCCCCTGGGGGCTCCTCTCTGGTATCTGGGATCTTAAGAAGAAGGGTGTTTGATACCAAACTCACCGTGTTGGCCTTTTGTTTCCTTGGCCTGCCCTGCCATACTGGATAATGAAACATGACCACTAAATAAATACATGGAATCTACACTTTGCCAAATAAAATGGTTCTCTTTATGAAGATACCAATTCAAAATTATATTTTAACCAACCTATTGGGAAACAAAACATATCAGAAGTTTGATTAAAAACTTATACTAATAATTGTTGTCACATATTAATTAGATATGGCAGTCTGTCACATCTTCACATGAAACTTCCTGGAAGATTAAAACTGTGTGCTGGACCGAGACTCGAACTCGGGACCTTTGCCTTTCGTGGGCAAGTGCTCTACTGACTGAGCTACCCAAGCATGACTCACGCCCCATCCCCACAGCTTTACTTCTGCCAGTATCTCATCTCCTACCTTCCAAACTTTACAGAAGCTCTCCTGCGAACGAAGCAGATCTATCACTCCTGAAAGAAAGGATATTGTGGAGATTTGGCTTAGCCACAGCCTGAGGGGTTTTTCCTGAATGAGATTTTCACTCTGCAGCAGAGTGTGCGCTGATATGAAACTTCCTGGCAAATTAAAACTATGTGCCGGACTGAGACTCGAACTCGGGACCTTTGCCTTTCGCGGGCAAGTGCTCTACCGACTGAGCTACCCAAGCACGACTCACGCCCTGTCCTCACAGCTTTACTTCTGCCAGTATCTCATCTCCTACCTTCCAAACTTTACAGAAGCTCTCCTGCGATAGAGCACTTGCCTGCAAAAGGCAAAGGTCCCAAGTTCGAGTCTCGGTCCAGCACACAGTTTTAATCTGCCAGGAAGTTTCATATCACCGCACACTCTGCTGCAGAGTGAAAATCTCATTCTGGAAACATCTTCACATGTCCACCTGGCACGATGGATATTAAGAATCAATACTTTGAATGTTTTATGTGATCTCACTGATTTTATACATGTCAGCACACTTGAAACTGGCCTATGAGATTGGAACAAGTTAGTTGTGCATATGCACTGAATAACACTTTATGGACAAGGAAAATCATTGATAGGTTATCATTTCCAACAATATTTTAACTAATTTACAAGCTCTATATATATCCTTTGTAAAAAATGAAATTTTTTTTCCTTTTAACTGTGGTCTCTGCTGTAGTGGCTATAACTGTTGTTGCTGCTGTGCAGGTTGCATATTTTATTGCCACAAATACTAATAAACTTTTCATTATTTTTTTAGAGAATCTGCTAAGTGTTGATGTCATCATGCTAGCTTCTGCTGCTCAGCATGTTGTGATCCTCAGTGCAGATGGTGATTTGTTCTCATGGGGAAGAGGTGATGGTGGAAGACTAGGCATTGGAACTGAGGATGATCGGTTTGTATCAATATTTAATTGGCCATTTCTTCTTCTGTTAAAATGTAGCATTTTGTCTACTGTGTTCTCATTGCATATAAAGCAGTTGTTGATATCTTCATATCTGATAATGACTGAGCAACTGTCAAACTTCCACAGGAGCCATGCTCAAATTTTTGGAGTCTGTTTTTGAGAAAACACTGGCATTAGAATTATTGTCTGTTGTCCCTTTGTTACAAAGAAAAAATATATAACATTGATATGGCACAGGTTAGCGGGTGAGAGGAGTGGTCAGATACTGGCCCATAAATAGCAATAACATAGAACAAACAATATTTATTATACAATTCAAAAATTTCTTTCATTAATACATTAATCACACTAGCCCGTGGGAACAGTACTAAATTACTGTAGCCCCAGTCCATAGACCTTCAAGCCCATAAAAGACAAGCATACATAAATATTCCAGAGTTCAGATGTGATGTGTGTATCCTTAAATGAAATGGGCATTTAATCCAAAAGCATTAAAAGGTACAATTTAGGAAAATGTGATGTATGTCACCTTGGAGAAATGCAAGACTTTACTTAGACTGAAACAAAAGATATAATATAGTTAAACATAATGCATGTCACCTTTAAGAAAACAGAAATTTACTTAGAGAAAATCCGAAGATATAATATAGCTTAGATGTGGTGTATGCCACTTTTAAGAAAACAGAAATTTACGTAAACATAATCAGAAGACATAATATAGCTTGTACATGATATAGACCACTTTTAAGAAAACTGTAGTTTACTTAACGGAACCCAAAGATATAATATATTGTAGATGTCATCCCAGGATTTAGAAAATACAACACATTTAATTAAAACAACCCCAAATTATACACTAACTGGATATGAGGTACAGCACCCTTAAGGGAAGCAAGTATTCTTTTGCTAAAACAATTTACATCCATGTCACATGCAGAAAATTACATAACACTGTTTCATTAGGATGGAATAACAAATCTGTAACAGGCAGTGCTAGTTATGAAAGATGTGACTTCAAGTTGGGCAAAAAATAACTATACAATACAAGATAAGCACAAAAGCAATCTATCAAAATTTTTCAATAACCACCACACTGGAGTCGTAGCAATAGAGGCTTGATATCAATTACTGAAGTGGTGTAACCAAATAACAGGGAATGGATTTTGATTAAGGCATAAGTTTAAATTATGGCAGTGAGAATGCCTACTGCTGAGATGATATTAGTTAGCCTTAAAACAAGATACCGGATCCTCAAAATAATGCTATTGGAAGAATCTAAATTACTCACTGGGTCAATTACATGTTACCCTCAACAACCGATAAGTAAGCACTTTAATTGTAGTTGACAATACCAATTATGAGGCAACATGCTGCTATACAAGGCAGAATGGTGTGAGTTGTACACAAATTTAAACAGAGCCAATGACCAGCCATTGCCTGGCCTCAACTAACTTCCATTAACTTACAAGTGGGCTTCTGCACATATATTAGAGGACATAGCTTATTACTTTAATTAAGTAAAAGATAAGGAATTGCATACAAACACCATAGGAACAAAGTATTGACATCAGTAGACACAGTCCTGTGTGAATTTATAGTCACTGCAGTTGCCTCTGAACATAAACTGACTTCATGCAAATGACAGGCACATAAATCTTGTACAGGTCAGTGACTCATGTGCTCACAAGCAGCCTTATAATACACACACACACACACACACACACACACAAGCACAGGCACACTACATAAATCACAAGGTTCAATAACCACTACACAGGTAGATGCACTTACACTAGGCAATCCTCCCTACTGTGACCACACTAGGCAATCCTCCCTACTGTGCCATTGGTAGTGAATAGGTATGCACGCATATCCACAGGCTTGATAAGTACATGTTTCCAAAAGTGAGCTTCTTGTAAGCCTTTCATTTCCACTACTGTGGCAGTAAATAGCTAGACATACGACACATTCTGTGAATACTAACAGAAGTACAGGTGTCTCAACTCCATGCCATACAAACATTGTTTTCTGCTACCAGTACCCGTCAGCAAAGTTCATTACAACAGCCCTTCAGAGCTACTCAGCACACACTGTCTCTCCATGGTACTCATGCAAGCCCTTCCAACCTCTCTCTTCACCAATGACATGACCTCCAGTGGTCAGACCACTGCCAAAGACACTGCTACGCTGGTTATACCAAAACATGTGACTAAATAATTGATATACCCACTGCACGACACAGATATGTTTCATTTATGTTACGTACAGTACAATTTATTCCTCTCTTTTCTCAAATAAGGAAATTAATCATGTTTTGCCAACCTCTGCTCACCCAGAGCTGTGACCAATGTTGGCACTCTCCGTGCACTAAGTTGTGCCTCAATACATCCTACATTCACCTTAAACCCTCCAAGTTTACGCTATATGCCAAACACTAATACCCCAAATATTCTTATAAACTTCACATGGAAATTAGACATACATACACACATTTGTACACACTTATTACATTCTTTTTTCTATTAATAATCACCGCTCTGTCATGTTTTGTAGCCCCAGTAATTTTGCCAATACAGGATACACATTTGGGTGTGGACATTCAGAAGAGGGTTTTTTTTACCGTATTTACTCGAATATAAGCCGCACTCGAATCTAAGCCGCACCTGAAAAATGAGACTCGAAATCGAGGAAAAAAAATTTTCCCGAATCTAAGCCGCACCTGAAATTGGAGACTCGAAATTGAAGGGGAGAGAAAAGTTTTAGGTCGCACCTCCAAATCGAAACAAAGTTCGTCTAGTTGTAATATGAGACACAATTTAGGTCGAATGAATGACGATACAGCTGCAGTAGTTTGGTTCGAGTCGTAAGCTTAGCAGTTACGGTTTACCAGGTAGCCATTGCTACGTGTCACGCGCTCCGTCCGTATTTATACGGATATCCTTCCTATTTCACGTGCTTCGTCTTGTTTGAATTGATTGCTTATTTTTCTTTGATCTGATAAGTGCCGTTCTCTTTGTTATAGGTGTTTACGTCACTCCAAGCTGAAAATGCATTACTGCACTGTGTCATGCATTGTTTGACGCTTTCTGATAGTGCGTGTTTACGGCCTGTCGCCGCTCGCGGCGTGGCTTGCTTTTGTGCGCGCTACCGCCGCTTACAAATAAAAAATAGAGAGGAGTCGTCTCATTAGCGAAACATTTGTTGTTACTTACACTACTGCTTTCTTCGATAATGATCAACAAGAACCAAATAACAGACTGCGTATGATAGATGATGTTCTGAACGAAAATTTAGCGAAAATTTTTCTCCGTTCCAAAATCTTTGCAGGCGCCTCTTTAGTTCATTACATTCTGCACAGATATTAGAGTCATCTTAGATTTAAAAATCTAGTCAGTTGCCGTGCTTCATTTCTGACTGTATCACTATCAGGCATAAGAATAATACGAATATAAACATGACATGATATGTATATTCTTCCGCGTTTGCTGTTGTCTCACTCTAATTTCGTAGTTTATTAGGCAGACAGGATTTAAATGAGATAGTAGCAAACACGAAACAATACATGGCAAAATGTTTATATTCGTATTAATCTTATGGCGAAGAGAATACTACATGTGATTCACAATTCATAAAAGCTCCTATTAGCAACCATCTCTTCTCACAGGTAGGAAAAAATTCAGAACGTAGAGTTGGCCATATTGACAAACATCCCAAACAGTCTTGCCAGTCGGATTTTCGTAGTACATTGAAATGCTGCTACATTTGAAGAACAACAATACAGAATTTGTATTTACTTCGTTGGATAATGTACCAAAATGCAGTGGTCGAAACTCTGGGCGGAGGAAAAAGGCTCGTCTTCCATTTTTTTAAATTTATTTACTGACGCAGAGGTTTTGGTGCCAGTATCTATCTTTGTGCCTACAAAGCATGCCTGTGTGGCGCTACATATATTCGACGGCAGAAGTTAGTTGTGGCGGCACCCACCAACATTTTTCAGAACTCCCGCTTGCTTTGCACTCGATTCTAAGCCGCAGGCGGTTTTTTGGATTACAAAAACCGGAAAAAAAGTGCGGCTTACATTCGAGTAAATACGGTATTTCTCCATTGACTTCAATAGATTTTTTCACCAAGCTACAGTCCCAGATCTTGTACATAATAATCTTATAACACCCATCTTATCACTTTTTTCTTTCATTTATCATCTTCTCCGTACAAGTCTTCACTGCTTCCTCTCTTTTGGCTGTGGTTACCAGTTGACCTGGTGGAAATCCACCACTCCAGTGAGAAACAACTTCAACTTGCTTGCTGTCATTCATTCTAATTGTGAGAACCCTGCAAGCATTACTCTTAATTCTATTTGATATGCCTTCAAATGATCTGACAAACTCCAACCAGTGTTTGTTATTTGAATACATTCTACACAGGCAGCTAATTTGTTGTGTATAGTACTCACACAGGTTACATGTTGGATGGTATACTGATATATTTATGTGTTTGATACCTTGATTATTCATGAAATCATTCTACATTCTATATGTAAATTGTGATACATTGTCAGACAATACCCTCTCTGGATAGAAATCCTTATCCAGTTTGAGAATCTTAGTTTTTCTGTTAGCTTTCTATATTGAATACAGTTTGATAAACTTTGAAAACAAATCAATAACCACAAATATACACTTCATACCACCTTAACCATTTGGGAGTGGCCCAAAATTGTTTACAGCTCACTAACTTTGCTACAGATGATACCTTGAATTTCCCCCTGATGTGAGGTAGTGCAATGTCTCTCCCACTGGCATTTGTCACAAGTGGCCAACTGAGCACACACCCATCTTGGTAGTTTTTTATGTGCACATACTCCTCAATGATTTCTACACTCTTTTGGGGCAAATGAGGTAGAGAGGGCGAGCAATGGTGGATACCCCGGGAATGAACTCAGAAAAGCCTTAAATTCTTGCAACAACAAGGGATGCAGCAGGTCTGTAGCAGCTCTGACAAGACTCTCCATGGGTTGGATGACATGCTGTGGGATGGTGTGGCCCAAATACTCAACAGACGGTTGGAAAAATTTAGACTTTGGCAGATTGCAGTGCAGACTCACAGGTACCCTGAGATTGTGCAGGTGGTCACTCATAATACGTCTGGTAATGACAACGTCATCCACATAGTTGAAACAGTGCAGAGTAATGGACGTGACCTGTTCCAGATAGTGATGAAAAATTTTGGGGGCACTTGCCACCCAAAACAAAAGCCATTGGTATTGATACAGGCCAAAAGATGTATTACGAACTGTGATACACTTGGACACCTCATCCAGAGGTAACTGGTGACAAGGGATGTGTCCCGTTCAGTAGAGGAAATGGGAAATGCCTATACTCTTTTGATCCTAACAAACCACTGACAGTACAAAGTGGGGGCAGCCTTTGTCCATTGGAATGCAGATAGCTCAGAGCAGCCTCTGGCATTTGCATCCAAAACTCTCAGTTCAGCAAATATCCACTAACCCAGGGTGAGAAGAAGGCTCTGGCCATTCTGTATGCTGTCACAAAATTTCATGTTTTCTTGTATTGTATGAAATTCTAACTAATTATTGACCTCAAGCCATTAATTTTGTTAGTTAGTTGATCAGCCCAGGTACCCAGTAGGGGAGCCCAAATGTTGCAGCAGTAGGCCTTGTTCCTCTCCAAATGCAACTATGACATTCATTTTCTCCTCAACGCGTGTTACGCCAATGCAGACACCTTATCCCAGATGCCTGCTGGCCTAGACCCCAAGTTTCATCAAGAAGTGCTCATGTTTTCATTTGGATATCTCCTCCCACCAAATAGTTGATGGCTTTCTGATCACAGTTGCCCAAGTTGCCAAGGCAACAGCACCTGTCCCTGTCCTCAAGCAGGTAGTTTGCCTTGACCAGCAGATTTGGTTTTTCCATCCTCTGGGCCATGCTTCCAAACCCCTTCATTACAGCTTTGTCTTGTTCCATTTTCTCTTGGTCTGAGATGGTGCCCTTCTCTCCACAGTCTGTGGAGCTCCCATGGTGGTTATTCTCATAAGTTTGCAGTGTGAGGTCTTACAGTTGTTACATGAGGGTCACTGGGGTGTTTCCTGGCTTTCAGTCGTGTGTATTAGTCCAGCATTGACTGGGAGCTGGTGCATTTGTTTGCTGTGTGTCCCCAGTGTGCTAGTCAACAGGCAGCTCCCAAGGCTTCATTCCACCTACGGCCTCAAGCAACTCAGCCCTGGGAACACATCCATGTGGATGTTGTGGGTCTGTTTCTGAATGTGTTTTGGCTGATCATCATTGATGTGTTTTCGCAACTACCATTGGTGTTCCAGTGCTCCTTAGCCTCTACTGAAGTCACTACTCAGGCTCTCTCAAAAATGTTTTCTGTCAAAGATCACACTGTTACTCTCATTTCTGACAACAGACCTTAGTTCCCGTCTCAGGTGTTTCATGATTTCAGCATGTGGTCAGGCATTCGACATGTTCACTCCCCTTCCTTTCAGCCCCAATCTAACAGGGAAGCAATGTGCATGGTTCAAACCTTATGACCCAGATGAATAAATATCTGCAGGACTTCCCCACTGAGAAGGTACTACAGTTTTTTCTGGTGGCCTACTACGTGACACTTATTGGTTCCCGTAGCCCTGCTGAGCTTCTCCACAGGTGTCAGCTGATGACACTGCTCCATATCCTCCAACCAGGATCTTGCACACCATCTTCTACCACTGAGAAGAGTTTTCCACTGGGTATGGTACTCTGGGCGTGTTGTTTTGGTTGACACCCCCACTGTTTGCCAGCAGTCATCAAGTGTCAGAATGGCCATTGTGTCTTCACCCTCCAGAATGGAGAGCGATAGTTCCAGTGCAGTGCCAACAAAAGCAGTTCCGCATCTGGATGGGCACTTACCTCCTCTCTTGCGTTTACCACATCACCAACTGCTGTGCCCCTGTTGCTGGTTGTTGCCTATCCGCTGGTGTTCCATCCTCCTCTTCTGCGTGTGTTAGAACCTCCACCCAATGAGCTTATGACTTTGCAGCCCTCAGCAGCAGCTCCAGTGGCCCTCCAACAGTGGGCATGCCCCTTGCCAGTTCAATGTCTCCTGCACAGCCTCAGCCTGTGGTGGAGTTGCTTCCACCTTCCACACTGCTGCTGGAATTCACCTTGGATCCCGGCTTCTACTGCCCATTGCTGATGCTGTTGTCTAGTGCTCCAAGGCATGAGTGTCAGGGTACTCCTCATGCGAGCCACTTTCACCCATATTTTAAGGTCTCCAGTGGCTGGGAGCTGCTCTCCCCTTTTGCGTCTGAGACCTCCAGAGGCTGCCATTCATGGATGTGTGCGCAATTCTCCTCTGTGCACTCTGCTGGCTGACTGACAGCTTATAGAGTCAGGCTCAGCCAGCCTTGGCCTCAGTTACATGTTGACATTTCGACTAGGATTATCAGACCAGCAGTGTGGCCACTCTGCCACAAGCATCTTTTGTAACAAGTTATTTCTAAATGTAAAAACTGGTGGGTCTGTCATTGTCTCTGTGTGCTTGTTAGAATATACGTATGTGACTTTGTCTGCTGTTCTTTGCAAGAGTATACATAAACTGATGAAGGTTATTAGTGGTTATCATTTGTATTTCTTAAAAAAAATTGTTTTCTCTGTGTTTTCACTGTCTTCAATATCTGGTTACTATAGCTTACATGTTATCAGTAGTATTACTTAAAACAATTGTTTTTCTGTATCTACAATAAATCTGTAAGTAATTTTGTTTATTCTGTATAAAGCTTGCAACATGACATGTCTGATAACATAAAACTAACCTAATTAAGCAAGAAATTGGAAATAATGACCAGTTCAAACTAAAGTTAAAAACATACCTCTTTAGTAATTCCTTTGGCAAATCATCTGATTATCTAGATCTAAGATTTGACAAGTTCTGTCAGCGACATGCTAATTAGTGGTAAATACATGGCCTACATCTAAATTTGTATGAAGATCTTCCTCATTCTTCTACTTAGAATAGAAAGTTTTGTGCTGATAGATCGCAATTTCTGAACACTTTGCCATCACATTCTTTACAGAGAAATGTATTTCTGTCTTACACTTTTTGTTCAACAAAAGTGATCAAGAATACTATAATAGCCTCTGGCTCACTGATCCCTATCTCTGTATTCATTGAATTAAAAGGTTTTGGCCCCCTTTTATTGCAAGTAGCATGATCCCCTTGCAGGTGAGTTGTTTCAACAACTACTCAAGATAATTTTCGGAAAACAGGTTTTGTACAATGACACAAGATTTATTTATTTATTGAGTCCTTTGATCATATGTAGTACAGTGTACAGGATGATATTGGACTTATTACTAAGTTCAAAACAATACATATTTCCATAATCATTTTTCAACATGCTACCAGTTTCAATAGTTCTAGTTCTTACTACTAAGTTCAAAACAATACATATTTCAATAATCATTTTTCAACATGCTACCAGTTTCAATAGTTCTAGTTCTTACAATGATACAATGTTACAAATTACAGTAGCTTTAGTTCTTAACAGTTATTCTGGTCCAAGTATTCCTTTACTGAGTAGAAACAGTGGTACTGTAGATATTCTCTGACAGATCTTTCAAAAGCACTAATATTTTGTAAGCATTTTATACTATTTGATAGTCTATTATAGAGTTTAATACCCAGATAGCATGTACCTTTTGGATACAAATTGGTACTGGCTTGGGGTACATGCAAATTATATTTTATTCGAATATTATAATCATGTATATCTTTGTTTTTTAAAGTATTATCATCATTTCCAATAATATACTTTTTTACGTACATTAGTGTGTCAACAATAAACATACATGGTAGAGGTAGTATATTCAGTGCTTTAAATATTGGTTTGCAGGACTGTCGAGCACCACTCCCTGTCATAATCCTAATGGCTCTTATGAAACTTCCTGGCAGATTAAAACTGTGTGCCCGACCGAGACTCGAACTCGGGACCTTTGCCTTTTGCGGGCAAGTGCTCTACCATCTGAGCTACCGAAGCACGACTCATGCCCGGTACTCACAGCTTTACTTCTGCCAGTATCTCGTCTCCTACCTTCCAAACTTTACAGAAGTTCTCCTGCGAACCTTGTAGAACTAGCACTCCTGAAAGAAAGGATACTGCGGAGACATGGCTTAGCCACAGCCTGGGGGATGTTTCCAGAATGAGATTTTCACTCTGCAGTGGAGTGTGCGCTGATATGAAACTTCCTGGCAGATTAAAACTGTGTGCCCGACCAAGACTCAAACTCGGGACCTTTGCCTTTCGCGGGCAAGTGCTCTACCATCTGAGCTACCGAAGCACGACTCACGCCCGGTACTCACAGCTTTACTTCTGCCAGTATCTCGTCTCGTGAGTCATGCTTTGGTAGCTCAGATGGTAGAGCACTTGCCCGCGAAAGGCAAAGGTCCCGAGTTCGAGTCTCGGTCGGGCACGCAGTTTTAATCTGCCAGGAAGTTTCATATCAGCCCACACTCCGCTGCAGAGTGAAAATCTCATTCTGCTAATGGCTCTTTTTTGTATTCTGAAAGTCCCTTGAGCTGCTGGGGAATTTCCCCAGAATATGAGTCCATACTTGAGATGGGCATTGAAGTATGCATAATAGGCCTGTTCATTATGCATTGTTTGAGAACCCTAAGAAGATAACAGCCCGTGCTCAGCTTGGCATTAATTTGTTCTATGTGTTTGTCCCATATTAAGTCTCTTTGT
Organism: Schistocerca nitens; assembly: GCF_023898315.1. Classification (NCBI taxonomy): domain Eukaryota; kingdom Metazoa; phylum Arthropoda; class Insecta; order Orthoptera; family Acrididae; genus Schistocerca; species Schistocerca nitens. Next base: position 577,576,794 of record NC_064617.1, read on the forward strand.
ATGCAGATGCTGAGAAATTTTGTAGCCTCATCATTTGCAATAGGGTGTTGATTGATTTTTATTTCTGGATATATCAATGTGGTGTTTTGGTGGTTATGGAAATTTAAGGCTACTATTTTGTTGCAGTTTATTATCAACTGATTTTCTGCTGTCGAATTACTTAGATGTTTTGTAACTGTGTTTACTTCTTCTTGTAAATCTTCATATTTTGCTGCTTTTACCAGTATTGTCATGTCGTCAGCAAACAGTATTACTTTGTGGGAATCAATATGTATATCCAAATCATTGATATATAACAAGAAAAGTAGGGGTCCCATTACCGACCCTTGCGGTACCCCATAAGTGATTGGGCTTGTAACAAATAAAAAAATATAATAATAATAATATATATAATAAAATATATAATAATATTAATATTGTAATAATAATAATAATAATTTGTTAGTTTGTTTTGGATAAGTAATTGAGGGATTAAAATTTACGCCGTGAATTTATCGAGCTTCGCACGTCCGAAGATGTACGGAACGTAGCCAGGGCTCATCATGTATTATTTTTTTTTGTAGACAGAGTCTGATATCTGACCTCGGCATCAATCATGAAAATGGAGTGACTAAAACTACTAAAACAAAGAAAAGCATACGATTAAATAAACATGTATTCATTTCAACATATACATTACGATATAAATTACACTTACGTAAAATTTTAGATAAATAATGGCAGATCACAAATGAGAGCGACTTATTAATTCTGCGCCTCTTTTCTGCTAATAAATATCAATATGGCTAACTGTGGAGCCGCACAAAATATTAAGTCCTTCTAGGACAACGAATGACATGAGAGTGATGATGCGTACAGGCTGTGACAAGAGAGCGGTGTTAATTGCTTTATTTTGCATTCTCTTGTCTTAAAAATCGATACATATAATCTAAGTTAACTAAATTAAATATTGTCTGTGCTCGAGTGCAAATGGTTCCTTAAACTGCCCCCCAAATTGCGAGAGCAAAGGTGTACCACCTGCAGCTGAGCAATTTGTTGACGTATTTTCTTTATTTGTCATGTCATGAATCATAAGTTATTACGTATCTTGTTTCACAGATTCAACATACTTAAAATATGATAAAATGTCATACATCCACAAAAATACATAAATAATATTTACATACAAGGTCAATGAAAGTGAAAAGAAAAAATAAAAATAATTAAGATTCCTAGCAGTATTGAACCCGGGATCTCAGTCCACTACACTGGCTCAGTGCTATCACTGCTAATCCGTATGTAGCTGTGAATGTTATATAATACTTCTACAGAGACTGTAACAAATTTCACAGTTCGTATTCACTTGTGCTGTTACTTTGTAAAAAATTGTAGGGCATATACTCCATTGTTCTCTTTCACTTCAAAATGTTATTACACATGTTCATTCAATAAATAAAATTAATTAATGGTTTTGTGCATATTCAGAGATATGTGAACACATTCTCTTTAGAATGTCACTTGTCGCTAAAGGTTTATACTGTGCTAAAGTCTTTGCACTTTACAATAAATGTCACATGTCACACGTTTTGTTTACGTTGAGACGAAAGTTCTTGAAGAAATAAGTTGGAGATCAAGAATCTCGCAATGAAGCGTGCTTTGGAAGACGTAGTTAAATGTGGTTTCGTCTTGGTAGGAATACATGGTGTCAGTGGTTCCGTACTGACCAGTCCGTGTTACATCTACTCAATAACCTCCATATTTCGTCTTCCAAAAAAGCGTATGTCGTCTCCTGGATATTGTGTCGTCGTTTCGTCGAAAAGTGTGCCGTGGTTTTGCGACTCACGTCACCTATAGTGTCCCATCATGAGCGCAGTGAACCGTTTTTTTTTTTTAAATATTTGCACACAACTTGTTCATACATTGTTCGTTGCAAAACAGAATGTTCGTTCACAACAGAGAGCACAAAACGTAACAAATATCACTTCACTTTGAGTACAGTTTTCTGTTACATATTTACATAGATATGAAAAAAATTCTGTGGAAAATGTACCAATACATTTACATTACATTGTTTGGTAATACATATACATATTTTACATTTTTCAATTGCATTAAACTAGATATTTACAAATACATATGGGTCAGACATAAAAAATTATCTTATAGGTTCAGTGTATTGTGATACATTCAGAAAATCCATTTTCTTTTATAGGTCTCTTCCCCTTTTTAATAAAGTTTTCCTTTTAAGTATATTTTCCTTTACATCAGTACTACACAATAAGTGTTCTTCCTCATTAAATGTTTCCTGCAACATAAACTTTAATAACAGGTTAGAAAACATCCTTGAGATGATCTGTCCTGAAAAGTCATGATTACAATAAGACACGACACGTCACATCCACAATCAATTCCAAATTAGCACATGCACAAAGTATCATTTACAAATAAAATAAAGTATATAGCCTTGCTCAATTAATCTCATTTGTCATTTCCTGTAGAGTGTTTTTGTGCATGTTGTGTTCATGTGGATTGTGGTGTGAGCGTGAATAGAAAATCAAGTGTCTGTCATGCCTATATATCAGGTTCAGGGCAGCAATTGTCTCCGGTCATTTAGTCTGTCAGCTTGTCTGCAAGGTATTAATAAATATAATGAGTAGCTGTGCTTTGCATGAAAATTGTTAGTCCTTCCTGTGTCTTATCTTCTTGCTGCTGCTGCTGCTGCTGCTGTTACTGCTGGTGCTGTAAAATGTAGATACTTAAGATTATAGCTTATATCTTCTTCTTCTTCCAGCTTGAAGTACCAGATGTGACTTACCTTGTTTTTGTATCAGCATACTCTGCTAAGGGCTAAAAGTTTTCAAATCTTTGTGAGGGTACAAACCTAAAATTCTCTTATTCTTGGGGTTTTGTAACAGATATGCTCCAGGGTGTGGTATATCAATGATTGTGTAAGGACCTTCATATAATGGACGCCACTTAACATTACGTTTTAGAGGTAATGACGATTTGTAGTGGGTCTTAAGTAAAACTTGCATGCCTATTGTAAAGTTTTGCCTTCTTTTCAGATTAGCACCATAGTTCTTATTTCTAATGTCAGCTTGTTCAGTAATTGCAATGAGTACTTCCCTTACCTTTTCCTCGTGTGAAGGTTTGGTGTCAGAAAATTTTGGTAGTGGGTTGCTCCATTCATTAGTTTCCTTTGTGTCAAACATGATTTCTCTGGGAGTGTAGGGTGTGTTGTATATATTTAAATTGTTGTGTATTTCCTCAAAAAGTGCTAAGTAATGTATCCAGTTTGTGTGCTGTGTTGAGGTATAAGTTCTCATGAATCTATTTAATTCTCTAAAAATTCTCTCACAAGGGTTGGCTGATGCATGAAACTTTGAAATAAAGATGCTCTTAATGTTATTGTCCTTTAGAAATTTTCTCCAGGTGAATCCTGCATAATACTTGGCGTTATCTGATAGAATGGCTTTAGGTTTTCCACAGTATGGCATGTAATCGTTTGTGAATCTTCTGATGATGGTGTTTGCTGTGGGTGACTTAATGGCAAAAAGTTTGATGTGCTTAGAAAATATGTCATAAAATGCTAGAATGTATTTGCAACCTCCGATGCTAGTTGGATGAGGTCCGCTAACATCTGTACAAAGTATCTCTCTAGGTCCAGTAGGTAAGATAATTTGGTTGATAGCTCTTGCATCTAATACTAACCTGATACTTCCATTGTGTCTTTTCACTACATGCAAAGGGCTACAATATGGAGATGTTGATGGTTCTATAATATTCCATGTAATCATTTTCTTTAGTTCTTCCAAAACAGCAGGTCGCAGAGCTAGAGGTACATTGTATGACTTGTGGTAATAGATTTGGTGAGGCTTGACTTCAATCGTATACATATATGTGTTGATCCTACCTGGCTTACTAGTGAAAACATCCTTATTCTTAAGTAAAATATGTTTAAGCTGGGATCTCTCCTCTTCATTAATAGCATCACATTCTGATAACTTAGAATTAATTTGTGTAAGTACATCATTCACTACCTCACCGTGTGATACAGGTTGTTGTGTGGAATCTATGTCAGTCTCACGTATAATCTGTATCTTGTAGCCAGAACAGTGCTTGTTATGGTCTACTAGTCGAGTGTCCAAGTTCAAAACTATGTCTCTGCCTTCATACTTAAAATAACAAATGCCTTTGGAGAAGTCTATAGTACAGTCCTTCTCACAAAGAAAATCAATACCCAGTATACAATTGGCAGCAAGGCTTTGGACAACTAGGAAAGGCCATTGTACGATTCCATTTCCAATATTAACAGTCACAAATACTTGCTTATTAACTCTACTTGACTTATTACCTAATGCAGTTAATATTAAACAGTTTTGAACTGGGAACTCTGGTATCTTAGAAGTTTTCTTCATCATAGTATAAAAATTGTGAGAAATCACACTGACAGCAGCTCCTGTATCAATAATTATGTTAGTAGGTATACCTCCTACAATGCCTGAGGTGGAAGACAGTACAAATCTTTTCTTTACATTGTAACATTGTGTGTTGTCATTTATCAGATCATCAGCTAAGTTTCCACTTTCATTATATCTTAAGAATAGTGTAGGCAACTCTTGTTGTGTAAATGTTAATTTTTCTTGTTTCACAGTTTCACTAGCAAGTGTGTATTCAAACATAGTTTCTAAATTGAAGTTGCCCCCCAAATGTTCCTCAGTCACGACCTGGGGCTCAGTATGACTGGTTCTAGTTTACCTGGTTTGTCTGGTCATTGGCAAGTGTAGTTGTAGTTTCATTAGCTACCTCAATAATATTTACATTAGGATATTGTCTTTGCCAATCGCCTGTCTGTTTTCGGTTGGCTGAAGTCACTTGTTGGTTTGTGTTGCTTGTTTGTGCAAAATTCCCTTGTGGCATCTGAATATGATTTTGTGGTGGCGGTGTTTGCCACTGTCTCACATAATACTGGTTGTCGTTCTGGTTAAAGTGCGGTGTAGGTGTTCCATTTCTTGTGTAATCTGTGTTGTTGTTTCCTTGCCAGTGTTTCTGTTTGGCTTTGTGTCCGTTGTTGTTTCCATTATTCCTTCTTGAATTAAAATTGTCGTTTCTTCGTTTTTTGTACGGGTTATCTCCCTGTGTATAGTTGCAGTTGTTGTTTGTGTGCAGCTGTGAGTTGTGGTGATTGTTTTGCATGTTTACTGTGTGTTGTGAATTTTGCTGCGTGTTTGGTAATGTAGCAATGTAGACATGTTGATTCCTACTGCGTGAGTTGTGTGTTGGTTCTTGTTCTTCATACAGTAAATCAACAGCATCTAACTTTTCCAAAAAATATTCAGGATCGTCATCCGGTAAGTACAGTAATTTCTCTTTAATATTAAAAGGAAGTCTTGCTTTCAGTGATCGGATCACATCTTTTGGTTTCACTGGTTCATTGAGGAAGTGTGTCATGTTTAGGTACTTCTCGAAATATCTGCGCAGGTTGCCGTTTTTAGGATTGAAGTGTTCGGGTTCAGTGACTTGTTTGCGGATACGTTCCTGCACAGTGGGTGACCAAAACTTATTCAAGAAGGCGCGTTCAAACTGCTCGTATGTTACACATCTGTCGCTTTCATGGTAAGCCCAGACAGCAGCGTCCCCTTGAATGTAATCCACAACGTACGCAATGCGTTTGTGGTCGCTCCACGAACGTGGGAATGCGTTCCTAAAAGCTTTTAAGAAGATGACAGGGTGTACAGTGTTTTTGCCTGGTATAAAAGGTTGGAATTTACGGTGCTTGAATAGACTTTCTTCTTCTTTGTTACGTGTTCGTCTGTTTCTTTCCGTGTAATCATTGAATTCTTCCCTGTGTGTACATGGTTCTTCATCAGAATGATAATTGTATTGTATTTCGTGTGATGGGTATCTGTTGCTATGCGTGTCAGTGTATTGTGTATTTGAGTGTTGAAATTCGTGTGTGTACATGTGTTCATTCCCGAATCGAGATTTTCTTCTGTGTGTGTAAAAATGTGTAGTGGGTGTACTATTTTGTTGTACCTGGCATTGAGTTGTCTTTGTTTGCATATCGTCATCGATGACTTGTCTATTGTTGTTCATGTATTCCACTACAGAATCGTGCACAATATGTGGCAATTTGTTTTGTATACATTCTTCAAAAATTTCGTCTTTGTGTGCCGTCCATTCTTTAAATTGTGAATTAATGCGAGACAGATGGGGTTCAGCCTCTATCTGTATTGTTGTGTGAATCTGTTTGTGAATGTCAGCTACGTCTGTTTCTATTGTATTCACCTTTAAATTAATTTCGTCACATGCGTGCGTGTTTGATTCTAATTTGCAATTAATAGTTTCACAGGTTTTTGTCAAGTCATGGATGTGATTGGCATTGTCGCTTTGTCGTAACTCTAAATTTTCGAATTTTTCCGTAAGATCGTCGACCTGTTTGGAAAGACGTGTATTAATTTCATCTACCTTTTGAGTCAGTGTGGCGAAGTCTGATTTTATGTCATTCCTGAAGGCTGCATTATCTTGCTTAATATCGGATATGCCTTCCAAAATTGAATTCAGTATAGCGGCAAAATTTTGATTGCAAAATGAGCTTGCCCCCGCCGCGTTATTAGACGTGACGTGGTCTCTCAGGTTTGGTTCGGAGTTGCTCCTTTCGGCGTTTATGTGTGTCTGTAGCGGATTATTATTTTGATGCGTTTGCGTGTCTGTATTAATTTCTGTGTCTGAATGTGTCCGTGTATCCATGTTTGCATTACTTGATTGTTGTTCCATTGTGTACTGGTGTCGAGTTTTTACCATATCGTGAATAAATTGTGTCCAAGAAAAAAAAATCGTTTAAACGCGTAGTGTGAAAATGTACTGCCTATGTGTGTGTTTAAATGACTGAGAATGATTGAAAGATGACTTTAAAGATCGAAAGAAGCATACGTGTTAATGGTGACTAGCCATGTTGCTTGAATCTTGTATAATGTCGGCCATATTGTGCAATGTAACTTGCGTATTGTTGGATCGGAATGTAATCGTCTGAATGAGATTTCGCGGAATTTGGAAAAAATTACTGAATGAAAACTGAATATTGAATTTAATGCTGAGAAAAATAATTTTGAATGAAAAATGTGCTTGGAATCAATTGTGGATGCGCGAGTGCTGCGTCTTACCGTACATGTCGTCTTGATGCGAAGATTGCATTTCCAGTCCAAATTGTCTCCAGATTTTATTCGTTTTCTTCAATATTCTCGTCACATAGGTTGTTGCCGGTCAGGGTGTACATGAAAAAGAACAATTAGTTGTAGTACAGATACAATAATGAGTCCTGTCACGGTCGCCAGTGTAACAAATAAAAAAATATAATAATAATAATATATATAATAAAATATATAATAATATTAATATTGTAATAATAATAATAATAATTTGTTAGTTTGTTTTGGATAAGTAATTGAGGGATTAAAATTTACGCCGTGAATTTATCGAGCTTCGCACGTCCGAAGATGTACGGAACGTAGCCAGGGCTCATCATGTATTATTTTTTTTTGTAGACAGAGTCTGATATCTGACCTCGGCATCAATCATGAAAATGGAGTGACTAAAACTACTAAAACAAAGAAAAGCATACGATTAAATAAACATGTATTCATTTCAACATATACATTACGATATAAATTACACTTACGTAAAATTTTAGATAAATAATGGCAGATCACAAATGAGAGCGACTTATTAATTCTGCGCCTCTTTTCTGCTAATAAATATCAATATGGCTAACTGTGGAGCCGCACAAAATATTAAGTCCTTCTAGGACAACGAATGACATGAGAGTGATGATGCGTACAGGCTGTGACAAGAGAGCGGTGTTAATTGCTTTATTTTGCATTCTCTTGTCTTAAAAATCGATACATATAATCTAAGTTAACTAAATTAAATATTGTCTGTGCTCGAGTGCAAATGGTTCCTTAAAGGCTTTCTGATGATACATATTCTGTGATTATTCGTGCTTTATCATCTATATGTCTGATGGATACTTTCTGTTTACGGTCGCTGAGAAATGAACGAATCCAATCATTTGCCAACCCCCTAATTCCATAGTGCTCTAGCTTCTTCAATAGGGTTTTGTGGTTTACCATATCAAAGGCTTTGGTTAGGTTCAAAAATATACCTGTTGTTTATTGTCTTTCATCTATTGTTTTTAATACAGTAGATATGCATTCATAGATTGCTGCCTCCATTGATTTCTTGCTTCTAAAGCCATGTTGAGTATTAGATAGCACATTATTTTTGTTTATAAACTTTAACAACTTACTACACATAATTTTTTCTATTACTTTTGAGAAACAGGATGTTAATGTAATGGGACGATAGTTTATTACTTCATCTTTGTCATCAGCTTTGAAAATAGGGATGACTTTTGATGTTTTTAGTAGATCTGGAAAGATGCCTGACTCTAGGGAACAGTTGCATAAGTGAGTAAGGGGGTCGATTATATTTTGGACACAGAGTTTTAGGATTCTGTTCGGTATACCCATCAATTCCTGCTGAGTATGTTGTCTTTAGTTCTCTGACAGCCTTCAATGTCTCCTCCCTGCTTACTTGGTCCACAAACATTGAAAATTTATTACTGTTGCACTTGTTTACCACTTGATGCTGAGTTGAACTAAATTTGTTTTTATTAAATTTTCAGCTATCCCAGTGAAGTATTTGTTGAATATATTTGCTGTTTCTCTAGGCTGTAAAATCTTTTTATTGTTGTGTATCAAGACTATGTTCTCCTCAGTTCTCTTATTTTTGCCAGTTTCTTTTTTAATGATGTCCCACATAGCTTTCACTTTGTTTGTAGAATTATTTATGTAGTAATCATTGTACATTCTTTTTGCCTGTTTAATGACCTTTTGTAAGATTTTAGTGTATGTTTTGTAGTGAGTATGCATTTCCTCAGTGGCATTATTTTCTTTGCAGGTTCTGTGGAGCTCACTTTTTTTCTGGCAGGAAGTTCTGATTCCCTTAGTAATCCAACCCTTTCCTCTTGTCTTCTCTCTTATATTTACCATTTTTTGAGGGAAGGCTGTATCAAAATGCTTTACCATTTTTTCTAGAAAAATATTGAATTTCGAATTCAGATTTTGCTTGTCATAGACATCAGACCAGTCTTCAGTATGCACTAGTGAGTTAAAGTGGTCAATGCTTTTCTGCCTGTAGATCCTTCTCTTGACCTTTAGTAAGGTATTCTTAACCGGTCTTCCTTCCTTTGTGGTGGTAAATATTTGAGCTTTGTGGTCACTGTATCCTCTGTTAAACACTTTTACTGACCACTCAAATTTCTCTTTATCAATCAGGATTTGATCTAAACCTGCCTGACTGGTTGGTGTTATTCTCGTTGCAACTTTAACTGTGGCTGTAAGGTTATGTGTTTTAATAAGATTGCCAAGGGCGGTTTTCTGTTTACATTTACTAAGAAAATCTATGTTAAAGTCACCACATACTACAACATCACACCTTGTTTTATGCAGCTTATTTAAGAAAATTTCCATTTTTTCTAAAAATACCTCAAACTTTCTTGTTGGAGAGCGGTACACTGTAGCTATTATCAAACCTAATTTTGGAATTTTTATCACTGTCATCTCAAAGTCTTTTTCACAACTTAAGGAGGTGACATTATCTATTTTAGTAACCTATATATTATATTTTACATATATGGCTACACCTCCATAGTGACCACTAGGTCTACAATAGTACTCAGCCAGAGTGAAATTGTGTAGGCAGACAGATTTAATTAAGTTCTTGTCAAGCCAGTCCTCTAGTTCATGCATTAATAAAATATTTAGTTCTTCTACTTTATTGCTTAGGGACTGAACATTTTGGTGAAAGATCCTTATTACAGAATTTGTGGGAAAATCTACAGTACCACCTACCTTCAGTTTAAATGTTTCTTGTTTGTGCAATTTGTAGCTACTGCTTTTGGCAGTAAAAAATCATTCAGATGAGGAGGCTGCCTTATGCTTCTTTTAGTTGGGCGAGATGAGTCTTCCCTAGTGATCCATTTCTCCAAGGTACTCTGATCTGCAATCGTTTTGTGCTTCTTGTCACTCTTGTTTACAAGACGGCAGATTTCTTCAGCCAAGAACTGTTTACCATAGTAATTCATATGTAGGCCGTGACTGTTATGCATGTCTCTGTTTAATGTACTGACATCTATTAGATTCACATAAAGATATTTTTTGCACAGTTCATTTATCTCAATGTTCACTCTTTCTATCAGTTTGTTTACACATGACCAGGGTGGTAAGTCATACCTATGGGGTTGATTTACCACAGTTACATTTGTTTTGTTTAATTTGGGCAGCACACTGTCGAGAACTGTGATGAGTATTTTACCTTTATCTCTGCCAACGTCGTTTGCGCCTGCACAAATTACGACACAGTCATTAAAGTCAAGGTTTTCATATGATTTTGCAAGAGACTTGCCCCTTGCTTTATAAAGGCTTGTACACTTAGGTTTGACTGTGTGTCTGTCACTTTTTCCACCAGTTGACAACCATGACTATCGGCAAAAATTAGTACTTTTTTGTCTTCTTTGCGTTGGTCATGTTTTGAAACACTAGTAGATTTCACGGAATGTGACTCCTGCTGTTTTTTAATAGTTTCTAGACTCGCTTGTTTTTCAGCTACACCGTTTCCAGACTCGTTTGGAGTTTTGTTTGAAGCAGTTACTTTGATATGTCCAAGTTTTGTGCTTGTGGCTGCTGTACTTTTTTCGTTTACTTCACTGGTGTCTGATATTGTTTGGAGCTTGTGTTGATAATGTTCTTCTTGATTATTACAGTCAAGATTTTCCAACTGTTTCTCTAGTTGGATTACAGTCATTTTTAGTTCTTCTATTTCACTATATCTTGCGGATATCACAATACGAAAGTCGTCACAATGGTTACACTTGTTGTCCACTGAACTTGCTTCTGTCTTTTCACTTGCTTTCGATCTTTTGATGATTTCATGTACGTTTTTTACTTTTAACTTAGGGCAATAACATTTCCCTGGTTGGATTAAACTAGTTTTTCTGCACTGGTTGCATAGAAACTCATTTTGTTTAATGATTTTCACAGAACTCGAATTTCGCGTACCTTTTTTCACCGCCCCTCCTTCCCATTCTTCAGTTGTGCTTTACTCAGTCTAAAAATGGAAATTTGAAATCTCCTCCTACATCTATGGTATGAATAAAACACTTGTACACAATATTTTTCAAACTTTTACCAAAGAGTTTCTTCATCACATCAGTATATGCTGTGAATAAATTAAAGGAAAATCAAATTACTGTTTCATGTTTGTCACTTATGTTTGACTAGATTATCATACATTCCAACTTTGTATTATTATGGAGCTATAACAGTAAATACACTGTCACAATTTATGTCTAGCTCATGTTTGCAGTATGTATCCTGTTCAGAATTTAATATTTCATTACTGTTTATTTCTGGTGTCATGCAGTTCATTTTTCCAGGTGTTAAGTGCACATTGTTAGTATTAATCAGTGAGAATGATTTTGAGAATCACCCTGAATTCTTTGACAGTAGGTAAAATGTTTTATCTATGGCTAGTTTCCGCATCTTTACAATTGACCCATTCGTGGCTCTGTAGTGTACAACATGTAGCTATTTCATGCATGTACAAAGATGTTTCTCCTACTGAAACATCCTCATGTGCACACCATATATAAACTCCTACTTTTCCCATTTTTCCCCAGTGCAGTTATTCTGTTTAGTGTTGTATACAATCTGCTTTACAGATACTCCAACCCTTACCTTTGCTAGAATTACCCCAATAAACAGAAGTCATTCATGCCCCTATGCCCCCTAAAACACCACTGAATTTATGTGCTCATTCTACATCAATCTGGTTTATATCACCACACATGAAATAAGGAAAAGATGCAGAGCAGTGGATAGGCACAAAGCAAATATGGAAAACACAGACACAGTTACCCAGTCTCTCTCTCTCTCTCTCTCTCTCTCTCTCTTTCTCTCTCTCTCTCACTCTCTCTCTCTCTGTGTGTGTGTGTGTGTGTGTGTGTGTGTGTGTGTGTGTGTGTGTGTGTGTGTCTGACACACACACATGTATAGTTGGTGCATGCATGGTAAAACAAAATGTAAGAAAAAGTACAGGTGAGTATTTACAATAGGGAAAAGAGACAAAGAAGTATTGCAGTGTATGTGCCAGCTAAAATGAGAAGGAAGACAGGGACAAGGGGAATAACAGGCTTATGTGGAGGGCTAGAGGTGGAATGAAGTGAGAATAGGAGTGTGGGGCGACATGGAGGATGGTGACTAGGTAAAACTGTGTGCCAGACTGAGACTCTAACTCAGAAACTTTGGCTTTCTGGAAACAAATCCCTGTGGTGTAGCTCAGCCATTTCTCCATGATAACCATTCTTCCAGGAGTGCTAGCCCAATAAGGTATGCAAGGAGAATATTTATGAAGACAGGAGAGAGGTATTGGTGGGAGCTGTGAGGGCAAATCATGAGTCGTGCCTGAATAGGTCAGCCAGTACAGCATTTTCTCGTGATAAGTAAAGCTTCCATTTTGAGATGTGGTTGAACAAATGCTTTTAATCTGACAAGTAGTTTCAAATCTGTGCACACACCACTGAAGAGTGAAAATTCATTCTGGGAACATATGAATGTGCATCAGTTTAGCAGACAGCCACTGACTAACATACAAATATGCTAGCATTTCAAGAAAAGTGATACTTTACAAAGGTTTGTGAGGAAAGGGGTGAAGGTAAATCCTGAGATTCAGGCTAAGGGAGGTACAGTAGGACAAGATGAAAAGATTCACAAGTGGGATTACAGCAGTTCACAAAAAGTGTAAGAGAAGAAAATATTTTGATAAGGAAATGATGAAATGCATATAAAAAAATATGAATTGGAAGGGAAGGCCAAAATCCAAGAAAAAAGACATCAACAGAAACTATCAAACACTAGTGATACAGGCAGAGAAACTAGCAGTGCAGGCAAACAACAGACTATAGCTTACAGGCAGCATGGTGGGAAAAGAGAAATGAGGTGAAAAGTTAAGTAAAGTAAAATAAAGTAAAGTAGACAGCTGACAGACAGAAAAACTTAAGCTTGAAGCCATAAGAATGATGGCAACCACCATGATGTAAGATGGGTTTCCACCTGTGAAGCTGAGTTATTAGTGCTGGGATGAACAATATGAAGTACTTGTAAGGTGAAGTAAATATTGGACAATGCTATTGCATTGCAGATTAAACTTGCAAAAACTTATTGTTCCTTTGATAACATGGTTCCTTCATCTCTATTAATGGTTTAGCACTCACATGCCTACACAGAAAACTAAATGGAGGTTATGTGGTAAGTGCTATGTCAGATAAAACTGCTGTAGCAAGAACAAACATGATTTATGGAACATAGTACTTCATGGAGAAACATGTAAGATACAATGTACAGGTTGTGCGTAACACTGGACACATTGACTGGTCAACAATAACACAGGTTACAAAATAGGCCAAACACTCCTTTTTGATCACTTAAATAAAACTGTTTCTTGGCGGCTCATCAGAGCATGCAGGCCAGGGGGCTGACCTAGGTGGCCTCTATAAGGAGGGCTGTGAACAGTACGCACATGTGATCTCCGAAATCACATGCATCATGAGTGAAGGTAAATCACTCCTCCCTTTCAGGGGTGGAAAACCATGTACATAAAAACACTAAGCACAGAAAAATACATGGTAAAGAAAAATGTGTGGTAGAGAAGAAATGTGTAGTACAGAAAAAGCACTGGTACACTATGTGGTCAAAAGTATCCGGACACCCCCGAAAACATATGTTTTTCATATTAGGTGCATTGTGCTGCCACCTATTGCTAAGTACTCCATATCAGCAACCTCAGTAGTCATTACACATTGTGAGAAAGCAGAATGGTGCACTCCGTGGAACTCAGACTTCGAAAGTCAGCAGGTGATTGGGTGTCACTCGTGTCATACGTCTGTACATGAGAGTTCCACACTCCTAAACATCCCTAGGTCCACTGTTTCCAATGTGATAGTGAAGTGGTAACATGAAGGGACATGTACAGCACAAAAGTGAACAGGCCGACCTTGTCTGTTGACTAATAGAGACTGTCAACAGTCGAAGAAGATTGTAATGTGTAATAGGCAGACATCTATCCAGACCATCACACAGGAATTCCATACTGCATCAGGATCCACTGCAAGTACCATCAGTTAAGCGGGAGGTGAAAAAACTTGGATTTCATGGTCAAGCAGCTGCTCATAAGCCACACATCACACCAGTAAATGCTAAATGACACCTCACTTGGTGTAAGGAGTGTAAACATTGGACAATTGAACTGTGGAAAAACGTTGTGTGGAGTGACAAATCATGGTGCACAATGTGGTGATCTGATGGCAGGGTGTGGGTATGGTGAATGTCCGGTGAACGTCATCTGGCAGCATGTGTAGTGACAACAGTAAAATTTGGAGGCAGTGGTGTTATGGTGTGGTCGTGTGTTTCATGGAGGGGGCTTGCACCCCTTGTTTTTTGTGTGGCACTATCACAGCACAGGCCTACACTGATGTTTTAAGCACCTCCTTGCTGCCCACTCTTGAAGAGCAATTTGGGGATGGCAATTGCATCTTTCAACACAATCGAGCACCTGTTCATAATGTACGGCCTGTGGCAGAGCGGTTACACGACAAATACATCCCTGTAATGGACTGGCCCATACAGAGTCCTGACCCAAATCCTATGGAGCACCTTTGGAATGTTTTGGAATGCTGACTTTGTACTAGGCCTCACTGACCAACATTGATACCTGTCCTCAGTGCAGCATTCCGTGAAGAATGGGCTGCCATTTCCCAGGAAACCTTCAAGCACCTGATCGAATGTATGCCTGCGAGAGTGGAAGCTGTCATTAAGGCTAAGGAGAGCCAACACCATGCTGAATTCCAGCATTACTGATGGAGGGTGCCACAAACTTGTAAGTCATTTTCAGCCAGGTGTGCGGATACTTTTGATCACATAGTGTACCAAAAAAGCACTGGTTCTGATAAAATACTGGTACTGAAAAAGTATTGGTACCAAAAAGCCCTGGAGCACTGGTACCAGAAACGCACTGGAACCATGGAATAAAAAAAGAGAAACCACTGATCTCACAAGGCACTGAGAAAACATTGATGGCTGCACTGACATCCATTTCATCACCTGATGATGGTGACTACTGCAGAATGTCACAGGCAGACAGTGGCGATTAGGGGCAGAAGTGATGAGGAGGCAGTTTGGTGCTCCTCCCCCCTCTTGTGAGAGACTGTAGGGCAGGACTGGGGAAAGCATCTCCATAGCGAGCGACATCCTTGTCAAAGTCAGCGGTCAGTGCCGGAGGTGTCAGTGGGTGTGTCGGTGTTGATGGTAACACAGGACACAGCAATGGAGGTGGCAGTGGGTGCAGCTTCAGGTGCAGTAGGGGCTGCACCAGCAACGGCAGTCTAGGAGTGGGGCCAGAGGCAGGAACCCCAGACAGTGATCTGCCAAGCAGCAACCCATGCTGCAGCACGAACTGGACCATCTGCAACAGTGGAACAGGCATTGGTGGCAGGGGAGGTGATGGCCCCTCTGGAACAGACCTCACCGTGCACAGCTGGAGGTGGTCAAAGCGACAAGATGTTCACCTATTAGGAGTACAGACAATGTACAGGCGCCAGCCCTGGCAACACTCGATGACACCAGAAACCCAGTTCGGCAGCAGGAAAAACCAAAAGCCCAGACATGTGCACCTGGCCAGTGTCATTACAGAGCTGGTGATGCCAGCAGATGCAGCACTGAATCTAGCAAGTGAAGGAGGGCCCATGGTTGATGTCCATGTAGCAGCTCCACCAGGCTCTTGTTCCACATCAGAGTGAAACAGTACAAATTAACAAAACAGTCTAAAGCAGCTTCAGGTGAACTTCCAGATCATATACTTCCACATCTGAATTTTATAAGTCCAAACCATGTCTTCAGCCTCATCATTAGATTGAGGATGCACAGTGGAGCTGTGAGATGGCAAACATCGCTAGCCTGACAAAAAGAAGCAAATTCTTGAGAAACAAACTGGGGTCCATTATCAGTAACCACAGTATATGGAAGTCCCTCAATTGCAAAAAATGTTAGACAGGGCTGAAAACTGGCCACCATGGACATGGACGACAGTGCATCATGTAGGAAAACTTGGAATACATGTTGACTACAGTGAGCCAATACTGATTAGGAGGGGACCAGCAAAATTGACATGTAGATGTCTCCACGGGCACTGCAGCATGGGCCAGGGGGAAAAGGGCACCTGTGGGGCCATCTGTTACTGAACATAGTGAGTGCAAGGAGCAATAAGGGACATTATGTCCGCATCTATACCCAGCCAGTACACATGGCAATGGGCCAAGGTTTTGATGTAAGAGGTCCCACAATGACTGACATGCAGAAGCCGCTGTACATTACAGCTTGGAATCACAACCTGGGGAACAGAGTCCTCTGTAGCTTACAAAAAACTCCATCAAACACAGAGAGGCTGTTCCGGGGGGAGACATCATTAGGAAAGGGATCTGAGGAAAGGCTCAGGGGTTTCTCTGGCCACCTGTGCTACACAAATGAGAGGACCTGACTAAGTACAGAATCAGCAACAATGGCTGATGTTATAGTGGCACTAGTGGTCTGGAAACCATTGACCACTTTCTTGTTCTCAATTCTAAATAGATTCAAAGTAGGTCATCCTGATCGAATGCCAGTTATGGGCTGATCAGAAGGCAAGATACGGCATCAGTGTTGGCATGTTGCACCATTGGCTGGTAATGGATCTGATAATGATAACAGAAGAGGAAAGAGCCTACCATTGCAAATGATGCCCTGTCTTGTCCAGCACAGAAGCCAAAAGGTTAAAAAGAGCAACCAATGGCTTCTGATCCACTATTAAATGGCACTTAGAACCATAGAACAAGATGTGAAATTTCTTAAGGGGAAATACAGTGGCTAAAGCCTCCTTTTCAACCTGAGAATACCAGTGCTGAGCAGGAGATAAAGTCTGAGAAGCGTAAGTAATTTGTCATTCAGACCCATCTGTGTATTTGTGCACCAACACTGCACAAAGGCCATGCTAAGAGGCATCTGTAGCCAACAAGAGATGCTGACCAGGCTGAAAAGTAGCCACACACCCTGCAGATTGAAGCTTAGGTTTAAGCAAAGTGAATGCTTGGTCAAAAGCTGGGGCTCAAAAAAAAGAGCACATTGTATGCAAAACACATGTAGTGGATGCATCTGGTAAAAACTTATGGTAGTATGCAACTTTATCTAGAAATGCCTGCAGTTTCTTAAAAGATGTGAGTCACAGCAAGCCCTTAATTGTATCAACATGGTGATGCAACAGCTTGACTCTTGTGGCAGAAACCACAAAACCTAGGCTCTCAATTGGTGGCTGAAACACTGAGATTTGGCAAGATTGCACTTGAGACCCACAGACTGCTAGATAGGAAAGAATGATAGGAGATTGCAAAGGTGGTCTTTGGTGGAAGAAACAATCATATCATTGAGGTAATTGATGCAGCCAGGTACAGAGGCTGTGAGCTGTTTCTAAAAACACCAAAAAATTGTAGGCCCACTAGTTAGCCAGAAGGCAAGTGTTGCTATTGGTATAGGCCAAAAAGAATGTTGACAATGAGAAGGCGCCTAGTGACCTCATCCAAGGGGAGCTGGAGATATGATTCTGACAAATCAATTCTGGAAAAGCAGTGGCCACCTGACACTTTTGCAAGCAGCTCATCAGGGCGAGGCAAGGTATCTATCAGAGACTGTGCGTTATCGTGACACTGAAGTTGTCGCAAGGGTGAAAGTTACATATTGGCTTCTTAACAATGACCAGTGGTGTAGCCCATTCACTGGAAGAAACAGGCCAAATGACCCTAAGCTATGTCAAGCAGTCTAATTCGGCCTTGACAGAGTCATGAAATGCCACTGGCATGTGATGCGCCAAAAAAAAAAAAAAAAGAAAAGAAAAGGGCAGGTGGACTCTTTCATGATAATGTGGGCCTGAAAACTGGTAGCATAACAGATCCCAGGGGGAAACAGGGGCTGCAGTTGATGATATGGAACTTGATCTGACACTAAAGTTACCTCATTGGCAATGAAGAAACAGACCATTAAACACATCTAACTCGAATTGGTCTGCAGGAGGGGAATGATCCACAACAAGGAAGGTGAGAGAGTGAACAACAGATTTGTAAGAGACATGAGTGAAAAACTGACCTAGGATTGGAATCTGCTGTTTTCTGGAGTTAACCAACTTCTGTTAAACCTGCGTGTGTGGAGATGAGGGGGGGAAGGGGGAAGCGAGGATGAAAGTCCACATATGTTTGTGTTTACTAAAGTCACTGCAGCTCCTGTGTCCACTTACATTTTTAACAGTATATTAAACACAAACAAGTTAATAAACAATCTGTTTGGGGAAACAGTCATTGTAGAGATACAGTTTATGTCCATTGGTGTTAATGTGCCCACCACATTTGAAGAGGAGTTACACAAAAATGAAATGTTGCCTTTCTTTTGACACTGTTTGCAAACCACTCCATGTGTGTGGCATGCATCATGCTCTTGTTGGATGAAGAAGTATGGGCAAGATGCAAGAGGGCACGTGGCCACTGCACTGATGTGTCCTGTTGCTGCTGTTGCCATAACCGACGCTGCCTCATGCGATGCTGAGTCAAAGGTTGTACTGGATCAATGGCTTCCCCATCATCTTGAACACTTGCAGTGTGCCCCACAGATTACGACTGAGCAACTTCCAATACCTCTCCCCAGGCAGCAATCTGATCACCTGCAGCCCATGACACTTCGAAGGACTGTGCCATATTGAGAACATCTGTAACCATCGAATTAGTACATTGAAGTGCTTTTTCATGGACTTCCCTTTCTGGGGCAAGATGGATAATGTCATCATGCACCATTTGATCAGTGTAGGATTCTTGATGGGTACCTGTGAACAAATTTACAGTGACGGCTCAACCCTTGTAATTCTGCTGCCAAGGTGTTGGAAGATTGGTTTGGGCATTTCTGCCAATGGTTAAATTCTACACATTGTTGCAATGACAGGCATTCTGTCACAGTAATAGGTTGAGAAAAGCTTGCACACTTCATCAAGTGATAAGGTGGCCAGTTAGTGCAAAGCCACAAGTTGCCACAACATCTGATAAATAAGTGGTGAATGCCAGGAAAGAAAGGAAGCCCTAAACAGGTTTGCTTCATCCATGTGAAAAACCTTGAAATGTTGGTGTAACCAAGTTTCATAGGAGTCCCAGTCTTCAGCCGATTCATCATATGTTGTTAAGGATGACGGTTGCACTGACAGGAGAGTAACCTGTCTCAAACACACAGATGCCACTGAATTCAGATCAGTAGTGAGTGTTTGCTGTCATTTCACGAAAGCTTGCTGCTGGGCAATGATATGTTGGAGTATTTCTTCCATCAAGACATTCACTGGGTGACAGAGAACTGACACAAACATGCAGAGAAGATGTAAACTTCACTCATTGCCAAGTTTGCTATAGCAAGAACAAATGTGATTCATAGAAGTAGTACTTAATAGAAAAACATGTAAGGTACAATGATGTACATTTAGTGTGTAGCCCTGAACACATGAACCGGACAGCAGTAATATAAGCTATAGAACAGGCCAAGCACTCATTTGCGATCGCTTAAATAAAACTGTTTCTTTGGCATCTCGCCAGAGTATGCCAAGGGGCCAACACAAGTGGCCTTTATAAGCAGGCATGTGAACTGTGTGTGTTCTTGATCTCTGAAATTGTGCAGGTAAATTGTGAAGGTATATTATTAATACTAGTAGAGAACTTGTTTGATTCAGTCCTCATCATCACTGCATCATAATAATGAGAAGTTCAGTACTTTCCTGTTTGTGAGAAGTAATGAAAATGACATGTACATACAGAAAAATAAGGTTGAGCATTCAGTTTAGGTTTTGTGAATAAGCCTTAGCCCTAAAATGTATTTACAATTCTGCCACTAATGAACAATTTGAGTATTAAATAAGTCAAAATTATAACAAAATATTGAATTTCTAACTGCAACAGCTCTAGTTTATATATTCTTTTTTAAGTTCTGAATAGTTTCTCTATATTACCTATGTAAAATGAGCCAAAGATTTGTTAAAACACATTGAAATGATCTGGTTCCAAATTTTAGCAATTGTTCCATCTATAGCTGCCTTGCTGACTGTGGTTATGACACTCAACTATAAAGAAGAAAAAAACCCTGTCTCTGCTTCCCAGTTCTGAATAGTTTCTCTATGTTACCTATGTAAAATTAGCCAAAGATTTGTTCAAACATATTGAAATTAATTGATTTCAAATATTAGCAATTGTTCCATCTATAGCTGCTTTACTGACTATGGGCATGACACCCAACAACAAAGAAGAAGAAAACCCTGTCTCTGCTTTCCAATACAAATATCAAATGAGAAAATCAACAATGAATACTATCAAGTGGACTTTTCAGGAAAGAATTGTAGTCACAATTTCTATAGTACTTCTTGTAATAATCATCTGACATTGGTCTTAGACGTGTGCTTTTGTGAAACAGATGTGAACCACAACAAGTGCCTCTGCC
Organism: Schistocerca nitens; assembly: GCF_023898315.1. Lineage (NCBI taxonomy): Eukaryota > Metazoa > Arthropoda > Insecta > Orthoptera > Acrididae > Schistocerca > Schistocerca nitens. The sequence continues at coordinate 577,597,427 of NC_064617.1, forward strand.
AAGGGAAACAGTAGTCAGGTCTGTGCACACTGGTGTTGATTGTACAGCAATTATTACCACAGATGGTTTTCTGCTTAGTTGTGGACGTAATACTCATGACAAGCTGGGATTTTCTGTCAAGGTAGATATCTATATAATTACATTTTCTAGGCCTTCAATCAAATTCTGCATGCAGATCTTTCTGTTCAAACTAAAATTGCCATTACTTTCTTGAAAAATTCTGTATTGTTGCATTTTGTAACTGTTGGCAAGGAAAATGATGGCAAAATATTACTGCTGAAGAGAGTGAAAAGCATTCCAGCCAAGGTTCATGATATTTCACTGGGTCCCAATCATACAGCTGTTCTCATGGATAATGGTGCAGTAATAACAATGGGGCGCAATGCAGAGGGACAGCTAGGAAGAGGACATTGCAGAGTAACGGGGCCAGCTGCTGTCAAGGTGTTGGCAGACAGGGTCATTACCGTAAGTAAAAATGTTTTGTGTGTGCATACTTTCCTATGCCTGTTTGTTCTTGTATAGTGATAGTTGCAGTTGGTTTCAAATGACAACAATTGAGCTCCTCTATATCATTTATAAATAAACAGTTCTAACAAGGACCATTATCGAAGACACTGTTGTAAGTAAGAAAGAGGCCTTATCCACACCATTTGATACAATTGAAATTCCACTCACCTCTCCTTCTGAAATTAGGAAGATAATAAACTCTCTCAAGGATAAAAGCTCACATGGAATTGATGGCATTTCCAGCAGGATAATAAAAGCTTGTTCCCAAGAAATAAGTGGGATTCTTATCCACAAATGTAATAGCTCTCTGAAGCAGGGTATTTTCCCAGATAGACTGAAGTATGCCATTGTTAAACAACTGCATAAAAAAGGGGATACGTTTGATGTCAACAACTACTGCCCAATCTCTCTTCTGACTGCCTTATCCAAAATTCTTGAAAAAGTAATGTATTGTAGAGTAGCTTCACACCTTTGTAAAAATAAAGTTTAACAAAATGTCAGTTTGGTTTCTAGAAGGGTTTTTCAACAGAAAATTCTATATATACTTTCACTAATGAAATATTAAATGCTCTGAGTAACCGGAAGTCACCCGTTGGGATTTTTTGTGATCTATCAAAGGCTTTTGATTTTGTAAATCATGGAATACTTCTAGAGAAGCTAAAGTACTGTGGTATGAATGGGATAGTGCTCAAATGGTTTAAATCATACCTAACTGGAAGAATGCAGAAAGTTGAAATAAGCAGTTCACATAATATGCAAAAAACTGGTGATTTCTCAAACTGGGAAACAATCAAAAATGGGGTGCCGCAAGGTTCAGTCTTGGGTCCTCTGCTGTTCTTAATATATATTAATGACTTACCATTCTATATTCACGAAGATGCAAAGCTGGTACTTTTTGCCGATGATACAAGTATAGCTATAACACCCAACAGACAAGAATTAACTGATGAGTTTGTAAACGATGTTTTTCAGAAAATCATTAAGTGGTTCTCTGCAAATGGGCTCTCATTAAACTTTGACAAAACACAGTATATACAGTTCCACACAGTAAATGGATACAAATGTGTGTGAAATCTTATGGGACTTAACTGCTAAGGTCATCAGTCCCTAAGCTTACACACTACTTAACCTAAATTATCCTGAGGACAAACCCACACACTCATGTCCGAGGGAGGAATCGAACCTCCGCCGGCACACAGTAAATGGAATGACACCATTAATAAATATAGACTTCGATCAGAAATTGGTAGCTAAGGTAGAATATTCAAAATTTCTAGGCGTATGCATTGATGAGGGGTTGAACTGGAAAAAAAACACTGAGGATCTGCTGAAACGTTTGAGTTCAGCTACTTATACTATTAGGGTCATTGCAAATTTTGGCGATATACATCTCAGTAAATTAGCTTACCATGCCAATTTTCATTCTCTGCTTTCATATGGCATCATATTCTGGGGTAACTCATCATAGAGTAAAAGAGTATTCATTGCACAAAAGTGTGTAATCAGAACAATTGCTGGAGCTCATCCAAGATCATCCTGCAGACACTTATTTAAAGAGCTAGAGATCTTCACTGTAGCCTCACAATATATACAGGGTGTTTCAAAAATGACCGGTATATTTGAAACGGCAATAAAAACTAAACGAGCAGCGATAGAAATACACCATTTGTTGCAATATGCTTGGGACAACTGTACATTTTCTGGCAGACAAACTTTCGAAATTACAGTAGTTACAATTTTCAACAACAGATGGTGCTGCGGTCTGGGAAACTCTATAGTACAAAATTTTCCACATATCCACCATGCGTAGCAATAATATGGCGTAGTATCTGAATGAAATTACCCGAAACCTTTGACAACGTGTCTGGCGGAATGGCTTCACATGCAGATGAGATGTACTGCTTCAGCTGTTCAATTGTTTCTGGATTCTGGCGGTACACCTGGTCTTTCAAGTGTCCCCACAGAAAGAAGTCACAGGGGTTCATGTCTGGCGAATAGGGAGGCCAATCCACGCCGCCTCCTGTATGTTTCGGATAGCCCAAAGCAATCACACGATCATCGAAATATTCATTCAGGAAATTAAAGACGTCGGCCATGCGATGTGGCCGGGCACCATCTTGCATAAACCACGAGGTGTTCGCAGTGTCGTCTAAGGCAGTTTGTACTGCCACAAATTCACGAAGAATGTCCAGATAGCGTGATGCAGTAATCGTTTCGGATCTGAAAAATGGGCCAATGATTCCTTTGGAAGAAATGGCGGCCCAGACCAGTACTTTTTGAGGATGCAGGGACGATGGGACTGCAACATGGGGCTTTTTGGTTCCCCATATGCGCCAGTTCTGTTTATTGACGAAGCCGTCCAGGTAAAAATAAGCTTCGTCAGTAAACCAAATGCTGCCCACATGCATATCGCCGTCGTCAATCCTGTGCACTATATCGTTAGCGAATGTCTCTCGTGCAGCAATGGTAGCGGCGCTGAGGGGTTGCCGCGTTTGAATTTTGTATGGATAGAGGTGTAAACTCTGGCGCATGAGACGATACATGGACATTGGCGTCATTTGGACCGCAGCTGCAACACGGCGAACGGAAACCCGAGGCCGCTGTTGGATCACCTGCTGCACTAGCTGCGCGTTGCCCTCTGTGGTTGCCGTACGCGGTCGCCCTACCTTTCCAGCACGTTCATCCGTCACGTTCCCAGTCCGTTGAAATTTTTCAAACAGATCCTTTATTGTATCGCTTTTCGGTCCTTTGGTTACATTAAACCTCCGTTGAAAACTTCGTCTTATTGCAACAACACTGTGTTCTAGGCGGTGGAATTCCAACACCAGAAAAATCCTCTGTTCTAAGGAATAAACCATGTTGTCTACAGCACACTTGCACGTTGTGAACAGCACATGCTTACAGCAGAAAGACGACGTACAGAATGGCGCACCCACAGACTGCGTTGCCTTCTATATCTTTCACATCACTTGCAGCGCCATCTGTTGTTGAAAATTGTAACTACTGTAATTTCGAAAGTTTGTCCGCCTGAAAATGTACTGTTGTCCCAAGCATATTGCAATAAACGGTGTATTTCTATCGCTGCTCGTTTAGTTTTTATTGCCATTTCAAATATACCAGTCATTTTTGAAACACCCTGTATATTCACTTATGAAATTTGTTATTAACAATCCGAATGAATTCAAAAGTAATAGCAGTGTACATGGCTACAACACTAGGAGAAAGGATGATCTTCACTACTCAAGGTTAAATCTAACTTTGGCTCAGAAGAGGGTAAATTATGCTACCACAAAGGTCTTTGGTCACTTACCTAATAGCATCAAAAGTCTGACAGATAGCTATATAGTATTTAAAAGGAAATTAAAAGAATTTCTTAATGGAAACTCCTTCTACTCATTAGATGAATTTTTGGATATAGTAAGTGGGTAATTTTGTAATATTTTGTGTAATGTAGTATCTTGTATTGACACCTTTTATTAACCTGACACAATCCACATCATTACAAAGTGTCGTATTCATGATCTATGGAACAAGTACTAATCTAATGTAATCTAAAGTATAATCTGATGAAGTATGTGATATCTGTTTCTCAAACACCTTGGTGTTTACTGTTTGTTACTACTGTAATTTGGTAGATAATAGCAACAACTGTATCAGATGAATTGTGTGAAAAAATAAGTATATTTATGTGGTATAATAATGAGTCAAAACGTCTGTGGATGGTATTATTCATTGTGATCTCTATTCTTCCCAAGAGTTTTCATTGAAGTAACATTTAGCTTCTATAGCTTGTAAACTTGCCACTGAGAGGTAACTAGGATTTTTTAAATTATTGCATTCTATGTAAACAAAAGAATAGATCAGATTATATACCAACGATGTTTTGTATTTAGGCAGCAGATAAAAATGGAACTTCTGAAATTGCATGCAGCTGTAGTTTCATTGTAAGTGAGGAACTTACATACACCATCGCAGCAGATGTCAACCAATCTAATCTCTTTATTTTGCATGTGCAATTTTTTTAGTCTGATGTAAATGACAGAGAAGCTATCTGCATATACAATAAAATATACAAATACAATAAATACATTCCAACAAATATAACATCCATGTAACTGACTAAAATTCAGTATATGATTTTTATTTTTTATCCAGTGATAAATTCTACCTTCTTCAGATTAGTTCTATAGTTTTTTTATTTTAATTATTACTATCTCAGCTACAGTAGGCATAAATTTTAATTTATGTTTTTGATGATTTTTCCATGCCAAGTTTCAGGTTGTTTCCATTAGTAAGGGAAGAGCAAGTTTCCAGCTATGCTTGTTATGTTTGACTTTTTGCTTCACTTCTAATTACCTTGTCATCAGTGAAAACAACTCTAGTCTCACTTCCTTACTTCATTAATGATTACCAAAGTTCCATTTCTCATGTCTCTAACATTTGCCTTTAGTGAAATTCTGTCCTTATTTTCTGCCACCTAAAGAGAAAAGCCTGTTTTGATAAAAAAAAGGTAATAAAATATTTTTTTGGAAACTCATGGTTTGCACACAACTGTATTGTCATTTTACTACACGAACAGTTTCAGTCATAAACAGACCATCTTGAGTAATTTTATGACATCTTAATCAGATGTATGACAACATATAACCACTAATAAGAATCATGTCTCCAACTAACATGTCAATTCAGCTATAAATCTGCAGCACATATAGCTTACAGTACACCAGTGGCAAAGCACATGGAATGACTGAAGTGGCATGTGACCTTCAGTCATGAACACATCATGAAGTCTACCTTGTTTGATGATGTATTTATGGCTGAAGATCACATGCCACTTCAGTCTTGTCACATGCTTTGCCACAGATGCACTGTATGTGTTTCTGATTTATAGTTGAACTGTCATGTTGGTTGCTGACATGATGCTTGATACGGGTTATGGGTTCTCATACTTCTGATGATGATACCACAAAATACCTGAAGGTGGTCTATTTATGACTGAAACTGGTTGTGTAATAAAGTGACAATATAGTAGTGTGCAAACCATGATTTTTTTAAAAATTTCTAAAAGCTATAAATCATGACCTCCACAAAATAATGATAAAAAGATACACAAAAACAAACTGTTGGCTACCAGATTCAATAAACTCTTTCGAAGAGTACTGAATACTGTAATTGTAAGAAATTCATAGTCAAATTATACTTATTATGTATGTTTGTAGAAGCCAACCTTGGGGAAGATCAGTTTGGATTCCGCAGAAATGTTGGAACACGTGAGGCAATACTGATCTTACGACTTATCTTAGAAGAAAGACTAAGGAAAGGCAAACCTACATTTTTAGCATTTGTAGACTTAGAGAAAGCTTTTGGCAATGTTGACAGGAATACTCTCTTTCAAATTCTAAAGGTGGCAGGAGTAAAATACAGGGAGCGAAAGGCTATTTACAATTTGTACAGAAACCAGATGACAGTTATGAGTCGAGGAGCATGAAAGGGAAGCAGTGGTTGGGAAGGGAATGAGACAGGGTTGTAACCTATCCGCGATGCTATTCAATCTGTATATTTAGCAATCAGTAAAGGAAACAAAAGAAAAATTCTGAGTAGGAATTAAAATCCACGGAGAAGAAATAAAATCTTTGAGGTTCGCTGATGACATTGTAATTCTGTCAGAGACAGCAAAGGACTTGGAAGAGCAGTTGAACGGAATGGACAGTGTCTTGAAAGGAGAATATAAGATGAACATCAACAAAAGCAAAACGAGGGTAATGGAATGTAGTCGAATTAAGTTGGGTGATGCTGAGGGAATTAGATTAGGAAGTGAGACACTTAAAGTAGTAAAGAAGTTTTGTTATTTGGGGAACAAAATAACTGATGATGGTCGAAGTAGAGAGGATATAAAATGTAGACTGGCAATGGCAAGGAAAGTGTTTCTGAAGAAGAGAAATTTGTTAACATCGAGTATAGATTTAAGTGTGAGGAAGTCGTTTCTGAAAGTATTTGTATGGAGTGTAGCCATGTATGGAAGTGAAACATGGATGATAAATAGTTTGGACTAGAAGAGAATAGATGCTTTCAAAGTCTGGTGCTACAGAAGAATGCTGAAGATTAGATGGGTAGATCACATAACTAATGAGGAGGCATTGAATAGAATTGGGGAGAAGAGGAGTTTGTGGCACAACTTGACAAGAAGAAGGGACCAGTTGGTAGGACATGTGCTGAGGCATCAAGGGATCACAAATTTAGCATTGGAGGGCAGCGTGGAGGGTAAAAATTGTAGAGGGAGACCAAGAGATGAATACACTAAGCAGATTCAGAAGGATGTAGGTTGCAGTAAGTACTGGGAGATGAAGAAGCTTGCACAGGATAGAGTAGCATGGAGAGCTACATCAAACCCAACCTTCAACAGTACCTGTGTTTTGACAGCTGGAATCTATTCCACATAAAAAAAAAAAAAACCTTCCCATAAAGCCTGGTCACTCAGAAATGACGTACTTCCAGTGACAGAAACTCCCTTGCCCAGTATGCTGAAAGTCACACCAAGGCCTTCATGTGAAGGCAGTATCCCCTAGACCTAGTCCACAAATAGATCACTTCTGCTATCCCTCACCTCACTCCCCTCCCCCCTTCCCACAATCCTCCCACCAACCTCAAATGTTCCATTGTCTATCAAACCTCCACAGTATCCTAGTCCATCACTATGCTACTCCCAATTCTGACCCCCACCCACAGGTATCATATCCCTGTGAAAGGCCCAGAGGCAATACCTACCTAATCCATCCACCCAGCATTTCCCATTTCAGTCCTGTCACAGGCTTAGCCTACCCCATCAGGAACTGGGCCACCTGTGAAAGCATCCATTTCATGTACCAACCCTGTTGCATCATTGCACAGCTTTTTATATTGGTATGATGACCAACTATCTGTCCACCAGGATGAATGGCCACTGCCAGACTGTGGTTAAGAGCAAGGGTGACCAACCTGAGGCACATGCTTGACTTCAGTGGCTGCTTCACAACCCAGGCCAACTCGATCCTCCCCTCTACCACCAGATTTTCTGAACTGCAGTGATAGAAATTGTCCTTACTACACTTTCTTTGCTCCCAAAATTATTTCCACCTCAACCTACAGTAATCTACTATTCCCACACACCCCACCCAATAGTTTCCGCCCCCTCTGTGCTGTCACCTCCTCCCTATTCACATCCCATCACCCTCATTATTTGCCACCCTCTGCCAGTGCACCCTCACATCTTTCCTCTTCCCTGCTCCTCTCCATTCCAATCCCCCCTGCTCCCTCACCTCTCTGCTTCACAGCTTCCGACACTGCACCTGACAACCTTCTCATGTGTCTATGTAGTCTCTGCAAGCTCCATCACACAGTGTTCTTCTCTCGTCTCACCTGTACTCTGCTACCTCTCCTCCATCCATGCCCCATTCCAGATCACCACATGTGACAGATGCATTCCTATTTGAGCTGTCAGAGATGGTGTTCACGAGCTCTTGAGGTGTGCTTGCTTGTGTGAATGTGTATGCATTTTCTTTTCTGAAGAAGGCTTTGGTCGAAAGCTAAATATGTAACAGTGCCTGTCAACAACTCAACATGTCTTCTTTACAGTGAGTAGCAATCTATCCTTTTCCTAATATTGTTTCCTAATGTTGTTGTGGAGCTTCTGTTGTTTAATTTTTGGGGAAACATTTTCAAAAGTAGGCACTTCGGCAGTTAATGAAATAAATGTATAACTGTTGCTATTAGAAAGTCCTCTCAGACACTTAAATTTCTCAGTTCTCTATAAATGCACAACAGTAATCCACTACTTCTTGTTTATTATCTCTGGTAAAAAAACATATGCAAGAAATCATGAAATGACAAAATAATATATAAGGCAGAAAATAAATGTGAAGTAGTTTGGGAGTCACAAAATATGAAACTGGAAAAGACAGACACAAGTATAATAATACACAAATCAAAGATGGGGGTAGAATAAGAGACATTCCACTGAAATTGGCAAATTTTATACATAACTATGACTCTGGTATTGCATAGACATTGCAACAAAATCTTCCTAAAATACATGTAATACCATCTCAGTCTTACATGGAAAACAGAGTGAAAATGGTAGACATAGCTCACACATCTGCTGATGATAAATTATTTTGTAAAATAAGTTTCAGACAGAAAAAAAAAATTGCAAGTGTTCCTCAGGGTAGTGTTTTGGATCCAGATGTGTTAGTGGTTTTCCAAACAGTGTAAGACATGGAAAAATAGCTCTCTGCTAATGGCATCAGTCTCATAATCACTGATAAAAAACCAGAGCTATTAGAGAAAGCAAATGAAATCCTCAGTGATGTTTAAAATTGGAAAGTATGTAATAAATTAACATTGAACATAAAAAAAACAAACAGTGTGTACTTCTGCATAGAGGGAAAACTGTCACATTAAACATAGAAGATAAGTTTATAGATTGTGTTCAAATACAGAGTTTTAAGGTTTGAATATTGATTGTCAGTTGAAATGAAATGAACATACAAATATAGTGGCAAAAAGAATAATTAGGGTTCTGTCATCAGCTTGTAACAGCGAGCGTATTGTGATGACATACTATTCCTACATACTCAGTTGTTAGCTATGGAATTCTTTTCTGTTTATCGTAGGCATGAACTGTTGACTCAGTTTGTAAGTCAGAGAAAAGGGTTGTAACAATGATAATGGGAAGTAATAGTTGGGCTCCTTGTGAAAGTCTATATGGGATGTGGAGTGGAGTGTGTAAGCATTGGAAGAGGGGCAGTGAAATAAAAGAGTTGATTAAAGAAAACTTCGGGGATATTCTCAGTGTTTGGATGCAGAAAGGAGGTGGATGTAGAGGTTGGCTACTAGCCTAACAGTTGAACACAAAAATGGACAGAGCAGAAAATGGAAGAGCTGGCAATTTATGTTCATATGGCTGGTCGCCATTACTGGTGAGTGGACACAGACAGCACATAGCTGTCCGATCTGTATGAACACTCAATCAGAAGAGCATCTGCTTTGTATGGCAGCTACAACAAAGGAGAGTTGACCAGTGCCTCTCTGCCCTCCAGAACCCTCCAACAACTGCACATCTGACTCTTATCCCACATCCCCTATTGATTAACTTGGTGGTATGGGTACACCGGTTTACTCATCAGAGATGCCAGAATGGGTGAAGTGATTCTGTCTTCAGCAGATTTTACTGGAATATACTGCTTCTGTTCTGAAGAACGGGCTGGGTTGGCACATAGGCACTGATGAAGTTATTCTGGGAGGAAAGATTCAATGGAAAATGATGTTTGAAATAAAATTTTGCAAAAAATCCCAAATATTCTCAGACTGGCTGCCTCTACAGAACTATTTAAAATGGCATCCTTACTGCACCAAATAAATACATATACCAGTCTGATCTGTATATCAGGGAAGATATTACCAACCATTTCATTAAAAGTTGTATACATAACCATGGGATAAGAACTTGTTTGGACTTACATTTACCAAGGAAATACAAACAAAAAACTGGAAACAGCACTTTCTAACAAGAAATGAAACTGTGTAATACACTGCCCAACGAGGTGGAAAGCTTACTAAAGTCAGGTAAAACATTCTTCATAAGTAATTCATACTACACAATTACAGATAACTTAGAGGACTCAGAGAATTGGTTAGTAATGAAATGAGATAACTATAACACTCTGTCAATCACAGTGCAGTGCTTTTATATATATATAAAAAATAAATAAATAAATAAAAATTGTGTGCCAAGATTTATAAGTACAGATCTGCATGGATAAGAAAAATGTTATCCACACTGCATACACAATACAATTATCCATATCTGCAGAAAATCAAGTTTAGGTAGGCAGTTTTATCTGCCACTCTCTGGTAAAAGGCTTATGTCTGGCCTGAAATTTCATCTGCTGATGTGTGCACTCAGCTGTGATGTGAATTAAGGCTAGACCTATTTCAATGGCAGTCATATCAAATTCAAATTCATTTTTATTTTGTTTATAGGAGTAGTACAAAACATATTTTTTCCATGCATATGGAGAAAGTTGTTTGATTATTTTCACATTTTAAGCACAGGCCTCATAATAAAGATAACCATTATCATGTGAACATCAATTACCACAGTACTAAGTTATTTCAAAATGTTACTATTCTCACTGTAAAAACCATTATATAGTGCACTTTTAAATGCACCTAACACAAACGTTGATATATTCACTGATTTTTTACTGAATGTTTCACTGATGTGCAAAGCTTAAGGACACATGTAACTTTCATGTTACATGTTGCTGCCAAGTACTATAGGCCAATAACACTTGGACCATACACAGAAAGAAATACTACAGTTCAAAAACAATAATTACACTGAAGTCATCACAATTTATGACAGTCTTCTGGTCATTACAAAAGATGGGACATGGTTCTTAAAAGAATGTGTGATGATTACAGACAGCATGCGTGCTCTGCAACATGCTGCCACACTGTCCACAAGGTTGGTAAGAAGTTCTTGTAGTAGGACGTTCCATTCCTCTAGCAGCACAGTTGACATCTGTTGGATGGTCCTAGGGGCATGTGGACATGATGCAATACATCTCCAGAATGCATCTCACATGTGCTGGATGGAATTTAAGTAAGGGAGCTAGGCAGGCCAATCCATTTGCCAAATATCCCATCATTCCAGGCTCTCCTTCACCTGCACTTCCCACTATGGTTGCACATTGTCATCCATAAACATGAAGTCAGGGCAGAATATGCTGTGTCATCCAAACAAGATACAGCCAGGGCAAAAGCACCACAGATGCAAATATGTGAGCTGGTGCCAGTGTCATAGAGACTCGCCACTTGCGCAAGTTCCACCATTGCCATGGGCGATGTTGAGGGTGAAGAATGCCTCAGCCAATTGATGCCTGAGTACAATCCACAAATGACCAGATGACAATGGACAGAAGCCTAATCGAAAGATAGATGAGCAGCTGTTGCCTACTTGATTGTGGATCATCATCCAGGGCTGACTTAGACAGGGAACATCATTTAGTGAACTCTTGGAAGTGAACAGACAGTTGTTGTAAATTGCATTTGCTATGTACTGTGAAGTTTACCTACAACTATTTGCACTTAGCCATTGATGGCATTTTTGCGTTATATTACAAACAGTGTTGCCAACTTCCTTGTTCACAAGTCACAAGGATAAGTAAACCTTTCCAACTCATTTGAGTGACTTCATTACTAATTTGATGGAGGGTTGTGGAACCTTCTTTCTCCTCATGTTACCTGACCCAGGGGCATAGCTGTGTAATAGTGGCTGGGAGAAATTGTCTTTGTGGTGTACTGTATGAAAAGACGTTTCACAAACTCGGCCTACCATAACAATAGTGGCAACTTGGCCTCCACAGCAGTAGTGACGAGGCCTTTACAAAACTGGCAATAAGGGTTTACAAAATAATGTACCTCTGAAAAGATACACTTGGGAAAGTAGTGCATTGTCACAACAAAACTGACTGCTGAGTGTACCAGGTTCAAAGATTTGGAGGTCAGAACACCCATGCAACTTATGCCTCCTCATAACATAAGATCTGGAACACAAAAACAATTGTTTCTCGGTGCATTACGCATTCCCACCATATGAGGGTATGTCCAGAATCACTTCTCAGACAGAATCTGCTCTCATCCAAGAAGAACATGCGACCCCCAATCCTCCGTGGTCCAGTCTCTAAGCTCTCAGCTCCATTGCAGACAGTGCCACTGATGTGCAGATATGAGTGGAACACAATGTACTGGTCTTTGTGCAAAGAAGCCGCCTCCATGCAGCCTCCGTACCACTGTGGAGCACAAGATTGCCTGCCTTGTAGTCCTATTAAATGTGGTTGCAACTGCACTCACTTTTTTATGTGGATCCCTTCATGCCTGTTCACAATGCTGTGGTCTTCTAATGTAATTGACTATGTTTGACCATGTCCTCTCCTTTGAATTGCAGTGCCTGTGGTTCAGAATGCTCCTCATGCACATAAAACAGTGCTGTAAATAAAACCAGAATCCTGAGCTACATCCATCACAGTTGGTCCTTATTTCAATTCCCTGATGATTCTTATGTGAGGTATATAAATGTTGACTCTGGTTCATGTTGTAATGAAGAACACCACCTCAGTGCACCATCACAACTCGCTGATTCACACTCAACTGTCTTCTCCTGTTCCTTCAGCTGTAGTTACTCTGCCTCCAAGTCATGTGATGTTCAGCTTTTGTGCACAGCTGGGTAACCTCAGCCAAAATGCCCCCATACTTTCGTTCATTCCCACTGAGTAGTTAATATCTTATGTTGCTTTATCTATCTTATTCTTAAGTTTTTCAGATCAGTGTATTTATGGTGACTATGATTAACAAGCTGGAGTGAGATTATGAAACAAAGATTCCAAAGAACAGCTCATCCTAGAAGAGCCTATTTATCACATTGCAGTATTTTTATTTATTTATTTATTTATTTTAAATTGCATAACTGAGCTCTGTTGCTGCAAAAGAAATGCGATTTACTCAGATGTAGGGCGGATGCTTATAGGATGTATATAGAATGTATGAGGGTGAGTCAAATGAAAACCTTAAATATTTTTTTTAATCTCATTTATTGTGCAGAATGGTACAAAGCTGTATCACTTTTCAACATAATCTCCCCCACACTCAATGCAAGTGCTCCAGTGCTTACAAAGTGCATAAATTCCTTTAGAAAAAAATTCTTTTGGTAGTCTGCACAACCACTCATGCATCGCATAGCATACCTCTTCATCAGAACAGAACTTCTTTCTCCCATTGTGTGTTTGAGTGGTACAAACATATGGAAATCACTTGGGGCAATGTCTGTGAAGTATGTTGGTTGAGGAAGACATTCAAAATGCAGGTGTGTGATTGTTGTAACTGTTGTACGGGCAGTGTGGGGCCTTGCATTGTCATGTTGCAAAAGGACACCTACTGACAGCAATCCACGTCGCTTTGATTTGATTGCAGGCCATAGATGATTTTTAGATCTGTGTGTGATGCACTGGTGACATTGGTCCCTCTAGGCATGTAATGTTCCAAAATGACGCCTTTTTCATCCCAAAAGATAGTCAGCATAACCTTCCCTGCTGATGGTTCTGTTCAAAACTTTTTTGTTTTGGTGATGATGAATGGCACCATTCCTTGCTTGCTCTCTTCATTTCTGGTTGGTGGAAGTGAACCCAGGTTTCATCCCCAGTAATGATTCTTGCAAGGAAGCCATCACGTTCTCGTTCAAAGCTCTGAAGAAGTTCTTCACAAGCATCAACACGTCATTCTCTCATTTCAGGAGTCAGCTGCCTTGGCTCCCATCTTTCAGACATATTGTGAAACTGGAGCACATCATGCACAATGTGGTGTGCTGACCCATGACTAATCTATAAACATGCTGCAATGTCATTCAGTGTCACTTGGTGGTTTTCCTTCACTATGGCTTCAACTGCTTCAATGTTCTGTGGAGTCACAACTCGTTGTGCCTGACCTGGACCAGGAGCATCTCCCACTGAAGTCACACGATTTGCAGACTTCCTACTCCATTTGTAGACTTGCTGCTGTGACAAACATGCATCACCATACTGAACCTTCATTCATCGATGAATTTAAATAGGTTTCACACCTTCACTATGCAAAAACCAAATAACAGAACACTGTTCTTCCCTGGTGCAGGTCACAAGTGGGGCGGCCATCTTTATACTGATACTGTGACGGTATGTGTGCATCTGCACTATGCTGCCACCTACAAGCCATTCTGAATGCTGTTTGTAGCACGCTTACCAACTTACAGGATAGTGTTGCGAAATTTCGATTTGTTATTACAAATTTAAGGTTTTCATTTGACTCACCCTCATACATTTAAAAATGTGGTAAACCAGAAGAGCATGTCACTGCCCACAGCCCTTGCAGATGTTATCAACACTTAACTCCTTCTCCAAGGCACTATAAAGTCAAACCTATACAGTGGTATTCCATCCACTGCAATAAAAAAATTAAAAAGAAAACTGTCATTGTAAAGTTCAATGGAATGTCTTACAGAAATTCATGTTTCTTAAAAAAGTAGACATCTGGGGGTGAATAATCAAGTGGGCTGGCATGCCACAGATTGTATTGTATTGTATTTTTATTGATCCAGGCAATCATAGTATTGTACAGTTGTACATATGATATTGGGTAGGTCAAGATAGCTATTTACAAGTAATTTTTACAAATTGATTTTTACATTATTTTGTAGCAAGGAAATTATCTATGTTAAACAAAACAGTTAATACAAATCATAGAAATGAAAGGTTGTACATACGATATTGGATAGGTCGAGGGAACATATTTGCAGGTAATATTTAATAAATTGATTTTACATTATTTTGCAATGAGGAAGTTAGCTATCTTTAACAAAACAGTAAATACAAATGATATATGGTAAAATGCGAACAGCCAATACAAATGTAATAGTAAAGTAGTCCAGCGTATTTCATAGACATGCGCAGTATATAATTTTCAGACCTAATTGAGCATTTATCATATTTTTTACATTTTTAACCTCTTTCAAAAAAATGATCAACTGCATAAAAGCAATGGTCCAAGAGATATTTTTTTAACTTATGTGTGAAGGCTCTTGGGTTCTTTGTTGCTTTGATTTCATTGGGTAAATTATTATACATTTGTATCCCAACATTTAAAACACTTTTTTGGTAGCAGGTGGTTCTGGACTGAATCATATGTAGGTCAGATTGCTGCCTTGTTGCATAGTTATGAATATCTTCATTGAATTTTAGTGTGCAGTCATTGTTTAACAGGTATGACTTGACAAATGAGACGATATTATAAATGTAAGCAGAGGGCAGTGTCATAATGCCATTTGTTTTGAAATGTTGTCTGCATGATTCGTTATGTCTTAGTTTACATATTATGCATATTGCCTTTTTTTGCATTTTGAAAATATATCTACCTCCAGGTGAGTTCCCCCAAAATATGATTCCATACTGTAATGTAGAATGGAAGTAAGCATAATATACATGTATGAGAACAGATTTTGTGACTGATTTTTTGAGTATCCTTTAAATGTTACACACAGTTGAGAGCTTTTTTGAGATATAATTTGTGTGAGTCTCCCACTTAAGATTTTCTGCAAGCTATATGCCAAGAAACTTGACAGAGTCCACACACATAAGCTCTTGGTTATTTAGAATCACATCAGACATTTCTTGCTTTTGGGATGAGAGTCTGAAGTTGATGTACGTTGTTTTCTGTATGTTTATAATCAGTTTGTTCTCGTTGAACCATTTGCTTGCTGTGAACAATCAAATGGGCTGGCATAGCGGAGCCTTCTGATCTATCAGCTGCTAAAGCAAATCTCTATGTTGTATGATGTGAGAGATGTGGTTCTGTTGCAGAATGTTAACTTATTATTAATATCTTAATTATCTATGTCACTTTTGGTTTTCTGTTGCTAAAAACAAGATAGTGGATACTGTAGCACTCTTGCTTCTTCCTTGAGCCTCACTACTATATGGATGCATATAATATGTACTCTGATTTTTATTGTGAAATAACAACTTACTTAAAATCTTTTACCCTTTATTTTGGTAGTAATATACCTAAACCTGTTCTACACTAA
Source organism: Schistocerca nitens (assembly GCF_023898315.1). NCBI lineage: Eukaryota > Metazoa > Arthropoda > Insecta > Orthoptera > Acrididae > Schistocerca > Schistocerca nitens. The sequence continues at coordinate 577,613,583 of NC_064617.1, forward strand.
TGATGGAATCTTTTGTATATTTTTTTGTCCTTTAAATATGTCAGAAGTGGTTGGTTTGGTGATGCAGCAGTCACATACCAATATCATGTTATCGTTTTTGCAGTTCAATATTTGTAAGTTGAGCCTGAAATCTGTGTTCTTAATAAAGACCAATAATTACTATTATTATTACTGTTATTACTATGCAAATAATTTCTTTGCATTGAAATTTAACAGTAACAAAGGTCTTGCATCACCAAGCGCGCTGCTTACCAATGATGGCTTCTAGCTCTGATGCAATTATTAGCCTGATAGCAAGAGATAACTTGTTGTTGTTGTTGTGGTGGTCTTCAGTCCTGAGACTGGTTTGATGCAGCTCTCCATGCTACTCTATCCTGTGCAAGCTTCTTCATCTCCCAGTACCTACTGCAACCTACATCCTTCTGAATCTGCTTAGTGTATTCATCTCTTGGTCTCCCTCTATGATTTTTACCCTCCACACTGCCCTCCAATACTAAATTGGTGATCCCTTGATGCCTCAGAACATGTCCTACCAACCGATCCCGTCTTCTGGTCAAGTTGTGCCACAAACTTCTCTTCTCCCCAATCCTATTCAGTACTTCCTCATTAGTTATGTGATCTACCCATCTAATCTTCAGCATTCTTCTGTAGCACCACATTTCGAAAGCTTCTATTCTCTTCTTGTCCAAACTATTTATCATCCATGTTTCACTTCCATACATGGCTACACTCCATACAAATACTTTCAGAAACGACTTCCTCACACTTAAATCTATACTTGATGTTAACAAATTTCTCTTCTTCAGAAACGCTTTCCTTGCCATTGCCAGTCTACATTTTATATCCTCTCTACTTCGACCATCATCAGTTATTTTGCTCCCCAAATAGCAAAACTCCTTTACTACTTTAAGTGTCTCATTTCCTAATCTAATTCCCTCAGCATGACCCAACTTAATTCGACTACATTCCATTATCCTCGTTTTGCTTTTGTTGATGTTCATTTTATATCCTCCTTTCAAGACACTGTCCATTCCATTCAACTGCTCTTCCAAGTCCTTTGCCGTCTCTGACAGAATTACAATGTCATCGGCGAACCATACAGTTTTTATTTATTCTCCATGGATTTTAATACCTACTCCGAATTTTTCTTTTGTTTCCTTTACTGCTTGCTCAATATACAGATTGAATAACATCGAGGAGAGGCTACAACCCTGTCTTACTCCCTTCCCAACCACTGTTTCCCTTTCATGTCCCTCGACTCTTATAACTGCCATCTGGTTTCTGTACAAATTGTAAATAGCCTTTCGCTCCCTGTATTTTACCCCTGCCACCTTTAGAATTTGAAAGAGAGTATTCCAGTCAACATTGTCAAAAGCTTTCTCTAAGTCTACAAATGCTAGAAACATAGGTTTGCCTTTCCTTAATCTTTCTTCTAAGATAAGTCGTAAGGTCAGTATTGCCTCACGTGTTTCAGTGTTTCTATGGAATCCAAACTGATCTTCCCCGAGGTTGGCTTCTATTAGTTTTTCCATTCGTCTGTAAAGAATTCGTGTAAGTATTTTGCAGCTGTGACTTATTAAACTGATAGTTCGGTAATTTTCACATCTGTCAACACCTGCTTATGCAAGTAAAATTCAATTGCTGTGTCATAATAAAGGATCTTACACCTAAATACCAGTTTGATGATTTCATGTTTCCACCATCTTCTTGTTGGCAATTTAAAGTGCCCTTACTTTGCCAATATCTCACCATCTTATTTACCTTTCAAAAATTAACACAATAGAAGGGCAGGAAGGTATCATTTTACTGCACCTCAGATGATCACTGACCTCATACTCTTGGCATCATTCAGAATGCGTGAGACAGGCTGCACAAAAGTGGTCATGGGAACACCTAGTCACTAAGTGCAGGTCCCTTGCGTGCAGTTAAAGCGATCATAGCCATAAGGTAAGGATGGAAACAGACTTCTGTTTTACTTGGGCCTTGCAAACATTCCAAGAACACCGACAGATTTCAGGCTTTCAGCTAATATTACAACATATGTATGGTGCCAATCAGGGGTACGAACTTGTAAAAAATATTTGGAGGGGTTCTTGCCCCGGGAAATTTTCTAAATTTTATATGAAAAATAATGAGTTTTAAAGTTTCTTTAAGCATTTTAGAGACATTTGATCAACATTAGAGCCCCTAAAACTGGACTCTCAATAACTCAAGACTCCAAGAAACTCAACAAGTGTAATACATTTTTTGTGGTTGAAAAAAGAAACAAAACATAAACATGCATGTTATTTTCATAAAGAGATAATTTAATTTGCAGTAATAATCATGCTTATAGACTATTACAGGGCAGTGAATATATAGCTCTGAAAAGACAGAAATTATATTTAAATAAATTCTGAACTATCATTAAAACAATAAAACATAAAATATTGCTGTTGCACAGTAAGAGCACTTTGATTAATAAGTAAAATATCTCATTTAAGCTTACTTTTAATAAGGCTCAGGGTTCATTAAATAAAAACAATATCTCAAAGTTAATGCTTTAATACAGTTAAAAAAATTAATACAATATGCCTAACCACTTTCAGTCAAAAAGTATGTAAATAGTGGGTTATAATTGGGTCTTGCACCCTAAAAATATCTAAGTATTTGAAAATAACTAATACAGTACTATAGTAATATAGTAAATTAGTACTAAATTAGTACTAATATTTCAAAACTGAAAATTTAACATTATGTATGTATTTAATTCTCTATTTTATAAAGACTTTTAGTGTTGCTCTAAATGCCATTATTAGGGCTAGAGTGTCTAGAAAGGTGCAAATGTCGGCCGTCTGACTGGATTACTGAAAATGAAGTAATTGATGACTGGTCAGGTATCCAACTCATCCGAAACATCTTGGTGGACATGAAGAACAGCCAAGTTGTTCAATCGCTTCTGTCCCATTGTTGATCGGAGATATGACTTCAGACATCTAAGGGCACTAAATGACTGTTATGCTGTTGTTGTCATCATTGAACTACTTGGAGAAGCTTAATGCACTTCACTACTTCACATAACATTTCTCCTACTGCAGGCTCTTGTGTAATGTACTTTCTTACATCAAACATGTTTTTAAGACCAGTTGTCTTGTATTAGCAATATCAGCTAACATATTCAAGTGTAAGCACAGTCTCTCAATGTCTAGGTAATTTTTAAAATTTGTTTCCCTTCTGTTTACTAAAAGCAGGCACTCTTGTTCAACTGCAGTGACCTGTGTGTGTCCATTTGAAGCAAACTGCTCAGTAATGCAAGATTGCACCATTTGACAAACTTCAATGTAAATATCTTTGTAGTATTCCTTTGGGGTTTTGAAAGTGTGCAGTGAGCTGGCTTTATTGTTTTCCTACTTCTTTGGTATACTTTGATCCCGAGGTAGCGAAGGATCATCAACTTGTGAAGGTTTTTCTTTTAAACACAATTCCCAATAGTCTTCAAAACTATCACGCCTTCCATTCAGTATACAAATCAAGCCCCCATATATTTTTTCCAGATCAGCAACGCTTAGTTGACGGCATTGGATTTTTTCATTGACATCATCTACTGGGTTCATTGCATGGTAATAAAGATGTAAAAAGAAATAAGTCTTGAACTGTAACATTGACTCAAGATAGCCTGCACATTTGTAACGTGCATCAGTTTTGTCCTCTGCAGAAAATGTTTCAAAAAGCTCTAGAAGTTCTTCAAAGTTTTTCAGTATTCTCAAATACTGGAAGTTCGCATAGTCCATCGAAAGGGGTCATAGACCAGCTTGTTCGTTGGCGCTCTCACAGCGTATGCTTCTGAAAAGTCCCATCCTTTTGTTGGATTTCCTTAGGGTGTTTATTAAGTCCTTGGATAAAGCCATAATATCCCTCATAGACATAAGAAGGTGGAGACTGTCTACAACTGCCAAGTCTAAACTGTGAGCAGTGCCATGCACATAATGTGCTTTTAGTTGTATATCCAAAACTAACTTTTTCAGTCCTTTGAACTTATCTCTCATATTTGAGGCACCATCATAGCACTGTCTTCTTAAGTTATCCATTGACAAATCAAGAAGAGCAAAAACATCTTTTAAAATACTAAACAGAGTTTGTGATTAAGTGTTGGAGGTCTCGTATAAGCCAATAAAGTCTTCATTGATGATTAAGGAATCATCGACAGTACGAATACAAAACACTTGTTCATGAATTGAAGAATCACTTGTTTTGTAAACCATAATAGAAAAATGTTCAGTCTTCTTGATTGAAGCCAATACCTTTCTCAACACAGACTTTCCTAGTAGATCAGTGTTCTTGTTTTGAATATCATGGGATGTCCACTTACACCCCGAATGCCCTAACCAATCTTTAAACTCAAGTATGTCATTCTTTCAGAGTTCCAACAATCAAAAAAATTTGAGTTTACATCATTGTGCCCTCTAATTGCTAGTCCTTGTCGGCATAGAAATTTGCACAGTAGTAAAAATCGTCTCAAGAGCTAAATGGCCTTTCCTCATATCACTATCTAATGTTCATTCAGTTGGGAGGCCACACTTTGGTTAGTGATAGAATTTAGTTTCAGAACACCTTCTTTATGCGTAAATGTATTTTCATGAAGACAGAATTTTTCTAAAGCCTTTTTCCAGTTAGAAAATCCTAAGGAAGTAAATACATCTTCTTTTTTTGAAGGAAAATGTAATAGATTTTTAGCATCTGCCTCTTTGCAGGTTTTGCAAAAACCTTTTTTGGTAGATGCTTCATATTATAGCCATGTATATTTTATCAGCCAAGACTTCTGAAATGATGTCCAGGTTTTGGCTGTGAATGGTTCTCACCTGAAAACAACAAAGCAATTGACAGCACAATAATTGTTGGATGCTGACTTGCAGCAGCATCAACTTCCAAGTGCACCTTTTTGGTAACAAATTCATCCATTGCAAACTTAATTCACAATACACTAAGAGACTAAAGTAAATGAATAAAATATATTCATATAAAATAGCCCACTAGACACTGAAGTCGGAACACTAAACACGTCTTCAGCATGCACTGAACAAAACTATCCACACTGAATGACTGTGACAGCAGGTTGGGCTTTATTTAGCCACGCTGGCCCACTGGCACCAGACTTTACCCAAACTTTCGTGCACCGGGACAAATTTTAAGTGTGCCCACAGCACCGTAACACTATTATGATTCACACCACTCCTTTTCAGTTAACCTGCTTACTACTGTAATAATTATTTGTTTTAACTCGTTACTGATTGTATTTTAAAAGGTGATATTGTCAAACAAGGAAAATAAAAAATTCCAACATAATTTTGTGATTTTATAAAACATAATATAACTAATAATTTTCTTAAATTATTGGGGGGCTCCGCCTCCCCAAACAAATTTTGGAGTGGTCTCGGGCCCCCTCAGGTCCCTTGGAGTCGGTGCCTGTGGTGCCAGCTCACCTAGTCTTGTTCATTGACCCCGGATAATGCAGTGTGACAAAAGCATAGAATAAAATTGATATTAGCTTTCATTTTTAACTACAAAGCAGTTATTATTGTATTATTGTGGATGTCTACAGATGACCCACAGATATCCACAAATGTACATGCTTTTTTTCTACAAGATAACAATTACCACATATATCCATGGATATTTGCATCCATGTAGACCTCTATCTATAGTGTATGGCAGTAATGTCCTGTCAGTCTTCACACTCATCACGGGTGGATGCTGACCCCGTTTTTCAGGTGGGTGGAGGGGAGGACATGAAGACATGTACAGGCCTGGAATCAGTTTTACAAACAGACAGGAATTAGTGCACGGGGAATATCAGGAGCTGATAGGTCAGAAGTCACCAGCAGGTGCCCTTAATGTGTGCAGCAATGAAGAACAAAACTGTGTTTCATGCTATAAGTTATCTGGAGCAAATTGTATGTAAATCAAAGAATTTTGCAAAAACAAACATAATGTCTTATGGGATAACAGCAATCAGTGATTTTATAATGTTACTTGAAATCCGTCTTGATTGCAAATTTTTTTATTCATATGACCGGTTTTGGATCATTCAGAACCATCTTCAGATCTGTAAAAATAATGATACTAATTTACTATTTCATGGAAGCAAATCTTTTTCATCCTATCTAATCAACATCAAATGTACCAGAACATACCTGATATTTCAGTTACAGGAGTAACCCGTCCAAATCCAGCAACTTTCACATGCTACGTCACATAAAATTGGTTGGCAGAGTGCACGTCATTTATATTAATAATAACACTATTACCGAAAGGTGGCGTCTGGTACATTTGTTACATTCCATTTGCACATACTGTATTCAGTAGATCTTTTTTATATTAAAAATACTTAATTAAAATATGTAGATGCCAAGGTTAAAATCTGTACTTGTCAAAATTAAAAAACAGTAAAATTATCATTTTTATACGATCTAAAAAGCATAGGGCGATTTATATATCTATGGTGATGGTGTGAGCTTGTTTTCCTCTACGGTCTGCTTCCGTGGTTCCCGCCATTTTGGTGTTGTGCTGCGGTCCGCTCAGTTGTCTGATGTCCATCGCCGCGGGCAAGAGGGCCACACAGGAGGGCCCCGTCAACAACGCCAGGCGCTGCACGCGTCTTCCGGCTTCTCCACCATGCACCATCTCTCATCCCTTGGCCTGGATCTCCACATGCAACAGTTGTCATCTTAGTAGGTCATCATAAATGCTAAAATAGCCGTTATGATTGAATTCGCTTTGCTCGTTGAGGATTAAATCCGGATCTTTATTTTTGTGGGTGTATATTTCAATCTCTTCCAAAATGTTAAGAAACCATCCCTTATGAGCTCTATGCAGGATGTCTAAATTGTGTTCAATGTTCGTGACTGACTGCTTTGTCGCAGCCATATGCGCCCCAAAAGCTGTTTTGTTTTGAGAGTAGGTGGGCTCCCTGAATCTGGTTTCAAAGTTCCTACCAGTCTGCCCTATATATTGTTTACAGCAGTCATTACATTTGATCTTATATACACCTGAATCCTGAAATTTATTCCTACTATTACATATTCTATGCCGGAGCTTCAATTTTAACGTGTTATTGGTCGGAACCCTATTTTAACGTCGGATTTACGAAAGCATCTTGCAATTTTGTCTGTAATTCTTCCATTGTAAGTGAGAGCTACATATTTTTTCTTGTTGTTCCTCTTAACTGCTACTTGACTTCCTTCTATTTGTTCCATTTGCCTCTTCTTTATCTTCCTATAAATATTCATCACCTGCTTACATGTATATCCGTTCGCTACGGCCACTTGTTTTAAAATACTTAACTCCTTTTCTACTTCCTGTTGGCTTAGTGGCAATCTTAGTAGCCTGTATACCATCGAAGTAAAATATGCCCATTTGTATCGTGGTGGGTGACAAGAGCGCTCATTGATAACTAGATGTGTACATGTAGGTTTTCTGAATATGCTAAATTCATGCTTCCCAAACGCTAACACAGTTTAGGTTTATTAACTTGGTTCACCTAGCAATGATAAACCAAATGTTATAACCATATTTTGTGTTCCTTCCTAATAAGATAATTGTTAATCTTCTGAGATGGCTATGCATTAATGTGTCAAGTCTATAGCATTGTGAAGGCAAGTGCTGTCTCTTTTCGACCTATGTTCATTCTGAGTAGAGTCTTGATCAGTCTCAGTGCACATTGCTGGCACTTACCTGCACTCATCCACACTCATCCACTATCAGCATGCCACAAATAGTCACAGTTCCGTGTGGAGCTTATTCTACAGCCTGAATTACCAACAGTGCTCACTAACCACACTAAGAATGAGCTAAATATCTGCCACTAGAATTCACTGCTCATGTAGCACATGCACACAAAGCGCTTTCCTCTTCCCTTTGTTGCTTGTCTTACCAAAAGTGGACTTTTCATGATGCGACCATGGAGTCATGCCCACAGTGAATGCACTGCGCCACACAGAAACACATGATGCAGAGCAGTGCAAAACTGTACAGAATGGAGCAGAGTGTTCATAGGTGTGCAGCATGGTTCCAGTTTTCATGGGTGCATGTCAACAAAAATTAAAGTCAAAACTCTGAAAATTTCAAGTATTGCTTTCATAGTTGTTTGTCATGAGCTGAAAGGGGGAAAACATAGAAAACATCATCAGTGGATGGCGCCAGTACTGAAATATTGAAGGGTATATGGTGGATGTAATCTTTTAAGTGATTTATGTTTTGATAGTGCTGAGTAGGATATCAATGATAAGATACCTTTTATGACATTGCTACCTTCAGTGAAAGTGGAAAGATTTACAAGACATGCTGTACTGAATAGAATGACCAGATTACAGTACTAATCAGAATAAGGACTGAGAGTAAACCAAAGAAAGACAAAACTAGTGAGGAGTGGCAGAAATGAGATTAGTGAGACACTTAGGGTACATAAATGCTACAGCCGAACCACTGGCACATCACTTCCTACTGCTCACAGGTAGTCTTGCTACATTTCCACTGCAGCCTCACTGCTGGCACTGCACTGCTTGCTGGTCATGCAGCATTTCATTTTCCCACCAGGAACTTTTACCTTGTGGCTGTTAAAATTGGTAGCTGAGCGGATTACTTGCAGTCTATGAGGCAAAAACTGTGTTGGTTCATTCACACAAAAATGTATTATTCATAACAAGAAAGAAGAAGGTCTGGATACACCCTTTGAATATAGATTATAGTATCGTAAGTGCTAACAACAGCTAAAAATTTATTCAGAGCACCTTTTCTGATACTTAATGAATGTAGTTAACAGATATTCCAGTTTATTTTAAATATTATTCAACCAGAATTGTTTAAGAAATGAAGATTCAACCCAAAATTATTAGCATAATTTTTCTTGAAGAGGATTCATAGGTCTGTTCACTCTGAAAAAATATTTCATCTATTTTTATCTGCATTTACTTCATCAATAACAATAATAAATTTCTGAAAATATAATTAATTTGATAGATTAAAAAAAAACTATACTTGCCAAGCAGTGATAAGAGAACACACATATAAAAGGTATTAAAGTTTGCAAGCTTTTGGAGCCAGTGCATCCTTCTTCTGGCCGAAATGTTGAAGAGGAAGGAAGAGGGGTGCAGGAAAAGGACTGGCGAGGTCTAGGAAAAGGAGTGGAGTTCATAAGAGTTATCCAGAACCCCAGATCAGGGAAGACTTATCTGACAGAACGAGAAGGAAAGACTCCTTCCTTCCTCTTCAAACCTTCTGCCAGAAGAAGGCACCATCTGCTCTGAAAGCTTGCAAACTTCAATACATTTTATAAGAGTGTTCTTCAGCAGTTGCTTGGTGAGTAGATTTTTTTATCTACATAGTTACATCATGCACTAAAACATTAATCTACCACTTTTAGATCTTTGTTGAGATATTTTAATGAAAAAATAATAAATTATGGTAGGTGAAGCAGAAGCACTAATTTCCAAAAATTATTAAACCTAATACTAACCATCATAAAGCAGTTATGATTATCCTTTTGCTTCTTGTTTCAGATAGCTTTGAGTCCAGAAATAGTTGAGATGAATTCTTGTTTAAAAATCATTACTTATAGTTCCCACAACATTAGTGTTTGTGTATAGTGGTTTCAGTTGTAGGATACAGGGAAGTTACAACAAAAGTATCTCTCGATACCTTATTTACAAAGTTTCAATTGCTGGTATTAAGTGAGGAATCTAGGAATGTACTCCAATAGCCTAAAGCTCTTGTAGAGTGCAAAGGGACATCCACCTCTAGCATTACTTTTCCTCAACAGTAGTAGTCGATACCAGTAATATTTTTTGAATTTTGGAAAGGTCAGTATTACCTCAGTTGTTTTTCTGAAAAGTTTCATATAATTTTACAAACAATGTTATATTTTAAGCTAAAATTTATGAAAAGGAATTATTTTATTTTCATTGTTACAATGGATATGTATTAGCTCTGAACGTACAGTTGAAAGTGCTTTTTTTTTTTTTTTAATTTTTTTTAGGAAAAAAAGATTTGAAATTATGGAATAATGGGCCCACTTAAAATTTCTATTATTAATTATGCCACCTAGTACTGTTTATTATTTTTACTTTCGGATTCATTTATGAAATAATTATTAAAACTAATAGAAATTCATTTGTCAAGAAAACTTGTAAACTGTTTGGAATGTTATTTCCACTGAGTGAGAGAGGAGGTATTTTTGTATTTTGGGTGAACAATGGAATTTTTGGCTTTGTTAATTTGAAAATTCGGAAGACTGTGATGTAGTAAAATGTGACAAAATAAATTAACGTAAAAATGGAAATTCTGCAACAACATTCTTCAAAATTATGTAGATCAATTTGGCAATGAGGACCTAAAATATGATAATTTCAGCTTCTAGAATCAGATCCCTAGGAATGAATAACTGGAGCCAACTTAGAAAAGATAAGTAAACTAAAAAGTTTATCATAAATCTTACTCCTTTCAAATCTTCAGGAAAGACTTTAGCATAGTGGACAGTGTCAGTAACAAAGAACGAAGGGGTAGATTACAAGTGGTTGTGAAGATAAGTTTAATCTAATTATAGCTTGCACAATGGCATTTAACAAGTCATTTCCCCGATTCTCTATAATGCAATATAGGGTACTGTGAAAAACATCCTCTGCCACAGACTTCACATTAGCTTGCAGAGTATGGATGTAGTTGGAGATGTAGAGGTAGATATACACTGTGTGAGAAACTGCACAATGAGGAGCAGTCAGACACGGCACTGACAGAGTGACCTTGAAGCAGCCAACCATGGCTTAAGTTTCAGGACATGCAATGGTGGTCTCATGGCATGAAACAGACTGTCGGAAATGCAGAACACAAGAGAATCAAAGTGTTTGAAATGTTGTGCTACAGAAGCATGTTGAAAATTTGGTGGACAGGCAAGATAAGGAAAGAAGAGGTTCCCTGCAGAATCTGGGAAGAAAGGAACATATGGAAGTAGGAACAGGATGATAGGACATGTGTTTAGGCATCAGGGAATAGCCTCTACCGTACTAGATGGAACTTTAGAGGGTAAAAGGTCTAGGGAAAGACAGAGATTGGAACACATCCAGCAAATAACAGGATGCAGGGTGAAAGTACTGCTATGAGATGAAAAGGTTTGCATAAGAGAGGAATTTGTGGCAGGCTGTATCAGACCAGTCAGAAGTCAGTTGACCCCCAAAACACTGATCATAAGCTCAATATTTTTATTGCATGTCATCAGACTTTGGACATTGATCAGTTTGACTGAGACCATAGACATGCACAAGGGGGATTTACCATTCCCCAGCCTGCTCACCAGTGTGAGGACTACGAGTTTTTATCCATTATAGAATACTCATTCATCTAGTATAGCCATCAGTTCTCTGGATATACATTGTCATGTATAAGATTTAGTTCTTGTTGCATGACACATCTCTGAACTAAACAACTCATTTATGTAAGAAATGGCTATGTTAGAATTTGCCACCTCTGTATAAATCTCTGTGGATGCCCATGGTTGAAGCAGTAATAAAGAAACAATAACTAATTCTAGAAATGCAGTATGTTTGAAAGAGAAAATGGCAATAGCAGTGTGTTTTTTGGATTTGTGTAAACGTTTTATGTATCTATTTAAAATATCCAAGCGAAGCATTTCAGTAATTGTTCCTGAAGTGTGCATGGCTCATAATGATACACTGAAAAAATTATATTCTTAATCTCAAGTTTCCTTTATTAGCAGTACAACTTATGAGATAAAATTGTTAACAGATTCTGGAAAAGAGCCACAGTACTGATAGGGAAGCACATCATATCTTTCTTGAAGGGGTGACTGGGCTACCTGATGTGAGAACATAGAAGTGTAGGGGTCAGAGTTAATTGGCAGGCAGCTGGTGTTTCAGAATTGTACTGAACAGCATTGTACCCAGGAATATGTTTGCATTGTGTGTGTGTGTTTTTTTTTTTAAATGTAATCATTACATTTCAAATTCTACAGTGCCATTTGTTCTCAATACAGGTCTATTAAGTTTCCTAATTTCTGATGATTCCACTTGACACTCATTTTGAGACAGAAGTTAAATAAATTTACATACCTGCTACTCCTGTCGGTACATTACCCCCTTGTTCTGGCTTGGTAGTGAGAAACTCCCCTTTGATGACCAGCATTGCACAGAACTTGTTTGCTGTTGTTCAAAAATGACAGAGTGGCATGGTTTGCCTTCCACATTGGATATGGTGTGATGCTCCACACCTCTTTTCTTGGTTTCGTGCGATGCAGTGTGGCATATCTGGTATGGTCACAACTACACCTGTTCTTTATTACATGTCATATTAAAATCAAAGTTCTAAAGAGTACTCATAAACAATAAGATATAGATATTAAACAATGGAAAATCCAGGATGGAATGTAACAATATTATGAAAAAGAAAGTCACCACTCACTGTATAGCGGAGATACTGAGTCACAGATAGGCACAACAGAAAGACTGTCACAAATAAGCTTTTGGCCAGCAAGAGCTTTGTCAAAAATACATGTAAATCAATTTTTGATGGAGACCTTGCTAGCTGAAAGCTTATTTGTGATAGTTTTCTTGTTGTGCCTATCTGCATCTCAGTATCTCCACTATATGGCCAGTTGCAACTTTCCTTTTCATAATAATGTAAGGTTTAGGTATTGTTGTACTTCCACTTTCTTTAGAAAGTTTGCATGATTTGTAATTTATTTGCAACGATAATACATTTAATTTGTTGGCTGCAATATTTTTTATCTGCATAGTTCATTTGTGTAAATTTTTTCAATAATGCTAAATTTTTGTTAAAGTTACTTATAAAATTATAATATTGCTAAATGTGATTAGGAAAAATTACAGAAAAGTATGAGGGGGGGGGGGGGGGGATGACTGTGAAAATTCTACCAGTGACGTAGGAGGATCATGTTGATAGGACCCTGGTTAGCTATTTGTTTCCAACACATGTTTGCTAAATTGCATTTATTACTGTCAATGTTAACATATAGAAGTCATGAAAATTATGCTGTATATCCATTAATATGAACAGGTGTGAATTTTTTAATGAGTGTAATGAAAGACACTAAAATTGGAAAAGCATTTTCTTAAATTTATCTCTCATCTTCCCACTTTTAAGAAATATGTGTCAAAGTCACTTTTTATGGTTATTCTGTTGATATCCAATAGGATTTAATCAGTTGTCACTTTTTTATTATACCAGTGTCTCAATTTTTAGTTTCAATCTACATGTTGGTGTTGTTGTGGTTTTCAGTCCAAAGACTGGTTTGATGCAGCTCTCCATGCTACTCTATCTATCCTGCTATCCTGTGCAAGCCTCGTCATCTCTGAATAACTGCTGAAACCTACTGCCTTCTCAATCTGCTTACTGTATTCTTCTCTTGGTCTCCCTCTATGATTTTTACTTCCCTTACTTCCCTCCATTACTAAACTGCTGATCCCTTGATATTTTAGAATGTGTCCTGTCAACTGATCCCTTGTTTTAGTCAAGTTGTGCCACAAATTTCTGATCCCTCGATATTTTAGAATGTGTCCTGTCAACTGATCCCTTGTTTTAGTCAAGTTGTGCCACAAATTTCTTGTCTCCCCAGTTCTTTTTATTATCCCCTCATTAGCTGCAAATTGAGTATTCACAGTTTCTTGAAGGTTTTAAGCCAGTACTTCAGTCAGAATATCTTAAAAAGTAAATTACTGTACATATTGCAGAGTCTGTTTTAAAAATCTAAATTTTTTTACACCTCTTTGTAGTATGTTTATTCCTTTTGATATTTAATGCTGAAAATAAAAATCCTTTTTAGCTGAACTGCAGTCTACACAATCACAATGAAAGAGAGAAAAATAATTTTCATTTAGATTTTGCCTCCTTGTAAAGGGTTCTGAGCGATGTTATGGTATTTACTCTGGTTCTAAGTCACTGTGAATATCAAATAACTCAAAAGGGAAATTCAAAAATACACTTTATTTCCCACTTTCTCTTAAAATTATCTGAATATTTAGATTTAGGATTAAATGTTCCATTAACTACATGATGGGTACTGGTAGCAATATCCTTAGTAAAGTTGAATGTCATGTGGTAATATAATGTACAATAAATGTGGCTCTGTGTTTATGGACATAGGTAACGATTATCTTGAAAGAGATCAGTTTAATCAAATAAATGTCAAGCTATCAATAGGATACAAAGAGCAGTGCAAATAAGGATGCAGCTGATTCAGTTTCAGTGACTTGTTTGTCTTTTGTTGATGTCAGCGTGTACTTTGTTTCATTAAATGTCCCTGAATGTTCTCCTTCTGGATAGGATATATATGACACAATGAATCAATGAATAACAGTTCAGTGTCTTATCTTGGTCAATGTATGTGACAAAATTTGGTTGTCTGTGCTCAATCCTTTGTTGAGGATCAAAACTTTAATTATTTATGAATCTCTTTGGTTTTATATTTACCCATGTAGGATAAATATTACTGCAGTGCCAATTTATATCTTTATTTTGAAACAGTATTACCATAAAAAGAGTTCCAGGATAAGAACATCAAACAAAAATAAGGAAAAGAAACCACCCATCTGCACTAGGTGTTATTCTGTAGTATTTCTCTGTTTCCAATTCAAGAACATACAGTGGATAACGTTAACATCTGCACCACTGTGCAGACACTTTTAGTGCAATACATACCCAACGATAATTGGGAGTAAGAAATCGAACTATAATCGAATACCCTGTAACAAGTCACTACAGACCACAGAGACAGAGAGAGAGAGAGAGAGAGACAGAGTAGGAGGAGGGAATGTTATGGGGGTGAATGTACTTACACTAGAAAATGAGCATTATTGTAACTTGAAAGCTAGAGAAATTTTCTAACCACTTATGTGTGTCTACCTGCCACCTGTCATTTATCTACAGGGTGAATGAGAACTCCATCGACAAAATTTCTAAATTTATTCAGGGATATTTTCTGAATATTTTGGTGTAATGGACCTATAATCTCCTGAGGCTCACTACAGGGTATTTACCTATTGTTTCATTTCTTAATTCCATTTATTCTTGTATCTGTATAGCACTGAAAATATCTGGAGCACAGTGCAAATTTTGTTTGGAAACAAACTAGCTCTATTCACTCCTTGTACTTGCTGTTGATAACTGTAATGGCCACTTTACTCTTCATATCCCAAGCATGAATTAATTGTTGCTCAGTTCTGCCTTAGGGTTGCTTTTTCCACAGTGTTAGCTGTATTTTAACGGAGATACACAACTGTAAGGATAGGTTTACTGATAAAGAGTTAGTTAGTCTGTACCTGGAGCATGGATATATTGAATGGAATGGGAGAGTAGCATAATGATACCATGCTGAGCTGTTGTTGGAGTAAAGGAAACTTCACAGTGCTTTTGCATTTGATGATATTACTCTGTGTTTTTTGCTGTACTTTCAGTTATAGCACATTACAGGCTCTTTTACTATTGTGATAATATTTTAGCAGAATCAAATGTAATTAGGTTCACAAACTGAACAAATAATAATTACATTACTGCTCTATAATGAGCCACAAGAGACCATTAATTCCTAATACCAGAATACTCAGAAAGTATCTCTGAACAACCTCTGAAATTTTGTGACTGGGTGGTCACATGTCTTAACTTTTGATTGTATGTTTACATTTTCTAACCTAATGAGTAAATAATGGTTAATTAGGTCCATTATGTTATTCCCCTCCATGCCTGACAGGTTCACTGAAAGAATTACAAAATTATTCATTTCCTTAATGTTCTCTGCTCTTTGTCAAAGTGTTTTTCAATTCTGTCTGCTGTCCACTTTGTTTCCTTCTGTTTCTGTCTACATACTTTGACATTCACATATAATATTTCATTATTCCACCTGCCATTTCTTTATTATTGTCTCTTATTCAAATAAATTACTGATTATAAAAGCCCCCAAAACATTATCAACATAAGAAATGCTGTGAGTTTTATTCTCTTTTTGCAGTTTGTCAAATGTGGTCCGACATATACTGTGGTAGGCACAAGTGAGAATGCTGTGTACTTCTGGGGAACAAGATTTTTTGCACCCGCTGGCATGGTACGTTCTTTTAGGATTAAAGATGTGTAGGAAATACTTTGCATACTTATCACTGAACACTGGAAATTAATTGTGATTAAAATTATTATTTGTATGCTATCACAGTCTATCATTGTAAAATATTAGTTATGTGCTTTATATACTTTACTGTAACTCTTAACAAAATAAAAGATTCCAATGACCAATGGCTACTGAATATGGAAACCAAAGGAATCTCAAACAAAAATGTCAAAAATACTGATCAAACACATTCAGTGATTAATGGCTAAGAATAGTGAATATAGAAGAAACTTCTCATAACTGTACTTTGACACGGCATGTCAAGGAAAATTTGGAAAACATTTTTTTAGTAAATGGTTATAAAACTGTCTTAAAGTGCTTTTAGACTGCAGCCTAGTTTATAATTTAGAATCATACTCTAGTTCCATGAGTTCTCTTTGTAATGAATGATCTACTGAGGTCACATACACAGGAAACATTTTTCACCTTTGCATGTGTTTTGTTGGTGAACAGTTTCTCAAATTTGGTCGGAAATTTTCTTAGAACTGAAGTTCGTAAAACTAGAATTAAAATAGTTCTTGAAGATAAATGTGTTTTTTTTGTGCTGCAACCATATTATAATACATGTTGTAATTATATTTGGTAAATTACTGGGTGGATAGGCTGGACTATAGGTAAAGGATCACTCCCTTGGATTTTTGATCAACATGGTTGTTGTAATTTTCCACAAAATTTCCTGCAAATGTCACATTAAATTTAATTTCTTGACTGGTTTAGTAGTTTATGCCACAATAAATGTTAAAGAAATAACAACCATAAAGAGATAGAGGTTCTTCCATGTGACATTAGAAACAGTTGGACTTGGGAGCCTGCTATTACTGCTGCCACCTCACAATCCACTAAAAACAGGGAATTTGAGGGGAAAGTAGATAGTAGAAACATACAAGATAATATTGGACTTAACTCTAGTCATTACAGGTAATAATCAAAATATCCACGGGTGTACTGCCGGTCTACTGTGTCCAACGGGCACAATATTTCGGCGATCATACATGTCGCCATCGTCAGGTGAACTGATGGACTGAGCTCCTGTGAACGTGCCGGCACAGAGATCCGTACATTATGGCTGCTCAGGGGGAACTGGGTTCGGTCGCGGCGGCAGCTGATTTAAATACCCTCCGCCCGCAGCGCGCTCACTCCGCCACCCGCGCCCCGCGCCATGGTCTTGCAGTGAAACAGATTGCGACGGCGTCTGAGATGACGTCGGTGTGATGGCTCTGTCTGCCGTGGTCGTCACAACTATACATTTGCTCGATTTACTCTTGATTAACCCAATCGCTGGTTCCCAAGCCTTGCTAAGATTATAGCCACAGTCACGGTTTATGAGGTCGTCATTGGTGCGAATTTCGATGGCCTCTCTAACAACGCTGTCCCAGTATCTCGACGTCTGTACCAGAATCCTCGTGCGTTCATACTCCATAGTGTGATTTTCCGACAAACAATGTTCAGCGACCGCCGACTTGCTCGGATACATCAGTCGAGTGTGCCTCTGTTGTTCACGGCATCGATCCTCGACGGTACGCATCGTCTGACCAATATACGACTTGCCACATTGACACGGAATCTGGTACACGCCGGCCTTCCTCAAACCGAGGTCATCTTTGGCGCTCCCCACCAGTGCACAAGTTTTATTCGGAGGACAAAACACAGTTCCGACCCGGTGTTTCTTCAAAATGCGGGTGATTTTCCCCGAGAGTGCGCCTGTATGTGGGATAAACGCAGTGCCTACCTCCTTCCTCGTGATTTCATCCATCTCCACAGGTTGTGCTGTAGTGGGTGGGCGGAGAGCACGTTGAATCTGCCACTCTGAGTACCCATTTTTTCGAAATACAGTTCTCAGATGTTCCAATTCCTGGGGTAGACTCTCTGCGTCAGAGATAGTGCGCGCCCTATGTACTAGAGTTTTAAGCACCCCATTCCTCTGTGAAGGGTGGTGGCAGCTGTCTGCGTGCAAATACAGATCAGTGTGCGTTGTCTTCCGATACACCCCATGGCCTAGGGTGCCGTCAGGCCTTCTCTTGACCAAGACGTCAAGAAAAGGTAGTTTACCCTCCATTTCAGTCTCCATAGTGAATTTGATGTTGGGGTGACTGTGGCTATAATCTTAGCAAGGCTTGGGAACCAGCGATTGGGTTAATCAAGAGTAAATCGAGCAAATGTATAGTTGTGACGACCACGGCGGACAGAGCCATGACACCTACGTCATCTCAGACGCCGTCGCAGTCTGTTTCACTGCAAGACCGTGGCGCGGGGCGCGGACGGCAGAGTGAGTGCGCCACAGGTGGAGGGTATTTAAATCGGCCGCCGCCGTGACCGAACCCAGTTCCCCCTGAGCAGCCATAGTGTACGGATCTCCGTGCCGGCACGTTCACAGGAGCTCAGTCCGTCAGTTCACCTGATGATGGCGACATGTATGAGCGCCGAAATATTGTGCCCGTTGGACACTGTAGACCGGCAGTACACCCGTGGATATTTTGATTATCAAATACGCCGGGAGAAACTCAAGAATCACATTACAGGTAATGTTTTCAAGATTACATATAGTTCTACATGCTATATATTAAAAAAGTTCAGATCTATAGTGTTATTGTAGTTCAGGTATTCACTTAGTGAATGAAAGCAGTGGTATTGTATATATTCTGTAACAGATCTTTCAAAAACCTTAATATTTATATATGTTTTTTATCATTTTGCTACATGTTGAATAGTTTCATTCCCATGCAGTAAGTGCCTTTCTGATGAAAACTTGTATTACCTTTTAATCTAATGTAGTGATTATGTAAGTCACATATTTTCCTAATGCTGTTATCATTTTCAGTTACACTTTTTATTATACATTAGTGCAGTAAGAATAAACATGCCTATTATTGGTAGCAATTTCAGTATTTTAAATATTGTCTTACATTACTATCTAGATCTGTTCCCTGTAGTAAGCCTTTTTTGAAGATAGCAACCTGTACTCAGCATTAAAGTGTTCAATATGTTTGTCCCATTTTAAATCACTTATTTTATGCCAACAAATTTTGTTACCTCTTGATTCACAATTGGTTGTTGATTGATGGGGATATGTGGATAATACAGGGTCTTGTTTTGAGAGTTTTGGAAATTTAGTGCTACTATTTACTTGTTGTTTATTATAAGGTGCTTCATTGCCGTCCATTTACGTAGTTCATTTGTAACAGAGTTTACTTCATGTTGGATATCATCTTTTTTACTGTTGTGTCATCAGCAAATACAATTACTGTATTTTATTTTATTCAACATGCACATCCAGATTCTGGATGTACACCAGGGAAACGAGAGGTCCCATTACTGAACCTTGAGGTATGCATAGTTGATTGGGCATTCTTCTGACAGGTATTCCAAGACTATTTGTGTTTTTGTCTACATGCCTAATGGACACTTTTTGCTTGCAGTCATTGAGAAATGAACAAATCCGTTCATTAGCCAGTCCCCTAATGCCATAGTACTCAAGCTTTTTTAGATTCTGTGATTAACCATGTCAAAAACCTTAGTTAAGTCTAACAATATACCTGCCATTTGCTTTGTTTTGTCAATGGATTTTAAAGCAGTGGTTATGCATTCATAGGTTTGCTGTCTCAGTTGATTTCTTACTTTGGAAACCATGTTGAGATACAGCAAATACTCAATTTTTGTTTATAAACTTTATTAACTTACTGTACCTTATTTTTCCCAGTGCTTTGGAAAACGGGATGTTCATGTAATGGGGTGTTAGTTTATCACTTTACCTTTGTCACCAGCTTTGAATATTGGAATAGCTTTGCATGTTTTTAGCTGATCAAGAAAGAAGCCCATCTCTGATGAGCAGTTACATATAAAGTGAGAGGGTCAATAATATTTCGGAGGGAGAGCTGTAAGATTCTGTTGGGTATTCAGTCAACTGCTGCTGAGTATGTTGCTTTTAGACATGTAACAGCCTTGATTGTTTCCTCCCTCTTCACATGATCCACAGACATTGATAATTTACAGCTGTTGGTCTTCCCTGTTGGCTGCTGATTACCAACAACATTAGGTTTTATTAAACTTTTAGCTATTCCAATGAAATAGCTGCTGAGTATATTTTCTGTTTCACTTGTTTCTGTAAAATTTTTATTGTCATGTAACAAGACAATGTTATCATTGATTTTCTTGTTTCTGCTTGTTCCTTTTTTTGTATGATGTCTCAGAAGGCTTTTACTTTACTTGTAGAATTTTTAATATGCATATCATTGTGCACTTTTTTGCCTGTTTTATGACCTTTTGTTGAATTTTTGTATATGTTTTGTAGTGAGTATGCATACTTGCTGTGACATTATTGTCCTTGCAGATTTGATACAGTACTGTTTTCTTCTGATGAGAAGTTCTAATTCCTTTAGTAATCCACCCATTGACTCTTGCATTATTTCTGATATTTATGATTTCTAGAGGAAAGGCTGTATTAAAATGCTGTATCAGTTTTTCTAGAAATATGTTAAATTTTGTACCAATACTTTCCATTTACGCACAGCAGAACAGTCTTTATTGTGTGGTAATGAACTAAAGAAATTTATGCTTTTCAAACAGAAGATCCTATATTTAAACTTAGGTATGTTGTTGTTTGCCTGCCCTCCTTCAGTGGTGATGCTCATTATTAAAACTTTGTGTCCACTGAAACCTAAACTGAACACTTTTAGGGACCATTTAAATTTCTCTTTATCAGTCAGGATTTGATTGAAGGCTGTCTGAGTGGTTGGTGTTATTCTTGCTGCATGGCTTACTGTGGCAGTAGGTTTATGTGATTTGAGAGACTGACATGAGTGGCTCTCTGTTTATAATTACTGAGAAGATCTATGTTAAAGTCACCACAAATTATAACATCATATCTCGTTGCATTTACTTTATTAAGGAACAATTCCATTTTTTGTAGGAATACCTCAAACTTTTCTGGTAGGGAATGGTATACCATGGCCACTATCAAATTTAATTTGGGAACTTTTATCACTGCTGTCTCCAAGACTTTTCACAACTTTGATGTGTAATATTAGCTATGTTAGTGACTTCTATATCATCTTTGGCCAGTATGTTGATTTCCCCATAGTGGCTAACTGGTTTATAATAGCAGTCAACCAGAGATAAATTTTGTAGGGAAACAGATTATGTTAAGGTATTATCAAGCTAGTGCTCAGAAAGACACATTACAGGAATCTCTTTTAGTTCATGGATTATTAGCGTATTTAAATCTTCAACTTTTTTGTGTAGGGCCTGTACATTTTTGTGAAAGATCTTCATTCCTGAAGTTGTGGGAATATCTACACTACCACTTACCTTCATTTTAAATGCTGTTGTAGCTGCTGCTTTTGGCAATAAAAAATTCCTTTGCATAACTTAACTGTCTCATCTTCCTTCTAACTGGCTATACTGAACCATCTCCTGCTGCTGGGGTGGTTGCAGTTTCTGTTTGTGAGGTTGGTGTTGGCCCTTGTGACATTGTTGCTATTGAAGTTTCTTCTGATGCTTGGATGGTTTCAATTGAGATTGCAGGTTTTGTAACAGCATTTTATTTTTCAATCATTGGGACGTTATTTTAAGACAAATGCAACAGGTTTTTAGATATACTGATTGACATCTTGACTTTGTCTTTCCTCTGTGTAGTTTATTAGCTCTAGATTGTTGTTAATTTTTCAGATATCTTCTTTTCTGTTACCCTGAACCTCTGACCATTTGTAGTCTGCAATGTTCCAGTTACTGTCTTTCCTATGCTTTAGGCTTTTTTTCCCACTGATCAGTTATAGTTTGTACTGTTTTAGTGATTGTCTTTAGTATACCTTCTGCTTTCTCGTTTCTTATTCTCATGCCCATAGTTTTCTAAGACTTAATTAACACTTGGGATTCTTACTTTGTTATCACTAATGAGTAAAATGAGTGTTTCATACATCTGTTTCTTTCCATCTCTGTTTAAATGGAAGCCTTGTAAAGAAATTTTGTTTCAACCTAATGCTTCCATTTAAATATTAACAGCAATTCTCCATTTGCTTTCATTTCTTAACTCATTGATTTTCTGTACCATATGCAATTTGTTGCCTCTGGTTTTTAGTTTAGATGTCATACAACATGTCATTTTGGGGTAGGATGGATTATTACATTCATTTTATGGTTAAGTTTCAGTACAGTTTCTAATGTTTGGACCATGTGCTTTTTAACCTAATACAGCTAATTTCAAATTATTTAGGAATAAAGAAGATAACTCATTGAAAATCAGAAGTGCTGTCTCATCAACAGGTACACAAACAAAAGGTACAGAACTTTCTTAGCTTTCAGAATGAAATTCATTCCTACCTTTTGGTGATTCATTTCCTTTATTCCTAAATAATTCATAATTCTCAACCAGAACTTTCCACACACCATTATACAGCTGATTTCAAGGAATTCACATCAGCAAATTAATTTTTTAGTACTTTGTACAACTGTGGATCATCAACAGTGTTCTCTCAGATGTGCATATAAGTAATCATATAAAGCTAAAAACAAAGATGTGAATATAATAGAGGGAAACATTCCACGTGGGAAAAATATATCTCTTTACCAAATGAACGCGCTGGCAGGTTGATAGACACACAAACATACACACAAAATTCAAGCTTTCGCAACCAACGGTTGCTTCATCAGGAAAGAGGGAAGGAGAGGGAAAGATGAAAGGATGTGAGTTTTAAGGGAGAAGGTAAGGAGTCATTCCAATCCCGGGAGCGGAAAGACTTACCTTAGGGGGAAAAAAGGACAGGTATACACTCGCACACACACAAATATCCATCCGCACATACACAGACACAAGCTGGCCGTGCACCAAGATATGTTTAGCCACAGGGTGCCACTAACACCAACCTGTCAGAACTCCGGAGATGGGAACTTGCCCTTCAGTATAGCCTCTCTTCTCGTTATCCGCCAGGCCTCAACCTCCGCTAATTTCAAGTTGCCGCCACTCATACCTCACCTGTCTTTCAACAACATCTTTGCCTCTGTACTTCTCCCTCGACTGACACCTCTGCCCAAACTCTTTGCCTTTACAAATGTCTGCTTGTGTCTGTGTATGTGCAGATGGATATTTGTGTGTGTGCACGAGTGTATACCTGTCCTCTTTTTCCCCTAAGGTAAGTCTTTCCGCTCCCGGGATTGGAATGACTCCCTACCCTCTCCCTTAAAACCCACATCCTTTCGTCTTTCCCTCTCCTTCCCTCTTTCCTGATGCAAAAGCTTGACGTTTGTGTGTATGTTTGTGTGTCTATCAACCTGCCAGAGCTTTCATTCGGTAAGTCGCATTATCTTTGTTTTTAGATATATTTTTCCCACGTGGAATGTTTCCCTCTATTATATTCTAATCATATAAAGCTTAAGACTATTTGAACCACAACAGCAGCATCTGTTTTCCCGAGATTCTCTCCCTTCCTGCAGACTTGTAAATATCCTTTTTTATTCTTATTCATTTTCATGTTATACTCATATGCCATGGATCTATACTGCAAACATGTTGCTCAAGTGTGGCACTGGAGATACTATAAAGTATGTAGCAAATACTCAGATATACTGAAGAAGGGGAGCTTACTGACCCCCACCCCCTACTGTGCCCTTATAATCTGGAGTTCAGAGTTTCTGTTTACATATTTTGTAGTAACTACCAATTTTCTGGGACATAATAAGTTTCTTGTGTCATATACAAAATTTAGCTTCATGGCATGACACGTCTCAATACTGACTAACTCATTTATATAAAAAATGGCAATGTTGAACTCTCCCCTCCCCCCCCTCTCCCCACGATAAATTTATATGGACACACATGAATAATTACAATAGGAAAAGAAGATAATAATGATTGTTAAGAATATTTATTTAGTAAAAGGAAAATACAAATACATCTGTCTTTACACAGTGAACACATTCATGGGATGGAAATAACAGACTAAATGTTGTGTAGTAAAAATATAATACTGATTGTTGAGATCTCTGTCAACACAGTCAAAAATATTGATATAAATATAGCACATTCCAACACATCTCCTTACAGTTATATCACAATCAAATTATATTCAATATTTATCAAAATTTTACAGATTAACCTTGCTCAAAGATTTGGTAAAAATATCTGCTACATTGCTTTCTGAATCTACTTTATAAATGTCTATAGTTCCATTCATATAGCATTCATTCACAGAATGGCAGTGTGCTTCCATTTATTTTGAATTTTTAGTAAGGTTAATAATAAATAATTAAAATATTCAGTATTGGGTGCCCCTGAGTTTTAGCAGACTTCTCAGACTTTGCATCAAGAACTTTACATCACTTGTTTAGTTACTCGTTTCCAGGTTTTATTCTTATTTAAATTTCTGATTTTCTTATCCCTTGCTCACTTCCAATTTCTGACTTGTTGCTATTCATTGTCTCCTCAAAATTTTGTGTACTGTTAGAAGTTTACATAAATGGAGTTACTCATGACATAATAATTAAATATATCAGGCACTCTGCATTTTCTAGCTGACCTTTTCAACTCTTGTTGCTGTTTTTATTTATAATTGCTTGGACACCCCTTGATATCTTTTTCTTCCTTTCTATGCTTTTGCACTCAGAATCACTAAAATGTTCACTCCCTGAATCAGAGTCCCTAATATCAACACATCTGACATTATCTTCCACAGTATAAACATATCTGGCAATGACAACCTTGTTGTTAATCAGTACTCTTTATCCAACTTCACTGTACCCTATTAAAATTCCCAAGTCTACTTAATGACCTCACTTTAACTTTATAAGTTGCTCTGACACTCATACAAAAACCCTAATTCCATAGAACTTTAAATGTTCAACATTAGGTTTCTTCCCAAACAATATCTCATAAGAAGTTTTTCTTTCAATAATATTAGCTAAAGTTCTTCTTTTAAAGTATGCAGCTGCACAATCTACTTCAGGCCAAAATCTCTTATTTTCTCTCACTTCAGCTGACAGGCATCTTGACATATCAGTAACAGTCCGGCCCCGGTAGCTGAGTGGTCAGCGTGACGGAATGTCAATCCTAAGGTCCCGGGTTCGATTCCCGGCTGGGTCGGAGATTTTCTCCGCTCAGGGACTGGGTGTTGTGTTGTCCTGATCATCATCATTTCATCCCCATCGACGCGCAGGTCGCCTAAGTGGCGTCAACTCGAAAGACCTGCACCAGGCGAACGGTCTACCCGACGGGAGGCCCTAGCCACACGACATTTCATATCAGTAACAGATTTGTTGTATCTTTCAGCTGTACCATTTAATTTATGTACACAGGGAGGACATGCATTTAAAATGATTCCTTTCTGTCTTGTAAAATGACACACATATAAATTTAAATATTCTTTCCCCTTTTTAACATAATTTCTTAATAGTTTTACCAGTTAAATTTTCAATTTCATTAACATACTGGACAAAACAACCATAACTTGATTTTTAGATAACATGAAGTCTCTGGTTTATTCTAATCGTCAATAAAAGTGAGAAATATCTTTCCCCAGCAAACCGTGAGTTGAGTGAGGTCCATTCAAATCACTATGAATAATCTCAAATGTTTCTGTTGCTTTGCTCCTATTATTTTCAAAAGGTAAATTGTGTATTTGCTTTCAATACATACTTTACACTCCATAAATTTTGAATCTTAATTCGTTGGCAGTCCATCTGCTAAATGGTGTTTACAAAACATATTCAAATAATTAAAATTTATATGTCCAAGTGTACAATGCCATTTGTCCCTTACTACAAGCTATCCATACCACTGACAGTATCCACATTAATCTCTTTCTTGTTAATTTTACTTGTCACTTTAC
Source organism: Schistocerca nitens (assembly GCF_023898315.1). NCBI lineage: Eukaryota > Metazoa > Arthropoda > Insecta > Orthoptera > Acrididae > Schistocerca > Schistocerca nitens. The sequence goes on from NC_064617.1 coordinate 577,639,557, forward strand.
ACAGCCTATCTTCTTCCTAAGCAATCATGATTAAGTTATAGTCTTTATTAAAAACCTTTGAGATATTGCCTACAGATACAATTTCTTGTTTTTCTGTTACTTTAGCATAGCTAATCAAATTTCTGCCAATGCCCATGACATAAAATAAATTTTTCATTTCAGTTGGAATCATGTCATTATAATCTGTAAAATAACTAATTATGTTTCTTATTTTTTTAATTTGCGAAACTTTACCATATACAGTTTATACATTCAAAGGCTCTTTTGAAGTTATGCACTCAGAAAAATAATGTTCATTATTAAAAACATGATCTGTGCAACTACCATCTAATAACCAACACTGTGCAACAATGAAAATTTAAATCGAATGGAAATAGCCAATTCCTACCAGTTCTAATGTGCTGATCACGAATATCAAACAGGCAATTCAAAGTTAGCTTTGGTATTCATTTTGCACTGTTTTATTACAGTGAGATAACTATATACAGATTTTTATGTTAAGTTTAAAATCAAATATTATAATAGTTTGTCAAAGCAGTGCTTTTACATATTGGTAATAAGCTTCCTTCTATTCCAGTTGGGCATAGTGTGCATATGAAAGAGTCATACCAAAACATGAAAATTTTACTAGAAGCCATCAAGTATAATGACTCTCAATGGCAGATTTGTGGTGACTTGAAAGTGGTAGCACTGCTGTTAGGTATGCAGTTAGGGTATACTAAATATTGCTGCTTTCTTTGTGAATGGGATAGCTGAGCTCATGCACCTCATTACAGTAAACATGACTGGCCCACCAGAAAATCTCTTCAACCAGGTATACAGAACATTAAGTGTGAACCTCTAGCAGACCCTAAAAATATTCTGCTCCCACCCTTGCACATCAAGTTGGGTCTCATGAAAAACTTTGTTAAGGGAATTTACAAAGATGGTGATGTGTTTAAGTACTTAAGGCAAAAATTCCCTTACCTAAGTGATGCCAAAGTAAAGGAGGGCATCTTTGTAGGACCACAGATTTGAGAGATTTTTGGAGACCTTTAGGGAACAAACAAGCAATAAATTATGATGAGATTGTTGATAACATGTTGTTATCTTATGAAAAACTTGGTTGCAACATGTCATTGAAAATGCATTTCTTACATAATCATCTTGACTTCTTCCCCAAAAATTGTGGTTCAGTAAGTGATGAACATGGGGAGCAATTTCATCAAGATATTGCCACATTTGAGAAGAAGTATGCCGGAAAGTGGAGCCCTACTATTTTAGCAGATTACTGCTGGACTGTCACAAGGGATGTGTCCAAGTATGTGTATAAATGTCAAGCAAAGCAAAAATGGTCATCTTCTGAATTTATCTCGGACCAAAATATGTAATGGTATATGCTGTATACAGTGTGTTGCAAAAAGGTACGGCCAACTTTCAGGAAACATTCCTCACACACAAAGAAAATATGTTATGTGGACATGTGTCCGGAAACGCTTACTTTCCATGTTAGAGCTCATTTTATTACTTCTCTTCAAATCATATTAATCATGGAATGGAAACACACAGCAACAGAACGTACCACCGTGACTTCAAACACTTTGTTACAGGAAATGTTCAAAATGTCCTCCGTTAGCGAGGATACATGCATCCACCCTCCGATGCATGGAATCCCTGATGCGCTGATGCAGCCCTGGAGAATGGCGTATTGTATCACAGCCGTCCACAATACGAGCACGAAGAGTCTCTACATTTGGTACTGGGGTTGTGTAGACAAGAGCTCTCAAATGCCCCCATAAATGAAAGTCAAGAGGGTTGAGGTCAGGAGAGCGTGGAGGCCATGGAATTCGGTCACCGAATCTGTTGTTGAGAAGCGTACGAACACTTCGACTGAAATGTGCAGGAGCTCCATCGTGCATGAACCACATGTGTTGTACTTGTAAAGGCACATGTTCTAGCAGCACAGGTAGAGTATCCCGTATGAAATCATGGCGGTGAATTGAGGAAGTACAGTACATACTGACGAAACTAAAATGAGCTCTAACGTGGAAATTAAGTGTTTCCGGACACATGTCCACATAACATCTTTTCTTTATTTGTGTGTGAGGAATGTTTCCTGAAAGTTTGGCCGTACCTTTTTGTAACACCCTGTATATGGACATTTAACATTTGTAATCCTTTATATACATTGGTGACCAGTTAACTTATATATTTCTTTTGTGCTTTATATAGTTCTGGTACAAAGTAGGCTTAAAAGGATTTTCATTGATGTGATACTCTCTTCATTTTTTCTTAATATTTTACTTTTGTGCTTCCAGAATGGTACTGAAATTTATCAATGCATAACACATAACATAATTCAGATAATTATTTGCTTAAAATTTGTTATGCTGACTCTTGGAACACGAATGCATATTTAGTTTGTGAGTTATTTATACAAATATGTAGATTACTTAAAAAAAATAAATAAAAAATAAAACTAGAGCTAAAAATTTATGAAGATGATGATTTTGTATCATTTTATACTGAAATAAACATAAATAACTCAAAATCCTGCAATTTCCAGACTTTCACTTCAAATTTGTTGTTCAGTGCAATCAGTCTGTACATTGTTACCTGATTCTACATTATTACACACCACTGTAGGCTTTACCTCCATTACAAAACTGCTCATGCTTGTTCCATTCTGTTGAAATTCTCAGTGTCCTGGGTAATGATTGCTTCTTGGACCTTAACATTCACTCCTAGCACATGACCAGTTGTTGCTGCCCCAACTGTGCTAATCACTTTGCCCATGTTCCAAACCGCTGTGACTGCATCCATGGTGATGTCCATTAATCTCTGCTTGTTCTTATCTGGTGACAGTCTCCCCTGAAATGTACTGGTTTGCCACATCAGTAATGCAACTGCTCCCAGTAGCTCTTACCAGTTTTATTTTCAGTGTGAAATGCACTGTATTTTACTTTTTCCCTTCCATCCTTGTCCTTTAAATCTGCCATCTAAAGTTTACTTCTAACATGCTCAACTGTCTGATTTTCTTCTACCAAAACATTGCTCAAGTCCCTGAAATTGCTCAAGGATTCCAGCAAGGTTCTCAACATGTTGTTTAGCTTCTCATTTTCTGATACTTTTGTACCTGCTATTTTAATTCATTCACCATTGTTTTTTCAAAAATACTGAAGGATGTTGTCATGTCACTCTATAGTTTTTCACCTAAGTTTGTCCAACTAGTTTCTGGGCGCAATTTGTTGTATTGTTGATTCTTCAGAACATAATTCATAAAACATTTTCGTTATCTCAAATGCAGCTTCATTATCACTCTTGTTGCTTGCTCGAAATTGCTCTGTATATGTAATTCACTGTAGACAGATTTTCTTCATCCCAAATATCCACCTTGTCCATGCTCATTTTTGCTCTTGAAGCCACTGTATAGCATTTCTTCATTTTCAGATACCTTTCCATTCTCTATTTCCAGTTCACATGGTCTTCTCCATCTAACACCAGTTTATTAATGTCAGCCATGTCCAATTTCACAAAGCACACTCTTGACTAATGATCCTTTTTTTAGTTCACAACCAATCTCTGCTTTTCCAAATGACACTTTTCTTTTGCAGTTTACGGCCACTGACTGCTACTATGATGTTAAGTATATTTATTTAGGAAAACATAAATAAAAATACATCTATTTTTACAAAGTGAACACATTCGTGACTTGGAAGTAACTGACTAACTGTTGTGTAGTAAAAATATAATACATATTCTTGAGATCACTATTGGCACAGTCAATACTATCAATGTAATTGTACCACATTCCAACAAGGTTAATATTTGACAAACATTGTATGTCTTATTTTCATCATAATATGTAACAGTTTTTAATATTGTGACACTAAATTAATTACAATGTGAGGTTATGTTTAGATATATATTTATTTCTCAGACATTTAATGCTAGAAGAAGGAAAATTCACTTGTGAAAACTACAAAATTATGAGAGATAACTGATGACCAGTATCTACTCTCTGGAGAACTGTTAATTCATTCTTCAGGGAGGAGAGATGGGGATATTGGGTCAAGTTAGAAAGGAAGGACAAGTGACTCAGATCTAAGAATTAGAGGAGTCCACCTACTATGAGGACAGAGGAGAGACAGAGATGAAGAGAGAGAGAGAGAGAGAGAGAGAAAGAGAGAGAGAGAGAGAGAGAGAAAGTAGGTCAAAGACTGGTCACTGGTAGGCAATGTACCATTTACTTTTTCCATTTTCACACATCTCTGTGGCAATGCCTATTCATGGTTATTGTTTTCACCTACTGCAAATTTCATGCATGATGTAGCATTTTGTCAAACATGTCAGTGTTTATGATATCATATCTCTTGAACTATATGGTGTACAAAGACATACTTGTGGTGGCACATTCAGTGGCATATGTAAATATTGTGTGTGGATTGAGAACAGCATGAATGGCAACAGGTTTGTTTGACTCACAGGACAGTTTCACAGAGATGTTGAAAGAACTGAATTGACAGATTCTTGAAGATTGATGGAAACTGCCCTGAGAAAGTCCCTGGACAAAAGTTGAAAGAACTAGTTTTAAATGATGAATCTAGTAATATACTACATCCCCCAATATATTGCTCCCTTAGGGATTGTGGGGAGAAGATTAGATTAATTACATCTCAAACAGACATTTGGACAATCATTCTTCCTACGCTCCATATGTGAATGGAATGGTAAAAAGCCCTAATAATTGATACAGTAGGATGTACCCTCTGCCATCCACTTCACAGTGGTTTGCAGAGTGTAGGTATAGACATAGATGCAGATGTGTCATACCAACCAATCCCTTCTTTTAGTCTAGTTGCACCTCAGTTTCTTTTTTCCCAACTTCAGTTTATTTGTTATTCAATCTACCCATCTAACCTCAGCATTCTTCTATAGCATGACATATCAAAAGTTTCTGTCTTCTTCTTGCCTGAACTGCCTTTTGTCCACATTTCAATTCCATACCAGCCAACACTCCAAACAATTACCCTCAGAAAAGACATCATAACACTTAGGTCTATATTAGATATTAACAAGTTCCACTTTTCAGGAAAGCTTTTCATTCTATTGCCAGTGTGCATCTTATGTCTCCCATTCTTGGACTACAATCATTTATTTTTCTGCCTAAATAAGGAAACTCATATATTACTTTTAGTGTCTCATTCCATAATCTCATTTCCCCAAGATCACATGACTAACTTTGACTACATTCTATTGTCCTTGTTTTACTTTTATTGATGTTCATCTCATAATCTCTTTTGAAGACAGAATCCAGTCCACTGAACTGCTCTTCCAAGTCATTAGCCATTTCTGGCAGATTTACGTCATCAGCAAACCACAATAGTTAGTATGTCTTCTTCCTGAACTTCAATTCCCTTTCAAAATTTCTCTTTGGTTTCCTTCACAGCTTGCTCAGTGAACAGACTAAATAACATTGAGTATAGGTTGTGCCCCTGTCTCACTCCCTTCTCGACTACTGGTTTCATTTCCTTTGAGTCTTATAAGTGCTGTCTATTTTCCGTATAAGTTTCAGAAACGGTCTTTTGGTTTCTTTATTTTAACCTTGATACGTTTAAAATTTCAATGAGTGGAGCCCAGTCCCCATTGTCAAAAACTTTCTCAAAATGCTATAAACATAGTTTTCTGTTCCCTTATCATATCTTATAAGATAAATTGTAGCTTCAGTATTGCCTTCTGCATTTCATTATTTCTCTGGAACCTAAAACGTTATTCTCCAAGATCAGGCACTGCCAGTCTTCCAATTTCTGTGTAAATAATTCACATCTGATTTTGCAAACATCACTTATGGTTTTGTAATATTTACACCCATCAGCACCTGTCATCTTAGGAATTGGTATTATTACATTCTTCCTGAAATCTGAGTGTATTTTGCCTCTGCTAAATATCTTGCGTACTGGGTAGAATAATTTTGTCATGGCTGGCCCTCCCAAGAATCTCTTATAATTCTGCAGTAATGTCATCTACTCTTTCATTGCTCTGTCAAATTCTTCTCGAATTACCAAATCTCCCATCTCATCTTCATCATTTCTTCTTCCCTTTCAAAACTAGCTATGTGTTTTCTATGATATTCATTTCCCTTGTTACAGTCAAAGATTGCCTAGCATTCCCCCTGAAATACTCAATGACCTCTCATTGCTTCAGTTCATTTAGGTACCATCTCCTTAATTTCTTTTAGCAATGGCTTCAGTTTTAGTCTGCAGTTCAAAACCAATAAGTTATTTCCTACATCCTCCTCTTGATATGTTTTACAGTTTAAAATCTGGTTTTGAAACCTGTATTATCATTATATAACCACTCTGAAACCATTCAGTGTCCAACTTTCTTACATGATTCTTAAACCAAGATTAAATTATGCTCTGTGTGACATTCCAACAGGTTGCTTCCCCTTTCATTCCTTTCATGTCTCCTGCTCTTTTTTGCCTTCCTTTATCTACTACCAAATTCCAGTCACCCATCAAAATTAGTGTTTAATCTCACTTAATTATCTGATTAATTTCCTTTACCTTATCATACATTCCTTCAATCCATTCATCATCTGTGGAGCTAGTTGGCATCGAAACTTGTGACTCTTTGGGGTTTGTTGGCTTGTTTTTTTTTGTCTTTCAGGGCAGTGATAATGCATTCATTATGCTGTTCATAGTACCTTACCCACATTTCTATTTTCTTATTCATTATTAGACTTACTCCTGCCTTACCTCTTGTATTGACCTGACTGATACTCATGTTCTTCACACTACTGCACTTCACTAATTCCCACTATATCTAACTTTAACCTAATCCACTTCCCTTTTTAAATGCTCTAATGTACCTACCTGATTAAGAGATTGAACATTCCACACTCCAGCCCATAGATAGCCAGTTTTGTTTTTCCTGATGAAGACATCCTCGTGAGTAGTTATTGCCCAGAAATCCAAATGAGGGACTACTGTAACTCCCAAATATTTTATGTGAGAGGATGGCATCATCATTTAACCATGCAGGAGAGAAGCATGCCCTTGGGAGAAGAAAGTCATGGCTGTAGTTTCACTTTCCTTTCTTTTGTTCACAGTACCAGCACAGCAACGCCATGTTTCCTAAAGTTACAAGACCAGATCAGTCAATCGTGCAGACTGTTGCCCTTGCAACTATTGAAAAGACTGATGCCCCTCTGTAGGAACCATGTGTTAGAGTGACTCTTCACAGATATTCCTTAGCCAGCAGCATCTACAGTATGGCTATTGTATTGTGTCATCTATATACCTCATTTAACTAACATTTTTCAATAATGCTTCATTTGTATTAAACCTACCTTACAAATTATAGAATTTTCTAAATCTATGTAGAAAAAATGCAGAAAGGTAGTTTCTAATGGGGTGATGTGGGGTGGGGGACATAGCCTTGACATTTTTGCTGAGGGCACAGGATCACTTGGGTACACCTCTGTCTGACTGAATTAAAATGTCGTAACAAACCTCAAAGTTTTTACTTATCCTCCCTGAACTTGAAGTCCCTTACCAAACTTGTTTATTTCATTTACTGCTTGCTCAGTCTACAGATTGAATATCAGAGATAGTATAGAATCCTGTCTCACTCTCTTCTAAGCTACTGCTTTCCTTTAATGTCATTCAATTCTTATGACTGGTTTTTGTAAAAGTTGTAAATAACCTTTCACTCCCTGTATTTTATCCCTGCTTGCCTTAAATTTCAAAGAGTGTAGTCTAGTCAATGTTGTCAAAATATTCATCTAAATCTATAAATGCTATAAATGTAGGTGTACCTTTCTTCAACTTGCCCTCTAAGATAAGACATTGGGTCAATATTGCACCACACAATCCCACGTTTCTCCAGAACCCACTCAGATCTTCCCTCAGTTCAGCGTCCCTCAGTTTCTCCATTCTTCTGTAAACAATTTCTGCCAATAAATTGGAACCATGACTTATTAAATGAATGGTTTGGTAGTATTCACACCTGTCAGCACATGTCCCCTTTGGAAATGGAAGTATTAGATTCTTAGTGAAGTCTGAAGGTATCTCTCCTGCCACACATCTTGCACACAGGGTGGAATAGTTTTATCATGGCTGGCTTTGCTAAGGATCTCAATAATTCTGAAGGAGTATCCTCTACACCAGAGGCCTTATATCTACTTATGTTTTTCAATGTTCTGTCAGATTCTTCTTTCAATATTGTACCTCCTATGGCATCTTCACCTACTTCTTCTTCTCTTTCTACAATATTGTTCTCAAGTTAGTTTCCTTTATGTAGATCTTCTATGTGTTTCCTCCACCATTTAGCTTTCCCTTCTTTGCTCAGTATTGTCTTTTGCCATCTGTGCTCTTGATATTCATAGAGCTGCTTCGCATTTCTTGAAATGTCTCTTTAATATTCCTACAGGTAGCATCTATCCTTCCTCCTCTAGCCATGCATGTTTCTAAAGCCTTCCATTTTCCTCTTGCTATTCCTGCTTAGCTATTTTACATTTTCTGTCAATCTAATTTTTTAGACATCTGTATTCCCTTGATCCTGCTTTCTTTTGCTGAATTTTTATATTTTTTCCTTCCATTATCCAAGGATTTCCACTGAGTCTTGTCTTTCTACCTACATGATACTCTGCTGCATTCACTATTTCATCTCTCAAAGCCACCATTCTTCTTTTGTTGTATTCCTTCGCTTGTTTCAGTCAAACATTACCTAATGCTCCATCTGAAACATCCACCAATCTTCGGTTGTTTCAATTTATCCAGGTTCCTATTGCCTAATTTCCTTTTTCTCTGTAATTTCTTCAGTTTTAATCTGCAGTTCATAAGCAATAAATTGTGGTCATAGTCCACTTCTGCCCCTGGAAATGTTTTTCAGTTTAAAATCTGGTTTCAAAATCTATGTGTCACTGTTATATAATCAATCTGAAAACTTTTAGTGTCTCCAGGTCTCATCCATTATACAACATTGTCTCATGATTCTGAAATGTAGTGTTAGCGATGATTACATAACACTCTGTGCAAAATTTTACCAGATGACTACCATTATCATTCCTTTGTCCCAGTCCATTTTCTCCAACAATTTTTCCTTCTCTGTCTTTTCTTACTGTCATATTCCAGTCACCCACCACAATTAAATTTTCATCTCTCTTAACTGTCTGAATAATCTCCTTTATCTCATCACACTCCCTTCTAATACCCTCATCCTTTACACAGATAGCTGTCACACAAACTTGTACTGCTTTTGTGGGTGTTGGTTTCATCCTTATCTTGGCTACGATAATGTGTCCACCATGCTGCTCATAGTGGCTCACCCTCATTCATAATTTCTTATCCATTATTAGGCATACTTCTGCATTACCTGTACTGACCTGATCAGAAGTCAAGCTCTTCATGCCACTACACTTTGCTAAGTCTCACTATATCTAACTTCAGCATATCAATCTCCCTTTTTAAATTCTCTAACCCTTCTACCTGATTAAAAAGTGTAACATTCTGCCCTCTGATTCTTAGAATGCCAGTTTTGTGTTTTCTGACAACCACTTCCTCCTGAGTAACCCCGCCCAGAGATCCGAAAGTGTGTTTAAGTTCTGTCATTCATTCAGACTATTGCCCTCACAACTCCTGAAAAGCCTGTTGCCCATCTTTGGGAACTATGGATTAGTCTGACCTCTCGACAGATGCCCCTCCATTGTGATTGCACCTACAGCACAGTACAGCTGTCTGTATTCTTGAGGTGTGCAAGCCTCCTCATCTTGGCAAGGTTGGTGATACATTTTATGTTAGTGGAGACCAGCAAATAAATATTGGTGTCAGTTTTCTCGAAACGATCTTCAGGGGAAGGGGGGTGAGGGGGGGTTGGTGTATCTACTGCAAGTGAATGACAGCTTATAGTTTGGTTAGATAGTTTCATGTTCCACAGATCATTTGCATTGTAATGATGTGGAATGAGTCATCCACATTGCAAATTAATTTGTAAATGTGGCTGTGTACTGAACGTTTATGTTTTATTTATTTCTTATTAAATATACAGATGAGAGTTAGTAATTCCTACCCATAAAACAACAGAAATTCCTATACAGAATAGAAGAAGTTGTCAAGGAAAAACTTTTTTAGATTGTTTTAAAATTTTGCTTCACTGTCTGTCAGACATTTTATATCACTATGTAAGTTATCAAAAATTTTAATTGCAGGACTGTGAACCCATTTTCAGGAATTTATAAAAGATTGTTGGTAAAAAAATTCAACATTGTGTAGAACCTGGTGTTTCTTTCATCAGTCAATTCCTTTCCTTGTTGCTGGAAGAAGAAGCCCCAGGTTCTTAAAACTACTGATTATCTCAGATTTTGTATCAGTCTTTTATTTTGTTGCCACCAACTAGATTGGCACATTTTCTATATTTATTTAGTTGCAATTTCAATGTATCTATTCTTTTCTTTGCAGGGACTTTTAGTTACAGAAGACTTATTGTTTTAATTTATCTTTTGGAATCCTTGATTAATTGCTCGAGCCATTGTGGTCTGTATGTCATCATTTGCTGTTTGATTTTTCTTCTTTTTCCATAAATTTAAAATTTTGATACTTTTTTGCAGGATGGAAATAAGGCAGCAGATGCCTCTGCAGCATGGCATACATCACAGGTATTTAATACCACAGCTGTAATAACAATAATGGAAATAAATGCAAAATGAGGGAAAGACAGCCACTTAACTATAGTGTTCTGATGTATGGAACATTGAAACATGTAACAGGAAATACTATTCACACTAGCTTCGGAGATCTTGCTCTTTCTCTAGTAAAAATACACATTCACACAGACAACCAAATGCACATTCCCATGGCCACAGTGAGACTGATTATTGTTTATTGATTATTGAAAAATAGTTGTATATGCTGAAGGAAGTGGGGAGGGTGTACAGTAGGACACGAGGAGGGAGTAGAAGAAAAGAGGCAGGTCTTTCAACAGATGACTCAACAGCTGCACAAGATGAAAGAGTGAAGAGGGAAGAGCACAAAAGAGATACAGAGGACAAGGAAGGAGTGGTGTTGACAGAGTAGAGATGGCAAAAGGAAAGGTGAGGCAGTGGGAAACCAGCTAGTGGAGGTTTAGGCCAGGGTGATTTCAATAATGCAGGATGTGCTGGAGAAACAGTTCCCAACTGCATAGATCTGAGAAACTTTTGCTGGAAGAGCAATTAGAATTCTGAGAAGAAGGCAAATAAGCAGGACATCTGATTGTACTTGGGGTAGGAGCATGCAACTGAAAATAGAAGAATGCAATGATGAACAGCACTGGTATGCAGAAGGCATCTGAAAGCATTACACTGACTTCAGAATATGTATCTCCATGAAATTCTTTTGTAAAAAAGATCTAGAGATAAACAACTACCTGGGTGGGTCTGCATATGGGGAAAGCTGTTATAAGAAGAACAATAAATAAAACCCATGTTATAAGAAACAGAAACTTAAATAATGTGTAACAATGTGAATAAAAACAACAAACATGGAAAGACTACATTATTACTCACTGTAAAGATGACACTGTGATTAGCAGACAAGCATAACAAAAAGACTGTTAAACAGTAAGCTTTCAGCCAAAGCCTTCATCAGAAAAGGAGACAAACATTCACAAAAGCAAGCACATGTCACACACACATGACTGCTATCTCTGGCTGCTCAAGCCAGACTTAAACTGAAACACATAAAATAGGAGCAACAATTTGTAGTGGAGCAGGAAACACAGTGGTATAGTAGAGTATGGGTGGGGGAAGAGGAAACAGTGCTGTGTGATGGAGCTTATAGGGACTAGAGGTGGCAGACAAGGCTACCTGGTGCAGCTTCAGGAAACTGTGGAGGAGGGAGGGAAAGGAAAAAAAGGTAGCAGAAAGGAGAGGATCAGGAAGGGAAAAAGATTAGTGGGTGCACTGATAAAGAGAACTGTGCAATGATAGTGGGGGCAGGAGTCGGGAGGAAGTAATAGTACAGGGGCAGAAACTGTGGGTGGAGAGTGTGGGGACAGTAGGTTACCGTAAGTTGAAGCCAGGATGGTTCTGGGAGTGGAGAATGTGTTGTAATGATAACTACCATCTGAAAAGCTGGTGGTGGAGGGGAGGATCCAGATGACTCAGGTTGTGAAGCAGTTGTTGAAATCTAGCATGTTATGTTCAGCTGCATGTTGTGCAGGTGGATGATCCACATTGCTCTGCAGCAGAGCCCAGCCTCTGACAGGACTGAAGTAGAAAGTCATCCTCACCATCCTACCTCTTGGATCTCTTCTCATCACTGTTGATGCCACGTCCCTCTACACCAGCATCCCTCATGTCCATGGTCTTTCTGCTATTGAACACATTCTCCCCCAACTTTCTTCAGACTTCAAACCCACTACCTGGTTCCCCATGCACCTTACTAACTATATCCTAACACACAGCTTCTTCTCCTTTCAAGGGAAAGTATACAAACAAATCCACAGCACAGTCATGGGCACTCGCATAGCACCCTCCTATGCCAACCTGTTTATGGGCTGTCCTGAGTACCCCTTCCTAATCTCTCAAACCCTTGATTTGGTTCAGGTTCATTGATGGAATCTTCTTGATCTGGGCTCAGGGCCAGGACAGCCTATCCTTCAAAACCTCAACACTTTCTCTTTGATTCACTTCACTTGGTCCTTCCCAGCACACTATGCCATCTTCCTGGAAGATGAGCTCCTCCTATCTAAGGGCTTCATACACACCTCTGAGCACATTAAATCCACCAACCACCTGCATTTCAACAGCTGTCGTCTCTTTTGTGCCAAAACATTGCTCCCATACAGCTTGGCCACCCAGGGATGGCGTATCTGCAGTGACAAGAACTCCCTTGCCCATATGCTGAGTGTCTCACCAAGGCCTTCACAGACAGTCACTACCCTGCAGACCTGGTTCGCAAACAGATCTCCCATGACATTTCCCCTCACACCCCCAATCCTCCCTCCAACCCCAAGAACCGGCCACAAAGGAGTGCCCCCTTTGCCACCCAGTACCACCGTAGACTTCACGGCTTTGATTACCTATCATCATTCCCTGAATCGAGGCACATCCTACTTGAGATCTTTTCCACCCCTTCTAAAGTGGTGTTCGGTCACCCACTCAACCTCTGCAACTTCCTAGTCCATCCCAACTCCACTCCCAATCCCAACCCCCCACCACAAGAATCATATCCCTTTGAAAGAGCCATGTGCAAGACCTGCCCAATCCACCCACCCAGCACTTCCTTTTCCAGTCCTGTCACACGATTATCCTATCACATCAGAGGCCAAGACTCCTGTGAAAGCAGCCATGTCATGTGTCAGGTTTGCTGCAGTAATTGCCTATCTTTTTATATTGATGTGACTATCAACCAGCTTTCCACTAGAATGAATGGTCACCTTCAAACTGTGGCCAAGAGCAAAGGGGACCACACTGTTGCACAACATGTAGCTGAACAGAAACTGCTAGGTTTCAATGGCTGCTTCACAACCTATGCCATCTGGATCCTCCCCTCCACCACCAACTTCTTAGATGGGAGTTATCCTTACAACACATTCTCCACTCCCGGAATCATCCCGGCCTCAACTTATGATAACCTACGTTCCCCACACCCTTCATCCAACAGTTTCTGCCCCCACTGTCTCATCACCTTCTCACAGCTCGTGTCCCCATCCTCATTGTGCACCGCTCTATGTCAATTCTCTGACCAATCTTTTTTCCCTTTCTACTCCTCTCCTTTCTACTCCCTGTTTTCCCTTGCTTCCATTGCTGCACTGGGTAGCCTTCTTTGTCAACTCTAGTCCCTGAATGCTCTGCCAGGCAGCACCATTTCCTCTTCCCCAACCAGTACCCTGTTAACCCTTCCTGTTTCCCACTCCACCGTGGATTGTTGCTCCCATTTGATACATTTCAGTTTTAGTCTGGCCTGAGCAGTCAGAGATAGTCATTATGTGTGTGTGAGGTATGTTAGCTTTTGTGAATGTATGTGTTTTTCTCCTGTCTGACAAAGGCTTTTGGTTAATGTGTAACAGTCTTTTCATGTATGGTATCCAACATATCATCTTTATGGTGAGTAGCAATCTGTCCTTTCCATGTTTGTTGATACACCAACCTGGACTTCTCACTGTTTAATGTAAATAAAAAGCTAGGTACAGATGAAGTAATTATGAGCATAAAATACCGCACCAAATGCCACTGAATTGGTTTACATGCTTACATCATAAACTGATGTTGGAAAGGAAATAAATACGAGATAATAAGGAATTAATAAAAAAACAGAGGAAAAACGTGATAGTCATGAATGATTCAACCTTCCACAAAATTATATTGTAGTGGTGAAGATATGGATAATTTGTTTATTTTTGTATGAAATGTTTCAAGAAATACGCATCATTTATCTTAGATTGTTATGTAACTGTTTGATGTAATTATTTTGAATCACAGTGTGCAGTTTTTACAAAGGAAACATCAGCAAGTCCCAATGTGAAAAGAAAGTGTTGGTAAAAAAAGAAGTCCCCTTTAAAGTGCAAAAAATTAAAAGCCAAAATTTGAGTTTCCTGCCATGTTACTCAGAATCAATCACATAATAGCATGTTTAAAAATGCAGATCACTTGTGTTTGCAAGTGTGACTGAAAGAGTTATATCTTTCTGGCACTCAGGACAAGAACACTCTGTCTAAAAGCAGAGAATAAATCCTGGAAAGGGCATTTACTGAGGTGACGTAAAGGTCAAAGATGGAACCATGGTAAGAAATGCCTCAATTTTGAGGAAAACAACATATTGTGTAAGTAGCTCAGTAAGTTTGTCAGAACACTGGAATTTCACTGCTCATTGCTATGTAAGATTTCAGTATTCTCAAGATGATTCTTTTGTTTCTGCTTTAAAATGTTACATACCTACAAAATATGAAATTAACAAAAAAAAAAATTACAGTTCTTATGAAGACTTTTGAGGCTTGGATATGGTAGCATCTGCAATTTCCTTATCACTTAGTATCTATCCAAGTGACCATATGTATACTGTGAGGCAGAGTGTCTCTGAGTTGATTTTTCAGACATCATTTCATGTTCTCACCTACTCCAGGTGAGACTGGAAGTAGGTTTGCCACAGTCAAGTAGTCAGCTTCAGTGACTGCACCTTGTTGTTTATCACTTGCTCTCACTTTTCCTGGCACTGAGACATCATTCTGTATGTTGTTCACACAATAGAACATGACAGTGGCAGTCAGAACAAGATATTTTATGATAGTCTGCTATCACTGTTCTGTTTTATATCTCATTTCCCTTGTTGTCCATGTGTGTAGGCACCCAGCAGAAAACATTCTCCTACTCCTGACTTTTTAGGAGAAGTGTATCATATTGACTAATTTATCTGCTGGATGCACATGTAGGATTGTGAGGAGGATACTGGCCTGTATCATATTGACTAATACATCTACCAGGTACATGTATCAGATTGCTTGTAAAACATTTAGGGAGTCAGAACACCTAAGGAACTTCCCATCATCTTGAGATTTTTGTCTTCCCCATTGTGGTCTTGATGCCCCCAGCTCAGCCTGGTGCACCAAGAAGTGACTTGGTCACCAGATTTTGATGCAATAAGGGAAACCAATAAAGCACCTGAGATAGTCCCTTGCTGTAGACCTGTTGGTGAACAGCACAATATGCATGTGTTACTAAAATAAAAATGCTGTTGACCATATAACAGAAATTCTGAGTCACAGACAGGCACAACAAAGAGACTGTCACAAATATAGCTTTCAGCTGGTAAGGCCTTCATCAGAATAGATGGCAAACACACACATACACATTCACACACAGCTGAGACCACACTGTGAGCAGCAGCACTGTTGCATGATGGGAGTAGTGACTGGGTGGGGGTAAGGAGGAGGCTGTGGTGGGGATGGGGAGGGGTAGTAGGGTAGGCATGGTGGACAGTGACGTGCTTTTGGGGAGCGCAGAGGGATGAGGTGGAAAGAGGGTAGGGCAGGTATGTGCAGTCGGGGGTTAGAAGGAGAGAGCGGAGAGGTGGGGAGGGGGATGGTGGAAAAGGAGAGAAGTAAAAAGACTGGGTGCAATGGGGGAATGAGGACTGTGTAGAGCTTCTGAGAACAGTGAAGGTGCTGGATGGGAAAGAACAATGACTAACGAAGGTTGAGTCCAGGAGGGTTACAGGAATGTAGTATATATTGCAGGGAAAGTTCCCACCTGCACAATTCAGAAAAGCTGCATTTGGTGGGAAGGATCCATATGACACAGGCTGTGAAGCAGTCATTGAATTGAAGGATGTCACGTTTGGCAGCGTGCTCAGCAACAGGGTGGTCCACTGTGGTGAAGAAACAAGTGGACCACCTTGTTGCTGAGCAAACTGCAAACATGGCAGCCATCATTTCAATGAATGCTTCACAGCCTGTGCCATATGGATCCTTCCCACCAACAGCAGCCATGACGTTCTCCTTCTGTGTGGATGCACATATATTACCCGAACTCTTACGGGACTTGGTAAGAATGTCTTCCATGAGTAATGACTCTGTTGGGAAGGGACACTACAAATGTAGTGTGTGGACATATAAGGTGAGAATGTGGGTCTCGCAGGAGGCAGTCACGAGATACTCCCCGCAGTCGCACTATCCACTGTGCCCTCGGTGGCTCAGATGGATAGAGCGTCTGTCATATAAGCAGGGGATCTCGGGTTCGAGTCCCAGTTGGGGCATACATTTTCACCAGTCCCCGTTGGGACTGGTTGGGCTTTGTCCACAGTTCATTGCATACTCATTCAATGAACTGTGGACAGAGCCTGACCAACAGGCATTACATGCATTAACCAAAAATGATAGTGCATTGACAATGGCTAGTTTCTAGCTGAAATCTAGATCTGCCAATAAAAATTCCAAAGGACGACTGATAGCTGAAATCTATTATTTACAAATTAAAATAATGGTTGCTGCGTGCAACAGCCTTTGAATGGAGGGTAACCTGATGAAGTCAGTAACAGCTAATATTTTCAGAGTTGCCTACACAGTTGCCAAAAGGAATCCACTGTTACATGATCTCAAGTCAGAAATTGGTGTTCATAAATTAAATGTAGTGGACATGGGTGTATTCTTTCTTCCTGGTTTGCATGTGTCAACATATTAAGTCAAACTGTTTGCTGCAATAAAAGTCAGAGTCATCAAAAATATAATTGAATCATCAGCAAAATTTCCTTGATTCTTGATGAAAGTTCAACAATCAGCCAGATTTCTCCCCGATTATTTATATTCAAACAGTGCTACCTGATATGACTGAACCAACTAATATTCCCCTCAAAAATACCAGAGAACTAAGAAGAAATGCAGAAAAACTTGAAACTCAGATTCTTAAAAGTGTCAGTCTTGGGTACTTAGTGGGTTGTCCATAGCTTTTGAAATGTTTCAGCTGTTTGGAGAAATTATCAGGTGTTAGTTACATTTTAGTAGTGCTAAGAGTGATATGACCAGAGACAACACTGATAAGGGGTTGGGTTGGGTTGTTTGGGGGAAGAGACCAAACAGCGAGGTCATCAGTCTCATCGGAAGGATGGAGAAGGATGGAGAAGGAATTCATCCGTGCCCTTTCAAAGGACCTCCATCTGTCCAATGGCCAGCTTCACACATCCGTCCACATCAAATCCACCAACAAGCAACAGTACCACAATTTTGACAGCTGCCACCCATTCCATATCAAACGGTCCCTTCCCTACAGCCTACGTCTTCATGGCAAACGAATCTGCTCCAGTCCTGAATCCCTGAACCTTTACACCAACAACCTGAAAACAGCTTTCGATCCCGCAACTACCCTCCCGACGTGGTACAGAAGCAAATAACCAGAGCCACTCCCTCATCCCCTCAAACCCAGAACCTCCCATAGAAGAACCCCAAAAGTGCCCCACTTGTGACAGGATACTTTCCGGGACTGGATCAGACTCTGAATGTGGCTCTCCAGCAGGGATATGACTTCCTCAAATCCTGCCCTGAAATGAGATCCATCCTTCATTAAATCCTCCCCACTCCACCAAGAGTGTCTTTCCGCCGTCCACCTAACCTTCATAACCTCTTGGTTCATCCCTATGAAATCCCAAAACCACGTTCCCTACCCTCTGACTCCTACCATTGTAACCGCCCCCGGTGTAAAACCTGTCCCATGCACCCTCCCACCACCACCTACTCCAGTCCTGTAACCCAGAAGGTGTACACGATCAAAGGCAGAGCCACGTGTGAAAGCACCCACGTGATTTACCAACTGACCTGCCTACACTGTGATGCATTCTATGTTGTCCATGAATGGACACAGGCAGACAGTGTTTGTTGGTAATGAGGATCACCCTGTGGCTAAATATGCCTTGGTGCACGGCCAGCACATCTTGGCACAGTGCTACATCGTCCGGGTTATCTGGATACTTCCCACTAACACCTACCTATCAGGACTCCGGAGATGGGAACTTGCCCTTCAATATATCCTCCGTTCCCATTACCCACCAGGCCTCAACCTCCGCTAATTTCAAGTTGCCGCCGCTCATACCTCACCTGTCATTCAACATCTTTGCCTCTGTACTTCTGCCTCGACTGACATCTCTGCCCAAACTCTTTGCCTTTACATATGTCTGCTTGTGTCTGTATATGTGCAAGACGGTAGGGAATGTGGTTTGGGGATTTCATAGGGATGAACCAAGAGGTTATGAAGGTTAGGTGGATGGCGGAAAGACACTCTTGGTGGGGTGGGGAGGATTTAATGAAGGATGGATCTCATTTCAGGACAGGATTTGAGGAAGTCATATCCCTGCTGGAGAGCCACATTCATAGTCTGACCCAGTCCCGGAAAGTATCCTGTCACAAGTGGGGCACTTTTGGGGTTCTTCTGTGGGAGGTTCTGGGTTTGAGGGGATGAGGAAGTGGCTCTAGCTATTTGCTTCTGTACCTGGTCGGGAGGGTAGTTGCGGGATCGAAAGCTGTTTTCAGGTTATTGGTGTAATGGTTCAGGGATTCAGGACTGGAGCAGATTCGTTTGCCATGAAGACCTAAGCTGTAGGGAAGTGACCGTTTGATGTGGAATGGGTGGCAGCTGTCAAAATTGTGGTACTGTTGCTTGTTGGTGGGTTTGATGTGGACGGATGTGTGAAGCTGGCCATTGGACAGATGGAGGTCAACGTCAAGGAAAGTGGCATGGGATCTGGAGTAGGACCAGGTGAATCTGATGGAACCAAAGGAGTTGAGGTTGGAGAGGAAATTCTGGAGTTCTTCTTCACTGTGAGTCGAGATCATGAAGATGTCATCAATAAATCTGTACCAAACTTTGGGTTGACAGGCCTGGGTAACCGAGAAGGCTTCCTCTAAGCGACCCATAAATAGGTTGGCGTACGAGGGGGCCATCCTGGTACCCATGGCTGTTCCCTTTAATTGTTGATATGTCTAGCCTTCAAAAGTGGAGAAGGTGTGGGTTAGGATGAAGCTGGCTAAGGTAATGAGGAGAGAGGTTTAAGGTAGGGCAGCAGGTGATCGGTATGAAAGGAAGTGCTCCATCCCTGGACATACGGGATATTTGTGTATAAGGAAGTGTGGTTACAAGGATGGTTTCTTGGGGTAAAAGATTGGGTAAGGATTCCAGGCGTTCGAGAAAGTGGTTGGTGTCTTTGATGAAGGATGGGAGACTGCATGTAATGGGTTGAAGGTGTTGATCTACGTAGGCAGAGATACGTTCTGTGGGGGCTTGGTAACCAGCTACAATGGGGTGGCCGGGATGACTGGATTTGTGAATTTTAGGAAGTAGGTAGAAGGTAGGGGTGCGGGGTGTCGGTGGAATCAGGAGGTTGATGGAGTCAGGTGAAAGGTTTTGTAGGGGGCCTAAGGTTCTGAGGATTCCTTGAAGCTCTGCCTGGACATTAGGAATGGGATTATCTTGGTAAACTTTGTATGTTGTGTTGTCTGAAAACTGAATAAAGACTCAGAGTGATTGAAGAGAAAAAGAAAAAGCACAAATGCAGTTGAAGGAAATGAAAAAAGATGTATTGCTGGACCAAGCACATTGACCCAACATCGTTTTATGAAAAGTTATGCAAGTGAATGGGTGGTAGACTATGAAGTGATGATGATGATATTATTTCGTGCACTAAAAACCTGCATCCGTCACACTTGTCTGACAGTTCTGCGTCAACTTGTGAGGAAAATATAAAAATTATGTCAAAGATTCAGATTTTCTGAAAAAATAGTAATCATAGGTTTCCGGGAGTTCCTAGAAGAAAAGGAATATCCAGCTTCTTTACTGCCTTTCATAAACTCAGCTAATTGTGTACCAAAATCCCCTACTGAATGTGTGAGGAGTTTTAACAAATTAACTTAGTTTAATGGCATTAAAAGCATTACTGCAGCTGAGGAACGTTGAAAACTTGATTTTCTTCAACTTGTAGGACCTCTTGTACAACCATATAACCCAATCCTTCATGTGGAGACCTGGTTCCTGAAAGAAAGGTAGTTGGCTATATACAGCAAAATCATGGGACAGAAGCATGAGAAACATGATAGTGATATTGTGATGCTGATTAGGAACCTGCTCTAAACAACCAGGTTTATCTGCAAAGTACCTGTTTTAACATTAATTCCAGATATTATATATAAATCTGGACTAGTTGATTAAGGTACTCAGTAAAAGTGTGTTATAATTTCTTACAGCAGTAATTAGTAAATGTTAGGCATTGGCACAGGTCACAGAGTATCGCTTAATTTTTTTCCAGAAAATCAGCACTGATAATAATTTTTAAAAATTAAAGATATTATTACTACCAAATATTATAACAACACTATGACCAAATGTTATCAGATGTAATCAGAAAGAATATGAAGGATGTAATTCTGGAGTATAACATCTAATAGAAAATGAGGCAATTATAATAAAGGTTCAGAATGAAAAGATATTGAAATACATTTTTCTTTTGCAATTCACTGGTAAAACATTCTTCTTTCTTCCAGAGAGGATCTCATTATTTCACAGCATTGAATGTTTCCACTGTTACTAACAGTCAACAATCAGAATTGATACTTGAACCTCAAGAAATACTTGCGTAAGTAAAGAAAATTGTTTTTAAAACCGGTGTAATAGACTAATAGATGTTAAATTTGTAAGTTTTGGTTTCAGCAGGAAAATTAATGAAAATATTACTGACTAGCAACTCACTTTGGAAGTAATATATTTGCAACCCCATATGTTAGAGGACCTATGCCCATAGGAATACTGACATTTTTGGTTGTATAGATTTATAATGTTTTTAACTTTTTTTGTAGGGCCTATGACTTAAGAGTAAGTTCCATATTTTGAGTATCAGAGTGGTCTTTCTGTAATTGTTTAAAGATTTTGTTATAAGGTGTCAAGTAGTTTTCTTGCATCTGACAGATATTACAAGAGGATGATGTGTTAACTACACAGTCTAGTACAGAGTAATAGAAGTAATCCAATGGTCACTAAAATAATCAGAAGACCTGACTCACAGAACAATTACATCCAATAACAGTTAGTGTCATCTTGAATAATTTCCTCCACAA
Source organism: Schistocerca nitens (assembly GCF_023898315.1). NCBI lineage: Eukaryota > Metazoa > Arthropoda > Insecta > Orthoptera > Acrididae > Schistocerca > Schistocerca nitens. The sequence goes on from NC_064617.1 coordinate 577,661,106, forward strand.
AGGTTCATATATTTTTTTAAGAATACTTCTTATGCATGAAGTTTCTTCTCAACTAGTAATGGCCATGCAATAGACCAGTATGACAGCAATTTGACAAGCAGAATCTTTTCTCCAGGGCCTGCATTTCACACACACACACACACAGAGAGAGAGAGAGAGAGAGAGAGAGAGATCCTGGGAAGTGATACAATGTAGGACAGTGTTTGGTAATAGTTAATGAATGGAACCTCTAAGTGGTACTATGATAACTGTGTCACATCTTCAAAGCATCATTCATGTCCTGATAAATTTACCATAGTGCAGCAAATTTTCTGTATAAATAATACAGTGCTAAGCAGCAAGATATGCATTTCATCACTATCAGCTCAATGAAACTTTTACTTTCATGTAAGAATCTATGATCAAGAAATGTTTAAAATAAAAATGTAGCTCAATAAACATAAACAAAATCTGTGCCTACCATATGCCAGGAGAGTTCAGATTTCTATAGCTGAAAGTCCTACTGAGTTGTAGAATCTCTGGCTCCTTCTTTCAGATAAACAGAGTAGGGATAATTTGACAAGATATAAGGAATTTGGAACCCTGAGGCTTTGTTGATGAGTCAAAGAACAGATTAAATGACAAACAGTGGCAGTAATTTTCCAGTTTTGATGTATTCTGTTCTACTGTTTTTGTCAGTGGCATAGGGTTCTTGTGACTTCCTTGTCTAATATTAATAAATTATTCATTCTTTCAACCCTTTCTTCTCTTATGTTTGAGACAAAGGAACTGCAGTTTGCTCAGTTTCTAGTGCCTATTAGATTTTGAAAATCTGGTTATGTGAATCAGCTGGCAGACAGGCAACTTTGTTTTCACTTGATTATGTGGTAAATAGTGTGTATTCTGCCATATTGTGTAAAGTTTGCCATGAATCTTTGATTTCGTCAACTGCATGAGAACTTAAACAGTTAACAGATGATGAAATTAATGTTTTGTTGTGACTTTTCATCTTATTTTTGTGACACTCTACCATTTAACTTATGCAGACAACAAAATTAGAAATATTCTAGAAATTTACCATAGGTTTGTGAATGGTTGTGACAGCTCACATTCACATAACTCATATTGTTTGTTATAACTTATCACATCTATTAAGAATATACACTGACATAAACAGAAACATACAAACTGTTATGGATCTTCATATGCCTAGAGAATATCTTTTAAATAACAATACTTTAATTGGACAGATAAAAAATAAGAATAGGATATTCATATTGAAATATATGAAAAACAATGTATTAGTGAAGAGGAGTTAGTGCTTTAAGTACATGTAATATGCACAGCACATCTCAGCTTGTTTTGTATCTGTTTATGTCTGATTTTCTTTCTTCTTCTTCTTTAACTGAAATATGTTACATGCAAAATGTCAGCAATTAATAATGTAACGTAATATTTCAGACTCTATGCATCTCCAAATCACATAGAGAAAGGACACTTGCTTACGCTCTGTGGCCTCTTCCCACTAAGGGTCAGTGTGATGGTTTTGGTGGAGACTACAGCACCACTTGGTCATGTTCTGGCACAAGATGCAGATAGTGATAACTCTGCTGATGAATCTACATATCAAAGCAACCTACAACATCGTAATTCATTGTCTTCTACTGAATATGACAGCTTTGGACCGGTAAGTCATATGTCTTCCTCTGTGAGACTTCATGAAGCAAACATCTTGAAATATTGTGGCATAATAAATGAGGGGATGTTATTATTTTGAATGGTTTCCACAGTATTGTTGTCTGTATTAACTTTTTATAAGAACAACTGTTAATTCTTTCTGACATTATACGTCTATCTATTTATGTAGAACAAGATTAATTCACTTTATGAGAACGGTTTCTCCTATATGGACTTCAATATTTTTAATCGAGTTGAATTTTGGAATAAAAAGATATTTGTTTCCCATATTACTCAACTGAGAGAGTTGGCATTACTGTTAAAAATCTGAACCAGGGCTCCAATCCTCATCTGGCAATTCAGTTTTAAGGTTCCCATGGTTTTCTAAATTGGTTAAGGTAAATTCTAGGATGCTTTCTTTGAAATAGACACAGCCAATTCACTTTCTTGTGTTTCATTAATGGAAACTCGTAATGTTCTCATAATGGAAAATTAAAATTAATTTTCTCCTGTCCTTCTTTATGCAAGATGGGTCTGCCTCAGCCTAGGTTTGGTGCACCCTGTTCCTGTGTCCAGGCTTCCCCAGTTAACTCCTCTTTGCTCCCTGGAAAATGAGTATATTCTCCTGAAATCCGGGAGTGCAGTGATATGTTTTATGTGTCTTGATTAGGGGTACTATTGCACACAGTAGCTGCCTCTGCACTACTAGTGAAAAATAAACAATTTTCATACGAAAAAAGTGATTGCTTGAAGCATATTTTGGATGTAAATTTGTTCCTTTATACATCCTTCATGTGGGCAATTGAAGATTTCATGATCTGAGGTTTTGTATTTATATTGTCACATAAAATCTCATCATGCATAACAGGCCACAGTTTACCAATTGTAAACATTGTCTAGCATCAAGTAATATTCATAAAAACTATTAATTAAAAGTTACCTTTCATTATGAATAAGCTAATTAACATATCCTGCAGTTAAGTTAATACTAAGTTCTTATTTTAAGTGGAAATAACTAACATCTTATGTTGCATCATGCACCTGAAGTGCTAAGCCGTAGGCCTAGTTTTTGCAATTCATAAGTAACAAAAATCTTTGAAGTGTAGAGTGTATTAGGTGTTCAAGTTATATTTGAAAGTGTTTAGTCTGAATTATAATGTGTGATAAGTTTGGATGTTGCCATAGTGTAGTCAGACAGGGAATGGTATTTGTAGATTGTGGGTTGGAATTCCACTGGGGAGAATTGTAGTGGAGAATGGACTTTAGTCTCTACAAAAAAGACAAATGAATCACTGAACAGGAGGCAAAGGTTTGTGCCCTTCAGATTGAATTACATTGGGTGAAATATGAACTAGATAAAGGGTAAACAGACTGTGGGAACTGGGTAGAGGTAACAAGCAATGTGTGAAAGGGGAACAGCTCTTCAACTACATGTAAGCTTATAGCATCTAATAAGCTTGACTTGTTACCTGAAGTAGGAGAGGAAGAACCTTATCCAGCTGTAAGTCACAGTAGAGTCCAGCAGACTTCTAACAAAGAAACTAAGTGTAGGTCAGTAACAAAAGAGATTAGATAGTAGCCATGACAGGCATGTAGGCCAGGTGGTACAGGACAATTTATTTATTTATTTATTCCATGTGAACTTATGGTACATAGAGTGTTGCAGATGTCGGAAAATATCAGTTAATATTGTTAACATATATTAACATAGGCCTCTAATATCCTAATGTATTATATTGCTCAATGTTTTCAATTTAACACAAGTAGCAAGATTACTGTTCTAAGTATTCATTTACAGAGTAAAAACAGTGACACAACAAATATGACTTCATGGCTTTGCTAAATTTTATGTTGTCTTCAATAGACTTAATACTAGTGGGACGATTGTTGAACAATTGGAGGCCCATGTGGAAAGGTCCCTTTTTACACAGTTGAGTGTTTGTATGTAAAACATGCAGATTTGAGTTTTTCCTGGTGTTGTGTTCATAGATTTTATTATTTTTTATGACTCTGGTGTCAGTTGGCACTATGTGGTTTCTGAAAAATTTTAGAGTCTTGAGAATGTATAGGCAAGGCAGTGTAAGGATTTCCAACTTTCTGAAGATGGGTTTGCAGGAGTCTCTGAGTTTGCTCCCAGTAATAATCCTCATTGCTCTCTTCTGGATTCTGAATGTGCTCAGAGAATTGTGGAGAATTTCCCCAGAATATCACACCATATTTTAGGTGGACTTGTATGTAAGCATAGTACACGCTGGTTAATGTTTTCAGGCTAGCACATGATTTTAGTACACTCAATGCATAACAGCCAGTACTAATTCTGGCATTTACCTTTCCTGTATGTGTATTCCATTTAAGGTTATCTTGAACCCACAGACCCAGGAATTTGAAAACAGTGTCAGTATCTATTGGCTGGTTATTTACAGTGACACATGGCTGAGAGGAATTTGCATTTTGTGTTGTGTGAAAGTTCATGGAAGCTGTATTTTTGGTGTTGATAGTCAATCTGTTGATTTTAGCCCAGTTGCTGAGTTGTTCAGTGGCCAAGTTCGTAGCTTTTTGCACAGCTTCTGTATTCTCCCCTTTGAGGAGTACAGTTGTGTCATCAGCAAATATTATTGTTTTGTGTGCGTCAACATTCAGGCTCAAGTCATTAATATACAGGAGGAAAAGTAGGGGTCCCAATATTGAGCCCTGTGGAACACCATGCTTTACAGTTTTATTACTTAATAGTATTTCAGTTATTGAGTAGCTTTGTCTGTTAGCGTATTTCATGCTGACTCTCTGCATCCAATTGGTTAGGAATGTAGCAATCCAATTGTTTGCAATTCCTCTGATACCATAGTGTTCTATTTTTTCCAGCTATATTTTGTGGTCAACAGTGTCAAAAGCCTTTGACAGATCCAGAAATATGTCTGTTATGGCTTGTTTTCTATCTAACAGATCTAATAGCGTATTTATGCAATCATATACTGCAGTTTCAGTAGATTTGTTGCTTCTGAACCCATGTTGAGCTAAACTTAGTAAATCTTTTTTTTTTTTTTTCAATGAAGTCCATCTTTTTTTTTTTTTTTTTGTACATTATTTTTTCAAAAACTTTAGAAAAGCAGGATGAGATTGAGATAGGCCTGTAGTTATTCATATCTTTATTATCACTTTTTTTGAAGACAGGAATTACTTTAGAAAGTTTCAGAGCTTCAGGGAAAATACCTGCCTAAAGAACAGTCACAGAGGTGAGTTAATGGTTCAGCAATTGTGTGTTCACAATTTTTGATTACAGGTGCTGGGATACCATCAATTCAAGCTGAATATGAATTTTTTAACTCTCTGATGGCTTTTGCAACATCATTTTCAGAGACTTTGGTAATGAAAATTGACTCTGCACATGCGTGATATATTTGGTTTGCTGGTTGGTAATTTATGTTAGGATTATTTTTGACCAATTTTTCAGCTATGCTCGTAAAGAAATTGTTGAAAGAGTTCACCACAACTTCGGAATTAGATATGGATTCATTGTTGAGTTTGATTCCTATATTCATGTGAGAAGCTTTCATTTCACCTCTTTCCCTTTTTATGATATTCCACATTGCTTTTACTTTATTGCTGGATTTGTCAATCTACTCATCATTTTGCATCCTTTTTGCTTGTCTTATCACTCTTCTTAGGATACATCAGTAGTTTTTATAGTATTCTGTTAGTTGGGGGGAGTCACTACTTTGTTTACATAACATGTGGAGTATTCTTTTATGTTTGCAAGAGATTTTTATAGCTGCTGTAATCCAACTCTTGTTTCTCTTATTATTATTATTATTTATTCTTACTGGTTCTTGTGGAAAGGCCTCTTCAAAGTGGTGGATCATTTTGTTAAGAAATATGTTGAATTTCATGTCGACATCATTGGCTGTGTACATCTCTGTCCACTTTTCTTTACTAAGGAGGGCATTTAGCTTGTTCAGGTTATCTTGGGTGAAAAACCTTCATAAAGTTTTAGGTGGGTCTGGGTTTGAGGTATCTTTGCTAACATCGACCTTTAGAATGACAGCTTGGTGGTCACTGAATCCTGCATTGTATACTTCTAGATTGGGTTAAGTTTATTTCTATTTGTGAAAATTTGATCTAGAGCTGTCTTGGATGTGGGTGTTATTCTAGTGGGCTCGTTTACAAGGCCATGCAGATTATAAGTTTTTGCAATGTTAATCAATGTCTCCTTGTTTCTGTTGTGGGTGAGAAAGTCTATATTAAAGTCACCACATATAATCACATCCTGTTTCCACTGACTTATTTTGGATAGAAACAAGTCCATTTGTAACAGAAAATCATTAATACTACTGGAGGGGAGACAGTAAATTGTAGCTATAATTAGATCTCGATCTGTAAGCTTTATGGCTGCACATTCAAAGATCTTGTCTGTTCCTATTTCATTTTGGGTAGGAAGCAGGCTATATTCATTGTGTTGTTTGATGAAGATGGCAAACCCACCATGTCCATCATTTAATCTGCAGTAGGAACGGCAGACCAGGTCACAAGTATTGTGAAACCAAGTGCTACTGCTAGCCAGGTGACAAAGGACATAGATAACTTGCGTAAGGATTTTGATAAAGAGGATCAAGTGATGACAGTATCTGGAGCAGGAAACATCCTGGTGATCTGAATGGGATAGGAGTAGAAACTTCAGACACACATGTGAGTTTTGTGGCTGTTGTACAGCATCATGCTAAGACCCGGTTTAACACTGTTATGAGCTATGTGAAAACAGAGTTGGGCAGGCTACTACTGACTGAAACGAACTCTCATGTGAGTGCCATGCCGGTTACTGCAGTTCAGAGATGGGGATATACTAGACACAGCCTATACTTGAATAAAAGATGGAAATGTAGTTTGGCTGAGATTTTTGCAGAAAATGTATGAGGGTGTGGGGCCACCATTACACAAAGCAAGATCCACACAGTTACACATGTAAGAGGGTACCTCTTTTATGATCAGAATATAGAAGTGCATGCTTGTGAATTAACACTGAAGAATAGTGCACTTACAACTGTAGCTGAACAGAGATCCCCACTGGGAAATTTTTATCCATATACAAGGCACGTGGATTCCTAAGTATGCTGTCTGCCAGACAGCAGCAAGCATTTAATAGTGAAAGAAGTTAAAACAAAAGAAGAGCCCCACAAAATGCATAAGAATGCAAAGAGAAGTAATGAGCTTCTTGCAAGGCAGTGAGAGCCCAGAATTGAAAGAGAAGTAATGAGCTTCTTACAAGGCTGTGAGAGCCCAAGAGATGCCTACTGGCTGGCCATTGTGTCATCCTCTGTCTTGCAATGACATGTAGATGTAGATGTGGTATTTTGGGGGGGGGGGGGGGGCAGCATGTGGTCAGCACAGCTCTCTCCCAACTGTTTTGCAGACTTTCCAGACCATGGATTCACTACTTCTTAGTCAAGTAGGCCCTCAGTTGGCATCATGATGCTGAGTGCACCCCTTACCAGTCCTCCTACTGTGGAAAGATCCTTAGCTGTACCAGGAATTGAACCCAGGTCCTTCATATGGTAGCTAACTATGCTGCCCACTCACCTACAGAGAAGAACACAGAAAAAGTAAGGTTAGCTTATCTGTGAGAATATTAGAGGACTGAATAATAAGGTAGAAGAACTTCTTACCTGTAAGAGAAATTTGGAGAGCTCTGGGAAGATAGACACACTGTGCCTATCTGAGCACCACATAACCATAGGGTTAGAGACTCAATATAAAAGATTACACTCTTGCATCTTACTAATGTAGAACTAATATGAGAAAACAAGTAGGTTTTGTAGTGATCAGCTCATGGAAATGTGTGCTTATGAATCAATACTGAAAAATAGTTCACTGATAATTGTAACTGTATAGAGATCCCCAATGGGAAATTTTGAACTGTTTGTGAAGCATTAGATTTTCTAAAGGATTCTGATAGGAAAAATGACCTATAAAAATCTTATTTGGATCCTACAATTTGATCTCACTAATTAACTTTCTTACATGGGTGGAAAAAGAAGCAGGATCATAATTGATAATGTTTTCTTTGATAGCAATAAAATAACTGTATACCAAGTAACAAATGCTCTCTCTGATCATGGTGCACAGTTAGTTAGGATGAATAAAATAGTGCCTTAAGGTACAGATACTCCTCAATGGAAATCAGTTAGAACAACTAACAATACCTGGACAAACATTTTTAAGATTTGTTTGCAAGAGATGACTTGGGATGGAATTTATAATCAAACAAATGCCGACATAAAATTTAATCTATTCCATGATAAATTCATATCATTATTTGAAAATAAATGTCTGCGTAAACTAAACAGAAATGAGATCAAAAGCCACATAGAAAACCCTGGATCATTTGAGGGATCAGAGTATCTTCTGTAAGGAAAAGGAAAATGTAATTCTTGGCAAGAACAAGTAAAGATCCTGCAGCAGTTGCACACTACAAAAACTACTCAAAATTACTAATAAACATTATTAAAAAGTTGAAAAACATGTTTGTCAAAAATCAATAATTCCAACTACAAACTTAAGGCTGAAATGTAATGAATCGAAAGCCAGGACAACTGACCAGATCACAGGATTATATCACTATTGATTTGAATGGGAAGGCTATACATGATGAGTCAGAGGTAGCACATGTGTTTAATAATCAATTCTTAAATGTAGTAGGAAATATAAAGACCAACAGTTCAATAGCAAAGTCACAGCAGTACCTTGAAAAATCAACTCATAAAATCATCTGATTGCATCACCAACTTCCTCCTCTGAAATTAAGAAAATTATACATCCTCTCAAAAAATAAAAAAAATCATATGGATTTGATGGTATTTCCATCAGAGTACTAAAGATTTGTTCCCATATAATAACCTCTGTTTTATCTGAAACATGTAATGCATCACTAACTTAAGGAATTTTCCCAGAGAGATTTAAATATCCTATTGTTAAAAACCTCTATAAGAAAGATGATAGGAGAAATATGAACAACTACCAACCAGTGTCACCACTGATATCGTTTCCAAAGCTTTTGAGAAGGTGAGGTGATGTATTCTAGAATATCACCCCAACTGAAAAACAATAATATCCTCTGTGAATCACAGTTTGGATTTCAGAAAAGTTGTTTTACATAGAATGCCATTTACAAGTTCACTCACAAAATTTTATGAGCATTGATGTGAAGGGCAATCAAATGAAAACTGCACACTTTCCACATCGGTGCACGGAATGGTTCCATTCAAAAGTAACCATCATATGTATTCACACATTTATCCCACTGGGGGGGGGGGGGGGGACAATCATTTCCTGTTTTGTAAAACACGGTCAGCTGCTGACGGATCCACAGCCACAACTATTCTTGCACTTCCTCATCCATCTGAAACCGACTTCCTTGTATGTCTTTCTCCAGACTGCCAAAGATGTGAAAATCAGGTGGTGAAAGATCCAGGCTGTGTAGAGGATGTTGCAGTGTTTCCTAACCAAATTACTGAAGAGTAGCCTTTGTTCAATTGGCAGCAGTGTGAGAAATGCGAAAACCACACTGTGAAAGATCTGGGTTGTACGGAGGACGTTGCAGTGTTTCCCAACCAATACCTTCATTCAGTTGACAGTGATGGGGCAGGCAATATTGTCCAACAGAATGATTCCATCTGACAGCAATCCTGGGCATTTTAAGTGCAGAAGATGTTGCAATGTTTCCCAAGCAAATTGCTGAGGAGTAGCCTTCATCCGATTGGCAGTGTGGGGGCATTATCAAGTAATGGCAGGAGAGAACATACCTAAAGCTTAACCAACTGTGCAAGCTTTCAGAGCCAGTGACTCCTTCTTCTGGCAGAAGGGTTGAAGAGGAAGGAAGAGGGATGAAGAAAAAGCATTGGCAAGATTTAGGAAATGGGGGGAGTTCGGAAAAGTTGTCCAGAACCCTGGGTCAAAAGAGACTTACCAGACTGGATGAGAAGGAAAGACTGATTGTTAATTTGAGAACCTGAGAACTCAAAGGTGGAAGATAGGGTAGTAATCAAAACATCATGCAAGAGTTTATAGGAGTGAAACACTAAGTGCATTTTATGTAGGGGAGGAGCAAGGCAGGGAAAAATAGACAGGTCTGAAAACAAAAAAATATAGAAAACGGAAAGGGGGTGAAGAAAGGAGCAGTTACCAAGAAAAAATTCTGAGATCAACAAAATTAATGTCAAGGCCAGATGGGTGGTGAGAACCAAGGACTTTTTGTAATGCCAGTTCCCACCTGCAGAGTTCTGAGAAACTGGTGTCTGGGGCAAGGATTCAGATGGTAGATTTGGTGAAAAAGACACCAAGGTAAAAACTGTCAACAGGATATTGTTTAATGGCAGTATACATCCTCTGTCTATGTCCATTTATCCTAACTGATAACTTGGTGGTAGTCATACCAATGGAAACACTGAACAGGGTTAACATAGCAGTTACATGACATGTGTCGTTTCACAGGTGACTCTCCCTTTGATAGTATATGTTTTGCCACTTATTGGATAAATGGTGGTGGTATTAGGGAACATAGGGCACGTTTTGCAGCAGTGACAGTGACAATGGTAGGAGCCATAGGGAAATGGGTGCAGAAGGAGCATTGAGTTTGACCAGGCTATTGCAGAGATTTAGGTGGGGGATGGAGGATGTGGAGTTGCTGAAGAGCTATTCTAGGTGTGGTACCAAAATGTCAGGCAGAATGGACTTCATTTCAGGGCATGCTTTTCAGAGTTACAGCCTTGTTAAAGTAACTGATTAATATGCTCAAGATGATTATGGCACTGAGCAACAAGAGATGTACTCCTAAGTTGTGTTTTGAGGGATCAGCAGTACCAGGACTGGATGTGGTGACCCAGAAAAACTAGTCTGGTGGGGTAATTAAGTCCACTGAAGCCTGAGGCAAGAATGAGAAGTATTGCCTCAAGTGCCAAGGCTGTCTGGGAGACATCGAAAGGATGGCAATTGACAACATGTAAGTACTGTTCTTTGTTAGCAGGTTTAATGTGAACAGAAGTGTGTAGCTGAATCTGTGAGGATGAGGTCAACATTACAGAAAGTAGCATGGGATTCGAAATAGGACCATGTGAAATTTAACTGGGATAATGTATTTAGAGGTTCCAAAAACTGTAAAAGGTCAGCTTCATCATGAGTCCATATGTCATCAATGTATGTAAACCAAACCAAATGCTGAAGGCTTATGTATCCCAGGAAAGCCTCCTCCAAGTGACCCATGAAAAGATAGGTATAGAAAGGAGCCATCCTGGTTCCCATGGCCGGCCCCCTGATCTGTTTGTATTCATCCACTGAAAGTTTCAAGTTCCTTGTTGAGATATGACACTGCTGATTTTTTATCTATTTTACTGAACTTATTATCTTTCTTCTTTTTCTAGTTGCCCTCTGTACTATGAGTTGGGGCATGGAATGTCTGAAATTTGAACATGGTAGGGAAGCTGGAAAATTTGAAAAGAGAAATGCTGAGGAGGCTTAATTTAGATGTAGTGGGAAGGGGGGGGGGGGGGTCAGTGAAGTGAAATGGAAAGAAGACAAGGATTTCTGGTCAGACAATTATACAGGGAAAGGATTGGAAGAAAGGATTGTGGGAGAATGTGAGCTTGGCACTAGGAACCAAAGAGGAGAGAGGCTAATGGAATTCTGCAATAAATTTCAACTAGTAATAGAGAATACCCTGTTCAAAAAACACACGAAGAGGAGGTATGCTTGGAAATGGCCGATAGATATGGCAAAATTTCAGTTAGATTACATTCTGGTCTGACAGACATTCCAATATTAGATATTGGATTATAAGGTGTGCCCAGGGGCAATATAAATTTAGATTACAATTTCATAATCATGATGAGTAGGCTGATGTTTAAGAGCTAATCAGGAAGAATCAATGGCTAAAGAAGCATGATATGGAAGTACTAAAGAACAGAGAGATACCCTTGAAGTTCTCTGCAGCTATACATATTGTGATAAAGAATATCTCAGTAGGCAGTTTAGTTGAAGAGTATCCCAGTAGGCAGTTTAGCTGAAAAGGGATGGACATCTCTGAAAAGGGCAATCACAGAAGTTGGAAAAAACATAAATACAAAGAAGGTTAACTGCAACAAAATCATGTGTAACAGAAGAAATACTTCAGCTGATTGGTGAAATAAGGAAGTTCAAAAATGTCCAGGGAGATTCAGAATTACAGAAATATAAATCACTTAAGTATGAAATGAACAGGAAGTACAGGGAAGCTGAGACGGAATGGCTGCATTAAAAATGTAACGAAATCAAAAAAGAAATAATAATTGCTGAAAGGACTGACTCAGCATATAGAAAAATCAAAGCAACCTGCTGTGAAATTAAAAGCAAGGGTGGTAACATTATGAGTGCAATGGGAATTCCACTGTTAAATGATGAGGGGAGAGTAGATAGGTGCAAAGAGCACATTGAGGACTTGTGTGATGGGGAAGACCTGTCTGATGACATGATATAAGAAACAACAAGAGTCAATACAGAAGAGGTATTATAATCAGAACATGAAAGAGCTTTGGAAGACTTAAGATCAAATAAGGCATAAAGGATAGACAAACATTCCATCAGAACTTCTAAAATCGTTGGAGGAATTGGCCACAAAATGACTATTAACATGGGTGTGTAGATAGTATGAGACTGGCAACATACCATCAGACTTTCAGAAAACATCAACAACACACTTCTGTAGATTGTTAAGAGCTCACAAGTGTGAGAATTACTGCAAAATCAGTTTAACAGCTCATGCATCCAAGTTGTTGACAAGAATAATATATGGAAGAATGGAAAAGAAAATTGAGGATCTGTTAGCTGAAAATCAGTTTGACTTTAGGAAAGGTAAAGGTACCAGAGAGGCAGTTCTGACAACATTGTGATGGATTATGGAAGCAAGACTAAAGAAAAATGAAGGCATTTACATAGGATTTGTCAACCTGGAGAAACTGTTTGACAAAGGCAAATGGTGCAAGATGTTCAAAATTCCAAGAAAATCAGGGGCAAGCTATAGGGAAACACAGCTTGTATACAATATGTAAAAGAACAAAAAAACAAACACTCTCAGGACAGGCCAGGATGGCCCAATGGTACCGACTGGCCGCTATGTCACTCTCAGCCCTTAGGCATCACCAGATGTGGATACAGAGGGGCGTGCGGTCAGCGCACCACTCTCCTGGCTGTTGTCAGTGTTCATGACCAGTTCCATTACTTCTCAACAAGTAGTTCCTCTATGGCCTCATAAAGGCTGAGTGCACCATGCCTGCCAACAGTATTTAGCAGACCCACACAGCAACCCATCCAAATGGTAGCCTAACCCAACAGCACTTAACTTTGGTGAACTGACAGGAACCACTGTTTTCACTGCAGCAAGGCCGCTGGCTGTACAAGAACCAAAAGGGAACAATAAGAATGGAAGACCAAGAATGAAGTGCTCAGATTAAAAAGGACAGTAGACAGGGATATAATATTTTGCCCCTACTGTTCAACTCACACATCGAAGAAGCAATGATGGAAATAAGGGAGAGGTTCAAGAAAGGGATTAAAATTCAAGATGAAAGGAAATTAATTATAAGATTTGCTGATGACATGGCTGTCCTGAGTGAAAGTGAAGAAGAATTACAGGAGCTGTTGAATGGAATGAATAGTCTAATGAGCACAGAATAGGGATGAAGAGTAAATTGAAGAATGACAAAAGTAATGAGAAGTAGTAGAAATTAGAACAGCAAGAAACTTAACATTAGGATTGGTGATCACAAAGTACATGATGTTAAGGAATTCTGCTATCTAGGCAGTAAATTAACCTGTGATGGATGGAGCAAGGTGGACATGAAAAACAGACTAGCACTGGCAAGGAGGACATTCCTGACCAAGAGTAATCTGCTAGTATCAAACATAGGCCTTAATTTGAGGAAGAAATTTCTGAGAATATGCATTTGGAACACAACATTGCATGACAGTGAAACATGGACTGTGAAAAAACTGGAACAGAAAAGAATTCAAGCATTTAAGATGTGTTGTTATAGAAAAATGTTGAAAATTAGATGGACTGGCAAGGGAAGGAATGAGGAAGTTCTCCTGAGAATTGACAAGGAAAGGAATTTATGGAAAAAACTGACCAGAAGAAGGGACATGATGACAGGACATCTGTTAAGACATCACAGAATAACTTCTGTGGTACTACAGGCAGCTGTAGAGGGCAAAGAAAAATTGTAGAGGAAGACAGAGATTGGAATACATCCAACAAGTAATTGAGGATGTAAGTCACAAGTGCTACTCTGAGATGAAGAGATTGGCACAGGAGAGGAATTTGTGGCAGGCCGCATCAAACCAGTCAGAAGACTGATGACTCAAAAAAGAGAAAGGTCATACTTTTGTTAATAAGTGCTGGAGCGGTACTGAATGAGATGCTCTTTTGAAATAGTAAGTTTACAGCCTTTTGAATGCCTTATAATACATATATTTTCAGTGTCCATTTAAAAAAAGCTAAGTGTTTTAAATAATTTTTAAATAGTGCAACACAACACTAATAATGCCCAAGTCTCAACTTATTCATATTTATTTTCGCTGTCCACAATGATGATGATTAACCTTTAGTTAGTGAGCTTCATACCTGTAACAAAATATTTTATTAAATTACAGAGACTTCAAGGAGTTTAAGTTAAACAAACAGGTGGCATTTTACAGTAATACTGATGAATAACTGAACTTTGAAAAATTGGCTACTCTACTGTAACCCAGCACAGACTGACTGTACAATCATAACTCAGTGAAGGTGCAACCAAGACTTTTTACATTCTGATGATTTTGCAAATGTGTACTTATAATATCATGGTTCAGAAAAATTCAGCTTGGAAAACAACTTGGAAATTTCATATGTGCATGTGTCTGTAATTGCATGTGTGAAACAAAGAAGAACAGAAAAAAATATAAAAACATTATTTTATGTTAGGTATGGTATTATACTGAATGGGATGATATCATCTTATTGTGTCTGAAAGTAAGAAAATTTTGGGTCTGCAGTTTATCTTGACCCATGGCTTTCAGAATGACGTGTGGGAAAAGTGGTATTTATTTATATTTTATTTATATTCATATTGCGTAGATCTGTTTAGGCATATGAGACACTAGAATGCAGAAGGAGTCAAAAAATATATAAATTGCACAGAATTTGTAACAAAGGAAAATACATTTAATTTTCAAAAACAGATGCAGGGAAAATAAAAACACAAAACTGGAACAAACACTAAAGTAAAGTGGAAAAAAGACATCATACAAGGGTTAGGACATATTGTACGACAATACATAACATATTAACAATAAAAATATAATCTTAAAAACTATACATATCTGTTTAAAAAATTCATCTAATGAATAAAAAGTTTTATCAAGTAAATACACATTTACTTTCTGGAATGAAATTTCACTCTGTAGCAGAGTCTGCACTGATTTCACATCTTTATTATTAAATAATAACTGTTACCTTGCAGACTTCTATTGTTATTTGACAGTTAATTAAATATTTTTACTGGGATACTATACGCCAGTGTGTACCTGGGGTTACATTTTTAAATCACAGTAGTGATCAGCCTTTCTTTTTTATTGTGTTCAGGGTACATTTTATTGGTTTCATAATGCACAGGATGGTCAACCATGAAGCTCATAATGGAATTAATAAATTGGGAAGAGGTGCTAACTATCCCAAGTTTCTTCAGAAGATTATGACAGGAGGGTCTTGGGGGCAGCTTTGTAGCCTTTTTCTGCAACAAGATAATTTTTTTTGGTGTTGGAGAATTTCCCTGGGAGATATGTCCGCAACACGTAATAGAGGAGAATTATCAAAAGTAAGTGGGCTGTGTGACTGTAAGGTCTCCAAAATGTGTAGTTGTCCTAATGGATAAATAGCCAAAGGCAAGCCTTTTATGGCCTGAACGACATGATTTTGCAGCTAACTGTAAGACTTTGGTGCAGTATAACCTTTGTACTTGCTAACTGTCATATGTATCTCTCGCAGGATATTGTGAGCATAGCTGAAGTGGATATAATTAGTTTTTCTCAGATTTAGTGAGTGACTTTACTTTGAAGCAGGTTAGTAGTTCTGAGAGTAATTTGGTGGTACCAACATCTAGGTGGTGAGAGGCTTGTTGTTTATGACAGTGCTTGTATTGACAGCAAACTTAGTGAACTTACCGATCATTTATACACTCCTGGAAATTGAAATAAGAACACCGTGAATTCATTGTCCCAGGAAGGGGAAACTTTATTGACACATTCCTGGGGTCAGATACATCACATGATCACACTGACAGAACCACAGGCACATAGACACAGGCAACAGAGCATGCACAATGTCGGCACTAGTACAGTGTATATCCACCTTTCGCAGCAATGCAGGCTGCTATTCTCCCATGGAGACGATCGTAGAGATGCTGGATGTAGTCCTGTGGAACGGCTTGCCATGCCATTTCCACCTGGCGCCTCAGTTGGACCAGCGTTCGTGCTGGACGTGCAGACCGCGTGAGATGACGCTTCATCCAGTCCCAAACATGCTCAATGGGGGACAGATCCGGAGATCTTGCTGGCCAGGGTAGTTGACTTACACCTTCTAGAGCACGTTGGGTGGCACGGGATACATGCAGACGTGCATTGTCCTGTTGGAACAGCAAGTTCCCTTGCCGGTCTAGGAATGGTAGAACGATGGGTTCGATGACGGTTTGGATGTACCGTGCACTATTCAGTGTCCCCTCGACGATCACCAGTGGTGTACGGCCAGTGTAGGAAATCGCTCCCCACACCATGATGCCGGGTGTTGGCCCTGTGTGCCTCGGTCGTATGCCGTCCTGATTGTGGCGCTCACCTGCACGGCGCCAAACACGCATACGATCATCATTGGCACCAAGGCAGAAGCGACTCTCATTGCTGAAGACGACACGTCTCCATTCGTCCCTCCATTCATGCCTGTCGCGACACCACTGGAGGCGGGCTGCACGATGTTGGGGCGTGAGCGGAAGACGGCCTAACGGTGTGCGGGACCGTAGCCCAGCTTCATGGAGACGGTTGCGAATGGTCCTCGCCGATACCCCAGGAGCAACAGTGTCCCTAATTTGCTGGGAAGTGGCGGTGCGGTCCCCTACGGCACTGCGTAGGATCCTACGGTCTTGGCGTGCATCCGTGCGTCGCTGCAGTCCGGTCCCGGGTCGACGGGCACGTGCACCTTCCGCCGACCACTGGCGACAACATCAATACTGTGGAGACCTCATGCCCCACGTGTTGAGCAATTCGGCGGTACGTGCACCCGGCCTCCCGCATGCCCACTATATGCCCTCGCTCAAAGTCCGTCAACTGCACATACGGTTCACGTCCATGCTGTCACGGCATGCTACCAGTGTTAAAGACTGTGATGGAGCTCCGTATGCCACAGCAAACTGGCTGACACTGACGGCGGTGGTGCACAAATGCTGCGCAGCTAGCGCCATTCAACGGCCAACACCGTGGTTCCTGGTGTGTCCGCTGTGCCGTGCGTGTGATCATTGCTTGTACAGCCCTCTCGCAGTGTCCGGAGCAAGTATGGTGGATCTGACACACCGGTGTCAATGTGTTCTTTTTTCCATTTCCAGGAGTGTATATACAGGGTGAGTCACCTAACGTTACCGCTAGATATGTTTCGTAAACCACATCAAATACTGACGAATCGATTCCACAGACTGAACGTGAAGAGAGGGGCTAGTGTAGTTGGTTAATACAAACCATAAAAAAATGCATGGAAGTATGTTTTTTAACACAAACCTACATTTTTTTAAATGGAACCTCGTTAGTTTTGTTAGCACATCTGAACATATAAACAAATACATAATCGGTGCCGTTTGTTGCACTGTAAAATGTTAATTACATCCGAAGATATTGTAACCTAAAGTTGACACTTGAAACCTCCGACGTTCAGTTGCGTGTTGTAACAAACACGGGCCACAGTCGGCGAGCAGCATCTGCAGGAACATGTTTATGATGATGGCAGTGTTTACGAGTGTGGCTGTAGTGCACTGTTGTGGTTTGGTCTAGCTGTCACAGTGTCCGCATGTAGCGCTTGCTGCTATTGTTATTCTGCATTCGTCTCCGCACGCAGACCAACTGTAGTACACTGTGTTACCAGATGTCTGTGATAGTGTAGTGTTGTAGGAACTGTGACCATGGTGTATTCGAACTCTGAAAAGGCGGAGATGATACTCATCTATGGTGTGTCGACGAAATGCAGCTGAAGCCTGCAGGGTGTATGCAGAATGGTACCTGGACAGAGAGCATCCAACGTGCCGCACATTGCAAAACATCTACCGCCAACTGTATGCAACAGGTATGGTCGTAGCACGCAAACGGGTCTGTAACAGGCCCATCACAGGAGAAGTGGGTGCAGTTGGTGTGTTAGCTGCTGTTGCCATGAACCCACACATGAGTACATGGGACATTGCGAGAGCCGGTGGACTGAGTCAAAGTAGTGTCATGCGCATACTGCATCGTCACCACTTTCACCCATTTCATGTGTCACTACATCATCAATTACATGGTGATGACTTTAATCATCGAGTGCAATTCTGTCAATGGGCATTAACAGAGAATGCGTTGCAGTTCTACCTGTTTACCGATGAAGCGGGTTTCACAAACCACGGGACAGAGAATCTACGGAACATGCATTACTGGTCCGTGGACAATCCTCGCTGGCTCAGACAGGTAGAGCGACAGCGACTGTGGACTGTAAATGTATGGTGCGGAATCATTGGCGACCACCTCATTGGTCCTCACTTCATTGCAGGGGCCCAAACAGCTGCAACTTACATCACGTTTCTACAGAATGATCGTCCAGCGTTGCTCAAAAATGTCCCACTGGAAACGCGTCAACGTATGTGGTATCAGCATGATGGTGCACCTGCACATTCCGCAATTAACACTAGGCTGACCCTTGACAGGATGTTCGACGGGCGTTTCATAGGACGTGGAGGACGCATAAACTGGCCAGCCCGTTCTCCTGATCTTACACCTGTGGACTTCTTTCTGTGGGGTATGTTAAAGGAGAATGTGTACCGTGATGTGCCTACAACCCCAGAGGATATGAAACAATGTATTGTGGCTGTGGTGTCACTGCCAGACACCACACTTGCTAGGTGGTAGCTTAAATCGGCCGCGGTCCATTAGTACATGTCGGACCCGCGTGTCGCCACTGTGTGATCACAGACCGAGCGCCACCACACGGCAGGTCTCGAGAGACGTACGAGAACTCGCCCCAGTTGTACGACGACATTGCTAGCGACTATACGGACGAAGCCATTTCTCTCATTTGCCGAGAGACAGTTAGAATAGCCTTCAGCTAAGTTAATGGCTACGACTTAGCAAGGCGCCATTAGCCTTAAATAGCTTGTATATAAAGAGTCACTTGTATCGCCACAATCTCCAGATGTCTCATCAAGAACGATGTATACAAGGATGTATTAAAAGTTAAGTATATTCCAAAGATACGTATTTTCTTTATCACATTCATTAAGTCTCCTGTTTCAGACCTCACTCCATCCTTCGTGAGTTAGCGCGTGCATCTTGGCCGCCTCTTTCAATTAGTGTGCGTAGTGTTGGCAAGTCTGCCGACACTACAGTGGCAGCCTGCGGCGACATTACACCAGATGTAGTGCAGCGTGTACGACATTCATTACGCCAGAGATTGCAATTGTGTGCAGCAATTGATGGCCACCACATTGAACATCTATTGGCCTGACATGTCGGGACACACTCTATTCCACTCTGTAATTGAAAACGGAAACCACGTGTGTGCATGTACCTCACCCCTCATGGTAATGTACACGTGCGTCAGAGAAAAAGACCAATAAAAATGTGTTAGCATGTGGACGTAATGTGCTGTTCCAGTCTCTTCTGTACCTAAGGTCCATCACCGTTCCCTTTGGATCCCTACGTAATTCGGTGCTCTCCGATACACACGATCAAACAGCGGAGGAGTGGTACTCAAGCGTCAACTTTAGGTTACAATATCTCCGAATGTAATTAACATTTTACAATGCAACAAATGGAACTGATTACGTATTTGTTTATATGTTCAGATGTGCTAACAAAACTAATGGGGCTCCATTTAAAAAAACGTAGGTTTGTGTTAAAAAACGTACTTCCGTGCATTTTTTTGTGGTTTGTATTAACCAATTACACTAGCCCCTCTCCTCACGTTCGGTCTGTGGAATCGATTCGTCAGTATTTGATGTGGTTTACGAAATATATCCAGCGGTAATGTTAGGTGACTCACCCTTTATATGAGAAACAGCCACCCATTTCACTGATCCCATCCACAACTATCTTCTGCTTCTTGTTCTGGATGTATGATTTTAACCAGTTTTCCTCTGCCCTTATGTTGTCACAATAGCATGCTGTGTTGGGAATATTTTGTGAGCCACTCAGTTAAAAGCATCAGAAAGATCACAAAATATATCAAGTATCTTCATTTTTTGTTTAGGGATTCCAGTATATCATTCATGAAACAAAACACAGTTTCAGTTGTGTACATATCTTTTCAAAAATAAACCTGTCTTTCATTGATAATGTCAAAGTTTTTGAGATGCCTCACGTTCTGGAATGCAGTATATTCTTGAGAACTTCTGTGACTTTGGTCAAGATAGAGACAAGATGATAGTTTGTACCTTACGTTGTGTATCCCTTTTTGTGGAGAGGCTTCACTAAAGCAAGCTCTGTTTTGTCTGATTCATAGATGCATTAGATATGTGGGCCAAAACTTTGCATAATTTATCTGGGCAGAATTTTAGGAGTTTACTGGAAATGTTACCTATACCTCGTGATGTGTTGCTTCTTTTATGAGGCAGTAGTTTTCTTTACTTTATTTCGAATTACGGAGTTACAGGGGACACTTATCCCACTAATGGGGCAAAGAAAATGTTTCAGTATTTCCACGGCACTTTTTAAGAACCTGTATGGTCACCAGCACTTTAAAAATGGCCATTGGATTTCTGCAATATGTCATGGTTTCCTGGATATTTATTATCAACATTTTAAACAATGTTTTTGTTTTTACTGGAACAGTTCAAACTTTTACCACTCCTAATTATGTCCAAAACTGTTATGATCTGGTTAAAAGATTAGTTGATTTTGGAGCTAAAATTAAAGCTTTTTGATTGTTTGGTTACTTTCAAATGGTTCAGATGGTTCTGAGCACTGTGGGACTTAACTTCTGAGGTCATCAGTCCCCTAGAACTTAGAACTACTTAAACCTAACTAACCTAAGGACATCACACACGTCCATGCCTGAGGCGGGATGCGAACTTGTGACCTTAGTGGTCACGCGGTTCCAGACTGTAGTGCCTAGAACCGCTCGGCCACACCGACCGGCTTGGTTATTTTGCTTAATATTTTATAGTACTTTTCATAATGATTTATTGAGTAGGGTTGCCTGAACTTTTTGATGTACTTTACAAAATTTTTGTCTTTGTTTAACACTATTATGAAAAGGATAGATTGCAACTCACCATAAAGGTGACACATTGAGTTGCTGACAGGCACAATGAAAAGACTGTTACACACTGTGCTTTTGGCCAAAGCCTGCTTCAGAAAAGAAAGGAAAACACACATTCACATCAGTGGGAACCTTCCAGTTTTATTGCAAAACAAATTGTATTTGGAATTTACATCTCTTTCACAATAGATCAGTTTACATCTTCGAGATGTGATTTACAGGGCTTAATCATTTCGTTATACATTGGTCTTACTACTTTCCAGTGTTACTCAATTTTATTCTAGCAGTTAACAGTCATCAGTGTCTGATCATCAGGTATGGACAGACCATTCAATACTTTACTGCTTTACAAAAGTTTTGTTGATGGTACACATCAAATTTCCCAGTACTGTATGTTGGAATATTTACAATGAAATCCCAAAGTGCTGTTACATTTTTTTTTACATTTAAACGAATGCAGTAGAAGTGAGTCTAACTGTTACACAGAGGGCAAGATTCACTGAAGCTGTCCTACATATTGCTACAATTAACTAGATTGAACTGTTAATGGGCAATTCAATGGCAAAGGCTTCAAATGTTGCTCTAGACAAAAATTGTGCACCACAGTTCCATTACATTTGCCACTGTACTTAACAAAACTAGCAACACCTTCTTTTTGCCTTTTGTTTTCTGCTGTATAATGCCATAAGATTGTGATCAGATATTAAATGTCCATCAGCTCCGGAACAGATATGGTGTTCCATGAACCACAGTGATGGGCATGGTCTATACTTTCATAGTTGTACACATTGACTGTGTGTTCATTTAGCTTATTACACAAGCTACCGAGATAGCTGCCCCTGGTGGGTTGTGCATCCCTGAGATATCTTACAGATATCCTATAGATCTCAAAACTCATGGCACAAGTCTTGGAAGTTTCACCAGTTTATTACAAAACCTTTGAAGTCTCTGATTTCTGGCTAATGCTTGACTCTGAACCAGGGGTACAAAATCAGTTCTACACAATGCAGAGATTGTGAATGTCACTGAATTCTCATAAACAAGGTTGGTCTTCTCAAACTTCTCTGTCAATCACAATGATCCAAACATGAACTCAGAAATAGAAGACAGACATATTTTATTCTAACACTTCTCAATAAGCAAAGAGTATCCCACTGGCTCATTTTCAATTTGAGATGGAGACAACACTTCAAACTTGTTTAAGGCATCCACTTGACTCAGAACCAGGAGGCCACAAACAATTCTGGGGGCAATGCTGGAGATTGTTTCTCGTTAGCAGCATAGTCTTGATGTAGTATCCTTAGTTCTCCCTGGTCCCTGCCTCCTCTTTCCACGGCCCCTAGATTTACCATTGACATGTCACTCAGTCAAATCAACAAGATATGATTGTCGTTTAGTGATCCAGCTACACACAGCAAACAAAATTATGACCTATCTATTTCAGTTATGAATCAAACCACATGTAGTGATCATGACTCAGCCCTGACACTAAATTTTCACCAAACTTTCATAAAGCATGTGTGTGTGGGGGGGGGGGGGGGGGGGGACCCTCTCTCATTTTACTAACTAACATTTATCTCTGCATACACAGTTAAGTACAGTACAACTGGATGCACTTATGGTTATGATGATGTGGCAATAGGGCATTTACGTCTAAGTGAATACACAGTGCTCTGTCTGACACAAGTTATTATGTTTACTCTCATTCCGTGTGTACTACACCAATCGGGTGTAAGCAGCTCTGCTGTCATTCGCTGTTGCATTCAACTTAATAGCGGATGCCACAATTCAAACAAATACAATGCCTAAATAATTGTACTTTAAATTCACTCACAGAAATTACAGTGCACATGTGTTTAACACCCACCAAAAGATAATTAAAATAGCAGGTGTGTCAGTAGTGCTAAAATTATGAATGAAAGAAATAGGCATAGGGTTGGAAACAACTACACTAATGGAGGTCAACAATGTCTACATTAATAAAAATTTTTTGGTAACATGACATTTATTTTAAAGAAGAAGCAAATTAAATATTAGTTTCTTTGCACAAGTTCAAAAAAGAAAGTTTACAATTTTAATAGAGGTTTTAATCATTGATGAGAGCTAAAGCAGCTATCCTTATCTGTGACAATACAGGCTGTGAGGTGAAATGTTGTCGGCAGCTTATCATTGCAGACAGCATGTTGAAGTTAGCTCCGTCACCTGTACATGCTGCAGATGAATTATCTCATGTGGAATTTTGCTTTCCACTTGGCAACGATTTCATCATTGGCGTATTATAGGCCATTGGACAGTCTGATGTTGTCACAGTTGTTGCCAACATTTGACCTTGCGTGAGCAATTTATTATGTCTCTACTGCACAACACTGAAGTAACGCAGTTCAGTAGATGGTTTTTGAAGTTATTTTGATCACAGAATTATGGTCTGTTCATTTACCAAGTGAATAATGAGGCGCAAACTCGCCACTGTTGGATGTAACATGCAAACTCACAATAAACAATTTCTACGTGCATGTCGCACAGTTAACTATTCAGGCACACAGCAGCCAGTGATGGCGCAAATATATATTGAAATTATAAACTATTTAAAATGTACATGGCACATTCACAGCAAACACAGTTCTTTCCAGAACACTGTAACTACAACGTCGTCTGTCCATAGCTGTATTATCATAGTTATGCAACACTGTTCGTCTGGCGGTTTTACATAGTCCAACTTATCTGTTCACTTTAAACATTTTATATTCCATTACAGGAAGGAGCAGAAATGTATCTTATCGTTAATCAGTTTCGTTTGCACTGATTGTTTCACTACACAACAAAGTCAACACACTATTAACCAGTGGTGGCTGTTGAGGCATTCCATTGGTGGTGCCAAAAAAACTTGTTTGGTAGCATTGAATGCATTATGGAATTTTGTCGATTATTCATATATTTCATAAGATATTATATTAAACAAAACATATAGAGAAACAGAAATAAACACTTATTACAGATGGCCCTTCTTATGCACAGTTGTTGTTGTTGTTGTGGTCTTCAGTCCTGAGATTGGTTTGATGCAGCTCTCCATGCTACTCTATCCTGTGCAAGCTTCTTCATCTCCCAGTACCTACTGCAACCTACATCCTTCTGAATCTGCTTGGTGTATTCATTTCTTGGTCTCCCTCTACGATTTTTACCCTCCACGCTGCCCTCCAATACTAAATTGGTGATCCCTTGATGCCTCAGAACATGTCCTACCAACTGATCCCTTCTTCTAGTCAAGTTGTGCCACAAGCTTCTCTTCTCCCCAATCCTATTCAACACCACCTCATTAGTTATGTGATCTACCCATCTAATCTTCAGCATTCTTCTGTAGCACCACATTTCAAAAGCTTCTATTCTATTCTTGTCTAAACTATTTATCGTCCA
This sequence comes from Schistocerca nitens, assembly GCF_023898315.1. Lineage (NCBI taxonomy): Eukaryota > Metazoa > Arthropoda > Insecta > Orthoptera > Acrididae > Schistocerca > Schistocerca nitens. Next base: position 577,685,704 of record NC_064617.1, read on the forward strand.
CATTTCACTTCCATACATGGCTACACTCCATACAAATACTTTCAGAAATGACTTCCTGACACTTAAATCAATACTCAATGTTAACAAATTTCTCTTCTTCAGAAACGCTTTCCTTCCCATTGCCAGTCTACATTTTATATCCTCTCTACTTCGACCATCATCGGTTATTTTGCTCCCCAAATAGCAAAACTCCTTTACTACTTTAAGTGTCTCATTTCCTAATCTAATACCCTCAACATCACCCGACTTAATTCGACTACATTCCATTATCCTCGTTTTGCTTTTGTTGATGTTCTACTTATATCCTCCTTTCAAGACACTATCCATTCCGTTAAACTGTTCCTCCAAGTCCTTTGCTGTCTCTGACAGAATTACAATGTCATCGGCGAACCTCAAAGTTTTTATTTCTTCTCCATGGATTTCAATACCTACTCCAAATTTTTCTTTTGTTTCCTTCACTGCTTGCTCAATATACAGATTGAATAACATCGGGGAGAGGCTACAACCCTGTCTCACTCCCTTCCCAACCACTGCTTCCCTTTCATGCCTCTCAACTCTTATAACTGCCATTTGGTTTCTATACAAATTGTAAATAGCCTTTCGCTCCCTATATTTTACCCCTGCCACCTTCAGAATTTGAAAGAGAGTATTCCAGTCAACATTGTCAAAAGATTTCTCTAAGTCTACAAATGCTAGAAACGGAGGTTTGCCTTTCCTTAATCTATCTTCTAAGATAAGCCGTAGGTTCAGTATTGCCTCACATGTTCCAATATTTCTACGGAATCCAAACTGATCTCCCCCAAGGCCGGCTTCTACTAGTTTTTCCATTTGTCTGTAAAGAATTCGTGTTAGTATTTTGCAACCGTGAATTATTATACTGATAGTTCGGTGATTTTCACATCTGTCAACACCTGCTTTCTTTGGGATTGGAATTATTATGTTCTTCTTGAAGTCTGAGGGTATTTCACCTGTCTCATACATCTTGCTCACCAGATGGTAGAGTTTTGTCAGGACTGGCTCTCCCAAGGCTGTCAGTAGTTCTATTGGAATGTTGTCTACTCCCGGGGCCTAGTTTTGACTTAGGTCATTCAGTGCTCTGTCAAACTCTTCACGCAGTATCATATCTCCCATTTCATCTTCATCTACATCCTCTTCCATTTCCATAATATTGTCCTCAAGTACATCGCCCTTGTATAGACCCTCTATATACTCCTTCCACCTTTCTGCTTTCCCTTCTCTGCTTAGAACTGGGTTTCCATCTGAGCTCTTGATATTCATACAAGTGGATCTCTTTTCCCCAAAGGTCTCTTTAATTTTCCTGTAGGCAGTATCTATCTTACTCCTAGTGAGATAAGCCTCTACATCCTTGCATTTATCCTCTAGCCATCCCTGCTTAGCCATTTTGCACTTCCTGTCGATCTCATTTTTGAGACATTTGTATTCCTTTTTGCCTGCTTCATTTACTGCATTTTTATATTTTCTCCTTTCATCAATTAAATTCAATATTTCTTCTAAAAACAAAGATGATGTGACTTACCAAACGAAAGCACTGGCAGGTCGATAGACACACAAACAAACACAAACATACACACAAAATTCTAGCTTCCGCAACCAACGGTTGCTTCGTCAGGAAAGAGGGGAGGAAAGGGAAAGACGAAAGGATGTGGGTTTTAAGGGAGAGGTTAAGGAGTCATTCCAATCCCGGGAGCAGAAAGACTTACCTTAGGGGGAAAAAATGACGGGTATACACTCGCACACACACACATATCCATCAACACATATACAGACACAAGCAGACATATTCAAAGACAAAGAGTTTGGGCAGAGATGTCAGTCGAGGCGGAAGTGCAGAGGCAAAGATGTTATTGAATGACAGGTGAGGTATGAGTGGCGGCAACTTGAAATTAGCGGAGATTGAGGCCTGGTGGGTAACGGGAAGAGAGGATATATTGAAGAGCAAGTTCCCATCTCCGGAGTTCGGATAGGTTGGTGTTAGTGGGAAGTATCCAGATAACCGGACGGTGTAACACTGTGCCAAGATGTGCTGGCCGTGCACCAAGGCATGTTCAGCCACAGGGTGATCCTCATTACCAACAAACACTGTCTGCCTGTGTCCATTCATGTGAATGGACAGTTTGTTGCTGGTCATTCCCACATAGAATGCATCACAGTGTAGGCAGGTCAGTTGGTAAATCACGTGGGTGCTTTCACACGTGGCTCTGCCTTTGATCGTGTACACCTTCCGGGTTACAGGACTGGAGTAGGTGGTGGTGGGAGGGTGCATGGGACAGGTTTTACACCAGGGGCGGTTACAAGGGTAGGAGCCAGATGGTAGGGAAGGTGGTTTGGGGATTTCATAGGGATGAACTAACAGGTTACGAAGGTTAGGTGGACGGCGGAAAGACACTCTTGGTGGAGTGGGGAGGATTTCATGAAGGATGGATCTCATTTCAGGGCAGGATTTGAGGAAGTTGTATCCCTGCTGGAGAGCCGCATTCAAAGTCTGGTCCAGTCCCGGAAAGTATCCTGTCACAAGTGGGGCGCTTTTGTGGTTCTTCTGTGGGAGGTTCTGGGTTTGAGGGGATGAGGAAGTGGCTCTGGTTATTTGCTTCTGTACCAGGTCGGGAGGGTAGTTGCGGGATGCGAAAGCTGTTGTCAGGTTGCTGGTGTAATGGTTCAGGGATTCCGGACTGGAGCAGATTCGTTTGCCACAAAGACCTAGGCTGTAGGGAAGGGACCGTTTGATGTGGAATGGGTGGCAGCTGTCATAATGGAGGTACTGTTGCTTGTTGGTGGGTTGAATTTTTCTGCTTGTGTCTGTATATGTGTTGATGGATATGTGTGTGTGTGCGAGTGTATACCCGTCATTTTTTCCCCCTAAGGTAAGTCTTTCCGCTCCCGGGATTGGAATGACTCCTTAACCTCTCCCTTAAAACCCACATCCTTTCGTCTTTCCCTTTCCTCCCCTCTTTCCTGACGAAGCAACCGTTGGTTGCGAAAGCTAGAATTTTGTGTGTATATTTGTGTTTGTTTGTGTGTCTATCAACCTGCCAGCGCTTTCGTTTGGTAAGTCACATCATCTTTGTTTTTAGATATATTTTTCCCACGTTGAATGTTTCCCTCTATTATATTCATATCATTAATTTGAACCCAACAATTACGTTTGTTATTGTCACTGTTGCATTTCGAAATCTTTTCTATCGTCTTATTTTCTCTTTCTGTTTTTGCCAGTAGTTTCACTTTGTATTCAGCTTCTCCTTTTTACCGTAATCTACTACACAATGTTATCCCGCCTATATATACTCAATAATATGTAACCCACTTCCAAACCATAACCAAAAACAATTTTTTCCGCTTTCAACACTACCGCTGCTATAAAATCCACCGTTTCTAATTCACAAACAGTTCCTTTCACCTATTAAACAACCATTTCGGCTGGTTCTAATAACTTTCGCTTTATTTCCATTTCCGTTTTTCCCACATCACTGATAATTTTTAGCCGCTTCCCACAGGTTTTAACGTCATTATTTCTTAGTCAGACAATTGTTAGCCTCATCTTCATAATCTGCCACCACAAAACCACTCCTTTTAATACATTTACGCGCAGTTTTTTTGAAATTTTCCCGAATTTATCCGTCATTTAACATGTTTTGGTGGCAACACAACCACCTAACCTTTGTGCACATCGTTGTCTACCAACCCAAGTCCAACATAGCCCAGCTGTAACCAACACCTTTTCGCCTTTTTTTCACACCAGATCTCCAGTTACTTTCCAGTTCATTTTTATTTTCATTTTCATTTCAGCCTCATGTTACACTTTCCACCTTCTAATACTATGTCACCCTCACAACACCCCCACAATGACCCCATTAAGTTTTATTTACATTCCCTCCGCAAACATGCCTTCGCCCTAGCCAGATTACACTCCCATATTCTATTTTCTCAGGCTTGTCTGACATTTGGCATTACCTCCAAAGGCCTCACACTTAAAGTTCCCATCTCTGGCTGCAACCCTTCTTTCCATCAGTCCCTATACCAGTTCCAAACTGAACAATCCATTGCCCTCACCCACCTAATCCTTCACCTACACATCAACTCAGCCAATGAACACACCCGTCAACTCCTACCCTTAATAAAAGTCCTCAATCTTTCCTCTCCCACATCCACACCGGCTGTTCAGAGCATCCTCCTACAGGCCAACCGCAAATTAGAACAGCATGCCACCCTCCACCTCAAAAAACTATCCAATCTCCTGGTTTCCCACCTCCGGAAAGGAAACTCACTCACCCTTCACAACCTTTCCAGCAAACCTCAACCTCCTCTCATTGCACACAAACCCAGTCTCTCCCATCTACTCAATCTCCCACTTCCAGCTCCACTCCCTCCAAAACCTCAAAATTCCAATCAACACAGTCTGGAACCACAACACTCTAATTCAGTAGTTAATCTTTCCTCCAAACCTCTCTCCCAATCCGAAACCTCTGTCCTATCCAAAGGCCTCACCTTCAGCCCCACTCCCAGATTCAACCAAACAGCCCTCGTCAAAGATTTACTGTCCTTCACTCATACTCTTTGCTGGAAATATCACTTTGCCACGAAGAAAAATGATCCTAATCCTACTCCTAATGATCCAACTCCCCAAGACACCATCCAAATTGAACCCTGTCTGGAACACTTCCGTCCTCCGTCACAGCGGGACCCACCTCCTCTTCCTCAAAATCACCCTCTCCAAACCTTCCAGGAATTTCTGACTTCCAGCCTTGCATCTCAATCCTTCTTAAAAAACCTTAATCCTACTCCCAACATCACCACTGCTGAAGCCCTGGCTATCCGTGATCTGAGGGCTGACCAATCCATCGTAATTCTTCCAGCGGACAAGGGTTCCACGACTGTGGTACTTGATCGTCAGGAGTATGTGGCTGAGGGACTGCGTCAGCTTTCAGACAACACCACATACAAAGTTTGCCAAGGTAATCCCATTCCCGATGTCCAGGCGGAGCTTCAAGGAATCCTCAGAACCTTAGGCCCCCTGCAAAACCTTTCACCTGACTCCATCAACCTCCTGACCCTACAAACACCCCGCACCCCTACCTTCTACCTAAAATTCACAAACCCAATCATCCCGGCCGCCCCATTGTAGCTGGTTACCAAGCCCCCACAGAACGTATCTCTGCCTACGTAGATCAACACCTTCAACCCATTACATGCAGTCTCCCATCCTTCATCAAAGACACCAACCACTTTCTCAAACGCCTGGAATCCTTACCCAATCTGTTACCCCCAGAAACCATCCTTGTAACCATTGATGCCACTTCCTTATACACAAATAATCCGCATGTCCAGGGCCTCACTGCGATGGAGCACTTCCTTTCATGCCGATCACCTGCCACCCTACCTAAAACCTCTTTCCTCATTACCTTAGCCAGCTTCATCCTGACCCACAACTTCTTCACTTTTGAAGGCCAGACATACCAACAATTAAAGGGAACAGCCATGGGTACCAGGATGGCCCCTCGTACGCCAACCTATTCATGGGTCGCTTAGAGGAAGCCTTCTTGGTTACCCAGGCCTGCCAACCCAAAGTTTGGTACAGATTTATTGATGACATCTTCATGATCTGGACTCACAGTGAAGAAGAACTCCAGAATTTCCTCTCTAACCTCAACTCCTTTGGTTCCATCAGATTCAACTGGTCCTACTCCAAATCCCACGCCACTTTCCTTGACATTGACCTCCATCTGTCCAATGGCCAGCTTCACACATCTGTCCACATCAAACCCACCAACAAGCAATAGTACCTCCATTATGACAGCTGCATCCCATTCCACATCAAACGGTCCCTTCCTTACAGCCTAGGTCTTCATGGCAAACGAATCTGCTCCAGTCCGGAATCCCTGAACCATTACACCAACAACCTGACAACAGCTTTCGCATCCCGCAACTACCCTCCCGACCTGGTACAGAAGCAAATAACCAGAGCCACTTCCTCATCCCCTCAAACCCAGAACCTCCCACAGAAGAACCACAAAAGCGCCCCACTTGTGACAGGATACTTTCCGGGACTGGACCAGACTTTGAATGCGGCTCTCCAGCAGGGATACAACTTCCTCAAATCCTGCCCTGAAATGAGATCCATCCTTCATGAAATCCTCCCCACTCCACCAAGAGTGTCTTTCCGCCATCCACCTAACCTTTGTAACTTGTTAGTTCATCCCTATGAAATCCCCAAACCACCTTTCCTACCATCTGGCTCCTACCCTTGTAACCGCCCCCAGTGTAAAACCTGTCCCATGCACCCTCCCACCACCACCTACTCCAGTCCTGTAACCCGGAAGGTGTACACGATCAAAGGCAGAGCCACGTGTGAAAGCACCCACGTGATTTACCAACTGACCTGCCTACACTGTGATGCATTCTATGTGGGAATGACCAGCAACAAACTGTCCATTCGCATGGATGGACACAGGCAGACAGTGTTTGTTGGTAATGAGGATCACCCTGTGGCTGAACATGCCTTGGTGCACGGCCAGCACATCTTGGCACAGTGTTACACCGTCCGGTTATCTGGATACTTCCCACTAACACCAACCTATCCGAACTCCGGAGATGGGAACTTGCTCTTCAATATATCCTCTCTTCCCATTACCCACCAGGCCTCAATCTCCGCTAATTTCAAGTTGCCGCCACTCATACCTCACCTGTCATTCAACAACATCTTTGCCTCTGCACTTTCACCTCGACTGACATCTCTGCCCAAACTCTTCGTCTTTGAATATGTCTGCTTGTGTCTGTATATGTGTTGATGGATATATGTGTGTGTGCGAGTGTATACCCATCATTTTTTCCCCCTAAGGTAAGTCTTTCCACTCCCGGGATTGGAATGACTCCTTACCCTCTCCCTTAAAACCCACATCCTTTCGTCTTTCCCTTTCCTCCCCTCTTTCCTGATGAAGCAACAGTTGGTTGCGAAAGCTAGAATTTTGTGTGTATGTTTGTGTTTGTTTGTGTGTCTATTGACCTGCCAGCGCTTTCGTTTGGTAAGTCACATCATCTTTGTTTTTAGATATATTTTTCCCACGTGGAATGTTTCCCTCTATTATATTCAATATTTCTTATGTTACCCAACGATTTCTACTAGCCCTCATCTTTTTACCTACTTGATCGTCTGCTGCCTTCACTAATTCATCCCTCAAAGCTACCCATTCTTCTTCTACTGTATTTCTTTCCCCCATTCCTGCCATTTGTTCCCTTACACTGTCCCTGAAACTCTCTACAACCTTTGGTTTAGTCAGTTTATCCAGGTCCCATCTCCTTAAATTCCCACGTTTTTGCAGTTTCTTCAGTTTCAATCTATAGTTAATAACCAATAGATTGTGGTCAGAGTCCACATCTGCCCCTGGAAATGTCTTACAATTTAAAACCTGGTTTCTAAATCTCTGTCTTATATAATCTATCTGAAATCTGCCAGTATCTCTAGGCTTCTTCCATGTATACAACCTTCTTTTGTGATTCTTGAACCAAGTGTTAGCAATGATCAAGTTGTGCTCTGTGCAAAATTCTACCAGGCGGCTTCCTCTTTCATTTCTTACCCCCAATCCATATTCACCTACTATGTTTCCTTCTCTTCCTTTTCCTACTGACGAATTCCAGTTACCCATGACTATTAAATTTTCGTCTCCCTTCACTACCTGAATAATTTCTTTTATTTCATCATACATTTCTTCAATTTCTTCGTCATCTGCAGAGATAGTTGGCATATAAACTTGTACTACTGTAGTAGGCGTGGGCTTCGTGTCTATCTTGGCCACAATAATGCGTTCACTATGCTGTTTGTAGTAGCTTACCTGCATTCCTATTTTTTATTCATTATTAAACCTACTCCTGCATTACCCCTATTTGACTTTGTATTTATAACCCTGTATTCACCTGACTAAAAGTCTTGTTCTTCCTGCCACCGAACTTCACTAATTCCCACTATATCTAACTTTAACCTATCCATTTCCCTTTTTAAATTTTCTAACCTGCCTGCCCGAGTAAGGGATCTGACATTCCACGCTCCGATCTGTAGAATGCCAGTTTTCTTTCTCCTGATAACGATGTCCTCTTGAGTAGACCCCGCCCGGAGATCCGAATGGGGGACTATTTTACCTCTGAAATATTTTACCCAAGAGACTGCCATCATCATTAACCATACAGTAAAGCTGCATGCCCTCGGGAAAAATTACGGCTGTAGTTTCCCCTTGCTTTCAACCATTCACAGTACCAGCACAGCAAGGCCGTTTTGGTTAGTGTTACAAGGCCAGATCAGTCAATCATCCAGACTGTTGCCCCTGCAACTACTGAAAAGGCTGCTGCCCCTCTTCAGGAACCACGCATTTGTCTGGCCTCTCAACAGATACCCCTCCATTGTGGTTGGACCTACGGTACGGCTCACCAATGGCAATGTCCATGGTTCATTGGGGGGGGGGGGGGGGAGGAGGGGGGGGGGCGCACAGTAAGAGATTAATATACTCATGGATAACATGATAGCAAGTGATTGTGAGAGAGAGAGAGGGAGTTGCTTTAGTTATCTTTTTTGCATGTCTGCACGAGATATTAAACATAACACTAACTCTGAAAATCTCTCCCGCACACACAAATGCACACGCATGCACAAAGTCTCAAGTACAAAGGTCAACATAATTCTGTGTGGGGACATTAACATAACACTAATATCATAAATGAATCCAGAGGCACACTCATAAATATCCTTCAAAGTTTTGGTGTGTCCCTATTGGTCAATAGTGCAACATGGGTTACTAAAATGACTGCATCAGTAATTGACCATGCGGCCACAAATATGGACAGGGAAAAATGTGATGTAGCTGAAAAAGATCTCAGACTATCAGACCATCTTTGTCAAATACCAACAGTAAAATCAGGCATTGAATCATTCCCTAAACTACAAGCCTACAAACGACAACTATCAGAAATCAAAATAAAAAAATTTTCAAAGGAACTAGCAAAACAAAGCTGGGATGAAGTGTATAAGGAAACCGAGGTGAATATGAAATCTCTAAATTCTCCAAATTATTTAAATTGAACTCTGAAAAGGCATTTCCAAAAGTATGCATGTCTGTATCAACATCTCACAGAAACAAGTGGATAACAGCAGGTATCATAAGTCCTCCCAAAATTTTAAATACCTCAGTTCCATGAAAAAGAGTCACAATGATACAGAATTCTTAAATTTCTATCTTAGATACAAAAAGATCTATAGGAAGGTGCTGATTGCTGCAAAAAAGTCATTTAATGCCAAAATAATATATAATGCAGAGAATAAAAGCAAAGCAGTCTGGAGTGTTATAAAAAAGGAAACGGGGAGAGGCAAAGAAATGCAGAATAACATACTGCTAAGATCCACAACACTTAGCAAACTATGAAAATGAGCATTTTTAAAGTATTGCACAGAAGTTACAGAAAAAATTCCCCAAAACAAATATAACACCTGTAAATAATGATCAGTAAATACAATGATGTTATTTCCAACCACAGAGAATGAAGTCAATAAAACTGTTCAAAAACTAAAAAATAAAAAGTCAGTAGGCTTCGATGAAGTACCAATGTGGGTACTGAAACAATGCATAGAGATCATACAGGGCCCTATAACAAATATAATAAATGAATCTTTCACATCAGGGACATTTCCAGAGCAGTTAAAACAGGCAAGAGTTGTACCTTTGCTTAAGAAAGGTAATGCAGAAGACATAGAAAATTACTGGCCCATATCCCTGCTGTCACCATTCTCAAATATAATAGAAGCAATTATGAAAGACAGATTAATGAATTACCTGAATAAATACAATTTTTTAAGCGAATCAGTTTGGTTTCCAAAGTGGCAAAAATACGGAGTCAGCCATAGTAGAATTCACAAAGGTTGTACTAGATGCTCTTGACAAAGATGAGTGTGTCACAGGCATATTGTTGGATCTTTCTAAGGCCTTTGATACAGTTGACCACTAGACTGCATTAAATAAATTAGAAGCATTAGGAATAAGAGGGGTAGCTAATGACTGGTTTCGATCATACCTAGCAGATAGGGTACAAAGAGTAGAGATAACACACACTTCAAATAGATCTAAACATTTAGTAAAACACTTATCAGAACCAAAATACATTAATACAGGGATTCTGCAAGGTAGTATATAAGGACCAATACTATTCCTGACATTCATCAATGACTTCCCCAGTAGTGTTACTCATGGTGAAAAAATTCTCTTCGCTGATGACAGCAATATTATAGTCACTGAGAAAACAAGAGAATTCCTTGCAGAGAAAGCAAATGAAGCTCTCAAGGAAGTTTATGATTGGTCAATAAGCAATAAATTGACATTGAACATAAAGAACACTAATGTCATGAATTTCAGTTTGAAGAGGGAAAATGACAATGTTAAATTAAATATAGATGGCACCTCTATAGACTGTGTAACAAATGCAAAATTTATAGGAATGAATATTGATTCTCAGTTGAAGTGGTGTGAACACACAAAGGTACTTGCAAACATAATGTCACCAGCATGTTATGCATTTAGAATCCTATCATCAAGGTGTAACATGCAGTGTCTTTTAGTTACATGCTATTCATATGCACACTCAATTCTTAGCTATGGCATTCTTTTTTGGGGAAAAATGCACAAAATATGGACACAATTTTCAAACTCCAGAAAAGAGCCATAAGAATCATAACCAAAACTGGTAGTTGAGCTCATTGTAAAGGTCTGTTCAAAACACTGGGGATATTACCAGCTCCATGTGAATACATTTACCTATCAGTTGTACATATCAAAAATAACATTGGTAATTACTGCACAAACAGTTCTGTCCATGACCATGGAACAAGAGGTAGACTCAACTTACATTTGCCATGAAAAAATAAATATAAAACTCAAAACAGCATATTCTACCAAGGAATAAAACTGTACAATAAATTACCAAAAGAGATAAAAGAAATTGCAAAAATACACTTACTTAAAAAGGCAGCTAAAAAGTACCTGTTATGCAATACATTTCATACATTAAAGGATTACTTACATAAAACAGAGTAGGGGTTTGGTTAAAAAAAAATTATACAAATAAATAATAATAATGATTATGAAACATCGACCATTCCACATAACACCTTCACACTATGTTGTTTTCCTTCTTTTTTTCTTTTCTAGACAAACTTACACCCAAGCTATGCATTGCTCAAAACTAACACTTCTTCCTCTTTCTGAACTCAACATCTCACTCATTATAGAAGGATGCTGACTCAGTTTTTCAGGAAAGCAAATGGAAAGTTGTGGTACAGAAAATGGCCCAGAGATCACCAGTGTGTATGTGTTTGTGTGTGTTGTGAGGGAAGTGTTATGAAACAATGTGTGTATAGAGTGTGCAGTGACTGATAGTGAGATATGACTGAACAGTGAGGCATTACATTATGTAATAAGTTATTTGTATAAAAGTATTGTATACCAGGAGTAAATCTAATGATTGCCTCTAACTGGAAGTCTGTAAATGTATGTGTATATGAATCAGCTTATTTTAAATTGGTCTAAACTTGTAAATACTTTGACATATCCTATATCCATGTAAAAAGAAATATCCACGGATGAATAAAGCTGCTACTACTACTACTACTACCACTACTTCTACTTCTACATCTACTACTACTACTACTACTACTATTACTATTACTACTATTAACAGCACAATTCTTCACTCGTCACAGGGTATGTTCGGTCACTATTACGTGGCAGTCGTAATCAGGGGGTGTTTTGATGTATAGTTTATTAAGATACCGGTGGAGATCGGGCCTGAACTACCACATAACAATGCCACCAACCTCAGCTTACAACTGCGGTCTAGCCATTACCAAATGATTTATATGCTCTGTTTTGCTTTGAGTTGTGCTTGCTGGTTGTATCCATTTCTTATTTTGAAATGAGTGCAGAGAGCACTCTTCCTCTGTCACAGGGTTCGTATACGACTCTCACAACACCAGATGGAATCAGCAATCCATATGTACATTATTACATCAGTTCTGCCTTCCCAGGAGCATAGAACATGGATGTAAGCTGCAGGCCCTGTGAGAGGGAGGCGTGGCTTGTGTCCCCACAGTGCCCTTCTATCCTTGACAGCCAAACTCTTCATTTGTTTTACATACGTGGCAGACTGCCAGAGAAGTGTCTGCTGCAGCATGAGTGCTAGTACCAGAAATAATAGGGTGCATAAACATTACTTGAACTTGTAAGTTAACCAAATTACCAACATTTAAAACAAAAAGCATTGTACTATCCAAAAGCAGCCATAGTATTGGAAATCCATTTGTTGCTCCTTCTTGTTGGCAAATAAATCTGTCACTCTCAAATTGAAATCTTCAAGTTTACACATGATGGAGTTTTCACAGGATAGCATCCCTAAGACACTCAGTCGTTCTGCTTTCATGGTGTTTCATAGGAATGTTTTAATTCTCTTGAGCATGGAAAAGCACCGCTCAGCTTTCGCGTTGAGACAGGTGTCATGATTAGCAGTTTCAAAATTTTAACAGTCTTGTCAAATGTCACAAAGTGCATCCTCTACAATCAGCAAAAGAAACAGAACTGCTCCAGAAACTGCTCTCAACTCAGGCCCAGCACTCTTCAACTTTCTTTTTTCCAGGAATGTGTATGTGTCTTTAATTTCAAGGTATTTGGCTGGAAAATCTGTGATGTATTTGTCAAACTGATTTACATAAAATAAGTTGGCTGCAAAGAAGTGTCCAGTGAAATGAAAATGTAATTTTATTTCATAAAGGACAGCATCGCACACACATTTCCACAGCATCTCTTTTTCTATGCCAATCAAGAATCTGTGGCTTCTTGGCAAGCATCATTTCATCAATTTTGAAACTAATCTCATTAAGGATGGAATCAATGTCATGTCTGACATTTTGCATTACCGCTTCAAAGTTTTGGTTGTCTTGTGTTGCTGTGGTCGGTTGGGTTATCGTCTTCTGAAGCCGATTAAAAAGTATGTCTGCATGAGGCATTATCTTATAGAAAAATGATAGCCAGAAAATGAAATTACTATCTTGCAGCCTTTGTTTGTACAAACCAGCTTTTTCAACAGTAGAAGATAGTTTTATGCTCTCATTTGTTTCAGCGACTTCCATAACAGTAATAAGATTTTTCCCCGTTTTGAAAAACATCTTTTACTACTCGCAAATGGTAATTCCATCTCGTCACACATTTGGGGAAAGCTGTTTTGAATAATGCTATGTAACACTTTTGATCTCTGTGGCAAGTGAGAAAAGAAAGAAGAATTACCTGAAAGATGTTAAACAAAGATGTGGGCTTTGCGATTAGCAGAGGATGCCATAGACATAAGGTTCAACTGATGTGCATAACAATGGACGTAGTTTGCATTTGGATATTTATCTTTAATTAAGTTCTGAACCCCATTTGACTTGCCACGCATAATGTTTGCACCATCATAACTCTGAGCTATTAGTTTTACTCAGTCATCACCAATTAATGGTTCAGTTTCCTTCAGAACTCTCTCAGCTGTAGTATGAGCATTTTGACTTTCTGGATTAACAAAGTTCCAAAATCTTTCAACAGGTTATTCCTCAACAACATAACACAAAACAATTACCAACTGAAATTTGCAATACACATCTATGCTTTCATCCGCAATTGTTGCAACATAATTGGCACATTTTATTTCTTTACGAACTTCATCATGGTACACTTCCAATGTGCATTGCAGTAGTTCATTCTGAACAGTCTTATAAATGCCTTTGAACACTGATGCTTGGATGAGATGAACTTGAAGATCTTTATCCAGGTCTGTGCTGAACTGAATTAGCTCACATAAAATGCCTTTATTTTGAGAGGCAACAGATTCATCATGGCCTCTGAGAGCCAGTTCCAAAGCACCACAGAACCGAATACAGTTTACAATTAAATTCAGTATATATCTATTCTTTCGTACATGTTTGTTGGGGCTGTCAATTATTCATCTATATTGCAAATTTAGTTTCTGCTGATTGTTGGTTTTGCCCAGAAATAACAGACTGCACATTATTCATATGTCACTTTGACATTTCATGTACTTTCAGTTTAGACCATACATCCCCATCATCAGTTATTCCAGTCTTACACCAATAAACATCTCGCTCAAATAACATACAAGGAGAATGAAAAGCAGCATTGCTTTCTTCACAACCACAAATCCATTTCTTCTTTTGGTAAATTTCTGGATTGAACTTATGGCATCAATTTTTTGTTTGCTGCTACAGATTCGGATTCGGGAGTGTCCTCCCAAGTTTTTTTATTTGAGAGTCCTGTCACTAAATGGAGTTTTTAAACACTCATTCACTTTGTTCATGTTTGCTATTTTCACAGTCAACTGAATTTTCCCTTACAGATAACAATGTGCAGACAGCTATGTACGGTCAATTACCTGACCCCGCAATAACTACAACATGTTTGCACACAACTGTATTACACAAACGTAACAAGTATAAACAGAAATACTACACCTTTGTTTGGAAAACAGATGCTCAACATGTGGTGAATATGTTAGTTTATTTGTTCTGTAGCAATAGCACAGCTGTTGTGAGATAAACCAATATTGAAGTAACGCATCTTAGTTTCAAAATTTAAGGGCATAATTACATTCAAATTACAAATAGTTATTTATAATGATAGTTAAGTGTATTATTTCTGTATTTGATTTAATTAAGCATTAATGAGCGTTTAGGAATGCATTAGCATTAACTTGCAGAAAGACTGTATAAGTGGATTACAAGAAATCAGCACCCCAATGTATTCTAACATGATCGCTAGATGGCAGAATGTGCTTTATAGGTCCTGCACTTTACTACTCTCTGGCGTAAGGAATGTAAAGCTCTGAGTCAGACTAGCTGTGGCTCCACCACCGACATAAGAAGCGTGTAGAAACGAACAGCCGAGCCTTTCACACAGCGCTTATGAGGACAGCTAGTGCCGATCTGCAGTTGGCTCGTAGCTTCTGAAAACTACTGTGAGAGTGCGTGTGATGAAACACTCCTCTTCAAATCAGAAAATACATACTCCAAAACAATGTTTTATGTGCTGTTTGCATAGATTTCTCTTTCTTTCTTTTTTATATAAGTGGTGCCACGGCACAGCGGCACTACCTCAGAAGTCGCTCGTGCTTTTAACATCCTTCCACATTCTCGGTACAAACATGAGTCCACACAAGCTCTTCTCACACTGTTTGACCCTCTCAACTGATGTTCTGATCACTCTCACTCTGTTTGTTCAGTATCTCAGATATGTTTCACTTTACAAAGTCCTTCCAATCAACATTAATGTAATAAATGATAAACGAAGAATCAAAATATTTTATATCTTCAATAGACAAGAAAACCTAATTACTTATGTCCAAAAAGGGAATAATATCAGTTGCATATTATTATTTTTAACAAACAGTTAATCATTACATTATAGAACAACATAAACACTATGCTATATCACCAGAAATTCTTGTAGAACTATTAAAAAAGAAAGAAAGCAAGAAAGAAAACAGAAAAAAACCTCTTGTGCAGGTCGCAACTAGTGATGTCTTCAAGGTCTGTATATCCTGGAGAGAAGACAGTATCCATGGGAGAGTAGTACCTGGTAACTTTATTAGCTTTGCTGAATGTCACCCATTTACAGCAGCTTCTAATAACTTGACAGGAGTCCAGTTTTCAGCTACTTATGAACAGCAACTTATCCCTTTCTGTGTCTTAGAATGTGGAGTTGCATTGTGGTTAATAAAATGTTTTTTTCTGAAAAGAAAAAAAAACTTTGAACTAAGTTGCTTAGTTCTCTTTCAGTTTATAGATCTGTTACAGTACAGGGGTTCCAAGTCTCCTTTAAGAATTGAAGTGAATTGCATGAAAGAATTTGATGTTCTATTATATTAAGTGACAAGACAAAGTAATAAGATGTGTAGATGCAGAGGGAAAAGAAATGTCACTCCAAAAACTGGGTCAGAAGGGTTTGAGACAGTAGATAGAAGCCAAGAGGCAAGTGGTAGATTACCAGTAATGAACTAGTAGGTCAAAGTTAAGAGTTGAAACTCCAAGCCCCTCCTCAAATCAAAAGAAAACTTCCAGATTTCTTGATGTCTCTATCATTTTTAAATTTATATATTGTTTACAATTACTTCCATTTTACCATTTCAGATTCCAGATTGGATAAAAGTTGAATTGGCTCAGTCAGAAAATGCATGGAAGGGGTATCCTGAAAACTGAAGTGAATGTAAGAAAAATTGGTTTGATATTAACACAATTTAACTGTTCTTATTCTGTAAACTATTCACTTGTATTTTGAGCCTATTTAAGTATTAGTGTTTTCTAATAAATTTAATGTATGCAGAATTAAACCACCTTTATGTTACAATGTATTGAAACATTGTAAATCACTATTACATGAAGTAATTAATGACACTGTATGTCAGATTGCCTACCACAATTGATGTATCAATAACAGAACTGTTGTATGATCACTTATGAAATAAATGGTCAAACTTATATCTTAATTATTTGGTATGTGTATGTATCTAAGTGTGTGTGTGTGTGTGTGTGTGTGTGTGTGTGTGTGTGTGTGTGTGTGTGTTACATGTATACACCATAATTCTACTGGTCTAAGTTTTTAATCTCTCCTGAAACCTATCTCTACCACTGCCCCAGGTACATAACTTCACTCATACTACACTGACACTCTCCTCTTGGTAGTCTCTCTCTTCTTATGTTCTCTCCCTCTCCCGTTTCCAGTGCACTCATCCACATCATTTTGCAGTGCACAACTCTTCATGTCTTTGGCCAGAATGAGCTCATCTGTGTGTAAGGAGATGGGGGACAAGTGAGGGGGGATGGTACCCATAGCTGTGAAGCAAAAGTCATCCCAAATCTACCGACGTGCTTGGCCTTATTTATGTGCGTATCAACAAATCAGTGCCAAAACTACTTGGTGACTTATTACCATCACTCCTTCCGCTTTTTGTGTAACCTTACATGTTTAAGCTATAAGATATAATAATTTTTTGCAGATGCAAAATTAAATGAAACCAAAAGTATTTTAATCCAGAATACTTATAAAATGGTTGGAAGACTATATATTAAATATTTAAATAATCATTATTGATACAAAAATTAAGGCTATTACATCAGTGTGCAGAAAATCAAATGAAACAATAATACAAGGTATACTACAAGCTTCTATTACTTGACATTTCTATTACTTTGTATATGAAAGTCATTACACAGCTTCTGTTCTGTGGTGACAGTGTGAAGATAACAACACACTTTTCACAGTTCATCAGAAGACAGAAAAATAATATCTAGACTAAGCTAAGAGGTCAGGCTTTGGTGCAACCATCTTCTTCAACAAACTTCCATGTGACATAAGGCATGAAATTATGAATCTCTAAAAACTACAATGAAGTTATAAATATACTAATTATACATCATTAGCCAAACCTTCAACAAATTAACCATCTAATTTTGAGAGTTGAAGAACCCAGTTATCTGCAGTACAAACAACAGTGCACTACAAACACTCCTATTTTGTTATGACAAATAGGTAACTGATTACTGATCCATTCAGTCATTCACTCATCATGTTGCATAAATCCCATCATGAAGATGAATCTACAAAGATGTGAAACAAGTTGATTTATAAAGTAAAAGGAAGACATTGCCATTGCAGGCTACTGTTATAAACTATACCAACAACAAAGTATAACTTGTGCTAATCTACTTGTACTGACAGTTATGGGAAAATTCAGGTCATTGCAGGCTGTTTCGGTGAAGTGTACCTTCAAAAATAACAACTAGTGCTAGCTTTCTCAGAGTGAAAATTATGGGAGCTCCTTCTAGATTGCTTTGTATATACGTATGCTACTCAGCTGCTGTTGATATTTAATACGTCAAACAGAGCATTTATATTTTACACGGACGTGTATTAGCTCTCAAATACTGGCAAAGTCAAAAATAGTTCAATACATGCTTCAGTATCAATAGTTACATGCTGAACAAAAACACCAGGAGCTATATGCGATGTTGTGCAAAACTGACCTACATGCTCCCTATGAAAGTTGCATTCTTCCAGGCTCAGCTCTGTCTCCATTACTGTTTGTCACCACATTGGTACTACAATGCATGACATGCAGGAGTGTGTACTGTGGACAATGCTATACACTGATGACGTGATGCTTGTGGTGGATGTCAGGGAGGATCTCGAAGTTCAAGTTCAAATGTGGTATGATTGTCTACAGCAATTTTACCTCCATTTAAACATCCACAAGACTGTATAACTCAAAATGATTCTGCCTCTAAAACTATAAAAATTAAAGGATGTCTTCTTTCCAATGGACACATTCTGATATTTTTGTTCTTGGCTACAGAGTGACTGCTATGTGAATGAGGATGTGCAAGCAAGAATCAGAATGACCTGGATGTGTTTCAGAGATGTCACTTGTATTCTCCATGATAAGAACATGTATGTCCACCTAAAATCAAAGACATACCACACAATGGTTAGGCCATCGCATTATATGGTATTGAGTGTTGGCCTACACCTAGAAGTGCTGAACATTCACTACATGTCTTGGAGATGTGGATACTGCTTGACCATATCAACAATACAATCATCTAACAAATAGTTTCAATCAATGAGAAGATATGAGGATGGATACTTCTCATTGTTGAAGGCCATAAACAATGTGGGAGGCCTAAATTATGGTGGCTGGACACTATAAACCCAGACCTAGGATCAAGGAGCCTAAGTCCACAAGAAGCGTTAGACCATAAGAAATGGCTTGCCTTAACCCACAAAGTGGACTCCCTCCAATATAAAGGGGCTAAGAAGGAGAAGAAAAAGATCAGAGTTCATGAAAATTACAGTCCTGAGTCTAAATATCAGTACAAATTGTAGAGTTAGCCTGGGCTGGTGTAAGCAGTTTTGGAGAAACTGATGAAGAAAAAAAAAAGTTTCTGTCTGTTCTAGCTGTCCACATTGCATTTTTCACTTACCAGAACTTTGGAAAAGAGACATGAGTCTGAAATTTGTAACCTCAGTAGGGTTCTTGCGCCTAGTCTTTAATAAAAGCTTATCAAGACTGCCCCACCTGTCTGATCTGAAATATAGATAACAACAAGAAAATATAGATAACAACAAGTACTCAGATTCAGGTTGAAGCACTGTTCTCAGGTTATGTAGAACTTTCATCCATGTGAATCAACTATGGTTGCATAGCATGTAGATCATGTTATCATCAAAAATTTAGGATGTGACCTGCTACATCCATGATTCACCAGACACCAGTGCACACATCAGCAAACAGGTGAGAAATGATGACGATGCAAGATGGGAAGACGGCCTGCAGTCAGGACTCAAACTCATGCCAGAGTCAAGTAACAAGGCAGAGGAACAGCAGCCCCAACAGAACAAGAGCAAGGCAATCCAGGCTACAACAAAGTGTGATGAACTTTCAGCGCAACACTGTCAACAGATCAACAAGGACAACCACAATCCTAATTGAGCCAGAGAGAAAAACCAAAATCAAAGCGAAGTTGTTGGCAAATAGTCAGTAGTACAGTGGGGACAGAAAACAAATGCTATCACATGAACTGCATGACTGAGTGAGTGCTCAAGATGCGTCGGTATTTATGCCGGCCATGGGGGACACTATGGGCCAGGGTATTCACATGGCGAGACGGTGGCACAGTCACTAGGTGAGTGCAGTGCTGAGGCGACACTGCCCTCTATTGACCGTCGAGATCATCCATTTGTTCCAGCAGACATGCAGCTTCCACAAGGACTGATACCAAATCCCTGCCTCCCCCCCTCCCCCCCCTCAAAAAAAACTGATGCATATGGGCAGAAATGGCCCGGACAGTGCCATGGAAGGTGAAATGAAGATACGGATGAAGGTGCTGTCATGTCGACTGCATGTAGGCTGTGGGGAGGAAGTGCGGTTAGCGATGTCTATCGGAACATAGTTGGAGATGGGCATTTCAGGGGGAACCACTGATCCACAGGGAGCCAGAGGGCGGGACTGGGGTGACAATGAGATGTCCACAGTAGCTGCCCGGGTTTCTAGTTGTTGTGGCAAATTGACACCAGAAGGCAGTGGAAGATGGGGCTGCAGACAGAATGCTTGTGTCCACAACCTAAGCTGGTCGTGGTGATGGTACACAACCCCTTCTGTGTTTGAACCAACAAAACTTTTTGACCATGGGTGGACACTACCGTTGATGGCATCCAAGCCTCAGCAGTCCTGTAGGAGTGTGCTCACACCACTGTGCCAGAGGTTTAATGTCTGGAAGGATGCGAGTGAGGTTCTGATGGTGATGGTGACAGCAGATGAAGCTAGGTCCATGGCAGGCGACTGGGGAGGAGCTCTGCAGGGCCATGATTGTTAATCAGTGTGCTGCAATAAGTGCTCGAAAACAAAATAACCGCCACTCTAGTGGCAGAGCATTTGATAGCCTTCTTCATCTGCTGCTTAAAAATCTGGACCAGAAGTTCAGCTTCACCATTGGAGGAAGAGTGGAACAGAGGGCTACAGATGTGCTTGATCCCACTGGCAGCACAGAAGTCCTTGAAGCCAGAGGCCATGAATTGTGGGTCATTGTCAGAGACCAATGTGCGAGGCAATCCTTCGATGGCCAAAACTTGGGCTATATGACATAGGGGTACTTTGAATAAGCATCCACAATGAGCAATGACATAGAACCCAAGAAAGGATTGACAGGGTGCCACCTGGTGGCGGGCACAAGCTGTGCACCTACAGACCTTCTTTTTGATGTAGATGTAGAGATGTAGATCCCAGGCCACTACACATGATGGTGTGCAGCACTGTCATTCGGGACATTCCCCAATGACTCCAGTGGAGCAAACTCAATACCCAATGATGCATTTCCACCAGAACAACCACTGAATGTCTATCTTTCTCAGTATCCAAAAAGACGACACCATCCACAACCAAGAGGCTATGAGAAAGCTGTTTCTAAGGGTGGAGCTCTGTCATCAAATGACGAGTGAGATAACAGGGCCAGCCATGGGTTACATAGTGAAGGACCTGTTTCAAGGTGGGGTCTCAGCACATTTCAGCATCGAAATGGAAGCAGACGCCCTCCTTTGGTCAAAACTCATGTCCCGACCAGCTGGAAAACTGGACAATGCATGGGCATTGGACTCCTGGGCTGTTGCCTTGTACCACATAGTATAATTGTAGGCACTGAGGAACAATGCTCAGTACTGGAGGCATTGTGCTGTTCTTTCTGAGAGAATAGCCCGAATAATGCCACCAGTGGCTTCTGATCCGTACTTAGAGAGGATTCTGTCCCAAAAAGTTAAACATGAAATTTCTTGACTGCAAACACTATTGCCAAGGCTTCATTTTCGATCTGTGAATAGTTGTGCAGTCTCAGGGTCCTGGCCTTGGATACATATGCAATAGGCTGTTTGGAACCAACCGTATTGCCATGTATTGATGCCACAAACAGATGTTTCGGTGGCCACAATCAATGGGCAGTGGGGAGAAAAGGGCATGAGGCAGCATAGTTTTCAATTTGGGAAAACCCTTGTCACAAGCAGGGGTCCAGGTATAAGGGACCTCCGCCTTACACAACTGATTGAGGGGTTGTGCAATGTGGGCTGCATGGGATAAGAATTTAGTATAATAGTTGAGCTTGCCCAAAAAAATACTTGTAATTCAGGTAAATTTATTGGGCAAGGTAAAGATGTGATGGCAGCAATGTTCCAATTGGTAGGCCAGATTCCCTCTTTGGAGATCCAATGCTCCAAGTACTCCACTCCTGACTGAAAAAATCTGCACTTCTCCAAACACAGGCCTGCGTCCTGCAGGGTCATGAACAGGGTGTGGAGGTTTGCCAAATACTCTTGGCAGGAGGATCCTGTGACAATAAGGTCAGCCAAGTAATTGACATGAGCTGGAATATGCTGTACCAACTGTTCCAGAAATCACTGGAATATTGCAGGGACTGATGAAATGATGAAGAGGAGTCACTTGTACTTATGGCATAGTCCATATCAATTTAGGCAGGCTAGGAAAAAATCTTACCTTCATAGTCCTGGATGTTATTGAATTTAGCATATGTTAAAATGAAGGACTAAGTAAGGAACACATATTTTTTTTTGTTTTCTCAAAAAAAAAAAAAAAAAAAAATCTCTGAGATACAGCCCTCCAAAGATGACACAGCACGTACCATTTTGAAAATGCGAATTTTGGAAAAAATTTAGACTTCCCTGTCAAAGTTCTTTTACTATAGTATTCTGAACTTCTTTTTATAATTTATGAAAAAAAAATTTTCAAAAATGCCAGTCCATAAAATTTGATTTTTTTCTGTTGATTAGTACTCGATAGTTCTATATCCCCTGAAAAGGAGAGTTTCCAGTTTCAGGTTGAACAGGTTTTATAAACATTTGACATTTTTGCCAAACATACACCTGTATTATTACCACATTATCACATAACAGGCTCATAAAAATCCAAACCTAGCCTTATTTAATATAATTTTAGTTTTGAAAATGAGTAAGAGACTCATTTTTCAAGCATTTTAAATGGTTCCAAAATGTATATGAAAGTTCCAAAGACTTAAAGCTTTCAGTTTGTACAACTTCTGTGCACCCTGTTTTGTACTGAAATTAGCCAGTTAATGAACTAAAAATGTGTTCCACTGCTCCAGCATCTTCCTTTGATATAGAGTGTTGCCTTCCTATTGAACTGATAGGAACTGGAGCACTAAAAATGTCATGTGATTAGGGCTTCCCATCAGGTAGACCGTTCGCCAGGTGCAAGTCTTTCGATTTGACACTACTTTGGTGACTTGTGTGTTGATGGGGATGAAATGATGATGATTAGGGCAAAACAACACCCAGTCCCTGAGCAGAGAAAATCTCCGACCCAGCAGGGAATTGTACCCCGGCCCTTAGGTTTGACATTTATCACGCTGATCACTCAGCTACCAGGGGTGGGCACTGGAGCACCTACAATTTTCAAAACATTGTGAATAGGAAGTGAGCACTGATGGCGTTGTTGCGGTCCTTCAGCTGGAAACCTATATCCAGCAGCATGTCCATGTGGTAGCATAAAGTTCACAAGAATTTCATTTAAGTCATAAGTCTGCAATCCACCAGCCACAGTCATACACACGTACCACAAATATCCTCCTTCCCAGTTTGTGAATCTGAATATTATCCTACTGTTCCTGAGGTGTTGGCTGAACGAACAAAATTTCTTTGTTTTTGCTCTTTAAAGGACGTGCAATATGAGTTGGCCCATCACTTTGAGTCCAAAAATGTGTCTTCTGAATTCCTTTCACAGGAGTAGTTTGTCTGGACCACTCTTCTTTGCTCTGCTCACAGAATCCTTCGATTTCCTCATTGGACAAAAGAATGAGGACTGTGGGTGTGTAAGATTCCACGACTCTCTTAAGATCCTCAGCATTCTGAATGGCAGCTGTATTTGATCTGGAATGATTATGTTTTGTAGCATGATGCTTCAGCAGGCCTCCTACACCATCAAAAGGCCCCTTCCTGTGACCAGCAGCACTGTATACTGAGTTAGTTGGCACACGTGATTTACTCAATTCAAACAGCTGGTAATGATTTTTAAAATGGCCAGGAGCACCAGCAGAAATAATGATGATCTTCTCTGTCCCTGTTTGCAGTTGAAGAATTTTGCTCATTGCTAGCAAAGCATATGCTGAGCCATGTCCTGTGTCATCACGTGTAGTCTTGTTTTTAAAATATGTCACTCCTGTAAAAATTGAAACCTGATCATTACTCCAATGATACCCTTGTACTTCTTGTCGGGGAATTACAGACCAGTTCTTGGCAAAATCACAGTGAAGCTAAACTTAGTTCTTCAGCCTGTACACATCCTTTCACTTCTGCAATGTGTTGTTGTTACAATTTCTTCAAATGCTGGTGTGTTACTACTTTCACTGACCATTTACCAAGTTCATCAATAAAACTGTCAAAGGCAACAGTTTTATTAATTAGTTTATTTTGCTCCCATGTCATATATGTAATTTATGCAGAGTTATCTGCTATGTCTTCCAGGCCAAGTGCCCTTAAGGACAGTCCTCCCTTTTGAGGGCAGTCACCACATTCTTGAAACAAAAAAGTCTCTCGCTTTACGTCATAGACTACTAATGACTCCACATGCCCAACCAAGGTGTCATATGTCAAGTGCTCCAGTAAGTTCTTCAAAGTTACCACACAGAGTTCAAAATTCGTGCAGTACAAACATAAACAGACATCTCTAGGTGGATGTGGAACTACCCACTTAGGTCGTAGTGCATAAAATTTTGAAGTTGTATAGTTGCTCTCGTAAATTGCAAAAGTTTCTTTAATACTGCGAGTTATGTACCTCTTCACTTTCACAACTTTTTGACCTTCAACTGTTACAGTTATAGTGTCTTTTTTGTTGGCACTCTGGCGAGAACAGTCCCATTTATCTTCAAAAAAAAAAATGACTACACTATTTGAACTTGAGCGGCTTCGACAGGATGAACATAATAGGGTTCTGGTCTTCCAGAGACTCCTTTTACAGACCTCACATTTCTTGATTTTTTTCTACCATGTACTTTGATACTGATGAAATGTGGTTCAAAATTGTTTTCTTTGAAAATATCTCTGGAATAATAGCTAAAACTTGCACCTTTCCACTGTAGGATGCAAAATATTCAACTGCTGAATTAATATGTGTGAAAAATTCTAGGGCAAGAGGTGCAAGAATGCTTTGATTCAATTTCTTCTGAAGATGGAATTTATACGTTGAAGAGTGTGGTCAGTTTTTCTGTAGTGTATTCATCCATAGCTTTAGTAATTTATCTGCACTTTCTTGATGCATAGAGCTTATGACTCTACTTCACTGACCACAGTTTCTTAACGGGACGAACACCTACATCTGTAGTTGACTGATTCAGGGTATTTAATTCTTCTTCTATTGATGCAAAATCTGCATCATCTGCACCATGGGAGGCTTCACCTTGTTGAGATACTATCATTGTTGTTACTCTGTCTAAACGTTTAGAACACAAAAAGTTGTCATTGGAAACATGTTCACTTTGAAACAGAGTATTCAATTGAGAACACTTGTTCCCAACCTGAACAAAGTCCACTTTTTTGTTTGTGTTACATATCACTCTTTTATGGATATGCAAATAGTCAGCACATTTCACTCTCCTGTGGCCCCAGTCAGAAGACATTTCAAACAGTTCTTTTCACAAAACTCACGGCAACTGTGTCAGCTGGCAAATTCCTCTTGCAAATGCAGAAGTCACTGGATGGTCTCATATTTCTTAGAAGCCTCTTTAGTAAACAAATTAGCACTGAACAATTGTACAGAAACCTGCAATGAACAAGCACAACAAAGAACCTGACAAGATACTACAACAAAATGTAAGCAATATCTGCAACAATGAAAGTGAAAAGAAATAACTGCAACAAAGAAAGTGATAAGAAATAACTGCAACAAAGATAATATAAATAAACATCATAACAAGGAAATTAGTAAGAAACAACTTCAATGAAGACATACATTACCCTTGAAAGTTAAATAAAAAGATTTTTTAAATTAAAACCTGTCCAACTTAAAAGTGAAAGCTCTGCTTTACAGAGAAAATAGTGCTGCATGATACTTGTGGCATCTCTAACACAAAGTGGCAGTTCTTTGACTATGCTCTTTGATTTTTCTTCTTGTCTTTGTGTTCTAGCACTATGTTTGATAGCCATCTTTCTGTATTCGCTCTATTAAGTGATGAAATAAACATCATTTTGATCATAAAAGTGTGTTATTACAGTTCAACACCACGTAAAACCCAAAGTGGTGGTGACTCCGACTTTGATGTTGTGTGCTCAGGAATTATTTTGTGCTTATTTTCATCGTTAACGAACTTCGTGTGCCGGTCCACATTGTCGTCGGACAATGGATCTACCAGTGTTGTTTTGTGCTACTGCCACGCACCCTTTTAACTGTGCTTGCATATATACAAGTGTTCCTAATGTACATTTGGTTAAAGGTGAACAACTACCTGGCCCCTGGCATGCCAGTGGCCACTTAACCATTACCAGCCCAACATGGCCACTGTCAAATGCTACTACGCATCAGGGCCAGGGCCCGCCGCCCGGACAGTGCACTCTGCTTAGCAACATAGTGAACTGTAATCTTGTGAAGAAAATTGTGTATCACCTGTCAGATATGTAGTTGCATTCAGGTTTGGTTGATGTGCCAACAAAGTTCTTGTGTTTCACCCATCAGCAACGCAGTCACATTCAGGTTTGGTTGATGTGCCGATGAAGTTCAAGAACTATACTTTGAACGTTCTTGCACATGGGGTTCCACATTCTTACATGCCTGATGTCATTGCACCCCCCTCCCGCCCCCTCTCCCCCTCCCCCCCCACGCTCCCCACTCACACACACACACACACACACACACACACACACACACACACACACACACACCGTCTCAGCGACACCAGTTGCCTTGGCCGCACCAATATCTGCGACCATCACTCCACAGTCAGTCACATCAAGTTCACCCTAGAGCCCGTTCTCGTAACAGCACCGGCCATTTCTTCTGTGCTAGTTTCAGGATCTGTCCCCTCTTGGCTGCATTGCAACTGCCTTCCGCCCACTGTTACAGGAGCTGCCACCTAGTGACCTACAGCAGCTACTGCCTGCGGCCCCTCGAAAGCCGCCAACATTGCCCAAGCACCAACCTGATCAGCTTCCTGCCCCGACGCAGTCACCTGTGCTGTGCTGGTTCCACTCTACTTATGAGGAAGCCACCCACAACTGCCACTCGCCTTGCATCTTTCCCAACTGAGACCGGTGGGCATGCTTACGCACCACGTCCCACCATGATTCTTCACATCACCTACCATCTGATGCCGCACCAATTGCTCTGGCAGCACAACTCCTCTATGTCACTGACTTGTCATCAGACATTTGCTTTCTCGTCTACACTGGCGCTGACATCAGTGTTATCCCAGCCAAGCACACAGGCAACACGCTTTCTCCTGCTAACCTCAATTTGATCACTGCAAATCGCTCTCCTATCACAGTTCTTGGCTTCATCAAGACGTTGCTTCATCTGTCACTGAGCATGAAGTTTTCTTGGACCTTCCACATCACCAACATAGACGAACCTGTAATTGCATCAGACTTTCTACACCATTATGAACCTTCACCAGACCTGCAGGTTGCTACGCTCCACCACGCGTCTGGTTCTACCGTTCTGTGCTCGAACAAACTTGGCATGTCTCTGCTCTCCACTTCCTTGGCTGTGCATTCCTCATGGGCATCGAAGTTATTACGGCACATTTCTCCAATTTACCAGACGTCTGCAAACAGATCGCCAGGTGCTGCACACATAACGCGGGGTTAGGCTCCCACATTGCTACCGCCTCCACTGAATTGGCTCACGCACAGAGTACCTTACACAGCCTCCCCGCAGAGGCGCTTCTTTCGATGCCACCTCCCTCTCCTACTGTGTCTTCATTCTGCTTTGCTCCTGTGGCAAGCAGCTCTTTCCCTGCTGCCAGTTCCATGCTGACACATATGGACCAGCAGGACTCTCCTGTTCTTGCTTTGCAGGACCCTTGGTATCGCGTGGCCACTGCACCACACCCTCTGTCATCATCTGCTGCTGAAACCATGCCCACTTCACTCCGGCCTGGCATGGACGCTCATGTTCTCGCTTCATGGGATCCCTCGCATTTCATGACTACCGTGTCATGTCCTCAGTCATTGCCTGTTGCCAACGCTCCGCACATACCATTCCGTCACACCAAGGTCAGTCAACCGCCGGCGCTCGTGGCCCCCTCTCACCCCTCAACAAGTGCCTCCCTTCACGGGTCTCTGCAATCAGCAATGGCACTGATCACCAAATCCGCATCACAGGCAACTCGCCCGTATGTCACAAAGTTCGCTGTCTTAACACTTCAAAATTGCTACAAGCAAGTACGGTTTCTGTTCAATGAATGAAGCCTACATGGTCTCTTCCAGAGCCACTTCCCGCCACTCCCTGCCTCCAATGATGCCTCATCCACTGACAACAACTACATGGCCCCCGTCGTAACGCCACTGCCTGCACAGCTGTCCGATGAGCGGTACCCTAACAACACGCCCGAGACGCAAACTTCATGCGCCGGTCACTGGCTCCACCCACCGCACTGGCATGAGGATTTTTTTTTTTTTTGTGGCTGTGTGCTAGCTCCGCCTCACTGTGCTCCGCACTGCTGGGAGTGGGCGGAAGGGTGCTCTGTGGCATCTCTGACACAAAGCAACAGTTCTTTGACCATGCTCTTTGGTTTTTCTTCTTGTCTTTGTGTTCTAGTGCTATGTCCGACAGCCATCTTTCTGTATTTGCTCTATTAAGTGACGAAATAAATGTCGTTTTGATTCTAAAAGTGTGTTATTACGGTTCAATGCCACGTACAACCCAGAGTACTAATCTACAGAAAAAAAATCAAACTCTTATGGATTGGCATTTTCAAAAAAATATTTTTTTTCTTTTAATTATACAAAAATTTCAAAACGCAACAGTAAAAGAACTTTGACAGATATGTCCATACCATTGTAATCAAGAAGCAATTATCTTTTAAATAAAAAAACTCTTAACAAAATATCTAGAACTGTTACGGAGATAAAGCATTTTAAAGATTTTTCCGAAATTTGCATCTTCAAAATGGTGTTCCCAGTGCCATCTTTGGAGGCCTGTATCTCGGCGCAGGAATTTTTTTGGAGTAAACAAAAAAATACATGTTTCTTACTTACCCCTGACTTTTGACATATGCTAAATTCAGTAACATCTGCATGAAATGATATGGATCATGCCTTATACAACCCAAATGGCGTGTTAAGGACAACAATTTTCTGATATGCCTCATGTAAGGGCAGCTTGACGTGCACATCAGTGAGGTTGATCTTGGGAACATATTACCCTCGTGTTAGTTTGGTGAGGGGATCTTCTTGCAAGGGAATAGGGTTGGTTTCTACCTGTGACTGAGCATTAGTGGTACCTTGGAATCCCCACACAAGCAAAGAGACTTATTCAGCTTCCAGATGATGACTAGTGGCATGGTCCATGCGCTAGATTTGACAGGTTTGACAACCCCAGCTGCCTGCAGGTGATCAAGTTCCTGCTTCACGACAGCCCGCAACACCACTGGAATCAGTCTGTGTTTTGATGGCGACCAGAACGGTCGCGGGGTTGAAGTGACGGAAGGCGCGATGGGACCCGCGGAGCGGCATGCGAACAACAACACAATGAGAGAGGATGGACACAACCAACGAAGGACAGAATGAACAACAACATGATCGAGACAACAGAGTCACAAGAAAACCTAACAACCACGTCCACTCGTACACAGAACAAGAAAGTAAATAAGCTGTCTAAGGCAAGGTGATGTGTCCAGAGACGTACGCAAGATTAGCCTTGCTGGCTGAGCGAGAGGCAGGCGCTTAAATACTCTATTGGGGTGCTGCTATTGGCTGCTGGAACCATGTGTTCCACTGTGGCACCCTCACACTAAATGCGGGCCAGGAGGCGCGCGCCGCCACAGCTTATAGCACGATGGTGCAGAGACCTCTAGGGGTCTTCAACGTCCATGACGTCTGGTGAGGATTCAAATTCTGCAGCGCATGGTATCAGAGTCTGGCACAGTAAAAATGAGGCATAGCATCCAGCCAAAGCGTGATGTGCACCTAAAAGTCAGAATCCAGTTGAAAGAGTGACACAAACTCCATGCAGAGGTCGTCCAGTTCCTGACAAGGGACCACAGTAAAAACCACCTTGCCTACATCTAAGATTGAAAATCCAAATGCTGTGAGGGCATCAAGGCCAAAATGTTGGTAGCTGACAGATGGTTGACAACAAAGAGTGTCAAAAACCTGGTAACATATTTATAGGCTGCCACAATTGATAACTGCCCATGAAGAGAAATCGCACCATTATCATTGGCCACCAAACTGTGTGAGGGTGGTGACATGTCAGGTGAACCCAGTTGGGCATAAGACGCATAATTGACCAAAGTGATGGTGACCCCAGTGTCCACCTGAAAACGGATATCTGGTGAGACATACAAAGCTTGAGAAGCAATTTCTGTGCGAAGTGGTCAGCCAGGGGGCTACTGTCTGCAGCGCGTGTACCGTGTCCTGGTGTGGTCATGGTGCCAGGTGGGGCTGAGTTATGTGACTGCAACATACTGAGTGGAGGTGCGCCTCCTTGTCACAGTGTGTACAGGAACCCCAACGATCTGGACAGTCTGCTTGGGAGTGAGAGGAAAAACAATGCAGGCACAAAGGGAGCGGCCACTGTAGCAATCTTCAAGGGGTGACTGCAGGCTCAGAAATAATGGAGACATCGGTCAAAGATGAATCATGACGTTGCTGCAACCTGGTGACCATCCTACACTGATGACACTGGGGCAGCACTGTGATAGCACATGAATTGTCACCACTTGCGGCCTTGCCATGTAGCCGCTTGTGCAATTTTGAATAAATAAGCGTTGCACAACATGTGCTCTAACAATGGGTTATCCAGTTTCAAGGCTGCTGTGTGAACCTCTGGATAAGGTGCCAGTTGAATGACAAGTAAAATTTTCAGCTAAGTCCTTGTATCAGTGACCCATGAGTGGTATGACTGTCCCAGCTGTTTATGCTACTGATGAAATTCTAGCCTGGAGGCAACCACATGGTACCAATTTTTGGAAGAGACGATGCTCAAGACAGAAAAGAGTGACCACTACAATGAATTGTCTGTGACTTGAAACACTGTGAAATGTTGGTTCAGTCAGTGCAAATGTTTGTCACAGTTCTCTGTAGCATCGCTAAAAGGAGGAAACGACAGAGGATGGAATGTGGTATCGAGTGCAAGGGGCGCTGGTCCCTGGGGTGAAGCAGCTTCCTGCACACCAAGCTTTCCACTAAGAGCTGAAGGAACTTTTGTAACAAGTCCATCTGTATCTGCTGGTTGCGCATCAGCTGCTACTGATGCTGAAGCAGGCTAACCAATTTAGCTTCCGTGCAATGACACAACTTCCTTGTTTCCTCATCGCCAATTTCTATATCCACAAGTCACTGGATACCAGTACACATTTCAGCAAGCAGATGAGAAAAAATGATGATGCAAGATAGCAAGACTGCCTGCGGTTGGGACTCAAATCCAAGCTGTAGTCAAGCAACAGGGCAGACGAACAGTGGACCCAACACAACAAGAGCAAGGCAATCTAGGGTACAATGAAGTGCGACAAACTTTTGACACAGTGCTGTCAACAGATCAAGGTCAACCGTAATCCAGATTGAGACCAGAGAGAAAACCCAAAATCGAAGTGGAAGACACCATACAATTACAGAACAACGGCACCACAATACATGATCCAAAAGAATGCAAACTTTGCAAATCAATGTTTCATCGACACACTAAGAAGCATACAACACAAATTTAACAAAATACAGCATGTGCAAGCACTGAACTATGTTCCAAACACAATGATGCTGCAATCCACCACTTCAGAAGAAATATGAAACGTTGTTTGGAATGTTAAAAATAAAACTTCAGTAGGGATAGATGAAGTGTCTGTATGCTTGCTGAAGGACTGAACAGACAGTATCAAAGACCCTTTAGCACACATCATAAATAAAGCGTTCACCAATGGGTTGCTTCCCAGAGACACTAAAGGATGCAAAGGTCCTGCCCCTACATAAGAAAGGAGACCCCTATAATATAGAAAAATGCAGGCCCATCTCTTTTCTGTCATCATTTTCATAAGTAAAGGAAACCATAATGAAAATCAGACTCATGTGATACCTACCGAAGTACAGTCTTCTGTGTAAAGAACAGTTTGGGTTCAGACTTGGTAAAAGCACACAGCCAGTATAGCTCATTTTACAAATGTTGTTCTGAAAGCACTAGACATCTTCCTTGACTTCAGCAAAGCCTTCAGTATAGTAGACATCACAATTCTGTTAAATAAACTGCTAAATAAATTGTAATTAATATCATCTTCTCATCACAATCATTCTGTGAGGGAGTTGTAGTATATTTCTAGAGTCATCATTTAAAGCCAGTTCTTCCTCATGATAGTTTACAATTATCTTCAAGGGTCTGCTAGTTCAGTTTCTACAGCTCCATGTGACGCTCTCCCATGGAGGGGGGGGGGGGGGAACTGTGACCATTCATGCTGCCCTTCTCTGTATACATTCAGTATATGCCGTTAGTCCTGTTTGCTATGGTTCTCACATACTTCTTCAGCAATTTCTAGGATGAGTCACATGTGTGATTTGTAAGAAATTTCCTTTGCAGACTGATTGCATTTCCCTAGTATTCTACCACAAAATCAAAATCTACCACCTACCTTCTACATTTACACTCTGCAAACCACCATGATAGGCTTGGCAGAGGGAACATCACATTATACCAGTTATTAGGATTTCTTCCTGTTCCATTCAAGTATGGAGTGTGGGAAGAATGATTGTTTGAATACCACTGTGCATGCAGTAATTATCCTAATCTTTTCCTCGTGATCCCTGTGTGAGTGACAGGTAATATGTAGGGGGTTGCAGTATATCCATAGAGTAATCATTTAAAGCCAGTTCTTGAAACTTTGCTGATAGACTTTCTTGAGATAGTTAATGTCAGTCTTCAAGAGTCTGCCATTTCAGTTCCTTCAATATCTCTGTGACACTCTCCCATGGATTAAACAAAACTTTAACCATTCATGCTGCCCTACCCTGTATATGTTCAATATCCCCTGTTAGTCCTATCTGGTACAGGTCCCACACAATTGAGCAATATTCTAGGATGGGTCACACGAGTGATATGTAAGCAATCTCTTTAGCAGGCTGATTGCACTACTCCAGTATTCTACTGAAAAACCAAAGTCTAGCACAAGTTTTACCCACAACTGAACCTATGTGTTCATTCCATTTCATGTCCGTATAAAGTGTTACACTCAGTTATTTGTATGAGCTGGCTGAATCCAACAATGACTTGATAATATAATAATAGAATACTACATTTTTCTGTTTTTTGAAGTGCACAATTTTACATTTCTGAACATTTAGAGCAAGTAGCCAATCTTTGCCCTATGTTGAAATCTTATCAAGATCTGATTGAATATTGATGCAGGTTCTCTCAAATAGTATTTCATTACCTGACTTTACAGTTAATATTGTCTGAAAGATCATTAATATACAACATGAAGAGCAAAAGTCACAACACACTTCCCTTGGGCACACCCAAAATTACTTGTGCATCTGACGATGACTCTCCATCCAAGATAACGTGTTGTGTTCTCCCTACCAAAAAGTCCCCAACCAGTCACAAGTTTCAATCGGTAACCCAAATGGTCATACTTTTGACAATAAGCATAGGTGTGGTACTGAGTCCAATGCTTTTCGGAAATCAAGAAACACTGCATCTACCTGGTTGCCTGGATCCAATGTCATGTCAGAACATTATTTTTGAGCTCAGAATATGTTCAAAGATTCTACAACAAATCAATGGCAAGGATATTGGACAGTAGTTTTGTGGATTAGTTATACTATCCATCTTGTAGATGGATGTGACCTGTGCATTTTTCCAAGGACTGGGCACGGTTTTTTGTTCAAGGGATCTATGATAGATTGTAGTGAGAAGAGAAGCTAACTCATCTACAACTTCAGTATAGAATCTCACAGAAATTCCATCTGGGCCTGAAACTTGTTACCCTCAATTTCAGTTCCTGTCTCATTTGCTAGGAACTGGACACTAACTTTGGTGCCACTAACAGCCTCTACATATGACCAAAATTTCTTTGTATTTTGTGAAGTATCATTTGACAATATTTTGCTACAGTAGTCATTGAAAGCATCACGCATTGCTCTCTTTACAGCCACACACATGCGTTGATCGCTCCCAGCTCCTTCCACGGGTGTGGCGAAGGCTTGGGGATGTTCAGCGACGTGAAAGGATATGGGTTGTTCCAGTCCGGGTACGACCCATCCTTTATGGACATCGCAATCTTCTTAAGGAACGGCCGCACACTGTGCTCATCTAGGAGCGGCAGGCACAGGGGCGGCTCGTCCTCCTCAAATGCCTCTTCCTCGACGTGGGAGGAAGCGGACGGCGTCCCTTCCTCGGTTCATGCGACTGTCTCCGCAGCGTGGGGCGGTCCAGGCGACTCGACGTCCATCGCCACCTGCATTTCTGCAGAGGGCGAGTCGATGGGCGTCCGCGTGGCGGCGTCTATCCCCACCGGGGGCGGCGGGGGCGGGGGCAGGCACCTTCTTCTTGAGAACACGCAGCTCCTCACGCAGCTGCTGGAGCTGGCGATGAACAGCTGAGAGCTGTTCCTTAAGCGCGGCCCGCTCGGCCGCAAAGGCGGCTTGGAAGCCGGCCATGGCGTCATCAGTGGCGGCTTCCAGTCGGCGCGGCTCACACCCCTGGCCAGAGCGTGGGAGGGGGGGGGGGGGTGTCTTGGCATCAGACACCGCTGCAAGGCCTGTCGCGGCGTGCTGGCGGCGAAATTCCTTGAGATAGTCACAGCTAGGCGAGTTTCCGCCGCAGTTCACGCATCTGCTAGCCACCCCTCGTGGCTTGGTGCAATTACGAGTGTCGTGCGCTACCGCGCACTTCAAGCACGCGACGGCGTTCTTGCAAATACCCGCTGTGTGCCCCAGTTGCTCGCACTTGTGGCACTGCACGTCCTTCCGTTTCCGCTGTGGGCGCTTCGGCTGTCGTCGGCGGCCGCGGTTGCTCCCCATCGCATCGAAGAGTAGCTCGAGTGCGGCTGCAATCTTTCTTCCCTTGCGTCCAACGATATCGTGAGGCTAGTGGCGTACGCGAGCGACGGTAACGAAGTGAGCCGCAGCGAGTCGAGCAGCGGAGTGCGCGTGCGTGTTGGGGACTGCACCAGACGAAACGTGAAGGCCTGAGAGCTTAAAGGTGGAAGACAGGACAGTACGCAAGACGTCTCCACGACATCTGCCAATATTGGATATAATTAGTGGAATAGAGCAGTGCATTAGGAATCTTTCGCACGATGCAGCTGAGGACGTCCAGCCACATCCTGGCGAAAGCTAAGCCACCAAAATCTTATATTAGCCAGGAGGAACGACGTGGCTTACGGTTATTACGTGAGAATGAAGACTTGGTTGTCTTGCCGGCCGACAAAGGGAATGCCACCTTGGTTCTGAATTCTGCAGACTACCACCTGATTTAGTAGGACGCCACGTACCACAAGCTTAGTCGTAATCCCACAAAGGCCATTGTCAGAAAGACAGGGAAGTTATTAAAGGATTCTGGTTCACCAGATGAAGTGGTGAAGAAATTAACGCCTCGTGCCGCCACACCTCCCAGGCTTTATTGATTACCAAAGATACACAAGGAAAGTGTTCCTCTGAGGCCCATTGTTAGTGCAATCACTTCGCCCACCTACAGACTTGCTAAACATCTGGCCGGATTATTAGCACCAAAATGGGACATTGTGGACACCATGTTGTCAACTCGGAGAAATTTGTTGAGACGCTCAAGAGAATGAAGACAGTCCTAAACGATCTAATGGCTAGCCTGGACATCTGGAATCATTAAGTTGTTTCGTCACGTCCTAACGACAACGTACTTTTTGTACTGCGATAAATATTATGAGATGACGGACGGCACAGCCATGGGACCACCCCTGTCTCCAGCAGTCGCAAATTTCTTCATGGAGCACTTGAGGAGCAGGCTCTGCAAACTGCGATATTGCGGCCGTCTTGCTTTCTACGATACGTTGATGACACCTTCTTGATATGGCCTCATGGTAAAGATACACTGCAGCAGTTCGTCGATCACATGAATGGTGTCCATCCCAACGTTAAATTTACTGTCGAGATACAGAAGCACGGCAAGCTACCATTCTTGGATGTTTTGGTTAAGCGGAAGGCAGGAGGCCAGCTTGGTCTTTCAGTGTACCGGAAACCAACACACACTGATCGGTACTTGAACGCCAATAGTTTCCACCACCGTGTACACAAGAAAGCGGTCTTGAACAAGTTGGTTCACAGAGCCAAGATTATCTCTGACGACGACCACCTACAATCTGAATTGCAGAACTTAAAACGTATTTTGGGGGAAAATGGATACAGCAAAAGAGACATCGCAAACGCTTTCAAGGGCCGCCGACGAAAGACACCCGGTGAATCAGTAGAAGAGGCCAAACGGACTGCATTTCTGCCATACTGTGGAGCAACTTGCAGCAAGTTAGGACATCTGCTGCAGAAACATGGGCTAAGACCAGTGTTCCGGCCCACCCCCAAGATACGAGGTATGTTGCGCCCTGTTAAAGACGACATTGCTCTTCGAGTGTTCGGCGTATATGGTGTACACTGTGAATGCGGTAGCATGTATATCAGACAAACAATTCGCGCGGTTGCGGAGCGTTGTACTGAGCACAAGCGCCATATAAAACAAAGGGAGCTTGACAAGTCGGCCATAGCGGAGCATTGCCTAGAAAACGGACATAAAATACAGTTTGAAAATACAAAAGTGTTGGCTCATGCTTCTGCATATTGGGTCTCCGTTATAAAGGAAGCGGCCGAGATTCGTTTAAACAACAACAATTTTAACAGAGACCAAGGGTAAACACTTAGCAGGGCGTGGGGGCGGGCGTTGGACATCGAAAGAGAGCAAAGACAGATGCGCGACGCGGGAGCGGCAGTTTCAAATGTGGCGCCTGACCCTGGCGCCACCTGACATCACCGGTGCCGCCACGGGCAATAAGTCCGCTAGCTGCCCGGGTTGACTTACACAAGCGCGCCACATTGGCTCTATCTGATTGGCTGTTGATGATGCCATCTTGCGTATACAAGTGAGAAACCGTAGCAGCCCCGACGATGGCGGAGATGGTCATCAAAAGCTCGAGGATTTTATACGAATTGACGCAGCTTGAAAACCGAGAACGTTTTATTTATGTGTGCCGTCGCAAAAGACTCCGAGGACACATAACTGTAGGCCAGATTACTTAGAGATCAGACTGCTGAGGGCAGGATTAGTGAGAGTTTACCATAGTATTAACATGTTTCTCCATGACAATTACTGATTCTCAGCCACAGCACTGTATCCTATGCAGCTTTCCATGAAATGGCTGAAATACTTTTCTTCTACAAACCGACATAACAGTTTTAAGTATTAATTCCACTTTGTACCAAATTTTGCACATTAGTTATTTGCCTAGATGGTGCATGAGCACTCACAGGGGCACTTGTTGTTATACAACACGACAATGCTTCACACAGGAAAGATGTGCTCGACACCAGAAGTTCCAGAAACCAGTGATTAGTGACAGACATCGTAGACAGCATTAACCTCCCCCCCCCCCCCCCTTCTCCCCGCAAGAACAACTTTTTCAGTAACAAGTAGTTTTTTGAGATCCCAAAGGAAATAGAAATGCCACATAAAGAAATGAATAACCAATGAACAACCCAGTAATGGTTCCCACCTGATGTGTTATATTGCAATATGACATAAATATACATACGTCTTACATTCTCTCTTCCCTACACTTTTTGTTTGAATGTCTGATGAGTAGGCAGAGAGTATACATAAAAATAAAATTTGTCCAACAACTAGACAAAATAGCAACAAAAATATTAAAATGCTTTTGTACAGACGTCCATGAAAGTAATGGCAAAAGGTACTTCATGCGGTCCATTTAAAATGTCTACAGCGCAGAGCACAGCTTAATCCTACTAATATTAAAGCTAAATAATATAAATATATGGAAGTGATGTGCACAGAAAAAGTCTCATTAACAAATCATTAAGTTACTGAAAATACTTTTTACAACTGTACATGCCAAAATCTAGAAAATATCATTAAGCATGAGATAAATTAATTTAATCTGTTTACGTCAATGGAAGAAAGGGAAACGAAATAAGCGCAAATTTTTTCGTGGAATTAGTTATTTCTGTAGACGCAGTGGCAAAAATAAAATATTTCTATCTCAAGAGTACACTTTTAGCAGTGAACACACTCACTGATAGGTGGACGTAGAAGCTGATTGTCGACACCAGGCGATAGAGGCCAGGTGTCAGCAGTGAACATCGACTGTTGCGTAGTAGCCGACAGTACAGCCGAACGTCATCGTTTCTCACATCCTACCAGGGATAGAACTTAGTCACCTCAATAGCACTTCTCCGTGACGTCATTATGACATGCACTGTGGCAACGATAAATACAAGCCCGAGTGCACGTCTCTGATGTCAGCAATGTAGTGTTTGTGGTCAACGATTAATACGTTTCAAAGCCCTATGGCTAAATATTTGGCAGTGTAATGGGAAGCTTCAAGCCTGTAACAAAGATCTTTGATAAAACTTGAGAGCGAGGCCCTTTTGGTATCGGTCTGAGTATCTGACATCTGAAGATTTGTGTATTAACATTTAGCGGCAGCTTGACGTTAGCAGCGCTCGGAGACAAATGAATGTCTATCAAGTAGTGCTGATTTTCTCCGTTTCTGGCAGCACAATTGAAATCTCCGATCATTGCAATATATGAAGTATACGAAATTCTTCATGACACAAAGCACGCTGACTACGGAAACCGTAATAAGCGGTTGAAATCTTATAAGTAAACAGCTGCAGCAATCAGCCGCATTCCAATTTGATGTATTTACCTGTACTCTAAACAATATACGTTTGGCCACGATAACTTGACGATGTCGTTAGTGCTTCCAGAATCGGAGAAAATCGGTACTACTTGAAAGATATTCATTTGTCTCCAAGCGCTGATAACGTCAAGCTGCTGCTAGATTCTAACACGTCAGTATTACAAAATGCTTGAGTCTACTAGCAATTACCTTCTGTAAGAACTTGCTGAGGTGTTTACATCAGAAGAAAAACTTACTCAAGTTTACTTCTTCAAGTCACTGGGGCAAGTTTATTTCAGGAATTCGCCGCAAGTACTTCTTACGGAAGTGCAGTTATTCTTAAAAACCAGAACAGTCGCCACTGTTGTTGCAGTATTATTAATGAAATAAAATCGTGACGAAAAACGAAACAAAGAAAAATGTTGGAGAGTACATATTGATGTTCCCAAGAAACAGTATTCAGTTAAGTAAAATTAGAGGTTTCACTTAGATTAAAAACTTTGATGATGTCATATGCAGATTCCGAACATGTCTTGCCTATTGTATAATCAAGTATTCGATAACGGGAAACCAAAATGTGGCGTAGTATCTCACCAAGAGACTGCCTTTTAATTACTTTTCGATTTTTGCAAACAGTATTTACTACTTTTATGACAATGCAATGCGTTTATGTTTGCGGTAACATTAAAAAATCAGCTAAAGTTAAAGACGACTGTCCTGCCACTCTACTTTCCCTTCTGGTGAAACAAATTGATTGGTAAAATCATTTCGCAATTCCTTGACTGGTGGTGCTAATTATATGTGTTTGGGGGTTCCAACGGTACATTTGTTTCAGTCCATCTGTCTCTGTGCCCATCTTCTATTCGACATGATATTTTAGCACCAGTACAGAACACACACAACTTCTGTATGTTTGAGGAGAACTTCCACGACTAGACAAATTCGGCGAGTACTTGCAGCAAGATGCAAGAAAGTAGAACGAATTTAAGAATTTTCACCCTGTAGCAGAGTGTGCTCTGATTTCAAACTTCCTAGCAAATTAAAACTGTGTGCCGGACCGAGACTCGAACCTGGGAACCCGATGTGGCACACAGTTTTAATTTTTCAGGAAGTCTGATGCAAGAAACTATTTCCACTAACTTGCGAACATGTTGAAGTTGACGGAACTAGCTGATGTCGATGGGAGGGGGTTGCAAATACGATGGTTAGTAATATTCTACCCAGTTCTGTGATTGTGTGGAAGTGCGCCATACCACAGCAGGAAGTTCGACAGAATGCCTAATAAATACGATTTCAGGATTACAATGTTAGAGTGGTTGAAAGACGGTCAAATAAACTGCAACGAGTCAGTGAGGAAGGCCGAACTGTTATCTGTAATAAAGGGAAACAAACCAGCCTTCGAAGTGCACGTCATGGATAAAATGGCTGACAGCAGAAGTCACAAAGTAGTGCGTTTACCGTCCTACAACCGCGATCTAAATCCGATAGAACTGGCGTAGGCCAAAGTAAAACATAATTTGAGGGAGAAAAATGTTACTGGTGACGTGTCGGAGGAAAGTATGCACAATTTTGGTAATGCTGCTTCCCTTTCAGTTACTGCACAGGACTTTATTGCAGGAATGTGCAGCAGCTGAAGCAAGAGTATTGGACATAAGACGGAATAATGGAAGTGACCATTGATGAAGTTATCATCAATACCAAGTCCTTGAGCGATGATAATGATGATGATGATCTTGAATCAAACACAAATAAATAGGTTGTAGACAAAATCCTCGAGCATGAATATGTCAACAAATTAGGTGATCTTCGGTCTGACGGAAGTGTCACTTAAGTGGGCAACATTTCCGCGAGTGCCACCTCCGGTTTCGTGTTAAGCGCAAAACGCGGGTAGTGGTGCCACCGCGCCAATCGTTATCTTATCGTGGACAAATAGTACTTAACCTTCATGAATTCTTCCTTAGGTGGTTTATATAATGGTATACATTTCTGGAATAATACGTAAAATAGTACACTGTAGCATTCAAGTACTACATTACAAGCTAGAATAGCTTTCACCTGTTGCTAAAAATCTTAAACTAACCATGAGAGTATCTTTAGCAGAAATAGCATTTATGATTCAAATAATGAAACACTGCACCAGTTATGTTTTTTCTCATGATTTGCACGATGCTTTGCAAGAATTTATTCTCATGATCAAGTACAAGTATTTACATAGGTATGTTATATAATGTTGGAAAAATCGGACAAAAGAGGCCTGTCTGATAGCAGTAAAACATAAACATACAACTGCAAGGCAAGAGAGGCAGAACAACAGTATTAAAATCGTGAATGGCACAGCTGCAGGCTATCCAAGAACATCGATTATGATGAATGAAATTAAGAAATGGCCTATACAAATATGAGGTACTAATTTCGTAAGGACAAATTGAAATGTTTGTTCACCCATGCTCAAATAAGCGTTCCTCTATATGTCCTCGCACTGTAGCTGATAAGGCAAATTCACCCGCAGGCGTTTCCATTTCTCTTTCTTCTCAGGCAATGCAGTCGCCACCAATACATGCTGTTGTGCGTGTGATTAACTGTTCAGCTTCCATTCCCAAACAACTGTGACGAAAAATTTTACGACCGTGTAATACCTCCAGTGAAGTAATTTGGTCAAAGGAGTTCGACGAAATCTTTGACAAAGATCTTTTACAATGCAATATGGCCCTCAGGCTTTGGCCGGCAATGATGCTACGTTGCTGACATCACACAGACTTGCGCTCAGGCCTGTATTTGTCATAGGTCACTCTACATGTCATAATGACGTCACAGAGGAGTGTTACAGCGGTGAACCTAGCTTCTCCCCATGAGGGGTGACAGGAAATGCTGTGTTTCCGCCTGCGGCGTACAGTCGCTAATCGGCGGTAACTGGGTTGGTCGGCGTGTTGGCACCTGCTATGCGAATCGAAGTCAGTGGTCTCCAGCAGCCCAGGCGAGATGTAAATGTAGCAACTGCGCAGCCCTTTCCATGTAGGTTTGGCTCCGTGAGGCAAGCAGCATTGCCTTCAAAAACTCAGGGCCGTAATACAGATTTGTTGACATTACGCTTTGAGTCGGCAGTGAGGCGGCAGATTCGTAAGCAGACGTAAATCAAATTCGACTTGTGTGGTTATATTTTCTCATATAAAATTAACCACGGCTTACATGGTTTGCATTCCCTGTACTTTAAAATACTGTTACAAGATTTTGAGAATCGGTATATACGAAATTAACAACATAAACGCATAACGACAGAGTTCGTACTGCACATTGTTTGTCATATATAGAATACATGTATAATCCATTAAACCACTTTGTAATTACTTTTTCTGTTACTAGACGATTTAATATTGCATGCATATATACATATATAAAGAAGAAACTGTAAAATCTGCATGTCAAACAAAATATGGTACATAGGATTCCTTTAGTAAGCTACATTTCAGTTTGATGTTGGTACCCATATACTAATGCAAATAAACACTTATTACCTATTCTTAAACACTGCTATTGTGACTTGTTTGTCTTTTACCTATCACACTAGTAATGAAAGGGAGCAATTTTTTATTCTCAAATGTGTTACTATCTTACATCACTACGGTTATATAAAGATTGAAACCTTCGTAGTACTTTTTGTAGCTACATAACATTCAGCTGTTTTTGTGTGCTTTGTCTCCAACGCAAGATTTTTTGTTGTTCTTGGAACAGTTATTTAGCAGCACATTCAAACAGGGTTCAAATGGCTCTGAGGACTATGGGACTTAAATTCTGAGGTCATCAGTCCCCTAGAACTTAGAACTACTTAAACCTAACTAACCTAAGGACGTCACACACATCCATGCCCGATGCAGGATTCGAACCTGCGACCGTAGCGGTCACGCGGTTCCAGACTGTAGCGCCTAGAACCGTTCAGCCATCCCGGCCGGCAGCAGCACATTCAACCAAATGTCTATGCTACTGTCAGAAATTTCCATTACAGATTTACCACGTTCAGAGGTTATCTGAGAATACTGTAATTCCATCACATCTAAAATTAATGACTTCAGAAATCCCTTGGAGTTTTCACAATTTACAAACATTGTATCATATGTGCGTGAAACAGGAACCTAAAATATTTGGTTCATATAGAATCCAATTTCAATTGAGAATTGGGAGGGGTGTTTTAGACATCCGCGATTCAGACTGTGAAAGTAGCTTACTTCTGGTGGCAACTGAAAGGCGAGAGGGGAATCTGTCATCATAAGACTTTTACGTGTCACACATGCTAATCTATTACATATCTTAAAGCTAACAAACCCAGCAATAAATACAATCACTTCTAAATTACAGGAGTCTATATCCATTTCTGTGGCTTCTGCTATTATTTCATCAGTTTCTACAGGAAGATATGGATCAATATTTATACCCTATAAGGAGGATGCATTAATATCCTGAATAATATAGGAGGCATTCATAGATATGACTTTCTTTGACTGCAATTTTAACAAATTTATAACTTTTAATTTTCTTTCATATTCTATAATATGTTGAGCTGACACATTATAATTACAATTACTCATTCTTCCATATTTTCCAAATCGCTGTTCTAGATCATCTGTCCAGAATGTCCCTCACATTGCAAAATGCAGTTCTAAATCACTGAGCAGATATTCACCAAACTTAACTAATGTGTCAGTAGTGTGTAATAAATCCATGAATGTTTATCTACTGAGTTTCCCACAGTTCTTGGGAACATCAGTTACAAGCACATCATCGCAAATTTGCAACCAAGCACAGAGTGACTGCAAGTACTTGATATTTTCTTAAATCAAGGAACTGATGGGATCTGCATACTTATCTCTTAAATGAACCCCCCTTTTAAGGATGCTTAACATTAACCGGCATCCACCAGTTTCTTATTATTTGTAACCTCTCTTTAGTGCCACCACCATCAATCCCTACTAAAGTTGATACAGGGACTATTGTTGTTTCGTCAAACAGAGACACAACAAGACTAAGAGTTTGCCTTTCTAAACTATTCGACTAGAAAACCCTGAATGAAAAACCAGGAGCATGTTTTATATTGTCAAGTTTTTGTTTCTCATATATTTGTCAGATGTGGGTGAATTTGCATTGTTTTATGTAAGTTAACTCAGACATAGGTGGA
Organism: Schistocerca nitens; assembly: GCF_023898315.1. Lineage (NCBI taxonomy): Eukaryota > Metazoa > Arthropoda > Insecta > Orthoptera > Acrididae > Schistocerca > Schistocerca nitens. Next base: position 577,729,551 of record NC_064617.1, read on the forward strand.
TAAACTTATGTTGTTCTTTCCATTCAACCAGTTCTTTCTAAGATTTTTGCATAAGTGAATTGTGTCAAAAAGAAGATTTTTTTTTTTTACAGCTATCACATGGGTGACTTATGTATGACTGATTGACTGAATGAGTTTAAGGTCCCGTCGACATCGAGGTCATTAAAGATGGAGCACAAGCTCGGATTGTACCAAGGATGGAGTAGGAAATCGATCGTTCCCTTTGAAAGGAATCAAACCTGGCATTTGCCTGGAGCGATTTAGGAAAACCAGAAAACCTAAATCTGGATGCCCCGGTGCGGGACTGAACCGTCGTCCTCCCGAATGCGAGTCCGGTGTGCTAACCACTGCCGGCCGATGTGGCCGAGCGGTTCTAGGCACTTCAGTCTGGAACCGCGCAATCCTGCCTCGTGCATGGATGTATGTGATGTCCTTAGGTTAGTTAGGTTTAAGTAGTTCTACGTTCTTGGGGACTGATGACCTCAGATGTTAAGTCCCACAGTGCTCAGAGCCATTTGACCCATTTTGCTAACCACTGCGCCCCCTCTCCCTCAGTGATTTATGTAAGCATGAATTGTTATATCACTACATAATGTTTCATACAGCGTGACACTGAAATTATTATCAGTAATGATACATACAACATCATAAACAATTGCATAAAGTATTCTTGGGATATTCACTGTAGTTATGTGTAAAAATTTAGCATCTATGTTTTTTACAGGAACTAGTGATACTACATCTTTGTTCTTAGACAAAATTGGTTTAATCGTAAATGTTTGGACAGTAGAATCTGCTTTCATATGTGCTGAATTACTGCCCAGTCCTACCAATCTATTAGCCTTGCTTGCAATTTACGGATAAACAAAAATTTCGTCCAGTAAAAGGCACCTAAATTTTCATGTGGTTCAAAGGCATCATGCTTAGTTTGCAAATAATTTTTATGAGACTCGTTTATTCCACTGTTAATAACTGATAAATTAAACTTTTTCAAATGATTTGGATGCGGCAAAAAAAAAAAAAAATTTCTTCTCCTGCAAAATTTATAAGCTGCTGGGAATGAAAAGTAAAAACTGCAAGCAGTGGGAAGCAATTCTGAGGAGTACCAGGGCGAGTGTGCACTGCCTGCCTTCCTGGCAGCGGACAAGGCGACGCGTGGCGGTACCACGACTGTGTTACCGGAACCCCCACTCCGCGATGTCGGCCATGCTGCAGACATGGAAACAATAATGTGGCTCATTGTCCAGATGCCCAACACGAAATCAAAATACGTGCAGCACGTGTCGCTCCTGCTTTTGTTAAGTGTGGAATTATGGCATGCCAGAAGAAAGAAAATTTCACAGTTAATTATGAAAGCCTACACTGGTGCTAACCTAATACATATTACGCATTTCAACACAAATAACAAAAAAAAAAAAAAAAAAAAACTACTAAATAAAACGCTCTTAATAAAGACTTCAGTGGCGCAGTGGTTAGCACACTGGACTCGTATTCGGGAGGATGACGGTTCAATCCAGCGTCCGGTCATCTTGATTTAGATTTTTCATGATTTCCCTAAATCGCTTCAGGCAAATGCCGGGATGATTCCTTCGAAAGCACGCGGTCGACTTCCTTCCCCGTCCCTGCTTAATCCGATGACTTAGCTGTTCGGTCTCTTCCGCCAAATCAATCCAACCCCATAAAGACCTGACAGTTCTTTCAATTGCAAGTACCACACAGGCTAAATGTTCAGCCAAAGCCTTCTTCAGAAAGGAAGCGCAGCGCACATACACATTCGTACAGTCATACACACGAAATTCACGCACACGTGACTGCTGTCTCCAACTGTTCTAGCCAGAATCTTTTTTAAAGGGAGGGGGAAGGAGGAAATGTGAACAATGAATAATAATTATCTGCGGGAGGAATTTAGGGCATCAGACACTGCCCCAACAATCAGTGCGGTATGGAAGGCAATGAAAAAAGCAGGAAATAAGAGAAAGAACGGACACTGAGTAAAGTAAGCCAAATCTAAAGTTAAATGACAGAAATAAAACAACTACTAATACAATAGAAGTAAACATTGCAACAATAATTCATGTTTACAAAAGAATATATTGATTAAATTGCTCCACTTTCCATTAAACTTCAAATTTCTGTCGCATCGGTTATTAAACCAATAAACAACGCACGCTGGGATTTTTGATGAAACAACTACATCTCCACACGATAAAAGCATTCAACACGTAATGACACCTCCCTTCTTTCTTACCTTCATGGTATAAACAGTGCCGAATAACATCTTTGACTTTATAGGCCTACTGAAACTCGATCAGATAATAAGACGCAACCTTCAGCGTTTCAGTTCTTTTAATGACCCAATACCATAAAAGCACAGTTAATAACATTAATAAATTAAATTTTAAAAGTATTACTCTTCTGCATTTCGAAAAACAGTAGGAAATAAATTCGGATATCAATATTCGCTGTGTGACTGCTCTCGGAGTTAGTATAACTTCATTGTAAATACAATTACTTATGCACAGTTTGTATGCGAACATTTTAGAATTCTGTAGCAGTATATTTCACGACTTTGGTCGATTAGAGTAATTGAATCGTAATGTCAATGTGTCGTGGTTCAACGAAAATTTAAACACAGATACTATCCAATACATAATGCAGACTACATTATTTACTGAAGTATTTGATATTATTCTTATTATTCTGTGCATGAAATGTATTCCCAGTTTTATGAACAACAATCAGCTGCGTAATGGAATGCCGAGAATGAAAGTAATAACAGCTGTTGCCGCCGCAGTGCCTGCGTCGGACGGAACTTTGCATCGTAAATCAGAATAATACAGGCACTTGATCTGCCAACAGCGGGCTAGCGACTTTCAAGTAAAGTGTCTCTCCTATACGGGAATACGCGTAATGAATGTACGAATACAGTTTGTAGACACATGTGCACACAGGTGTGCAAGTTTGGGTCTAGCCTTGAGTGGTGCTCGGATAGCCTAAGGTAAGGCGACCGCTCGCAATAAGCATGAACTCCGGCTTCGACTCACGCTCCGGCACGAATATTTATTGTCGTCATTCCATTATGCAATTGATGGTTTTTCATATTCTCAACAGAGAATACATTTCTGTATTTCGTAATGCCTGTAGTCGCCGCAGAGTCTGTTCCTTTGGACATACATGCAATTCCGAAGGAATATTGCATCGTAAATCGGAGTAAGACAGGCACTGCAACATTATTATTATTCTGCATTTATGTTCTGCTGTATAGTAAGAATGTGTGTGTGTGTGTGTGTGTGTATGTATACTGGTCTTATTAACTAGCGAGGATGTGAGACAATGCACTAACAGTAACGTTGTTTATCAGTGCAAGTAATACTAATTGAAAAGACAAAAAGCGTTCTTTGTGTGCGTCAGGTCGGTAGTAAAGAGCATGGCACCAAAGCATAAGATACTGTGAAGAGGTAGTATAGCTGTTGCAGCAGAATTTCTATTTATGTTCTTAAAATGGTAGCAAGTGTAAGTCATTCAGTTTACAGTGTAGTTAAAGGAACGTAAAAAGGCAACTGATTTAGGCGTTCGGAGCACTCATTGAAATTACATGATAAATCGCTCGTATGTGGAGGCAGGTGATATTGCTGCCGAGATTGCCAGCGATATTTCGTTCTTGTTTTGTGCGCTGAATGAACTCGTGATAAAAGGGACTACTTGATGACACCAAGGACTGGAGCTATACAACGGCATAAGAGGTATTGGACAAATGATACTTGCTGCTATAAATTACTTACCACTGAAAGGAAACTCTGGATTAACCAATTACTCTGACAGTGTTGCACGGGGACGACCAAGAATTCACTTGTGCATTGCTCTCGCACGTGTGCAGAGTTCTGTCACCCCGCCGCATACTCTCCCCGCTATCACTCCACGCTGCTGGATGGGAATAGTGGGAATCTCCGAACGCACTGAATTTAGGTGGCAATGCAGTCGTGCAAAGAAGAGTGAACGTGTTACATTCGGCTTGGTTTCATATTTCATAAAACATAGATCACAGACAAAAACGGTTCAGTATTATTTAATTATTTTTGGCTTCCTGAAGACATCATAAAATATATATCTGGTACAACTGTCGGCATACGGACAGACACAGAGAATATTGCAGATTTTTGTCACTCAGCTTGCCGTATATTCATGACTCAATTAGTTTCATAAATGAAAAAGTTTTTAACGCACATGTATTGATTGAAACATTCTGTCATGTTTGAACCTCATTATGGAGACGTAGAAATTCTTCCTAAGGGAAGCAATACAGAACTACTGGGCAGTTCTATCGTAAAAGAATCTGTCTTTCGAAGGGGAATTGCGTTACAGACCCATCAGTTCCGTCTGCGAACGTTCAGGGGCGCTTCAACTTATTGTGAAACGACAAAAGGTTCGGAAAACGGCTCGCAAACAGATGTAAGGTTAGTAGTGTCCTCAAAGCGTTTAGAAAACTATTCGTGTAATTCTTTTGACTCTACAATGAAGTCTTCAAATTTAGCATTTTCTTTCACGCCAGTGAGCTCAGGGAAACGGATGGTTCTATGGTCAAAAGTTGTTTTTAAATGCATCCCCACCAAATACACTCCTGGAAATGGAAAAAAGAACACATTGACACCGGTGTGTCAGACCCACCATACTTGCTCCGGACACTGCGAGAGGGCTGTACAAGCAATGATCACACGCACGGCACAGCGGACACACCAGGAACCGCGGTGTTGGCCGTCGAATGGCGCTAGCTGCGCAGCATTTGTGCACCGCCGCCGTCAGTGTCAGCCAGTTTGCCGTGGCATACGGAGCTCCATCGCAGTCTTTAACACTGGTAGCATGCCGCGACAGCGTGGACGTGAACCGTATGTGCAGTTGACGGACTTTGAGCGAGGGCGTATAGTGGACATGTGGGAGGCCGGGTGGACGTACCGCCGAATTGCTCAACACGTGGGGCGTGAGGTCTCCACAGTACATCGATGTTGTCGCCAGTGGTCGGCGGAAGGTGCACGTGCCCGTCGACCTGGGACCGGACCGCAGCGACGCACGGATGCACGCCAAGATCGTAGGATCCTACGCAGTGCCGTAGGGGACCGCACCGCCACTTCCCAGCAAATTAGGGACACTGTTGCTCCTGGGGTATCGGCGAGGACCATTCGCAACCGTCTCCATGAAGCTGGGCTACGGTCCCGCACACCGTTAGGCCGTCTTCCGCTCACGCCCCAACATCGTGCAGCCCGCCTCCAGTGGTGTCGCGACAGGCGTGAATGGAGGGACGAATGGAGACGTGTCGTCTTCAGCGATGAGAGTCGCTTCTGCCTTGGTGCCAATGATGGTCGTATGGGTGTTTGGCGCCGTGCAGGTGAGCGCCACAATCAGGACGGCATACGACCGAGGCACACAGGGCCAACACCCGGCATCATGGTGTGGGGAGCGATCTCCTACACTGGCCGTACACCACTGGTGATCGTCGAGGGGACACTGAATAGTGCACGGTACATCCAAACCGTCATCGAACCCATCGTTCTACCATTCCTAGACCGGCAAGGGAACTTGCTGTTCCAACAGGACAATGCACGTCCGCATGTATCCCGTGCCACCCAACGTGCTCTAGAAGGTGTAAGTCAACTACCCTGGCCAGCAAGATCTCCGGATCTGTCCCCCATTGAGCATGTTTGGGACTGGATGAAGCGTCGTCTCACGCGGTCTGCACGTCCAGCACGAACGCTGGTCCAACTGAGGCGCCAGGTGGAAATGGCATGGCAAGCCGTTCCACAGGACTACATCCAGCATCTCTACGATCGTCTCCATGGGAGAATAGCAGCCTGCATTGCTGCGAAAGGTGGATATACACTGTACTAGTGCCGACATTGTGCATGCTCTGTTGCCTGTGTCTATGTGCCTGTGGTTCTGTCAGTGTGATCATGTGATGTATCTGACTCCAGGAATGTGTCAATAAAGTTTCCCCTTCCTGGGACAATGAATTCACGGTGTTCTTATTTCAATTTCCAGGAGTGTAATATATAATTGGTTTCCACCTAGCAGTGTCTTGTTGTTGATAGTGTACAGTCAAGTGCAGTTAAAGTGAGAGGTCTGCGCCGGCCGGAGTGGCCGAGCGGTTCTAGGCGCTACAGTGTGGAACCGCGAGACCGCTACGGTCGCAGATTCGAATCCTGCCTCGGGCATGGATGTGTGTGATGTCCTTAGGTTAGTTAGGTTTAAGTAGTTCTAAGTTCTAGGGGACTGATGACCTCAGAATTTAAGTCCCATAGTGCTCAGAGCCATTTGAACCATTTGAGAGGTCTGCAATCTCTTCTGGATGTTCTAATTTTCGTTTCTGCTTTTCTTTTTTTTTCTTCATAACCTTAACAATAGCAAGTTTTAATCCGAAAAATCGTTCGAGGTATGCTCCTTGACTTAACAAACGTAATGTATTGGTTACATTCCCCATACTCTTAGGTCAGTTCCATCAATAATTGTTGCAACTGACGACGTAATAGTGCGCGCAGCTTCAGAATATTTGCTATTGATACCTTCAATTACATCACGTGTTCCACGCCTGCTAATTAAGCACAAAGTGCTTCTTGATGTACAGAACAATGAACCCCATACAAATCGCCTGGCCACGCGAATTGGCCGCGCGGTTTGAGGCGCCCTGTCGCAGATTGCGCGGCCCCTCCTGCCGGAGGTTCGGGTCTTCCCTCGGGGATGGGTGTGTGTGTTGTTCTTACCATAAGTTAGTTTAAGTAGCGTGTAAGTCTATGGACGGATGACCTCAGCAGTTTGGTCCCTTAGGAATTCCCACACACACAAATCGTCTGTTGATCGTTGTATTCTTTTGCCCTTTCGTCGTCAAGTAAATCTTTAAGTTCTTTCTGCCTTGTGATGTCATGCCCTTCCATACCAGATTTGCAGTACCTACCTATTATGCGACTGCATAATAGATTTTTAGAATTTTCACCCCTCCTTTTTGTGATTCCCTTTCATTTTTAAAGGTTGGGCCGGTAGATCGCTAGAGTACCCTTGTTTGTGCAAAAGCAATTGGACCTATGAATTTCCTTTATACCAAAAATAAGTAGTGGAGATAAACAGCGTGGACACAATGATACTGGAAAACTGAAGAAAGTTGTGCCAATCACAAAATGCCACTCCAAATGTAGAAAGAAACTGTATCGCATCGCACTGCTAAATGAAATGTCGCGCTGTACCGAGCAGTTCAGAGAAGGATCGAATAAATCCGATACGTGAGGTGACAAGCCGAGCCTCCGACCGCATGCGTGCTGCACATCGCGTACGCGTGAAGTTTTGCATGCCGTGGCCGACCCCGGTGTTGCACCTACTGTGCACAGTATCTTTTAATCGCTCGAGTTGGCAGTGACCTCTGCTGTCCAGTACTAGAAAGATTAAAAAGCCAAGAGAATATGGGCGCACTGAGCTGGGACTGTAGATGTGAACAGCACGCACATAAAGGCAGTAAATGAATTTATTTTCAACAGAAGCAACAGCTGAAAATTACATTCATTTCCGTTAGTAGCCAAAAATCAATTTTGTGACAAAAACACAGCTTGATACACAAAATCTGCACTTGGAACTTTGTAGAAGAATGAATAAATTATGATAGTTCGATTGCTGAAATTACAAGATTTAAGGTTTTCTCAACACAAACTCTTTCAGACAAGCCATGATAAACAGCTTGGATGACTAGTTTGCAAAACCAAACTAATCTGAGTATAACTCGCACGTCCGAAATATCCTTATTCATTACACGTATTACATGCCTGTGATAATTTACATTGTGCATTTGCAGTAGGGTGGAATTGGTTTGACAACTGTGTTTTGGTTGCCAGGGATTGGCAGAACGCGAATGTTAGTTGGAAGCTTACCTTCTGACTTTCTTACCTGTTCCTTGCTGTTAATGCATTTCGCGATTTTCTTCTTTGCTGACTAGTGATGGATATTCCGTATTGCTCACCAATTGTGTAGTCTGATGCCACGTTCAGCAACAGTATGGACCATAGCAGGGACATCTGCAATGTTAATAACTGCCTCACGTTGCGATTTGTTATTTTATCTTTGAGGACACGCAGAAAATAATCCCCGCATGATTCAGGTAACTACCCTGTGGTAACAGCAGGACGTGATTTGGCTGGGGTAAGCGGGACCACGTCCAGGTTCCTCCGAGAACAAGCAGCCAATGGTAGATGAAGAAAAACAGTAAAATTTGCAATTTCTGTTGTGCAGAAATGATTAGCATTTCAGTCACCTCAGTTCAACACGAGTCTTGTAGGCTGGCAGGCATCCTTAATAGATAAGTTTAAACGTACACTCAAGTTCATAGAATAACCGGACACCTTGCACGACTAGAGGTAGGATGTTCATATTCACAGGAAATGTACGGTGATATGTTTTGCAGAAATGATTAGCGTTTCAGTCACCTCGGCTCAACTTGAGCCTTGTTGACTAGTAGGTACAGGGTCCACCATGGGCCTTGATAACTTGTTCTATGGATGATGGTGGTTGGCATTGGGTCACAGCACTGCACCCACAGTTTCGCTATATCCACACATTTTCGAATGGCAACAAGTCTGATGATCTGGTAGGCCACAGCAAAAGGCTGACATCCTATGACACCAAGAAGGGATGGATTCGTGCAGCAACAGGTAGTTGTGCATTGTCTTCATGTAAAATGGCGTCTGGGGTGTTGTAGAAAGGGTATGGCTGAGGGTCGCTGGATTCATTCACGTAGGCCACACTTGTCGCAGTGTCTTGGAAACGCACCAGCTGTGATTTGTGGTTGTACCCAATAGCACCCCACACCATAAGGCCTTGAGTTGGCGCTGTATGTCATGTGCAATGCAGACACTGTGGTTCCGCTCCCCCTGCCTGCGGCGAACCCAAATACGACCATCATTTTCAAACAAACAGAACCTGGACGCGTCCAAAAACACTGTCTAGTGCCATTCCTGTACCCAGTCATGTCGTCCCATAAAACATTGCAATCAAGCATGTTTTTGGACATTCGTCAAAGATAGGCGGAGAAGTGGACGACGTGTACCTAACCCATGCCATAGTAAACGGCAATGGACTGTCACCCCTGATAGTGAACGATGTGTTCCACTGTTGCACCAGAGCCGAGGCGGACGCAGATCTGTCATGCAATGCCATTCGGATGAGGCACCGATGTTCTCGGGGGATGATCTGCGTGGTGCGATCTGACCCATCTCATCGTGTTCTACGGCCTTCCGTGAACCATTCTGCACACACCCGTTGCATTGCCGAAACACTTCGTCCCGCACAAGCAGCAGTCTGCCGGATGGTCGCACATTCTCGAGTGCTAATAATGCGCCCTCTTTCAAACTCACTATTTTGACGGTACGGTTCGCGCACATGTCTGCGAGGCATCCTACACGTCTATTCAAGTCACGCTGATCCATTACCTTCGGTTTGCAGAAACGACAAGAGCCGAAGCACCGGTAGGTGGTGTTGCGTCGCGATATTAATGTTGACCTTGAATCCGCGGTCCGACATGGTTCAAATGTTAATCATTTCTGCGGGACATACTGATGTGCATATCCTGCGAATATGAACGTACTATCTCTGCTCGTGCAAGGAGTTCCAATTTTTATGACCATGAGTGTATTAAGGGCACTAATTCATCCACACATGAAAATACCGCCACCTAACGCCTGGACGTTGCTCTAAGTGGCACGCATCGCCTTTCGACGTTTTCGAGGTATTCGAGCTCTACTTGTCATGTACCCCTCGTATACTTCGACCACCACATTTCCGACCACGTTCAGCGGGCCAGGTAAGACCTCTGCCTCACCTACGGGGTTGTTGATTACTAGACGAGGCGATGCAATGTATACAATCGAGCCGCCAGGAACTACCACAGCGTCTGCGGTTGCCAGCTTCACCTCTCAGACGACACGAGAACAGGTCACAAGGTCAGAAAAAGTGTTGCAAGACGTCAAAGGGGTGCTCAAGGAACTCAACACAAGATCTCGGCCCCTCTCAACGGGGCAATGAAGCAGCAGCCGTTCTGCGGAAGACGGGGATGCCTCGTTCAGACCCCGGCGAAAGTCTAACAACGGACGAGTCCTGAGAAGAAGTAGACTTCCTGTCCCATCCTGCCCGGCCGTAGTCGTCTTATCTTACCTTCTCTTCTCAAGAAAATAGTGATTAATCAGTTGGTCTTTCCTACTCGCTAGCTGTGCCTAACAAGTCAGGAGGTTGTCTCCAGATAACGAGGGGAAGACCTCTCAAATCATATCCAGTTCCCCAAAACCGATATCCCATACATCACCAAATATATTCAAGAAGTCAGATGGGCATAGCCCTATGGTGCTTCTAACATATAAATTTATGGATACTCAGACGGGGAGGAGGTCAAACATATCTTGGACTCCGATTGATCCACAATCGCTTTAAGTCTCCGCACCGGACCCTTTCTGCCGCTCCCGCTGCTCGCCGAGTTGTCGTGACGTCTTCGCCGTGAGCCACATCCGCTTTCGCGCTTCCAACAGCCGTTCACTAGGTGCAGCTTCGCAGTGGTTACCACTGGTTGTCTCGAGCTCCTCTCCTCGTAGGACCGTGCTGAACGATCTGTCCTGCTCCTTCATATATTATCCAGGATAGATAGTTTTCAATTATCGCGCTCTGAATACACTCTCTCATAGAAACGTACTTTGATTAGTTACATTAATAAACAGTTGTGTCGTAAAGGTGTGTTTAGTCACTTCTCGGCGGAGAAGTGTCCAAGGAATAGAAAAGCAACTGAAGTCACTCAACAGAGAAAAGTCCACTGGACCTGACGGGATACCAATTCGATTCTACACAGAGTACGCGAAAGAACTTGCCCCCCTTCTAACAGCCGTGTACCGCAAGTCTCTAGAGGAACGGAAGGTTCCAAATGATTGGAGAAGAGCACAGTTAGTCCCAGTTTTGGAGAAGGGTCGTCGAGCAGATGCGCAAAACTATAGGTCTGTATCTCTGACATCGATCTGTTGTAGAATTTTAGAACATGTTTTTTGCTCGCGTATCATGTAATTTCTGGAAATCCAGAATCTACTCTGTAGGAATCAACATGGATTCCGGAAACAGCGATCGTGTGAGACCCAACTCTCTTTATCTGTTCATGAGACCCAGAAAATATTAGATACAGGCTCCCAGGTAGATGCCATTTTCCTTGACTTCCGGAAGGCGTTCGATACAGTTCCGCAGTGTCGCCTGATTAAAAAAGTGAGAGCCTACGGAATATCAGACCAGCTGTGTGGCTGGATTGAAGAGTTTTTAGCAAACAGAACACAGCATGTTGTTCTCAATGGAGAGACGTCTACAGACGTTAAAGTAACCTCTGGTGTGCGACAGGGGAGTGTTATGGGACCATTGCTTGTCAAATGGTTCAAATGGCTCTGAGCACTATGGGACTTAACTTCTAAGGTCATCAGTCCCCTAGAACTTAGAACTACTTAAACCTAAGTAACCCAAGGACATCACACACATCCATGCCCGAGGCAGGATTCGAACCAGCGTCCGTAGCGGTCGCGCGGTTCCAGACTGTAGGGCCTAGAACCGCTCGGCCACCCCGGCCGGCTTGCTTTTCACAATATAGATAAATGACCTAGTAGATAGTATCGGAAGTTCCATGCGGCTTTTCGCGGATGGTGCTGTAGTATACAGAGAAGTTGCAGCATTAGAAAATTGCAGCGAAATGCAGGAAGATCTGCAGCGGATAGGCACTTGGTGCAGGGAGTGGCAACTGACCCTTGACATAGACCAAGGTAATGTATTACGAATGCATAGAAAGAAGGATCCTTTATTGTGTGATTATATGATAGCGGAACAAACACTTGTAGCAGTTACTTCTGTAAAATATCTGAGAGTGTGCGTACGGAACGATTTGAAGTGGAATGATCTTATAAAATTAATTGTTGGTAAGGCGGGTGCAGGTTGAGATTCGTTGGGAGAGTCCTTAGAAAATGTAGTCCATCAACAAAGGAGGTGGCTTACAAAACTCTCGTTCGACCTATACTTGAGTATTGCTCATCAGTGTGGGATCCGTACCAACTCGGGTTGACAGAGTAGATGCAAAGAAGAGCGGCGTGTTTCGTCACAGGGTTATTTGGTAAGCGTGATAGCGTTACGGAGATGTTTAGCAAACTTAAGTGGCAGACTCTGCAAGAGAGGCGCTCTGCATCGCGGTGCAGCTTGCTGTCCAGGTTTCGAAAGGGTGCGTTTCTGGATGAGGTATCGAATATATGGCTTCCCCCTACTATACCTCCTGAGGAGATCACGAAAGTAAAATTAGAGAGATTCGAGCGCGCACGGAGGCTTTCCGGCAGTCGTTCTTCCCGCGAACCATACGCGACTGGAACAGGAAAGGAAGGTAATGACAGTGGCACGTAAAGTGCCCTCAGCCACACACCGTTGAGTGGCTTGCGGAGTATAAATGTAGATGTAGAACCAATTTGCATCGCATCTCAAAACTCCAGGCGACTTATTTCCATGCTCAATATGGTAGTGTTCATGTGTCCATGCTAATGTCTGCACTCTGTGACGTGCAGTGAGTAGGGGCACACATGCGGGTGGTGGCTTCTACAATCTCCAGCAGAGATCGATCTGGAAGGTGTGACTGCTCACTTGTCGTTGTTGTTCAATATCGATTCTTCAAGTGTTTGGTGAACTGTGGCGAGTATATCTGTTGTTACAACCTGCAAGTAGTTGACGTAGATATCCGCTACCTGCCCTTTGTTGTCGACGACATCTTACTATCACAGAGGCTGCTCTTCTCCAAAGGAGATACTCAAGGCAGACCCTTGACATAGGGGCAAGTGAAATACCCCTGCTTGCTCCACGGTGGAGACTAAGTACCCTGTGTGACAGGCATCCATGAACTGTCCACGTTTGAAATCCAAGGTTGCCTTGCCTCTTGTGCAACCTGCATGCGATCGTCACTCCGGTAGTCAGTACAACGTCTGAAAACATTTCTGTTAATGACAAACTATTGCATTCGCCGTCGCATGCACTAGATGTTTGTAATATAGTTGCTCAAAAGAAAAAAAGTTAAAATGTGTGTGAAATCGTATGGGACTTAACTCCTACGGTCATCAGTCCCTAAGCTTACACACTACTTAACCTAAATTATCCTAAGGACAAACACACACACCCATGTCCGAGGGAGGACTCGAACCACCACCGGGATCAGCCGCACAGTCCATAACTGTTGCTCTTAAAGGTTCTAACACCCAGGATGTTCATTAACTACATGGGAATGTAGTCACGCTGATAACCTCGTACAGGAAACACCTGTATCACACAAGGGCGTGGAAGACTAGATTGGGGTGTCGGTAGTTCGAGGTGGCCATTAAGATTTATTCCACATTAAATACACTGGTGACCGTAACATGGCACAGAACATAGCGACCGTTGTGACATCTGTCTCCAGACAGGCGATCGACGCTTCCTAAATCATCTCGGCGTTGGTGTGCTTTGCAAACCTCATCCCGTACTTAGTGCTTCAATTTGCATGAAAGGAGTGTGTTCCTTCCCGGGTATCTCTTGTGGTAGCCACAGTTGTTTCAGGGGCACAGCATTCATTTGTCACAATAGCAGCTGGAATGTCGCACCAGCCACTTTACACAGAAACAAGTGTCTCCAATAGATCACGCGTACTCTGAAGGAATACCAAAAGGTAGTGATTTTGAGACCCAATTTCACTGTTTGTTGTCAACAGGTCTACTTTCATGTGGAAATTTATGCAACAGAAGCGCTCATTTCAGCCGTATTCTTATAGCAATTTGGGCATACTGCTGTCATGTTGTCCATTACTGTGATGAAATTCCCATTTTAGCCTCTTGGTAAAATATTGTTACATACAAGTAAGTCACACATTGACTCAAGCTCCAGGTGGTTGCTCATCTCTTGTGGCAAACATTTTGAATGGGTTTTTTAACTTTTTAACTGTACTCGTGAAACGTCCCATTAGAAAAATTTATACACGACTGTGCTTAAACTGACACACAGTATTTTTTTTAGCGCAACGCAATCTGACTTTCAAAAAATCCCTACGACAGAATGGCCCTGACTAACATTAAACTATACCTTTCAAAAATCACTTACCTCACAAAAATCTTCGCTACTCAAGCTACTGCAATACAGCGAGCGCCACTACTGCCAGCTAAATAAAAGATTCAAACTACTGAAGGCACTAACTACTGATAGGGATAGTTAGCAAATGAAAGATATTAATAGAGAACAAACAATGTATTTACCTTAATAGTCACAATATATATAGCAGTTCATGACAAATTACAAAACTCCGCCATCTCTCTCCCCACATCCACCACTGCTGGCGGCTCACCTCCAACTGCGCAACGCTACGCGCTGTTCACATCCAGCTGCCGCTGCCCAACACTACAATGGCAGACAGCAAGGCAAACTAGCCACAGACTGCACACAGCACAGCCAGTGATTTTCATACAGAGGTGGCGTTACCAATACAAAAACCTAAACAGCCTACTTACATAGCCCCCATGCTCCCCACAAAAATTTTACAAATTGATTTGGGCAGTGGCCAATAATTATTTGATAAAATTTTTCATAATTACAATAACAAAGAAATCAAATGCACACACTTATCGATACAATGTTGGTCAAAAGCTAAAATTTTCTCACGGTCCATAAAGACAGTCCTGACCGTTTATCACAGTAAAATAGTAGTGTTTTTCTCAAAGTCTGAGCAGTAAAAGAAAATGCACACGGAAGTAGTGGATTTCCATGCAGTCTTGAAGAAGTAGCGTTGTCCTTCCAACGGAAAGACAGTGCTGACTCTCGACATGCAGACAGGTCATGGGCCACAACAGAGCAAACCCACAGCAGAGTCAGTCGAAATTTTGAAGAGTATTGGTAGGTAGGTCATCACAGAGCAGACCCACTGTAGTCCTGGTAGAGATTACGGTATTGGTGGGCCACCAGAGGAAGAGACCCACTGCAGTCCTTGTAGAAATAATGGTATTGGTGGGTCATCAAAGATGCAGACCCACTATAGTCCTTGTAGAGATGGCCAGCAGCCATCTGTTGTGACTGTGCAGGTGCACAATCACCATTGAAGAGTCTTACGGACAATATAGCAAGTCCATAAACCACCACTTGTGCACTCACAAAGTTTTTGGAATTGTCCTTAGAACCAGCAATGCTGTTATCCAGTCCCTTGCTGAATTATTAACACACGTGCAAACACTAACAGTCCCTACTTCTCACATATTGTCCATATACTATGACCAACAGAAACGTGTGCAGTGAAATGGAACTTACAAGTTAATAATATGATGAACTGGTGTCAATTACAATTTTATAACATAAGAATACAATTACAAAGGTACAAATTACATCATTAAAGAACATAACAATACAGATAACATTTGTAGTAACAAACTTTACAAAAGAATCGAAATAACATATACATCAGTGTTACAGGAATTATGACATAAGTGAATATATAAAATAATGAGAATAGTTTTCGAAACATTAATTTCACACATGAGCATTAAAACAGAACAGAATAAATAATGTCTAAACATCTTTACAAAGAAAATAACATAGTATTTGAAAAATTCTACAACATAAATCTTATTAGCTAAACACATAAAGACAAGAAAAAGACAAATACACAAGGGTACATAAACACATACCAGAATAACACAGGAGGAAAGGACAGGGTTTGTTTTCAGTGTAACATTTGGTACTGCAGTCCAACCCAAAACTTCATTCCATAGATCTTTCGTCTTATTTCAACATTTGTTTCCACCAAAAAAATCCTATCCAAGCATGCTTTCTGTATTTATATGTTCACATATTTCTTACCTCATTATTTATTTTCAAGAAAATCCTACCTATACCTGCTTTCTTTACGTTTTTCGTATAACTTCTCAATGCATTTCTTCCAATTCATCGCAACTCATTCTCTTCTATAGTCTACCCCCTCTTAAGCTAACTTAAATCTACTGAGCTCAGATGCTAAACTAAGGGACGAGGCAATGCAGCAGCACAAAACAAATAACACAAACAGCAATGACAAAAAAATGGACATTGGCAAATCAATTGCAATATTACGACTAATATAAGGCAATGAGCAGCAAACAAGAAAAATAAATCAGTAGTAAACTGGCTTAGCAGAGTAACACAAAGTCAAATTCAGTAACACTATGCCTGGCAAACAGCGGCTTATATCTAAACATGACAAAGCTCAAACAGAAAAAAATATTACACTAAAAATGGCCATGTCTAATACCTATGTCACATCTTAACACTACAGTGATGCATCACGATAACTTACTCCACCAAAAAAAAATTACCAAGTAGTTGAAAAGAAAATTATGTATGCAGTTACTGTTATTAATCCCTTCTTATTGTTCTTTCCTTTCCAAGTGCTCCTTTTTCGAAGAACATGGATCATAAAATTATTATTTTATAGATCTGTTGACAGAAAGTTTTCACATTAGCAAATGCATTTAATTTTATTTTATAAAACCAATGCTGCAACATAGCTGGAAAACAGATATCAAATGAAATAAGCAACTATATACAAAGCATAAAAATATCATTCAATAGTCATGTGGCATTTTATAAGTTAGTAGAAATTCTCTCAATTCTCGTAGAAATACGCTTGTCATAATCAGGTGTGCAGATGTAAGTATCTTTCCAAGTAATGAGCGTGTTGTACTTGCGATGCTTTCTACAAAGGAATGTCAACAGCGAGGATAATGGCCTCTTTTTTTTTTCACCTAATGGCTTTTTCTCCAGGCGGCTGGCACACCTGGGCGCCACCTGAGTCACTTAGCTTCCTTACCGAAATATTTACGACAGCAGTTTGCGCTACAGTGACAGTCTCATATAAAAAAAATTTCAGAGGTCGAGAATTTGCGTTACGAATGTGTAGAAACAAAATCCTATAAATATAACAGCGTCCAAAAACTTTTTGCCGGCATTGTGATACATTACGCATATACACACATTTCATAACTCTTAAAGTATGATTCTTGGTTTCCAACACCCTTTTTCACAAGTCAGAGTCCCTAACCACTACTCATTATTCCTTACCTTATGATACATATACATATTCATCGACACTTCTTCAATATTTCATCATAAAAAAAATACGTAGCATAATCAAATTCCTCATTTACGGTAACATCATCTTATTGATCATAAACATACCTCAACAGCATAATACACATTGTCATCGTAAAAATAACATCATAACACCTCAGTCAAATCTCAAAATCGTCGTAGCTTTCTAATTTCAAAACCAAAAAAAATTCTCTGCTCATTTCAATAGTGTCATCTACCTCAAACATACTTTAAAAATCGTGATCCCATACCAAATATATCATTCAAAGCTCTCATAATATCACAATGGTTCCGAAAAAATATGAACAGTTCACAAAGTACAGACAAAATACAATTTCGTAAGTGTGAAGTTATCCAATGTTGTAATTACGTAAACATCTGTCACTGATGTAGTAAAATAAATGTTTGTCTCTCTGTTAAATGATCAGATAGCTGTGTAATTTATGTGTTAGAGAAATATGGTACCGATGTGTAAAGTTGTATAAGCAAATACCATATTAGCTAGGGCTCCTTGTGCTTGCCAAACACATGGTACACAAAGTAGGCGTGTACCCCCCTGAGGATGAATGTAATTATACCCTCAGGTGTTACAGATTACACCAATAGAATGAAATGTATCACGGAAAACTTTCTTTGTAATTAAAAAATCTTTAAAAATAAATGTTTTAAGTATAAAATTAATCACTCAAATATGTGTCCTGTAGCGCTAAACTGTGCGTCTTGTTGTAAGATAATCTCTGTGGAAGTGTTGTAGTTATCGTCCTCCGAAAGCTAAGTTCAGCAGAAGTCAATGTACTTATCTCTGTGGAAGTGTCGTAGTTATCGTCCTCCGAAAGCTAAGTTCAGCAGAAGTCATTGTACTTACCTCATCATAAACGAAAATGAAATGCTTTGCGTATAGATATCTTAGTTATTACGCTTATTGTTATGATGAAGATAGTACTGTGCTATAACGTATTGTTGTGCTACGGAAAAGGCTGTCTCATTGTAGCTATACCACAAAAGTTACTACTAAAACATGTTTTACTTTCCAGAATAGTACAGAAAAACTATGCAGATATAAAACAGAAACAGCGCAAAAGCAACAATGTAAATTGTGTCACTCATTAGTAGCGTCGTGATATAATCGTGTAGCTGTCACATAAACTAACCACTGTGTCATCTGGTATCTCACAGAAAGTACTTTAAATCCAGAATGTATTTTCAGGTAATCCAAAGTGTTGCATTAAAATCTCATTAGCAGTACTAGTATATGTTCTAAGTATGTAAGCCTTATAGTCGTTACGTAATCGTGCAACTAAGAAGCAAGAATGTACAAATAACAACACTGTGTCGTCTGTTCACTATAACAATCCATTCGTAATTTCTGTTTAATTAAGTTCTCTCGGTTCTTGACTGGATATTTAACTTCAAACATTGTTGCATGTTAACAGTTTCTTAAGTCTGACAAAGCATACTAGAAATGTGAAGTGAAAAGTTTTATGGCAAAGACAAAGTTAAAAAGCGGATTATCTCTCAATAAATGGTTTTACATGTGAAATGTGGTGTAAACCTTTACTCTTTCTAGTACGCAGAGTTTCAACTTCAACGCAATTATCATGTGGTATACATCGGTAAAGAATGCTAAAATTTTTCTCAAGGCTAGTGTCTTATGTTATTTTTCTTGGAGCCAGCGGGCGCAGGTGGCTGCCTGCGGTGCGAGTCATTGTCTGGTTCTTTGTTGACGCGCGCCGTTATTGGGATTAGGAGACCGAATTTCTAAAAATTCACCTTGACGAGAGGGCTCTGCCCTGTTTGAAGCTCGCCAGTTCTGATGGAATTCAGGTCTGTCGTTATGATTATCTCGTCTGTCGTCATGTCGGTAGATTTCATAATTTCTTTCTTGTCGGTCATGTGGTGGAGAATTTCTTCCTGAATCGTACCTGCTCGCTGAGCTGTTGCGTCTGAAGTTATTCTGTCTCCCTTGATAATAATTATTTTGGTTCCCATATTGTCTGTTTCTATGGTAATCTCTGTCATATTCATTACTACGGAAATGCGATCTTTCTCTGTAACTATTATTACTCTGCCAGTGGTTGTCATATGGGTGGTGTCTGTTTTGGTCACGATTTGCGTTGTAAGAATAGACTTGTCGTCTCCAGTTATCGTTTCTGTCGTCACGGAATTGTGACGGATGTGACCTGTAGTGATTACTTTCCTGTTTTTGCATCCCGCGACTGTCTGTGTCAATTTCTAATTCTTGTAAGAGTCCCTGAAAAGCTTCAATGTCGTCTTTGCAACGTCCTGCCAAAATAATATGTCGCAAATATTCAGGTAATTTGATTAAGCAAATGCGGATGAGTTCTGAGGGGCTGTATGGGTTTGACAGGTACTGATTCTTGTGCAACATGTCTTCAAAATATTTCACAAGACTGGAAAATTCGGATTGTTCGAAATGTTTCATCATTATGATGCTATGTTTTACTCGATCTTGTGTAGCTTGAGACCAATATGCTGAGAGGAAGGCATGGTAAAATTCTCCTTCACTGTGACAATCGTGAATGACCGATCACATTCTTACAGCTGGTTCATTCTCTAAGTAGCCACACATAAATTCTAATCTGTGTTCTAACGACCAGTTGGGAGGAAAACAATGAGAGAATTGATGAAGCCACGCTTGTGGATGAATGTCGTTGCCGGAATTCTTAAATGTTTTGAATTTACGTGTAGTAATGAACAGCTTATAGTCAAAATCATCATGTCGGCGAGTCGCATATCGGTCATTGTTAGGTCGTGTCGACCGTTCCATCTCAAAATTCGGTGCACATTGCCAATTTCTTTCATAACTTCTGATATGCGCTGTGTTATTATTTTGTGGCTGTTCCGTATTTCTATGTCCCTCTTCCCGTATTGGGGCGTGAGTGTCCTCTGAAATACGTAATTCTTGTACTACTTGTGCCAACTGATCTTGCACTTCCCAGTTTTCTCTTTTGTACTGTGTATTGATTTGATTTTGATTTTGTTTGAATTTTCTAATTCTTCATACTCTTCTGTATCAGTGATGGCTACAGGTCTTGTGTCATTCAGATCATCATCTACCTTTGCAGATAAGTTAGTGAACTGATCCGAAAGTTCGGCTACTTTCTCTGATAGTATACTTATTTCCTCAGTGTGTTTTTCTGAACCAAGTTTCAGAGTGTCCATTTGTGTTGAAATCGAATCTACTGTGTCCTTTAAGTTTTCTTGAGTTTTTGCAAGTTGCGTAACCGAATCAGTGGATGCAACTGAGTCAATTTTAGCCGACAAGGTCTCATGATTTTCATGAACAATGGTTTGCAGTTCTTTTATGGCTGCTTCGTGATTCTGTAATGCATTTTCATGCCGCGAAAAAATAGGTTGAAAATGCTCACAAGTTTGTGTTTTTACGTCATTACAGACTTTTTGACATTTCGATTCAATGTTATGTAACCCAGTAGTTAAATCTTCACGTGTTTTTTCAAGTGTGGTGTCTAACTTTTGAAGCTTTTGCTGTGTTTGTCTCTGATTTTGTTCCATTGTGTCTCACTTTTGAAGATTTTATTCCATTGTGTCTAACTTTTGAAGATTTTGTCCCATTTGTTTCTGATTTTGTTCAAGCGTTGTATCTAACTTTTGAAGATTTTGTTCCATTGTGTCTAACTTTTGTAGCCTTTGTCCCATTTGTTGCATTAATTGTAATAACAATGCACTGGTGTCTGAAACATGTTCCTCAGTGCTTTTAGGCAGTGAAGTTGCACTGGCAACATTCACATTTTGACAAGCAGAAAATGTGTCTTGACTCATCTGAGAAAACGGTGAGAACCCAAAACCTGAGTCTACAGTATTTGCAATATTGTGCTCTCTCATTCCCGATTCCTGAGGCGAGCTGTTGCCAATCGATCGATCGATAATGCTTCCCTGTTCACTACCTGTTTCACTGTCTACACCATTATTTGACGCCCGCTCCATTTCCCTATGCACAGTACCAAATTACTACTTTGAATGTCTGTTAATTCATTACACATCGGTGCTGATAAGCTACGCTCGTCGTCACTATTATTTCTCAGTTTACTTTGGAGCCTAGTGTTACGTTTTTCACACGCCATTATTGTCACAATATTTCACACAACAACACAGAAAAACACAGTTTGAAGAGCAAAAATAAGAGAAAACATTAACATAGCACTGAAAATAATATCTAGTTAATTGCAAGCGCAGCTGCGAAATACTTGGTGCAAATTTACATGCGTGCCACACCTGTTTTACTGTACAACAATGAAAGACTGCAGCTACAAAGGAGATTATCTCTACAATTACGCGCTAGCAATAAACAAAATCTACACTAATTACACAAACTACAAGAAAAAATCAGAAGATTCCAGTGAGGTATCCTCGGCTAAGGGTCGACATATGAAACGTCCCCTTAGAAAAATTTATACACGACTGTGCTTAAACTGACACACAGTATTTTTTTAGCGCAACGCAATCTGACTTTCAAAAAATCCCTACGACAGAATGGCCCTGACTAACATTAAACTATACCTTTCAAAAATCACTTACCTCACAAAAATCTTCGCTACTCAAGCTACTGCAATACAGCGAGCGCCACTACTGCCAGCTAAATAAAAGATTCAAACTACTGAAGGCACTAACTACTGATAGGGATAGTTAGCAAATGAAAGATATTAATAGAGAACAAACAATGTATTTACCTTAATAGTCACAACATATATAGCAGTTCATGACAAATTACAAAACTCCGCCATCTCTCTCCCCACATCCACCACTGCTGGCGGCTCACCTCCAACTGCGCAACGCTACGCGCTGTTCACATCCAGCTGCCGCTGCCCAACACTACAATGGCAGACAACAATGGAAACTAGCCACAGGCTGCACACAGCACAGCCAGTGATTTTCATACAGAGGTGGCGTTACCAATACAAAAACCTAAACAGCCCACTTACACTCGGTTTTCATTCATGGGTTCGCCTGAAGAATCTCAAGATACTGGTCCCAACAAGTGACTCAGCACCAGGCGAAGTCAGTGCCACGATCTTCTCCTGTTGAATTTCACAGTGCACTTGTTCGGCAGCACAGACCACGAATCATCTTTCAGTATCACCACGCGTTAATTCAAGCAATCGTTACACGTATAGGGGCGTGGCGATGGACAGAACAATAGTTTCAAGCGACAACATCTCTCAATAGTAAGGTTAGTATATCGACCAACAACCAATGCAATAAAGACACAGTCACTGTCACTTCGAAAGCAACATGTGAACAGCAACAGACACACAAATATATACTTCTAGCTGGCAGTCCGAAATCTACACAATAAGTGATCCATTTTCATTTGAGTGCTTGGAGCGCTTGTTGATACCAACAGCTTTTTTCCAGGCCCAGGTTTCAGAAAACCTCAGATGTCACAGTAGATAGCGCAAGTGTCACTCCAGTGATAACCGTGGAGACTCTAGTCCTGACATTCGCCTGATCCAGTGTTATATGGAAGCTCATCAGACACTGGTCCCAGTACCAGACTTCTTCTGGACTTCAAACAGGTGAAGAGCATTGGACTGAAGCTGCATTCGAAACAGTAAATTGCGGAAGGAAATCTAGTTATGAAATCATTAGTAATATATTTCTTAATCAATTAACATAACAATGGACAAACTGTTAATATCTGCGGCTGTCCAGCGGTACGGGAGAGCCATCTACTACTGAATCCTCAACGCTGGCACTTCTTGAGAAATCTGCGCCACTACCATCAGTAGCCATGTCAACACCAGGGTGTTGCAGCACTACCAAAACCAACTGCGTTATGTTGATTGTCACGAGACCATGGCGCTTTCCAACCACACCGTATTTCAGTATCCTTCGGGAACGAAGCACGAAGAGAGGTACGTAATGGCATTGACTCTTTATCAACGAGACACTGGCTGCTAAGAAACGGAGTATGTCATGTACTCCACATTTTGGGTTGCATTTCTTTCGTGATGTGTGGATTAAGAATGATGTATTCTACTTCAGATTTCGTCATGCAGCTACCCCAGTATCATTGTCAGCCAAGGACCAGATGTTTGTCGTTTGATGTCTCTTTGGTTATTTCTAGTGTTCGAACCTACCACAGTTGTGCTGGGATCTCGTGCTACACTGTTTTTAGTGTAAACTCCGCAACTATTATTCCAACTTTGTATCTATATAATTCAACTGTTTCTCGGTACTGTAATTAACTTTTAGTAAGAAGACCTATTTTATCAGATAACTCGTTTTGTAATCGTATTCTGCATCTAATTTTATACACAACGTCGAGGCTGACTTCCAATATTTTAAAATCTGAACGAAATGTTGTCCATTACGTAATAGTGTATGTGAATACAATTTTCCGCCACAGTCGTCTGCAGCACCGGACGAAAATAGGTTATTTACAAATCTGACAGGTCTTCTCGGCTTTCAGTTATGAAATACATTTGTTTTCTTTGTTTATCTATGTTTGATCTATGAGTGTCAAAAACAAATTTTGCCACGAACGTTTTTTATATTTTACTTTGCTTGTATAGTCTTTGATCTGAAAGTCATCCTGTAATCATTTACGTCTTTCAATTTTGCCCCCTCTCTTACAATGAACTGTGTAAAACAGAAATGATAGTCACGCACATAATTTCCTGTCAAGTATTTTCACCTCTGCGTTGAACAATGCTCCGAAACTTTGGGCTTTGTTTGGGCGCGTAAAACATGCGTTTAGCTCACGTAGAGTTTCGACGAAGAAGTTGATCCCGGGACTCCATAAATCAGATGAAAAGGGTGGCAACATGTCCTTGAAAAGTGATCTTACATCACCCCACATATCTCTGAGTAAATGCGTAAATTACGTAGTGTTACGGCGTGAACAGTTTAAGGAAGTGGTGTAGCAGACAAACGATCACAACTCGCTACAAATATTGTTCCATTAAATGTTTTGTGCACTATTTTTGTAGTATAATGATGGCAGTAAAGCAATTAAAATGGAAAAAGGATTCTGTTTCTGAAAAATTTGTTTGTTGGTGGAAGTTCTCCTAAGAAAGCCACATAACTATGCTGTGCTCATTCTTGGTATTTTTGCTGTAGTTTCTGAACCGGGCAATTTTAAACTGTTCGTCTCGGTAATTGCGACGTCAGCGTGGCGGGTGGGTAGCCGAAGAGGCCCGGCTTCGATTCACAGCTGGGTAGAAGATTTTCTCCGCTCGGGAACTGGCTGTTGTGTTGTCATTTCATTCGTATCGTCATTACTGACAAGAAGACCTCCCTCAAACAAACTGTCTTGTTGTCTTGCCATCTGATTTGGCATGAACTGAAAGTCAACAAATTGAAATAAAAAACTTTTAAAGGTATTTAACTATTTCTATTAAGTCTTTTTATTTATTCATAGTTTGGATATAAAAAAATTTCTTCGTATTACGAATGTACAGTCATACTCAAAAGTATCCGAACGACCTGAATTACATTTCACCGGATTCGCATGCAACCCACATAACGCAGGTGTCTAGCAGGTCCTCTAATCGCTCCTTGGTGCAGTCGTTCGACTATTGAAAATGGTTCCAATAAGTCACCACTAGAAAACACTGCTCTGTACCGCAATAACTCAAGGTGTAAAGTAATACTACGATACTATAAATATCAGGGAACACCTTATCACAGATAAGACTGTCATTAAGGATTGTAAGCTCACATTTATTACAATAAATGACCTACCTGAAATGTTACCACTCTAATTATTACGTCAGATAGGTAAAGCACGTAGTAATTTCGTCGTATTCATTATTTCCTCTTCAAAGTAACTTACCGTACTTATTATTAAACACAAAATGTAATTACAAATTTAAGTTATTCACGAGCAGCTAGTTGAGAATATGTATGAACTTCAAATGACACGACAAACAGTCTCGTTCTGCATATGTATTCTAACCCAGGTCATGCAGACTAAGCAAAGATTTCGTGACTGACGGAAACTAACAGTCATTCCTGATTAGGCATACAGAGAGTGATATACCTCGATTTTAGACAGAATCAATTAGCAAATACCAACTTTAAATTACATAACGCAAACATTTTTAAAGGACGCGAATTACTACCCAGCACCTATTGTCCCTGTTAACGAACTACGAGATACGTTAAATATTGTTTCTTAACAAGTAACTTACTTGAAATGCCGTGAGGTAAACCTTTGTGTTGGACAGGAATTCGAACCCAGACCCTAATAAGATAGATATCGAAGCACAATCAACTGTGACATATCGCATTTTCTTGGCAGTAGCTAGATGTTTTAAGGGGCTCCGGAACGCCCTATACTTGCAATGTTAAAATAACGCTTATAAATTACATCTTTCCTCACAAAGTATTTGAGGTAGGAAGTTGAACTTTTTACAGAGTATTTATTGGAATATGGGCTACAACTTAACACAGGGATTTTACAAAATTTTAGTTAAGTTATTAAAGATGATTTGTTTTCAATTGTAATGAAAATTCACAACATTTTTTTGCAATTTTTTATTTATATATTTAAAAATATACAGTTTTTTGGACAAAGGCTGTGTTAAATTATGCAGAAAGTACTGTGTAACATTTACTGAAAGTTTGAAACAAATATGTTTGGAAGATCCTTAGAAAACATGTAATTAGTATGAGAAAATAATAGTTTTGGGAATCGAGCGACAAAGATTGGATTAACTTTTTAGTGCATTCCAGGTCCATAGGATGGATTATCTTCATCCTCGCAAACTCCTCCTCCAGCTTCCTCTTGTTCCTCCTCCTGTTTACTCTTGCTTGTATTTCTAGACTCTTTACAGCCCTGTCTGCAGCCCGAAGGCGTTCCTTGCCTAAAGCAAGCATCGCTCATACCATGTTAGAACCTATCTTCATTCCCATATTTCTAAATACCTTGCACCTTACAATGTTGCCATCATTGAAAGTCGCATCAGCATCATACACACCAAAGTGAAGTGTTTCTATTCCAACAAATACAGTCTTGGGGATTCTCGACCATATAACACTATTTACACTTTCATTGGGGTTTTGAGTTTTTCTGTGAATACACTTTTTCAACACTTCAGGTGCTGCTAAGTCTCCGAAAATAGGTTTTATCACCTCCATTATTGCATGAGGCAGACTATGCTTATGAGTGTACACTTCACCAGTTAGCAATCCTTTGTTATATTTACACCAACTGTCTTCTTCTTTGGGACACCAGCTATGTTGGGGATTTTCATCGGTTGAAGAAGTATGAAAAAAAAAGAGCCCAAACAGCCTTCTTCATTTCGTCGACACTTTGTGTATTTTGCCTAATAGCCATTCCGTAATAGTTCTGTATTTTGTCAATTACACTGTCAGTTAACCTTCCCTTCCCATCCAACCCTTTACCATCACTGAGTTTTTGTTTTTTGTACGAAGCTTTCAGTCGCCGAAGTCTTGTTCCCATTCGCTTCTGTACGTGTCCAATACACTCAAATTTCTGCACTACAACATCATCACCATAGGGCTTCAGTCCTTGAACATGTTTGAAACTTTTAGAATCACCGTCACCAAGGTAATTAACATATCGCACTTTATCACAAGCCTCAGAACGCTGGAATATACTGGCAACACCAGCCACTTCCATTCCTCCACTACTGCCACTACAGTTAGCTTTGCAATTATTTTCATGTGTACCTTTATATTTTTGTGGACATGTACAATACTTTGATATTACTGGTACATCTAAAACTTTCCCTGTATACATACTGGTGGCAGATACTACACCATGAAGAGATGTGTGTCCCCGTTTATGCCAGGTACCATCGAACGCTGCAGTCAAATCTCTGTTACCATTATTTTCCATTACTGCCTCTTCCACAGCGTTCTTCATAGATTCTATACAGACATCTTCTACTTTAGACCCTATTAATTTATTATAGGTCGTAAACTTGGTTGGGGGATTTGGAAGATTCATGATGCCACAGAAAATTGCACCTGCAGTAGCACCCTTACCAACTGAACGCAAGGAATAAACAAATCTAATGTTGTGTTCGTAGATTTTGCTACCATTTTCTTCAGTTGCAGTTACTGCAACACTGTTCCAAAAGGTGGTCATGTATGAACACTTATCACATTTCAGTTGTATTTCACTAGCAAGTCCTACGTGCTTTATTATGGAGAGTTCCAGACCAACTTCACTACAATGAATACATCTTACACAGTTTGAAAAAATTCCTTTGAGAACCGACATATCAAATATTTCATTCACATCCGATTCGCCCATAAAACATTCATAGTTTTCACTCATTGAACCAAGCTTCTTCTGTGAAGTATTTTCTTTCCCACTTTGACTGCTATTAGCAGGTGTACTTGAGAGGTTAGGTTCACTCACTTGGTTATCGTCTTTATTGTTTACAGTAATAACACATACCTTTGGCTTTCCAACATTTCTCCTTTTCTTAAAAGCCTTCAGAGGATTTCTAATAACTTTACTTTTACTCATTATTATACTTCAACAAAACAGAGACTCAAGAAACAGAATTAATTACGAATATTTTCGAGATAACGACAGAGTAAATAAACATGAGACAATCGACAATCACACCACCGATATATATTGAACCATCACAGGTTAGCCACAACACATACTTTATCTCACATCACTAAAATGTACCTGATGAACACGGACGTTAATAATAACACCATTTGACAGCAGTTTAACAGCGCCACAGTGGGTCACGCCCATGTAGAACACATTTCAAAAAAAATTTAAAAATAGCTGTAGTCTTCAGAATTGAATAAATTATATATCTATTAAAAGGTAATAGTCTGCAGATTCAGAAAACGCAAAAAAGTAAAAATGGAACTTTTCATGATTTAGAGCCTTTCCGGAGCCCCTTAACTGAAATGACGAGACGAAACATTAATTTTTTCCTTCCCAGGACTCCAACCCGGCACCTATCGCTGTTATATTCTAGAAAAAACTAACGTTAAATATGGGTTTGTTGCACCAGCAGCGACATGTGAGCATGTTTGAACTAGAAATAATATGACGAAGAGTTCAGTGCTGACTGGGAACCGAACCCCACACATACCGTTGTTGACTACACACAAAGAGACGCCAGCTACCAAATTTTTCTCCACCAGCAGCTCGGAATAACATCTTGAACTTACAGTGATCTTGCAAATAGTTCTGTGTCTCACTGGGAGTCAAAAACGTCAAATGTCGTTAGTGTGGAAACAAATGAAAATACATTAAACATCGAAATTATTATCCACCAGCAGATAGGTGTTCTCATGGTAGATCTTGATAATACATAATGAAATCTTTAGTTTCGGGCCAGGATTCGAACCCATTCACGCGCAATATGTGGAGATGTTGAGGAATCTGCAGTTTTGAACAAACAACAAATTGTAGCCGAGCTGTATTGTCACGAAGGGAATAAATTCCGCGTTAAGGGCGGTCTGAGATGCATTCCCAGTTCAGAACCAGTTTTATCGACATACAGAAGCTCAGATTAAAGGTGGAATAAGTGTCCTGTGATCCTACATAGCGTATGTTTCGTTACTAGAAATAAATAACTAGTATAAGAAAGGTTACTGGTGATAGAGTTTCTATATGTCACCACTCCAGACTTTCTTGTGGCTCAGCCTAACGTCTACTTGGTAGAGAAGGAATATCATTTTTAAAGGGAATTTCAGACCACAATGCCATTATATCTTCTTCACTTGGTGTAGCCAGAAGAGAATGGAATCTGTCTCTCGGTATCTAAATTCACTGACCGAAGTTGGAATCGAATTCAGACCATAGATATATAAACCTATCATCAGCCCAACAGACCACCCTCTCCTCACTGGCTCATTTTTCCATCATAACGCCGTTGTGCCACACTGGCTGAGAATTCTGACACACAGGCTGCCTGTATCAATTCATTTACTTGGTTGACCGAATCACCATGAACTAGATGCCTCGGCTACCCAATGCATACATTCTACTTTATTTTGTAATCACCGAAATAAAATCACCTAACTGCCACCTACACAGAATTGCCAACAGTGTAGGATGCAGAAATTTAAATAGGAAGTGTTCCTTTCCACTTGAGCTTCTGAGTGCTATCTGTTTGTTGAAAACGTCGTGCAGTGCAAAAGAAAAGGTATAACTGTTTGTCTCTCATAAGTATTGACGTGGCCATATGCATTATCCCACAGCGCTGTGGAATGCACAAGTTCTGGAGGAATTGTTCTTGACTTCTGGAGCTGTTACAGCTACGTGTCAGCTAGTAGCGTAATGGTACGTATCGCGCGCGGTAGGTAAGATGTCTCGAGTACATTCACTGCAATATTTTTTTAAAACGCATTTCTGCTGTCTGCTAAAGTGATCAATCTAATGGAACTTGTAACATAATTCTCTTCACATCTCAACCCAAAATAGTCGCATGTGGGAAAAGGGGTAACTTCTGCGACATTTTATTCTTTTCAGGTTTAATAGACAACCAGGCAGCAGACGCATCTCGAAACTTTTGTATTATGTATGGGGAGAGCGCATCGTAACAAAATACGTCGGAAAAGTATTTTCTACATTATCTGTCGTCTGGTAGTGGCATTTTATTCTTCTTCAAATCTTGTTTGACAGCTTCAACTCAGAACAAGTTTTCTACATGCATGTAATCAATTAACCGCATGTGCGTTTTCAGACTGTTATAGATAACATCAGAGAATTCGCATATATCGTTGATTATTAATTTCTCTCTCATGTTTACTATTGTTTTAACAACACTAAATGAAACCTTAGGAAAATTGTGAGCTGTATTATAAGAAATGTAATAAAACTACCCACAATAACCTTACAGCGAAAGCATGTTTTTATAAAACTGAGTATCTGTACACGAGCGTGCCTCTATCGCCGCGAATTGGTAAAATATTACTCACTTAGATTTTGATTGGGTCTGTGTTTAATTGGTATGCTGTGTCATACTCAAGAGGTATGCAAGTGTGGCATTTCATAAATGAAGTTCTGTATTCCTAGAAACCCAAAATTTGCTTGTCAGCAGCGGAAAGAGGTGTTACCTGTTGTGCAGCATTGTGAGTTTTTCACAATTTCACTATTAGCCGAAAGTATTTTCTTGCAATTTCGCTATCGATGTTTGATCTGACTGTTTGTAGCTCTTTCACAGAAGGGACAAAAACGCTACACTCAGTGAGACTGGAACTGCGAACCATAACAGACGCTTTTTCACAGGTCAGGACGTTACCACAGTTGGCAGAGAAGTATGTGCCTTAGCTTCCTCCTACGACACCAATAGTGGCTAGAACTCGTAAACCGCTATTTGAAGAACGAGATTAGTTACGATTTCCACGTACAACGACTTTCCTGGGCTGAAAACCGTAAATTTACAATCTTTCGTTACACCTCAAGCGGTAATAACTCAGATTATTCAATGGAAATGACAGGTAAAATCAAGTGAACTTTGAGGATTAGTTCCGTGCACACCAGGAAGTTCAAATGGCTCTGAGCACTATGGGACTCAACTGCTGTGGTTATCAGTCCCCTAGAACTTAGAACTACTTAAACCTAACTAACCTAAGAACATCACACACATCCATGCCCGAGGCAGGATTCGAACCTGCGACCGTAGCAGTCCCACGGTTCCGGACTGCGCGCCCAGAACCGCGTGACCACCGCTGCCAGCCACCAGGAAGTAACTCGTCGATCACAGAGTTGCCAAACATACATTGCCTTGTTGCCAAATCTCAGTTACAATAGCAGCAGGAAGAAGACGAACCGATGTGATCTTATAGCGGGCTGGGAAGTGACCATAGCTGGTGTCTCCAAGTCGCGGCTGCTACAGCCTGGAATACGTAATGCGTTTGATTCGCATTTCTGTGACTAGGTTTAGGGACTGGAGCGTAGTTACCAATAATACTCAGAACTGACTGCAAACTAAGCATCATAAATCAGTAACTCTCATAGTTGTTTTTATATTTCTTTCGTAAGTGTATTCAAAACTAAGAAACTCATTCACAGACGTTTTCGGGCCTCGCCGATGGTCGAGCACAACAAACTAATAAAAATAAAAAAAGAATTTGAGTGTGTGTGTGTGTGCGTGTGTGACAGAGAGAGAGAGAGAGAAAGAGAGAGAGAGAGAGATAAAAACCAAAAAGAATGAGAGAGAGAGTAAAAAATTGTAAAGAAATTGAATCAAGGTATGTAAAGAAATCATTCATTAAAATGACACGTTCCACATCATTACGAAATATCCTATTCATGATCTATGAAACAAGAATTAATCTAATGTAATCTAATCTAATCATATCATATTGATGACTAGCAATGAAGAGTCATGAATTACCGAAATTTTTGCTAATACCAGTAACCAAATCTAAACTTGAAAATAAAAGACGACAGTTTTTGTAATAAACCGGGACTTCTATCAAGACCCTTTCATCCCTGTTAACTAACCACGAAAGATGTCTGATATACCTCTATTCTGAAGTAACAAAGTGTGCATGCATTTAAAGGTGAAGTGCATGATGTGAAGTTC
Source organism: Schistocerca nitens (assembly GCF_023898315.1). Lineage (NCBI taxonomy): Eukaryota > Metazoa > Arthropoda > Insecta > Orthoptera > Acrididae > Schistocerca > Schistocerca nitens. Next base: position 577,761,224 of record NC_064617.1, read on the forward strand.
TGTGACAGAGATACGAACCCAACACGGTTCTTTCCCTGTCTACGGAATCCTTTTCGTGTTAATATCAAACATCAGTAATTACTCGTAGATTATATTAAAACTATAGTAACTGATGAGGACGTTACTTGATAACAAAAACGCGCTGCCTTCCTTCATTTACTTGCGCCTAGAAGTGGCTATCGAGTACAAAGTTTTCGCAATATTAGTTCATATATTCCGGAGGTAAAATAGTCCCCCATTCGGATCTCCGGACAGAGACTACTCAAGAGGATGTCGTTATCAGGAAAAAGAAAACTGGCGTTCTACGGATCGGAGCGTGGAATGTCAGATCCCTTAATCGGGCAGGTAGAATAGAAAACTTGAAAAGGGAAATGGATAGGCTAAAGTTAGATATAGTGGGAATTAGTGAAGTTCGGTGGCAGGAGAAACAAGACTTTTGGTCAGGAGAATACAGGGTTATAAACACAAAACAAACAAATAGGGGTAATGCAGGAGTAGGTCTAATAATGAATAAAAAAATAGGAGTGCGGGTAAGCTACTACAAACAGCATAGTGAACACATTATTATGGCCAAGATAGACACGAAGCCCACGCCTGCTACAGTAGTACAAGTTTATATGCCAACTAGCTCTGCAGATGATGAAGAAATTGAAGAAATGTATGATGAGATAAAAGAAATAATTCAGGTAGTGAAGGGAGACGAAAATTTAATAGTCATGGGTGACTGGAATTCGACAGTAGGAAAAGGGAGAGAAGGAAACATGTTGTTGTTGTTGCTGTGGTCTTCAGTCCTGAGACTGGTTTGATGCAGCTCTCCATGCTACTCTATCCTGTGCAAGCTTCTTCATCTCCCAGTACCTACTGCAACCTACATCCTTCTGAATCTGCTTAGTGTATTGATCTCTTGGTCTCCCTCTACGATTTTTACCCTCCACGCTGCCCTCCAATGCTAAATTTGTGATCCCTTGATGCCTCAAAACATGTCCTACCAACCGATCCCTTCTTCTAGTCAAGTTGTGCCACAAACTTCTCTTCTCCCCATTCCTATTCAATACCTCCTCATTAGTTACGTGATCCACCCACCTTATCTTCAGCATTCTTCTGTAGCACCACAATTCGAAAGCTTCTATTCTCTTCTTGTCCAAACTGGTAATCGTCCATGTTTCACTTCCATACATGGCTACACTCCATACAAATACTTTCAGAAACGACTTCCTGACACTTTAATCTATACTCGATGTTAACAAATTTCTCTTCTTCAGAAACGCTTTCCTTGCCATTGCCAGTCTACATTTTATATCCTCTCTACTTCGACCATCATCAGTTATTTTACTCCCTAAATAGCAAAACTCCTTTACCACTTTAAGTGTCTCATTTCCTAATCTAATCCCCTCAGCATCACCCGATTTAATTTGACTACATTCCATTATCCTCGTTTTGTTTTTGTTGATGTTCATCTTATATCCTCCTTTCAAGACACTGTCCATTCCGTTCAACTGCTCTTCCAAGTCCTTTGCTGTCTCTGACAGAATTACAATGTCATCGGCGAACCTCAAAGTTTTTACCTCTTCTCCATGAATTTTAATACCTACTCCGAATTTTTTTTTGTTTCCTTTACTGCTTGCTCAATATACAGATTGAATAACATCGGGGAGAGGCTACAACCCTGTCTCACTCCTTTCCCAACCACTGCTTCCCTTTGATGCCCCTCGACTCTTATAACTGCCATCTGGTTTCTGTACAAATTGTAAATAGCCTTTCGCTCCCTGTATTTTACCCCTGCCACCTTCAGAATTTGAAAGAGAGTATTCCAGTTAACGTTGTCAAAAGCTTTCTCTAAGTCTACAAATGCTAGAAACGTAGGTTTGCCTTTTCTTAATCTTTCTTCTACGATAAGTCGTACGGTTAGTATTGCCTCACGTGTTCCAACATTTCTACGGAATCCAAACTGATCTTCCCCGAGGTCGGCTTCTACCAGTTTTTCCATTCGTCTGTAAAGAATTCGCGTTAGTATTTTGCAGCTGTGACTTATTAAACTGATAGTTCGGTAATTTTCACATATGTCAACACCTGCTTTCTTTGGTATTGGAATTATTATATTCTTCTTGAAGTCTGAGGGTATTTCGCCTGTCTCATACATCTTGCTCACCAGATGGTAGAGTTTTGTCATGACTGGCCATCAGTAGTTCGAATGGAATGTTGTCTACTCCCGGGGCCTTGTTTCGACTCAGGTCTTTCAGTGCTCTGTCAAACTCTTCACCCAGTATCTTATCTCCTATTTCATCTTCATCTACATCCTCTTCCATTTCCATAATACTGTGCTCAAGTACATCGCCCTTGTATAAACCCTCTATATACTCCTTCCACCTTTCTGCCTTCCCTTCTTTGCTTAGAACTGGGTTGCCATCTGAGCTCTTGATATTCATACAAGTGGTTCTCTTCTCTCCAAAGGTCTCTTTAATTTTCCTGTAGGCAGTATCTATCTTACCCCTAGTGAGACAAGCCTCTACATCCTTACATTTGTCCTCTAGCCATCCCTGCTTAGCCATTTTGCACTTTCTGTCGATCTCATTTTTGAGACGTTTGTATTCCCTTTTGCCTGCTTCATTTACTGCATTTTTATATTTCCTCCTTTCATCAATTAAATTCAATATTCCTTCTGTTACCCAAGGATTTCTATTAGCCCTCGTCTTTTTACCTACTTGATCCTCTGCTGCCTTCACTACTTCAACCCTCAGAGCTACCCATTCTTCTTCTACTGTATTTCTTTCCCCCATTTCTGTCAATTGTTCCCTTATGCTCTCCCTGAAACTCTCTACAACCTCTCGTTCTTTCAGTTTATCCAGGTCCCATCTCCTTAAATTCCCACCTTTTTGCAGTTTCTTCAGTTTCAATCTGCAGTTCATAACCAATAGATTGTGGTCAGAATCCACATCTGCCCCTGGAAATGTCTTACAATTTAAAACCTGGTTCCTAAATCTCTGTCTTACCATTATATAATCTATCTGATACCTATTAGTATCTCCAGGATTCTTCCAGGTATACAACCTTCTTTTATGATTCTTGAACCAAGTGTTAGCTATGATTAAGTTAGGTTTTAAATTGTAAGACATTTCCAGGGGCAGATGTTGACTCTGACCACAATCTATTGGTTATCAACTGTAGATTAAAACGGAAGAAACTGCAAAAAGGTGTGAATTTAAGAAGATGGGACCTGGATAAACTGAAAGATCCAGAGGTTGTACAGTGTTTCAAGGAGAGCATAAGGGAACAATTGACAGGAATGGGGGAAAGAAATACTGTAGAAGAAGAATGGGTAGCTCTGAGGGATGAAGTAGTGACGGCCGCAGAGGATCAAGTAGGTAAAAAGACGAGGGCTAGTAGAACTATTTGGGTAACAGAAGAAATATTGAACTTAATTGATGAAAAGTGAAAATATAAAAATGCAGTAAATGAAGCAGGCAAAAAGGAGTACAGGCGTCTCAAAAATGAGATCGACAGGAAGTGCAAAATGGCTAAGCAGGGATGGCTAGAGGACAAATGTAAGGATGTAGAGGCTTGTCTCACTAGGGGTAAGATAGATACTGCCTACAGGAAAATTAAAGAGACGTTTGGAGAAAAGAGAACCCCTTGTATGAATATCAAGAGCTCAGATGGAAACCCAGTTCTAAGCAAAGAAGGGAAAGCAGAGCGGTGGAAGGAGTATATAGAGAGTCCATACAAGGGCGATGTACTTGAGGACAATATTATGGAAATGGAAGAGGATGTAGATGATGATGAAATGGGAGATACGATACTGCGTGAAGAGTTTGACAGAGCACTGAAAGACCTGAGTCGAAACAAGGTCCCGTGAGTAGACAACGTTCCATTAGAACTACTGATGGCCTTGGGAGAGCCAGTCCTGTCAAAACTTTACCATCTGGTGAGCAAGATGTATGAGACAGGCGAAATACCCTCAGACTTCAAGAAGAATATAATAATACCAATCCCAAAGAAAGCAGGTGTTGATAGATGTGAAAATTACCGAACTATCAGTTTAATAAGTCACAGCTGCAAAATACTAATACGAATTCTTTACAGACGAATGGAAAAACTGGTAGAAGCCGAACTCAGGGAAGATTAGTTTGGATTCCGTAGAAATATTGGAACACGTGAGGCAATACTGATCTTACGACTTATCTTAGAAGAAAGATTAAGGAAAGGCAAACCTACGTTTCTAGCATTTGTAGACTTAGAGAAAGCTTTTGACAACGTTAACTGGAATACTCTCTTTCAAATTGTGAAGGTGGCAGGGGTAAAATACAGGGAGCTAAAGGCTATTTACAGTTTGTACAGAAACCAGATGGCAGTTATAAGAGTCGAGGGGCATGAAAGGGAAGCAGTGGTTGGGAAGGGAGTGAGACAGGGTTGTAGCCTCTCCCCGATGTTATTCAATCTGTATATTGAGCAAGCAGTAAAGGAAACAAGAGAAAAATTTGGAGTAGGTATCAATATCCATGGAGAAGAAATAAAAACATTGAGGTTTGCCGATGACATTGTAATCCTATCAGAGACAGCAAAGGACTTGGAAGAGCAGTTGAACGGATTGGACAGGTCTTGAAAGGAGGATATAAGATGAACATCAACAAAAGCAAAACGAGGATAATGGAATGTAGTCGAATTAAGTCGGGCGATGCTGAGGGAATTAGATTAGGAAATGAGACACTTAAAGTAGTAAAGGAGTTTTGCAATTTGGGGAGCAAAATAACTGATGATGGTCTAAGTAGAGAGGATATAAAATGTAGACTGGCAATGGGAAGGAAAGCGTTTCCGAAGAAGAGAAATTTGTTAACATCGAGTATAGGTTTAAGTGTCAGGAAGTCGTTTCTGAAAGTATTTGTATGGAAGTGAAACATGGACGATAAATAGTTTGGACAAGAAGAGAATGGAAGCTTTCGAAATGTGGTGCTACAGAAGAATGCTGAAGATTAGATGGGTAGATCACATAAGTAATGATGAAGTATTGAATAGAATTGGGGAGAAGAGGAGTTTGTGGCACAACTTGACAAAAAGGTGGGACCGGTTAGTAGGACATGTTCTGAGGCATAAAGGGATCACAAATTTAGCATTGGAGGGCAGCGTGGAGGTTTAAAAATCGTAGAGGGAGACCAAGAGATGGATACACTAAACAGATTCAGAAGGATGTAGGTTGCAGTAAGTATTGGGAGATGAAGAAGCTTGCACAGGATAGGGTAGCATGGAGAGCTGCATCAAACCAGTCTCAGGACTGAAGACCACTACAAACAACAACAGTTCAAATTTAATATTCGCTTCTATAATGTAGGAGAGTATTTCACAGTTGCAAAACTCGCATCCGACTCATTGACCTTGCACTTAGTCGCTGACCATAAATTCTAGCTCAGAGTGACACCAGATTAAGTAACCTAATGTAGCGAAGACGGTTTGCCAGTGCTCTTTGTCACCGGAAAATACCCAATTCACTCATTGGGCTCCATAAGTACAATGTAACAGCAATTTCTGTGTGTATGCAATGCATACGGATTAGAATTTAGTGGTGCTCTCTCTTCCACTTCTGTATACAATATGCCTGACCTAAACGGGCCCTTTTTCATTACAGGCCCTGGCCAGTGCAACATCATACTGACAACAGTAATGTGCTTATACTGACAACCTGACTGTTCGTTTTACCTCATTTTGTAATCATTTAAATAAAACAATATGACCTTCTAGTGGGAGACATTTTGTCCCACTTTTCCTTCTGTGAAATTTGTCAGTAAGCCTTTTGCCTTCCAACCAGTGAAATGCGGCAGAGTACGGCCGGTAAACGATTCACAAACCACGTTTTAGTGCCGTTAAGGCGATTTATTTAAAAGTCACAAGACTGCACATAGATGCAATCGATTTCGAGGTGCAAAGTGTTTGTTATCTTTCTTTTGTGAGAGGTGGGCATAAGTGATTTCCAAAGACTTTTTATTGTACTAAAATAATCTTTTGCCACAAAGTATCAAGGTAAGTATTTTAATCATATATACACTACTGGAAATGGAAAAAAGAACACATTGACACCGGTGTGTCAGACCCACCATACTTGCTCCGGACACTGCGAGAGGGCTGTACAAGCAATGATCACACGCACGGCACAGCGGACACCAGGAACCGCGGTGTTGGCCGTCGAATGGCGCTAGCTGCGCAGCATTTGTGCACCGCCGCCGTCAGTGTCAGCCAGTTTGCCGTGGCATACGGAGCTCCATCGCAGTCTTTAACACTGGTAGCATGCCGCGACAGCGTGGACGTGAACCGTATGTGCAGTTGACGGACTTTGAGCGAGGGCGTATAGTGGACATGCGGGAGGCCGGGTGGACGTACCGCCGAATTGCTCAACACGTGGGGCGTGAGGTCTCCACAGTACATCGATGTTGTCGCCAGTGGTCGGCGGAAGGTGCACGTGCCCGTCGACCTGGGACGGGACCGCAGCGACGCACGGATGCACGCCAAGACCGTAGGATCCTACGCAGTGCCGTAGGGGACCGCACCGCCACTTCCCAGCAAATTAGGGACACTGTTGCTCCTGGGGTATCGGCGAGGACCATTCGCAACCGTCTCCATGAAGCTGGGCTACGGTCCCGAACACCGTTAGGCCGTCTTCCGCTCACGCCCCAACATCGTGCAGCCCGCCTCCAGTGGTGTCGCGACAGGCGTGAATGGAGGGACGAATGGAGACGTGTCGTCTTCAGCGATGAGAGTCGCTTCTGCCTTGGTGCCAATGATGGTCGTATGGGTGTTTGGCGCCGTGCAGGTGAGCGCCACAATCAGGACGGCATACGACCGAGGCACACAGGGCCAACACCCGGCATCATGGTGTGGGGAGCGATCTCCTACACTGGCCGTACACCACTGGTGATCGTCGAGGGGACACTGAATAGTGCACGGTACATCCAAACCGTCATCGAACCCATCGTTCTACCATTCCTAGACCGGCAAGGGAACTTGCTGTTCCAACAGGACAATGCACGTCCGCATGTATCCCGTGCCACCCAACGTGCTCTAGAAGGTGTAAGTCAACTACCCTGGCCAGCAAGATCTCCGGATCTGTCCCCCATTGAGCATGTTTGGGACTGGATGAAGCGTCGTCTCACGCGGTCTGCACGTCCAGCACGAACGCTGGTCCAACTGAGGCGCCAGGTGGAAATGGCATGGCAAGCCGTTCCACAGGACTACATCCAGCATCTCTACGATCGTCTCCATGGGAGAATAGCAGCCTGCATTGCTGCGAAAGGTGGATATACACTGTACTAGTGCCGACATTGTGCATGCTCTGTTGCCTGTGTCTATGTGCCTGTGGTTCTGTCAGTGTGATCATGTGATGTATCTGACCCCAGGAATGTGTCAATAAAGTTTCCCCTTCCTGGGACAATGAATTCACGGTGTTCTTATTTCAATTTCCAGGAGTGTATTTTTTAGGAAACTGTAATCGCGATGTATGATTATACACCTGAATGTTTGACACAACTGGTAGGAGAAAACGCTCCATATTAACCAAACCCCGCGCCTCCTCTCAATATCCTATGACACGAGCACTGGATTCTCCTCGCATACCGTTACAGGGCTGTTCCTAGCACAGCTGAGAATTGGCAACATCGCCACAAACATTAGGCAACACTGTGACAATGCAATCACTTCCGCGTATGGTACTGAATTGACTCGCTAAATTCACTTGATATTCCCTTTCCATTTGAATGACTCGTGCTATATAATCCTCATGTAAACTAAGACACTAAGTCAGAATATTAAATTTTTTGCCTATAGAAATGCTATTCTTCACATAAGTGACAACTTTTATTATCTTTCACGATGCGTTATGAGGCTGAGCGAGAAATACTATGATGAGAGCGGCGTACAGGCAGCAGTTTGTCTGTAGCCCGGTAGTACCGCCCGTGTCTCTGGGCAGAACGGCTCAATCAGTCGTCAGTTCTAACCGTGGTAGGGGCCAGCGTGTGCGAGCTTTTTTTTTCTGATATATTTTTTTCGGAGCTGCGAATTTCCAGAAAAAATTCTGTATCGAAATCGGAAGAAAACCTTCACACATCAAATCCTCTTGGTAGCTCGACTCAGTAAGTTGTGTTAATGGTCACAGATCTTGGCTTTCTGACTGCCAAGCTGCTTCGCAATACCAGCGTCTCTGAAGAAATTCGAATCGACCATCAGCGATACGAATTTCAATATTGTTCTTCACTTAAGACTCACATGTCAGGGTGATAAGTATGAAGGAAATGAACCTCTTGATTACTATAGGGCCTCTATGCTAAATTTCCACAGTAGCAATTAGGAACTCCCTGCAGACATTTGCTGACAGCGGCTCTAGCAACTTACTTTTTCTCTGGGTAGCTTCAAATATGGGCAATTTTGTCGCCTTAAAACCAATTGAAATTCTAAGTAGCACTTTTGAACAGCGTTCACTTCTCCATTAATTAAGGTATAGACCTCAAAACAAGCAATTTGTCTGAGTACCTATAGAGCAGGTTCTGATAGATATTGACACAATCTTTTGTATTCATTTACCATAGAGAATCAAAGAAAGAAATCAAACACATTACATTGCATTTACTCTCTGTGCCTTGACTAACACATATGAATCCATGACAATAATAAATTTATTTGAGGAACCTCCCGTGAAAGGAAAAAAAAACAGAATGTGACGCTTTAATTGTAGTGCACTGGATCAGAAACAATGAAATTAATCCTGTGCCACATTTCGTATTGCATTCTAGTGTAATAAAATAATCATCAAATGAAAACGGTTTTGTGCCTCCTTTGCTATCAAGAGTGAAACACAAATCGTAGACAGATTTAATGGGTCACCACTCAATATTATTAAAGCATTTTACATGGTCGAGAGTGCGGAGTGGAGCAGACATTGTCGGCAGTAGGCGAGACAATGCAGCGCCTCAGCCCCCGCCGGTAGGCAGTAAACGGGTCCCAGAGAACTCAGACGCATGCGGTGTTCAGAGGCAGATGGTCGGCAAAGAAATCTTTTGCTAAAACATTGTTGGACCAAACTGTTATTACCAGTGTGACAGAAAGCGAAATCTATTGTAGATTAGCTTGAATTACACTCATAGCTTCAGCACCGAGAGGAAAGGGGCGATAAAATCTTTGTAGACGTGTGCTTTTAGTTGCCAGACGTCGTATTAGCTAGTCTCGCGTTTTACCTCAAGACTACGGTCGTAGTCAAGAATAGAGTACTAAGGCTGAAGTCAAGACTTCCTCTGGGAAGTGCCGCAGTCTACAGTGTTGCCAGATCGAGCATATTGCCGGACATAGGATTCTGAGAGGAGCACGACTGTATTGCCCACCTTACGAGAACGACTCGGCAGTCAATGTTTTGCTCTAAGACCGTATCTACAACACATATTGCACGCTGAAGGCCCAGAAGAATTAAAAAACAAAAGTAAATTATGAGAGCAACGTTAACTATAGCCTTCGAAGTATTCTTAGTATTGTATACGTGTGTGTAAACGCCTTCCAATGCCCACTCAAGGAAGACAAGGATACACAGTCTAGCTTCAATATTATAAATTCGCCTCAGTTTGCGGATGAACTCAGACTTAGGTTGATAATCATTTTGAATATTTAGCAGCACTGTACACATTGGTGTTAAATTGGTTTTCAACCAATGATTCCCACAGCTACAGGAAAACATAGACAAAATACTTACGCAGTGCCATCAGACGAAAAGATCAAACTGACACAAACTGTGGGAAGTTTGTTTTCCAACCTTTGTACGTGGATAATGAGCTTTTTCCTATTTAAGATGTCTGTGAACATTGCTGCTTGAGACGATTTAAGACGAAACTAAGTTCCTTCAGCTACGACAATTTTTAAAGAAATCGTCTTAATGGCACTAAATCTTGGTTTGTGAATCGTTTACCGGCCGTACTCTGCCGCATTTCGCTGGCTGGACGGCAAAAAGCGTACTGACAAATTTCACAGAAGAAAAAGATAGACGAAATGGCTCCCACTGGAAGGTCATGTTGTTTTATTTAAATGATTACAAAATCAGGTAAAACGAACATTCAGGTTGTCAGTATAAGCACATTACTGTTGTCAGTATGATGTTGCACTGGCCAGGGCCTGTAATGAAAAAGGGCCCGTTTGGGTCAGGCATATTGTATACAGAAGTGGAAGAGAGAGCACCACTAAATTCTAATCCGTATGCATTGCATACACACAGAAATTACTGTTACATTGTACTTATGGAGCCCAATGAGTGAATAGGGTATTTTCCGGTGACAAACAGCACTGGAAAACAGTCTTCGCTACATTAGGTTACTTTATCTGGTGTCACACTGAGCTAGAATTTATGGTCAGCGACTAAGTGTAAGGTCAATGAGTCGGATGCGAGTTTTGTAACTGTGAAATACTCTCCTACATTATAGAAGCGAATATTAAATTTGAACTAATATTGCGAAAACTTTGTACTTGGATAGCTTAGAATGAAAATCTTTCTGTTTATTGCAAAGGAAAACAATTGATTTTCTAAAACATTGTCTGTCATACACAACTTGATACAGGTCATATCGACCAAATCATATGGAAGAACTGACAGCGACGTATATCGGAAGGCAGTAAGATCTGTTGCCTTTTGGTTTGGCAGTACTCGGTAGCCATTTCTAGGCGCAAGTAAATGAAGGAAGGCAGCGCGTTTTTGTTGTCAAGTAACGTCTTCATCAATTACTTTACTTTTAATATAATCTACGAGTAATTGCTGACGTTTGATATTAACACGAAAAGGATTCCGTAGACAAGGAAAGAACCATGTTGGGTTCGTATCTCTGTCACAGAACTTCACATCACGCACTACTCCTTTAAATGCATGCACACTTTGTTACTTCAGAATAGAGGTATATCAGATATCTTTCGTGGTTAGCGAACAGGGATGAAAGGGTCTTGATAGAAGTCCCGGTTTATTACAAAAACTGTCGTCTTTTATTTTCAAGTTTAGATTTGGTTACTGGTATTAGCAAAAATTTCGGTAATTCATGACTCTTCAATGCTAGTCATCAATATGATATGATTAGATTAGATTACATTAGATTAATTGTTGTTTCATAGATCATGAATACGATATTTCGTATTGATGTGGAACGTGTCATTTTAATGAATGATTTCTTTACGTACCATGTTTCAATTTCTTTACAATTTTTTACTCTCTCTCTCATCCTGTTTGATTTCTCTCTCTCTCTCTCTCTCTCTCTCTCTCTCTGTCACACACGCACACACACACACACAAACTCACATTCTTTTTTTATTTTTATTAGTTTGTTGTGCTCGACCATCGGCGAGGCCCGAAAATGTCTGTGACTGAGTTTCTTAGTTTTGAATACACTCACGAAAGAAAGAGCTACAAACAGTCAGATCAAACATCGATAGCGAAATTGCAAGAAAATACTTTCGGCTAATAGTGAAATTGTGAAAAACTCACAATGCTGCACAACAGGTAACACCTCTTTCCGCTGCTGACAAGCAAATTTTGGGTTTCTAGGAATACAGAACTTCATTTATGAAATGCCACACTTGCATACCTCTTGAGTATGACACAGCATACCAATTAAACACAGACCCAATCAAAATCTAAGTGAGTAATATTTTACCAATTCGCGGCGATAGAGGCACGCTCGTGTACAGATACTCAGTTTTATAAAAACATGCTTTCGCTGTAAGGTTATTGTGGGTAGTTTTATTACATTTCTTATAATACAGCTCACAATTTTCCTAAGGTTTCATTTAGTGTTGTTAAAACAATAGTAAACATGAGAGAGAAATTAATAATCAACGATATATGCGAATTCTCTGATGTTATCTATAACAGTCTGAAAACGCACATGCGGTTAATTGATTACATGCATGTAGAAAACTTGTTCTGAGTTGAAGCTGTCAAACAAGATTTGAAGAAGAATAAAATGCCACTACCAGACGACAGATAATGTAGAAAATACTTTTCCGACGTATTTTGTTACGATGCGCTCTCCCCATACATAATACAAAAGTTTCGAGATGCGTCTGCTGCCTGGTTGTCTATTAAACCTGAAAAGAATAAAATGTCGCAGAAGTTACCCCTTTTCCCACATGCGACTATTTTGGGTTGAGATGTGAAGAGAATTATGTTACAAGTTCCATTAGATTGATCACTTTAGCAGACAGCAGAAATGCGTTTTAAAAAAATATTGCAGTGAATGTACTCGAGACATCTTACCTACCGCGCGCGATACGTACCATTACGCTACTAGCTGACACGTAGCTGTAACAGCTCCAGAAGTCAAGAACAATTCCTCCAGAACTTGTGCATTCCACAGCGCTGTGGGATAATGCATATGGCCACGTCAATACTTATGAGAGACAAACAGTTATACCTTTTCTTTTGCACTGCACGACGTTTTCAACAAACAGATAGCACTCAGAAGCTCAAGTGGAAAGGAACACTTCCTATTTAAATTTCTGCATCCTACACTGTTGGCAATTCTGTGTAGGTGGCAGTTAGGTGATTTTATTTCGGTGATTACAAAATAAAGTAGAATGTATGCATTGGGTAGCCGAGGCATCTAGTTCATGGTGATTCGGTCAACCAAGTAAATGAATTGATACAGGCAGCCTGTGTGTCAGAATTCTCAGCCAGTGTGGCACAACGGCGTTATGATGGAAAAATGAGCCAGTGAGGAGAGGGTGGTCTGTTGGGCTGATGATAGGTTTATATATCTATGGTCTGAATTCGATTCCAACTTCGGTCAGTGAATTTAGATACGGAGAGACAGATTCCATTCTCTTCTGGCTACACCAAGTGAAGAAGATATAATGGCAGTGTGGTCTGAAATTCCCTTTAAAAATGATATTCCTTCTCTACCAAGTAGACGTTAGGCTGAGCCACAAGAAAGTCTGGAGTGGCGACATATAGAAACTCTATCACCAGTAACCTTTCTTATACTAGTTATTTATTTCTAGTAACGAAACAAACGCTATGTAGGATCACAGGACACTTATTCCATCTTTTATCTGAGCTTCTGTATGTCGATAAAACTGGTTCTGAACTGGGAATGCAACTCAGACCGCCCTTAACGCGGAATTTATTCCCTTCGTGACAATACAGCTCGGCTACAATTTGTTGTTTGTTCAAAACTGCAGATTCCTCAACATCTCCACATATTGCGCGTGAATGGGTTCGAATCCTGGCCCGAAACTAAAGATTTCATTATGTATTATCAAGATCTACCATGAGAACACCTATCTGCTGGTGGATAATAATTTCGATGTTTAATGTATTTTCATTCGTTTCCACAATAACGACATTTGGCGTTTTTGACTCCCAGTGAGACACAGAACTATTTGCGAGATCACTGTAAGTTCAAGATGTTATTCCGAGTTGCTGGTGGAGAAAAATTTGGTAGCTGGCGTCTCTTTGTGTGTAGTCAACAACGGTATGTGTGGGGTTCGGTTCCCAGTCAGCACTGAACTCTTCGTCATATTATTTCTAGTTCAATCATGCTCACATGTCGCTGCTGGTGCAACAAACCCATATTTAACGTTAGTTTTCTCTAGAATATAACAGCGATAGGTGCCGGGTTGGAGTCCTGGGAAGGAAAAAATTAATGTTTCGTCTCGCCATTTCAGTTAAAACATCTATCTACTGCCAAGAAAATGCGATATGTCACAGTTGATTGTGCTTCGATATCTATCTTATTAGGTTCTGGGTTCGAATCCCTGTCCAACACAAAGGTTTACCTCACGGCATTTCAAGTAAGTTACTTGTTAAGAAACAATATTTAACGTATGTAGTAGTTCGTTAACAGGGACAGTAGGTGCTGGGTAGGAATTCGCGACCTTTAAAAATGTTTGCCTTATGTAATTTAAAGTTGGTATTTGCTAATTGATTCTGTCTAAAATCGAGGTATATCACTCTCTGTATGCCTAATCAGGAATGACTGTTAGTTTCCGTCAGTCACGAAATCTTTGCTTAGTCTGCATGACCTGGGTTTGAATACATATGCAAAACGAGACTGTTCGTCGTGTCATTTGAAGTTCATACATATTCTCAATAGCTGCTCATGAATAACGTAAATTTGTAATTACGTTTTGTGTTTAATAATAAGTACGGTAAGTTACTTTGAAGAGGAAATAATGAATACGACGAACTTACTACGTGTATTACCTATCTGACGTAATAATTAGAGTGGTAACATTTCAGGTATGTCATTTATTGTAATAAATGTGAGCTTACAATCCTTAAGGACAGTCTTATCTGTGATAAGGTGTTCCCTGATATTTATAGTATCGTAGTATTACTTTACATCTTGAGTTATTGCGGTACAGAGCAGTGTTTTCTAGTGGTGACTTGTTGGAACCATTTTCAATAGTCAAACGACTGCACCAAGGAGCGATTGGAGGACCTGCTAGACACCTGCGTTATGTGGGTTGCATGCGAATCCGGCGAAATGCAATTCAGGTCGTTCGGATACTTTTGAGCACGACTGTACATATAAATGATACCTTTACACGAAAATATCCCAGTCGTCCTTTGCAGTATATCCTGACGACTGAAAAAATTGCGACTGTTGATAATGACTCATACGTGGGAATTGCATGAGGTGGCGGGGCGATTGAGATAATGAATTTGTACTCCGTTAAGTGGGGTTCCAATATCCGTCCGGAAACCCTGCTTCAACTTTTCAAGTGATTTGTGGCACTTGCCAAGATGGCTCCTTTACAAAGATCACGATCGATTTCTCTCGTCATCTTTGTCCCGTCCGAAGCAAAGGAAAGGCGATTTGAATTTGCCTCTCTTCCATCCAGCGTACAAGAGGTGTAACGCTGTCTAATCTTCGTTCTTCCCCGCGTTATGTTTTGGTATGTCAAGAATGGAAAAGTGGGCAAATATCTATGAAAGGCAACCACTTTTGAATCTGTCTTTGGTTGCTACTGATGCGAATAAATAGATGTGCTATACACATTACATTTAAACCTACATAATTTGATTTTAGAGCTTCAGAAGTTATAGCTACTTTAAGACGATGGCTTTTCCTTCAGGGAGGGCTTAATACCCAATTTGAAGATAAAGCTTAATTCGCATAATTTCTTTAGTGACAAAAAGAGCCTGACGATACAAATGAGTCTTGTGCCGATATAGCTGGTGGTGGTGGTGGTTAGTGTTTAACGTCCCGTCGACAACGAGGTCATTAGAGACGGAGCGCAAGCTCGGGTTAGGGAAGGATTGGGGAGGAAATCGGCCGTGCCCTTTCAGAGGAACCATCCCGGCATTTGCCTGAAACGATTTAGGGAAATCACGGAAAACCTAAATCAGGATGGCCGGAGACGGGGTTGAACCGTCGTCCTCCCGAATGCGAGTCCGCCGATATAGCTGCTTTGGAGTTGTCGTCTGACCATGCTGGGCTTGTCATTGCCCCGGAAGGTACAGAATCCATTTAATTTTGGTCCGCCACATGGGGATTCTGTTCATTTGCACATGAAAACGGTTGTCGAAACTGGCAATATGTTTTAAAAAGAATAAGTGATGTTAGATTCTCATACAGCCGCTGTTTTTTTTAAAATCATTATTCAAGTATTACATGTCCGGCTGCAGTCCCACTTGATGGATTACCATATCTCTGAGGTCTGTGTGACGTCTTTCGACAGGATGACGCAAGACCGATGGGTACCGTTTTGTCCCGAGCTGCGACAATAGAGGGGTTGTTCGACCGTTACCGTGGCTAGTACGTCTCCAGATCTTTCACCCACAGTAAATACCTGGTCAATGTTTGCCGACAGGCGAGCATGTTACCACTCGACAGCCACTACGATTGCTGAATTCTGGCATAGCGTTAAGGCAGCAAAACACGACACACTTGTATCTGTCATTCAGTCTCGGTTTGACTAGATGTCTAGCTAGGCCAGACTGTAGTTGCTGCCAAAGGTACACTTAATTTCATACTCTGTTTACCGCAACTTCCCTACAAAACTTCCTACTATACTGTCTGCACATAATGACCAAAAGTTAGTTGCTTGCTGCGCTTCGCCGCGCGGGATTAGCCGAGCGGTCTCAGGCGCTGTAGTCATGGACTGTGCGGCTGGTCCCGGCGGAGGTTCGAATCCTCCCTCGGGCATGGATGTGTGTGTTCGGCCTTAGGATAATTTAGGTTAAGTAGTGTGTAAGTTTAAGGACTGATGACCTTAGCAGTTAAGTCCCATAAGATTTCACACACATTTGAACATTTTTTGCTGCGCTTCTTCATGTTGCAATTTTTAAAGCCTGGAATAAAATCTATGCTACTATATAAAGACAAATCGTAGTTTAATGTTGTTACGAAATATCTCGAAAATTTATTAACTGATTTATTTCCGATTTGTACACGATACTTTGATGAACATTCTGACAAACGTGTTTTTAATACACTACTGGCCATTAAAATTGCTGCACCACGAAGATGACGTGCTACAGACGCGAAATTTAACCGACAGGAAGAAGATGCTGTGATATGCAAATGATGAGCTTTTCAGAGCATTCACACAAGGTTGGCGTCGGTGGCGACACCTACAACGTGGTGACATGTGGATAGTTTCCAACCGATTTCTCATACACAAACAGCAGTTGACTGTCGTTGCCTGGTGAAACGTTGTTGTGATGCCTCGTGTAAGGAGGAGAAATGCGTACCATCACGTTTCCGACTTTGATTCACGTCGGATTGTAGCCTATCGCGATTGCAGTTTATCATATCACGACATTGCTGCTCGCGTTGGTTGAGATCCAATGACTGTTAGCAGAATATGGAATCGCTGGGTTCGGGACGGTAATGCTGAATGCCGTGCTGGATCCCAACGGCCTCGTATCACTAGCAGTCGAGATGACAGGCATCTTATCCGCATGACTGTAACGGATCGTGCAGCCACGTCTCGATCCCTGAGTCAACAGATGGGGACGTTTGCAAGGCAACAACCATCTGCACGAAGAGTTCGACGTCGTTTGCAGCAGCATGGACTATCAGCTCGGAGAGCATGGCTGCGGTTACCCTTGACGCTGCATCACACTCAGGAGCGCCTGCGATGGTGTACTCAACAACGAACCTGAGTGCACGAATGGCAAAACGTCATTTTTTCGGATGAATCCAGGTTCTGTTTACAACATCATGATGGTGGCATCCGTGTTTGGCGACATAGCGGTGAACGAACATCGGAAGCGTGTATTCGTCATCGCCATACTGGCGTATCACACGGCGTGAAGGTGTGAGGTGCCATTGGTTACACGTTTCGGTCACCTCTTGTTCGCATTGACGGCACTTTGAACAGTGGACGTTACATTTCAGATGTGTTACGACCCGTGGCTCTACCCTTCATTCGATCCCTGCAAAACCCTACATTTCAGGAGGACCGCATGTTGCCAATCCTGTACGGGCCTTTCTGGATACAGAAAATGTTCTACTGCTGCCGTGGCCAGCACATTCTCCAGATCTCTCACCAATTGAAAACGTCTGGTCAATGGTGGCCGAGCAACTGGCTCGTCACAATACGCCGGTTACAACTTGATGAACTGTGTTATCGTGTTGAAGCTGCATGGGCAGCTGTACCTGTACACGCCATCCAAGCTCTGTTTGACTCAATGCCCAGGCGTATCAAGGCCGTTATTACGGCCAGAGATGGTTGTTTTGGGTACTGATTTCTCAGGATCTATGCACACAAATTGCGTGAAAATGTAATCACATGTCAGTTCTAGTATAATATATTTGTCCAACGAATACCCGTTTATCATCTGCATTTCTTCTTGGTGTAGCAATTTTAATGGCCAGTAGTGTACATATGTAATACATAAACAGGTAACGTTGTTACCAGAAATCTCTAAAAGCTCTTTACCGACTCACTTCAAATTTTTACACGATAAGCTAATAAACATTCAGACGGATATCGACTTTATATATTTTTTAAACGACAATGTATAGGTTTTCTGCTCAGACCATGTATGAGAAAGAAAATGTTGGGCTGTGAAAACGAGTGGTTTCGTTTCCTTTCTTGCTGTCAGCGTCAGCTGTGACAGCCTGCCGCAGTTGTTAGGTCGGTTGCTTTTGCTACACTGAGAGGTTATCAAGATTTAAGTGATTTTGAACGTGGCGTTACAGTCGGCGCACTAGCGATGGGACACAGCATGTCCGAGGTAGTGATGAAGTGGGGATTTTCCAGTACGATCATTTCACGAGTGTATCGTGAATATCAGGAATCCGGTAAAAAATCAAATACCCGACATCGCTGCGGCCGGAGAAAGATCCTGCAAGAACGGGACAAATGACGACTGAAGAGGATCGTTCAATGTGATAGAGGTGTAACCGTTCCGCAAGTTGCTGTAGATTTTATGCTGAGCCATTAACAAGTGTGTGTAATGTGTGTGAAATCTTAAGGGACTTAACTGCTAAGGTCATCAGTCCCTAAGCTTACACACTACTTAAACTAACTTATCCTAAGGACAAACACACACACTCATGCCGGAGGGAGGACTCGAACCTCCGCCGGGACCCGCCGCACAGTCCATGACTGCAGCGCCTGAGACCGCTCGGCTAATCCAGCGCGGCCATTAACAAGTGTCAGCATGCGAATCATTCAACGAAACATCATTGATATGGGCTTTTGGTGCCGAAGGCCTACTCGTGTACCCTTGATGACCGCACAACACAAAGCTTTACGCCTCGCCTCGGCCCGTCAACACCGACATTGAACTTTTGATGACTGAAAACATATTGTCTGGCCTGACGGAGTCTCGTTTCAAATTGTATCAAGCGGATGGACGTGTACGGGGATGGACACAACCTAATGAATCAAGGGACTGTTCAAGATGGTTTTAGGCTCTGTAATATTGTGGGGAGTGTGCAGTTGGATTGATATGGGACCCGTGATACGTCTGGATACGCTCAGACAGGTGACGCGTACGTAAGCATTCTGTCTGATCACCTGCATCCGTTCATGTCCAGTGTGCATTCCGACGGACTTCGAAAATTCTGCAGGACAATGCGACACCCCACACGTTCAGAATTGCTACAGAGTGGCTCCAGGAACACTCTTCCGAGTTTAAACTCTTCCGCTTGCCACGAAACTCCCCAGACATGAACATTGTTGAGCATGTCTGGGATGCCTTGCAACGTGCTGTTCAGAAGAGATCTCCACCCTCTCGTAATCTTACGGATTTACGGAGAGCCCTGCAGGATTCATGGTGTCTATTCCCTCCCGCACTACTTCAGACATTAGTCAAGTCCATGGTTCTGCGCTTCTGCGTGCTCGCAGGGGCCCTATACGATGTTATGTAGGTGTACCACTTTTTTGGGTACATATATATAAGAATCTTAATCGTCCGAACCTATCGATTCGCAGATAAAAACTATGCGAAATACGTCGTTGAAGCTACTGACAGATCTAGCTATGATACCAACCGATTTAGCGATTAATTTTAAGCGACTTGAGTTCCTAACAAAGGTTTCGTTTGCAGTAACGATAGACAAAGCTCAAGGTAAGACAGCGGGTTAAGTGGATAGAGGGGCCGTGTGCAGGGGGTGGAGGAAGGAAATGGAGAGTGAGATGGGGTAGAAGGTGATGCACAGAGAGAGAGAGAGAGAGAGAGAGAGAGAGAGAGAGAGAGAAGGGGCGTGAGATGGACAAAGGGGAGGGGGGAAGGGGGAGATGGGCAGAGAGGGTGGAGGAAGAAGTTTAGGACGTATATCCAATTCCCAAACATATTTAGCAACTGCGAAACATTGCCAGGTTCGCTAGTAATAATGCAAGGCCAAGAAACCAGTGTGTACAGCGACGGATGAGCCGCCCTAGTGCACTTTCCCAGTAATAAAATTGGAGCTTTGCACTTGGAGATAAGCAGTAGTTTAATAGCAAATTGTCATGTCATTCATTCATTTATTCTGAGCTACCGACGATGCGACTAGTAAGGGAAAGAGGCAAAAGTGATTATTGATAGATAATAATGATTTATACCGGCGCTGTTATAGCCTGTGTTAAGGCAGAGCATGGAGGCGAGGGTGCACGCAGGCTGGCGACATAGCTTACACGCATGGTCGTGGGAGTGTTATCTCCCGGGCTATCGGCGCGGCCGCCACTGCGTGTGTAGGAGCCGGTGACTGCGCAGCGGCGCCGACAGCAGCGCCTCTCTGCGACAACCATGGGCGTCGCCGAGACCCTACAGATGCCCAGCTTCAAGCTGCAGGTACCGCGAACCTTTCACGAGCCCTTACTGTAACGGTACGATCATGGTTACTAGAATACACGGTAAGTACCAGGGGCGCTCAATAAGTAATGTAATTCTTTTTCCTCAGACAATTTCGGCTGAAAAAATTGCGGAATTCATCGTGAGACAGCGGAAATATTTCCGCTTCAACCCCTGTAGTTTCGTGTTGTTCCGGTAGGTGATACATAACCTTCAAACTGGCATCTGTGGAGGACGTACGTTCCAAGCAGCGAGAAGTCATTGAGTTTGTTTTGGCGGAAAACGAGAGCCATTCATAGGCACTTACAGAACATCTACAGAGATCTGAGAGTGAACAAAAGCACGGTGAGCTATTGGGCGAGGAGTCTGTCATTATCGCTACAAGGTCGCGCAAACCTGTTCTATCTTTCGCATGCCGGCCGGCCAAACACAGCTATGATAACAGCAGTGTCGAACGTGCGGACATTCTCATTCGAGGTGATCGACGGATCACAAACAAACACTTCCATGCTCAACTGTACTACTTTGTTGGCAGTGCTGGGTCGCCCGCTGCGGCCAAGCGGTTCTAGGCGCTTTAGTTCGCAACCGCGCGACTGCCACGGTCGCAGGTTAGAATCCTGCCTCGGGCATGGATGTGTGTAATGTCCTCAGGTTAGTTAGGTTAAAGTAGTTTTAAGTTCTAGGGGACTGATGACCTCAGATGTTAAGTCCCATAGTGCTCAGAGCCATTTGAACCATTTTTGGCAGTGCAGGCACACTCGTCCACCAGTTGAGTTAGTCAAAGGTGTGTGCCTGTTGGGTTCCTCGCCACCTAACAGAAGAACGTAAAGAGCAACGAAGGATCGTCTGTGCGGAATTGCTTGTCCGTTGCGGGGCTGACTGTGACAGCTTTTTGTCGAACATCGTCACAGGCGATGAAACATGCATTCATCACTTCGAACCAGAGACAAAACGCCAATCCATGGAGTGCAACACACCACCTCTCTCTGAAGAAAAAGTTAAAAGCCGCATCCTCAGCCGGTAAAGTCTTGGGGAAGTTCTTCTGGAAATCTTTTATGTCCTCCCTCATGGTGCAGCGATCAACTCTGAAATATGTTGTGCTACCCTCAGGAAATTCAAGAAACGCCGTCAGCGTTTTTATAGCCACAAGAAATGCAAACGAACTTCTCCTTCTCCATGACACTTCAAGACCCACACAAGTTTGCCCAACAGAGAGGAGTAGAAAAAACTTCATTGGACTGTTATCATCCACCCTACAGCCCAGATTTCGCACTTTCGGACTTTTATCTGTCTGGCCAAATGAAGGATGCGGGAGCCAGTACATAGATATGGGGAAGTTATTAATGCAGCAAGATGTTGGCTCTGACGTCGACGAGTAGAGAGGTACTATGCGGGAATACAGGCCATCCCAATAATGTGGCGTAAGGCCGTCGCATTGAACAGATATTCTGTGAGGAGTGACGAAATAGCTGACCCTCTCGCCTCACAACACCACGCAGAAGCGTACCAGTAAATTTTCTTGTATGAAACAGCTTAAACGGCTGGTTGCCTTGCTAATGAATTAATGTTTTAAATATCTGATGCTAACCATATGATTGGAAAAAGTTTATAAAAGGTTTGAAATTCTGTTTAAAGTTCGTTGGAACTCCTCAGGTACTGTTCGTGTAAAACACAGGATGAATATAGTCCTGAATACTTGCGCTCCATTTCAAGGAAAACCTAGTTTTCCCGAATTTCAGTGATTATGTGTCATACAATGA
Source organism: Schistocerca nitens (assembly GCF_023898315.1). Lineage (NCBI taxonomy): Eukaryota > Metazoa > Arthropoda > Insecta > Orthoptera > Acrididae > Schistocerca > Schistocerca nitens. Next base: position 577,783,217 of record NC_064617.1, read on the forward strand.
TATAATTTCGCAAGTAAATTATATGATGTATGTTGATACTGTCTGGTAGATGTGTTGCGAATAGTGTTAATAGAACACAAGAAATAAATTAAAGCGTAAAACCTGATGCTGAATTTTTCTGCATGAACAGCGAAAATGTTTGTGTGGGGAAGGGTGGGGTTGGGGATTGGGGGGGGGGGAGGGGGGTGCACCTGAGAAAGAGTCTGGTAAAGATTTGAAATTATGTGTAAAGTTAGTTGGATATCGCTAAATGCTCGAATTCTCAAATGCTGGATGTAAATAGTCTCAGTAATTTCTGCGTCGTGATCTATGCTGCCTCAATACATATACACAGTTTGTGAGTGTAACACCTGCCTTACTATGTCAAACCTTCAACATAAGACTTCCACCTCCTCCACCACCAATTCTCTATCTCCTCCTACCAAATTCTCTGTCCATTTTCTACATCCCCCGCTCTATCTGCTCGTTCCCTCTTTGTCCATATACTCCTCCTCCTCTCGGTCTCCATGTCCTCTTTCCTCTTCTCTCTGTTCATCTCCTCCTCTTTTCCTTTTCTGACTATCTGTTCCTTTTTCCTCTCAGTCCATCACCTCCTCTTCCCTTTTTCTTTCCATTTCCTGCTACCCTTCTCTTTGTCCATATCCTCCTTCCCTTCTCTCTGCCCATCTCTTTCTCCACTCTCTCTCTGTCCATATCGTCCTGTTTCCTCCCTGAGTCCATCTCCTCCTCTCCCCTCTCTCTGTCCATCTTCTCCTCCTCCTCTTCTCTTTCCATCTCCTCCTTCCCTCTTCTCACTGCCCACACTTTCCTCCCTTCTCCCTGTCTATCTCCTCCTTGTCATTTCTGAGTCCATCTCCTCCTCTCCCCTCTCTCAGTCCTCCTCCTCTTCTCTTTCCATCTCCTCCTTCCCTCTTCTCTCTGCCCACCCATTGCCCCCTTCTCTCTCTCTCTGCCTATATCCTCCTTGTCGATTTTGAGTCCATCTCCTCTCCCCTGTCTTTGTCCATCTCCATCTCCTCCTGTTCTATTTCCATCTCCTCCTTCCCACTTCTCTCTGCCCACCCTTTGCTGCTGGTTCTTACACTTGGCTGGCTGCTGGTTCTTACACACACAATATTTCTTTCCAGATAGTAAATAATACATGCACCAAGTTTGGTTGAAATCGTTCAGACGGTTTCGGACGTAATTTTTATCCATGGCTTTGCCGACATACGAACATGTCACATATATTTAATGTAGTTCCCACATACTTGTACACATATTTTACCAGTATCTCTAAATAATTTCGTTCTGCAGTTTTATTGTAACGTAGCTCCGTGTTTATGGCATCATTATCTCCTGAACTACGAGTCTTGGAATGATATAATTTTGTAGGTACATCTCGTGGTATATGTGGATACTACCTGCGAAATGTGTTGCGAATATTGCAAGTAGTAAGGCAGTAATATGTTAAAACGGCATGCATAAAGATGTAGTTTCTCGCGGTGCTCAAGGCGTATGACGTCATATTTCCTGAAGTACGTGTCGTACAATGATATATTTTTGGAAGCACATTCAGTGGTACATGTGTAAACTGTCTCCTAAATGTGTTGCAAGCACAGTTAGTAGTAAAAAGTAATAAATTAAAAGGTCACGTCTGATGTGGCAGTTTTAATACCTGAACAGCCAAAATGTAGTAACTGATAAACTTTTTCGTTTCATCGTTTAGTGGAGGTTGTCACCGAGAAAAAGTCATTTAATGGTTTGAAATTACGTGTAAAGTTGGTTACAAGTCTCTATGTGCTCTCATTCACAAATATTGAATGAATTTAATCTGGCTATTTGCACATTGCGAGCTACGCTTCATTTATACCCCCACCAGCTACCACTTCGGGACGTAGATGGTTCTTACCACCACGCTGGTATTTTAAAGACAGTCAGTATACGTGTACCAAATATAGTTTAATTAGATGTTGTGGTTTAGGAGGAAATGCGGAACATACATCATCCATATTTACAATATGTATGAATACTGAAAATAAAACTTTTGTTGGACCTGCAAACCATCAGAAGTGGGATTGGGTGCCACAGTTAGCCATTTACAATATAAGTAGGCTTAGTGCTGACACACATTTAACTCATACACAATTGTGAATACAATCGTGACTTCTCATGTTACACTGTATCATTATTATTATTATTTCTTTACTTTCTCAGACGTTAAGTCTGGTTAAGAATGGAAAGTGACGCGGACCTTGATCAAGCGTCACTTCCTATTAACTGTACGGTATGTGTTATATTGCATTTAGGAACTTTCGGGTAATTGAACATGTATCAATAATTACGGATTTCTGTAGTTGTATATATATGGTTGGATGTAGCTGTATTGCATTGGTGTACTGGTGGATATTGTGTGGTATGACTCCTGTAGTTGATAGTATAATTGGTATGATGTCAACTTTATCCTGATGCCACATGTCCTTGACTTCCTCAGCCAGTTGGATGTATTTTTCAATTTTTTCTCCTGTTTCCTTTTGTATATTTGTTGTATTATTATTATTATTATTATTATTATTAACTTATTTACTGGGGAAATAAACAAATAAAATTGTCTTTATTTGAAAATATGTAGCTTTATAAGATATACAATGTAAAGTCACAGCCTTTCACTATCTTCAGACAACCATTCGTTATTGACAGTCAGAAAAATAACCTCAAATACACAATGTGATCAAAAGTATCCGGACACATGACTGAAAATGACTTATAAGTTTGTGGTGCCCTCCATGGAATGCTGGAATTCAATAAGGTGTTGGCCCACCCTAAGCACTGATCATAGCTTCCACTCTCGCAGGCATACGTGCAATCAGGTGCTGGAAGGTACTTTGGGGAATAGCAGCCCATTCTTCATGTGGTGCTCAACAGAGGAGAGGAATCGACGTTGGACGTGAGGCCTGGCATGAAGTCGGCTTTCCAAAACATCCCGAAGGTGTCCTATAGGATTTAGGCCAGGACTCTGTGCAGGCCACTCCATTATGGGGCTGTTATTGTCGTGTAACCACTCCGACACAGGCCGTGCATTATGAACAGGTGCTCGATCGTGTTGAAAGATGCAATCGCCATCCCCAAATTGCTCTTCAACAGTGGGAAGCAAGAAGGTGCTTAAAACATCAATGTAGGCCTGTGCTATGATAGTGCTATGCAAAACAACAAGGGGTACAAGCCCCCCTCCATGAAAAACACGACTACACAACTGCCTCCGAATTTTGCTGTTGGCACTACACCCACTGGCAGATGACATTCACTGGGCATTCGCGATACCCACAACTTCCATTGGATCACCACATTGTGTACCGTAAGTCGATACTCCACACAACATTTTTCCACTGGTCAATCGTCCAATGCTTACGCCCCTTACACCAAACAAGGCGTCGTTTGGCATTTACTGGCATGATGTATGGCTTATGAGCAGCTGCTCGACGATAAAATCCAAGTTTTATCACTTCCCGCTTAACTGTCATAGTACCTGCAGTGGGTCCTGATGCATTTTGGAATTCCTGTATGGTGGTCTGGATAGATGTCTGCCTATTACACATTACAACCCTCATCAACTGTTGGCGGTCTCTGTCAGTCAACAGACGAGGTTGCCCTGTACGCTTTTGTACTTAACATGCCCCTTCATGTTTCCATTTCACCATCACACCAGAAACAGTGGACCTAGGCATATTTAGGAGTTTGGAAATCTCGCGACAGACATATGACACAAGTGACACCCAGTCACCTGACCACATTCGAAGTCTGTGAGTTCTGCAGAACGCCCCATTCTGCGCTCTCACGATGTCTAATGACTACTGAGGTCGCTGATATGGAGTACCTGGCAGTAGATGGCAGCACAGTGCACCTAATATGAAAAACGAATGATCCTATAAATCAGTATTCTTATACCTAAGTTCTTTTATTTCTTTTCCATAATTTCTAATAACTGTATTTTCAGCATTGTTTGTTTTCATAGTTAATGTTTTCTCTACACTTAGTTTTATTAGTTAGGAATAGATTTCTCTGTAAAAACTCTTCTACTTCATTGCGATACGTAGGCTTTTTTGCCAGAATTTTTCTCTCATCATTAGGTTCATTACTAACATGTAAATAAAATCTGGAGGATGACTGATGCAGAGCTGGAACAGTTTCACCATTCGACTTGTATTTGAAAGGAAGCTTCAACTGTTCACTTTTCAAATCTCTTTCATAAACTGAATCAGCAAAATGTGATGAGTGCACACACACACAACTGAATTGGTTTGTGAGATTGTCCTCACTTTGTATCTGCACTGTGAGTGGACTAATGTATGCAGACTTAGTTTACCACTTAGCGCGCAAATGGTCAAAACATCTGAACTCTCTTCTCAAGCCCAAGGTGTTAAACAGACATTCTGTATAAATATGGGCCTATAAGGCAGCTAATAGCATGTGTGGATCATAACCAAAATCATTAGATATGGTGTTGTCACTTAACTAGAATGCATGAATGAATAAAAGTAAAAGTTCGAGGTCTATTCTAGAAAGACAAAACAGCTATTCCCTTTTTTATTCTACATATAATTTATCAACTGTGTTTTCAGGGGTCAAGTGATACAGAACAATCATGTTCAATTACTTTTGACACTCAGTAACAAAATATTTAACTCTTGGACATATTGAATTGACGATTATTAAAATCGCTATTTCTACATATTAAAAGAATGATTAAAATCTTCATTAGCTCATTTAAATCTATGATATCATAGATGTACTGAATATGAGGGTATGTTAGTATCCCGGCTTCTGATATTCAATGGTCAAAACATATGCAAGTTGGAGTGAGCAAAATCTCGACTCAACATTTACTGTGGCCTAATGTGCAATGGTACTTTACCAAGTGGCATCTGCAATGGTGTTGTCTCCATGCTGGATGTGAAATGCTAATTTCCTACTCTAGTCTTGACTGAATTCACTCAGTCTCAACTTTCCTGCATTCCGTAGAATGTTAATTTTTCCCTAGTCAAAATTATGGCTATTGCACACTCTCTAAGGGTTGGAGTGATGTGCACAATTTCTTTGCCCCCAAAAATTCCCACAGGAATAATTAACTATCTCTTTGCTATCTATTACCATGATATGTAATGCGTATCATTCACACTTCACAGTAAGCAAAGCTCTCAACGCCCTCCCTATTTTCCACACACCAGTGCAGTCTGCCATGAGATAAGAGAGATATGTATAAATTTTACTTCACAAAATGCTTCTATATGTTGGGGATCTCCCCATCATGTTGCATCTTCATCACCCAGTATGGCTTCAGCCAATTGCCATCTTGTTAGAGGTGAATTTTGTTTTTCTTTCTGGGTCACAGACTAGCCCTGTTAAAGCTGTCCAGCCACATATCATCAGTCCTGGTCATATTTATGTTAAAAGGAATAAAGTATTGTCCTGGCCTTATCCCTTTCTGTGCTGAAGCTCGGAGTTCTCTTGTTAAAAGGGGTTTTCTGATGCCATTAACCATCTGCTCAGTTCGTCTCCAAAATGCATTTAACTTTAACTTATTTATTCATGCAACTGACTATATTGGTAGGTTTTGTTTTGTTAGTTTTTGGTGCATGAGATTACTGCAATTGCCTTTTGTTGATATAATATAATTATTATTTTCTGAGGATCTCATACTGTATTGTACTGTCATTATGGATCAAGCTCATGTAAGGTCTGTAAAATCCGGACACCTTACACATGCCGTACCTTTCGAATGAAGTTTGTGCTGCTGTGATCAATGGTTGAGGCATTGCTCATTGCAGTGCAAAATTATGAATTCAATTAATTTTAATCATTGTCCAGCTACTTGTCTATCTTATGCTAAATGATATCGTTTTAACATTCTATTTTGATTTGAAATGTATTGCTTTACAAGGCATTTTCTGTTTAGATTATTATTATGTGGCTTTACAGTCCTTTGTAGCAGTTATTTGACTAGTCTTACAACATTTTTCTCTAGTACTTGTGGTTAAGTTCTATTAAAATGGTTCATCTGGCCTTTGGATTCTTTCTTTACAATAACTTCAGGCATTCCACATTTCTCAGTCATTCATGATATTGATGATTGTGAAAGATGAGTGAAGTTAAGGAAGCGTTTGTTTCTCTTATCTTGTCTCAACATGTAAATACTACATCAATAATGAATTATCATCATATTTAAAATAGTTAATATTTTTGCATAACAAAGACTTTATATTCATTCACACTATTTATAATTAAAAACACATACTTCGAAAATATCTACAATACACAATTTCTTATTAACATATTTTTAAATTGAATGGACATATAAAAATTTATATATGAAATACAAAATATAAAGCATGGTACATTTATGAATATACTTTAATAACTTACAAATCGAATTATAGAATACAAATGAAACACATAATTTATAAATTCTCTGTGGTACAGGTGCGACTGAATATTTACAGGCATCTCCACTCCATGCTGAAGTGATTATCTTTAGAATTCTTTAAAATATTACAATGAATTCGTCACACACATCACTTTCTTTCTTAACACACTTTACACTTTAATGTTTGGGCTGTGTTTGCTTCCCGATGCTGCTGTCGATCAGTGGTGGTTGATTGTGCTAGTAAGTTGCAGACATGAGATTACTGCAATTGCCTTTTTTTGATATAATATAATTATTATTTTCTGAGGATCTCATACTGTATTGTACTGTCGTTATGGATCAAGCACATGTGAGGTCCATAAAATCCAGATGCCTTACAGGTTTTCTGCAGTGGTTAATAGAAGTTGTTATCGAACGGCAAACCATTATTTTTCACCGAAAACAATTCGAAATATACTCACAGAATCCCCATATTCACTAGCAACTCTAGCGTAATTCAGTACCTAATTGTCATTGACTGATAGGAACTCATACATAGCTGATAGGAACTCATACAACCGTGAACAAATTCATATCCGCTCAAAACAGCAATTGCAACTCAGTAGATTAAGGCAAAGTTCTGCTGCTGGGCGGACGCTGGGTCGACTGTGACGTCAATGCTACAACATTGGTGTTACATACACCTCCCGTGATGATGCGTATTATAGCAAACGTGGGTGCGATTATGCCACAACCTTGCTGGTTACACATCACTGGTATGGCCTGATGACAATGAAAAAGCGCACTTACCTGATGGGTGCCCACAGAAATTTTTACTGGGCTGGCCTCTATAATTTCCACTTGTAACGCAAATGACCAGTTGTGCTCTAAGAACGAAATTTTATAGGTGACACTAAAAACTTCATTACATCACAGAGAACTGATGGTTATATGAAGAAAAACTCTGTACTCAAGATTCCAGGGGGGTGAATGTGGGTTGTGGGGTGGGGTGGGGGGGGGGTGCGGCTAGTGCTTCGTCTTCCACACCTCTCCCTTCCCTGTCCCCATCCACTCCTGGCGGACGTCTGTTACCTGTACACGGAGCCTTTGATCCCCACTAGACGAGGATATCAAGCTGCTTCGTGTTTGGAGCAGCGCCCATTGGTGGTCAGCTTGAAACTTGAGCTGTGATTGGCTACTTCAAGGTCACTCTAGCAGCGCCTTGCGGTCTCTTTGGCACCATATGCAGTTACTAGTTTTTCTTGACACTCAAAGATAATTTCAATAGTGAGAACTATGTGTGGCGGAATTAAGTAGGCGTTAATTGCAGACGTTTCTTTTACCCAGCACTTAGTGTCAAACGACTGACAAGAATATTTCAGAAAACGGTATTTTATATTCTGAAAGTTACCTCTTGCGGGCAACATGTGCGACTAAGATCGGGAATGAAGTGAACAACCAAAGTTTTGTTGTAATTATCACGCTCATCTTGAATTTCATCACGTGATTTGATATTTATTAAATCTATAAGTAACATTTCTAACATTCAAGGCTATTTAAAGTTTCACAGACGTAGCACATTTAGTGCATTTTTCATTTTTTGAGAAAGCAGTTTACTGATTCTCTCACTGCCTTACACCGTATTACCTCATACAGTTATATTGTGTATTAATCTGGTCACTAACACACGCTCCTGCGGAAAGCGTTGGGTGTGAAGGAGGCTGGGGTTACTCATATCTTTTCAGCACTAGTATTTTGCCAAAGACTTCAATTTTGTCTGCTACAGGTCTATATAAGGAAGAAATAAAGTGATTGGGCTAATAACGTAGCTTGTTTTCATTTTAAGGGATGGACAAAGTTACCACGACTTTCGCAGCGGACAGTTAGAAGAGATGACGTGACTTCATACAGTAAAGGTGGTGGTACGTTACAAACATGTTTTTGTCTAGAAAACACGTTCTAAAGCAAGAATAATCAGCCATTAATTGTGATGGCTCTGCATTTGTCAGTCTGATACAAGTTGAGATATATTATCATGTTAACGGAGCATTTAGTGTCATAAGTGGCGTTTTTGCGATGCTATCCTCTGTTGAAAATTACAGTTTATTGGTAGATGGACAAGTGAAGATCTGACGTGGTGTTCTGTACACTGGTCATCACAGCTAATTAATAAACGAGAAAAGTGACATCGATGCTCTTGAAAATAGGTTTATAATGTTTTATGTCTTATCTGTCTCCTTCTGTTATGAGTGTAGGATCCAGAGAAATTAATTTTCCTGCTGACAGTCTGTACAGCTTTTTGCAAGTTTCTGTTGTATTACTTTTCCTCCAGCTTTAACCTCTTCTAAGTATTCATACATTACATGGGTTTATTTATCTGGTCTATCATTATCTTAGTACTATCTTTATATCCTCTCTAGAACTGCGAAAACATTTACATAAGTTTTTGAATGCTTGAATTATTGTTTCTCTATTCATAGTTACTTTGGCTTCTGATTTCTTAACGAATAATATGTGCTCCCTACTTAACTTAAATTTGTTTTTCTTTCTTCATACTTTCAGTGTTTGCTGTTGTTCCTCTTGTCATATTTTCATTGTATCTTCTCACATCCTCTCGAATACGTTTCGAGTAATTCTGTACAGTTACCTAAGCATATTCTACTAACACCATAACGTCGTTTGAGGTTACTGACTCTGACTCTCATTCCCTCAGTAAAAGCAGCCTCGTTTCGATTTTCCTTTGTTCCCTTATAACCTATAATTTGTTTTACTTGTATGTTTGTGTGTGTGTGTGTGTGTTCATACAGGGAGAAAGAGAGAGACAGGGATGAGTGGCAGGAGGGAGTAAAGAGGGGTGGAGAGGGAGTGGGGTGAGGAAGAACACAAGAGAGCCTGTGCGATGCGCGGTATACTTCCGTGTGTTGGAGAAGTGGTGGTCAACGTTTAATTACTTCTTTGTTGACGCTACGCAAGACACGTCACTTCCAAGTAAACAGCATCTCGATCGGCGGTTTGCATGCACAAAGGAAGCAATGGAACTTCCTAAAACGATGCAGGAGCAGGCTATGAGGCCATCGATCCCCGGAGTTTTCCGAAGGAAAACACCCCGCGCTCGTTAACCACCTGTGCTCCCGTGACAATGCCTCGTTAACGCTGCCCAAGTGGCTCACTTACTGTAGCAGCTGCCTACATCTGACGAGCGACGTCAAATCGAGTGTACTGTTTCCGCAAAACGATGCACCCACCATTCAGAGTGTGTGTCGCCCAAACCCGTCTAACCCAGATCTCCCCCGTGCAATGGATTAGTAATATAAGATGACCTGTGGGATCGCAAATTCCTAGAATTTCAATTTTACGTTCTGGCAATCCAATTAACTATCGCGATTACTCTTAACTGCTGGGTAACGTGTCTTCGTGGTAAGTAAACACCTGTGAGTAATCAACTGAGAGGCTCATGAGGGTATCAGCCTAAGCGAAGCTTTTTAACTGATCACTGTTCATTTCCGGAATACGCAAGTTTGTAACTTATCCATATTGTGTACAACTACTCCATGAATATTTATTCGGTAGCTGATCATGCCATGTGATGGTTATGACATAAAAAACGAAATGTTGATGATGATGATGTTGGTGGTGATGATGTCTCCGTCTTCTCCTTCTTAAGTGTTGGTTTGTAACAATGTTGGTTTGTAGCAGTATCCCATTACACTCTCATGTTTTACTGCCTCTTCATTTCCGCATACGTAGCGCATCGCAGATGATACATAATCTGCTGTGTGTATGGCATTCTTGGTCGATTCCTTCCTTCCGTCTTTAGCTCCTTCTGCTATCGTTCCACGGATGTTATTGTTTCTTGAAAAGTAAGCTACGATTTTGTTGCGCCTCCTGAGAGATCTGGTTTCCTGTACTCTTCTCAACACTTCTTCAGTGGTAATTTTCTCTCACCATTTGATCTTCATCATCCTTCCTGTAGCACCAAATCTTCAGAGCTTACAGCCGTTTTCTGCCTTATTTTCCCATTGTTCAAGTTTGATCTGGACTGTGAAATTAACTGTTATTGGCAGATGTCTCTTTCCAAAGTCCTTGTCGTGACTGCTGAACTGCCTCCGAATGTCAGTGAAGTTGGAATGACGTCATATGGTGAAACCAACCATAAACTCAAACGACAAGCACGTGCTATTCAGTAAAGAGATATTCTATTTACATGCCTGAGTCCAGAGGCGGATACATGTGAGGGGTGGCACGCGGGGCGCCTCTTCCCCTCCCCCCCACCCCCTTGCCGAGTCACCCGCATTGCCACCCGCGCCGCCCCCGCCAGTCAGCCCGCACGCTATTCGTTCGTTTCCTTCGTCAGTCGACTCGACTGTTATCGAGTAGTTTTACTTTCATATGGAGCACGCACATCCGCGTCATCGTATTTTATACGTTTCTGTGTGGCACACATACTTACGAGAAAAGTCGCGGCCATTCGAGTGATCTCGATTCGTTATTCTGTCTGGCATTTGTTCGAGAAAAGTCGCCAGTATTCTACTGTTTTCTTGTTCAAAGAACCTTCGATACGTAGCGTTATAAATACGGACTATTCGCCGAATAGGAAACTAGTTTACATTCAGAAGCAGATATATTAAGACTGAAGAATGAATAAGTAAAAAGTCCTAGTTGTAGCAAGAGCAACTGTGAAGAGTGAGAGTGATCAGTTGATTGTGAAGTATTAATAATAGGAATTCATAGTAATTTCTCAGTAAAAATATTCGTTACAATATATTGTAACGAGTGTATGTTTACTATTAATATAAATTTTTACTATATATTTTTACTTATAACCTAACAATAGTTTCCCATATTCCCATACCTACCTCGTTTATGTCATAAGATGGCATTGTCTTGCATATGTGTATAAACAGTTTAAATAAAACTTTCTTAAACTTTGCATGTGACTTGATTATTTTTTATTACAGTAAAAGTAAAGGTAGCTCAAGACATCTTTAGCCCCCCTCCCCCGAGATTTTCCTGTATCCACCACTGTCTGAGTCCACTGTGGTACATCTCTAATAACGACATTTATTGCTAAGTATTTCATCTTCTGAAGACGTACTGTTGTGGTATGTAATGCTTTCGTTTCTTTTTCTGAGTCATCAGTCATCCATCTGGTTTGAAGAAGGCCATCTCAGAATAGAACTTTTATTCTACATCTTCATTATTTGTTGGATACATTCCAATCTTTATCGTCCCCTACAGTTTTTATGTCCGCAGCTCGTGGTTTCGCGGTAGCGTTCTCGCTTCCCGGGCACGGGGTCCCGGGATTTTCACATCCTTCGTGATGACAGGGTGTTTTTGTGTCGTCTTCATCATTATGATTCATCCCCATTGCGGAAGGAGGAAGGCAATTGCAAACCACCCCCGCTAGGACCTTACGTAATATAGGGGTGCTGGTCTCCCGCATCGTCCCCTACGCTCTGTCAAGGAGTATGGGACTTCATCATCACAGATGTTATCCTCTACTGTGTTAACCTCTGATATCGTAACACACCTCCTATCATCCTCCCTCCTATTAGTCAATGTGTGTTATACAGGATGATTCAGCTGGCTCTATCCTCGTCGCTTTACGCAAGCCGCGATGTTATACCTGGTCCTCAAAAATCACGCGCGAAATCGTCATACTCTCTCATTCGCTAAGCGCAAACTATTAGTTCTGCAGAAAAATGCACAGGACCTTTTTGTAAGAATTCTAATGTAGTTAAATTTCGCACTAGGGTAATTTTTCGCTAGAGGCCGTAGTTTTTGAGTTATTCAAGAAGTTACCTTAAAAGCCACACTCAGCCACCAGCGGTCAGGATTTCTAGTCTGTTGTTCATGGCACTCTCTCCTACCACTGTACAAAAATTTGCAACTGCATAAATTACTTCCAACATTCGACCACCTTTTGTCTTCATTGACTGGCCGTATTAAGTCATCGGCTTTGCCGAGCACTTAAAAATTGTAGAACTGACGCTGAAGTTTGTGTAAATCTTGTATATTTTGACAGCATAAAATATCTACAATTACATCGTTGTATTCGTCAGGCCTTCTGACTACGAAACTACTGTGCTTGTAAGGGTTAAGTTTGGATTGAATTTTCAACGTCATTAGTTTTATCGTTACGTTTATGAAAATCGTTTTTCTTTTGTTACCCTCGCATACACGTTTAAATTAATAATGTTAACGAAATAGCCAACTATGCTGGTGGCAAAATAGGTCGAATACCGGAAACAGTTCGTGTAGTCGGAAATATTTGCACGGGGGAAACGCTGATTGGTGAACGATGAGCGTGGGAGTGGAGATGCGTTTGAACATTACTTTTGTACGTTTTTCTTGAATAGTTCGAAAACTATGGCCCCCAGCAAAAACGTATCCCAGTACAAAATTTAAATACATTGAAATTCCTACAAGAAAGTCCTGTTTTTTTCTGTAGAGCTAACAGTTCGCGCGTAGCGAGTGAAAAGTTATGAAAATCTCACGCGTGGTTTTTAAGGCCAGATATAACATTGCGAGGTGTATAAACCGACATCGGTAGGGGCTGCTGAATCACGCTGTACGTTCCTTTCTTCGCCGACTCTGAGGAGAACGTCCTGACTTCTTATGAGTCCATCTAATATTCAACATCTCAAACGCTTCGATTCTCTTCTTTCCTGGTTCCCACACAGTCCATGATTCACTAATAAACAGTGCTGTGCTTCAGCACAGCAGTTTCAGTATTTCTTCCTCAAATTAAGAACTATGTTCGATACTAGCAGATTTTCTTTGGTTAGGATTTCCCTCTTTACTTAAGCTAGTCTGCTTTTTATTTTGGGTCGAAGAAAGCAGAATTCTTTCACTTCGTCTACTTCAATTCATTAATTGTGATGATAAGATAACGCTAAACTCATTTCTGATACTCCTCTTTACTTTCATATTTCTTCGGTTTACTTTGAGTCCATGATCTGTACCCAACAGATTGTTCATTCTAGGCAAGAGGACCTTATTTTGTCCTTCACTTTCACAGAGGACAGCAATGTACTTAACGAATGTTATCACTGATATCAACTCTGAATTTTAATCCAACTCTTGAAGCTTTCATTTATTTCAGTCATTGCTTTATTCGATGTGTACACTAACGGAAAAAAATATCACAACGCCAAAAAATAATTAATGTAGAGTAATGAAATTTCTGGAATACATTTGTCTGTGTAACTTATTTAAGTGATTAACATTGCAAGATCCCTGGTTAATTTAAGCGTGATATAAGCTATCGCAAATGTGAAATGCTGGTACATTAATAACCGGTTTAACAGCCAGAATGTATGCAAGCATTCAAACGTGCATGCATTGCGCTGTGCAAGTGCCAGATGTCAATTTTTGTGATGGAATTACGTGCCTGTTGCACGTAGTCGGTCATACGGGGACGGTTAATATTGGTTGTGGATGAAGCTGCAGTTGTCGTCCGATGATGTCTCACATGTGCTCGATTGGAAACAGATCTGGTGATCGTGCAGACCACGGCAACATGTCGACGCTGTGTAGAGCATGTTGGGGTACAACAGTGATATGTGGGTGAGAGTTATCAAGTTGGAAAACATCCGCTGGAATGCTGTTCATGAATGACAGCACAAATGTAAGCGATATTCACTGAAGTTGTCACCAGCTGCACAGAAGATAAAGATATAGAATCTTAACCAGACAAAGCAACGAACTGGCTTTAGAAGTGAGAAAACCACAATGGTTCATTTGCAAGTTGGTAACGAAATTCACCACTTTGTCTGAGATTTTTCATTTTCTTCCTGACTCCTTTGATGTACTCCATCACTATTTCCTCTACTATGCCAATCTCAGAGTAGGATTTACACGCATGGCATTCTTAGAGTGTGAGTAAGATTTTGACTCTGTTACAACGAAATCTGAGCAGACCTAGAGGAACAAAGCACTGTTCAACACAAGTTAGTGTATTGAAGATCATTATGAATCGTACAGGTTCGGTGAAATTCATCAACATAATCAGATTTTAAACTGCCACAGAGCTACATTCCTTATATGGATGACTGAGCAGAACTCGTCATTCCATCAAGGTGTAGGCTGCCTTCTGAGATGATCTGAAGACTTTGGTATAGATGAGTCAGCGGCATGGTTTAAAATACAGCACAATTAAGGATGGCAAGGAAAGGTCATGACATGCGTTCGTGACCTCTGTCAACCGTTCCACCTGTTCTCGAAAAGTGTGAAAAGCCGTTTTTTGGTTGGAAAAATACTCTGCTTGGTCCAGAGTCTCTATAGACACCCTACTCACTTTTGGGCGTTGGTGTCGCTTTTAATCATATTATTTGTCAACGTGATGTTTTGTATTCTAGCGGAGACCATAGTCAATACTAATGTGGCTAGCTCTTCTAGCGTTTCGTGTGGTTCATAGAAATGTAATGAGTGCTCTGCATCACAAACGGAACGGAGGTAGTTATCAAATCCGAATGAAAGTGAGCAGAGGCGACTAATTACTCTTTATTGTATGGTCAAAAATAGTGTATTTAATTTAATATTTTCCAATATGGATACTACGTTACTTCCGCCACTATTGCAACTTGAAATGAAAAATAAAGCACGGTTATGTAGTCACTTATCGTTATTTCTCAGCTTCACTACAGGGTTTTACTCCCTAAATCTGAGATAGATAGAACATGTACAGCTACATAAATGATGTTCAGTTTCAGCTAAACTTTACGAAGAAACTTCACCCGTTAAAATTGAGTTAGAGGAAATTGCAGATTCTGTTGTATCAGTGAGAATACGTATTAATTAAATACATCACGTTACTACCAAAATGGATCAGTTACATAAATTACATCATGAAATGAAATCGTGGTAAATATATGCCCTAATCATGTCATCATTTATTCCCGTTTGTTGTTGCGTGTCTAAGCGTGTTTGCTTTTATAGCTCTGTAGGCCTCGATATGGAGAGAGCCATAAAATTTAATTGGTCGCGCATTACGTCGAAAAACATGGGGTACGAGAAGCAAAGTCGACTCAGTTAGCTGTGTATATAGAAACATAAGTAAGTGTACTGTGCTTTTACGGTAATTATCCTCTACGTCACTGATAGAGCCAACACAATTTACGAAGGCTGTCCTGTATATTTTTCGTACCCGTAGACAATTCAGTTACTGTAAACACTATAGCCATATAATGGGGGTACGATGTAAAGCTGTCGTAATGTATTACAGCGTAGTACTGAAGTTGGTTTTCTTCAAAGTCACTTACTATTTTTTATTTAATCTTGTATCGATTGATCGCCTTGATTCTGTCCTTGATGTTTTCATATCTTATGCCAAATATTTTAATAATTGTGTATCTACTGCACTGTTTGTGCTCCATGTTTGGTTTTACGTGTTATCCTCTTCGTTTACCGTTCCAACTTTCCCCTCTATGTTCCTTCCGGTGGTAAGTTAAATATTTCTAAAGACTTTGGAAAACTGTTTCTCTTCGGAATTTTCTTCAGATTTATCTCCTCTTCCGCTGTTTCTAGTACCTCTATATTTCATACTTGATAAAGCGAATGCCTTTTTTTATTTTATAGTGTGGTTAATCTTATTCAGTTTTGGAGTGTATTTTACATTACAAGTGTTTCTCCCTCTTTATTAAAGACTTTTGAGGATTTTCTACCAGTTTATTTTACTGAACATTTTCAAAGGCTTCCTCTAATTTCAGAAATACCGTGGAACAATTATTTAATGACGTTTCCTAGCCTCGGTTTGTAAAAACGGAACTCTTACACGATCGCTTTGTTGTTCGTCTGTAAGTTTGTCTGTCTGTGCGACTGTTAAGAAGTCTTTTTCTCAGGAACGGGTGGACTATCAAGTTTAAATTTATGTCACTTATTAATGTCTATGGTCACTTGGAGGTATAAAATATTTAAGCTTCGAAGTCAATGCAGTTAAAAGATACGCCGATTTATACCACATATTTTACACTCGAAAACTCACTCATAAAACCTGTAGGGTACTTCACGTTGACATAGAATCATGAAGTTTGGCAAGACGGAAGGTTTCAGAAGAAAATGTATGATTATATAACACGAAAAAATCCTTTTTGTCTGTCCCTTTTTCTCTGAAAGAGATTGGCGAATCAAGTTCAAATTTACGTCACATACTAAGGTCTGTGGCCTCTTTGCAGTGTAAAAATTTTAAGCTCCTTAGTCAATCCAGCCTAAAATTAAGATCATTTATGTCACAATTTTTGTACTCGAAAAATCAGTCCTCAAAATCTATAGGGTAATTCTCGTTGCACTAGAATCATAAAATTTGGCAAAATGCAAGGTTACACAATACAAGCAAAGGAAAAATCCGCAATTGTTAGTGTACAATTATAACACGAAAAAAAACTGTCATTTGTTATCCTACTTCAAACTTGAAATAAAACGTCCTCCAAAGTCTTGGAATATCTTGCCACTATAATTGTCAATAACAGATGAAAATCATCATTATCCTCGGTTCCCGGAATGGATAAACTGAAACCGTACTGCGTGAGTACTACTTGCACCTGACCCATTTTCTTTTCTTTACACTTTTTTCCGCTACAAAGAGTGAAAAAAAATCTTTTGTGGAACATTTAAATTTTTATTATTAAACTGATCTTCACACAATACACTCTTCTATTTTTTTTCTTTTCCTTCTCACCAAATGAAGTAATGACCTCCATCGATTTTTATAAATACGAAGATACATTTTTGGCTGCTGATGACTTGTTTCAGCTCATACCGTTCATGGTCCACAAAAAGTCTCACCACGCCAGTGGCAAAACCTACTTATTAAACATCAAATTCTTGATTTTCGTCATTCCGTGGGGTAGCTGTTCTCAGTCATACTGAGATCTACAGTTATCATTTATTTTCCTTTTCTTTCACGTGTAATATTGGCATTACAACATTTAGTTGCTGATATTTCCACTTTTTTCTTCTGGTATGTAGCGTTTCATTTTCATGAAAATCTCCCTCCAACCATCAAGATTTCGATTCTCCGCAGTTTTTCTGAATCGCCTCAGATGAATAAGCAAATCTTCTATTGAAAATACACTTCTGATTCAATTTCCCGTTTTTGTCCAGTTCTAGCTCATGCACCGACCCTAATGATTTCATTGTCGTCAAGACGTTAAACCCTAACTTTCCTCACATTATTCAGACAACATAGATTTCCTATAATATTCAAATTTTTAAACTGGGTAACTAAAAACTTCTAATGTGGCTCTTATGTCCTCCTGTTGATGTACTTTTATGGAACAGATACTAAAGGTTTCCTGTCGCATCTTTGGCATTTTAGGGTATCCTTCTTTTGAGAATAAGGTGATGCGTTTTAGAGGATATCGGTAACTCTTCCCAGCCCTGCATGTACTTGTGATAGTGTTTGTACTTTTAAATATTTCGTTCTCTTTGTTTCTCTTTTCTTCTACTGAATTATCGTTACTACTGTCGTGGACAACAGATAAATGTCTGACCCAAATCATTGTATCTAATTAGTCTGTACTACGATCTGGTATCCTGTCCTTTTTGCTGATGCATTTTCTCATTCTAATGAGATGACAAAGCATGCGAGGGGGAATTTCACGTGCTCATCGAATCTGCTCACAAGACTCGCTACTTCTCAACTTAATGTTCTGCTACTGTTCTGATGATGCTCTGCGTTGCAAGCAAATTAAGGGGCATTGACAACTACACCAGTTCTGCCAAACGGTAGATCAAATTATGAAATTAAAAAAAAAAGCACTGATCAAAAAAGAGACAAAGATACATCGCACTGAATATATTCCTAATTTCAATTGACAAAATTATTTTATTAAACCCCAAACAAAATACATAAGTGAGGAAAACAAGGAGAACAAAAGTAAATACCAAATATACATCGTGACCTTTAAGAATTCTCAGCACAATCTAAAAACGAGTTTCTACGCCTGATACCTTCTCATTAACGGTAAATTCACCTGGTGGGCTCTGGAGTGAAAACAGTACACGCATAGTTCCAATCATTTCGTTTCTAAAAATGGTGGATAAAATGGTTATTTGAAACGTCTCATCCAACCGTCCTATCACAGATGCATTCCTTGAATACCGTAGTTTCGTTTAGTATCGTGATTGCCCGCAGCTCGTGGTCGTGCGGTAGCGTTCTCGCTTCCCACGCCCAGGTTCCCGGGTTCGATTCCCGGCGGGGTCAGGGATTTTCTCTGCCTCGTGATGGCTGGGTGTTGTGTGATGTCCTTAGGTTAGTTAGGTTTAAGTAGTTCTAAGTTCTAGGGGACTGATAACCATAGCTGTTAAGTCCCATAGTGCTCAGAGCCATTTTAGTATCGTGATTTGTCCAGAACTATAAAGAACATACACTTGTTCAAAACATAATGCTCCAACACTGAGCGCATGTAAACTGTTGCCACATTCAATTTGACGTCTCCGGAGTGGCAGAGTTGTCGAGCGATTGTCAGAATCAGTTTTTTCCCACGAACCAAGCAGTTCATTATTTTAGAAATCGTATCACGTAAATCCTGTCAGGAAGGAGAGCTTTCAGCGATGACTGACGAGTCAAGTTACGCATTAAAGGGCTGAAGTCGCCACTACTTGCTACACTGACAACAAGTTATGACTAGCACTAACCTGTTCAAAGTTATAAGTTCTATACGTGTGTATTTGAAGAAGAACAGCTACGTTAAGGAAAGTATTTAGGTAAAATAAAATGTGCATATGGCATATTTTGGCCGGAGTATTCGGGGAGTTCAGCCGCCTGTTGCTAGTCGCTACTTCGGTGACTTGCGTGTCGATGATGATGAACTGATGATGAGGACAACACGACACTCAGTTCCCGAGCAGAGAAAATCTGCGACCCCGTCGTGAATCGAAACACTGTCTCTCGCATGGCATTAAGCTCCCTGGCCACTCAGCTTTATCGTACTGAAAAACAATGAATTTCATTTTTATACAAGCGTTGATGTACAATTCAAGCACTACCAACACATATTTGAAAGTATTACATGAAAGAAGAAATGATTTAAAAAATCTAAACAAACAAGAAAGAGAGGCAATGCCAGTGTACTCTTGTATCCACAAGAATTTATACATTTTCTTTTAACAGACATATGATATGTTGTTGCAGAACGTTTTGTGTGTTTTTTCTTCAGTTTACATGAACTCAACGGCATGGTTATCAGCACTCACATGAAAATTAGTAGGAAAGAATGTGGTTAAAAATAGCTAAACATTTCGAAAATAATAAGCGGAACATTTTATTCTCTTCGGTGTGCAAATGGTTCTCCAAACTGCTGACAACGATGATGAAGGCGGTTGCAAAGGGACGCATCAAAGTCGTAGAAGCTCTAGTATTCCATGAGATTAACTAAAGCTGCAGCTGGCGCGCATGTTTGGGAACCAAGTCCACGCAAGTGTCAAATGCATCATCACAAACTTCTTTCTTTTTAGGTACCTCGCAGAAATCCATTGGTGACCAGGCTGACCAGTCAGTAGGACCTTAATGTTTCAGTCAGCATTACTCACGCGTGGTCGCTGATGTCTTGGTTCACGGCTCTATACGACCGCTACGGTCGAAGGTTCGAATCCTGCCTCTGGCATGGATGTGTGTGATTTCCTTAGGTTAGTTAGGTTTAAGTAGTTCTAAGTCTAGGGGACTGATGACCTCAGGTGTTAAGTTCCATAGTGCTCAGAGCCATTTGAACCATGGCTCTATATGACTGCGCGTATGTGTGGTTTGCATTTTGATCCCAGTTTCAGATTTGTTAGTAATTTCCATCTTTCTTACAAAGGTGCTCCTGGAAACCTCTGCACGGTTTTTCGTTATGTCTTATTAAATACGATATGTAATTACAAATCAACCAAGTTAGGGTTCTCACTTCCGTGCACGGAAAGGATCGAACGTCTAGTTAAATCATCTTTCTCTTCGGTGGTGGTGTTGATTTACTAGATTTACGCATCGCTGTATTGTGCATTTCCAAACGTCTGGTTTTCAAACAGCCAACCATTCCGTGCATGGCGGTGTCTCTCATATTGAATTGTTACTTTAAAAAAGAAAGTTTTCTGTATTTTGTGTGGCGCTTTTTGGTGGTAATTGAAAAATAAATTTTGGTAAAAGGAAGTTAACTGGAGTGCCATTAATTAAAGGAAGAAGCCAAGTGAAAAAAAAAAGATAATTTTAAACTATCACACGGCACAGATGAATTTACCATTAAGAGAGAGAAAATTAAAATTCAAGATTTTATTTAACCTGCTTTGATACCGTGGAGTGGACTGCCCGCTCACATCGTTTGTTGGCCACATGCCGATCATTAATATTACGCATTAAGAACAGAAGTGCTACCCGGAAACTGTGTTTACAGATCGGCTTAATAGATCTCAGGGACGCACGAGTGACTGCCATAAATTCGAAAATCAATGACGTTCGGCAGCGGCCAGCGAATTTGTCGGCCGTCTTGCAGTTCTCCTAGCTGAAACACAGAAACGTTAGCAGGCAAGATTATTGTTGTTGAAATGAAACTTTCATAAACAAGAACAATTATTCATATATTGCCGCTACTTTTACATAGATAAATACTTTACACCCATAGAGAAAATTTTTCAAGTACAACTGCCTGTTACAAAATCATTCGAGAGAGTGATGATTAAGAGAGAGCGATCGATAAGAGCGGATACTTCTATAGAGAGCGGGCATCAGAAGAGAAAGAGATATCGAGAGGGAGAGAGCCAGACGCCACTCGTGTTTATATACAAGGAGGCAACTGAAGGCAACTTTATTGTCATTTTTCCCCAGTCTCTTACTGTTCTGGAAGCTTCGTGCGTGGAAAACTGTTCGAGACACTTCGCTGCGTTCCTTTCCGTCGTAGCTGATAACACAAAATTTGGTTGTTGACGTCGCATGCGCCGCGTCTGATGCATTATTTGTCAATTAAAAATTACAATAGCTCTCTTTCACTAATTTTAACATCTGTATGCTCTCTCACCTTTAAAAATTAATTAAAATTTTATATTATAAGACAATTTAAAGACAATACACGGAATTAATACAAAAATACAGCGTTTCTTACGTACGTTTACATGAATTATTTTAGTTTTTGGGACTTTAATTTATTTACACATAAAAAGAAAGTTTCAGTATGGCAGTATTGACAGTATGGATTCGCTTCTAGGTTGATCTTGTCCCTTCGCTCACGGGTGAGTAAAAGGTCTTTGACGAAGGTACAAGCACCACAGAGGACGTCCGAAGCTATACAATGATCAGGGAGATTTTTCCATGTAGTCTTCCGCTGTACATCCAGCATGTGCCGTGTTACTCATTTATCTGATAATAAAATTTATTTAGTACTCTTGGTACTATCATTGGAAGTGTTAACTGTTCTCTGGCCAGGCGGAACAGCATCTCACCCCTCAGAAACCGCCCTACGTATGTTTTTATTCTGGAAACAAGTCGATTTTTCAGAGGAAGTATCTGTGATATGTACCACACCATGTAAAACACATAGGTGTTAACGCATTCGACACGTAATTTTATTTTTAAGTGTTTTTGGTGGAAGCGTATCAAGGCTTCCCTTCTTTTCTGTAAAATTTGTTTGCGCTCTCGTTCACGAACTCATCTATTCTTTTTCTTAATCGAATGCTGTCACACCTTTAAGTATTTTTACTTCGTTACAATCATCAAAGGATGAGTGCCGAAGTGTATGTGATTAGTTAAGTTTGCTTTGCTGGCCTCAGTAGCTGCTCCATATTTCAAAAATATGTTTCGTGCGTATCACTTCAGCGTTATTTTCACTATTGTCGTTAATTCATCTGCATACGCTTTGAATGTACAGTTGCTGTTTCCAATCTGTTTGCTACGTAGCGTACGTATTAATAGCTCTAAGCATACTACCTCATGTCAGCACGTGTTAGGTGTCGCCACCGGCGCCAACCTTGTGTGAATGCTCATTTGCATATCACAGCGTCTTCTTCCTGTCGGTTAAATTTCGCGTCTGTAGCACGTCACCTTCGTGGTGTAACAATTTTAATCCAGTAGTGTATAAATAAAACCATGGTCAACAGGCACCCTTGTCTAACAGATGCGAGCACTGGAAGTCCTTCTGTTAGGTATCCGTTCACTCGGGCCTTGAAATCATGGAGTTACCGGTAGAACTGTGTGAAATATTGGTTCCGGGATCGAAAGTGAAGCATCACTGCTGCCAAGAATTCGTGGCTCACTTCGTCGAACGCAAGGTCTAAGTCAATACTGAGGAAGCCGGGGCCATGTTGTTGATTTATGTGGATGAGTGAAACACAGTCTCGCAATAATCTGATTCCACTGGGGATGCTTCTGCCAGGAACGCTACATGTCTGGCCTGGTCTAATAATGTCTCGTAGTGCTCTCTTTATTTTCACCGTGAGAATTTTTACTGTTGCCTTCTAATCTGTGCAAAGCAATATATTTGGATGGTAATCTAATATTGTGCACGTTGTTGGGTGTTTCGTCACAAGTACTATTATTTCTGGATCTCTAACCGTGTCTAGCTTCCTGTTTTCGATTATGTCTTTATGACTTCAAAAAATTCCTTAGCTATCATATGCCAATATTTTGTGTAAAATATCATGCCTCTGGTCGGGTCCTTGGAATATTCCTCAATTGTATGTCGCTGATACCACGTTTTAAACGATGATTTTGGATTCATGTCGCCAGAAAAGCGTTAAGGGGATCAGAGAAAATTGCACCAAAAGCTAAAAATTTCATACTTTCTAGAAATTAAAGGGTATGGTAGAATCTGATCAACCAACATTCAAAGCTAAAACTTGCCAGGTCCATAGTTGTAATCGTTGCAGGCTTCTGTTCCTCCCAGCTTACGTTTGGAGGCCCTCTTTTGAGTTCTGGTCTCTTTTGTCACTTGCGGGGTATTTTTTCTCAGCCTCCTGCACCATAGCTGGTCAAGTGACAGAAAAGAGTTCTTCATTTTCATTCCAGGCTCTTTGCCCGGACCACTGAAAACTTTCATTCTGATGACTGACACATCACTGAAACAAAACACTGTATCCATGACACAAGTTTTTTTCGTGGTCTTGAGCCTCGTAAATACTGTTTTAGGCAAGCATACTGACACACAATTACTGAAATCCCATGGATGCGTTTACTAAGCATGTTTTTACTAGTTACCTCTTGAGATGAGATTTCCTTCGCCCGTGGATAAGGTGTTGTCTTGTCCTCATCATCACCGACCTTTCCTTTCTTTTTTTTCATAGAGAGGTTTCATGACATCTGCTGATGACATCGGTAGAGGATGGTTGTGTCTATATGTATATATATATATACATTAGCGATTACACTTATTGTCTCATATTTACACCACGACTCAGGGCCCTGTGGACAGAGAGAATGACAGGAGTCCTCGCCTGTACCAGTCCTGAGAAAGAAGGTTGGCCATACAGATTCTCTCATTTCTTCTAAATTATTAGATTTCACTGTGTTTTCTGCCCATTATGAATACAGATAAATATAAATATAAAAAGATTTTTTCTTGAAATCAAGTATCTTCTTCAGATCACTGCGACAAATCAAGTATCTTCTTCAGATCACTACGACGAGAAGAACGTAATCAGAAGGCTGAATTCATGTTAAACTGCTACCTTCACTCGCTTAGCATCTGGCTGACCGATTTGAAAAGCAACGCCCAAAGAATAAATAAAAACAGAGAATGTCTGATGCAGCTGGGATAAAAGCAGCTGAACAAACAACAGACAAAAGGAGGCTAGCCAAAAAATGGTTCAAATGGCTCTAAGTACTATGAGATGTCATCATTCCCCTAGACTTAGAAGTAATTAAATCTAACTAACCTACGGACAGCACACACATGGAAATGGTTCAAATGGCTCTAAGTACTATGGGAGGTCATCATTCCCCTAGACTTAGAACTAATTAAATCTAACTAACCTACGGACAGCACACACATCCATTCCCGAGGCAGGATTCGAACCAGCGACCGGACTGAAGCACCTAGAACCGCTCGGCCACAGCGGCTGGCGGAGACTAGTCGTTGTTTAAAAAAGGCTCTGTCTTTCCTATCAGTATACACCCAACACATATAAACTATACACATTCTTGAAACGTCCTGGCAGATTCAAGCTGTGTGCCGGACCGGGACTCGAACACGGGTCCTTTGCCTTTCGCGGGCAAGTGCTTTACCATCGGAGCTACCCAAGCACGACTCAGGCCCCATCCTCACAGCTTTACTTCTGGTGGTACCTCGTTCTTACCTTCCAAACTTCACAGAAGCTCTCATGCGAACGTTGGGGAACTAGCACCCCTGGAAGAAGGGATATTGCGGAGACATGACTTAGCCGCAGCCTGGAGATGTTTCCAGAATGAGATTTTCATTCTGCAGCGGAGTATGCGCTGATATGGAACTTCCTGGCAGATTGAAATTGTGTGCCCGACCTAGACTCGAATTCGGGACCTTTGCCTTTCGCGGGCAAGTACTCTACAATCTGAGCTACACAAGCACGACTCACACCCCGTCCTCAAAGGTGGCAGACGTAAAGCTGCCAGTACCTTGTCTCCTACCTTACAAACTTACTTCATACATATTCTCGTTCAGAAACGATCAGGGAATAACTTAACACCAAAATAATAATAATAACAAAATTCGTTATTATGACGAATTTTCACTTCTTAGTTCCCTAAGTGTTCATGACTTCTGGCAGTCTGCCATTTCTGGTTAAAATACGTCTTGTGATGTAGTGAACATGATTTTTATCTACACAATCTATGTTTTTAAGGTATCGTTTCCCGTGCGGTGGAGCTATTACACTCACTCAGAGTGGACGGCTGCAGGCGTGCCATGTCCGTAACGCGTGCAGCACCACAGACAGCACGTACGTCCCTGGCCGGTAATTGTGATACCATGCTCTGATGGCGCGACATAGGGGGGGGGGGGGGTTATCGCGGGCCGTCGGTGACGATCAATGGCGAGAACGCAGCATTCTGTGTCAGCCGTGCGATACCTCGAGGTTCGCTCATCGGACTGGTTTCATTTCAATGAAAACGATTTCTGTGCCTGAGAAATCGGCGAAAGGTACTCTATTGGATAAGGTGAGTGCTGGAGAAAGTTAAACATGTTTTCAAAAACAGCACACGTTACCTCTGTGGAATATTCCAGAAGATCGTTCCGACGTGAACCAGTTCAAACTAGAAGTAGTTTGCGCTGTCGTGATAGAACATAGAGATAATAGCTGAAAATTCGTCCATGATTGAAATTAATCAGTTTGTACAAAATAATTGTAGGATTACAACAATATTGCTGCAAGCATGAGAGAGTCTACCTTATCGGCAAGTTGGAGCTTCGTTCCGTTCAGTACAGCAAGTAACGGGTTGAGAAAGTTTTTTTTCTATTGTATTATTAAGAAAGAAATGTCTGTTCGACTCAGTATTATCTCGCTTGGAGTGAAACAGTTTCGAAATGACACTTTTTGACTTACCTGCAATTTGTTCCATCTGAATGCAGACAGATATTGCACCATTTGTTTGTGTTTTTCACAAATGTTGGGTTTTTATGTTTACACTTTTTACAGCATTTTGAACACGATTTCATGAAACACTGAGCTCTAGTGCAGTCCTGTTTATAGGAGGACGATGTTTTCACATTTGAAGTATCTGCTTGCACCTCTTTTCGTTAGAACGCTTTGATTCACTGATCTCGAAACCGGAATATACAATAAATGAGGTTTATTTGTTAGTACAAATAGAAGGACGAACTAATAGAATTTCAATATTTTGGTTAAGTGAATGCGACACGAAGTGGTTCTATTAATGTGATAGATTTAACGTATACATTTGCGTTCTATTACAGCCTGTAAAGCTTTGCTTGTGGACTGCATACTTTCACTGTTGATTTACTTAAACCAGTCTGACGATAAGTTAAATGTTGCGCTCTGTAACATAATATATAACTAGGTTACAAAGCATTCGTCACTTTTATTTTTGGTAGTGCCTTCTTTTCGTGACCGTCATTTATATGCTGTCCCGCTTTACCATCTGAAGTTAGGAGACAACGATTCACAGGAGAACCTCAGTGACAGAGTGTCTGCAGCAGCCTCCTCCTCCACAGATCCGACTCGTCCAGAGGTGTTTGACCTTCCGCATCCTTCTGACGGATTTTTTTCCTACGTTTTGCCCAGACAGAATACACAGGTAGAGCAGATAGAGCAGACGGATCTGGGACGGCATATCCCACGCTCACATATGTGTCATTTGTGCCATGCCTCACCCCCCCCCCCCCCCCCCCTTCACTTTTGGTGAAATTAAAATCATGAGCTGTAACATTAAGAACGGAACGTGTATTCCACTGTTATTGCGGAGGGGAGAGCAGTTAGGTGTAAAGAATAGATTGAATGGCTTTATCAGGTGGATGACTTGCCTGGTGACGTGGCAGAAGAAGAAACTGGAGTCGATATGGAAGACATTGGGGTTCCAGTTTTGCAGTCAGAATTTAAAAGAGTTATGGAAGAGTTGAGATCAAGTAGAGCATAAATTTCCTTCATAAATCATTGGTGGTAATATCATAAGAAGGATCATTTACTACTCTACTAAACCGGCGAAGTGCCACCAGACTTTGGGAAAAATATCATCCACACAATTACGAAGGTAACAAGAGCAGATAAGCGCGAAAACTATCGCTCAGTCAGATGACAGCTCATGGATCAAAGCTGCTGACACGAATAATATACAGATGTTCGGGAAAGAAAACAGAGAATCAGTTGGATGACGATTAGTTTGGCTTTAGGAAAGGTACAGGGACCAGAGATACTTTAGGGGTTGCGATTGATATTGGAAGCAAGGCTGAAGAAAAAGCAAGATACCCTCGTAAGATTAGTCGATGTGGAAAAAGCGTCTGGTCGCATCAAACCATTCAGAAGACTGATAACTCAAAAAAAAGGGCATTCAGATGTGACAGTGGCCTGATGCTTGAATGTATGGGAATGTGTGGACAGGTGTAAGTGTGATCAACGATCAGGTCGACCACGTGTGACCACCACAATGGAGGATTGCCATACTCTCAGTCCCTTCACATTTCTTCGTGCCATTCAAGAACAAGTAATGAAGTCCCCACAGCATTCTGAGTCATCACCCACCATTGGTCGGATACAAGCAGGAGCCGAACTATGAAATTACCGTCGCATTCTTAGGCTGCAGCTAACACCACAGAACAAACGGCTTCGTTAGAAGCGGTTCCATGACCAGGAGTCATGGACTGCAGATGAATGGCGTCATCTGGTGTTCAGTGATGAATTGCGGTTCTGCACTATTCCGGATGAGTATGGTGGCGATCTGGGGAGACATTACACTCTTTTAATATTTTGGAGAGATATAGTAGTGTTACCCCTGGAGTCATAGTGTGGGGAGGCATTGGTTATTACCTCAGGTCATGGCTTGAGTGATTAAGGGAACTGTGACAGCACGACGCTGTGTCACACACATCCAGTGTCCTCAGGTGCTGCATCACATGTGACAGTATCTTGGTGTCACTTTTCAGCAGGGTAATGCTCGTTCACACATAGCACGTGTCTCTATGAACTCCCTGCATGATGTTGAGGCACTCCTGCGGCCAGCGAGATCCTCAGATTTGTCCTAAATGTAACATTTATGGACCCACTCGGACATCAACTCCGTCCCAAAACCAGTATCTGAGATATAGAGGACCAGCGTCAACAGTTGTTGGGCAGCCTGCCACAGGAGAGGATACTTCAGAATTATGGCGCACTTCCCAAGCCGAATTAGTGCATGCTTCCAGGACAGAAGGGGTGCGAAGTCATAATGATAAGTGTGCTCATACAGCCAAGTTCTTTGTAAATTTGAGTAGATTCTTTTAGCACTGTAGTAACATTACATAATCTTTAGAGTCGTGAAGTTTCATTTCGCTTCCTCCTCCCTTTCGGAGAACTTCACTTCTTTTGTTAGGCAGTGTGTTAATCTTCCGCCCGGCGGGGTGGCCGAGCGGTTCTAGGCGCTACAGTCTGGAACCGCGCGACCGCTACGGTCGCCGGTTCGAATCCTGCCTCGGGTATAGGTGTGTGTGATGTCCTTAGGTTAGTTAGGTTTAAGTAGTTCTAAGTTCTAGGGGACTGATGACCTCAGAAGTTAAGTCCCATAGTGCTCAGAGCCATTTGAACCATTTGTTAATCTTCTTTTACTTTTGTCTTTCTCTAGCGTCGGCGCAGGGTCGATATGGTTATGAAGGGACGTGGTGTGGTTAATTTAATGGGTGGCCGGATGCCCCTCCTGTTGCCACCTCGTTACCCCCTGGGAGGGAATATGTGTTCATCAAGTGTCTCCGAGTAGTGTTATTCATGTGAAAATGAGCGAAATTTTTCTAAATGTTTGAAAATCGTGTGGCTGAGGCGGAGCTTGATGTCAGCCTAGTATCTACGTAGTGGGATGTGGGAACCACGTTAAAACCACATCCAGGCGAACCAGCACACCGTCTCTCGTCGATAACCCCAGGGGCAATCGACATGGGACCGGTGCACTTCCCTGTGCCAGAAACGGTCATAAACAAGCACAGACACCTGGGTAGAGAAGCAGTGCATTAATGAAACACTTGAATTATTTCAGCTCGCAAGAGCGTTTGAATTATCAATGGGTTCCCCAACGTCAAGAGCCTTACCAAACATTGTTAAAATGACGTTGAGATATGATTTTTAGGAAAATAGTTGCAAAAGATCACAACATATTAGTCTGTCAGATGTATTGCTGATATCTCTGCTTAATAGATGAACAACTAAAAAAAATTAATCCATTACATGCTGACATTTACAAGATGCATAAAATTTCATTCACAATAGAAAAACAGCACAATAATAAAAAATATGGTTCAAATGGCTCTGAACACTATGGGGCTTAACTTCTGAGGTCATCGGTCCCCTAGAACTTAGAACTACTTAAACCTAACTAACCTAAGGACATCACACACATCCATGTCCGAGGCAGGATTCGAACCTACGACCGTAGCGGTCGCGCTGTTCCAGACTGTAGCGCCTAGAACTGCTCGGCCACTCCGGCCGGCCACAATAATCAAATCGCCTTTTTAGACACAGCAATTAAAAAAACAAAATAGCAGGCATGTATTGTAAAATTTACTGTAAACTCACTATGAGGAACAGAGTCATACACCAAAATTCCAACAACCGAAACCAACAAAAACAAGCAATGCTTCGACAGTGCTCCATAGACTTAATACACCACTACTCAACAAAAGAAATCACCAGAAAGGGTTAATGTTGATCATGCAGATAGTCACAAACAATGTGTATAATAGTAACATAGTCCAAAACTAAACGACAAAATTCAAAGACAAACTACAACACAAAGCCACAATATGTAAAAATTACGCTATGAAGTGTCTTATCTATAAGCAGATTAAATCCACTGAAGATGCTGTAATATAACGGCTGAAACTCCCCTGGAACGTTAATAAATATTAGATTCCAACAAGAAAATGCATTTGAGTTTATAAGATGTTTGAACATGTTTGATAAGAATGAAGAGTGAAGCACAGGAACAAATGGAAAGAGCAAATATCAAGGATCCAAGAAACCTGAACAGCAAAGTCGCTGTTGAAGAATTAGCCAAAATGATGATGAAAGATAAATCAGGATAAGAATAAATGGATAGTGGAAAACACTCAAAGAGGAAACAAACCAGAGATGGTTGGTGTTAGTTATGAAGAGCAGTGCACACTTATATCACTTTTACATTTAGCACTAAAGGCCTGTATAAACTATACAATTAGTGGGTCAGAAAGGCACTAAGAGACACAGGTCGTGGATTTTCACTTTGTTTTCGTATAGTAGTGGAACCAACACGCAACAAAAATAAATTTGTGGATTGGCCTCTGGTAAAATGGTAGTTTATGTTCGATGGAAGATGATAAGGAAGCGTATACACAATCGCTGGGTCGAGCAGGGTCCAACAGGGCGTCATGGGAAAGTATAGTGTTATAATAATAATGGCGTGTGACGAGGGCCTCCCGTCGGGTAGACCGTTCGCCTGGTGCAAGTCTTTCGATTTGACGCCACTTCGTCGATTTGCGCGTCGATGGGGATGAAATGTTGATGATTAGGACAACACAACACCCAGTTCCTGAGCGGAGAAAATCTCCGACACAGCCGGGAGTCGAACCCGGGCCCTTAGGATTGATAGTCTGTGACGCTGACCACTCAGCTACCGGGGGCGGACAGTATAGTGTTCACAGAGATATAAAGAAAACTTTTACATAAAAATCCTAGTTCAGGATTCTATAATTTGATTCATAAGTGTGTACGAATGTACGATCCATCATTGTTTAATGAAACAGCTCATTTTTTCCTGTCTGCAATAACTCAGTTGTCTCCGCCTTCTCCTCATAACCATCTGCTGTTGCAGTGGGATGTGTTATGTCGGACCTAGTGGAACAAATGACACGCCATTGTATTCCCGACGAGTCCTGCACCAGGAAGGTTTATCTGCGCCTAATGACATGGTACTTCGCCTGGCACTCTGGCCTAAGGCAAAAGCACCCATAACCATTCTAAAGTAAATCTCCTATGAAATGAAGAGTAGAAACAAAATTTACTCATTGCAAATCCTTATGTATTCCTTGAAACAAATGGCTCTGAGCACTATGGGACTTAACTTCTAAGGTCATCAGTCCCCTAGAACTTAGAACTACTTAAACCTGACTAATCTAAGGACACCACACACATCCATGTCCGAGGCAGGATTCGAACCTGCGACCGTAGCGGTCGCGCGATTCCAGACTGTAGCGCCTAGAACCGCTCGGCCACCCCGGCCGTCTGTATTCCTTTAAATAATCGCATATTATATTACTCTGATATTAAGTAACACTCAGTATTCACAACCACAATTAAAAATACTGTAACCCACGAATTGCTGCACAACAATTTATCAAACTGCTGATATACACTCCTGGAAATGGAAAAAAGAACACATTGACACCGGTGTGTCAGACCCACCATACTTGCTCCGGACACTGCGAGAGGGCTGTACAAGCAATGATCACACGCACGGCACAGCGGACACACCAGGAACCGCGGTGTTGGCCGTCGAATGGCGCTAGCTGCGCAGCATTTGTGCACCGCCGCCGTCAGTGTCAGCCAGTTTGCCGTGGCATATGGAGCTCCATCGCAGTCTTTAACACTGGTAGCATGCCGCGACAGCGTGGACGTGAACCGTATGTGCAGTTGACGGACTTTGAGCGAGGGCGTATAGTGGGCATGCGGGAGGCCGGGTGGACGTACCGCCGAATTGCTCAACACGTGGGGCGTGAGGTCTCCACAGTACATCGATGTTGTCGCCAGTGGTCGGCGGAAGGTGCACGTGCCCGTCGACCTGGGACCGGACCGCAGCGACGCACGGATGCACGCCAAGAACGTAGGATCCTACGCAGTGCCGTAGGGGACCGCACCGCCACTTCCCAGCAAATTAGGGACACTGTTGCTCCTGGGGTATCGGCGAGGACCATTCGCAACCGTCTCCATGAAGCTGGGCTACGGTCCCGCACACCGTTAGGCCGTCTTCCGCTCACGCCCCAACATCGTGCAGCCCGCCTCCAGTGGTGTCGCGACAGGCGTGAATGGAGTGACGAATGGAGACGTGTCGTCTTCAGCGATGAGAGTCGCTTCTGCCTTGGTGCCAATGATGGTCGTATGCGTGTTTGGCGCCGTGCAGGTGAGCGCCACAATCAGGACGGCATACGACCGAGGCACACAGGGCCAACACCCGGCATCATGGTGTGGGGAGCGATCTCCTACACTGGCCGTACACCACTGGTGATCGTCGAGGGGACACTGATTAGTGCACGGTACATCCAAACTGTCATCGAACCCATCGTTCTACCATTCCTAGACCGGCAAGGGAACTTGCTGTTCCAACAGGACAATGCACGTCCGCATGTATCCCGTGCCACCCAACGTGCTCTAGAAGGTGTAAGTCAACTACCCTGGCCAGCAAGTTGTCCGGATCTGTCCCCCATTGCGCATGTTTGGGACTGGATGAAGCGTCGTCTCACGCGGTCTGCACGTCCAGCACGAACGCTGGTCCAACTGAGGCGCCAGGTGGAAATGGCATGGCAAGCCGTTCCACAGGACTACATCCAGCATCTCTACGATCGTCTCCATGGGAGAATAGCAG
Source organism: Schistocerca nitens (assembly GCF_023898315.1). Lineage (NCBI taxonomy): Eukaryota > Metazoa > Arthropoda > Insecta > Orthoptera > Acrididae > Schistocerca > Schistocerca nitens. Next base: position 577,815,784 of record NC_064617.1, read on the forward strand.
CCTGCATTGCTGCGAAAGGTGAATATACGCTGTACTAGTGCCGACATTGTGCATGCTCTGTTGCCTGTGTCTATGTGCCTGTGGTTCTGTCAGTGTGATCATGTGATGTATGTGACCCCAGGAATGTGTCAATAAAGTTTCCCCTTCCTGGGACAATGAATTCACGGTGTTCTTATTTCAATTTCCAGGAGTGTATGATCGTCTTGGATCAATTCCAGGCTGTTAATGGTTGTTGACTCGATTGGCCAAATTTTAGATCAAGTATATCAGTTCTGGAATGAGGTGTGAAAAGATTTCGCAGGTTTTCATGACACTTCAATGAAGCGTCTCTGCATCAGAAATCTCTACTGGATGAACCAACTAGTTTAGGTGACCCTACAGATGAAAATGAGAAAGAATGAGGTTAGAATATGTGCATGCCTTCCCTATCTGTCCATCCTATGAAATTCGAACAAAGTGAAATGTAGCAGAACCCACAGTGCAAAAACCACCGGATTCTCCTATTTTCACGGGGTCTTTCGCCTTCCACTCACCTGCCGTGCAGGAATTTTTAGCGATAGTTCGTTGCTAAATCTGATAATCCGTTGTTTGTTTCTTCTGTTTTGTTTCCATGCATGTAAGTCTGGAAGATTGTTCTGAATAAAGTTTTTACAGACAAAGCCTGTAAGATATGGTGGGAAAATATGTGGATCGTAAACTGGTACCGGTGTCTAGACAGACCTGTAGTGCAAAAATTTTTCTATGGTCACAAGAATCGGTCATAAAAATATGACACTAGGTCTCTTACATGCATGGAAACAAAACAGAAGAAACAAACAACGGATTATCAGATTTAGCAACGAACTATCGCTAAAAATTCCTGCACGGCAGGTGAGTGAAAGGCGAAAGACCGCGTACAGATAAGAAAATGCGAACTCTTCTACACATGGTGCAATGGAATGTGTCACATGCTACGCTGACGGGACGTCTGCATATGTCTTTTTCAACAGTCTGTGGGGTGCGTTCTTTTCGTTTATGCCAACGAGAAAAATCTTGGTCTGCATTCAGCTATCGTTTGTGGTGCTATACATTATCTCCTAGCAATACAACGATAAACGGCAACAATATTGGATAAATGAGCTGTGTTCTGCAAGGAAACACGTTTCAATAAAGCCATGCAGCTTCGCGTCCGTTGACATTCTTGTAGACGTTCTTAAAAGTATGTTTGCCTGGTCACAAAATGAATATTCGACAGTAAGTAAACAGAGTTCTCATCGGGTAATTCACTGCCAATACGCACATGAACCATTGAAGACAGATTGAACTCAATTGTACATGACTGTTAAATATAAACTGAATTCTCAGCAACACACCGAAATTGATGATACAATGGCTGTATTAGGAAATTGATTTATTTATGATTAATTACCTAAAAAATTGAATTTGTTATTATTTGGATACTAGCTGGATAATTTTACCTTGAATGAATTGGTCCTAAGCTTTTATTATATCGATAATTGAAAAAAATAAAGGATATTTGGAAATATGCTGATACTGATTTTTTCCCTTGCTTTTGTGTGAGGAATACGCATCCAGAGATAGAGTATTTATTTAGCACCCTGTAGTGGAATCAGATTTCAATAAGAATTTTTTAATGTTTCTTTCCTGTTTATCGGAATTTAAAGATGTTTAGTCATGGCATTTTATGGCTGTCTATTTTTATTGATGTACATCTACATTATCTCGCCATTTTTGATTTTTTTATGCTTAGGGATATGAATATCCCGTGACGATAATTATATGGACAAAATACTTGCTTAAAAAGAATTTCTTTCATTCTGGAAACATCAACCAGTCTGTGGCAAGTCATTTCTTCGCAATATCCTTTCTTCCAGGAGTGCTAGTTGTGCAAGGCTCGCAGGAGAGCTTCTGTGAAGTTTGAAAGGTGGGAGACGAGGTAGTGGCGGAAGTTAAAGCTGTGAGGACGGGGCGAGAGTCATGCTTGGGTAGCTCAGTCGGTCGTCCACAGCTCGTGGTCTCGTGGTAGCGTTCTCGCTTTCCGAGCCCGGGGTCCCTTGTTCGATCCCCGGCGGTGTAAGGGATTTTCACGTGCCCCGAGATGACTGGGTGTTGTGTCGTCTTCTTCATTATCATCATTCATTTCCATTACGGTCGCAGGAAGGCAACGGCAAACCACTTCCATTAGGACCTTAACTAGTACGGCGGCGCGGGTCTCCCGCATCGTTCCCCTGTGCTCTGTAAGGTAGCATGGGACTTCATTTCCAAACAAATTCTGACGCCGGCATGGTAGCTCAGCGTGTTCGGTCGGAGAGCTGGCTGGTCTCTGAAATAAGAAAAACTGAGTGAAGGGATCAAAAACGATCTTCAACATGTCATGTGACGTCCGCTGCGATCAAAAACAACGAACCATAACGAACAAAAAATGCAAAACAAAAAAAAAAGGAAGTCGATAGAATACTTGCCCGTGAAAGGCAACGGTCCAGAGTTCGAGAGTTTCGGTCCGGCACATAGTTTTAATCCGCCAGGAAGTTTCGCATCAGCGCACACTCTGCTGCAGAGTGAAAGTTTTATTGTGGAAATATTCTGGAGATTAAAAAGAATTTGTTCAATAATTGCGTTGCGTCGATGATCTTCTTACGACAACTAAGACAGTGATCTTATTTTGTGAGAAAATTCATGGAAATAACAAACGCTAGACACACCGGGAGAGCCATTCTCTCATCTTCACTGCTCGTTCTTTTTCAAGCCTATACGTTTACGGTGAGACACGCTCAACGGTACATCAGTATTTTGCTCTTGATACCCTATTGTCGTAGCGAAAACAGATATTCGTGTCTGACCTAAAACAGTAGTTCTGGACAACATTGCGTGACCTAAGTCGGAACAGAGATAAGCAACGTAGGCAAAGGTAATGACTACGATATTCGTATACGGGTCGTCTCTTTAGGTGCAAGAACTTTTGTTTTCCTTTCGAAGATCAATGATTAAGCCTCACGTAATGTGTAAATTCTGTCTACAGCTGAAGATGCGAGCAATGCCGCCGACAGAAATTCTGTAAATTTTTTTCCCACAGGGGAACCATTATTTTTCTTCTTTCACGTTGCACAACGTAAGTATAGGCTTGCAAATCGAAGTATACGTATGCTTAGTTTTCTCCACCAATTTTGTCATTTCTTTAATGTGTGTAAAATCTTATGGGACTTAACAGCTAAGGTCATCAGTCCCTAAGCTTACACACTGCTTAACCTAAATTATCCTAAGGACAAACACACACACCCATGACCGAGGGAGGACTCGAACCTCCGCCGGGATCATTTCTGTAAGCATCGAATTCTAATATTTTTGATTATGAGCCGTCGGAGAAAGAAAGTGCAGTTACTTTTGTTATCGGATTCATACTTCAGTCTCGCAGACAGTCTCGTTCCAAATTAATTTTCAACTGAGTTTTTGAATTTGTGACATTAACGTGGAAGAAGTGATTTCCTTTTGTGTAGAGAATAAACAAGATACGTCTTATTCAGCGGTATAGAGATGATGCTCTTGCTCGTTTAGGACATACTCATGATTATCAAGGATCTTGAATGTATCATTGAACATTTGAGTTTGATATGCTAGAAATACAGGTTATTAGGGTTAGAAGAGCAGATATTTTTATCGGTGAGTGAGGACAGTATGCTGAACAACATTAAATTAGTATTTACTTCATTTGCAGACTAATAATTGTAGGTATTGAAGTAGTATGTTTTTAGGTCGTTTAGTACCTCCAAGTATATGTGGCAGTGCAAAAGTTAATGTTTGATTTCCCCTGTGCAGCAGGTCAGATGTTGAAGTGTATTTATATGGATACAAAACGGATAGTCTATACAGAAAAGCGTTGTCCACTTAGTGTTGCAATTACTACCATGCAGACAAAATCAGCTAGTGGATTATGTGACGTGTTTGCGGGAAAACTGTTAAATGCAGAGGAAAAAAATCTACATTTGTACTACTAACGCCCTATATATCAGAGAACGTGTTATTCAGATGAAAAATCAAACGTCAACCGAAGGAAATTCAAAGAGGTTATTAGAGGTCATTGTGACAGAAATAAGTCTGTCTTGCGTAGTAACCCCAGAGACAACTGTCAACTGCATCACAGTAGGCACCTGTTAAAGTAACACGTTGTTCCATAAGGTGATTCTTACTGAAAGACTGTATTATTAAACGTTTTATATGTCATAATTAATGAGATGTAATATTTCGCTATTCTTATCGCTAAGCAACGCTTAAATCACTACATAATATTTGTTTTCAGTATACCTAGTGTGTATTTTTTCTGGAAGATTTCACACGTGGACTCTGAGTACCAGTGAAATTTAGCCCTCAACTTGATCAGTCTTTTACGTTTCGTTAATATGTCTTCATAAACTAAGTTACTAACACACACTGGTGTAGCGACGCTTGACCCGTAGGTATGCATTCCAGACTCCAGTTGGAGAAAGAAAAGTTCATTGTCAAAATAGAGCACTAAAGGAGAGGCGACGCACAGTGGGCCAATTCGCTTCAGAACCTGGATATAACAGAAAAAGGGATAAAAATCCTATAAAACTGTGTTCTTTTTAGATTATTTATGTCGATGATTCGGGATCCGGTGTCGGAATTACAAAATTCAAAATGGCGGATCCAATTAGACGGATGAGAAATTATAAATTTAGTGGACTAGAGTAAAACTTCGGATATAAATTATTCCGAGGCCGCTAATAACGAACTGGATGAGTAAATTGCCGTGCTGAATTTCTTTGTTCGAAACTTTACATTTTTCACTCGAAATCATATTCGTCGCGTGCGTTGCTTTCAGAAGGTTCGTTGTTGGCTTGTCTACTTGGAAATGGTTCCAAAAGCAGATCTTTTACAGTAGGTGGCTTCTATTTATCTTCTACAATTGTCACTTTCTGGACTTGGAGATGAACGGATCCGAAGATGCCAGACACCGATGGAATACGACATACATTGTTTTCTCACAGCAACACTTGTGAGTAAAATCTTCTCCTTAATACCAGGGTCCTTATTCTGAGCTTCCCGCGCACCTCCGGATAGCTGACTATTCGGCAACGGAGCAGCTTCGATTATGGCATATCCTTGCATGAAAACTACATGCACTGACGTCGCCCCTCGGCCATATTGTTAGTCCGGAGAAGTTGGCACCCGACTTTTGAGAAATATATATTTTTTAGAGTTGTTGAAAGATACGTTTTAGTTCTAGAGTTCTTTGTACAAAATTTAAATTGTCCCTCAACATTTCACAAAAAAACAATATTGCAAGAACAAAAATGGTTCAAATGGCTCTGAGCACTATGGGACTTAACTGCTGAGGTCATCAGTCCCCTAGAACTTAGAACTAATTAAACCTAACTAACCTAAGGACATCACACACATCCATGCCCGAGGCAGGATTCGAACCTGCGACCGTAGCGGTCGCGCGATTCCTGACTGTAGCGCCTAGGACCGCTCGGCCACTCCGGCCGGCTTGCAAGAACAAATTTTAATCTTCTAAAAAAATTTGTACTAGTTAGTGAAAAAAAATATGCTCACAATTTCGCATATCTGCATAAGAATTCTACACGAAACCATAATGACATTTTTGTGCAGATAACAGTTAATGAGATAATTGCAACTCTCAGAAATCCATGTTTACCGTGTAACACCGCCATACGGTACAGAAAGGACCGTCCACTAAAAAGTTGCAAATGCGTGCACATAATTGCATTTCAGCTCGTTTACTATACTATTAATGTAGGAGAAGAGCCACATAGAAAAGTGGAGCCAAGCAGAGGAAATTTTGTAGACAATGATTTTGGATAATATCGGTAGTAGTTAAAAGTAGATGTACGTCATTACACTGATTAAAATGTGATAAACATGTCGTCTGGAATGCTGCCCATTTTAATTTATCCTGACAACTAGGCAAGTTCGCTGTCGTATATTAAAAAGGCCATACACACAATGTTAGAAAAATTTTTCGTTCTCCGATTCACTGCTCACTCTCAATTGTCACAGCACGTACCACATCGTCTTTTACGGACTATAAAACGCACTTTTTTCTTCGAAAAATAGCCACCAAAATTCAAGTGCGTCTTACACTCGAAATTAATATAAAAATGTCCAGTGTTTGATTTAAAATTCTCGCCTGTTTTAAAAATGGCCATATGTTCGATGCCACGGGAAACGTGTCTCTACCTGGCAATATTGGATTCAACTTGCACCAGCAGTGCACCGATGTGGCGAACATAAGTTTCAGGGATTCACAGACTTGCTAATACTATCTCCCTCCCGCCCCACCATCACAAACCCAGAACACTGTCTAGCCTATGATGCGACATTGCAGTCTACGGTGCCAATGAATTTGAATTGAAAGTGATTCGTGTTATCGGTAAGAGAACAATTTTTTTGTTGGTAACTAGTTTCGTAATGGAAAAAATTAAAGGTATTCATATGATGCGGTCCTTAAATTGAAAGTAACAGCATATGCAGAAGAACATGGAGACAGATCAGCTGACCGGCATTTCGGCCCTCCACCGACAGAAAAAAACCATTCGCGATTGGTGGGTTAGTAAAGAAGAACTGAAAAAAATGAGGAAAACTAAATAGGTAAATAGAGGATTGAATGCAAACTAGCCAAATCTGGAAGGTGTACTGAAATGGAGTCAAGGTCATCGTCAAAATGGTATTGGGATTAACACAAAAATGATTCAAGTATACACTTGTAAGCTAGCGCTACAATGTAACTTAACAGACTCTAAGGGTGGAGTTGGTTGGGTTACAGGTTTATAAAGGGTCATGGACTTAGCATCAGAACCAAACACGAAATATTCCAGAAAATGCTACAAGAGTATGAAGAGAAAAACATTACGTTTCCATCGGTTAATTATTCAATATCGAAAGAAACCAATGTGGAACTAAGCCAAATAGCGAATATGGACGGAACTCCTCTGACATTCCATATGTCGAGTAACAGAGCTGTTGCTGTGAAAGATGCTAGAACTGTACCTATAAACACAAGTGAACATGAAAAAATGAAATGCACTGCACTGTTGTCCTTTCGTGTTTTGCTGACGGTTCTAAACTTAATCAAATGATCATTTTCAAGCGCAAAACAATGCCAAAACTTTCTGAAATAACACGTGGTGTTGTTGCTCATGTATATGACAAGAACTGATATGAAATTATGGTTTAACAGTGTGGGAGAGAAGGAAAGGTGCTTTATTGAAGAAGAGTTCTCTCCCTGTAATAGATCGGTTTAGTAGTCATTCAAAGAAATCCGTGGAAGAGAAGTTGAGACAGAGGTTGCTGTTAATCCGAGGGGGGGGGGGGGGGGGGGACTTATTTCACAATTGCAACCTCTTGATGTCTCGATAAATAAACCATTTAAAGTGTATATGAGAGACGAATGGAACAAATAGATGATGGATGAAACCCAACATGAATTCACGCCGAACGGAGCTTTAAAACGATCTACAACGAAACAAGTTTATCAGCGGGTAAAATAGTCGTGGCTTACAGCGACAAAAAACATTATTTTAACCCCATGCGGGTCCGGGGGTTAGAACAGGCCTGAGTTATCCCTACCTGTCGCAAGAGGAGACTAAAATGATTCTCACACTTTTAGGAGTTATAAGTTCAGGTCCCATTCTATGATTTGACCTGCCACTTTCCCAATTCTACAGAACTGCTGGCCATATGGGAAAGGACGCATTACGTGGTGCTTGAGTTATCCGTAGTGCCCTTAGATTCGACCTCCTTAACCTCTTATCATGTCCACCTGCAATTCAACTATTTGTGCGAGGGCACTTTCCAGGTTATGTCATCTTCTTCCGTCGTCTCTTCTCCTCTTCTGCCCCCATGATAGTATTGGATTTCTCTGCGCCCATTATCCAGTACGGTGCCAGTCCGTTGTGGTGGGGCCGTCATGTACCCATTTGGTGGTAGCCCCCTCACAACATAGGGCTCACACTGCTGATGCCTGAGCTGTAAACTCCCCACCTATGATAAGGAGTAGATGCCTGTCTTCTTGGGGCATCAGGACTTCGGGCAATGGCCATCATGCCAGGTGGCCTTTGCTGTGGCTGGGTTGCGCCTGTGGGGAGAGGCCCTGATTGGAGTGGGTGGCATCAGTGTGGATGACCGGCAATGAAGCGGACTAAGTCACCTCTTGCTGGTGACTATATAGCGCCAGCAGTCTCTAAGAAGGGCCAGATTGAGTACAATGCTGACAGATATGAGTAAATCGTTTCTCTCCCTCGCTACACCATGGGAGGAACGTAGGGCTACAGAAAGAAGAGAGCCGTATTCGCCTTGGTATTTAGTCTGTAGCAGAATGGACGTGGACTCCTTTCTACCTATGAAGCCTCAATTTTTTGTTGAACAACTTGAGGAATAGTTTGGGGGAGTGACAGCGCTGTCCAAGAAGAGAAGCGGTGTAGCCTTGATTTAGACAGCATCCCCAGCCCCATCCCGGGCGTTACTCGCTTGTGACTGGCTAGGTGATATTCCTGTTTCCGTCACTCCCAAATAAAAGCCTCAGCCTGGTCCAGGGAATTATTTTCCATCGCGACCTCCTCTTGCAGTCTGACGACGAGCTCCACGCCAATCTAGAACGACGGGGTGTTCATTTCATATGGCGCGTTTGTAGAGGACCCAATGACAATACGGTTGCTACCAGTGCCTCCATCTTGGCCGTTGAGGGCGATTCACTGCCTGAAAAGGTCAAGGTGAATGTTTACCGCTGTGACGTTAAACCATAGTCCCTCCCCCAATGTGGTGCTTTCAATGCTGGAAATTAGGGCACATCTCTTTCCACTTCATTTCCAACGCCACATGTCGAGACTGCGGACGTCCTCTGCCTCCTCCCACCTGTATCAACTGCGGAGAGCAGCACGCCCCATGCTCGCCAGACTGCACAGTACCCCAAAAGGATCGGATAATCATGGAGTACAAGACCCTGGACCGGTTGACTTACCAAGGGGCTGAACGTAAATTTGAACGATTACATCCCATTCAGTTGAGGTCTACATATGCTGCAGCTACATTACCATCTCCATCACAAGTACCAATCGTACCACACTCTGTGCCATGAACAGTGGGCTCTCTGGGCCTCCAGAATACATCTGTCCCCTTGGTGGTAGGGGGAAAATATCCTTCCGTTGCTCCCAAAGCACCGAATTTGGGAGCAAGGTTCCCCCCGCCCCCCCCCCCCCCCCAAACGCAGGGGACATCGGTCCGCTCCCCCAACTGGAGAAGCAACAGTGGCTCCTCTCGTGTGGAAGGGGTCGCTTAGGATCCTCTCTCCCAAGGTCTCCACTAATGCCACAGCAGACTTAAGGAGCCATAAGCTGCTGGACAAAGAGCTTCACAGTCATCTTCCGTGCCTGAAGCTACTTCAGAGAAGATCTCCCAGCAAACCCCTAAAAAGAAGTGAGAGGGCGAGAAAACAAAGAAGTCTACTAAGAAAAAGGACCCTCTAGTGGCCCCAACACCACCACTCCCTACCATTTCTGCACTTATGGATAAGTGGAGACCACAGCTTCCCCTCAGGACCTGGATCTCACTGATGCCTCATTCACAATATGAATGGATGGAAATACTCCATCAGTGGCAGCAGGTGACTATGAGGCGTAACCTGCCTCCTTGCATGCTTCATGCCTTCCCAGCCTTACGACAACGTCATCCTCCAGTAGAATTTCTGTGGTTTTTTCCACCACGCGGCTGAGCTATGGCAACTGCTAAGCTTTACAACTGCTTTCTGCATTGCCATCCAGGAAACCTGGTTCCCGCCAATGTGGACCCCTGTCCTTCACGGTTATAGGAGATATTACAGGAACTGTAGCGACTATGATAGAGGGTCAGTGGAGTTTGTGTCTATGTCCTGAACTTAGCATGCAGTGAACCTGGGCCCTTTCAAGCCCCTTTTGAAGCTGTGGCTGTCAGGATAAGGTCGACGCATGAAATAACTGTGTGCAACTTATATATTACTCCAGACGGTGCAGTACCCCTGAAGGTATTGGCTGCACTGATTCATCAACTCCATAAACCTTTCCCACTTTTGGGAGATTTTAACTACCATAATCCCCTGTGGGGCGGCACTGTACTTACTGGCCGAGGCAGAGATGTCGATACTTTCCTGTCTCAACTAGACCTCTGCCTCTTAAATAATGGGGACCCCACACATTTCACTGTGGCTCAGGGCACTTACTCGGCCATTGATTTATCCCTCTGCAACCCAGGCCTTCTCCCATCTGTCCACTGGAGAGCCCACGATGACTATTATGGTAGTGACCACATTCCCATCTTCCTGTCACTCCCCCAACGCCATTACGCCAGACGTCTACCAAGATGGGCTTTAAACAAGGCAGACTAGGGAAGCTTTCACCTCTGCTGTCACTGTTGAATCTCCACCACATCGTACCATTGATGTGGTACTTGAGCAGGTCACTAGAACGATCGTTTCTGTGGCGGAAAACACGATCCCTTGTTCTTTGGGGTGTCCCCGGCGAAAGTCTGTACTTTGGTGGTCGCCGGAAATCGCTGAGGCCATTAATGATCGTCGGCGAGCTCTACAGCGGCATAAGCGCCACCCTTCCCTAAAGCACGTAATAGCTTTTAATGGGCTCCGTACCCGCGTTCGCCAGCTTATAAAAAGACGGAAGCAGGCGTTTTGGAAGGGATACGTCTCGAACATTTGGTGCCATACGTCACCTTCCCAAGTCAGGACGAAGATCAGACGTGTTTGTGGGTACCAGACCCCGAAAGGTGTTACTGTCATTAACATCAAAGGCGTGTTATCTTACCGACGCAAACGCAATTGCCGAGAACTTTGCTGAGCACTATGCTCGAGCTTCCACGTCAGAAAATTAACCCCCAGCATTTCGCACCTTCAAACGGCGGATGGAAAGCCCTCTCGTTCACTGAACGTCACAGTGTACTATATAATGCTCCATTTACAGAGAGGGAGCTCCTCAGCGTCCTTGCACATTGCCCCGGCACAGCTCCTGTGCCAGATCGGATCCACAGTCAGATGATCAAACATCTCTCGTTCGACTACAAGCGACATCCCCTTGTTATCTTCAACCGGATCTGGTGCAGTGACGCTTTCCATTGCAATGGCGGGAGAAAACCATCACTCCAGTGCTCAAATCCGGTAAAAACCCGCTTGATGTGGATAGCTATCGGCCCATCAGCCTCACCAACGTTCTTTGTAAGCTGTTAGAATGTATGGCAAATCGGCAGTTGTATTGGGTCCTGGAGTCACGTGGCCTACTGGCACCATGCCTGGGCGGTTTCCGCCAGGGTCGCTCTACCATTGATAATCTAGTTTTCCTCGAGTCTGCCATCCGAACAGCCTTTTCCAGACGCCAACACCTGGTTGCCGTCTTTTTTGATTTACGAAAAGCTTACGACACGACTCGGTGACATCATATCCTTGCCGGATCTAAGGGGCCTGCTCCCGATTTTTATCCAAAATTTCCTATCGCTCCGTACTTTCCAAGTTGGTGCCTCTCATAGTTCCCCCCATATCCAGGAGAATGGGTGCTGAAGGGCTCTGTATTGAGTGTGGCCATTAACGGTCTAGCAGCAGCTGTCGGGCTGTCGGTCTCACCTTCTCTGTATGCAGACGACTTCTGCGTTTCGTACTGCTCCTCCAGTACTGGTGCTGCCGAGCGGCGCCTACAAGGAGCCATCCAGAAGGCGCAGTCATGGGCTCTAGCCCACGGCTTTCAGTTTTCAGCCACGAAGTCGTGTGTCATGCACTTCTGTCGGCGTCGTATCGTTCATCCAGAACGAGAACTTTACCTTAATGACGATCCACTCACTGTAGTGGAGACATACCGGTTCTTAGGACTGGTTTTCGACGCCCGATTGACGTGACTTCCTCATCTTCGTCAGCTGAAGCGAAAGTGCTGGCAGCACCTCAATGCCCTCCGCTGCTTGAGCAACACCAACTTGGCTGCAAATCGCTCTAGGCCGCTGCAGCTCTACAGAGCCCTTGTTCAATCCCTCCTTGACTATGGGAGTGTGGTTTACGCTTCGTCCACGCCCTCAGCGTTGCGTTTACTCGACCCAGTGCACCACTGTGGCGTTCGCCTAGCGATGGGTGCTTTTAGAAAGAGTCCAGTGACCAGTGTCCTGGTGGAGGCCGGTGTCCCTCCATTGAAGGTCAGGCTTGCACAACTGCTCGCCTGTTGCGTTGCACACGTTCGTAGTTCTCCTGCGTATCCGAATTACCGTCTCCTTTTCCCAACCACGGCGGTTCATCTCCCGCATCGGTGGCCCAGGTCAGGGCTTACGATTGCGGTTAGCGTCCATTTCCTGAACTGGAGTGCTTCCCATTACCACCTCTCCTCGAGGTACATTCACTTACACCTCCAGGGTGTATACCTAGGCCGCAGATTCTTCTGGACCTTTCGCATATCCCTAAGGACTCTGTTAACCCTGCCCGCTATCACTTCATCTTGATTCTCGACATGTGCCTGGGCCATGAAGTGGTTTACACCGACGGCTCGATGGCTGATGGTCACGTAAGCCTTGCGTATGTCCATGGAGGACATATTGAACAGCACTCCTTGCCAGATGGCTGCAGTGTTTTCACTGCAGTTCTGGCGGACATATCTGTACTCTTGAGCACATTCGCTCATGCCCTGGGAGTCATTTCTCCTGTGTACTGACTCCTTGAGCAGCCTACAGGCTATCGACCAGTGCTACCCACGCCATCCTTTGGTAACGCCCATCCAGGAGTCCATCTATGCCCTGGAACGGACCCGTCATTCAGTGGTGTTTGTGTGGTCTCCACGATACGTCGGACTCCCAGGCAACGAACGTGCCGACAGGCTGGCCAAACAGGCTACGCAGAAACTGCTTCTGGAGATGGGCATCTCCGAAACTGAGCAGCTTTCTGTCTTACGGCGCAGGGTTTTTCGGCTTTGGAGGATGGAATGGCATAACAGTACGCACAACAAACTGCGTGTCATTAAGGAGACTACGAATGTGTGGAAGTCTTCCATGCAGTCCTCTCGCAAGGAATCGGTTGTCCTCTGCCAGCTCCGCATTGGCCATACGTGGCTAACGCATGGTTACGTCCTCCGTCGCGAGGACCCACCTCGGTGTCGCTGTGGCTCACAAATGACGGACGTCCACCTCTTGCTGGACTGCCCACTTTTAGCTGCGGACTTTTAACTTTCCCGGAACCCAGTCTTCGATGTTGGGCGCAATGCCTCAACAGCAGCTTCAGTTTTACGTTTTGTGGGTGAGGGTGGGTTTTATCATTCGATCTAAGTTTTAGCGCATGTCCTTTTTCCCTCTGTGTCCTCCACCCTAGTGCTTTTAGGGTAGAGGTTTTAATGTGTTGCAGAGTTGCTGGCTTCTCCATTTTATTCTCATGGACAGCCAGCCATGGTAATCTGCTTTCTTGTTTTAATCTCTACAACCAGTTACTTGCGTCTCTCTGTGGTTTCCTTGTCCACTTTTGACCATTTTTATGTTTGTTGCTCTTCTGTCGTTCTTGTGGTTTTTTCCTTTCTTCCAGCTGTGTTTTGTATGTCTCTATTGTTTTACTCCAACCCTTGTGGAATTATTTTAATCGGAACGAGGGACCGATGACCTAGCAGTTTGGTCCTTCCCCGCTCTTTTCAACCAACCAACCATTATTTTAAATCTTTCAAGAAGTGTGGCATAAGTAACGCCGTTGATGGCAGTGAAGACCATCTTATATATGAAGAGGACAACGAAGATGACGAAGAAGAACAAGAAGAAGAAGAAGAATGTTCAGTTGAAGATTTTCAGGTATTTTAGAAGTCAGTTCGGTTTTATAAACTAAGAATTTTTTTAGTCTGCTTTTTCAACATAATAATAAAGTCCCTGAGTCCGACAGCCGATCAGTTCCAGTCATTCCACCAGGAAGGAGGTACACGGCTCTTGTTGTCTGTCGTTCAACCATGCCTAGACGGTCAATACCGCGGTTCGATCGAGTCTGCGTTGTTACTTTGTGCTAGAAAGGGCTCTCAACAAGGGAAATACCCAGGCATCTCGGAGTGAACCAAAGCAATGTTGTTCGGACATGGAGGAGATACAGAGACACAGGAACTGTCGATGACATGCCACGCTCAGCCCGCCCAAGGGCTACTACTGCAATGGATGACCGTTGCTTAACGGATTACAGCTCGGAGGAACCCTGACAGCAACGCCACCATGTTGAATAATGCTTTTCGTGCAGCCACAGGACGTCGTGTTACGACTCAAACTGTGCGCAATAGGCTGCATCATGCGCAACTTCACTCCAGACTTATATGGCGAGGTGCGTCTTTGCAACCACGACACCATGCAGCGCGGTACAGATGGGCCCAACAACATGCCGAATGGACCGCTCAGGATTGGCATCATGTTCTCTTCACCGATGAGTGTCGCATATGCCTTCAACCAGACAATCGTCGGTGACGTGTTTGGAGGCAACCCGGTCAGGCTGAACGCCTTAGACACACTGTCCAGCGAGTGCACATCAATTTTGCAGAATTAAAGTTCCGTTCAATACCCATACCTCCCTAACGAAGCATTTGCGGACGTATGTTCATATAACATTTTTGGTTTAGAATTACTTATACTATCATTGTGTAAAATATTTATCTTTCCTGCTCAAACACCCTTTATATGCAGTCTAAAGTGACGAACGAAAATTTGTGACTAGGCAGATGTGCTAACGGCTAACCACTACACAACTCAGGCACAGTGTTGTTCGACTTTAGAGGGAATACCAAGTGGTCTCAGGCTGCTAGGGTAGTCCATGCAGTTGTACGAAGCCACTGTGTCAGTGTGCCGTAGTGGCGTGACCAGGAGACCTGGGTTCGAATCCTGGCGTTGGTTCAAATTTTCATTCGTCGCTTCTGTCTTAATATATACAACAGAGAAAATTTTGCCTTCATTGTCACTGTTGTTCATATTCTGTACTGCATGCCTCAACTGCAAACAGCAAATATGGATCGAAACAATTTCATGAAATGAGGTTCCTGTCCCGCAACATCTGATGATGGAAGTATGAACTATATTTTGTCTGGCTAGTGAATGAGTTCGGCGTTTTCGATACTGTTTTGTCAGCCTAGAAAATTTTTCTCATTACCAACGCATTCTTACGGATAATGAAATGTTAGTAACAGTACAGTGGTTTTGGTCATTGCATTAGTGTTTAATCACTGACTTCAGATTTACCAAGCAGAGATGGAAATACTGATGCTAAACGTTTGAAAATAAGGAAAAAAGACTAGTGTATAACATCCTGTCAATGACGAGATCGTAAATGACTGTCGCTGCTCGAGATTGAGAATGAAGAATATGGAACCTCAGTAGACAAAAACTCTATTCGATAACAATAAAACGTCTTAGAACGAAGACAAGTCCTAAAATCATTAGGAATCATTTTCTGCATTAGAAAATGTAAAACAGTCCTCCTGCATGTTTCACATATCTGGTTTCTGAAAATTTAATTGGATTACATACATTCAGAACCCAGTGCTATCCAAGAACTTGAGTGTAAATGAACACAACTTCGGAATACAGGATAAGACACATCGATGTTGTGTGTAAGCGCATGCAGTATTACTGACACCAATTAAAATTCAGGCATCCTGCATAGTACATGTTGTATTACTATAAATTGGGTTGAATGTCTCGTAGCTCTTTCTTATCGCGTCATAAATTTGCGAGGCTGTAGCAACGTGGGAAGGGACGAGATAATTGTGACCTCATTGCACGTGCCGTTCGCGTACATCAGGCCATCGACCAGTGTACACACGAGTCCTGTCGTGCGGTCTATCACTAACGAGCCGATCGTACCCTAAGCCGGCCTTAAAGTGGCGGCAATTAAGGAGGCACTTAAGGGCCTGGGAGAAGGGGCGCTTGCCGCAAAGAAGCACGCGACCCACTTCTGGGCCTTCCGAACCCGACGGCAAACTTGGAGGCAATGAGGAAGGCCATCATCCCACTCAGTAAGGTACGCTTTAAGATTTCACAGTCGTTATTATTAATTGTATCTATGTTCACTCTACTACTACACTGATTCCCTTCTGCAGTTCATCTACTAAAAATTCATATTGGTACACTGAGGTGAGAAAAGTCTTGTGATACCTCCCAGTATTGTGTTGGACCTCCTTTTGCATGTCGTAGTGCAGCGATTTGACTCATGGGCTCAACAAGTCGTTGGATGTCTCCTGCAGAATTACTGAGGCATGCTGACTCTATAGCCGTTCATAATTGCGAAGCTGTTGCCGTTGCAGGATTTTGTGCACGATCTGACGTCTCGATTCTGTACCTAGAATGTTCGATGGGATTCATGTCGGGCGATTTGGTTGGCCAAATCATTCGCTGAGATTGTCTAGATGTTCTTACTTGGTACACTGTCATCCACAAAAATTCCATTGTTGTTTGGGAACATGAAGTCCATCAATGGCTACAAAAGGTCTCCAAGTAGGTGAATAAAACCATTTCCAGTGAATGGTCGGTTCAGTTGCACCAGAGGACCCAGTGCATTCCCTGTAAACACAGCCCACACCATTATGGAAATACTACCAGCTTGCTCAGTGCCTTGTTGAGAACTTGCGCCCCTGGCTTCTGGATTCACACCACACTCTAACCCCTACATCAGCTCTTACAAATTGAAATCGGGACTCATTTGACTAAGTCACGGTTTTCCAGTCGTCTAGGGTCCAACCGATATGGTCACGAGCCCAGGAGAGGATCTGCAGGAAATGTCTTGCTGTTATCAAAGGCCGGCCGGTGTGGCCGTGCGGTTCTAGGCGCTACAGTCTGGAACCGCGTGACCGCTACGGTCGCAGGTTAGAATCCTGCCTCGGGCATGGATGTGTGTGATGTCCTTAGGTTAGTTAGGTTTAAGTAGATCTAAGTTGTAGGGGACTGATGACCTCAGATGTTAAGTCCCATAGTGCTCAGAGCCATTTGAATCATTTGTTATCAAAGGCACTCTCATCGGTCGTCTGTTGCCGTAGTCATTAACGCCAAATTTTGCCGCACTGTCCTAAAGGATACGCTCATCGTACATCCCACATTGATTTCTGAAATTATTTCAGGCAGAATTGTTTGTCTGGTAGCAATGACAACTCTACACAAACGCCGCTGACTCTATAGCCGTTCATAATTGTGGAAGTGTTGCCGTTGCAGGATTTTGTGCACGATCTGACCTCTCGATTATGTCCCACGAATATTCGATAGGATTCATGTCGGGCGATCTGGTTGGCCAAATCATTCGCTGAGATTGTCCAGATGTGGAGCAAGAATGATGCAATGTATATTGCTGCTGATCACTGTAATGGAAACTAGGAAACTTAAATGAGATTTAATATAGTACACTGATATGTAAAACTTAAGGACTAAAGTAACTTTCGCATGATGCGTCACTGCGAACTAAGATAGCTCGATGAAGCTGTTATCATACACTTAGAAAATGTAACAGACCTACTAAGGAGACTGCCTACATTATGCTTGTCCGTCCTCTTTTAGAATACTGCTGCGCGGTGTGGGATCCTTACCAGATAGGACTGACGGAGTACATCGAAAAATTCCAAAGAAAGGCAGCACGTTTTGTATTATCGCGAAATATGGGAGAGAGTGTCACAGAAATGATACAGGATTTGGGCTGGAAATCATTAAAAGAAAGGCGTTTTTCTTTGCGACGGAATCTTCTCACCAAATTCCAATCACCGACTTTCTCCTCCGAACGGGAAAATATTTTGTTGACACCGACATACATAGGGAGGAACGATCACCATGATAAAATAAGGGAAATCAGGGCTCGCGTGGAAAGATATAGGTGTTCATTCTTTCCGCGCGCTATACGAGATTGGAATAATAGAGAATTGTGAAGGTGGTTCGATGAATCCTCTGCCAGGCACTTGAATGTCATTTGCAGAGTATCCATGTAGATGTAGATACACAGAAAGAACTGTTATAGTGTAGTAAATAGGGTAATTGTGTAAAAACGCAATGAGACGTACAGGAATGGCACTTTCATTCAAAGAAAAACTGCATTGAAGTAACCTGGGTTTATGATGGTGCCCTGGACGTTACAATAGGGAGTGTGATCACCACGGCATGCTCTGCAATGTACTCGCGTGCTGACCACAGTATTGGTGAGGAGTTCTTGTGGCAGGGCGTTCCATTCTACCACCAGTGGAACTGATAACTGCTGGATGATCGTCCGTACCTGTAGACGCGCTGCAATACATCTTCCCAACATGTTCCATACATTATCGATAGGATTTAAATCGGGGAATGGGGCAGGCCAGTTATTCGCCGCGTAGCCTCTCGTTCTAAGAGCTTCGATGTTCGATGCGGTCGCGCATTTTCGTGCATAAAACTTATGCCATTACCGAAGACACACACGGAGGAGGAGTACAGTGTCACGATAACGCTTACTGGTGGGTGTACTGTGCTGAGAGGTTTGGAGGCTAGTACGCCAATGAAATATGATTTTGGAACATGCCTTGTTCGAATATTAGGAATGAGCCCGAAGAAAACGGTTGACTCATAGCACGAGTTCAGAAAATATCGTTCTTATGATACATAACTAGCTCTTTTTGTCCTGAAGTAATGAATGCTATTGACAGAGGATCTCAGATTGATTCCATACTTATAATGTTCCCGTAGCCTTTTGATGCCGTTCCTTACAATTCTATCGAATCTGGGGTAAAGTCTCAGTTGTGTGACTGGAGTCGTCGTTTCTTGTCAGAGAGGTCACATTTTGCAAAATGATTTAGACAAAATTCCGTGAGGTGCGAGAAGTGGCAAGTGGGCCCAAATAGTTTAAAGTGTGAGATCGCCTACATGAATACTAAGAGGAATCCGTTGAATTTCTGCTTCACGATAAATCACACAAGTCTAAACCCTATCGTTTCAACTAAATACTTACGGGTAACAATTACGAACAACTTAGACTGGAATTATCACATAGCTAATGATGCAGGGAAGGCGGACCAAAGACAGCGCTTTATTGACAGAAGGCTTAAATGATGCAAGAAATCCATTAAAGAGACTGCCTATATTACGCCTGCCCGTCCTTTGTTGGAGTATTGCTTTGCGTTTTGGGATCCTTATCAGATAGGATTCATGGAGGAAGACATCGAAAAAGTTCGAAGAAGGGTAACTCGTTTTATATTATTGCGAAATAAAGGAGAGAGTTTTACGGATATGACATGTGAGTTGGGGTGTCAGTCACAAAGCAAAGGCGTTTTACATTGCGGCGAGATAATTTTACGTAATTTCAATCACCATCTTTCTCCTCCGAATGCGGAAATACGAGGGTGAGTCAAATGAAAACCTTAAATTCGTAATAAAAAATCGAAATTTCGCGCCGTTATCCTGTAAGTTGGTAAGTGTGCTACAAACAGCGTGCACAGTGGCCTGTAGGTGGCAGAATAGTGCAGATGCACACATACCATCGCAGTATCAGTATAAAGACGGCCGCCCCACTTGCGACTTACACCATGGAAGAACAGCGTTCTGTTATTCGGTTTTTGCCTAGTGAAGGTGTGAAACCTATTGAAGTTCGTCGACGAATGAAGAAGGTTCAGTACGGTGATGCATGTCTGTCACAGCAGCAAGTCTGCGAATGGAGTACAAGTTCGCAAATGGTGTGACTTCAGTGGAAGATGCTCCTCGTCCAGGTCAGGCACAACGAGTTGTGACTCCGCAGAACATTGCAGCAGTTGAAGCCATAGTGAAGGGAAACCGCCGAGTGACATTGAATGACACTGCAGCATGTTTACAGATTAGTCATGGGTCAGCACACCACATTGTGCATGGTGTGCTCCAGTTTCACAAAGTGTCTGCAAGATGGGTGCCATGGCAGCTGACTCCTGAAATGAGAGAACGACGAGTTGATGCTTGTGAAGAACTTCTTCAGCGCTTCGAACGAGAAGGTGATGGCTTCCTTGCAGGAATCGTTACTGGGGACGAAACCTGGGTTCACTTCCTCCAACTGGAAACGAAGAGAGCGAGCGAGTCATTCCTCCTCAACAAGTGATTGCCATATGTTTGGATCACTCAAAGACGCAATAGGAGGAAAGAAGTTCCGTTCTGATGAAGAGGTACACCACGCGGTGCATGAGTGGGTTGCGCGGACTACCAAAAGAATTTTTTTGTAAAGAAATTTATGCACTTTGTAAGCGCTGGAGGACTTGCATTGAGCGTGGGGGAGATTATGTTGAAAAGTGATACAGCTTTGTACCACTTCTGCACAATAAATAATATTTAAAAAAATATTTAAGGTTTTCATTTGACTCACACTCGTATGTTGACCCTCACGGATATGGAGAGAAATGATCATCGCAATAATAGAAAAGAAATCAGGACCGTAGTGGGAAGGATTAAATGTTCATTTTTCCCTCGCCGTTGTCGGGTGTGGAACGACAGAGAAATAGTGTGAAAGTGGTTCATTGAATCCTCTGCCAGGACTTAACTGTGGAGTGCAGAGTAGTCTTATAGATGCAGACACCTCCCCACACCACAACATCTTCACTACAAAAACGATCACGTTAGAAAATATTCCTGGACGCATTACGTGTTCGCACCTCTCGCCTTATGAAGGTAGTCCAGCATTGTCGAACACGATCGTTTTGGTGGCCCGGATGTTATGGTTTAGAGAGGCGTAATGTTGCCTGGGCGTACTGACATCCAAATATCTGAAAACGGTATACTCACCGGTCAAAGTTATTGTCAGCGTACTCCTTCCCCATGTGTGTATTTTCAGGGGTGATGTCTTAATTTTTATCAATGTCAATGCACTAGCGTATCGAACTGTGCAGATTGGAGGAGCTCTTGCAACGAGAGAACATTCGGCGAGTGGATTGGCCTGCTTGCTCCTCCTACTTAAATCCCATCGAAGACGTGTGGTATGCGATGCGGAGACATATTTCAGCAAGTCCACATGCACCAACGACCATCCAACAGTCGTCAACCGCTCTGGTAGAGAAATGGAACGCGATTAACATCCTTGTGGCCAACATTGGAACACACTGCAGATCAGCATAGCCGTCTGTGGTGCTCACACACCCTCTTAAGAACGAAGTTCCGTAATGTCCAGAGGACGATCATGAATCGCGGTGACTTCAGCGTAATTACTGTCTTTGAATAAAAGTGTCGTTTCTGTTAGTCTCACTGCGTATTTCTTTTGGTATCCTTCTGTACTACACTGTAGCAGTTCTTTCCATGTATGGTCCAAGTTTCAACGAACTATGCTACTTGGCAGTCATACATCATGCAAAAATTACTTTCGTCCTTAAGTTTAGCACATCAGTGTATTTTGAGTAGGGAACGGCGGTAGTTGCGGGGGGAATTAATGGGAAGAGAACGACAGTATTAGTCGTAAATATAGTGCTAATAGGGGTGCTACTAATGGTGAGGATGGTAATCCTACTAATATTAGTAGATGAGTGGCAGTGCAAGAAAGTGGAATACGAGTTAGAGTAGAACAATGTAGTGAGTAGTGAGAGTAGAGTGTTTCTTTATCATGACGAAGTAAATGAAGCGATTGTTGCGTGTGAGCTACTCAATCGTTCTGGATTCTCCTTTGTAACGCAGACCATCGGAAATTCTTACATAAGGCGTGATTAAAAATTTTGGGTTTGAAGTCGTTGCTGCACCGTATATACAACGCAGCGCAACTCGGATGCGGGTAAATAAGCACCGGCATCTAGAAAAGGCATTAGTGTCGCATTCGTGCCTACCGAAGTGAGTGCGGTAAACGCGGAAACGTGAACAATAACGACGTCTTTACCACATTCGTCCAAATGGGACCAATGTTTTGTTATTCTTTTCTTGTCTGCCGATGACAAACACCGGTAGACATCCTTGGGAGAGTGAAGAATGTGCACGGGATGGCAAGTCTGTCGAAAACTGCCGCTGGATTATAGTGCACCAGGCTCCGTGCAGCTCGCGATTCGACACAAGATGTCGGTCGATCTGGGAGACCAACTAGAAGTTGCGCCAACGCAAGTGGTAGACATTCGAGCACCAGCCCTATTGTCCTGATCTCTCCCCATGTGATTATCATCCCTTCGATCCCTTAAAAAATGGTCTTGGAGCCTCGACGATTCCAGTCGGACGATGATGTGCAGGAGACATTTACGAACTTCTTCATTCAGCAGGATACGGTGTTTTGCCGAGTATCTTCAGCCTGGTGCATCGGTGGGATGGTTGCGTCATTGCTCAAGGAGATTTTACACGTTTGACATACCGATTCTGGACTGTACGGCATTCGAACGGAAAGTTTTTTGATCGCCCTCTACAGTTAATGGAAACACGAAGCTATGATACTATACATCATCAACAGAGCTCAGTTGTCTTCTCAATGTCGGAAATAATTTTCCTTAAATGTAAGTAATATTTCTTGCAAGGAGAGAGACAGAGAGAGAGAGAGAGAGAGAGAGAGAGAGAGAGAGAGAGAGTGGCGATATTCGTCCATGATTCGTTTCTCACATCTGAAACTTCAGCTGCACAAATTTACATACCTTCGAAAACTATAATGGTTTCTCATACACTACTGGCCATTAAAATTGCTACACCACGAAGATGACGTGCTACAGACGCGAAATTTAGCCGACAGGAAGAAGATGCTGTGATATGCAAATGATTAGCTTTTCAGCGCATTCACACAAGGTTGGCGCCGGTGGTGACACCTACA
Source organism: Schistocerca nitens (assembly GCF_023898315.1). Classification (NCBI taxonomy): domain Eukaryota; kingdom Metazoa; phylum Arthropoda; class Insecta; order Orthoptera; family Acrididae; genus Schistocerca; species Schistocerca nitens. Next base: position 577,838,495 of record NC_064617.1, read on the forward strand.
ACGTGCTGACACGAGGAAAGTATCCAACCGATTTCTCGTACACAAACAGCAGCGTTGCCTGCTGAAACGTCGTTGTGATGCCTCGTGTAATGAGGAGAAATGCGTACCATCACGTTTCCGACTTTGATAAAGGTCGGATTGTAACCTAACGCGATTGCGGTTTATCGTATCGCGACATTGCTGCTCGCGTTGGTCGTGATCCAATGACTGTTAGCAGAAAATGGAATCGGTGGGTTCAGGAGGGTAATACGGAACGCCGTGCTGGATCCCAACGGCCTCGTATCACTAGCAGTCGAGATGACAGGCATCTTATCCGCATGGCTGTAACGGATCGTGCAGCCACGTCTCGATCCCTGAATCAACAGATGGGGACGTTTGCAAGGCAACAACCATCTGCACGAACAGTTCGACGACATTTGCAGCAGAATGGACTATCAGCTCGGAGACCATGGCTGCGGTTACCCTTGACGCTGCATCACAGACAGGAACGCCTGCGATGGTGTACTCAACGACGAACCTCGGTGCACGAATGGCAAAACGTCATTTTTTCGGATGAATCCAGGTTCTGTTTACAGCATCCTGATGGTCGCATCCGTGTTTGGCGACATCGCGGTGAACACACATTGGAAGCGTGTATTCGTCATCGCCATACTGGCGTATCACCCGGCGTGATGGTATGGGGTGCCATTGGTTACACGTCTCGGTCAGCTCTTGTTCGCATTGACGGCACTTTGAACAGTGGACGTTACATTTCAGTTGTGTTACGACCCGTGGCTCTACCCTTCATTCGATCCCTGCAAAACCCTACATTTCAGCAGGACCGCATGTTGCCGGTCCTGTACGGGCCTTTCTGGATACAGAAAATGTTCTACTGCTGCCGTGGCCAGCACATTCTTCAGATCTCTCACCAATTGAAAACGTCTGGTCAATGGTGGCCGAGCAACTGGCTCGTCACAATACGCCAGTCACTACTCTTGATGAACTGTGGTATCGTGTTGAAGCTACATGGGCAGCTGTACCTGTACACGCCATCCAAGCTCTGTTTGACTCAATGCCCAGGCGTATCAAGGTCGTTATTACGGCCAGAGGTGGTTGTTCTGCGTACTGATTTCTCAGGATATATGCACCCAAGTTGCGTGAAAATGTAATCACATGTCAGTTCTAGTATAATATATTTGTCCAATGAGTACCCTTTTATCATCTGCATTTTTTATTTATTTATTTATTTATTTTTTTTTTTTTTTGGTGTAGCAATTTTAATGGCCAGTAGTGTATTTACTGCATAGCCGCCTTGACGATGCAGTTCTTGAAAGCATCGCCAATGATATTTAAACCCCCCCTCCCCCATCCCCCATCTTTCTCCTCCTCGAAGACTTCATTCCAGATATGTGGGGTGACGGACGTTGGAGTATCGTACTGACAAATCGAAAAGACAATTGGCTACCTGCAGGGACTGAGACCGAATAGTGATGAGATGAACTCAGCACACTATCTTAGGATTCTTCCAGTGTTTCTGATGAACAGACGGATGACAGCTTATGAAATCTTGGCAGATGTTACAGGCAGAGCTTAACCACGAACTGTCGGGAACATATTACTCGAAGCCTTTGTTTACCGTAGTCACCAGACCACAGACGAAGGAGACTCTCGTAGTGTAGAGTCAGAGTCTAGTGGTACCTTGAGTGGCATTCTGTAGTGTTCAGTGATGAGTCTCGCTTCTGTTTTTCCGCACAGGATTATCCGAACTGTCTAAGGCGCTGCAGTCATGGACTGTGCGGCTGATCCCGGCGAGGTTCGAGTCCTCCCTCGGGCATGGGTGTGTGTGTTTGTCCTTAGGATGATTTAGGTTAAGTAGTGTGTAAGCTTAGGAACTAATGACCTTAGCAGTTAAGTCCCATAAGATTTCACACACATTTGACCATTTTTTTTTCGCTTCTGTTTTTGGTGATAAGATCGGCACCAACCTGCCCAAATACGATCTGGTCCTGGAAAACAGCGACTCTCGAGACCCAAACCACTTCAGGTTCTAGAACCTTGGTGTAGAGATACTGGATATAATAGCAGGACTCTTTTACTTGGCAATTCTCGGAAGGAGGCTGAATGCTCGCAGGTACATGTATATGCCGTGAATGGTAAACACTTCTGTCACACCTTTCATGATCGGTGTACCATATTACACAATCAAGTCGGATAATATTAGTACATACACCACAGTTCACTCAACAAACATCTTGAGGATTGTGTGGATCCTTGGCTAATTTGTTCGATCCTCTGATTTCTTACCCACAGAGCGGTGGAAGTCATTATTTCAAACTAATCTCCAGTCAGAAATCTTTATAAAAAGACACGGTATGAGTGTCAGGCTTGGCAAGAAGTTCCTCAAGATGAGATTCAGAGGTGGTTTGTTTTCAATACACAACGAGTTCAAGAATGTGTTATTTTTCTGATGGACATCTCCACGAAGTTTGATAATTATAAAAAAGGTTCAAATGGCTCTGAGCACTATGGGACTTAACTTCTGAGGTATTCAGTCCCGTAGAACGTAGAACTACTTAAACCTAACTAACCTAAGGACATCACACACATCCATGCCCGAGGCAGGATTCCAGCCTGCGACCGTAGTGGTCACGTGGTTCCAGACTGTAGCGCCTAGAACCGCTCGGCAATCCCGGCCGGCGATAATTATCAGACTGGTCCTTTAGAGTGTAGCACTTTTCATTTAAGTGAGTACAAATATAGAAGATGTAACAAAAATTCCCTTTACAGACTTTGAGGACAATTTAGTTACACCAAACTAAGAAAAAATGTCCAGTACATATCAGCTCTAAAATGCACTTGTCCATCTGCGATATTGTGAAACATCTCTTTTACTGCAAGCTCTTTGCTTTCCATATTTTTGGAGGAAGTAGTATGGTCCAAACAAGCAAAAAAATTTCAGTAAATATGGGCTCTAAAACACATATTTCAAGTATTATGAGCACTTTCTCATCTACGCTACTGTGAAGTAAATCTCTGCTGTTGAGCAAGTGCTCATTGCTCTTCAGGAGTGCATTTTAGAGTTAATTTCACTAGACTTTTTTCTTGTTTTGGTCCATACTATCACCTCCCTAAATACAGGAAACGATAGCTTGCAGTAGAAGAGATATGCTTCACAGTATCGAACATGGAGAAGTACTCATAGCTCTTAAAGTGGGCGTTTTAGAACCAATGTCTACTAGACTTTTGTTTCTATCTTCAAAATCCGTAAAAGGATTTTAGTTACACCATATATACATCAGATGTAATGTGCAGATTGTGATATAAAATGTATACAGTGGATACATTAACTACATTGGTATGCCTTTGATAATGGAAATGTGTGTTCTGAAAACAGCTACGCTGTAACAGGCGAGACGTTAATACCTGTTTGGGAAAAAGTTTTTTTCCACTTAGTGAGAAGAATGTCGAGAAGAAGTAACATTATGTGTTTTGTTCAGACCGATGCTGCAACTGCGAGGGGCTTTCAATAAGTAGAGCAAGACTTTTTTTTCTGGAAGCAGCATAGGTTTATTCAGCATTCCACTACACCATATTATTCCCCACTCTTTTGGCTTCCGAACAGTTCAATGCGGCGGGCTTAAGGTAGCTCATAGGTCGGGCCTTATGCCCTCGTGGTACCACTCTACTAGTCGACGCAGGAGCCAACGTCTTTCTGCAGCAATAACTTCCCCGTCATCCACGTACTTCTTCCCGCGGAGTGCATCCTTTAGTGGGTCAAACAGATGGAAGTTTAAAGATGCGATATCCGGGCTGTGGGGTGGATGACGAAGTAGTCCAACGAAGTTTTGTGAGCTCCTCTGGGGTGCGCAGAGTTGTTTGAGGCCTTGCGTTGTCAAGGAGAAACAGAAGTTTGATTGTGATCTGTCGATAGCCTCGAATGAGAGTCTCCGCACGTTCCAACATTACAGAAATTACAGCTCCGTACTGCCGACCAAAATGCGGAAGATCGGGCAGGTTTGCGCGATTTTGTTGCGATAATAACAGAAGCCTCACCTGCCTCTCACCGTGTTTTTGTTCACTGCCAGGTCGCCGTAATCATTCTGCAATTGCCTATGAATAGCTGCAAAGATCTGGATTTTCGCCAAAAGAAACGCAATGACAGCTCCCTGCTTGAAGCTCACCACCATCATGGACGCCATTTTTAAGGTTGGTATAGCGCCTACATCTAGCGCAACGAAACTATAGCGGCTAAAGCGGGAATATTCCGCATTTTTTCAACTGAAATTGGTCGAGAAAAAAATAAATGTGTTGCACTACTTATCGAACGGTCCACGTGCTTTCTTTCGGATACATTAAATCTACTGCTGTTCATTTGATAATGGAAATGTGTGTTCTGAAAACAGTTGCGCTGTAGCTAATGAGATATTAATACCTCTTTGCGATATAATTTTTCCTATTCTTACAAAAACGAGACGAGTGACGAGAAGATTTGAGGTTCTGGGTTTTGTCCAGGCTTCTGCTCCCATTATTAGGTAGTATACTTTATGTGAGTTTGTGTCTGGTCCATCCTTTACTGAAAATAAAACATTCATGTCTAACTGAAAAACTATTTCATAATTTTGGAAGTTTGCCTATTTTTACTTTTTTCGGTTCTAACAAAGAATTTGTTTTCAGTTACACTGTAAGGCCATACAGTCAATATGGACACTTTTTCATTGTTTTATCAAACACAGTTTATTAGTTTCACGATACATGTTCCTCTTTACGAAAGCACGGATGCTAGTCACAAAGTTTTCGCTGGCCATAAACGTACACTATGTGATCAAACGTATCCGGACACCTGGTTGAAAATAACTTACAAGTTTGTGGCGCCCTCCATCGGCAATGCAGGAATTCAGTGTGGTGTTGGCCCACAGTTAGCCTTGATGACAGCTTCCACTCTCGCAGGCATACGTTCAGTTAGATACTGGAAGGTTTATTGGGGAATGGCAGGCCATTCTTCAAGGAGTGCTGCATTGAGGAGGGGTTTCGATGTCGGTCGGTGAGGCCTGGCACGAAATCGGCGTTCCGAAACATCCCAAAGGTGTTCTATAGGATTCAGGTCAGGACTCTGTGCAGGCCAGTCCAAAACAGGGCTGTTATTGTCATGTAACCACTCCGCCACAAGCCGTGCATTATGAACAGGTAGACGATCGTGTTGAAAGATACAATCGCTATCCCCAAATTGCCTTTCAACAGTGGGAAGCAAGAACGTGCTTAAAACATCAGTGTAGGCCTCTACTGTGATAGCGCAACACAAAACAACAAGGGGTGCAAGCCCCCTCTATGAAAAACACGACCACACCGTAACACCACAGCCTCTGAATATTACTGTTGGCACTACACACGCTCGCAGATGACGTTCACTGGGCATTTGCCATACTCACACCCTGATATCGGATCGTCACATTGTGTACCCCCTCCCCATGAACCATGGACCTTGCCGTTGGTGGGGAGGCTTGCGTGCCTCAGCGATACAGATGACCGTACCGTAGGTGCAACCACAACGGAGGGGTATCTGTTGAGAGGCCAGACAAACATGTGGTTCCTGAAGAGGGGCAGCAGCCTTTTCAGTAGTTGCAGGGGCAACAGTCTGGATGCTTGACTGATCTGGCCTTGTAACATTAACCAAAAGGGCCTTGCTGTGCTGGTACTGCGAACGGCTGAAAGCAAGGGGAAACTACAGCCGTAATTTTTCCCGAGGACATGCAGCTTTACTGTATGATTAAATGATGATGGCGTCCTCTTGGGTAAAATATTCCGGAGGTAAAATAGTCCCCCATTCGGATCTCCGGGAGGGGACTACTCAAGAGGACGTCGTTATCAGGAGAAAGAAAACTGGCGTTCTACGGATCGGAGCGTGGAATGTCAGATCCCTTAACGGGGCAAGTAGGTTAGAAAATTTAAAAAGGGAAATGGATAAGTTAAAGTTAGATATAGTGGGAATTAGTGAAGTTCGGTGGCAGGAGGAACAAGACTTTTGGTAAGGTGAATACAGGGTTATAAATACAAAATCAAATAGGGATAATGCAGGAGTAGGTTTAATAATGAATAAAAAAATAGGAGTGCGGGTTAGCTACTACAAACAGCATAGTGAACGCATTATTGTGGCCAAGATAGACACAAAGCCCATGCCTACTACAGTAGTACAAGTTTATATGCCAACTAGCTCTGCAGATGATGAAGAAATAGATGAAATGTATGACGAGATAAAAGAAATTATTCAGGTAGTGAAGGGAGACGAAAATTTAATAGTCATGGGTGACTGCAATTCGTCAGTAGGAAAAGGGAGAGAAGGAAACATAGTAGGTGAATATGGATTGGGGGGAAGAAATGAAAGAGGAAGCCGCCTTGTAGAATTTTGCACAGAGCATAACTTAATCATAGCTAACACTTGGTTCAAGAATCATACAACAAGGTTGTATAACTGGAAGAATCCTGGAGATACTAAAAGGTATCAGATAGACTATATAATGGTAAGACAGAGATTTAGGAACCAGGTTTTAAATTGTAAGACATTTCCAGGGGCAGATGTGGATTCTGACCAAAATCTATTGGTTATGAACTGCAGATTGAAACTGAAGGAACTGCAAAAAGGTGGGAATTTAAGGAGATGGGACCTGGATAATCTGAAAGAACCAGAGGTTGTACAGAGTTTCAGGGAGAGCATAAGGGTACAATTGACAGGAATGGGGGAAAGAAATACAGTAGAAGAAGAATGGGTAGATCTGAGGGATGAAGTAGTGAAGGCAGCAGAGGGTCAAGTAGGTAAAAAGATGAGGGCTAATAGAAATCCTTGGGTAACAGAAGAAATATTGAATTTAATTGATGAAAGGAGAAAATACACTCCTGGAAATGGAAAAAAGAACACATTGACACCGGTGTGTCAGACCCACCATACTTGCTCCGGACACTGCGAGAGGGCTGTACAAGCAATGATCACACGCACGGCACAGCGGACACACCAGGAACCGCGGTGTTGGCCGTCGAATGGCGCTAGCTGCGCAGCATTTGTGCACCGCCGCCGTCAGTGTCAGCCAGTTTGCCGTGGCATACGGAGCTCCATCGCAGTCTTTAACACTGGTAGCATGCCGCGACAGCGTGGACGTGAACCGTATGTGCAGTTGACGGACTTTGAGCGAGGGCGTATAGTGGGCATGCGGAAGGCCAGGTGGACGTACCGCCGAATTGCTCAACACGTGGGACGTGAGGTCTCCACAGTACATCGATGTTGTCGCCAGTGGTCGGCGGAAGGTGCACGTGCCCGTCGACCTGGGACGGGACCTCAGCGACGCACGGATGCACGCCAAGACCGTCGGATCCTACGCAGTGCCGTAGGGGACCGCACCGCCACTTCCCAGCAAATTAGGGACACTGTTGGTCCTGGGGTATCGGCGAGGACCATTCGCAACCGTCTCCATGAAGCTGGGCTACGGTCCCGCACACCGTTAGGCCGTCTTCCGCTCACGCCCCAACATCGTGCAGCCCGCCTCCAGTGGTGTCGCGACAGGCGTGAATGGAGGGACGAATGGAGACGTGTCGTCTTCAGCGATGAGAGTCGCTTCTGCCTTGGTGCCAATGATGGTCGTATGCGTGTTTGGCGCCGTGCAGGTGAGAGCCACAATCAGGACTGCATACGACCGAGGCACACAGGGCCAACACCCGGCATCATGGTGTGGGAAGCGATCTCCTACACTGGCCGTACACCACTGGTGATCGTCGAGGGGACACTGAATAGTGCACGGTACATCCAAACCGTCATCGAACCCATCGTTCTACCATTCCTAGACCGGCAAGGGAACTTGCTGTTCCAACAAGACAATGCACGTCCGCATGTATCCCGTGTCACCCAACGTGCTCTAGAAGGTGTAAGTCAACTATCCTGGCCAGCAAGATCTCCGGATCTGTCCCCCATTGAGCATGTTTGGGACTGTATGAAGCGTCGTCTCACGCGGTCTGCACGTCCAGCACGAACGCTGGTCCAACTGAGGCGCCAGGTGGAAATGGCATGGCAAGCCGTTCCACAGGACTACCTCCAGCATTTCTACGATCGTCTCCATGGGAGAATAGCAGCCTGCATTGCTGCGAAAGGTGGATATACACTGTACTAGTGCCAACATTGTGCATGCTCTGTTGCCTGTGTCTATGTGCCTGTGGTTCTGTCAGTGTGATCATGTGATGTGTCTGACCCCAGGAATGTGTCAATAAAGTTTCCACTTCCTGGGACAATGAATTCACGGTGTTCTTATTTCAATTTCCAGGAGTGTATAAAAATGCAGTAAATGAAGCAGGCAAAAAGGAATACAAACGTCTCAAAAATGAGATCGACAGGAAGTGCAAAATGGCTAAGCAGGGTTGGCTAGAGGACAAATGTAAGGATGTAGAGTCTTATTTTCACTAGGGGTAAGATAGATACTGTCTACAGGAAAATTAAAGAGACCTTTGGAGAGAAGAGAACCACTTGTATGAACATCAAGAGCTCAGATGGCAAGCCAGTTCTAAGCAAAGAAGGGAAGGCAGAAAGGTTGAACGAGTATATAGAGGGTTTATACAAGGGCGATGTACTTGAGGACAATATTGTGGAAATGGAAGAGGATGTAGATGAAGATGAAATGGGAGATATGATACTGCGTGAAGAGTTTGACAGAGCACTGAAAGACCTAAGTCGAAACTAGGCCCCGGGAGTAGACAACATTCCAATAGAACAACTGATGGCCTTGGGAGAGCCAGTCCTGACAAAACTCTACCATCTAGTGAGCAAGATGTATGATACAGGTGAAATACCCTCAGACATCAAGAAGAACATAATAATTCCAATCCCAAAGAAAGCAGGTGTTGACAGATGTGAAAATTACCGAACTATCAGTTTAATAAGTCACAGCTGCAAAATACGAACGCGAATTCTTTACAGACGAATGGAAAAACTAGTAGAAGTCGACCTCGGGGAAGATCAGTTTGGATTCCGTAGAAATGTTGGAACACGTGAGGCAATACTAACCTTACGACTTATCTTAGAAGAAAGATTAAGAAAAGGCAAACCTACGTTTCTAGCATTTGTAGACTTAGAGAAAGCTTTTGACAATGTTAACTGGAATACTCTCTTTCAAATTCTGAAGGTGGCAGGGGTGAAATAAAGGGAGCGAAAGGCTATTTACAATTTGTACAGAAACCAGATGGCAGTTATAGAGTCGAGGGGCATGAAAGGGGAGCAGTGGTTGGGAAAGGAGTGAGACAGGGTTGTAGCCTGTCCCCGATGTTATTCAATCTGTATATTGAGCAAGCAGTAAAGGAAACAAAAGAAAAATTCGTAGTAGATATTAAAATTCATGGAGAAGAAGTAAAAACTTTGAGGTTCGCCGATGACATTGTAATTCTGTCAGAGACAGCAAAGGACTTGGAAGAGCAGTTGAACGGAATGGACAGTGTCTTGAAAGGAGGATATAAGATGAACATCAACAAAAGCAAAACGAGGATAATGGAATGTAGTCAAATTAAATCGGGTGATGCTGAGGGAATTAGATTAGGAAATGAGACACTTAAAGTAGTAAAGGAGTTTTGCTATTTAGGGAGTAAAATAACTGATGATGGTCGAAGTAGAGAGGATATAAAATGTAGACTGGCAATGGCACGGAAAGCGTTTCTGAAGATGGGAAATTTGTTAACATCGAGTATAGATTTAAGTGTCAGGAAGTCGTTTCTGAAAGTATTTGTTTGGAGTGTAGCCATGTATGGAAGTGAAACATGGACAATAACTAGTTTGGACAAGAAGAGAATAGAAGCTTTCGAAATGTGGTGCTACAGAAGAATGCTGAAGATAAGGTGGATGGATCACGTAACTAATGAGAAGGTATTGAATAAGATTGGGGAGAAGAGAAGTTTGTGGCACAACTTGACTAGAAGAAGGGATCGTTTGGTAGGACATGTTTTGAGGCATCAAGGGATCACAAATTTAGCATTGGAGGGCAGCGTGGAGGGTAAAAATCGTAGAGGGAGACCAAGAGATGAATACACTAAGCAGATTCAGAAGGATGTAAGTTGCAGTAGGTACTGGGAGATGAAGAAGCTTGCACAGGATAGAGTAGCATGGAGAGCTGCATCAAACCAGTCTCAGGACTGAAGACGACAACAACAACAACACATTGTGTACCGCAATTCGTCACTCCACACAACGCTTTTCCACTGTTCAACCGTCCAATGTTTACGCTCCTTACCCCAAGCAAGGCGTCATTTGGCATTTACCGCAGTGATGTGTGGGGTATGAGCAGCCTCTTGATCATGAAATGCAAGTTTCCTCGCCTCCCGCCTAACTGTCCTAGTACTTGCAGTAGTTTCTGATGCAGTTTGGAATTCCTGTTTGATGGTCGGGATAGGTGTCTGCCTATTACTCATTACGACCCTCTTCAATTTTCATTTGTCTCTTTCAGTCTTCAGTCGAGGTCGACCAGTATGGTTTTGTACTGTATGTGTCCCTTCCACGTTTCCACTTCACAATCACAACAGAAACAGTGGACCTAGGTATGTTTTGGACTGTGCAAATCACACATACAGACGTATGACACGAGTGACACCCAATCACCTGATCACATTCAAAGTCTGTGAGTTCTGCGGAGTGCCTCTTTCTGCTCCCTCACGATGTCTAATGACTACTGAGGTCGCTGATATGGAGTACCTGGCAGTTGGTGGCAGCACAATCCACCTAGTATGAACAATGTTTGTTTTTCAGGTATCTGGATACTTTTGATCATGTAGTGTTGTAAGGTGACAGAATAAATGGTCAGATTCACACCTTACATGAGACCTTTACAAATCGCAATGAGAAGGTGAAGATGACACCTAATGTAAATCGACAGTTATGAGAACATTTGACTATCAATATGTTATCCAAAAAGGGATGACAGTCAATCAACGGTAATTAACACACCATTCCTATACAATGCACGTCTCTGAGCGGAAGGTAGAACAGGGCACGCAAGGCGAGTCACTTTTAGTTTTAAAAAGCCAGCTCCACAATGGCGTAGCGAAGCCACGCTGTGGGAGTATGCCGGAAACCACTTAAAGCGGTGGCAGGAAGGAGGGCAGCGACCCTGGGCCAGGTGATTCAAGCTGGAGGGCTGCCTGTAGCGGGGCATCTGCACAAGGGCAGAGAAGAAGCGTTAGAAAACTGCGTTTCGGAATTCTAACGGGATACGAACAAGAGAGTGATGCATTTTCATCCAGAGAGTGGGACACATGGATAGGTCAATGTACTTTAGGCTTCTAGAATGGGCACAAAATGTCCGATTGGCAGAAACGCACTAGGAAGGAGAAAAATACTGAAGTTTCGATGCAGTTTGATAGAAGGGACATTGCAGTTGGTAGAGAGAGTTTCTACAAAATAAGAGAAACGCTCCTATTGGTCGAAAAAAGCCATGACGTGAAAAAGGAATCCCAGTGGAGGGAGGCAGTTCTGCCAGGAGTAGGACAAGAGAGAAATTTTCAGGGACTCTTCTCTCAACTGGCGTCAAGTGCAGAACAGAGCGCTTAACGCTCCATAGAAGGCAGAGAAGAAATTTGTGTGGACACTGCATTCACAGCAGCCGCACTACAGCTAAAGAATTAGCTGTAGCAACGTTTATCTCCAACTGTGGAGAAACGAACTAACTAAATTAACTAACTGTTCTCACAAGAACTGAGAGGGCACTATAATATGCATGCTTCTCCAACCATGCGCGTGTATATCGCCACATAATAAGACTAGGGCTGAGTACATGTTTTCTCACATAACGAGAAACATAGGCAAAGTTTCTGCTGGAAAGCTCAGCAAAGGCCAGATTAGTTTTGTAGGAATTTCAGTGGGAGAGAGTGGCCTTGCAGACAACAGCACGTCGAAGCTTAAGGTCAATACCATATGCTGAGGTGTGACGTTGTTGGTTCACCATCTTGCGTCCACTGTAAACTCGAGCGGCCTTGGGTAATCTTGCACTCAAATTTGTCACTTGACTAACCATTCACCTTAGGCTTAATTGTCATCCTAAATAGTACTGGACTTTGAACTGGAATCGGACGATTTTCGTAGTACTGACCAACACCATAACGTATGTGTAGGAGCATTTTTGTAAAGAAAAGTCCAATTAAACTTTCATATTACTGTGCTTAGGAATAATGTAAAGAAACTTCCAATTAAACTTTCATAATATTATGCTTAGGATTCATGTTCTTTCAGAGGGTTACTATTTAACATTGTTGTCTATAAAATTATTTCACTTTTTGATGTTGGCATGATGCGTTATCTACTACGCTGGCCGGCCGGAGTGGCCGAGCGGTTCTAGGCGCTTCAGTCTGGAACCGCGCGACCAGTACGGTCGCAGGTTCGAATCCTGTCTCGGGCATGGATGTGTGTGATGTCCTTAGATTAGTTAGGTTCAAGTAGTTCTAAATTCTATGGGACTGATGACCTCAGCTGTTGAGTCCCATAGTGCTCAGAGCCATTTGAACCACTACGCTGTTTTTCTGTTGGCGAGTTGAAAGCTGTGTGAAAAGCTGTAATTTGGTGAGAAATATTGCGACATTAAACTTGTCATTTCACCTAACACAGTTGTTCTCAGTTCTAGAATAAAAAGAAAAACAAAACCCTACGCTTACAGTGTATATCAAATAGGCAAGAAGACAAGCAAACCGCAAAACAGTTTATTTAGCTACTCAGAGTGTTCGTAATTATTCAGGATACCAATTCTACCGATAAGAGACCTAATTCCATGTAACTAAAAAATACGAGCGAATTAGTTACCAGGAAAATTACACTCGTAAATGAGTCCATTGTCACGGACGTTTCTGGAAGCAGTGGCTGGCTTCCCTAATGTGTTTTTGTAATCAACTGTCGCTGTTGCGCAATCGATCAGTGTCTAAAAGGCCTGATTTAATCCCAAAATGCTTGCGTGAACATAGATACGGAGTGTTTAACTGCGGAACATAGCAACAAAGTTCACATTATATTGCATTCATTACAGTTGGTGGAATTCACATACCGCACGTCATTTTAATATCTTACGCGTCGCCAATTTTTGGAACAGTAATTATGTTATACATTGTAACACTACGTCAAAAAAGCGAAGCTGTATCATCATTTTTTCTAATTATCTGTGTCTACATCTGTATAATCGTAGATCAGTTCTTGCCTCCCAGTGACAGACGTTAAGATGGAGCCATTTTAAAAATTACTCCCTGTGTCTCTCTGCATTGTGGTTAATAGAAAATTCTCGACAGCTTTCTGTGAAGACAAGGGAAACTTCTGTTTGATTTATTATTGCAGTGAGAATTTTCAGCTGGACATTCTGGTTTCCTAATGAGAAATTCTGCAATTATTTTTAGTATAGTAACGGAGATAAACAGATGCAAATACATCATCTGTTTACATCAAAGAAATGTGATGGCGGCCGTCGTTTTAATACAGTGTGTGCACCAGCTTCTGTTACTGTTTACTACTATGTGTTTCACCCTGACGCACATGTCCCTATGTCTAGTGTCTAATTTATCTTGAGCCATCCTCATCCTTGTTCTTGCTTACAGCCGTAGGTGTCCTCCAGTTTTTCTGCACCTCATCGTACTGATTACTTCTCTATCTCCATTCTTTCTTTCACCATCACCATTTTTATTCTGTAAAACTGTTGTTGTTGTGGTCTTCAGTTCCAAGATTGCTTTGATGCAGCTCTCCATGCTTCTCTGTCCTGCACAAGCCTCTTCAACTCCGAATAGCTACTGCAACATAAATCCTTCTGAATCTGCTTACTTTATTCGTCTCTTGGTGTACTTCGACGATTTTTACCCCTTTTCCCCACTTCCCTCCAACACTAAACTGGCTATCCCTTGATGTCTCAGAATGTGTTCTATCAACCGATGCCTTCTTCTAGTCAGGTTGTGCCACAAATTTCTTTTCTCCCCTGTTCTGTTCAGCATATCCTAATGAGTTACGTGAGCTACTCATGTAATCTTCAGCATTCTTCTGTAGCTCCACATTTCGAAAACTTTTATTCTTTTCTTGTCTAAACTGTTTATCGTCCATGTTTCACTTCTATAGATGGCTACACTCCAGACAAATACCTTCAGAAAATACTTCCTAACACTTAAATCAGTATTCGATATCAACGAATTTCTCTTCTTCGGAAAAGCTCTCCTTTCAATTGCCAATCTTCATTGTATATCCTTTCTCCTTCGGCCATCATTATTATTTTGCTACCCAAAGAGCGAAACCTACCTACTACTTTAAGTGTCTCGTTGCCCCGTTCCTAATTTAATTCGACTATATTCCATTATCCTGTTTTTGCTTTTATTGATGTTCATCTTATATCCTCCTTTCAAGACACTGTCCGTTCCGTTGAACTGCTCTTCAAGTCTTTTGCTGTCTCTGAGAATATTAGAATGTCATTTGCTAATCTCAAGGTTTTTATATGTTCTCCTTGAACTTTAATTCCTAAGCCAAATTTTTGTTTGGTTTCCTTTACTGCTTGGTTCAATGTACAGATTGAATAACATTTGGGATAGGGTGCAGCCTTGTCTCACTCCCTTCTCAGCTACTGATTCCTTTTCGTGCCTCACGACTCTTACAACTGCCGTCTGGTTTCTGTACAAATTGTAAATAGCTTTCGCTTCCTGTACTTTACTCCTTCTACCTTGAGAATTTCAGCAAGTGTATTCCATTCAACATCGTCAAAAGCTTTCTCTAAGTCTACAAATTTGACTTTCCTTAACATATCTTCTAAGAGAGGTGGTAGGGTCAGTATTGCGTCGCGCGTTCCTACATTTCTCCGGAATCCGAACTGATCTTCCCCGTTGTCGGTTTCTGCCAGTTTTTCCATTCTTTTGTAAAGAAGTTGTCTTAGTATTTTACGACGGTGATCTGTTAATCTGATAGTTCGGTAATTTTCACACCTATCAGCATCCGCTATCTTTGGACGTGGAATTATTAGTCTTCTTGAAGGCTGAGATTATTTTGCTTGTCTCATACAGCTTGCATATCAGATGGAATGTTTTTACAATGACTGGGTCTTCTCAAGGCTGTAAGTAGTTCTGACGGAATGTCATCAACTCCAGGGGTCTTGTTTCGACTTAAGTCTTTCAGTGCTCTGCCAAATTATTCTTGCAGTGTTATATGTCCCCTTGCATCTGCATTTACGTCCTCTTCAGTTTCTGTAATATTGCCTTCAGGTACATCTCCATTCTATAGACTTTCTATATGCTCTAATCTACATCTACTTCATACTCCACAAGCCACATAATGGTGAGTGGCAGAGGGACTTTCGGTATAGTGCGTGGGAAGAATGATATCCGGTAAGTCTGTGTATTGGCTCTAATTTCTCGAATTTCCTCCTCGTGGTCAATACGTGAGATGTATATGGTGGGGGGAGTAATATGTTGTCCGACTCCTCCTGAAAAGTGCTGTACCGAAATTTCCATAGTATATCTCTCCGTGATGCACAACGCCTCTCTTGCAACTTGTAGCACCTACGTAACGCTCTCTCGCCAGATAAACGATCCCGTGACGAAACGAGCCGCACTTCGTTGGATCATCTCTATCTTCTCTATCAGTCCTACTTCATAGGGACCTCAGATAGAGGAACAGTACTCAAGAATCGGACGAACAAGCTCCTTATAAGCCACTTGTTTCGTGAATGAGTTACGTTTCCTTAAGATTCTTCTGATGAATCTGACTCTGGTGTCTGCTTTTCCCACTATCTGTTTTATGTGGTCACTCCACTTAAGGTCACTCTGGATAGTTACGGCTAGATATTTTACGTGCACTTTTTTCCAGTCGTTAGGTACCTTTCGTTGCTCAAGCGATCTACGATAAATTGCTGCTAGAAGGGGAGAAAGTCATTTCGCATAATATTTACAGAATCATATAGGTATCTCATCTGGTCCTGACGCCTTGCCACTGCTAAGCGATTGTAGCTGCTTTTCAATTCCGAGATCGGTTATTTCAGTATCTGCCATTTCGACTTTCATACGAAAATTGAAAGGAGGGACCGTGTTACGATCTTCCGCGGTGAAACAACTTCGGAAGACCAAATTCAGTATTTCGGCCTTCTCTCTGTTATCTTACATTCGGTGCCGCTGTGGTCGCTGGATTTTGACCCACGTACTGATCTTACGTACGACCAAAGTCTCTTAGGGTTTTTACTCAGGTCGGTTGACAACGTCTTACTTTCAGAATCATCGAACGCTTCTCTCATTGCTCTCCTTACGCTCATTTTCACTTCGATCAGCTTTTGTTTGTCAGCTAGGTTTTTACTTCTCTTGAATTTGGATGAAGTGCTCTTTCTTTACTTAGCGCTTTTGTAACACGGCTATTAAACCACAGTGAATCCTTCCCATCCCTTAAAACCTTACTCGGAATATACTCGCCTAGGGCATATTTAGAGATGTCTTTGAATTTTTTCCATTTGTTCTCCACATCTTTGTCCTCATCACCGAATATTTGACCCTGACTGCTGAGATATTCTGAAATTTGTATCCTGTCCCCCTTGCTGAGCAAATATGTCTTCCTGCCTTTCTTAATATTCCTTGTACGACCCTTCGTCATAGATGCTGCCACAGTCTTATGATCACTGATAGCTTCCCCTACGTTAACTGAGTCGATAAGTTCAGGTCTGTTTGTTGCTGGAGGTCTAAGACGTTACCTTGACGAGTTGGTTCTCTATCCGCTCAAGGTAATTTTCGGACAAGACCTCCAGAACAATACCACACGAATCCCTGTCCCTGGCACCAATTTTGTTGGCATAACGCACCCAATCTATACCTTGTAAGTTGAAGTCACCCCCTATTACAACAGTATGACCAGGAAAATTGCTAATTGTATTCTACAAGTTCTATCTGAACCGCTCTACAACAACAGATCCTGACACAGGTGGTCTATAACAGTATCCTGCGGTTAAAGGCGCTGCAGTCTGGAACCGCAAGACCGCTACGGTCGCAGGTTCGAATCCTGCCTCGGGCATGGATGTTTGTGATGTCCTTAGGTTAGTTAGGTTTAACTAGTTCTAAGTTCTAGGGGACTAATGACCTCAGCAGTTGAGTCCCATAGTGCTCAGAGCCATTTGAACCATTTTTTTAATAACAGTATCCGATCATCATTTTTGACCATTCTTTGATACTCAGTTTCGCCCAGATTAATTCACCTTCGGTATCCGTGATAACCTCACTAGACTTTATCGAATTTTTTACTACAATAAACACGCCGCCACCATTGGCGACTAACATATCCTGACGATAAACATTCCAATCTGAACTTATGATTTTGTTGTCAGTGACGTCTGGTTTCAACCAGCTATTTGTTCCCAATACTACCTGTGCATTATAACCTTCAGTAAACGATACTAATTCTGGGGCCTTTCCTTGTATGCTCCTGCAGTTTACTAAAATCATAATAATCATTTCTATCTCTGATCTGCGAGGACCAAGATTCTCTGAGGTCACTGTGGCTGATTTAACAGGCAAATCGTCTTTGATCGCAAGGGAGGAGTTCTCTAACCTAAAAATGCCCCATGTGCACGCCACACGCACTCCGCTACGCTAGTAGCCGCCTCCTGCGTCTACTGCACGCCTGACCTATTAAGGGGAACTCTACAATTCTGCACCCGATAGCGGAGGTCAAGAAATTCGCATCCGATCAGATATCGTCGTAGAGTCGTCTGAGCCTCTGGTATAGACATTCCACTGTGCATCAGACCCGAGGACCTCGATCAACGATGCTACAAATAGACAGCTTAGCCTGCATCCTGCGTGCGTTGCTAGTTGCCTTCACCAAATCAGCCAGCCGCTGAAAGGAGCCGAGGATGGCCTCAGAACCCAAGCCGCAGGCGTCATTCGTGCCGACATGTGCCACCACATGCAGCCTGTTGCACTCAGTGTGCTCGATAGCTGCCAGCAAGGCCTCCGACCACATCACGGATGAGACCTCACGGCAAACATACCGAATGCACACTGGAATTCTTTCCCGCTTTGCCTGCTATCTCCCTGAGCGTCTCCGTCACCCGCCTAACATTGTAGATCCCAATGACTTGTATACCCACCCTCTGTACTTGTCCGGAGTGGGCAGGAAAATCGACCGCTGGCCCAACAGGGGAGGCATCCCGTACTGGCTCAGAGTTATCAACAATGAGTAGCAACTCGTACCTGTTGCTAAGACGTAGGGAGCCAGCCGCACGGCCTGCTCCCTCTTTCGCCTTCCGCCCAGTGACACGCGAACCCACCACTGTCTGCCACCCACTCATGGACGGACCGGTCAGGTGTTGCGTACCAGAACCCGGAGCGATGTCCGGATCACCAGTGGGACCAAAGGTGTCGCAGTTCTCGTCACTGTCATCTTTAAGCATTAGCTAGAAGTTGTCGTCGGTAGCCAACGCAGCTTCCAGCTGTTTACGGACAGCAGCCAACTCCCCTGGTGTCCGTTCACAACAAGCACAGTCCCTAGCCATACCGTACTGTATTAGATATAAGGTCTCAAATGGCGCCATTGAGTTTGAAATGTATACAAAATATGCCAAAGGAGAATAAAGTAACACTAAAAGTTGCTGTGCAGATTCTTCACTGTACTCTGAGACCGCAAGCTATTAAACAGGAATAAACTTCTCTGCTGAAGTTTATGTATTTACAGATACCTGTTATTAGAAATCTTGTTCAATGAAAAGTTACTGCACGAGATAAATATTCAAACTAGAATGCACTGATCTAAACTGTATGCTGTCAACTAGCACAAAATTAAAACTTGGTGGCGTGACGGAGTTTCTGGTGACGGGAAAATTTACACTAGGAAGCTGCCCTGCACAAGGATATTCGCAAGACTTATGCAAAAACAAAAACTACGATTAATTTTCGAACCACTAGTCTACTCAGTAAAATACACACGTATAGTTCACTTCTTTGCAGAAGCACGTGAGAAAAAGCAAAGTCTAAATTAATTAACTATTTATCAGACAAATGCTGCGCGTTTTCTCGGCTTGCCGGCTGCCGCTACACTCATCCTACCTTCCAGCTTTTCCTTCTTTGCTTAGTACTGGTTTTCCATCCGAGTTCTTGATATTCATACAACTGCTTCTTTTTCCTCGGAATGGCTTTTTAATTTTCCTGTTGGTGATACCTATCTTTCCCCAAGTGCTATATGCTGGTAAATATATATATGCCGTTTCTGCATGGCCATTTTGTACTTCGTGTCTGTTAAATTTTTACACGTTTGTATTTCCTTTCGTCTGTTCCGTTTGCTACATTTTTATGTTTTCTTCTTTCATCAGTTCAATTCAGTATTTCTTGTGAAATCCAAAGATTCCTGCTAGGCCTAGTTGTGTTAGCTCTTTGATCCTTTGCAGCTTTTACTCTTTCACCAAAGCCACCCATTCGTCTTCTACTGTATTCCTTTCCCCTGTTTTAGTCGATCATTGCCTCATGCTCCCTCTGAAACTCTCAACAACCTCTCGTTCTTTCAATTGATACAAGTCCCATCTCTTTACTTTCCTATCTTTCTGCAATATATTCAGTTTCAATCTACATCTCATGATCAAAATTATGGTCAGAGTCCACACCTTCCCCTGGAAATGCCTTACAATTTAAAATCTGGTTTAGACGTCTCTGTCTAACCATTATATAATGAACATGAAACCTTACGGTATCTCCAGGTCTCTTCTACGTATGAAACCTTATTTCATGAGTCTCAAACCAAGTGTTAGCGATAGTTAATTTATGCTCTGTGCATAATTATACCAGACGGCTTACTGTTTCATTCCTTTCCTTCCGGTCCATATTCATCTGCTATTTTTCCTTCTCTTCCTTTTCCCACTATCGAATTCCAGTTACCCATCACAATTAAGTTTTCGTCTCTCTTAACTATTTGAATAATTTCTTTTATCTCCTTACACATTTCTTCAATCTCTTCATCAGTGGAGCTAGTTGGCACATAAACTTATACTACTTTGGTGAGTTTGGGCGCCGGCCGGAGTGGCCGAGCGGTTCTAGGCACTACAGTCTCGAACCGCGTTACAGCTGAGGTCGCAGGTTCGAATCCAGCCTCGGGCATGGGTGTGTGTGATGTCCTTAGGTTAGTTAGGTTTAAGTAGTTCTAAGTTCTAGGGGACTGATGACCTCAGAAGTTAAGTCCCATAGCGCTCAAAGCCATTTGAACCATTTTGAGTTTGGGCTGTAAAACTGCCGATATCATCAACTGATGGAACACATTTGGAGCACATTCGTACATTACAAGCCGACCAGTCAAGGGCCTGAGATTCTTGATGTGAAAAGATGTAACCGTGCAGATAGTTACAATGCTTCCTATTGGTATTTCTTAATTTAAGAAAAGAGATCTATAGCAGAAAATGTGCTTACCAATAGGCGCAACTGGTTTGCTGTTAACTTGCGTAGCAAGAAAAATGTGAGTGCCAAAGGAAAAAGATTAGAAGACATTCAGATAAACTGCTCAAAATACACTCCTGGAAATGGAAAAAAGAACACATTGACACCGGTGTGCCAGACCCACCATACTTGCTCCGGACACTGCGAGAGGGATGTACAAGCAATGATCACACGCACGGCACAGCGGACACACCAGGAACCGCGGTGTTGGCCGTCGAATGGCGCTAGCTGCGCAGCATTTGTGCACCGCCGCCGTCAGTGTCAGCCAGTTTGCCGTGGCATATGGAGCTCCATCGCAGTCTTTAACACTGGTAGCATGCCGCGACAGCGTGGACGTGAACCGTATGTGCAGCTGACGGACTTTGAGCGAGGGCGTATAGTGGGCATGCGGGAGGCCGGGTGGACGTACCGCCGAATTGCTCAACACGTGGGGCGTGAGGTCTCCACAGTACATCATGTTGTCGCCAGTGGTCGGCGGAAGGTGCACGTGCCCGTCGACCTGGGACGGGACCGCAGCGACGCACGGATGCACGCCAAGACCGTCGGATCCTACGCAGTGCCGTAGGGGACCGCACCGCCACTTCCCAGCAAATTAGGGACACTGTTGGTCCTGGGGTATCGGCGAGGACCATTCGCAACCGTCTCCATGAAGCTGGGCTACGGTCCCGCACACCGTTAGGCCGTCTTCCGCTCACGCCCCAACATCGTGCAGCCCGCCTCCAGTGGTGTCGCGACAGGCGTGAATGGAGGGACGAATGGAGACGTGTCGTCTTCAGCGATGAGAGTCGCTTCTGCCTTGGTGCCAATGATGGTCGTATGCGTGTTTGGCGCCGTGCAGGTGAGAGCCACAATCAGGACTGCATACGACCGAGGCACACAGGGCCAACACCCGGCATCATGGTGTGGGAAGCGATCTCCTACACTGGCCGTACACCACTGGTGATCGTCGAGGGGACACTGAATAGTGCACGGTACATCCAAACCGTCATCGAACCCATCGTTCTACCATTCCTAGACCGGCAAGGGAACTTGCTTTTCCAACAGGACAATGCACGTCCGCATGTATCCCGTGCCACCCAACGTGCTCTAGAAGGTGTAAGTCAACTATCCTGGCCAGCAAGATCTCCGGATCTGTCCCCCATTGAGCATGTTTGGGACTGTATGAAGCGTCGTCTCACGCGGTCTGCACGTCCAGCACGAACGCTGGTCCAACTGAGGCGCCAGGTGGAAATGGCATGGCAAGCCGTTCCACAGGACTACCTCCAGCATCTCTACGATCGTCTCCATGGGAGAATAGCAGCCTGCATTGCTGCGAAAGGTGGATATACACTGTACTAGTGCCGACATTGTGCATGCTCTGTTGCCTGTGTCTATGTGCCTGTGGTTCTGTCAGTGTGATCATGTGATGTATCTGACCCCAGAAATGTGTCAATAAAGTTTCCCCTTCCTGGGACAATGAATTCACGGTGTTCTTATTTCAATTTCCAGGAGTGTAGTTTTTACTGCCGTATTATCTACTAAGGTGTGCGGGATTAAATTCAAGAGAAGTATGGCATCAAAGAATAGGCTTTATAAAACAAAAATATAATTTTACTGCGAAATAAAAATTAAACAATAACCGAAATATAGGTAACAGTTCGAAAATATACCTGTGTGATACTGGAGACTGCTGTTAGATGACATTCATTTATTTTCTTATGGGTGGGCCCCACAGCCTCAATAAATTTGAAAAAGACATGATTCCACCAGACTGTGTTTTTCAAATTACTTTATTTGCACTACTTGTTTCAAACACGCAATTTTCAACATACCATAAAACAAATAAAAAATGAAAAAAGAGCATGAAAGTCGTAAAATTACATTTGATACAGTCTTAAACAAACATAGTACCTTGTAGTACCAGTTACTATAGGTAAGAATTATGTTTGTTTAACGCTGTATCCAATGTAATTATACGACTTTCATGTTTTTGCTCTCTCTTTTTTAAAAGTTTTTATTGTGGTGTGTTGTACATTTTTAGATGCACTTGAAAATGGACAGTGTCTGAAATTAGTAGTGCAAATAATGTAATTTGAAACACAGCCTGGAGAAATCATGTCATTTTTGAAAAAAAAAGTTCTGAAGTTAAGTTTCTCGCTGTTCTCATTTCTGCTACTGCTCATTACTTCAGTCTTTCTCGTTAGGCTGCTCATTCCATCCAACATATCGTGTTATTCTTCTCGCCTTTCACTGAGGACAGAAATGTATGCAGCTGTTCTGCAGTGGATGGGACAGACTCCAAAAAAGTGGTTCGCGAGTGGACTACAGAAGTTATCACATCGGTGGTGCAAGTGTGTGCAGCTTATTGAAAAAAATGGTGCAAATGGCTCTGAGCACTATGGGACTTAACATCTGAGGTCATCAGTCCCCTAGACTTAGAACTACTTAAACCTAACTAACCTAAGGACAGCACACACATCCATGCCCAAGGCAGGATTCGAACCTGCGACCGCAGCAGCAGCGCGCTTCCGGACTAAATCGCTTAGAACCGCAAGACCAAAACTGCCGGAAGCTTATTGAAGACTATGTTGAGAAATTTCAAGAATTTAAGACAAGATTATGATCCGGGCAGGTCGTTATCTCACCCATATTTTTGCTGAATGTCTCTTCTTTCCCTGGAGCGTTCTCCGCAGCCCTCACAGATTAACTATGGCGATTCAGACAACAGTTTGCTATCCACATGTGCTTGGTGTTCCATTCTGCATCTCTGTGACTTGAATACTGTGTGTCTAAAGTAGCACAGTCAGGACAGCTATACCTCGTCGCCTGCCAACATAACTGTTGGGGGCACAAAATGATATACTCTACCAGGAAATGTAGTATGTGACTTAATTAGCTTTCCTTTTCATTTTACGTTAAGGTTTATGATACACATTAGTTTTGATACTAATGGAGGTCGTTTAATTCTATTTTATGTAATGTGTTAATGAAGGTAATTTTTATTTTTTAAATTTATCCTTTCATGTTGTCCTGCTAAACTTCAGTCTTCATTGTCACGATGGCACATCGTTCGGCCTTATCTCAGAGTGGCTGTACTTAACATCTGTGCTACAGCCATCACATTCACATGTTCTGCTTACAGCCTGTTACCCCATGTTCGCTGATCCTCTCATGACGTTAATTCAAATGGTTCAAATGGCTCTGAGCACTAGGGGACTTAACATCTATGGTCATCAGTCCCCTAGAACTTAGATCTACTTAAACCTAACTAACCTAAGGCCATCACACACATCCATGCCCGAGGCAGGATTCGAAACTGCGACCGTAGCGTTCACCCGGTTCCAGACTGAAGTGCCTAGAACCGCACGGACACAACGGCCGGCTGACGTTAATTAGTGTACATGGAACATACAAACATAGCCGAACAAAAACAGTGGAACACCCAGAAGACATGGCCGGATCTCACAGTAACTTTGTACACACACACACACACACACACACACACACACACACACACAACCATTCATCAACGCGTATGTAGACTATCAGAGCTGGAATTCTTTGTGACAGGTAGGATGTCCACCAGAGTGCACTAGTGTTGTTTGTAATTAGTGTTGTTACCAAACCTGGTACAGTATACAAGGGGCGTGAACAGCCACAGGTACTGAGTGATCATTGTGAAGAATACGGGGTTGCCGCACACTCCTATGAGACAGCGTTACCGCAAACTGACAGAGGCTGAAAGAGGGCTCATTGTAGGTCTCTATTTGGCCGAGAGATCGAATCGTGCAGTATATGGATTTGTGAGGGATTCGGATGTGACAGTGGGCCGATGTTGGACTGCTTGGCAACGTGAGGGCGGGCTTAATTCTCGTCAGGGTCCTGAGCGACCACGTCTGATCGGCGCAAGGACGGACCGGCGTATTGTGCACCAAGCACATCGTAGCTCTTTCGCATCAAATCTTCGGCTGCTATCCTGGAACAAGTAATGGATTCCTTGCAGCATTTTGTGTCACCTCGCACCACTGGAAGGAGTTTACCGGCAGCCAGACTTGTGTATTAGCGTCCCACGCTTAGGCTGCCGTTAACGCGACAACATAAACAACTGAGTCTGGAGCGGTGCCGTGAATGGGAAGCATGGACTGCTGATGAATGTCAACTCATTGTGTACACCGATGAGTCGCGACTCCGCACTACCACAGAGGACCACAGTCAGCGAGTATGGTGACAATTTGGGGTGAGATACCATTCTATCAATGTTTGGAGAGACACAGCGGTTTTACTCCTGGTTGTCGTGTTTATGAGTTCAGGTCAAGTTCGGTAGTGACTGAGGGAACTCTGACGGCACAACGGCTCATTACTGACATCCTGCATCCTCATGTATTACTTCTCATTCAACAGTATCGTAGTGAAATATTCAACACATTGCCCACGTCTCTATAAACTTCTGCGTCATGCTGAGATACTTCCTTGCTCAGCAAGATCCCCAGATCTGTCCCCGATATAACATACGTGGAGGCAGCTTTGTCGTCAACTCCATCCTAGAATCAGTATCTATAATCTAGGGGCCAGTTCTACAGCTGTGGGCCAACTTTCCTCAGGAAAGGATGCAACCCCCCATGACACCATTCCCAAGTGAATCAGTACCTGCGTTCAGACTAAAAGGGCTTCATCGTTGTCCTGATAAGCGGGCTCATAATACCAAGTTATTTGTAAATTTGACTATTTTGTAATCACTGGAGTAACATCACGTTCTTTCTCAACCTGTGAAGTTCCTTATTTCCTTCCTCTCCTTTTGTGTGTTCAACTTTTTTTTTCAGGCAGTGTGGTACATTCGGAGCGAAATGGTAATGTCATACAACCAGTAAGTGTGGATCTGTAGGGCTCTCGTACTTTGGACATTGTAACGTTACAATGTTACTGATGGCGTTACAATATTTCCCCTTTCAGTAATATTTCGAGTCTTCTATCGAACATTTCGAATAAATTTCATTTCTAATCAACAAAACCATACAATATTCAAATAGACTATAAATATGTAGATAATTATTTGATGGTACTTACAATACAAACAATCATTACACGATAATTTCAGAATTTGTGTTATCCGAAGCACAAACGTATGGCCCCAGCAACAACGACAGCATCGTCGTATTGGTGGCCGAGGATCGGAGGAACAGCTATAAAATCCAGTATGTCACATGCATCTCGTATAAATGATTACTTCAGTCACTCCCAGCTTGTTGCAAGAATACAAGAAAGAATTTTTTCTGGTGTTCTTGAAGTTTTCCTGGCTGTACCTTCATCATTCGTGACGAAGGACTACCTTCTGATGATACAGACGCTAAAGTAATTTTGTTAGATACTTACACACATAAAGTGATGTAAGGCACTATTTTAAGCCCTGACGAGGAAGTGATACTCATTACGAAAAACTGTTTCAAATATTTTGTTGAATGACGTGATGTCACCAGCGTAGAGCCATCTTGAGAAAATTGAACGCACATTTCATCCCAACAGTTCATGAATAATTTATACGATTAACCGTATTTCTACCGAAAGAGTTATTTGACATTCAAGTTATACACCCATATGTGAATATGGCTAGGGGGACACCATACCATTTACAATTGGTTTTTAAACATATATAAATTACTAATTCCCACCCACTACTGTTTGGATAGGCTTTGTTTCATCGTAAAATTCTAGTATGGTTGTTATGTTCTACCATTTACACTGGGCTCACCACGGCAATTCTGCTACCTTTTAATCATAATAACTCTGGAAAAATAGTTTTTCTGCTTATTTCTTTGTTATTCGTTAGGTGTAGGTCTGTGTGATAACACCTTCAAGTTTCGACGGCGTACAATTTACTTGTATTGTGCACAGTATTGAAGATAACGCGGCCTCATGCATAACCACTTAAACTGTCCCTAGAAATTATCTTTTGATCTTATCTTGCGTCTCCGGTGAAGATATACTGTGGGGTATCCTCTGCTCAGTAATTTACACGTAGTTGTCTCATAATAAATTTCTACTAAGAGATGTTTTAAATCTTTCTCATAACTTGCTTAATAAGTGTGTTTTTGATCTGAAATCTCTTTCTCAGTGCTACCTTGCATACCTGTCTAATGGAGGTATAAGTGCAATGGAGATAGAAGTAATATGTGCATTCTCAGTGCAGTTCACTAGAGCGTGCTTTGCCAACAATCATTAACGGATGACTGTTACTTACATAAAGAGTGATACAGCTGTACCTACCTATAGGTTTTATGCAATCCACAGCGCCTTCAAAAACCACAGGCGATATTTTCATGTTCTCTCACTCGCTACGTGCAAACTATTAGTACTACCAAAAAAAAAAAAAAAATAAATAAATAAATAAATAAATAAAAAAAAATAAAAAAAATAAAAATTAACAGAACCTTTTTGTAGGAAACTTAATGTTTAAATTCTGTAACAGGACAGGTTTTCACTGGAGGCCACTGTTTCCGAGTTAGTCAAGAAAAACGTACAAAAGTGAACTTCAAAGACGTTTTCCTTGATTAACTCGGATGGCTCATAGATAAACCAAGGAGGGCTCAACAAATCCACTCGTCACGAGAGTACGCAACCGTCTCAACCAGGTCAGTTTAGCCACCAGGTGTCCTTTACCAACTACAGAATAAAACCTACAGAACCATGCAGCGCAAAGAAGATGGGCTACAGAAATACAAACTTGACCAGTTATATTGGGTTCTCGTCGCAGATGAGCACAGGATTAGTCGCAGATTACAGTAGTGACCAGGTACCAATGCAATTCTCAGGCACTCACTCTTCACGAGGTAAGCCGGAAGGCGACTGGAATGGCCTCCAGTATCTGCTGACATGGCCTCAGCTGAACACGCTCGGAAACAGTTGAAACTTGCAGTGCATCACAAACTGACCGGTCACAGGAAGTTCGGCATCAGTGAGTGGGACAGGCTCGAGCAATAAGGTATCGACCGCCCACTCGACAGCAAACCAAGGTGGATGCAAACAAGTTGCAATGTACAGGGTAATCAACACTGTGTTGGTAACTAAAACATGCGTGCGGTAGTAAGTTTCAGTATATCAGACTAGCGTTGAAAGTATACCCTATGTGTGATATTAGAATGAATGCGTGACACGACGGACTTAAGCAGCAGGCAAAGTGAGTGCCTGTGACTGCAACCACCCAGCGTGTGGCACTGGAATGAAGAGCTTGATCAATGGGTATCCATGGTGAGGGGAATAAGGGGGGGGGGGGGTGAGTTACCTCTGAGTTATTTATGTGGCAGCCTGGGCTCAAGAGGAATAGATGAGCTAGTTCCCTTTCATGGTCTACGCAAAAACTTGTGTGTAACGTCGACCCTTGATGGTCGCAATGTTTAAGAGAGTTGGTCGTTGAATCCAGCCACAATCAGGTTAGATGGAATGCATTAATACCACCATTTTATTTATATCATCGAGATGAGCTCATCGGCACTTAGTTCTGGTGAATTAATTAAATACGTCGATGTTGTTGTTGTGGCCTTCAGTCCAGAGACTGGTTTGATGCAACTCTCCATGCTACTCTATCCGGTGCATGCTTCTTCATTTCCAAGTAACTACTGCAACCTACGTCCTTCTGAATCTGCTTAGTGTGTTCATCTTTTCATCTCCCTCTACGATTTTTGCCCTCCACGCTGCCCTCCAATACTAAGTTGGTGATCCATTGATTCCTCAAAACATGTCCTACCAATCGATCCTCTCTTCTAGACAAGTTGTGCCACAGATTCCTCCTCTTTCCATTTCTATTCAGTACCTCCTCATTAGTTACGTGATCTACCCATCTAATCTTCAGCATTCTTCTGTAGCACCACATTTCGAAAACTTCGATTCTCTTCTTGTATAAACTATTTATCGTCCATGCTTCACATCCATACATGGCTACACTCATACAAATATTTTGAGAAAAGACTTCCTGACTTTTAAATCTATAACCGATGTGAACAAATTTCTCTTCTTCAGAAACGCTTTCCTTGCCATTGCCAGTCTACATTTTATATCCTCCCTACTTCCACCATTATCAGTTATTTTGCTCCCCAAATCGCAAAACTCATCTACTACTTTACGTGTCTCATTTCCTAATCTAATTCCCTCAGCATCACCCAACATTCGACTAAATTCCATTATCCTCGTTTTGCTTTTGTTGATGTTCATCTTATATCCTCCTTTCAAGACACTGTCCATTCCATTCAACTGCTCTTCCAAGTCCTTTGCTGTCTCTGACAGAATTACAATGTCATCGGCGAACCTCAAAGATTTTATTTCTTCTCCCTGGATTTTAATTCCTACTTCAAATTTTTCTTTTGTTTCCTTTACTGCTCTTTCAATGTACAGATTGAATGACATCGGAGACAGGCTACAACCCTGTCTCACTCCCTTCTCAACCACTGCTTCCCTTTCGTGCCCCACGACTCTTGTAACTGCCATCTGGTTTCTGTTCAAATTGTGAATAGCCTTTCGCTCTCTGTATTTGACCCCTGCCACCTTCAGAATTTGAAAGAGAGTATTCCAGTCAACGTTGTCGAAGTATACAAATGCTAGAAAATTAGGTTTGCCTTTATTTAATCTATCCTCTAAGATATGTCGTATGGTTAGTATTGCCTCACGCGTGCCTACATTTCTACGGAATCCAAACTGATCTTCCCCAAGGTCGACTTCTAACAGTTTTTCCATTCCTCTGTAAAGAATTCGTGTCAGTATTTTGCAGCCGTCACTTAGTAAACTGATAGTTCGGTAATTTTCACACCTATCAACACCTGCTTTCTTTGGGATTGGAATTATTATATTCTTCTTGAAGTCTGAGGGTATTTCGCCTGTCTCATACACCTTGCTCACCAGATGGTAGAGTTTTGTCAGGGCTGGCTCTCCCAAGGCTACCAGTAGTTCTAATGGAATGTTGTCTGCTCCCGGTGCCTTGTTTCAACTTAGGTCTTCCAGTGCTCTGTCATATTCTTCATGCAGTATCACATCTCCCATTTCATCTTCACCGAAGTCCTCTTCCAGGTCCATAATATTGCCTTCAAGTACATCGCCGTTGTATAGACCCTGTATATATTCCTATAAATGCGTCGATACACAAATCAATAAGATTTTAACCATTGCTACATCTACATAGCTCCAGAAACGTACACAGAGGCTACTCGATAGGAAATACCACCAGCTCCAACTGAGCAAAATATCTTGGCGATTAGTTTACTGGTTCAGAGACGACAGCGCCAATTAAAAGTAAGCAATTTCGAATTTCAGGTTGAACGCCGTAATTCATGGACATGAGCATTGAACCTCAACAGCATGATGCAAGCATGCACAATATCTTTCACACTATGTAAAAATACTTTATAAATGGGGTTGAATTCAGGGTAAAATTAACATTTATTTTAAACGGTGATTGATAATATGAATGTAATTCAAAAGTAGCGTGAAATATGTGAAGTTTGACACCATCAATAAAAAGCCGTTGTAAAATATCAGGTTGTATTAATCGGTAGACTAATATTTAAGTGTATTTGCTTTATTTAAAATATTTTTGAATGACTGATAGACTTAGTAGTTTGGTCTCGCACTGACAGTTATGGAAAGAAAAAAAAAATACTGTTCTAATAGGCATAATGCAATGATACTCTGTATTTCAGTAAATGACCTTTATCTAAAGTTTGCACTGTGCGGCTGATGTAAATTAGTCTGGGGAGGAGGCAAGAGTATTTAACGCAACATGTTCCGTACCTCGTGGTCTATCGGGTTTTCTTGCTTAGAGGAGATTACAAGTTCGTCTTCGGAGTCTGTTAAAATTTAAGCAGTGCGAAAGAGATAGTTGAACTTTGTTCCCTAGCAGTTCAAAATATAATTCAATCTAGATATTTTCGTAAGTGTTGAAATTTTTGAGATAATGAACTTCACCTTAGCAATAAACTTCGACGTTGCACAACATTTTCTATTCTGAGGGTGGATTTGTACGCAGTCACATGATCAGCTACAGAAGGAAATGATAGGGTGCCAATTAAAGATTTCACAAGTCAAGATGACTTCGTAATTCATTTTCAAACAGTTTGTGTGGAAATGTACTCCCTTGAATGAGTACTGCTATGCTTGAGCTGCTATAATTCAATAAATACCCTCGTGTCCGTGCTGTATTGAGACATTTTTGCAGAAACGTATGCTCACTACGTGTTTTAGATCGGTTTGGGTAATTTGAACTATATACTACAACTTACGTACTCCTTTAGGACTTACAGTTGGTTTTAATTAATAGCATTTATTTGACCATCACTGTCTGCAATCAAACAATTAACGAATAAAATGTATTACGCAGTCAAACTATTCGCTCCCTGTAACCTGCTCTTGCATTTTGTGGGTTATTATTTGTAGAATAGATTTAGTGAAACAGATGCATTAACTTGCAGTGTAAACGGATTTGTTGCTGAGCAGGGTTAAGTGTAAGCAAGTGTGATCTGTCTCTGCGACATCAGTCACGCCCGTCACTGTTTAGGTGATAATCATTGGTGTTACCCCATCAGGATGTTCTTAGGAGTGGTGGTGTTCCATAAGTAATTTTTTCTGGAAGCAGATTGGTTTTATTCTGGATTTCAGTACATGATGTTATTCTCCACTCTCTTGTCTAGAAAACTCTGGTTTTCAATGTAAATCGACTGCCTTACGCCAGCTTACTGGGAGGGCCTATATGCCTGCGTAGTACCATTCTACTGGTCGACATTGGAATCAAGGTCTTGCTGCATCAATGAACTCCCCGTCAACCACATACTGCTTCCCGCAGAGTACATCCTTCTTTGTGCCAAACAGATAGAAATGAGAAGGTGCGTGATCCGGACTATAGGGTGGATGAGGAAGAACAGTCCAATGAAGTTTTATGAGCTACTCGCAGGTGGACAAAGTTGTATGAGGGTCTGCATTGTCATGGAGAGGGAGAAGTTCGCTCGCATTTCCGTGGTGACGAACACGCTGAAGTCGTTTCTTCAATTTCCTGAGGGTAGCACAATAAACTTCGGAGTTGATTGGTGGTCCATGAGGGAGCGTATTAAGCAGAATCACAGAAGAGTCATAGAAGACTGTGTCCATGACTTTATTGGTTGAGGGTACGGCTTTGAACTTTTTCTTCGGAGGAGAGGTGGTGTGTGGTCACTCCATGAATTGCCGCTTTGTTTGCGGTTCCAAGTGATGAACCCATGTCATGTCCTGTGACGATGTTCGACAAAAAATGGCACGATCAGCGTCGTAAAGTGAAAGCAATTCTGGACAGATGGTCCTTCGTCGTTGTTTATGGTCTTCTGACAGGCGGCAAGGAGCCCAGTGGGCACAGAACTTGAGTGACCCAACTGGCGGACGAGTGTGTCAGCACTACTAACAAGACATCCAGTTGTGTAGCGAGGTGTTTGAGTGTGATACGACGATCACCTCGAATGGGAGAGTACGCACGTTCCAGCATTGCAAGAGTAACAGCTGTGTGGGGCCAACCGGCATCCGGAAGATCGGACAGGTTTACGCGACCTTATAGCGATGATAACAGACGCCTCGCCCAATAATTCACCGTGCTTTTATTCACTGTCAGATCTCCGTAGACATTCCGTAAACGCCTATGAAGGTCTGCGATTCTCTGGGTTTCCGCCAAAAGAAACTCAATGACTGCTCCCTGCTTGGAACGAACGTCAGTTACAGACGCCGCTTTGAAGGCTAGATATAGCATCGCCACCTATCGGATCTTCACGGAACTATAGGGGTTGAAGCGGGGATATTCCACGACGTACCACAACAAATTCCGTATTTTTTCAACTGAAATTGGCCGAGAAAACGAATGTGCTGCATTATTTATTGAACGCCCTACGTGCAAATTATAGGAGAGTACAATGCAGAAGTGAATGGAAATGAGCGTTTGGCGTCATTGGCCGGGAGGCCCCTTACGGGGCAGGTCCGGTCGCCTTGGTGCAGGTCTTATTACATTCGACGCCACATTGGGCGACCTGCGTGCCGGATGTAGATGAAACGATGAGGAAGACAACACAACACCCAGTCCCAGAGCGGACAAAATCCCCGTCCCAACCGGGGACAATGCAGAAGTGATTTCTCCAAAGTCTTATTATAAGCGAGTATTAAAGATTAGGAGTGAGCCCAGTTTCCTATAACTGTAGTGGTTTTGATACCAGACTCACATACGGTGACCTGGCGCTGGCCACCTTACGTCTTGGACCATTCAGCAAGTACCGTAGCTCTAGGACGGTGCCCGGATTCCTTTGGAGTGCAGCACCTTTGGCGTTCCCTCGGGATGTGGCGCGCTGTGATTGGTCGCTTCCTGTTTGCAGCGGGTGCCGCCGTGGCAGCCAGCGTCGCCGCCGCCGCCAGTACCCTGGGTGGGCTGCAGTCTGGTGCGCCCGCCGCCTTCACCACTGCCCTCCGGTCGGCTGGCGCGCTGGGGCCGCGGCGCGCGCGAATACTGCCAGGCCAGCACCCTGCACGGCCTCAAGTACGTCGGCGACAACCACTTGCACCTGGCCGAGAGGTAAGCCGGCACCTCTGCAATAAATGATTGTCGTCATCTACATTCCTGGAAATTGAAATAAGAACACCGTGAATTCATTGTCCCAGGAAGGGGAAACTTTATTGACACATTTCTGGGGTCAGATACATCACATGATCACACTGACAGAACCACAGGCACATAGACACAGGCAACAGAGCATGCACAATGTCGGCACTAGTACAGTGTATATCCACCTTTCGCAGCAATGCAGGCTGCTATTCTCCCATGAAGACGATCGTAGAGATGCTGGATGTAGTCCTGTGGAACGGCTTGCCATGCCATTTCCACCTGGCGCCTCAGTTGGACCAGCGTTCGTGCTGGACGTGCAGACCGCGTGAGACGACGCTTCATACAGTCCCAAACATGCTCAATGGGGGACAGATCCGGAGATCTTGCTGGCCAGGGTAGTTGACTTACACCTTGTACAGCACGTTGGGTGGCACGGGATACATGCGGACGTGCATTGTCCTGTTGGAACAGCAAGTTCCCTTGCCGGTCTAGGAATGGTAGAACGATGGGTTCGATGACGGTTTGGATGTACCGTGCACTATTCAGTGTCCCCTCGACGATCACCAGTGGTGTACGGCCAGTGTAGGAGATCGCTCCCCACACCATGATGCCGGGTGTTGGCCCTGTGTGCCTCGGTCGTATGCAGTCCTGATTGTGGCGCTCACCTGCACGGCGCCAAACACGCATACGACCATCATTGGCACCAAGGCAGAAGCGACTCTCATCGCTGAAGACGACACGTCTCCATTCGTCCCTCCATTCACGCCTGTCGCGACACCACTGGAGGCGGGCTGCACGATGTTGGGGCGTGAGCGGAAGACGGCCTAACGGTGTGCGGGACCGTAGCCCAGCTTCATGGAGACGGTTGCGAATGGTCCTCGCCGATACCCCAGGAGCAACAGTGTCCCTAATTTGCTGGGAAGTGGCGGTGCGGTCCCCTACAGCACTGCGTAGGATCCTACGGTCTTGGCGTGCATCCGTGCGTCGCTGCGGTCCGGTCCCAGGTCGACGGGCACGTGCACCTTCCGCCGACCACTGGCGTTCAACATGATGTACTGTGGAGACCTCACGCCCCACGTGTTGAGCAATTCGGCGGTACGTCCACCCGGCCTCCCGCATGCCCACTATACGCCCTCGCTCAAAGTCCGTCAACTGCACATACGGTTCACGTCCACGCTGTCGCGGCATGCTACCAGTGTTAAAGACTGCGATGGAGCTCGGTATGCCACGGAAAACTGGCTGACACTGACGGCGGCGGTGCACAAATGCTGCGCAGCTAGCGCCATTCGACGGCCAACACCGCGGTTCCTGGTGTGTCCGCTGTGCCGTGCGTGTGATCATTGCTTGTACAGCCCTCTCGCAGTGTCCGGAGCAAGTATGGTGGGTCTGGCACACCGGTGTCAATGTGTTCTTTTTTCCATTTCCAGGAGTGTATATCGACACATCGTTGCTTCTTCGACTTTAAACCTCTAGGAAAATAATTTATTTATATATTATTTAGTCATTAGTCTTCAGATACTGGCCACGAATTCCTCTCCTGCGCCAACCTCTTCATCTAGGAGTAGCACTTGCACCCTCCATTCTCAGTTATTTGCTGGATGTATTACAATCTCTGTGATGTCTTAACAGATGCCCTACCATCCTGCTCCTTCTTCTTGTCAGTATTTTTCATATATTCCTTTCCTCGCCGATTCTCTGGAGAACCACCTCGTTTCTTACCTTATTAGCCCACCTAATTTTCGAAATTCTTCTGTAATACGAGATCCCAAATGCTTCAACTCTCTTCTTTTCCGTTTCCCCACAGTCCATATTTCACTTCCATACAATGCTATGCTTCAAACATATATTTTCTGGAATTTCTTCCTCAAACTGATTCTTACACTATTTGATCAAAAGTATCCGGACACCTGGTTGAAAATGACTTACAAGTTCGTGGCGGCCTCCATCAGTAATGCTGGAATTCAGTATGGTGTTGGTCCACCCTTAGCCTTGATGACAGCTTCCACTCTTGCAAGCATTCGTTCAGTCAGATGCTGGAAGGTTTATTAGGGAATGGTAGCCCATTCTTCACGCAGTGCTGCACTGAGGAGAGGAATCGATGTGGGCTGGTAAGGCCTGGCACCAAGTCGGCGTTCCAAAACATCCCAAAGGTGTTCTATAGGATTCAGGTCAGGACTCTGTGCAGGCCAGTCCATTACAGGGATGTTATTGTCGTGTAACCACTCCACCACACGCCGTGTATTACGAACAGATGCAATCGCCAACCCCGAATTGCTCTTCAACAGTGGGAAGCAAGAAGGTGCTTAAATCGTCAGTGTAGGCCTATGCTGTGATAATGCCACGCAAAACAACAAGGGGTGCAAGCCCCCTCCATGAAAAACACGACCATACCATAACACCACCGCCTCTGAATTTTACTGTTGGCACTACATACGCTGGCAGATGACGTTCACCGGGAATTCGGCATACCCACATCCTGCCATCGGATCGCCACATTATGTACCGTGATTCGCCACTCCCACTGTTCAATCGTCAAATGTTTATGCTCCTTACCCCAAGCGAGGCGTCATTTGACATTTGCCTGTGTTATGTGTGGCTTATGAGCAGCTGCTCGACCATGAAATCAAAGTTTTCTCACCTCCTGTCTAACTTCATATTATGTTATGTTATGTTGAAAAACGACGGAGAGGGTCTGTCCCCGCCGCAGTCGCAGCGGTCCGCAACCTCACGACGACTACCGCAGTCCACTTCACCCCTCCGCCGCCCCACACTGAATCCAGGGTTATTGTGCGGTTCGGCCGCCGGTGGACCCCACAGAGAACGTCTCACACCAGACGAGTGTAACACCTATGTTTGCGTGGTAGAGTAATGGTGGTGTACGCGTACGCGGAGAACTTGTTTGCGCAGCAATCGCCGGCATAGTGTAACTGAGGCGGAATAAGGGGAACTAGCCCGCATTCGCTGAGGCAGATGGAAAACCGCCTAAAAAACATCCACAGACAGGCCGGCTCACCGGAACTCCACACAAATCCGCCGGGCGGATTCGTGCCGGGGACCAGGCGCTCCTTCCCGCCAGGAAAGCCATGCGTTAGACCGCACGGCCAACCGGGCGGGCAACTTCATAGTACTTGCAATGGATTCTGATGGAGTTTGGAATACCTGTGTGATGGTCTGAATAGATATCTGCCTATTACACATTACGACCCTCATCAACTGTCGACGGTCTCTGCCAGTCAATAGACGAAGTCCGCCTGTACGATTTTGTGCTGTAAGTGTCCCTTCACATTTCCACTTCATTATCACATCGGAAACAGTGGACCGAGGGATGTTTAGGAGTGTGTAAATGTCGCGTACAGATGTGTGAAACATGTGACAGCGAATCACCTGACCATGTTCGAAGTCCTTTGTTTCGCGGAGCGCACCATTCTGCTCTCTCACGATTTCTACTAACTACTGATGTCGCTGACGTGGAGTACCCGGCAGTAGGTGGCAGCACAATTCACCTAATATGAAAAACGTATGTTTTTGTGGGTGTGCGGATACTTTTGATCACATAGTGTATCTTTGATATCAGTAAATGTAACTTGGTCAGAAATGCCATTTTTGTCAGTGCTGGTCTGCTTTTTGTGTCCTCCTTGCTCCGTCCGTCATGGGTTCTTTTACTTCCAATGTAGCAGAATTCATTAACTTCTTCTCTTTCGTGATCACTAATGTTCATGTTAGTTTTCTTTTGTTTTCACTTCCGCTGTTGCTCATTATTTTCTTCGGTTTACTTTTAGTCCATATTCTCTATTGACTACATTGTTCATTCCATTCAACATGTCTTGTATTTCTTTTTCAGTTTCACTGAGGATAATAATGTCATCAGTGAATCTTATCATTGATATCCTTTCATCCAGAAATTTAATCCCACTCTTCAGCCTTTCTTTTAGTATCGTCATTGCTTCCTCGGTGTATTTGTTGAGCAGCAGGGGCGAAACTGCGCATCCATATCCTTAAAGACTGGTCGCAGCTCAACATTGTCTTCCTGGACAGTTAGGCTCTGAAGGTACAGAAAAAGTCTACAGATGGATGTCTTTTGGAAGTTTCTAATTAAGAAACATTTCTCTATAATACTGGAGTACGAAAGCATAGATAAAAAGCGAGAACCCAAGCATCTTTAGGACTGATTAATGTCACACACATACTAGTTACCACACTATTATCAACACTAGACCAGTCATTTAGGTAACTACCATTGTTCTCTCCATATGCCCCTTCTGCCACACGACTGAATATACTGCTCTTCTTTCTAAAAAATACGTTCATAATAATTTTAAATAACTTCCGCCATTATATTATTTATCTAGCTTTTTAATTACTTGTATCAGATAAAGATATTTATATGTAGTAGAATTAGTGGTTTTATTTATCTGAAAAATCACCTATGATACCCTTGGTCTAAGGGTACCAATTATGAGAGTTAATCAAACCGTCATGGGTCTGGGTTACAATCTCGCCACTGTTCAAGTTTTGAATGAAAGTCATCAGCAATAGCGGTCGAAAGCTTCTGGCATAAGTAGTCACCCTCGTTCTGCTACAGAGCTTGTCAGAGAGGATGGAGGAGCGGATAGAGTTTCAGAGCACTCTTCTGCCTTGCGGTAGGACACTGCTCTTAAAAGGCGAAATAATCAGCAATGGCCGACGCCATAAGAATGCAGAAGGCCACGTAAACCACTGCATTAAAGACGTATAATGTGTATCCACAGGGCATGTGGTCTCCAATTGAAAAAGCGTCATTATCTCTCCAGTGGGCAAAGATTCGGGTCTAGTTGCCCATTCGGAACTCCGGGAGGAGACTGCATAAGAAAAAGATTGAGTAACCAACGAAAGGGCAACTTTATACAAGTCGGGACGTGGAATGTCAGAAGTTTGAACATCGTGGGGAACCTAGGAAATATCAAAAGGGAAATCTAGATATAGTGGTCAGTGAAGTGTAATGGAAAGAAGATACGGATTTCTGGTCAGACGAGTATAGGGTAGTATCAACATCAGAAGAAAATGGTATAACGGAGAAGGTTTCCTTGTGAATGGGAGGGTGGGGCAGAGAGTGAGCAACTGTGAAGAGTTCAGTGACAAGGCTGTTCTCATCAAAATCGACAGAAAACCAACACCGACAACAGTAGTTCAGGTATACCTACCGAAGTCGCAGGCAGAAGATGAAGAGACAGAAGAAGTGTATGTGGATAGCAAACGGGTAATTCAGTACGCAAAAGGAGATGAAAATATAATAACGATGGAGAAACTGAATGCGGTTGTAAGGAGAAGAACAGAACAAAAGTTGCGCGAGAATAGGGGTTTGGCAATAGGAATGGGTTGGGATCCGTCGATCACCTACAATGAGAACGTCGGCACCAACACTGCACGAATCACAGCTGTGTGCGGCCGGTCTAAAGCGGGAGATCGGCCATGTCTGTGCAGCCTTGTTGCGATGATGACAGACGCCTCGCCAACGACTCATTGTGCTTTGGTTCACTGTCAGGCCTCTGCAGACATTCTGAAAGCGTCTAAGAATATCTGCGATGCTTGGTTTTCTTCCAACAGGAACTCAATGCAAGTTCTCTGCTTGGTAGGCACCTCCGTTACATACACCAATTTGAAGGCTACGCATAGCGCTGCCACCTATCGGAACCCCATGGAACTATAGGGGCTGAAGCGGGAATATTCCACAACAAAAAATGGCTTTGAGCACTATGGCACTTAACATCTGAGGTCATCAGTCCCCTAGACTTAGAACTACTTAAACCTAACTAACCTAAGGACATCATACACATCCATGCCCGAGGCAGGATTCGAACCTGCGACCGTAGCAGTCGCGCGGTTCCGGACTGAAGCAACTAGAACCGCTCGGCCTCCACGGCCGGCTATCCCACATCAAATTACATAATTTTGACCCGAAATTGGCGTAGAAAACAAATGTGCTATATTACTTATTGAATGGTCCTCGTACTTCAGTTGATCGACGACAGAAGGAAGTACAAAAATGTTCAGGAAACTTCAGGAGTCCAGGATTACAGCTCACTAAGGAATAAAATGAATAGGAAGTGCAGGGAAGCTAAGGCTACATGGCTGCATTAACAGTGTGAAGAAATCGAAAAAGAAATGGCTGTCGGAAAGACTGTCTCAGCGTAAAGAAAAGTCAAGCCAACCTTCAGCGAAATTAAAAGCAAGGCGGTAATATTAAGAGTGTACTAGAAATTCCACTGGTAAATTCAGAAGAGACAGCTGCTAATTGGAAAAAGTGCACCGAACCCTCCATGAGAGAGAGGACCTGTCTGACGACGCGATAGAAGCATAAACAGGAGTAGACGGGGAAGACATAGGGGATCCTAGTTTTAGAATTTAAAAGACCTTTGAGGGATTAAAATCGAACAAGGCAGAAGGGGTAGATAACATTCCATCGGTGTTTCTAAAAAAGTTGGTGAGAAGTGACAATAAAAGGACTATTCAAGTTGATGTGTAGAATGTGTGAGATTGGAGATAACACAAAAAGGCTTTCAGAAAAACATCATCCACACAATTCGGAAACTAGAAGGAGCCGACAAGGGCGAGAAATTATCACACAATCAGCTTAAGAGCTCATGCATCCAAGTTTCTGACAATAATTATTTGCAGAAGATTGGAAAAGAAAACTGATGATCTGGTAGATGACTACCAGTCTCGCTTTAGGAACAGCAAGTGCAGCAGAGAGTCAATTCTTAATTTGCAGTTGATAATGGAAGCAAGAAAAATCAAGACACGTTCAAAGAATTTATCGAACTACGAAAAGCGTTCGACAATATCAAATGATGAGAGATGTTCGAAATTTTGAGGAAAATAGGGGTAAGCTCTAGAGGAAGACGGGTAATAGGCAATATGTACAACAACCAAGAGGAAAAGTAAGGGTGGAAGACCAAGAACGAAGAGCTTGAATTAAATAGAGTGTAAGGCAGGGATGTAATATTACGTCCATATTGCTCAATCTATACGTCGAAGAAGCAATGACGGAAAGGAAAGAAAGGTTCAAGAGTGGAATTAAAGTGCAGGTTGAAAGGAGATCAGTGATAAGATTGGCTGATGACATTGCTATCGTCAGTGCTAGTTAAGGAGAACTACAGAATATGTTGAATGGAATGAACAGTCTAATGAATACAGAATATGGATTGAGAGTAAATCGAAGATAGACAAAGGTAATGAAAAGTATTAGAAATGAGAACAGCGAGAAACTTGTCATCGGAATTTGTGATCACGAAATAGAAGAAGTTAAGGAATTCTGCTACTTAGGCGGTGAAATGATCGATGTTGAGCAGCGCAAGGAGGACATGAAGAGATAGCACTGACAAAGAGGGCATTTCTGCCCAAGAGAAGTCTAATGGTGTCAGACATAGACCTTAATTTGACGAAGACGTTTCTGAGGATGTATGTTTGGAGCTTAATATTGTATCGTAATGAAACATGACTTCGAAAAAACCGGAACTGAAGAGAATGTAAGTATCTGAGATGCTGTGCAACAGAAGAATGTTGAAAATTAGGTGGTCTGATAAGGTAGGGAATGAAGAGCTTCTCCGCAGAATCGCAAGGAAATGGATAAGTGGCAAACGCTAACAAGAAGGAGGGATAGGATGGTAGGACATCAGTTACGACATCAGGGAATAACTTCCATGGTACTAGCTGGACCTGTACAGGGCAAAACCTGTAGGGGAAGACAGACATTGGAATACATCCAGCAAATAATCGAGGACGTAGAGTGCATTAGCTACTCTGAGATGAAAAGGTTGGCTTGGCCCTGGAGGGTATACCGTGGCAGGGCGCATCAAATCAGTCAGAAGAAAACGTTCGCTTTCAGAAGGATGTTGGCATATCAAGGTATTAAAGTTTGAGGATTACAAACGTGGCGTAAGTGATGTGCATTAGCGTTTACATACTTAGAGATCTAGTTAGACAAGGATGGGCTGCATAATCGGTGGCGGCCTTGTGGTAGGAACCGTTCTGGCATGTGTCTGAAGTAATTCAGGGAAAGCAGGGAAAACTAAATTTAGGATGGTTGGATGGAGAGTACAAAATACAAGGTCAGTTTGTTTTAAACCTTGTTAACTCATTTGGTTCACCCTTAGTGTATAATACTGTTTTACAAAGAAGTTATTGAACATTGTCAAAGGCTAGTGCCACACTGCTCGATTTCTCTCTTCTAAATAGTGCACACGATACTCACACTATGCATACATTGTTTCATACTGTAACAATACAGACACTATTAGCTGATGGCAGGACACATCGACGATGTCTACTGTTTACTTTGTGTACCTTAACATCTCATTTGCTAGCCTGGAAACTAACTCAGCAGATGAAATGTTATATCCAGAAAGAGGATAAGTTGTTAGTATTATACAGTGCGTAGCTTTCGGCGTCCATTTTTCCGCAAAGGAAAAAGTGAAAGAAAAATTACAGTGTGAAAGTGTTATCTAAAGTGATATAAGTTTTGTTATTTCTCATAGATAAATTGGAGATAGCCGATTTGTGTTTATTGAAAGTGGATTCAGAAAAATCCTTTATTAGTCAAGGTCGTGAGTATAACATTTTAATTGGTAACTAGTTTCAGCTGCAGCAATTAGGTATATTCAGATCTGTAATACATAGAAACCACAACTAAGAAGATAACACTGTACAAACAGTCAATATAAAATGGTTCTTACAAAATGTAAGCACAAAAAAAAAAGTAAACGGCGAGAATCATCGTTATAACTTTGTTTACACTGAATTCCACATCATATAACTTGATGAAATCACAATGTGCGTATAAACGATGTACATCATTATTTGAAGTACTGCGATAAACAACAGTTTGGACTGAATGGATTAACCAATAAAGAACGAAGAATTAAAATCAGGTACCTGAGCACACAGCAGCATTTGAGTATCATAGTGGTCTGGTTACAGACTCCTACAGTCATCAGGAGAGAACCGGGAGGGATGTGGTGGTGAGGTCCTAGTTATTCTTAAGAGTGCTAGGGAAAAATCATTGACGATAACACATTTATTGGGCAGTGATGAAGGATTGTCTTCCAAAACGCTGTGCCTCAACAAGACGGGCGGAGTATCACCTTACCAGCATTGGAATGCTGGCGAGCTTGCACTAACACGTGGACAGGACCGTCAGGTGGCGGCCGTTACATCAGAGAGCTGCCGTCGACCATGGAATCCGGCGGCCTCCGGCTCTGCGTATCGATCCCCAAAGTGCTCTCGTGAACATGGAACATTTATACTCAGGAGTCTCGTCCCCGGTCCAGACGAAGTACTCTCTGGCACCCTGGGATCGGTTCTCAGTTCACGTTTAGGAAACAGACGCCACCAGCATTAGTGCCAGCTTCAGGAATGGGATGAGCAGCAGTGGTATCTAATCACTGAAGGTGGATGATGGACAGCATTAAGATAAAGCAGGTAAAGCCTCCAGCAGGCCTGGAGGGTGGGTAATGGAGGGCTCTGCGTCCCATCAGTGTTGTCTCGGAAGATGGTAGTGCAGCTGGTAGTAGCAGGGTCCTCACAGCCAAACGTTCAAAGACAGCTAGGCATAC
This sequence comes from Schistocerca nitens, assembly GCF_023898315.1. Lineage (NCBI taxonomy): Eukaryota > Metazoa > Arthropoda > Insecta > Orthoptera > Acrididae > Schistocerca > Schistocerca nitens. Next base: position 577,881,041 of record NC_064617.1, read on the forward strand.
AGAGGGTCGACCTGCATAGACTTCTCACTTGCTGGACAGCTGGCGCTTCCCGTGCGCTCTGCGACGATAGGGATGGCTATGACATTATGTATCCTGGTTTTCCCTTCGCTGTCAGCTTCCCTAGTGACTTCAGACTTTCGAAAGTTACCTTTCAAAAGCTCTTTTCTGCTGGCTCGACACCTGATTAAAGTTCCGTTGTACTTAGCCTTTCTTACGAAACTCTGTTTTGTCAATAGTATTACGATATATTTCGGCTCTCATTCTATCGTATGCTCTACTTGCAGACTTCAGTGCTCAGTCGCTCCCCTGTGTTGCTATGGCTTCAGTGTTTGCCGCAGTCTGATCAGCATTTTTTCCTAGCTGGCAGTCTACTAGTCATTGACACAGGCGGTTCAGCTGCCGGCAGCCGCCGAAGTAGAACTTGGAAGAATTTGTAATCTCTGTCGGGAATACTATCCTGGGGCATAATTTGTCCCCCTTCCTTCATAAAATTTGTCTCTAATATTTGTTTGGGGTATCCATAATAAACACATCTTTCATACTAAGGGTGGATAAAATGTAGTGCCAACGCTGCCGTAAAATGAAGGATGTTCTCAAATGGAATGCGTGCTGTCTGAAGCTGACAGCAGAATGTCAGTTGAAATAATGCAGTGTGCGGTGACCGCTGTGTTTTAGTCGGTTACAATGTGTACTGTGTGAAAATACGGGAGGTCAGTTTATGCACCCTAACAGACGGTCATGGCAGTCTACTACTGCAATTTCTTGCGACATCACCTTCGTTCCATATTGAGAAGAAAGCATCCTCTAGAGTACATGTGGGGGGGGGGGGGGGGGGATACTGGAACATATACCATATTCACCTGATAAGAGTCCATGTGTTTACGACGTGTTCGCCAAAATGAAGGATCCTGTTCGTGCTACGCGCTTTAGAATAAGAGAGGACTCATCCAAGTCCTAAGGCGGTACTTGCGAGACATCAAGAGAGATAGCCACGCTGATGGGTACGATGCCGTCCATCTGTGTGAGAGGAACGTGATCGGAAAGCGGACTTGTAATACACTGAAAGCCTGTCAATAAATTCTGGTTTGAATTATAACAGTGTTGGCTCTCCTTTTTATCTAACCCATGCAGTTTGCACGAGTAGTTACACATTATACAACTTCTGTTACTCTTCCACTACCATACAGCTGATTTACATGATTTTCAAAGGCTGGTATTTTGAATCGGTAAACTAGGTCTTTGCAGGAGTCGTTTCTTACTCACTAACACAATTATGCCCATATTTATAGGTTCATCTATTAGTTTACATGTACTTCCATTACTATGAGCTTTATTTACAAACCATTCAACGGGTATGTGATGCACAGGCAAATATGAGCGGATCTCTGTGTTTCGTTTAAAACAGAAGTGGTAGTCGTGATAGTATGATATCCATCACGGTATTCCTGTGTGTGCTGGAACATTTATTTGGCTGTAATTCTCCCTTTTTGCGTTGCTCCTAGTTCGTCTAGTGAGCGTAGAAAGTCTGGATTCAGGATATAATTCAGAAGGGTCAAGTTATGGGAAGCCAGCACCTCTAGCGGCTTGTCGGGCTTGTACAACATAGGTTGTTCCCACACAAGTGTGTCATTCCAGTGATCGTAGCCTGTAGGCGAAATGTCATGCTTGCTAAGAGACAAGTCGTACCGTTTGTTATTATTCCGCTATCCTGTAATTCCACTCTATTCATACCTGTTGGTTTCCTATGTTCGTAACGTTTCACAACGACTACTTCTGGCGAAAACGCTAGTAGACACAGTGGGTCAGAGAGTGGCCGTCGACTGCGAGGTCCAGTGGCCTTCAGCTGTAGGCATCGATCTCCAAAGTGCTGTTGTGGACGACGAGGATTTGCGCTCAGCAGTCTCGACCCAGGTACATCTCAGGTACTCACTGACTACTTCAAGAGCTTCGAAAGTAAATTGTGAGTAATTCAACGTTCAGCTTTTAGTAACTTCACTATCGTCGGTCCATTAAACACTAACGAAAAAGAAATCGTGTTATATAGGTTGGAAAGAACACTGAATTGATTGTGCCTGAAATACATTGTAACTTTAGTGATTCCACAGAAATGCCTTGCGGCACAGACATCTGCACGACAGTTGTTGCAGGTTCTTCTGGCTGCTGTCGTTTCTGCTGGCGGTGGCGGCCGCCACGTACTACATCACCATCCTGTACCAGAAGTGGGACGACCCCGTGATCGTGACGCTGTCCCCTACGGCCACGCCCCTCAACGTGCTGCCGTTTCCAGCCGTGACGGTGTGCAACATGAACAGGGCCAAGCACTCCATAGCCACGAGGATCATGGAGTCCCAGTATGTAACCCTTAAATATATTGAGTAAAACTTGCCACTTCCTCACTACTAAGTTCTCAGAAAAAAGTCACCAGCCATTTTGAAAGTAAAAATAACAGCCGCCACCAACTAAGTGGTATGGATTGAAGTGACTGGGAGGACAACTACACGGGAATCGTTTTGTTCAGTACGCCCGTGGATGTAGTAAATAGTGGTGCGTGTTTCTTTCGTAGCATATAGCATGAGACACAAGGCAGATGCGACAGAGAAAGAAAAGTCAGTCAATGTCTTTGGCCTGCTTGTAGGAAGTGGCAGCTATATCTATGTACAAGAAATTCACATCGGACAAGGAACAGAAAAAAGGACAAGATAAACAGAGCCAAACGGTACGTACTTATGCTCTTAGCGAAAAATGACTTCGGTTAGAGATAGATGTTCCCGCAGGGCGTCGAACCTTTTCCTTCTTGTAGTGCTTCTAAACGAACATTCCAAATGTAATTACATCACAGGCGCATCTGGAACTGAGACAAGGAACATGCTGAAACCGGCCTAGACAGTTGTCTGTGTACCGTGGGTGAAGAGGCACGTGCTCTGTATCTCGGAAGGCTGGAGGGTGGTACGTCAACAGAAAACTCGTTATTGCCCGAATAAAAATTTACAGCGTCGTGTTCATCGCATACTGCAGGGAACCTTGCGGGAAGCTTGCGAACAATAGATGATGCAAGATGGATAAGGTTCTGTGAAGTTATGGCTATAGGTTATGTACGCAAGAGCGAATCGTTTGGTCAAAGTGACAGATGTCTTGGATCATTACAGCTATACCGAGGGAGAAAAAATTCGGCCGTGGCGTTTTCGTTGGAACCATTCCGCTGTTTGCTTTAAGAAATCTAAATATGGCTGGCCTGAAGGGAAGGGCACACCCCTGGAATGCGAGTTGAGCGCCTTAACCAATGTAACAGTCAATTCGGTAGGACTATCACATTACCCACTCCTGTTCTCAGGGATGGCAAGTCTTGCGTTCATTGGTGTAAAATTATGAGTTCCTGGTGTAATGAGTCTGCATGAAGAATCACACACCCTAACTGTATCCTGAGTTCACTGAAATGTCGTGGGTTTGTCTGAGAACAGTCCACCAGACATTCATTGATCTGGATGAGCTCTCAGACGACAGTGGTTGGGCAGTGATAATCTTCTACATGCAGTTGTTTGTCCAATCATGGCACAGCGAATCACAGATGTTGTCGAACCTCATCGAGATGCCATTCACTATGATGGCGCAGGTAGCCAAATACAGAGTGCAGCAAAGAGGCATGCCCAAACTTGCGGGAAACATTCCTGACATGTTGAGTACGGAAGTGTATGATATGGACACGGGTCCGAAAACGCTTTGTTTCCATATTATAGTTCACTTGATGTAAGGGTCAGTCAAATGAAAACGAGACAAATGGAAAAAATAAGTAAAATATTTGTTATGTCAAAATTATTCGTCATAACTGTTAACTGGCAACTGAGGGCCAGCCCACAAGTTGCTGCAGATATAGCTGGGAAGCCCTCACAATAGTGGAGATCACTATGAAGGCATCGATATTTTTAGCAAAATTAACATTGTCGGTTTGAATAGTTGCTCACAGTCTATATGCAATAGTATGGAGTACAGTATACTGACAAATGCAGTCAGATGGTATAGCATTTGGTGTCACTAGTACAGTATACACTGATGTGACAAAAGTCATGGGACAGCGATATCCACATATACAGTATCGCGGTAGTATGGCGTACACATGGTACACAAGGGCGGCGCATTGATAGAGCTGTCGTTTGTACTCAGGTGCTTCCTGTCAAAAAATTTACGACGTGACTATGGTCGCACGATGGGAATTAATATCCTTTGAACGCGGAATGATAGTTGGAGCTTGACGCATGGAACATTCCATTTCGGGAATCTTTAGGGAATTCTACATTCCGAGATCCACAGTGTCAAAAGTGTGCCGAGAGTACCACATTTCAGGGATTACCTCTCACCATGGACAACACAGTGGTCGAAGGGGTTCACTAAACGACAAAGAGTAGAGGCATTTGCCTAGAGTTGTCAGTGCTAACAACCAACTCTGCCTGAAATAATCGCAGAAATCAATGTGGGACTGGCGAGGAATGTATCCGACAGGACAGTATAGCGAAATTTGGCGTTAATGGACTGTGACAGGCGATTACCGGCGTCAGTGCCATTGCTAACAGTATGACTTCGCCTGCAGCGCCTCTCCTGATCTCATGACCATATCGGTTGGACCCTAGACGACTAGAAAACGATGGCCTGGTCAGATGAGTCCTCATTTCAGTTGGTAGGGGTTCGAGTATGGCATAGACCCCACGAAGTCATGGATCGAAGTTGTCAACAAGGCGCTTTGTAAGCTGGTAGTAGTTCCATAATGGTGTGGGCTGTGTTTACAGGGAATGGACTGCGTCCACTGATGCAACTGAACCTACCATTGGCTGGAGACCGTTATATTCGGCTACTTGGAGACCATCTGCGGTCATTCATGGACTTCATGTTTCCAAACAACGGTGAAATTTTTATGGATGACAGTGCTTCATTTCATAACATTCTGGACAATTCGAGCGAATGGTTTGGCCGCTCAGGTCGCCCGACATGGTTTACATCGATCATTTATGGGACATAATCGAGAGATCAGTTCGTGCACAAAATCCGGCAACACTTCCGGAATTATGGACGGCGATAGAGGCAACATGGCTCAGTATTTCTGCAGTGGACTTCCAGCGACTTGTTCAGCCCTGCCACGTTGAGTTGATGCACCACGCCGGGCATGAGGAGGTCCGACGCGATATCAGGAGATATCTTATGACTTTTGTCATCTCAGTTTATAACAAGACGTCAACGACTGGAGTGTCAGAGAGTGGAATTCGGTTTAAAGGCAGTCGTCTCTATGCGGTGTTAGTATGTGCATAGGTACCTTTCCTGCAGGTAAGAAATAGACACCATCAGTGACAGTGCGTATTGCGTACATAAACCACGATTGTGACACAGCCATACGGTTAACATTTATTATACGATGAAAAAGCAGAAATCGGTGAGTAGAAGGAAATGGGACTCCCTAATTGCCAAATCGCCAAGAAGTTCGCGTTCATGTGCAGTGATTAGAAATTTCGTTAGATTCGGAGCATGATATGGCCAAATTGGAAAATGTGGGAAAAGCATAAAATCGAAACGGTTACTCTTGAGCAAAGCAACGGCCACATACAATTATTCCTCTCAACTTGTTGCTGGTTTACGTTCGCCAGTAACTGCCAGACATGTACGAGAAATTTTATCAAATCAAAACATCTTACATTCAAGAAACGACTGCAGAAACCTGCTCTAAGACACAAACATAAAGGGGGTGAATATAAGTTTGCTAAAAACATCTATGTAGACTTGAGAATGTCTCTTCAATGACGAGATACTGAACTTGGACAGCCCGTATGAATTTCAATTTAAGTGGCAGGATCTGAGAACAGAGCAGCAGGTAAGAATGAGCAGAAATTTTGTTGGTGGAAGTATTACGATTTAGACAGTCTTTTGCGGTAAAGGTAAATTACGCTTTGCCTATGTGATCAGAAGAACGAACGTTAATATGTATACTTACAACGATGTACTAGAGACAGAATGTATTAGAATGTATGAGGACCTAGGGAACGAAAATTTAACGCTTCAACAAGATAATGCATGTTTACAGGTTTCTGCACAACAGAAAAGTGGTCTGAAGATGAAGATACCGACGTCTTACCCTGCCCTGCACGTAGTCAGGATCTCAACACCGTGCAAAATATTTGCGGAATACTTGCAAGGCGTGTTTATCGTGAGTCACTGCCTTATCCTCGAACGCCGTCTGACAGGAAACTGCATTTCATTTATTCAGTTCGTTGTGCCATCTGGTTGAGTGCGGGTCTGTTAGGGTTTGTTGCCGGATTCTGTCTGCGTGAAAACGGACGTAAAAACGGAGCAACGAGTTAGTGTGAAATTTTGTTTTAAAACCGGGAAATCAGCTTCTGAGACTTTCTTTTATTTTCCTGTAGGCCTTAACCCCGCAGGTTAGTCCGTGTTAGTACGGACTTGGCAATGTTAGTGGCAGAGGGTGCCCTTCCTGCCGCCAACCCGAACCCCCCAGGATGGAATAAGTGTACCCCAGCTGTCTGTGTCTAGTGTAAGTCATGAAATAGTGCGAACGTTTTCAGATGTCTGTGAGTTGTGGAACTGAGGCGGAACGTGGGGACCAGCCCGGTATTCACCTAGCGGGATGTGGAAAACCGCCTACAAACCACATCCAGGCTGGCCAGCATACCGGCCCTAGACGTTAATCCTCCAGGCGGATTCGATCCGGGGCCGGCGCGTCTATCCAGTCCAGGAAGCAGCGCATTAGCGCTCTCGGCTACCCTGGCGGGTCAAATCAGCTTCTGAGACTTACGAACTATTAAAAACAGCTTTTGGAGATAATTGTATGAGCCAGTCAAATGCTTTTGTCTGGTTCAAAAGATTTAAAAATGGCCGCGAATCATTTGAAGGTGAACCACAGTCCGGCCGTCCTTCCACCTCCAAAACGAATAAAAATGTGAAAGTTCGCGACTTAGTGCGTTCTCATCGTGGACTTACTATTAGGAAGATGTCTGATGAACTTAATTTAAGTTTCTATGCAGTGCAGTCAATTTTAACTGAAGATCTGAACATGTGTCAAGTGTCCGCAAAATTTATTTCAAAAGTGTTGTCAAGTGACCAGAGACAATACCGACTTGAAGTGTGCCAGGGACTGATTAATCGGACTAAAAATGGCCCATATTTGTTAAATATGGTTATTACAGGTTACGAATCATGGGTTTAGGGGTATAATCCTGAAACCAAAGTGCAGTCTTCGCAGTGAAAGATTCCACGTTCACCACGACCGAGAAAAGCGCTGCAAAGTCTGTCGAAGGTGAAGACAATATTGGTGATTTATTTCGATTCTACCGGTATTGTCCATCATGAATTTACGCTGGAGGACAGACTATTAACCAAGAATACAACAAATGTGTCCACGAGCGTTTGCGGGAAAAGGTGCAGAAGAAAAGGCCTGCATTGTGGAAAGACAGGAGTTCGGTGGTGCACCATGACAATGCTCCGGCTCATCGTGCCTCTCCCTTCATTGAATTTTTTACCAACTTCAACATTCCTGTGCTTTCACAACCGCCATATTCCTCTGATTTGGCCCCTGCGGACTTCTACCTGTTTCCTAAACTGAAATTTTCACTGAAAAGGAAGCGATTTGACTCGACTGAAGAGATCCATGCAAATACGGAGAGCGTCCTTGACACACTTGGGGAAAAAATTTTACAGGAATGTTTCCAAAAGTGAAAACACCGATCGAGTCTGTGTATTTAGTTAGAATGGGATTATTTTGAAGGACAGGCATCACAGTAGCACGTAAGTACCACCGTTGTACAATTACAAGCCCATTCTTAAAACTTTACAGTCACACCTCGTATGTGAGCTGACAAGAGCGATACGAGAAGAGTGGGTAACAGTTTAACTGTAAGAACTACAAACCTTAGTAAAATCTATGCTGAAGGGAATTTTGAGGTTATTAGGAAGGCTCTGAGCACTATGGGACTTAACTTCTGAGGTTATCAGTCCCCTAGAACTTAGATCTACTTAAAACTAACTAACCTAATGACATCACGCACATCCATGCCCGAGGCAGGATTCGAACCTGCAACCGTAGCGGTCGCGCGGTTCCAGACTGTAGAGCCTACAACCGCTCCGCCACTTCGGCCGGTCGATTATTAGGAAGAACGGAGGTTGGGCAAAGTACTGACAACGCAATAACACAACGAGGCAGTGAGTGCCTTTGTACCGCGTACACTTTCACTGCACTATAGCGTAAAACGTCGCGTGTCAACATTACCTTCGTTCAATTGGAACATCAAACACGGGAGGTGAACCTAAGAATTACAACCTACTGTAGACAGTGACTAAATTTAATGTGATTAAATTTCATGTGAGGAAACGTGCCTTGTAATGCTGGTACGTTCTCTTTCTGTGTTTCTCATGATTAATGTTGCTATGAAGTTGAAAATGAGCTCTAAAATAGAAATAAAGTGTTTCCGGACCCATGTCGATGTAATACATTTTATTCCTCTATGTGTGAAGAATGTTTGCTGAAAATTTGGCCATACCTTTTTGTTACGATATAAGTTTTATAGGTACTATAACAGGGCGTTTCTGTTAATGTGAATGAAGGTTTATTCAAGGTTCCTATGATAGGTTCATGCCCGACACTCATTTTTAGGGGACTAGAATCAAGAGTTCTGAAATTCTGTTCGAATTTATACTAACTTTCGCTACTTGAAAGTGTCCCCATTAAATACGAGTGTTCGAAGGACAAAGAAACGTTAAGGGAAGATTTGTAAAGACAAGCAAAAGGGAAATAGTGAGTAAACCAGTGAAGCAAACACATTTTAATTTCCAAATGGGACGATAACATTTGTTAATTGCGTACCGTATTTACGGTCCATGATACCAGAGGAGCTATAGGGGGTAAAAGCTGTAGAGGAAGTTGTTGGCATGGGAGAACATTCTGCGCCATGGCAAGTGTAGCTTCTTCAAGTTTGTGATGGAACTGGCCGACAGCCTGTTCCCAAATCGCCAGTTAATTTGAACTTCCGAATCACGATTTTCAATCTGACGCGGAAAGGCGACCTCTCCGTATTTCTTCAGTGCGTCGATACTCGCAAAGCGAAGCAGCACTTTTGCTGTTGTTTTTATGCAACAGATTTATGAGCAAAGCCCATCTCATCTATCCCGGCACATGTTTACTAGTCGCAGATATAATTCACACTGATATTTGCAGGAGTAAGGTCCCAGATCCACCTGAAGTACTCACTTTTATGCCTGGGTTGGCCTCTCAGTCCCTGTTTAGGAGACAGGAGCAAGCATTATAGGTGTCTGCCACAGGAACGGGATGCGAAGCAGCAGAGCCCACCCCCCCCCCCCGCCCACCCCTCTCGAAGGTGGATGATGGACAGCTTCCAGGTCACGCAGATGAACCCTCCAGCAGGCTTGCAGGGTTATGGCGGCGTCCGCGCCCTGTCGTTGTTGTCTCGGAAGTTGCAGTGAAGTTGGTGAGGGTCGAACTCCATTGCCTCCCTTCGCACTCGATACCTGCAACTGATACAAGGGCTGAGAGTATGCACTGAGCAGTCGGCAGTCAGCATTCAGCAATTAAAAATTTGTTAAGAAGGGTGAGATATTTATGCTGGCGCTTCCCATGCACTGGGTGGCGGTGGGGGTTGCTATGTCACTAGGAGAGCTGACAGCGAGGGAAAACCAGGACACATGATGGTGACTTTAGACTTTCGCAGCTTCAACTTTCAGAGGCTATTTTCTGCTGGCTCACACCTGAATACTTATTATCGTGTTGTACCCAGTCTCCCTTACGACACTCTGCTTTGTCACTAGATAGTGGCATTTCTCGGCTTCCGTGATGTCATTATGCTTCGCGTACAGCCTTGGACGCTCATTATTTCTCCCTAACTGGCAGTCTACTGGTCGTTGAGACAGGCAGTTCAGCTTCTGGAAACTGACAAAATAGAACTTGGAGGAAATTTTAGTGTCCGCCGAGGATTTTTGTGTAATTTGAACGATGTTTTGTTTTACTAGCGGCAGCCGTTGACAGTTTCTGTAAGTGCACACTCTGCTCTCAGTTGCACATCCGTTCTGTTCGTACCTTGATCAATGTAGGCTTACGACGTTACATTTGACACCTGTGCCATGTCTCGTATGTTTTTTACGACATTGTAGACAACGGTAAAGAGAGGTGGACTACAGAGCGGTGTGGCAACTGTCGTCGTAGGTAAACTGGACAGTAGCAGAAATGATTAGTGAACAAATAACACAGCAAACAGAAAACGTAGTTAACTTGTATTTCCCCAAGCATATGAACACTCGTGACGAATGATATAACAAGGGATAGTCCTTCTTGTAATATGCACGAGCAAAAGTCTCTCTGCACTAAATCACGAATGATGAAGATGATTCCGCGAGCAGGCGGCTTCTGCGTAGTGTCATATTGCGAAGTGGCTTCGAGCAGCAGTGTGCCGTGTGGCCGGCGCCGGTCCTCCTGTACCGTGGCGGCAGAGGACGCTTCTAGTACGGAGCTACTCGAGTTGTGGCTCAGCGGGCGTGCGCCGTTGAGTTCGCTGGATCGTGCACGACCGATGTCGGCGTCTCATGGAAACTTTCAATTCCGTTGCTACGGCGCCTGTGGGGTGGTATCTGTTGTGTCTTGTTCATACAGCATAGACACAATGAGGTAGCTAGATGCACGCTAAACTAACGCAGACGGGCTTGAAGTTCTGGAACATGAGACTTATTAATGAATAAGAAGAAAAGTACGTTGCGTTTTAATACTTATCTTTAATTCTCTTGTTGGAATACATCTCTCTTGAATATTAGTAAGCTATAAGCACTGATACAAATGGCGCCTTGCTAGGTAGTAGCTATGGACTAAACTGAAGGCTATTCTATCTGTCTCTCGGCAAATGAGAGGAAAGCTTCGTACGTCTGGTCGCAAGCTATGTCTTCCGTACAACTGGGGCGAGGTCTAGTCCGTGTCTTGTGACCTGCCATGTGGTGGCGCTAGGATTGCGATTACACAGTGGCGACACGCGGGTCCGACATGTACTACAGGACCGCGGCCGATTTAAGTTACCACCTAGCAAGTGTGGTGTCTAGCGGTGACACCACATTCCTCCCCCGCAAATCGGCGAACGGTCGTGAGATAAGGCTTCCGCCCGCCGTGGGGAGGACCCCATGTTGACGTATGCGATGAGGTGGGGAGCCTAACAACAGGCGAGGCCGTGCCACCCGCACCCGGCCATTCGGTCCGAGGGGAGCTAGGAAACGCCTGCAAACCTAGTCCAGGGTGCACGTCAACATGAGGTGTATGCGCACGTAATGAGACAGGAGGGGCCGAAGGGTCGACCTCCATGTGGTCGGAGCACCCGACGGGCGAAGACGACATCTGGTCCGGAGCGGGCAAGAGGTCCATGGCGGAGGACGGCTGGTCACGGGAAGCGAGCGGCGGCGCGCGACCCAGGGAGGCGCGTGGCGGCTGCAGCGAAGCGTCCACTGCGGGCGGCGCCGGCGGCGGCTGCGGCGGCTGCTGCGGCGGCGGCGCGACGCCATGGGGCAAAATGGAAGGCAGCGTCGGTAACACCTGGGGATGAGGCGAGCCAGTAGATGGGTCCCCAAGGCGCTGACCTGACGGCACCGTCGCTGAAAGCAGACGGGGAGCGGCAGAACCCAGGCGACGACAGAGGCGCAGCTGATTGAGATGCCGACGCACCTCACCAGAGGCCCCCAAAACCAAATACATCGAGCGGCTGAGGCAGCGAAGAATGCGCCCTGCGAGCCAACGCCGTGAACCGCGATAGTTGCGATAATAGACAACGTCGCCTGGAGCAAAAACCGGAGTCTGCCGCTGCACAGGAACCTGATGTGGCGGATGCAGCAAAGACATCAAGGTGCGATGAGAACGACCATGAAGCAACTCAGCCGGCGAGCGACCATCGCGGGGCTGAGAGCGATATGAAGACAAAAAGAGCAACAATGCGTCCTCCCGAGAATGCGACTCTTTTAATTTCAACATCTGGGACTTGAAAGTCCGGACCAATCGTTCAGCGGCACCGTTTGACTGAGGCGAAAACGGCGCGGACGTCAGATGTTGAATACCATTGGCCTTGCAGAATGACTGGAATTCTGCGGACATGAATTGTGGGCCATTGTCGGAAACAATAGTCTGCGGAAGACCTTCAATGCAAAAGATAGCAGACAAGGCTTGGATTGTGGCAGAAGACGTCGTGGAAGACATCCGGACAACAAAAGGAAAATTACTGAAAGCATCGACCACAACCAACCATCGAGCATTCCAGAATGGACCAGCAAAATCGATATGCAAGCGTTGCCAAGGGGAAGTGGCTTTCGGCCATGCAAAGAATTTCCGCGGCGGTGCGGATTGTTGTTCGGCACACGCCACGCAAGAGGAGCACATATTCGTAATCGCAGCATCGATTCCGAACCAAGTACAGTGCTGACGAGCAAGTTGTTTCGTACGCACTATACCCCAATGTCCTTGGTGAAGAAGCCGTAAGACAGAGGACTGTAACGAACGTGGGACCACGACTCTGGATTGATCAGTATCGGAACGCAACAACAAAACACCACGTCGTACAAAAAGTCTCTCCTTGTGAGCAAAAAAACGGCGAACCAAAGGATCCTCGATCCGTGACTTTGACAAGGGCCATTGCGTAGCAACAAAACGCAAAACAGTAGCAAGGACAGGATCAGCAGCTGTGGCTGTAGCAACACGACGAAAATTAATCGGAAACGATGCGACCACGTCATCGGCTTCCGAATCAATGAACATGCAAGCAAGTTCGGAAGAATCGAATGCTTTATCCCCAGCAACAGGCAAACGGGACAACGCATCAGCGTTGCCGTGCTTAGCAGTGGACCGATACAAGATATCGTAGCGGTACTGCGAGAGAAAAAGCGACCAGCGAATGAATTTCTGCGCTGTACGTGGAGGTACAGGCTTGGTCGGATGAAAAAGCGATGTCAAAGGTTTGTGGTCCGTGATGATGGTAAAGTGACGACCATACAAGAAGTCATGGAACTTGGTAACACCAAACACGAGAGCTAAAGCTTCTTTCTCTATTTGTGAATAATTTCTTTGCGCAGATGAGAGCAATTTTGACCCAAAGGCAATAGGGCGATCATGCGAGCCATCTTTGTGCGCAAGCACAGCACCGATCCCGAAATCCGATGCATCTACCATCAACAAAAGAGGTTTTCGGGGATCGAATGGCGTAAGGCAAGTATTTGAAAGTAACGCCGATTTCAACTGGCGAAAGGCGCGTTCGCATTCCGTCGTCCAGACGAACGGAACACCTTTACGGCGTAAACGATGAAGCGGAGCTGAAATGGAAGAAGTATTGCGCAAAAAGTTGTTTGGAAGTATTGCTAAAACAATGCAGGGGCGGATGCACACCCGAACGGCAGTCTTTTGAAGCGATACAAGCCAAGATGCGTGTTTACCACCAAGACGCGCTGGGATTCTTCGTCCACAGGTATTTGCAAGTACGCATCTGCGAGGTCCAATTTTGAAAAATATTTTCCCGGGCACAGTTTGTCAAAAAGACCTTCCGGGCGGGGCAAAGGAAAAGTAGCAGTCACAAGTTGTGGATTCACAGTTGCCTTGAAGTCCACACCAAGTCTCAATTTTCCGGACGGTTTTGGCAAAATTACTAAGGGTGAGGCCCAGAGAGAAGCCTGCACACGTTCAATTACACCTTGAGATTCTAAATCGACTAATGTTCTTGCGATCTCATCACGCAATGCGTGGGGAACATTGCGCGCTCTGAAAAATTTCGGTTGCGCGTTTTCTTTCAGTTCCAAATGCGCTTCATAGTTCTTAGCGCAACCAAGGCCCGGTGCAAAAATGTCTGCAAATCCTTCACAAAGACTAGAAACACTGGCGGAAGGCACAGTCTGATTCACTGATAGGACCTGATTTACTATAGACAAATTAAACAATTGAAACAAATCTAAACCAAACAAGTTCACTGCACCAGAAGAACGAAGAACGTAAAATGACACAAGTTTCGTTTGTCCCTTGTATGTTGCAATAAGGCTGCACTGTCCGAACACAGGTATATGCTGTCCTGAGTAACTAGTTAACTGAACATTTGCGGCACGCAATGGCGGTGCGCCCAGCTGTTTGTACGTGTCGTGATTGAGCAATGAAACTGCAGCTCCGGTATCGAGCTGGAATGGTATCACTGTTCCTTCAAAGTCTAAGTCCACAAAAAGTTTATTGTCCTGCTGACGACAAGAGCGACTGTCACGTGCAATTTGAACTGATTCAGGTACAGAAGCACTTGCGACTTTACGGGAATTCCGGCGACGTCGACGCACACTTTTGGTGGGACGAACACAGTCACTTTTAGCTAAAGTGTCACTGGACGGGTGGGAATGAACTACATGAATGTCCATGGGTGAAGGTCCACGAGCCTGATTGTCCTGGGTTCGAGTCCGGCGCGAAGCAAAGGGCCTGGAATTATTGTGATAGCCTGATCCAAGCTTTTTCTGGCAAACACTTTGAACATGTCCCTTCTTGTGACAGTAAAAACAAATAGCTTGGCGTGACGGGCAATTTTCACGCGAATGTCTAGTTGCACACCGCGGGCATGATTTCACTGCATTTGCTTGCTTACGCGGCGCACGTGTTTGCGAGCTAGGCTGCCGCTGCTGTGCGGACGGGCGCGAGGGCCGTGTAGCGTCCCGGGCAGCGCGGCCGGCGGGCCGGTTAATGTGACACACGGCTGGCGAAGTTTCAAATGACGCCTGAGCAAAGTCAAGTGTGTCTTGCCTATCCAATATGTCTATCACTTGTTGAAGGGAGGGATTAACTAGTTTCAAAATCTGTTCCCTTATGCGAACATCAGAAACGTTCTGTGCTATTGCATCACGCACCATAGTGTCTGAATAAGGAAGTCCACAGTCACATTCAAATGCACACTCCCTAGTAAGTCCTTGCAAAGTTGCTACCCACTCCCTATTAGTCTGACCGGCCGTACGTTTTGTACGAAAGAACGTATACCGTTTTGCAACTACATTTACTGTTTCTTTGAAATAGGCATCTAAAGCAGACAAAATTTCGTCGTAGGACAGAGTTGCTACGTCGCGTCGGGGAAACAATTTCACTATCACACGGTAGGTAGACACACCGACACAAGAAAGCAAAAACGGCTGCCGCTCATTACCTTGAATTCTGTAGGCTGCTAGATGGAAGGCAAATTGTCGGGACCACTCAGTCCACGACTCTTG
Source organism: Schistocerca nitens (assembly GCF_023898315.1). NCBI lineage: Eukaryota > Metazoa > Arthropoda > Insecta > Orthoptera > Acrididae > Schistocerca > Schistocerca nitens. The sequence continues at coordinate 577,896,284 of NC_064617.1, forward strand.
AGCTGCGTCGAAACTACGAAACGGTGGTGCAACAGCGTTTGGAGGCAGCGGTAGCGAAGAAGCGGCGGCCGCCGCATCGTTTTGCAGCGCACGTTGACCCTGGACGAGCTGTCCAAGGGCTTCCAGTAAAGCCTGCGTCTGCTGATTCTGCAAGCGAAAAAATTCGGACAGGACATCTGGAGATTGTGGCGAAGCCATGACACAAGCGAATTAATACATCCCATCCTCGTCGCCAAATAATGTTGTGTCTTGTTCATACAGCATAGACACAATGAGGTAGCTAGATGCACGCTAAACTAACGCAGACGGGCTTGAAGTTCTGGAACATGAGACTTATTAATGAATAAGAAGAAAAGTACGTTGCGTTTTAATACTTATCTTTAATTCTCTTGTTGGAATACATCTCTCTTGAATATTAGTAAGCTATAAGCACTGATACAAATGGCGCCTTGCTAGGTAGTAGCTATGGACTAAACTGAAGGCTATTCTATCTGTCTCTCGGCAAATGAGAGGAAAGCTTCGTACGTCTGGTCGCAAGCTATGTCTTCCGTACAACTGGGGCGAGGTCTAGTCCGTGTCTTGTGACCTGCCATGTGGTGGCGCTAGGATTGCGATTACACAGTGGCGACACGCGGGTCCGACATGTACTACAGGACCGCGGCCGATTTAAGTTACCACCTAGCAAGTGTGGTGTCTAGCGGTGACACCACAGTATCGATACGTCAACTTCAGCGAACACTTTTATATTTTCTTCATCCTATTACTGACTAATAATCGCACTTTACACTGTCATTAAGAGAGGAACGTATTCCCGCTAACACTGATATGTATGCACTTTAAATTTCCAGAGGTCTGTAATTTATTTTTTATACATTACCCAGAGTCTGAAAAACTATTATTTTACACCATTATATAATTCTTCTTTTAAGGTTTGTTCGGATGATGGCAGCAAGTTTCTGTTGAAACCGGTCATCGCGAAATAAATAATATTCAGCGATCTTGGCTTCAGAAGAAATTTCTTTTGATCTGTTTTAATATTGTTGTTATTTTGAAGCATTATATATATTTTGTTGTAATTAAGAAGTATTATTGTTACTGGTACTGATAAAATTATTATTATTATAACGGTATTCTTTTGTGGCACGTTAAAAAAGGTGATGGCATTTATATGTAGGGTGGGAGCGGAAGATAAAAACTCTGACCCCTAGGCCCCTCCTCCACCATGCCCCGCTCTCCCCCTCCCCCCTACCTACCCACCACCAACCTGGGACCCGAATCCTGGACGTCAGCCTGGTAATATTTCGAGTGTGCACGTTGCTTAGACGTCAGCATCGCTTTACTTCTGCCACTGACTCTATGTCGTCAGGCTCCTTGCTTGAGTCCTCTTCTCGTCATCCTACCCCTTCGCACACCCATCAGCTGCCACTTCGCTCCCTGCAGCACCACCATAAAACATAGACTTCTAGCAAGTGACACCAACAAACTCCATTCGTCTCCCCGCGCCTCAGCAACTTTATACCGCTCCCTCTTTTCTTTCATCTCCCTGTAGACCTCATTATGTTCCAGTTTCACTTTAAAAAATTCTCTTTCCGTTGGCCCGAATTTACACCGATATCCCTCACGTCAGAAATATCTGAGAAATATGTTCGGGTGACAAAGCCACCGAGCTTTCCCACTGGGTCGAAAATTTCCTGATAAGCTGGAGGCAACATGTTACCATAGATAGAAACCTTGTTCTGTGTCCCCCGGTGTGGAGAAATAGAACCGATACTGTCAACGTTATACATTAACGATTTAGCGGGTGGTATTAGCTGCAATCTGAAGCTTTTTGTCAACGACGCAGTTGTCTGTGAGGAATATCCAGTTAGATCACGACAAATTACCCGGCTCTCAATTTAGAGTATGGCCCAAGACTTAATACCGAAGTATCATCTTACTAAAGGGTTATTGGGTCACATCTAGCTAGTAACTTCATATAAATATTTTTGAGTAGTTATGTATGGCGACGCAAAGTGGAACGACGATGTAGGCTCAGCTGTACGTAAAGCAATTGGCTGACTCTGACTTACTGCTAGAATACTGGCAAACTGCAGGTGGTTTACTAAAGTGATTGATCACAGACAAAACAGTGTATGTATCACGAACTGAATACTGCCTATTAGGACGGACTGACAACGAACCCCGAGTATATATAAAGAAGAGTGGTGCGAATCACCATAGGATGGTTTAACTGGCGAGAGAGGTCAACAGAAGTGTGGCGGACCCTTGGAAAAACATGCCGCACATCTCGTGAAGACCCGCTTGCAAAACGTCACGTGCCTTTTTTCAGGACAAAAACTGACAGCATTCTTCAGTCCCCTATATATCTATCTCGACTGATAGTGCTGATAAAATTACACAAATCACAGTTCACATGGAGGCATGCAAGCAGTTTTCCATGCTCTATCTGTGGAGAGAAATTATAGATGTATGTGCGTATGATACATTACAAAGTACACACTGCCATGCACTTCATGTTTCATAGTCGGAGTTAAACCTCTGAACGTATCGATAAAAATGGTTCAAATGGATCTGAGCACTATGGGACTTAACATCTGAGGTCATCAGCCCCTAGAACTTAGAACTACTTAAACCTAACTAACCTAAGGACATCACACACATCCATGCCGGAGGGAGGATTCGAACCTGCGACCGTAGCAGTCGCGCGGTGCCGGACTGAAGCGCCGCGGCAGGCTATGGGTAAAACATTTCCTTTATAAAGTCTCCACAAATACACACATCAAAAAAGTTTTGGCTCACTCCGGTTCCCAGAACTCCTGAAGATAGACGTTGACTGTGGATATTGTATGACAGACACAGTCCCTTTAACTGTTCAGAGATTTTACTAAACCCGCCCGAAGATGTAAACAACCATGCACGAGCAGCGTCTATTAGACGGAGGGAGTCCGACAGCCTATCAGTTCCAGTCATTCCAACAGGAACGAGGTACACAGCTCGTGTTGTCTGTAATTCAACCATGCTTACACGGTCAGCACGGCGGTTCGACCGCGTCCGCGTTGTTACTTTGTGCCAGGAAGGTCTCTCAACAAGGGAAGTGTCCAGGCGTCTCGGAGTGAACGAAAGCGATGTTCTTCGGAAATGGAGGAGGTAAAAAGCGGCAGGATCTGTCGATGACATGCCTCGCTCAGGCCGCTCAAGGGCTCCTTCTATAGTGTATGACCGCTGCTTACGGATTATGGCTCGGAGGAAACCTGACAGATACGCCACCACGTTGAAAAATGCTTTTCGTGCAGCCACAGGACGTCGTGTTACGACTCAAACAGTGCGCAATAGGCTGCATGTTGCACAAGTTCAGTCGCGACATGCATGGCGAGGTCCATGTTTGCAACCACACCACCATGCAGCGCGGTACAGATGGGACCAACAACATGCCGAATGGACCGCTCAGGTTTGGCATCACGTTCTCTTCATCGATGAGTGTCGCATACGTCTTTAACCAGACAATCGTCGGAGACGTATCTGGAGGCAACTCGGTCAGGCTGAACGCCTTAGACACACTGTCCAGCGAGTGCAGCGAGGTGGTGGTTCCCTGCTGTTCTGGGGTTATATTATGTGGGGCAGACGTACACCACTGGTGGTCATGGAAGGTCCCGTAACGGCTGTACGATACGTGAATGCCATCCTCCAACCGATATTGCAGCCATATCGGCAGCATATTGGGGAGGCATTTGTCTTCATGGACGACAATTCGCGCCCCCATCGTGCACATCTTGTGAATGAGTTTCTTCAGGATAACGACATCGCACGACTAGAATGTCCAGAATGTTCTCCAGACATGAACCCTATCGAACATGCCTGAGATAGATTGAAAAGGGCTGTTTATGGACGACGTGACCCACCAACCACTCTGAGGGATCTAAGCTGAATCGCCGTTGAGGAGTGGGACAATCTGGACCAACAGTGCCTTGATGCACTTGTGGATAGTATGTCACGACGAATACAGGTATGCATCAATGCAAGAGGACGTGCTACTGGGTATTGGAGGTACCGGTGTGAACAGCAATCTGTACCACCGCCTCTGAAGGTATAGCTGTATGGTGGTACAACATGCAATGTGTGGTATTCATGAGCAATAAAAAGGGCGGAAATAATGTTTACATTGATCTCCATTCCTCGGAACCGAGGTGATGCAAAACTTTTTAGATGTGTGTACTATGACTAGTGCATCCTGACGGTTCACCGAGTTACCTAGACGAAAGGGTTACGATCACTTTCAACGCGCCAGCGACTGAGGGTAATGTAGGAACAGCGAACCGCCACAAGCAGCGTCCGCACAATGAAGTACGCCATACAAATGCATCAGCACCGGAACTGTGTCATGGTTAAATACGTAACTACTCTTTATGAGTACAACACAAAATATGTCTTAGTAACCTATCTGATAACTGTTTTAATTCATTTTTTATGATTGGAAGATGTGTAGGAGGAAGACGAACAGTATGGTTGCTGATAGTCCTTCCCCTGTCTACGACAGGAAGAATTGATATAGCTAAACGATCCCACCTTCGATGATTCGTCGATGCTAGTGATAGAAGCAATCATAAACAGGTTACACATTAATCTCTCAAGGAAATTGAAAAAGTTGCGCGCAGTTAAATGGATAGATAGGTTGGTTTCTTAGTATATCTTTGAAATAAATATTCATTACTTATCACTTACTTAAACAGGTTCTTCTTCTTATACAAGACTCTTACAAATTACAGGACAACATTAGGACTCGATATCTTGACAACCATTATAATTAAGACTTACTTTGGAAATTTCATTACAGTCACTGTTAGGGAAGCGTGCTTCTAATTTCATAATCGTTGACAGCCTTTAAAAGTTTTCTACCCGTGTGCTAGAAACTACAGCTGTCTCTAAAAACCATTGTCCTTCATTAATCATATAAAACAATATCAGTGAAGTAATCATAATCTTAGTTTCTCTGTTCATATATCTTAATGGGTCAGTTTCCGAATGCATGTTTTGGTTTTTTGTCTCATTAGAGTTATGGAAAACGATAAAGGAAAAGAATTGGAGATTTAAAAATAAACTGCAGCTTCAATGAAAATACAAAGGTGTTAAATTATCAGATGGGCAAGATACATGAAGTGCCAGCTACGTCTGGTAGATGTTGCAATTCTCTCTTCACTTTATAGTGCCTATGTTCCTTTCACTTTAATAGAAAAAGTAGTAAAATTTGTTTTATGGAAGTAAACAATATATATGTTTAAACAAATAACAGAAAGAAGGAATAATGAGAGGGAAAAATTCTTTTGAAATGAATATATAAGTACTTGTTCGTTTCCCAGCTGTCTACAATTCACAATGAATTTACTCTTTTCCAGAGATCGTGATGACCAGAGCAAATTAGAGAAGCGTTTACTAAGCACGTTCTGCGACCTTTCAGAAACTGAAACTGACGTAACACCTAATATCACGAGCTCGTGGGACGCCGTAGAAAAATTCCTGGTGAAGGTATGTATGATTTTCCGAATTACTTCGAGGAGCGCAGAGGCTTACTCGAAACAGGATTAAATACTGCAGATATACATTTTATATCTTAGCAGTCGGCGAGGATTTATTGTGGTGAAGTCTTAGACAAACCCACTCCATGACATCAGATAATGCAAATGAACGCAAAAACTGGTAGCACAAAGACTCAGCTTTAAATTAACTTATTCCGCCGACCTTTGTGTCTAAAGCGTGGTTTAGAATTCAGCCCTTAGCCATTCCTACTATCTGCCTCAGATGACTTCCGTTCCATTTCAGCTGTAAAGTTCCATGGCAGAACAATCCACTGAGAAACAACATTAGTTAGTGTTCAAAAAATGATTCAAATGGCTCTGAGCACTATGGGACTTAACATCTATGATCATCAGTCCCCTAGAACTTAGAACTACTTAAATCTAACTAACCTAAGGACATCACACAACACCCAGTCATCACGAGGCAGAGAAAATCCCTGACCCCGCCGGGAATCGAACCCGGGAACCCGGGCGCGGGATTAGTTAGTGTTCATGGTCGTGCTACTACCTAGAAGTTACTGGTCACAGGGGTGATTCTGCGACTTCGATTTAATGGTTCAAATAGGACAATAACTGGGCTGTCTAACCGTGGCAGAAAGTTCTGCGGATCGATGAGTTACGGTACAAGACAGATTACTCAGAAAGGATTCTGTAGGCCTCATGAATGACTGGCAAGCTATATTTGTCTGAACGCGTTTTGGTGGCACTATAATTCGGTAAATATAGTACGGTTCTATAGGAGTTTGTTTCTTTGACCTTCACGTAACACGCGGGTGATTTTGTTCAACGGCGTTCAGGAAAAATGTTTTAGACGCAATTATGGTTGAGGCTGGATTTCATTAGAAATCGTCGGGCTCAGCGACTGTGAAATGATTATAATCACGGATGAATGCAGCAAACAGTCGAGTATCAATCCGTGTTTTATTGCACAATAAGGTATACTTCAAAATAATTTTTGAGGTCTGTTTTCTTAAAACCTGATTATAGCCTAATTCAGCATCACACATGGGCAAGCTCGTTCCACATTATTTCTCATTAAGTGGATAGCTCTGTATTACCTAACTTCATATCTGTGTTATTTCAGTCTGCTTTTATTTATGCATTGCAAAATTTATAATTACAGACTAGGAGTTTTTGTTCAATTTTTTCGCTTTATTTTTATTTTACGTTTTTTGTGGAACTGATATAAATTGCAATTTGTAACTAAAAAGTAACTAGCACAGGCTGCGCCTTTTGCTATCTATGATGTACGCTGTGACTGGCTGTGTAAGCTTACAAACAGCAGCCTTAGCGTGAGTTATGCTAGGCATGACTTAAGGTCTTTTCTGGGCCTATATGACTCGCTACTAAACTTCTTACCCTGTAATCTTCAGTTGGTACAGCTGCGCAATGTTTCTTGATACAAACAGTTCAAAGGCGTGATTCCTAAGTTTTCTTCTCCTATTCCTTTTAGCACTAATGATGGCCATACTGTAGCTGATGTCTAACTAGATAGGCAATAAAATGCAGATCGATAAACGACTGTTTGCTCTGTTCATCCCAATCAACGCAATTGTTCCCACAGTGTTACAGCACTAGGGTGTCGGACTTCTTTAATATTAGCTTGATAATGGTCTACGTTGCGGGCTTTCAAACAACTACGCACCCTTAGACTCAAAGTTGAAATATTAAGTTTTCGCTGGTTTCGTTGTCTAGGGGCTGGGATACGTGGTTGCCGCATGATAGGCCAAATACTGCTGAGTCTATAGTATACGATAAGAATACACACATGAATGGAATGGTCGAAGGTTTCTATCACTCGGCAATTGCGAATGTAATATATAAATTTATAATGAATGTAATACATAAATTTATAAATGAAAGACTGCAATTAAATAAAATCTGCAGGTACTATCTTAACGGTTTTAAATGATGAGTACGATAGTAGAAGCACTTTTGAGAATGCAGTATATTTTTGCAAAACAGTTATTGGTGTCGATGGTCCAGAAATTAGATAAAATATAAGTTGAATAACAGGGAAACAATAGATTCCTGCAGCACATAATTAGTTATGAACAACAACACAGCTTGGGAGATATTCACTTCTAAGCGCACACTACGTCTTCACTGCAGAAGCCACGGAAATCACACAAGAGCACAGGTCGGCACTCCGAAATATTTCTATCTTCCGCGACCACGTGTAAATTTGGTCCACTGTCCAAGTCTTTCCGCCGACTGTGCGTCCGTCGCGCTGTACTGTACGCGTCCAGCACACACTCCCGTGTCCTGTGCCGTACCGTCCAGAACTGCCGCACTCCTCACCCGAACTCGCTTCCATCCAGTCTCCCCATTCACGAGCGCTGTGACTGGCTAGAGCGATCGCGTCATGTCTTCATGCCAACGGACCCACACAAACATAATGAAACACATTCGAAGTACTTGATTTACATTTAAATAACTTGGAATTATATAAATATTCCTACGGCTGGACCATAAACACGCTCAAACACACATTATTAAAAAAATGGTTCAAATGGCTCTGAGCACTATGGGACTCAACTGCTGTGGTCATAAGTTCCCTAGAACTTAGAACTAATTAAACCTAACTAACCTAAGGACATCACACATATCCATGCCCGAGGCAGGATTCCAACCTGCGACCATAGCGGTCGTGCGGTTCCAGACTGTAGCGCCTTTAACCGCTCGGCCACTCCTGCCGGCCACACATTATTACATACATAAACAAATTAAATAAATATATATCAAAGGAATAGAACAAAAGGTAGGCCAGTAGCCTAATGTCTCTGTGCTTTCTATAACACAGTAAATATTTAACCTATTTCTTCATGAATAGTATATATCGGATATAAACAAAGACATAAATGAATAAATATATTTATAAGGATGCTGCTACCGTTTTCTCGTGTAACTGTGGGCTACTTGTGGCCTGACGCGATCGATAGTAATCGGCTACTTTGACCTCCAATAACTCATTTACTATTCAAGTTACATGTGTGTAATTCATACCAAGTTAGGTTTACATTAATAACTTTCTAAAGACACGTCGATCGAGGAAATCGGATGAAGCGATTAAATTTTGGAAATTCGTTGCTATGTGTTACTTGTATACCCAACATTCATCTACTAAACTTTAAACTAATAAAGATATTGAAAATCTGATTACACCATCAGAATCGTCGTGCAAATAATAGTAATGTACATGTTTCTTTTTGAGGTATCATGATTCATCTGGCTACTATTAATTTCTATACTAACTGTGAAATGTCTGCCATTAAGGTTTCACAACGTCCGCCATCTTTGGCACTCCCGGCATAAACATCTCCTTCATCGACACAAAGCACCGTCCTCGTTACAGCGGAACTCCCAGCCACGCGTCTGGGCTATGCGCTGGGGCTACCCCTCTCGTCCGACTAACGTATGGCACCACGTGTTTGCCGCCGGGCCCCGGCTGGCCGAGCGGGCGCCCCAACTCCGAACATATTACAGGGTGTTACAAAAAGGAACCGCCAAACTTTCAGGAAACATTCCTCACACACAAATAAAGGAAAGATGTTATGTGGACATGTGTCCGGAGTCGCTTAATTTCCATGTTAGAGCTCATTTTAGTTTCGTCGGTATGTACTGCACTTCCTCGATTCACCGCCAGTTGGCCCAATTGAAGGAAGGTAATGTTGACTTCGGTGCTTGTGTTGACATGCGACTCATTGCTCTACAGTACTAGCATCAAGCACATCAGTACGTAGCATCAACAGGTTAGTGTTCATCATGAACGTGGTTTTGCAGTTAGTGCAATGTTTACAAATGCGGAGTTGGCAGATGCCCATTTGATGTATGGATTAGCACGGGGCAAAAGCCGTGGCGCGGTACGTTTGTATCGAGACAGATTTCCAGAGCGAAGGTGTCCCGACAGGAAGACGTTTGAAGCAACTGATCCAGCCCATGACTCGCGACTGGGGAAGACCTAGAACGACGAGGACACCTGCAATGGACGAGGCAATTCTTCGTGCAGTTGACGATAACCCTAATGTCAACGTCAGAGAAGTTGCTGCTGTACAAGGTAACGTTGACCACGTCACTGTGTGGGAGTGCTACGGGAGAACAAGTTGTTTCCGTACCATGTACAGCGTGTGCAGGCACTATCAGCAGCTGATTGGCCTCCACGGGTACACTCCTGCGAATGGTTCATCCAACAATGTGTCAATCCTCATTTCAGTGCAAATGTTCTCTTTACGGATGAGGCTTCATTCCAACGTGATCAAATTGTACATTTTCACAATCAACATGTGTGGGCTGACGAGAATCCGCATGCAATTGTGCAATCACGTCATCAACACAGATTTTCTGTGAACGTTTGGGCAGGCATTGTTGGTGATGTCTTGATTGAGCCCCATGTTCTTCCACCTACGCTCAATGGAGCACGTTATCACGATTTCATACGGGATACTCTACCTGTGCTGCTAGAACATGTGCTTTTACAAGTGCGACACAACATGTGGTTCATGCACGATGGAGCTCCTGCACATTTCAGTCGAAGTGTTCGTACGCTTCTCAACAACAGATTCGGTGACCGATGGATTGGTAGAGGCGCACCAATTCCATGGCCTCCACTCTCTCCTGACCTGAACCCTCTTGACTTTCATTTATGGGGGCATTTGAAAGCTCTTGTCTACGCAACGCCGGTACCAAATGTAGAGACTCTTCGTGCTCGTATTGTGGACGGCTGTGATACAATACGCCATTCTCCAGGGCTGCATCAGCGCATCAGGGATTCCATGCGACGGAGGGTGGATGCATGTATCATCGCTAACGGAGGACATTTTAACATTTCCTGTAACAAAGTGTTTGAAATCACGCTGGTACGTTCTGTTGCTGTGTGTGTCCATTCCATGATTAATGTGATTTGAAGAGAAGTAATAAAATGAGCTCTAACATGGAAAGTAAGCGTTTCCGGTCACATGTCCACATAACATATTTTCTTTCTTTGTGTGTGAGAAATGTTTCCTGAAAGTTTGGCAGTACCTTTTTGTAACACCCTGTATATTTCCAGGGCGCCACAACTCGCCCGTTACCTCACAGCATCTACTACATGGCTAATCTGCAAATCACACTTACGTGCCTGGCAGAGGGTTCATCGAACCACCTTCGCACTAATTCTCTATTATCCCACTCTTCAACATCGCGCGGAATAAATGAACACATATCTTTCCGTGCCGGCTCTCATTTCTGTTATTTTATTAAGATGATAGTTTCTCCCTCATAGGTCGGCCTCAACAAAATGTTTTCACGTTCGAAGAGAAAGTTGATGATTGGCATTTTGTGGGAAGATCTCGCCGCAACAAGAAACGCCTTTGTTTGGATAATGTACACCCCAAATCCTGTATTATGTCCGTGACACTTTCTCTCCTATTCCTCGAAATACAAGGAGCGCTATTCTTCTTTGAATTTTTTCGATGTACTTCTTTAATTCTATCTGGTGAGGATCCCACACCGTGCAGCACGGGCAAGAGTAGTGCAAGTAGTCTTTTTAGTAACTCTATTGCCTCTTCTGAGCGTTCTACCAATAAAACGCAGTATTTGATTCACCCTCCCCACATTTTCTGTGTGTTCTTCCCAGTTTATGTCGTTCGTAATTGTAATTCCTATGTTTTTAGTTGAATTTGTGGCTTATGGGTTTGTTTGATTTATCGTATACTCTAACTTAAACGGATTCATTTTTTCACGCATGTCGATGTCGTCACACTTTCCATTATTTAAGGCCAATTGCCAATTTTCGCATCATGCAGATATCTTACCTAAATCGTTTTGCAATATCTCAGAACAGCCTACCCTGTAACAACCTTACAAGCTTTTCAGACTGTTTCTGGCAACCCTGCACATAGGCAGTTCTCCTATAGGTTTTGACGTAAATGGCTATATTGTTTGATTGCATTGATTTAGAAACTTACATTCTTTTATACCGCAAAAGGACTGTAGACCTTAGTCCTCGACATATATTTCAACTTGATAGCTATATGAACAATACCCGTTCCCGAGAAAAGGTGATGTTAACAGACGACGTCAGGCCGACAGACAGATGGACAACAAATGGTAGAAAAATATTTTTTCGTGTCATATAACTTCAAATTAACGATTTTACTATATTTCCTTTACTTTTACCATGAAGCCTTGATTCTTGTCGAATTTCATCATTCTAGGTCAAAGGGAAGTACTTTATAGGTTTCGATGAATGAGTTTGCGAGTATCGAAATATGCGACGGAAATCGCCGTATCTTTTGATAACACTAACTTAGAAGGTTAAATGTTTTACACCGGCAAGGGACCGTAGATATCAGTATCTGACATAAATTTCAACTTCGTACCTCTACCCGTTCGTGAGAAAAAGGGGTCTTCTCAGTCGGACAAACAGACAGACGGAGAACGAAGTGATCCTTTAAGGATTCCGTTTTTGCCGACTGAGGTACAGAACGCTAAAATTGTAAAGAAAAGCATTGGAAGGAGAAATATGTGCCATCTTCTTCGAGATTACAACTCTAATACTTCGAAAAATTCCGATATATTATGTTATCTAATTCTTTCATCTTGAGTTGTTTCCATTATCATTTTTTCATCAGGGAGCTTTACTCAGACTAATGTATATTAATCTCTGTTATTTATCATCCGGTGATTATATGATGAACTGTATTCAGCTATGCAACAGTGTACAGGGAATCCGCAAATCGGAATATATAAAATATAAAGGTATATTATGAAGCGCAACAATAATCTTGACTGGCAATGTGGATGACATATTCTCGCATTCACTGGCTGTCGACAAATACGTGGCGGCGTGCATCGCTGCGAAGATCTACGTCAATTGAGGAAAGCAATACAGTGTTGTCACTATCTCGTAAACTCAACATGAAACAGAGACAAATTTGTATTGGTATTTTGTATTAAAGCTAATGTAAGTTCACTGAAAAATAAAATAAAAAAAAGTTTACCTGTAGCTTTCAGGCAGGAAAGACATCAGTTTAATCATCTATGTTTTCAGTCCCACAGTCCCTACGTAGCTACTACACCCAATACCCTTAATAATTTTTTTTTTATTATTACAGTGTTTGACTGCATCCTATATTTTTCCTCTATACTTCTTTCAGAGACAGGTTAACTATTCTTGGTTGTTGCAGTCGATGTCCCACTGATCTGTTTCATCTTTTAGTAAGTGTCTTCTGTAGACCTTTTTCTACAACTATAGTTTTTAGTATTTTATCATTTCTATAATGTTTATTATAAAGTTTGGCAGGTATCTGAAACGATTTCCTTCCTCTTCTTTTCTTTTTTTAAACACAAATGACAATAGAGAAACAGAAATATGGTACAAGGGTATAAAGTTATTGGTAAAATTTACTGTAACTTAGATCTGTGGAAGGGATCGGTTGGTAGGACATGTTCTGAGGCATCAAGGGGTCACCAATTTAGCACTGGAGGCCAGCGTGGAGGGTAATAATCGTAGAGGGAGACCAAGAGATGAATACATTAAACAGATTCAGAAGGATGTAGGTTGCGGTAGGTACTGGGAGATGAAGAAGCTTGCACAGGATAGAGTAGCATGGAGAGCTCCATCAAACCAGTCTCAGGACTGAAGACCACAACAACAACAACAGATCTGTGGATTTTGAAAAGGATGGGATGTTACACATTTCGACTGATATGCACGTGACAAGGTTCTCACAATTTAAGTCAATGAGCGGATTCACCATTCTCGTGTGTAAGGGCTGTTGCCTAGAGATGCAATATATAAAGATGGCAACGAGTTTGGAATAATATCTAATTTCTCTTGTTGACGCATTAAAATTAGCTTCAGTTGCGACGGTATCTTGAAACAGTGTATTAAGGTAGCAGCTGAGAGCAAAGCAAATCACGAGTTTATGAAAAACGTCGTTCTTGATGTAAAACAAACGTCTAATTTCTTCGTTTATGTTGCTGGAAAGTATACAGAAAATCGCATTTTATCAGCTATCGATAGCCCTCCAGATATTACATTAATACAGTGAAACAATCTGTAGTAATTTGTGTACTGCATTTGATAAGAAAGTTTTGCGTATTAAGCATACAGCAAAATACTCTTCTCATTGAGTGCTTTCATTTAGCAAAATCTCTTTTTGATATCTCAATTCATTTATGAGATAAGACGTAGGTTATGAATATTTCATTGTCGTTTTATTGTTTCTGCACACTAACAGAACTGACCTACACTACATGCAGTGTAGGTCACTAGGAGTTGATCTACATACGGCGTGTGTATGAGTGATTGCCTAATGTTGTGTCCACAATGGAACTGTTGCGTTTATAAATGAATTAATGACAGCCCAGCCGTTGAGAACCTACACCTAGCGGAAGCGCTTGAAGCCCTTGGTCATATTCTTAACGATTTACGATCAAATGCACAACCGTTCGGTGGCGCTTTCATTTTATTATCTTGCGACTTAAAAAAACTATTCCAGTCATAGCTACATCAGCACCAGCTGACGATCTCGATGCTTGCCTCAAAGCATCGCGTCTATGGAGACATGTGCGAAAAACTCACTTCAAAGACCAATACGCGCGTACATTTCCAGTGCAATGAGTCGGCAGCCAAATTTCCAAGACAGCTATTGAACATTGGCAAAGCAAAAATACCTGTTGATGCTATCAAAAAATGTATTTCATTCTCACTGAAATTTTACGCCATTGTGCCATCCGTCGAACTACTCATGCAGAAAGTTTTTTCGCAAATGGTCACCAATTATAAAAATCATTAATGGCTTTGCGAACGTGCTATTTTGGTAGCAAAAAACATTGATGTCAATGCAATCAACCATGCAATTCAAGAAAGAATTGCAGTCTGACGATTCTGTTACCTACAAACCGACTGACAACGTCATGAACGCGGAAGAAGTTCTCGATTATCCTTTAAAATTCTTAAATTCGTTGGCTCTTCCTGGTGTGCCACCATACAAATTGCTCAAAGTAGGGGTGTCAATTATTAAAGTTTAGAACATGGCTGCGTTGTCAGCGACCGTTTACAAAGTAAAATCAAAGCAATAACAGCCCTCGGTCTCAAAAATGAAGTTTTTTGACCTAAGTTTCGGCAACTACTGAGAGTGCCTTCATCATAGGTAAAACATTCAAGAGTCTGATACTGCCGCAGCTCGACATGTGTGAGCAGGCCATAGTGGCTTACCTTCTGTGTTTCCTATTTTAAAATTTTGTGGCCAAAGCTTCATCGCTTGATATTTATTTTATACGTGACATGCCAGTTTGAATGTTTCACTTCTGATGAAGATACTCTTAGTAGTTGCCGAAACCTAGGCCAAAAGACTTCATTTTTGGGACCGAGGGCTGTTATTGCCTTAAGTGTCAATTATTCTCTTGCGGAATATTAATCCATCCCGATTGTCTAATACAACAAGACTCGCTGTGAAGAAACTGATGCTGAATGTCATCGAGGCAACTGTTTTTAATGGAAAGTCGAAAGGAGAAGATATGGTCATTGCTCTCATTCCTATCATTCCCACCGACATGCCTTTTGATTTCTCCATTGAACTTGCGTTCCTAATGTCCATCAACAAGGCACAAGGGCAGTCACTTCAAATGTGCGGATGTAATCTAGAGAATCTATGTTTTTCACACGCCCAGTTGTATGTTGCATGCTCACGAATCGGACGGCCAACTGTAGACGAAAAAACAAAGAGCACCTGAATAATACAGTCAGCAAAATAAATATCATTCATACGTCTCCTTTGTGCATCATACTGTTTCACTAAATGTATTGCCGGCCGGAGTGGCCGAGCGGTTCTAGGCGCTACAGTCTGGAGCCGCGCGACCGCTACGGTCGCAGATTCGAATCCTGCCTCGGGAAGTTCTAGGGGACTGATGACCTCAGAAGTTGAGTCCCATGATGCTCAGAGCCATTTGAGCCAACTAAATGTATTCATTATCAACAATAAAATAAATATCATTTTTTCTATCATTCCTGATTAAAATAACGCTTTCAAATTTCAAACGATATTTCCACAATTATTTCTTCTGAGGCAGCAGCGCGCCGGGTACCAGCTAATACAAGTTAAAATACTGGATGAACTATTCCTTCCTGATGCAAACAATTATTGACTAACTGGTTTCTTAGAATTTGGAGCGCCACTGGTTGCAAATATTGAGGGTAATGTGTACGATATTGGGTTCGCCATATGACAAACAGTTTGCTGCAGTGATGATCGTCATTCCTATCGAAGGTTTCCTGTGGAACAAACAACAAACCGAGCAGTGTTCCAAGTAAACGATGAAAAATAATTTTCCTCGTCCCTTCAGTTTACTTACTGCGTTTCAGCTACTTTATTCTTAAAATTTTTGTCACTTTCTGTGAGCCACTAGACCCCACTTGCAGAAAAACCTTTGCACCTATTCTAATCTTTCTGATCTCATCCGTGCGTCGTCCATATTGTGAGATGTTACTTGCCATGCAGGAAAATTCTTTGACTTTTTAAGCGAGGTGGTGGCGACTACAGGGATCTGTATACTGCTTCTCGCGGCGACCACAGATACCTTTACATGGCCTCAACACACTGACATTGACTCGTACCACAGGTAAGATGTACATATGATGATATGAAGACTGTTTCCCATTACACTTACTTGCAAGAAGATGCATTACGTTACTTGCAAATAAACTCAGTTTTAATGGTTCTTCCAGTTGTTGTTCGATTTACGCTGCAATGAAGTAGTTTCAAAAGGTGCATCAAGTACTGGGTGTACACTCACAAATTAACAAGTCAAATTCTTTTGCTGTTTGATACATTATCTAGTTAGTCACAAATTACTCTGGCGGCACTGATCACATTGTATATGTTAATGATATAGCTGTGACCGACTTCTGTTCGAGTGATGTACATTAACTTAGATGCACTATCGATACATATATATAATAGATTTACATTTTCTAGGACATCAGGTTTTCGTCAGAGATCAATAAAACAGTATTAAACAGAGTTGTAATTACTTCTTCTCTTTTGGCTTTTACTTAGCGGAAAAATAACGTTTCCCAAAGTCATTTCGTGGTGTTATTTTCATTTCATGGTGCAATTCACTATTAAGGTAAACTCAAAACTACAGAGCACTGTAACGGGATGTGTATCTTACGACGCGGTATCTTACACGCACGTCACGTGACAAACACTTTCATAGCACTCATATTATTGCTCTCCACATAAGTGCAACAACTCAGGCCGGTTGAGGCACGTGACCAATGCAACGCACTCCGTTCCGATAATCACCGAGGCACGATTTTCGCGTTGCGCACTTTCATTCGAAGGGATGTAAGTGATGTGTGCCATTATAGGAGGATTACAACTTCTAAATTGTTTCTAGAAATTTTTGCGGTCATTTGATTACATCGATTAACGAAATGAGAAAGATAGAAAATGACCAGAAGTATAATTACTTATGACAGGCGTAAATTACTTCACCGATTAACTGATATAGATTCACTTGTTTTGTTGTCAATTCCCTTCACTAGTTACGTCTTTTTAGTTTTATGCTTTTCTGTGCTGTGCGCTATGTGCCCTGGACATTGTACCCAGTAGTACTGTCAATTTCGTTTTCACTGGAAGGGCTATTTGATCTCCAAAATTCGTAATTGGTGTCTACTTCACTTATAATTTTACTTCATCTTAGAATTTTCCTTCACTTCTTTCTTGTCTTCTACGACGTAAGGAGTTAAGCTATGCTGACAATAGGCAGCAACCCGTTCTCAAATTCTTCTAAAAAGACTTTTTTTGTACTTTTACTGTTACTACTTGTGTTTTGCAGATTCTGTAGGTTGCTTAATCGCCTCTGTAGCCTATTCCAAATTTTATTATGATTCTTAACACTTCATTCCACTTTGCAATCCAGCGGTTTTCTGTGTAGCTGTTCTTACTGTTTTCTAGTTCATCTGTTTACTTTATAGATAAGACGAACTATTAGACACTTTTTATAACTGAATTCAGTTGGAAAAAGGGAAAATAGGAGTAATAGCTATTCTTGTGCGCAAGATAAACTACTTCCATAATTAAGTGCAAAATGACAATTAATCCTTTAACATACTTATCAATTCTGAAGGGAAAGAGGTTTTCTTGAATTGCGAACTACTACTTTTCTGTCTCCTTTCACGACAATTATTTTATTCCGAAATTTAAAAGGGTATGCTATCACATTGGTCGTCCAATGTTGAAACTGTCTTGATCTTGTAGATTTCCTGAAATGTGATCGCAAATATTTTGTCTCTCCCTATTTTAACTGTATTTAGAAACGGATCGAGCAGTTTAACTGATTTCTGGATATTCACAAATGTTAGCAGCACAGGCATTGGAATATCGTATTTATCAGCTGAACCAAGGCAGCGAATTTCAATTAAAAATGTCCTCCCCTCTACGGTAATTACATAATATGTCTACGAGTACAGGTTGTGAAGCTGGAACGACGACATAAGGAAGTATGGGTCTGGTCGTGAGTCGTGCACGTATAGCCAATGCGGTTAAGGCGATCACTCGCTTAAAGCGGGAAATGTGGGTTCGAGTCGCGGTCCGGCACATATTTTCACAGTCCTCTTTCCCTTATACACCTGATGGTTGTTTGTATTCGCAATTGCGAGTACATTTAATGTGTGTTAGACTGCACTTACGCGAAAGGACAAAAACAAATTTCTTACACGTTCTACTGAGGGAAATAGATGCGGTAATATGGATTTTTGTTTCACAAACTTGAAGGCATTTGTCGAAAATCCAGAGATGTGGTTCCGACGTACATTATCTGATCAAAAGTATCCGTACACTTCCAAGAAATATGGAACTGACCGATAGATATCTTGACTTCCGCAAGGCGTTTGATACAGTTCCCCACAGTCGTTTAAAGAACGTAGTAAGAGCATATGGACTATCAGACCAATTGCGTGATTGGATTGAGGAGTTCCTAGATAACGGAACGCAGCATGTCATTCTCAGTGGAGAGAAGTCTTCCGAAGTAAGAGTGATTTCGGATGTCCCGCACGGGAGTGTCGTAGGACCGTTGCCATTCACAATATACATAAATGACCTTGTAGATAACATCGGAAGTTCATTGAGGATTTTTGAGGATAATGCTGTAGTATATCTAGAGGTTGTAACAATGGAAAATTGTAGTGAAATGCAGGAGGATCTGCAACGAATTGAAGCATGGTGCAGGGAATGGCAACTGAATCTCAATGTAGACAAGTGTAATGTGCTGCGAATACATAGAAAGAAAGATACTTTATCATTTAGCTACAATATAGCAGGTCAGCAACTGGAAGCAGTTAATTCCATAAATGGAATGGCCATATAAAATTATTCGTCGCTAAAGCAGATGCCAGACTGAAGAAGAATCCAAAGGAAATGCAGTCCGAAAACAAAGGAAGTAGTTTACAGTACACATGTTCGGCCACTGCTTGAATACTGCTCACCGGTTTGGGTCCGTACCAGATACGGTTGATAGAAGAGATAGAGAAGATGCAACGGAGAGCAGCGCGATTCGTTACAAGATCATTTAGTAATCGCGAAAGCGTTACGGAGGTGACAGATAAACTCCAGTAGAAGACTGCAAGAGAGACGCTCAGTTGCTCGGTACGGGCTTTTGTTGAAGTTTCGAGAACATACCTTCACCGAGCAGTCAAGTAGTATATTGCTCCCTCCTACGTGTATCTCGCGAAGAGACTATGAGGATAAAATCAGAGGGATTAGAGCCCACACAAAGGCATACCGTCAATCTTTCTTTCCACGAACAGTACGAGACTGTAATAGAAGGGAGAACCGATAGAGGTACTCAAGGTACCCTCCGCCACACAACGTCAGGTGGCTTGTGGAGTGTGGATGTAGATGTAGAGGTGGACCCGCCAGTATGAAAGCAGATGCGGAGTGTTGCCAGTAGAGGAGCTGGACAGTTGAACGGGTCGGTCAGGATAGCTGAGAGACTTCGAATCTGGACTAGTCACTGGATGTCGCTTGAGTAACAGAAAAGCCACCAACATTTATACCCTTCTAAAGCTTCCCATGTCGACTGTTGGTAAGCTGATGGTGAAGTGGAAATGGGAAGAAACAACCACCGCTAAACCAAAATCAGGCAGAACTCATGTACTGACAGACACGGGCCGTTGATCATTGCGGAAACTGACTGTAAAAAGTCACATGACACATGAAACCAGTTGAAGCAAACACTCGTGAGTTCCAAAGTGCCACCAGCAGACCACCTAACACAATATGCATAGGTAGTTACAGATAACGGGGTACAATGGTCTCACAAACCACATGTTCTTGTAGTCGAAGCCAAGCGGGGTTTGAGGTGGAGTAAAGCGCGACGCCACTGGATAGTGGGTGACTGTAAACGAGTGACTTGGAATGACGAGTTACGCTAAACTCTGTCGCAATCCGATGGAAAGTTCTGGGTCTGGAAAAAGCCCTGGGAATGTTATCTGACATCACGCATAATTCCAACTAGGAAATGCGGCAGGAGTGGTCTTACGGTATGAGGGTGTTTCTCGTGGTTAGTGTGCGTCCTCTTGCTGCGCTTGAAAACGCTAAATGCGGAAACATACGAACAGATTTTACAGTACTGCGTAATGTGCACAGTAGAGGAACAGCGCGACGATGCACCCTGTATTAAGCAGCATCTGTGAGGCAAGGGTTCGTGGACAATTACATTCTTGAAACGGACTGATCGCCCAGAGTCCCGACCTGAACATAATGGAACACCTTTGGCATGAGTTACGACGGGGTCTTCACTTCACACCCCAGCGTCCAACGTCACTACCTTATTTGGCTTCGGATCTTCTGGCAGAATAGGCTACCATTCATCCACACACATTGAGACACCTCATTGAAAGTGTCTGCAGTAGAGATCAGGCCGTCAAAAAGGCGAAGTGTGGACTCACCCCGTATAATGTCCACCTACAGGTGATACGATGCTTTTGATCAGACAGTGTATTCATACCATGTGCGATTCTTGTAGCGGGATCTGTTCACGAACAGATATTGCTTGAGTTATATTTTTTACAGGTGGGACAACCGTGCCACGAGATGCTGGTGGTCTGTCGATATGGCGGAGAAACCAGAGATTGTAACGATCTCTTCAATCCAGCAATAACGGACGAAGGAATCTGTTGTTCATTCAACAAAGTACATCGCAATTTGTTGTTCAGGAATCCGTAAGTTGTTATATTGTTCAATATAAGATGCTTCATTACGTTTACCAAAAAGTCTTTCAGGTGGTACGCGAGCATGTTTCGCTTAATGATACACTCTTGTCTTGGTAGCTATACACTTTTTATTATAGCTCCAGATCACGCGTTTTGCTAGATCAGCTGTGTGGTACAGAGAACTAAGTATGGAACAGACTTTTAAATAACTTATGTATGCACAATACTTTTATATAAACAATGCTTAGAGCAATACTGGTGATTCTTAATTGGTTATATACCTGATGGATGCACGGTATCTGCTCAGAGTTAAAACACATTAGTCACCGTCAAAAATCAAACTGGCTGTCGCAGTGCGGCTCATTACAAAGTGAACAATTTGGCCACCATGCGGATGTAGTGAACGGCGTGTAGAAAATATAAAATGATTACATATTTTTATAATAAGCATTATATCAGAGTTCAGATATAGTGGCAGTTACGTGTGGCTAGTGCTAAAATGGATCATTATATAAAGTCTTCGTTTCTTAAACGCTTTGAAGACAGATCCCGAGTTTACTCGTGTTTCTCACGCCAGCGCGGCCCCTTCCGCCGGAGGTTCGAGTCCTCCCTGGGGCATATGTGTGTGTGTGTGTGTGTGTGTGTGTGTGTGTGTGCGTGCGTGCGTGCGTGTGTGTGTGTTGTTCTTAGAATAAGTTAGTTTAAGTAGTGTGTAAGTCTAGGGACCGATGACCTCAGCAGTTGGATCCCTTAGGAATTCACACACACATTTCTTACGCCATCTTTTGTAGACGGATCGCGAGATAACTCGTATTTACAACAAGCTACCTGCAGACTTCATCTAGTTCGGTGTTCATACCTGTAGACAACGTACCAAACGCGAACTTTTGCTTATTTAGCATCGTGTGTGTGTGTGTGTGTGTGTGTGTGTGTGTGTGTGTTCTGATATTTCAAATACTTCAAAAAACGGAAGGGAATGAATGACTTGAAAATACTTTCGGAGGTTTTCGCCAACGAGTATTCAGACGTTCCTAGTGAGTTTGAACTGAATGACTGAAGTAATAGATTTATGGTTCTGCGGACCAATCCTGGCATAGTATGAGCTATGAAGGAGAGGTAAGGTGCCGCGCTAACATTAACTCAGACATTCTTTAAAACAAACAGTTTTTACTTAACACTTCTTAAAAAACATATTTTCTGACTCCTAGTTTTCGAAGATTATTAAGATGTTTTAAACAGTGACTCGGTACTATGTATACATAAGATGTGTGATCAACTTACGCGTTACTTCAATCATTCTAAACATTGTTTATGCAGATGTTAGTTGCGTGTACCACAGATTTGATCCGAAGATGCTGTTAAAGTAAAATGCGTAATCAGGAGCAATAATAATAACAGATAGATTTATAGCGACTAGGACAAGAGTGAATTTTTGTATGATGAAAACAGCAATGACTTGTTAATTTTTAACCTGCTAAACGGCCTTTCGTTAAATACTACAGATTATTTACACCACAGAAATTAAAATTTGTTTCTGGAAAACACTTTAAAACAAATATTAGTGGCAGTGTTGATTCCAATAATAATTCTATATTCTAATGTAAATGGACTCGACCAGATAATTTTTCCAATACGCAATACAGTATGGAGGCTGTACGCCTATACATACGGTGATCAATTCTGTACCAGCACAAGACAGGAAGGTCTATAATACTACATTATGCCTTTTATAATTTATGCTAAAGCCACAAGAGAGGAGGTGGTGGACAGTGATTTTTAAAACTCTCGCTCAATACTCTTCAGCATTATCAGTATCAGCGAATCCTATTAAACAATATCTCAAGTTATTATTCACTTGATAGTACAAATGTAACAAAGCACTGTAAATGTTGAGTGAAGAGTTTGTAGTATCTCGAAAATAATAAAACATTAATTTTAAATATATGAACTTTGATTCATATCTGATTATTTGTGGTTCAGTTACTCAAATCTTTGAAATATGAGATCTTAAATTGTGAGAAGTACTGACACGATTGCATACAATGAAAATAATTTACAGATGCAGAATAAGGAACTAATTGTATATCATCTATTTTTGAGATATTACGAGGGCTGTTCTGCAAAGTGTGAAACTGGTTTGTTCTAACGGATGTTTATTAATCCATTTCAGATTTTACATGATCTTTTTCAAAGTACTTTCCTCCTACTCGAATGCATTTTTATGGCATCCCTAACCGTCCTCGAACACATGACGCAGGCCATCCTTTGTCAGGTGATGTGGATAAAAAATAAGTCACAGGGTGCAAGATCAGGGTTATAAGGCAGATGCAGTACACAGGTCATTTTAACTGAGTCAGAAACTGCATGCCATGCTTTTTCACGAAAAAGTCACCACCCAGTACGAGAAAGTTCTGATCATTTGCTTGCAATGTGATTCCTCAGTTTAGGGGTGGAACTGCATGCTCTGCAGATGGAACAACTTTCGCATTTTTGGTGTTGGAGAACCCGGCGATTTCCACAATGGGCTGGCTCGTTTTCCTTCACGATCGAAGTGCTGCAGTTACGATTCGTCACTGGTGATAACAGAGTCCGGAAACGCATCCCCTCCATCAAAAAAGAGACGCTGCATCTCATGCCCCATCTCCATTCGCATAGCGTTTTTTTAAGGAATCAACGGATGTGGCATCCAACGGGCACAAACATGTGTCGTTTGGAGATGTTCATGCACAATCGTAAAGACACTACAGTGCGAAATTCTCAACACTTTATTGATGTTACGTAATGTTACCCGCCGATCCTCAAGGACAATAAGAGCACCTGTGTTGGTGCTGACTTCAATCATAGCAGAAGTCGAAACACTAGGTCCACCATAGAATGAAATTTTCACTCTACAGCGGAGTGTGCGCTGATATGAACTTCCGGGCAAATTAAAACTGTGTGCCGGACCGAGACTCGAACTCGGGACATTTCCCTTCCACGGGAAAGTGCTCTACCAACTGAGCTACCCAAGTACGGCTCACGCCCAGTCCTCACAGCAAAGGTCCAGATTTGGAGTCTCGGTCCGGCACACAGTTTTAATCTGCCAGGAAGTCTTAGGTCCACGTTGCTTAACAATGACACGTCGGCATTCTTCGAAGTCCCTGAACCATCTAAATACTGTTACACGAGTTAGTGCGTCTTCACTGTAGGTTTGCTACAGCTTTCGTAAGGTTCATTGGATGTATGGTTTAAACGAATACAGTATTTTATTCCGCTGTACTGTTCTTCTCGTGTCACCTTCATTGTCTGGTATGTGAAATGCAGAGGGCGTCTACAAAATAGAGCGCTATTACCAACGTACCGATACGAGAGTGCTACCGCCTGTGGTCATTATACATAAAAACATGCTCCTTCAAATATCCATGATACAGTTAAGAAACTGCCACAAAAGCCACTGGAAAAACTCACTCTCAGTCTTTGCTGACCAGTCCTCGTATCTGCCAAAAATTAAGAAGAGCCGCGTATCCAAGCAAGTTGTATGCTATACATTATTTTGACGTTGCTTACTTTCTGCCGGTCTGAGGGTGGTTGCGTGTCCCTTTCATGGTGTGGCAGCGCACAGGTCACTAGTGTATTGTGATAGTGAAGGGTGGGGCAGGCGGCTGAGCAGCGCTTGGTTTTTCATGTGGTCGTCAGGCGCGACCTGTCGGACCTGAACGTGACGTTCCCGGGCACGCCGGTGGACTGGACCCCCGAGGGCGGCTACCCGCCCGGCACGGACGAGGGCGCCTTCCCGCTGCGGCCGCGCGGCCGCGGCACACAGCTGGGCCTCACGCTGCTGCTCGACTCGCAGGCCGACGAGTACTTCTGCTCCACCACCGCCAGCGTCGGCTTCAAGGTGAGCACACGCACACGCACAACCAGCTGTTAAATCATCCAATGTAAAATCTGTATCCACCCTAGTCTACTACACTACTGGCCATTAAAATTGCTACACCACGAAGATGACGTGCTACAGACGCGAAATTTAACCGACAGGAAGAAGATGCTGTGATATGCTTTTCAGACCATTCACACAAGGCTGGCGCCGGTGGCGACACCTACAACGTGCCGACAAGAGGAAAGTTTCCAACCGATTTCTCATACACAAACAGCAGATGACCGGCGTTGCCTGGTGAAACATTGTTGTGATGCCTCGTGTAATGAGGAGAAATGTGTACCATCACGTTTCCGACTTTGATAAAGGTCGGATTGTAGCCTATCGCGATTGCGGTTTATCGTATCGCGACATTGCTGCTCGTGTTGGTCGAGATCCAATGACTGTCAGCAGAATATAGAATCGGTGGGTTCAGGAGGGAATACGGAACGCCGTGCTGGATCCCAACGGCCTCGTATCACTAGCAGTCGAGAAGATAGGCATCTTATCCCCATGGCTCTAACGGATCGTGCAGCCACGTCTCGATCCCTGAATCAACAGATGGGGAAGTTTGCAAGACAACAACCATCTGCACGAACAGATCGACGACGTTTGTAGCAGCATGGAGTATCAGCTCGGTGACCATGGCTGCGGTTACCCTTGACGCTGCATCACAGACAGGAGTGCCTGCGATGGTGTACTCAACGACGAACCTGGGTGCACGAATGGTAAAAGTCATTTTTTCGGATAAATCCAAGTTGTGTTTACAGCATCATGATGGTCGCATCCGTGTTTGACGACATCGCGGTGAACGCACATCTTGTTCGCACTGACGGCACTTTGAACAGTGGACGTAACATTTCAGATGTGTTATGATCCGTGACTCTATCCTTCATTCGATCCCTGAGAAATCCTACATTCAGCAGGATAATGCACGACCGCACGTTGCAGGTCCTGTACGGACCTTACTGGATACAGAAAATGGTCGACTGCTGCCCTGGCCAACACATTCACCAGATCTGTCACCAACTGAAAACGTCTGGTCAATGGTGGCCGAGCAACTGGCTCGTCACAATACGCCAGTCACTACTCTTGATGAACTGTGGTATTGTGTTGAAGCTGCATAGGCAGCTGTACCTGTACATGCCATCCAAGCTCTGTTTGACTCAATGCCCAGGCGTATCAAGGCCGTTATTATGGCCAGAGGTGGTTGTTCTGGGTACTGATTTCTCAGGATCTATGCACCCAAATTGCGTGACACTTATCACATGCGAGTTCTAGTACAATATAATTGTCCAATGAATACCCGTTTATCATCTGCATTTCTTCTTGGTGTAGCAATTTTAATGGTATCAGCGGCGATTCGATGTGCCATACGTTCCACGAGTATCTCAAGGAAGAAGGAAAATTTAGTTTCAGGTCTCGGTGACATCGAGGTCATTAGAGATGGAGCACCAGTTCGGATGGTGTCAAATATGGGGAAGGTGATCGGCCGTGCCCTTTCAAAGGTAACATAGTGGAATTTGTCTGGAGCGATTTAGGAAAATCACGAGAAACCAAAATGTGGATGCCGATAGCGGATTTGAACAAGGTTCTGCAGACACCGAGTTTGTTTTAAAAGCAGTGAGTTCTATTTGGTTTCTGATATGACTCTGACTCGGCGTGCTCCCTGTCGACACGTTAGATGGAAATGGACGTCACATTCTATATCTACATCTATCTACATACTACGAAAGCCACCATAAGGTATGTGGCGGAGAGTACCCCCTACCACTACTAGTCATTTCCTTTTCTGTTTCACTCACAAATAGAGCGAGGAAAAAGCGACTGTCTAAATGCCTCCTCATGAGCCCTAATCTCTCTAATATTATCTTCATGGTCCTTACGCAAAACGTGCGTTGGTGCCGGTAGAATCGCTCTATAGTCAACCTCGAAAGTCGGTTCTCGAAATATCCTCGACAGCGGTCCTCAGAAAGAAAGTTGACGACCCTCCAGGGTTTCCCATTTGAGTCCCAAATGCATCTCCATAATTCTTGCCTGTTGTTCGAACGCACCATTAAAAAAAAAAGTCGCCCGCCTCTGAATTGCTTTGATGTTGTTCCTTTAACCGGGTCTGATGCTGAGCCCCAACCCTTGAGCTTTGCTCAACGATGGATCGCAGTATTGTCCTGTATGCGGTCTCCTTTACAGATGAGCCACACTTTCATAAAGTGCCCCCAATAAACCGAAGTCGACCATTTGGCCTACTGCAGTCCTCATATGCTCATTTTATTTCAGATTGCTTTGCAGTGTTACGCCTACATTTGTAATCGAAGTGACTGTGTCAAGCAGCACGCTCCAAATAGTGTATTCCAAGATTATGGGTTTGTTTTTCCTACTCATGAGTATTAACTTACATTTTTCTACATTTACAGCTAGCTGCCATTCATCACACCAACTAGAAATTTTGTCCCAGTCATTTTGTATCCTCTACAGTCACTCACCGCCGACACCTTCCTGTAAACCACAGCATCATCAGCAAACAGCCGCAGACTGCTGCTTACCCTGCGCGCCAGGTCATTTGTGCATATAGAAAATAACGGCGGTCTTATCACACGTTCCTGTGGCACTCCTGACGATACCCTTGCCTCTGATGAACACTCGCCGTCGAGAACAACATACTTGTTTCTGTAGTGTAAGAAGTCCTGAAGCCGGTCACACACCTGGGAACCTAATCCGTACACTTGTACCTTTGTTAACAGTCGTCAGTGCAGCACCGTGTCAAATGCTTCACGGAAATATGGGAATATGAAATCCGTCTGTTGTCCTCCGTCCATGGTTCGCAGGATCTCAGGTGAGAAAAGGGCAAGCTGAGTTCCGCACGAGCCCTGCTTTCTGAGACCTTGCTGGTTTTCCCTGACAAAGAAATTTAGTAAAGTCGACCTAAATATTCACCTGCCAGTGGTCCGTATTGTCTATTTATTGTAACCCTTTCTTTAGGTCCGTATTATCTATTTATTGTAACCCTTTCTATAGGCTCGGTAGAAACTTAAAAATACAATTTTGTATAAAATAGCGCTATACCATCAAGTTCAGTGTAGAACTTGCAAAATTGACTATTGGAGACGTTTGCAGTGGTCCAGCATGTGTTCGGAAGGATTTGGACTGGATTGATGGTGTTTAAGAGACCAAACTACGAGATCATCAGTCCCTCTATCCTACATGCATCAATGCATCAATTCGGGAGGAGTCCTCAGAGAGGAAGGACACAGGAAATAAATCCTATGGAACTCGACTGTAACCGAGAATCAATAAAACCAAGAGAAACAAGCAAGTAGAAGTGTGAGAGCGATAAGAGGTTGATGGTGGGTGAGTTTCTCCACCCACAAAGCAGCTGGAGGTCCCCGGGATATGTGACGCGACACGAGAGCACTCTGTGCATCCGACCGGTGTTTCCTGACCCTCATTACCACAAGAAAACTAACAACGCGGACAAGTTGACAAAATCTCAGGAAAGAGAACAACGACGACGAGACAGTGAACCGACGATTTGTGGAACAAAAAAAGAAAAATTCAGAGTGGCAAGGGCAGGAGCCAGACCGAACAACCGAGCAAGGGCAACCATGGGTCCCAATGGATCGGAGCAGGTGACGGGACACCACTCCAGTACTCTATCTCACCAAGGGCAGTAGAAACTACCTTCAAATTAAAACGTCAGACCAAGTCAGCCATTTTGGCATTTTCCGCTAGCACCAGAGGTAACATTTTCGTAGGGGAAACCTACCCAAAGGAGCTATTTTTAGAAGGCGCAAATGCTTCTAAGACGGTTGAGAAAAAGTAGAAGACGAACCCCGCGCAGGTCGGGCTTCTACGAACAGAAACGAGGACAATGGGTTGTATTGAACTCAGACCGGCCGTTAAGTGTCGGAGAGATCGCGGAACAGGTAGGAATTAATAAATGACTGTGGAAAGAATCAACATACCGAGGCCGCCTATTGGGAGTTGCATCAGGACACTGACCCTGTCTCATGGTCAACGATTATCTGGCCGGAGCGGCATCGCAGCATCTCCCCAGTACCTCTACAATCTCGATGTGTCTCCGGCAGACGTTTTCTTGTTCCACCGAATGAAGACGGCCATGATACTGTACAAAGATGAAAGTGGCTTTGACGCACTCATTGAAAGGACTCCCAGTGCGCATTCTAGGCACTGTTTGGCAGGAGTGTAGCACTGTCCAAGGATTTTTTTGTCTGCACCGACATCTTCAGTACATTTTCCCAAATTTTTACTATGTTTTCATACAAACCCTGTATTAATGTCTAACCATTTTTGCCACAGCAACAAGTACAAGTCGGTTAGGTTGGATTTCATATCTGGAAGCAGTGCGGAACAGTCAGTTATGTTTCATTCATTCTCTCTCTAACTTTAGCCTGGTGGACATATAGTTGATGTTTTTGACGATGCGGCTGATAATGTTCGAATCTTCGTTGACCTTATATGGAAATGACAAATCCTCATTTGCCAACATCCTGATACAAGCATCCTGTTTCAACGAACTTAACATCTTGAGCAAAGGGTATTATAAGTCTCACAGCCTTACCCTGGGTGCAGCATTCCTTGTTATCAGCATGCCAGGATACTTCCATAGTCTATGACAAAGACAGCACCACGCACAGCGATACATATTCGTTTGACCATGTAACAGGTTTCCAGACCGTTTGACCCCCTGTTATTCCCTCTTCACCAACTTTTGACTAATTGCTTTGTTGACAGGAAAGAACAAATTCAATTGGTTCTGAGCACTATGGGACTTAACATCTGAGGTCATCAGTCCCCTAGAACTTAGAACTACTTAAACCTAACTAACCTAAGGACATCACACATATCCATGCCCGAGGCAGGATTAGAACCTGCGACCGTAGCGAGGAAAGAACAAAGGCCACGAAATGAACCGCGTGGACCTAATAATAAGAATGGTTTTTCTGGTGAATTTCTACTCCAAAGAAACATTTCGTATGATGACCTCTGGTACCTTGATTCGGAAACGTGGCGGGAAGGGTCAGAGTTGACGTCGTAGTCCATGGGGAGAAAATATGCGGATATTCATGGGTAGATACAATAATGATTTTTTGCAGATGAAAAGAATGTATGCATGTGGATATTTCAGCCGGCCGAAGTGGCCGTGCGGTTAAAGGCGCTGCAGTCTGGAACCGCAAGACCGCTACGGTCGCAGGTTCGAATCCTGCCTCGGGCATGGATGTTTGTGATGTCCTTAGGTTAGTTAGGTTTAACTAGTTCTAAGTTCTAGGGGACTGATGACCTAAGATGTTAAGTCCCATAGTGCTCAGAGCCATTTGAACTATTTTTTTTGGATATTTCCGTATGTATCTGCGTATATCCCAAACAAAATTACTTTGTGGCTAAAAGGGAAAGATCGTGTAACTGTTACAACTCGATTCTTATTTACGCAGATTACATTCCGCAACGGCTCAATACACAAGTTAAAATTGGCAAGCCCATTGACTGTTAAATGAACATCTCGCTAGTTCACCATACACTTACACGTGTAATGTATCAGCAGCTGCATAACGTCTGAATAACTGCTGTACAGTCTACAGTAACTGATATCTATTTATAAAGCGATATGAAGATCTCTCTGAGACGCATCTTCCATTGGCACCTTTTCTTACGACCTGAACGCTGTGTATGTACCAAATATCACATGAATCTTTGAAATATGTTTACAAATACACTCAGTGCAACTCTTATTATGGTGATAAGTGCACAAGGTTATCATGATTAAGATTACGGTGAAGTAATGTACATACGTCAGATGAACCACGAAACTAACAATAAACAATACGAAAAATGTTATGATAATTGTAAGACGAATTAGTTTGAATTTCAAGTGTTGAATAAATGTGATGTAAAAAGTTATACATAATTTTTTTCGAGATTACGGCAGTCAGTGTTGCATTTAATTCTGGTTATCGACAGTGTCCAAATTCTTATTTTACGGAACGTAAATTACAAAGTCAGCGTATTGCATGGGCACAATCGAGCATTATATTTTTTCCATAAATGTAAGTAAACAAGAAGTGTGTTATGTTACACTGATAGATCATGGAAATAATAAGCTTAAGTCTGATTCAAATAACATACAAAACATTCAGCCATTAATTCAAAATATAGCTCCAGAATCAACTTTGCAGATTAATTCAGAACATGTCAAGACTAGTGTAAGAATCTCGACACAGAGAAAGTGTTAAAATGGTTTACAGAGTTATAACACCGGAGGCTGTAAATGCAAATCACAGACTGGCCGAGGTATTGCTGCCGCAGGTCAATGATAGCGGGTGCCGCTGAGAGTGCCAGAGCAGACCCGTGGCGAACAGGGCTTCCACTGCCATGAGTAACACACAGTGACGCATTCAAGATCGTAGTCCGCTATGTTTTTCACACTCGTGGTTCGAATGTATTGTGGCCAGGGCATTTTCGACAGCGATTATACACAGCGACATACACACGACATTTTCCTCTTACTTCTCTTTATAAAATAGGGTACACTACAAGTCAATGAGTTAGATTCGTCATTCCTCCATATCGGCTCTTCGCTTAGTGTTTAACACAGCGAAACTGATTTACTTTATGTTGCTACATACAGCTGATTAATAAATTTCAGAATGATAATCCACTCATCGGAAACGTGCTTATCGCTTTACGACAAGATCACACATTCCTCAGCAAAGTTATGACACTGCCAAATTTTGTTATTTATATTCATATAAACCTGTATACAAATCGAAAGCAGCCTTGACAACAATACTGCCTAGTGCTATTGCAAGTGGA
Organism: Schistocerca nitens; assembly: GCF_023898315.1. Taxonomy (NCBI): domain Eukaryota; kingdom Metazoa; phylum Arthropoda; class Insecta; order Orthoptera; family Acrididae; genus Schistocerca; species Schistocerca nitens. The sequence continues at coordinate 577,927,779 of NC_064617.1, forward strand.
ATGCCCCTGCCTCTCTCTGATGTGAAAAAAGACTTTTTCAGACAGTTATTGGTGGGCTACAGTTTGATATGGAATCCCAACCATGGTTCAAATGAGTTTTTCATATACAGAAAGCTGTAACATAAGTAAAAGCCATGTTAATAACATTGGTAAAAATACCTTATGGCCAATAGGGGACAATTTTGAATTTTGTTGTTGGTACACATACAGCAATCAAACCACCCAAATAACTGATTTTTAACTAACTACCCAGTTGTCCACTGAAGACTACAGTATTAGCGGATAAGAAAGACGAAGTTGTTATTAATACAGATACATTAATAAAGCTTCTCTCATTTACTCGCTTGGACTTGCCTCTTGCTAGAGGAGGTTCTTGGTTCACTTTATAGGAAATACAAAAAGTTAGTTATATGTGGTAACTTCAATATTAATTGTATAAGTGATTGTGCAAGGAAAAGGATGCTGGTAGACCTCCGTAATTCATATAATCTTATGCAAACCGTATTCTTTCCAACGAGAGTGCAAGGGAACAGTAGAACAACCATAGACAACATTTTTGTTCATTTCTCATTACTAGAAGGGCATTCTGTTAGCAAAAAGATAAATGACCTTTCAGATCATGATGCACATGTTTTAACTCTAAAAGATTTTTGTGCTGCAACACGTGTTAAATATAGTTATCAACTGTGTAGGAAAGCTGATCCAGTTGTTGTAGAGACCTATGTAAACCTTATTAAGGAACAAGAGTGGCAAGATGTTTATAGCGCTGATACAGTAGACGATAAATATAATGCTTTTCTCAAGACTTTTCTCGTGCTCTTTGAAAGTTGCTTTCCGTTAGAACGTTCAAAACAGGGTACTAGCACAACCAGGCAGCCTGGGTGGCTGACTAGAGGGATAAGAATATCTTGTAGAACAAAGTGGCAATTATATCAAAATGTTAGAAACAGTCAAAATCTAACTGCAGCAGCCCGTTACAAACAGTACTGTAAGGTGCTTAAAAATGTTATTAGGAAGGCAAAAAGTAAGTGGTATGCAGATAGAATGGCTAGGTCTCAGGATAAAATTAAAACCATATGGTCAGTCGTAAAGGAAGTGGGTGGTCTGCAGAGACAGGTCGAGGATATAGAATCAGTGCGTAGTGGGAATGTTCGTGTTACTGATAAGTTGCATATATGTACAGTATTTAATAATAACTTTCTGAATATAGCAGGTGAACTAAATAGAAACCTAGTCCCAACAGGGAATCATTTAGCGCTCTTAGGAAAAAGTGTTCCGAGACTGTTACCTGAAATACTCCTCCATGATACTGACAAGAGAGAGATTGACTTAATAATTAAATCACTAAAGACCAGGAACTCTCATGGATATGACGGGGTATCTAGCAGAATACTGAAGTATTGTTCTGTGTATGTTAGCCCAGTACTTAGCCATATCTGTAACATTTCCTTTAGGAGTGGTCAGTTTCCTGACCGATTACAGTACTCTGTAGTGAAGCCACTTTATAAAAAGGGAGACAGGGATAATGTTGACAACTTTAGACCTATTTCCATCCCATCGGTGTTTTCTAAAGTTATGGAGAAGGTTGTATATACAAGGTTACTGGAGCATTTAAATTCACATAATTTGCTGTCAAATGTACAGTTTGGTTTTAGAAATGGTTTAACAGCTGAAAATGCTATATTCTCTTTTCTCTGTGAGGATTTGGACGGATTAAATAAAAGATTGCGAACGCTAGGTGTTTTCTTTGATTTAACGAAGGACTTTGACTGTGTTGACCACAAAATATTACTGCAGAAGTTGGACCATTATGGAGTAAGAGGAGTAGCTTACAATTGGTTCGCCTCTTACTTTAACAACAGAAAGCAGAAGGTAATTCTCCGCAATATTGAGAGTGGTAGTGATGTTCAGTCGCAATGGGGCACTGTTAAGTGGGGCGTTCCGCAAGGGTCGGTGCTGGGGCCACTGCTCTTTCTTATTTACATAAATGATATGCCTTCTAGTATTACAGGTGATTCAAAAATATTTCTGTTTGCTGATGACACCAGCTTCGTAGTGAAGGATCTTGTGTGTAATATTGAAACAGTATCAAATCATGTAGTTCATGAAATAAGTTCGTGGCTTGTGGAAAACAGTTTGATGCTAAATCACAGTAAGACTCAGATTTTACAGTTTCTAACTCACAATTCAACAAGAACCGATATTTGGATAAGACAGAATGGGCATATTATAAGCGAGAGGGAACAGTTCAAGTTCCTAGGCGTTCGGATAGATAGTAAGCTGTTGTGGAAAGCCCATGTCCAGGATCTTGTTCAGAAACTAAATGCTGCTTTATTTACCATTAGAACAGTATCTGAAATAAGTGACAGTTCAACACGAAAAATAGTCCGCATATTTTCATACGCTTATGTCGTATGGTATTATTTTTTGGGGTAATTCTTCTGATTCGAAAAGGGTATTTTTGGCTCAAAAACGGGCTGTTCGAGCTATGTGTGATGTAAGTTCGAGAACCTCTTCTCGACCCCTATTCAATAGTCTGGGAATTCTGACATTGCCCTCACAGTATATATTTTCTTTAATGTCGTTTGTTGTTAGCAATATTAGCCTATTCCCAACAGTTAGCAGCTTTCACTCAGTTAGTACTAGGCAGAAATCAAATCTGTATGTGGAATGCACTTCCTTGACTCTTGTGCAGAAAGGAGTGCAGTATTCTGCTGCATCCATTTTCAATAAGCTACCACAAGAACTCAAAAATCTTAGCAGTAGCCCGAAGTCTTTTAAGTCCAAACTGAAGAGTTTCCTCGTGGCTCACTCCTTCTATTCTGTCGAGGAGCTCCTGGAAGAGCTAAAAAATTAAGCAAATTCCAGTGTTACATTGTTGATTTTCTTTATTTAAACTTACGACTTGTCGTCTGAATATGTTTTTATATTTCATTTCATCTGTTTCTACTATCGTGTTATAATTTCATACATTGACTCGTTCCATGACCATGGAGATTTCTCCTTAATTTGGTCCCACGGAACAATAAATAACTAAATAAATAAATAAATGACATCTACGTTAGTCCTTAACTTCGCAGCATGCATACATGTCGAGAAACATGCACTGCAGTGACTGTAGCCGTTATGAAATACATATAATGTATTCGCAGTTCCGGATACGAGCAACCATCGGATGTTTAAGGGAACGACGAGAGTGAAAATTTGTGCCAAACCGGGACTCGAACGCAGATGTCCCGCTTTGTGCGAGCGTCGCTTTAACCGCTTTCGCTAACTGTGGACGACTCATTGGCAGATCATCGTGGCGCCTGTGGCAAAAGGTGTACTCGTACACACATTATGTAATTCCTGTACAGGGGAGGGCATTGTAACTGAAAGTCGCTGCCTGGTATCGCCGGATTCTTAACAATACAGGCACTGCAAGATCGTATTTACCCGCTGATTCCAGGCGGCGACTTTCAGTATTAAAATGTCCTCCCCTCTACGTGACGCTCTACTGCCGCTGTCAGCTAGGCCTTTTCGAATCAGCGTTCTTAAACCGTGTTTGCACGATTGCACGCGAACACTTCGACTCGTCCGCTAAATCATTCGATCCCACAGGAAATGTCTGGGACAACTTGGAATAGTGGATGAAACGAAGCAGTCAACATGTCAGCACTTCGGACTATGACATACAACCATAAACGGATGGCTTCAACTGCATATGAAATACACGAAGAAACTGGTCCACTATAGTCCTCGCCTAACTGACACAGTTATCAAAGCAAGAGGCGATATTAGACATTAATGCGATATATGCTGGGGGGCAGCACACTCTTTTATCGCTACCGAGCGCCAAATCGAGAAAGTCTGGGAACTACACATCACCAGTAAGCACAACAACGTTCAACCGAAGAGCAAGAGTAGCTACCATCGGAAGTATGCAAGCTGCGGCTGAACGCCGTTTAGACAAGTCACGACAAGAAAGTAGGTGGCGAGGACCCTTGCCGAGCCTCTCATGATTGGCATCTGGGTTTGTAGTTTCCCATCAGTGCTCATGTTGCAGCCTTCCATCTTTTACTAGTAGACGTAGTGTTTCAGAATGGCGGGTGAGGCAGCGGTGTGGGTCCGCAGATGATGCTGCAGAATCCTGTGGAGACGCCCAAGATCGCGCACATGGGCTTCGTGTTCTCTCCGGGGGAGGAGCTGCGAGTGGTGGTGTCGCCGCAGATCCTCCACGCCAGCCAACTCCTGCGCAAGGTGGCCCCCGCCAAGCGGCGCTGCGTCTTCTCCGGAGAGGCCAAGCTGCACTTCTACCGCACCTACACGCAGCGCAACTGCAAGCTCGAGTGCGAGGCCAACTACACGCTGGCTCAGTGCGGCTGCGTGCTCTCCTACATGCCCAGTGAGTAAAGACTGCATCCAAAATGAGGGCGTGCTGCTAATCTGGCTCTGTCTTCCACAGTCGAATGAATCTGACAAAACTGATCCTGTATTAAAGCAGCAAAGTAGTAAGTGAAAATTTTTCCAGACACATGAGCAGTGGCACGTTTTACCTGTACTGTGTTGATAAAACTGAGTAATTAACTACAGTTTAACAAGTCGCCTTTTAGTCTTGTGTGTTTTCGCAAATGATAATACAGGGATAGAGAAGATGTCATCAATGTGCTGAACCTTTCATACTGACGATATTTGCTCCAGGTAATTGCTCAGGTAGACTTTTATTTTTAAATTTACCGCCACAATTAATTTTTAAATTTCCTACAATCTTTAATTTTTTAATGTCCCATCATCTGCCATCTCAATGACGTTATTGTCCCTGGCATGTAGCCAAGCTCCTGTCACGACTTGAAGGCAACACCAAGGGCAAACGTCAAAGTGGTTTTGCTAGTTGTTGTAAATACAACTTACATGCCATTACAAAATGAAGAACTTCTTAGCAAGAAAAAGCTGTGGCATGTTTCGAGCTCTTATGATTCGTTAAACTCTCACTGTGTGGAGACACGTTACCGAATTCCAGTGCACTCTAGCGATACATTTACACATTTATCGTTACTCTCCTACAGTGGATGGAATTTCCAACGTGCGAAACAAAAAAGTATCCTTAAGACTATAAAATCATTATTATTAAATGCAAATTAAAATGCATCAAAACATAATAGCTGAATCTCAAAATAACTTTGAAGTTGATATGATTCCCTTCGGCTCATGTAATTGTACCTTCTGGACGTCAATAATCGTTGTAATCCATAGAAGCGAGGCCCCTACAGTACTGCTACATGGAGCTAACAAACATTCCAAGCCATAAGACTAGCTATTAACTGAAACTTCCTGGCAGATTAAAACTGTGTGCCCGACCAAGACTCGAACTCGGGACCTTTGCCTTTCGCGGGCAAGTGCTCTACCATCTGAGCTACCGAAGCACGACTCACGCCCGGTACTCACAGCTTTACTTCTGCCAGTATCTCGTCTCCTACCTTCCAAACTTTACAGAAGCTCTCCGGCGAACCTTGCAGAACTAGCACTCCTGAAAGAAAGGATACTGCGGAGACATGGCTTAGCCACAGCCTGGGGGACGATTCCAGAATGAGATTTTCACTCTACAGCGGAGTGTGCGCTGGTATGAAACTTACGGGCAGATTAAAACTGTGTGCCGGACCGAGATTCGAAGTCGGGACCTTTGCCTTTCGCGGGAAAGTGCTCTACCAAATGAGCTACCCAAGCACGACTCACGGCCGGTCCTCACAGCTTTACTTCTGCCAGTACCTCGTCTCCTACCTTCCAAACTTCCCGAGTTCGAGTTCGAGTCTCGGTTCGACACACAGTTTTAACCTGCCAGGAAGTTTCATAACAGCGCACAATCCGCTGCAGAGTGAAAATCTCGTTCTGGAAACGTCCCCCAGGCTGTGGCTAATCCATGTCTCCGCAGTATCCTTTCTTTCAGGAGTGCTAGTTCTGCAAGGTTCGCAGGAGAGCTTCTGTAAAGTTTGGAAGGTAGGAGACGAGGTACTGGCAGAAGTAAAGCTGTGAGTACCGGGCGTGAGTCGTGCTTCGGTAGCTCAGATGGTAGAGCACTTGCCCGCGAAAGGCAAGGGTCCCGAGTTCGAGTCTCGGTCAGGCACACAGTTTTAATCTGCCAGGAAGTTTCATATCAGCGGACACTCCGCTGCAGAGTGAAAATCTCATTCTAGCTATTAACTGTTTGGAAAACGTCACTAGATAGTAACAGTTCTAAAATAAGTTATGAGTTATTATTTAAATCCGTTTGGAAAATATCTGTAATGCTTTCTAAGAATATAAATTCTGTAAAACATTATTTAAAAATACGTTTCAAAATATCTGTTGAGGCAGCTCTGCCTCTCAGCCGTTAACTACGAGCCACCCGTGTACTGGGTGCTTGAAACCAGTTTTGCTACAAAAGGCACGCTTTCTAGACAGCGAGAAATCACGAAACAGGATGTGCCAACGTACAGTTGCTAGACTCATGATAAGAGTACCAGATTCCTCGAGTAAGTATGAAATTTAAGAATAGTTTCCTGAAAAGCTCTATTCCTCTAACTACAATTTGCCTTTTTGAGCTTTCGGGGGGTTGTGGAAGGCAAATGCGGAAGAGAACCAGAAGCGTAGATGCTCTTGAGAATGCTTGCAACCGAAACACAAATAATTGTGGCCGGTATGGGAATGTCTGAACAGGTTGTAGACACGTCTTGGTCGATGCAATGAAATTCTGAGAAGTTGGAACGTTCCAACAAATTCAACTCTTCGTGATTGTAAAGAGGAACAGAACAGTTCCCACGTAACCCAGTACGTAGAATGCACGTAGACCTGTGCTCAAGGGATTATGGTAATTGAAAACTATGCAGGCGCATCTTTCTACTGGCGAAAGAATACTGTTAGATACTGTTAGCCAAGGGTGCCTCTCATCACAGGACCGGCCTGAAGCAGCAAACTTAGACGATGCTCACTTAAGGGTGCCCAGTCAGAGATTACAGACTTTTGGGCACCGAAATGGATGAATCAGTGATGGAGGAACTTTCCACGACATAGTTTTGAGTTACCTCAGTACTATCACTTATTTGTTTAACTGAGTTTTATTAAGTTACTTCGTGAGTCATAACTTCATATATATTTTTATTTGGTGTACTTCTGCAAGAAGCATTATCGTTTCTTTCTCAATCCTCTACTGAGTTTTATTTATGGTCTTCACTCTGCCATTTCTTCATTGCTGTTTCAGACAGAAGCACTCAGAGAGGCATCTGCTATTATTGAGAACTACTTTTTTTTATTAAACAGTCCGTGTTCGATACTTTTCGAACCAGCCTGTCTTTCACTTCAGCTGCGAACGATTTCACTGCTGAGCATCAACAACGGTAACTTCGGTCACTCTCCCAGAATGTCTGCCGTAGGGATTGCAGGCCATTGTCTCTCTTCTGATCGGGAGGTAGAGGCGGCGCAGGTCAGTCTCAGGTGACCACAATGGCACAATCCTGCGACTTTCTAGCTACTCACCCCAGAACCTAATCATTAAATTTCATTTTGAGGAGTCTTACGACCTGTTCAAGGAGATGAATTTCAATGTAATTCTTTTATCAGAGATGTGATTCAAACCGAATGTCTCTTCACACTGTATCCGTCTCTCACGTTGTACACCTCTAAGGATTGATGGCGAAAATTACTGTGGTGGCAGGATTTAAAACCGATGATAATATGTACGTAACTGGCGTCATGTTGCGGGAACAGTGATATCTTTTGTAATAATAAATAAACAAACACCGTCTGGATCACTTCTTTTATTACTGACTGCTGGTTGCGACTAACTGCACGTTGTAGTGTCAGACCTAACGATGATCTGCAGTGCATTTTATAACCAGTAGTATGTAATAAACGAACTGATACAGACGGTATTTATTTGCGATAGTAAATACCCTTGGATACAAATGGTGAAAGAGGATCGGAGTTATTGTTTCTCGAAGTTAATGTATCTAAGCAGAACTTATTAATCCATATATACACCACCCAAAATCGGTGCAGTATCACTCTAATCAGCGTTGTTCTCGCTAGTGTCACAGTAAGAACACAAGACACAGATATAGACTTGCAGTTAAAATATCGCTCCCAGGAGGACTCAAGAGATCTATTTCATTCAGACGATGTGGGTGTTATACCTCTGCACTCAATCCATTGCACAGCATATCGCCAAACTCTTACGGACATAATAGCGGTAAAGAGGCCAGGTAAAGTAATTTACGCCTGTCAGATTTCCGCTTCTGGCCTCGCTGCCAGTGAAGTGATATTTTTAATGTATTCAGTGCAGGCAGCCAGAAGAAATTCTAACTTAGTAATGTATGGAAACTTAAAACAAGTTAACAAATGTCTTACAAAAGGACTCTTCAGATATCGTGCGGCAGGATATAAGCAGTGAGGTGGTATTGGATGGTAAAGTTGGAGAATTCAGTGTCAGATTTACAGCACTGTATGTCAAACATGTCCCTAAAAGTTATCTCAAACATGGTTGGCGACAGAACTAAATCAGAAAATGAGTAAATGAATAGATTTGAGGGAAATTTTGACATTGCGCTCTTTTTGCCTCACTTTGTTCCGCGGTTCACTGCATGAAATATTCAGGAAACTGCAGAACAAAGTGAAGCAAAACGTGCACAATTCCAAAATCAAGCTTGCCCTCTCTGTTGTATGCAGAAAGTCGAACCCTGGAGCACTGTGGAAGAAACTGCGTAGCTTTGGTATAGGAAAGGCGAAACCTAATGTCGTTTTCCAAGGCTCTGCATACCAACTGAATGTTTCTCAGCAGCAGTCAGCTCGTAAGTTGTGATAAATTATCAGCCGCAAGATAGACGCGTCTTTTTAAAAACATGTTACTCCACACACACACACACACACACACACACACACATACACACACATACAAATTACGAAAAGCAGTCGATAATTTCTGCCGAGGCAGACGGTAATGACGCAGTGATAATGTTGCCAGTACTGTTACAGTTCTCACAGACTTCAGTCAGTTTTCGACCTACATCAAAAAATTGAAGTACCAAAATCACTTGGTGACTGTAGGCCGATCAGCATATTATTCGCAGTACCTAGAACTTTGGAAATATTGTACATGAACAGACCATTAGTTACCATAAAGCTTATAAAAGTCACGATAAATATGTATCAGCCTTCCGAAAACACCATAACACGGCAAGGTCATTAATCAAAGTGACTGACGACATCGAATATATCCTGGAGAGGCAGAAAACGACCGTTTTTTAAACACTGATTGGCTTCAGCATGGCTTTTGATACTGTTGATTTGATTTAACATTTATGAAAATAAGACAGATAAATTTCTCAAGTGACGTAGTACTGTGGTTCGACAGCTACCTCAGAAATAATTGTCAGCGAATCATCTGTGGTTTGGAGAAGTTCATCATGTGACCGTTTCGTCGCTGGACTCCCCCAGGGTTCAGTCCTTGGTCCATTTATTTTCTCTCTGTCTTCTTTTGGTTGGTCTGGCGTTTTCGGTTGCAGAGCTCTCTTAATTTGATGTACCAGTTTATCATGTGTATGAGTGTACTTAAAACTCTAGTACGCAGGGCTTATGTAGTGCCCAGAGCTGATAACCTACAGAATGAACTGGTACACCTGGAAGAAACATTCTATAAGAATGGATATACAAAAAATTAAATTAAGAGAGATCTGCAAGCAAAAACGTCAGGGCAGTCAAAAGAAGAACAAGAAGAAAGAAATATAATACACTGCCATTCCGCTGTATATGAGAAATACGTATCACTTCAAAAACTGCAAGAATAATGAGGAAGAATAAAGAGTTTGTGCTCTTCTTACCGCTGTCCAAGACAGAAACTCTTCTAGGATCTGTGAAGGAGGGTTTGCTTTTACTAAGACAAGTATGTACGAAACACCTTATGAGACATAAGACTAACAGTACGCGCTGTAAAAGAACGTTGCATTGAACTTCAGCGATAAACTTACACTCGCCTACTACAGTCGAATAAACCTGCAGTGACTGAACATTGTAATCAATTATCCACTTCTTGGATTAAGGAAAAAGTTAAGATACTGGCCACAGCCTCATCCTGCTACGATTCAGTGGTCAAGGAAACTGTGAAAATACAATTAACAGACAACCTGCTCAATCACGACGGGGGTTTCGTGCTCGGCAGATCATGAAAACACCTCATTTCACATCTGCGCTCTCAAAGGAAATATTGTTCTAGGTCTTCACTGCCTGGAATTGCAACATATGTAATCCATAATTATGGACGTCAGTGATGAACTGTTGTAAGTGGTATAGAACTAACTTTACAGGAGATCACAGGGAAGCTGCTGCGGCTCGGATTTTGTTTCCTGTAAAGTAAGTTGAATACACAATTATGAAGATTCTTACTTTTTACATCCTTTCCTGCTAGTCTCTATGTGTACTTTGTCTTTGTGAATGTTTTTGTGTAATATTACGAGGTGAACAGCACTTACGATATTATACGTCTCAGATTTATATTGGTTGTTTTCACTTAAGATATTTTCAATGTGCTCATTACAATAGTTTGTTGTCCATTTCTTTTCCTTTTTATGTTTGTATGTGTTTATCTTTGTTACGCAGGATTATTCTATAATATGTGAGTGGAAATATCAGAATTATTGGTATTGAAATTAAGGAATAAGAACAGTCATGCTTATTCCATGCTAGTAGATTAAGGGACATATAGATATATTAGGGGATACACTGTTTTCATTTCAAAAATGTAATTAAAATATTATTTGCTGAGCAGAGTTTAAGCAAATGAAACAAAAATGACAATTTCAACCATAGAAGCTTGCTTCTGGAAACTGAAGTACGTATAGCTTCTTTAAAACATGTGACAAAGATAAATATTTCTGTCAAAATCCCTCACCTATTCATTAATAAATTGAAAGAGACGATAAAAATATGGTACATAAATACTGAGTTCACCTTAGAATTATCTGGTAATATCCTCGTCGTGTTCAATTCCTTCTGGGTCCTTCCCAGCTTGTGTTGACGTTTTCTGTGGTATACTTCTGTAGAAAAGTTAAAATATTGAAGCACACGTATTAGTAGTTTTTGTATATCTTTAAACTTTTCCGTAGCTTGGTTCTGACAGTATTTCGTGTAGCAGGAAATTCTTCACTCTATACTGCCATTCCTATTTGCTGTTGTACGTCAATCTCTTGAAATGCACCATCAAAGGTTGTTTTATAGAACAGAGAACCTGAATTCTCTGCTCATATTTGTAGAGGCACACCTTGGCTAACTAAAAGTTTTTCTGATGATAAACTTTTAGTTATCCACTTAATTAATGGTGATGATGGTTCTCTTGAGACACGTTCAAAGTGTTTGAAATGGGCCTTTTGCATGTCATACACTTAAATCAGTTACTTGAAACGTCATTGGCGAACAGTTCCAATGATATTTGAGCTAAACTTGCTTCTGGCTTGTTCAGTAACAGCCTGGACACCATATACCAATACTATTTTATGGCCGATCACTTTAAAATTAGAAAAACACATTTTAGAATCCAAAAATGTGACACAATCATGGCGAAATTACATTTCTGACCTTCACAGTTATCAGTTCATATCGTAAGTTCCTAGACTGAGTTTCAGGCATGTTAGCCAGTGCCTACTTCAGCAAAAAAGGTGACACTTCCTTAGGTTCACGACCTGCAACTGTTTCATCTCACATACAACTATAGGATTTCTGCTCTGAAGCATCAAGGATTGTCAAATTATATGCCCAGAGCTTTCTTAGATAAAACACACTGGAATTAACACGATTTGGTGTCGCGAACATTTCTGGAAATCTAAAAGGCAACCTTTGTTTTGATACGGGTTCTTTTGACCGATTTTTGTAAATAGTCTTGTTTTTGTATCCTGTATCAGCTTCTGATAAGTGAGCATCATCTGATTTAATCTGGAATGCATATACATTTGTTACACCAATTTTAATCTCATCACTGTTATCACAGGTATAATTTGCAGGTTCCTTGAAACCTAAGCTAAAGTCAGTATTAAAACGTCATGGTAAAGCCACTGCTTTGCACTTAACTCTTGCATCACTTTGTTTTTCTTGCATTGCTCTACGTACAAATAATACATTTTTGATATATTGAGATGGCTGCCCAGATACAGTCTACCAGATGTCTCTCTGCTGTATCGACTCTCGCTTGTGGGGAACACTCTGATGTGAATTCTGATACGGTTCCTTATTTCTTCGTCCAGCGTTTTAGGTGGAATCCTCTTTCGTCTCTGATCTAGTTAAGCAATTCCAACAGTATTTTTTTCGGTTAACGCTGTCCTGACATACATTTCCGAAATACTCGAAGTATTTAAGAAAAATGGTTTGCAAACTTAAAGTCTTTTGCCACGAACTTCTAACAAGTAATGAAGTGTCACTTTATGCTTGAACCCCCCTCTCTTGTACTATCCTTCTACCCACATTTTTTTGGGATTACGTGTGAAGCTACACATAATCTCTTAAAGTCATCGTTATTTCTTTCTTGCCAGAAACTGTTGAAAATACCTGCCTGTCTTCAAAAGTCATGTTTTCTGAACATTTTCTTTTGCAAGAAGAAATGACTAGTAGTGGTACAGGGTACCCACCCCCACGCATCATTTGGTGGCTTGCGCAGTATGCATGTAGATCCAGATGTAGATGTAGTGATAGATGCAAGCTTAACACAGTTTGTTTAAACAATTGTATAGGTAGATTGAAAGTTTCACTCTACAGCGGAGTGTGCGCTGATATGAAACTTCCTGGTAGATTAAAACTGTGAGCCGGACCGAGACTCGAACTCGGGATGTTTGCCTTTCACGGGCAAGTGCTCTACCAACTGAGCTACCCAAGCACGAGTCACGCCCCGTCCTCACGAGGTACTGGTGGAATTAAAAGCTGTGAGGACGGGGCGAGAGTCGTGCTTGGGTAACTCAGTTGGTAGAGCACTTTCCCGCGAAAGGCAAAGATCCCGAGTTCGAGTCTCGGTCCGGCACACAGTTTAAATCTGCCAGGAAGTTTCAATTGTATAGGTTTTAAATGTATACTCTACACCTGCTTCTCTGCATCTTTTCCTTGTAATACACTTCCACTTATTGTGGTGACGCACTCACTTCCTGCCTCCTGCAAATTCCATTTTTCGTGTAGTGAGAGTATTATTGTCATCCAAGGCATTAGACGCAGTGATTAATGAAGTAACCTCTCCTCATTTATCAACAATCCGATTTGATTGTACACCCTGATGGTTAAAGGAAACTCAACCGCCAATGTTCTCTGCCTCGGTACGATTGCGTTCGCTATCGTAACAGCCCATATGATAAGGAGCGCGGTGGACTACATTCGGCGCCATCGGCGTATGATCACTTACCGTTCTGTACTGCTAAGGTCATCGGTCCCTAAGCTTACACGCTACTTAATCTAACTTACACTAAGGACGACACACACACCCATGTCCGGGGGAGGACTCGAACCGCCGACGAGGGAAGCCGCGCGAACCGTGACAAGACCGTAAGGTTACCGTTTACCGCTGGGTTTCTGCTTGCACACATGGTAGTACAACATTGCTTAGTTTCTTTTCTGTGAAGTACACACATGCGTTAGTTTATCACTAAGAAGGTACGACTTAAACAAGCCACATGCGAGAAAAATCTCAAAATAGTCATTTTTTTTCAGTTACGATGGACCTCCAGGATTATCAACCAAATACTTCGTAAGCACTATGGCTTCGCTGACTCTGTGCTTGCTTTGTCTTACTCTTGAAGGCGTAAAGTTTTATGTTTGACGGATGCACGTTTACTCCACAATGCAAAATGCATTAAAAATCTTGCGCTTCACCTTGAGAAAGGCTGAAAGCTTGTCAGCCAACATATTGGTACACGAGTTAATAATATCCCAGATGCACTCCCGAAAAATAATGGAATATTCAATCCACCGGCAAAACTTCAAGAAACATATCCATGCTTTTCTAGTACCTTTATATTCCTATTTTCTTCTTTTTATCTAATTTGCCATTCTTTCCCTTTTATTTCTTGCTCTTCGTCTGCTCAGTCAGCAATTTCTCCACACTGATTTCTCACGTACTGTGCAGCACCTCCTAAAAGACGTCATTAAATTCTAGAAAGAACGTAAAGAGGAAATCGTTACGTAAACAAAATGTTGCAAGGCTGTCAATTCCAAAATTCCTCATATTCTTTAAAATATATATATGTTTCCGTTCGAGGAACGTATGCCGAGAATCGCTCTGTCAATCACGTAAAATCGCCGTGAGAATTGAGGCAAACATCGCACTGACGCACTATGTTGAAGATACTGTTTGGTAAGACACTGTGCCCTGCTGCATGAAGAAGTCCGTAACTGCCTGTTGCACATCCTCTTCCGTCAGGAATCGTCGACCCTTCAGGGCGGTTTTAGGAGACGACGACTGTAGAGCCGATGCTCGAATGTCCCCGTCTTTAGTTGGCGTAACTTCTGCGTTAAGCGTATGGGGAAGCGCGTCATCATGAAACAGCAGCATTCCTTGTTGCAGTTGGTTTTCGGTAGACATGCTGCCTCATTCTTCATCTGCGATGGATGTCTACCGGTGTTTGCCCTTCGGCAACCAAGAAAAGAATAACAGTACGGCAGTCCTGTTTGGATACATTTGGTAATCAAGTAGTTATAATTCTCGTTTCCGCATTTACCTCACGCATGTCGGAAAGACACGAACGCCGCACAAATCCCTTGCCTACATGTCGGTAGTTATATGGCCGTATCGAAGTTACGCTACGCTGCATATACGCTGCAGCTACGCCCTCAAACGGAAACCTTTTCATAACCCCTTATGTTATCGTTATTATAATTACTATCATTATATACTGCTTATATACTGTACGCTAACGATATCTGATTAGATTTGGTAGAGGGCGTGAAGACCCTAAGCTGGCCAAGTGAGATCAATGCATAAATAACTAAACAATAATTCAAAAAATGAGATTGGATTAGGGTAATCACTGTTGTTGTTGTGGTCTTCAGTCCTGAGACTCGTTTGATGCAGCTCTCCATGCTACTCTATCCTGTGCAAGCTTCTTCATCTCCCAGTGCCTACTGCAACCTACATCCTTCTGAATCTGATTAGTGTATTCATCTCTTGGTCTCCCTCTACGATTTTTACCCTCCACGCTGCCCTACAATACTAAATTGGCGATCCCTTGATGCCTCAGAATATGTCCTGCCAACCGATCTCTTCTTCTAGTCAAGTTGTGCCACAAATTTCTCTTCTCCCCAATTCTATTCAATACCTCCTCATTAGTTATGTGATCTACCCATCTAGTCTTCAGCATTCTTCTGCAGCACCACATTTCGAAAGCTTCTATTCTCTTCTTGCCTAAACTATTTATCGTCCACGTTTCACTTCCATGCATGGCTACACTCCATACAAATACTTTCAGGAACGACTTCCTGACACTTAAATCTATACTCGATCTTAACAAATTTCTCTTCTTCAGAAGAGCTTTCCTTGCCATTACCAATATCCTCTCTACTTCGACCATCATCAGTTACTTGCTTTCCAAATAGCTAAACTCATGTACTACTTCAAGTGTCTCATTTCCTAATCGAATACCCCCAGCATCACCCGATTCAAATCGACTACATTCTATTATCCTCGCTTTGCTTTTGTTGATGTTCATCTTATATCCTCCTTTCAGGACACTGTCCATTCCGTTCAGCTGCTCTTGTAGGTCCTTTGCTGTCTCTGACAAAATTACAATGTCATCGGTACACCTCGAAGTTTTTATTTCTTCTCCATGGATTTTAATTGCTACTCCGAATTTTTCTTTTGTTTCCTTTAGTGCTTGCTGAATATACAGATTCAATAACATCGGGGAGAGGCTACAACCCTGTCTCACTCCCTTCCCAACCACTGCTTCCCTTTAGTGTCCCTCGAAACTTATAACTGCCATCTGCTTTCTGTACAAATTGTAAATAGCCTTTCGCTCCCTGTATTTTACCCCTACCACCTTCAGAATTCGAAAGAGAGTATTCCAGTCAACATTGTCAAATCTTTCTCTAAGTCTACAAATGCTATAAATGTAGGTTTGACTTTCCTTAATCTATTTTCTAAGATAATTCATAGGGTCAGTATTGTTTCTCGTGTTCCAACATTTCTACGGAATCCAAACTGATCTTCCCCAAGGTCGGCTTCTACCAGTTTTTCCACTATACCCGGGCAAAATGAAGAGACTCTTGCAAAACAAAATTGAGAATGTTCACGAATATC
Organism: Schistocerca nitens; assembly: GCF_023898315.1. Classification (NCBI taxonomy): domain Eukaryota; kingdom Metazoa; phylum Arthropoda; class Insecta; order Orthoptera; family Acrididae; genus Schistocerca; species Schistocerca nitens. The sequence continues at coordinate 577,944,046 of NC_064617.1, forward strand.
TTGAACAACAGATCAATATGTCCACAAACAGATCGTAGCAACCGGTGACAGAATCTGAAACTAAACTAGTACACAAGAATCAGAGACAGCTAAGAGTTTAAATAATGTTCAAGACAAACAATATTACATAAAAGTTGCTTAGATCAAAGAACAGACAAGGAAACCCGAATCAGTCAGCTTCTTTGCAGTAAAAATACGGGATGTCCACATGAAAACTCCGTGATTATCAAATGCAATTTTAAAAAACTTTGAGGTATACATACTTGAGGTTTGCTGCATCATGTAAAGTAATTCAAAAAGTTTTGAACAAAAAACTGATAAACTTCCATTTGGGGTTCTTTCGTAGCCCACACTCTGTCTAGACGATGGTCTGTCTCAACCCACATGTGCACAAGCATGTATGGGGTGATGAAGGTTACTGCAACCACAATTTCTGTGCGGGGATTTCCAAGGTAAGGTACAGGTGAGACATACACAGTGTCTTTCACATAACCTCACAGGAAGAAATCCAGAAGGCTTATGTTCGGAGATCACTGTGGCCACATCGTTGTTCCATCACGGATTAGCCATCACAGCGAAAATGTTCAATACTCGAAGCCACGAACATGTAACCTCCAGTGTTGTGCTGAGAAGAAGCTAAGTGACGGCACATTACTCAAACAGGTCCAGATAAACGGTTCCCATTAGTGTTTCTTCGATGAAGAAAAGTGGTCTGACTATGTAGTCTTTCATCAACGCACACCACACATTCACTTTTCGTGCTCTTTGACATGTTCCTGAAAAACCATGGAGTTTTGCCGAAATAAAGAATAATGTTGTGCCGATAAACCTTCCTACAAGTGTGAAAGATCTATTGATCACAGAAAACGACATTTCCTAGATTAGAGTTTCCTCCACCCCATTAGCAAATTCTGGCGACGTTGTAAGTCATTTCGCTTCAATGCTTGCACATTTTAAACTTTATAAGCGTGCAAGCGAAGTCGTTTATGCAGCACATTGTGAGCTGCTGAACGAGGAAAGTTTATTTCTGTCAATGGTCCTCGAACTAACTTTGGTGGGCTTTAGTAGAAGGTCTCTCTGTGATATCTTCCACTATTTCATCATATGTACTTGTTCTGGCACAACGTGACTGTTTGTTTACACTGCAGTTGGCTAGGAACCTGTCATACTAAGCCTCAATCGTTTAAGAGTCTGCTGGCGCCCTTTGAAATTTACTTCGGAAATTTCTTTGGACAGCAATGAGTGTTTTAGTTTTCGCACACAAGACGACGCATTGGGCTGTCTCTAGAGATGTGGTAATTTGTGGTAATTACTTAGAATCTGAAAGGAAACAAAAGGAACCGTTTGAAAAAAAAAACCATCACAAACGTTTAACTTTACATGATGCCGCAACCCGCAAGTACCTGGGTCTCATACTTCTTTTTGTTAGCTACATTTGGAGTTTAGGGTGATTTCATGTGGAACTCTGTAATGCAGTATTTTATAGAGGAAGAAAGAGGACTCTATATCATAGTACAAGTATTACGCAAATAAGGATGGAAAGTAGTTATCATTACCTCATATCAACTTATGCAGTACATTTCAGACGGGCTAATATAAACCAGAAAACATGCAGCGAACTACCTGAACAACCATTTTGGAAACTATTTGTGCACTGCTCGGCTCAAGTCTAAGCTATGTAACACTTCTGCTAAGATTATAATAACGATTAATGGCCGACTGCCTAGGTCTTATGTTCTGTGAACCACGTTAGATGGACAGAAATCAAACTGTTTAATTTGCGCCAGGTTTAGCAAGTTGATTATAAGTTTATACATAACACGTTTAATTTCTCTGCCGAAGTGTACTTCTTAGCAGCTGTAGAGTAAACTTAATTACTAAGTTCAAGTGCATCTTTGACAATTTGTACGTTTCAAATTATATTATAAGATACTGACAACCATAAATGAGAATAGTTTTTATCCTCTGCAGAAGACTCCAAGACGCCGATATGCAGCAGCATCAAGAGCGAGGCGTGTGCTAATAAGGCTCTAGGTGAGTATCACTTATTCGGAGACGGAATCGATACATTGTCTCGAGTAGCCAAAAGCTTCTCAAGAGCATTCATTGCTGTAGTTTATCGCATCTTGGACATTAATTGCTCTCAAAAAATTGCAACTATTTCACAGCTACATTAAAAAAAATATTCCTTCAACGTAAATATGAAACTATACATGCTGACATCTTGGAAATGCTGCCTCTGTAATGTATTTAGCGAATTAAATCAGGGTAACATTTTACTTCATATCCTTCATAATGTTGTAGGACGAGTGACTTACCTTTATTCCTTGTTTTTCATTGCAGAGTGCGCACCTGTTTTTTGAGCGCCGTTGATATAATAACTGTTTCTCCGACAAGATACATTCCGTGTGACCACAAAGTTATCTTTATTGAGATTCACGTACGCTATTCGTCTGTGTTTTCGCCGTCCAGTGGCATTTTTTATCTGAAAATGAACGGAGGAAGTTTAATATTTAACATCAAGTTGGTGACTTTGTCATTCCTGTCGGAGTGCTACACCGTATAAAGGAAGAAAGGGGAAGGACACTGTGCGTGTCATTTTCAAGGACACAATCTCGGCTTTCACCATACTCGATTTTTGTGATCCACAGGAAAAGCTCCTCCCGAACATGTGTCCATTTCACTAGCTACGGGAGCTACGGTGCGTCTTTGACGTGGAGGTAGGGGACCTGTCGAAAATTAATGTTAAGTGGTTTGTTAAAGAGCAAAATGTTATCACGACGCTAGCCTAATGAACCCGACAGTACCTCCCAGAAATCGATCCCAGTCTGGTCATCTTCCCTAGCGCAGTGCGCTTTACGCTATACTATCAATCGCAAAATTGTGGCAGACTGTAGCAGTGATCAACGGAACACAGAATATCATCATGACACTTGTAAACTTAGACCAAGGCAAAATTAACTGTGCATAATTTCAAGAAGTCAGTGATGAAGTTCAAAGATAAGAGAGTAATTTCCATTATTGACAAAAGCAAAGGGGAAGTACTGTGAGCGAAATAATTAGAATGAAACGTTAGGCTAGGTATGTGAGTCGTCGAGACAGGCTTGCAATTTATCACCCCTGTCTTCTCTGTCGAAAAACCGGTACGGTAAATTTAAAAATATGATGACGTCTTTTAATTCACTCTACTGCAGCACTTGCTGTTATATTGATATTCAGTTTAGCCAGTAACTGAAAATCTTGAAATTAATGGTAGGTGCTCAGCAACATTTCGAGTTCATGTACTCTGTACAGTGCCCATGTCACGAATTAATAGTATATTAACCCTCCATAAAAGAGTGATAGTAACAGTATTTTTAGCTTTCACAAAAAAGTGACACTAAAAACGCAAGGTTCGCTGACAACATTGCTAAAAGTGTAGAAGGTTTCTTAGAAGTATTAGATATAGTAGTCAGCATACTAAGAACAGGATTCTGAGTGAAGATGCAAGAGCTGAAGGCGCAAGTGATGAAAAGTAGAAGTGGGAATATACTACAGTTCCAAATATCGGAATACTTACGAGAACTAGTTTAAGTTTTAATTACTCAAGAAGAAAGGTCACAAGAAATGCTGAAAGAACGTAAGACTGTGTGTAACAGGCCAAAGCACCTTTCTTTAAGGCAATAAAGGTTTGCAAATGTCAAATACTGTTCTAAACCTAAGTGAAATGGTTCAAATGGCTCTGAGCACTATGGGACTTAACATCTGTGGTCATCAGTCCCCTAGAACTTAGAACTACTTAAACCTAACTAACCTAAGGACATCACATACATCCATGCCCGAGGCAGGATTCGAACCTGCGACCGTAGCAGTCGCGCGGTTCCGGACTGAGCGCCTAGAACCGCGAGACCACCGCGGCCGGCAAACCTAAGTGAGAAGTTGTAGAAACTGTGCTATTGGACGTCAATGGGGAACAGATATAAATTGTGGACAACAAGGAAAACAGCAGCAGACAAAACTATTAGAATAAACTGACAAATAAACTATAATGCGCAATAGTATTATACAGAGTAGCTAGTGGAACAAGTATTCATTGAGAAGGGATGGTCAGGGGGTTGTTCTGGAGCATCGTGGTGTAGCTACTGGGAGCAACCGAACATGAAAATTGCGATTAGAGTTACTTGATGAATACTCTGGGTGAGTGGCGGAACATGGAAGATCCTGCTCCAGGGACACAGTAAAATACGTAGCATCGATAACCGAGATGCTAGTGGTACAATGTATGCATAAATCGCAGGGTTGGCACGTAGCAGAACGAAAGTTACGATCAGTCGAAGAAATGAAGACCGTTGAAAAGATCCGATGAGTTTGCAGTTTAACTGGCTAGTAGCAAACGTAGTGAAAGATATATTTGTTTCAAAAACGGATTGCCCAAAATATATAAATATCTCCGCAAGGGTCTTATAGATGATAAGTGTGAAGTAGTTTTCCTCTACTGATGTCTAGTCAATCTGTATAATCTGTTTTTCTTTGTTATTGTGGGATGCGTATGGTGCGGAGAGTCTCTACTTTGCTGAACGTTGTCAGTCTGAGTCCTGTTTACCTGTACAGTTTTTGTTTTGTTTATAATGCTGCAAATGAAATGACTGAAGGGCCAGAACCTCAGTGCCGGCACGCAGTCTTCTCCTGTACAGTAGCACCAAAGGTGCTGCCAGGATTAACGTCTCTCTCCATCAACAGTTTTATGCCTCGCTCCGTGAAATTGAACCGGAATTACGCTCTCATGATGGTGATGCGTGATTGCACGTCACTATCTCTCATCCGTTTGCATGTCTAGGATTAAGGCATGGTAAGTGCTTCTGGCATCTGCGAATCCATGGGTAACAGAAGAAATATTTCAGTTGATCGATGAGAGAAGGAAGTTCAGAAATGTTTAGGGTAATTCAGGCATACAAAAATACAAGTGACTTAAAAATAAAATAAATAGGATCTGCAGGGGAGCTAAAGCGAAACAGATGCTTGTAAAATGTGAAGAAATACAAAAAGAAATAATGGTTGGAGGAACTGACTCGGCATACAGAAAAGTGAAAACACCTGCGGTGAAACTAAAAACAAGGGTGGTAACATTAAGAGTGCAATGGGAATTTCACAGTTAAAAACAGAGGAGAGAGCGGATAGATGGAAAGAGTAGATTGAAGGCCTCTACGAGGGGGAGGACTTGTCTGGCGACGTGATAAAAGAACAAACAGGAGTCCACAGAGAAGAGATGGGGGATCCAGTATTCGACTCAGAATTTAAAAGGCGTTTGGAAGGTTTAAGATCAAATAAGATGCATCATAAAGCATTCCATCGGAATTTATAAAATGGTTGGGAGAAGTGGCAACAAAACTAAAATTCACGTAGGCGTGTAGGATCTATGAGACTGGAGATATACCTTCAGATTTTCGAAAACGCAGCATTCACACAATACCAAAGATAGCAGGAGCGAGAATCATCGCAGAATCAGCTTGCTAGCTTGTACATGCAAATTACTGATGAGAATAATACACAGAATAATGGAAAAGTAAGTTGAGTATTTGTTAGATGACGATCAGTTTAGCTTTAGGAAAGGTAAAGGCGCCAGAAAATCAGTTCTGAAGTTGAGGTTGATAATGGAAGCAACACCAAAGAAAAATCAAGACGCATTCATAGGATTTGTCGACCTGGAAAAAGAATTCGGCAATGTCAAATTGAGGAAGATGTTCGAAATTCTGAGAGATGTGGAAATAAACTGTAGGGAAAGACGAGTACAATATATACAGGGTGTTACAAAAAGGTACGGCCAAACTTTCTGGAAACATTTCTCACACACAAAGAAAGAAAATATGGTATGTGGACATGTGACCGGAAACGCTTATTTCCATGTTAGAGCTCATTTTACTACTTCTCTTCAAATCACATTAATCACGGAATGGAAACACACAGCAACAGAACGTACCAGCGTGATTCAAACACTTTGTTACAGGAAGTATTCAAAATGTCCTCCGTTAGCGAGGATACATGCATCCACCCTCCGTCGCATGGAATCCCTGATGCGATGATGCAGCCCTGGAGAATGGCGTATTGTATCACAGCCGTCCACAATACGAGCACGAAGAGTCTCTACATTTGGTACCGGGGTTGAGTAGACAAGAGCTTTCAAATGCCCCCATAAATGAAAGTCAAGAGGGTTGAGGTCAGGAGAGCGTGGAGGCCATGGAATTGGTCCGCCTCTACCAATCCATCGGTCACCGAATCTGTTGTTTAGAAGCGTACGAACACTTCGACTGAAATGTGCAGGAGCTCCATCGTGCATGAACCACATGTTGTGTCTTACTTGTAAAGGCACATGTTCTAGCAGCACAGGTAGAGTATCCCGTATGAAATCATGATAACGTGCTCCATTGAGCGTAGGTGGAAGAACATGGGGCTCAATCAAGACATCACCAACAATGCCTGCCCAAACGTTCACAGAAAATCTGTGTTGATGACGTGATTGCACAATTGCGTGCGGATTCTCGTCAGCCCACACATGTTGATTGTGAAAATGTACAATTTGATCACGTTGGAATGAAGCCTCATCCGTAAAGAGAACATTTGCACTGAAATGAGGATTGACACATTGTTGGATGAACCATTCGCAGAAGTGTATCCGTGGAGGCCAATCAGCTGCTGATAGTGCCTGCACACGCTGTAAATGGTACGGAAACAACTGGTTCTCCCGTAGCACTCTCCATACAGTGACGTGGTCAACGTTACCTTGTACAGCAGCAACTTCTCTGACGTTGATATTAGGGTTATCGTCAACTGCACGAAGAATTGCCTCGTCCATTGCAGGTTCCTCGTCGTTCTAGGTCTTCCCCAGACGCGAGTCATAGGCTGGAATGTTCCGTGCTCACTAAGACGCCGAACAATTGCTTCAAACGTGTTCCTGTCGGGACACCTTCGTTCTGGAAATCTGTCTCGATACAAACGTACCGCGCCACGGCTATTGCCCCGTGCTAATCCATACATCAAATGGGCATCTGCCAACTCCGCATTTGAAAACATTGCACTAACTGCAAAACCACGTTCGTGATGAACACTAACCTGTTGACGCTACGTACTGATGTGCTTGATGCTAGTAGTGTAGAGCAATGAGTCGCATGTCAACACAAGCACCGAAGTCAACATTACCTTCCTTCAATTGGGCCAACTGGCGGTGAATCGAGGAAGTACGGTACATACTGACGAAACTAAAATGAGCTCTAACATCGAAATTAAGCGTGCCGGACACATGTCCACATAACATCTCTTCTTTATTTGTGTGTGAGGAATGTTTCCTGAAAGTTTGGCCGTACCTTTTTGTAACACCCTGTATATAACCAAGAGTGGACGACGTTCTCGGTTTAGAAAGGGTGTAAGACAGGGATGGAAATAAAACAAAGGCAGAATACTATTATTAATATTCAAGGATATCAAAGCTGAGATTCAATGATGACATTGATATCCTCAGTGAAAGTGAAGAAGAATTACAGGCTGTGTTGAAAGGAATAAACAGTCTAATGAGTACGGAATATGGATTGAGAGTAAATCGAAGATAGGCGGAAGTAATGAGAAGTAACAGAATTGAGAACAGCGAGAAACTTAACATCAGGATTGGTGATCACGAAGTCGACGGAGTTAAGGAATTCTGCAACCTAGGCAGCAAAATAACCCATGACGGACGGAGGAATGTGGACATAAAAAGCAGACTAGCTGTGGTATAAAGGGCCTTCCCGGCCAGAGGAAGTCTACCAGTATCACACACAGACCTTAGTTTGTGGAAGAAATTTCTGAGAATATACGTTTGGAGCACGTCACTGTATGGCAATGAAACGTGGACTGTAGAAAAACCGAAAAAGAATAGAATCGAAGCATTAGAGACGGAGTGCTATAGAGAAATGACGACAATTAGGTGGACTGTTAAGGCAAGGAATGAGGAGGTTCTCCACAGAATCGACGAGGAAAGGAATATGTGGAAAACGCTGACAAGAAGAAGGGATAGGATAGTTGGACATCTGTTACGACATCAGAGAATAACTTGTATGGTACTAGAGGGAGCTGTACAGGGCAAAGACTGTAGAGGAATGCAGAGACTGGAACACATCTAGCAAATAATTGAGGGCGTTGGTTGTAAGTGCTACTCTGAGACGAAGAGATGGGCGTAGGGAGGAATTCGTGGTGCGCCGCATCAAACCTGTCGGGACACTGAGGACTCAAAATAAAATTAAAAAAAACATGATTTAGATAGTGATACATTTTAGACGAAATTATGTTATTTTTGTATAGGTAAAACAATAATCGCAGTAAGCTGGCCGTAGAAAAGCATATGACGACGAGCGAAAGGCAGACGGTGCTTAGAATGTTTTTCAGGTAAAACTTTGAGTATCAACACGATCAGTGTAGCCTACATGTATCCTTATGCGGAGAGGCTAAAATCTATATTTAGAGGCGTACACAATTAAAAGTTTAGTAATAAATTTTGTGGTATAAGGCCGTTGACAGTTCTTTGGTGTAAAGTCGAAACGCGTCCGGTATTAAGAAAAGGAAGTTCTCTGCCATTGGCATCATCGGATGCGGTATTGGAAGGCCGCGGGGTCATCGGATGCGGTGTTGGAGAGCCGTGGGGCCCCGTTGTCAGTTTTCATGACCTGCAGCGGGTTTTACACGGTCAAGTAGTTCTTCAATTGGTCTCAGGCTGAGTGCACTTGGCACCAGATCTCCCGCCAAGAAAAATTTCCTGTTAGAACTAGAAATGTCACCTAGGCCCTCCACACGGCAGTCAGTGGCGCAGACTACTCAGCTATCGAAATGGACAGTCAAAAACCTAATGGACCCCTAAAAGAAACGGAGCACCTGCAGCATTGTCGTAACATTAAAATGTATCCTTTTCGATCTTCTCTGAGCACTCTAAAATTTTGTTTATGTAGCTTTTTTTACACTCTGTATGGCAGAAGGGAAAACGCATTAGATTCTGATTTTTCATCTTGAGTACACATTAGCAAAAGGAAAAGATGGATACAAAATGAGTAATAAAGGGAGGCCAAATCCTGATACCACTAATTGCGATGAACTCCAACGTTTCCGTAGATCATACTCAAAAATAATTCGTTGGAAAAACTCGATCATTCTGACGTTATTTTGTTATAAAATAGGCGTCGTTTAAAGCTACGATGCAGAGAGCCGGGCAGGATAAGATGGGCAGAGGCAGTAGGAGATATGAAAAGATGAACGGAGGTGGAAATTGACAGAGAGAGGAGCAAGTAGAAGATGGGCACACAGGGGGGAAGTTGAGATGTATTGAGAGAGAGGAGCGAGGAGGAAATGGACAGATTGAGTGTAGTAGGACAGAATGGGACGAGCTAGGGGAGCAGGAAATGGGCAGAGATAGGGGGAGGAGGAGATAAGCGCAGAGATGGGGAGGAAGAGATAAGCAGGGAGATGGGGAGGGGAAGATGGAGACAGAGAGGGGCAAGGAGAAGATGGGCAGAAAGGTGGGCAAAGAGGAGCTGTGGAAGTCCATCGTTCTTGCTGACGTGGGGCAGCAGCTGATAATGTAAATAAAGAAAATGACACATCACAGCCGTATCATCAAAGGTATTTCAGACGACTAGTTTCGGCGCAATACTCACGCCATCTTCAGGTCCACTATAAAGCGAATGGATACTATTATTTCGTGTCCCATGTATAGTAGAACCCATATAATCTAGTTGCCGTGGATTGCATAGAACAGAAATGTATACTCTACAAGATGTTGCCACCACTTTGAGCACACGGACATGCCATCTCCCCTGTCCATCACTCTGCCCTTATCCTCTTCCCCTTCTCTCTGAACACCTCCCCCTTCCTCATTTTTTCTAGCAATATACTCACACATCTGTCCATCTCCTCTTCGCCCCCTACCTCACCTCTTTGACCCAACTGCTCTGCTGAGTGCTGTTCATCGGCGACGGAGGTTGGAATTTGCAAACCAATACCACAACTGGACGTCGACCGAATGGTGACAGGAGGCCTTTCCAGATAGATCACGTTTTCTGCTCCATCGGACAAATGGCATTTGGCGTTTGTCTGAAGGACTGAGGCCGGAGTAGGAAGCGTTATGATTTGAGGATTGTTTTCGCGGCATTTCCTGGGTGTCTTTGTCATTCTGGAAGGCCAATTGATAAACGCTAATATGAATATTTCCTTGGAGACCAAGTCTAGCGCTACAGGCAGTTTGTTTTTTCTCGGCGCGATAGCATCTACCAGCAGGCCAGTAAAACGTTTCACGGAGCTCACAGTGAACGTGAGTGGTTGAAAAATGGTTCAAATAGCTCCGAGCACCATGGGACTTAACATCTGAGGTCATCTGTCCCCTAGAACTTAGAACTACTTAAACCTAACTAACCTAAGGACATCACACATATCCATGCCCGAGGCAGGATTCGAACCTGCGACCGTAGCAGTCGCGCTGTTCCGGACTGAAGCGCCTAGAACCGCTTGGCCACCGCGGCCGGCGTACGTGAGTGGTTCGAAGAACACCAGGATAAGTACACAGTATTCCCCTGTTAATGAAACTTCCTCGATAAAAACGTAATAGAGAAGCTGTGGGACCTGCTTGATCGGGCTGTTCGCGCCATTGATCCTCAGCCAAAAAAGTTAGCGTTGCTGGCCGCGGCAGTGGAGTCGACATGGCTCCACAACTCTGTCAGTACCTTCCAGAACCTCCTGCACTTCTCGTAGTGATCCGCACTGCAAAAGGCGGTTATTACAGCCTTTGACAGCTTGTCACGTTCATGTTGCAAGTGAGCGTATATCTTCATGATGGCTATCCGTCTCCCGAGATAGCAGCTTCTGTATTCACAGAGCTCCACACGCACGTTTCTGATTTGTCGAACAATCGACACCTTATTACACCTCGACTGGTCAGTAAAACACCCGGTTTTGAACTTATAGATCGCATTAGCGGCTTCCTCTGGACATGGTGTACTTGAAAAAAGTTTTAGGCACTATTGCTCGTCGAACTGAGACCATTAGCGAGGATACAGACGATGGTAGCCTACAATGTGTTAGCGTAATCTGTCCTGGTGTCAACTAATTTTTTGTCCCGTGTGCTTATTTGTCTTAGATGGCTTTCATTTAGTCAGTCATCTTGAAAATAAAGAAAACAATTCTCAAGGGTTCGCTTAGAATGGTGGCTGAGGCGGATCTGATGGTGCCCGCAGATAAGATGGAGATCAGCCTGACGCAGACGAATGATGGGCCAGAGGCCGGTCCCAGCTCAGAGCGCACCAACTGCAGCTGCCTGCCCGGCTGCTCCGAGATCAGCTACAGCAGCAGCACATTCTCTAGCAGACTCTGGGTCCACCACCTGCGATCCGAGTACACCGCGAACGTCAGCAACGTCTCCCATGTCATGTGAGTCAGGTCGCGCCTATCGACCCATGGTTCGCTATTATTGTGCATTACTAACTCTAGTGTTTATCGTTTGAATTTGTTTTCAGAGAGAACTTGGCACTGGTACATATCTTCTTCACCGAGTCTCAGTTCACATCCATGCTGAAAGCAGAACTGTTTGGATTCACAGAGTTCCTTTGTAAGTAACAGTGCACACGCATACTTACTGCTGGAATACTGACCATAAATGTTGTGTGTGGCCAAAGCCTCTCTGATCAAATTAAAACTTTCATGGAGAGGGAGATGAACCTAGTGTCTTTTGGCACAGCGTCCTTTCCGGGAAGAGTCGCGAGGGCTCCTGCAGGACTGTGTTTATACTCTAATGACATACCTAAGAATTATGTTTCGTTGTACAAAGACAACCTGGAAAATCCACTAGCAGAATTTAGGCGAAATTAATGCTTACCTGGGAGAATAATGCTGTTGGTATATACAGCAAGTTTGCCACAATTTACGACAGTGTTGTGCTGAACTGAGTTTTTAGTGACAGGAAGTAGAAGAGAAGTCGAGCTGAGTATTACTTATTGATACTTTCATTTGCGGCAGGCTCAATAATCACGAATGCTACAGCGGTGAGTCCGTCGTGGCTGCAGGACCACCAGCTTGGAAGGCGATGTGGGGCACCACAGACCCCAGTAATAGCCACAGACACCTCTATGTAACTGAGATCGTGATAAGGACTACTGGTCCAATCACAACTTCGCCAATATCTTAAATATGTGAGATTTGAGACGAATATCGAATGATAAGACAACCCTATATCAAGAATATTCTGAAGGAATTTTACGTTTAAAATTTCATGAACGCAATATTGACAAAACTGTATACCACCCCCAACCCTCCAGAAAAAAACGAACACCCGCTAAAATCTACAGTTTCTCACTTTAAAAAAATTGCAAAACTTATTCCAAATGCTACAATACACGGAAGTTTAAACTTTTAATCATGTGATAGTACAAACTCAAATTTTGATAATTAATATAACTGCTTAACTTCCGCTTTTAACAGGCCTCCGCCATAAAATGAAATCAATACCCTTAGCTGCTTACAAGCGTTGATATAAGTCAACGGGGACAGTTGAAAATGTGTGCCCCGACCGGGCGTCGAACCCGGGATCCCCTGCTTACATGGCAGACGCTCTAACCATCTTGGTTTTTTATTTTATTTATTTATTTTTCATTCGTTCGATATAGTTAGTTGAGTTTGGTCTGGGCGGACGTCACAAGACATCCGTTCAAGTGGATCATTGGTCCCTTGACTCAGTTTTATTTATTACAGAGGGCACGCAGCCCTCTGATCGAACACGCTGAGCAACCGTGCCAGCATCAATTGAGCCACTGACAACTCAGAGGACAGTGCGACTACAGGGACTTCTCTCTGGCACGCATCCCGTGAGACCCACATTCACAACTTATTGCCCCGCACTATATTCATAGTGCTCCTGCCCATTATACTCATTACTCGCGGCTTTACTGCCGATTCCCGTAAGAGTTCGGACACTGATCGTGCATCTGCACAGAAAAAGATGGTCAACTGGCCGATGAGCCTTAACTATATATATATATATATATATATATATATATATATATATATATATATATATATATATATATATGAAGATGATATCTGTTCTTTCGGACATGTCCGAAAGAACAGATACCATTTTCATATATAAGAAATGTAGTGAGTTTATAATTTATTTAGTTTTTTCTCGTGAACGAGACTTACTCCACAATAACAAATTATACCACATGTAACAACTAATAACCCTGGTCACCAATCACCACCGGATACAACGCACGTAACACACAACTTCCAGCGCCCAACGCACCATTTAAACTGTCGGCGTTATTCGCGACGCTCTGTAGTCCTTCACGTCAAAGCATCACCGTGCGGAGTGGCCTCGTGGTTTGAGGCGTTATGTCACGGACTGCGGGGCCCCTCCCGCCGGATGTTCGAGTCCTCCCTCGGGCATGGGTGTATGCGTTGTTCTTAGCATAAGTTAGTTTAAGTTAATTTAAGTAGTATCTAAGTCTAGGGAACGACGACCTAAGCAGTTTGGTCCCTTAGGAATTCACACACATTTGAACATTTTGCCAAAGCATCAGCAGCCCAAGCAAGTTATTTCTCGCGCAGCGGAATTTAAATAGCTTAGCGCAGCTTAACATAGATTCATTCTAAAGCAGGCCAGCATAACAGGCCTAGATTTCCATAGGTATGACGTAGTGCAAGATAACTAATAACTATACTCCTCTAAGGGACCGTAGTGCACCACATCTAACTTTACAAATACGATGCAACCCTAGTGGGCGCAAAAAGAACTTCTTGTTCCAGTGCTTATAATAAAATTAAATACAACACTGACATCCAATATAGCAAGGCCGCGCAGATTGCGCTTTGTAACACTTAAGAAGATCGTCAGCTTTTTGCTCACGAGCAATGTAGCCGACTCTAAACACACTTCCTGGTATTTTTCACCAGAATTCACAATGATTCTGATACTTTCGCAGGAACTACCTCTAACGGCGAAAACCCTCAGCTTTTATCGCGCATGCGGTGTCGAAAAATTGATTCACAGCAAGAATCCCCACACAAAAGTCCGTTTAATTTGTGGCGTCTGCTGTTCACACATTTCCACAGAATTTCAGTCGTCGTTCCATAGGCAATAGCACCTCTTTTGGCTGTAAGAGTCTTTCTCTAAATCAACAGTGAACATATGCGTTACGCATGTTTCCGGAAGCGATATGATGTTTGGTGATAAATAAGAATTTCTGCAGCCATGATTGCGTGTTGAAATATTTTTATTTCCCCAGTGACGGGTTTCCACAGAGTCTAGCTGTCATCTTCGGATCTTCTGGAAATAAAATTACTGTGCATATTGCGCTATGGCTTAAAAATAAAAAAAAAATATTCCACACAGTAGAAACCAGACACCCGTCAAACTACTGCAGCTCGTTAAGTTATACAAGTCACACGACAAAATATACAAACTTAACTTTGTTGCACCTGAATATGGTCACACAATTTTGAGATTGTGTGTACTGTGTATTGAACCGGGCACCTAGAGACGACGGAGAGGCTTCGTCCCGCCGTAGCCCTCAGTGGTTTACAACCCGACAACAGGCCACAGCAGTCCTCCCATCCCACCGCCTGCCAACAACGAACCCAGGGTTATCGTGCGGTTCGGCCCCCAGTGGACCTCCTCAGGAACGTCACATACCAGACGAGTGGACCCCAACTGTTTGCGTGGTAGAGTAATTATGTTGTACGCGTACGTGGAGACAGTGTTTGCGCAGCAATCTCCGATATAGTGTAACTGAGGTGGTATAAGGGGAACAAGCCCGCATTCGCCGACGCAGATGGAAAACCGCCTTAAAAACCATCCACGGCTGGCTGCCACACCGGACCTCGACACTAATCCGCAGGGCGGATTCGTGCCGGGGATCAGGACGCCTTCCCGCTCGGGAAGCAGAGCATTAGACCGCGCGGCCAGCCGGGCGGGCTATTTTGGGTTTACTTTAACACCTCTGTTATTACAAAGCAACCGATTTAATTTGGTCTCGGATTAAAGGTAGATGGTAGAACAGAGCAAAAATTCAAGATAACAGACGCCTGAGCACGAAGCAAAAGACATAATCTTCCCTTCAGCGTGAACAGACTGCGTGCAGCACGTAAAGATAGATACAAGCCTTGAAGCTATCATTGTAAATTTGAAATCATATAATTTGGGCACAGAGTAGACAGCAATGAGGGTCGTAGCATGATGCAGACTTTGGAACAAATTAAGATAATAGTAATTCTTCGTTTTAAAGACTCACGGTTTAAAAAGTGTTTTTTATGTCAACATATAGGTTGCATAAATAGTGTGTGAGAACTTCCTAGCTTTCATTGATTGGAAATTTACCCAAAGTGGTATGCAGATATTTAACATTCATGTGTGACTAATTATAATTTTTAACGTGTTTACCAAGGAGAAGAAGCTAGCTAAGTAATTGACAAATTTAAGTCTTAAGCGGGCGGATAAATTCGTGAAATACTCAGATAATTCGACAGGTTACCCCCTGTCAAGGCACAAATTGGAAAACGTCTTAAAATGACAAACTGTCGTGATGTCGATCGTTACCGACGTTATCGGGCAGCAGTGCCTCTAGTTGTTCGAATAAGATGGATGGTTGTTTCCCTGTTCCATGGATTATAAATGCAATCTGTCACTGTTATTTCTAACGAGCTAGTTTACACTGTAATTCTGGTTGATAGTAAAAATATGACCATGTACTGAGCATTTAGACAGTAGTCTTTTGCATTAGTCTCTGTAGTTACTAGCCGGTTGGTGTGGCCGAGCGGTTCTAGGCGCTTCAGTGTAGAACCGCGCGACCGCTACGGTCGCAGGTTCGAATCCTGCCTCAGGCATGGATGTGTGTGATGTCCTTAGGTTAGTTAGGCTTAAGTAGTTCTAAGTTCTAGGGGACTGATGACCTCAGATGTTAAGTACCATAGTGCTCAGAGCCTTTTTTTTTTAGTTACTACCTCTAATTCTTTCTTACTCACAGTGATTTACGCTTAACTAGTAACTACAGTCAACACACCCACACACATGCATTATAAAATTATTCATTTTCTTAAAGCTCTATGGAGTACAAGCAGTTGTCAAGCAAATATAATGAATTCGGTTTGTGTTTGAAGTTACTTTGTTGTGTGTTATGTATTTAGTTATAACACAGTCCAGTGAGTACTAAAATGGCAAATGTGGTAGTTAATTTCGGTGATCTTGTTGTTAGACAAGCGCCTTTTTAAGAAAAATTAACTCTCACCCGACTTGGCTCTGAGGCTCTAAGCACTATGGGACTTAACATCTATGGTGATCAGTCCCCTAGAACTTAGAACTACTTAAACCTTACTAACGTAAGGACATCACACAACACCCAGTCATCACGAGGCAGAGAAAATCCATGTCCCCGCCGGGAATCGAACCCGGGCGTGGGAAGCGAGAACGCGACCGCACGACCACGAGATGCTCACCCGACTTCATGCGGAAGCTATGGAGCAGTGGACGCAGCGTCGTCAGCACGTCTCTAGTGTGGATGACGGATCTAAATCCATTTTAAAATTTATTTTTCTCCTCATAGACTAGAAAGTATAATACAATGTACCGTGGGCACGTAAATCTGACTATTGTCTGCAGCAACACGGTCTGGCAATCCAGATATTGCCCGCTCTCTGCCGTTATGCTTACGCAAACCTCCTCCCTTCACGCTTCCCTATCGCTCTGCTTCTTTGCAGGAACACCCTCCCTTGTGCTAAGAACTGTAGTATAGTTGAGACGGCGTGAGAAGCCCCTGACACCCAGCAGTGCTATAGCAGCTTCCAACTGTGACGCGCTAACTGCTGCAGGCGGAAACGGTAGACGTCTACAGAGCTGTGAAAATACTGATGTGTTGCCATAGAGACGTTTACAAAATTGCGTAACGTTATTGGTTGAGGTGCACTCGCGAAGTTGCCGCGCCGCGCGGGGTAACCGAGCGGTCTGTATCTCCTTGTCACGGTTCGCGCGGCCCTCCCCCCCGCCCCCATCGTAGGTTCGAGTCCTCACTCAGGCATGTATGTGTGTTGTCCTTACCGTAAGTTAGTTTAAGTTAGATTCATTGTGAAACAAATCTCTTCTACAGCAAGCTCTTTGCTTTCCACGTTTTGAGAGCTGTTAGTACGTACAAAAAAAAAAAAAAAAGTCCACTTAACGTGGGCTCTAAGTTCATACCTTTGCATACCTATGAGCATTTGTGCATCACCGCTACTATGAAACACGTCTCTTCTACTACACAAGCGCTCATATCTGTTATGGTATGTATTGTAAAGCCCATGTTTACGAGATATTTTGCTTTGAATGCTCGTTTCTGCCATATCCCTGAATACTGACCATTCCTACTTGGACACCCTGTATAAAGAAACCACTTACATAGGGAGAAAAGCAATAGGTTTAAAACGAAGGCACCCAAACTGAAGTTATACATTGATCTGGTTGTACGCCGCCTCGTAATATTAACTGAACATTCAGTAAAACTTTTTTCCAAGGTCACAGATTTTCAGTAAGCGTTTGACGTGACTAATCCTTCAGGGCAATAAAACTTAGTGGTTATGAAAAGATATGTAAAACTTACGTTACTATGAGTTGTCAATAATCGTATCATATGAGCAGTAAAAGAAAAAAAAGAGTCCTATAGCATTGTTGGCTGAGAGATTACAAATAGTAGGTTGTTCTGCTTAACAGGAAAAAGTTCTTTCTTTCGCCAACAATGATCGCTTTTATAGTGATGTGTGAGAGTGGTGTCGTACGTGACTGCCTCGTGTGCAGATGACTGTAACGGATGTGAGTATAGCATTGCAGTGCATAGCGGACGGATGACATCCAGCAATATGTCATGGATTCATTGATTGAGCAATTGCGGAGAGGTCTGGGATTTAATCCAATTTGATGATCAGAAAAGTTATCCCACCATATCTCGTCCTGTTGCTGGCGAAATACTGGCTGTGAAGATCTCTTCCACCACTAGGATTCGAACCTGTTTCATCCGAGCCTCCGGACAGGTGTGCATTAGCGACCTCGGCTACATTTTTTTTCTCCCCCCCCCCCCCCCCCCCAGTTCCGTTATAGCCCTCCAATTCGCTCATATTTAGTTTCCTTCAGGCCTGCCTTCTGTCGCTTTAATCCTGTTTGTTAAAACATAATAACTACTTTGGAAAATGGAAGAAAATTACTAACACAACTATCTAGTTTGATGTGACTTCTTCTCTTTTGTTATGTATTTAAATTATATTTCATCTTAATTCTGAGTTAAATGACAAGTAAAAGTTTTCATTTCGTGGAACCGAAAAAGAAAAGTAATAATTATGTAAAGCCTCGTTTGATGGTTGTATATTCCTTCATTCGTAAAATGTAAAATATCTTTTCCATCTAAAAATTAAATGTGCGGTACTTGATAAGTGCAAAGAATTCTGATATTTTGTCTAAATCCAACGGTTTGTCATCTATAGAGACTGAGGTTCTTGTTCCTTTTTCAGAAAAATAAGAGATAAATGAAATAAATTTTTATTTTTACTACCTATATCCTGCTTCGAGATCGTAAGGCACATTTAAAATAAGGGTAACATAAAGAGTAAATGTATTAATCCTAATTACAAAATAAAAATAGAGGATGCAGCAATCTATGCACTGGTCTTATTATCTCAGATGGAATTTGCAAAATTGTTTTGATAATTTCATTTGTTCTGCAGTTCATGGTGTTATGCTGTCTGTTTAAAGTTAAATTCCGTTGATCTCGGTGTTGGTTACGGAGGTAGGTTACTAAACAGTTGCTTTAACCATAATGCCATCGCATGGAATACCATGTTCAGAAGATAAGTGTTTAGCTAGGATGTACACTCTTTGACATAAAACTTGACCGGCGGCCGGCCGCTTCAGAGGCTAAGTCCGCGCCGATCGCGACATGGGACAAAAAAACTGGCCAACTCGCTAATTCTCTAAGTCCGGTTATCTGCACAATCTGGCAACACTGTAGACTGCGGCACTTCCTGGAGGAAAACTTGTCCCATGATAGAGAAACTCTAGGCTGATTACGCCTGTGGTCTAGCGGTAGCGTGCGTTGTTTCTGTTCATAATGTCAGTGGATCGAGAGCAGCTGGCATAAAATATTTTTATAGCCTCTTCTGTCTGAATGCTGAAGACGTGAATGTAATGGTAGCGCAGATTCAATCTATTTCGCTTTGTGACACACCGATATCAAAATTTTATCCAGTAACGATTTTGCGGCAGATTTCCTGCAGACTGTCCTCCTCTGGACGCCGTATGCGGTAAAGCACCGGGATCCATTTGCTGGCTACTGGCAGCGGCCGTGGCGACAGCAGCGGCGCTGCTCTCCCCCGTTCTTTATCGAAAGCGCCGGCTACCGCTCATCGCTTTTGATGATTTAAAACGCTTTATTATTAAATGTTGCTCCACAGAAAATTTCTACAATTTCCATTCACGCTCAAAAGTAACGGAGACAGACGCCCTGATTAGAAGGCGGGTATTATATTGCATTAATCGGCAAGAGCTGAGCATGGCCCGAAATTAATTTTATAGACTGGGACGAAATTAAACCACCTCACTACATTCGATGAATTTATAAATGCTTCATACCTCGTTTCTTTTCCTTTCAAACTCAATTATTTGTGCAACTTTTGGTCAATGTTTGGATGTTTTCGTCAAGCCAGAGTGAGCGTCTGTGGTGTAAAGTGTATTACAGTTCTTGTTTCATTCCTTATGGTAAGTCTATGCGATAAACTGTGTGAATACCTTGCAATGCATGCTCTGTAGCAGTGCAGGAACACTGCACATTTGGAGTTCCATGTATGGGTTCATGAAGTATTTATTGTTGATCGGAAGTGATAGTTAAGGTCATCAGATTTAAACCAGAAAAATTTGTCGTTTTGAAGGTTTCAGAGAACGGAAAGGAATTGCTAACGCCGGTGTTAGAAAACGTCTACAGTTAAATGCTATTGCAAAAATTAAGAAGGGAACTATATTAATGATCATGTGCACTTCATAAACAACCTTCTGACATGTTAGACCTATATGACGAACAAAGCTCAAATTTATATCGTTGACAGTCGGTTTGAATCTTTTCAGGGTCTATTTTACAGTGAAGCACCTTGGAATTTGCAAAGCAGAAATCCATGATATTAACTTAATTTACTAAGTCGAAATCGGACGAAGATTGATGTTTAAAGGCATTCTTCAGATTTCGCATAAGAAATTTTTACTAGCAGTTTGCAACTCCATTAATTAAAATGGAAAATAAAAGGTTGTAGTCAGCGGCTTCTACCGTGATTCGAACTGCTATGTCTTATAGTACAAGCACTGCAACGCACAAGGGAACCTCTGAGCTAACGACACACTGGCGGCCAGAGGCGGAATATAGTCACTGCGATGTTGCCTGAGCCTCAAAACGCAACCTTTAACACACGAACAGAGGAGGTGGAGATTACTGTTTTAACGTCCCGTCGACAACGATGTCATTAGAGACGGAGCACAAGCTCGGATTAGGGAAGGATGGGGAAGGAAATCGGCCGTGCCCTTCCTAAGGAACCATCCCGGCATTTGCCTGAAGCGATTTAGGGAAATCATTGAAAACCTAAATCAGGATGGCCGGGCGCGGGATTGCACCGTCGTCCTCCCGAATGCACACACAAACAGGTGTTACTTATGTGAAGAACGCCGTTCTTGGAGTCCAGAAATTAAATATACTTTCTAATTGTGTCATCTTGCAGTGGATTATATCGTACGAGTCTTCGATGTGGAAAACGAATGTCAAGTGAATTTAGCGAAATAACGCCGACCTACACCCGGAAGTAAATGCACTATCAGAGTGTTGACAAATACTTGCTACGACGCTGCCATTTCTAGGCGCTCTGACGAGGCAGCTCTTCAGCGAAATGCTTGCCGTGATTCTCCGATACGGTTCTTCAGAGTGGAGACGCGCGCGCACGTTTGGTTTTTATGCGGCGTTCTCCCCTGATGGTTTCTGACGTCGCCTTGTGGGCTATGTATACATATGAGACATTCAATTATCATTAATCCAGAATCATACAAGTTTCAGCTTCCGGCGTGGAAGAAGGCTGTTGACGCCGACATTATATCATTTCAACGTAGGGAAAGCAAAACGGATCATTCAATGTTTCTCATTCAACATAAAGCATGTGAGATAATTTTCCGTAACGTTCATAATCATCTAAAAATACAAACGAAGTAAAAATACACCGGAAGCTTATTCGAATTGAATATAACGCTTTGCACCTCGATGTAGAATTTGTCCACTTGCAATCTTTTGCAGCATACACATAGAATGTCATGATTACCACGAGAATGAAGAAATATGTTGGTAAGGATGGAAGCAAGAAGAGACGCAGTCAACAAATATTCTATTCCTCATGGCATTCATTTCATTTGACACGTAAGAAGAGGTAAAGCGGGAATTTACTTTCGTTAACACGAAAGATATGCCGCACATATTGATAACGAGGAAGTCTGCGTCTTCATACGTTTCCTCCTTGAAATCTGTATGCTCTATTATATACTAAGTAGCCCGATCATTGTTTCAGTAATGTTACCCTCTTGTTTGACCCCGTAACGATGAACAGATTCCAAATGCATGTCTCCCTTCCTGGGTTGTTTTTTGTGTTTTATTGCTTGGAATTCCTGAAGCAGACCACTGTGCCTTCCCCCCTCGTGGGTTAGGTCTCAAAACTAAACCGCTTTGTATCCAATGGCATAATTTATTCAGACAGCATCAGCATAAGACTATCAAACAAAGCCTTCCATTTACAGTTGCAGCACTCTAACCAGCACTGACCAAAGTGTAATCCACGGTCATGGTCCTAAATTACCAGCTGTCTGCTACTGTGGCAAAGTCCGTACTACACTTTCGATTCCGCAGCACCATTTTATCTGGTAACACTGTGTAGTTGCACAGTTGTGCTACCAGGTCTGTCCTCACACTGTCAACTTTATGTATCTCACTTCTCCTGTAGCGTAGATCACGAGGAGCCGAAGTAAATGAGTGTATTCTGCATGACGTAACATTCAGTATTCCCTTCTTTCATAGCCACTCTTCATGTGCATCGATACCAAATAGGAATGCGAAAACTCTTGCGAGTGAGAGAATGACAATAACAATCGTAACAAGAACAAGCAAATAATGAATGATGTTTATTCCAACGCAGAACTAGAATGGCTTTAAATATAAAAATCTGTATCTATATCTATGTCCATATCTATCGATCTTTGAGTTGGCACAATGCAAATATATTCTTAGCATTTAGTTACTGAATTTAGTTCTGGATGTTTGCAGAGAAAAGGAAAAGTCGGTACTTCTCGCTAGTGTAATATAATGTGAACCAGCAACTACCCTTTCCTTAGAACACGACTCAAGCAGGTCCTCAAGTAGGTAGCAAGGCACTGCTGCATTCTGTTCCCTGACATTGCTCTGATGACGGTTAATGCAGATAGTTCCGATTATGAAATACAAAACGTATTGCAGGTTAGTTCCTAGGATAGTAACATTAAATTTGCGTTGTAGACGGCACATGAACGTGACGACTATCCATATTACTCATCAATATAAAAAGACAATATTTTGGGAATTTAGCAGGATTACTCAAAATGAATTCTGAAATTGGGTGACTGACTGCACAGGTGCTAAACGTCGTCAAGAGTATACGATGTCCTAATCGCATTAGGAATATGAAGATCGTCTTCGACAGCTCGCAACTTTCACATTGCTATCTCCACCCTACTCCAGACAGCCCTCGGTGGAGTTGCTCTACGTTGCCGATGTTATGGAAGGCCTTCAAACCGACAACAGACCACATATTGAAAAATACAAGCGAATTCCCTTGCAGCGTAAGCTTATTGTAACTAATCTAAAAATTATTGGAGAGGAACATTGTCCTATTCAAAAAAAGTAAAATGTTACACACTGTTGACGTCAAACGGACATTATCTATGTCCTGTCTTGTGTCCTACTCATCTATAATATCAAGTGTACTATGAAAATGATTATATATAATGGATGATAGAGTAATGCATTGATACCAGATGGTGGGGGACGGCCGGTGTGGCCGTGCGGTTCTAGGCGCTTCAGTCTGGAACCGCGTGACCGCTACGGTCGCAGGTTCGAATCCTGCCTCGGGCATGGATGTGAGTGATGTCCTTAGGTTAGTTTGGTTTAAGTAGTTCTAAGTTCTAGGGGACTGATGACCTTAGAAGTTAAGTCCCATAGTGCTCAGAGCCATTTGAACCATCTGAACTATTTAACAGAAAATGACATTAAAAATTAAAGTTATTCACGAGCAGCTAGTTGAGAATATGTATGAACATTAAATGACACGACGAACTGAAATAATATGACGAAGAGTTCAGCGCTCACTGGGAATAGAGCCCCACACATATCGTTGTTGACTACACACAAAGAGACGTCAGCTACCGAATTTTTATCCACCAGCTGCTCAGAATTGCATCTTGAACTTACAGTCATCTCGCAAATAGTTCTGTGTCTCACTGGGAGTTAAAAACGTCAGATATCGTTAGTGTTGACAACGAATGAAAATACATTAAAAATCAAAATTATTATCCACCAGCAGATAGGTGTTCTCATGATAGAGCTTGATAATACATAATTAAATCTTTAGTGCCGGGCCAGGATTCGATCCCATTCACGCGTAATATGTGAAGGTGTTGAGGAATCTGCAGTTTTGAACAAACAACAAATTGTAGCCGAGCTGTATTGCCACGAAGGGATCAAATTCCGCGTTAAGGGCGGTCTCAGTTGCATTCCCAGTTTAGAACCAATTTTATCGACATACAGAAGCTCAAATAAAAGATGGAATAAGTATCCTGTGACCATACATAGCGTTTGTGTCGTCACTTGAAATAAATAACTAGTATAAGAAAGGTTACTGGTGATAGAGTTTCTACATGTCGCCACTCCAGACTTTATTGTGGTTCAACCTACCGTCTACTTGGTAAAGAAGGAATATCATCTTGAATGTGAATTTTCAGACCACGCAGCCATTATATCTCCTTCACTTGGTGTAGCCAGGAGAGAATGGAATCTGTCTCTCCCTATCTAAAATCATTGACGGAAGTGGGAATGGAACCCAGACCATAGGTATAACAACCTACCATTCGTCCAACAGACCACTAAATCCTCTTCTCTGCGAGTCATTTTTCTATTGTAACGCAGTTGCGCCACACTGGATGAGAATTCTGACACACAGGCTCCCTGTAGTACTTTGCAGCATGTTCAGTAAATTCATTTACTTGGTTGACCGAATCACCATGAACTAGCTGCCTCGGCTACCCAGTGCATACATTCGACTATTTTGTAATCACAGAAATAAAATCACGTAACTGCCACCTACACACAACTGCCAACAGTGTAGGATGCAGACGTTTAAATAGTAAGTGTTCCTTTCCACTTGAGCTATTCTATTGCGCTATCTGTTACTAGAAAACGTCGTTCAGTCCAAAAGAAAAGCTGTAACTGTTTGTCTCTCAGAAGTCAAGACCTGGCCATATGCATAATCTCACAGTGCTGTGGAATCCAAAAGTTCTGGAGGAATAGTTGCCGAGCTCTGGAGCTGCTATAGCTACGTGTCAGCTTGTAGCATAGATAAGATGTCGCGAGTTCGAATACATTCAGTGCTACATTTTTTAAAACGCAATTCTGCTCTCTGCTGAAGGTATCAATCTAATGGAACTTTGAACATAATTCCCTTCACTTCTCAACCCAAAGTAGTCGCATGTGGAAAAAGGGCTAACTACTGTGACATTTTGTTCTATTCAGGTTTAATAGACAGCAGGCAGCAGATGCATCTCGAAGATGTGCAGGGAGAGCGCATCGTGCCATAATATGTCAGAAAAGTATTTTCTACATTAGCCGTCGTGTGGTAGTGATATTTTATTCTTCTTCAAACTTTGTTTGACAGCTTTAACTCAGAACAAGTTTTCTACATGCATGTAATCAATAAACCGCATGTGCATTGTCAGACTGTCATAGGTAACATCAGAGAATTCGCATATATCGTTGTTGATGATTGATTTCTCTCTCATGTTTACTATTGTTTTAACAACACTAAAGGAAACCTTACGAAAATTGTGCACTGTATTATAAGAAATGAAATAAAACTAACCATGATAACCTTACGACGAAAGTATCTGTACACAAGCATGCCTCTATCGACACGAATTAGTAAAATACTACTCACTTAGATTTTGATTGGGTCTGTGTTTAATTGGTATGCTGTGTCATACTCAAGAGGTATGCAAATGTGGCATTTCATAAATATAGTTACGTATTCCTAGAAACCCAAAATTCGCTTGGCAGCAGCGGAAAGAGGCCTTACCTGTTGTGCAGCATTGTAAGTTTTTCAACATTGCACTATGAGCTGAAAGCATTTTCTTGCGATTTCCTTATTGATGTTTGATCTGACTGCTTGTAGCTCTTTCACAGAAGGGATAAAAACGTTGCAGTCAGTGAGACTGGAACTGCGAACCGTAACAGACGCTTTTTCACAGGTCAGCACGTTACCACAGAGCTGGCGAGGAGGTATGGGTCTTAGCTTCCTATTACGATGCCAATAGTAAGTAGAACTCGTAAACCGCTACTTGAAGGTCGAGATTAGTTGCGGTTTCCACCTGCAACGACTTTCCTGGGCTGAAAACCGTAAATTTTCAATCTTTTGTTACCCTTCAAGCGATAATAACTCAGATTATTCAATGGAAATGACAGGTAAAATCAAGTGAACTTTGAGGCTTAATTCCGTGCACACCAGGAAGTAACTCGTCGATCACAGAGTTGCCAAACATACGTTGCCTTGTTGCCAAATCTCAGTTACAGTACCAGCAGGAAGAAGACGAACCGATGTGATCCTACAGCGGTCTGGGAAGTGACCATAGCTGGTGTCTCCAAGTCGCGGCTGCTACGGCCTGGAATACGTAATGCGTCTGATTCGCTTTCTGTAACTAGGTTTAGGGACTGGAGCGTAGTTACTAATAATACTCAGAACTGACTGCAAACTGAGCATCATAAATCAGTAACTCTCATTGTTGTTTTTATATTTCTTTCGTAAGTGTACTCAAAACTAAGAAAGTCATTCACAGGCGTTTTCGTGCCTCGCCGATAGTCGAGCACAACATACAAATAAAAACAAAAAAGAATGTGTGTGTGTGTGTGTGTTTGTGTGTGTGTGTGTGTGTGAAGGAGAGAGAGAGAGAGAGAGATAAATAAAAAGCAATGAGAGAGAGTGTAAAAAATTGTTGTAAAGAAATTGAATCATGGTATTTAAAGAAATCTTTCATTAAAATGACACGTTCCACATCATTACGAAATGTCGTATTCATGATCTATGGAACAAGAGTTAATCTAATCTAATCTAATCTAATCACATCATATTGATGATTAGCCATGAAGAGTCATGAATTACCGAAATTTTGGCCAATACCAGTAACCAAATCTAAACTTGAAAATAAAAGACGACAATTTTTGTAATAAACCGTGACTCCTATCAAGACCCTTTCGTCCCTGTTATCTAACCACGAAAGGTGTCTGATATACCTCCATTCTGAAGTAACAAAGTGTGCATGCATTTAAAGATGAAGTGCATGATGTGAAGTTCTGTGACGGAGATACGAACCCAACACGTAATCCGATTGTTAACTAAGAAAAATCAAATGTTACGTATCGGTTTTTCTTACGAGCCGCTAGGTGTCTGAATCTAAAATAAGGATACACACTTTTGTGCCTAAGCGACAATCGAACTGCACACCTACCGTGCATCCACGAATATAGCTTAAGTATCAGTTGCTTACTCATGAACAGTAAGATGTGTGCGTTTTTGACCAGAAATAACGACACCTGTTGCGATTGTTGGAAACACATGAACAGACATTGAAATTGCGCGTTAATTTTCACTAGCAGGTGGGTGTGCACTTGATAAAGCTAGAAATGAAATTATGAATATTTTTTTACTGGATCAGGTTTCAGACCCACATACTTACCTTTGGAGGAAACCTAGAGAAGATTGCAGTCTTGGGAAAAGGAACGAAATGACTGAACTATACTGTTCCGAGAGATTCAGATCCTCGAAAGAGGAGATACGAATTCGAATCACAGTCCAGCACCAAATTTTTAAACGTCTCTAGTTCAATCAAGTACAAGTAAAATAAGAGCCCTGTCCCTTTAAATGGCTATCGGTTCATCAAATAAAATAAAATTTCCTAATGTAAGTAAGCTTACTGGCGACTGTATTTCTGTTTACCATGACTTCCGCTGTGTCATTTCCCAACGTAAACCGGCTCTGCCCAGTTGGTAATGAAGGAACGTGATGTTTAATGCGGATTCTGGATTATAACGTCTTTCTCTTGAGGTTACCAGAGGTAAAATAAATCTGTTTGTGCCTCTTAAAAGTAAATGCCTGAACCCACGCATTGCACCTGTGATAGCTCGTTCCACCATACCATTGTGGCCACATTACCCAGCCCCAAGAGTGTGCTGTAACGGATGATGTGCTTAGCTTACAAAATTAGTCACGGTGGAAAAAAAGCGAGTCTATTAAATGGTCAAGTAGAAGCAAGCTTCTGACGCAGAGATTATGCTATTCTCATGTCAGCAGGATGTAAAGACTCTTCTAGGCATCATAGGCTGGATGTGAAGCCATTTTGATTTTTCACAAATTCAGCAAATTTGTTTGTTCGAGAAAATCCACTGTGAAGTGTGAAGTTGCCGGATAATTCGATTATTAATGTTATTATTAATATCATTCTATTCATACCGCTGCTGTAACACAAGTGCTTGAACATCATTTAATGCCTTTTGGTCACTATAGATGTAGTTTCCCAAGAACAGGTTCTTTCCCTGTCTACGGAATCCTTTTCATGTTAATATCAAACACCAGCAATTACTCGTAGATTACTTTAAAACTAAAGTAATTGACGAAGACGTTACTTGGTAACAAAAACGCACTGCCTTTCTTCATTTACTTTCGCCTAGAAATGGCTATCGAGTACTGACAAACCAAAACGCAAGAGATCTTACTGCCTTCCGATATACGTTGCTGTTAGTTCTTCCACATGATTTGGTCGACATGACCTGTTTCAAGATGTGTATGACAGACAGTGTTTTAGAAAATCTATTGTTTCCTTTTGAAATAAACAGAAGTATTTTCATTCTAAGCTGTCCAAGTACAAAATTTTCGCAATATTAGTTCAAATTTAATATTCGCTTCTATAATGTAGGAAAGTATTTCACAGTCGCAAAACTCGCATCCGAAACGTTGACCTTACACTTAGTCGCTGACCATACATTCTAGCTCAGAGTGACACCAGTTTAAATAACCTAATGTAGCGAAGACTGTTTGCCAGTGCTCTTTCTCACCGGAAAATACGCAATTCACTCATTTGGCTCCATAAGTACACTGTAACAGTAATTTCTGTGTGGAATTTGTCAGTAAGCTTTTGCCTTCCAACCGGCAAAATACGGCAGAGGACGGCCGGTAAACAATTCACAAACCACGATTTAGTGCCAATAAGACGATTTCTTTAAACATTGTCGAAGCTGAGGGAATTTAGTTTCTGCTTAAATCGTCTAAAGCAGCAACGTTCACAGATATCTCAAATAGGAAAAAGCTGAATATCCAGGTACGAAGGTTGTAAAACAAACTTCCCACAGTTTGTGTCAGGTTGATCTTTTCGTCTGATAACACTGATTAAGTATTTTGTCTAAGAGGTATCACAAGTAGTATCCCTGTAGCTGTGGGAATCATTGGTTGAAAACGAGTTTAACACCAATGGGTACAGTGCTGCTAAATTTTCACAATTATTATCAACCTAAGTCTGAGTTCATCCACAAACTGAGGCGTATTTATAATATTGGAGCTAGACTGTGTATCCTTGTCTTTCTTGAGTGGTCATTGGAAGGCGTTTACACACACGTATACAATACTATGAACACTTCGAACGCTATGGTTAACGTTGCTCTCATAAACTACTTTTTTTTTAAATTCTTCTGGGTCTTCACCGTGCAATATGTGTTGTAGATACAGTCTCAGACCAAAAAATTGACCGCCGAGTCGTTCACGTAAGGTGGACAATACAGTCGTGCTCCTCTCAGAATTCTATGTCTGGCAATATGCTCGATCTAGCAACATGTAGACTGCGGCACTTCCCAGAGGAAGTCTTGACTCCAGTCTTAGTACATTACTCTTGACTACGACCGTAGTCTTGAGGTAAAACGCGAGACCAGCTAATATGATATTGTAGATTCGCTTGAATTACACTCATAGCTTCAGCGCCGAGAGGAAAGGGGGCGATAAAAATTTTGTCGATATGTGCTTTCGGTCGCCAGACGTCATATTAACTGGTCTCGCGTTTTACCTGAAGACTACGGTCGTGTTCCAGCAGCGGTATGAATAAAATGATAGTAATAATAACAGTAATAATCGAATTATCCGGCAACTTCACGCTTCACAGTGGATTTTCTCGAACAAACAAATTTGCTGAATTTGTGAAAAATCAAAATGGCTTCACATCCAGCCTATGATGCCTAGAAGAGTCTTTACATCCCGCTGACATGAGAATAGCATAATCTCTGCGTCAGAAGCTTGCTTCTACTTGACCATTTAATAGACTCGCTTTTTTTCCACCGTGACTAATTTTGTAAGCTAAGCACATCATCCGTTACAGCACACTCTTGGGGCTGGGTAATGTGGCCACAATGGTATGGTGGAACGAGCTATCACAGGTGCAATGCGTGGGTTCAGGCATTTACTTTTAAGAGGCACAAACAGATTTATTTTACCTCTGGTAACCTCAAGAGAAAGACGTTATAATCCAGAATCCGCATTAAACATCACGTTCCTTCATTACCAACTGGGCAGAGCCGGTTTACGTTGGGAAATGACACAGCGGAAGTCATGGTAAACAGAAATACAGTCGCCAGTAAGCTTACTTACATTAGGAAATTTTATTTTATTTGATGAACCGATAGCCATTTAAAGGGACAGGGCTCTTATTTTACTTGTACTTGATTGAACTAGAGACGTTTAAAAATTTGGTGCTGGACTGTGATTCGAATTCGTATCTCCTCTTTCGAGGATCTGAATCTCTCGGAACAGTATAGTTCAGTCATTTCGTTCCTTTTCCCAAGACTGCAATCTTCTCTAGGTTTCCTCCAAAGGTAAGTATGTGGGTCTGAAACCTGATCCAGTAAAAAAATATTCATAATTTCATTTCTAGCTTTATCAAGTGCACACCCACCTGCTAGTGAAAATTAACGCGCAATTTCAGTGTCTGTTCATGTGTTTCCAACAATCGCAACAGGTGTCGTTATTTCTGGTCAAAAACGCACACATCTTACTGTTCATGAGTAAGCAACTGATACTTAAGCTATATTCGTGGATGCACGGTAGGTGTGCAGTTCGATTGTCGCTTAGGCACAAAAGTGTGTATCCTTATTTTAGATTCAGACACCTAGCGGCTCGTAAGAAAAACCGATACGTAACATTTGATTTTTCTTAGTTAACAATCGGATTACGTGTTGGGTTCGTATCTCCGTCACAGAACTTCACATCATGCACTTCATCTTTAAATGCATGCACACTTTGTTACTTCAGAATGGAGGTATATCAGACACCTTTCGTGGTTAGATAACAGGGACGAAAGGGTCTTGATAGGAGTCACGGTTTATTACAAAAATTGTCGTCTTTTATTTTCAAGTTTAGATTTGGTTACTGGTATTGGCCAAAATTTCGGTAATTCATGACTCTTCATGGCTAATCATCAATATGATGTGATTAGATTAGATTAGATTAGATTAACTCTTGTTCCATAGATCATGAATACGACATTTCGTAATGATGTGGAACGTGTCATTTTAATGAAAGATTTCTTTAAATACCATGATTCAATTTCTTTACAACAATTTTTTACACTCTCTCTCATTGCTTTTTATTTATCTCTCTCTCTCTCTCTCTCCTTCACACACACACACACACACAAACACACACACACACACACATTCTTTTTTGTTTTTATTTGTATGTTGTGCTCGACTATCGGCGAGGCACGAAAACGCCTGTGAATGACTTTCTTAGTTTTGAGTACACTTACGAAAGAAATATAAAAACAACAATGAGAGTTACTGATTTATGATGCTCAGTTTGCAGTCAGTTCTGAGTATTATTAGTAACTACGCTCCAGTCCCTAAACCTAGTTACAGAAAGCGAATCAGACGCATTACGTATTCCAGGCCGTAGCAGCCGCGACTTGGAGACACCAGCTATGGTCACTTCCCAGACCGCTGTAGGATCACATCGGTTCGTCTTCTTCCTGCTGGTACTGTAACTGAGATTTGGCAACAAGGCAACGTATGTTTGGCAACTCTGTGATCGACGAGTTACTTCCTGGTGTGCACGGAATTAAGCCTCAAAGTTCACTTGATTTTACCTGTCATTTCCATTGAATAATCTGAGTTATTATCGCTTGAAGGGTAACAAAAGATTGAAAATTTACGGTTTTCAGCCCAGGAAAGTCGTTGCAGGTGGAAACCGCAACTAATCTCGACCTTCAAGTAGCGGTTTACGAGTTCTACTTACTATTGGCATCGTAATAGGAAGCTAAGACCCATACCTCCTCGCCAGCTCTGTGGTAACGTGCTGACCTGTGAAAAAGCGTCTGTTACGGTTCGCAGTTCCAGTCTCACTGACTGCAACGTTTTTATCCCTTCTGTGAAAGAGCTACAAGCAGTCAGATCAAACATCAATAAGGAAATCGCAAGAAAATGCTTTCAGCTCATAGTGCAATGTTGAAAAACTTACAATGCTGCACAACAGGTAAGGCCTCTTTCCGCTGCTGCCAAGCGAATTTTGGGTTTCTAGGAATACGTAACTATATTTATGAAATGCCACATTTGCATACCTCTTGAGTATGACACAGCATACCAATTAAACACAGACCCAATCAAAATCTAAGTGAGTAGTATTTTACTAATTCGTGTCGATAGAGGCATGCTTGTGTACAGATACTTTCGTCGTAAGGTTATCATGGTTAGTTTTATTTCATTTCTTATAATACAGTGCACAATTTTCGTAAGGTTTCCTTTAGTGTTGTTAAAACAATAGTAAACATGAGAGAGAAATCAATCATCAACAACGATATATGCGAATTCTCTGATGTTACCTATGACAGTCTGACAATGCACATGCGGTTTATTGATTACATGCATGTAGAAAACTTGTTCTGAGTTAAAGCTGTCAAACAAAGTTTGAAGAAGAATAAAATATCACTACCACACGACGGCTAATGTAGAAAATACTTTTCTGACATATTATGGCACGATGCGCTCTCCCTGCACATCTTCGAGATGCATCTGCTGCCTGCTGTCTATTAAACCTGAATAGAACAAAATGTCACAGTAGTTAGCCCTTTTTCCACATGCGACTACTTTGGGTTGAGAAGTGAAGGGAATTATGTTCAAAGTTCCATTAGATTGATACCTTCAGCAGAGAGCAGAATTGCGTTTTAAAAAATGTAGCACTGAATGTATTCGAACTCGCGACATCTTATCTATGCTACAAGCTGACACGTAGCTACAGCAGCTCCAGAGCTCGGCAACTATTCCTCCAGAACTTTTGGATTCCACAGCACTGTGAGATTATGCATATGGCCAGGTCTTGACTTCTGAGAGACAAACAGTTACAGCTTTTCTTTTGGACTGAACGACGTTTTCTAGTAACAGATAGCGCAATAGAATAGCTCAAGTGGAAAGGAACACTTACTATTTAAACGTCTGCATCCTACACTGTTGGCAGTTGTGTGTAGGTGGCAGTTACGTGATTTTATTTCTGTGATTACAAAATAGTCGAATGTATGCACTGGGTAGCCGAGGCAGCTAGTTCATGGTGATTCGGTCAACCAAGTAAATGAATTTACTGAACATGCTGCAAAGTACTACAGGGAGCCTGTGTGTCAGAATTCTCATCCAGTGTGGCGCAACTGCGTTACAATAGAAAAATGACTCGCAGAGAAGAGGATTTAGTGGTCTGTTGGACGAATGGTAGGTTGTTATACCTATGGTCTGGGTTCCATTCCCACTTCCGTCAATGATTTTAGATAGGGAGAGACAGATTCCATTCTCTCCTGGCTACACCAAGTGAAGGAGATATAATGGCTGCGTGGTCTGAAAATTCACATTCAAGATGATATTCCTTCTTTACCAAGTAGACGGTAGGTTGAACCACAATAAAGTCTGGAGTGGCGACATGTAGAAACTCTATCACCAGTAACCTTTCTTATACTAGTTATTTATTTCAAGTGACGACACAAACGCTATGTATGGTCACAGGATACTTATTCCATCTTTTATTTGAGCTTCTGTATGTCGATAAAATTGGTTCTAAACTGGGAATGCAACTGAGACCGCCCTTAACGCGGAATTTGATCCCTTCGTGGCAATACAGCTCGGCTACAATTTGTTGTTTGTTCAAAACTGCAGATTCCTCAACACCTTCACATATTACGCGTGAATGGGATCGAATCCTGGCCCGGCACTAAAGATTTAATTATGTATTATCAAGCTCTATCATGAGAACACCTATCTGCTGGTGGATAATAATTTTGATTTTTAATGTATTTTCATTCGTTGTCAACACTAACGATATCTGACGTTTTTAACTCCCAGTGAGACACAGAACTATTTGCGAGATGACTGTAAGTTCAAGATGCAATTCTGAGCAGCTGGTGGATAAAAATTCGGTAGCTGACGTCTCTTTGTGTGTAGTCAACAACGATATGTGTGGGGCTCTATTCCCAGTGAGCGCTGAACTCTTCGTCATATTATTTCAGTTCGTCGTGTCATTTAATGTTCATACACATTCTCAACTAGCTGCTCGTGAATAACTTTAATTTTTAATGTCATTTTCTGTTAAATAGTTCAGATGGTTCAAATGGCTCTGAGCACTATGGGACTTAACTTCTAAGGTCATCAGTCCCCTAGAACTTAGAACTACTTAAACCAAACTAACCTAAGGACATCACTCACATCCATGCCCGAGGCAGGATTCGAACCTGCGACCGTAGCGGTCACGCGGTTCCAGACTGAAGCGCCTAGAACCGCACGGCCACACCGGCCGTCCCCCACCATCTGGTATCAATGCATTACTCTATCATCCATTATATATAATCATTTTCATAGTACACTTGATATTATAGATGAGTAGGACACAAGACAGGACATAGATAATGTCCGTTTGACGTCAACAGTGTGTAACATTTTACTTTTTTTGAATAGGACAATGTTCCTCTCCAATAATTTTTAGATTAGTTACAATAAGCTTACGCTGCAAGGGAATTCGCTTGTATTTTTCAATATGTGGTCTGTTGTCGGTTTGAAGGCCTTCCATAACATCGGCAACGTAGAGCAACTCCACCGAGGGCTGTCTGGAGTAGGGTGGAGATAGCAATGTGAAAGTTGCGAGCTGTC